>NC_080671.1:22273542-24773542 GCF_030247195.1 Topomyia yanbarensis
GCCTCTTTCTTCCATTCATTGTACACAACTAGGTGCACTCGTTTAAAGATGTGTGTGTGGGAGTGTTTTTTTTGTTTGTTTGTTATTCAGTTGTGTAATTATGTGATCCTGAATCTAACTTTTGTCTACGTTAAGTTTCTCTAAATCTATTTGCTATAATTATCCTCTGCTTAGATATTAAATTTGCATCTTCTGCTTCTTTTTTTGTCGTGAAGATAAAATATGCTTTAATTGTTGTTTCTTTGTATTCTGTATAACTCACTAAAGGAAGCGATTTAATTAAACAAGTGTTTTTTTTTCTTTGCCTGTGTGGGGTTTGTGGGAGGTTGTGTTTTAGTACAGACAGTATTCCTACACGAAAACTAATGTTTTAAACTGTTCAATTGATAACTCAATTTATGCCTTTTCCTTGCACTTTGGAAAAGAAAGGAGATCGTGAATTAAGACATGAAAGCACAAATGCCGTTATTTTTGTTATTGACAGTATTGTGTTTGTAAAGAGAGATGGCAGTGTGATTTTTTTCATGCTAAGGTGCTAGTGTGAATATAACAGCAGAAGCATTATATACAACTACTAACAATGTTCTAGTTTTTAGATTCCGTGATCTATATGTAACCTTTTAGACTTAACATGTAAGCAAAATTATGCCAATGAGGATCGTTTTTTAGGTAATTTGGGATGTAATAATATACAGACCCTGGGATTGCTTTTGAGAAAAACAGCGTACGAATGAATAAAACAAACTAACTGAAATAAGACAAGGAACATGGAAAATAAGCATTCCTTGGTATAGCGAGCCAAATAACTAGAAGTAGGTGTGAGTGATGGGACGAACGCAGGAAAATGAAACTTCACAATGCGGACACAAGAACGGGAAGAAAAAAGCTTAAAAACTGTTCGGATTTCGGTTCGGTGTGCTCTCCATGCGTGCCATTATTGAACTTAACAAATCACTGGATGTTTTGGATGGTACTTTTGATGACGATGTGTGGCTGGAGATGATTGGTTTTTGTTGATGGACACTGCTGCTACTACTGCCGAGTTGACTGGTATTAGCTTGATTTGCTTTCTTAGCCTTCGGTGTTGTTGACGAATGTCGATCGATGCTGTCGTATGTGGTCGGAATCACCGCTGCAGTTGCTGGTGGGGTTGGTGGCAAAGGGGGTAACGGAGGCGTTTCAATGGGTGGTGGTGGAGGTGGTGGGGGAGCGAGGGCAAGCGATTCTGTGACAGTTTGTATGGATTTTATTTCACTGTGGTCCACTGCTATCGCAGTCAGATGCTGATCGTCATCTACTATCGTGGTTGTAATAATTTCCTCATCCGGTTTTAGTAGTAGCAGCGTTTCGGTGCTTATTTCATCGCCTTCTGCTGAAATTGTAGTTTCTATTGCAACGGTAAGCTTGGCTTCGTCGTTGCAATTTATCACAGACTCGTAATTGCTTTCGCTACTGATGAGTGCTGCTGGGTTGGCATCTTCCTCGATGATCTGGTCATTAATGATCATGTTGCTACTACTGCCGGTAGTGACATCAGGAGAATGCTCGATTTCGATTTCAGCCGCTACCGGTGGTACCACGGTCGCATTGGACTCTTTCTCTTTCGTCACACTGGAAGTGGATTCCCGGCGACTACTGCTACCACTGTGGGGATGCCGCTCAGAAGAGGACGATGAGTGCGAGAGCTTTCGGCTGCGTTCATCTGAGCCACGGTGCTTTGAAGATGATGAACTTGACGATTTGCTCGAAGAGGAATGGTACTTGTGATGCCGGTGACGTTCTCGATCCTTATCTCTTTCTTTATCCTTATCGCGACTTCGATACTTCTCCTTGTCCTTGTCGTTGTCTCGTTCACCATTTGAACGATGCGCATCCTTCTTGCCACTACCGCTACTATGATACTTGTGTGCCGAAGATGTCGAAGAGGATGAAAGTTTGTGACTGGAGCTACTGCTCTTTTTCTCACTCTTAATTGGTTTGTCATCTCTAACCAATTTTCTCATATCAATTTTCGCCAGCTTTTCAGCATCAACCATCAACAACTGTTTATCATCTTTTTCATTCGGGGTCGATTGTAAATCCTTCTTTTCGGATTTTTTTGGTTTGCCATCGTGAGTCCGCTTGACTGGTGTATGCTTTTTATCATCCACCGAAATAGGGTGCGGTAAAATCGTTTGCTTCTCCTTGTAGTGTGGCGGATCAACCTCGTACCCATTGGTAATTTCCTGTACCACTTCCTGATCTGGATAGTACTGCTTAAGCCGAAGATGCCATGCTATGCTAGTGACAGCTGTTACCGTTCGAAACTGGTGAATAATATTGCGGGGTAGAAAGTAGATATCGTTATCATACAGCGATATACGGGAATACTTGATACCCTCCCGCCGCAACTGGTTCAACTTGGCATCCTCCACCCACTGGACGCACTGTGAGATCGGTGGCTCGTGTAGATCCAACTGTAGCTTCTCCACCAGATGCGGAAAGTAGTGAGCATCGAAGGCGACCACGTCCTTAGTGATGCGGTTCAGCTCATCTGGAATTCCACACTGGACTGCTTTTAGAACACCTGTGGAATAGACAGGATTATTAATTTTAGGGCAATAAGTCAAAGATTGGTTATTCGTCAAACAGGTGAATATTTGATGAGTTGTATTGATGACACTGACTTAGGAAGTTATTTCCGGAGAAAATTTTCAATATGATGTAAGCAAAATTGAACGAGTTAACGAATAAAAAGTCTCGATGTTATTTAAGTGGCTTAAGGGCACCACTTAAAACTAGAAATTTCAAATAATCGTCTTACTGTATTTAATGGGAGCACGTCGCTTGGTATAAGTTGATTTGGCATAAGTTCATTTGACATAATGTTCATTTGGCATAATGGTCGTTTGGCATAATGTAGAATAAACATTGAATTCTCTGTTATTAAGCGTTACGCCACATCGCTTTAAGTTTGGTGCTGTAAACTTAAACTAGTTGATAGCCCCTATGTTTGAGTAAACCGGGCAAACGAGTGGATCACAGGTTTACTTGCGAGGGGCCTCCGCTTCCAACGGCGAGTCGGTAGCCACAATACGAGGCGGATCCTCAGCGGCTTTGCGCCGCTTCGGATCCTTGGTATCGGTTATGCGACAATATCAAGGGCTACTTGGTATATAGAATCAAAGAACGGTTCATGTTTCAAAGAAGAATCAGCTCTTATATTTAAGTAAACCGAGGAATCGAGCTGATCAACAGTTTGCTTGTGAACTTATTTGGCATGCAGATTCAAAGAACTCCTCATGTTTAAAAGAAGGAGTCAACCCTCAAATTTGGTAAACCGGCCGAACGAGTAGATCACCAAACCTTATTTTTTGGCAAATATATACAGGGTGTTTGGTTCATGGTTAAGAATCTCTCGGAGGGTGATAGACTGCCATATTTGGAGAAAAAAATTGTTCTACACATACCATCAAATCTCAACCGTTACAGAGTTATTGAACTTTTTGTGTAAAAAACTTATTTGTCTTAAAATACCTCTAACTTTAAAAGTATTCTTTGTATTTTAAATGTTTCAGTTCCATTCGAAAGGTGAGAAAATTTCCTATTGAATTGTGTTCTCATATCTTTTAAGTAATTAGTTTTAATTACCTTTTAGCTGTAAAGTAGTTAAAAGTTAGTGTTTTTGAGGAGGTTTTTGCTAATTTTCTCGAAATAATGAAGTATGATAATAGCAATATCCAGTATCCAAAAGTTGAGTTTTGGGACGATTCATAATTTGTTCTTGGACGTCATATTTCTAGCTCTTCTCATTTCTTTGTAATTTCATTACTATACTTTTCCTGTAACCGACTTGCAAGTGCTTAAAAGACTCTAATCTAAAAAATATGCTTAATATCGTTATTTACAAGATTTCATTGGAAAGCTGAGAAAATTTCCTATCAGTGTATGTACAAATATCTTTTAGTTAAGTGTACTAAATGATTTTTTACTAACGAAATAACTCGAAATTTGTGTTTTTGGAGAGTTTTTTAATTATTCTAATTATTAATCAACCAAATTTTGTTGTTACTATTGTTCATTTGATGCCCCTTAATTTTCTCTACAACTTTTTATTTGACACTTTGTCTATATCACTTTTAATTTTGCTGCTATTTAATAGTTAACACAGCATGACCCCGCCACAAATGTAGTGGGTTCGAAATCGTTATTTTTGCATATAAAACGATGTGATAAAAACGATTTTGCGTCGAAACCAAAAGAGATAATTGAATGGAGTCAAAGAAAGAACTGTAGAACTTGCTGAGATGCATTATTTCCATGATAATAATGGTGATGTTTATTATTTACTATTTTAAGAAAATTAACGAAAATGCTAATAATAGCACTAACTTTAAACTAATTTACTTTTAAAAGAATACTAAATTCACTTAACTGAAAGGTATTAATACTTTTTCCACTGTAAAGTTTTCCTGGCTTTCGAATAAAAATGAAAAATGTACAATAAGTGCCATAATTTTTCAATTAGAGCTGGTACTAGTGGAAATGTGATAAAAATATCCATGTTGAATAACCCAAAATCATGAAAATAAGAAAAGGTAAGTGTATCATGTCAAAGAACTAATTAAGCAGCACACCAAGACTAACAACCTGAATTATTAAAAGGATGAGGTTAACTATTAGGATTTTCAAGAAATGAACGAAAAATCGTTCAAAATTGTTTAATTTTCAATTAATTACTTTGAAAAGGCTACTTAAACCCATTAGCTGAAACTTGTGAGGGCATCACTCAATGCAAAATTTTCTCACCTTTCGAATGGAACTAAAACATTTAAAATACAAAGTATACTTTTAAAGTTAGAGGTATTTTAAGACAAATAAGTTTTTTACACAAAAAGTTCACTAACTCTGTAACGGTTGAGATTTGATGGTATGTGTAGAACAATTTTTTTCTCCAAATATGGCAGTCTATCACCCCCCGAGAGATTCTTAACCATGAACCAAACACCCTGTATATATATATATATATATATATATATATATATATATATATATATATATATATATATATATATATATATATATATATATATATATATATATATATATATATATATATATATATATATATATATATATATATATATATATATATATATATATATATATATATATATATATATATATATATATATATATATATATATATATATATATATATATATATATATATATATATATATATATATATATATATATATATATATATATATATATATATATATATATATATATATATATATATATATATATATATATATATATATATATATATATATATATATATATATATATATATATATATATATATATATATATATATATATATATATATATATATATATATATATATATATATATATATATATATATATATATATATATATATATATATATATATATATATATATATATATATATAATATATATATTTGTCAGAAACATAAGGATTGATTCCTTCTTTTAGACATAAGCAGTTCTTTAAATTTGTATACCAAATAGCGCTCGCAAATAAACTGGTCATCCACTGGTTTGCCCGATTTACTTAAACTTAGAGGTTGATTCCTTCTTTCAAACATGAGCAGTTCTTTGAATCTTACATACCAAATAGCCCTTGGCTTGGTCGCATAACCGAAACCAAGGATCCAAAGCAGTATAAAGCCGCTGAGGATCCGCCTGGCGAGATGGCCGCCAACCCGCCGTCGGGAGCGGCAACCCCTCACAAGCAAACCTATGATCCACTCGTTACTCAAACATAGGGGCTATCAACTGGTTTAAGTCCGACGGAGCGGAGCGCTGTCGGACACCCTCATACTTAAAGCGATGCGGCGTAGCCACATAAGGCGTCACAACCTAAAATAACTAATATTTCAATGTATATTTCAAATTATGCCAAATGAACACTATGCCAAACGAGCTTATGCCAAACGACGTGCTTAATAGCCATATAACCTGAGAGTATTATCCCAAAGTTTCAAAGCTGAACTTCGTATTTTCGTTGATGGGTATACTGTCAGGTCTGGGTCATTTGGTTTAGGGTTATTTAGTATAACGGACATTTGGCATAACGGCAATCTGGTATAATTTTGAGAATTGATCATATTGGAAGTCATTTGCTTTATTTTATCTACAGGAAAACATAGATAATTTTAGACTGCGCGATGTGTAAGGTCGTTCGGTATAATTTTAGGCCGATCTGCTGCTGAAGGTCGGAAATTAATTTGTTAATTCTTCTTTACAAATTAATAAATAATATTTACGCCTAATGTGGGTACACCACATCGCGTCGAGTCGATTGCTGTCCGACATCGCTGCCGCTCCGTCGGATTTAAACTAATTCATACCCAACAACAATTTAGCTGAACAACTGCTTGAACAGCTTTTGTTCAGCTTTTTCTCTTGTATGAAAGGCTTGTTCAGCCTTCGTTGTTTGTTGGCTATTTTCTATATCTTAGTAATCCCAGCAAACGAGTGAAACACAGATTTGCATTACACTGGTTTTGCCTCGAGTGCTAGAGCAGTGCAACAATCGATGATTCTATATATGTAAATTCATTCAATAAATCATCGTTTGACAACTTGGCGATATCAAGAAATGTTATCGTCTGGATTGTACGGTAAATAATTGGAAATGCTCATGATATAAGGGTAATTATCATAATTTTAATTATTGAAAGGCGATATGGAAATCTAAAACTCACTGGCGATCATAATAATGATAACCACAACAAAACATACGTCTGGTGGATCACAATTCTAGTGCGCTACATCAACCAAAAATCTGTAAAATCTACACTATACTACAACGTAAATCATAGACAAACTATCAATAATTGGAAAAATTGGCAAATACAAGAGTTTTACAGATGAAACTCAAAAGAACTGCTCATTTTAGAACAAAAGGCAAAATCACTTATAAAATGTATTCCCTCAAAATATAATCAATATCAGATAATGGAAAACAACACACTATTATTATTAGTATTATTAAATTATGTCGTTTTCGATTGAGAACCTAGAAACTAACCCAGATTAGTTGCTACAAACAAACGTTTTGAATGGAACTGAGTTGAGTTCTTGCAAAACAGCGGTGGTGTGAGCAAGATTCTGTCACGTTCGCCCGAATGACATTCGCCCGAAAGCCATTTACCCGAAGGAAATTTGCCCGAATGTCACATAAACCCGAATGTCATTCACCCGAATGCCACGAACACCCGAAAGACATTCGCCCGAATGCAACATAAACCCGAATGCCATTCGCCCGAATTCCATATACCCGAAAAACATCGAAATGTCAATCGAAAAAATTTAATTTATTAAGATGAAATACAAATTTTATTACATTTGATGATATGAAGAAATTAACAATAAAGCTATACCAGTCAAATAGTTAATCCAATCACCTGGTTTGTATGATTTAACTAGGGTTTCCAGTTTTAAGTCCTTTCGTGAGTTCTTTTTAGACTTTTTAGCTGTTGGCACCGCTTGTAGTGTACGTAAAACATACGTACTAGGGTTTTTCTCTTCAAGCTGCAACTGCTCCAACACACCATAGAATTTCCACGGCTTAATAAACCGTTCCATTTATTGTGCTAGTCTTCCACATTATTAGTGGTTCTAGGAAACTTTGTCGATACATTTTCGAAAACTGACCACGGAGCAGGGGGCAAAGAAGGGTTATTGAGAAACTTTTTGATTAGTTTCCTTCCTACCAAAAATACAATTTTTACTAATGTATTCCAAAAAATCGTCGAGAGCCTTTGGACAACTTTTCCTCAATTCTTCGAGTGCTATTGGAATACCTTGATGGGGCAAGAAAGCCAAGGCAACAACTTGTTTGTAAATTAGTTGTATTCGGTGATCTTCCGAATATTTTATCTGACGACCAAGTTGTTTTATTTTTCTGAAAAATCTTGAACTGTCTCGAAATCCAATATTACGTAGAGAGCTATTTGGTATATAGATTCAATAAATTGCTCTTGTTTTGAAAGAAGGAATCAACCCTTATGTTTGAGTATACCGGGCAGACGAGTGGATCAACAGTTTCTTTGCAGACTTATTTGGCATGCAGATCCAAGGATTTGTCATGTTTGAAAAAAGCAATCAACCCCTAATTGTGGGAAAAGAGCTGCTCATGTTTAAAAGAAGGAATCAATCCCTAAGTGTGAGTAAACCGGGCAAACGAGTGGACCACCGGCTTGATTGCGAGGGCTGTTTGGTATACAAACTCAAAGAACTGCTCATAATTAAAGATGGAATCTACCCCTACATTTCAGTAAACCAAGCATACCAATGGATCACAGGTTTGCCGAGTAGGGACCTCCGCTTCGGTTCCACGACCTTGGTAATTGTGGCAAAGCCGCATCACACTAGCTTCACCACATAACATTTATGAGCTACTATTTACTAACGGTGTTGTGCCAAATGGACTCCCACCATGCAAGATATAATTACTAATTTAATTGATTCAATTCGTTAACGGAACATCTTAATATATATTTACCTCGATCGGTCGTGTTTCCGAAAGATTTCTTATTATTTTGTCCGGTTTATCACAAGATTTCACCGCTCGAGCTGACAACTGCGTCCTATATGCATCAGTTTGCACCTGAAGAGCATTTGTGGCGTTGGCAACAGAACCTTAGTGACGTCGGATAGTACACCTAAAAACGATATCGCATAGCCACATTGGTCAGTGTACGGTTGACTAATGTGGCTACGCCACATCGCTTTCTGGTGCACTGTCCGACTTCGCTGCCGCTCAGTCGGCTTCAAACTAGCTATAGCCCCTATGTTTGAGTAAACCGGGCAAACAAGAGGATCACAGGTTTGCGTATAACTCCGGCGATGGGTGGATCAACGCCTCGTCCAACGGAACCTCAGCGGCTTTGCGCCGCTTCGGATCCATGGCCTCGGATATGCGGCCAAGCCGCATCACACTAGCTCCGCTGTATAAGCCCGCATTATAGTCGAACTTCTATCACGAAAGTCACTAAACTAGACAATTACCGATTTTATATTATGCTTGAGTGAATGTGGTATTCGGGTTAATGACATTCGGGCGAGTGGTCCATTCGGGTTGATGGCATTCGGGTTAATGACATTCGGGTAAATGGTCCATTCTGGTAAATGGTTTTCGGGCGAACGTCATTCGGGTAAATGACTTTCGGGTGAATGTCATTCGGGCGAATGTGATAGAACCGTGAGCAAACCCGAAATATATTTCAGGTTCGAACCCAACTCGGTTTTCAGTGCAAAGGCGCATAACCTAGGTTCGAAACTGGCTTCAAACGAATGGTTTGACAGCAGTTAGGTCCGAAACTGAACTAGTTTCTGCTTCAAGCGAAAACGACATTAGTTAAATTAGTTAGCCGTTTCAAGTTCCTCTCATCAGAATCCGAAACTAACTTAGTGGCAAGATCGACTAACACATTATTATTACTGCTTCTTGTTCAGCCTTAACCTAATGGCTCATTCGCTGTTAAATTACACATTCGTCTGTTATGCCAAATGAGCATCAGTGAGATTACCATTATGCCAAATGTCCGTTATGACAAATGGCCATTTACCAGAAATTAAAAATAATTATTCCAAATATCCGTTATGCCAAATAAGTTGCAGGATGATCACTTCTCAAAATCATGCCAAATGTCGGTTATGCTAAACGTTCATTATGCCAAATGACCTTATGCCAAATTACTTTATGCTAAACGACTTAATGCCAAATGCCCCGCACTCTTCCGGCGCGACGAGTCACACAGTCGCCGACCGGAGCTTTTACAGTGAACCCAAAAGTTGTGACGCGAAATTGGCCAAAAATGCCATGGTTTAGTGTTATGATAAGAAAGGGAAACTAAAAAAATTAATATAAGTGTGGCGCTATATACGTCAACCTTGCGATGAATTTGCTGTTGGTTCCAGTACTGATAAAGAAGAATGCGAAAATAATTTTTGATGCCGAGGGTTCCCAATTCTCGTGGGAAGGCAAAACAGTTGCCAGGGCAGTACAGAAGCCATAGTTATACATACTGAAGCAACCTGAGGAGGGTTGTTGAGACGGCCTGCGGTCAAAACAATAAGCTCTGATAGTATTACACATGAGTTTGCAAATTGGCTCGCACCCAACGAGCTCGAACCGTCATTATCTGATCATAAGTAAATCGTCTTTGATCATTTAAACGTCTCGCTAGATATCGTCATCGTCAAATATCCTAATCTCAAATCTAAAAACGAAAAACTCTACCACGAGGGTTAGTGACTAGGTTTCATGGGTATTTTCTAACGATTGAACTTTCAAGTGATTTGGATGAGGTCGTGGGCAAAAAAACTCACTGATAGTAGCAGCATACGCTGTCAGGCAATTTGGCATAAGCCCGTTTGGCATACAGTCGTTGGACATAAAGTCAACTGACATAATGGTCATTTGGCATAATGGCCATTTGGCATAACGGACGTTTGGCATAATAGTCATTTAGTATAAGCACGAGAAGGAAGTAGCAAGTATTTTTTAATTTATAGTGTTGGAAGCGGCAATACTTCGCAAGCAAAGGTGTAATCGCCATATGATTTTTTTGATTTTGTAATTAATATTCCGTCTAATGTATTCGTTTTAGTGCAATGATTATGCCAAATAACCATTATTGATTGTACCCCATTTCTGCCAAATGGGGTACAATCGAGAGCTGCTGCAGTGGCGGATCGGCGACATTTAAGTTGGCTCGCAAAGCTTAAAGAAATGCGCTTCTATCCTTTAATCAAGTGGTGGGAAAAGCCTTTGCACAAATGTCTCGAGTCTCAACGAGACTAGTAGATTAAGTAAGTTATTTTCGAAATCGAGAAGTCTACCACTACCACCCTGTTACACAATGATATCTACAACATTGAAAAAGTTCTTTTGTTAACCCAATCAAGTGTAGGAGTTGTTCTCGACATTGAAAGTGCTTTTGACAACGTATCTTTCGAATCCATTTTAGAAGCAGCGCAAGGGCATGTGTACCTTTATGTATCACGAATTGGATTCACGCAATGTCTGACTAGTATCGATAATCACGGGTCAATACATACTGAAAATTCGCCGCGTCTGTTATGAATCTAATTTCAAGTTCCGTTATTGCTAACAAGCATCTGGTGTATCTGGTTAACTATTTTGTATTTCCCTTCAATGTTCGATATTGTCGTTCGTATACAAAAAACAGTTTGCACGACACATGTGAACGTTCAAAGCAACTGACTACACTGGTTTTGTGCGAAGAGAGCACGGGAATAAAAGGTTGCCAAAATCATGAATAAATTTACGAACAATCACGTTTTTACGTTACGGAAACAGAACCATGAACAAAAATCATGTGTTTTATAATTATGTTCCATTTCCATTCAGTAACGCCTATACAACGCTTTTATTAATGAAGATATTTTTTTCGTTTTGTGAACCTCAGTTACGGTTTCCGCTATACCATTACCAAACCCATTTTCTGTACGTGAACTAGTAGTAGTTCACAACTTTATGAATATAATTCATAAAACCAAATGTTGAATCTTTTTTTTATTCATAGCTTTTGAAACATTATTCAGAGTCCGGCTATGCGACGTGAACTGATTCATGATCAATTACACCTTAAACATGGTCTGGTTTTCGTAGTTATGACCCAGTTCACAAAATCAAAACATAGTTTCTCGTGAACTATTTCACGAAACCTGGAATATTATTCATGAATCCTTTCAATTATTGTGAACTAGTTCATGATTCCTAATGTATTAGTCGTGATTCTACATCCGTGCTCGTGAAATTGTTCACAAAATCATAAAATGTTTTTTATGTATCCGTGAACTGGCTCATGATTCCTAGTGACTGACCATTCGTGTTCGTGAAATAGTTCACAAAATCGTGGTATTTTATTCATGGAAAATTATTCACACCTGGCCATGTGCGCCCGCGGAATAGCCCTTAAAATTATAAAATATTGTTCATTGTTGAGCTGGTTCATGACTCGGAGCACACGATTAGGGTTCCTAGTACCAACCCTTTTTGGTGAGAACCGGTACTGTGATACTGAAGCCCTCAGTACCGGTAGTACCGATAAAGTACTTTATATATTAATATAATTATACATTTTTCAAAAAAATCGAGAAGCCCCTCAAAGTGAAATTAAGTCGTCAAACTATTTGTTTTATTCTCAGATGATCGATTTGTTCTGATCAAAGAAGCATATTTATTGTTAGTAATTTCATCGAAATGGTTTCTCATTTCAGAAGAAGCTATTTTTCATAAGCGAAACCATCTTTTATTTCGAGATCCAGACCTCTTTAAAATCAAGCTAAGCGGTGCCATTTTCGTCGACTTCAAAAGTTGGTAAAAGCAAAAATCCACATTATCAACAGAAAATCAAGGCGAGACTGGCAGTAACAACGAGCGGGTTGCTTGTATTTCCTCTCGGAATGATCGCTTTGCTGTAAATTGGTTACGACCTTAATGTGGTTTGTCTGCTATTATCTTATGAATACCAAGGCTCCTTATTTTCCTGTAAACTATGGAGTTTTACTGACTCTTGTCTTTTTCGATTACCAAAAGAATATAAATTGCTCCATTCGAAACAGCCAATTTTAAAATTGTTGGTTACTGAATCGGTGTTCATTCTTTTATAGATAAAGATCAAAGAACAAACCAAATACAGACGTAACTTAGGCCAGTCTCATAACCCACTGAATAATGGGAACCAATCAAAATATCGCTAATAAATAAAATCAATACAAATTGTTACGTCGCTTACGCTAGATGCGGATACTTTGAAATTTAATAAAAGATCGCTGAAATTTTATTTCGACCAAACCTAATGAAGAAATTTAAATATAACGGGAGCTAGTAAAGTTTAACTTCTAGAACTATTATAATGATGGCTCCATCACCTTATTCCCCACAAATTTTGTATTTCATAAACAATCCAATATGTAAAATATGAAATACTTTCCTTGATTTATAACATCTCGAACTATCATAAATTTAAACGTATCACTCGATAATTTTCAACCGAATAAATATTTATATCGTAGAATAGGAATAGCGAAATTTGTCTAAAATCTAAATACCGTCGCAAGAAGTAGTGATCCGGCCCATTATGCAGATAAGATTAGCTTTTCTAGGCAATACTCCCACGGTCGGCTGTAGGGAGCAGAGCTTAAAATTCTCATACCTATTCAATGAACGACGAAATTCAGAGAATTCATTTTCGTCCTTTCCCTGCCTCTTTCGTCGCTAACTGCATGAAAAAATAAAACAATAAAGGCGATGTCCCCTCCTCTCTCGATTCTATGAAAACGAGTAGCAGCAGCAGCGACTTTCGTTTTCCTATGACTATCCGAAGTTGCAATTTCGTTTTGATGTATGGTCAGTAATTTGCGATTTTCATTCATTAAATGAAATTAATGCAATGTGCATCTAATAATGCAACTAGAACATAGTTAAAATAAGAAATATGCACACTGATCAGGCTTCGGTCTTACAATACCATCATTAGCTCGCAAATCTGCAGAATCGAGCATCGACAAATAAATATCATTGCTAGTGTATGTTCGTTTCCCCAGCAGTAAGTTCAATATCGAATGTACCAATATCATTCTGAATCTCAAAGCGAAAACGAGCGTGTGGAGAGAATAATGAAAACGCTCTGCTACATGCTTGCTTTGTCCTAGCCTGTTGTCTCATTTTCGATTTCGCAAAGTGCTAGTGGTATGGAAAGAAGCTTCGTTCTTTCGTCATTTTCGCCTGATTTTGGCAAATGAAAAAAACATTTTCCGACTCTGGTAGGGAGTTCAAATTGCTTTGTTTAGAAAACATAGGGTACTCTCGGTAGCCGGCTTTAAAAATAACCAAAAATTAAACAAGATATTTTCTTTTTCGAGTGATCATGTACTCGAAAACCAATTAAACTACTACCTAATAAACTATGCTTTACAGGTCGCATCGCTTGCTTGGAGCGAGTCCTAGACCCATTCACTTGGTAGATACTATGCGGCGTACAATAGACGCTTCAACGGGAAAGTCGTGGTTAAAGAAATTATTTTTGCTCTGACAATCAGGCTACCCTAAAAGCACTTAACTCAGCAGATTCGAGATCGAAATTATTCGCAAGTCGAACTTAAATCGAAGAACTTTAGATATTAAATGTTATCTACTCTTTATGGGTGGCCACTTTTTGTGGCAGACGAATTGGCTAGACGTGCGACTGACTTCATTGATCCAGAACTAGTTCTACAAATGTCGATAAGTTGGATAATGCATAAGATTCGCTCTTGGGCTGTATCCGAACAAGCCAATCATTGACAGAGCTTGCCAGCTTGCGTTCAAACAAAAACTTCCCTGCCGGGTGTCAGAATTGAAATCGATGATTACTACGCCATGATTAAGGGAAGCTAGTCGGACAACTTGGCCACAAGGATCCAACCTACATTTAACAAAAGGAGGCAGATCTACCAAAAAAACACGTCATATCGTTCGAGTGTGAACACTTTAACAGTTTGTTTTATGTCGCGGTGAGCACTAGGTCGGACATCTCCGTCGGAACAATACAGCGTATGAAAGTTTCAAACCAGACCGATGGTGATTGGACAGAAGCTAAAGGATGCTGATATACTTCAACGGACTCAAGATTTTCGTCTACATCTGGATAACGAGACTGAAGGCCTCGAGTGCTTTGTTGAAGCAGACTGTTCCGACAATGAGTGACCGAAAGTCGAATTCTTGACAGTTCATCAAATTTGCAGACGGCGTCTTAAGCTAAGCCACCCGAAAGCGGAATTACGTTGCATTGCCGTGCAGCCATGCCGCTTTCGTGGTCTTGTCGGAAGGTTAAAGTAGTCGTTTATTTTGTGATGCGACAGTACGATTGTCCATGTATGACAAAACCTTCTAACATGTTGTCGTTGTTCGTGCGAAACCAAATCGCTATGATCCAAGCACAAATATGAGAACAGATGGGAATTTGTTGGAAGCGTTGATAGCGTACATGGTGCATTCCCAAATTCTTTGTCGCCATCTATCACCATTAGAAAGAGAGTTTGTAGGGGAATTTCAAGCAGACTTTATTATGAAAGTTTTATGGCTGCTTCTAAAACAAAAATTGCACTTGTAGCGTGGTATAAAACTTAAATTGTTACTTGGGATTGATCCTAAATAACCCAGAATACGTGATATCAATAAAAATACGGTTAGAAAATTTTTACATACCAACTGCTGCCGTCGTCATCCGGTCGTGACCGTGTCCGACATGATCGGCGTGAGCCTTGGTACGGTCATCGATCATCGTTTCACGGGCCTCCGATAGTCGTGGCAGATACTGCAGATTCCGCAGCTCATTGATTCGTGTCCTAAAAAAAATATTTATACTACTATGTACGACGGTAGCATAATGGTAAACGTTAATACCTTTGCCTCTTCATGGGAGTTTTGTTTATTTCCGCCGTTGGAACCAACTGTTCACCAGGCCGAATCCACAAGATGGGGCCATCGTTCGACAATCGTGGATCCATTTGCACAATTGACAGTTCTCCCCAGGGCATTGTCTGCAAATTTCCTCTGTTAGAATATTTCACAAATAACCAAAACTACTAGTTACCTTATTGAGGAATGGGTTATCTTCGAGACGTTTCAACAAATCAGGAAAGTAACCGCCTACCTCTTCGTGAACCTTTCCAACCAAACTGATCTGATGGAGCGGCCCGTACCGGATCGTTCCTTGAGAGTAGTTCTTTATAACCTGTGAATGAAAACACATACGTTAAAACTTTTTTTCTGCACAAGAGCCTCAACCTGCACCTACCTGCTCATTGTACTGACTCATCGTGCACGTTTCTATGTCGGAATTCCTACCCAACACACCGGCCTTCACCGTCAGATTGGCATAGTTTTCCGCCATGTGTTCCAGCAAATCCGGCAAATAGGCCGCCGCGTTATGTACAATTCCCATCACATGATCTGCATATCCTTCCTCATCCTCATTGAAACAAACCGCGAAAAACTCGTTTACGAGCTCTTCCATTTCACTTTCCGGCAGGGCATTGATCTCATCCTGGTACATGTGGACAACGGAAGCGCCGCCATTAGGGTGCACCTCAATTCGCATGAACCGGCCATACTTGAGATGCTCGAGCCCCTTCCGATTACAGTGCATGTCCCTGTGGATGTTGGATATTCGCGCAGATGGTTCCAACGGCACAACTCCGGTCAGGGGGACATTTTCTATTTTGTCTCGCTTACACTGAATTCCAATGTTGGCGCGTTTGATTTTGGATCGCTTGTAACATCGAGAGCATTCTCGACTACTTCCACTGCTGCTCCTGTGTACAGATGTGGAAGAGGACGAAGTAGACAGTTTGCTACTGCTGCCAACTTGGGACGATGATTTGTTGCTGTGATGCTCATGCAAAGAGCTTTTATCTACCGAATGTTCCGGCTTCATGGGAGTTGTCGTGTTTGAGATACTGCTGCTGTTTGATAGAACCGGTACTGTCATGTTGGTACCTACGTTTACCAACTTTTCCGGAGTCGTTCCGACATCGCCAAGAATCTCCTTCTTTGCGACGACTGTTTTGTCGTCTATATTCTTGGGTGACTCAAGTTTTATCAAGATGTTAGAGCTCTTATTGCTAGTTAAGTTAGTTGTACTGCCGGTGACACTGTTGCTGCTGCTGTTGTTGTTTGTGTTGTTATTTACGGGACCATTGGCGTCGGCAAATGATAACGCTCGCGACACGTCGTCCCGCGTCTTGTCTTGTTTCAGTGGTTTATACTCCTTTTTGATGAAAATATCTTGCTTTTTAACGGTGCTGTTCTCATTATTACTCCTTTCTAAATTCAGCAACAGGTTGATGGGAGAAATAGGAGTCCCTCCGGTGGCAACAGCCGCTACCACTGCTGCGACTGGAGTCGTCGTCACACTGCTGCTGTTGAGCAACCGTCCCCCTGCGGAGCCACCGGGTGTTGGCGAATGCTGCACAGTTAGGTTAGTTTCGATGGTAAGTTCCTGCTTTATTTGAGCCGGAACGACAACGACAGTGGATGATTTTTCCGAAGCGCCTTGTTTCAGCAGCAAGTGGTGTTGGTTTTCTTTATTCTGAATTAATGAATTGCAAACTGTTTTATCCTTTGGACCGACACTGTTGGGGGTAATTTGTGAACAGCTGCTACCACCAGTTATGCCACCGTGTTCGTCAGAACGACGACGTTTTTTGTGATCCTGGAACGGTTGAATGATCTATAATAGAGAACGAGACGCTAAAATCCAAATAATTCTTACCTTTTCACGATCTCTGTCTTTGTCCTTATTCTTCTTTTTCTTATGACTTCGGGAGGTCTCTGAAAATAATTAGAAAATGATGATTACACACGTGATAGTACTAGGTTTGTTCCAGTAGCAGGAGAAACTAAAAATATTTTAAAGAAAACACGCAGAAATCTTCTGGTACTAAACCGGTGTGAAGGGAATGTTCACGAATCGGGAATCAGAATATATTGGCTTTAATGGAACGTTCCCAAAGGTATGCAGTCGGGGATTTGTGCCGTGCTGTGTGTTTTCATCATTTCCTGAGCGGAAGGAAAGGACAAGGAGGTGTGGGGAAGTAGAATTAGAAGGGTGGGAAAAATAACAGCACAAAACAAAAATAAACAACAGGTAAATTAAACTCACAAGTAGTTCAACTTGCCTGCGAATGAGCCTAAAGCTCTTTACCACATTGGATAAGAAACTTTAGTATGTCTCTGAGTTTCAGTCGTCCAAACATGGTTTCGTCTACATAAGGACGGCCGAAGACTCGAAATCGCAATTGCGCTACTGCTGGACAGTTGCATATCAGATGATATGAGGTTCCGTAGTCGGATTCACAAAGATCACACGAAAAAAACTCAGTGCGCTGAATAGTTGCCTTGTGATAATTGCGTTTGCAGTGGCCGATTAAAGCCCTGGTCAGCATGCCGCAGTGGAGCTTCGAAAAATGTAGGAGATCAACATGCATGCACATGATAGTCGGAGTTGTGGTGACAGCACCAGTCAACGCCATGAGCGCCATTCTTTGCAGATGGTTTAGCTTTGACTGGACTGTCATCACCTCTCCCCTCTGCCACCACACAAGGCATTTGTATGGCAGTATTGGACGCACAATTATATTGTAAATCCAATAGACTTACTTAGGTTTGAGGCCCCAGGTGTTTCCAAAAGTTCATCTGCACTGCCCGAAGGCCATGTACGCTTTCTTGACTCTGAACTCAATGTGAGCAGACCAATTCAGTTTGGAATCCAATATAATTTCTACGTATTTGACTTGATCTGCACACAGTAACTCAGAATCAAAGAACTGCAAGGGACGAACCCCGGTTGTTATTCGCTTTTTTGTGAAAAAAACAATTGAAGTTTTGCTTGGATTAACTGATAATTTAACTTGTCGACACCACTGTTCGACAGCTCTTGTTGCATTAAGTCAAAGATGGCTCCGATGCAAAGTCCAGTATTTAGTATTTGGTAATCGTCAGCAAACCCGCAGGTTGGGAATCCAAGCTCATTGAGTTTCTTCAACAAGCCGTCGGCTATCATGTTCCATAACAAAGGTGACAGAACGCCACCCTTAGGACAACCGCAAATACTCAACTTCCGTATCTCAGCCTGTCGCAGTGACGGGCAAAGTATGCGGTTACTAAGCATTGCGTTTATCCAACCCGAGATACATGCAGGTATTCCATGACCGCGCGACGCTTCCAGAATAGACTGGAAGGACACATTGTCGAAAGCATTCTCAATATCTAGGAATACACTAGATTGCTTGAGCGAGAAGGCTTTTTTCTATGTTGTAAACAACATCGTGAAGTAGAGTGATCGTGGATTTCCCACACTGATATGCATGTTGCATTTTGTGCAGTGGATATTCAACTTAATTAGCGTTCCTGATGTGATGTTCGATTATCCGTTCCAAAGCTTTCAGAAAAAAAGAACTTAAATTGATAGGCCTAAAACTCTTGGCTTCTTCATAGCTTGAGCGCCCCCCTTTGGGAATAAATCTAACAGTGATTTATCGCCATGCTTTCGGGATATACCCGGTAGCAAGACTGGAAAGCATAATCTTTTTCAAAACATGTTTAAGAATATCAAATCCCTTTAGCAGTGGCACGGGAAGTATTCCATCTTTTCCGGGTGATTTGTATGGAGCAAAGCTGTCAACTGCCCACTTGACCGATTCAGTGGAAACCAATGTACGTGCTAACGCCCACGAGTCCGAATCACCAGAATGAGATCTGTGAACATTGTTCAGCTCCGGATCGATACAACCTGGAAAGTGTGTGTCGAAGAGACAATTAAGAACATCTTTTTCGTCCGTCACATAAACTTCCATAAATCTTCCATATCACTAGAGTTTCCAGTGACGTCGCCATGAAACGTGTTGTCTGGTTGATATGTGCTTTATTTTTTGATTGGTACTACTGAATGTACGGACCTAAGTTATTAGGACAGAGTAATGGTTTCCGGACGTGACCGATTCATGAGCACGCGAAAACGGACGTTTGTAGGTTCGTGTTTGAGACAGCGTCTGAAACTTCGTGAGTGCTAAAACGTTCTCCTTATTACCGGAGTGTTATCAAGTTTGCGCGATCGCGAACGTAGGTGTGCGTTGTTAATCGCGAAGGGCTTAAGCGTTCGTACGTTAACGTGTTTGTCACGTGTGCTCGCGTTCATGTGACTTTGCGTGTACAAGACTGGACTTCGCAACCGTGTGGCATTTCCTATATACGCGTGCGTTCTCGGATGGTCACGCGGACCTTCATTCTGACAGTTAGTTTTTGGTGTACAATTCACATTCTGACAGGGAGTAAGTTACCCCATATCACAAGAGTCCTCGGTCATGTCGCCATGTAACGTGATGTCCAGTGGATATGAGAGCTTAATTCTCGACAAACATATGATTACGGCCTAAAAGCAAACTGTCAAAATTCTCTTTGAAAGGAAATTCCGGACAAATCGTTACTGGTCGAATACAGTGCATAGCGGTTAACGATAAAGAAAACTTTTCTCTTTAATCTACTACCAACATCTGTGTTTTGCGAGTTACGGTTTGTCCGGAATTTCCATTCAAAGTGAATTTTGACAGTTGGCTTTTAAGCCGTAATCATATGTTTGTCGAGAATTGATCCAATTGAAGGCATGGACCTAGTCTGCTGACATCAAGGATAGAAACATCCGGAAGTGACCGATTCATGATCGTGCGAGTGCGGGAGTTTTTAGGTTCACGCCTGAAACCGCGCTTGAAAATTTATAGGAGCACATTCACTTTATCACCGGGATGTTATCATGTTTACGAGATCACGGGTGTAGGTGCCAGGGATGGTCGCGAAGGGCTCAAGCATTTGTATATTAACGTGTTTGTCACGTGTAGGTGACTTCGCGTGTATAATTTTGATTTTATGATGATGTAGCGTGTATTCTTGTTTGATCGCGCGCGGACCGTGAATCTGATGCTTAATTTTTAGTGTATGGTACAGATGGTAGTCCGTTTCCCTATGGGGAAACTAGAGGTGTGCGCCGATGAAAAATGTCGTAATCGGCGGCGTAGGTGTGATTTGGGCCGGCGGCGGCGGCGTATCGGCGTGACGCCGTTTGCTAAAATCATCGGCGGCGGCGGCGGCGCTAAGCGGCGTGGGATATTTTTTTATATGGATGGAAAGTAGTAATTTTCTCAATCATCTTGCTATGTTGACTATTGTGTCTGCGTGTGTCAAAATTAAACCAAATATTGATGACGTAGCGGTGTCATCAGCTTTAAGCATAACACTGTTTTTTAACCGGGAATTAATTTTATTTGAGAAAATGGAAAAAAATAAAAGTAAATATCCAAAATTGCGATTACTAAAGATTAATTTAAACAACCGCTCCTAATACTTGCAATGCCAACTGTTACGAATATCGATGCTAACACAGTTTCAGAAAGCATGCAAAGTTTTATGCCATTCATTTTAATAAATATTCCTCTGAGATAAAATAACAATACCTGGTCTTCAGTTTAATTTATACTTCTGCCTGAGCCAGACCTATACAACCGAGTGAAGTGAAATAGAATTTATTAACCTGATACTTGGAGAAATTTCTTTATGCTGAGAATGCGGATCGATTATTCAACTAAAAATCACGGAACTATTAAATAAACCACGCTTTGTCCCCATAACATGCAAATTCCTACGCGCATGTATTAACATCAGACGCCACATCGTGAACAATCCTTGCGCAATACAAAGATACATATACAAACGAGAATGTATCTCAGCGAATTGCCGACTCATCGACGATATACCTATTTGAACAGTGATCTCTATACAAATACCTACAAACGGTTCCCAAATTTGTAACAGTTGTTCAGGACATAATGACAACTGCTAAACAGCATCCAGCACCCCAAAATCAACTGTTAGCACTATCGGTGAGGATAAAAAGGCGACGTTGCTCACGCGCAAGTGCAAGAAGCAAGATACAACATCCGACCGTCGGCACCAATACAGCTTTAACTATGAAGACCTGGACGTCAGACATGAGAGAAGCAAATAATTCCAAAGATACAGCAGACAAGCAGTCAACTGTATCCCCACCGCTAAAGAAGGTCTCCACTCTCAATAGAAAATCACGAGCACGAGATTCTGCGGATAACCAATAATGTTTTTTGCTGAAATATTGAAATAGAAATCAACGGGACGTTTTCTGGGCCACTCTGATCGTTTGATACACCGCACTCAATATTTTGCCCACGTATATCGTTGGAAAAAATCCTTAGCATGATAAAATTACAAAATGGTGCGGCTTCCAATACAGGTTAAACATCGAATCACTTTCGAATAATAGGCCAATATGGTATGGTAGTTTCGATTGCGGCAAAGTTCTACTGTATCGATTTTGTAGACTTTTTCGGTAAATTAAAGGAAAAGAGAAACAAAGGATAAGAAAATTGAAATGCGGATTTTTCTAGAGAGAACCAGTTGTAAACGTACAGAAAACCTTCCATTATGTTGACAGAAGTATGTCTAGCACTAGTTTTTCGTTCCAAGTTTCATTTCGGCAGACTTTGCAGCCAGGTTTTAGGAATGTGCAGTGCTACTGCATGGCTAGTGTTACGAGACTACTGACTACTAAGAATCCTTCCTGGCGGGGGCTGGCTTATGCGACGGGTGGCTTATACGACACCAACGCCTTACCCTCTGAACTACCAGACCAAGGTTAATAGTTAAAAGTCATACGGCTTGAATTACTATATCGAAGGCATGACGCTATACGAGCTTTGCTTGCGTGCAAATTTGAGTAGAATTGTGGTTCACGCGTGCGATGGTAATTTACAACGTATTTTTATTTAAATATTTACACAGATTTTGTAGAAACAATTGTACTGGCTTATATGTCGGTTCATTAAGTTTTAACTGTTTCTAACCATGAAAAAGTGACATCATTCGTTCGATATGCTATCTAATTCCGCATGAGCCGAATATTTTCTTGCACTGAGTAACTTGTGTCTTTAACTACTGAGAACTCGACAGTAGGGAGTATTATGGTTTCCACAGACTGACGGTTGATTGCTGCGATCCGGATGACTATGCGAGTAGGAAGTCAGCAAAAGTATTGTCCAGGCTATTTTATTATCATATCGATTGATTGATTAGTAAAACAAGAAATGCTTAGAACAAGTATATTGCTTAACTTCTGAATATCTTAATACCTTTTACCGACCTATTCGGCTGATATTCGCTTGTCCAGTCTTTAAACAGCGGAACACTATATAAATTCACAGTTCATAAGCAAACCGCTCGCAGACACGGTGACAGTTTAATTTCTTGCTGAATTGCCGTGCGGTTCGAAAGCAGTTTTGTTTCCATATGGACTACAATATCCTGCCTCAAGATTGGCAACCCAACCAACATTAGGAGCTGAACTATAAGACTACGTGTTGATTTAAAGCAGATTAAAGGTTATGTAAGCTGAATAAAACTTTCGCTGAACTATTTAAACATTAACAGTTTATTCAGCCTATTTAAAATCCAGTATTCGCCAGTTCCAACTAGGCTGAACTATATTGCTAATAAATGTAATAGCGACAATATTAAAGCTTTTATTCAACCATCTTAATTAGACTGAATTGCGAGTTGAATAAACGATGCTGTTACCAAAAGTATTACCTTTAATCATTAAGCTGCACTACATGTCTTCAAGAGGTCGTTTCTACCTTTGCATTTACCGTTATACCACCTTTGACTTTCAGCTGAATTTTGTGTTTAACAAAGGTAATTGTAACTACTACAAAAATTGGCGCGATTAGCAAATCATGAGGAATGGCAACCGACCTGGGTTCGAGTCCCAATACACACACAATATTTTTTTTACTATTATGTGAAGGATTTTTTTATTATTTCGGTATATTCCAATTGAGATGTTTTGCATATATTACAGTTAAGGAGCAATAGATCAATAAATGAATAAAGAAATAAAGAAAGTTTATTTAGTTTTTTTATATCTACTGAGTTTTCACCACGAGAAATACACGATTTACAGTTTTTCAATGTACAAGCTTACCAAATCACTCGCGCCCTCGTTTATGTAAATTTACCTTTTAATTCGAAACGGTCTGTTTACTTGTGAAACATGAATATACTAATATTGAACACAATAGAAACTTTTTGTTCCAATGTTGCTATAAATTTTAGACACCAGCATTGTTACCATGATTTTTTTCTATCCATCGACTTGCAAACAAAGGTACAATGAAATGATTATTCACGCTGGCGGACTTAATTGATATAAATAAATAAACTATTGAATTCGAACAGCGACTTCCGCTTACCAAAAAAATCACAATGGAAAGAAAATCATTTGGCAGGGAGTGGTAAATAAATTGAGATTGCCACCTTAGAATTATAAATGACTTCAATCCATCATTCAGTTACCACCACTTTCATATAACACCCATTTTTACTTATCTAAATATTTTGTGACAACCATAAATCCTCACCTTGGAAACAAAAACGACTATAATCATCATTTTTGAAATAAATAAATTATCTAATTTAAAATTCCCAAATGTTCTAAAACTTATTAAATAAAAAAAATGAAATAAAAATATTATCGTAGGTTGGGATTCGAACCCAAGTCAACTAGGTTCACTTAAATCTATAGAAGGCTACTGTAGCCTTTGTACAGACTCTATTCAGCAGCCTAGACTTGTCGGTACATCGGTGAACTCTTAAGCATTCAACGTATGCAAGATTGGTGCAGACAGTAAGGTAAGTGCTTAGTATTCAACAGGTTGCTGGTTCGGATCCAGGTACGTGATATGATATCCAACAAGGTAATACAATTTTTCTCTAACTGTAACGTAACACTAATAAAAGAATATGGCTTCCAAAGAGATTGATGGCGTGTGTAACTTGAAATGAATGTCTTTTTTAACAATTTTCCTATGATAATTCTCTCAGCTGAATAGCGGTAACGAAAAGGTTTATTGATAAAGCTGAACTATGGTTTTCTTCAGGCTGTATACGTGCTGAAGAATTGTTCTTTCATGTGTCTTAATCAGACCAGCTGAATAAATTCTCCAAATCCCGGATGTTTAAGGGTGGAATAAACGATATATGATTACACGTATACTTCCAATGCTCAGCTAGAGCTGAATAAAGCAACTGTTAAAACGTTTATAAAACCACGAAATGTTTGTTGGGAATGGTAAGAATCAGACAAAACTATTACAACCAAAAAGATTATCGCAAAATAAACCAAAATTCTTTCACTCAATACACATTCAGGTCAAATATGGACTCGGCGCGAGTTTAAATATGATCGGCGGCGCAGCACAAAAAAGGCAATCGGCGCGCTGATCATTTTTTCCTGAAATCGGCGGCGTGTCAAAATCATCGGCGGCGGCGGCGTGGCGCGGCGGCGCACACCTCTAGGGGAAACTTGAGTTCCAGATCATGTCACCATGGAACGTGTTATTTAGTGAACATGAGCGTCACTTTTTTAATTGGTTCAACTTAAGGCATTAGTCCACACTGGTAAAACTTTCGGACGTGGCCGTTTCATGATCGCGCGAGTGGTGGGTTAATGTTTGAGACCGCGTTTGGAAGTTTAAAGATGCCACGTTTACTTAACTACCGGGGTGTTTTCATGTAGGCGAAATCGCGGGCGCAAGTATATGTGGATTACTGCAACTGTATGGTCGCGCCCGTGGCCAGGCCTGTGTTATCGCGAAGGCCACGAGCGTTTGTACCTATATGAGTATATATAGCATATAGTAGAGATACACTAATAAAAGGAATCATAACATGCCGAATAAAGAAAAAAAAGATGCAAAGAGCTTGACTAGAAGTGTATAAATTGAACAATACTATTTTGGTATACATAAATAATGGAAAAGCAAACTAATAGATGTACAAAAGAAACAGACCAATACATAAATGTAATGTAAATAAAATTGGCGGATTTATAAACAATCTCGCCCTGCAACTCGTCGCGGACAAAACAAACTCCGTGCAGGATCCAGCCCGTAATTTTAAAATAAAAATTGGCGGATTTATAAACAATCTCGCCCTGCAACTCGTCGCGGACAAAACCAACTCCGTGCAGGATCCAGCCCGTAATTTTTACCTTGGACACAAAAAAGTAGAATACTTCCTTCTTCGGACGGCTTTCCTGTGCAGGGTAGACTATTATGGTGATTGTAAGTTGAAATTTTACGTATTTTAACTTTTTTTAAGTATTGAATAATTTTCGGCCTTTTTCAGCACCGTAAGAACATTGAAAAATAAGATTTTTAAGAACATTTTTTTAGCTCACTCTGTGAGCCTTCCGCGTGTTCGCGCATTTTTTGGATGATCGCGCCCGGTCCGTGAATCTGATACTTAATTTTCGGTGTACGGTTCAGGTGCTAGAAGTGAGTTCTTCCATATCACTAGAGTTCCCGGTCATGCCGCCATGGAACGTGTTGTCCAGTGGATATGAAAGTTTGCTTTTTTTAATTGGTCCAATTAAAGGCATGCGTCTAGACTGTTAGAATAGACTTCCGGAAGTTTACCGTCACGAATGACCCGTATTACGGTGTTAAGTGACGTAAATAAAACAACAACAACAACTTCCAGAAGTGACCGATTCAAAATCGCGCGAGCGCTTGAGTTTGTACGTTCACGCTTTAGACCACGTTTGAAAAGGAAAAGCGCTGAGACGTTCACCTTATCACCGGGGTGTTATCATGTTGGCGAGATCACAGGTGTAGGTTGCGTGGATGATCGCGATAGGCTCAAGCATTTGTATGTTAACGTGTTTATCGCATGTATGTGAATCTGCGTGTTCAAATTCGATTTTACTGTCGTGTCCATTAACATATTCGCGTGTGTCTTTAGATGATCGCGCGCGTACCATGATCGAGGATAGAAACTTTCAGACGAAACCGATTCATGACTGCGCGAGCGGTGGTTAATGCTTGAGACCGCGTTTGTAAATTTATAAATGCTATAACAATCACTTAATTAGCGGGTTGTTTTAATTTTGGCAAGATCGCGAGTATAAGCATGTGTTGATGATTGCAATTGCATGTTCATACTTGTGACCAGGTTTGTGTTATCGCGATGGCCACGAGCGTCTGTAAACTTACGTGGGAGAGATTGCGAGATTGTACGTTTAGGATGGGATAGAATATGCAACTTATTGTGTAACTGAATTAGCATGAACCTGATTTAAGATATAATAATAAAAGGAAAAATAAGTCAAGCAAAGATAAATAGAGTTAGAACACAAATATAGATTATTTTTAGCATGCATAGATAATGTTAAGGCAGAGTAAAATGATCTATAATTGCTAGTTGAACACTAACTAGTGACTGAAAAGTGTGTTTAAAAAACAGGTTCAATCCATAAGAGTTTCTGAGCACAGCGAATCCGATTCGTTATAGACGAGTGTTACTCGCCATCTTCACGAGCCACAGTGACAGTTCGAGCAAGTTAAAAGATAAAAACTAGAGGTGTGCGCCGGCGCGCTCGCAATTTTTACCTGAAACCAGCGGCGCACAGCACTAATAAAAAAACCCACCTTCAGTCTTATTATCTCCTATAGATGACAGTCCATTGATCCGAATCGAATGATTTATTTATTTATTAACAGATTAAGACCGAAGTGGCCTGTGCCGTATACAAAAGATTCCTCCATTCCACTCGGTCCATGGCCGCGCGTCGCCAGCCACGCAGTCTGCGAAGGGTCCGCAAATCGTCTTCCACCTGGTCGATCCATCGTGCTCGCTGCGCGCCACGTCTTCTTGTACCGGTCGGATTGCAATTGAGAACCGTTTTCACCGGGCTATTGTCCGACATTCTGGCTACGTGCCCGGCCAACCGTAGTCGTCCGATTTTCGCGGTATGACAGATGGGCGGCTCCCCCAACAACTGATGCAACTCATGGTTCATTCGCCGTCTCCATGTGCCGTCTTCCATCTGCACTCCACCGTAGATGGTACGCAGCACTTTCCGTTCGAAGACACCAAGTGCGCGTTGGTCCTCCACGAGCATGGTCCAGGTCTCGTGCCCGTAGAGAACTACCGGTCTAATCAGCGTCTTGTAGATGGTCAACTTCGTACGACGGCGAACTCTGTTCGACCAAAGTGACTTGCGGAGGCCAAAGTAAGCACGATTTCCTGCCACAATGCGTCTACGAATCTCTCTGCTGGTATCATTGTCGGCGGTCACCAGTGAGCCCAAGTACACGAACTCTTCAACCACCTCGATTTCGTCGCCACCGATGCAAACTCGAAGCGGGCGGTTCTCATTCTCTTCTCGTGAACCTCTTCCTATCATGTACTTTGTCTTCGACGTGTTGATGGCAAGTCCGACGCGCTTGGCTTCTCTTTTCAGTCTGATGTAGGCTTCCTCCATCTTCTCAAAGTTTCGTGCAATAATATCAACGTCATCGGCGAAGCCAAGTAGCTGAACGGACTTTGTGAAAATCGTACCACTCGTGTCGATCCCTGCTCTTCTTATTACACCTTCCAGCGCGATGTTGAATAACAGACACAAGAGACCATCACCTTGCCGTAACCCTCTGCGTGATTCGAAGGGACTCGAGAGCGTCCCTGAAACACATCACCCGCAATTACCCGATCCATCGTCGCCTTCACTAATCGCGTCAGTTTGTCCGGGAATCCGTACTCGTGCATAATCTGCCATAGCTGATCTCGATCGATAGTGTCGTATGCGGTTTTGAAGTCGATGAACAAATGATGTGTGGGCACATTGTACTCGCGGCATTTCTGCAGTACTTGACGAAGAGCGAACACCTGGTCCGTGGTAGATCGTTCGCTCATGAAACCCGCCTGGTACTGCCCCACGAACTCTCTTGCAATTGGTGATAGTCGACGGAATAGTATTTGGGAGAGTACCTTGCAGGCGGCGTTCAGCAGGGTGATTGCTCGGTAATTACAGCAATCCAGCTTGTCGCCCTTTTTGTAGATAGGACACACGACACCTTCCATCCACTCCTCCGGTAAAATCTCCTCCTCCCAAATCTTGGTAATCACCCAGTGCAGCGCTTTAGCCAGTGGCTCGCCACCGTGTTTTAGTAGCTCGCTTGGTATTTGGTCAACCCCAGCGGCTTTATTATTTTTGAGCCGGCTGATCTCCTCCTGGATTTCTTGGAGATCCGGAGCCGGTAGTGTAATGTCTTCCGCGCGTGCTCCCAGGTGCGTTACCGTGCCATCCTCGTCGTCTGCTGCATCGCCGTTCAGGTGTTTTTCGTAGTGCTGCCGCCACCTCTGGATCACCTCACACTGGTCCGTGAGAAGATTCCCGTTTGTATCTCTGCACATGTCGGCCTGTGGTACGTGGCCCCTGCGCGAGCGGTTCAACTTCTCGTAGAATTTCCGTGTGTCTTTAGCGCGGTACAGCTGCTCCATCGCTTCGCGATCTCGGTCTTCCTGCTGGCGCTTTTTGGTCCGGAAAACCGAGTTCTGCCTGTTCCGTGCCTGTTTATATCGCGCCTCGTTCGCCCTCGTGCGGTGTTGCAGCATTCTCGCCCATGCTGCATTCTTCTCTTCGACTAACTGCTCGCATTCGCCGTCGTACCAGTCGCTTCTTTGGTCCGGGCCCACCGTACCTAGTGCAGTGGCGGCGGTGCTACCTATGGCGGATCGGATATCTCTCCAGCCATCTTCAAGGGCAACTGCGCCTAGCTGCTCTTCCGTTGGGAGTGCCACTTCCAGCTGCTGCGCGTATTCTTGAGCCACTCTGCCATCTTGTAGCCGCTCGATGTTTAGCCGCGGCGTTCGGCTTCGACGAGAGCTATGCACTGTCGAAAGTTTTGAGCGTAAGCATACTGCAACCAGGTGGTGGTCCGAATCTATATTCGCACTGCGATAAGTGCGGACGTTTGTGATGTCCGAGAAGAATCTACCGTCGATTAGAACGCGGTCGATTTGATTTTTTGTTACTTGGTCCGGTGATCTCCAGGTGACTTTGTGGATATCTTTGCGATGGAAGAAGGTGCTTCGGATTACCATTCCACGGGAGGCTGCGAAGTTCACACATCGTTGGCCGTTGTCATTTGATACGGGATGCAGGCTGTTAGGCCCGATCACCGGTCTGTACATTGCCTCCCTTCCTACCTGTGCGTTCATGTCGCCGATGACAATTTTCACGTCTCGCAGAGGGCAACCGTCTTATGTCTGCTCCAGCTGCATGTAGAACGCTTCTTTCTCGTCGTCGGGTCTCCCTTCGTGTGGGCAGTGCACGTTGATGATGCTGTAGTTGAAGAAACGGCCTTTGATCCTCAACTTGCACATCCTTGCGTTGATCGGCTGCCACCCGTTGGCGCATCTTGCCCAGCACTATGAAGCCGGTTCCCAGCTCGTTGGTTGTACCACAGCTCTGGTAGAAGGTAGCCGCTCGATGCCCGCTTTTCCACACCTTCTGTCTCGTCCAGCAGAGTTCCTGCAGCGCCACGATATCGAAGTTGCAGGGGTGTAGCTCGTCGTAGATTATCCTGTCACATCCTGCGAAGCCGAGCGATCTGCAGTTCCATGTTCCGAGTTTCCAATCGTGATCCTTTATTCGTCGCCTGGGTCGTTGCCGATTGTTCTGGGTCGTATTCACTTCTGTATTGTTCGTTATGTGGGTTTTTTAAGGGGCGGCTTATAGGGCCTACGCCAACCACCTGTCTCGCCGGTGGGCCGTCGTGCCAGGACTGCTTAAGGTCCCACCTGGACACCAGGACAGGTTTACACCTTCCGAAGAAGGGTAACCCCCCCCTTCCCTGCCAGCATACGACCAAAGTTCCCACCGGGGTTGGTTACCCGATCTTCACTAAGGTTACTCGTATCCCAGTCGACGCCACGAGGAGGCCAGGGCTAGGAGTTACTGGGCAGGAAGCTAAGGACCGCAAGTGGGGTCTATTTTATGCCTTCAGGTACAAGAGGCTTACGCACTGCCCAGTCATTGTCGAATCGAATGAATCGATCACTATACCCAAGATCAAATGCGTCTTCGACCAACTGAACCAATATGTCCCTCCATTTGAAAGTAGAAACATCCATAATATCAGCTGTCCGCCAAAACATTCGATCTAATAATTATTAGTCATGAGATTCAGAGATCAAAGAACCAGCACTCGCTCCACCACCCAAGAGCACGCGCGTTTAGGCTCATCACGGAGCCCAGGGATCTATACCCTGAAACTATGCAAGAATATTCTCAGATAATAATTCTAGTAATTGAAGCAAAGAAAAAAATCGATTTTTTTAACCTGACTGATGAGGAGTCCCCTTAATCGGGATTCTGATGGCCGAAAGGCCAGATTCTTAAAATCTCCCTCCTCCCGTGATACTTGTGAAATCGCGCAGTAATATATACGTCATTAAAATAACGAATTCGACCTACAAAATCCCAAAGGGTCCCCCGCACCTGTTAACATCTTTAACTGCTGTCAGTTTGATTGTCAAAATTTTTTGACTTTGGCATGAGATGTTGGACATCCGCTAATTGGCCTAACAAAAGCAGTTAAAAGTTGAACAAATATCCAAGTGAGCCAAGAGCGTATAACTTTTAAAGGCCCTCTTTGTTAAAGATTTGGTGCACGTAAATTGGGAGTTTTCAAAATTTTATTGATTTTAGTGCATTTTTGGAGTAAGTTCCTTAATATCACTAGTATTGGGGAGTGATAAAAAACGTCCGTCCATAGACTATTTATTCAAACAGAGATAAAGAGTGAGACTCAGAGGTCTTTGCTTTTGTTACAGGTACTGAGTTTTAATTTCCTCCCAATGCCTTCCATTGCAATATCAACCAGATGTATCCACTGTTAGTTGGACCAGCAAGATTAGTCACCTAAGTGAGCTAATCAAAATCCTTATAGTTTCAGCCAAGCCGCCAAGCAGACAGCAAGAGAACATTACTTATTGATAAACACATCTTTGCTCAGACTGAGCATGCAGTAAGTCCATTTCTAGCAGTTACTACGGACCACGCGTCCTTAAGCTGCCAAAAATCATGATGGTCTACTGTCATTTTTGGAAAACCTGTCTTGGAACAATCTAAACTTTGAAGCTTCCCAATATTAGGATCCAGTGTCAAACCCCAGAAAAAGTGAGATTCCTGCGTGTTTTTTTCCTGAATGAAATGTTTTATGAGCGATGATTTTAGTTCATTTAGAAGAAAAACCAATCCTGGAGAAAATAAACGTGATGCGTTTCTTATCGGTTAGAATAATAACGTGTGAATATGAAACGCTAAAAACGAGTGGACTTGTTAATATTATTCATTTTCCACGACTACATTTGTCCGTGTGCTTGTATACCTGTTTGGTGCTCTTATATCGGCCTATTCTATTCGTCGATAGAATAGATCTTTCTGGTCTCTTGAATAGATCTCATATTTGATTGTCTAAAAACTTAACAACTCTCGTGCCATTAACGAAAATCTTAGTTTATGAATTCTGTAATAGTTCATAGAAAGTACGGAATTTTCTAATTAACACATTGATAATCCAACCTGTTTCGATTACCTAAGGGGACGAGAAGAAGCAACACTAGAGTCGCCCCACCACCCAACCGTGCAGTGTAGTGCCAAAGCGTTCCCCGTTATGTAAAGTAGCAGAATAGACTGGCATGATGACCTATACTATCAATCATAATTTGTTGAACCGGAATCAATATCTATTACGGAATACTACAACTGCTGATATCCTAAACTGCGACTTTACATTTCGCAAAGATGTTTAACCGCGAACATGAAACGTACAAAACAACTGCCGAAATCCACAGCAAAATCAGAGCGAAGTTCCAGACCAACGCAAACAAATCGTTCGCCCCAACAGCCAGGTATCTATGTAGCTATTCACAAAGACGGTGCGCGCCAGAAGAGTGGAAGCGATGTGCAACGAAGGGGTTGGGTGATGGCCGTGAAGAAATGGGGCTGAGGCGTGCAGCCGTAAAGAAGCGTACCACACACAACCTGCATCGCAAGTGTCTATAACTATATGTATAACTATCATTTATTCTGTACTGGCCATACTGCAGGAAGCTTGACGCTTGCAGAATGGAACTGAAAAAGATAGGTGATGGATGGGCGTGGGTGGTGGTGGTTTGCGGGAGGAAATATTTGAGTCATAAAAAATTTCCTCGCCCCGGCGGTTTCATGTGCTGCACCGACATTTAATGGCCTGCCGGTTACAAGAGGGCAGTTGAAAACAAAATTTGAGTCTATATGAGCAATGGAAGGGTCAATAGCATCTGGTGATCTCGGTTTCGCTTGATAATTATCAAGTCAATTATAAATAGTGTGACTAACATCGACTTGCGGATCAGGGTTAGTTTCTTCGTCCTACTGTTGACTACTTATATTTAAGTGCCACCAAATTTTGCAGCTTTTATACTGTCATATCGATTTACTGCTTCATTTCGGAGGTAAATCTACAATAATTTTCATAATAATGGTGCCGACGCTTGTAAATGCAAATTAGTTTAGTGATAATTATGAATAGCATGGTTTACAAACATTACCTAATCTATGAAGGTTTGAAAAGTGAAGAGTGAGATAAACCAGATAGGAACTGTACATAGGAAGAATTAAAGACACTAAATTTTTGTATAAAGACTCGACTTTTGTTTACAATTAACTGTATCAGTCTCATTCCAATTGAACAGAGCTGTCAATGTATAATACCTCAATACCAACAGCTAACGCCACTAATGTAAAAGCTAATACCACAGGTGGATACACGATCATGACACGTAAAAACAACACGCAGAGAAAACAGCAACGTCTGGAACGAAGCCGAAGGGATTCGTTTAACGAAGATCTGGTACTAGACACTTAGTGCACGACCAGACAACATGTTTAATATCGCGATAACCGCCACCACAAGGGCAGAGACTGCTCTCCACGATCTCAATACGCCGGAGATGGATCTTCTACGTATAATGATTGTACATGACCCGAGATATCACCCGAATGAAGTCATGACCTTATCCATTCTCTTGGACCAAGCTTGGTTGATACCTTTGGGATTTGTAAACTTCCATCGCTCCACGAAATTTGCCAATTTTCGAGCGTCCTCTAAGAATAAAACTCGTTGAAGCTACGCGGTCTTTCAAAAATATCCTTCTTATGCCTAAATCTTATCTCATTATCATTCTAATCCAAGTGTCCACCTTCTTATTACCGGGAATGGAGCACTGCGAAAGAACTCAAACTAAAGTAATTTTCTATGATTTTTCAGATAAAATGCTCAAAAACTCCCATGTTTTCTCCAGAAAATACAAAGAGTGCTTTCCATGCTCCATCAAACGGAGAGCCTCCTGTAACTGTAACAATGTGGCCATTGTCTTTGATAGGTAAATATAAAACTATCAGTTCTGTGGGGAGAATGTTGGCAGCACAGCCTCTTTTATGATTGCACTCGCCACTACTGTCATAATAATGTGCATTCCAATCACAGGTTAGATCAAATACACAACGTAGGCCCTAGCCACCAGACGAAACATTGTTTCTCTGATGATCTGTCCGCTAATCCGTCGACGGACCGCCGCCAATAATCGCGTTTTTCAGCTTTCATCAAGTTTTTCATTTGCATTTGGAGCGTCGCGTATATTGGAAAAAAATTCGGGCGATCCGACATTCAAAAGTCTTTCGCGTATAATTCTAAGCAATCTCTGCCCACCACAAAGTAGGAGACTGTTCACGGTTTTTCAAGTAGGGTACTAGTTTCGTCTGACCTTTAATCGTAATGCAAATGCATTGTGTAAAGCCTGGGGGAAAATACATGGACTGAATTATAGGGGCACTTGGTGTTTTTGATGTCCCATGTGGACATTTCTGCTAGTTTCTAAGATTACCGAGACCAGGTACCACTTACTTTGGTTTTATAACAGTACCCTTCAAGGGACACTCTCAGGCCTCTGCGAGGAAGCTTAGGAGAGAAAACTGATTTTCCTCTTTCGGAAATTTATAGGCAAATTAGAAGATGTTCCCACAATGGGGTGCTCAGACTCCCGCTCTTTAGTGTACAAGGAAACGTAGAAATCAGTCGTTCTCGGTGGCGTAGCGCTCTTTTGCATTATCGTAGCGTTCCTTAAAAGAATGTTTCATTTTGTCTCCACATAATTTATATGCGGGATATGTCGAGATTCAGGCGGAGTCTCTCCACAGCAGGAAAACTTTTGATGATTCTCTCCGCATTTTCCATATCGTGCCTTGTTTCTGCAATAAGTCGCTGTAGGTCCAATTGTTTGCAACAACGGCAGTTCATGCTTCGCGGCACAAAAAGACGAACAGGTAGACTAGCCGCGTCCAAAAGATCAAAGTTTGCAGATGGAAAATAAGTTGTTTTCATACGCTACTTGATTTTTCCTGAACGCAATTGCTTGCGAACCAAATTAAAACCCCTTACTTTGCAATTAAGGCCCCTGTTGGAGACTACACCCTCAATCTCTACTTCTCGGGCAGGTACATAGACAATATACTCCGTACACGGCCAAGTGGCATTTAGTTAAATCTCGCATATATCGATGATGTTAAATACACTCATTCAAGTTTGTTAAGAATATTTACCAAATTCGTTACTGATACCTTTTGCATGTATCAGGCAGCTAGCAGTTAAGAAATTGGATTTCGAGATGATTAAGACTTTCATTGGTTTAGTTTTCGATAAAAATAACACTGATAAAATAAACTTTGGACAAGGAAAAGTTTTTTTCAAATAACTTTTTTTTTCTTAAAAGTGCTAAACTTAAATTTTTGACGGTAGGTAGGAAACATAATCACCCATCTTGGAACAAAATTTCATTTTTAATCAAAAATTTAACAATTTTTGTGAAAATCACTCCTACAACATTTTTTGCAAGATTTGTCATTTTTGAACTATACTGCTTATAATCACATGTCAGTTCCATGTTCTATGGGTTTTCCTATCTACATGGGACTGACTTGCGATTATAGGCAGTATAGCCATTTGAAAAAAAAATGGTTAAAAATGTTTGATCCTTTTCAAAAGACAGTCTAGATCATTTTTGGAAAAAAAATATGCAAAGTGGCTTTTTGTGTCAAAGTTCTCATGTACAGAAAGTTTCATTAAAATCTGAGAGGGTGCTGCCAACTCTGAATACGATTTAGCGCGAAATTCGTCAAATTTAAAATATACGTATTTCTTCGACGTCTTGTTGTCGCAGTATTCTATATGGAATAGGTTGTAAACTAGGCATATATTTAGAGCTAATATGTCTAATGGTAAAAAAGAAAATAAAGTTTATTACTACGTAGCAGTCTTTCCTGGGTCCTAATCTTGTTTTGAGTTGGTTATTTCTGGTGCTGAAGACGAGATCTATACCAAGTTTCCTCATTTTCTAACAAAGTATTCTTGTTATAGCCCCGTCATATTCTATTGATATCTTTCTTTAGTTCTTCCTTTATGGAACTCAGAGTAGTCAGGAATTTTTTTCGATGGATTCTGGCTCTCTTATCGATGATTCTTTGGATTACAATGAGAACATGCATCTTCGATTATTGTTTCTTCGCGAAATGGCGCAATTCCTAGTATAGTAATCGACAAAGAAAAATATTCAAAACGTCATAATTAACAAATTAAGAGTATTTATTAAAAGGTCCTAAGTGACATTCAGCTCGAACTGAGAGAAACGAGGTTAAAGTATCATGGACCTAAAACGAATCCCTATTTGTGAACAAACATGTGTTTTGGTGGAACAATTATGCCAATATAGTCTAAGGACTCTTTCGGTAAATAACACTAAAAACATGAAATGTTTAGCGCTAATGTAGTTTTTAAGCCATTTAGTATGATGCGTCCTTTTCAAAATTATAGGACCTTTCACATAGGTCATTTTTTCGTGCCCAAGAATCATACGACTCTGCAGACAAGGTTTTTTTCAGCAAAAGTAGCACTTACGATGAATATTGAATTTCTTCGAGGTTTTCAACAAAATGAGCACCGGACTAAGAATGTTCTCTATTGCTATGGTAAATAGTTGCACTGGAATTAAAAGCAGGGTTGGTGAAAAAATTTGCGGCGAATTTCAATTTATATTAACAAATCATTGGCTGGACGTGGTTAAAACCAATGAATGGCATGTTACTTTAAAATAAATAAGGTTTCCAATTATAATTTAATTTATTATACTTTCCAAATTCTACTTCTAAAATAAGTCGCATCAACTGGAGAAAATAATTTATTTTATATTGATGCTTAGGACATATTTACTATGTACCTATGAGCAATGAGAAAAACAGAGAATGAAATAAATCTTGCGTCGTTTTTGCAAGGCGCCTATGAACAGCCGAAAAAGTTTGGAAATGTTTCAAGCATAATTATGTCCTTTCAGTTTAAAAGGTCTCAAGTGCAAAATTTCAAAACATCATCACGAATTTTACGACTTTTTGTAAAACCCTAGTAATTTTGATAAATACAGAGTTCTGATTTTCGGTATGTGTTGGCTATGTAATAATCACATGCTGTGCTGCAAATAATTCAGTTTTTTTACACTTGTCACTAACGAACATTTGAATCAGCACTCATGAAATGTAAACAAACTTCGAATTCCATGCTAAGCATTGTCTCTATCGTTTACAAATAATAGAAAGGGGGTCTTTGCTCATGCAGTTCGCTTGAGTGCAGGCCTAGCTGGTCACACTAGTTCGCTGATCTCATCTCCTTGATATCACTCCTGATGCTGCGCACTACTATCTTTGGCATGATTTTATACATGCACTTGTCTCTGCGTTAACCAGTCGAATGCCAAGGTCGATCCAGTTGGAGGGTGACTCGGAGAGTTTCCTGATAAAAGGATGGTTCTCGAAATCGCTAACGAACTCGTTATTCTTGCTTCGATGCTATCCGGTAGAGTGTCGGTTGGTCCAGTGATTCCAGGCGAAGAATTGTTGCCGGTTCACTGGTTCCCTGACGACTCATGCCGATGATTCTATAAGAACTACTCGGAATAACGGTAGATCACTCCTACTCTGACGAAGAGTTCTCCGGCATTGGAAGATCTTCTGAAACCGATGCTACCAGGGCAGATGCTGAGGTTGGTCCTGCGATTGTGGGTGGAGAGTAAATTCGAGTTCATATGCTCACTGACAACTGTTTCCCTGTGCTACTGCACGGTCTACTCGAACTTTTTTCTGTATGCGGACTTGTCGAGTGCCAAGGTCGGTTGAGAAGTGACATTCCGTTAATCTGTGCCTCAACCACCCAAAACTCTTTCGCCATCTTCGTTGCACGCAGACATGATCTGAACGAATGTTCAGAACGGCGATCTCGTGTGACTGAACGTGTTCAGATACTTTTTGAAACAGCTATGACTAGACAAGAACTGGGCTATGTGAAAGTTCACTTCACCGTGCACTCTTCACCCACAGCGACAGGCATGAAATTAGACGATGGGTCCATCTACTGTTTATAGCGTTATCCCACTCACGTTACCGCTCCTATAACACTCGCTATCTTCTTCGAGTAGAAGATTAATGGGAATCGTTCCAGCTATCACGTGCCTCTGATTACATAGTATCTGAGCACATATGGAGACACTTCCCAGTAGTCGCTTTTTGCTGCTGCTTATCGTTAAATTGTTAGACACGATCCAAGATAGTGCCGAGATCACATTTCTGGTTCTCTCCAGCATGCACTGTCGATGTGACTTTTGAAATTTAGCCGATCGTCTATCATCACTCCCAGTTGTCTGACTTCCTGCTTTTAGTCGATTATATACTCTCCGACCGAAATTCTCGCCTATTGCACTGTCTTTCGGTTGCTTCTCAAAACCAACTCGGTTTTGTGGTGAGGTACCGCCAGTTTTTTTCTTCCGCATCCAGTCTTTCACAACCTCCGGTACGAGTACTTCTACTCTCACTAGTGATTCGAAAAGATCACTAAAAGCACAACGTTCGAAAGATCGACAATCTTTACGCTCCTGGGGAGGTGCAGCTTCAACACTCGCATCGAATATGGAACGTAGTGGAATGCTAGCTGTTGCGACTACACTTCTTTTTCCGGGTGTCAGTTTCGTAGATCGAGGTCCGGTTCTGAAAGAAGCTCCTCAGAATCCTGCAGAGGTATTCGGGAACCCTCAGTCTGTGTAGCGAAGTGGTGATTGCAGCCCAACTAGCACTGTTGAAGGTGTGTATGTGCTAACCATCTCAAATCCATGTTCCGGAGCTATTGTTCCATCAATCAGTTCCGCCTTAATGTACCGTTTGCATCAAATGGATTTAAACATAAACTTAACATTTCCTACAGAAGGTAAGAAAAATACGCTTTTAGGGTATTTATTTGATTTTCATAAATAAATATGTTATATTGTGCTTGAGCTACCTTAGCGCAAGTTAGTGTAACCAACCCCAGTAGGACCGTTGGTTGTATGCCAAATAAGGAGAAAACCAAAGAGAGTCTGTTGTTCACGTTAAGAGCGGTTTGATACATCGTCTGGTATGGAACGGGCGGCTGAAGGAAAATGCGGTGCCTCGTATGCTATATTCAAGATGGTAGTTCCATCATGAGACTGGCCTGGCAATGTGCAAGGGAAACTGATTGGAAGCTTATAACGTAATCGTAATCGCCTTGCTTGCTCCAGAGTAAGAGTGGAGCTCCGTTTGAACTTCTAGCAGTCCATCGCGTGATTGATGTAAACTGGAAGGAAGAAGAAATTCCTTCTGATTGGTTTGACGGAATGATATGCCATATCTTCAAGAGCTATACACTCGAGTGAAGCAGGCTTATTAATTTTTCTCCAATGGAGCGTTCGAAGGAGGGATACGAATATTTGATACACGAGGAAACGCAACTATCGTCACGAGAATTTTAATGCTTTTTGGCTTCATGTATCACATTGACTTAATTTAAATCGATCGCAGAACAGTGAAAGAGGCAAAACATTTTTCTTGTCCTAACAAAAGCGTAACCCATCAGGCATTTTTCCATCAATAAATTAAAAATTACTATAAGTTCTGGAAAGTCCTTGGTAATTGGTAGAAAACGACGGCAACCTTCTTACGAACGAGTGTGAGGTGATTGAGAGGTGGAAGCAGTACTATGACGAGCACCTCAACGGTGAAGCAGCACTGATCCAAGGCGGTATGGCAACGGATGTTGGAGCACGCGCAGAAGACGATAGGCTACCGGCCCCTGATCGCCAAAAATTCAAGGAGAAGATCGGTCGGCTGAAAAACAACAAAGCTGCCGGTGTGGATCAACTACCCAGCGAGCTATTAAATATACGGTGGTGAAACAATGGCTAGAGCGCTGCACTGGGTAATCGCCAAAATTTGGGAGGGAGAGATTCTTCCGGAGGAGTGGATGGAAGGTGTCATTTGCCCAATCTACAAAAAGGGTGACAAGTTGGATTGTTTATGTTTATTACCTTCACCAACAGGCCCCTTGGCCACAATGTTGGTTTCTTAAACTAATTACATTTAAAATTGCCAACATTTTCGCTTTTATCGCATTCCGCGTCCGGTTGAAGTCAAAGGCCGTCGCCAAAATTCGCTGGAGTCCGGTAACAGCGCTCTGGCAACCATAGTTGGTTCTCCTAAACGGAGCTCGCAGAAGAGAGTTATTACGTAGAGCTCGAACGCGGGCTTGAAGATCCAGACGTCCGAGGATTGTAGGGCAATCCACTCTGGCAGAGAGTAAGTCCGAGACGGACAAGGCTCGAGAGCAGTCTCTCCGAATGCTAAGTGTATCGAGGTGTATTAGCTGGCAACGGTTTTCATAGCTCGGTAGCTGAAATCTGTTTCGCCATAGGAGATGCCGAAGGGTTGAACAGCCTTGATTTGTCAATCCCGTTCTGGTAGTACGGATTCCAAACAGCCGAACAATATTCTAACGTTGAGCGGATCAACGCACAGTAAAGCGATTTAAGACAATATACGTCCCTGAAGTATTTCGCTATTCGGAAGATGGACCCAAGCTGTCTTTATGCCTTATCCACGATGTATGAAGTATGTGGTTTGAATGTTAGTGCCGAATCCATGATGACTCCGAAATCTTTGATGTGAGTGTCTTGGAATACTCGAGCCGAAAAAATGGTATTTAAACTGAGTCGGATGGCGTTTCCGCGTGAACGTAACGATTAAGCATTTGCTCGGGTTTAAAACCATTCTGTTTAGATCACACCACCTACTAAAGCTGTCCAGTTCCCTCTGAAGAAGCTCGGCATCGGTTTTATCCCGTATTTATTGAAAAAATTTCATGTCGTCGGCGAAAGAAAGGCGGGGTCCTTGTAATGTGAAATTGACGTCATTAAAGTAGAGGAGGAATATTACTGGACCGAGATGGCTTCCTTGTGGCATGCCGGATGTAGCGAAGAATGGTGCGGATAGACAGTCCTTAATGCTGATTTGGAGCTGCCTTCCATCGAGGTAGGAACGAAACCAACGCAGAAGTTGTCCATGAATGCCGAGTTTGTCCAGCTTCGCTATTGCGATATTATGGTTGATTTTGTCGAAGGCCGCTGATAGATCCATTTAAATAGCATCGGTTTGTAATCCGTCGGCGAATCCATCCATTACATTTGTTGTGAACGAGAGCAGGTTTGTTGTTGTCGATCGTTTAGGCATGAAACCGTGTTGGTCATCTGCAATGTAGTGATTGCAGTGAAAAAAAATAGGATCTTACCAGAGGTGACGCGTCGGTACGTTCAACCTGTTCACTGAACAAGTAGGAACAATCAGCATATAATCGATAATTTCATAGCTGGTGGTTGAACGCTTTTTTTTCTTGGGTAGCCTAACAAGATGTTTCTGCCCCTGGGACATACTAGTTACAAGCGCGTATATATTTGGTTGGTTCAACTATAATAATGAACCGTCTACTTTTGCGTCAAAGAAATCGTTTGATCTTTGCATTTACATGCTAAAAGTGTGTCTACTGAATGTGTAATATAGACAAACTCAAATCAGGGGTTGTTCTAATCATGAACGCGTGGATGTTAAACGCCTGTTTGCTACGATAATTTGCGAGGAAAATACAACATTCAAATTTCTATCAAATTTGAAAGAATTAAGGTATTTTCTTAAACCAGTTGACAAATGTTTCAATCTTTCTTAAACAGAAGGACGAATAATTCTCGGTGTATAAGAAATAAGTTTTTACATTGCAAGTTAATTAAAATCATACAACGATATAGAAGTTTTAATCTCTTTATACTTGGTTGTATTACTTATGTTTCTGTTAAGAAATCTTTTTCAATTCTAATTAAGTGGTAACCTTCTCGGATATGTTATATATTTTTTGTTCTTTTTCTACGGTAAATTAGGCATTCTACAAGAAGTTTGTTGGACAATTCACTGGTGGGATTTGACAACAAATTTGTTTTGGTCAGCTTCAGCGAAATTTTCTGTCAACAAACATTTTTCATTGGTCCTATTCGTTAGATGTTGGATGAAATCGTCGACGAAAGAATCAGCTGAACAGAAACATCTCATAGAGAAAATTGTGACGTTTTAAGGGTATATGGTGGTATATTGAACAGGTTGACAGTGGAACCACGCGTCGCCTCTGGATCTAACACAACCAGCTCGAACAGTTTTGATACGGCACTTAAACACGAGATTCCCCGATAATTGTCAATGTTCGATTTGTTTCCTTTTTTATGAACTGGAAACATGTGCGCTGCTTTCCAGCAGGAATGGAATGTACCAGTAGTGAGTGATAGCTCGAAGACTCGCCGAAGTGGTTCAAGAAGCCCGCTGATGCACTTTTTGACAAAAATCGAGTGAACACCATCTGGACCCGGGTAAAAAGATGCTTTCAGTTTGGCAATTGCTGCAAGAATGGCAGCATTATCGACACAAATTCGGTTGATGGTTCGTCCTAGAGAAGGAGTTAAATTGGCGGCGGCAGCGACTCGTTGTGGTTTGCTGGATTGCTGCAACTACCGCGCGATCACACTACTTAGTGCCGCCTACAAGGTCCTCTCCCAAATTCTTTCCGCCGATTGTCACCATTTGCCGCCCGCGGCACCATGGACCAAATATTCGTAATTCGGCAGGTTCTGCAGAAGTGCCGCGAATACAACGTGCCCACACATCATTTGTCGACCGATTTCAAATCGGCGTATGACACAATCGATCGAGATCAGCTATGGCAGATAATGTACAAGTACGGTTTTCCGGATAAGCGAACACGACTAGTCAAAGCGACGATGGATCGGATGATGTGCGTTGATCGAGTATCAGGGAAACTCTCGAGTCCCTTTGAATCTCGAAGAGGGTTACGGCAAGGTGATGGTCTATCGTGCCTGCTGTTCAACGTTGCGTTAGAAGGTGTAATAAGGAGAGCGGGGATAGACACGAGAGGAACGATTGTCAGAAAGTCCGTCCAGCTTCTTGGCTTCGCCGACGACATTGACATAATGGCACGGAACTTTAAGGCAATGTCGGAAACGTACATCAGATTGAAAGCCGAAGCCAGCAGGATTAGACTTGCCATCAACGTTTCGAAGACAAAATACATGAGAGGAAGAGGTTCTAGAGACGACAATGTGAACCTCCCATCCCGAGCTCGGATTGACGGTGACGAAATTGAGATGGTCGACGAATTTGTGTCTCTGGGCTCACTGGTAACCGCCGACAATGATACCGGCAGAGAAATTAAGAGACGGATCTTGGCGACAAATCGTGCCTACCTTGGACTCCGTAGGACGCTCCGGTCGAACAAAATTCGCCGCCGCACGAAGTTGATTATCTACAAGTCGCTGATTGGTCCTCTACGGCCACGAGAATTGGACTATGCTCGTGGAGGACCAACGCACCCTTGGAGTTTTCGAACGAAAGGTGTTGCGTACCAACTATGGTGGCGTGCAGATGGAAGATGGAACGTGGCGCAGTTGCATCAGCTGCTGGAAGAACCATGCACGGTGGATCGACCAAATAGAGGATGACCTACGGACTCTTCTAAGACTGCGAGACTGGCGACAAGTAGCAATGGACAGAATGGAGTGGAGACGGCTTCTGCATACAGCAAGAGACAACAAGGCTCTAGCCTGAACGGTAAGGTAAGTAATTGGTAGAAAACGAAGCAATCCGTACTGTATTAGTTTTGAAGCGGAAATTATTTTCACATCAGATTCAAATGGATTGAATACTAATTGAAGTCACAGTGCCTACAGGCGCTGAATATTACTTGTTCTATACAAATCGTTGATACTCCCTGTTGCTCTGTACGACTATGAAGCGTGATCGTTGAATGAGACAGACTATCGAGTACGTGTTGAGTTTGAGAGAATCCTGCGCAAAATACTCAGTGGAACCATGCAGGATGACGCAGATGCATTAATTACGATCTCTAGGGGTTAATATTCAAACACGCTGACATAGAACGGCACCGATGGTTGATCGGAAAGCGCAACCGTCACTCACCCCAGTTGGTCTTGGGTTCAGTCCCAGCCGAGATCATTGAGATGTTTCCGAGGTTCTATTCTATTCTAACCCTTACACAGCCAGTATTGAAAAGCATCCTGGAAAACACTGCATTGATTCTGTAGTGTTTTTCTTGTCAAAATTAATATTTGAAGCATATTTTGATATGCCACAAATATTAAAACGGCCAGGCCTACTCTGCAGAGTTGGATTTGAAGATGTTTCAAAAGTAGACGGCAATTAAACGATTCATGTAATGAATAATTTAATTAACGAGTTATTTTGAATCTTAAATGAGGAAGAAACGAGGATAACCGTACCGATCGTTTCATTTTGAAGGGGATATAATAAATGGTTGGGAGTGACTTGGCTAAGAAGATTAATGTCACTCCATTGGTCCTTTGGAATGGGACAGAGGTATTTACACCTTGCCCTGGCTAATAAGCCTAGGTTAAAGCACCTTTACTCGCTCTGAGATCATTGAGATGTTTCCGAGGTGAAAAAAAATCTCGGGTCATGCCTTCCTTTGGAAGGGAAGTAAAGCCATTGGTCCCCGGTTCATGAGTTGATGGATTAGTCTAGATACAGATCAGGTCATATAGCGTGAATGCCGGAGAACAGATCAACAAAAGCTATGTTCAGCAGAGAACATTTCACTAAGAGGCAGACTCTGCGCTTTCTGGCTGTGTGTAATCGAGATAGATACATGTATGACGGGCGTACAAGTGACTGGAGACTGGCGACCTAAGAGCGTATAACTGTGAAGTACTGGAACACATTCGATCATGATTAGGAACACCCGGATTGCTGTACCACCAAGATAATAGTGATGAAACGAAATTGCTGACTAATTTCTATAGTTACTTTATACTGCCGTTATACGCATATTTGTCCCATGCTAAATGGAATTCCTTGTGTACATGAGACAATTATGTGTGTAGGGCAGTAAATGACCATAATCACGTTAAGTATATCTTTATGACAACTGCTTACTTCTCTCAAACGCAAATGCAATGCTTGAACCAAGAATACATCCATAATTAATACATAATGACAATGTTATAAATGCCACCTTGATGTTATGTAAAATTATTGTTTTGTTTTGATTTTCAAGCACTACTACTTACACGTTCAAACTTTGTTTTTGGGTAATCTTTGCGTTTATGTGGTTTAACATAGTAGGCGCTTTTAGTATTTATATATCCTATTTCATTATTTGCACGAAAGGTTGTGAGTTTACAGTGTCTCAGGTCACGGAAATATACCGTGAACCACTCGTTTAAATTATAATTTGTAATTTATTGTTTTATTGGTTCCGAAAATCTGACTGTATATCAGGTCAAGGATAGAAGTTTAGGAAATCACATCAAGATCCAAAAAAAAAAAAACAATCACATTACATCAAGATCCAAATTTAAACATTAAATCTGTTTAGCAAACGCACTATTTTCACTCGAGCATTAGCATTTCTCTCTCAGAATATGCTAGAATGTTACGAGTCCAGTTTAACTGTTGTTGATTTAACCATTGCAAAAACACGCGAAGAATTCCTTTCCCTTCTGAATCACCCATTGCATAAACCAACCTTTGTGAGATTCGAGTTCAAACGCAAATAATCAGACCTGTTGGTATGCAAAAAGTACGCGGAGAAGGTTACCAGAAGAAAGAAAAAAACATTTACCATTATCAGAACGGTCCCCGATGATATCCTTCGCCGGTGTTCCGCCTTTATCATTATTTTTAGCCAAAGAAGTTTTCGCGGTGCTGCTATTGCTGCCGCCACCGCCGCTGCTGCTACTACTACTGTCTACGTGATTTTTCGACGCCTTCGCGCCCTGCTCCGCCACCGTCGCCAACATTTCCATCGTCATCTTTGTCGTTCCGACTACAGCTGAAATCGAATCGACCGCCGCGGGTGACGATGACGACGGGTTTGTTGTACTTTTCCGATAGCCTGCTTCCGCGATCGATTCCGCGGCTGAGATTGGTTCTGTTTTTGAGATCTGAACGCTGTTATTAGCACTATTTTTGCTGCAGCCACTGAACTTTTCCTCTTGCTTTTGCTGCCTGCAATATTTACTACACTCGTTTTTCGCCACTAGGAGCTCACTGTTCGACACTATTTGGCCACCATCGGGGCCGGGCTTCATCGTAGCGCCCTTTTCCACTGGTTTCATTGCTGCTCGGAACGGATCGAGGGCATTATTTCCCCCCCACGAATCACTTGCACTCGACGATTCACAATTTTTTCTCACGCATTCTAGAGCAGCCTTTTGCACCACTGCACGGATTTATTATGGTGTATGTCCCCGTACGAATTCGCGACTCGACAGAAAATCGTAATGGCGACCGCGGATAAATGCACGAGTCTGCCCAATGGTTTCGCGTGCAGCATGGTAAAACTATGGGAAAGACGCAAGCAAAGTGGTATACAGTTTGACATCCACATTTCGTAGCACAGTTTGAGGGCTGTTTTGTCATACGGTGTTGGCACGAAGGATCGAAAGATGCAGGTAGGCGAAGGATCTGTTAAAGAGAAAAAGTTTTATAGTTCAGATTGTCTTCAACTTAATCGTAAGGAAAAGTGGTCCAATTTTAAACGCATATAATTCAGCCACGATAAATTTTAATTTTTTTTGCGCATATCGCCCCGAAATACTTCCCAAAGATTTTTTAAATCGTGGCATTAAAAATTTAAATAATGTACAACCTAGTCAAAAGGTCGCGCATTTACATACAGAAGTTAGCGCTTCCCAAGTCCAACATGAGATTTGTGTACCTAGCGCGCTACGCTTCTATGAATGACGTCATAATCGACTATTTAAAGAACGGACTTGGCCGGACAAGCTCAGTTGCATGTTGAACGGCAGGCGGAGCAGATCACTGCGCTGTGTTTTCACAGCGTTAAAGTCCGTTACACTGCAAAAATATATATTTTCAGCTTGAATAGGTCAAAAGTACCACAAAATACTATAAATCACAGAACAGACGTCCATCTTGATCGAACAAGTTGTGTAAAAACCGAGGGGCAAGCACTAAATCTTCAATACGACGCAGTGCCAAAAGTAGTACTTAATAGGGATCTTTAGGAGTGTGCGGGTTAAGGCATATTCTGATGCAGATCAGTACCGTGAGTTAATATCTCAGTCCTTTTTCAATTTTTTGGCCTGAAACTATTGAAAAAAACATTTTTTAGTTTGTTTCCTTTTAGGGCAATAACACATCCAAACCGATGCGACTTGCACGACTCTATAGGTTGCCTTATCAGATCTACCATAGTTTGCAGATGAAATTTGGGATGGCATGCTGCTAACGGATTGAAAAAATACCAGATCATGCTGTGTGGGGTGCTGTCCCGGTTAACAATGAGGCGAACGAGATATTTGCAGATACGTCATTTAGTAGGACAACTGTCAGTTTGCTGGTTGAATTTAATGTGATTTTTTTTAAATTTAAAAATCATAAAAGAATAATTCAGGTTTAAGAATGATATGAGTGTACTCGTAAGGACACCCGCTATCAATACATATGAAAAACTGGCACAATTTTTCCAAATTAAAGATCCCTATTAGTTACATTAAGTACCTTAAATACCACAACTATTTAAAAAGTACGTATCAAATTCATTGTACTTTAATTACAGAAAAGATTTTAAGTACAGTAACTTCGTACTTTAAATACGCAAAATATTTTAATTACCGTCAATATGTACTTTAAATACTTTAAGTACTCACACATCGACGTTAATTACATTAAGTACCTTATTAAGTACAACAGAAGTATTTTTAAATACTTTCATTATTTACTTTAATTATATTAAAAATATGTTTGGTATTTTCAATACAACGCACTCAAACCTGCTAGTGCTTGCCCCTCGGTAAAAACTTTAACGGACACTTCAAAAGTAGTTGGGTTATTTTTTTTTCTTCCTTTTTTATTTCGACTATGTTAGTCACATTTTCTTTTTTACGTTTTAACGACATTCAATTAGCTAGAGATTACTGGGCAGGGAAAGTTATGAAATTTAGAGCTATAGTACTCAAGTGAGAGCAAGGATGTGAAGTAAACAGATCGGAAAACTAGAAGTGGCAGGGTCATTAGAACAGGCTTAATATCGTACGGGCTTAATCTTTGCCTTCTGTTAATGAGGGTCAAGCTTAGGCAAAATAACTACGAATCACCCGAGTTCACTAACATGTGCCCTGATAAAGGTAGACGTATCTATCTTTACCGTGACAACCGGCCGGATGGCTTTTTGGCATTTTGATGAAAATTTCACAGATTTTTGGAAATATTGTGATTTTTTACAGATTTTTCGGAAATTTATCATAGATTTTCACAGATTCTTTTTCCTGTTTCAGTTATCACAGATGGTAAAAATATATTTTTGGTCGAAACGTAGATTTCAATGTGGCATCACTGTTTGTTAGCGGTTGCATGCGTAACCTGCATGATAGCAATTTGTGCATTCGTTGCGCAAAGACGAAAACTTTCTTAGCAACAAATTTACGCGGATCGATGGAAAGCACAACGAAAATTTAATATTTACGTTCGATCCATTCATTGATTCATTTCCACTTCACGTGATTCATTTCCACTCAACCTATCCTTTTTTATTCTGCTAATAGGTACATACTACAAAGCCCATTTATGAATGAATACACTGCCACTCGAAAAACCGTTGCAAAAACGCATCTAAGTGCATATATAAAATTGTTCTCGATTCATGTATATTTATAGCTTCGATATATGATTAAGACCACTACATTCGCTACATTTGTATTTGTATTTTAGGAAAGTTACGATGATGTTAAAATATAACTAGAAAGCTTGATCTATACATGAAATTTGATTTTTCTTCGTGTTTTTTACCACACAAGTTTTTACAATTTTTAAAAGCTGATCTTGTGCTATAAATATTTAGTTCCAGATATTAGCTCGGTCACGGTTTTCTGTCTTCTTTCTTCAGATCTTCTCAAATAAGTTTAATTGGATTCGATCACCTACTACAAATGAAATGACCTGATAACCAAGAAGGTTTGGTTCAATATGTAACATTCGATATTGATTGGTTGTGCTTAAACTATACGTAAGAAATATATTTGATTTATTATTACTATAAATGTACTAAGAAAATAAATATTTTACATCTAGTAGTATAGTCCTACTCTACAGTTCGTGCAACCCCATAGTGCTGCCCCTTGTAGTTTTTTTTCAAAAATCTGTATTTGTTGCCCATAAGACAGTTTAAAATCAACGATGCATTCTTGTAACTTACATTGATTTACATTTCAAGTTGTCTGGATCAGACAAGTATCAATCTGAATCTGGAAGAATCCCAATAAATCTTGAGTGTTGGTAGAACTGGGAACGCAGGTGGCGTCGTGAAAACTGTCGAATAGGGGTTGACAACAGCTTAAATCAACATCTGACGTTGCACCAAATGCACATGATCCATGACTAGCTTGAATCATCCATCTAGCCTAGACCAGACTTATTGTCCATTCACCTACAAAGAAACGCAAACTAATCTAGATAAAATAGATAGATAACATAAAACCAATGAAAGCATCATATAAAGCGCATAATTGTTGTTATTTATCAGTGTGCAATCGGGCTGTCTCAACAACCTATTTCTGCAACCTATGTGCATTAACTGTACACCTACCGTCTCTCCGTTGCACTTGACAGTGTGTGCAGTATTTTATGGTCACACCTACGACCGCGCACTCGGCTTCCCATGAGCGTTTTGGCGGCTCAGAGGCTGTCCTTCCATGTTGCTCAGGGGTACATGGTTCCTATACACATCCACGCATACATACGGGCTAACATTCATACATACATGCAAACTATTTGGCGCAAGTTTAGAGCATGTAACGTCGTGTCATCTAGTCGTCATCCTATGGAAAATCATCTTACCGCCTTGGAGTCAACGTCATATTGGCAAATTTCGCATTGAATCCGCTTCTGTCTCTTCCTAATCTCCTTTTTGTCTCCTAGGTCCGAAGCGGATCAATAGACTATTAATTGAAACGGTAAACATACTAGCAGTATTAATCCTTACTCGCGAATACTTTTCCTACAACTGTGCTGTTTCTTCTCTATCTTATAACATAACTCGATTATCCCTGTTCTAGTCAATATACGTATTAATTACATTATGGACCAGGCAAACCCTTAATTTTTCCATTATTATTATCCTGAGTAGCTATACCAGTGAAGGTATTTTAGGATTTCGCAAAAAGAATCTCTGCCAATAAAGGCATAAGAAATATTTATTCCCCATAAAGTTTTCTCGAACAGAATGTCCCCCTGGTTCGACTCGAACAGACCACACCGACCCGAAAGGGTTGCTTATCATTTCTGAGAGCCGGTGTGCTTGGTCGAGTTTAATAATCATAAGAACAAGTCCTGAATAATTAACTATCTCTTAGGTGCCAGTCCTGCACTCCTTTCCTGAACTAGCCTCATACTCACGATCAAAAGAGTCGACAACTAGTAGGATCCACATGTCCCCCACACAAGCAAATTGATCAACTTGCAAGTAGGAGCACATATCTACCAACCAGCCAAGAAGACTACCGAATCAATGAGAATGGACCATGCCAGTCGAAGGCCACAGGCCCAGCGTCATCTCGTACAGTGTCACCTCCTGGCAGACCATATAGACTCTGTCAAGATAGGAGCCTACAAAGCCTAACTATTCGTAGGTGCTAGTCCGTATAGATTTTGGTTTGCTGAAACGAAACAAGAAAAGCAAAATAATTGTGATTAGTTACGTAGTTATAATAAATAAGTAAACGATTTCTCATTTGTTGTTTCCTTGTTCGTAGTCCTCCTTCCTGTTCCTGATCTTTTTGGGCTATCGGCTTTCCGTTTCCTTGGCCGTCACGTTCTCTTGCACCGAGTTGCATATATTGTAGCAAGAGAAACAAATGAAGACAAAAAAAAATAAAATAAATGGACGTCTGCTATCTGTGCCTAAATTGATGTTTCTTCTCAGTTTTGCACGACCCAGGGGGAACTTGGCCTTGATTCCAATGGTCTGTCGCCGATGTTACGTGATATTCGTTATCTAATATTCTTTGTTTGGGGGCCATTCATAAACAATGTTGCTCATTTTTTATCCCTGATCCGCTGATACGTCTAAAATTCATTTTTATTTTTATCTCGTTACGTGATGCTCTTCACCTATTGACAATATCCGATATCATTAATGAATATGTCCTCTGGTGCAATATTTAGAGCAGACAATCCAATGAAAAATAGGATTGACAGGATTTTAGTGCGCTCTTGGCACCTTGTGTCACATCTTTATGTTTGTTATACGTACTAAGAATACCAAAGCATGTGATGTGATGACCGGAAGATTAGAGAATCAACTCCTCCCCTTCCCCCCATCATATAAAGCGCATAATACAAACAAAAAAAAGAACGAACTTCGCGACTGGCGTTATTTTTTTATTTTTCTAACGAATTAGTCTGGTTAGTTGATTTCATAAAAAATCGATCATTCAATGTTCGAGAACATTATAACATAAAACAAAAACGAAATATCAAAGAATTCAAAATAAGTATAACAAAAGCTTCCCCAACTTCGTGGTAAAAATTCAGTAAACCATCAAAAGCAATAATCTATAACTGCATAAAAGTATACCAACAACTGTCCCCTTTTCCGCAAAAAAATAATTCACTCCAACAGTGGTCTCAAGCCAAATTGAATCGTCAGGTTATCATCCTCAAGAAAACCTCCCTCGCGAAATAGTTTATAATGTGTGATCACACTCTGCCACGAGAAGCTTGTTCCTTTGGAAAAGTCAAATACACGATCCTCCCGGACACAATCCTCCTCGTACTCGTTGATCACTTCGATGAACACTTCACACCTATTAGTATTGGAAATAAGTTAATGTATGACTATAGCATATAGTGCAGTATTAGTACACACCTCTTCTTTGGCCCTTTCGCCCAACAGATGTAGGCGTTAACCGCCGGATTGCTGTTGTTGGCGAAATTGGGCTGCACGATCACGTAAACCGTAATTCCGTTGTACGACGTGATGTGCGGTGAATAGAATTTCGTCTCTCTAGACCAACGGTATATCTCAAAACTTCCGATAGCAAAAGGATTCCTACAAAAATGTTAGTCACGCAACCAGAAAGAAATCTTTCACAAACAATCACTTACATCGATTTCATCGCTATCTTCATTGTCTCAAGTTTGGCTTGCAGACGTTTCATATCCAGCGTCAGTTTCTGCTTGGCATCGTCCGTTGGTGCGAACGAGATACTATCAAGACTGCTCGGAGTGGTCGGACATTTTTCGGCGGCCTGCTTTAACTTTGCAATCTCTTTCTTTAAGTTTAATATCAATGTTTCGTACGATTCCTTCGCTAGATTTGAATCGGATCTGACACGGGAACTATCCGCTTGTAGGGTGACATACTGATCCTTGAGTACAGCTACCTCCACCGTCAAACGATCATTTCGTTTGCGTTGCTCGAGTAAAAACATTTTAACTAAACGATTCTCATCTGTGATATTCTCAGGACGGACTCCGATTCGTAGCTTCAAGTCTCCTTCGTCTGACAAATATCCACCAGCCTTAAGCTTGTCTATCGAAACTAGTTCACTGCGATCCATCGACTCGCGGAAGCTAAAGCTTGCACCGGTTATTTTCATTGTCGTCGGATGGGAAATTTCCACGAAGGTTCTAAACGGAAACTCGTCCAACACCTGATTGGGATACATCTCCAATCCAATCGTTGATGGATTTAGGTAGAAGGTCACGGTCCACTGGATTACATAATCATCCATTAACTGAATCAAAACTGGTTTGCCCTCCAAAACGAGATCTCCCGGGATATTTAGGACTATTGTTTGCAACTTACAAGCTGGAATAAGATCACTAAAAATAAGATGGTAAGTTGATGTTTCCTACTTCATTCATTACTCTTACCATTGAATATCATCCCAACGGATCGGTTCTACGCGCAACTGCCCCACATCCTTCAAAATCATATCACATCTTCTATTCAAAGATTCTTGAATATGTAAAAACTCGTTAGTGTTCAACCCTTTGATTTCTTCCAAAATCTTTCGTTGCTGTAAATCTGTTCGATCGAGAACTTCCTTAGTATGAAGAAGTGTTCGCTTTTTTTGTTCGGTTTGGGCCAGTATAATCGATGTCTGCTGCTGGACAAGCCGGTGTACATCCGTCAGAAGCTGCTGCTCCACTTCTTCAATCATTTTCAAATTTTCGTCTACTTGTCGGACCACGCTCCTATCGATCAGCTTTAATTGTTTTGGAATCTCTCGAAATTTTTCCACCGTTTCTAACAGCTTCTGACGATATACTATTTCCACACTGTCGATCGTATGCCGCTTGTGATCGGCCTGCATTATGAAACAGTCGCAACATATCAGTTTTTCGCATGTGAGACAATACAGATTCGGACTGCGGTCTGGGTGTAGTTCACATTTGTTGGTTTCTTCCGTTTCCGACCTTTGGCGGAAACACCGCGAGCAAAGCACGAACGGTGCTGTGAACAGCGAAACGCGCTCACTCGGTTCTTGAGAGCAACTGGTGCAGCATAGCTGCCCACACTCCTTGCACGTCTGACCTGTTCCGGTTGTGTCGGAACAGCAAGGACAAATCATCTGGGCAGCGTATGTAGACATTTTAAAGGAAGCAAAACAAATTTTCTCAACAAAAATTAAAAATATCCAGAATAAACACAACAAATCCGATTATTGACAAACGATGATTGCGGGTTCAATGTTTTACATCGCGTGGTGAGGAGATCCTGCACTGAAAAAAATATTGTAGCATGCGTCAAAAAAGTAATATATTTACGGTTACAACCCTGATTCTGACCTTGACAATTTCGACACAGATCTTTCATTAGGGCCTAAGTCGCAATGTACTCAAATGGAGAAAAATCAGTTTCAATATTCGGCGAAGGTTTTCTAAATGTAGTTTTTATTGTAGGTATAAATTACTTTATGACCGTGTTTTTCCGGAAGCATTTTTCGTTAAACCTTATGACAATATAACAAAGAATTTATTCCTATGTGCTTCTAGTGGGTAGAAACTAAAAAAATGCTTACGCCCAATTTGCATCCCAGTCGTGATTTCGCCCTTCAGCAACCACCATTTGCGGAAGGGCTAAACCGTGTACATAATTTTCAGAAGGGCGCGGTAAATGGGCTAAACTGACTCTGTCTTGCTGGGTAGGGCTGGGTAAATGGGCGAGCTTGACAGTATTCTTTTTAATAGGGCTCAGCAAATGGGCGCATAGAAACCCAATGTAAAAGAAAGGGCGCGTGAGTCTTTTCTTCAAATTTCATGAAAATATCGAAATATTCGAATGTTTATGTGCAACAACTATCGAGTAGACATGATCATAGTAGATATTGCTTATCATTTATATAACAGAACCGCCGTTTATTCTTTTATTTGTGAATAATAACCGTACGCCCGCTTCTGTCTAAAAATGTAAGTTTGGCCTTTATATTCCATATGAGAAGAAGGGCCTAAGTCGAAATCTCGAAGAAAATGCATGTTTCGCCGTTTTGTTTTCTTTAATTATACATCGAACTAAAAACCATTTTAACTAATTTTCACCTCAATCTTGTAGTATTTTTGTTGCATAATGTCGTAATAGTGAAAACGCAGTTTGTTTGCATTTGCGATTTAAGCCCTAATGAAAAATCTATGTCGATTTTTCATAACACTGATAAAATAAAGTACCCATTACTGCGTAGAAAACTACTCATTCAATAGAAGTGAAATAACCCACTTAATGGATAAAGAACTTGTACTCATCTAAGAGAAGAGAAGACGATTGCGTAGCTAATTTGATCCAGCCCTAACCTCAATATTGTCCGTGCTTTTCCAAAGGAGACGCTATACGATTATTTTTCGTCGCAATATTTCTTACGGGATGATTGACACTTTTATAAAAGGTGGTGCAATTTTGTGTAAAAACCTTACTGTAAATAAAACATAACTTTAGAAGAACAATTTTCAGTCAGTTTTATTGATAAATTCAGTTAAAGTAAATAATTAAAACATATTAAACTTGGGTAATACATATTTTTCAACGTTTTTGTGCATTAATTATCAAATGCTCCAATTCGATAAACGGTGCTGCTGAATCTATTCTGACTACTTTTCATACACATCAACATTTTATACAAATTGAATAAAAAATCCTGAATTAAAATAAAATTTAATTTTTTTTATGCAGCTAGTATCGGGAATTCTTGGTTGAGATACGATCTTTAAGGTACAATTATTTTTAGCAATTGTGAAAAGCATGCAAAAGGAATCTGGCAACGATGAACCACATACCTATCAGACATGACACTCGAGATCACCAAAGTGTTGCAGAATTTTACGGCCTATACCATACCATACCATTAAGCGTCCGCGTTTTGTTATTGTAGTTATTGTGCTAGATGAACTATGTTAGGAACAAACAAAAATAAACTGGTGCTATAAAATTGATTGTAGTAACCGTTCGTCTTGAAATCAAAACTTTAAGGTGATTTCTGCATGAACAAAACGAGGGTAAACTTTAGAGGAGCAATGTATGCATGAAGCAGTGGCCATCAAAATGCACCGCAAAGACGATGATTTTGGAAGAGTTCGCAATTAATTCCGCATGTTTTTTCTGCTGGCCATCAAATGAGAGTCGATTAGGAAGTTATTTGACACATTGTTAAGAGTTAAAACTAATCCAGTTGAAAATAAAATAATGAAAATCAAATGGCATTGTGTGGAAATATTCAATTTCAATCTAGTCAAACAAGCACTTTCCACAATCTTCAGCACAACCTGTGGGGTCCACATTACAGCACGGATCAAATTGTCCTCATTGCTTTCTGTGTTTAAGATAATCCTTTCTAGGTAACGTGACCTACCCATTGTTCAGTTTCCTCATATGGTGGAGTTGCCCGTAAAGAAGCCTCTACCTTTCCTACAATTCATTCATTTCGGAATACAAATTTAAAGGACTGTGACGGCGAAGCCCCGAAGGTATGCAGCACACAGCGGCGCGATCATTTCAGTCCTACCTGAATCTGTGCGGCGTTGATGAAACGGAAGGCAGAAAACTGTCACTTGGAAAAACACAGCAGCAGTAGATAGAATTAGGACGATTATTTTCTCTTTAATTTACAGAATACTTTATCTAACTATTTAAAAATTAATTTAAAACTAAATTTGCAGTGCAGTTTAACCTATTCTTAGGTGGCATAAAACTTAAATTAGTGGTTTAACCTAAAATTCTTACTTAGAGCTAAAACATGTGCACAATTTATCCAGACTTACAGACTAAATTCACGAATACTGAGTCAACCCTACCATTTGTTAAGCTGGTAACACCAAATAATTGTAATTAAACCAATCATGAAAACATGCAAATATTAAAATTTCACTGTTTGCAGTTGAAGCATTCCGTAACAAAAGATCCGGTTTGCTGTCTTAATTTGGAATTATCACACACCCCCACAAGGACTAATCTGACTTCCGTTTAATTGATGTTTGTTGTTAGGTGCATTTGCTCATAATAACTACTTACGCACACCAATGCACCGTCATGTCAAACGGACAGATGTATCAAACAGATGATATAGTTTAAAGAATCGCCACGAGGCGGCAATAGTGTGCCAATTTGAAATGATGATCACGTTTTATTCAGTGAACTGTTCTCAGTGTCATGTCTGCACGCAAAATAATTGTCCATGTTTGATACAACAAATCATTTCTTTATTTTTAATCTAAAAATTTTGTTGTGTTCAATCAAGGAATTGATTGAACCAAATTACATTTTTGGGTTAGAATAACCAAAATATCTATTGAATCAATCTTGCAAGTTTTATTACCTGTGATCTTCGAAGGTCAACAAAATTATTATTTATTTCACAAAAAGATAGTGATTGAAGCAAAGTCTGCTACTGATTGATTCGAAAAGACTCATTGCATAATTTCAAACCTTGATGTATTGACACGAAGAAATGAAAGTTTCTTCCAACAAATGAAAAAGTTGTTCCCATGTGCTTCTCCTACTGAAGAAAACGGGTTAATCGCATTAATACTGGATCAGGAGAGTTGGATTCCGGAAAACCCGAAACCATCCTAAGTTACTGTCGGATACGTAGTGCGATGAGTTTATAATTGAATTCGATATACAGCGAGCATTTGGGTGCTTCACAAAGCAACGAACTGAAAGTAAGCAACGGTACTATTATTCCGTGAGTAGACCGTCGTAGTATTACGTGTGGCAATAAAAATTGGGTTTCTACCAGCGATACGTAAGCTTCTTTAATCATATCTTTGGCACAATGTTCATTCCAAAGCAACGTTTTGAGAGGCATGTTGTTACCCCACAGCAAGAAGGTACTACACAGATTATTATCTCACAGTGGTAAGTCGCTTCTCGCATCAATGAAGTCTTGTCTCACACAGTATTTTTCCAGGAAACGGAAGTTAACATAAAACAAAGTTCTACCTTCCCGTCGGAAGCATCTATATGAACGCTTGAATGTATGAAAAACTACGTCTATATGATCTGATGACGTTAGAATGACACAATTCTAAATCTTCCTGCTCTATTAGCGGCCTTCAATGGACGTGATTTCGTCGCCGAACACCAGAAAACGGTCGTCAATCATTTGATCGTGATTGTAAACAGAAAAGACCTTGGGAAGGACATTTGTGACGAATACATCTCTGTACTCGCCTAGAATAAAATTGAATCAAAGATGAATGACGATGTAACTGGGGGATCCCTCTAAACGGAACTCCAAGTTGTTTCTCCAGGCAAAAACACCTTTAATCCTGACGCGAAAAAATGGTGGTATCGATGCTTTCTAATAATCGTCTTTAGCACGAGCCGTACAAAAACGTCTCGCAGGTACAGTAGGATATCATGAATTCTATCGTGAACAAACCGCACAGTGCTTACCGATTATTAACTAAAGCAAATCGTGGGTTTGTTCCTAGGACTTTGTTCCATTTTACTTTAGTTAACCTCTCTCCATATTTTTCTTTCCAGCGATAGTCAACACATGCGCGTACGAGTAGATTCAGATCACGCCAACCTTTCAATATCATGGGTCACAATTTGCAGCTTTTTGTACAAGCGTGTGCGGATTATTTCCTCGTCCTTAAGTAACAGGAAACCAAAACCACATATTCTGTTCCTCAAATCGGCCCTGTAATCGATGGTGTCGGCAGACGAATCGAAAACTCAAATGGCACTCCATGGACTTTCAAAACATTACACAAAATAATATGACGTTTATCGGAAGGGTCAAAGGTCGGTGATGGGCAGCATATGCCCTGCAAAAAATAAAATTGCATTCACTCCCTGAAATAATGCTAGTGAGTCAATAAAATTGCTTTTGCTTCAACGCTTCACATGCATTGATTCAAATAATTAATACTTTTAAAACAATAAAGGTAGAAATTGAACTAACAAAATGATTTTTTATTCAACATTTGATATGCATTGATTCAAATATTGTTTGCATTTAAAATAACAAAACAAACATATTGAAACAACAAAATTATATTTTGTTTTGGTGTTTTATTCTGATGAGATCAACATAATATCTTTTAGATTTGACTGTTTTCCATGTTTGATCTAATAAATTTTTCAGAGCGATTTCAACAAAAAAAATTATTTAAATCAGCATATTTTTTGATTGAACACAGAACAACTTGGAAAATTTCATTCGTAACCCAACTTTGTACCGGGAAACAAGTGCTTTTTGTTCTCTCCGGTGTGGTTTAGTTTTTTCGGTGGTACGAAGGTGCTTGCTGTGGCAGAGGCTGCAGTAAAGCATTACTAATAAACAGTCCCGCGAGTGATAATTGTTACCTGCGATATCAGTTAAAGTAGTGCAGTGAAGTGCGTTACTAAACATTTTTCTTGCCTGAAAGACGGCTTTGTTTAGACGAGCTATATCAGCTCTAATGTGTGAAGGTCACGCGGGTGACGAATAAAACAAACGAAGGATCAATTCACCTACCAGCTCGTCAGGAACCAACTGGTGAAGTGTTTCGTTTTTTACTTTTCTTATCGATTTTTTTCTTTTTATTGCTTTTGATTTTTTATTTTGATTTAAGTTAAACAGTGCGGTCGAGCGTGTTGCTCCCGCAACAAAATGGAACAAACAGAAGGATCACCCTCCGAAGAGGAATATTATGAAGAAGAAGAACGTATATCTGATACTGAGACAGATAATGTTATGGTCGATCCACTTCCCCCACTTTCCCCCAATGTCTCACAGCCCCCCCGAGTCAAGGTTTACCAGGATGGATCCGCTGGTCCTTGGGTGGTATACTTTCGGCCCAAAAATAAACCGTTAAACAGCATAACTGTTGCACGGGAGCTGACAAAACGTTACTCGGCCGTAACCGAGATTAAAAAGGTTCAGTCAGACAAACTGCGCGTAGTCGTTACTGACTTGAAACAGGCCAATGATATCGTTAGAAATAGCCTCTTTACGCTGGAGTATCGCGTCTACATCCCTTCTCGTGATGTGGAGATCGACGGTGTGGTAAGTGATGCGGGTCTAACTGTCGATGATCTGATGAATGGTGGGGCTGGCCGCTTTAAGGACCCTAACCTTCAATCAGTTAAGATTTTGGAGTGCAAGCAATTGCACTCAAAGTCCATCGAAGATGGTAATTACTATCCATCAGACTCGTTTCGCGTAACCTTCGCCGGATCTGCACTTCCGAGCTACGTTGAAGTGGGAGGAGCTCGTCTACCTGTACGCCTGTTTGTACCGCGGGTCATGAATTGTTCCAATTGCAAGCAGCTAGGTCACACGGCCACCTACTGTAGCAACAAGCAACGGTGCGGTAAATGTGGGGAACGCCATGCGGATGATACTTGCAGTAGCCCTGCTGAGAAGTGTGTTTACTGTGGGGAGAATCCGCATGCACTTTTGACATGCCCAACGTACAAACTTCGCGCGGATAAACTGAAGCGATCCGCCAAAGATCGCTCCAGACGCTCTTACGCAGAAATGCTTAAAAGAGCTGTTCCACTTATCTCCGAAAACCCATTCGCTCTCTTGCCAACTGACGATAACGCCTCTAACGACCCTTGCGAGGGGCATTCTTTGGCTCCGCTTGGAAACTCTAGGAAAAGACCTAATCAAAACTCACCTGAACTTCCTCGTAAGGGTCCTAGGTTGTCCCAAACAAGGGTACAAAATAAAAATAATTCATCAACTGGAAGGGCTGGTACAAATCCGAAGATAATACCTCCTGGTTTTGGGAAATTGAGATACAACCAGGAGTTCCCAGCACTCCCCGGGGCACCAAAAATCCCAAGTGCTCCAATTTTACAGTCAGAAACTCAACCTAAAACGGGATTCCTTAAATTTTCTGACATTGTGGACTGGATATTCACAGCTTTCAACATTACCGATCCTATGAAAAGCTTGCTGGTTGCTATTCTACCAACAGTAAGAACATTTTTAAAACAGTTGACTGAACAATGGCCCCTCCTTACAGCGATCGTATCCTTCGATGGCTAACTTATTAGACGGAATCAGGGATCTGATCACTGTTTTACAGTGGAACTGCAGAAGTATTATCCCCAAAATTGATTCATTAAAACACTTGCTAAATTACAATCATTGTGATGCATTTTCCCTATGTGAAACATGGCTAACTTCTAATATAAACCTCAACTTCCACGATTTTAACATTATCCGCTTGGATCGAGAAGACTCATATGGGGGGGGGTACTTTTAGGGATCAAAAAGTGCTACTCCTTCAATCGAATCAACCTCCCTTCGACGCCAGGCATTGAAGTTGTCGCTTGTCAAACAACAATCAAAGGCAAAGATCTTTGCATTGCTTCTATTTACATTCCTCCTAGGGCCATGATGGGATATCGAAGATTCTCCAACGTGATTGAACACCTTCCCTCGCCCCGCCTGCTTCTTGGAGACTTTAACTCTCACGGTACGGGGTGGGGCTGTCTATACGACGATAATCGATCTTCGACAATTCAAGACCTTTGTGACAACTTCAATATGACAATTCTGAACACAGGGGAAATGACACGAATTCCTAGACCACCTGCGCAAGCAAGTGCACTGGACATATCTTTATGCTCGACATCACTACGGTTAGATTGCAAGTGGAAGGTAATATCTGATCCCCACGGTAGTGACCACTTACCAATTGTAATTGCAATCACCACTGGTTCAAGACCATCGACACCAATCAATGTTCCCTATGACCTCACACGAAACATTGATTGGAAGAGCTACGCTGCTGAGATATCCAAAACTATCGATTCAACACAGATACTTCCCCCGGAGGAAGAATATAAGTTTTTGTCCAACTCGATTCTCGATAGCGCGATTCAAACTCAGACGAAACGAGTACCCGACGTGAACACCCAAAAACGTTCTCCCAACCCGTGGTGGGACAAAGAGTGCTCAGACGTGTACGCGGAGAAAGCTGCCGCGTATAAAACTTTCCGGAACGACGGGTTAGTTGCTAGTTATCGAGTGTACGCGATATTAGAAAAGCGAATGAAAAATTTAATGAAAGCTAAGAAACGCAGTTACTGGCGCCGGTTTGTCGACGGGTTAACAAGAGAAACATCGATGAGCACTCTTTGGGGCACGGCCCGACGTATGCGAAACCGAAACAGTACTAACGAGAGCGTGGAATATTCAAACCGTTGGATATTCGATTTCGCCAAGAAGGTTTGTCCGGATTCCGCCCCGGCACAGAAAATCTACCGCGCCGCGTCGCCTTACAATACCGCGAACGAAACACCGTTTACGATGGTGGAGTTCTCACTTGCTCTCTTATCATGTAACAATAAAGCCCCGGGGCCAGATAGAATTAAATTCAACTTATTGAAGAATCTGCCAGACTCTGCCAAAAGACGCTTGTTGAATTTATTTAATAGGTTTCTTGAGGGTAACATTGTCCCACATGACTGGAGACAGGTGAGGGTCATCGCCATCCAAAAACCAGGAAAACCAGCCTCCGACCACAATTCGTATCGTCCGATCGCAATGCTGTCCTGTATCCGGAAGTTGTTCGAGAAAATGATCCTGTTTCGGCTCGACAATTGGGTCGAAACAAATGGCTTACTGTCAGATACACAATTTGGCTTCCGCAAAGGCAAAGGGACGAACGATTGCCTTGCGTTGCTCTCAACAGAAATTCAAATGGCATATGCTAACAAAGAGCAGATGGCATCAGTATTCTTGGATATTAAGGGGGCTTTCGATTCAGTTTCGATCAACATTCTTTATGAGAAGTTGCACCAGCATGGTCTTTCGCCAATTTTAAATAACTTTTTGCTAAACCTGTTGTCTGAAAAACAAATGCATTTCTCGCATGGCGATTTATCGACATCACGATTTAGCTACATGGGCCTTCCCCAGGGCTCATGTCTAAGCCCTCTCCTCTACAATTTTTACGTGAATGACATTGACGAATGTCTTGTCAATTCCTGCACGCTAAGGCAGCTTGCAGATGACGGTGTGGTCTCTATTACAGGTCCTAAAGCCGTCGACTTGCAAGGACCACTGCAAGATACCTTGGACAATTTGTCTGCATGGGCTCTCCAACTGGGTATCGAGTTCTCCACGGAGAAAACTGAGCTAGTCGTATTTTCTAGAAAGCGTGAACCAGCGCAACTACAGCTTCAATTAATGGATCAAACTATTGCTCAGGCTTCAACATTCAAATATCTCGGGGTATGGTTCGACTCTAAAGGTACCTGGGGATGTCACATTAGGTATCTGAAACAGAAGTGCCAACAAAGGATCAACTTTTTCCGTACAATAACTGGAACATGGTGGGGTGCCCATCCAGGAGACCTAATCAGGTTGTACCAAACAACGATATTATCAGTGTTGGAGTACGGATGTTTCTGCTTTCGCTCCGCTGCGAACATACACTTCATCAAACTGGAGCGAATCCAGTATCGTTGCTTGCGTATTGCCTTGGGTTGCATGCACTCGACCCATACGATGAGTCTCGAAGTGCTGGCGGGCGTTCTTCCGCTGAAAAATCGATTCTGGGACCTCTCATATCGATTGCTCATTCGATGCGATATTCTGAACCCATTGGTGATTGCAAATTGCGAAAGGCTTGTCGAGCTTAATTCTCAGACCCGATTCATGTCCTTGTACTTCGATTACATGGCACAGAACATCAATTCATCTACATATAACGTCAACCGTGCTCATCTCTTAGATACTTCTGATCCAACTGTATTTTTCGATACATCCATGAAGGAAGAGATTTGTGGAATTCCGGATCATATTCGCCCACAAGTGGTCCCAAATATTTTCTATAACAAATACCATCAAGTCGACTGCGCCAAAATGTTCTACACTGACGGATCAATTCTCGACGGGTCCACAGGCTTCGGTATCTTCAACGAAAATCTTGCTGCCTCATTCAAACTCAATGATCCTGCTTCAATTTACGTCGCAGAATTAGCTGCCATTCAGTATACTCTCGGGATCATTGACACCCTGCCCTCAGACCATTACTTCATCGTTTCGGATAGTCTCAGCTCCATTGAGGCCATCCGTGCGGCGAAGCCTGGAAAGCACTCACCGTATTTCCTGGGGAAAATACGGGAATATCTGAGTGCTTTATCTGAAAAATCTTACCAGATTACCTTGGTTTGGGTCCCGTCACATTGTTCTATTGCGGGCAATGAGAAGGCGGACTCTTTAGCCAAGGTGGGCGCATTAGAAGGCGACACTTACGAAAGACCAATTTGCTTCAACGAATTTTTCAGTATCTCTCGTCAGAGGACGCTCGATAGTTGGCAAACCTCATGGAGCAATGGGCATCTGGGACGGTGGCTACATTCCATTATCCCGAAGGTATCAACGAATGCTTGGTTTAAGGGGTTGGATGTGAACCGGGACTTTATTCGTACGATGTCAAGGATCATGTCCAACCATTACTCGTTTGACGCGCATCTCCGTCGTATAGGGCTTGCTGAAAATAATCATTGTGTTTGTGAGAACGGCTATCACGACATCGAGCATGTTGTTTGGCTGTGCGCAGAGTACTGTGTTGCCAGGTCCCAACTAATAGATTCCCTTCGGGCCCGAGGTAGATCACCCTATGTGCCAGTCCGGGACGTCCTGGCAAGCCGTGACCACCCCTATATTTTTCTTATCTATATCTTTTTGAAAACCATTGATGTCCAAGTTTAATACATTTTACCCTCTCTCATTCACAGTAGAATCTCACCAACCTATCCCTGTATCTACAATATGGCATTGCTTCACGAGTCTTCGGTGCACACTCTTCTTGATAACCGTCTATCCAGAACATCATGACATACCGCACATGCAGATGATATAGAGTGCCAATAATTATCCGAAATATCGACCCTCCCCTCGCCCCTGCGATTACAGGCTGGAAACTACAACACTACAACAAAGTGTGCATATCCGCCACAATGATCAATCAGCAAACGACGATGTCAATTACACAATATGTATCCCACTTCCTACCTTTGTCCTTTACTTACATAAGAGGGGAGCAAGCCGCCCCTAAATACGGCTTTCCCTTCCCCCACTAACATGTGACATGTAATATAAAAAAAAATGAATTATCGGCCTCGTTAAGCTACAGCATTTGGGCCTAAATAAACGTATTTTAAGATAAAAACTTGGAAAATTTGTTGTTTCAACCTTTATAATATTTGAGAATAAAAATTATTTTTCTGCGTGGTCTGTGGTAATACGTTTAATGGCCCTTTTTGACAATAATGCAATTGTGCCTTTCTCATTTATCCATACTATAATTTAATGGCTGGTTACGTTCAATTGAACATTGTGGAAATGTCTTTACGATTACGGTATTACGATTGTACCGTAGAGTGACAGGAAAAAATTACCCCTATCGGCCCACCCCTGATTCGATTCCTAGTCCCACCAGGAGTACTTTCACCAAATTCGAAGCAAATCGGACAAGTCTAGCTACCGGACCAACATGCCTGAAGTTTGTATGGGATTTTTCGACAATTTACATGGAGAAAACCCACTAACTCGCATTTTTGCCGCTAGGTGGCACTGTATGTTTCGTATTATCACTGTGTAAGTGAAAATAAGAAAGATAATTTAATTGTCTATAACCTTGCCGAAGACTGCTAGTGAATTCGGCTTTGTTAAAAAAATTTATTAAACTTCTAGTGAAGTGATGTCTGAGTCAGTTTTGCATGGGGCTTAGCCAACGACACGACTAGACACTGGAATTTCAAAACTGCATCGCAAATCTGACTACCCCTCAGTGACTCAGGTAACTGGTAATGTCAAACATGATTTTTGGTTAGAAAATGCATGAAACTACCAACACTGAAAAATCTGTTGTTATTTTTTCCGAATAACCTCTTGCATCCCTTGGTTACGCAGGGAAAAACAAATACACGACAACAATGCAAATCTTGATTTTTAAAATGTTATAATAGTCTGGTTATTGCGCTAATGTTACTACTATTTTCAGCGATCAAGATACGACTCATGGATAATTCGCAGATCGGGACCAGTTTGCTGAAAAACATTCTCTTCGATAACGCTCAAGCTTTTGAAAGAAATGCTAAAAAGGTTTCGCCACTAACCACAATTGCTACCTGCTTTTGCTGATGAAATTATCTGACATCTTCCCAGTTAAACCCATTCCGAACCGGTTCGGAATTTTGAATGGAGTCAGTATGGATTCCAACTCAATCGTTTTCGGAATCGGTCGTTGCATTTGAGTTGGAATCTATACTGACTATTCAGGAGTCCGAATAAAATTTCGAATGGTTTGACCGGGTTGGACTTTCACAGCTTCCAAAATTCCTGCCAACACGCACCAGAGTCCTACTGATGATCGTAGTACCCTCACCTATGTGCCTGCATTAACTGGCCGTAGGTATCCGAAGCTGTAGTGTTGAAAATTTAAAACAGAGCTCCCTGGAGGTCGAGCCCATTTTTAAACGATTACCTGCGAGATTGATAAGGGTAACCTGGCGACCCGGTACGTGATGTCAGACAGTTCGAGATTTTAATTGATGTTTATCTTCCAGATGCCATAAAGCTGCAAGTTTTATCTTCTACTTTCCCCGGTCATCGTTGTCCGCCCTCTCACCCTTGTGCTTGATATTGTTACTCCCAAACCAAACCCTCCCACCCTGCAAATTTATTTACCAGGCATAATCGGGCTGTCAACAATTTTTTCGGCATTCGTCAATCGGGCTACCTTACAATAAACAAATTAGAATCTATTTTTTTTAAATTTTAATTCCAAGTCAGTAGTTTTTCGTTAAATAAAATGCCAATCTGCATTCGTAGTCCATAATAATGTTAACAAAACTCAATAAATCCTCATTTGCCTATTGAAATTCTATCGCCCTTCACTGAACGATTCTCTCACTCCGTGAGTTTTCCTGGTATGTTTGAATCGGTCCGGTCTTCACCCAGGGAGCCTGATTTGTCAACGAATCGAATTGAACCTACGAAGCTCTGAACATCAAAGCGAAACATTTGCTTGCTTAGAGTACGAACCTATTGGTTCATGCAAGTTCATCAGTACTTTCTGTATTTGTGGGTGGAGTGTGCAGGATTTAAGCCAGAAATTATTCGAATGAACACATTGTTTTCATGAAGTCTCTTTTTGAAAATACATCCATTTTAATTTTTCTGAAGCAGTGTATAGCTTACATACAAGTGTTTATAGCGTTTTCGTTTTTAGATAGTTCTACACCGATATAATGCAAAAAAATAGACTGAAACATCTATGAAAGTAGGATGGGTTCCCTGCACTTTCGCAAGTAGATGTTAAACTAACATTCTTTCCCTTCCTCGACGATTGTAAGGACGTGGCCAGGTGTACACCGTGATGCTTGTTCCACTATAAAAAACGTTATTCCCAAATGTTTTTTGCGACACGATAGCCAGCAACGATTTGTGCAATCGTATATGCTATGCTATGCTAAATAGATAGACTGGTTACACCCAAGTTTGAATGAGTGTAGCAGCGACTACACCGGTGTAGTGCACTGTTAAAAACGAAAATGCCATTAGTGTGCACCTCATCAATCGTACGCATACGGAAGCTGAGGATTGAAAACACCACTCAAATTTGACGATTGAATGAAATAAAGGGGCGTAATAGATATTGATAGATCGGACGGAGGCAGTGGTGGTAATATTCTGTACTCCATCGTGTAGCTACCACCGATTTAACAGAATAAAACGTAGAAGGTATTTATTTCGGTTTTGTGAAGTGTAGGTTACACGTCCGAAATCTCTTCCGCAGCGACAACGCCCTGGGACTCGGTGAATAAAAGAGGCCTTGAGTGCCCGCTCCAAGACTCCCATACCAGGAGTCGGAGTTTTGGCGAGTCCCCGTCTGGGACACGCATTTCAAGAGCCCATTTTCAGACCGCCGTTTGTTTTGGGTTAAAAAATGTTTGTGCGGTGAAACAGCAGATCAGATCGTTGTTTGCTTCAATGTTTTCTTCATCATCCGACCGAAGCTCACCGCACTCCATCAGGTCATTTTACCAGTGTTCTCCGATGCCTGAGATACCACTTGGGAGATTCGACACACTTCTGAAGTGCAAATAGATACTGTATTTTATTGTTGCAGTCAAATTATTTACACTCATTATCTGCGGGTGAGTCGTTTGAGTGACCTAGCTTGTTCGCTCATCAAATTGGTACTAACAATGGCCTGGAAATTTATATGTTAAACGAATAATATGTAATCTATTAAAACATCTACCTTCGTATTTGTATCCAGTGATTCCCATTTATTCTACTTTTTCTCCGAATAGCGTTAGAATAAGCTGTAGAGAAAATTTGCTTTGTTTTCTTTTCTGCTACGGATTATCGATTGCTAGGAAACGCATATCAATATTTTGCAAATCAAGGCAGTGTTGCACGAGAAATTTATTTTTCGTAATTTCCGAGGGGTCTCTCAATGTACTGGTAACTGCTGGTAAATCACTCGGACACTTTTTCTTGGGTATTTTTCATTAAGTTTCAGGTCGTGTCGTTGGCTTAGCAGTGCATGGTTGTGTATCAGTACTCGATTCGCGCAAACTGAACATTTTTTTGAAATAACTGTAAGATTTAGCTCTATGATATGTTCAGAAAAATTGTAGTAAATAATACGAGCCATGTTTTGGTTAGCACATTTTAGTTCCAACTGTGACCGCATAGAGGGCGCCAAAACTAACTTTTCAAAGGAAAGAGATAGAAATTTGGTGTCTTCCACAAAGTTGTAGAACAGGCATTTTGCAATAATTCTTCTGAACATCTTGATATTCTCGTACGGGTGAATGACCTATAAGGTTAAAACCCGCCCCAATAAAATCAATCAATCAATCAATCTTGATATTCTATGTCTCTTCTATGAAAAGTTAGTATTGGCGCCCTCTATGCGGTCACAGTTGGAACTAAAATGTTCTAACCAAAACATAACTCGTATTATGTGTTATAATTCTTCTGAACATACTATTGGGATAAACCTATCGATTATATCACAAAAATGCATTTTTCGTGGAAATCGTGTACTAATACACAACCATGCACTGCTAGGCTCCATGCAAAACTGACTCAGACGTCACTTCACTAGAAGTTTAATAACTGTTTTTAGCAAAGCCGGATTCACTAGCAGTCTTCGACAAAGTTGTAGATAATTAAATTATATTTCTTATTTTCACTTACAGTGATAATACGAAACATACAGTGCCACCTAGCGATAAAAATGCGAGTTGGTAGGTTTTTTCCGTGTAAATTGTCGAAAAATCCCATACAAACTTCAGGCACGTTGGTCCGGTAGCTAGACTAGTCCGATTTGCTTCAAATTAGGTGCAAGTACTCCTGGTGGGACTAGGAATTGAATCAGCGGTGGGCCGATTGAGTTTTCAAAAAATCATTATTTTTCTGGGCAGTCTATTGTACCGGTTCATATGAGAAATTACTCTGTGACCGCAATAACCAACCTGTAACTCCGGAACCAAAAGTTAGAACTGAATAAAATTAAATAGCAGTTATTGGGGGTATTATGTCTTTCATTTGAAGTTTTCAAGTTTGTCAAAATTAGTTAAGAGTTCAAGTTTGTCAAAAAAGTTAAGGTTCAACTGAGAAAGCCTTCTTCGAAAACGAAAAAAAATGTTTTTCGCTACCGCTACAGCGAGAAAAAAAAACTGCTTCAAAGATGGACGCTTTTCTAAGCTTTCTTAGTTGAACCTTAATATCAACTCATTAGACAATAAAGTAACGAGAGACTTTTTTCCTTTTTTATTTCGACTATCTTAGTCACATTTATGAAAATTAGAGCCATAGTACTCAAGTGAGAGCAAGGATGTGAAGTAAACAGATCGGAAAACTAGAAGTGGCAGGGTCATTAGAACAGGCTTAATATCGTACGGGCTTAACTTTTGTCTTCCGCTAATGAGGGTCGAGCTTAGGCAGCATAACTACGAATCGCCCGAGTTCACCAGCATGTGTCCTGGTATAGACAGACAAGTCCGTCGGTTGTCACGGTAAATGATCAATGTCTTTCTAGGCGAGGATTTGTAAATAATTGTTTTAACGGATGTTCGGTTTATATATCCGCTAATCGAGAATATCGGTATCAACTTCCCATACAAGCAGGAACTATTTTTTAATGAGTTTTCTTATTGAATTTGTATTTTTTGTATCAAATGTCTTTAAAATGTATCAAACGTAGATATTTTATGTTAGATCAAAAAACATTTTTTACCGAGATTGGCTTTTTGGGACTCATAGCACATTTTTAAAAATTCAATATTACCGTGGTTGTTTCGAAAAAAATCATAAACAATTTCTGGCATTTAGATCTTTTGGGCAAAAAATATCCTTCCTACACGTGGTGCGAATAGTAGGGGAGAGTGGGTACACTTGATCCCACTTTTGATTTTTTCACATAACTTTTAAATGAAATAAAAGTTTTCAATGCAAATATCGTCATTTTGCGGTCAATTCAAATTGTAAGAGCTGTGAATAATATATAAATCCAAATACCGTGTCCTGTCAGTAATATGAACAGTTTTGAAAATCATGTTAAAATGAAGTTTTTGTTAAAACGTGTGACTTGATCCCCTGCCTACTAGTTCTAATCAATCAGCATACTATGACTAATAGAAGCGAAAGTTAAGCTAACCACCTAGCTTGACAAAATAACTACTAAGACTACCTTTTTAGATGAACGACTAGCTTTAACACCAGCAGAAAGTGAAGCCAGATATTTGCGGTAAATCAGTGCTGTTTGCCTGCCTTTTCCAAAATTCAATAATTTATATCAAAATTTATTCGCGAAACAAACATTTTAGTTTAATTTATACTATCGGGTACTTTATGTAAGTGATTATTTCTATTCCTATGCATTTCGGAAGTGTGTGTGAGAGTTAATGATAGGGATCAAGAGTACCAAGTGTTGCAGGGATCAAAGATACCTGCTGTATGAGGTGAACGAAATTAAGTTTTTTTGTAGAAGTTGTGTAACTATTTCTTCGAAAAACGTGTTTCTATAAACAAAAGCTCTTATAAAGTAATTGTAGTTGAAAATATTCACAAAAAATAAGTTGTTCAACGAGCTCATACAATTGTTAAAAAAAATCGTAAAAATATCTTCGAGATGAATTTTAACCTATATTTTCAAAAATATGAAACAACTTTTCCAGAACAAATGTAATACATTAGATTTGGTTTTTAAACATAATAAACTACCAAAAAGGTCATTTTCTTTTTATATTGTGATAATTTTTTGGGTTTAGATTGTGTGATATAGAAGGGGAATCAAATATCCCCAAGGATCAAGTGTCCTCACTCTCCCCTACCCTTCTTCTTCCACCAAGTGATCGTGGCGGCCAAACTGAGTCTCAAACCGCCGATTACTGGTTCTGATGGTTCGAGTTTTCGATTCAGCCTTTCTTCTTCTACAAAATTTTATAACTCAAATACTGATTTGTATACTTGTATATAGTTGTCATGTATAATAAAAAAATGAAATATATGCATTTGAAGGTTTATAATGAACATAACCAAACATGAAATTCCAGTTTTCATGATTGTGAAAGGCACAACTGGCCCACTAGGTGGATTAAAATAGGTTTTTTTCTGCAACCATATAAGTAGTTGGAAGTACCACGTATTTCTTTTCGGTGTAGGGTATTTCAACTGAACTGAAATCTAGAGTGTTGAATCTATTTTCATCTAATTCTTATTATCGTACTATTTATCGCCATACCTAACTTAAGCTTCTATAGTTAGGACAATGTTAGCAATCGATGCTCAACGTTTTTACTCCGATGGAAGGGTGCAAATACGTTTCTCCCAAAACACAATTTTTAGTGTCAGGCTTTTTGGTTCGCAAACCAGAAAACTATTTCGGATTCAAAATTCTCACCAGCAAACCAGAGCTTCTGGACTTGTCTTCCAAGACATCACTCGGAACATGCCAGTTGCTTAGTTTATACAAGACGTATCACTATTTGGATTTAGGATTGAGCGTTCAACTAGTGCTAATTTTGGTGCTAGTTTAGATTTATCATCTAATTGGCACCAAGATGGTTACTGATGAAGAGAATCCGAAACGGTAAAAACTAATTTTCACAATTTTTAGTTCTTTTGTTATTGAACAAATTAATTTATGAGCATTTCATCTATTATTATTCGCCGAGTTATTAATGAAATAATTCGACGCTCTCCTTAATAAGGTCAAAAATGCTCATCAGTCTACTGGTTTTGTAAAACATCAATTCTTGTAATACATTTCAGTTTCATTACACCTAATAAATATAACCAACTAACTATTTACTTCATTGATGATTATTGCCGATTCCCTTCTATTCTATTCTCGAGAAATGGTATCACCCTTACGTAAACATGCTCATCGTCACCGTTCGACTTCGTTATCACTTTAGCTTATCATATTCTTCCTTTCTTATAGTAGCCCCTTCTTTTTCACTACTCACGTTTTATTCATCCAAGCGAGTAATATTGCCAATCATTCCACTTGCAGTTAACAATGCGTTGCAGCACCTCGGCGATTTCAGCTGTTCTTCTACTATGGACCATTTCGGTGCAGCCTGGATTAACTCATCGTGTGCTGGGACTTTTCCCTCACCCTGGTTTAAGTCATTTTAAGGTGTTTCAGCCAATTATGAGAGAGCTCGCACAGGTCGGTCATCAGGTGGCGGTGGTCAGCTACTTTCCGAACCTGGACGAACCACATCCCAACTATACGGATTACATGTTCGAAGGGCAGGATATCTTGACGAACTCTTTGAGTTTGAAGGTATGGATTGTTTTTATTTTAAATCAGGCAAACTAAATAGTGATTTATTTTCAGCACTTCACTCAACGCAAATTCTGGCACAATTTCAAAGAATTCTATGAGTTGGCTCAGTGGGGATACATAACATGCCATTCTGCGCTCAATTCGGCTGCAATCGATCGTGTTTTAGAACTGCACAAACGAGAACCGTTCGATTTGATCGTGACGGAATTCTTCTCGACGGAGTGCATGCTTGGTTTAAGCTATGTGCTTGGAGTGCCTTTCGTGGGTCTCAGCAGTTGTGCCCTGATGCCATGGCACTACGACCGAGTCGGTTTGCCGGATAGCCCCTCGTATATTCCATCGGAGTTCAGTACCTTTTCGGAACGGATGAGTTTTTGGGAGCGGTTTGAAAATTGGTTTGTTACGAGGTCGGTGAAATTATTGTATCGTGCTGTAGAGTGGAATGATAATCGTTTGCTGGCAGCCAAGTTCGGTCAGGGGATTCCAGATGTTCGAGATATTGCTAGAAACACTAGTTTGATACTGGTCAATCAGCATTACACTTTGAGTGGAGCTCGACCGTTGGTTCCGGCGGTGGTCGAGGTAGGTGGTGTTCACATAAAGGCTCAGCAGCCCCTACCTGCGGATATTCAGGAGTTTTTAGATGAATCTTCTGAAGGAGTTATAGTGATATCGTGGGGTTCTTGTATAAAAGCATCTACGTTACCTACGGTGAAGAGGGATGCCATTTTGAGCGCCTTACGCCGGTTGCCGTTGAAAATTCTGTGGAAGTGGGAAGATGACAATATATCAGATCTTCCGAAGAATGTGGTTCTGAAGAAGTGGGTTCCGCAGCGCGATGTGTTATGTGAGTTTCATTTCAATATGATGCGTGAACTAATTAATTGAAAATTGCTTATAGGTCATCCGAACGTTCGTTTATTTTTGGCACATGGTGGATTACTGGGCGTATCGGAGGCAGTCCATTGTGCGGTACCGGTAGTCATAACGCCTATTTATGGCGATCAGTTCCTAAATGCAGCAGCTCTCGTGAATCGTGGAATGGGAGTGATTATGCATTACGACAAAATTGCCGCTGAGTATGTTTACAGGAGTATCCAGGAAGGTCTTCGGCCGGAGTAAGTAGAACTTTTTAATTATGAGAGTTTATATCTGATTGGGGTGCATTTTTTTCAGAGCACGAGCGGCTGCCGATGCAGTGTCGCAAGCCTATCGCCATAGAGCACAGACGTCTGTTGAACTATCGGTTTGGTCTATCGAGAATGTGATGAAAAATGGACAGCGAAGACTGGACAAATCATACGGTAGCGAGCTGCCAATTTACGTTTATTACTCGTGGGATGTTGTGCTGGTGTTTGGTTTGCTGGTTTTTGCTACCATCAAGGCTTTTGTCATCATTTCTAGTCTAGTGCTAAAGGCGTGCAGTCGATCGCTGAAAAGTGATGGTAAAGTGAAAAGATCGTGAACATTGTAGAGCGGATTAATGTGTGGAATAGGCATATGAATATATTTTTAATTTTTTTCTATCACATGCACTTTTGCATAGTTGGTAAAGCCGTGACACTGCGGAGTTTCTCGGAACTTACTTTCATTTCAACAGATTTCGCAGCTAACAGTGTACAGGGCAATTAAAGGGCACTACTACGATCATACTTACACTGAGAATCTTTCCTGGTTGGGGCTATTAAAACGACGACTGGTATATAGGAGCAGCACTAGGAGCAGATCACTTGTGATGCATTTTGAAAAATCAGCGAAATTAAATGCATTTCTTTCCAGCAAAAAAAAATTCAAAATGTATTTTGCGTTGCGTGTAAGACGTCAAAACCCTACAAAAAACTAGCCCTATATTCAACACAACGTCGAACAAAGTGGATCAGCGTAGGACGATTGTTAAACAAACTTTTATACGTGGGAGTACAAAGTTGATGCAAAGATGGAAATTAAATGCATTTTTTCTAATTTGATGCGAATTTGATATACATTCCTAGAGTGATCTGCCCCTAAGAGCAGCACCTTAACTTTGTACTGCCACACTAGGGCATTATTAGTTATTTTCCTAATATTCAGAATTATGACGAATGCATCTTTTCTAGCAATTGTAAAAAGAATACGATTCTTAGGTCTAATTGTAATTTGTTTATTGAGGGCTTAACCCGGGTGATCATTCGCCCGATTCATATGTCTATTTTACATTATGCTCTATATGTTGTAAGATAAATGAATACCTCAATACAATATAGCAATTTTAATATATGGGGCAGAAGAAAAAAATCTACCTAGGAATAGGTAGAAAGCCGAAATAAAATACTTTACATTATTATTTATTATGTTTCTATAATTCATATCCACATTGTGATATAGGATTCCAAGACCTTGTAGGTAGTAAACAACTTGGTAAAAAATTAATGTGTATTTCATGCGGGATTGGAAAAGGTGCATTCCTCTTTAGGCTTCGGATAAATATAACTTGCCTGCAAATGTATAAGCGAAAATGTTGTAAGCAAGGTATCCTGCTATACAAGTCGCTTATTTCATTCATATCATTCAAGCTGGCATACAATCTAAATTTTATTTGCATACTTTTTGGCGTCAAATCAAAGAGGTTCGTATACGATCAAACGCATATTTTAAAAATAGTAGCAGTTCTTTTTGATCGATTCTTTGTTCTGTAAATCAACGATTGTAAACAAGCTCTACCACGAGATTAATACCTTGAAGGATAATGAACTAATTTTAGTCTTATTAGGAAGGGTGCTGCACTATTTAATTAATTACTCGTCCTACAATTGATGGAATGCATACAGAATAGGCATCAATGTAGTAACAATAATTGGCAAAAAAGGGACATTTTGTACAAGCGACTCCAATTGATTGAGTGGAAAACGAAATTGCCTATTGCTAATCTCAAACTCTGTATGTACAGATAGAGATGTCAGTATGACGAGTTCTAGATTTTGTTCAAAATGTAAAGGGTCAAGCCCGTAGCCAGGATTTTGATTCGGGAGGGACTTAAAAAATTGAAAAATAATGGAAATGATTTAACTCTGATGCTTGCAACAGTCACTGAAAAATGAACGAAACTGTTATTAGTGAAAACAATCCCAGAACAATTGAAACTGAAAGTTCCAAGAACATATATTCAGATATATGAAGAATATGTTTTAAGATATATGAAGGTCTATACCAGTGATTCTCAAGCTGGGGTTCGCGGACTTCTAGGGGACCGTGAAGTAATTACCTGGGGACTGCGAAAAAGATAATTTATCTCGGATGGAGCTTTTTTGTAACAGACTGAAAATAATATTTGGATAGTACACAAAATTGATGTTAAGCTGGAATGGTTCGCAATAACCTTGGGTGATTACGTGTGCGCACGGGGTGGCCACAGCCACTTTTTCAAAAGCACCATTTCCAGCAGCTATTTAGCATGATTAGAATCATGATGATCTAATAAATCGACTGATTTTCTTCTTGTAGAGTTTTGAAAAGGTTTAAAATGGATAATCCAATGGCAAAGCTGAACACATTTTTCCAACACATACTATCAAGCGTTCAATACTCATAGACACTCACCCAAAGGTTATTGAACCTTAAAGTTATCAGTAGACAACCTGTAAAGCGTCGTCGACTTTTGGGAAAAGTGTTGTTATCACTGGAGGTATGCAATCGAGGAAAATATGTGTGTAGATCGTGACTGAAAAGTGGCTCCCTGGAAATGTTTAATGCATTCGATCATGGTTCGTATCAAATACCCAGTCGCTATAAATAGCACCGGTTTACAAAAAAAAGATTTCTTTCCTAACTATGTGTTCTAAATGTATTTTGGACAACTCACGAACCCCGAAAAGTGTTATTAAATGTTTTTCTACAGAAAGAAAATTTTCTTGATTCTCGGAGTTGCTTAGAAGTTTTTGTTTGTCATCATTTTTTTCATTATAAATCCATTAGAGATTCATCCAATAAATAGAGATTTTTTTTTAAAATTGAAAAAGTAATTTTAAGTGAAAATCTAGGTCTGAGTTTACATACTGAAAAAATAGATATCATAAAATGAAGCTAAAAAAATTTATAAGTAAAATAAAAACTACAAGGGGCAGCCCTATGGGGTTGCACGAACTGTAGACGTAGGACTATACTACTTAATGTAAAATATTTATTTTCTTAGTACTTAGTGTGTGGGAAAAAACACCCGGACCGGTGAAGAAAAATCAAATTTTAGACAATATAATCACATCTCATGTATAGAACAAGCTTTCTAGTTGCTCTCAAACAGATCCTAAAAGTTCAAACACCCATGGATAACCCCAAGTTTGTAGATGTGTTTCGATGCCACAGGATTGTAAAATGGTTAATATTACGTCATGAAAATTCAATTCTTCCGTGACAATTTTTTTTGCCTGCAAAATGCCCTGTGTGTATGCAAAGCTAATGATTTGTTATAATATTAGCATTGATCGGAAAATGCTATCCAACGCTGCGCATTGCATACATACAGGACATTTTGCAGGTCACCAGAAGCTGTTCATTTTACCACCGCCACATGTTCATTTTACCCACTCGCTATAAACATGTCTCATTTTTGGACATGTTTAGAAATCAAGAATCATGTTTGAAAAAATGTGTTTATGACGAAGTATTTTTACCAGATATGTACAAAACATGTATAACAAGAAACATAAGGTGATTGTAATATCTCATTCACTTATGAATGATGATGGGTAGAGCGAAAGAGACAACTAGTACCACCACGTCACTATTAGCGCGTTTCACCAAAATTCCACGCGGCCTTTCCCGATTGAAAGGAACGGCCGCGCTTAGCCCATCTGTCATAATATCGCATAATTTGCATAGCGAAGGGCTGAATGATTTTGTTCCAAAAAACAGCCCTGCGTTATGCAACACTTTGTGCAGGTTGATTATACCAGTTGCAAGTGAGGCCAAATTCACCAAGTTCCGCAAAATTCCCTTTAAATTACAGAATTGATAAAATTGCTTAGATGAGCTAAACTAATTAATCAAATCCTGTTTTAAAAACTGTCCTTGCGTTTAAACCAAAATGGGAAGCTTATTACTACCACTACATTACTTAATTTCAAGCGCAAATACATGTGCTAGTTAAACCAAAAATTTACTGGCAACATTACAGCGGCATTTAGGAAGCAGTTGGAGCGGTCGCCTGTTGGACGACAGGGTAGCGTCCCTCCATAGCCAGTGTAACGAACTTCTAGCTCAGCTACACTGGCTGTAAAAAACACAGCGCAGTGATCTGCTTCGCCAGCCGTTCAACAGGGAACTGAGCGTGTCTGGCCAAGTCCGTTCTTTAAATAGTCGATGATGACGTCATTCATAGAAGCGTTGCGCGCTAGGTATACCAATCCGTCGTACAGGGCTTGGGAAGCGCTATCTTCTGTGTGTTAATGCGCGATATTTTGACAAGGTTGTATATTATTTAATTTTTTAATGCTATGATATCAAAAATCTTTGGGTTTATCTATTGGAATCTATTCTTAGAAGTATTTCGGGGCGATTTGCGCAAAATTTTTTAAAATTTATCGTGAGATGGCTGAATTATATGCGTTTAAAATTGGACCACTTTTCGTTACATACCATTTTTGTAGAATTTGCAGAGTGCACCCCCATACCGAATACAAAGACGTAGTCCTACGTCAAAACTATTTTTTAAGCTTGAAGCCAGTTCATAGTACTTTTTTATTGACTTTATTTATGTTTTGCTTTTTGTTCAGTTGTAAAACTCTTCATTGTAACATTCTTGAGTTTTTGATGTTCAAGTTTTCTTGATTGGTATTATTGGTATGGCGGCCTATTAAAATTGAAATAGCTCGTATGTTGAGATCCACTCTGATTTTTTAACAAAATTTTCTCAAAATGATTCTAAAAATTTTGAAAAAACATCCAAGTTAGAAACATTTGAAACTCTACGAATGTAGAATAGTTATGAGTCTTCTTTTCCGGTGTAGTGCTCTTTATGGTCGGTTCTGAAAATTTTTGACTGCAATTTGCTTACAATGTTTTTCTCTTGAGATGCAAAAATGCAAAAATTTTGAAAAAAGTTCATGTTTTCATAAATTGTCACGCGATGGAAAAGAGAGAATTAATTCTGCACAAAAGAAACGAAAACCCGCCGCCGCCGACGATTGCATGTAAAAATAGTAAGCACATCGGCGTAACGCCGGCACGCCGCCGATTTTCACCTGAAATCGGCGGTGCGGCTCTCACCTCTAGGCCAAACCTTTATATGTGCAGTACAAACAGATTTCATGTAATGTTTGTCTGCTGTCCTGAAGGTGCCATTGTGTCGTCGAAGCGGTGTTGTCGTTTTCTTCAGATAGGGGAGACCGGGGCTAGTTGGCGGTGTTTTCAGTTTTTAATTTTTACCGCTTCGATGTAGATAGATCTTGCAAAATAGAACACGCGGCATGAAAGAGCAGACTGTTGGCAACATCTCTGATTTTTTTAAAGTGTTTGATGCATTGTTTCCATTTTTAGAGATAAAAATGTGACGCGGAAAACCCACCAACTTACCCCGGCCCCGTGTAAGTTGGCGGATTTTCCGAATTAATATCTCTATAAAATGAATCGAACTAATATCTTTATATAATGAGAAATATTTACACAATTTCGACAATATAGTACGAAAACATTGCTTCGTGGTCAAAATTATTTCGATTACAATTTTTCACAATTGTAAACTTTGTGAAGCTAATGAATAAAAATACAGAACAAACATTTACGTTGTCTTCCACTGCTACCATCTAAGACGAGCATCTATCTTCGATTCGCGGTATGCATTATGATGTCATGTCGTCGCTGTTGTGCTATCTTATGACAAACGCCATTTTGGGGTAAACTGAGTTAGATATGCAACATTACTAATCTAAAAATTCTCTACAAAACGGCGTTTTCAGAATTTTGAAATTTTGCTTGGTTACTGAGTTATAGCGAAAAAAGTGATGAGAAATGGTCAGTTTTTTGCTTTAAATCACTGTATCTTGGGATTCGCTTAAGTAATGTAGAAGTTTTAGATGTTTTCATATGTAAAAATATCTGAGGAACACAATTGCATAATCATTTTTAAACTAAAAATACATGTATGGCGAGAAATATGCAGTTTTACTTTTAAATTGACAATATTTCATGTTTGGCAACACTGTAATTAAAAATTACTATTTTTTCTAGATTGCTTGCTCAATTTCCTTCAAAATACATCTCATCGATTGTTTCTAGGCCGAATAAAGCCGAAGATATTAATAAAAGTTAATAATTGATGCTTTTTTTCTATGGAAAATTTTTCATGCACAATTATGACACGCCATACAAATTTTGCCATCAATACACACCTACGACACGTGTGAGTGCGACTTTTGTTTACATTTATAGTGAAAACTCGCAACATAGTCAACCGAACTTCATGATATTTGAGAGTTTAATACAGAATAGATTGAAGCATTAATTGTCTTCATTGAATTGTTTTTATCATTTATAAGTTTCAAGATATTCAATCTCAAACTTTAAAAATCGTTTTTCTCGAATTGTGCTAAATGGCGCTTGTCATAAGATAGCACAACAGCGACGATGTAAGAAAAAAATACCAATATGTTCTCTATCTCGATCTCTCCCTATGTCGATGGTCCCTTCAATATCGACACAGAGAGAGTTAACTGTAGGGCTATCAAGCAATCGAGCTGGATCGTAAAGCAATACATTATCGCGGGTCTGACAGATGTCTGATCAGGATTTGAACAAATTAAATAAATGACTTTAAACAGCTTCCGGGACAGAAGCTTTATGGTTCCAAAGATCACATGTTTCCAAGAAGTATAAAATTGTTGTTGCAAACAAGTTTGCCGGAAAATGGTATGATCTGGCAGTAAATTTGCAGTTATGGCCGTAAGACTCCGATTTTCATTACAATCTACATTCGATTATCCCAAAGGTATCAACGAAGCCTTGGTGCAGGGGGATGGATGTGGGTCGAGATTTCATACGTTTAATGTGCCGGCTTATGTCCAACCACTACACATTGGATTCGCATTTGCGGCGTATTGAGCTTGCAGAGAGTAGTCTGTGCGCTTGTGACGAGGGCTATCGAGACATCGAGCACGTTGTCTGGGTGTGCGAGGGGAGGGAGAGGTCGAAATTCGCCGGAAAAAACTACGTCATTTGTGTACGGCCCCAATGGGTAGGGTTACGATATGGGTCGAGTTAACTAGGGCTCAACATTCTCGTTTCGCAAAAATTTCAATCTTTTATGCGAAACGAGTACCTAAATAAATCGAAATGAGCAAGAGAGTGTGCCAGTGTAAATACATTAAATATATCTGTCGGCTACTGATATCGTCTCCGCTACGACGTTCGACCAGAGAATGAGCTCGCCCGAGCTATGCTGAAAGTTATATATCCGAGGATGACGTCATCGGAAAAATAGGTACTGCCAACCAGAGCTATGGAAAGGAGATGTCACGAGCACCTGGCCGCTGGATGCCTACACGCAACCATAAAATAACCTACAGAATAAGTTCTTTTGACTTAAATTTAGGTACTTTTGAGCTGTGTGTCGCTTTCGCACTTATTAGTGTTGTCAAAAACAAAACGAGAGATTCGACTCAGTCGAGATCTTCCGTGCAGTAAGGTACTTTTGAGTTGTTTGGGGTGCACTCAAAATTAGGTAAATTCAACTTAAATTTAAGTAAATTAAACTCAATGTTGAGTTATTATGTTTGCCGTAGTTAAATGGAAACTACCTTCAACACGGTTTACCTAATTTTACCTTCCTGCACGATACCCCGAGATTGAGTCAAAAGTACTTATTTTTAGGTAGTTTTTCGGTGGCATGTAGACCTGTCGTTGTCCCCACCCTCAGCGGTAGCAGTGATCAAATGCAGCATTCATCGACAACATGCCTGATTGCACTGCTGTTCTTTATGGCCCGACGTTCGACGGGAGAATGAACTCGCTCGAAGAATGATATTTTTAAATAGTCGAGGATGACGTCATTCATGTCTGGCAAAAGAGCAACAACTGATTCAACATTATATCAATAAAACATAATCTAGTAAGTTCCGAATTGTTTGGTGATAACCAGACGGAAATCCGTTCCTAAATAACAAAGTTATTAGCGTTTAAAATAGTGACGCAAAAACGTGACATCGTTTGATTTTAGATTTTAGAATGACACCCTGCCCCAGATAGTGCAGTAAGACACTTTTAATGTCAAAATGCAATTTGGCACCGCCAAGCTAACGCATTTGTGCCTGTTAAATAAACGAATTGAATTAAAAAAACCTGTTTTAATCCACCTAGCGGTGCAATTGTGCCTTTCTCATTCCTCTAAACTATGGCACGGAGGCTTTTTATGTTCAACATAATTGTGGAAATGTCCATTACATTCTTAGTACACTTTGCACATATACACAATGGCATGCCAGCCACGAACCTGATGAGCTACGTGTCGACGGTGAAACACTTGAAACAAAAAAATATCATACTCCATTAGCCTAATCAGCATTAGATCAATGTTATCTGCTTGCTAACTCATTTTGTCATGCGGGGGTGGGTATGTGAGGAGGGCGAAAGTCCCATGAACGAACGACTCCCCAGCTTAAATTGGTATGCTTTGTGATATAGTGGTGGTTTAAAGATGATGGGGTTGAAAGGGAGGGGTATGAGGGCTGGATGGGGTGGTGGTCTGAGGGGTGATTTAAGGAGATTTTTAAAGGAGGGGAGTGAACAGTAGAGGGGGGGGGTGTAACCCCTCTCCGTAAACCATCAGCTACGCCCCTGTTAATATCCTTTCTATAGGAAAAAAATTAGGTTGACGTTTTTCAGAGTGATTGCATAACCTTTCTATATGAGAAAGGCAAAAATGTGCCAAAATCCAAAAAAGTGAATCGTCGTCAAATTTTTTTCGAGTTTGCATCAAATCTCGACGTTTCATGCACCTTGAACACATTTAGCATCAAAAATAAAAATTCTTTTTGCCTTTCTCATATAAAGAAAGGCTATGCAATCACTGTAAAAATCGATTTTTTAACCGAGGCCCGGAGGGCCGAGTGTCATACACCATTCGATTCAGTTCGTCGAGATCGGCAAATGTCTGTGTGTGTGTATGTATGTGTGTGTATGTGTGTGTGTATGTGTGTGTGTATGTGTGTGTGTGTCATTTAAACTCACACAATTTTCTCAGAGATGGCTGAACCGATTTTCGCAAACTTAGTTTCATCTGAAAGGTATAACGCTCCCATAAGCTGCTATTGAATTTTTAGTTGATCCGACTTCCGGTTCCGGAGTTACGGGTTGAAGAGTGCGGTCACACAGCAAATTCCCATATAAACTGCTACCACCATAATGTTCAAATGATGTAAAACATATTAAAATTGATGTAACATTACTCTAGTTTGCGGGTCTGGATCACTAATGATCAATCAAAGCAGCTTTGACCACATTGGCCACCTATGACGGTTCATGACGCCTTCGGGGAACCCGCCAAGTTCCTAAGCTAATATCACACCCATTCCCCAACGAATTCTCTACCGATTTTGACAAACCTGATTTCAAATGAAAGATACAGTGATACCATTGACTGCTGCTGAATTTCATTCGGTTCTGACTCTTGCTTCCGGAGTTACAGGGGTGTTAGTAAGGATAGACTGGAATTTCCCATATAAATCGGTACAATCGTAATACCTCAGAGGCTAAAAACTATTGAAATGGTCAACAAATTACTTCTAATCGCAGATCTAGATCACTGAATGCCAATCAAACATTCTTTGAATATATTGTCCTCTATCAACGATTCCGGAATTCCGGGCATATTCCACAATTAAAGTCACATCTGTTCTTCGGTGATGACTGAACCGATTTTCTCAAACCAAATCTCAAATGGAAGGCAAAATATGCAGTTGAGTATTGCGTCGTCGCCCCTCCCCCCGACTTGCCCTTACACCTCCCTCCTTCATCACTCCCCTCCCCTTGGACCACCCTCACGCCCGCATTTCCTTCATCCACCCCGTATACCGAAATAAGATGAAGGATTTCTGACGCATCCTCCATTCCCACTCTACTAACCCCCCATTCCCTCCACTTTCAAACCCATTCCACCAACATATACTTACCAAGTGTAATAAGAATGAAAGACATTTCCATAATGTTATATTGTACGAACCAGTTATTAAATCATAGTTTGGAGAAATGAGAAAGGTACAATTGCACCTATAGGTGGATTAAAACAGGTTTTTTTTAAATTTTTCCTATAGTTTATATGAGAAATTTCTGTGTGGCCGCACTCTGAAACCCGTAATTCTGGAACCAGAATTCCGATCGATCCAAAATTCAATAGCAGCCGATGGGAAGGTTGCACCTTTCATTTGAGACTAAGTTTGGGCAAATCGGTCCAGCCATCTCTGAGAAAAATGAGTGACATTATTTGACACATACGCACATACATACACTCATACATACACAAACATACACACACATACAGACTTTTTCCGATCTCGACGAACTGAGTCGAATGGGATATGACACTCGGCCCTCCGGGCCGGGATCAGGTTGACGTTTTTCAGAGTGATTGCAAAACCTTTCTATTTGAGAAAGGCAAAACGTTACTTTGTATGACGCACATATTTCCTACCAGCTGTTTGACGAACATATTGTCGCGCTTATAATAAAATCTCACATTGCGCGCGTCTGAAAGGCACAACAAATATAGGCGCAGTTGCTCCGCAAGCCATTTTCAGTGGAGGTACTAGACAATGAGACAGTCGAACCGAAGACTCCATATCAAGAAGACTGGCAACTCTGTCCAGAATCCGGAGACAGTAACAGCAACGCCACTTGCGGGTAAAGGTGGTACTTTCCATAGTGATGCACACACACATATACATTTTTACATAAAGCTTCCTCCCTTCTTCCAATAGAGGCGCTGTAACCTCAGTCGCTTCTCGTTTGTATGGGGGAAGGAAAGAGATATCAGTCTTCTTGATATGGAGTCTTCGGTCGAACATAAGCGAACTAAAGGAATGACAAGCAGTCTTTATTGTGCATGGGGGTAGCGGGTATTCTTTTGCAATGTTTGTATATCATCCAGTCTGCTGTGTGCTTTTTAAAAGCTTCAAGGAAAAAGCTTCCTATGAATTTATATAGGCGGCTGTCACGCGCCTATTTGCGTTGAGCTTTCATTTCAATAGTAATTCTTCAATAGGGCTAATGAGACTTTTGTAAACAAACTTATTTCGCTCATTATTCCGCCAACGAGTTGAATTTTATGAAAAATACACATGAATCAACATCTTTACCCTTGGCAGAATCAATTTCAAATGTTTTCTGTGTTGAAATGGTAACAAATTAAGAGAAATCAGCAAAACAAAAGTTTGTTTACAAATCTTATTAGCCCTATTCAAATGTTGATATGGATTTAATCGCATTTCGAGCGATTATCCTGCAAGGCACAATATCAGCTACCACAAAGAGAAGCAAGCAGGTTTATTAGGAATAGATAAGAAGAAATAAAATAAATAATTGACTAATTTAATGCACAACATTAGAAAGTCAACAAATGAATTTGTTGTCCTTTTTTGTTGTCCGGAGCTGGGAAGGGGTGGATCAAAACAATTGATTTGCTTTTTGCCTTTCTCCTATAGAAAGGTTATGCAATCACTCTGAACATCGTCATCCTAATCCCGGCCCGGAGGGTTGTCTGTCATATACCATTCGACTCAGTTCGTCGAATTCGGCAAATGTCTGTGTGTGCGTATGTATGTGTGTATGTATGTATGTATGTGACCAAAAATAAGCACATCGGTTACTCGGAGAACCGATTTCATCAAACTTAGTCTCAAATGAAAGGTACAACGTTCCCATAGGCTGCTATTGAATTTCATTAAATTCCGCATTTCGGTTCCGGAGTTACGGGTTTAAGAGTGCGGACACACAGCAAATACACATTTTTGCCTTTCTCCTATAGAAAGGTTATGCAATCACTGTGAACATCGTCAACCTAATCCGTAGTTAGTCGTAGTTAGGGGGATTCGGTGAGGGGCACCCCCCCACATCACTCACCACCCTTCTCTAAACCGCCCTTCCCTCATCAAGTACCCCTCCAGGCGAATAAAATTTTCTAATTCCTTTAGAATAAACTTTCCTAGTGGGTCTGAAAAACCTGTTAAAAATTTGGTTTGAAATGATTTTGTGTTGAGAGACTAATTTAAAATTTCTTAACAAGTTGAAAATTTTTGGCGGGATCCAAACCCTCGAGCCCTCCTCCTGGATCCGCCGCTGGTTTCAAGTGTTTCAGCGTCGACACATAGCAACTCAAGTTCGTAGCTGTCGATGCATTGTACGTATGTGTAAATCGCACTGAATATCTAATAGACAGTTCCACCATTATATTAAACATAACCAGCCATGGAATCGTAGTTTGGATAAATGAGAAAGGCACAATTGCATCACTAGGTGGATTAAAACGGGTTTTTATTTTTTGTTCCAGTTTCGGCTCGGGTACGTTCGCTGCGCCAGGTTGCTTTACCTCACTTTCTATGCAAGCAGAATGTATAATAGGTGAAGAGAGCTTTCTTGTCAATGGCGCACAAACGGTTCGAATTGCGATTTTTCCCATGATTGCGAGCAAAGAAATTTGTCCGTCTATTCTCGAGTGAGCATGAGAAGAAACTACCAGATTATTCTAAAAGATTATTCTAAAAGAACTCTGACTCGAGGCTGATCCCAACAACGATTTCTCGAAAAAATCCTAATCGCTGTACTGTTCGCGGATCCGCCTTCGAAAATGCTAAAAAATGTTACCAAGAAAATATACAACCCAAACAAAGTTTAAATTACAAACTGTGGTCAAAATCCGCGCTCGTATGCTGTACGACCAGGTGTTGACATAGCTTAGTGGATGTATTTAGATCGATGATGAATCGTATACGAATCCCAGTTTTAAACAACTTCTACAAGTTTCTTGGCAAATTCAGGATTATTACCACGAAAAAGAATTGTGGTTTGGCAAGGCAAGAAAATCAGCATTTTTGTGACGGAGAAGTCTACGAATTTTGAAGTGTCTGAAATGGCGTGGCATGACAAATAGATTTCCAGTCAGTCGCTATTATAGCAATGACGTGCGACAATGGTTCAACGGCGATGGAGAGCAGCATATCTTGAGAGAGCTGAATCTACCAAATTATTCTCCGTTTCGTGCAATATACAAGCAACGGACGAAAATTAAGATTAAACCGGATATCACCAGCATAACATTGGTCGGATTAAGAATTATTATAATTAGCTACTCAAGACCGGGAACTAAGAAGGTAATCGCCGGTGATAAGCGACATTAAAATAAAAGAGCGAGAATTTCTTTGAAATTACAATAAACATTTCTGTTATTTTCATAAAAATATGGTATCTGTGCTTCACATGTTGTTTTTCGATTGCAAAAAGGTATACGAATTTGAAAGGCCCCAAAAAGAAACAAATAATAATAAAAGAAATAAAATGAAATATATGAAAAAAGCCGAATAAAAAAATAAATCGATTCAAATGAAAAAAATTAATGATCATGAAAAAGTACAAAATTTACAGAAATTAAATGAATAAATTGATAGAATAGAACAAATAAATATTTTAAAAAAATATGAAGCTAAAAAATATAATAAACATTTTAAAGCTGAATTAATAAATAAATCAGATAATATAAGTAATAATAAAGCCTAAACACAACGTCTACCTGCAGATGACAAAAGATTAGTCCGTAGTTTTCCGATTTATATATTTCAAATTCTTGCTTTCATGTGAGTACTATTGCTCAAAATTTTTGATAACTTTCCCTACTTATCTTTTTATCCCTAGCTAGTTGAATGTAGTTAAACAAGAAATGAAGGAAAATATTGTAACTATTTAAATTTAAATAGTTAATAAATTGGACAAAACCTCGAAAACGAAAGGCATCTCATTTCCCACGGAAAGTCAAACATTTAAATTAAAGTAATTGGAATTCACATTTTTGTTCCAGCTACATATTGAAATTTTCATTTTCACCTCAGTTCAAATTTTTCAAATTTTTTTTTTCAAATATGGCTTTTGGTCCCTTTGGCTGGCTACGTCCTTGATCGTTAGAAATTATGACGAATATTATTGGAAAAAATTTCCGACATCAATCGATTCCATCGTCAATTATTGCATCGTCAGTTTATAGTTTCTAAGTTAGTTATAAGATCCATTTAGATCTTCGCTCAACGTCTATTTGTTTTGTTTAAAATATAATTGCGAAAACAAACAATATCTTCATAGTAAATAATCAAACCATAGTAAATAATCAAAATTTGTCACTTACATACCGAATGTTCCGGACAGCGACAATCCTCTTCTACTGTTTTGAGTCTACGTCATTGAGTTATTATTTTTCATATTCATGTTACGATGATTCAAAACAGAGCAATCTGCTGAATAACTTGTATTAGTGGCAGCATGATTCTAGATTTATTCGGATCAACTTCTATGTCAATTATTTGCATTCTTCAAATAATGTGGGAGATAATCAATATAGAAGCAGCATTTGCAGCATTCTTTCTTTCATGAGCTGTTCTTCAAGACATTTTCTTCTTAGAAGACTGCGTCATGCATGTATGTGAAAACTAATCTAAGTTAATGTGCGTTATTCATACCTTAATACAAATGAGTTTGATTTTATTGTTTTGTTTTATTTATTTGTTCTATTTGGAGCAGGGAAAAGCCCCTTGAAGCTAGCTTTCATTCAAACCCTCTCTCCAGCAGGCATAAAACATTATTTGTTTTACCAACAGATTAAACAAGAGTTATGAAACTATTGTAGTTATATGCAATCTATCGGTTGAACGTCAAGAAATTAACACAAGCTGAGTTTCCGTATGCCAATCATTTGGTTTGATCAGCTTCACGAGTAATTCTACAACATCGAAAAAGTTCAAACATTTACTGCAAAAAATTGGGTTTTTAATTAATATTTCAATATGATAATTTATGCGTAACGTCCATTATGCTAATCGTCTATTATTAGGTCTAACGTTCTTATGTCTTATGGGGTACACCCGTTAATTTCATATGGAAGCTAATTTGTTCTACTTAGTGGCAAATGCGGATATTATTGATGAAATATTATTTTTCGTATCTCACATACGTTGGATTGAAGCTGGGAAACTAGTCGAGTAAAAGTAAAAAGTTTCAAGGAAACGCCCAATTGCATTGCAAATATGCATCAGAGTACCAGTATGTACAAGAATGCTATACGTTATTTCGGATGTATTTCCCTTTAATCATATATGAATTAACTGCACGCTTTAAACTGTATGCCTCTGAATAGTCTGCAGGGGCCTAACAATCTGTTCTTCCTACCACTCCGATCTAGGCAGCTCTCATTCATGCAGAGATGATACATAAAACGCACAACCGTTTTTCGGAAGAAAAGAAGTCAGACGAATCGCTTCGTAAAACCAATTAGTACCGCACCTATAGAAAATTTGGGGCGTGTAATAGCATTCTTCCACCCAACTTACTTAGCCCGTAGGGGCAGGTACAGGTACCGTCTATAGCCACTTCTGTTTGGACACGAGCTAAAACGTTGCTTTGATCCGCAATCACTACGCAGCATCCCGTCTCATCAACGATTTGCGTGTCGCGCATTGCAGCCGAACCCCGGCCCATTCCATTCCGGTTTGGTTTTGGGCAACCGGACAAGGTTAAGTCACGCGCGGATACCCCAATCCGTGCTTACAGCGTAATGAAGCGTGCTTCCCTGGCGGGAAAAGCACCGCACAAAGCCAGCAGAGATTGGAGCGCCAAAAATCAATAGTGGTACCGTGCACTGATTCTAATAGGTACGTGCCACGGAGCCGTTCGTTCGTTTATATACGTATAGGATGATATATGGAGACGGGCGGAGGTTCGTGTCTTGCTGCGACGGTCCCGTCCGAAATTAGTTTCAATTATTGAGAGATTTGGTATTTTCATGGTTTTTTCGTGCGAGGCTAATCGCTTTTCGCTTGTGGAGCCGAGCAATTTCATGTTACGCGTTCGGTGCTCGGATGCATGGTGGAACCGAGGGAATAGTCAGCGGAGGTAGCAGATCTGCCTGCGGGAGGCCGAACAGAAACAATTTGAGTCCTGGCTGATTCAGAAGCTACCATTTTAATCACTTCGTGCTGTGTTGGCCAATGGATTTTTGTTCCTTCTCTTTGAAAATATAAGAACACCTAAGAAACGACCGATGATCCCCTTAGCTGTGCGCTCTTAATTCTCCAGGTCTACATTTATCAGCGAAGAATGCGAGAAACGCTCGAGGCTGCTACCGAACTTTATCAGTCGCCTTTTGCTTCCAACGCGGTAGCCCTTGGCCCCTTTCATGGTAGTGCTTTATAAATATTTTTCTCAGTTAATCGCTTTAGCTACCGCTCTTGTTCTTGTTTTTGGATTCCCCCCAGAAGGGAGCTAAAGTTAATTTCCTCTTGCTTTACACCGCCGGGCCTAGCAGACACTTATTCTTAACTCATCAAACATCCATTATCCCTGGGACGGCTTTTTCTCTCCCCTCGCCTCGGGAATGCTGCACGAACGCTGGTGTACAATACTCTATTTTATTTTCCATTTATTAAACGCCGTCCCCGATGACGACCGACTTGGAGTCCTGCCGGATGGGCCACGCAGAAATAATTTTCATCTTCCATACATGTGTGTAAGGCCGCCACCGTTCTGGTCAGGATTTGGATCCCGAAGCAGAACAGCAAAACAGCAGCATCACCGTCATCATCACCCTGGCCAGATAGAGGTTCTTTTGGACGCGCAGTCAGCGCGGTAGCAACCGGAGGGCATTATTCGATCAGCATGGTCTCCATCTCAACCGGCAAAGGTTTGGGACCTATCAAGACCGAAAGGGAGCAGCGCACGGCGGCAGACAGATAAATCACGACATGTGGAGTTGATGGTGCAGTTCCTTGACGATGTATCGTCCTATCAGTAAGGAAAATTTGTGTCGCTGAAAATCTGACACTTTGTGCGAGGCTATTTCAGTAGAAGGATTGGTTGTGGACTTTATTTATTACCAAAATTAACGAAACATTCAACTTCGAATTGTGTGTACCACAGCCTAAAATTCTCATACCTATTCAATGAACGATGAAATTCAGAGAATTCATCTTAGTCCTTTCCCTGTCTCTTTCGTCACTAAATGCATGAAAAAATAAAACAATAAAGGCGATGTCCCCTCCTCTCTCGATTCTATGAAAACGAGTAGCAGCAGCAGCGACTTTCGTTTTCCTATGACAATCCGAAATTGTAATTTCGTTTTGACGCATGCTCGGTAATTTGCGATTCTCATTCATTAAATGAAATTAATGAAATGTGCATCTAATAATGCAACTAGAACATAGTTAGAATGAGAAATATGCACACCGATCAGACTGCCGTCTTACAATACCATCATTAGCTCGCAAATCTACAGAATCGAGCATCGACAAATAAATATCATTGCTAGTGTATTTTCGTTTCCCCATCAGTAAGTTTAATTTCGAGGGTACCAATATCATTCTGAATCTCAAAGCGAAAACGAGCGTGCGGAGAGAATAATGAAAACGCTCTGCTACATGCTTGCTTTGTCTTAGCCCATTGACTCATTTTCGATTTCGCAAAGTGCTAGTGGTGTGGAAAGAAGCTTCGTTCTTTCGTCAGTTTCGCCTGATTTTGGCAAATGAAAAAAACATTTTCCGACTCTGGTGTGTACATCTACTTGATAATGGTGTATTTATTGAATCTTTCTTAAAGCTCAGAAAAGATACATATATACGTGATAAAGTGGTTAGAATTGCTGTCAATGAATTCCATACAATCAAAGTTTTCACTTAATTATTGAAGTATTTTAGAAATATTATTAGCATATGATGTAAAAACATGAGAAATATTTTAAGAAAAAATATGTTGTTGCGCTAACAAAAATTAATTCTTGTATTTAAAACCGATGTCGATAATTAGGGTAGTGTCCGCGGCTGTGGGCTGGGTTTTGTTTTATTATGCATTATTACATTTGTTACAAATAGATAACTTTCGGCCGAAGAAAGTATAATGATTCAATTTTAAACAAAAAGTTATGAGCAGTTTTTGAGGAAATGGTTTTGGAGCAAAAAATAGTAAAAGCAAACAGATTTCTACGTAGTTTTGAGGCTTTAAGAAGTAAAAATAATATCAAACATCTCAATGTCAGAATAACACACTTTAAATGCATTGACTGCTTATATGCGTTAAAGGCGTAGGAATTGATTTTAATTAGTTTATCAATGCAGGTGATACAAAAATCGTCTTCATCGAAAGATGATCTTCTTTGTGAACCGGCGCTTTTCTCGACGTTTTGCTTGTTTGAAAAGAACTTGTTGCCTTTCCCGCCTTGAAATGGGTAATTTTCTCGGTAGCTGGTTGGCAAAGCTGTATTATTGTGCAACACAAGGCCAATACTATGTCGCTGTTCACCTCTGATGCAGAACTCCTTTCTCTTACCTCCCCGCGGTGCCAGGAGCCACCTTATGCCGCTTTAGCTTGAACCCAGGACTGGGTCAGGCTTTGGCACCAACCGCTGTCAGTTCATACATTTTGACAACGGTAGGGGTTGGATCCTGACTCATTGTCGTTTCGAACGGAAGCGGAATTAGTGAAGATTGGATTGAATCTGTGTTCTTATTCTGACAGAGAAGGGGAACAAACGTCGTGCGGGTGAGGCTACTAGTATATTTTTTGCTTATTTTCGGCCGCTCAAAATAATTCTTCATGAATAAAATCGATCGTTTCCTGTTGTAGTTTCGGTTTGTTTGCTATCTTCAATTAAATTAAATCGCGCCTTTTTTGTTCTTTTTCTTTTGTTAACAACCGGTAGGCGGTCACATAAGCTCATTATTAAGAAAAACTACAAGGGGCAGCCCTATGGGGTTGCACGAGCTGTAGAAGTAGGACTATACTACTTAAAGTAAAATAGTTATTTTCTTAGTACATTTATAGTAATAATAAATCAAATATATTTCTTATGTATGGTTTAATCACAACCAATCAACATCGAATATTATATATTGAACCAAACCTTCTTGGTTATCAGGTCATTTCATTTGTAGTACGTGATCGAATTCGATTAAACTTATTTAAGAAGATCTGAAGAAAGAAGACAGAAAACTGTGACCGAACTAATATCTGGAACTAAATCTTTATAGCATAAGATTAGCTTGTAAAAACTTTTCGATTGTGTGTAGTAAAAAACCCGGACCAGTAAAGAAAAATCAAATTTTAGGCAATATAATTACATTTCATGTATAGACCAAGCATTCTAGTTATATTTTGCCATTATTGTAACTTTCCAAAAGTACGCATACAATTATAGCGAATGCAGTGGTCTTAATCATATATCGAAGCTATAAATATTCAAGAATCGAAAACAATTTTATATATGGACAAGATGCGTTTTTGCAACGGTTTTTCAAGTGACAGTGTATTCATTCATAAATAGACTTTGTAGTATGTATCTATTAGTAGAATCACAATACTATAGGCTGAGTGGGAATGAATGACGTGATGGGAAAATGAATCAATGAATTGATCGAACGTAAATAATAAACTTTCGTTGAGCAATTTAGTAACAAATTAGATCTACCTACCTACACATTCGCCTCAAACATTGAACCCGCGCGCAAAGCAAAATGAATGAACGCTGATGATGATGGGTAGAGCGAAAGAGACAACTAATACCACGACACTATGTTAACCGTGTTTGCAATTGGAGCTCGCATGTACAAACTATTTTGTGTACTAATAATTATACATTAAAGTGTGCTGGAAACGAGCACAACACAAAAGATAGCCTAGTGTTTGAACGGCAAGCACAGTCGCATTCACTGGGTAGCGTACCTCCACAGGCAGTGTAACGGACTTCTAACTCAGCTACACTGGCTGTGAAAACACACAGCGCAGTGATCTGCTTCGCCAGCTGTTCAACAGGTAACTGAGCTGGTCTGACGAAATCCGTCCGTTTAAATAGTCAAAAATGACGTCATTCATAGAGACGTAGCGCGCTAGGTACACAAATCTGTCGTGCTGGATTAGGGAAGCGCTATCTTCTGTGTGTAAATGCGCGATATTTTGACTAGGTTGTTCACTATTTATTTATTAACAGATTAAGGCCGAAGTGGCCTGTGCCTCCATTCCACTCGGTCCATGGCCGCGCGTCGCCAGCCACGCAGTCTGCGAAGGGTCCGCAAATCGTCTTCCACCTGGTCGATCCATCGTGCTCGCTGCGCGCCTCGTCTTCTTGTACCGGTCGGATTGCAATTGAGAACCGTTTTCACCGGGCTATTGTCCGACATTCTGGCTACGTGCCCGGCCCACCGTAGTCGTCCGATTTTCGCGGTATGACAGATGGGCGGCTCCCCCAACAGCTGATGCAACTCATGGTTCATTCGCCGTCTCCATGTGCCGTCTTCCATCTGCACTCCACCGTAGATACGCAGCACTTTCCGTTCGAAGACACCAAGTGCGCGTTGGTCCTCCACGAGCATGGTCCAGGTCTCGTGCCCGTAGAGAACTACCGGTCTTATCAGCGTCTTGTAGATGGTCAACTTCGTACGACGGCGAACTCTGTTCGACCGAAGTGTCTTGCGGAGGCCAAAGTAAGCACGATTTTCTGCCACGATGCGTCTACGAATCTCTTTGCTGGTATCATTGTCGGCGGTCACCAGTGAGCCCAAGTACACGAACTCTTCAACCACCTCGATTTCGTCGCCACCGATGCAAACTCGAAGCGGGCGGTTCTCATTTTCTTCTCGTGAACCTCTTCCTATCATGTACCTTGTCTTCGACGTGTTGATGGCAAGTCCGACGCGCTTGGCTTCTCTTTTCAGTCTGATGTAGGCTTCCTCCATCTTCTCAAAGTTTCGTGCAACAATATCAACGTCATCGGCGAAGCCAAGTAGCTGAACGGACTTTGTGAAAATCGTACCACTCGTGTCGATCCCTGCTCTTCTTATTACACCTTCTAGCGCGATGTTGAATAACAGACACGAGAGACCATCACCTTGCCGTAACCCTCTGCGTGATTCGAAGGGACTCGAGAGCGTCCCTGAGACACGTACTACGCACATCACCCGATCCATCGTCGCCTTCACTAATCGCGTCAGTTTGTCCGGGAATCCGTACTCGTGCATAATCTGCCATAGCTGAACTCGATCGATAGTGTCGTATGCGGCTTTGAAGTCGATGAACAAATGATGTGTGGGCACATAGTACTCGCGGCATTTCTGCAGTACTTGACGAAGAGCGAACACCTGGTCCGTGGTAGATCGTTCGCTCATGAAACCCGCCTGGTACTGCCCCACGAACTCTCTTGCAATTGGTGATAGTCGACGGCATAAGATTTGGGAGAGTACATTGTAGGCGGCGTTCAGCAGGGTGATTGCTCGGTAATTACAGCAATCCAGCTTGTCGCCCTTTTTGTAGATAGGACACACGACACCTTCCATCCACTCCTCCGGTAAAATCTCCTCCTCCCAATTCTTGGTAATCACCCAGTGCAGCGCTTTAGCCAGTGGCGCGCCACCGTGTTTTAGTAGCTCGCTTGGTATTTGGTCAACCCCATCGGCTTTATTATTTTTGAGCCGGCTGATCTCCTCCTGGATTTCTTGGAGATCCGGAGCCGGTAGTGTAATGTCTTCCGCGCGTGCTCCCAGGTGCGTTACCGTGCCATCCTCGTCGTCTGCTGCATCGCCGTTCAGGTGTTCTTCGTAGTGCTGCCGCCACCTCTGGATCACCTCACACTGGTCCGTGAGAAGATTCCCGTTTGTATCTCTGCACATGTCGGCCTGTGGTACGTGGCCCCTGCGCGAGCGGTTCAACTTCTCGTAGAATTTCCGTGTGTCTTTAGCGCGGTACAGCTGCTCCATCGCTTCGCGATCTCGGTCTTCCGGCTGGCGCTTTTTGGTCCGGAAAACCGAGTTTTGCCTGTTTATATCGCGCCTCGTGCGGTGTTGCAGCATTCTCGCCCATGCTGCATTCTTCTCTTCGACTAACTGCTCGCATTCGCCGTCGTACCAGTCGCTTCTTCGGTCCGGGCCCACCGTACCTAGTGCAGTGGCTGCGGTGCTACCTATGGCGGATCGGATATCTCTCCAGCCATCTTCAAGGGCAACTGCGCCTAGGTGCTCTTCCGTTGGTAGTGCCACTTCCAGTTGCTTCGCGTATTCTTGAGCCACTCTGCTATCTTGTAGCCGCTCGATGTTTAGCCGCGGCGTTCGGCTTCGACGAGAGCTATGCATTGTCGAAAGTTTTGAGCGTAAGCATACTGCAACCAGGTGGTGGTCCGAATCTATATTCGCACTGCGATAAGTGCGGACGTTTGTGATGTCCGAGAGGAATCTACCGTCGATTAGAACGTGGTCGATTTGATTTTTTGTTACTTGGTCCGGTGATCTCCAGGTGACTTTGTGGATATCTTTGCGAGGGAAGAAGGTGCTTCGGATTACCATTCCACGGGAGGCTGAGAAGTTCACACAGGTTGTTCACTATTTAAATTTTTTATGCCATGATATCAAAAATCTTTGGGTTTATCAATTGGAATCCATTTTTATAAGTATTTCGGGGCGATATGCGCAAAAAATTTGAAAATTTATCGTGAGATGGCTAAATTATATGCGTTTAAAATTGGACCACTTTTCGTTACATACCATTTTTGTAGAATTTGCAACGTACACCCCTATATCGAAAACAAAGACGTAGTCCTACGTCAAAACAATCTAAAAAAATCTGAAAATGGTCGTGTAAGTATAAATATGAAGCAACTTTCCCGACTTTCGTGCATATTACTAAGATCGTATTGTCTACCAAGGCATCTCCTGATCTTTTCCCTCTCCTACTAACACAATTCCTTTCCTGTGATGCTCGTGGAGATGCAGAGGTAGTCTCGGTCACTAGCAGCAGTGAGTGTCGAACTAACATACCTTTCCATCCCCGGTAGCATAGCATTAGATGAAGCCGGCGTCGTTATTAACCATTTTATGAAAACGTGGAGTCAGTGAAACATTCACAGTGAGAATGTTTTGCTTCTCCCAAGCATCATTTTTTGGTTTATTGTGCATTTTCACTCATTCGGTCAATTACGAAGTACAAATATGGACAATTAAACCAAGCCAAGCAATATTCTCGGTAGAAGTCAAAATTCTGCTTTACATGGGCTTTCGATTATGTTTCGATGGCTTTTTCGGCATGCTCGACTGCAATGATCCGATTTAAACCAACGCCTAAGAGAAAACCAAAGAAATAGTTGAAATGCGGTTAAATACACCTGAATGCAACAAAAATTACCACATTCATGCCCACAACTGGATACCAAAAGTGACCCATAAACATTGCTAATTATATCATATTTTTCTTCCACCAAATGGCTTCGCAAAAATCTTTCTCATGCGATAGACTCTAGGATTTAGCTTAAAAAATTTTTACGTCACTTTTCGATTATTTCACGGAAAAAAATGTCGGGGTTTTCCCACTACTTGGGTTCTAGCTTTTACCCTTCCGGCAGACACATATTGACAGGGCGGCTTATGTGCAATCACAATCATAAGTTTCCGACGGATTCGCTCACCATGGCACGCGCACACTTTTAGTTTGTTCAGTTGGATGTCCCAAAACTCGGTAGTGTCGTCTAATTCTTGCCATGTTTCGTCACTTTTTTCTCGAAAACAATGACCGCCTTCCACCTTATCCAAAACCAACACAGACTGCATCGTCGCACAGTGGGACCAATCCAAAAAAGGTGGGACAAAACCTATTTGAGGCCATAGATGTCATTTTAGAGCCAGCATTTCTTTGTAGGATATGTTCACAGTATTTCGTTGAAAATACCATATACATACTGTAGATTTATTTTTTGAGACGAAATCGTTGTTCTTTGGCTGTTTAACTTCAAATTATATTTTTTCACTTTTCCATATTGTATCCGTAATTGATTAACTCAATATGTTCTACATGCTGGTAGGTGCGCGTGAAAAAAAAAAAGATTTTGTTTATAGCTAATAATGTATATAAATTAAAAATAATATAAACACATTTTATGTTATAAACCGACGTACATGGATGGTCACCCAAACAATGCGTCCAACTGTATCCTTTTTTATGTAATATTAAATCTATTCTAGGAATAATGGAGTATCGGATTAGCCAAAGTTTGGCTGCACAAAAGTGTACAAAAAACAGAAATCTTTGATGAAAATAGAGCAAATTTATATCAAAAATAGTTTTAGAAGCCAAAATATTGATTTTACGTTATTAGTTCCTTCAACAAAAAGTTGTATTTTTGGTGACAACAGTAAGTTTGTAGAACATATTAAATCAATTAATTGAGTTTTTTAGCATGAAAAAGTCGAAAAACTGATTTTTTGGTCATATTTACAAAAAACAACAATTTTGCCTCAAAAATGAGGTCTGAAGTCTGTGGTATCTTAGATGAAGTTATTCAAAATAAAATATTCTACAACTTTGTCGAAGACATCGACCCTCTAAAAGATTTTTTTGAATTTTTTTTTGCTCGGGTACTCTACTTTAGTCCGACCAAAAATATTCTATTTACAAAGTTGCAAGATAATACTGTGAACATATCCTACAAGAAATGCTGGCTCTAAAATGACATCTAAGGCCTCAAATAGATTTTATCCCACCTTTTTTGGATTGGTCCCACTGTGCGCCGCATGAGCGGCATAACCAGCGTGCACGTATATTTGTAAGAGGAGAGCGGTGACCTACCTGAGCCCTATGTTATTTATTTACAATTGTAAAACACAGGTTACTACACCTATATGGACCAATAACAACGTTCATGTATATCAGTTTAAATAAAATTTATTTTTTTCTTTTTATTTTTATTTCGCATAAAATTCTCTAGGGGAGAGTTTTGATTTTTTAACGTTTATTTTAAAGCGTATAGAGACCCTCAAATTTTGAAGATTTTTTCAGAGGCCTGGACATAGTCTTGTGAACCAAACGACTCAGCTCAACAAATTGGGTAAATGTTTGTTATCGAGAAGGAGTCATCAAAAGACACAGCTGCATAGTGGTCGGAAGCCCCGAAAACGTGAACTTAATTCACCAGAGGTTGTAACCCATAAGGGTAACAATTTAGCACTGGGTGGGAATATACCTATTTGTGGGTATACACTCCGTAGAGTGTATTTGTTGACATGTAAAATTATGCTCACCGCTGTTCGATACCGTTCACTTTTTCATGTAAATTTTGTTCATTTTCGCGTATGTGTTCGTGAAGCTAGGTTAGATAATTTTTGTTCTATGTTTGTCGATAAATAACATAGGGATTAGTTAGGTCACCGTTCTCCTTTTGCTGTTCAATTGGTTGCTGGATATACTGCAAGGGCGATGACAGCTATGCACCGAGGCGGTTTGTCGGTTTTGTTTTGGTCGGGTGGAAGGCGGCCATCGCGGTGATAGTTTAGTTAGTGGCAGACCACGGTATATGCAAGACGTCCTCGATAAACCGTTCCAGGACAGTTAACAGCCACAACAGCAATTGTGTGAAGTGCGCGTGTGGGACGGAAGATATGCGTCGGAAAGTGTCGGCCTGTGGTTTGGGCAGTCATATTGTGTGTGGTGCTGGATCGCCTTTGGGGGAAGATAATTATAAAGGAGTTATCGCTTCCCCGGCTAACCGCAAATGATCCGGACGCACCATTCCGCCCTCGCTGGGAAGGATAAGCCGAACGAGCCTTGCTCTCCTTCCCAGCTAATAGCTAAGGAGGGCGAAGCAGGGTGGACAGCAGCTCCCTCTGGAAAGAACACTGCGGTGTCTTCCGGGTTTCTTTGCGGGGAGCAAAGAATCGGGTGATTCGTCACCACCGTCGGTAGGGAAGTTCCGACAAAGGAGCAAAGCTCATATCGCTGGCAGCAGTGGACCGAAAGAAACGATCAGTGAAGTGTTGAGGAAGAATACACGGTAAAATTAATTTATTTGTTCATTTTTGTTGTTGTTACGAAAATCCGAAATTCTGTGGAGGCACCTAGGCCGCCCTGAAAAGAAGGGTTCGCCGGGCAATTAGAACCCGAGTAGTGGGCAAACCGCTACTTACAAGGTCAAACCATCGAATATAGTCACAGGGTATCTTCGGACGAATTGTTTGTCAGAATATTCCCCACAAACTGATAAAAATCAAAATTAGGCATGGCTTACTACGATCAAACTTAAAAAAAATAACTTTTTATACTGACGGGGTAGAAAGTTGGTGTCTTCGACAAAGTTTTAGAAATGCTCGTAATGAATAATTTTGTTGAACACTTGAACTTGTAGAAGTTAAAGTTATCGATTTATAAAGCGTTTTATATAGCAACACTCTTAAATTTAGCTTTTTAATATAACTTTCCACTGGTACTTTTCGTGCCAACCATGTTCCAAACAAATATCCTTAGAAAACGCTTTATAAATCGATAACATTAAGTCCTACAAGATCAAGTTGTTCAATAAAATTCTTCATTAGGAGCATTTGTACAACTTTGTCCAAGACACAAACTTTCTACCTTGTCAGTATAAAAAGTTGATTTTTCTAGTTCAATCATAGTGAGCCAGGCTTCAATTCAATTTTTATCAGATTGTGGAGAATATTCATACGAACAATTCCTCCAAAGACACCGTGTGAATATATTCGATGGATTGGCCTCTAGTTAACGTTTTGCCTTTCTCCTATAGAAAGGTTATGTAATCACTCTGAACGTCGTCAACGTAATCCCGGCCTGGAGGGCCGTCTTTCATATACCATTCGACTCAGTTCGTTGAATTCGGCAAATGTCTGTGCTGTGTGCGTATGTATGTGTGTGTATGTATGTGACCAAAAATATGCACATCGGTTACTCGGAGATGGCTGAACCGATTCCATCAAACTTATTCTCAAATGAAAGGTACAACGTTCTCATAGGCTGCTATTGAATTTCATTCACTTCCGAGTTCCGGTTCCGGAGTTACGGATTTAAGATTGCGAACACACAGCAAATTCACATTTTTGCCTTTCTCCTATAGAAAGGCATCACTCTGAATATCGTCAACTTAATCCCTAACTTTTTTTTTGACTTACATAACTTTTTTTTACTTAAATAGGTTTTCTGTATTTTAACAGGGTCGTAGTTAGAGGGATACGGTGAGGGGCACCCCCCCACATCACTCACCACCCTTCCCTAAACCGCCCTTCCCTCATCAAGTACCCCTCTACTCGAATAAAATTTTCTAATTCCTCTAGAATAAATTTTACTAGTGGGTCTGAAAAACCAGTGAAAAATTTGGTTTGAAATGATTTTGAGTTTGGAAACTAATTAAAAATTTATTAACAAGTTGAAAATTTTTGGCGGGGTCCAAACCCCCGAGCCCTCCTCCTGAATCCGCCGCTGGTTTCAAGTGTTTCAGCGTCGACACATAGCAACTCAAGTTCGATGCTGTCGATTCATTGTACGTATGTGTAAATCGCACTGAATATCTAATAGACATTTCCACCATTATATTAAACATAACCAGTCATGGAATCGTAGTTTGGATAAATGAGAAAGGCACAATTGCACTACTAGGTGGATTAAAATGGATTTTTGGTATTTCCGACCACTGTGCTCTGCCTCCTGGCTCGTGGTGGATTTGGATTGGTTTATAGTAGTTGTTAAGCCAACCGACTAAACTTAAACCTCTTGTATCTCGCAAACCTCATCCATCCGGGGCAATGTTCTTACTTATTTTGTTTTGTGTTAATCGTCATATTTTTATCCATAGCTACTTTTCCTTACTTGCTGTCCAACCTTCGCGATGCATCTGACCTGCTCAGGTCTGCTGCAAATATCATTACCTGCTGAGACATGAACCGATCCGAAGGAGTCGACCAAAAGGATTTATATCTGTTTACAGCCACCTTTGCCGGGCTTCTTACCGTTCTTTGTGCTAGTCGTTCCTATTTATCTGCTAGCTGGTGCTGAGAACTTCTCGACGGCGGTATTTCACCCTATACCGATGCCCATTTTCGCGATCCATTTCGCTTCCAACGGAATAATCATCGGCGGTAAAATTTCTCTAGTCAACGATATCCCGATTTTCTCAAACTTCGTGTTTTTTCTTCCTTAGCTGCCGTTTGCTAGCCCGCTGACCGACATCTGCTGTCTACTCACTACTGTTGTTAATATCGAAGCTTGTCGAAACTTGAACCGATCCTTCAGAGAAGCCGTCCAACTTGACATACACTCCTTTCCAGCCACCCTCGCAAAGTTTCGTCCTTGGTTTCTTCATTGACTTGTTTCTAGAGTGACCGAACTCAAATGACATTTTATTTGTCAAAACGGTTTGCAGTATATTTTTTTCCTGAACAGGAAGTTAATAAATTTTCAAAAGTAATTGAAAACCTTCATGGGGGGAGTTTGAACTCCCAAAACCCCCCCTTGCGCACGGGCCTGTTTCGACTATGCTAGTCACATTTTCTTTTTTACATTTTAACAACATTCAATTAGCTAGAGATTACTGGGTAGGGAAAGTTATGAAAATTAGAGCCATAGTACTCAAGTGAGAGCAAGGATATGACGTAAACAGATCGGAAAACTAGAAGTGGCAGGGTCATTAGAATAGGCTTAATATCGTACGGGCTTAATTTTTGTCTTCTGATAATGAGAGTCGAGCTTAGGCAGCATAACTACGAATCACCCGAGTTCACTAGCATGTGCCCTGGTATAGATAGACATGTCCATCTTTACCGGTTGTCACGGTAAATATGGACGTCACTCGTGACATGTGGCCTTAGGCGTTCACAGTTAGTTACTGACGAGATGAATTCGAAACACAAAAAAAAACTTAATTAAAATTAGGTCTTGTGCCCTTAGCGCGCAAAACGGTTTAGTCCTATTTTCCCTTTTGGGAATTTATTGCATGTAAAAGCTATTTTCTCTCTAATATAACTCCAACGTATCTGCCTTGATCTGCTCACAGTAGCTCAGAATCCAAGAACTGCAAGAGACGAACCCCGGTTGTTATTAGCTTCTTCATGAAAAGAACCATTGAAGTTTTGTTTGGGTTAACTGATAGTTTAACTTGTCGACACCACTGTTCGACTTAATGCTTGTTGCATTAAGTCAAAGATTGTTCCGATGCAGCTTAGTAATTAGTATTTGGAAATCGTCTGCAAACCCATAGGTTAGAAATCTAAGCTCATTGAGTTTCCTCGACAAGCCGTCGGCAACCAAGTTCCATAACAACGGTGACAGAACGCCACCTTGAGGACAACCGCAAATACTCAACTTCCGTATCTCAGCCTGTCGCAGTGACGAGCAAAGAATGCTGTTACTAAGCATTGCGTTTATCCAACCCAAGATGCATGCAGATACCCCAGACAGCGTGTCGCTTCCAGAATAGACTGGAAGGACACATTGTCAAAAGCACCTTCAATAGGAAGGAATACACCAAATCTAGATTGCTTGAGTGAGAAGGCCTTTTTAATGTTGTAAACAACATCGTGAAGCAGAGTGATCGTGGACAACCAACATTTAAATTCAAAGCCTGCTTCAATCATTCACTTCCGACTTTTAAGCAAAAGCGAGCGCCTTCATTTCAAAGCAATGGTTCCTTATTAAACAACCAAAACTTTCATCTGGTCTGCAGACGTTGGTTAGGTTAAAAGTTGAGATGTTTACCACACAGCGTCGAGTCAGTCGAGAGGAGATATTCATATCATAAATGGAATATGAAATTAATGGAAAATGATAGAGCGGCTGCAGTATGATTCGTATGAATGAGTGATGCAACAAGCAACTTTGACTTGAGAATAGTAGGGAATGATTTAAGGTTTATCTCCATCAAGTTCAAATGAACCTCTTACCATTTAGCAGCTTTAGTGATAGCTATAAAATAAATAAACCAATAAAACAAGAATTTAACACATTCCACCTTAAGAAACGTAATCTTTTATAACTCTTCTAAATGCATACTTTAATAAATTAGTTCATCAGGAATAATTCTTAAACAGCTATTGAAGCCTTGAAGTAAATTGTTGTGCTTGGATATTCAAATTCAACCCTGGTTTAATCGTAGCTAAGGAATACCCTAAATAATCAAGAAACTGTTAGAATTACCCTAGGTTGTCTAACCTTCAAATTAGTCTCCTAACTCAATCAATTTCAAATTCAGCGCACCAAAATTACCCTTAGATGATATTTTCAGTCATTTTAAACCACTTATGAGGTTTTGTCCAGCTTTTGTATGGAGTGGATCCACTCTGCGGTGTCAGGGATGTCCTTCAGTTTTTATGAAGTTATCCGGTCTTACATCTCTCAGCGAAGGTCCAATCCAAAAGTTTCTCGGATAGTCACTACCTGTTTGACTTCTTTGTGGACGTTATTCTTCCTGTCGATGTAAGCGTACAGTTCATCCACCATCTTTTTGGCCATTTCTACTCTCGCTATTTTAGCTATTTTCGACAACGCGTATTTTTTATTCAATTATAGAGGTTTCAACCTTAGAGTCATTTGCCGCTCTTTTCGAAATAGAACAACTGCTAACCCTTTGTGCGGGATTGGGAATCGGAACCACCTGAACTTGGGTAACGCGTAGTGCTGTTGCTGTATTAGTTATTTAAATATTACAATTCTTGTTGCAAGGGTTTCGGCAACGACACGTAGCTCATCAGGTTCGTGTAATGACTATGTAGTGCACGGAATTTTTTTTCCCGAAATCGTGAATATGGTGTCATGAATTCTGGAACAATCACGTTTTTACGTTACGAAAATAGGACCATGACCAAAAATCATGGATTTTATAATTATGTTCAATTTCCCTTCAGTAACGCCTGCATAACGCTTTCATTAGTGGAAATAATTGAGTTTGTTTTGTGAACTACAGTCATGGTTTCCGCCAAGAATTAGTTCACAACTTTATGAACATTATTCATAAAACCAAAGGTTGACTCATGATTTTTTTCATAGTTATAGGAACAACAGTTCACAAAATCAAAATATTCTGGATATTTTTTCGAGAACTATTTCACGAAATTCGGAATTTTACTCATGAATCCATTCAATTCATGATCTCTAATATATTACTCACGACCCTATATCCGTGCTCGTGAAATGGTTCACAAATTCATCTAATATTATTCATGCATTCGTGAACTGGTTCATGATTCCTAATATATTAGTTACGATCAACGCTCGTAAAATAGTTCACGACAACATGAAATATTATTCATGTATTCGTGAACCGGTTCATAATACCTAGTATAATAGTCACAACTTACCATTCGTTTTAGTGAAATAGTTCACGAAATAATAAAATATTATTCTTGTATTCGTGAACTTGTTAATGATTCCTAACATACTAGTCACGATCCAATATCCGTACTCGTGAAATAGTTCACGAAATCATGAAATATTATTCATGTATTCGTGAACTGGTTCATGATTCCTAGTACATGATTTACGATCTATCTAGTATCTATTTGCGTGTTTGTGATATTTAAAAGATATTCCTAATCATTTACAATTTCATGCAACATGCTAATGAAATTTTTGCGTGAACTCTATCACAAAAACTGGAATCATTTTTGTCCCATGCACTTTTTTATGAAATACCTAGCTGCTAGCGACCAGTAATAGGTACGAGCAGTAAATATAAAAAAAAACTATTAGAACCTCGAACATCGTTATTTATTTGATAAGGTTCATTGTGATGCCCAGACAGAAAACGAAAACTACACTGAGAACCCGAAAATAGTGTGCGTGATATAGTTCACAGAACCAGATATCGCGAATGAGTCATATTTTAATGATCCAGTTCATATGGTCACGTTATTCCGAGTAAAAAACCATTAGTAACCAAAAAGTAATAGATCACGATAAGGCGAAAAGTTACATTACTCTTTGAAAGTAAGCTCTAAAAGAAATATCATGATAACATGTACAGAAATTACGAAAATCGTGACTAAGATCCTAAAATCATGAACACAAATCACACAACTAGTGACAAAAATATCTAAAATCGTGACACAGATCCTGAAATTATGAACATGAATTGATCTTTTCATGATTAAAATATCACGATAACTTGAACAGAAGTTACAAAAATCGCAGCTAAGATCTGAAATCATGAACTTAAATCACACAACTTGTGACAAAAATATTAAAAATCATGACACAGATCCTGAAATCATGAACATGAAGCACTCTACTCATGACTAAAATATCACGATAACGTGAATGGAAATTGCGAACATCGCGACTAAGATCTTGAAATCATGAACTTTAATCCCGCTAATGTCATAAGAAATCACAAGAATCGCGAATAAGCTCTTGAAATCATGAACAACGTTTGGCTGTCGACTGTGTGTTCCCAAATTATGAACAAGAATCACAACAAAAATTAAACATGTCCAGGGAACAACACCAAACCCAATCAAACATTCTAATGTAACGCCATGTATATATTCGGGGCGAACTGATTTTTAGAAAACACAAATAGTTTCATGAATACGAGGTTTATTATTCATAGTTCCAGGAACTTAGTCACAGTTTTCGTAAATCGTTCAGTTAACGAAATCGTGACCTTTTGTTCATGAATTTATGAACAGATTTTTTTCCGTGTGGCCACTATCACAATTACATTGAACCTAACATGCTATAGATAAGTTTTTTTTTTAAATTTTGATTATAGAGTTTTTAACCTTTTCTCTTTGTGTTTTAGAAAAATCTATTTTACGTCTAGGGGTTAGAATTAAAATTAGGAATTTTTACAAGTAAATAAACTACAATTAGTAAATAAGTATTAAAGATGACGGAAAACTTTTGACTAGTTCGAAATAAATTTGTAACAAACTTTTATCTCGTGCACACAAGAAATGTTTGAAACAAGTTGATATGAGAATGTTGTGAAGATAACATGTAGAATACTTTACAATAAAACGCTCAATCTGTGTGCGAGTAGGTTTGTGGTCGTACCACGCCTTCAGACATCACAACAGGACGCCGAAACAAAATCTGGTTGCAGAAAACCTTCCAAGGAAGTAGCAAATGCTTGCAAGTTCTAACCGAGTGCAACTTATGTATTTCGATGGTCGATGAAACTTATGTAAAAGTTTTTGGACAAATCACTCGTCAAATTTTTACTGAACAATGCAAACAAATTTGTTCATATGTTGTTAATTCGGTAAGGCATCTGCAGTTGTGGAAGAAAAACTAACATTTTCACGGAATAGTGCTTCCAAGCGCGAGCTTTGCCATTTATTAATTCACTTGGAGGCTCCGTGAGGCTTTGGCCTAACTTAGTTAGCTGCTGGTGGCCGATAGGTTGACAATACTTCTGCGCAAAAAATAACTGCAGATATTCATCCGTATATCGACTAAATGACCGGTTTTATGTTGCCAAATTTTAAATAAACAGAACATTTTTATTGAAAATCTCGAAAAAAGTGAAAATTCCACTTGAGTCAACATTTCTCGAACAGAGCCGTCAATATTGAGCATCTAAGAGATTGTACCGACATGTTGTGTGGTAATAAGCATAAGCAGCCTTCTGCACCCGTTTTGTTTTTGTGATGTGTGTTCGAATGAGCTGTCTAACGGAGTTATAAAGTAGGGTGAAGTGCCTATTTTCACCATACTAAGCAAGGTGCCTCACTAATTCGTTAATTTCTTGTCCTAAAATCAATGGAATACGTAAAAATTGACATCAGCAGCTTTGCTTCGTTGTTGAAAACAGCGAAATTCTCGTGTTTGAGTGAAACGAAAATTCGAATCGAGTGCCCCTATTGTTGCCCCTATAGTGGCTCAATGCGTTGAACAAAGATGGTAGACACTGCTCTAACCAACGGCTTTAAATGGGTAGGGTGATAATAGAAACATGGCGCAAATGGTATCATCACCCTATCTACGAGAGAAAGCTTTGATTCTAGATCGGTTAGATTTTTCTTTCACTTCAGCTTAATAATTTTGAGAAACTTACCAAGAAGCTACAGTCCCTGGCCATATTGTTATACTTCGTACGCGGTTTTTCAAAATTTTGTCACTGGTCTTATTGATGTTCTCCGATTTTTATTACAGGTGACCTAACTGACCGATTTTAAAGAACAAATCCCTTCAAGAATATTGTCGCAAGAGATGGATTGTTTGTAATTTTTCCAATCCAAAGTTACTGATTGTATATTTTCAAACAATTATTTACAACAAAATGAAATAAAAAGGTGTAATTTCACCTAATGTGGGTGGCCCGTTTGAGAAATTTTGTCTCTATAATAATATGGCCACCGAAAGCTATAAACATTGAACTACTATACTGCCGTTAAAAGCATATTTGTCCCATGTTCTATGGGATTCCCTATATACATGGGACAATTATGCTTAGAACGGCAGTATAAAGCATTAGCACTTGTATTGTTCAATATTTCATTACACCTCCATTACAACATCTTTCTCAACCACACCATAAAAGTACCTCAACTGCAGCGAATTTTTTAAATGAAATTTAAACACTGACCGAGGACGATCACAAGGAGAATGCAGCAAGCAGCAGTAACCAAGGTGTGAGAGGAACAAAACATTTTTTTTGCACTGGAAAGAGCACTATATTGTTTATGAAATCTTTTTAAGTGCTTCAAGGCGTTACTCAAGGTTGCTGTAGAACAGCCGAAACCAATTAAGTTTCAATTTCTTTTAAATCCTCTCTACGGTGGCTGATTGCTTTTATGTGGCATATAGAATTGTTGATGCAATGATTGTTTAAAAAAAAAACACTTCAGCGCCCTGCGCATCTTTTCATCAGTAGCCTCACATGGTCTGCGCAGTACTGCAAATGTCAGCCAATATCGATATAGACGGCAGAGTATCTCGTATCAGGTCGATTTAGGCAAAAAGCAATCCGATAGGAGGAACCACCATAAATGGCTGAGTCATTCAATTGACAAGATCTTGATTACGTTTCGAGTTGTTTCGGAAATTTACGAAAGCGACTTCAAAAGACGCTGCATCGGAAAGCAATTAGTGAAATATGCTTTTGATGCGTTTGTCGGCAAGCGGTCGATTTCGGGAAAAAAAAGGAATTTCGGGTATGTGTGTGATCTGCGCGATGTGATTCTTTGGTGAGAATTGATGGGAAAGAGTTTCCATTTGTGCTGAAGCTGCGGTCTTTTATTTTCGAGTTGCACAAGGGTTTTTTTTAAATTGATTTCCAAAGAAATCTCATAATGTTGCAATTATTGCACTGATACACCCAAAATTCTTGTTTTTTCGTAAATAAACCAATACGTTTAAATTCTTGTAACGATAATCAATATCCAACTGAAGAAGTAATATAAGAATCATTTATAATAAAATTTGTTTGTTTATTGGGACCTATGTAATCACATCCAGAAACGACTTTCGCTTAAATGGTACGGACGTACGGTACGGCACAAACGACAACAGCACGGGACCGTACGGCAAACCAATCACCATCAGCTCTTATCTCTATTACGGTCGAATGACGCATATTCTCGTACGAGTATCCTCGCTTTCCCATCACTACCGAACTGTCCTCATTCATCCAGTCCGGCACCGCCTCGTTCGACGGAAAAACGATGTGCAATTAAAACACTTATTTCTCGTTATATCTGTTTCGATTCCAAACGCGGCCCGCGAAGAGGTAATTTCAAAATTTTATGACATGCGGCGTTAAAAAGAATTTTTCTGCTCCAGAATGTACACCGACCGGCAGCCGGAGTAGCAGCAGCATCCACTTCAGCGCCATCCCGACGGATTCCGGCATTGCTCGTTTTATGATTATGATGGTCTCCTGCCTTAATTACCGACTTCGAGACTGCCCCGGACTGTCCACTTGGTCGGTCGCATCACTGCGCGCAGTAAAGTTCTTGAATTCGTTTTGTCTGCCAGCTGATTGAAACTCATCAAGAAGTGAAATTCAATTTCTTAATTTTTCTCTCTATCAGCGCAAAGCACAATCGATTCGATCGGGCACAGATCTCGCCAAAGACCGAACGGCTACTTTCATCTTCGAATGCGCGAATTTGTTTCAATAAAGGGAAATTTATGAAACAACTAATTGGACTTTTTTTTACTTGAGTGCCTTTCGTGTTTTTGTGTGTCTCTCGAGTGGGTAAGCAAAATGCAAATCTTATTATAGTAGGTTCGTCGCTGGAAACGCATCGAACTCTCGCTTCAGGTCGAACCGAAGTTCCACCTGAATGAACTAGAAAACCGAAATAAACTAACCAGACATCACAATACCATCAATCAAAGTCACTTTTAATATTGTCAATGTCAGCGGGGAGATACGGTTTCTCGAAACTCGGTGTCTCGTTGTAGTTCTTCCCGACTAAATTGAGCTGTACAACGGTACCATCCGAGGCAGATCGTTCACGCTTGATATGGCGCTACGATGGTTATGGTCGGTCGCAGCTCTCAGCTATTCGATGGTTTCTTGATGAACTCAACGTAAACGAAAAAGAGAGCAGTGGTAGGAGTTATATCGGGGCTTTGTCAGAAGTTGAGATCATCAAGTAGAAAACTGAACAGCTACGCGAGTGGGCGATTACGGTGATTTATTATTTTCATGACGTGCTGACGGTATTCAATTCAATTCAATCTTTTACCGACAATGCAACTAAGGGCTTATAGTCATTTATTGATTTCTTATAGTCAATGGTGACTGCAGAAGATAAGAATCGACTCACACATATCATTGATTCTGGAAATGGGATTTATGGTTGGGACTCGTTATTTTCGGTACTGTTCATATGTACCAGGTTGCGAGGAGATTGGGCAAATCGTCTATCCAAGAGTATAACCAGGGCCGGCGGAACAGCTTTTTCCCGAGTGGGTAGTAAGATTCGGAGTGATTTCTACAGATATGGCGTGTGTAAGTGAAAATGAAAATTCCCTGATGATAGCTGGTGGCTATTTGGAAACACCCTTTGTTAACAGTGCTCTATGTCCGACGGTTCAGCGAAAATGTGAATATTGATCCTACAAATGTTCCACAGCTAAGTACCAATTACTCCATTCTTTTAAATTTCGTTGTATTAATTCTCCGTTCTCTGCGAAACCTTCCTTTCGCGGGTACTGAATCCCGCATGGTAGTGTTGACTAATGGGTATTCGATGACCGACATCCTTTCAGGATTAGAGGAGGTCGATTTGGATATTTCTAGAATGGTGAAAATAATGCTGATAAGTCTCATTTCCAATACAAATTATGTCTAATACAACCGGTCCCTGGATGGTCTATTTCCGGACCAAAAATAAGCCTTTCAACATTATCGATATATCGCGTGATCTAACTAAACAACACTCGACCGTGTACGAAGACGTATTTTGTCTACGTACCCGCCCGGGAAGTAGAGATTGATGGTGTAGTCTCTGAGAAGGGCCTAATTGCGTAATAGGGGATGGCTCCTTCCAGATCCCTGTGCTTCAGTCAGTGACTATTCTAGTATGCAAGTAATTGCGTTCGACCTTTCCTCAGATCTGTTCTTCCGAATTTTGGTTTTTTGAACGGAATTGGTCTACCTGTTCACTTTTTGTGTCGCGGAACTTGAACTGTCGTCGTTGCAAACAATGGGACCAAAGAGTTACTCTTTGTAGAAACAAGGCACGGTATGGAAAATGCAACTCCGCATGAATTGTCCACATATAAATACGGCGAAAACTGAAGCATTTTTTTGAGAAACGCTCCAAGAAGAAATGCTAAAGAGGGCTACGCTACCAGCCACGACAAAGAGCGAGATTCTGGCAATCCCATTGAGGGGACATCTTCTAATGTTCCTATAAAGGAATGAATCATTTCCTCTACTAAGCTCCTTCGTAAAGGCCTGAGAGTGTCCCTTGATGGGTGCTGCTACAAAACCGACCTCAGTGCGTCAGTGCTATTATTTTCCTAGGTTCTATACATTGTATTTTCACTATGTAAAACCTTGTAAACTTTCGACGTAGATTTTCCACATATTTTACATTATTCGCCAGGGCCAAGAAAACACTGCAGGATCAAAACGTGCTATTATTTCAATCGCATCAGCCTTTGTTCGGCACCAGATATTGAAGTTGTCGCTTTTCAAATCCGAATCAAAGGCAAAAAATTATTGATATTGTTTCCATATGCATCGTACCACAGCTGGTTCTAGAAGACTTCAACTACCACGATGTACTACGTGTCCACTGTTACCGAAACAATCGAATCAAAACAATAAATCCCTCCAGTGGAAGTGTACAACGTTTTGACAGGCTTGATTCTCTACACTGCGATTAGTCAGACGAAAAACGGTACACGGCGCGAACAACCGTACTCTGTTTCCTACTTCATGGTGGGCAAAAAGTGCACAGAATTGTATGCGCAAAAGTCTTACAGAGACTTTCTGAACGCCGGATCGCGCAAATTTTTCCGAATATACGCGACGTTAGAAACGCAAATGTAAAACTTCATGAAATTGAAAAACGCAGTTATTGGCACCGGTTCGTAGACGTATTAATAAGAAAAACAATATTTCTTCTGGCAGCTAGGCCCTACGTTGTGTACTCGATTCAACCTTTGATCGAAATACACGGTACCAAGAATACTTTGTCGGCGACAACAGTATTCCGTGTAGATCCACATTAGACGACAGACGGACGCTTCGTGATGAAATGATAATACTGTATTTAAACGTAATGACTGTTCTTTAAACACAGATTTATCTGACAGTAAACTGCGTTGTCTGAATAATCGTACCATATTTCCAGATACAAAAATTAGTTTGAGTTCTTTCACATTGTTCCATTCCGGATAATAAAAAAGTAGACATTTAGAATAGAGTGGTAATGAGAAGGCAGACACTTAGGCATTAGAAGGTGATATTTATGAAAGATCGTGTAGCTTTAACGAGTTGTTCGGTATTCATTGACAGAGGACGCTCGAAACTTGGCAAATTTCGTAGGGAAGTTTAGGAATCCCAAAGGTATTAACAAACCTTGGTTTAAAGGATATGGATGAAGGACGTGACTTCCTTTGGGTGATATCTCGGATCATGTCCAATCATTGTACGTTGAATGCCCATTAGACCGGCAACAATTTTGACTTTTTTTTCGGAACACTGTTAAATCAAACGTTAATTGGCTTCACATACCATCTGTCAAATATGAGCTTTTTCCGATAACTCTAGTTTACTCACAAGAGTTTTCAAATTTGTATGTGGAAATATATGAAAAATTGGCAATAGAAACAATAAATTCAGTAAAAAATAACAGTATCATCTTGTGCATCCCAAAATCTGTAAATATATAGCTTAAAGTATAAGGATCAACATTGCCGAAGACTGCCAATTGATCCTATTTTGCAGTAAAAAGATATTCTCATATAAAGTTACGTGTTGCCTCTCCTTCTCGCACATGCTTATGAATAGGAAATTTTAAAAAAATCCGTTTGTCTTCAAAATTAAATAACTTTGTCGGAGAACCTCCGATCAATATGAATTCTTCAACAAAGCTGTTCGTTATAAAATAAGCTACGCCACTATAAGTTAATTACTGTGGAATATTTGATTGGAATTTGATTTTAAATTTCTGATGTTCCATATATTTCACCATAGAAACTTCTAAACTCTTGAGAGTGAACTAGAGCTATAGGAAAAATCTCATATTTGGCAGATGGTTTGTAGAGGTAAATACCAACTGGGTATTTGGGTCGTGGAGTGCGGTCTTTGTGCTTGTGGTGACGGTTATCGCAACATTAAACATGTTATCTGGTCGTGCGCCTAGTTTTCTAGTGCCAGATCTCCGTTAAACGAATCTCTTCGGCCTCATTTCATTCCAGTGACTATCCTTGGTCGCTCCTATATATCTCTCATATACACTAGCCATGATCGCATATTTGTCCCGTTTTTTATGGGATTTCCTATCTTTATAGGACAGATTTGCGATCATGGGCAGTACATATTTTTAAACACGTTGACATGCAAACAGCTACCTGGAAATATGATCCCAAAAGTTCCTAGTAGATCCAAGGAGGCCAGTCAGCGATCCTGTTCATCATGTCCTGACAGTGATCATCCATTTGCCAAAAAACTGCAAGTTTATTTTCTTTTTTCCCTGTCATTCTTGTCAATCCTCTCCTCACATTACCCCTGATACGGTATTTGTTGCTGATGTTGGAATTAGAGATGGTCGGGTATCAATTTTTTCAAACCCGAACCCGACCCGAACCCGAGAGCATGAAAATTGAAAAACTCGAACCCGACCCGAGCCCGAAATTATAAAATTTGAAAAACCCGAACCCGACCCGAGCCCGAACACTTTAAAACTTAAAAACCCGAACCCGACCCGTACCCGAGAATGAAAATTTTGTAAAACCCGAACCCGACCCGACCCCGAGCATTTTAAAATTTGAAAACCCGAACCCGACCTGAACCCGAAAATTTAAAATTTGGGAAGCCCGATCCGAACCTAAACTTTGAAACTACTGGAGTTATAGCAATATGAAAGAAAAGGGAATTTTGACGTATTTTAAAGACTAGTTCTATAAAAAAGAAATATTACATAATTAAATAGTCAAAACACGAATGTTTTTAAACAGGTTTCTTAGTAAATGATTTTAGAATAAAAATATCCAATTTAATTATAAATTTAATAAAAATTAGACATATTAGAGCGATGTTAGTTCTGGGGTACGAATGTACCCCACAAAACCGTTTGCGTAGAGAAAAAGTCACCGCGGCCTATGTATTGGTTTTAAAGCACCTGTCGAAATTTATATTCCATAATAGAAAGTTGAACCGATATTTTCCAATAAATTCCTCTTGACTTGGTTGATTACTAATTATCATGAAAAATAATTCGCAAGAGGTTTTAGATGTGAAACACGAATTGTTGAATGCTCTCTCATGAATGTTCGTATAAAAAATTAAAATTTTCAGGTAGTTTGCGAATCTGAAGAGACTGAATTTTAAGCAAAAATGAAAAAAATACAATATTTGAGAACCAGAAAATACGACGAATTCTAGCGATTCAAAGGTGCTAACATGTGGTACGGATATTATGTGTCATTCATTCATATCTCGAAGTATAATTCACTACTACAAAAAGACGCAAACAGCGTCATGAAATGGTTGGGTTGTTTTTTTTTTGAAAAACCCGAACCCTACCCGACCCCGATAATTTGTAATTTGAAAAATCCGAACCCGACCCGAGCCCGAAAGATCAAAATTTCAAAAACCCGGACCCGACCCGTACCCGAGACTTTCAAATTTGAAAACCCGGAACCCGACCCGAACCCGAGAAGCTTAAATTTACAGAACGCGAACCCGACCCGAAACCCGTCGGGTTCGGGTCGGGTCCGGGTTTCGGGTCCAAAAACCCGAACCCGACCATCTCTAGTTGGAATCAATCCTTCTTGTTGCTTCCCTTATAAAAAGCCTGTTTCTCCTAGATTCAGTTTTTAATCAAAGCATTATTCTTGTTAAAAAATGACAAATTATACTTCTAGTCTTTAAAAATATTTTTTACTACATGCTTTAGGCTGAATTAAATAGCGTTAATATTTTTTGTACATCGATCTCAACTCCATGTTTTAAGATGTAGATGACTCAAAATGTTTACCCCTTAACATAAATATAAAAAAAAAATCAAATTCCAAATAAATCCTAACTATTATCCCATATTTTCAAAAAAATAAAATTGTAAATCAAAGATCAAAGAAATTTGTATCTGAATCAAAAAAGTGGAATTGTTGTACATCGAGAACATCAGACGCATGCATTGTGTGTGCAAGGCACATTCGTGAATTTCAGATTTTGGTTTGTTCTAAACTTTCAAGTGGGTAATTCCCCCCTCGGTAATTTTCTAGTGGGTAGTACTACCCATACTACCCACGTGTTCCGGCGGCCCTGAGTACACATCATCGTTAGAGTGAACTAAAAGCTACAGATTCAAGTCACCCAATTCAACAATACATTGCAAAGGCGTCCTTGAAAAAAGAAAGAATTATATAATGTTTCCAGATATCGTCCTTGTTTGACTCAGCTTTGTTGTTGAATTCAGAAGAAACGCGAAGACCAAAAAAGATTGCATTTAGTCAGTAAAATTTTCTTGAAGACTTCGATGGTCTATTCGGTCGAAGATTGCTGTCAAATTCATTCGTACCTTAACTCTCAGACAGTTCGGGTGTGCTTTTATTTCTATACGGTGCGCGATTTGACGATTTCTCTCGTGGTTGCTTTGTGTCTTATTCTCAAGGTCACATTCCTGTCGTTTGTTCGCGCATGATCATTTAACAATAGCCAGCTGTATAAACTGGAACGGTTCGTTGTACGAAATCAGTTTAAAGACAAGTGGTTTTTATCTTTCTTGACACATTTACTGCTTTCATCCGTCTGTGCGTGCAGGTAAAATCGGATTCAACTCCCAAGACTCCTGATCCAAATGCTACCCAGAACTCTCAACTGGTTCATTTGTGGTCTTTTTTAGGTTCAATACTATCGCCGAATCTTCTTCAGATTTTTAAAGACCTGACCGAACGGTTCCCGGCTGTGACCGAAATTACAAAGGTCCGTTCGGACAAGATAAGAGTTTTGCTAGCCAAATCAAAGCAGGCAAACGATATTGTTAGCTGTTAGCACTTTACACGGGATTATAATGTATATATTCTAACGGTAAGGGAAGGTGTCGTCAACGATGAGAATTTGAGATTTGAGAATCTACTGAAGTACGGGGTTGGCTGTTTTGGAGAGCGCTTACTTCAGCCGGTGAAAATATTTGAGTGCAAGCCTTTGCACTCAGTAGTAGTTGCGGGGGATGGTTCAAAAACGTAGCCCCTATCAAAATCTTATCGGGTGACCTTCGCTGGTACCGCTACCGAACCATATCCTCTTGCACAAGGTCCGTCTAATTGTACCGCGAGTTATGAATTGCACAAAGTGTAAACAATTGGGTCACACAGCCACCAATTGTAGCAATAAGGCACGCTGTGGAAATTGCGGTGGGAATCAATTGCATGGTGTTTTGGTAGTGTTTAAAGTGGGTTCAACCCATGAAAACGCAATCGTCATGATCCGGAAGACTAGAGATGGTCGGGTTCGGGTTTTTGGACCCGAAACCCGGACCCGACCCGAACCCGACGGGTTTCGGGTCGGGTTCGGGTTCTGTAAATTTAAGCTTCTCGGGTTCGGGTCGGGTTCCGGGTTTTCAAATTTGAAAGTCTCGGGTACGGGTCGGGTCCGGGTTTTTGAAATTTTGATCTTTCGGGCTCGGGTCGGGTTCGGGTTTTTCAAATTACAAATTATCGGGGTCGGGTAGGGTTCGGGTTTTTCAAAAAAAAAACAACCCAACCATTTCATGACGCTGTTTGCGTCTTTTTGTAGTAGTGAATTATACTTCGAGATATGAATGAATGACACATAATATCCGTACCACATGTTAGCACCTTTGAATCGCTAGAATTCGTCGTATTTTCTGGTTCTCAAATATTGTATTTTTTTCATTTTTGCTTAAAATTCAGTCTCTTCAGATTCGCAAACTACCTGAAAATTTTAATTTTTTATACGAACATTCATGAGAGAGCATTCAACAATTCGTGTTTCACATCTAAAACCTCTTGCGAATTATTTTTCATGATAATTAGTAATCAACCAAGTCAAGAGGAATTTATTGGAAAATATCGGTTCAACTTTCTATTATGGAATATAAATTTCGACAGGTGCTTTAAAACCAATACATAGGCCGCGGTGACTTTTTCTCTACGCAAACGGTTTTGTGGGGTACATTCGTACCCCAGAACTAACATCGCTCTAATATGTCTAATTTTTATTAAATTTATAATTAAATTGGATATTTTTATTCTAAAATCATTTACTAAGAAACCTGTTTAAAAACATTCGTGTTTTGACTATTTAATTATGTAATATTTCTTTTTTATAGAACTAGTCTTTAAAATACGTCAAAATTCCCTTTTCTTTCATATTGCTATAACTCCAGTAGTTTCAAAGTTTAGGTTCGGATCGGGCTTCCCAAATTTTAAATTTTCGGGTTCAGGTCGGGTTCGGGTTTTCAAATTTTAAAATGCTCGGGGTCGGGTCGGGTTCGGGTTTTACAAAATTTTCATTCTCGGGTACGGGTCGGGTTCGGGTTTTTAAGTTTTAAAGTGTTCGGGCTCGGGTCGGGTTCGGGTTTTTCAAATTTTATAATTTCGGGCTCGGGTCGGGTTCGAGTTTTTCAATTTTCATGCTCTCGGGTTCGGGTCGGGTTCGGGTTTGAAAAAATTGATACCCGACCATCTCTACGGAAGACCCCATGTAAAAATCATATTTTGGTATATTTATGGGTTTAGAGACCATTTTATGTTGTTTCGGTGGTTCCGAAATTTGGCGCGGACCATATCAATGGTATTTTTATGGGGTTGCATAGCGACATCTCTTGGTAGCTCCTGAAAAGTCAAGAAATGAAGTTACTGGCGCCGGTTCATTGACGGATTAACGAGAGAAACATCGATGAGCACTCTTTGGGGCACGGTCTGACGTACGCGAATCAAATCTCACAAGAGCGTGGAATATTCAAACCATTGGATTTTCGATTTCGCCTGGAGGGTTTGTACGGATTCCGTCCCGGCACAGAAGATCTGTCGCGCCGCATCCCCTCTCGATACTTTGAACAGGGCAGGAAAATTTCGAAAAATGAATTGATTGCTGTTCGAAGCTTCACGAAGCACCTTCTCAAGCATACCATATGCAATCGATGAGTTTGACACAATCGCTGCGAACATTTAGGGGTAAAACTTATCTCTGCTCGGACGAAGCGAGCTTCGCATCTAGTTCGCTCTATACAATGTTCGAAAAAGTTCACATTAACCTTAGAAGCACACATCGTCGAACACGAGGTAAGCTCTTGGCTCGTGGCTTTTGCGTTTTTGGAACATTTCCACAGAGTTTCGAAGCGATATTCGGTGAACACATATAAAGCGAATGCCTCGTTTATTTGAGAATCGCGAACATCGAAGTTTTATATCGCTTCAAGCATCAGCATCATGAGGCCACAGCGAACATGTTCGCTACGTGACTATCTGTATTAAAATCATAAACTGTAAATCTTATTTTGAGTATAAATAAAATGGATTATTTTAAGATTATAATTTAGGATTTAGGGATTAGGTGTGTCGCATACCTTACCAATTTATGAGCCACGAGTTTGAATGAGCGTAGTGGTAGTGAAATTCGAATTCTTTTTTTCGGAATACAATTATGTTTACTAACTACTTTGATTGCAAACTCGTCTTTTCTTCTTCAATCGGAGTATATTTTCCCTGCCAAGGAGTTTAGGTGAAGATGTATAAAGTATGTTTAAGGGGGTAAGGATTTCAGCGTGAAAAATTTTTTTTTGGTGAAATGACTCTTTTGGATAAAATAATACATTATAATGTACAAAAGTTTTGATCAATTCGCTTCGCCCAAATTTCTAAAAAAAATCGCAGTGTTTTTTAACGCTAAAACCATTACCCCTCTCTTAATAATCTCCCTATCTAAAACAAATTCTTCCTAAAAAGAACAATTTTCGGATGGAATCTCACTGCTGACGTCCGAGTTCAGTTAGACGGCGAACTTCAGTTATTTGCATCCACTGAGGGGTAGTTAGGCGTAGTCCGTTGGCCTTTGTTTTCAACTTGTTGCGGTTTCTAACGTTCTTGCGCAACATTCCTAAATCGGCTAGTCATATTCACTCAATAATATGCGATGATTTGTGTGTTAAACGTTATTTTTAATTTTACCAAATGAATTTATTAACAAATACCTACATACTTGAATCCATTATTATTGTCATTAATTGAATTATAATTTCTTGGCATCTGTACCAAACCAAGAGGAAAGCTTCCAAATGATTCTTATAATATTGTTTTATAAGTTTATTGGTTGATTACCTAATCACAAGAGGAAATATTTATTTTCAAACATTTTCGACAGAATCTGTTCACTTAATAAATGAAGTGTCAAACTTATTACATGTTCCACTTTTATGAAATTTATTTCCTGACTCCTGTACATGTGTTTTGTGATAAATAATGAGAAGGATATTCCAACTTGTTTGTATTGTATTTGTTAACTAATTACTGATGGAGAAACGCAAAGAACTTACAAACAATGTTCTATTGATTTTTTTTGTTGGAAATCCAAAAACAATTCTGAAAAGGACAAAAGTTGGTTTATCTTCTCCATGATGTAATCTTCCCTTATTTGACTTTTACTAATAAAAAATAAAAGAAAGAAATCTTTAGGGCCTCCTGTATTTTTTTTTGAATCAGTTATAGCCGAAATGCTTTATGTAAGGAAATCTCGGAAAATGAGAAGCGAAATAAATAACTCCAAGTAGAATGAAAGTCGTTCTAAACTCGAACTTTTTCGAATACTGTCTTTCCATTATTATTCGCTTTTTGTCGCATTCCATATTTTGATATGTTATTTTGAAGACCCATATTTAAGATCAATACAATAGTAATTCTTCAAAAGGGCTAATGAGACTTTTGTAAACAAACTTATTTCGCTCATTTTTCCGCTACATAATAATAAAATCAATCAAGATCAATTTCGATTTTTTTTTAATTTTGCGGTGGTGTAATCCCTTAAGTGGTTGATTTAACGGCTTCTTTCAAAATTTATCGAACCTACTCCCATTCGTTCATCCGTTAGAGTAGTTTATGTTAAAGAGAGTGTACTAAATTAATAGGAACACTTAAATTTAGGAAGTTATGACCCTCGCTCCACAATGCAGTTTGCGACAGAATTGCTCAACTGAAAATTATTAAATGAAATGAATGAAAACAAACATTAGACTATAGCATTTTGTACGCATGCACTTCAGAGGTCCAAGGGTTACAATTTCTGTTCTAGTTCTCGGATCGCCAACACATTTTTTTCGATTTTTTGGCCCAGTTCTCAAGGGAAATCCAGTTTTTAACTTTTTGCATACATATTGCATTGAATGAAGAACTTAGATAATGTATTCATAAAGTATTAGTAATAATTCGATTGTCCGTTCATTTTAAAAGGCTATTTTCTATAACTTTACAACTGATTTAATTTCACTTTCAAAATTTCTCGAAATATCATGTTCTAAAAGTTCTCAACCGATATAATATTCGAAAACAGTTATAAAAATGTCTCATCACACTGGTAGATGGATTCAAAGCGTTTTTTTAAATAAGTGCACGAAAAAACATGCACCCTTCTAAAACATACTTCTGAATCAAAATGGTTTTACTGTTAGTCGAAAACAAGATTTACAAAACGACCAGAACTGCCAAATATGAATCGGGAATGGTCGAGTTTATTGACATTCCCTATTTATTTCTAGGATTCATCATACACATCATGACGTTATTTATTTAACTGATAATCGATTTTTTCCTTTGAATGGATATCGATATCTTTATCCTCAAGAAACTGACATAACTGGATCCTCAAGAAACTGACATAGGAACATGACTAAGATAAGTGAGCCACTCAATACGTTGTGTACATTGTGTTTAACTTCATTTTCTAGCCCTAATTTATTTCATTTGAAAATTTATCCCCGCCCTGTCACGAAATCTTGATTTTATCCCTACTGGTAATATATCAGTAGGGTATCTTAAATAAACTTGTTACGTCACTTTTCAGTTAACCCCAGCATCCATAAGCTACACATTGTCACAATTATTTTTCACCTATTCCACCCTTAATACAAGGCCTCTGTCTAGAATATACTTTTTTTTGCATAACTAGTAGGTAGGTATTTGAATAAAGAAAACTAATATCGTCCGGCGAACATGTTAGCGATGGCCCTCGCGATGCTAAATTGATATAATCCTTCGGTGTTCGCGATTCTGAAATACTTCGAGGTAATCTTTTTTCTGTGTTCGCGAACATCGCTTCGAAGCTCCGTGTAACTGTTTCAAAAATATCGATCACACGAACCAAGAGCTTAGCTCGTGTTCGTCGAAAACTACGCAAAAGCTTTTACATATCTTTCCGAACATCAATGAAATGAACAAGAAGCTTCATTTGTCCTCGCCGAAGAGCATGCAAAAGTATCGCCCAAATGTCCGCAATTACAATGGTAAGCGATTGTGATGCGAAGCTTGTGAATACGAACCAGTAACGCAAAGCTTCGCGCTTTGAAAGTATTCGAACATAGGTTCGGTTCGAATATTTCCTGCCCTGACTTTGAATGAAACACCTTTTTTTAAAAAAAATTCCGAGAAGTCAACTGTGACAAAACGTTCTACATTCACAGTTGAAATCTCGAAGTGTCCACTGGCTTTGGTATCTTTAATGGAAACATCACTGTTTCTATCAAGCGGAATGATCCAGTTTCAGTTTATGTCGCAAAATTAGCTGCTATTCAGTATACTTTTGGGATCATCGACACTTTACCATCAGATCACTACTTTATCAGTATCGGACAGCATTAGCTCTTTTGAGACTCTCTGCTCGGTAATACCTAGAACGCATTCTCCGTATTTCCTGGAGGAAATTCAGGAGCTCCTGACTGCTTTATCCGAAAAGTCTTACCAAATTACCTCAGTTTGGGTCTCTTCTCATTGCTTGATCCCGAGTAATGGTGCGGCGGCTGCTTCAGCTAAAATGGGTGTAATAGAAGGTGATATCTACGAAAGACGATTTGCTTTAATTAATTGTTTAGTAACTGTTGTCAGAGCACGCTCGACAGCTGGCAATTCTTATGGATAACGGGAAATTTGGACGATAGCTACGTTCTGTTTTCTTAAAGGTATCGACTAGACCTCGGTTTAGGTGCATGGATATGAGTCGTGACTTCAATCGTGTGATGTTCCGGATCATGCCCTACCACTACCCGCTAGATGTGCATCTGTGGCGTATTGGACTTGTGAAAAGTAGGCCAGCCACGATATCGAGTACGTTGTCTGGTCAAGCGCCGAGAATTGTGACGTCAGATCTCCGTTGAAGAATTCCCTACGGGCTCGAGGGAGATTACTTAATATTCCAGTCCGGAATATTCTGGCAAACCCGACTTTTCCAATATATCTCTCTTCTACCGTTTTTTTAAAAACAACAAACAGAAATTTAACCCCTCTAATTATATTGAGCGACTGAAAATAAACGTCGCAAGGATAGAACATGCTTCGCAAAACCCGTTTCAAACATATTAGAATATACAAATCGGAAATAAACTTCAATCATAAAAATCGTACAGAAATCTTTCAGCATAACAATCGCTTAACAAGTTCTCACCCGTAAAACTCGGAAAGGATGAACCTCCAGTACAAAAATCGTTTAAAAATAAATAAATCGTTTGTAGGAGCATCCGTATATCTTGATGTTCAAGGTTAAAAGTCGGCTACTTTGTAAGAGTCGGGTATATTTTTTCCGGTTTTTTTGCTGAAATTTTTTTATCCGACTCTTACAAAGTAATGTCCCAGTCCGATTTTTATGCTTGAATTTTATATCCGGTTTTAATTTCCTAATATTTTTGAAACGGGTTATAAGAAGCATGTTCTGTCCTTGCGACTTTTATTTTCGGTCGCTCATTTCTCGTTCTCATATGTCCCATGAACTGCCTTTCGGCACTGACCCGTACCAGAGCGCCACTAAGGTATCGTCCTCATCCTCACCACAGTGTCAGCATCAACTGAATTAGAAGAGGTCTAACCCGTGGATCTGAGGAAGACCTTTCGTCGACCCTATTCATTATATTATGGCAGTCCGAAAATGCAATTGATGTCGCCGTTTGTTATAAAGCTACAAGTCTTCTTAGCGGGAGGAGTAGACTGCCCAGAAAAATAATGAATTTTTGAAAACTCAATCGGCCCACCCCTGATTCGATTCCTAGTGGGCCGATTGAGTTTTCAAAAATTCATTATTTTTCTGGGCAGTCTAGTACACATTGTGATTATATATTCTTTTCTTTTCCTCTAGTTAAACTAACTGAAAAAATGTGGGTAAATTAAACAGCTTCACTCATTTTGATAGCCATAAGTAAACTAACAAACGCAAACAATTTTTATTTAATGCAGCTCTGCATCTAATTATAAAATTTTGTTCTACGGTTTGTTTCAAACTGATTCGACTTCTGCTAACCTGCAATATAACTCTTCGACATGGCATTTTCAAATGAGCGTGCAGCACCTTATGGATAGGTCGATAAAGAATATCAAAAAATGACATTTAAAACTCGATTATACCTGTTTTTCGTACGGGATAAAACTTGCTTACTTGCCCTCATATGGTTTGTGTGCAACATGTGCCATAATATTGCACATAAAGGTCGAAAAGTTGATTCAAATTATTGAGATGTATGCAAGAGGAATATGGCGCCCCTTTACACTGTTTTCATTTGGCTTCAGGATGGAGCCATTTCTGCGATGACAGGTACTAACGTCTTAGACCGGACTAAACTCAGGCCTAAACTCAAAGATAGTACCGTGCGGCGGTACCAACTAGCTTCAAGCTTATCGCTATGAGTGACTTATATGATGAAACTCGAAAAAGGCGATTTCGGAAAGAAAATTTTAATTTTCAGATTTAGTAAGAACAATCCTTCGTAAATACGAATATTCTACCAACAAAGCAATAACAATTTCACAAGTATTTTTGTCAAACTTATTCAATAGAATAACAAATCATAAACAGTGCATCTCTCGGCTCACTGTTCTTTATTTTCATTTTCGGACTTACATGACTTTGCGGACAGCAAAGCACGTAAATGGTCTCAAACTGGTTAAAAACAAATGCTCGAGTTTCCTGACTGTCGAGGCTCGCTCTGCTTACGCTTTTGCTGGGCTATGCAAAACAGTCATAAACAAGCTTCCATTACATCCATTTCTTGCTGTAGCGCGATCGTAAACAAAACATCTGTCATCAGTAACACGATCGACAAATATGGAAATCATATTTTCCACCTAATAATTTACTCGCGTTCTCTCAGTTCACACTTTCTTCTATTATAACCGTCGAGTGAAATGGTCAGCGCAGTGATTCAGGGTCGTATATACCACAAATAACCTGTTGAAAACTACCTTTCCTTCGAGCCTGGCGAATACCGCATCTAACACTCGGCTTTCATTGAAGTGACGGGTAGAGAGAGAGACAGAAAAAAACGCGCGCTCTGGAAGTTTCAACCTTTGTTGGGCTGGGTACGGGACGGTATATTTGCAACACTTCGAAGATCATAAATTACCAACGATAATTGTGCATAAATTGTCAAACAAATCGTCTGGCCGATCGTCACCATCCGATTCCACTCCGGGCTTTGTCTAGACGGGTTGACTAAGTATCTATTAGTCGGTAGAAGACAGCGCATTCCTCATAGCAAGATCGGTTCGAAGTAGGTTGCGTTGGAGGTGTGTAAATCACATACATTTTGTTGCTTCTTGGGTGTGCAAGTTGGTACTGTTTAACTTGAATTCCGGCAACAACAGTGGGAGTGATCGCGATCGTCTATATTGATGCGGCGAGTGCGACTGGTAAGCGGCGGTTCAATTTATAAATTCAAACGCGCGTGATGAGTAAGCTTCCATCCAGTTTGTTGATATATCCTGAACTTGATTGTCCTTTCGAAAATTTCGAACTTTTCAGCTTGTTCAAGGTCTAACAACTGTCAAACGGACAAAAAAAATCCAATGTCCCTTTCGAACATTCACTTCATAAAACAATCCAAACGTGATCCCGTTATTCCGAGCAGAACAAAAGAAAACGCCTCCAAACAAACTACAGTAGCTAGTAAAATTATTCCAATGATCCTCGCGGCCGCCAAAAGAAGCCAAAATTTCGAAACAATACACCACATTTTATCCACAGGAAGGGACACAAAACCGCGCTCCCATATGTGCGATCACAGGAACGCGGTCAGGATCAAAGGCGTGGAACTCTTTCGGGTTCCAAAAGTATAGCAGGAGGCAGGTACGAGGAATCAATCGACCGCTTCCAGGGACCAGGCGATCGGTGAAAAAGTGCCGCCAGATGATTGTTCAAATTCCATATATCGATCGTGAAGGCATCGGTGCGATTCCCGCCGCCGAAAACCACCGTAAGTAAGATCGGGCTAAGACGACAGCGACAACGAGCTGAAGGATAATAATGATACCGAGACCGGCAGAACCAGGAGAGTGGCACAAAAGAATTGATTGCATCATTGGGGGCTGTGATCGTACCACCACATATGGTAGCACGGGGAGGATGTGAAATAATGTGGGATCGCTGCTGTGCTCGCTCGGAGATGATCATTCAAGTCCGGTAGTCCGACTAAAGTGGGGCTTATTGATGGTGTGTGACGACGCGACGACGACGACGACGACGACGGTGCCGAGTGGTGACGAAAAAGAATGGGATCATGATCCTCGGGATCAATTTATCCCAACATCAATTCTTGAAAGGTTTGAAGGGCGAAATATTTTTCATTTTTCCTTCTTGTTCTTCATATTTCGTAGACGGCTGCAAGAAAATGCGAGGCTGCGAAGGAAACGGTAATGTCTTTCGCTTTCGCATGCGATGGGTCTTTTGCCTGCAATTTTGTGGAGGTCATTCTGAAAAGTGAGACAACGGAAATAGTAGTGCTGCGACGAAGGCGAACAAGGGTCGCCGCAGGCAGCAAACACAAAGCACAATGTGGAGCAAAATTGCAAATTACGATCATCAGTGTGATCGGTTCGGGCTGTTATTGTCGTCAATACATTGGACCGTTTTTGTTTGCGCTGCTGTGTAGCGGAAATTTATTTCAGACTCTCATATATATTCATAAGGATCGGGAACGGGGATCTGGGATTAGGGGACCAGAGCCGACAGGGAGCGATATTTGTAATTTTGATCTAGATCGTGGTGAGTAAGATCTGGCATGACGATGCGATGACGACGGCGACGACGACGAGAATGAAATCATTCATGATTCGAACCCTTACATGCTGCTTAGATATGTATCAGATGAACTTTTAACAGAAATAAGCCTTATGTAAACATTCGTTACAACTTACCGGTTCAGCACAGAAGCGTTGGTTCAGGTGTTGAATACTCGAAGAGATACTGAAAAATGAAGGGAGAAAACCAATGAAATGTAATTAATTCATGATACATAATACATTGTGGTAGTGTTTCTTGGCTTGAACATTTTACACTAATAGTCTCAGCAAAGCTAGACAAGTTCGGTAATTTCCACACAGCCGTATAGTCAGTAGTATTTTCAGCGATATATTTTCAACAGTACAAATGTCACTTGTATTGAGACCTCGGCAAATGCTTTGTTTGCTGATTGTTACACGGAAAAAAATTGTTCCCAAAATCGTGAATAAAGTGCCATGAATTCTGGAACAATCACGTTTTTACGTTACGAAAACAGGACCATGACCAAAAATCATGGCTTTTATAATTATGTTCAATTTCCCTTCAGTAACGCCCGCATAACGCTTTCATTAGTGGAAATATTTGATTTTGTTTTGTGAACTTCAGTCACGGTTTTCGCCGAGAACTAGTTCACAACTTTATAAACATTAGTCATAAAACCAAAGGTTGACTTATGATTTTTTTCATAGTTATAGGAACAATAGTTCACAAAATCAAAATATTCTGGCTATTTTTTCGTTAACTATTTCAAGAAATTCGGAATTTTATTCATGAATCCGTTCAATCCTCGTGAACTAATTCATGATTCCTAATATATTAGTCACGATCCAATATCCGTGCTCGTCAAATGGTTCACAAAATCATCAAATATTATTCATGCACTCGTGAACTGGTTCATGATTCCTAATATATTAGTTACGATTCAATATCCATGCTCGTAAAATAGTTCACGACATCATGAAATATTATTCATGTATTCGTGAACCGGTTCATGATACCTAGTATAATAGTCACGACTTACCATTCGTTTTCGTAAAATGGTTCACGAAATCATGAAATATTATTCATGTATTCGTGAACTTATTCATGATTCCTAACGTACTAGTCACGATCCAATATCCGTACTCGTGAAATAGTTCACGAAATCATGAAATATTGTTAAAGTATTCGTGAACTGTTTCATGATTCCTAATATATTAGTTACGTTCCAATATCCGCGCTCGGGGAATAGATCACGAAATCATGAAATATTATTCATGTATTTGTGAACTGGTTCATGATACCATGTTTAATAGTCACAACTTATCATTCGTTTTCGTGAAAAAGTTCACGAAATCAAAAAATATTATTCATGTATTCGTGAACTGGTTCATGATTTCTAGTACATGATTTACGATCTATCTAGTAGCTATTTGCGTGCTTGTGATATTTAGAAGATATCCCTAATCATTTACAATTCCATGCAACATGGTAACGAAATTTTTACGTGAACTCTATCACAAAATTGGAGTATTGTTCGTGGAATCATTTTTGTTCCATACACTTTTTTATGAAATGCCCAATAATAGATATGCTAGCGACCAGTAATAGGTATGAGCAGTAGATATAGCAAAGCTATTAGAACCTCGAACCTCATTATTTATTTGATAAAGTTCATTGTGATGTCCGGACAGAAAACGAAAAGTACACTGAGAACCCAAAATAGTGTGCGAGATATAGTTCACAGAACCAGATATCGCGAATGAGTCATATTATAATGATCCGGTTCATATTGTCACGTTATTCCGAGTAAAAAATCCATTATTAACCAAAAAGTAATAGATCACGATAAGGCGAAGAGAATGTACGAATACCATGATAAAACTGCTGATATCGTGAACATCAATTACATTACTCTTTGAAAGTAAGCTCTAAAATAAAATATCATGATAACATGAACAGAAATTACGAAAATCGTGACTGAGATCCTGAAATCATGAACACAAATCACACAACTCGTGACAAAAATATTTAAAATCGTGACAAAGATCCTGAAATCATGATCATGAAGCACTCTACTCATGACTAAAATATCACGATAACGTGAATGAAAATTACGAACATCGCGACTAAGATCTTGAAATTATGAATTTTAATCCTGCTAACGTCATAAGAAATCACAAGAATCGCGCATAAGCTCTTGAAATCATGAACAACGCTTGGCTGTCTGCTGTGTATCCCAAATCATGAACAAGAATCACAACAAAAACTAAACATGTCCAGGGAACAACACCAAACCCAACCAAACATTCTAATGTAACGCCATGTATATATTCGGGGCGAACTGGTTTTTGTAAAACTCAAATAGTTTCATGAATACGAGGTTTATTAGTCATAATTTCAGGAACTTGGTTACGGTTTTCGTAAATCGTTCAGTTCACGAAATCGTGACCTTTTGTTCATGAATTTATGAACGGATTTTTTTTCCGTGTAGGCTCTGTATGAAGTTCGGTCAAATTACGAAAAAAGCTGAGATTCGGAAGAACACAATGAAGTTTGTATGGCTTAGAAGCTCGTTCAGAATGTATCTAGCTTCGTTAAATTCACAGTTGTTCGTTTGCATCATACATTCAAACAGCCGAGCTGCTCAATCTTTTTCCATTGATTTTCAAATTCATTAACCATGTGTGTTTCCGCGCGAAGGAAATGGAAACGAAACGATTGGCAGCTGGCACCTAGAGACGTCCTTTCGTGGAATTGGTTCTTTTACTGAGATAAACTTCTTCAGACTTTAGGCTAGTGCTCTACGATATGAGAGCCGGCGCTTCTAAAGTGGAATTGTTTTACATTAATATAAGAACAGTTCTTTTAGCGCTGAGATAGACGTTGAAACCAAAATAGACTAGTATCTCACTGCAAGTGGAGACCTATATTTCTATTACGGATTTCAGAACGGTTTTCGCAGCGAAAGAACCTTCAAAACCCTATAGGGGAGAATTTCGGTGTGTATACCACGACGTATCGATTAAGACTAACCGAAAAATTCTAACTTTATTAACAATCTTTGGCCTTATATACTAGTTCCTAGCCTAACCAAATAGACCTCTTGCATTGATTACATTATTTGATAGGCAAACATTTCCCGTATGCATCTCATGCTCTGGTTCTATTTTTAATTCTGTTTTCTTCACCCACGCATGGCTGAGGGCTAGCGCATGGTTTGTTTTTGTTTATACTTTATTTGAGACGTTGCACATTGCAACGTTTGACTCGTCGCGCGGTAACAATGTGAATATCTCTCTATTGGGGTATTGACTAGGTTTTTCAAGCAAAACTACTCTATGGTCAGAGTTCTTACTATTCATGTAAGCTTGAAAACGCATAACATGTCAACATTTAACCTAAACTGGCCTCTACAGAGCAGCTTTGGTCGGTGAATGAAAAAGCTTCAATTTGAAATGAAGACGTACGGTTTAGTCATGAAAATTCCACCAACTTGAAAGTGAATGATTAAGAGAGGCTTTGAATTTGAACCTTGGTTGGGGTGGATTGAACTGAAAGTTGGCATTTGAAAATGAAAATTTGCATCACTAACCGAAACTATCCCTGCATCTCCGTGAGCATCACAGGAAAGAAATTGTATTAGTAGGAGAGAGAAAAGATCAGGAGATGTCTTAGTAGACAATATGATTTTAGCAATATCCTCAAAACCGGTTCGCGATAAATTTTCGAAAAATTTCAACTTGAATTCCGGACAGCCGGCCACCCGCCAAAAGTTACTAGTAATGAATGATATAATTACAAATATTATCGAGCAATTAAACAACCCATACGAAGCCTCAAGCAATAAACAATGGCCAGATCCCAGGCCCGTAAGTTGACGAAACTCGATGGAAGTGTTTTGATTGACGATAAAACCTATGCGATAGCCGATTTCTTACTAGTTCCGTGGCTCATATTTTATCGCCGAGGAGTTCGCGAAAAAAATTATGATTTGGCAAGGGATCTGTTCCGGTAGCATGGTTTTACGTGACAAATAACCCTATGAATTCGGAAGTGAAGGAAGTTCCTCAACAAACGGATGTTACCCTTCATTAAGATCCGTCCAGGTCATTCAAAAAGAGCAGAATCCTTCAAAGTGTCCCCGAGTTTAGTAGCAAAGTATTTGGCGATAAGTATACCGGAGACTGGAGATGAAGAGCGCAGTCTCCTGCGACATTGGTAGGTTGACGAATTGATGGAATCAGCCGGCCAAGACCTTGACAGAAGAAAATATGCGCAGGTTCATCCTGCGACATTAAAAGCAAGATACGTGGACTTCTTCGAAATAACGACGAATGATTTGTTTCAGTTACATTCCTCAAAATAAAATGGTATTACCTTTGTTTTATCCTTAGAATCTGGCCTTTATACTTGATTGCAAAGTATAAAAATTGCAGTTGGTGCCAAAACCCGACCCAGTTCTGGGTTCAAGCAATGGTGTCTCGTACCCCGGTTGGCACCACTGGGAGATAAGGGATATGAGTTTTGTAGTAGAGGTGAATGGCGACATAGTATGGGCTCTTGTTGCACAATAATACAGCTTTGTCAACCTTTACATAATTTGAATCTTGATGATCTAATAATGCAACTGAGAGTTTCGAAAAGGTTTTGTATGGATAAACCTGTGGCAAAACTCAGTACATTTTTTCTACGCAGCGTTCAAATCTTATAGACGCTTATACATAGTTTCTTGAACCTTAAACGATAAGCCTGCGCATGTAAAATTCAAAAACAACACAAATTGGTAGCATGAGATATATCAGAAGATGAATGCAGTGGAATTTATTTCGAATGTATTTTTCCCATACCTGGGTATATCTGTTATAAAAATCATGTCGTAATAGTCGTAACTTATGTCCGTCAAAATGAATAAACAGAGACATATGGTCTTCGGTAATACCGAAGACAAAAACAAAACAGTAGCAAGTGTTGCCCAACCAGTATGCCTATAACTCGATAGGTTTGCGTTTCGACTACGTATCTTCAAAATTCTGCACTTTACCAAGATACGAGACTGGGGGTAATCCAAAAATAGAAACACTACTTGTAAAGACACCCAAAAAAGGTCTAACTTTCGATGTCCTGAAAATAAAGTCAGTTGGTTAACGAAATGGACTGCGAAATTTTAAATTCGTTTAGGTGTGTTCACAACACTAGCAATTTTGGACTAGCGTCCAAATGGTATCTTGGTCAATTGTAATTTTCTGAAGAGACGAAGTTGACACGCAAACTCTCCAATTTATCATTAGTTTTTGTGCCGTTTGGCTTATACCAATCTTCTCCTTGGGGAGTAGTTTTGTATACAGTAACACCTATTGAATTACCAACATATGCTACCAGCACCGCCAACGAGATGATAGAAAACAAGGACGATGGTTTCGTGACCGCCATCAACAATCTGAAAAAACAAGTCAATCTGTTTATTTGGCAAGGTACGGTACTATTGTAGCTTGATGGTTCAATTTTTGCCTTTCACATTTTAAATTTTTTAAGCCAGAAGCTTACACATAGTATGATTAAACTGCATGAAAAAAGTAGCGCGTAAAGGAAACGAAACCGATAACCAAATTAGTTATTGAAGGAATTCTGAGTTCCTCTAATCAGAATCCAACACTAACTTGGTTAACGGACTTAGCTAGCGCCGGATTGACGCAAGCTCCAAAAAACGAAAAAAACGATTTGTGTTTCTGAGCAAACCTCTAGTCCTGTGTGATATTCCGACAAATTCGAGACTATTCTAGCCAGGAATAACGGTTAATATACACGGGGAATTAATTAGTAAGATTAAAGAGGGAGCGGTGGGTTACTAAATATAATACTATAACTATACTTTGTATATGTATTAGGTTGATTGAATACTAAAGAATCACTTGAAAGCTTATCGCTCTCAGCTCGAGAGCGGACGAAACAGATGCATTTACGCTCCTGATGATTGGTTTTGTGTGTACCCTTGCTTTATGTGAATGTGAAAAACTCGTGCTTGGGCGATACGAAAATTCGAATAATGCACCTTAATTCTCGCTTTACAAATTGAGTCAATGCCTTGATTGTAGATAGCACACATCGATTTCAACAGCAGCTTCAATTGGGTAGGTTTACGAAAAGCATCGAACAAACTTGACCGTTTGCGATACGTACAAATAAAACAGCTGTACATGCGGACTCAGTAAATAAATAAAATCGATCCCACACGCTTTGAATTGAGCAAGCCAGTGTAAAAAGGTAGACAGAACGGAAGAATGAGCTCCTCTACTGTTAACTATTCCTCATATAGACGAGGATAATGTTATTCATACAAGCGTCTACATGTTGGGTGCCTGAATCTGTCGTTCCAGACTTGGGAAATGCAACCTTCTGTGATGAGCTGCATGGCATTTTTATTATACTTTACATTATTCAATTCAGTTTTATCTATTCATAGTCTATTCTTTGGAGTTTTTTTTTGTATACGATTATTGCAAAAATATCGAACACTTATCGTGAAATGGCTGTATTCCAAGGATTTGAAACCTAACCAATTTTCGTTTTACACAATGTTTGTTGAATTTGCAAAACGCATCTCCATATTGCGTACAAAAACTTAGTTCTACGTTAAAAAAGTGCCATTTTAAGCTACAAACTAAATTATTGCTCGAAAGCTGAACTCAAAAGAAAGCCAAAGTAAACAGCAAGGGGGCGCAAAACTGAAACTCCGCCAGGGACGCCAGGAGACAACGCTCTGGCCCTGCTCGTAAATACAAGAAGCAGGGAAGAACATCTGATGGCGGGTACCAAAACAGATTTAATAATGATGACCTTGACATGAAAGACATAAGAGAACCCCAACGACGTAGTTGGCGAGCAGTAGAACGTTTTCCTGTCGTAAAAGAAGGTCTCTGCGTTCAATTTCGTGCATGAGATTCAACGAGTGCTCAATAACATTTGTTTTATTTGCATCTTTAATATATTGTAAACACATAAAAGATCTTCGGCTCTATTAAGCTCCCGCTAGAAACCGTGTCAAATAAACGAATTAAAAAAAAGCGTGTGCAGGGATAACAAACGACAACTGTCTTCATACGGCGACAGGGTTTGCGGATTGGCCTTGTCGAGTATAGTAGGGAAGTGACGATGGTAAGTTAGCTTGTAATGCAGTATTACTCCGAGGTCTTTAATGTAGTCAACATGTTGTAGTTGATTCCCAGAAATATTATGGTATTCTTAGTGCAAAGAAAGTTGGTGACATTGCATTTGGGAATGCACAAAACTATCATATTACGCACACATCAGTCGTGGAGAGTATCCACATCGTCAGCGAAAACTATTTTGCCACCAGGACTTGAAATACCGACAACGTCGTTAACAAATAGCGAAAATAGCAGTGGTCCGAGTTTCCTACCTTGTGGAACTCCAGAGCTGTTCGAAAAGCCAACAGCGACTTGAGGACGAACGACATACGATTGAAGTCAGTCGCAGAATTTAGTCGTACAGTCGTTTTTGCAGTTTAGCGATCAGGATATTGTGATTCACTCTGTCAGATGCAGATTTCAAATCTGTTTATATCGGTAGATTGGTTTCTTCCGAACGGCGCAGGTATAATACTCGGAACTGGCATGAACAGTGCTTTTATCTTCTGGATAACCTAACGAACCATTTCATTATGTCGATGGCGAAAACATCCATGCTGATAATGTCGGAAGCGACGTATCGAACAGCCAATCATGTCAGATAATGTAAAATGTTGGGAGAAGACGCTCAGAAAGTGCCGTGCAAAAAGGATGCATGATAACTTCAGCAGAGATGCATTTCAGATCTCAGACCGGATTTCTTCCTCTTAGTATCAACAAACGACCAGAATCGGTGAAACATGTCTAACGCTAATGTGCTAAAACAACGAGTATCTCTACAACAGAATATTCACGTACTACACTTTCGCTTACGAAAACTAGGTCCGAAAAGCGAAACCGATGATTGGAAATTTGACTAACCTTAATTTGGTACTTTTACTAACCTTATGAAGACGATGCAATCGAGGTACTACTACATGATCTGTCTTCGTATACACTCGATAACACTATTCGACGGTTTACGTCGTAAATGAGAGCAGTTCTTTTCGGTGTTCAACTGCTGAAAATGCAGCTATTAGCACTCTATTTCTTCCTTTTTGGCCCTGCGACCTGGCTCTACCTTTGCTCAGACCATGCTGTGTACTTATGACTATCAATCCACCTCTTAAACCTGTTAAACCTGCGAGGGAAAACTAAACAAAACAACACCTGCAACAAGTAAAACAAATACCCGGCGGCCTTTTCATCTTCAATTAATTGTTAAGCTGTTGTCCAGCTAGCAGCAAATGCTGCATTTTCTACGACTACATCCAATACATCCGAAACATCAAACAGCAATATCAACAATACCCACAGTCTATCTTCTGACCTCGCACGAAGCAGAAGCAAAAAAAATCGCTACGCTATAGCAGGCTACAGGCACCAGTGAATCAAGCCAGCTTTTGTTCTATATCCATGCACAAACAAATTGTATCGTTGCCTCCGGCTACGGAGTGAAATGAGTTTGCCAAATGAAAAAAGGGGCCCGTGCTACGGGATAACACGATTTCGATCGACTTTAATAAAACTCGTGTTAGGCCCACAGTTCAGGAAGTAGAACAGTTTGGTTAGGTTAAAATGGAGCTTAATCTCGCTGAAGTACGTACGTACGTACATTTCACGTTTAGAAGTTTAGCACAGGCAGAGAACTTCATTGCAAAGAACAACATGCAACACGATGTCGAATTTAATAATACCAGAATCAAGATCCCCGTGCATGTGGAAAACGACATGGTGGACATACGTATCCATGATTTGGCCCGCGTACAAGGGAAGATTACATCAAACAAATCATGTCGCAATATGGAGAAGTAGAAAATTTCCAACAACGTTCGTTTGGTAAGGCTGCGAGTGACTGAACCAACACTTTCTTACATGAACCTATAAGTAAACAACACTTATCACATACCCCGGGCAAACCCCAACATGCCAATTCTGTAACCATACAGTCCACTACGGAAAAACATGCGCCGAAGCAACTAGTCAAAACTCATCTACTACAGCCAACTCTAACAAGCAGCCACCGACACCTTCAGATAAACCAAAAACAACGATCCAGTTAACCAATAATGCAGGTACAACGACCACGACAACCGCTCCCAAACCAACAACTAGCATCGCCAATAAAGAAGCAAATACCGATGAAGACGGATATACAACAGCGACCCGTAAGAACAAGACACAAATAAGAACCTCTGATCGTGAACAGCATGAAAGCAGTACCGATGATGACATGGACGGGAACGATAACGCGAGAGAAGGCAGACTGAAGGACCCCTAAGCGGCTTCATCGCCAAGGAAAACGATCTCAACAAGCAGCAGCAAACTGCGTCAACAAGATCTGGCAGATAGACAGACGGCTCAGTTGTGCTAACGCATTGAGCCGTTTCAAATAAAGCTTTAGACTAAAAAAATCAACAATATGGCAGGAAATGGGCACACATTAAAAGATTTTTATTGGTTACTTGTTGTAAATGCGATTATTGCTAGTTGAAAATTACATGACTGCATGACACAGAAAGGAGGAATCTATAACTAATTTATATTCAAATCCTCAAGATGAAAGGTCATCCCTTCGAAACGTTGATCATTTGACGCAAAATAAATATTTTTGTCAGAGATCTGTGACCAAAAAGGCATATTTTAATTTTAAAACTATTCCTATAATTAATTATGGTCCTTCAATAAAGTAGATTCACAAAGAAGAACAAAAGCGTAAAGCTAAAAAAGAATAGAATGGCAACACTGGAAGGTTTATTTCGTCACTTCTTCAGATACTGATAAACCAACCTTCAAATGATCGTTGACCAATCAAATTCATCTTGCTTATTTTTTTATTCACTTGATTTTATTCGCTTTTGAAATTTCATTCTTCGTATTTGATTTTTGAACTTTATAGATTTTGTGTATTTTAATAGTTCGTTTTGGTTTATTTTATTGTATTTGTTTCATTCACTCACTTCATTCATTTACTTAATATATTCACTGTTTTAATGTTATTATTTGATGAACCTTGTAATTTGTTAATTGCGCTTAGTGATTAGTTTTTTCATTTTATCCAATTAATTACCTTCATTCATTGCATCAATTATATTCCTTGTTTTAAATTCATAGAGTTTATCAATATTATTGATGTTATCATTTATTTCATATTATTCAGTTTATTTCTATTACTCGTGTCATTAATTTTCTTCTTTTTTTAATTTTAAGTATTCTTTCGTTCGTTATATTCGTTTCCTTCATTTCATTCACTTTATTCGCATTATTGATTTAGTCCATTGAAAAGGTGATTCGTTAATTATTGCGACTTTCCATTTCCCCATTATTTTCTTCTTGTACTTTCGCCGCTCCTTTGGTCTTCCGAAGAGCTTTATCATAGCTTAATAAATTTCACTCGGACGATGTCCAAGGACAGTTTGGTGGGTCTTTTGGTACAAAATCCACCGAACGGACCACATAACAAACTTTCACGATTTTGGAGTAGTATAGTGATGCCAAAATAACGAAAAAGCCAAAGTTTTGGATGTGAACAACACACTCTAAAGAGATACTGGGTATAGTTTGGTTAATTATAACACTTTTGATCGTAGTATTTTAAAACGTATGTGGTAAATTTATTCATTTCGTGCGTTGTAATCAATTTATTCATCCCTATTTGTTCGTAAGTTTGGTCTATTTTTAGCCTTCATTTGATGTATTACATTCATTTTATTTATTTCATTATTTTACCCATTTTGTTCCTTTTATTGGTTTTACTCCCCATTCAATTTTTTCGAAATTTTCATTTATTTTGTTTGTTTTATTCAGCTTTTTTTATTATATTTATTTTGTCCATTTTATTTAAACCATTCTATTTATTTATTAAACTTGCTTCTTTTTTTATTTTACTTACTCATTTCCTGGTTAAATTCAATCTAATATCAATCGCCCGACGAAATATTGAAACAAAGCGATATTAATTCAATTAAACTACAAATTTCAGCAACGAAATATCTGTCACCAATCTAAACACAAACTGATTTCTTCCAATAGTTGAAATGAACCACGAATGTATTGCATTCAGCTTATCGCAGATCGCTTATTTTTTCCCATTCTGTTCCTGTTGCTTACAATTCAGCTATCGCAAAGCTCACTGATCAAACAAATGACTTCAACGCAGTCGAACATTGTTGCACATCTCTCACCGTTCGGAGTTTGTGGGACCAAGTTGGACTGCCAACGAAAAAAAAAAATTGTCGTCCGCTCACCTGAAAACCTCACATATTAATTACCCCTCATTGAAACTAATCTATCTAATTAATTTACGACTTATTTTGTCTGTGGTTGCTATCGCTTTTCGTGCGCTGTTCGAACGAAGTCTCGCTAAGTTAAGTTTGGCGTGCAATAAAATCGCCACTCATTAACGGCAAACAGGGGCCAGAGGCTTATCGGTGCTCTCCTGTTCGCCGACAGGCAGACTAATGCTGGCGTCCAGCAACCGGTAAAGTTTCAGTTCACACCCCCGGTTCGGTGTAATCTGGAATCGCTGCTTTCCGGTGCAGACGCAGCCTCGCTCGGCCCTCATTTGTTACAACGACAGCTCTTTGAACTCAGTTCCAACGGCGAGGATTCACGCCAACGTACCATCCGAGAGTGCACTGAAAAATTGATCCCCTTACACGAAATTAATGGTTTCTGCCGCTTCGCCCTGTCCGCGACTGTGCTCGCGTAATATGGAAATGAGTTTGGTTTAATTATCCGCGTCGGGAGCAGTTGTTGGCAGTCAGCAGACACTTCCAGACTGGACGACTCGAAAGACCCGATCAGCGCACGATGGGAATGTTCGTTATTAATGATTTTGAATTAACACTCGCCCATTGCTTCGGCGGTTTTTCTCGCGAACATACTGATGGGAAGATTGAAGGAATTTCTGCAACGTTGATCGCGAACTTGGCGCACTCAGAACGGTGGATGTGAGCTGCCAGTAAATATGGTTTTCAGTACGTCTTTCTAAGGTCATGATGCAGCTATAATTGCAATCCAGATCACCTAAAGTGTCACAGTCGCATCTTTATTATGAACATATTCCGACACTTCTTGTACTTGTTGAAGTTGTTGAGTGTTTTTTTTTATTTTTTATAGTTTTCGAAACCCAGCTGGCAACCCAGCAAGGATCTGCCTCCAGTTACGCATATCTCTCATTCCTTGGCAGCCCCACAAGGGCACGGGAAAGCATACCTTGCAACTCTTCGCCAACGGACCGTGCTTTGTTATCTTGAAGTCGAATCTACCGAATTATTTCAATTATTTTCTTGTAAAGAAACACAAAACTCATTTGTGTGTATTAATTTTTTGCTTCCCCCCACTCTCTCACTCCTTTTCCCTGGTTGGTTTCTGTGGAAAGAATCAAGCCGCAGATGGTTTTGGTAAATGGACTTACTTACAGGAGAAAATAAAATCCTTCCTTTTGCGCGATACAGCTCTCTATAGCTATTATTGATAAAATCACTCTTTAATTTATTACGAAATTTAACCAACCTGGCTGCTGCTTGCTATTTGTGGAGAGTTGAAGTTGGTTGAAGCGGCGAAATGCGGAAAATGAATACTATCTCTGATGGCCGCACTTTCCTGATGCGAGTTTTACCGGTACGGGGTCGCAAATGGTGCGCCGACTACTGCGACGATAAAGATACGGTCTTGGCCTACTGTGGTTAATTGTATCAACTTACGAAAGAGAGCAGGAGATTTATTAGTACCGCTCCTCGGTGCACATTGCCTGCCGATAATTGTTCTGACCAATGCAGTAATGGTTCCGAATGTCACATATTCATCGATTCTTTCCGTAATCGAATCTATCTATGTAAAACTAGATCGCTTTTGGGCTTGTGGCAGTTCTTAACAATTTTTATGCAGTACGCCGTTCATTGAACTTTTCATTTTTCTTTTTCATTTCGTAGCGTTTGGAGGAACAATGACCGCGCCAATCAGTCAAAGACTGATGATGGGTAATGGCTGAATGGTTCATGCAGACCACAAAAACGTCATTGCAGAGGATCAAGATGCATGTTGGTGTAGGGTTCAGAAATTGATGTATGCTTGACGAATAATTGTGCTGCAGAATGTGATGAAAAGGTACATTGAACAATAGTATTGTTGGCTGTTTATAATATGTTATAATACATTATATGTTATAATATGTTTTTTCGTAAGGGTTGATATTTTTTATTTATATTTTGTGATTATGTGATGTCAATTTATAAGTGCTACAAAGTTCACTTTTCACCGTGGTGCAAACAAGTTTGCGATATCGCGAGCGTAGGTGTGCATGAATGATCGCGAAGGGATCAAGAGTTTGTATGTTCACATGTTTGTCGTGTGTCCCGTACGTGACTTCGTGTGTATAAATTCGATTTTGTAACTGTGTTATTGTTTTCGCGTAAATATTAGCGTTATGGTGCAACTGGTGGAAAGGGTCTAGCTTGCTAAGATCGAGACTTCCTGAAGTGGCCAATTCATGATTCCACCAACACGGGCCTTTGTAGGTTCACGTTTGAGATGCACAGTGGCGGATCCAGGGTGTTATATTTAATTAAGGAGGTAGCTGCGGACGAAACCAAACAGGCTTTTCCTCCAGGGATTTTCACTGGTTTGCAGGGTCGGCTCTTAGCACTGATCAAAAGTCCAAAAACACTTTTCTTCTCTCTAATTTAATTCTATTTACCTACGGTGTGTGATGTAGGTGTGTATGGTGGCCGGCCGGCGCTCGGGAGTAATTCGGGGATTCGTGCCCGGCGTACGCTGGGTGACGATCATACACTGCTAACGGCATGCGCACGGGGTGACGATCACGTGCGGTTGCTGGTTCGCTCGCTGGGTGACGGTCGAAGGCTATTGGTGGTTTTCCGCGCTGGACGGCAGTAACACCCGGTTTCCGGATGGCCTGCTGGGCTACGGAAGGTAGAATGGCGGCCTACTCGTCCAGATTTTTCACGCTGCCGTCGAATCTCGGCAGAAATGTGGTCGTGGCCTAGGTTTTGTTCACAAACTTTGTTGACTAGTGGTGTCACGAACTGTGATTCCCACGTAGAGTATTTCCAGGGTTATCGGTGGGACTTGGCCACAAAAATTTCCAGCCGAAACGTAATGGGTCCTATTGTGAGTAGGGAAAAGCTTTAGGGTTTTTATATGAAATAGGTTGTTTGTTCAGGTTAAGTTACCTGACTCGAACTACTCCAGACTCGTAACTTCTTTTCCACTGCACTGTTAGCCACTAATGAAACGTGTGACTTTAAACGATAAAACTATCCGATCTCTAGCGGAACTGGCTCAAAAACACCCTCTTAACCTAATTCCATATCCAATTCCTCTCGTTTCGATTTCTTTGTATGTGTAGCGTGTCATGTGTTATGTGCGTTACATTAATTTAATCAATCATTTAATTTAACAGTTGGTAAAAGGAGTGAAACCAATATCAATCAAGCTTAAATTAATAATTGCATACAATATTGCCTACAATTTAGATTTATAATTTTTCACAACAGATCAAGACGAACAGTACTATAATCCATACAAACATTTACTTACTACCTATCGTTCGCTCGGAACCTGATCGTAGGGTAAAGCATCCAAAACGGTAACAAGGGCGAGGGTCCTGGGGGTCCGGACCGCCTTCGAAATATTTTTACTTGTTGAGAAATTTTAAATTAGTGTCAAGTTTATACTAGTTTTAAACTCAAAATCATTCCAAACTAAATTTGACATTTTTATTGTAAGCTTCTCCATGGTCCAAATACACTGAAAAGGTTTCTTTTAAGTCTTTAAAACGATAAACTATTAAATTGTTGACATTTTATGATGGGGTAACGTGAATAACTTATAAAAAGAGCATAATTGCACGAATTAATAGTTTTTGTTGGAGCAAAATTTCAAATACCTCGACAACTATAGCATTTTGGAAGATTTTTTTAAAATCATAAAGCATTTAAATTGATACTTAGAATTATATTCTGTAATAAAATTACAGTTTTGTATGTCAATTAGTATGAAATTTACAAACAGTATAAAGCTATTGTTAGAAAAACTTTTTCACCGATAAGTTCTCCATCATGCAATCACATTCAAAATTTTCTTTTTGGGTTTTTGTTGACAAAATATAAAAAATTGAAAAATGGGTTTTTTGCAATTAAAATTTTTAACACAAATTTTTGTTTTGGTGAAAAATGACACAATTTTTTTTCGATGTAAATTTTTTTCGTATAGAAGTATTCATTCTCTATAACTCGTTCTCAGATAGTTTTGCTGTTTAAAATACGGTAATCGAACAAGAAATTTTTGAATTTGTTTCACGTAGAATTGCTTAAATTGCTCTTGAGTCAAAATAATCTTATTAACTGTGGAAAATGTTTAGTCTTCCTTGCCGGTGAAACGTGTAAAGTGTCATCGGAATCTAAGATGGTCGGTAACGATTTAAAAAAAATTCGGACGGATTTTTGTTGAATTCCGCTGTAATAGTGCTTTAGTGTAAAAAGTCCCGAGGCAGGTCAAAGTACTAAATTGTATGTTTGAAACATGGGCAGCTAAAATATGGATGAGTGATATTTTTTGCATCATAAGCACCACCGTGGCGTGTTAATATATGTGTTCTGTATTCTAATTTTCCATGTTTGTAGATCCTATGCTGCCACTCTCCAGTTTTCTTGTGCGTACCCCGCTCGCGTATCGATTACAGGTTTGCCTCAACGTCGATGATCTCTATCACGTTATATGCTGAGTATCACTATAAATGATCTCTCGTCCTGCATTCGTGATACATGACCAGTCGGTATCAGTCGGTGATGAGATGAAGTCAAAACGCACCCCGTAGCTTATTTGGGTAGGGGCCATGCACAAAGACGTAGCATTTTGGGTGGTAGGAAGGAGGCTATGTCGATTGTGTGACGATGAGGAAAGTAGGGTTTGTAGTTATAAGACGTGATTCCAGAAAACAGTTTAATGTTTATCCATACCGATGAGAAATAAACTATAGGAATGCCATCACACTCAAGTTATCTTTCACGCGGTTGTTCCGTTAGCTAGTTTTTTGGATTCGTGGAAGTAAAAGTTTGAAAAAATTGTATGAATTTTTTTCGACACTTTCCTCCGGTTAGAAGAAGATTTCACGGTTTAATACATTTATCATTGTCTGGATGCATCAGTGTCCAGCCCTACTACCAATCCCCCACCAACCTTTCAAGGGACGGAAATCATGGAAGAAGGTGTCGAAAGTGTTCCAAATTCAGTAGATCATCACTAAAATGAATGTTACCAAAAAACTTTACTTTAAGGGTCAAGAAACTTCGGCTGAGTGTGTCTAAATATAGAATGCTTCATAGTACGCGTAGGAAAAAAATGATCGGTAGGTAATGTCTGTGATATAACCGGAGTGTCGTGACTCTACTATATGGGGCGTTAATTCAAATGTAATTCTACGGAAACACGTTAGAACAAAAAAAAATTCGAATGATTTGTTATGATAAATATATTTGAAAGTCACAGTTTAAAATTTTTTCCCTTGGCCAACAACTTGAAAATATTGATTTGAATTTTATTTGTGAAAAGCTGAAAATGAAAGTATAGCAACACTGTCCACTAGATGGACGGTGGGGGAATGACTCATATTATTTTTGGTTATGTTAGTATTAGTAGCAGAAAGGCACGAAGAGGTAGAAAAGCGATCGAGAGAGGGATAGAAGTGCGTATTCGCACAAGTCGCTTTTCCTGATCATTCGTTTGGCTGTCGCTGTACTACCAGCCCGCGTCAGCAGCATTAAAGAAGATTTTTTCGTGCCATAACCCGCACCAAACAGATTGTCCGCAAATCCACCGGAGAGAAAGTTCTTCGCAAGTAATTAGCAACGAAGTCCGTCAGCAAAATTGATCCAACCACTGGTAGCATATCACGGAAAAAAATCTGTTCATAAATTCATGAACAAAAGGTCACGATTTCGTGAACTGAACGATTTACGAAAACCATGACCATGTTCCTGAAATTATGAATAATAAACCTCGTATTCATGAAACTATTTGAGTTTTCTAAAAACCAGTTCGCCCCGAATATATACATGGCGTTACATTAGATTGTTTGGTTGGGTTTGGTGTTGTTCCCTGGACATGTTTAGTTTTTGTTGTGATTCTTGTTCATGATTTGGGAATACACTGTAGACAGCCAAACGTTGTTCATGATTTCAAGAGCTTATTCGCGATTCTTGTGATTTCTTATGACGATAGCAGGATTAAAGTTCATGATTTCAAGATCTTAGTCGCGATGTTCGTAATTTCCATTCACGTTATCGTGATATTTTAGTCATGAGTAGAGTGCTTCATGTTCATGATTTCAGGATCAGGATTGTCACGATTTTAAATATTTTTGTCACGAGTTGTGTGATTTAAGTTCATGATTTCAGGATCTCAGTCACGATTTTTGTAACTTCTGTTCATGTTATCGTGATATTTTAATCATGAATAGATCAATTCATGTTCATGATTCCAGGATCTTGGTCACGATTTTAGATATTTTTGTCACTAGTTGTGTGATTTGTGTCATGATTTCAGGATCTTAGCCACGATTTTCGTAATTTCGGTTCATGTTATCATGATATTTTATTTTAGAGCTTACTTTTAAAGAGTAATGTAACTAATGTTCATGATATCAGCAGTTTTATCATGGTATTCGTAAATTCTCTTCGCTTTATCGTGATCTATTACATTTTGGTTACTAATGGGTTTTTTACTCGGAATAACGTGACAATATGAACTGGATCATTATAATAAGACTCATTCGCGATATCTGGTTCTGTGAACTATATCACGCACATTTATTTTGGGTTCTCAGTGTACTTTTCGTTTTCTGTCCGGACATCACAATGAACCTTATCAAATAAATAACGATGTTGTTTTTTATATCTACTGCTCGTACCTATTACTGGTCGCTAGCATATCTATTATTGGGTATTTCATAAAAAAGTGCACGGAACAAAAATGATTCCACGAACAATACTCCAACTTTTGTGATAGAGTTCACGTAAAAATTTCATTACCATGTTGCATGGAATTGTAAATGATTAGGGATACTAAATACCACAAGCACGCAAATAGCTACTAGATAGATCGTAAATCATGTACTAGGAATCATGAATCAGTTCACGAATACATGAATATTTCATGATTTCGTGAACTTTTTCACGAAAACGAATAAGTTGTGACTATTAAACTTGGTATCATGAACCAGTTCACAAATACATGAATCATATTTCATGATTTCGTGAACTATTTCCCGAGCGCGGATATTGGATCGTAACTAATATAGTAGGAATCATGAACCAGTTCACGAATACATGAACAATATTTCATGATTTCGTGAACTATTTCACGAGTACGATTATTAGGTCGTGACTAGTATGTTGGGAATCGTGAATAAGTTCACGAATACATGAATATTTTATGATTTCGTGAACTATTTCACGAAAACGAATGATAAGTTGTGACTATTATATTAGGTATCATGAATCGGTTCACGAATACATGAATAATATTTCATGATGTCGTGAACTATTTCCCGAGCGCGGATATTGGATCGTAACTAATATATTAGGAATCATGAACCAGTTCACGAATACATGAACAATATTTCATGATTTTGTGAACTATTTCACGAGTTCGGATATTGGATCGTGACTGGTATGTTAGGAATCATGAACAAGTTCACGAATACATGAATAATATTTTATGATTTCGGGAACTATTTCACGAAAACGAATGGTAAGTTGTGACTATTATACTAGGTATCATGAACCGGTTCACGAATACATGAATAATATGTCATGATGTCGTGAACTATTTTACGAGCATGGATATTGGATCGTAACTAATATATTAGGAATCATGAACCAGTTCACTAGTGCATGAATACTATTTGATGATTTTGTGAACCATTTCACGAGCACGGATATAGGATCGTGACTAATATATTAGGAATCATGAATTAGTTCACGAGGATTGATTCATGAATAAAATTCCGAATTTCGTGAAATAGTTCACGAAAAAATAGCCAGAATATTTTGATTTTGTGAACTATTATTCCTATATCTGAAAAAAATCATGAGTCAACCTTTGGTTTTATGACTAATGTTCATAAAGTTGTGAACTAGTTCTCGACGGAAACCGTGACTGAAGTTAAAAAAAACGATATATTTCCACTAATGAAAGCGTTATGCGGGCATTACTGAAGGGAAATTGAATATAATTATAAAAGCCATGATTTTTGGTCATGGTCCTGTTTTCGTAACGTAAAAACGTTATTGTTCCAGAATTCATGGCACTTTATTCACGATTTTGGGAACAATTTTTTTTCGTGTAAAGAAGCCCAACCAGTTACTGACGCTCTGTGAGAGATTTGCCGCTATCAGAAGTCACTGGAGCTACTAATCGGCAATCTGCCCTTCCAGTATCTGGTCAAATAATCAAATCAAATTAATTATTTATGTGAAGAAAAAAAAAGTAGTCCAAAAAAGGTCGGTGTTTTGTTTGTTTCATCTATATGCAGTTTTCCTTACAGGACGTTCCATGTGAAGATTCCCTGTCAAGAGGAGTGATTGTCTGGCTATATAGAAAGACAACAAACGCAAATGACCTGTTACACTGACGGTTCTCTGATGGAGGGACGTGCTGGTGTCCACCGTTGTGAAATGAGATTAGAGTAGTTTCACTCGCTAGGTAAATACAGTACTGTATTCCAAGCAGAAATCTTCACGATTATGTGCGGGGTACAATCGGCCCTCCAACAGAGCTTGTCCGACAAAGTTATTAACTTCTGCTCCGATAGTTAAGCTGCAATCAAGTTCCTTAGCTCAGAAAAATCAAGGTCCTAGCTAGTGATCGCACACCGAGCCCAAATCAACGAACTAAGCGTTGTCAACACTATCTACCCTCTCTGGGTGCCCGGATCTCGCGTTATTACTGGAATAGAGTGACGAATTGGTCAGGACAGGTGTAGCGGTTGACTTTGTGGGTCCTGAGCCTGCCCTGTCGATTTCGACAAGTTGGATAATAGAAAAAGCGGTCCTGGGCGCGGTCCGAGTATCGCAATTATTGGAAAAATCTACAAATATGTCGCCAAACAAAGGCGTTTCTAGAACAACCGAGCCCTGTGAGATTTCGATAAATCTCCTACATTTTTCGAAACACAGCACATGGTAACTATTCAGCACGCTGAGTCATTTTCATGTGATCTTTGTGAATCCGACTACGGAACCTTATATTATTTGATATGCAACTGCTTAGCAGTAGTGCAACTGCGATTTCGAGTTTTTGGTTGTCCATGCATAGACGACACCGTGATTGAACGACTGGAACTTAGAAACATATTAAAGTTGCTCATCCAATACGATAAAGAGCTTTGGGCTTACTCGCAAGCGATTTGAACTACTTGTGAGTTTAACTTACCTGCTGTTTGTTTTTGTGCTGTTATTTTCCGATGCTTTCAATTCTTCTTCTTCTCTATTTCTTCTTTCCCTTCGATCACGGAAATGATGAGAAGACACGGCGAAGGCGAAAATCCACGACTACACACGGAGAACGTGCCATTTGAGTCAATATATTCGGATTCACGATTTCTGGGGCATGAGGGCATTATGAATTATCAGCAGTCAATGGGCCGCAACTGTGGGGCAGTGAACTAAACAGAACTGAAGGCACAAATCTCCGATCATTATGGGAAACGTGTCATTTGAGCCAGACGCTACTGAAACAGAATTTATCATCAAGTGCCATGAAATAAAATAATCCTAGCAAATTTTCCAACTATATCTTTTTTCAACAAAATGCTCCTCAAAAGGGCGATTTTTCTACACAATTCCTCTGCCCGAATGTAAATGTTGATGAATGCCGTGATCAACAAATTTGTAAGAAATGTATTTAAAAGAAATATACAAAAATGTATAAATTTTTCCTGTTGTCAAGTTTTTAATTACCAACAAAATAGTGAATTTTAACCTTTTAATACCGTTTATGACGGCTTATAAAGGCTCAAACAAAATTGTACGAAATACTTCTAAATCAGGCAGAATATGATCGCATCTTATACATGATATACCCTTAGATGATCGACAGTCTATGCATGAAAGCCCCTCATTAACTCCACAAAAAATTGAATATATATTATGTGAATCCCGTATATAAAATTTGATCGTGAATTTCAATCCTTTCTAACTATTAGCCGTTGCATTAGTTCTAATTAAGCGTGCCGGAGAATGTGTATTTTAGGCCTGAAAGTCTTCTCAAAAGCATCTGTTTCTTCTATTTGTAGGTACCTGTTCGTAAACCAGCATAAAGGAACGCAGCAAGTCCTTTCTCACGTACCTGCATCTCACCGAAGACGTCCAATAACCCACATATTTCCGTCCTCCAGCGGTCAAAAACAGAAGGAAATGATTTTAGAGTAACAATAAAATATTATGGTCCGAAACAGAAAGTGTGATAGCGCTTCCTGGTCACATTTATCAACACATACCCTCATATCACCGGCAAGAAATCTCACTCGTTTACAATCGCTTCCGTTCTCCGTGGCTGGAACATGAAACAACCTTTCCGCCGGTTGATAACTGAAAGCCCCACGTGTATTATCGGGAATTTTCCACGCCATCGAACCTACCTAGAATGCATAGGGGTCCAACCGAAAACCAATCGCATTAATTTATATTTTCGCGCCGTTTCAACGTTCGGATCCCTTCTTATTAAAACGTTCATTTAGACTGCATTTAAGCTCGGGTTAGAATCTCCCCTCCGGTGAAAGGGTCTTCACCTGTTCGTCACTGAGCTAAAAAGTCGAAAAAAAATGAACAGATCCTTCCAATTAGAGAAGGGTGCATCGGAACTCAGAGAAGCACCTTCCCTTTTTCTTCAAAGTTCTTTCTTCTCCTAAGGACATGCACATGCTGTTTGGTTGTGCCTGACACATGAAAAAAAATCGAAAAAAATATTGCGTGTAAGGAAACATTTGGCCCTCGCAAAGCAACGACCACAGTCTGAGCGGATTGCTATGGTATGTATAGATGTAGTTGAAAAATAAAATACAAAACCAATAAACCAATTTACGTATCTACCTGAATTGAGGGCGATCGAAGAAAAGGCATATGCAACCTGTCTGTTAATACGGAATTCATTGTACGACCGGCGCGCAGCGCGGATAAGTGTTGGGAAGTGCATCCTGGAGTCATATCTGGACCATCGGATCTCTGTTTCGGGGCCCAAAGTCGTTCAGTCTGTCAGATGGGAAAATGAGGGCAGTTATACGAAGAAAAAGCACTTCAGCTAATGCTTCGATAAGAATTAGTTAAATATTTCTCGAGGATAGCGGAAGTGAGAATTATTTCCTTGTTCGTCATTGATTTTAACAATGATACAGCCGATTTGTTTTCCAACTGATGAGTCAATTGTGGGTAGGTAGTTTCGTGAAAGAAGAGAAAGAGCTGCACCTTGAACAGATGGTCTGATTCGGGGAAGCAGCTTCACATTGATGTGTTCATTAAGAACTTACCTATATAGATAAAAATCCAAACCTTACTGACCAATAATTAAACTTCCTAATATTAATCATAAAACTCCAGTCAGTTTCGGACCAGTAAGTAACAGTGGCGTAGCCAGAAGGGAGGGGTTGGGGGTTGAGCCTCCTATTTACCATTAAAATAATAATTTTGGAAGTTTATTATCTGATCATTACATAGAGAACTTACTGTTAAACACCATGGGTACTTTTGGTACATTGTGGGCATGGGATTTTGTAAGAGTCCGATCGTAGCAACCATCGACAAAGGAAGTGAAAAAGTTATGGCTGTCACCGTTTTTGTGAAGTTAAATGCTCACAAGGAATTCCAATACATTTTAGTTTATTATATTTGTGATAAATTGGTAGAAATAGTTTCAATATTTTCGCTTGTTGTGTGTGTAATAGTGAGGAAAAAACAGAGGAAGTAATATAGTACCGGATCCACTGAAAATATTCAAATCGGAGTACAGCATGGATCACCAATAAGATAAGTTCTTTCTGTAATTTTCTTTCGTTGATTCAGTTGATAGTAGTTATGAACCGATGAAATCTCGAGCCGTTAGTTCGGGAGTTTGAGAATTGTTTCCTTGTTATTCGAACTATTCGGTCAATCACGACTATGTAACTATGACCTGTTTACCTAAGCTAAGCCAAGTTATGCTTAGCTCAAAGCTAAAATGAATACGACCTGATTTTACAAAGTAAATGACGTCGATAAGTTCTGAAAGAAATCGGGATTGAATAAAGTTTTAAAGTTTAAAGTTTAAATATTTTTAGTTTCTACAGACACTGAAACAAATCAATTTTTTTTCGTAATGGATGCGTACCATTTAAATCCAAAACCGCATATTAAAACTCTAATATTTTTGTTAGTCCCGAAACAAAAAATGTATCAAGAAATAAGCTGCGTAATCTATTTATTTCGGTATACAAAAGGGTCTGAAAATTGAGTTTGGGGCTCAGGATCACACGTTGAAAAGAATCGAGCTGTTATACAACCATTACGCATTTTCTTACCCATGTTCCCTCTAACAGGTGGTAATAATAATATACTATGCTTTTTCTGTTTCATTAGTGTAGAATTCTATAAAAATTTATTAAAATATCTTCTAATATAAATTGGAAATATTCAACCTGTATTACAAACTGCAGTATTGTCAGCTTTTACGCTTACTATCACACTGAGAACTGTCACTTTGAAATGCTATGGGCAAGTAGCAACTTGTCACTAGCCGGTGATACAATTGACCATTAATTTCTATACGGACCCTGCATGCAAATTTGGACAATATGGTGATTCATGAAAGCGGACCTGTGTGCGATGGTGATTTTCAACGTATTTTCATTCAACTGTTTACACCTGAGGATTTTTCTAATGTTACTGGTTTTGATTTCTTGTCGTTTTTATCTTTCGTGTTTGTGTGTTTGTTTGAGGAATCACTATGGTTGTTTTGAGCCCAATAAAAATAGCAATGACTTCTCAGTCGATTTTTAGTATCGGTTTGGCTCATTGTGAAATATACGGTACAGTTATTTGTGTTTTCCGTCAACGCTCAAGGAACGCGGAAGGTTTCTGTTTTCATGATCTTGTACAGCCTATTAGGACATAGAAGTTCTGTATGGATTTTTGTCGAAGGTGAGTTGTCTGTTGGTTTGTATTTTTATGCTTGTATTTTGTTTATATTACTACTAATTAACCGATTTTGCCAATTTTCTCTATTATTTCAGAGAGCCAGTAAGGGCGCTATAACCCTGGCTCATTAGCCAGGGCAGGGCTAAATACTTCTGTCCCATCCCAGGAACCTAGGACCAAAGGAGTGACATTAACCCTCTTAGCAAAGTCACTCCCAACGATTTATCAAATCCCCATCAAATTGAAACGGTTGTGTACGGTTGTCCACGTTTCTTCCTTATTCAAGGTTCAAAATAATCCGTCGATTAAATTATTCATTGAATGAATAATTTGATTGCCGTATAATTTTGAATCATCTTTATTTTGTACGCTGCACAGTTGGTCTGACCGCTTGTGTCATATTCAATATGTGCCACAAACATTAATAATGACAAGAGAAATTGTGGACGAACGTCTGCAATTTTCCAGGATCCCTACATGTATTGGCTGTGTATGTGCAGACTAGACTAGACTAGACTAGATTGTGAACTTGGAATTTTGTAACTGATCTGGAGGATTAGTGAGGATCTTATAGTTGACAAATGATGTCAATATCAAATAAAATATCTGCATGAAAATATCCACATAGGAACTGATGCTGATAGCCACTAAATAGGGTTGGAAATGAAGAAAATTTAAAAAATGTCAAGTTAGTGGCTATTTATGATGTACATTTGAGTACTGAATTAAATGGCGTAATACAATTTCGTATGCAAGGATTCGTGTTTATGTTACTAACTTTAATAGTGAAGAAAAATAAAGAAATGATCAAAAACAGTTTTTACGGTCAATATCACAAAGCTTCGAAACCGTCACCTTTGGAGGTTTAGTATTGTCGAAGAATTTTACAACGTAAAACATCTTCTGATAAAATAATTTTGGTGAATAATACTTCCAGATGGATGCAATACTACTACCAACTAATTTAGTCTTGGAAAAACTTGGTGCCCTCAGTAAAGTTTTCGAGAATTTTAATACAAATAACGTAGCTTAAGACATGATTGCTTCATATATTCAGGGTATCGAGATATATTAGGCTATTTGCGAAAGTGAACTTTCAAAACAAGCGATTCTGATATTACTGTATACGATCAATCTCTTCTGTTGTTAATAAACAATAAAATAAGTATTTTATCCAAGCCATCTGTCCCTGAAGAATACAGTGATATTGAAGAAAACCGGATGTAAGAATAATTTCGTAAATATCGTTTTATATCTCGAAATGCTAAACACATAGAGCTTTCATATCTTCAATAAAGATGTTTTAAATGAAATCCCAACAACTTTGCTGAAGACACCAAGTCTCTTACTACTTTTTTCAGGAGTTAATTTTCCATGGTTATTTCTGGGAGTATTTATAACCAAAATGATTATATCAGAAGATGTTTTCTATGTTGGGAAACTTCTGGCTAAACTTTCACTTAAATACTTCACTTACTAATCAGTTGTTACCTGACAAACTGAAAATAACGTATTGATAGCATACAAATCGATGTTTATCCGTGGGGGTCCACAGTAACCCAGGGTGATTTCTAAGGGGTCTGTGGTACGAAAAAAGTTGAGAACCGCTGGATTAGGGCAATTGTACGGTTTTAACCTTTCAAATCATACCAATTTGTATACAAATAATTTATTTGATTCGGCTCAATGCGTTAGCTTAACGGAACCTTGGGTATTTTACAAATTTAAAAGATGTATAAAATAAAAAGACATAAACGAATAAAGGGTGCGTAGATAATTATTTCGATGGCTTGAAACTTACGTAACTTTTTTTTACACTTGACTTAAATTAACCAAAGTTTGCCCAGTTTCTCTTGAGTGTGTTTTGTTTACATCCGCTAAATTTAGCAGTTATCAGTGAGATTCTGAGTTGTCGCATCGTGTCTTAGGAAAACTGATGGATATACATTATTCGACTATCTCAAAAGTCTTCCTAAGGTTCCTGAAGCGTACGAAAGTAAACCACTCTTCAAAATTCTCCTTGAAGTAGCTAATTTAGAAAGCCCTATGCACTAGTGGAAAACGTAGTGAACCATTTACGACCAAAAGCTACCTGAAATATAAGATTTATAAAACTGAATGTCTCCAAAAAAGGATTTTATAAAAGCAGTGCGATCAAAGATAGTTGTTTTGACCTAATTCCGTGGATTTTGTGCCAAGAACCCTTCAAACTGTTCTGAATTCCATCCGATAGAAACCTATTGGCCATGATAAAGGGCGAACTTCGAAAGACCAAAGAAATGGTGAAGGACGAAAATAAAACTATGAAGAAGTGGAATAAGCTAAGAAAACCGTATCGGAAACGACTTTACAAGCACTGATGCAGAGCTTCAATCACAAATGTCGAGCATTCTACTGAAACTCATTCTAAAGTTCAAGATGACTCAAATATATACTATACTCCATTAAAGCTTTGGTTTCATTTCGATTTACCAATTAATCTAAAATTTCGTAATAATTAACAAACAACTAACCCTTTATTAGTGGGTGTCCTTCAAACTGCGCTACTCCCCGTTGCTATTGGAGACCTTTTTGCGCCATTCTCATATACGTCCATAACGCCATCGTTATTGTGCTTGCAATCAGATGATCATACTTGCTTCTTACCCTTACAAGTTTCGAGTGGGAACCCCTCGAGTTTCTGAAATAATCCCTCGTTTATGATGCGTGCTGTTGATTGTGAGGTACTGGATGCAGCTTACATTGTCATTAAAGGCTGCAGTGCGATCAAAGATAGTTGTTTTGACCTAATTCCGTGGATTTTGTGCCAAGAACCCTTCAAACTGTTCTGAATTCCATCCGATAGAAACCTATTGGCCATGATAAAGCGCGAACTTCGAAAGACCAAAGAAATGGTGAAGGACGAAAATAAAACTATGAAGAAGTGGAATAAGCTGAGAAAACCGTATCGGAAACGACTTTACAAGCACTGATGCAGAGCTTCAATCACAAATGTCGAGCATTCTACTGAAACTCATTCTAAAGTTCAAGATGACTCAAATATATACTATACTCCATTAAAGCTTTGGTTTCATTTCGATTTACCAATTAATCTAAAATTTCGTAATAATTAACAAACAACTAACCCTTTATTAGTGGGTGTCCTTCAAACTGCGCTACGCCCCGTTGCTATTGGAGACCTTTTTGCGCCATTCTCATATACGTCCATAACGCCATCGTTATTGCGCTTGCAATCAGATGATCATACTTGCTTCTTACCCTTACAAGTTTCGAGTGGGAACCCCTCGAGTTTCAGAAATAATCCCTCGTTTATGATGCGTGCTGTTGATTGTGAGGTACTGGATGCAGCTTACATTGTCATTAAAGGCTGAACGAGTTTTTCTTAGAGCTCTTATCTAAAGATCTTATAGCAAATATTCCCTAACTTCGAAAGCAATTGAAATCAAAATAGAATATATCTAATTTAATATATTGGATGAACATTTTCTACCCAATATATTAAATTAGAAGAAAATGTAACCAAATACAACAAAAAATATAAAAACTTACATATTTGAAGACCTTCTCTTCTACCAAGAAATGCAATCAATTTCAGGTGAGTTATGGACAATTTATCAGCTCATCTATACGTACTGTACTAAGCTTTAAAACGAAACCCGCGGTGGTTATCTGTTATAACTCCCCAGAACAAATTAACACCCGTAGCTGAAGTCCCGTAAAATTACATACCGAAATGCAATTAACCCGCAGGGGAGCAAGCTCCTGATGCACGCCGATTTTCGCAAGAGCATGTAAAGCACGTGCTGCCCAAGCGGACGAGAAGCAAAGTCTCGCGAAGCTAAAACAAATTTGCGATTTACCACCGCATCAAAGGGCATTACCGCCACTTAGTGCAATACCTTTCAATAGCAGGCAGCGACGGTACAGGAAGAGCTCGCCAAGGATGGAAATTTGAAAATCGTGATCTTGCCAACAATTGTTTTCCCCCCTACCAACTACCCCGATGCCGATGCCAATTGATTTGCGCTTGCTCACGAATTGGGTCCAAACGGCAGAAGTAAGACACGCGTTGTTGTTGATCATGCCAAACCATTCCAAGGGAGCTGTTCGGCTTGTGAAACCAGCCTGACAAGCCGAGGGTGATGAAAACGCATTCCATCGTCACCTTTTTCCACCTACAGATGGACGTGGACTCCACTAAGTCTCCCGCGGGGTGTCCAGTCCAGCTGAACGTTTTGTGTGGTGTACGTATGTTCAATAAGGCAGAACAAATTTATAACAAATGACCCCGAAATGAATTGCGCTACCGGCTGTGTCGACCGGTGGACTTGATGGATGTCGATCAGCACTGGGGACAGTCCAATTGCTCTAAACCCTTTTTTGGTCGACACGGCGATCTGGTTTCGAAGAGGTTCCAATAAGTGCAAACTGGTCAGAATTTTAATAGAATTAAAATCGTGTTCAGGAAAAGTGTTCAAGTACCATTGAAGCATTTGTTTGGGAGCAAACTTTTTTTCTCCTGACCAGTCTGGTCGGTGATCCATATACACTAAACCATTCCGTCCAGCTGATCCTCCGAGCCCGCGAGACTGCTTGAGTGCACCTCACAAAGTGACAACCGAACTGACACAGGAACCACACACGTTTTGAACTTTGGCGATAACATTTGCCGAGACACGTCGCACCGTGACGACGCTGAACCTGTTTGCTGTGTTGCCTTTCACGAAACGGCGGCGGGTTGCGATCGCGGTCGGACCAAATGTTGGCGTTGGTTGATCTTGAATTATATATGCTTCTTCCGACGCACGGACTGCGGGAGCGGGCCAGCATGCGAGAACTCCATATTTCGTATCGGTTTTCAAGAGCAGAACGGGTTCAATTTAATTGAGTATGTGGGACACAAATGTTTTGGTCAAACTCCATAAACCGCGTGACCCGCAAACTGGGGAAAGGGAATGACCGGCGAGAATGGCTCAATTTCAGTGATGAATTGGCATTCATATTTCTTCATTTTGAAAAGTTGTACAACAGCCTGTCCATGTTTAACAGTCGACAACGATCACATGGGAGATAAACGGCTACTGGATATTATTGCTTCTGAACACAATCTGGTCCAGTGACTCCAGTGGACGGTTTGACGGCGAATATTTATCGCCGTAATTTTTAACTCCGCTCACATGCCAATCAATCGAGATGTCCCCATCCGTCAACGAAATCTACGCTTCGTCAAATAAAAATAAAAAGTTCAATAAAATGAACCGACTCGGAGGGGCTTACTCATTCCCTGGTAGCAGATGAGGCAAAAATCTGATAATGAGCTACAGTCGCTGCGCTCATTGGTGAGGGTATCAAATTTTAACGGCTTTAAACGACCGTATAATCAATTTTCATATCGAGAATCAACGTTTCTCATCTGAGTGGAAAAAAGCACCGGTTGTAACTCGATGTCCGCACAGTACAGCTTCCAGGCGTTTGCCTTCGGCTACAGATGCATACTCGAGCGAGTGATCTTTATGCGATTTCGGACTAATCGAAAAGAGGATCACTTCGGGATGTGGTTAAGTACGTTTGGCATGGAATGGCGTCTAGGCATGGTAGCTGTTTATACCGAGTGATTACTATCCAAGGCCTACTTCGTTTATGATCTAGTTTTGGTGTCGTAAATCAGCTAAAACACAAATGAAGGTTCATCGTAATAGGATACGTAGCCAGTTTCAGACTGCCACAAAATTTGCATGCTGGCAACACGAGCCAACAGAACGTGTCTGACGCTTGTGTAACAAACGAGCTTTATTCATCGTTGATAACGAACAGATATTTTTTGCCTGGTGAATACCATACTTTTCAAACCTTTTCGTGGCAGAAAAGTTTAACGCTTTTTTCAAAAAGTTATTCAATTTTCCTATTATTATTTTCTTTTATCTAAATAAACTTTATCATCCCATAACACCGCTAACATTTCCCGATAGTATAAAAATACTATTTGTGAAGACTTTATCTTATTACCACTTTGGGTTATGGATAATAGAACAACCATAAAATTTAGCTCCTTGCATATACGACCGTCTAAGAGTGGGGATTAATCAGTTAGGGTAATGAGCCGATTTTGGCGCTTTTATAGAGGGTGCCGCACTATTTCATTAATTACCCGGTCTACAATTTAATGAATGCGTTTAATATGTTATCAACATCTTTGCTTAGTTCTAAAGGGTTTCAGGTCAATTGGCCGAATCCAGTCTACTTTTTCATCTCGAACGCTCGGATCGGAAGATAAAATCGTTCTGCTTTTAAACAGTGCAGCGAATCGAACGAACGTAGACAGCCTGCTGTCTACATGTACCGCACCAGTGCTATAAGTAAGCAAAACAATCGTACAATAACAGTCGTGCCAAGCCAGTGTGAACAATAATACACCGTTATTTTCATCGGTGCGGTATAGAATGTTTATTTCAAGATGTTTGAATCTCAGCAGCAACATTTGAACAATCATCGGTACAATACGTTGGCCGTACTCACAGCTATTAAAGGTGTAAATGGAGCTTAAACTTACGGAAGTCCTTGTCATCCAATTCCACCACACTCGTAATGCTGTACTGATACCATTTAAAACTTCGTTGAGCATGACAATCTTAGAATCAAGATACCCGTTTACATTGGCGATGATAAAATTGATGTGCGTCTGCACGATCTATCCCCGCGTATTACTAATAAATTCATTTCAACCATCATGCCAGAATACGGAACGGTAGAATTCGTTAAATTTAAAACCTGGAGAATTTTTTCCAGGTATTTCCAGCGGTGTTCGTGTCGTGAGAATGCGAGTGACAAAACTTATTCCTCCCTACCTATACATTCAACACGAAATTGAAGACGTAACCAAATCTCAAATCACGCTGTGCACATATGAAGTTTTGTAACAAGAAGACACAGCACGGGAAACCATGTTCGAAAACCCCTAACGAAGCAACATTAACTGTGTGCGAACTAGGGCATCGCTAATTTTTTTTGAGATTTTACAAGACCCCCCCCTCATATTGTGACAAATGTGAAAGTAAGCTCAGATGCCAAATTTCACATTATTTGGACAATTCTAGACCTCCTCATACTTTGCTTGAAATATTTGAAATTAGTACTATTCGTAACCGTGAAAACTCATACATAATCAATAGCGAGGATAGCATGGACGAAACGATAAGCCAAGAGAAAGAGGACTGGATCTCCAACAAGGAAAAAAGATCTAAATGCGAAGTAACAAATAACTTACACAACATGGATGTGTGTGTGTTTTAACCATCCTATCTCCTACTATCTGGCAGCGGTTTACTGAAAAAAGTTATTTCCATGTATTTATTTACATACCTGCAAATAACTCCAGGATTTAGGTAGGTGCTAGCTCAATTAATTTTCCGATTACCCATTTCGTATACAGGGCAAACCGTGCTCCGAGGTAATCGTTCCATTAACCAGCTCCGCCTTAATGTAATGTTTGTATCAAAAGGATTATAACATTACAATGAGACTTTCGATTCCTTACATGAGGTAAGAAATCGACACGTATTAAGTGTATTTATTTGAATATAATTGATATATAAATTAGAGTATGTTTATAGAAAAATATACCAGTTTTTTATGTTACCAATAATACACAGAGAACTACACCTAGTCGTCGGCAGCATATCCCTCAATTCACCCCTCGTCTGCCGCGCTACAAACCGCACGCATCGGACATATTCGGTCCATACACTCCCCGAATACTCACCAGAAGTACACTCCCGATAATGGATACAAATCACAGCAGAATTAAAGAGACGGAAATAAAAACCATGCAAACTCTGCATATTTCTTGAGCGTTTTTTCAAAACGTCATATCTGCAATGAGTTACTCTCTTTGTTTACTTTCTCTTCTGTTAATAATTCGGTCATTTTAACATTTATCCCTCAACTCTTTGCATAATATGCTAGTTAAAACCACCGTCTTTCGATCTGTTCTGTAAAATAAGTGAAAAGTGTTATAGTGACGCCGTAAAAATCGAAAGAGAAAGTAAACAGAGTAACTCATTGCAGATATGACGTTTTGAAAAAACGCTCAAGATTTCTGTTTCTCAGTGTGCACCGAGATACAAAAAGATACAGAGCCCGCTCATCACTCACTCCCGTCGCTCACACGTCGCCACGATTCCCATGCACACCCAAGAACACACCACCCGGTAAGCACTCAACGAGTGAACAGACCGAAAACCCCCAAATGCCACAGCGTAAAAAACGAGAGACAGGCAGAAAAAAACATGCCGTCGATGAAGCTCTCCGTGTAGTGTGCATACGCACTTTTCATTGGGTTTGTCCGTCTCACTTTCGTAATAGCTTGGTTCTTCTCACACTCTCGTTCGCAGTATCATCATTCGTACAGAAATGCTGATCGGCGGGCGCGGGGGTGTATTCGTTCGCTTAACTTGTTTTCGCTCTTGACGATGCTTCTGCGGTGAAGAAAAACCTCCGAGAAGCGATTTTCGGGTCGTCACACTCCAGGAATCTATTTTCTCCGGCGTATTTCATAATGTCCGACTATTCGACGATCCTTTGGATACTTTTTCAGCGAATAAACGACCAAAACACGTTCCGAAAAGACAGAAATTTGGGGATTTCACTTCACACACGTCCAACCGACTCACTTGATCAAACAGAACTCTCAATAACTTACACAAGATGGATATACAATAAAGTTCGATTTATTTATTTTCATTTACACATAGAAATACTTATTTAACGATCCACGGTTCAGTTAAGCCAACGCATTGAGTCGTGTCAACTAAACGAAATATACAAAAAAATGGCTGAATGGATCGAGTGCTTGTTAGCCAAAGACAATTTAAACGAATGTCACAATGTCATTGATTTTTTCGTTTTTATGAACACATACATTGTATTGCTTCACTGAATATCTTGTATCGCTGGGTTCAAAACTGTATCGATATCGGATGGAAGAAATTACAACACTTTCGATTCGAATAACTGATATTAGCACGATCGATAATATTATTTTGAAAATAAAAGTGCAATTGTATCTAGCACAGTAATCTGCACAGTGCATAGCAAAACCAATTTTCCTAGACCAATATACTTAATAAACCCGAAATGAATACATGTAGTCTATCAATACGTCTCTTTCTCTCTCCCGCTCTCTTTCTGAAACTTATCTCTGCAGGATATGGAAAACATGACTCAATTTTTCTGTAGATATAAAAGAAATGTATAGAATGAACAGCTCTTGTTGAAAAGAAGGAGAATATCCACAGAATTAGTCCAGGTCTTTACGTTTCGACTTCGTCTTTTCAAAACCACGGCGCCTGACTAATGTTAATCTTGTTGCTTATCTTAACACACTAGGTGGTTTTCGTTACACACCTTTTCCTACTTGACGGTTATTTTAATACGCCATTTTGTTTCAACGCGTCCGGTGGTTTTCGTTACACATTTCTTTCACTTGACGGTTGTCTTAACACACCATTTTGTAAAATTTTTTGCTTTACCCGCCTTCATTTTTTTACGGTTTTCGTTACGCGTTCCTCGCTACTAATTTTTAAGTTAATCGTGATTTCTCCGTGCCGAATGATTTCAACGGTATTCGGTCGAACGGTATTCGGTCGAACGGTATTCGGTCGAACGGTATTCGGTCGAACGGTATTCGGTCGAACGGTATTCGGTCGAACGGTATTCGGTCGAACGGTATTCGGTCGAACGGTATTCGGTCGAACGGTATTCGGTCGAACGGTATTCGGTCGAACGGTATTCGGTCGAACGGTATTCGGACAAACGGTATTCGGTCAAGCGGTATTCGGTCGAACGGTATTCGGTCGAACGGTATTCGGCCAGGCTGCGTTCGTCCAAACGGTATTCGGCCAACTTGCAATCTAAAACTGTATCCCTTCAGTGACTGAGGTAACTGATACTGACAAATTGTATATTTGGTGTGATAATGCAGTATCACTGTTGAATCTGTTGTCGTTGTGTGGTTGTTGTATCAACTGTCACCCCTGTAACGCTGTTGAAAATATGACAACAAATCAATTTATTTAACTGGTCGGAATCTTTTCAAGGCAAGTAACGTGAGATTTTCGGAAATGAGGGTTATTATTTTGAAATAACAACCCTCATTTAAGAAAATGTCGAAATAATGTTTTCTTTAAATCTAATGGAAAAAATTGAAAAACAGCTGGAGAAGACACTATGCTATATTTCTCTTTAGGAAAAAAATGTTTAAAAAAATTTATATCGCAATATGTTGACGTTCTCTCCGTGAAGGAGGATAAATGGATAAAATATTCCCAGGTATTCTCAACGGTATTCAAGTGATTAGAATGCGCCCCATTCCTTCTTTCATTGCACTGGAACCTGGATCTGTTTATTCTCAAACCACACTGTGTACTTACGACAATTAGTCTCCCACGTATCAGTACTATAAACAATCAGCACACAACGGAAAATTATAACAGCATAAACTAATATAGATACTTCAGTAAAAACTGTTGTCCAACCATTAAAACCTGCTAAACCACCGCACAGTGGTCGGAAACCCCAGAAGCGTGTACTTAAATTACTAGAGGCCAAACCATCGAATATATTCACAGGGTGTCTTTGGAGGAAGTAGGTTTTACACCAACCGACATAACCCCATAAAATGTGCCGGATGAACTTCGTTTGACCATTCTAAGTGGTTTTTTCCCATGGAAGTTACGTGAGTTCGAATGTAACTGACAAGGTAGACAAACCACCGAGGATTGTCAAACATGAACTTCATTCATCATGAGTTCATTCGTGTTGTCATCTTCTAGAACACCCAATTGTTCTAATAAATATTCCCCACAATCCGATGAAAATTAAGATTAGGCATGGCTTACTATGATAGAACTAAAAAAAATACCTTTTTATACTGACGAGGTAGAAAGTTGGTGTCTTCGGCAAAGTTTTGGAAATGCTCTTAACGAAGAATTTCGTTGAAGAACTTGAACTTCTAGGACTGGAAGTTATCGATTTATAAAGCGTTTTCTATGGCAACCCCCTTAACTTCAGTGTTTTTTAACGTAACTTTTCCACTGGAACTTTTCGTGCAAACAATGTTCCAGATAAATGTTGCGGTATTAAAACCACATAATATTGTGCAAAATTCTAGAGATGGTCGGGTTCGGGTTCTATAAATTAAAGCTTCTCGGGTTCGGGTCGGGTTCCGGGTTTTCAAATTTGAAATTCTCGGGCTCGGGTCGGGTCCGGGTTTTAAAAATTTTGAACTTTCGGGCTCGGGTCGGGTTCGGGTTTTTCAAATTAGCAATGGTCGGGGTCGGGTCGGGTTCGGGTTTTGAACAAAACAACCCAACCATTTCTTGACGCTGTCTATACACAAAACCCAGTCTCTTTTTATTCTTCGTGATACGAATGGAAGACAACCGTACCAAATGGTACCACCTTTAAATCGCTAGAATTCGTCGTATTTTCTGGTGGCCAAAAATATAGTATTTTTTAATTCTTGTATAAAATTCTGTCTCTTCAGATTCGCAAACTGACTGAATTTTTTATGTTTAAAAAGAACATTCATGAGAGAGCATTCTACAATACGTGTTTCACATCTATAACCTCTTTGCGATTTATTTTCAATGATAATTGGTAATAAATCAAGTCAATAGGAATTTATCGAAAAATATTGGTTCAACTTTCTGTTTTAAAATATTAATTTCGACAGGTACTTTAAAACCGATAAGTAGGCCGCGGTCAGAGTAAACGCGTAAAACTCAGCTAAAGCGTACAGCAAATAGTATCTAAAGTAAAGCGAGTAAAAATCTACGAAAAGTAGAAACAATAAAAACCAATCTATTGATCGACTCCTGATTGGTCGTTTTGACAGTCGCTAGAAATCGAACAGTGGGTGTTGCGAGTGCACTACATTAAACCTACAACGGTTTCGTGACTTTTTCTTTAAGTAAACGGTTTTGTGGGATACATTCGTACCCCAGGACTTAAATAGCTCTAATATGCCTAATTTTTATTAATTTTATAATTAAATTGGATAGTTTTATTCTAAAACATACAATTTTACACAAGTTTTTCGCTTACTATGTATCGATGTTTTGCTTTTAAAAAAAGATATACTATTAGCGCATTTCCCCAGAATTCCACGCGGCCTTTCCCGAATGAAAGGAACGGCCGCACTCCATACGTCATGCAACGCTTTGCGCAGATTGATAACCGTAAAATGGGGGAACATTGATCAATTTTCCTACATTTTTCGAATAACAATTCAAATCAGGCAGATGTAACTGTTTGCATTTTTAAAACAAGTACAGATACCAATAGATTGAAAACGTCCGAATTTTTTGGTAATTTATTTCGTTTTACTATAAAAATAAAATAAATTAGTTGAAAAAAAATTGACATTGGAAATGTTATTTATATTTATTATTTATTCTTTGAAAATATCTAAAGAACTCATGGCTCTTTTAAGCTTAAGCATCGAGCGGCGTTAAATAAATTAATTAAAAAAATGTAAGATAATAATACCAACCTCATAGTGGTCCATCGTCTCTGGCTTACTCGTCTGTTATTAGTAGTATAAATATTTTTACGAACTCCACTCATACGACACAACACTCCATATGAACCATATGCCAACCATCCGAAGCGTGATAAATTTATCAGTTGAATTTATAATTTATTAGTCTCCGAAGCTAACCCGATATTGTTTAGCATCCATCCAACACACCCAATCCGAGACAAATGAGGCTAAAATTAATGTTCATCCCTTTTTTATCTCTCAATCTCGGCCAGTGTCTGCGCTCGTGGGTTCTGGAGGTCCCCATATTGCTACCCGAAGCCAGCAACCGCAACCGGTAGCGCTTGGCTTGTTCCTGATTTGAAAGTCTAATAAGCTGCTGCTAAGGCCCTGTGCTTCTGGTCTGTACAGGCCAGCAGCAGCGTGAAATAAGAGACACTTTCTTCTTCTCGCCCTCCTGCTGGGGTTCTTTCTTCTTTCGAGGGTGATCATTGGAAATAGATTTGATTTTAATTAATTTGAAAACGACTTCTTCTAATCCTGCAGGCGCAGAAGGTTGTTGTTTTTATATTTTCGTTCGACATGAAGACAAAGTGCCCACTGCAGACGACCGCGGTACGATATCGAAGGGAAGCCAGAAGGTATATAAGGTCGTGATCGGAAGCCTAAAACTGGGCTCAGTTTATGCAAATTAGTGGAGCTTGCTGCTTATCTAAATCTCGACCGGGGTACAACTGAATTCGGATCTTAATGGTTGCCTCGGACTCAACGAAAACAACTGCTACCGTACTGCCGCAGTGTTAGGTGGAAATTTCTCTAACATGAGCTGCTGCTGCTGGCCAGGAATTGTTTGCCTCTGCAGCTCAATTAAAACGTTGTAAGGAGGGTGATGTTCGCTTCACTCATTCCGGCGGGTGTGGTGCAGGGTTTGGTTTGTAAAAGGGGTTACTTGTCCGATCGCCCGTTGATGTCTTTATTAGCGATTGAGTTGTTCAATGGGCGTCCAAGTTGGCGGTAAAGAAGATTCAGTTACAGCAATGCTTTCCTCTCTGCCTCGTGATCAAAGGGCCTACTCTGGTTTGGGTAGGGAGCTGAGTCACGTCCAATTGAATCAAAGCTTTTTCCTGAACTTGCGAGTTTTTTTTTCCTTTTTTTCGCTACTCGATTCATTTCTTCCGATTATTTCAACATTGTTTCTCCGTTTCGGTTCTTGGTTGTCGCATTCCGTGAGCTTTGTGCTTTTTGCTTCGGATCGGTTCTTGTTGATTCTGCGATCTTCAGCTTCTTCATTATGCATAATTAAGTAATTGTTTAATTATAATACTGAGCCCGAATGAAGGGGAAGGCAGTACTATAGTTGAAGCCCGCCAGAACTCGATTAAATGTATTTCGTTTGCCGTTTCCCATTTGCAAACGGAGAAATATAATTAAACCGATATTTATCGGAATTTAAGGCCACGACTTGACTTTTCCGCCCCCCCTTCCATTCGTGGTACCGCAGCAGATGCTGAACTTTCTCGTTTATTGTCGTTTAATTAAAGCAACGACCCGCTTAACAACTCTATTTAGGGCAGGTCACGAGACCTCACCTTGATTTACTGTAAATGCTCTCTCCGCGGTTGATTTGCATTTCGTGCAGGGGTAATTCCGGCTTTCGTTCGGTCACCAGCAGAAATGGCAGCAACAACAAACTGTTTGGGAAGAAGGTGGATTTCTGCGGAATCAATTATCATGAAGGTCTTGAACAATATCGTTGAATTTTATGTGCCTTATTAGTAAAGCGATGGCCGATCAATCAAGGGAAAATTCTCGTCTATTTCGACATACCGGGAATAGGAACCGTATGAACTAAGAACGATTTTTTCACTGCATCTTTCTAGATAGCTGTCGGTTTTGGAAAAGTCGGTTATTTGGCAGTCTATTGTGTAACAGCCGTTACTTGTTTGCAATGAAGCGGAGTGTTATTTTTTAACATTATTTCTTGATTAGTCACCGTAGTCGAAACGAGGGTTATCAGTCTGCAACCTATGGAGCATGCCATACTTTCGAAATGCAACGCAACGCATTAATTAAAATCCAAGACACCTACGTCCCTGTATATTAAAAGGCAAACAAAAACCAATCGCAAAAAGTGGTGAAATTCTCCACGCTTACTACGTGACTAGAGCAGCTCTCTACCAAAAAAGTGCTACCGAACTCGCAGACTAGCACCGATTTAGTGGCCGATCCCGATAGACCCCATCAGGGGTCCTATCATGTCGAAATGTCAGTCAGCTCAACGAGATGTCCGCCGATGTAAAGCAGCCTATATCGTTGACGCTCAATAAAATCGATGCGGGCGATCAAAACGGGGGTCGCCTTGTTTTCTTTTTTGTTTTGTTACTTGTTTCATTCTTTTTTCTTCTTTCGAGTATGTATAACCATAACAATTTATAGCTGATTGAACGAGCACCTGCATGGACTTACGTATGGCGTTATTGTTGTTGGTAACGTTTTGCCTACGGCGGGGGTTGGCGATCGTAGAGTAGAGTTGATTTGTTTGCTACTGGGGTTGATTTGCGCCTTCTTCGAAAACGGTAAACCTATCTCGTGGCCAACAGATTGACGCGTGTGTGACATTGTGTGGAATGTTGATTAACCTTCGTGTAAGGTAGGCTCGTGCCGATCGGGCTAGTCACCACTGGCACCGTCGGAGAAACGCTTGGGGCGGCTTGTTTTTGTGTCCCACTGCTCCGATCGAAACGAAATTTATTATCAGATCGGTTTGTTGTTTGTTGTTGTGGCGTTCCAATTATTGGACAAGTTACACGTCTAAAAGGCTATATAAATAGCACGAGTAACGGCCTCACACGGTTGTTCCCAGATAGTAAGTTGTTTTGCATATTTATTGCTATTCGAGCAGGGGAAATAAGACTTCTAAAATGCACTATGATATATTTCATCCTAAGGAGAAAAATTGGGTAAATCCCAAAATTTCTCACCAGGACGAAAATTTTTGGTAAAACCAGTCTTTGTACTTGATTGGCACAAATCCTTACTTATTACGTGGGTGCCTTTCGACTTCGTCTCATCAGAAAGTTAGTGTCGGTTTCTGATGAGACGAAGTCGAAACGCACCCATGTAATAACTTCTAAAATAGTTTGCTTCGTTATATATGTCAAACTGCGTTGCGAGTGAATTTTCGTTATTTGTTTCAGTTCATTAGTTAATTTGTAATTAGTTTATAGCTTTGCAAAGCTTACTCCCAAAAAGGAAAAATATGCTTAACCCATTATTGCCCAACCTACTGTATATAGTAGGTGATAAAAATAACTCCTATTACTCAAGCAATAACGCAGAACAGGCATGATCAATGAGCTAATATTGTTCGTATACTCTTGCAGTTTAGAAAAGTTAGAGTGGTTAAACCGGTGTTTATGTTTTTATTAAATTTTCCCTCAAGGTGTTACACATTTTTGCCAGGATGAAAAAAATCGGATTTTTTTGTAAATTAGATATTCTGAAACTACATACGCTAGGGAAAATTTTCTTAAAATTTCATTAAGTTCGGAATACAGTAAGATTCCGTTTTTGGCACGTTCCGATTTTGGCATGTTCCCAATTTGGCACACTCCGATTTTGGCAACAAATGTGTTCCATATAATAATAAGTCTTTTAAAAAGTGTTATAGATTTTTTTTAATCAATTGACATCACATTTAGCTTTATTTCCAAACATGGGAGTCATATAAACCCTCAAAGGCGCAAATCATTCTTTTTTTAAATTTTGTTAAAATTGTCTCATAGTTTCAATACATTACTGTGATAATTTTGAGATAATTTTCGCAATGTTATGCATTTAACGGTTAACTATATTTTACACTATACATGTCGTATTTAATTAATACAATAAGTATTGAAATGTATTATTTAGGTATAATATAACTGGTTACAGAGTAACTAGTGTCTGACGAAATCAATTTTTATAGTGAGACCCAGAGCCTGAGATTTTAAGAGTCAAGTACAGAGGACTAGCGGTAAACTTCCACAAATAAACAAAACTGGCTCATTCAATGAGTTTCAACGTCGCAAATGCTTAGTGTGGAAGTTTTCCGTGACTTAACTTTTTGTCGTTTCCGACAGCATGAAGTAACAAGTTACTTTACGCTTGTCCGGACATGCCGTAGACTCAGGTGATTTGCATTTCTAATGCCAAAAGATCTTGACTCCTACGGTAGAAGACAAAAAGTTAAGTCACCGGTGAGCTGTAAGCTTGCATATATGATCCTTCCACGCTTTTCTAAATTTTCTCCCTTCAACTCCTTGCTCTCCCTTGAGTACTATGGCTCTTAATATTGAAAAATATACTTCACCTTCCAGTCCCTTGCTAATTAAATGCCGTAACGACTGTTGACATGTGTTTATTTCTCGCAAATGCATTGTTCTAGAGATTTTAGGAACATTCATTGAAGCACATCTTTACCGTAGCACTGATGTTTCAATCCCTTTTGTTTGGACAGTTGCAAATGATTTTTACAACAAAAATGGGTTTCTTCAAACCTAAATATCTTCAAGAATTGCAATTTGATTTTCAATCTATCAATTCAATATCAAAGACAAACGATTGGTTAGCTATGGAGAGTTGATAAATTTATTTATTTTTTTAAAGAGCTTTGTTTTTTTAACCATTAATTTTCAGAAAGAAGAGATAAGAGTCCCATTTTTTTGAAAATTAATGTTAAAATACAGTGCACTTTATATTCATAAATGTTGAATTTTCAAACCACCCTAAGTGTCAGAATTTTTAGGTAAAAAATAATAAAAAATTAACACCAAATATGAATTCAGCGACGTAAAATTACCCCAATGTGAAATTTTCATCAAATTCGGACCACTTTTGAGGTTTTGTCCGACTTTTGTATGTAAAGTGATCATTGTGCGACGACTGAATTTGATAAAAATATGAATAAAATTTAATTTTCTTATTTTTTTCTTTCATCTCATTCCATTTCGCACATGATTAAAAATCCTTGAAATATTTTCGAAGCCGTAGATTAAAAATCCAAACTTTAAAAATAAGGTTCCATTTTTGGCACGGTTCCGGTTTTGGCAACTCAAAAAAAAAAATTGTTGCCAAAAACGGAATCCTACTGTACTACAACTTGAGTTACAGCTAGCCATAAACCGTTGCCCATTGACCACTCGTAGGCGGTGCGTAGTGTTTGATATACTAGACCGTTGACTCACTGCTCCAACAGTAAAACACCATTATCTCGGAGTTGTATTTTGTTGAAAAGTTCATTCGCAGCGATCATGATATCTCAGGAACCAATTAATTGATCAATCTGAAATTTTCACTGGTTGTTCCTTATTATATTATCTACTTTTTCGGATGACAGGTATGATGTTGTTCATATCAACCCTCCCGCAACTTGACGTTTAGCCTAAGTTCCATGAAACCACCATGTTTAGAATGATGTCGCCACCATAGAACGCCGTCCACAAATTGCGATACTGTAAATTTCTATGCGAGAAAATAATTCCGTGACGTCTTTTACGAACTTGTTTTCTTTATTTACCATCGGAAGCGGTAATCAAGATGATCATTTCAAAACAGCGTAATAATTTAATATAAATACAGACAAGTTAATTCGTCATTTTGGAGTTTCATAAAATGATTACAAATTGGGCCGAATGTAAAATGTAAAATGCATTTTTTGATATGAGTGCACTTCTAGTGTGAACTATTTCTTCTCCCGTCGCCCTTGAAATATCTTTCGCATATGACAATTCTCGAAAGTTTGTCGTTAATCTTAAATAGGTACACTTAGTTTCGTGATTATCATTTTTCACTTCGCATTTAACAAAGGCGGGATTGACTTCGATTGTTTAGTTTTGGACAGCATGCGACATTTACGGTGCAAAGGTTTCCACAAAATTCAGAAGTGATGACAGCTCATTTTCTATTGGAGAGGGAGAAAAACAGTCCAGTATCATTGTGTGTGTTGTTTACATTGCAATGCAAATATTACTACCTAATATCTTAAAACTAAATGAAGATGATCACTAACTAACATAAGCGCCGTTTGTTTGTATGCTGATGATTCCAAAAAATCATGCATCATTTAAAAATTATGATTCGGAATAAAGATGCATTATTTTTATAACAAAACAACACCAAAGCCAAAAAGTCTTCAAAAATGAATTATCGGAAGTTAAAAAACCTGAACAAGAACATTTTCACTGTGAACAAGTTTACGCTTTTTTTTTAGAAATTGCTCTTGAATAGAGATTGATCCGCCATTTTAGACCCACAGACCCAAAAAATGTGGTTTCAACGATTTGTATAGGAGTTGTTATGTTGTTCCCCCTCTGTTTATTATAGAGAATTTAACTCTAAGGGTCATTCTCCACCGATAGGATGGCAGGTTTGGTAGGTACTGTTTCATTGGACACAGAAACTCGGAAAAAGATTTTGCTGCGTTCTTACGTATTTTTAAATCTTATTTTATTAACAGTTCCATGTACACTAGTTTGAAATGTAAAAACAGCAACTTTTTTGCTTTGATGTTACTAATGTGGTCATTAGCCTGACATCCCGGATGATTTCTTCGACGATAATTTGATCTCATCCTGTTATGGTAAACGACAGACTAGATTTTTTTTGGTGAGACCGAAACAGTTTATCTAGAACCGTATAATAATGTCCTGTTTTTTTTATCAATTGTGAATAAAGAACCGCTCTAATCTAGGTCGTGATCTGATTGTGATGGCGATTGCCAATTTAAGGCAATTAGTTTTGATCATACGGATTGCTATCTTATGAATCTGGAATGAGAGTTGAGCCAAAGTCGGTTGCGTGCCAGGCAATACCAACTACGTTAACAGTTTGTATATTGTCCTAAAATCTGATGGTCATTTTATTCTTGTTGATATATTAGTATGCCAGAATGAAAATTTAGATCAACATTTGGGGTTATTATTTTAGCCATTTATTATACGTTGGCGCATCGTTTAACAGTTCTCAATTGAAAACAGGAATTTAGTAAGAATAGCAATTATTTTTATTAGATAAGCTAAATGTTCCTAAATCATAATTTGTGCTGTTAATGATGTGGTTCTACCACAGACTAACAGACATAACACTCGAAAACAATGTTTCGCCCGCTTTAATGGTCATTTTAAATATATTTGTAGTTGGGACTGTGGCCACGACAATTTAGGGGGAAAATGCAATTTCCGCAAAAACTTTTGATTCAAATTTCAGAAGAATTTTTGTATACGTTTTGAATTTTATTTTATTGTTCCATTCCAGCAAACACCGAAAAGTCTCGATACATTTTGCATGTGTACCTGCAAACTTAAACATATTGTAATAAATGATGGCTGCTAAGCTGTTTTCGTGGGGAAATGGAGAACAGTGAGTCTTGTTATGTAAGCTATTCAAGCTATGCTCAATAGAGTGGCCCAAAGTTGTATGTGAAAAAAATGCAAAGTGCGGAATTTCAAACCTTGCAGCTGAATATGATAGTTTGGGTGGCTAATAAGCTTCCCTGAAAATTTCAGCACATTTGGTACACTGGAAGTGGTTCCGCAAATGGCTCAAAGTTTGTATGGGAAAAAATGATCAAATGTATGGAGAAATGCATCAGTTTCACATTTTCAGATCTAGGTGGCGCTGTAATCGATCAATGTTTTTCGTGAGAAAAATTAAGAATCTTCTTGTAACAACAAATCGACTCGTGAAGACTGTAAGTCAATCCAACAAAAACTAACAAAGTTATAAGCGCGCAAAGTTGATGGTGTCATGGGTTGTAGTTGGGGTGGCTCTGTCGAAAGTGAAAAAAGCGGCTTATGGTGAACGCACGATTTGCATGAGGTAGACAACTACATGAATTTCAACTTTTAATAACACGAACTGCTGACCATTTGGAAGGGCAGTATCTTCGGCAAACTGAATCAGAATGTCAAGGGCTTTCCGATGAAGAACAAGACAATGCAGAACTATCCCACCAGGTGGCTCTAGGGAATAGGCAAATGACCTATAGTTAACTTATAAATTGGGTCATATCTCATGATCGGAAACACTTAGCGGGGTGGACGTTTCGACAATGTAAATCATAATATCAAGTGCTTTTCGACAGAGCATATTTTAACTTAGAATTTTTTCACTGGGTGGCACTAGAGTGCCTGAGAATTTCTTATACATTTGATATTGGGGCATACCTCGTGAGTGAAAATACTTGACGGGATAAAGTATTCGGCAAAGTAGACTATATAATCAAGGGCTTGCCAACGGAGAACAGTTTTATTCAAAATTCTTCCCCTGTGGCATCAAGGCATATAAAAATGTCCTATTCTGTTTTCATTAGGTTATGTTACGTGATCAAGTGGTTAAGACTTGATGTCGCGAAGTCTTCCGTAAAACAGATTATAACTGCAAGAATTTGTACTGCTGAACATAATCCTCGTTCTAATTGAAACATTTCTTTTTTAAGAAATTTTAGGTCAGGACATCATTACTGGAGCTGATTGCGGCCTGTTCTGAAGGAGAAAAATTTTGAATAAAACTGTTCTCCGTTGGCAATCCCTTGACTATATAGTCTACTTTGCCGAAGACTTTATCCCGTCAAGCGTTTCCACTCACGAGATATGACCCAATATCAAATGAATAGAAAACTCTCAGGCACTCTAGCGCCAACCTGTGGAAGAATTCAAAATTAAAATATGCTCCGTCGGAAAACCACTGGATCTTATTATATACATTGTCGAAGCGTCCACCCGGCTAAGTATTTCCGATCATGAGATATGACCCAATATATAAGTTAACTATAGGTCATTTGCCTATTCCCTAGCGCCACCTGGTGGGATAGTTCTGCATTGTCTTGTTCTTCATCGGAAAGCCCTTGACATTCTGATTCAGTTTGCCGAAGATACTGCCCTTCCAAATGGTCAGCATTTCGTGTTATTAAAAGTTGAAATTCATGTAGTTGTCTACCTCATGCAAATCGTGCGTTCACCATAAGCCACTTTTTTCACTTTCGACAGAGCCACCCCAACTACAACCCATGACACCATCAACTTTGCGCGCTTATAACTTTGTTAGTTTTTGTTGGATTGACTTGCAGTCTCCACGAGTCGATTTGTTATTACAAGAAGATTCTTAATTTTTCTCACGAAAAACATTGATCGATTACAGCGCCACCTAGATCTGAAAATGTGAAACTGATGCATTTCTCTATACATTTGATCATTTTTTCCCATACAAACTTTGAGCCATTTGCGGAACCACTTCCAGTGTACCAAATGTTCTGAAATTTTCAGGGAAGTTTATTAGCCACCCAAACTATCATATTCAGCTGCAACGTTTTGATTCCGAGATTTAAGGTATTTTGGGCCAGGCTAATGCTCAATTGAACTATCCAAGTCATTTTTGGACCACATACATTTGGAGCAACATCAGATGTTGCTTCAAGCTGTCCTCAACCCCTATCTGACAGTTTTCACTCCGTTGTCTGACATATTCTTGTTGGTCACATCATTAGCGTTTCTGCATTATTTTAGAATCTTATTTTATCTCGTAAAGATAAGAGAAAATTTAATAACATTTTTTTTGTTGAAATCAACTAATTAGGAAAACAAGAATTCATTTTCTTATTTTTTTCATCGAATGGCTATCAGTGAAGTTATGAGCAATTTTTGAAATTGCAATAAGCTAATTATTTTTCATCTCTTGAGATGCAAAACTACATGTGGAATAAATTTTATTCGTAGTGCTGGCTTATTAAATAGAATAGAATTAACAATTATACATTTCATGCGAAATTAAATTCATCAATCCAATGCAAACAATCCGCAAATCCCTTTTTGTCATTTCGTCTCTTTTAAGATTCATCACAAAAATTCATTATTTTTTTAAGTTTGCGATCCACAAAAGAGAATGTTATGAGAAACACAACTAAATATTCAATTTACGTATGCAATAAACTGACCTCCGGAGTATTTCAACAATTAAACTCTATACTTTCAATCGTCGGTCGATGAAACAAAACGTCAATCAAAATAATTCATTATTTTGAAATATGTTGTATTTAATGCTGAACTAGTTTAAATCAACAATAAGATCAGTTGAATTTCAGTTTTTCTGAAATGGTAGTGTAACGGCATATGCGATTGTGTCCAGGCTAAAACAAACATTACAAGCAGAGACAAGGTTTTAAAGCTTTTACCCAGGAAAGTTTAGCGAGTTTTGTGCATATGCTAAAATCTTCGTATGCACGCTGAGACTGATAGCATCAAAACAACAGCTAGATTATTGTTTTCAATAAAAAGTTAGTTCGACCAAACATCAACTAAACGAAATCAAGAATTCAACTACTTTTTTAGTTAAAATTGTGATAAATCGGTTTTCAGTGTACATATACTTTCTACCTTCACGGTATGCACAGAACATAACAAGGAACCTAAGTAACCATAAGCATTGAATCAACGATCATTGGACGGTGATTGAACCATTGCGCAATATTGTATATATATTTGCACTAATGTTATTGTTATTTATCAGTGTGCAATCTGGCTGTCTCAAAAACCTATTTTTGCAACCTATGGGCATTAACTGTACGCCTACCGTCTCACCGTTGCACATGTCAATGTGTACAGAGCCTTATGCACCGGGGACCGCTCAACCGGCTTCCCATGAGCGTTATGGCGGCTCAGAGCCTGTCCTTCCATGTTGCTTAGAGATACATTGCTTCTATGCAGATCCACACATACATTCATACATACGAGCTTACACTCCTACATACACACATATTTGACGTCTTTCATCGAGTCTGTTCAATTCTATGGAATTTTATCCGACCATCGCGTTAGAGCCCAAGTCATTGTGGAAAATTTCGCATTGAATCCGCTGCTGTCTCTTTCTAATCTTCTTTATATCTCCTAGATCTGAAGCGTATCACTCGACTATTAATGGATACGGTAAACATAGTAGTCGCCGTGTTAGTCCTTACTCACGAATTCTTTTTCTTGCGACTGTGCTATTTCACATTCATCTTATAACAGAATTCAATTATCCCTGTTATGGTCAATATTCATATTCGTTTCGATCCTCAATTTTTTCTATCATCATTATGCTGAGTAGCTAGACGGGAGAAGACGTTTTAGAGTTTCACAAAAGGAATCACTGCCCGTAAAGGACATGAGAAATATTTATCCACGTACTCCATAATTTTTTTTCAAACCGAATGTCCATCTGGTTCGTCTTAAACATACCGCATCGACCCGGAAGGGTCACCATTTCTGAGGGCTGGTGTGCTTGGTCGAGCTAAATAATCATAAAAAAGTCCTAAATAAATAACTACATATTTCTTGGGTGCCAGTCCAGTGCTCTTACCCGTACTAACCCATACCCAAGGTCAACGTCGACAACTAACAGGATCCACATATCCTTCTACCCAGGCGAAAATATATATCCACTTGTAAGTAGAAGCACACGTCTATTAACCAGCCATGAAGACATCCGAACCAATGATAATGGACCATGCCAGTCGAAGGTCACAGGCCTAGCGCCATCCCGTACAATCCCTGAACTGTTTGAGCTGGAATAATAATATGTGTTAGTGCTACTTACAGATTACATTTCGGGGATAGTGTCTCACTTCCCCTATTACAACGTAATACATTCGAAGTTGCAGCTTACCGCTGCTCATCTCTTCTGGTATTTCAACACCGTCAGTCGATCGTCTCATAGAATCGATATCTCTGTCATCGAATCCGGCATTTCCTTTGGAACTCTGCTGGCGCGAATATCAATTATCTGAAGCGAAAAAGACATTATATATCACTTCATACACATTCCCTAAATTTAAAATCAACGAAGACCGTCTGCCCTTTTTAATGCAGAAACGCCATCAAGAATACGTCAAACAACCTTAATTGACCCCTTTCGACACCAGTTTGGCCTTACCAAGCCGTAACGTGGGTGGCGGCGTGAAAGTTGGGGTTGAAAACATCTTGAAACAACGTCTGATGTTGCTACAAATGTATGTGATCCAAGACTGACTTAAATAGTTCCTTTGAGCCTAGTTTACATACCTTACCTAATTAGACTCACTGTTCTCCATTCATCCACGGTTATGCATTTGCACTAATAGCATTTACAATGCAATGAAGCTCAGTCGGGATTACACATTCTTATCACGATGACAATTTTTTTTATAAAAGTATTCTGAAAATGCGTGAATGCATTGAAAAGTTCTTGTACTGCTACCACGCTAATGTCCTACCAAAAAATCCTATTTGCCAAGAAATATAGTGAGTGCATGAAATTGTTTTAGCAAAGACACGCTTGAGTTCACTGCACCCAATTATGCGAAAAGATGAATCGAAAATGACACCTAGACTGCCCGTAATCGCAAGTCAGTCCCATGTTCTATGGGATTCCCTAAAAAAAGAAAAAGTGGAATCTTGATGACTTGTCTTGACTAGATCATGAACGTCACAAACAGTTTATTTGGGGGTTTGATTATTTGATGTACTATTTGTGAACGATTTGTACGGGTTAAGATCAATTTTGTGGAACTCCCATATTGAAAAATATTCCACAGAAAATAACAAGCAGAACTAATTTTCCCACTAAATTACGTGTCGAACAACAATCACACAGAAAGAATTGATACATTGAGAATTGAATTAAGTTGCTGTTCTAAATGCCAATACGGAAAACACACTTGTTCCAACTCATTCTCATCCGTAATGCAGTAGCAAAAACAGCGAACAAAAAAAATAAAACAATGACATAAAGATCACTCAAACCAGCCGCTCCTTGCTGTTTTCCTCTTCCACAGAATATCGAAATTCACACGCCTTCGAGCTCGTCCATTATCAACAATCAGTTTTACGACTCTAGTCTTCCTAAAGTGTTCCCGTAAATCATTGCCCACAAAGTGCCGTGCTGAATGAGCATCGAATAGCAAAGACAAAAAGGTGAACCTGCTATTGCACCAAATTGTTCTATTTCTGATCGACCTGATCGCAGCAAAAAAAAATCCGCTCTCTAAATCAAAACTTGATCACTTTAATGGTTTATACGGAATCCCTTTTCCCAAAAAAAAAAGCAAAAAAAGAAACACTACACCTGCGTCCTTCCTTCTCGAGGCATAAAAAACCGTCCCAAATGATTCTCTTCCTTTTGAGTGGATCCTTCCTGGATCGGAATACCTTTTTCGAATCGATTCTCCACGCCTCATTGTCGGCGCCATCCATCCAGTGCAGTGTAGGCAGGCCGTAACCGTATTTTTACGACTTTACAACTCCCATCCGATTCCGGTAACGATCGTCCATCTCCTCACAATAATGGGTAGGTAAATGTGACTTTTGCTTTTGTTGCTCGATCTCGGCGGTATTGTCAAGTTCAAGTTCTTTACTCGAGTGCGTTCGTTGGCCTAAGCCAGTTCGTCGCTTCTGAGCGTACAAGTCTTTACGCGGTAATCAGACGAAACCGTACACAGCTGCTGTTGATGTTATTGTATGACTTAATTGTGTGACTTTTCGCTTTTGTTTTTCTTGGTAGTGCTCGGAGCGACGGGGAAGTAGTATGTTTCAGTAAACGGCGACTATAAGAAAAAAAAATATCATTATTTTGATGATTTAAATCTAATCCTTTTATAGCGAAATGGTAACTAATATCTTAATATTTTTGAATTGGAAATATCAAATTAAAATTGTTCAATCAACTATCGATCAGTTCATTTATATGGTTCGTTCAATCTAACTGATCTTGTTTCCATCAGCAGGAAAAAAGCAGAAATTCATTGATCCCCACTTTTAATTGCTCCAGCTGCATATTTTTCCCTTTTACCACATGTGATCTGTTGAAGCCAAACGTCAAAACGTGACGCTATTGCACTCTCTGTTTCGTACGAAAGGTATGTGCCCGATGGCAAGGTCCCATCACAGTTTTCAATGAAGCTGCGCAACAACACTCTCACGTAATCGTACGCGTACCCGTCTTCTGAGGTTGCATCAATTAAATCATAGGAAAAATAGCTAAGCAAAACGATACGCGGCATGAGTGAGTAGCAACGAGAGCAAGGTGCACCTTTGTGCAAGGTTACATTTTTTCCTCCGGTTTGGGAAAAAAAGCAGTAAATGAGTTGCTTTGCGGGAACTGCTACTGAACCATTTTTCTTCTTATCACTTTTTATGGTGTTTCACCGCGCCGGTGAAGAAATGATGATGCCAATTGAATAATAGAGGAAAACTCCGACAACCATTCTCTTTAAATGGAAATTACTGCGGCACTTTCAATTAGGTAAGAAATTGAAACTACGCCTGCGGAGGAAGAAGGGTGGCCCGCAGCGTCTGAGTCGTGGCCGCCGGGGCAAGTTCAAGCGCCAAGAGCACGTGTTATTTTTTTTTGCTTCTCCCCTCGGAGTCTGTACCTGTCTTACTTGGGGCCCTACCCTATACCGAGAGATATATGAAGGATGGAGTTATGCGAGATGACAACGACCGCACCAGGCCGACTGTCGGCGGCCGGCAGTAGAAATGGAAAGGGTGCAGTTTTCTCAGCTCACTCAGTTGATGGTAATGCTATGAATAAATTTCCCATATTATCAGGTTATGCAAAATGATTTAATCAATGTCGGTGGGAGATTGGCGAACGTTGAACCTGAGAGTGTAAGGAGACTGCATTTATGTTGATGTTTCGATGTTTTACTGCGGTTTTAATTTGTACTTTATAGAGTACGCAGCACGAACAGACATATTTTCTTATTCTCTATGTATCGACAGAACATTCTGGAGGAAAATCATTTCACAAGCCTGGCTCACGGAAAAAAATCTGTTCATGAATTCATGAAGAAAAAATCACGATTTCGTTAACTGGACGAATTACGAAAATCGTGACCAAGTTCCTGAAATTGAGAATAATAAAACTCGTATTCATGAAATTATGTGTGATTTAAGAAAAAAACTAGTTCGCGCAGAAATCTAAATGGCGTTGCATTGAAATGTTTGGTTGGGTTACTGTGGTTGTTCCCTGGACATGTTTAGTCTTTAGTTTAGTATGAACAAGAGTACTTTGGGGATACACTGGTTTGTAGTAGTATCAATTAAAACGATGTTCATTATTTCAGGAGCTTACTCGCGATTTTCGTAATTTCTCATCACATAACTCTGATATTTTCCTTTTGGGTTTTTTTCTGGTAGAGTCGCCAGATTTATGTTTATGATTTCACGGCTTTAATCACGATATTCGTAATTCCTATTCACGTATTCGTGATCTTTTATTCACGAATTTCGTGTTGGATTTTTCCGACATTAGGCCGAATAGACATTAGGCCGAAGGGACATTAAGCCGAATGCTTATCAGGCTGAATGGTCATTGGACCGAATAAAACAAAGAGAGTGATAGATGAAGTGGTTGGAACTGAAAACAATGATCAGTTTTCAATTCAATATTAATTCTTCAAAAGGGCTAATGAGATTTTTGTAAACAAACTTGTTTCGCTCCTTATTCCGCTGCCGAGTTGAATTTCATGAAAGATACACATGAATCAACATCTTTACCCTTGGTAGAATCAATTTCAAATGTTTTCTGTGGTAAAATTGTAACAATTTAAGAGAAATCAGCAAAACAAAAGTTTGTTTACAAATCTTATTAGCCCTATTCAAAAGTTGATATGGAATTGAGGGATATTTTTCAGATTATTTTTAAAAAACTTAGGTTTTTTTTACACGGTTTTTTTACACGGTTTTCGCAATTAGCATGGTTTTTTTTGCACGGTTTTCGCAATTAACACGGTTTTTCGCAAAAATATTCTAAGTCCTTTTAAAGGCAAAAGACTTAGACGATTTCTCAACAATTTTTTTGCACGGGTTTCGCAAAAATGTTCTAAGTCCTTTTGGAGGCAAAAAACTTAGACGATTTTTGATCAATTTTTTTTTGCGCGGATTTCGCAATTAACACGGTTTTAGCAAAAATCCTTATGAAGGCAAAAGACTTAGACGGTTTTTGACCAAGTTTTTTTTTGCACGGATTTTGAAATTTACACGGTTTCTGCTTTTCCATTTTGAATGTAAAGAATTTCGAAGATTTTTGGAAAAGTGGAAGTGATTGCTTTTGGAACAGCATTAACGAGTAGATGCCAAATGTTCATGTCTGAGGCCATTTAGAAAACCAAGATGGCGAATTCTGGTTCAGTGGAATTCTCTGAAACCCCATCAATATGGCTATTTTTGGAACGGGATTGATGAGTGGACGTCAGATATCGATGGCCATATTGAAAACAAAGATGGCGACTTCTGATTCGGTGGAATTCTCTGAAACCCCATCAATATGGATATTTTTGGAACGGGATTGACGAGTGGACGTCAGATATCGATGTTTAAGGCCATTTTAAAAACCAAGAAGGCGACTTCCGGTTCAGTGGAATTCTCTATAACCCAATCAGCATGCATATTTTCAGAGCGGGCCTAATAGAGCGCATGATAGAGATCAGTGTCAGAGGCCATTTGGAAAACCAAGATGGCGACTTCAGGTTCATTGGAATTCTCTAAAATCGAATCAATATGGGTATTTTTGGAATGGAATTGACGAATAGACGCTAGATGTCGATGTCTGGTGCCATATTGAAATTCAAGATGGCGACTTCCGGTTCTGTAGAATTCTCCAAAGCCCAATCAATATGAGTATTTTTGGAACGGGATTGACGAGTAGGTGCCAAATATCAATGTCTGAGACCATTTCGAAAATCAAGATGGCTACTTCGGTTTAGTAAAATTTTCAATTACCACAACAATGTGAGAATTTTTGTAATAGCGTTAATGAATAGATACCGGATGTCAATTCCGGAAGTCATGTTTTCATCTAAGATGGTGACTTCTATTTTAGTGCCAAGACGATGTTTTAAATATAAAGACACGCGGCGAGAAAAACAGTAAATTTGGCTGCACGGTTTTACAAATTATTTGTCTGCTAGTTTTGGCAACCAGGAATATTGTGTAAACAGCGAGTGACTTGTAGTTTTAATGAATGCTTGGCGAATACCTTTTTTGAAATATTTCCCACAATACTCAATCATGTAACTTGAAAACGCATTGATTTACGTTACTGAGCCTGTCTACATGTTTTTCGTTGCACTAGAAAAAAATGTATCGAGGATGCAGGATGCAGACATGCATTTCTTTTCATTTCAATCTCGATACTCCCCACGCATTACTTCCTAAATCCGCCATATTTGTTTACATTGCTAGTTTGGAACCGTTGTTTTGGGTTCGATTGGAACTTTTGGCTTCAGTCTTCGCGCATCTCAATAAGCACCATCTCTGCTTTAGTGTACATCTCATTCATCTTAAGGGGGCATCTGGTGTAGTTTGGCAAAAAATCGACTTCTTTTTTCTCCGCTTAATTGTTAGTATTGATCCTCTAGAATAGTCTCCCGCAATCTCGGTAACCACGCTGAACTTCTTTTGTTTTAAACAGCCATGCATTCCTCGCGCGTATTTGCTGTGACACACGCAGATTTCAATCTATCGGCAACAGTTTTCTTAAGACTGACAGCGATAAAAATACAGTGTGAACAATACACTTTAAACTACTTCCACCCAAATTTTTAAGAGAAAATACCAAATGGATTGTTTTCCACGTCATTTTTTGCCGTGATGCAATTTGATATGGAGTATCCTCTAATAGCGTTTTTTCGAAACCGCGTTTTTCAAATTGGTGAACACGATAACTAAAAAACTAATCCAAGAATTGACTTGATTTTTTTATGAAAATGCACAATATGTGTAGCCTGTCGGTGAACCACAGAAAACAGAATGAAAAAATTGTTCTATCTATTATTTTGAAGAAAAGTGCACGAATTTTACAGAAAAGTATGAGATTTTTCGGTTTACGTGAAGCCATTTTCCTAAACTCGAACTTTTTTTTGGGTTCATCGAGTAACTACAAGTCTCAGCTTTACAAATTTTACTTAATTTCCTGTGTCAAACAATTTTATCAAGAGTCATCGTGTTAGCCGCGGCGCTCCTCGACGTGGAAATGGTTGGACGTCTACTCTTGGAACGCTCGTATGTGTGGCTCTGCGTGGCTGCCGACCCTATTCTGCGCGGCGTGTGACGTGAGACGACTAATCTCACCTCACTCTACGTGACTTCACCCAATTCTGAAGAGTCACTTCGGGTGACGTGAGACTCCCATTTAACCGCAATGAGGAATCTCACCTCACCCGAGTCGACTCTCAGAATCGGGTGAGAAAAGTCACGTAAAGTGAGGTGAGTTTCGTCGTCTCACGTCACACGCCGCGCAGAATAAGGCCGTGCAAATATTTTTTTTCGTACAGAATAAACGTACAAATTTAAAACTTAGCTCAGCTTTTTGATTCGACTTTGAGTCTCGCATGAAGATTCGCTCGATGAGCTCTAGCAGACGAACCAACTCAAATTCGAGTAAATCCATTTATGAGCACATCTATCTTATCTTATAAATGCAAAATATACAAAAATAAATGTATCTTTTTGTTTTACGCTGGATATTTATACTAAATAATCAGAACCATCTTGGGTGTTACAATGACGTCAGACCTCTGGCAACTGCATATTTGTCAATCCAGTTCCAAAACACTCCATGTTGTGAGTTATACAGAATATCGCTAAGCAGATAGTCTCAATGTTGTATTTCAAAATGGCCTCAGACATTGATCTCTATCATGCGCTCATTAGGCCCGCTCGGAAAATATGCATACTGATTGGGTTATTGAAAATTCTGTTAGACCGGAAGTCGTCATCTTGGTATTCCAAATGGCCTCAGGCATCGATATTTGGTGCCTACTCGTTAACACTGTACCGAAAACAACCATATTGTTAAAGTGCGGGACAAAAGGAAACCTCAAGATCCGACGTTTCCACTTTTCCAAAAACCTAAGGAATTGGAAAAAGCAAAAACCGTGCTACTTGCATAATCCGTGCAAAAAACCTGTTCAAAAATCGTCTAAGTCTTTTGCCTTCAAAAGGACTTAGAACATTTTTGATAAAACTCCGAAATCATCCCTTTTCCTAAAATCGTCTAAGTCTTTTGCATTGAATGTAACGCGGTTTTTTTTGCACGATTTTCGGAATTAACGCGGTTTTTTTGCACGGTTTTCTGAATTAACACGGTTTTTTTACACGGATTTCGCAGTTAACGCAGTTTTTTTTACACGGATTTCGCAATTAACGCGGTTTTACACTTGAGATATGGGAGGATTTGGGGTAAAACGGGTACACATGTTTCGTGAGGTCATTCTAACTATCTTCAATCGATTCCCCAGAAGTTTTTGCATAAGAAATACTACTTTTGACCAACCACATTCAGCCACTTTCTGAAATGTAGAGCCAGGTTTAACTTTATACTTGAGTTATGGGAGGAATTGGGGTAAAACTGGTACCTACGTTTTGAGCGACCAGTCTAACTATATTCAAACGATAACCTGGATTTTTATACATAAGAATCATCACTTTTGATCAGCCGCATATAGCCTTTTACCGAAATATAAAGCCAGGATTAACTTCAAACTTTACTTTTGCGGAGAATTGGGGTAAAATTCGTGTATACGTTTCGTGAGATTATTCTAATTATCTTCAATCGATTCTCTGGACTTTTTACATAAGAAATACTAATTTTTGTCAAGCGTTTTCAACCTTCTTCCGAGTTATATATTCAGTTTTGAACATAAACTCAAACGAAAGGGGAATTGGGGCAAAACGAGCATGATAGCGTACCGTGCGGTCGTTGTAAATACTAGCAATCAATTTTTCAGACCTTTTTACATAAGAAAAACGTTTCCTTGTATACGACATCCAGCCTTTTAAAAAAAAGTCGCATTTTGGGTCCATTTTTTCCCACTGTGCAGCGGGTCGGCGACCACCTCGTCCGGCGGATCCTTGGCCTCGCTTATACGGCTAAGCCGCATCACTCTGTAAGCGGTAGAAAATTCAAAAAGTAAATAAATAAAAACAATAAATAAATATGTGTGTTTCTGGCGAAACGTTTTTGTTCATGTATGTATGCCTACTCAAAAAGTGGCGTCTTAGTGGCATGTACAATGACAACTTTTAGAATAAGTAAACCGCTTTAATTAACAGATTCGAAATAAAGAGAAAGAATTTTGGTAGAAGTTGTATTCTTAAAATGCCTCTTGGTTCTATGTACGTGAATTGTTATCTGGGTCAACTTCTGTAATTTTACTTGCTGGATAGAAGTCGTGCTCAGGATATAATTTGAAGGAACAGCTCATATTAAAATGAAGGATGAAAATCATTGATGTAAATTATTTTTTTAATTGAGTTAGGGAAATAATTAGAGATTTTGAGAGAGGATGAAAGAATGAAATTGGAAAATAAACCAATGTTTTCATTACACAAGACTTTATAATACATGAATAATTGAATTGGCATAGAACAGATTATTTTGATTACGGACATATTTGATATGCTTAGCATCCTTCTGCCTAAGAGCCTAATGGCCGGACATCGTTGCCGACGTAATGTAAAAAATAAATGATATGAACGCCTGACGTGGCTACCCCACGTCATCGTTTAAATCCGTGTACCGGACTTAAATTGGTAAAAAAATATTTGTATTCTCCAGACAATGAAAACAATAAGAGATTCATTAAATCGAGATTCGCAAAGTCCCGAAAGCTGTGCAGGATAAGCTTCGGTTCCCTTTCCCTCCTCTCTATTAAACATCCGATCTAATGTCCATTCGGTCTAATGTCCATTCGGCCGAATGTTCTTCAGCCTAATGGCCTTCGGCCTAATGACCAGACACCGTTTGCAAGTTACGCCAATGGTTATCATGTTCGGATGCAACCCAAGAGCGAATCTTGTGCTTTATGCAACTTATCGAAAGTGGTAGAACTGGTTCTGGACCAACGAAGTCGTTCGCCCATTCATTTCCAGTAATACCGGAATGACCGGGTACCGATAGAAGATAGGTAGCATTTGAATTGCTAAGTTCTTCGATTTTAGTTCGATATGCGATTACTAATTTCGAACTCAAATCAGCCAAGCTGAGTGCTTTCTGGGCAGCCTGACGTTCAGAGCAAAAATAAATTCTTTTACCGCAAATTCTGTGTCTGTGATTCCAAGCTTTTCTTCATAACTTTTTGAGTCGAACAATTTCGGTATTGCACCAAGGTGTTTCTCTAGATGCACGCATAACTCGAAGTGGACAAACCTCTTGGTATGCTGCTACTATGAGTGAGCTTGTTTTATCCACGATCTCATCCAAGTCACTTGGAGATGATTTAATCGCCGGAAGATACCCATGAAACCTAGTCGCCAAGCCCTCTTCGTAGAGGTCCCAGTTCGTATATTTAGGATTACGATATCAGACGGTTCGAGCTCGTTTGGTACGAGCCAGTTTGCCAACCCATGCGCAATACCGTCAGAGCTGAGAGTTATATCTAACACCTCTTAACTCATGTGTAAATTATGGAAATTGCCTTTGTCCCAAATCTATCCTTTTCATTATGTCTCTCTCGATCTCTACACCCTTATGCAGCTTTTCATATAGAGGTAGTAATCTGTTTTAAATAAACTGACATGCAAAACTTTTGCACCTGTCATAACCAGTGACGACAGTGACATGCATCCTCTAAAGATTTGTTTATTTAGTTCCCCCCCGGGACATTTGTTTGATTCAATATGTGATTACTTATAACATCGTAATGGGGAAAATTGGTGTTGATTGCAATTTTTTATTGATTCAATGTCGATGGTTAAACAAGAACATTAGTTTTGTAATTAAGTTTTTACGGCCCTATATCAATCAACATCATCAACCATGCTTTGCAATGTGATTTTCTGGTGGCAGGTGTACTCAATCGGTCGCAATAAATGCTCCAGAATAGTAGCCTACCTTGCGAATTCCGTTCTTCCTGGTATCAATTTTCCATCGTTGTATATAGGGTACTAAATCTAATTTCAGCCTGGTATTTTTAACATCTCACCCATTTGAAGCCGTTGGTTACGATACAGGTTCCTTGGAATGAAACTGGAATATTGATACTAATTTATAGGCATCCCATTGTGGTGCACTCTCTTTAATAGGGCCAACTTACACACATTACCATACTGCTGGAATATTTTTTTGCTTATCGCAGCGATCACCAAGGTTTTCTGGGAATCGGTCCAAATTTATACAGCAAATAGTGAACTTTTATGGCCGGGATGCAACCAAGATGTTTGAAATTGGCAAACACTAACGTTTTGTATGGGGAGCGTGTGGCATGTTTGCACAAATTATATACGCCATAAAAAATATTTGATCGCGCACATGATCCTTCGTTATGATTCACTCGATTCGCCTTTGCACCGACGACGATAAACAGCTGTTCTTTCGCCTCGATTATCTTGTGAAAATTACGGATTTTTGATAGTTTATCTGAATTCTTCTAAATGATTCATTATTGATTTTTTCTACCTAATTTTTATCTTTTACCCCAATGTTACAACAATCAGCCAGAATTCCACTAACTTAGTTCACTAAGTTAGTGTTGGGTTCTGATGAGACGAAGTCGAAACGCAAATTCCATAACTAATTCAGAATTCCAAATAAAAATTGATTTTTTTAGATTCGTTCTGAGCCTATAAAATTTATTTATTTCCTTTGACCGCAAACATGGGTAATTTCTGCCACGCTTTAAAAATTTCCAATATATGGTGGGACCCTATAACAACTATAAATACATTCAATTTAGAAATTCATATAATCGGTTATTATGACAGATTTATTAAACAGATCCGGACAGCCGGCTGTCGTGAGTGTTGTCGACAGTGTAAAATGGACCGTAAACAATGAGTTTAAAAGTGGTATGGTGGAACTTTCATAAATTATGTCATGCAAAGATTACCCAAAACTAACTAACTCTCTGTCATATTACCACGTTATTTTCCCCTTGGTCTAATACGAATCAAATTCTTTTAGTTGTTCCTTCATTTTGTAGTACCACTTATATGCCACTACACGCAGAAGTGTTCATGTTCTATGGAATTTCCTATATACATGGCGCAATCGTGCGTAAAACGGCCGATTGCGTCAAAGCACATAACGTGCTCCCCTCCCATTTATGTCACAATTAGTCATATCTCTTCCTCCTAATAGCGTGGCAGAATTTATAAATGGTCCTTATTGGTATAATCACAAGCATATTGAGATCCCGTAACTTGAAATTTTCCACCTCGTTCGAGTAACCCTTCCGATATTACAATGAAGACGCGAAACAGAAAAATATAAATGCTGCGTTCCTAAACGATATTGATATCATGAACGAATCAAAACCCCCGTTTCCAAATAGCATTAAATATGACCATAAAACATTTGTTCCTCGTGCTGAAATGATTGCCGCAAATTGGTAACTGAATTTGAATTGATCTGGCGAATTGTCAATTCTCCACCTTCATACATAATTCAAAAGTCATTCACTCAGACAAGACCATGCGTATTTCCCACACGCATTAAAGACCCAGTGGATTCGTTTCCTAGTTGGTCAAATAAACACTAAACAAACAAATGAATTAGTTTGCTCAGTCTAAAGAAATGTCAGCTCGATGGGCATCAACCGGCGGATACGTGTTCCCTTACAATGCCATCAAATGAAAGTACATTTAAAATTACATACGGCAAAATATGTGCAATTCAGAATATAACAAAATGGAGATTGCTTAATTATTTGCATTTAAAAAAAGATCGGAAAAAATAGTTGCATAACCAAGGTGGTTCATTTTCAAAGATAGCACTGCTGATTAACCACTGTATAAAAATTGGTGATAAGGGACGCGGACGAACATAGCTGACCACCGCCAATGAAACTTATATTGGAATTATGGAAAGATACTCTCCAAAGAGTAAATTTGAATTAATCAAAATTTGTGCAAGAAGGATACAATATTTAAATGTAGTAGGGTTTCATGTTTCGCAATGAACTTATTAGTAACGATGCCTGGTGTTATAGCTGTAGAACCAAGCGCCTGCCACTAAGAAAATTAGGAACTTTGCAATCAAAATTATTGATTATTGTTCTCTGCACTCTGAACTTTGGACTCTGCATTAACTCTTTGATTCTGAGCACTCGCCTCGAGATTCTGTGCTATGGACTCTGGACTGTTGAGTGTGGTCTCTGAGCTATGGGCTCGGCGTCTTGATTCTGGACTTTGGACTCTGAACTGTGCACTCTGGACTCTAAACTCTAGACTATGCACTCGGGACTCTGGATTCTGGACTCCAGACTCTAGGCTCTCTCCTCGGGACTTTGGGTTCTGGTCGCTGGGCAATAGAATCTAAACTCTGGATTATCGAATCTGAACTCTGGATTCTGGACTCTGAACCTGAGTCTGGGTTAGGGGCTCTGGACTTTGAGCTCTGAATCATGTGCTGAGGACTCTGGGCTCAGTATTTTGGGTTAAGAGCTCTAGACTCTGGATTCAGGTCTCTGGGCTCTGGACTGTAGGTTTTTGACTCTGGGCTCTAGCATCTGAACTCTGCGCTTTGCACTCTGAGCTCTGCACTCGGAACGCTGGATTCTGGACTCTGAGTTCTGTCTTCGGAACTCTGGGTTCTGATCACTGCGCTATGGACTCTGGACTCTGCATTCTCGACACTGAACTCTGGATTCTGGACTCTAGGCTCGCCTCAGTATTTTGGGTTAAGGACTTACGACGCTGGATTCTAGTCTCTCTCTTCGGGACTCTGGACTCTGAGCTATAGAATCTGGAGTCTGGGTTCTCTCCTTGGGATTCTGGGTTCTGGCTATGAACCATGAATAAAAATACACTGAAAAAAATCAGTTTGGACAAGGAAAAGTTTTTTTCAAATAACTTTTCTTTATTGAAAGTACCCAACTTGATTTTTTGACGGTAGGTAGAGAACATAATTACCAATCTTGGAACAAAATTTCATCCAAATCAAAGATAGTTTTGTTTTGTAAATCGACTTTAAATTTTTAAAATCAGTTTTTTTTCAGTGTAGGAGTAGTTGAAGAATTTTTTAAATATTTTTATTCAAAAATTTGACTAATTTTGTGAAAATCACTTCTACTACATTTTTTTGTAAGATTTGTCATTTTTAGACTATAGCCATTTGAAAAAAAAAATTGGTGAAAAAGTTTGACCCTTTTCAAAAGACAGTCTAGATCATTTTTGGATAACAAAGTATGCAAACTGGCAAAGTCTTCATTGTGTTGCCAACTCTGAACACGATTCAGCGCGAAATTCGTCTAATGCAAATATATAATATTATGTAGCTCTAATAAATGTCACATTCAAAAGCCTGATATCGGCACTGCTCATGCTTGTAGAATGCTTCAATTGGTTGTCATTTTCCGCCATGTTTTTGCAGCACTTTCTTATGTTTCCCTTTCGGTATAAAGAACAAAAAGAAAAAATGAAGATATTACTTCGAACTGTAATTCATTCCCTTTTAATGCATTGAATACATATCGTTAATGGAATTTCGATTTCACTCGATACGAACAATGTTTACAGAAAATTAGTTTTAGTAATTCTATTTCCAGGTTTTAGTCACCGTTCGTGAATGTTACCGTTTTCCAGTTGATATTTTTCGTTGATAATTATTCAAAAACACAGTTTACAGTGTAGTAAGTCTCGAACAAAGGTCCTTGCCTCGTTCTTCATGGAAAGTGTGCTACTTTTGCAGCCTAGGCGAATGCAATTAAACATACCAAATATATCATACTCAGTTGCGTTTCGGCTTCGCCTCATCAGAAACCGACACTAACACATTGTCGGAATAGATTAGCGCTGGCTTGACGCAAATCCCTTAAAACTAAAACACACTTTGTGTTTCAATCGAACGACTGATCAAACGTGATGTCCCGTTCGAGCAGAAGTTCTGTTTATGCCGATGAAACACAGTGAAGCCGAAACTTGTCTTGGCTTAGCAGGCCTATGCGAAAGCACTATGCTATATTTCACCCTAAGGAGGAAAATTTGGTAAAAACCAAAATCTCTCACTAGGGTGAAAATTTGTTGGTAAAACTAGTCTTTGCACTTGAGGGCACAAATCCTTATTGCATACTCAGTTGCGTTTCGGTTTCGCCTCATCAGAAACCGACACTAACTTACTGTCGGCATAAACAGAACTTCTGCGCGAACAGGACATCACGTTTGATCAGTCGATTGAAACACAAAGTGTGTTTTAGTTTTAAGGGATTTGCGTCAAGCCGGCGCTAATCTATTCCGACAATAAGTTAGTGTCGGTTTCTGATGAGGCGAAGCCGAAACGCAACTGAGTATGAAATAAGGATTTGTGCCCTCAAGTGCAAAGACTGGTTTTACCAACAAATTTTCACCCCAGTGAGAAATTTTGGTTTTTACCAAATTTTCCTCCTTAGGGTGAAATATAGCATAATACCAAATATAGTTTTCAAGAGAAGTTGCACAACAAATAAACCCACAGCATGACAATAGCATTGTATCGGCTTTATATGTCCTATATAATAGCACCAAATGCATAGGTAAAGCATATATGCACTAAAGATCCTTGAAGCTTCTCAACTTTATGTACGTAAATAGAGCAAGTTGTAATGGTAAATTTCAGCTGTATCTAAATGCATTCATGATGCTAATATACAGCTATATTACATTGTAAATGCCTCAATAGAGTTTCAATGTAATATTAGTGTAAATGTATTGCCAATATTGAGCAATGGTTTAATACTTATGGTAACTTGGGCGTTACGGTAAACCATGCCCAAAAACAAGTGAAGAACGAAATCAAAGATGGCTTTTTGGTTACGGATTTCTGGCAACAATAAAAGTGTTTAATCTGATCTCAAGTAATTGTGGAAACAATCTCAAACTCCACTTGACAAAGAAAATATTTCATGTTGTGAAACAAAGTGGTCGTTCCTGTTTTCCGCCTAAGTAAAGAACACTTATGTACTACAACAAAATCTAACAAACATCCTTCGACATTAGATGAAACACATGAATTGGGCAAAAATAATTGACGAACAAACAAAATTCCACGGTAATCCAAACTAATAGCTAATATACCTAGGGAAGTTTTATACAATACCAGTCACTTTAAAACATAAAAAGTACCAAGCATCTAACAGTGATAACCAAAGCTGTTCTCACGGCGACCACATGGATGCAAACACGAACGGAGGAGAAGGCAGACGGAACGATCAACCTGACAATGACTCTCCACCGGGAAAGAAAATCCACACGCGGAGTGTGAAGCAGTACGCCCAAGATAGGCGGATTCATTAATAAAAGAAAATAAATAACCCAACCGAAGCTCCAATCAACAAACAGCGGTCAATATCCGAGCCCGAATGCTGTACGACCAGGTGCTGATGAAGCTCAATGGATGTGTCTTGAACGATGATGATGAACCTTATGCGAAATCCAATTTTAAACAAATCCTGGAGCTCAAATTTCAACAAGGCTACTGCTCGCGGTAAGTTTCCTGACTGAGTTAAGTTTGTTTTTACAAGAAAAATATGGTGTGGCAAGTGATCTGTTCCTGTGGCAAGAAAGCTAACAAATATACCAAAATATAGCAAAAAAAATTTCACCCTTAATTAAGCCTCATCATTGTATAGTTGATTTCCCTTCGTGCCCTGCAGCTGGCTACGTCCTTGAAGATAACTTCATCTACAATGTTTCAAGAATAGAAAAATGTAAAGACCTTCTAAAACACGAAACTGTTTCGTGTTGACTTGTATTGTCGCATTATGATTTTCCATAGAGAAACAGAGAAGACCAATAAATTCGTTATAACAAATTAAATGGGTAAAGATCCCATGCGATAACCACCATCACTCACCTGACCGTGGGAAACCTGGTTCAACGCAACAAGGGATGTGCCTTACCCACAATGCGGGCCCCGTCGGGACCCCTTCCCACTCTAAAAAGTTTGCATATTTATGAACCCATTTCGATGGCTTATTATTCGGTTGTGGTTTATTCTCCGTGAACCATCCGGGAAAATGATGTCCGTGAACTCACTCCGCCACTGCTGACTGGCCCGGCCTAACTATACCTGTAAGCCAAGGGCCCCGGCTGCAATTATCGCATGTTTAATTCATCTACCGTTTTTTTACTGGTACAAAAATTCTGGACATCGCACCCAGCTCCAACGGAGAAGAACTTCTTGAGAATTGTCCGTGCATCGAACAGACAGGGGGAATACAGACGCTTCCCACGGTCATGGGAGGGTGCGCGTCTATTTCTTTCACACCTGGATGACTTTCCTTACAAGAAACTGCAAGAAAGAAGCCCCTTTCGGTGGACTGGCTCACACGCTGCCTACCGAGTGTGTCGAAAAATAAACACTATCTGGGTGGAATCAAGTGAACAACAAGTGCGGGTGTGTTTGTGGGTGTGTGTGTGTATGTGGTAGTGTGTGAAGGTAGCAAATTATAACGGAATCATTCATGAAATTTGAACTGAGTGTGAACCAGTAAAAATTCAGCTTCTAGCAGATCACAATAACGTCAAAGTAGTGTTCACTGTGGAATGTTAGGTTGCCTTGGCAACAGTTTTACCGTTCTGTTGATTCGAATTCCGAATACGTATTTAACTCATGTTTATTATTGATTGAATGAGATCGATTTTTAACGTTCAGGTAAATTTATCTGTAAGAATAATCATTTTCATAAAATTTTCTTCGAAGGCAATAAAATGTACTCCTTGATTGGTTTAATTACTGATCAAACGAACGCTGTCATTATACTTCCAATTATTGAACCTGTTTTACTGACGATTCAAAGGCCAGACACTCATTATTGTGCAGTGAAGCAACTAAACGCAGTTATTTTTTGCAAATCCGTAGATTTTGAAGCCATTTATAAATTCTTTCGATTGTTTATCGCAATGTACTAATTTAGTATTATATCGAAAACCTACGAATAAGTGTCTATGTTTTTTGTCCAAAAAGGTAAACACAAAGATAAAATACTAGACGCCTGGATGTCTCTTTTTTCTAGCCTACTACCCAGTTGCTCAAGCACGTGTACCTAATAGCGAGTCATTATGCATTAAAGCAATAAAGGACTTAAAATAAGTAATTTGTTATATTCGGTTTTGCCTAAGGTCAACTCCTGCCAGCAGAAGACAAAAGATTAGTCCGTAAGATTTTAGTCTTGTTTCTAATGACCCTGCTTATTTGATATAAAAAGTGATAATGTCCAGTCCAGACTCTCGCTGAGAAGTCCAGTAAATTGTCTCAAAATCGTTCAATAATAGATGCCTGTTGAACATGTTGCGTTTCGACTTCGTGTCATCTGAATTCGACACAAACTTAGTAACAGGATTATGCTAGCGCCGGATTGACACTTACTCGAAATACGAAAACACTAGTTCTGTCATTAAGTTAGTGTCGGATTCGAAACGCAAATTACATAATTAGGAACGACACTTACCCCAAAAGCGAAAACACTAGTTCTGTCATCAAGTTAGTGTTAGATTCTGATGAGACGAAGCCGAAATGAAAATTGCATAGCTAATTCAGGTATAGGTTTTGTGCGCTTCACGCGCAAATATGGTTTTAAACAATTTTCCCCTTAGTGAACGAAGAGTAATTTTAACCTACAGTTTTTCTTTATTAGGGAGCAATATAGCATGGTGATTTGTTGGATGCCGTCCAACGTTGATTGGGTAATTTTGTAACATATATTTTCTAGGGGTCCCTTTTTAATTGGGCTAATGTGTTGTTTTCAGACTACGGTCAGCTGTAAAAATTTGTCAGCGAACCCAGATTAATCGGTTAGGTTGAGATTATGTTCAAACCTACGAATTCCAACTGAATTCCAAACACCCAACTACACCTTTTACTACTTTGAGCCGAAGCTAAAAAGCACATTTAAGACGAACACTTATTGCATCAAAAACGATAAACTACCAACAGGTGGAATCCGCCAGCTTGCTCATCGTGCTCGGTTGGATTAACAAAGAAATTGCTCGTGTAGTATAAGCCGTAACTAGTCGCCAACTGACGCAGGTATTGCACAACGTAATAACCTTCAAATAATTCCCAACGTCGTAGCATGATCGAAAACAATGTCGTCCTTCAACGGATAGGACTACGGAAGAAAAAGTACAACCACGAAGCACGTGGGCAACGATCGATGTTCGACCGACGGCACAACGGCTCTCCAACTGACCCTTTTCAGAGCAAATTTTTTGAACTAAAACAACTACTGTCACAGGACCGGCGGTTTGAATGAAGGTAGAGGAAAATTTTCGCGAATAAAAGACGATCAACAAAACCGGCTGCTCCTGTTCCTGTGCAATGGATCCCGAGTGCGCCAGGTGCTAAAAAGCTTCCACGCATACCCTAACACATGACTTGCTGAGATGTTGGCTGGAATGGGAACTGATCGGAGAGCGAACGAAAGAGAGCGTGCTCCGCCTTGGCATTCTCGCTTCAATTGTGATTCAGCTTTTGTACTCTCTTCGTCGACTTTTCCGTTAACGGAATAACGAAATATGAGAGCATTTGGTAAAAGCTTTCGCTCACTGCTCTCTCACTCCCTCCCGACCGGTATTCGCTTTTCAATCGTATGGCACCGATTTGAGGATCGCTCGTAAAAATCGCGTCGAATATGGTCAGCCTTCGCATTCGAGGCTGCGATTGGTTGCTCGGCGCGGCTTTGATGCTGGCTTTGGAGCCAAGTGCGCTCGCTGATCAAGCTGGGTTAGGTTCTGAGATGACGGTGTGTTGTGGGTTCGTCGTGTCAGTTTTAAATGCTTCAAAATTTTGAAAGAAATTTCCATATGTTGAGCAGTTAAGGAAAAGTGCTCATTACTGTCCGTATTCAATGTGTAGTTTAAACTGGCTTAATTTTCGCTGACCTCCATATTCTTCGGGTTATTAATGGTGGCTACAAAGTTGGAAAAGATCATGTAAATTTAGGCCTTCTGAACCTGACATATATGAGCGTCGAAAATAATATAGTCTCGGTTTTAATTTTACACGACGTTAAATTTCATGAACCTGTAATTTCGATTCAGATTGAACGATCTTTTAAGCGATGGCAAGTGTAATTTTAGGGTTTTTCAGTACCCGCAACCTGCTCCCCGTTGCTCCTGTTTACTCCCGTTTGCTACTAGATGAATACATGAACAATGTGGAATATGTTCAGAGTAGTTTTGTTTAAAAACCATATTAGTACCTCAATATATATTCACAGGGTCAATATAATTGAAAATAATTGTGAGGCATGGCTGTTTGAATGCGTAATTTGAGATTTGTTCCTTCTTCCAGCGCAAACAAACCTGTAGAAAATTTTGCAGCTCTGATTAGGATTAGTATAAAAAGGGTAGGAGAGTCACGCGGTTGCTGGTTTGAATCCCGCATTTGGGGCGATTTTTCCTCCTCGTAATTCGTTCAACTCAATAATATATGGATCTAAATTAGTAATGAAATTTACGTTTCGACTTCGTCTCATCAGAATTCGACACTAACTTAGTGACAGTACTAAGCCAGATTGACGCTAGTTCCAAAAAAAACCACAACACTATTTGTGTTTTTGAGTGAACCCCTAGTCATGCGTGAAGCCCCGCAAGAAAAGGAGTTCTGATTAAGCTGATGAGATTTAATGAAATCGGAACTTGGTTTGGCTTAGCAATTAGATCTTCTTTTCTTGTGGGACTTCGCGCATGACTAGCGGTTTGCTCAGAAACACAGTCTATAATTTTTTACACAATTCAAAACTTGTTGAGCGACTTAGAGGAATGTCACAATTAATTCTGTTAACCCTCCGGAAGTCGCGCTTATGACCCACTGAACGAGCATCCGCTAGATGTTCAGAGCAGCGCGCACTCAATAGAAATCAGACAGAGATCCTTCAGCATAAGAATCGCTTAAAAATGTTGACCCGTTAAACTCCGCAAAGATGAACCTCCAGTATAAAAACCGGTTAAAAATGAATAAATCTTTCGAAGGCGTATCCGTATATCGTGATGTTCAAGAATAAAAGTCGGCTAAAAAATACGTTGTAAGAATCGTATATTTTTTGTGGTTTTTTACTGAAATTTTTTTTATCCGACTCTTTCAAAGGAAAGTCTCAGTCCGATTTTTAAGCTTAAAGTTTATAGCCAGTTTTTATAGTTCAATAAATTTGAAGCGGGTTTTATGAAACATGTTCTGTTCTTGTGACTTTTATTTACGCTCAGATGTCTCGTTTAATTCCACTCTATATAATGGAATTAAACGAAAGATATCTGTCTTAACAGGATCAACAATTTTTTTTGCGTTTTTTGCGTGGGGACGGGCATATCAACATAGCGTAATTGGTAAAGCATTGTACGCAGCTCACCTGGGTTCGATTCCACACTCCGCACATAGGGTGAGAGATTTTTCCAAAATCAGATTTCTCTAACCCGAAAAGAGGCGAATGTCCCCATGGTTTAAACCTCTAAAATTAAAATAAAAAACCTGTTTTAATCCACTTAGCGGTGCAATTGCTTTCTCAATCATGAACACGAGAATTTTATATGCTTATATTTATTAAAAGCTTTCAAATGTATTCCTTACAATTTTATTATACATGACTTGACAACTATATACAAGAAAAGAAATCATTATTCGAGTTCTAAAATTTAGCAAAAGAAAAAACAGCCACGGTAATATTGAATTGAAAAAAGGAGCGAAATCGGTAAAGTCCCAAAAAGTCGATTTTTATGAAAAAAAAAAAAATTTCGAGGTAACATATAATATCGACATTTCATGAATTTTAAAGATGTTTGCACCTTTCATTTGGGACTAAGTTTGTGAAAATCGGTTCAGCCATCTCTGAGAAAAGTGAGTGAGTTTGTGTTCGCGTACATACACACAGACGCACATGCACACACATACATACATACACAGACATTTGCCGAACTCGTCGAACTGAATCGAATGGTATATGTCAATCGGCCCTCCGGGCCTCCGTTAAAAACTCGGTGTCAGAGCAATTGCAATACCTTTCTATTGAGAAAGGCAAAAATAACGAATAGTGCTTTCGTTTTTTGGAGCTAGCATCAATCCGGCGCTGGCTTAGTTCTATCACTAAGTTAGTTTCGGATTCTGATGAGACGAAGTCGAAACGCAAATTCCATAACTAATTTAGTTATAGGTTTTGTGCTCTTCACGTACAAAGATGGTTTGAAACATTTTCCCCTTTAATCTCATTAACTGAACTAAATCAACCCATCTCTGATGGCTCAGCACTTCTTTTTTGGAAGACACTCTTCGGCAGTTATATTTTGGTATGTTTGTATTTAACCATATATTTTGTAAACATTTTCAATCATGTACTGAGAGAGATGGTTCCCAAAATCGTGAATAAAGTGCCTTGAATTCTGGAAAAATCTATTTCATTTTTAAATTTTCCTTCAATAACGCCCGCATATTACTGAAAAGGTTTGTTTTTGTTTTGTGAACTTCAGTCACGGTTTCCGCCATGCTATTGCCAAATTGATTTCCCGTACCTGAACTAGTTCACAACTTTATGAACATGATTCACAAAACCGAAGATTGACTCATGATTTTATTCATGGATTTAGAAACATTAGTTCACAAAATTGAATCAATCAGGATATTTTCACGAAACTCGGAATTTTATTGAAGAATTTATTCAATCCTATTATATATTAATCACGATTCAATATCCATGTTCGTGAAATAGTTCACAATATCATCAAATATGATTTATGTATTCGTAAAAAAATCATGTTTCCTAGAATAATAGAAACGACTTACCATTCGTGCTCGTGAAATAATTCACAAAATCATAAAATATTATTCCTGTATTCGTGGACTGGTTCATGATGCCTAGTACAAGATTAGCGATCTATCTTGCATGCTTGTGATATTTAGAAGATATCCCTAATCATTTTCAATATCATGCAATAAGGTAACGAATTTTTACGGGAATTATTTCACAATAATTGGCATATAATTCGTGGAATTGTTTTTGTTCCATGCACTATTTCATGAAATGTCATATATGTCTAGCTGCTAACGACCTGTAATAGGTACGAGCAGTAGGTATAAGAAAACTATTATGATCTCAAACATCGATATTCATTTGGTAAGGTTCAGTATGATTTTTGGACAGAAAACTGCGCTGAGCACCAAAAATCCATTGGGTATATAGTTACAAATCGTGTTTGTGATATAGTTCACAGAACAAAATACCGCGAATCAGTTACACTTTTATGATCTAGTTAAGATTGACACGTATTGGTGGGAAAGGAAAGGGAAAGTTGACGGACAATCTGCCAGCAAACAAAATTTTATGGGCTGGCGATTCGGAGAAACTCAAATTCTGTATGCGAAATGCGATTTAGGCTTCCCTCGAACACTGTTCGTCCTCGAACGAAAATCTCCAACACTCAAAGTGTCCATCTAGCGAGGATAGTTGATGCAAGTGGCGTCAGGCCGAAACAAAAGGAATTTCAGAAACTTTTGAACATGTCAGGATCCACGAAAGTCTATCATCTAACGATTTATTAGAAAGATGCTTAGGAGCTCACACCCAAAAAATCAATGAATCTCTGAATAGTGGAATCTGTTCCTTAGCGCCAAAATACATGCAAAACTTCCTGCAATGGTGGTCAATGTTATGACTTATTTGTCAGTCAGTATCTTCAACCAAGAATTTTTATAGATCTTACAAGCTATGGAGGTGATGGAAATGACCTTGGGAACTGAAGCTGAACGATGGGCTACTCGACTCAACGGTGAACGTTCAACTCGTTCTGAACGCAAAGTGGGTGTCGCGGCAAAACAGGGCCGAATTCAACACAGAGAGAGCAAAATGTGCACAGCCAAGAACATTTTCGTGATGAGGAAAGTGAGCTCTGCGGACCCGGTATAGTAGATTATCTGGTAAGTTACTACTATCGAGTAATACAATGTACTTTTTCTTTAAATGCGTTTTCCTGAAAGTAGTGTTTTTTAATCGGTCAAGTAAGACTTTTCATAGAAGTACTGGTCCGATTTCAATATTTTTTTCTCCAATTCTTCAGAAAACGTACCGCTATGTTTGCTCGAGAGGAATTTTCAAAATGTCAATTTGATCCATTTTTATGGCCTCTAATAGACCAAAAAATATCGTAAATATTGGAAATTTTCAAAAATCGTATAACTTTTACAAATTCTAAAATATAAGAAATTCCTCTCGTCAAAACATAGCCTACGTAACTATGATTATAAAAAATATGAGTTTTCTGATTGCAGATTACCCAATTTGCCACAACTATACTCATGCAATTTCAACATCAATGTCATCAATGAAGTTTCAAGGTCGCGAGTGATTTTTCTTTTCGTTTTCAAAAGTATTATTGAAAAGTTAAAACATCTATCTTAAAAAGAAAATTCCTAATTCCATTGAGTAGAAGGCCTCGCGAGTAGAAGACCCAGAAAAGATTTCGATTTGCAAAGGATATCACAATGCTGTCGTGGAAAGTTTGTTACTTTAACTTTATTCACATGGAAATTGTTTATGTAAACGTGAGATTAGATGATTCCAGTTCTCTTCCAAACTTGTTAAAATTCTGCCAGTCGCTATTATTTTTACATATATGTGTGAAATAATAACAATAGCTGATTGGCTAGTTAGCCTTCGGTCACGAATCGTTCACTATGTTTGCCGCAAGTGCATATGGCCTGCCAAATCAGGTACTTTGAAGCGAATTTCGCCAGTTTCTTTCGTTTTTAAACGGTTATCCACAGCAATTTTGCCGTTGAAGTGACATATTCAGGTCCCGACAACTGCTTGAAATCCCCTCATGTAACTCATGGTGTAACACCGGTAAATCATTAGCATCGTCATCTAGAGTTTCCAGTAGCATGTTTTGAGAACACTCTGCTTACGTTCGTAAGCAGTAGATTTCTACATATTGTACGTTTTCACACCAGACCGTTTCTTGGCCTTCTGGACGAAATTCTGCGAAGCGTCGAATTTTTTTGGCCAAGTCGAGCGACTAAATTCCGCCTGAAATGAGATATCAGCGCTCTTCCATTTTTATTACGCATTGCTTCCGGTTTTCGCCAAACTCCTGGCTTGTCGTCCGTTTCTGAAACCTTTCCACGATCTTTAAGACGGTCGAATGATGTATATCCATTAGTTTTCCCAAGATGCGTTGTGACAATCTAGGATTTAGCATATGAATGAACAAAATGATTTCGTGTCATCGACACTCTGCCCACAGATCACTACTTCATCATTTCGGACAGCCTCAGCTCTATCGAGGCTCTTCGTTCGATGAAGCCCAAAAAGCAATTCCCGTATTTTTTGGGGAAGATACGGGAGTCCTTGTGTACGTTATCTGAAAAATCTTATCAGATTACCTTTGTTTGGGTCCCCTCTCATTGCTCTATCCCGGGCAATGAAAAGGCCGACTCATTAGCAAAGGTGGGCGCATTAAATGGTGACATTTACGAAAGACCGACTGCTTCAACGAATTTTTTAGTATTTGTCGTCAGAGGACACTCAAAAGCTGGCAAACCTCGTGGAGCAATGGGGAACTTGGACGATGGCTACATTCGATTATCCCAAAGGTATCAACGAAGCCTTGGTTCGGGGGGATGGATGTGGGTCGGGATTTTATTCGTGTAATGTCCCGACTTATGTCCAACCACTACACCTTAGATGCGCATTTGCGGCGTATTGGGCTTGCGGAGAGTAGTCTGTGCGCTTGTGACGAGGGCTATCACGATATCGAGCACGTTGCCTGGGTATGCGCCGGGTATTTGGACGCCAGGTCTCAGTTAAAGGATTCCCTTCGGGCCCTAGGTAGATCACCCAATGTCCCAGTCCGAGATATGCTGGCAAATCGTGATTTCCCCTATATGTCCCTTATTTATGCTTTCATAAAAACGATAAATATCCCAGTTTAGCCCCACTCTTTTTATTTCTCGTTTTAGAAGCTTTCTCCTGCCTTGTGGGACCGATCAGCTCCAGACTGCAACTATGTAACCGCCGTCGCACTTACCACTACGGAAACCGAAGCGAGAGCGACTCAAGGTCCGATGACTTTTGAAGGATTCCCCGCGGGTCCGAAGAATACCATCCGCCAATCCGACCTACTAGACTGAGGCGGTAATCTTTCGCTGATCTCCCGTTTGCCCGAAAGTTGCAAGTTTTGCTCTTCTCTCCCGGTCACCATCTACGCTTTCTCTCCCCTGTCCTTGATACAACTGCTTCTAAACTGATTTTGGAAATAAGCCCCCCTCTGGATATCTTGACCAAGCATAAGTCTCTGATAAAAAATCAAATTTGTATTCTGTATTCCTAGTTTTGGGATAGTTGTAATTTTTTCTCTTTGTTAAAACTATTGTCCCCCATCTAGTAAATAAAATGGTATCCCTAGTTTTAAAACATCTGTGAAATTTCTCATAAATATTTGTTCCCCCTTTTGTGTACCAAACTATATTGTTAGTTTTAAGATAACTGTAAAATATTTCCTAAAAAACTATTACTTGAATTTCTTGCTTTAAAATTTTTCATAAAAAAATCTTTTGCCCCCTCTCTTGTATATAGAATCTTATTTATAGTCTTTAGATAGCGGTAAAATTTTCTCTTCTATAAAAAAAAATCAACATTGTAACCTCCTAGTTTTAAGATATCCAAAATGTAAAAACATAAGAATTTGGCATCGCCAAGCTAACGAATTTTGTGCCTATCAAATAAACAAAATGAATAAAAAAACGATTTCACTGGTCTGTTTTGTCTTGGTACTAATCACGATGTAGGGCCATTAGGCCGAACACTGTTAGGCCGAACACCATTCCAAGGTAGAATGGCATTCGGCCGAATCGGTAATATAGCCGAATGCCATTCGACCAAATGGGTCATAGGGCAGAGTGCCATTAGGCCGAATAAGCCATTGGGGCGAATAGGTTATTAGGGAGAATAGGTTAGCAGACCAAAAGGGTCATTAGACCGAATAGGTCATCATGTCGAAGGGGTCATTTGAACAAATGGGTGTTAAGCTGAGTGTCGCGAGCTTTAAATCATCTAAGCTTGTTTCCCGATCAGAAGGGCGAAACTGATTTATAACACCTTGAGTTATTTATTTCAAAAATATTTTGAAACAGAATCTGTTATACATCCGGCTGGTTAGTTGTTAAAATAACATTAAATAAAGCAAAAAACTGGCTAATGATAACAAAATTGTAACAAAATTTGATATGATTTTATCAAGGTTAAAACTAAATGAGATACATTTTTTTTCCAAAAGTAGAAACGTCCTCTGTAAAAGAACTGTATTAGATATAACCATCTAATGACAGCGACCTAGTAACAAACGATCAATTCATAAATTGATCGTTTCATAATAGATTATGTTATAATATAAAGAAAACTGTTCGCAATCCATTTTGCATTCCGTTATCTGAATATATCTTTAGTTGTTAAAAATATCAACCATAGTTATAATAGTATTATTGTTTTGTTATGCTCTTCTGATCGGGTTGAGTCCAAGAGCAAAAATAATATTTTGCCTTCATTTTGACCTAACTTAAGGTCGCTGATATAGCGGCCCATATCAGTTTTCAGTATGAGTAGAAACCATTTCGTACCGTGACGTATTGTAATTAATAATCACATGATTGATGTTGTTTATTTTCCTTCTTTAAATCATGAGCCGTTCTTTTAATTTTTTTCGAAACTGTGACTGCTGCATTTGCCCGGCCTATTTACCAGCTAAAGTCCAAAAAAGCGGTGACGACGTCACAAAGGTACCCTGCCGAAGGAGACTAGGACAGTGGGCCAGATGAACATTAGGCCGAAGACGATAGAGCCGAACGTTTAATAAAGAAGCTAAAGTTTATCCTGCGGAGCTTCCAAGAGCTTAATGACCCAGCATCGTCAGCAAGTGTTGGTCTGTCTGGTTGATACAACGGGTCGTGTATTGACAGACTTTAGAAATTTATACTTTACTTGTAAACTTACTCTTTTTCAATAAATAATCTGTTCTATATGTTTTTGCATGATGCATGATTTATAACTAGAGGCATCTCAAATGCGTAGGCGCGAGATTTTCGGCTGCTTTAGAAAATACGTTGTTGCTCCGGATCCGAACAACACTGTTTCCGATGTTGTACAATTTACTGACAACACTAACTTCTATCAGTTTGATATTCGTAGGCTACTTAACTACCTATGATCGCATATCAGTCCCATAAAGATAGGAAATCCCATAGAAAACGGGACAAGTATGCGATCATGGGCAGTTAAGTACAGTACAATAAGTTGCGTCACTGTTTGGTTTTAAGTTTGGTTTTATAACTGGTCCCAAGTTGGTGCTACTTACTGACGAGATGAACTCGAAACACCAATTCCAACTTTTCTGAATTACGTGTTGTTTCCCCCATGGACAAATTGGTCCAATCCAATTTTTTCATCATTAAAAGGTAAACTTTGTAGAGTTTATGTTCCAATCCAAAACAACAGGAGTTTGTTTTCGCTTTCTCGTCAGAAAACCAAGTTCCTGTTACGGTATCACAATCAGTTTCATATTCCTCGTGAGAAACTGGCTGTTAAAAGGTTCTAGAATCTTTCTGTTAAAGTTAATTCTGGTCCCATGCTCTGCATTAAACCTGGTGTTCAAATCAACAGCAAACATTACACCGATAAAGTTTCAAAGAATCATTTTTTCTCTTAGTCAAAAAACTACAAGAATCCATCACACTGCTCTCAACCAGAGTCTGTCACACAAGGCAAAAGCTACGCAGGTTTGAAGTGAGGTAATTTTTGTAGATTTTTTTTTCGTCGAAAGTGTCGTTTATTTTGAATCCCCTCAACTTCTATCCATGGGGTAAAATGGTGCGCAAGTGAATTCTAATGATAAAGCCTATAGCTCTACTACACCGGGTTAGGAACAATAACACGTCTTTGAGTTTTGGGCCCCAGTGAAGAATCAAAATTCCGGATACGCAATTGTATTACTGATATGACGTTCCATAATCTGTTTCACAAAGATCACACGAATAATACTCAGCACGCTGAACATTAGCGATTTGATAATTGAATTTGCAATGTCCAGTCAGTGCCCTGACTAGAATACTGCAATTGTGCTTAGAAATATGCAACAAATTTTTCGACATTTTCGGACTCACATCCGACAAAAAAGTTTTTGGTTTAAGTTTGCCAGCTACGCCAATTGTGGGCATGCTCAGATGCGACCCAAGAGCCAACTATAGTGGTGAAACTAGTTCTGGACCAAGAAGCGCTTTAGCCAATTCGACCACCAACCCACTTCCAGGTATATCGGAATTACTGGATACCCAATAAAGGTAGATGGCATTTGAAATGCTGAGTCTTCTATTTGAGTTCGACGTGTGATTACTAATGTCGATTTCCTATCTTCCTTACTGTAAAAGCAGAAATGAATTGTTTTACGGCAAATACTCTACTGAAGTCCTGATTGTATGCCATACAGAATCGCAAAGAGTTCTGCTTGGAATACGGTGCAATATCTACCAAGCGAATGGGATTAGTCTAATCTCATTTCACGACAGTAGACACCAATACCGGCACTGGCAAACTAAGCATTCTTCCAGTTGTCGCTCCATATAGCCAGACAATGAGGAGGGATTCCAACATTGAAATTTTAAAGGAAAATTACATGTGAGTGTAAGGAGCAAGTGGATGCTCCGTAATGTACAAGAAAGTGCTTCTTAATTAAGAAACACATATAGTATTATAATATTCAAGAGAGAGCTTCGACTGGATTATTGTGAAATATTCCTTCTACCATCCTATGAGGTATGCCAGCATTGGTCTACAGGTCCACAGAATGTACCTAAGCTTGACTCCCCATAATTTATCGTAAACCGATTTGCATTGGCCGAAGGCAGTGTAAGCTATATCGATTCTAAAATCGATGTGAGTAGACCAATTGAGTTTGAATCGAGAATTACTCCAACGCACTTAACTTAATCTGCAACAATAATTTCAGAGTCAAATAACTGCAACGAACGAGCTACGGGTGTATTTCTTCGTTGCGTTAAAAGCACCATTGACGTTTTATTTATATTAACTGATAGTCTAACATGAAGACACCACTGCTCAACAACACATAAGGCTTGCTGCATCAAATCAACGTTTGTGGTAATGCAAATGCTGGTAGTCATATGACCATCCACGTTCATTAAGTTTCCTCAACAAGCCGTAAAAGTGGTGACAGTACACCACCTTGAGAACTTCATATATCTGAAGCATTACATAAAGCAGTTGCTCGCCCAAGCTAGCATTTCGAAGGTGGTGGCTGTGTAAACGGTCCACTGATTTGAGAAGAAAAGATATAAGAGTGATCAGTGTAGTATGCAACAATCCTCTTGAAATCATCAGAGAGTGATTATTCATTCTGCGGTGAATATGCCGAACAATAGTTGTATTTCCGGTTCATCTTATCAACAGTCACATTGTCTGTGACGGCACAAATATCACGAGTTGTGCAGTCGTATATAAGGGAAGTGTCAATAGCACAATTCGCAATTATACACGCACGAGGCATTTCACGTGGATTTGTCATGCCCTTATCGTCAAACCCCTTTGGTAGAGAGGCTACCGGATATGCTTGAGCGAAAGACTTCGATCGTGGCGTTTCAAAAGTTACAGTTTCGACATGTCCAGATTATCGCAGATCAATGTTTTAATAAATTATAATGAAGATGTTTATTTCATCGCTGAAAGTTTATTGGGCCGGGACACGCACTGATTCGAAAACAATATGCTAGTATCAAACAGTTTCTGCGAATAGAAGAAAAAAAACAGCTCCGATTCGCATATTAATTTGGTTAATGACCCAATTTAGATAAGCATCCGTTAGCAATTTGCACCATTATGATAACTAATAACGGGAGCAGTGTATGTGATTAACATTGAAGAAAAAAACAGTCAGACAACGCACAGTCGCTACGATTCGCTTCGCTGATATTCGCTTTAATCGATTCGTGATCAAACGGATGGGAATTATAGATTAGTGCTCACTAACTATGAAGCTTTTTGCGATGTATCAGATGAAGTCTAGACTTTTCGATAATTGTTGGTTACTTAAAATTATTTAAGGAAAAAATCTGACAGCCTTTACATTCATTTCTATAATAGCTTTATTTTCCAACAAATATCCTAGTTCTTAAGAATGTGTGCAAACCAAATTTAAGCCATTTTCGAGAAACCGGATTCTCAAAATAGTTTACGCGCTTTAAATTTTCTTCGATTAAAAAATCGACTTGTTCTACACAAAACCCCTCAGTGGGAATATTTGCATCAATTTTCAACCTTGATCGAACCGTGGGATGACAGCATTCCCTCACGCAAGCGCATACTTGCCATGTCATCAAAGCGCGAATCGCTACACTCGATCAATACCCCGCCATGACGATGATGTTGATGAGCCGAAACAATACCTGTTTACTCTGTCCGCTACGGAATCCTACCCCTGCTACCCGAACCATACTAATTGCACAGCATCCGAGCTTCCGAGTTCTGACGACGACGACGTTGTCGGGCTTTGTACTGTACGTAGGTAACTTGTTTTCTCTCTCTCTCCCGTGCGTCGGTACTGGTTTCGATCATCACCCAAGTGCCAATTAATTGCGTAGGGATGGCGTGTCGATCGCTCGCTCATAAAGTGCTGTTTTATCTAGAACAGTGCGCGTTTTGCGTGACTGGCTATCGTTTTGCGCCATCTTCTGCGCCTTTCGAATCACTGTTCGAGTTTGAAAGTTTTGTGCGTACCGGTGTGCAATAATCTGGACAATCTGGACACGGCTCTCTAATTCAATTGTTTCTTCCTGATGCTACACCGGGAGATAACGAATTAAAATATTACCAATGGGAGTTCCGTGAATAAAGATTCCATCGAATCAATTCGTCGAATCAAACCGCCGCCCACTGTCGATCGCTGTCGAAAGTGTGATCCATCCCCTGATGATCGGTTTCGACAATCGCGAAATTGGCGCGCGTGTTTAATCGAATGCAGTTCGACACGCGGATTTTTCTCAGCGCTCTGTTCCGGCTAGTCCGGAGGGTATCACTGGAAATGCATGCAAAAGAATGTTGCAAATACGTGTTAAAAGCGGTGTAAATTGTCGCACTTTATTCTTTGAAACGTTTATGGCTATCGTCGTCATACAGCTAGTTCGAACCTATTCTGCGAGCGGCGGCGGCGATTCGTTTGGTTATGGTCAACGCGGTGGCGCGGTATGGTAGGCCGGCAAGCCGGGGCATATAAGGTACAGCTCTCTGGGGAGAGTTGGACGCTTTTAGACCGCGTGTATTTATACGGCTGGGCGCGTGAGGCTGATTACTTATGCGAATTTTTATTCCGTGTAGTTTTCCGCCGCCGCTACCGTGTTGGCGGGAAAAGGCTATTAGTGTTGCTACTGCTGTACGAGGGTTGCTAAAATGTGGAACGAAATTACACTTGTAAACAGTTTTTTGTTGTTTGCTGCCAAGTGTACCGTGCTTCTGACAAGCCAAGTATTGATTCGGTTTCCCGTTTTGACTATCGCGAATCGTGAGAATGTTGTGAGGTGGAAATTGATTCTATTAGGTGATGAATTTTCCTAATAGGATTGTATATTGCATTAATTGTCAGTTAGCACTCGAATTGTTTAACAGAAAAAGACACACATGTTTGTAATACGATCAATTTTAACCTTTGCCGCACTGTGATATTTGCCCTAGTTTGCTCAATTTTAAACCGATTTCAACCAATCCGTTGAAAAGGAATGGCATTTCATTGAAAGGTCTGAATTTATTTGAACTATATTGGTCAGATTCAGATACCCTGAAATTGTGGGCCTAATAGCCTACTCTTTTACGGAGTTGTTTGACAAAGTGAAAAATGCATTACACAAGCAATAATTGAGATTTTATAGTATGCAACAAGGGCAATCTTTGATTTCTGAGAGACTATAAAACTACCATAAACCTAAATGGTTACTAGGGTACTGTTATTCCTTAGACGAATTACTATGCTCGTTTCCAGATTCCCAATGTTTCCGTTTATTCCAATCTGGGAATATTTTAAATCCCTGTATGAAAGTATAATTTGATAATATAATTAGTCGTCATAACTTTGAACAGGGTGTAACCTCACGTTTAGTGACTTCCTACTATTTCTGCAGAGATGGAAGTCTTGTGCTTATTGTTGCTTTATATCGTTGGAACTGTACTTAATTATTAGGATTTAACCAGGGAAGTTATTTATGCATTCGATTTAGTTTTCTCTCCGGTATTTAGACTGATAAGAAATATTTTTAAATAACTCACTCCTACCCGGTTTAACGAACCAACTTATCTCCTAAAATATTTTAGGTTAGGTACAAGATTATAGGCAGTCTTCCCATGAACATCGACAAGTTTGCACCCGTGTACAAAATTTCGTGCACGCGTTCAACCTCAAACATGCTTTGCCTTTGTGTACAGGTTCGCATCGAATACCGAACCCAAGCGAACGATGTGAAAACTTACATAAGAAAGGCACACACAAAACAGAATGAGTCAATGCTAGTGATGATGGGTGAGAAAAAGAGAAAACTAGTATCAAGAACCTGTGTGTACGAACACCGCGTACGTACATGAAGTTCGGTTCGGCAGACGAACATGTGCTCGTGTTTTGGTACGCATTAGTGAGTTCGAGTTTGCACACGAAATGATGGTGTAGGATGAGCACAGAACTAGAGCGAACATGGCGTTCGATGTTCATTTGGGAAGACTGATTATAAGATATTTTCAGAGCTGCCAATTTCATACTACACGGAAAAAATCCGTTCATAAATTCTTGAAAATAGGATCACGCTTTCGTGAAGAATTTACGATAACCGTGAGCAGGCTCCTGAAATTATGAATAATAAACCACGTATTCATGAAACTATTTGTGTTTCCAAAAAACTAATTCGAATATATACATGGCGTTACATTCGAATGTTTGGTAGAGTTACTGTGGTTGTTCCCTGGACATGTTTAGTTTTTGTTGTGAACCTTGTTCACAATTTGGGAATACACATACGACAGTTAAACGATGTTCACGATTGCAGGATTTTGGTCGCGACTTTCGTAATCTCTATTCAAGTTATCGTGATATTTCTGTCATGAGTAGTAGAGCTGGTCGAGTTCGGGTTTTTGAACCCGAAACCCGGACCCGACCCGAACCCGACGGGTTTCGGGTCGGGTTCGGGATCTATAAATTTAAACCTCCTGGGTTCGGGTTCCGGGTTTTAAAATTTGAAAGTATTGTGTTTGGGTCGGGTCCGGATTTTTGAAATTTTAAACTGTCGGGTTCGGGTTTTTCCAATTTAGTCGGGTTCGGGTTTTGAACAGATCACACCCAACCATTTCTTGACGCTGTTTACGTCTATACACAACACCCAGTCTTTTTTGTAATAATTAACTTTACTCCATGATACGAATGGATTACACATATAACCGTACTAAATTGTATCACCTATCATATTTTCTGGTGCTCATATATTGTATTTTTTATTCTTGTATAAAATTTCTTCTCTCCGGATATCGCCAACTGCTCGAATTATTTTATTTTTAAACGAGCATTCAACGATGAGTGTTTCGCATCTAAAATCTCTATGCGATTTTTTCATGATATGAACAACGATGGCACTCAAATGGCGATGGTACACTAGCACCACTATCAAATCAGTGGTTCGTGTATGAAACACGCACTTCCTGTCTGATTGTCCCCGGATTGGGCCGTTGCATGACCCGGATTCCTTCATAAAAATACGTGAATTTCCACGATCTTAAGGAATTTTTTTATTTATTTCGTTTATTTGATAGGCACAAATGCGTTAGCTTGGCGGTGCCAAATTCTTTTGTTTTTTAATTTTGGATATTTTAAAACTAGGAGGTTACAATGTTGAAATATTTTTTTAGAAGAGAAAAATTTTACAGCTATCTTAAGACTAGAAATAAGATTCTATATACAAGAGAGGGGACAAAAGATTTTTTTTATGAAAATTTTTAAAACAAGGAATTCAATAGTAATAGTTTTTTAGGAAATATTTACAGTTATCTTAAAACTTGAGGCTTTCCGAAATGATGAAGTAGTGATCTGTGGGCAGAGTGTCGATGATCCCAAGGGTGTACTGAATTGCAGCTAACTCTGCGACGTAAACTGAGGCGGGATCATCGAGCTTGAATGAAGCGGTGATAGTATTGTTGAAGATACCGAAGCCAGTGGACCCATCGAGATTTGATCCGTCAGTGTAGAACATTTTGTCACAGTCGACTTCTCGGAATTTATTATAAAATATATTGGGGATCACTTGAGGGCGTATATGGTCCGGGATTCCACGAATCTCTTCCTTCATGGATGTGTCGAAGAATACAGTAGAATCAGAAGTATCTAGGAAACGAACACGGTTGGGAGTATCTGAAGAAGGATTAATGCTTTGTGCCATGTAGTCGAAGTACAAGGACATAAATCGGGTTTGAGAATTAAGCTCGACGAGTCTCTCGAAGTTTTCAATCACCAACGGGTTAAGAATGTCGCATCGGATGAGCAATCGATATGAGAGAAGAACGCCCGCCAGCACTTCGAGACTCGTGTGTTCTGTTCAAGTGGATTTGTAGAAGTTTGGAGTCGTTCCGAGAACTCCACTGGAGATGTCGAAGCATATCGACTGGCGCGCATACCGTACTATCTGGAGCAATACAAATAAAATATATACCCCGTCATAGACGATCGTCCTAACGCTGACATCAAGAACGCGTCCGAAAAACTTGATTGACACCCTTCGAGACAAGTTTTACCGTACCAACCAGTAACGCGGGTGACGTCGTGTAAACTGTCGAACACGAAAAATTAATTCACTACATATAATAAATTATACAAAACTTCTCTTGCGGGAATGGTTTTCGATGAAAAATTTATAGGTTGTTTGAAAGCTGTTTGTTTCTCCATGAGTTAGCCGCCGATTTATTCTACTTTCCGGTTAAGATATTGGCGAGTTATAAGTTTCTCAGAACATTACAAATTCAACGTTCAATAACAGTAAATATAAATGGGAGTCCCCTTCGCCAGTAATTCGTTTTGCTAAAGGAAGATATAACTGGACGCGTATTAGGTTCGAGTAATTCTATAATTCTTAGATAAGACTACACTCTTAGAAAAAATGAAAAATACATTTGACGTAAACAACGCTGCGACGTATTTTTCTGTCCGATAATAGAATTTTATATGCTATGAAATGTAATATTGAATACAGCGAAGACCCGTTTTTATCAGCCTCCTTGGCTAATTTTGGGTTGACAAAATAAGAACAATAACAAAACAAATGTGTTTATTTCTTTTCAATAAACCGAAGTTGTAATAATGTTCTTCTTCAATCCCAAGAAATAACCTTATAACCCTGTCTGTTTGACAAAATTAGGTAAAAAAACTGATAAAATTCGGGGCTGATAAAAACGGATTTTCTATGTATTGTGACTCTTTAGATGTAAAACTCAGACTGAATGACCTAGAAAAAGCCGAACATCTCACATTTTTACATGTAATAAAATGTAAAGTTATGTGAATAGACCTTTCTTGTCAGACCTAACCCCTATTTTTCTTAATTTTTATCAAAAGAGTTCACATTTTTAAGAACAAATCCGTTGAAAAGATATTTTTAACACTTTTCCTGATTTTGTTATGATTTTTTAAAAATTAAAGAATGCAAGAATGTTGAATATTTTTTTCACCAATGCAAGAATGGTGGGCACGAAATATTCGTTTCGGTAGCACTGTTTAACATATTTCAGATTAAGTTATCGGCAATACTGCAAATGAAGTGGTGAATTGCGGTATAACGTTCATTAATGAATTCAATGAAACTGAGTGAATTTCAACTGTCAAATTTTATAGAGCAATGCATGAAAATGCTTAACCTCACTTTTTTCGACATTTTAGAGAGCTTGTTTACACGGACTTGGATTTTTCATTTGACCACAATGCGAGAAACTTGGTTCGAATCGCTTTTAAATGTTAATACCATGTAAACGGTAATTTTTCCTTCTATATCGTCGCGGTGCAGTATTCAATTATTGATTTTTTTTTTCTGGTTTTCAGTTTTATTTTGAATATTTTGCGGGCGATTAATCAGTTCCCATAATTCGGCGACGTGCAGAACGGGAACTATTTGTCTCCTCCACAAATGCTCACATGTCCAGTGGTATAATTCTGGCAAATGCATTGCCTAAAGCCACGATTTCTTACCTTTCCAGATCGGACGCACCCTGTAACCATTTTTCAATCAAACCATTCAGAATATTATTCGGAATCCTGAATGGAGTCAGTACACCGAAAAAAATCCAAACGTTAATTCAATTTGCTTCAAACCACTTAAAATCTATATGAAGAAGAAATGCTAATGTTATCACGCGCACACATACCTTTTATGTGTCAACTGTATAAACTATGTATGCACACACCTAAGTTATATGTGCGTATTGTTATAGAATTGAGTTTTATGTGTCTTATAGTTATGAAATGTGAATATAAGATTAATATTTCCTGTAAATACACACATTAGGTTTATGTACCAGCAAATAGTGTCTATCTGCCTCCGCTAATTGCAAAAATCTATGTGTAAAATCAATAGGCATAACGTTTACATTTTTTTTGAGTGCATGGGTTCCAGTTCAAATGCAACAACCGATTATGAATCCGATTGAGTTGGAATTGGTTGTTGCATTTGAGCTGGAATCCATTCAGAATTCCGAACCGCTGTTCCTGAATAAACACTGTACACCAGCGGTTCTCAACCTTTTTCGTATCACGGACTCCTTAGAAATCACCCTGGGTTGCTGCGGACCCCTACGGATAAACATCGTATGCTATCAATATGTTATTTTCAGTTTGTTGGGAAACAAGACTTCAAACTTCAATATGCACTTGGAAAATATATTTTTCTATCCGGACGCCCAACAACGACATGACGGCCCCCTAAGAGTCCGCGGACCTCAGGTTGAGAATCACTGCTGTACACTATATCGAACCTCGATATGTATACATTGTCGAACTAAGTATATTTTATACCCACAAAAATTTAATTTCTATGTACAGTTCCTTTGGGTACGTTGTCTGGTAGATTAGTTTGTTAATTAGTTAATATTCCTTTACACACTTCTAGACAAACATGTCTAAATGGTCCTAAATGAAAATGAGCCTCTGTTTACATTCTCCATCGATTATCACGGCGTCATCAACTTTTACATTGTTTCAGTATATATTAAAGATATTGAAAGATGTTGATTTCGACTAGCATGCGGAATTAAGTGATACATGAAATAGGTCTAGAACTGACGAGAAAGTAAACAGAGGCACTTGAACTTAAGACCTCTTGAATAAGTGTGCTAGATTCATAATTTTGATTTTTTGAACAATCAGATTCAAAATTATTGCACCAATTATAAAATGTTAGGAAGATTTTCGGAGGAAAACAAAACCAATCCGAAGCAGAATCTTCGGTGACCAATAATCCCAAGCTAGTTCGTCACATCCTTGGTGAAACATTCGTCAGGGAGTTTTCCGAGCCAATCTACAACAAATCCGCTTGGTGATTATAACTCTTATATTACTTAATACAGTGTAACAACAAAACTCATTAAAATTGAGAATACACCCATTTATTTGATAACGTTCATTGCCATAATATTCAAAATACAGAATTCAGCCCTTTCGTTTGAAAGTTCTTTTCTGCTTTTTTCTTCGTTTCCAAATAGCGAATTTTTCGGTTTCTGACATTTCAGGTCTGTCGGGAGCGTTTGCAATAGCAGCAAGCGGAGTAAAAAATTTCGGTTTCCATTTCGATGCGCGGCCAGTACATTCTCAGTTAGATTCGATTGAGCATTCTCATTTTCAAGATAGAAAATCAAACACCTACTAGCAAACTTCTCACACATCATTTTTTTGTTGTTTCTTAATCTTTTCTTTATTAAGTATCGAATATCTCGAAACCTTTTTTTGCGGCAGTTTTCGGGATGCTCTCTCCGATATAGAGCAACACACATTCCGTCGTCGCTTTCGGTAGCCACCGAGACGTGGTAAATAATAATGTAAGTTTGATCGGTGTCACCGAGAAACGACAAAGCTTTGATTCACCATTCAAAGTTATCCACGGCAAACTCAAACAATTCTTTGTACTAAATCCGACAACGGCCAATTTACGCAGCAGAATCTTACTTTATTTGTTTACACTTCGAGAGAATTTATCAGGACAAGACAAGGCGTAGTATACAGAAGGTGGAAACATTTCTCTACGCCTGAATTCGGTTGTCATTTTTCAAATTATAAGGAAAATTAGTGAAAGGAAATACAGTCGTGATTCGTTGGTTGGGCCACAGCCTATGTCCAACTAACGAATTTAATTCGCTAGTTGGACGACTGACAAATGTTAAAAACTCTCCAAAGAAGACATTAGTAGTGTAAAAGATTGTTAGATAGATTGTCGAAGTCAATTTGACATGAGATTTTGACGTTCAGATGCTTTTTGGTCCAACTAGAATCATATGACTGCATAATGATTTCTCGACAAACTTATGATTACGACGTAAAAGCCAACTGTCAAAATTTACTTTGAGCGGAAATTCTGGACAAACTATTACTCGCCAATCACAGAGGTTGGTAGTAAACAAAAGACAAAAGTTTTCTCTCATTAACTGCTATGAACAGTTGGTTCGGAATTTAATTTCAAAGAGAATTTTGACAGTTGGCTTTTACACCGTAATCATATGTTTGTCCAGATTTGTAGTACCCTGTCTCGTTATAGAACATTGCATTAAAATGTTTAATCTCGCCCTTTTAATAGATCAGAGAATTCATCTCACTCACATTCATCGAATAAATCCATGTAAACAAATGTTTACTAAAGGCCCTAGTATAAAGGTACGCAAAGAGCGTGCAGAAAGTGAAGCCGAAAAAAGTCTACCTATCAAGCAAAATTAGAATCCAACTTTGCTGCAGAGGTATCAAAGATGGATTCCAATTGGTCGGTGTTAGGTCAGACCGGACTAAGTGACAGTGCATTGATTTCGAGAAAAGTTTGAATCGCAGCATCCTTTACATTATAATTGGAAAATAATTTTTACCATAATTCTTGTTTATTGTTTCATATTTCAAATCTGGTAAAAGTGGAATGTAGATGAAGAAATTCTTTATCCAGTGCTACCATTAACTCATTTTTTGATGTTTTGCGACTTGGTCCGGTCTGATTTAACACCGACCAATTGTGCTCGATAGGTAGGCTTTTTTGATTTCACTCTTTGCGCAACTGTTCTCTATAGACTGTGATGTTATCGCATGAGTTTATTTTATTGATGTTATACTCTGTTCTCAAAAGCAATCAAATACGACAAAATATTATGTTCACACCTTTCTTTTTCTATTTCTTGTTTCAATTTGACAGGGTTTGTATGAATTATTTTAGCATCAGGGATGCCAGGTCGATAAAAAGTAGTAGAAATCGAAAAAGTCTGCAGATTGTCACAAAAGTCTGCAATATATTTGACACAGAAAAGTGATGCGATGATATTTAAAATAATTAAAAAATGCTAAAGACTAGTTGAACTGGTTTTCTTCCGTGAAATATCCGTAATCTGCAAGAATCTGCAACTTATATGAAAAATCTTAAGTTTTACTGATATATTAACAGAGCTGGTATCCTTGCCACATTTCCCCACTCTGAATTCATTTTAATGGTGAGAAAATATGGGGAATCGAAGCAAGATAGGTCATTAGCATATGGGGTTAAGTGGGCAGTTAGAAGTATATTTGATTTTTTCAATAGTTAGAGGCCCCAAATCATCGCCCCAATATGCAATATCGAATCACGGATAAAAAAACCAAGCTTTTGGCAATATAAAATTTTTTTGCAAGAAAGGTCTATTGGGACGCTCTTTTTATGTGCTGAATAACCTTGAAATTCTCGGGTTCGGGTTTTACAATATTTTTTTTTTCTCGGGTTCGGGTTTTTTAAATTTTATAATTTCGGGCTCGGGTCGGGTTCGGGTTTTTCAATTTTCAAGCTCTTGGGTTCGGTTTCGAAAAAAATGAAACCCGACCATCTCTAACGAGTAGTGATTTATGTACGTGATTTCAGATTTCTAGTCACAATTTTTGCGTGAGTAATGTGATTTATATTCAGAATTTCAGGATATTTGTCACAATTTTCATAATTTCTATTCACGTTATTGTGATATTTTAGTCACGAGTAGAGTCATTAATGTTCATGAATTCAGGATCTTAGTCACGACTTACGTAATTTATATGCACGTTTTCATGATATGTTATTTTAGGGCTTACTTTCGCATTTGACACGTGGAGTGATGTGACTGATGTTCACGACATCAGCAGTTTTATTATGATATTCGTAATTACTCTTCGGTTTATCACGATCTGTTATTTTTTGGTTATTACCGTTTTTTGTACTAGGAGTATCGCGACAATGTAAATAGGAACATAAATGTGTGACAAATAGGCAGAATCTTGTTCCATGAACTGGATCACGAACACGATTTGTGGCTCTATAATGTATTTTTGGTGCTCAGCGCAGCTTTCTTTTTCTGTCGAGACATCACAACTGAACTTTATCAAATGAATAACGATGGTCTAGGTCCTAATAGTTTTCTTATATCTACTGCTCGTGCCTCTAGCTGGTCACTAGAAGCTGAACATATATGACATTTCATGGAATAGTGTATGGAACAAAAATGATTCTACCAATAATAAACTCTAGATGTTGTGAAATAGTTCTCGTGAAAATTTCATGACCATGTTGCATGAAATTGAAAATGCGGTATAATGTTCTACGAAATAGAACCAATACCATGATATCAAACGCTAAAGCACACTATATGAAGCGTTTCCTGGATAACCGAATCCCACCTGAAGTCCTTTGGAAACGCCTTAAATCGATCGGAGTGGGTAAAGGTGACTCGCAAGCCGCTTGTGGTTTCCACCCAGATGAAGTAAATCGCATGTTCCTTTCGAGCTACATCAGCGATGAGCAGTACAGCAGTCCACGAAGAACATCTTTAAATTCACCATACAGTTTCTCTTTTCGAGCTGTGCAGTGTTGGGAAGTAGTCAACGCTATATGCGGTATCAAATCAAACGCGATTGGGCTCGATGGGCTGTCAATCAATTTTATAAAACTCATTCTTCCATTGGTTGTGCAGCAAATTACTCACATGTTCAACATGATCATCGAAACCTTAATATTTCCTGCGTGCTGGAAACATGCCAAGGTTTTGCCATTACGTAAGAAGCCGCATCTAAACGCGTTGTCAAATCTCAGTATTCTATGCGCCCTGTCGAAGGCATTCGAGAAGGTACTTCAGCAATAAATGTCGTCCTTCATCACTGAGAATAACCTGCTAACAGAATACCAAGCAGGTTTCCGGAAAGGTCAGAGCATCCAATCTGCGGCACTCCGTGTGCATGACGACTTTGCGGCCACGATTGACAAAAAAGGTATTGCAATATTGCTATTGCTTGATTTTTCGAAAGCTTTTGATACCATTCCCCATCGTAAACTTTGCTCTAAACTGAAAACGCAGTTCAACTTTTCCGTATCTGCTGTGAATCTATTGGAGTCTTATTTGGAAGAACGAAGCCAAACAGTGTTCTGTGAGGACCAGGTATCTGAGATTGGATATTCCCTTTCTGGTGTACCACAAGGTTCGGTGCTTGACTTTTGCTATTCTGCTACCACATTAACGACTTACCTTCTGCTCTCAAATATTGCTCGATTCAACTCTATGCGGATGATGTTCAATTGTATATTGGTCGCCATGATATCCCGGCGGACGAGCTCATCCGAATGGTGAATGAAGATCTCAAAAGGATTGTCAAGTGGTCTCAACGGAACCAGCTATTCGTTAACCAGTCGAAAAGTAGGCATTTATCTCGAAATGAACCACTACCACCAATCACCATGGATGGACAGCTTATACAATGGACGGATATAGCGAAAAATCTCGGGTTTATGTTTCAAGCAGATCTCGGATGGGACAGTCTAATAACCCAACAGTGCGGCAAAATATATGCAAGCCTTCGTACTCTGTATGGATGTACTTCCATCGCTCCTATCGACACGCGCCTGAAACTGTTTAAGAGTCTGATCTTGCCCCATTTCCTTTTTGGGGACATACTACATGTCAACCTAAGTGCAAACGCCATGGATAGGATGCGCGTTGCATTGAATAGCTGTGTGCGGTTTGTATATGGTCTAAACCGCTATGCACATGTCACCCATTTGCAGAAGACCCTAATAGGATGCCCACTAGCTAACTTTTACGCATACCGTTCCTGCATGTTCATTCGAAAGCTGACCAAAATGCACTCCCCGCCACTACTCTTCCAGAAACTGTTGCCGTTTCAGGGACGTCGACGACAGAACCTGATTATTCCAGCCAACAGCACATTCACCTACTCCAATTCGCTGTTCGTTCGAGGTGTGGCAAATTGGAAGACGTGGCCTGCTAAACTTAAACTCTCCACATCTGAAGTAGTTTTTAAGAGGGGCTGTCTAGAGTTTTGGAATCGAGAATAATTATTTTATTGTATTAAAGTATTAGTTAAATTATGTATGTAAACTCTTGACAAAATCGCAGGTAGCAAACAAAAAAGGATGTCCTTTACGCTACTAGACAAATAAACAAACAAACAAACAATTAGGGATATCTTCTATATATTATAAGCACGCAAGATAGATCTAGTAATGCTAATGTCTGAAAGAAAGAATTAACCCTTATGTTTCTGGTAAATATATATATATATATATATATATATATATATATATATATATATATATATATATATATATATATATATATATATATATATATATATATATAAATATATATATATATATATATATATATATATATATATATATATATATATATATATATATATGTATATATATATATATATATATATATATATATATATATATATATATATATATATATATATATATATATATATATATATATATATATATATATATATATATATATATATATATATATATATATATATATATATATATATATATATATATATATATATATATATATATATATATATACCAGTTCTTTGAATTTGCATTCCATATAGCCCTCGCAAGTAAACTAGTGATCCATTCGATTGCCAGGATTACTCAAACATAGGGACTATCAAGTAGTACCAAGCTTAAAGCTATGTGGCGTAGCCACATTTGGCGTGTATATTGTTTATCTATTCCATTTAATTAGTAAATATGAATCAATAAAAATACGATCTCAAAAATTCACCTTTCCTTGACAACTGATCATTCTTTTAAATCATGCCTTCAGTTTCAATCTCTCTATTTATCTTTCTGTTTGGTCCATTTGGTCCTGTGTTCTAATGACGCAGCACCATGATATTGAAGAAACAATAACAGAACAAACAAAAAGGCAAGTATAGTCCGGCATGACCTATCATCCATTGATCTGGTGTGCATAAGTCTAAAGTACTTCAGCCAACTGACCTAGTTTTCGTCGAACATACAAGAAAACAAACTTTATACTTACCATGATCGCATAATTGTCCTATATTATATGGGATTTCCTATCTACATGGGACGGACTTTCGAATGTAGGTACTACATCGAAAGCTCTGCTCAAAAAGCTTTCTATTGTTTATTGATAATCGTCTAAAAGCATCACGTGGTGATTGAGGTTAGCAATAAGAAGGCATATTTTGTACAAGGTAATTTATCCTCGTCTTTGAGTCGTCTGTTATTTTGTTGTGAGTTTTGATACGTTAATCATCACAATGTCGGACGAAGAAACAGTTTTTCTGGGATTTGAAGACCATGAAATAGTGCCAATGAGTCCAGAAATAGTAAAATCCAAAAGGAACAATGACCTGCTTGTGTTCAAAGGATACTTGTTTTATCAAAATAGGAAACCGGTAATATTCTAAAGGTACGGTATTGCTAAGCATTTATTAAATTGGAACTTAGATCAACGATGTTTTTTATTGGGAGTGCCGTGGTAGAGCTCACCAAAAAAAACCGAAATACTCCGCAAGAATAATAACAACAAAAAGGCGATCCGCTAATCACATTACATCGATCACAGAACACAATCACGAATTTGACCTTTGCCATACTACGGAGTTAAAATATCGTGAGGTTCTGTAACGGCAGGCTCTTGTTGATCCTTCTGGCACGGCGAAAATTATTAGATAATCCGCTGCAAACTTTCCGAACAGCGTTCAACAACAACTATCGGAAAACGCTCAACGCTTAATCGCACGCAGAATGCGTAGAACAAACCAAACAGCGCTTCGAGAACCATTTAGTTTGGAGGGGTTTGTTGTGCCAGAAAATCTATCAAAAACGATAGATGGTGACCGTTTTCTTTTGGCCGATGAAATAAAATGATCGGACCGGCATTTGATATTTGTCACCAATGATAATTTAGAAAAACTAGCACAATAGAAATATTGGTTGATTGACGGAACATTCGACAGTGTCCCTGGAATGTTTCGACAATTGGTTATAATCCATGGCAGTTCGGCGCCCGACCACGAAAATGTATTCCCTATTGCATTTGTGCTGATGACGTCTTAAGCAGAATCACTCCACAGGTTAGAATGGTATATCACCTAGCAGACCTGAAAAACTACAGAAAGGCAGAATCACGAAAGACTTCATTCGAGTTTTATTGTTTTATATCTAAGAAATCATACAGACTACAGAGGAAAACAGTTCATAAAAGCAAAAAGAAAAACGTGATCAAGACAGCGATAAAACACGTTTTAACTCGTTTTGTGAACTATATAACATTGTTATCTTGAGGACGTTTTTCTTGATAACTATTATAATACGAGGCATAACAGTATAGTACGAGGGTTATTATTATTAGTGCCTATCGCTTATTGAGTGCAAAGTACGCTTTTGACTCGTTTAATCTACACAAATTTAAAACTATGCTAATCATTGTTTCGTAAATCACAGCAACGTATCTTTTAATCTAATATTTTTCTTTGCACTATCATTTGATCGTAGGTCTGTTTTTGCACAGCTGGTAGATGCCGCCATAATACTTGAAATTGAGATGAATCCTTCAGTTATTATGTCAGACTTTGAAAAGGCAATCAATGCTTGTGCTGCTGAATTTCCCGAGTCGAGGCATAGTGCGTGCTTCTTTCCAGGGCCGTCGAGAGCCGCGTCGGGCCCCATGGCTTGTATTACTACCGGGCCCTTTTATATCTAAACCCTCTAGTTCAGCATGAGTTAGTACCTCTTCAGCCATGAGAAACTCGTGAGTCCGTGGTTTCTATTATTCTCCGGTTGGCTCATATTGACACATCCACAGATAGCGTGCCAGACAGGTGAATTTCGACAGCTTCTTATGCCGTGGAATCCAAATCGGGTAAAATTGCCATAGTTACGAGTTTTTCAATTTGCGAGTACTCGGGTGTACATAACGATCAACAACGTAATTAAAGGTGCACGGTGCGAATTCGTGTATTCGTACCTCGTTTATGTCATCGCTTATATATACAGAGTTGCTGATTTCATGATATATCAACGATATATTTCGTTTCGCGACAAACGCTTGTACTTGATTTGAAGTCTGAAACATAATCAGCACGCTATGTCTAACATGGTGAAACTGTAGGGTGTAAACGTTGGTCAGCGTTAGCTCAGTTTGTACTTTTAACAATAGATCTTAAGGGGTGCGTCTAGTGTAGTGGGCAAAAAATCGACTCCTTTTTTATCGATTTAATTGTTAGTATTGAACCTCTAGAATAGTCTCCTAGTCCTCCTAGTATTTGTTGTAATTCACGCATATTTCAATCTACCGGCAACAATTTTCGAAAACCTGACAGCGATAAAAATACAGTGTAAACAATACACTCTAAACTACTTCTACCCAAATTTTCAAGAAAAAATACCCAATGAGTTATTTCCTACAGCGTTTTTTCCGTGACTCGAATTGATGTAGGACGCCCTTTAATAGTGTTTTTTTCGAAACGGCTCAAAATGGCGAACACAATAACACAAAAACTAATCAACGAATCTACTTGATTTTTTTGTGAGAATGCACAATATGTGTAGCTTGTCAGAAAACTGAATAAAAAAAATTCTTCATATTATTTTGAAGAAAAGTGTGCGAATTATGAGATTTTTCGGTTCTCATGAAACCATTTTCCGCAACCCGAGTTTTTTTTTCTATTTTTTGGTTCATCAAGTAATTACAAGTATAAGCTTTATAAATCTTGTTGAATATACTGTGCCAGACAATTTTATCAAGAGTTATCGCTTTCGCACTTGACGTGTAAATGGTTGAGCGTCCACTCTTGGAATGCTCGTATGTGTCGCTTTGCGTGACTGAAAATATATTTTTTGTGCGCACAATGAATAAATAAATCTTAACATTACACAAAAGATCCATTGTTTTCTTCATTTCAAAATCATAAAACAAAATAACTTTCGGTTTGAGCACTTAACACCAGACGCCCCCCTTAAGAAACGTCTCGGAAGGTAGACAGGAATACAGTTTGACCACAATAGGCCTCTTTCTCCTTGTAATCGTCACTTATTTTTTTCGATATAGTGGGTTACAAAAACAATATTTTGCTTCTACTGTGCAGACAAAGCGACACACTGATTGACTTATTTGCTGGTAGCGGTGGAGCTGTTTTAGGCTTTTGTTGTAAGCAAGATAAGAAGGTAGCAGATGCAGCTCGAAATTCTCATTTAAAATTACTAAATCAAAAAGATTTTCAATTTACGCAAGTTTATCTCATATTGAATCCAAGAAAACCGTTTCTAATCACAGATTTTATGCACGTTTAGCTAATAAACAATGTGATATGTATAACGTAGGAGCCGGTTTTGGTATGCTGTGAGTATATGTAGGACCCAACAACAATATAGACACTGAACGCAGTAATCAGACGTGAGTACAGAGGGCAACCGAGTACTGCTGCTGAACCAAGGGGTGAGACGCTTAGCACAAATCGAATTGTGCTCACAAACAGTGTGGTAGCTTGTGCCGCAATGTGCCGCGATGTGCCACGATGTGCCATGGTGTTCAGTAAAACAAAAGCAATGGTTGCTATGATTATTCAACTACACTTTGTTGACAGTTTTTGAGTTGTCAAACGTGTGCCTCATTGTGCCACACACTGTGGTAACGAGTGAAATGATCGTGTATTACTGTGAATCGTAATCCTATATCGTGTTATCGTAGGTGATACAATGTGTATGGCACATTGTTCTAAGCGACCCACCCCTTGTGCTGAACTGAACTGATTTGATTTCTTTATTTCGCACATTATAATTAGGTTCTTATAGACTTCACACACATGTTTGGTGAGGCCCAAGATCACCGTTCTATCCCAACACAATGCATTTTTGGGGGAAAATTCCTTGAACGTGCTTTAAAAATACAAAAAAAAACATATTATCCGGTTAATTAAGGGCAGTCTACCTTCTCATCATGCCCAGAGTAGTAGCTAAAAATCGTTCCGCTATAAATACACGGCAAAAACAACTGCAGTCGAATTGTGTTGTTATTGATTTTTAGAAATGTCCTGTAAGACCAGCTACTTAAAAAGTTAAACAATTACTAAACGTGCAGATTGGGCTTAATCCTGGAGAAGCTAACGCGCAGGGCAATGCATCATATTAAATATTAAGAAGCACAGTCGTTTGTTTCACGCTAAGACAAGACGTGACAATAGGGGGGGGGGGGGCGTTTTTGTTCCAATTTTGCGTCATAATGGTCCAGCTCCTGATTGGTTGATTCTGACCGTACGCAATGTAACTGCAGGGATAGCGAAATTATGTTTGGCAGTGTTGCTATATTGATAGGAAAAAATTGTTATAAATTTTGACAAATAAAATTATTATCGTTAAAAAAGTAGAAATGACTAATTTGAACTGAAATTGTGCAGCAAAGTGAAAAAGGTATTTATCATGCGTGGTCGATTTACTTTAACAAAAATAAGACAGAAACCACACTATAATCTAAAATTATTCAGAAAATGGCTTTATCAAACCTTACTAAACACCCATGACATGGAAAAACGGTGCCTTTCATCAATATAATGGATTCAAGATACAAAATATAGCCGGAATAAAATAAATTAACAAGACTCTAATTTCATTAATAAAAATAGCAACACTGTTCGGAAGATTTCGGCAGGGTGAAAATGTGAAAAATAAGAAGCCGAAACGAAAACTGTCACGTTAACAACATCATCCTTGTATAAATTGGCAACGGCTCCACAGAGATGCGCTTACATGAATTATTTCCACACACCCCTGGCATAGTGATTAACAGATTTATGTAAAGAGACGGAGAAGTGGCTTCCATAACAGCTGAATCTTCGCCTTTTCCCGGGTGTTCCTAACGTTGTTCTTGTGGTGAAAATGCTTCCGTATAAACCAACTCGTTCATACGAAACCATTTTATGCGGATCAACCGAAAAGTGGGATTTATCAGACAACACCGGTTATGCACCCATAGTAATTTCCTATGCGCGAATTCTGCAAAAAGACACTGCACCAAGGAAAACATTGTGTAATTGCAGGTAAAAAAGCCCGCCTACTATAACCGTAAACAGCACACCGTTATCTTATGCCAAACAAAAAACGGCAACAAACCAATATCTACGGATCTGACAGGAACAAATATTCACTCAACAACAATTACGCCTAGTGTCTCCAAGCCAACAACCAGCACCACCAGCAAAGAAGCGAACGTAGAAGACGACGGATGCTTTTGTCCGTGCGCTAGCATTTCTTTTTGGCGCTGTATTGCTTTCTTCGAAAATACTTTGCATTGGCTTTTCAACGTTTTGTAGTGTATTCCGTCGATTCACTCGTTTTTTAACTTGTACACAATGTAGACATCTTCTTTAAGAACGTTTGTTTTAACAAATCGTCGCTGTTGTGCTATCTTATGACAAGCGCCATTTTGCACATTTCGAGTAAAACGATTTTTAAAGTTTGAGATAGAATATCATGAAACTTATAAATGGTAGAAACAATTCAGAGAAGACAATTGATGCTTCTACCTATTCTGTATTAATCTCTCAAATATTACGGAGATCGGTTGACTATGTTGCGAGTTTTCACTAAAAATGTAAACAAAAGTCACACTCACACGTGTCATAGGTGTGTATTGATGAAAAAAATTGTATGACGTGTCATAATCGTGCATGGAAAATGTTCCATAGAAAAAAATCACCAATTATGAACTTTTATTCATTTCTTTGGTTTAATTTGGTCTATAAACAATCGGTTAGATACATTTTAAAGAAAATGAGTCAGGGAATCTAGAAAAATATTTATTTATTTGTACAGTGTTGCCAAATAGGCAATATTTCAAGTTTAAAGCTAAAACTGTTTTTCTCCCAATACATGCATTTTTCTTTTGAAAATTATTATGCTATTGTGTTCCTACGACATTTTTACATATAAAAATAACTAAAACTTCGTTATAACTTGAGCCAATACCAAGATATAATTATTTGAAGCAAAAAACTCACAATTTCTAATCACTTTTTTCGCTATATTTCAGTAACCAAGCACAATTTCAAAATTCTGGAAACGCCATCTTGTAGAGATTCGTTAGACGAGTAATGTGGCTTATCTAACTCAGTTTACCCCAAAATGGCGTTTGTCATAAGATAGCACAACAGCGACGAAATGTCAACTATCAAATAAAGTTATCATTTTTACGCTTTCATCATATAACAATTTAATAAGGTGAGCGATTACAAAGAAATTACTGTTACTATTTTTTTGCTCTGCTATGAATACTGGACGTGTTCGCTCATCTTATGGGTAAAAGCGCGGGCCCCCAACTACAACCCGGGCCCCAGGGTAATTGCCCTGGCTGACCCCCCCCCCTCTCATCGGGCCTGCTTCTTTCACTGGAGCCAGAATTTGTGGATGCACATTCAGACAAGCCGACTGTCTAGTCTCCTCCAACATAATGAGGACAAGTTCAACTTTTTCAAGTTGGTGCATTTTTTCCGAAAGAAAAAATACCAGATGCTTTCGAAGTTTTAAAACTTGCTGCTGCTGAAGAGCTTGAAAAGTTTTTCAAGTACATCGTGGAGGTGTATAGTTTAGGACGTATGGGCCTGTTTAGTGGAGAAGCGCGTAGGATTACTGAAAATTATAGAAGAGTTTCAGCTGGAAGAAAAAATGCTGCGGGACAAATGTTGGCGCTTCAAGCGGGAAGTTTACCAAAAAGGAAGAGAAAAAACTATACACGAAAGAGGCGATGCGAATATATTGAACATTGTTCGAAATGCAAGTAGTTTTACTAAAATGGATTTTCTAAAAGCCATTGCTGCTAATCTTAGGTCAAAAACTAAGTAGTTACCGATTATTTGATTCTATAGTAATTGTATAGTAAATGTATAGTTAATGTGATTATGTTTCATGAATGATGCAGGTTTTGTTTATTTTAGTAAAAATTTGAAATATAAATGTTTAAATTTATTGTGTTATATTGTTGGTGAGATTTGTTGTCATTATTATGTTAGTCAGAAATATGATATATTAGTATACCCTATATTGCATTTATGTTTTTATGTATTGAATTCCAAATATTTGATATAAGCATTGTGGTACCATAAAAAAGAATAACACACTATAATTTATAATTATTCGATGCCAAATGATAATATATTCGTAATCATGCCAAATGACCATTATGGCAAATGACCATTATGCCAAATGACCGTTATGCCAAACGACACCATGTGTCATCTGCTGTTATGCCAAATGAACTTATATCATCTCTTTCTGATGATTTCAAAAGCGTTCTATCATATTGTAGAAGAAATGGGCTTCCGCTCATTATGGGCAGTGATGCAAATTCTCATCACATCATTTGGGGCAGCTCAGACATCAATCTGAGAAGCTCTGAACTGATGAAGTACATAAGTAGTACAAATCTCCATATTCTGAATGTGGAAAAACGACCAACTTTTGCGAGGTTTGGGAGAAAGGAGGTGTTAGACGTAACGCTTTACTCTAAAATAATGTCGCATGGGCTGAAAAATTGGCAGGTTCCAAATGAAACTGAACTGTCTCTATCCGATCGTAAATATATATATTTTTCGATCATTTTGGTGTCACCTTCGATGTGATAACATATCGTAATTCTAAATCTACAAACTGGGACCTGTTTTTGGAAAACTTGGCTGAGTTATATTATAGCAGTTTTAGTTTGATTCAAAGACCTAAAAAGAAAGGCATCTGACTAAGAAAAAGCACTGATTGGTTTTTCTTGTTATCACAGGTTTGCAATTACTAGTATTTTATATCAATCAAATTCCTTAGGGTATATTCAGCAGCGTGGTGTTTAATATAGAAGTTTGAAAGCGAAATTGAAACGGAAATTTGTTGTAAGTAAATTGTAACATATGTAAGCAGGAGAGGAAGCTATACGGTGCGTAGCATGTTTCTAGTAAAGTTTATATAGTCCGCAGCCTTAAAACGAATCGATTATTCTGATAGATTAAAATTCATTCACATTTTTCGGATCACGATGCATATTATTTCAAAATCTTTCCGTTCCATCTGTTTTGGACCAGCACATCACAGCAGCGACGAAATGTAAACCAAAGCTTCCATTCATGCACGCAATAAATCGCCTCAAATCTCAAATCACAATTTATATACGCATAATTAAAGATAAACTGGATTTAATCAGCAGCATGCTGGATCGATAAGCGGAATAACCGGTATCGATCACCCGATCGTCGCCGGCCAACACGCGGGTAAACTGAAATGCAAAATCTGTTTGTGAGAAAAACAAAAAAAGAAGTATCCCATACCCACCTATTGATTTCTGCCATCCACCAGAACTGTGCCTGCATAATAATCCGCGAGAAAAAAAATCACAGTAGTCGTCCTATGGTTTTTATCTGAAATTACATTCGATGCGTGATTTGGGCACATTTTTCCTTTGTTATCACGTCGTTCTATCACACACACCCCATCTACCTCTACTTGTATATAGTGTTACGAATGTTGTTTCGCAATTAATGCCTCCCAGTGCCACCAGGTTTTCGATCTGAGACAGGATTGAACGTCGCAGAGAGTTCCCCACTGTGGGCGTGAAACGATGTTAAGCAATGTTCTCAATATAGTAATTAATTCTAGCTTGGAGCCCTTGCGCTATCTCCCACTGTTCCTGCCGTGACTAGCTCTTCATGGCACAGTTTCTTGTCTAAGTTACATTTCGTAACGTGCCCAATTATGTGTTTTGTTACGGCCAAGATAGAAGTGAATCAATTAGAAACGTCTAAAAAATGTTATGCAGTCTCATGAAAAATTGTTACTTAGTTGATATTCAACAACCACCTGGCTAGAAGTTTTTCACTGGAAAGGAATGTCAAAATTCGTATCGAAATACCTTATTTAGCAAGCAATATGTACCCGTGGAAAGTAAAGTGTAGTTTTCATCACATAAAGATCTTCGTCCGCCAGTTTATAGTCTGCTTCTACTGATGGTTAAATACACAGCATACCGCCTTACCAGATCCTCATCTTTTCAAATGCAGCTCACCAGTCACCGCATTTCTCCTTCAGCGTTCGTTCCGGGCCAGACGCTGTTTAGAGCCGCTCCTAGCATGGAGAATAGTTGAAGTTGAAGTTTATAAAACAGAGATTTTTTTATTTTCATGTTTCCATCCAACATAATTAAACCTGTAACCAGACAACCTGAGAACTATCTCAAGTTGTCTGGTTACAGAAAAATTAAACCTAATTCCCTATCAGTGCAAAAATTTACATTTAACCGAACCGTACGAAAATTATCCAACTTACAAGCATAGGATCGATCTGTAATTTTGCAGACAGGCTCATTATGGATGACAATATTTTCTGTCAACGAAATTTTGTAGGCAATCTTCTCAAAACCACACAGAAATGATTCTTTTATTCATTAGACTCAGAGCGATAGTGTTCACTGCAATTGTACGCCCATGCACAGTGGCTTAAAACAATGTATCGAGGTACCTACTTAATTCATTAATATTAATATTAATTAAATTAATTAAATTATAGTATTTTCCGAGTTGCTTCGCTGAATGTTTTGATGCTCCCTTACGTTTATGATGTATGATTTATGATGTTTATGATGTAATTCGTGCTCACTTACGTCTATGAAATTTTCAACACTTCGCTTCCCCATCGTAGCATTTCATCACAAACCCCAAGCATTTCCTTATAATGGCGTATCTTCACTACAACTCCGGCGACACTCCCAAAACTGCATTCTTATCCAATCAGTCTGTCACATCGTTAGAGCTTTCTAGGTGTTCATAGTCATATCTTATTTGTTTCTTGTTCTTACGAGTCGCTATTGCCAGGCCCGTAGCCAGGAGTTTATTTCGGGAGGGGCTTAAAAAATTATTGTATAAAGCTTTTTTATTTCGATTATACAGGTTTTAACCTTATGGTTATTCGCCTCTTTTTGGGTTAGAAAATTTCTTTAGAAAAATTTCTAACCCTACATGTGCGGGATTGATGAACGAACCGTGATGAGCTGCGTAAAAGGTTATCAATTTACCAACTACGCTTTACCCGCCCCTGCATAAAGCTTTTAGTTCTAATTACTTCATATTGTCACTAGAAACTAAACGAAATTTTGAAAAGTTCTTAATGAAAACAAAGCCAAATCTAAGACAATCCATGTTCTTTGTCACAAGAAAGGCTATAGTACATCAACGAATTATTGATGTTTAATTTGATTTTTATTATTTATTTTTATTTACAAGTTACAATTTACTCTCGTTGCAACAATGGATATTCTAGAGTTCTCAGTATTTATGCGCTAACCGAATATGACAATCCTTGACGGTGCTGGAAAACGCAAGGTGTTCTAAGCTACACGTTTAAAAGGTGTAGATGACGCTAAATCGAAATGAGTAGAAAAATATCCATAAAATGTTCGATCGAAGAGAATGTCGAAATTTGCACAAAATCTTCTGATTTAGCAAACGAATTGTAGATGGTTCAACTTCTATTTTCTTGATCTGGCCTCCTGTAACTATTACCAGTTCTAATGCATCATGCTAACATAATTTTTTGGCATACCCCAGTTAGGAAGGAGGATCTTTGGTGATCAATAGGATCAAAATATATGGGTCATTCCACGTTTGATTTACAATCAAAATTTGAATTCCTTCCATTTTTTTTTTCTTGCATTCATTAGTTAAAATAATTGACACGTATTTTTTATTTTGGCTAAATATGATTTTGAAGTTTATAACATTGAACATTTTTCAATCACTTATAACTCGGAAACGATTCGATATATGGAAAAAAATATTAAATAAAAAAGTTGTGAGCTTACTGAAAAAAATAGCAATTTCTTTTTGTTATATAACTTATGAAATTTGCAATTGTTTGAAACAAATTGAATTTTTTAAAGTTGGACCAATTTTTTACTTATTATTTTCTTTAAATATTAAAAATCATGTTAAAATAATTGTGCAAAAATTTGGGAGTGGATATCAAAATACTTTGCGAGATATTACAATTATAAACTTAAAACAAGGCAATTTTACACCAAACGCCTAGTGATAGGCCTATTGTAATTGAAATATCTCGTAAAATACTTCGAATTTCTTTCTGAAATTTGTACACAATCTTCTCGATATAATTATAAATTATTTGAAAAAGCTAAAAAGATTTTTTTGGCTCCACCCTGAAAAAAATTTGTTACTAATATTTGCATAATACATAAATTATTTAACAAAAACAAATATTACAAAAAAATCCGCCGAGATCTTCCGAAAACGCAGCTTTTATTATTTAATGCTTTTTTCCAGAAATCTAATAGTTTCTCAGTTATGAGGGAATGAAAAATGTCCAATTCTATTAAATTTATAAAACTTTAAAAAATCACTATATTATTAAAAGTCGATATTTGTATGTATGTGATTTATGGACTCCCAAACGGCTTAACCAATTGCCGTAAAAATTTATGCATAGTAGGAATTTGTTATGGAGCGTGTTTGTGTGCTATTGGTGGGGATTATCTGCCTACAAGAAGGCGCTTCGGAACAAATTATGGTTTCCTCCTATTTCGTTGAAAGTCGCATCAACGTGCGATGGGTATTAGCTAGTACTTTATAAAGTTCAAAAACTCATAACTTGAAAAAAAAAAATCAAATTCAGCCAAAGTAAAAAAATCGTGTCTATAATTTTCAGCTAAAGAGTGCAAAAAAATTGAAGGGAACTAAAATTATAGTTGTAAATCGTGGAATGACTCGCATTCTGCAAATTTAAGACTTTTTTGGGGGTATTCTCATGTCAAAAGCAAATATTTAGCAAGTCCCCCGAAATCAAATTTATTTTGATTACATAACTATATTAAGAAGATTATGTGAAAAATTCAGAATGGAACTCGAAGTGTTACGAGACATTTCAGTTATAACAGGCCTTTCGCTGGGCGTTTAGTGTAAAATTGCCATGTTTTATGTTTATAATTGTAATATCTCGCAAAGAATTCCACTGCCAAATTTTTACACAATCTTTTTAACACGATTTTAATACTTAAATAAAATAATAAATAAAAAATTTGGTCCAGCCTTAAAAAAATTCAATTTGTTTCAAGTAATTGCAAATTTCATAAGTTATATAACAAAAAAATTGTGATTTTTTTTGGTAAGCTTATTTGAAAACGCAACTTTTTTATTTAATATTTTTTTCCATATATCGAGTCGTTTCCGAGTTATCAGTGATTGAAAAATGTTCAATTTTATAGACTTCAAAAGTTCAAAAGCGAATAACTTGAAAAAAATATAATATTTAGCCAAACCAAAAAATACGTGTCAATTATTTTTAGCTAAAGAATGTAAGAAAACAGTTTGGAAGATGCTTGACGTTTATATTAAGCGCACATTGCTCTAATCTATTACAGAAATTCAATTTGCGTATGATTTAACTAACTTTCTTTATTCAGGCCAATATCTAGCATAAAAGGAGTTTTGTTAGATACCATTACTAGCGATAAATGTTAATTTTGGAACAGTTTTTGTACTCAGTTTTCTATGAAACTTCTAATTTTTTATTATACAATTCGTTTACTTGAGTCGGTTCAATGCATTAGCTAAATGAAGTCTTGAGTCTTTAATATATTTCCACGATGTAAACAATGAAAATGATAAAACGCTAATGGTTGTCCAACAGATCTCGTGCGATTGACCTGTCTACTGATTGAGAAATATTTTTCATAACCAACCGCGTCTTGGTGGTCGTTCATATCTATCTTGTACACTTCCGTATTATTATCGTGGTAACTGCTATGGACATGGCAGTTCGCGAATGTCTGATTTCATTTTTGTTTTGTCCCCTTACGGGCCACCAGTGTCGACTTCCTCAATGATGATGCTGTCTGTTAATTTTGAGATACTAGACGCAGTTTTTGCCGTCAATATTATATGAACAGCAGCCACAAATTTGGCAATTGTTTGTTTTTCAGGTAATCGTATTGGAGACTATGGATGTGCAAAGATGTAACGTGTATGATGATATTATCGCATTGCGTTTTGTGCGTGCAGGGTCAGCTAGGACGAAATCCTAGCTGACCCTACCCGTCTAATTCCTAGATGAGTCCTTTATAATAAATTACATTTTTTCCAAATGTGACAGGAATCTTTTAATGGCCACGGTGCAAAGAAGTTAAGTTTGTTTATTGGGGCTTTAACCTCCTGGTCGTTCGCCCGCGGTTCAAGTAAGAGGTATCAGATCTTGTAGACGAACATTGATTTTCTCATCATCCATATATATGAGAATCAACCACGTATTACAAGTTGCAAAATGACTGGTTTCGCCTAGGCTAATTTGTTGAGTAACATAAGTACTGAATGCCTGACAAGGTAGAACTCGTTAAAGGCGATGTTCGTAAGCATAACCTCTATTTTCACCTTCAGCAAATATTCCCCATCATGAAATTCGGTTATGCAAAAATTCCAGAAGTCAATAGCCTCCACGTTTGGCTGGAGCACCACTTCTTGCTTCTACGATTCAATCATCCGACGGATCACCCCAGCAAGAATTAAAGTAACAGTTTCTTTTGTTCTTCCGACGAGTCACACAATATGAAAGGAAGTGTGTTATCAGACTCGGCATACTGAGTAGATATCGTGACCGATGTCTTCGGTGGCTCGAAATAGCAATCTTCCTCACCATTCTCCCATTAATTTGTTGAAACCAAACAAGATACAATTTTTTTACGAGTTACCGAAAAACATGTTGCTTCTTAAATTTATTTTTGAAAAGTTTCGGGGGGGGGCTTTAGCCCCCTAGCCCCCCCTCTGGCTACGTGCCTGGCTATTGCCTATCCGTATTTATCAGCGTTTGCTTCTTCGTTAGTGTTGCTGGTTGTAGGTGTAGAGGCACTAGGCGCAATCGCTGGTACTACGGATTTGATTCTGGCAGTATGTTTCGAAGGCATGCTGAATACGATGTGTTGGTGTTGATTGTAGTAGGTTGATTGTTCTGACACATGACTTTCCGTAATGTGCTGTCTGGTTACAGAACTGGCACGTAGGGCCAGAGTAGGTGCACAGCGTTATTCGCTTACAATTAATGTATTTTGCTCCTTTGGCTACACAAGTCAGACAAGAAGAGATAGGTTTGGTCCTTCACATGCCGACCACAAGAACGCCATTTTGAACGCTAGGGAAATGGTTTCTCCATGTATCGTTCATAGCGGGTGTCACTTCTCCATATTTCGACATGAAACTTTTCTGAAGTGGAAAAAAAATTTGTGGTCACGCGCTCCTTCGGAAAGGAAGTAAAGCCGTTAGTCCCGGGTCTATGAGTTGATGGGACGATCTCTAGTCCAAATAGTGGGAGTCACCTCTCTGGCGTCAGTGTTTGGTCTCGTAACGGGTAAAATTTGAAAATGATTCCAATACCTTACTGTAATTAAAGTAAAGAGCGTATTTTTTTTCTCTCCAAGAGCATTGCTCTCTGGACTCCCTAGAAATCGGTGGCATGTTTCTTTTCGCTCGGGTGCTGTCAGAAGATGGCGTCGAAACAGCAAGCACTCCGCGAGCGTGTTGTACGGTTTTACGAAACGCATGGTCATCGTGGAAAAATGTTTACAGTAGGCCACTTTCGAGACGAAAACCTTGCCGTGAATACAGTTTACCGGATCCTGGCATCCCTGAGCGTGGAATGGAAGGCTGATAGCGGGCGTCCGGTGAAGATAATGACGACGAAGAAGAAGAAGAAGCAAACGTTGAAAAAGCTGTTCGACAACAAGGACAAAGCGAGTTTACCTGACGCCGGCCGAAAATATCACTGCTTCCGTACCTTGATTCACCGAACCCTCAAAATGGAGGACATCATCTGTCGGAAGAAAACTCGGTCCCCCGAGTACACGGACGAGCAGATAGTGGTCGTGAAATCGCAGTGCCGGTGGATGACGAAGAACTACCGCGGGACGTCGTTCCAGCTGGACGACTAAAGTTATTTTCCGCTCTCGAAGACCCACATTCTAGGAAATGACAGCTACTATTCCAGCGACAAGTCGGCCACACCCCCTGAAATAAAATATAAGTTTAAGCATAATTAAAAAAAAGTTATGGTGTACATCGCCATATCGAACAGAGAGAGGGATTTCAAAGCCATGGGTCAAGCCAAGCGGTCTGGCCATCAATGAACAAGTGCACCAGGAGGAGTGTCTTGAGAAAATTCTTCTACCGTTCTTAAAGGAGCGTGGAGTGGATGGGAAGTACGTCTTCTGGCCGGACAATGCTTCTTCCCATTATGCCTGGAAGACGCTGGAGTAGCTGAAAAAGATACCGTACTTGCCGAAAGAAAGAAACCCGACCAATTTGCCCTAGTGCCGTCCCATTGAGGATTTTTTCGGCTCACTCAGTGCTCTATGTAGTGTACAAAAACAATTGGCGGGCCAAGAATACGAAGCAGATGACCAGCAGGATCCGGAATTGTATCCGGAAGTTGGACGTCTGTGTCGTCCAGCGCTCTTATGAAGAGCATTGCGATTAAGTTGCGTCCTACTGCTGACCAGGGCCCCTTCTCCAGTATTCATTGACGTTTGTTTTTGAAGAATAAACATTATGTTTTTAATAAAAAATACTGAAATCGTAAAAAAAAATTGGTTTTCAACTACATGACTGAAAAAATTCTCATTTTTTATTGAAAATAGGAAATAGGCCAACGGAAAATAACTACAACTATAAGAAAAAGAACGTACTTCGATTACAAGTACATTCACACGACCAAGATGCAAACAGGGAAGTTGCGCGATTAAAATGTTCGTAAATCGATCACGAACGACTTTCGTGCACATTAGGACATTGCAAAAAAAAATGTTTTTTTGAATTTTCTTATATTGTGACAAATATCAAAGCTCAGATGCCAATATTTACATTATTTGGACAATTGGTCGGTGTTAAGTCAGACCGGACTAAGTGAAATTTCATTGATTTCGACAAAAACGAGTTTAAAGTTTGAATTGCAAGACCCTTTACATTATAAATCGAAATTTATTTAGGTCACAATACTTGCTTAGTATAACATATTTCAATTCTGATTAAAGTCGAATGAAGCTAATGAAGTTCTTTATTCAGTGATTACATTATCTTATTTTTCAATATTTGGCGACTTAGTTCGATCTGACTTAACACCGACCAATTCTGGACCCCCGCTCACTTCGCTTGAAATTTTTGAAATTGGTGCTATCGGAGGAACAATATATTAAATGCTATAACTTTGGAAGTAGCACTCAGAAAATTACCTCTTTTTAAAGGAAATAACCTTAGTATTTGAATGGAGATATTTCCGTTTTTCGAAAAATATGGAAAAGTATGGTACTGGGTCATTTTGTCCCCAAAATCTCCAATTTTTAACAATTTTTCAGCGCCGTGATTCAAGACATACATATTTTGCAGTTTTTCTTATAGGAAAAAATCTCAGAAATTGAACGGAATCTTTTTGACCTTTGTCCGAATACGAGAAGTTGTGGTTATAGGGCCGTTTGTCATTCATATTAAATTTTATCATTTTCTCGAGCATATAACTCTATTATTCTTCTAACAATTTTCATAAAATGTAACTTGTTGAACGTGAAAAATTCTTAGTAGTAAAACAAAAATAGATTCGTTACCGGTCAAATACAGAAACATCAAATTTTTTGACATTAACTTCACAAATAACATTTTTTCATTAAATATCCTAATACCTCAACTTTCCGTATTTTTCCAGGAATGAAGCTTTTCTCATGTGATCCCTAAGCATATTTTACACTAAAAGTAGTAAATTAAATAAGAATTTATTGTTAAATGGAATTAATATTTGCGATTTAATGATAAAAATGTGACTAAATTTCAGAAAATTTGTGAATTCGTGACAGAAAACTTCGATGGCATTTAATAAATTTAATGCATCTTCATTGGTTGACATTTATATTCAGCTGCCCCATGGCAGTATTCAATTATTGCCAACCAAGTAATAAAACGAGATATGTAAAATTTGTTTCCGTTACAATAGATTCAGCACATTCCCAAATAAATATTGAATCAAAATCAAGCGGATAGTGCAGGAACGGTGCAAAGACAAGATTGATTTCCTGGTTATACTCGTGCAAGGGACCATCCATAAATGACGTAGCATTATATGGGGGAGGGGGAGGTTTGTATTTTGTGATGATGTGTAACGACAGGGAGTAGGGGGTCATGTCATGCTACGTAGCTTTTTTAAAAGAATAGGTTGACATGATGTCACGATAATTTTACCCGTTTCATCTAATATCGCTTTTTTACGGTGTCAAGAGGAGGGGAAGGGTTACCGTCAAGCTACGTAATTACCAGGGGGTATTTGGAGGTTTGTGACGAAATGCTACGTCATTTATGGATGATTCCAGAGTATCCAGTTTACGTGATCATAAAAACATTCAAAAATACTGCATCCTCCATGCTATAGACATGGTTTATATACCTTTGAACTCGGTAAAATGCAGATTGTTTTCGAGTTTTTTGGTTCTTTTTATGTCAAAATGGATAATTTTACTGAAATATATCATTGTTCGTGTTGAAATTACGACTAATTTTAGTTTTAAAAATTGAGATGCTTGAGCAAAAAAAAATACAATTGTCATTCTCATCGAAAAATAACAGTTTGATTGCTATGAGGTTAAAGCCTTCAATTAAATAAACAATAAACAAACAATAAACAGTTTGATTGGGTTGGATGCTCAACGCAGACGCTATGCAAAATAAGGTTATATATTTTTTTCTTTTGTGCTGGATAGCATTTGATGATGATGGTCCCACCTTATACCCCTACAAAGGTGTGAGCTGGACGATTTATCTAATAGATAATTGATATTTTTACACATGACTAAACCAGTGAACAAAACAAATACGGACTGGTTAACAGTTCAGACATAGATTTTCCTTCAAAAGACCGCAACCAGATAGGCTTCAAATATTTCGCAAACAACCAGAGTCCATCAAGCAAATTTCCATCCCGGAAAGATGCTTGATGGAATCGGGAATTGAACCCAATATCCGCAATTTTCGACAATAACAAGCAAGACTCCTCCCGCTTGACCAAGATATCGCTACTACCACATACAAAGATGGAAAGTATCGAGTATGGTGTCAGTGCAGAGCCTAGCCGATTTATATCATCAACCTCAGACCTCAAACTAATTTACCACTAACCCAAGGCAGTCAAGAGAAACTCCCAACTGGGAATATCCTAGATTGATCGGGAATTGAACCCGAAGTCTTGTCATATAAGAAAGAATCATCAAGGCCACTCCTAACGAACTAACTCCGGTATTACCACCATCGCAGCGATGCCAAAATTAGCCATATTGTCGAGCAAAGCCCAAACAGCTACATCATCCACTCCAGACCCCGATTACTACAAATGTCCAAAAGCTTATATTCAACCCGATAAGCTATTTGTTCTGGTCGCTACGTCAATTTCAGGATGGTCTCTATCTGATTTACGCGCGCGTGGCTCAGACTTCTGTAGACATCCCATTATATTTTTTTTAAGTTAAGAAACAAATAACAAAATCCATCATCATCATAGAGAACATAATAACTTAGTACGTCTAAAAGGGAATAAAAAAACAATCTTCATGATTTTACATATTATTCAAATAAATGTAAAACATAAAAATCTGACTACAAAACAGATTTTACGTGTGAAATACATAATGTTTTGAACTGCGTCAATGTTACTGCACGTTTAATTTGTCTTGGCATCGAATTGAAAAAACTTATTCCTTTGTACAACAAACAGTTCTGTGATCTACTAAATAAAAAGTTTGGTGTTCTTGCATCCGACGCGTTTCTAGTGTTGTACCTATGCACATCACTTCCTTTTTCAATTCGATCACACAAATATCGAGGCAGCATTCCATTCATAATTTTAAAAATGAACACCATTGTCAAATATTAAATCCTTTGCTTCACAGAGAGCCATTGTAATGCGTCCAACATGAAATAAGAGGAAGTGTATCTGTTACATTTTAAAATTAATCGCATGATTCTATTTTGCAGTCGCTGTAACCTCAATATTTGTGTTTGATTGGCAAGAAACAAAATGGATGAACAGAAGTCAATATGTGGTGAAATAATAGATTTATATAATAAAATTTTACTACTAATTGTTAAATCATTTTTCAGACGACACAGTATACCATACTTTTCAGCAATCTTTTTTGATAACATTGTCGATGTGAGACTTAAAGGTTAACTTGTCATCAATGATTATTCCAAAATATTTTAATTCACTAACGCGATCAATAGTCTCACCATTTATTTCAACGTTAACGTCAGTCTTAGTATTAGCCGAAGAGATAATCATATATTTAGTTTTAGCAACATTTAACTTTAATTGTTTGAACTTTAACCAATGCGCTAGAGAATGTAAGTCTTCGTTCTAATGTGCCACGGCTTCATTTATATCTTTAGCTGCGATGAACAGAACAGTGTCGTCAGCAAACAAATATAAATCACAAAATCGCAAAACCCGCCTCATGTCATTTATATACATAATAAATAAAATAGGATCCAAAACACTACCTTGCGGCACCCCAAGAGGATTGCCGAGAGGACTAGATACAAAATTGTTAAAACTAGTTTTCTGAGTTCTATCACATAAATAGTTTTCAAGCCACTTATGTGCTATCCCTCCGATACCAAATCGTTCTAAAGTTTGCAAAAGTAAAGGTCTCGAAATTGTTTCAAAAGCGCGTTTTATATCCAAAAATACAGCAAAAATAGTCTCTTTAATCTCGATTTTTTCTATCCATTTTGCTAGATTTAAAGCGGTTTCGCAAGAGTGTCCCTCTCGGTATCCCGATTGCTCCGGAATTAGCAAATCATTCCTATTCAAATATCTCATCAGCTGGCCCTTAACAACAAGTTCTAAAATTTTCTCTAATGTGCGCAACATGTTAATGGGGCGGTACTCTTCGGCTTTATCCGTCCCAGTAACTTTGGGAATAGGAATCACAAGTGATTCCTTCCAAACTTTCGGCACGTGCCCAGTTTGTAGTGATCCATTTACAAGGTCCAGCAGATCGTGTCCGATGACATGAAAGCAATCCTGTATCACTTTTGCGTTGACATTATCGATACCAGCCGATTTTCTCAAAGAAAAACAAATATCCTTCAACTGTTCAAAAGTGATTGGGTGAAATCCATCAAATCTACAGTTAACATTAATCGGCTGTGTTATTTCCACAGGTTCACTGACCAGCTCAATACTTTGATTGATCAGTTGCACGCTGTTAACGAAATAATTGTTCAATTTTTCAGCTATTGTTTGTTCAGATTGCTCTTCTACCCCGTTGAAAGTTATGGATTGCGAGGAACTAGATTTAGGTTTAATTAAATTCTTTAGGATTTTCCATAACTCTTTGCTGTTGTTTTGATGTTGATCGATCTTCCTTTGAATATACTCACATTTGGTCTTTTTCAAAGCTCGTGAATACATGTTTCGCGCGTGTGTATACCCATTCCAAAGATGTTCATTATTAGTTCTGCAAAATTTCTTGTACTTTTTATCCCTTTTACGTTTCAGGCGCAAAAGATCTAAAGAGTACCAGCTGTTCAAGTTATTTAAGTTAAAATATTTTTGAGAAACTAAACTCTTTTAACACATTAGTTAGAACAGCTGCCAAATTTCCATTCAATTCCGCAAAATCCAGGCTTCTCGAAACGAGTTGAGACATGGCTTGTTTCGAATATCTTTTCCAGCCCTTAATTTTAACTTTATCCTCCTCACGATTAGGTTCATTCTCCAGCAAAATTGAAATCGTCTCATGGTCTGAAATGTTCCAATTGGCCTCTACATACGAATGAATCTCATCAAAATTGGAATATACGTGATCTATCAATGTTCTGCTGTGTCTGGAAATTCTTGAACACTCACTAACCGTTTGCTTGAAATTGAAAAACTCAGCCAACTGCTTCAATTGATTCGAATTTTAATCGCTGTTTGGTAGTTGCTATTCACTTGACAAAACGTTACTTTTTTTAAATTCTAGCAGTCTCCGATATACTGCTTACTAAATGCCGCATGATTTACGTCCAAATTCAGTTTACGTTCACTATTCTTTTTAATACAATTTACGCATTTAACATCAGTTGACAAGCATTCAGATGTTCTATGTGCTACATTACATCTGGAGCATGTTTCTTTGTTTACGCATCCCGTACTCTTATGACCAAATTCTCCACAGTTGAAGTAGCGCAGCAGGTTAAAGGCCTCTAAAACAGAACACCTATCCCAACCAATGTTCACCGTACGGGCTGACATCAAGCCGCTATAAGTGTCTTTGTCAACTTCAATTATAACATTGTATTTGTTATATTTGAAGCGTGGATTTTGGAAATTGGCAACTACTTTAACCTCTTGAATCGGAATGCCCTCATTCTGACTTTCCAATAAGTCAATGAAGTCATCCGTTGAATATCGATCACTCATTCCCATAATTTTTAACTTTGGTTTACCGGGTGCCGGTATAACAGCATTATACTTTTCATCCAGATTGCTTACAATGTTTTCTTTCATCAAGTTATTGTTATCCCCAGCTGCACACTCCACAATAATCGAGCCATCTTTACCGTTTCTAAAGTAAATTTTGTGTACTTTTGGATTCAATTTTTCCTTTAATGCTTTTCGCGTATCTTCATTCGATTGGGAAGATTCGATTGGTTTAATAACAATGGCCGGACGAGCCTTACGTTTCGTTTGGCTTTTGATCCCAGAAGCTCCCGTCAAAACATTCGCGTAAGTTTTTACTGTATTATTATCGAAAACCTTGTCATCATTTTTATCATCAAGTTCAATAAGTATCGGTTTATCGTTTCTGTTCGCTATTACTTTTCGTTTTCTACTGGGATTACCATCAGGATCAGAATGAACCTTTCTGTCTGTAAAATTCCGCTTTCTGTTCATCATAGCTAATTCATTTTCGTTTCATAAACATTTCTATTCAAGCAACTTTTCAAATCTTCCAACTTTTTGGTAACACTGTTTTCCAAACATGCCAACTTACTCTCTAGAATGTCATTGAAAGATCTGATTAGTTTTTCCATCCCGTTCTCTATTGCGATGTTTATCTGCGCATCGATGTTATTTCGTACAGCACCCAAGTAGCAAATCGCAACTAGTTTTGAGTAAAGCCATGTCAAGTGATCCTCGAATTTTTCGCAAAATCACCGATCTTCATGAGGTATATTTTATTGTATAGGGACTATGGTGATTAGCTTTTGGTATAAATATTTCGTTACAATTCCTTTTTTTCTTTAAGATATTAACCCTTAAACTTTATTGCATGATAAAATTGAAAGTTTTATATCTCAAAAACTACTGAAGATAATTCAATGAATTTTTGCACACTTATGGAATGATATTTGCACTATCTTATAAAAATATTTTTACTTTATAATTGTGTGAATAACGGTACTTTGTATCTATTTAAAATTTTCAATTGTATTTTTTCTTGTGTTCTTCACGCTAAAAATTTTCAACACGTATGTCAAATTATGCGGCAATCTTTCACCTTCAATAATCTGTATTGATAATTTTTCATTTTTGTTCCTATCGAGAGTTATGGAGGAATTTGTAACAGTGCGCTCTTTCAACGCACGGCCCACTTTGATGCAACTCGCGAGAACGTACATATTGGCAACGCCGCACGTCGCAGCGTCCTAATGCGCATCGCTTTAAAGGAGCGTATCTCATGTTCAAAATTGGCATCTCTGAGATTAAAGCAAAAAGACAAGCTTTTCTTTATGGATAATTGAAAGTGATGTTTTCTGAGTAATTTGCATGCTCTTTAGCGTTATTATATTGTTCAGGAGTTATTTAATTTTCTGTCACTCAATACCTCGGACAAGCGCGCTCGGTTGTTTCCAGCCGATGAGCAAAGTTGAGCAGTGGGCATGTTTTAACCTGCGTTGACATATTTTTCGCAAATTGACATACTTTACCACGTTTTATTTTCAGTTGGCTTCTGTCTGAGTAGCACGGAATATTGCGAATCTTTTCTTAAATCCGCATAGCGACTTTTCAGCCATGCGCCATCGGGTCGTGCGTTAAATTACGCGCTCATTTAATTTGCATCAGTTCTAGTGAGAAAACTTTTTGACGTTTGTTTTTGTTTCGATCGCATTTGGGTGTTTTTTCCATATGGAGACAACTCGACGAAATGCTATATTATCTCAAGATAGACAATATTTGCTAAAAAAAAGATTCGATTGTTTTATGTTATGAATATGGGTCGATCACACGAATGATACATTCCGTTAAAAAAAAATTCATAAATATGTTCGTCGTATATTGTTTTTGTGGCATCCATGTGGAGTGATAAATTTAAAAATTATATTGGTCAACACATGTGTAGCATATGTCGTAATGGGCGCAAAAAATACAACGATAATAAATATGGACATGAACAAAACAAAATTTTCGTTAAATTTCAATTTTAGATCCCATGTTTATAGTAATGGGTTCCTCTAAAACGCGTTTAAAATATAGGAAAATTTATACGTTTAATTTTTCTTCTTATAGTGTTTGCCAAAGTAATGGAACTGAAATATTCGATGACTCAACAGGCACATGCGGAAAACTGTAACGATTATTTTGAAATAAAGATCGTTGATGATTAAATGAAATTCGACAAAAATAAAAAATATCTTACCAGAACTTGGAGAACCACCAATTAACAGAATTAACAGAAGCAATAGTGATAAAAACACCTCAACATCGATGCGACAGATTTGATGTAAACTTTTTTCAGAAGACACATCGTTGTTTAAAGGTAATATCACTCGGTGAAAATAAAAACGTGAAATAAAATTCTGTTGGAATAAGGTTTTCCATTTTCATATATTAATGTTGTAGACTAAAAAGAATTTGGATATAACGTAGATGTATTTTGACTAACAAAAGTGTATTTAAAGGTGTTAATTGTTAGTAACGTTAAATTATAATAATAAAAAATATATTAAACAACTATAATTTTTGTTGCACACTTCGGTAGAAAAAAATTTAGCGCATCTCAAAATATCCGGAAAAAATCACCTTCGATAATCCGTATTGAAAAGTTTGCCCTTTTGCGTTAATCGAGAGATATGGTTTCTTTTAGTCATGCGATGCGCACTTCCCACGCGATGCGCATTCTGACGTAGCAACGTGCGACGTTGCCAATATGAACGTTCTTGCGGGCTGCATCAAAGTGGGCCGTGCGTTGAAAGAGCGCACTGTTACAAAATCCTCCATAACTCTCGATAGGAACAAAAATGAAAAATTATCAATACAGATTATTGAAGGTGAAAGACTGACGCATAATTTGGCATACGTTTTGAAAATTTTTAGCGTGAAGAACACAAGAAAAAATACAAATGAAAATTTTAAATAGATACAAAGTACCGTTATTCACACAATTATAAAGTAAAAATATTTTTATAAGATAGTGCAAATATCATTCAATAAGTGTGCAAAAATTCATTGAATTATCTTCAGTAGTTTTTGAGATATAAAATTTACAATTTTATCATGCAATAAAGTTTAAGGGTTAATATCTTAAAGAAAAAAAGGAATTTTAACTAAATATTTATACCAAAAGCTGTTCACCATAATCCCTATACAATAAAATATACCTCATGAAGATCGGTGATTTTGCGAAAAATTCGAGGATCACTTGACATGGCTTTACTCTTTTAATAGTCTAAGTCCGAACTATGTTGCAACGAGGGAACAATAAAGTTATTTTTGTTGCACTGGTTGAACATAGATAACATCACGGTTATTTCATAACATCTTTTGTCACCAAATGGTCATTTATGTTGCTAGCTAGAACATGTTCATTAATGTTCCGAAGTGGTTGGTGATGCTGCAGAGTTTGTTGAAATATAGTTGCTATTTTGATTTTGTGATATTTATTTTAACAATTGCACAGTTGTCAAACACCAAAATTCTGACTGAAAACGTTTCCATTTACAAAGTTGTATTCGTGTTATACGTATGTTTCCGTCACATATCATCATTACGCCTTTCAGCACAAACTCACACGTATTAATAAAATGCTTTCGTAACAGAGAATAAACAAGTTCACAACTAATGCTAAGCAAAACGAAAAATAAGTTATATTTTTGTTGGCATTACGTTGCGAAAATTCACCGATAACGCTTTATGCGCTCCACTTGATATTATAGAGGCATTGAACTGTACGGTGGCGCCAACTATAATATGTTCGGTGTTTCGGAAAAATGTAAAAAAATGGCATGTATGTTATTGCTGATTTGAAATGAAATGATTAAATGCCTCCCGCACAGATTATATTATTGATATATTATTGATTCATATAAAAAATAATTTTGGTACTAAGAACAGTAGGTATATCGGAACAAGTATTATCAATTTAAGACAAATCGTATACTTAGTGTACCTTCCAAAAACAATAGAAAAGTTAACGTAATCTTAGGAGTATTTAGCAAATTCCTTGTATAAACTGTGAAGTGTCTTTAAATACTAGTCCATGATATGTTAATTTTCGAAAAAGTTTTTGTCATTTTTTGCTAAATGGAAAAGTTTTTTTCTCAAAAAATGATATTGCTTGCTTGTTGATGCAAAAGGTTTGGAACACCTTTAGTTTCAACAAGCTGGAGTAATAAGTCATTCGGCCGTTGCAACTATCGATTTATGTAAACCATATTGAAAAAGGATAATGTCGATTGACCAGCTGCTCTTACGCTTCGATGCCATTCGAATTTATGAGGTTATGTAAGTCTCTCATCTACGTCGACAAACCTTAATCAACTGAAGAGCTAGATGCCATCATTGAATACCTTATTCACATTCTTCAGTCGTTCTTGAGAAAGAGACTAAAAAGGTGAACTAGGGAAAGTTTGGTTCATCAGACTGTCATTTGTGATGATTTAGGAGATAATTATAACTGAAATAATGAAAAATTTGAGGATCACATGTCTACTCAGTTGTAATCCCAATTAAAATAAACGCTGAAAGCACCCTTTATAGATACAAATATTACTACTGAGAAAAATATTACAGCAATCAAATACTCCTCATTTCCTATGTTATTGGAAAAATATCAAAGTTGCGAGTAATTATTTTTTTCAATTTGTAGTGTCGTGGTTCACTAATGGAACATATGTGTACCACTGGTGGCGTTATTTCCAGTTCCATTGAGTTCTTATTTATACCCATTGATTTTTTATAAGCTGCGCAAGTATAAATAAATACATTTGATTTTCCGTTGGTTTAAATTAATTCCAATTTTAGTGGAAATTGTTCATTTTCATAGTGTCTTGTAATAATATTACCCTGTGCTTCTCATAGGAGTATGACCCAATAGCTCAACTATTGATATTAATGCTACTACTGCGGCAACAGCAAGATTTCGTTAAAATCATTCATGTCAGGTGTTCACATTTTTCCGATAAACCGAACATGTTATAGTTGGCGCCACCGTACAGTTCGATGCCTGTATAATATGAAGTGTACCGCATTAAGTGTGATCGGTAAATTTTCGCAACGTAATGGGAACAAAATTACAACTTAATTATTATTTTGCTGAACTTTAGTTATGAATTGGTCAATTCCGTGTTGCGAATGCCTTTCATCAATACGTGTGAGTTTGTGATTCAAGTTAGAATGATGATATGTGCTTGATACGTACGTATGACAAGAATACGACTTTGTAACTAGAGCGATTTCAGCAAGAATAGTATAGTACAGGATCATATTAAGGAAAGGTATATTTTGGTGTGAACTGAAAATTTCTCAATGGAGACAAACCGTATGCTAGAGAATAGTTGTTCACAAATAAAAATCTTTGCTCATTGATATAAATTTGTTTGAAAAGCGAGCGTCGTTGTATTCACTAAAATCGTATCCTTAATTCGGGCCTGAATGGCTTGAAATCCATGTTGTTTATATGCATCATTTCTAATGTATTGGAAATAAAATCTCAACCGACTCGCAAAACTATATAAAAGTCTACCATTAAGACGATTTATGTTACTAATTTATGAATAATGTGTGATTACCTTGATTAATATTCTATTTCTGATATGTTTTGGGTTTCTTCATAAAAAATGTTTTTAAATATTATTGCGAATTTGATTTCACCAAGAGCGCGTGTAATAATAAGAAGTAGGTTAAAATATCAGACGATAGGCTCTGATCCGCAGTAAAATTTGATGCCTCATTGATAATTGTTGATATGAAGAATGGCACTACTGTTCATATTTAAAATATCAACGTACATTTGGACTTGGTTGACATTTTCATTTCCACTGGTAACATAATCTTAACATATTTGTATGAAAATATATTACTTTGCGGTTGCGATTGACAGTTCAGGTGAACGGCAAAAAGGTATGATTAAGAAATCTTGTCGCGACCTACATTCAACATGTTGACAACAATATGATTTCATTTAGCTATATTCGTATCGTTATTGCAACGAAAAGGAAACAAGTTTTTACTGTTTTACTCAATCATAATTATGTTGAAAATCGACCTAAAACTGCGCTTTTTGGGTCGCGCAGGAAGTTAGATGCCTGTCACAACAGCACTTATTTTTTGTTACCAACTGGTTATGAAATAGTGGATGAAACAAAAATTGCTACTTGGGCAGCGAAAGATTCAGAAATGGAAGCAAGTCGTTCCATCTCTTTTCTTAAATCACTGATGATCGAATCACCAAAAGATTGGACCGATATGCGAACCAGTTCAAAAGGCATTTATTAGCCTCTTCAATTAATGGCCTATCAAGATACATCCTACTGAAGTAAATAAAAAATTGAATTCTTTTTCTCGGGATTCCAGAATCTGAAAATCTCGGAAAAGGCAAATATGAAAGCTCCAATGCAGATGTTTTGCTGTCAAAGTTTGGCTTTATTTAGGCTGGTTTCCCTTTATGCACAAAGTTAAACTTCTTGGTTTCACATTTTTTTTTTATTTCGATTATAGAGGTTTTAACCTTAAGGTCTCTTCGGGTTAGAAAAATCTCTTATGAAAAATTTCTAACCCTATGTGCGGGGTCGGGACCCCAACCCAGGTGCGCTGCGTACAAGGCAATCGATTTACCCACCCCCGTTTCGCAAATTTTTAATGATAAGCGACAATACAAAACATCTGACCACATTGACCTTCTCGACCCTTACAAGAAACAAACTTCAGTAGCACATTTGGTAAGTGAATTAAAAAAACGACCAAACCAATTCACCAATCACGCCACGAACATATCGAATTCATAATTAGCCGTATCGGTTGAAAAGACACATTTTGTTTCGCACAAAAAAAATCCTCACCTCACGCTTGAACCACCGGCCGTCATCCTACCTCCCCTCCTGCCAGCTGGGCAAAAGTGACAGCAGTATCGAAATAAAATATCGAGTGCCATAAAATCAAACAGATTTTATCGTGCGTGTAATTTTTCCACCATCATCGTCGTCGTGATCCATTGCACACTCCACACAGGCACCGTCCGGCCAGAACACGCATGGCGACCGAGCCTTCGCGGCGAAAGCAAGGTTCGCTACTCCTTCAGCTACCGTCCAGCAAGAGCGGAACCATACACCGTTTGATATCGGCCTTCTTTTCTCGTTGGCTACTTTGTTAATTTGTCATTTAAAATGTCATAGTTGTTATATATTTTACCTTACTTCATGCCCCCCTTCGTAACCGCCGCGCCGCCGGTACGATGGAAAAACTAGACGAGGGTTAGTTCGATCGTTCGAGAAAAATAATCCTTCCATCGAGACAGCCGCCTGCGCCTGACCGCGGCGACACGGACGGAACCCGGTGCCCGGATGAAAATGAAATAAATATCGCCAAAGGGCAGGTTTGGTCGAAATGAAATAATTAAATATACGCATCTCATGCACGTCATCGATACGACCCGGGCCAGGCAACCGTTCAGTGGACTGCGCCGGGGCGGGATCCAAGATCGGTTGGGCTCGGCCTGGACACAGGGCCAAGAGTCCTTCGGGTGATTCGTTTTCCGGTGTCTCATCTTCTTGCATGAGAAACGCACACAGTCCGGCACAGAAATCGATGCTGCGAAGTTTGTGTAATGCCGGCTCGAGGGGTTATTTTAATTATTGCTTTCTCTCGGGTATTTGAACGTTAAATGTTAACGCGGCCATTTGTATCGATTGCTGCCGCCGGGGCTGCGAGTAGCAGTCGAATGGATAAATATGAGTGTTTCGGTAATGACCGGATGTGATGAAGAGCGCTCCTTTGCCACTGCGATTTGAGCACTCACTACGTTTGCAGGTTTGTTAAACGATTCATTTTAAAGGAATATGATGGTGTTTTACTGCTTGAAGCTCTATTGGTTGTCAATTCCAGTTTGAAAATGATTAGTTTAAATCAATACGACGGATCTAGTCATCTACTCCCAATTACAATAATTGTTTTTGTTTATATCAGTGCTTTTTTGGTGATTAAAATTGAACCCAAGTCAATGTCAGCCCTTGACAGAACTAATTCACCTTTTTGTGATTCCTTGACGAAGCACTTCCAAAGAAACTCACACCGGAAATAAAATTATCGTAATTACCAACGATTTATTTACAGGTATGACGAACCGAGCTCTACTCGTTCACACGAGCATTCGAACAACGCCCGACAAAGATGATTTGAGCTTGACAGATCAACGTGAACACGCGAAGCAGATAACGAAATGTTTCGGCTTGAAGCCCCCAAATTATCGTGGACAATACTTCACCCACTTCACCTATCATTTCTACTAGCGAGAATCTCCGACTTCCTGTAGCATTTCGTGTGGTTGCCCCTCACATCCAGGTTCTATTTGGCTATAAATAATAAGCATAGCATACTGAGATGGGAAAAGGTAAAACCACATCTCGTGTTCAATTAAAGCCGAAGAAATTTTACGACGACAATTTTACATGGTCCTATCATGGCTGGAGAGGTACCCCGAAAGACGATCGCCTATCTCGGCAAGCCGTTAGAGCTAGTTCACTTTATATTTCATCGTTTCGCGTGAAATGGTTTGCGTAAAATCTGCAGATCGGACATCATTTCCGCCGCATTAATGGCCACCCGTCAGGTTTATGGCAGTGTTTATCAGATTGGCACCGTGTACAACACGCGTTCCGCCAAGCGGTTTTTGCAGGAGGATGGTCAGTTGTCGATAATTGTCACTGGAATGGCTGCCGAAATCTATCATGAGTGGATGTTGATTGGTCCATTAAAGCTCGGAATCCGGTCGGTTTTAACCAATCACGGCACTGTTGAATTGTCATGCTAAGCAACTCAATAATGGCAGATCTGGAAATTGGTTTAGTTTGATTGAAAGAGAAGATTGGCCAAGTTTAGTCTGTTTAATTCTAATGAATCGGTGGACGAGTTAAAACACTTTGAAAGGATTGTATCACGTATATCGATTTTATTGGTTTTTTTCTCTGGCTAATGAAGCAGTTATAAACATCATAAGCAGTGCTTTATTGCTACTCTGGATTTATTCTTAAACTGTCCGTCAAACCCTTCGTGACAGGGCGGCGATGATGCGTTTACCCACAACTTCAGAAAAATTTGTTTTATATTTTTCGAATTTATCTCGTCAGTAGCTGACACCAACTTGAACTAACTGTTATCAACCATAAATCCAAGCTAGCACCGAATTGGCATCAGTTGCACACTAAATCTAAACAGTTCACACAACATATCGATTATTCTGCGTGAAGTGATCAAGGTATGTGTAGTCCACTTATGCAGATTTAATCCAGTTTTAAAGAATTGTTCATCTAGACAACTAAATATAGATATTCAATTTTTGTGTCAATTGAAGAACTCTGCGGTGCAATTTTGTCAGTCAACAATTAAAAGTTCATTTTTTCGCACTATTAATATTTCATTTCTGGAAATTCTAATGACATTGTGTTTCACAAACGCTTTTACATAAAACAGTAATAGCTTCAAGGTACAATATGTTGAAGCAAAAAATCCAATTTTTCATATAAATTCGCAAGCGCATAACGACAAGATCCCAATAAAGGGCGAACACGAAATTATCGCGACACATTCAACAGGGCATAACTTTTTCCCCATTGGGTAAAAATCAACCAAATTTTGCACACTTTCTCATTGATGTGTATTGTTTACATGCTGTCAAACTCGAAGTCGTGTTTTTCGATTCAACGAAAATGGAGGTGAACCAACGCGAGTCGAGAAAACAAATTCTTTCCAAACACCTGGAATTTCCTGACCTGTCGCACCGGCAGTTGGGAAAAATGTTGAACATTCACCATTCAACCGTCTCCAGAGTGTTGAAGCGGTTCCAGGAGCGGTTGACGTTGGACCACGGCAAAGGAGCTGTAAGAAAACCGGGACCGGAGAACAAAAAGACGGAGGGAAAGGTGAAGCGGATGATTAAAGCAAATCCCAACGTCTCAAGCCGTGATTTGGCTAAAAAGATCGGCATGTCGCAGAGCTACGTCCAGAATGCAAAGAAGAGAGCTGGACTACATACATACAAGGTACAGAACTTCGCAAACCGCGATGAGCGGCAACAATCTCGGGCACGGAAGCTCTACGAGAAGATGCTGACAAAATATGGCTGCTGTGTGATGGACGACGAAACGTATATAAAAGCCGATTTTAAGCAAATTCCGGGATTGGAGTTTTTCACCGGCAAGAGCACGTTCTATGTGGACCACAAATTTAAGAAGAAGAAAATGTCGAAGTTCGTCTCCAAATATCTCATTTGGCAGGCCGTCTGCTCTTGCGGACTGAGGAGTGAGCCTTTCGTGACAAAGGGCACAGTAAATGGCGAGATCTACAAATCTGAGTGCCTCGAGAAGCGCCTTTTGCCGTTCTTGCAGCAGCACGACGAAGCTCCGCTATTTTGGCCAGATTTGGCATCATGCCACTATTCTAAAAGTGTCCTGGAGTGGTATGAGGCCAATTCTGTCCATTTTGTTCCAAAGGACATGAATCCGCCAAACTGTTCGGAGCTGCGCCCGGTGGAGCAGTACTGGGCAATGATGAAGCGGGAACTTCGGAAGAGCAAGAAGACAGTCAAAGACGAGAAGGACATGTTAAGAAAATGGAAAAAAACTGAAACTGGTACCGGATGACACTGACTTTGATGGAGGGCATCAAGCGAAAATGCGTTCAATTTTACACTCAAGGCTCTATCGTTTAACTTTTCTTTTGATTTTTGAAGTAAATATATGTATAAAACTACCCTAAAATTTTGGTTTGATTTTAAGCATTATAAGAAAATTGGCATGACATTTTCGGTGTCGCAATAATTTCGTGTTCTCCCTTTATGAGCATACTGAGTTCACATATAATTTATCGTGAGGTTGACGAGAAATGATAAAATGCGTTTTATGCTTGCCTCTAGCAGATCAGGGTCGATTTTTATAACCTTTAGAAAATTTCCTCAATATTGGCCAATAAAAATGGGTAAATAGAAATATTGGTCACTAAAAATATTTTTTAAATTTAATTGTAGAGGTTTAAATTTAGGGTCATTCACCTCTTTTCGGGTTAGAGAAATCTCTTTTGGAAAAATTTCTTACCCTATGTGCGGTTGGGAATTGATCCCTAGTGAGCTGCGCACAAGGCAATCGATTTACCAACTACGCTATACCAGTGCGCCATTAAAAATAAATATTATATTTCATAATCGCATCAAACTATTTGAAGATTTGAAGTGGTTTTATGTAAAATTATCTGAGGAGCACGATGGCATTATGATTTTCAAAATTAAAATATATGAATTGCGAGAAGATGCATTTTTGGTTGTTAACAGAAAAACGCGGGTAGTTGCCAGCACTGCCGCTAAAAATAATATTCATTCTAGATTCCTTGAACGAATCCCTTTAAAAATATCTTTTGTTTTTTTTTATGGAAGTAAATAGTACCGGAGAGATGAGTTCATTAATTCTCATAATTCTCAAGTTCATTTATCAAAACCCTTTCTCTCAGACATCACACAGGACCAGGGATTTGCTCAGAAACACAAATATTGTTTTTGGAGCTTTGTCCTGTCACTAAGTTGCTGTCGGATTCTGATGCGGCGAAGTCGAAGCGCAAATTTCCTAACAAATACGGATTTTAAAGCACTCTACCAAAGCCGTGGTTGGTTACGCTAAATTCATGCACCGAGCCGCAAATCTTGAACAAAAAGAATTGTGATTTTAGTCGGTTTCTACTAGTCAACCTTGTTGGATGGCCGGAGAAAACATTTCAGCATCGGGAGGGAAAGTGATTAGCAGAATTTGACCGGCTTCGTGGACTGACTATAATAATTAGTTTGTACAGCTCCGTGCTAGTAACAGGGCAAATTGGAAAAAAAATCTCACCCAGAGATAATTTTCTTTGGAAAACAAATTAGCACTTTGCAGCGCTATAAAATCATCAACCAAGAATTAAATTTGAAAATCCTTTTCTTCTAATTTCAGACGGGTCGAAATTAGTATACACATACAAGACACACACGGAGGAAAACCCGTTTTTAAATTAACTAATTGAAGCTTATTTCTGATTGGTTCCCGCTAGTTACATGCACCAAACCGCAATTTTTTTTGTTCGGAGCTCCTACTCTTTGACGATGGAAGTTAACTGATTTCCTTCATTGGCCAGCCCATTTGGCTTCGAACGCAAACTGAAACAAGTACAAAACCGAGGGTCGTATGCGAGTGTGGCATCATTCGTGTGTTACATTCGTGCTGACTAGACCACACATACCCTGAAATGGGCGCGTTGTGGCAGTTTCGGTCGAGGCACAATTCGATTGTGAGTCAGTGAATGCATGACGCGCAAAGTGTTTGAGCTGATGGCAATCACTATCAAGGATCAATCGAAGATTTTGAAATCGAAACAAGTACGTCATTAACAACAGTGTAGTTTACATAGTCCAGTGTTTATATCACAAAGTACGACTAACCATGTTCCTGTTTCATATCCGTTGAACCATACTTAGTGACCAAAATATATTTATTTATTCATAACACTCATATTGTTCCTCGCTGTATCATTTTAGTTATATTTTTTTTCCTCTGAAAAAGCTGTTAAATAATCAAGGAAAGAGGGGAAGAAAACTGCAATAGTTTACAGCAAAACCAAATTCTAGGTTTTATTAAGGTTTGATGATGTGCAAAAACTCAACACAGCATGGGATTATCTAGAGTGAACAAAATATGATATTCAGTATATCGCTGAGCGAAAATCTACAACCATGCGCATACATCATACTGACACCTCAAGCAATATTCGATTCCACGAACCTGAGAAATAAGTACCCAAATGTGTACTGCTAGTGTCATACAATTACATTATATAGACCTCCTCATAACAAACCTACCATACTAAGACAAACTCCTGTTCCTGAAACGTCTATGAAGGTAGTATGGGTTACCTGCACTTTCGCTAGTAGATGTAGAACTAACATTCCTTCCCTTCCCCAGCGATTGTAAAGACATTGCCAGGTGTACGCTTGTTCCGCAAAGAAGAAAAAGCGTTAATCCTAAACGTTATTTTCTTTTCTTGTGACATTCTATAGTGTTTTCTCGTAACAATATTAGCTTATCATTGTACAGCCACCCACGATTTGTGCAATCGCATATGCTACCCTATACTTTCGTACTAACTAGACCACACATACGCTCACTGTCTGGATACGGTAAAGGAGGAAAGGTGAAGGGAAAACCAAAATCCCTCTCGTTTTGTGCCGGTCTCCAGTTTCTTGTACACCGCATCCACCTTCTGCTGAGAAAGGGCTACTACGCCGGAGCATCTGTCTAGCCCGTCTAGTCTCGCCGCCGAAATATTGGAGATGGCAGGAAAGGCAGCCCGTGGAAACAAACAGACCCGGATTTTCCCCTGTTAGCTGCTGCTGGTCATTCAAAATGACGAAGAATTGAAGTAATTTCTCTTCGGCGTGATCATTGCCCAGGATGGTATGTTGCCTAACATCCATACCATTCTGTGTTGCTAAAGAATACCGAAAAAAAATTAAGTTTTTCTTTGTTTGCAGGCGAAACGAAGCCGAGAAAAAAAAACCGAATCTGCCCTTTTCAGGGCGACCATTGCACAGTGGTCGGAAGCTCAAAAAAAAAAAGTGAACCTAGAGGCGAAACCATCGAATATATTCACAGGGTATCTTTGAATTATTTATTCGTGTGAATATACCCCTTGATATACCCCCACAATCTGATAAAAAATTAAAATGAGGCATGGATTACTATGATCGAACTAAAAAATCAACTTTTTATACTGACGGAGTATAAAGTGGGTGTCGTCGACATAGTTTTAGAAATGCTCTTAATGATGAATTTTGTTGAAGAACTTGAACTTCTAGGACTAAAGGTTATCGATTTATCAAGCGTTTTATATGGTGACCCCCTTAAATTTAGTTTTTTAATATAACTTTTTTCACTGTGACTTTTCGTGCAAATAATGTTCAACATAAATGCTGTGATGTTAAGACCACATAATTTTGTGCAAGACTGTATGTAAAAATAGACATTCTGGTCAAAGTTATTGAAGATATTTGAATTTTTTACACCAACTCCCACTACGTACATGAAAGAAACGTACAAACCAAAATGGACGAGCCGGCACTATTTACAATGTAGGTATTAGGACACTTTATTAATTCTGTAGCAATGGTCTATACTAGTGGTCAGATTTGGAAAGTTCTAACAGTGATTTGCTTGGAAAATACAGGTGTTTCAGTAGGAAAAACTTCGTCTTGATATGATCAGTAAAAAGTTGAGCTAGATGGAAGACGAGAACAAAAAGGTGGTAGAATAAAAATGTCAGAGACATAACTGCAATGAAGTAGAATACACTTAAGTTTTTTCCTTCTAACTTGTGCCGTAAATTGTCATCGGAAACTCTAAATAAGTCATGTAAGATGATTCAAACTTGATAAAAGTCGTTATTTATCAAATTCGAAAAAATTACCGTCGCAATGAACATTTTCTCCAGGATGACATTTGCAAGGACTATAATTACTTTAATAGTAATTTTATTTACTACAACAAATCTATAATTGAACCATTCAGGTGTCCTTCGGTCATTACTTGACTCGTAATTATTTTCCCGCTCCATCGAATCTGAGTGTAGTGTGCTGATTACTCTTTATTCAAAACACAGATTTAAATGTGTTTCAAATGAAACAACAAACAGAACGGAAGCACAGCAGTTTAACAGTTTGAAACTGTTTGAAATATTAAATTAAAAATGCTCTGCTGGGGATGTGATTGTCTCTGTTCCAGCTCCACTTTGAAACTCCTATATTAAAATCCGCGCTGCTGAATATCCTCTTTGCAATTGGATCGGTTTAATAAACAAATATTTGGAAGCCTGTGATACAAATAAAAACCTGTTTTAATCCACCTAGCGGTGCAATTGTGCCTTTCTCATTTCTCTAAACTATGGCACGGAGGCTTTTTATGTTCAACATAATTGTGGAAATGTCCATTACATTCTTAGTACACTTTGCACTTATACACAATGGCATGCCAGCCACGAACTTGATGAGCTACGTGTCGACGGTGAAACACTTGAAACAAAAAAATATCATACTCCATTAGCCTAATCAGCATTAGATCAATGTTATCTGCTTGCTAACTCATTTTGTCATGCGGGGCTGGGTATGTGAAGAGGGCGAAAGTCCCATGAACGAACGACTCCCCAGCTTAAATTATTATGCTTTGTGATACAGTGGTGGTTTAAAGATGACGGGGTTGAAAGGGAGGGGTATGAGGGCTGGATGGGGTGGTGGTCTGAGGGGTGATTTAAGGAGATTTTTAAAGGAGGGGCGCGAACAGTAGAGGGGGGGGGGGTGTAACCCCTCTCCGTAAACCATCAACTACGCCTCTGTTAAAATCCAGAAACCCTAAACGAGTCGAAAAAAAAATTAGGGCCGGGATTAGGTTGCCGTTTTTCAGAGTGATTGCATAACCTTTCTATATGAGAAAGGCAAAAATATGCCAAAATCCAAAAAAGTGAATCGTAGTCAAATTTTTTTTTCGAGTTTGCATCAAATCTCGACGTTTCATGCACCTTGAACACATTTAGCATCAAAAATAAAAATTCTATTTTTAATTTTTCCTATAGTTTATATGAGAAATTTCTGTGTGGCCGTACTCTGAAACCCGTAATTCCGGAACCAGAATTCCGATCGATCCAAAATTCAATAGCAGCCGATGGGAAGGTTGCACCTTTCATTTGAGACTAAGTTTGGGCAAATCGGTCCAGCCATCTCTGAGAAAAATGAGTGACATTATTTGACACATACGCACATACATACACACACACACACATACACACACACATACACACACATACACACACACATACATACATACATACACACATACAGACTTTTTCCGATCTCGACGAACTGAGTCGAATGGGATATGACACCCGGCCCTCCGGGCCGGGATTAGGTTGCCGTTTTTCAGAGTGATTGCATAACCTTTCTATATGAGAAAGGCAAAAATATGCCAAAATCCAAAAAAGTGAATCGTAGTCAAATTTTTTTTTCGAGTTTGCATCAAATCTCGACGTTTCATGCACCTTGAACACATTTAGCATCAAAAATAAAAATTCTATTTTTAATTTTTCCTATAGTTTATATGAGAAATTTCTGTGTGGCCGTACTCTGAAACCCGTAATTCCGGAACCAGAATTCCGATCGATCCAAAATTCAATAGCAGCCGATGGGAAGGTTGCACCTTTCATTTGAGACTAAGTTTGGGCAAATCGGTCCAGCCATCTCTGAGAAAAATGAGTGACATTATTTGACACATACGCACATACATACACACACACATACACACACACATACACACACACATACACACACACATACAGACTTTTTCCGATCTCGACGAACTGAGTCGAATGGGATATGACACCCGGCCCTCCGGGCCGGGATTAGGTTGCCGTTTTTCAGAGTGATTGCATAACCTTTCTATATGAGAAAGGCAAAAATATGCCAAAATCCAAAAAAGTGAATCGTAGTCAAATTTTTTTTTCGAGTTTGCATCAAATCTCGACGTTTCATGCACCTTGAACACATTTAGCATCAAAAATAAAAATTCTATTTTTAATTTTTCCTATAGTTTATATGAGAAATTTCTGTGTGGCCGTACTCTGAAACCCGTAATTCCGGAACCAGAATTCCGATCGATCCAAAATTCAATAGCAGCCGATGGGAAGGTTGCACCTTTCATTTGAGACTAAGTTTGGGCAAATCGGTCCAGCCATCTCTGAGAAAAATGAGTGACATTATTTGACACATACGCACATACATACACACACACACATACACACACACATACACACACACATACACACACATACATACATACACACACACATACAGACTTTTTCCGATCTCGACGAACTGAGTCGAATGGGATATGACACCCGGCCCTCCGGGCCGGGATTAGGTTGCCGTTTTTCAGAGTGATTGCATAACCTTTCTATATGAGAAAGGCAAAAATATGCCAAAATCCAAAAAAGTGAATCGTAGTCAAATTTTTTTTTCGAGTTTGCATCAAATCTCGACGTTTCATGCACCTTGAACACATTTAGCATCAAAAATAAAAATTCTATTTTTAATTTTTCCTATAGTTTATATGAGAAATTTCTGTGTGGCCGTACTCTGAAACCCGTAATTCCGGAACCAGAATTCCGATCGATCCAAAATTCAATAGCAGCCGATGGGAAGGTTGCACCTTTCATTTGAGACTAAGTTTGGGCAAATCGGTCCAGCCATCTCTGAGAAAAATGAGTGACATTATTTGACACATACGCACATACATACACACACACATACACACACACATACACACACATACACACACACATACATACATACACACACACATACAGACTTTTTCCGATCTCGACGAACTGAGTCGAATGGGATATGACACCCGGCCCTCCGGGCCGGGATTAGGTTGCCGTTTTTCAGAGTGATTGCATAACCTTTCTATATGAGAAAGGTAAAACCATTCATGGTCCCTGCACTAACATTACTCTCTCACCCACCAAAATCTCCAACTAACCCCCGCCTTTAAGTAAGCACAAATACAGTTGAGTTCGCCCGTGCTTTAGAAATACCTACAGAGCGTGTGTGCCAATAGTTTCATTACCCTTAGTACCTACAAACTGCCAAAAGCAATTTGACATGGGAATTACCAGCTCGAAACACATACAAGCATAAAAATATTAAATTATTTTTTTTTCCAACGCTGACTAACAAGTGCTCAATATAAACCCACCTTCATTTTGCGAATCATCGTTTGTTTCTAATCGCGTGCGTGATAAGCTTAGCACACAAACGAGTGCAAATGAGAGCATGGTTAACGGACTAATCATGATGCTCGTTTGACATGCGAGCGACGAATGATAGAAACTGATACGCAGTACTTCTATTTATAAATTCATCAAAGGAACATGTACCCAACACAGGCAAAAAAACTTCACTTTTACTTTGATTGAGCCTCTTAGGTGCCACACCTTCCCTATTGACGGATCTGGTTAACCAATCCGCGTTTGAGAAGCAACTGCAATCGTACTGTAGCTGCTACTGCGTCAAAAAGCAAACCGATGAATTTTTCTTTTTGATCATGCCTTATGCGTGTGTCGCAGTTCATCTAACGACAATGGGTTAGCACGAACAACACTAGCTCGCTCGGTCGAATAGTACGGACCAATCATGACGCTGATAATTACTATACTTTCACAAAATTCATTATTTTCGTTATTTGCACTAATTTTTCATTCTACGCAATTAGTTAAAGTTTTGAAACGGGACCCCTGTATTGAAACGTTAGAAGTTTCTACTTCAAAAATTGATCCCACTCAAATGCATGTAGAAAATCCGTGTCTGCGTGCTCCCGGACAAAAGCTTTATCTGGCTATAGTATAAGGTGCCCAGCAAATTCAAGATTGTTCACGGCAATAACTTTGTCCAGAAACTGGTCATCTAGCAATATTTTTTTTATTGATTTTTTGATTTTTGAAGGAGTAATTTTAGATCATCTTGCACGAAATTTTCAGCAGCGGATTCAAAACAAAGTTTTTCACCCCAAGAAAAAAACGATGGGCAGTGGTACCGTGACAATAAAGTAGATTTCGTCCACAAGGATATTAATCCACCCAAATGCCCGCAAATCCGCCAAATTGAAAAGTATTTGGCAATTACACTGGGAAACAAAATAAAAAAAAAATTGGGAGCAGAACGAAAAAAAAACCATGGTGAAAGTTTACGGTGCCAGGAAACCCCTGGTGAAGAAATTTTTGAAAAAATTGCAACGGGGCTTCATAAATTAAAACCATAGTTTGTATGAAGAACTAGGGTGGTTCTACAGGGTAGATATCAATGAAAACGGTCATCTTAAATTTTCGCATAAACTCTTACATAAAATGCTTACTACATCGAAAAAGTAATCTAGGAAAGTTTTTAGCTCAATCGGACATCATTAAGGGGGTGTGGCGTTTGGATATTGATTTCATAATATAAGACAAAATCCAAAGGGGGAGTATATGAAGTGCTGAAAATCGAATTTTTTTTAGTTCTAAGGACTTCGAAATTTTTGAAAAAATGATTCGAAAATCAAAAAGTTTATTGTAATGCACTATGATTGCAAAAAAACCATCGAACTGGGCTTGGGAGCAGAACAAATAAAAAGATGGCAGGGATTCAGTGTTCCAACTAAATCATCATGAAGAAGTTTTTGAAAAAATTGGAACGGGACTTCACAGTTTAAAACTAAAGTTTTGTGAAATTTTAAAAAAATAACATCTTTTAGGTGAAAATGGGCATCCTTGATCGAATTTTCCCAACGAATTAAGCTTGGGAGCAGAACAAATAAAAAAATGGCAGGGATTTAGGATTCCAACTACATCAATATAAAAAGATTCTTGAAAAAAAAAATTGGAACGGATCTTCACAGTTTAAAACCAAAGTTTCGTGAATTTTTTTTAAATAACATCTTTTAGGTGAAAATGGGCATCTTTGATCGAACTATCCCAACAAACTGAACTTGGGAGCAGAGCAAATAAAAAGATGGTAGAGCTTTAAGGTTCAATCTAAATTATCGTGAAGAAATTTTTGAAAAAAAAAGTTTAAAACCAAAGTTTCGTGAATTTTCTTAAAATAACATTTTTAGGTGAAAATGGGCATCTTTGATCCAATTTTTTTTTAACAAACTGGGCTTGGGAGCAGAACAAATAAAAAGATGGCAGGGTTTTAGGATTCCATCTACATCAATATGAAAAGATTCTTGAAAAAAAAATTGGAACGGAACTTCGCAGTGTAAAACCAAAGTTTTGCGAATTTTTAGTTGTTCTGCTCTCAAGCCCATTTCGTTGGGAAAATTCGATCAAAGATGCCCATTTTCACCTAAAAGATTAATAATTCAATTTTTTTTGGTCTTTTGGCTTAAGTGCCAATACCTTATTTAGGACTGGTGGTATCCAACGGGGAAAAACGATCGGAAATGGTGAGTGAAGCTAAGCAATCATGTGAAAAAAATTCACCACCCAGAGGCGAGACTCGAACCCGCAACCTTTGAGACTCCGGCCCAATGCACTAACCCTTATGCTATCTCTGGGTATGGTGACATCCCAGAAAGAACATATGATTATCCCACTGGCGACGGTGATCGTACCAAATGTGTTGGGGTGATCAGCTGCCGTTGTGTGTGATTCCTCGCTTTGCAGGCAGGGTACTATCACCGTCGCCAGTGGGATAATCATATGTTCTTTCTGGGATGTCACCATACCCAGGGATAGCATAAGGGTTAGTGCATTGGGCCGGAGTCTCAAAGGTTGCGGGTTCGAGTCTCGCCTCTGGGTGGTGAATTTTTTCACATGATTGCTTAGCTTCACTCACCATTTCCGATCGTTTTTCCCCGTTGGATACCACCAGACCTAAAAGATGTTGATTTAAAAAAAAATCACAAATCTTTGGTTCTAAATTGTGAAGTCCCGTTCCAATATTTTTCAAAAAATTCTTCGCAATGATTTAGTTGGAACCCTGAAGCCCTGCCATCCTTTTATTTGTTCTGCTTCCAAGCCCAGTTTTTTTTTTGGGAAAATTCGATCAAAGATGCCCATGTTCACCTAAAAGATGTTGTTTAAGATGACCATTTATGCGAATATTTAAGATGACCATTTTCATTTTCATGACCCTGTAGAACCACCCTAGTTCTCCATATAAACTTTGGTTTTAATTTGTGAAGCCCCGTTCCAATTTTTGTTTCAAAAATTTCTTCACCAGGAGTTTTCTGGCACCGTATACTTTCGCCTTTTTTTTCGTTCTGCTCCCCGATCGTGTGTTGAACAGTTTCATCAAAGGGAAATTGAAGAAAACTAGAAAGACGAATGAGGACGTTGCACAAGTAGCTCGATGTTGGAACGAAATGCGCTTGAGGTTGACAGGTCTGTGTCGGGTTTTCGAAGTGAGTGTGTAGGAATAATTTTGCTTTCTCGTATTCCATCTTGCACAAATTTTTAAAGACTGCACGTTTCGAGGCAAAACTTTCACCGCTGAATCACATGTATTTTCCAATAAATTTGCTTTCACCACATACCAAATTCGATCAATAGATGAGCTGCTTTATTTAGAATAAATAATGTGTCCGAATTTTAAGTGAAGCAAACTTCATTTATTTTATGGTAAAAGATGTTTTGGTTGCTGTGAGCAGGGATGCGAACGGTACCGGTAAACTACATATTTTGCGGTACATTTACATTTGCCGTACAGCCCGCTACAGCGACGCATCACTACTGCTCTAGCCAGAACGGTAGCCAAACCGAGTACACTTTTCCGTACAGCAGTAAAATACATTTTTGTTTTGCTGTTGTACTCCGACTGTTCGGTGAGAGTGTGGAGCAGTAAAGTTTGTCCTCTCGCTTTTTTACACTCTTCTTTACACATTCAAAGGGAGAGGGTCGCACACGAAAGCGTTGATGCCGATCGTGGTGTAATGAACCGCATTCATTGTCATTGTTTGCGATTAAAAATTTTAAATAGATTAAAAATATTAAAAAGTGTGAAATAAGAGAAGAGAAGCTGTACCGCTCGTGTATGGTGGCGGTAATAGGGACAGTATTTTTTGTCGTGTTACTGCTTTGCACACAGGCTGCCGTACAGCGCTGGGCGTCCTGCAGTAGCGAACGACAGCAGCGTCGTAGGAGAAAGGACAATGTAGGCAACAATATTACAGCAGTAGAAAAGGTAGGCATTTTGCATCCTTGGCTGTGAGTTACGAAAGGTATGTAAGTAACTGACAGAAAAGTTTCATTCTCTCGGAACTAACTTGATTTGAAATTTTTTGAAATATGTCTAGGTTTCAGTCTAAAATTAAGGACATTTGAGGTAAAATAAAGGACGCTTCCCAAACTAGTCGAAATTAAGGACATGTTCTTTAAAAGAAGGAAGGTTGGTAACCCTAGCTTATTTTATCATGTTTTTTTTTTTATTTTTTGTATACAAAAATCAACAAAAAATATTTTTTTCGGGATTTTTGGAAAATGGTTTAGTAAGTTACGCCTAATTTTATTTTTTATATGATTATGGGAAATATTCATACGAATAATTCTTCCAAAGACACCAGTGAGTTAAGTTCACGCCAAAACATAGCAACCCATTTACGAATGTCATCAAAACTACGCCCGTTGCAGCCATGTTCGGCAGCAAACCATGGAATCCATCGGCCAGCTTGAACTATCTTTCGTGTGTGTAGCAGTTGAACATGCTCTGACCAAGTTGCAAATTATCAATCTGAACCCAACCAACGATGAGCTATTGGATCCAACTGGCACCTTCAGCATCGACGATATCCTGAATCAAAAAATCTCTTTGCTTGAAGACTTCCACTTCCTCACAGTGAAATCGATCTCGCACGCTGAGGAGCAAGCAGTCAGCGGCGTTCATCGATCCTCCGTCAGATTGCACTATTCCAACCTGCTGTTAGAAATCGATTCATTGGAAGAGGAGTTAGCTTCTTTAAGGAGAACTCTTCACGACTTGCAAGATAAATTTTATGTAAGTTGTAAACTTGAAAACTAATCCTGCAATAATCATCACCATAATTTCCCAAGAAACGGAAACAACTGGAAATCGCCAAGAATCGGTTGGTTAACAAGTGGGAACTGGCACGACAAGAGCAGCAGATTGATTCGCTAAACATTCGCTCGGCCGAGTTCCGAGAGCAGACGAAGCAGCAACGGCTGGCAGTTGAATTGGCACTGGATGCTGCAGGGAGGATCGATCAGTACTATAGTGAGCAGTTGGACAACGTTCAGACTGCCATCAGCGATTGGATGGATCGTTTCGATAGGGAAAAGGATGAGGTGGAGTCTCGTGCTCAGAAAGCTCGCGCCCGGAAGAAGCGCTGGGATGAAATGCAAGCTGAATTTGAACAACGAGCGGCCGATATTGCTCACTTGGAAAGAACTGAAATGCAATACCACAAGGATGCGGAGCACAGAAAAATGTGTCAGAAGTATGCCGTTAAGATACAGGTATTAGACTGAAATGTTTGGTGATTTTTCTCTACCACAACATCGATTTTTTAGGCATGGTGGCGTGGTGTGATGGTGCGCAGAGGTCTTGGTAAAAAAGAAAAACCTAATGTTGGAAAAAGGGGTAAAAAAGGCAAGAAGGAAACGAAAGAAAAAGGCAAAAGTGTCAAGAAATAAACTTTCGATTAGGGTCAAAGGTTGGTCTATACCTATTCAAAATGTGCAGTGTTAGATTAATACAAATAAACGTTACATTTTGTTAAACGTAACTATTTCCATCGATTTACCTATCTCCCCAGTACAAAAAAAAATGGTTAACGATAAGTGAACAGCCCCAATAAAAGTACGACATTTCGATAAATTGTTTATCGCACCTCGGCAACGCGAAAAGAGTGGCGTTCTGACAAAAAAGTAATACCACTCGCTTCATAGTGCCCATGCACGCAATAAACTAACTGTCAGTTACTGCTGCCGGAGCGAGCGAGTTGGCGCAAAAATAAAGAGTTCTATCCTGGTGCCGACCGGATAAATTGACCAATAAATAAAATAAATGAAAATAAATAAACATTCCCACGCCACTGTCTGCCACGGTCAGGATGACTGAATGCTGGAACGTGGTCTCAACCAGACTCACACACGCACACACATTGCCCGGCATCCCACGTGACGACTGGTGTCTGGCCAGGGCATATTGGCTTGTGAATGCTGCCGTAGCCATCAAAAACCACACGACGAGCGAGCGGCAAGCTCATGTTGAACGTTCTTAAAGGCCGCTCACCAGTCAATGGTTTAGCAACTTCCCTTCGAAGCTGACGTCCTACCGTTTCTTCCTTACCTGCATTTATCTGCCACTAACTTTAGACCATTTGTCAGGAACGAGATCGCTTTTGGGATACACGTAGGTTAGTACGTATGTAGTCCGTATAGTTTTCAGGTTGTATCGATAAACAAACAGACCGAACACTTTTTTTTCGATTGTCCAATCGTATCTCGAAACTGACTTGAACGCAATCCGTTGTGGATCACTCTGTGCTGAAATGGCAGTTCTGTGCCCCGTCTACGGTCCATTAACAAAAATCCGGTTTCTAGTGAGAGCTATAGGCAAATCTGTAATATCTGTTTGTCTATGTTGTATCTGTGCACGACCGTAGCTAATTCTATCGGACTTGAACTTAACCTTTGCACAAAGCTACCTATCTAAGTTTAGACAAAAAAAAACTAATATTTCGTGCATCGGGGATTTACCGGTTAACCTTTTTAGGCATATATGTAGAAACTCAAGAACCACAAATAGTAAGCAGTTTTGTCGGTTCACTTTCTTACACACGTTATGTCACGGAATGCTTTGATCTTTCTTTATCGAATGAAACGTGTGAATCAAGGTGTTCGGTGACGACGGCTATAAAGGGAGTCCGAGCATAAAAAAGTCGGAAAAAAATGTTTAACAAGTACTTACAATAGCATTTTTTGTTATATTTTCTAAATAATACTTGTAATTTCCATTGAATATTGTGAAGTCAACTTTACCGGGTACAAAACAGTAGTAAAAAAATTCTCTGGGGGGAGGCAGGGCCGGCGGAACACCTTTTTTCCGAGTGGATTGCAAGATTCGAAGTGATTTCTCCTCGTACGGACGAAAGTTCAGATATGGCGTGTGTAAGTGAAAATGAAAATTCCCTGATAATATCTGGTGGATATTTGAAAACATTCTTTGTTAACAGGGCTGTTTATTTGACGGCTCAGCGAAAATGTGTTTGTTGAATACTACACCCAAAATCTGACGGGCATGTTTCTATTACTTTTGGGCAAGTTTCTATTGCCTTTTTGGCAACAGACCACGCAATTGCGCATTGCGGTATTAAACTCATATTACCGCAAAGGTAGAAAACGGTGGAATGACGATGTAGGATAATTCGGTCGATTTCTATAGTAGTATTAGTATCGAGTTAAACCAGCCGGAATTCTGGCGGATTTCTACCCAAATTCAGACCGGAATCTGCACCAATTTTGGCAGAAATAGGCGGAATTGCGAATTTTTATAGGGTAACTTGGATAGTGAAAGAAAATGTTTAGGCAGTTTCCGGATCGGACACAGCTCCCGATCTGGACCAGTATCCAAATTTGGACCTCCCGGATCGGGATCAGTTCCCGGAGCTGGACTAGTTCCCATACCCGGTAATGGTCCTGTCCCTGGATCTAGCCTATCTCTTTTTCCCCTTACCAGGTCAGGACTTGAACCAGGCACAGATTTGGTGCTTAGATCCAGACAAGAGTCTGGATCCGGACTCTCGGATCGGATACATTGATCCAAACTATATGTCTTGCGTTCCGTACATGACGGGAAGGACTGTTAATGTTTTGTGCAGTCGCTACCTTTCTGTTGACGTTCGTGATAGAAAAAAATCAAAAATACCCCCCCCCCCCCACTATTCCCAGTCGGCTTTTTTCTGACTGTTCTTTGAAGCTAGCTGAGTGTGAGCCGATGGGTATCTCCGGTGACCGGTTTCCGGACCAAAGACAAGCCATTTAACATCATCGATAAATCACGTGATCTAACTAAACAACACTCGACCGTGTACGAAAAAGTATTTTGTCTACGTATCCACCCGGGAAGTAGAGATTGATGGTGTAGTTTCCGAGAAGTCGCCGGCTTTGATTGCGAAATAGGGGGTGGCTCCTTCCTGTGCTTCAGTCAGTGTAAATTCTGGTATGCAAGCAATTGTGTTCAGTGAAAATCGAGGAGTATTAGAAATCTTATGTTTCATCAGCCTCATTTCGAGCCTTTCGCCGGATTTGTTCTTCGAAAATTTGTTCTTTTGAACGGGGCTCGTCTACTTGTTCGCTTTTTTGTAACCCGGGGCATGAACTGAAGAACCCATTGTAGAAAGAAGGCACGGTGTGGAAAATGCGGAGAGGATCAAGACATTGGCTCCTGGTCTCGGAAAGTCCAAATGGGACATCCAAAACTTCAAGTTACTCTATATTTCAGTCATATTATTTTCTAGGTTTACTTCTGACGTAGATCTTCCTCAATTTTAGCATTATTCGCCATGGCCGAAAACAATATTGAGGAGTTGGATTTGAATTCACATTCAAATGATAGACGTTTTGCGATGTAATAATGTATATAAACGTAAAAATTGTTTTTCAAACACACAAATTTATCGGACAGAAAAGATACTCGCGCTAAGCATATCTACATCGTTACAGTTCCAAGTAGGCGCTTCGATCGATAGAGCATGGAAAGCACTCCTAATTTTCCCGGAGAGAATATGGGCGATCCTAGATTCTTTATATTGAAATCGTTCCGGATTGCCTGATACAAATATTAGTTTGAGTTCATTCGCATTAATCTGTTCCGGCTAATAAGAAAAGTGACACTTAGATTAGAATGGTAGTGAGAAGGCGGACATTTAGGCATTAGAAGGTAATATTTGTGAAACATCGCGCAGCTTTAACGAATTTTTCAGTTAGATTTAGAGTTAGAGAACGCTCGAAAATTGGCAAATTTTGTGGGATAATGGAAGTTTAGGAATTCCAAAGGCATCAACCAAACTTGGTTAAAAAGGATGGATGAATGTCGTGACTTCCTTCGGGTGGCATCTCGGGTCATGTCCAATCATTATACGTTGAATGCGCATCTTCGGCGTATTGGGGTCGTAAAGAGCGTTCTCTGCGCTTGCGGTGACGGCTATCGCGACATTAAACATGTTGTCTGGTCGTGCGCCTAGTGTTCTACACAACAAAAAACAAAAAAAAAAATTGCCGTTGAGATATTTCGAAACTTACCAGAATCTTACTAACCATAATTGACGAAATGACAAAATATAACCGTGTTCTGTTTGATTTTACATGAAAAATGTACTTTCCAAACGCAGTGCCATAAAATTACACATTTTAAACAAACGCCATATGCGGAGTAAAATTGCGTTCGAGATATGCTGGCTATCTTTCAAATTTATTTATATCTACTCTTTTGATTGACTTACTAACAGGTACCTGCAAATATGATCCCAAGAGTTCCAAGCGGATCCAAGAAGGCCAGTTGGCGAGCGGGTTCATGATGTCCTGATAGTGATCTTCCATTTGCCACAAAGCTACAAGTTTAATTTCTTGTTTTCCTTGTCATTTTTCTCTGATTGTTCTCTGATACGGTCTCTGCTTCAGTGGGATCAACAATCTTTTGCCATCCTTATAGAAAGTCTACTGATTTTATAGTGATTGTTTCTCCTTGCTTCAATTTTTAATCAAATGATTATTCATTTTAAACAAATTACAAATTTTCATATTGTCCTTAAAAATATTTCTAACTGCTTTCCATAGTCTGAATAAAATTGTATATTAATATTTTTTTTTGTCTATCGATCTGAGCTGATTGTTTTGAGATGTAGATGTGTTAAAATGTATTACCATGAGTATAAATTTAATAAATGCTTTGAAAAAAAACTGAAACTCTCTTCTCGCCAACCAAAATTTACCTCTTGAAACACGTTGTCAGATGTCTTAATGATAAACAAAAACGCACGAAAACATATATCAACCTAATGCACACACAAGCCGAAAACTAAATCAATTTATCTCAACGCAACTCACAAGCAACACACACGTGACACTTCGTGTAAGTGTCAATGCACTGCCGAAACCTTATAGTAGAGGTAGACGCTATGTATCTTCGGCAGTGGCGGCATCACCTCGCACACAGTTAAACCATGTAAAACTTGCACCTGTTTTCCCGTTGTGTGTAGTCCACCGTGTGCTCCCCACTCCGTCGTGCGAACCGCAACCCTGCATGTACAGGAACGATTGTACCGTCCGGACGATAAAGCCATGACGTTGCTCGTTTAATATTCGAGCGACAAATGATTAAAACGGGTACACGGCACCTCTATTTGTAAACTATCCGTATTTGATTGAGTCACTTTGGTGCGAGTACGTTCAAATGCCAACGTTGCCGAAAAGCTATGGCGTCACTGCTTATTGTACCGTTGGGACAATACAGTCAACATGTTGCTCGTTCGGCAAGTGAGCATCGACTGATGCAAAACGAGCACGCGTGATCTGTATAAATAACTTTTACCATATGTGATTAAATGCTTAGATGCTACTTTTTGACGGCTCTGACTGAAATAGGTTAGTAAATTTCGCATTTTCCTCGTCGTGTTTGAAGGATTTATTTAAAATCCGTTTTTGCTTTATTTATAGTAGTCGTGGATTTTGTAAAATTGAATAAAGATATTGCAAAAATATGGCAATTTCGTTCAGTAGAACGAAAGTTTTTCATGTTTAAAATTTCTCAGCAGAAATTTATTGAAACGTTACTTCAAAATTTGAGACCAAACAAGGAGTTTCCATCGCTTCCAGGAAGACAAAAAAATCCCAAGTGGCTCAACATTTCAACCAGAGATGCAACGTAGTGTAGGACTGGTTGGGCACTGGAAACTTTGTGATATTGTAATGATCCTTCCAGTACCGAATAAACAATGATTCTCAGAGTACGACATGAGGTTGTTTTCTCGATGATAATCGATCTAGCTACTTCACGGCGCGCAACGCTGTGACGTTCAATAAATCGTCAGAACGTTTGTATTAGTGAAATCTTGGACGTAGTTGTGTGTAGATGACCGCGATTGTATGTTTGGCTTTGTGTATCATCGCGAGAGGCTTGAGAGTTTGTATGTTAACGTGTTCGATCGCGTGGACATAATTAGCCGGTGGACATTTGCATATTCGCACGAATGATCCCTCGGACCGTGAATCTGATACTTTTCTCTCAGTGTGCAGTTTGCGGTTCTTGGTCATGTCGCTTTGGAACGTGTCTGGTGGTTATGAGCGTTATTGTTTATTGGTCCAACTGAATGGGTACTAGGATAGGATAGAGGACGAAAACTTCTAGGTGTGACCGATCCAGGATCACGCGAACACGAGCGTTCATAGGATCGCTTCCGAGACCGCGTTAGTAAATTTATAAGTGCTAAAAGGTGCACTTTATCACCGAGGTGTTATCAAGTTTCCGAAATCGCGAGCGTAGGTCCGCGTGGACGATCGCGAAGGGCTCAAAATTTGGTATGTGAGTTCTTGAATGATTGTGCGCACCGTGAATATGATACTTTATTTTCAGTGTACGTTTCGGATATTTGAGGAGAGTGAATTCCGCCCTGTCACTAGAGGTGCCGGTCATGTCGCAATGGAATGTGTTGTCTAGTGGTTCTGTGGTTTATTTTTTTGATTGGTCCAACTGAATGCATGGACATGTGACAAGTGTAACCGATTCATGATCGCGCGAACACAGGCGTCTGTAGGTTTACGTTTGAGACCGCGGTTATGAATTCCTACATAAAGACCTTGGGTTGAAATTATGTGCTAAACGGTTCACTTTATCAGCGGGTGCTATCATGTTTGGAAGAATGCGGGCGTAGGCATTTGTGGATGATCGCAAAAGACTACTAAAGATCATCTAGCATATTGTTATCTTTGGGAGTCCCGGCACTCCAAGTTAAAAAGATTCCCAAACCAAGGATTTTCGCCAAGCCGAAGGCACCTCCAGAGAGAACTTGGCCGTAAACCCTTTCGTAAATTATTTTAACCATGTCATAGCGGCCCCATGCAAAACTAACTATGATATCACTTCATTAAAAGTTTAATAAGTTCTCCCAAGGAAATTGGATAAATATGCAGTTTTCGACAAACTTGTAGACAATAAAATTATCCTTCTTATTTTTACTTGCGGTGGTAAACTGATGCGAATGCCAATTACCGGGTGTCCTTCATTTAAATTGTCGAAAAATTCGACTTCGAACACCTTGGTCCGGTAGCTAGACTTGCCCGCTTTAACTCAAATTTGCAGCGAATACTTATGGTGGAACAAAAAGGTTCGTTATTTATTCTTCTATTCTATTCTTCTATTATTTTAGGATTGAGAGCAACGCCATCTATTATGAATAAATTTAGATGTGATTGAAACGCCGTAGCGCGCTCTTCGGATCCCTTTGGTGGAATCACAGTTTGGCGCCCCTTTAATGTTTACATTGGCTTTTTTTCTCAGTTCTACTTTCGAACACTAATTTAGTGAGTGCCTGGAAGTGTCGCACTTATCCGAAATTATTTGGAGACATTATCCTCATTTATTTGATAAAGAAAGTTAAGCTTTTTGCTCCCCCTTATGGTTGGCGCCATTGGCGAGGGTCAACCCGACCAACCGCACGCTACAGCTCTGAGCATAGTTCTAATATTTTATCACATCAACAAATCGCTTGTCAGATCGGAAATTTTTGGACTATTTTGGCTATTCCTTTGATTTCTCTGTATTATTTTATATCCATTGTTGTAACTCTCATTGTAAATAAATCAAACAGATTACATTCAAACTCAATATTTCTACATACACGGAAAAAAATTGTTCCCAAAATCGTGAATAAAGTGCCATGAATTCTGTAACAATCATGTTTTTACATTACGAAAACAGGACCATGATCAAAAATCATGGCTTTTATAATTATGTTCAATTTTCCTTCAGTAACGCCCGCGTAATGCTTTCATTAGTGGAAATATTTGTTTTTGTTTCGTGAACTTCAGTCACCTTTTCCACCAAGTTATTTCTAATGCGATTCTCAGTTCGCGAACTCTTTCACAACTTGATGAACATTATTCATAAAACCAAAGGATGACTCATGATTTTTTCATAGCTATATGAACATTAGTTCACAAAATCAATATATTCTGGCCATTTTTTCGTGAACTATTTCACGAAATTCGAAATTTTATTCATGAATCCATTCAATCCTCGTGAATTAATTCATAATCCCTAATATATTAATCACGATCCAATATCCATGTTTGTGAAATGGTTCACAAAATCATCAAATATTTATGTATTCGTGAACTGGTTCATGATTTCTAATATATAAGCTACCATCCAATATCTGTGCACGTGAAATAGTTCACGAAATACCGCCTCACGAATACATGAAATATTATTCATGTATTCGTGAGCCGGTTGATGATTCCTAGTATAATAGTCATAATTTTGCATTGTATTTCGTGAAATAGTTCACAAAATCATAAAATATTATTCATGTGTTCGTGAACTGATTCATGATTCCTAATATATTAGTTACGATCCAATATCCGTGCTCGTGAAATAGTTCACGTAATCATGAAATATTATACATGTATTCGTGAACTGGTTCATGATTCATAGTACATGAGCTACGATCTATCTAGTATCTATATGCGTGCTTATGATGCTTAGAAGATATCCCTAAACATTTACAACATGGTAATGAAATTTTTACGTGATCTCTTTAACAAAATTTGGAGTATTTTTCGTGGAATCATTGACAATGATCCAGTTCATATTGTCACGTAAAAAACCGTTAGTAACCAAAAAATAATGGATCGCGGTAAGGCGAAGAGAATTTACGAATGCCATGATAAAACTGCTGATATCTTGAACAACAGCTTTGAAAGTAAGCTCTAAAATAAAATATCATGATAGCATGACTAAGATCCTGAAATCATGAACACTAATCACACAACTTGTGACAAAAATATCTAAAATCGTAACTGAGATCTTGAAATCATCAATATGAATAACTCTACTCATGACTAAAATATCACGATAAGGTGAATAGAAATTACGAACATCGCGACTAAGATCTTGATATCATGAATTTTAATTCCGCTAACGTCATGAGATTTCACAAGAATCGCGAATAAGCCTTGATATCATGAACAACGTTTGACTGTCGACTGTCTATTCCCAAATAATGAACAAGAATCACAACAAAAACTAAACATGTCCAAGGAACAACAGAAACCCTGCCAAACATTCTAATGTAACGCCATGCATATATTCGGGACGAACGGGTTTTTAGAAACCACAAATAGTTTCATGAATACGAAGTTTACTATTCATAATTTCAGAACCTTGGTCACGGTTTTCGTAAATCGTTCAGTTCACGAAATCGTGACCTTTTGTTCATGAATTTTTGAACGGATTTTTTTCCGTGTAATACTCATTTTGCGGCATGAATACAACGCATATCTCTTGTGAAGGATTTATATCACAAATGTAGGTAGGTTGCCAAATAGCAATAGTATGCATTTAAGGGTTAAGCTTTTCCTGAAATAAAATCCCGGCTACTGGCCTGAGACAAACAACCCTCGATATAGGCTACCAAAACACAATGAAATAGCCAACCAAGCTGATGCACTTTGTAGTTCAAAACTAACTGCCGAAATAACAACATTTGCGCCTAGTCTCTCCAAACCATCATCCAGCACAACCAGTAAAGAGAAAAATGCCCTTCCCCCCTCAAACAATCTGACTACGTTTCTGAGCTATATTACCGCGATTTAAAAAACATTTTAGTGTAGAAAAATGCAGCCATTCCTGCAATAAGTATCAGACTCTAAACACAATCTGTTGATCTCATGGCTATTTCGCGATGCCGTATTATCGCATCATCTAAATTCTTCGTACTATAACTCTATTATTAAATAGTGTCAATGTAGAAATTTCGTTGCTCTTAGGTACATATTTTACAAATTCAGAAGGATTACGCTTAAGCTATAACAACCATCCAGTGATTACCGTGCGCCAAAATGTAAAAATAAGCGCTGATTGATCACGGTATTAATTTAAATTTTTTGCTGAATAATCTCTGTCGGTAATTGGGTCGCTTGGAAGTCGAGCACACCAAAACAAGTGGCGTCGCTGCTAGCCCTTTCCCCGACCAACACTTCACAGGCCGTGTGGAACCTGAAACAGACCGCGTGAACTACGAAATTCAGCGAAATTAATAGCCTCGGTTGTGTGCTTAATACTATAGTCTGCTACCCGGTGGGACTTGTCTATAACTGTACGGTGATAGTGCTTTTTGTTAGCCAACAGTCTCCCGGCAGCCGAATAATAATCAATAGCAGAGCCATCTCGGGTAGAAGATCAGTTTTTGTTTTCATCAACCAAAGCAAAGAAAACACGAAAAGAGTGATTCCTAGGAAAGGCTAATTTTATGCTTATAACTCGACACGCGGTGGTACCGGACCGGGGCTGAGCGGGTTTGGAGAAGCAGACGGCGGCGGTGAGTGGTCAAGCAGGAGCCATCAAAGTTCAATCTCGTAGCTCGAGATATATGGGTTTGATAATGACTCGCTACACAGGTAGCCGTTGGTCTGTGGCTTTTGGCATGTATGTTATAATAGATCAAAAAGTCGTTAGCGCGCGGGTCAAATTGACACCACTTTACGCCCGTACGCAGCTGGATGGAGTTCTTTATGATGACGGGTCTTAATCTGAGCCACTTGGCTTCGCCCGGGGTTTATCTATATGGCGGAGAAAGAGATCTAATGGGTTAGATGACTATTAAAAAATTTCGGAGACCATATCTTGTTGGTGTTTGGTGAATCGAAACGGCGTTTGGCTCTCGAAAATAAATGAAACTCTATGGGGTTAGTTTGATTTAGAGAGAAATTCTGTATGTATCAAACAATTAAATTGAATTTCAACACGAAAATGTTTCACTAGGGCCAGAAAGATGATAGAGATTATGTATACCATTTTCAGTGTGTATCCTTTAGTATCATACAATGTTTTTTTTTATATCACCACAAAGTTCGCAGTGATGACGAAAACGACGCATTTATGACGCAGCTTGTATGCGCCCCAGACGTCATAAAACGAGCCACTTGACATGACAATTCAGTAAATTAACTTTCCCGCCCTGCACTCTCGCTCTGGCAGGAATCGCATCCAGACGATATACTTTTCCGGAGACTGCAATGCTTACGAAGCGACGAACTGCTTTCAACGACCGACGATGAAACGATTGGCCATCCAGACAAAGCCATCAAATTTTGATTACGCATATTTGGCCAAAACGGAGCAAGGGACAAATAATGTTCTGCCATTATGGTGGCCGAATTTTGATGAAAATTTAGTGCAGTTTCGTAGGGAATTTACGATCATACAAGCTCGGATAGGTTGATTTTCATTCAGTTGCACGGAAATTCCGACATACGGGCCACCAGACACTCCAAACCGACGACGACGTTAGCTAATTAAAATGTTTAGAACGATAGCTCGTTTCTCTCGTCTGCTAAATTACTCAAAAGAAGTGATAAATTTCCCTCTCACTACCGACGCGCGGCAATTACAAGATTTATGGTGATATTTGTCATTCAACATTCGACAATCGGTCTGTTCTTTTTTTTTGCTGCGCCGGAGATCCCTGTCTCCTCATTGTAGAAGGTAATTTACAATCAGCCACTAAATTTAACTATCATTTTCACCTCTCATTGTACCGCCGTAGTACCTATTACGGTGCAGTGGCAAACCTCGGAGTCGGAGATCTATTTGGCGCGCCCGCTCGGCCAATGAGTAATAAAACTCCCAAGCGGACTGAAGAATCAACTTCGGGTCCACCGGAGAGGGCCGCCGTTTGGCCGAATCCAAACGTGCCGCCGTACCGGCTCCGAGTGTAAGAGTATTATTACACAACACACTTTGAAGATTTATTACACTATTCCTGGACATTATTCACCCGGAGAGCGAATGACGACGACCGCGACGCGACGGTTGCAGACCCTAGCCGCCCCGGCCAGAACGATCGCGGCTCTTTCTCCTGATCATATCCCTTGCTGATCTCTTAAGGCCTTTCACACTTACATCGGTCGGGAGGGGAAGCGATTATTTCTCCCTGCCGGCAGTGCCCCATACATCCCCTTGCGGTCGGTCGGTCGGTTCGTGTCAGGCGGCTTATTGTGGCGTTTGTTTATTGAATTTATGATGATCAATATATTTGAGGTTATGTTATTATTACTCCTAACCACTTTTCGATTGCCGTTTGATCTCGCGGCCTTCGGGTACAGAGCAGTGTGAAGGATCAATCGGTGGGGCACGATCGTATTTCTTACCCGTCTTTATGTTGTAAGCGTTTATCGGAACGATAAATTTTCATAAACTCCACTCGGGTACCGGTGGGATGTCTTCATTAGAATCTATTTATCTACAATTTAGCTAAATTGTCATTGCGAGGCGCTGTACTTTATTGCCTGCCTTGTCGATGCCGATGGACTTTCCCATGGACGGGGCCATTCACTGGACGTGGCGTCCTAATCTTGGGTGGTTGGCGATTTTATGGTTTTGTTATCGACCGTTGTTAGCAAGTTGTTGTACCATGAGCTAGAGAACGGCCCACTGGATAGCGACATTTTTAGTGGTCTTGTTGGTCATACATTGTCTAGACATTGGAATGCCTTTTTGTTTTGTTTGTACCGTGTGGAGATCTTCTTTCGCGGTGAGTAAATATTTATTCGTGCGCCGACTAAAGTAATCTTGCCGTCTTTGGGATTAGCTTCCTAGCTGATGGGGCTGGCTGTTGATTTTGGGGATGCTGGATGCTGATTCTACAGTTGTCGTTATGACCTGATCAGAAGGTTTTTTTTTCTAAAGGTTTATTTGACACGGCTCAATGCGTTAGTACAACTAAGCCGTGAATCTTTTATATTTTTACAGAAAGCCAAATAAAAAAAAGAATGTCTCTCTGATCTTGTTGACGCAGTTTGCTGCTGCGTGTTGGGATCCTTTTCCTTGGTCGTGAAGCATTAGCTGCCTTATCCGTCGCAGCTTGGGGGTCATTCAGTCTGTCTTCTCTCGTGTTGTCTTTCACGTTGATGTCATCATCGGTGCTGCTTTTTGCTGTTCACGGTCAGAGGTTCTTATTTGTTTGTTGTTCTTACGGGTCACTGTTGTAAACCCATCTTCATCGATATTTGCTTCTTTATTGGTGACGCTAGTTGTTGGTTTGGGAGCAGTTGTCATGGTTGTTGCCCCTTCATTATTGGTTAATTGGATCGTTGTTTTTGGTTTATCTGTCAGAGTCGGTGGCTGCTAGTTAGAGTTGGCTGTAGTAGACGAGTTTTGACTAGCTGCCTCGGCGCATGTTTTTCGATAGTGGGCTGTCTGGTTACAGAATTGGCATGTTGGTGTCTACCCGGGATATGTGATCAGCATTGTTCTCTTATAGGTTACGCCATCCTTCGGTGATTTGCATTCGATAGTCATGCAAGAAGGTATTGGTTTAGTCACTCGTATCCTCACAATACGAACGCCGTTGGTGATACCGGTGGAAAAATTTCTCCAAGTGTCATTCGTAATAGATTCCACTTCTCCGTATTCCGACATAATTCGTTTGATGTAATCTTTCTTAGTGCGCGGTGCCAAACCATGGATACGAACGTCCACCATGTCGTTTCCATATACGCAGGGATCTTGCTTCTGGTGTTATTAACCCTCTGGAAGTCGCGCAAATGGCTCACTGAACGAGCAGTCGTCAGTGCTCTATGATAATTTCGCTAGATTTTCAGAGCAGCGTGCACTCAATGCACTAGCGCGACTGCCGGAAGGTTAAATTCGACCATGTTGTTCTTTGCAATGCAGTTTTTTCCTGTGTTAAACGTAATTAAAACACAGTTTTTAACGTGATGAAACTTAATGTACGTAATTTCCGCGAGGTCCAGCTCCATTTTAATTTTAACTAGTTAATCCACCCCCTGAACTATGGGTCTTACACGAGTTTTATTTAAGTCGATTGAAATTGTGTTATCCCGTAGCATGGACACTTTTGTTTCCTTTGGCAGAATCATTTCACTGTTCAGCCGGGGCAACGATACAATACTGTTTGTGCACTGTATATAGAACAAAGCGCTGACTTGCTTCACTGTTGCATGGCTGTGCTTGGTGTCTACAGCGTAGCTATTTTTTTACTTCTGCTTTGTACGAAATCAGAAGATAGACTGTTTATATGCTGATAATCCACGTTACTACGCGATCATTGTGACAACTTCAATATGACCGTTTGGAACACGGAAGAAATGACTCGCCCAAGCGTGCTAGACTCATCTCTCTGTTCAACGTCGCTGCAGTTGGAAGATAGTTGTACGTGAAGAAGGCTATCGCACATAAAGAATTCCTGAAGGTGGGAACGCCCAACGACTAGAGGAAGTACGCGGTATTGCAAACAAAAATGAAAATCTTAATGAACGCCTAAACGTGCGGTTATTGGCGTCTGTTCATCGACGGGATAATTAGAGAAACACCGCAACCGATACAATACCAAAGAAAGCGTAGAATACGTGCCTGGTGAATGACTTTGCTCCACAAAACTGGAGGCAAGTGAGAGTGATCGTAATTCTAAAACCAGGAAAACCAGCCGCCGACCATAATTCGTATCATCCGATTGCAATACTGTCCTGCATTCGGAAGATGTTCAAAAAATGATTCTGTTCGGTCTCGACAATTGGGTAGAAATAAACGGCTTTCTGTCAGATAGATAATGTTGCTTCCGCAAAGGCAAAGGGATGAACCATTGTCTTACCATTTTTCAACTGAAATTAAAATGGCCTATGCTAAGAAGAGGTAGAGCTAGGTCTAATTAATTCCCATAAAACTAATACTTCTCCAAGAGAATCTCAGTCAAGAACAGAAATCTTGGTCTATTGCCAAAACTTTAACCGCATGAAAAGTGCAGCTAAGATGAATGTGATTCAAAACAAAATATTAGGTTGTCATTATTCCGTAATTTTAGCAACTGAGACTAGTTGGGACGAAACAGTGAGAAGTGAAGAAGTTTTCGGGAGCAATTACAATGTATTTAGGGATGACCGTGATTGTCATGTATCTGGTAAGAAGTCAGGAGGGGGCGCTTTGATTGCGATTTCAGCAAAACTAAATGCAGAAGTTATCAAAACTATAAAATCAAAAGAATTCGAGCATGTGTGGGTGAAAGTACATGTTAAAGACGAAACTCACGTTTTCGCTTCGGTGTATTTTCCTCCAAATTTTGCTCGAAAAACGACTTACGAAAAGTTTTATCATGCTGCTGAATGCATTATTAATAGTCTTTCCCCGCACGTAAAAGTTCACATATATGGCGATTTCAATCAACGCGGTATTGATTTCATACCAGATGCTGATAATGAGAGCATCCTACTTCCTGTTGTAGGGGAAAATGAAACTTTGCAGTTCATTTGCGATAAATCTGCCAGTTTAGGACTTAATCAAATAAATCACATAAGAAATCAGCGACATTGCTATTTAGATTTATTAATGACGAATATAGACGAAGACTTCTGTGTAACGGAATCACTTACTCCCTTATGGAAGAATGAAGCTTATCATACAGCCATTGAGTTTTCTATATTCTTGCATGTTAACGACAGACCTGGTGATAGTGAATTTGAGGAGGTATTTGATTACGAGTCCGCTAACTATGAAAGCTTGAGGCAAAAAATTAATGCAATAAACTGGCAAATGATTTTAAGAAATGAAGAAAATGTTGAAGCTGCCGTAGACATCTTCTACAAAATATTATTTGAAGTCATTCACGAAGATATACCATTGAAAAGAAGAAGGCGTCACTATAACTCAAAACATCCCATCTGGTTTAATAGAGAAATCAAAAATTTAAAAAATCGTAAGCAGAAAGCACACAAAATCTACAAAAAATACAACAGCGAAGATAACTTAACAAACTATTTAAATCTATGCGATCAATTGAACCTTGCCATTGATATCGCGTTTGAAGAGTACAATGCAAGAACAGAACGCAATATAAAAACTTGCCCAAAAAACTTCTTTAATTACGTAAAAACTAAAATAAAATCGGATTATTTCCCAACAGAAATGCATCTTGATGGAAAGGTAGGCGATAACTCAGAGGAAATCTGCAATCTTTTTGCAACATTCTTCCAGGAAGTTTACACTACATTTTCAGAGAAGGATCGAGAGCGTGAATACTTTTCATTCCTCCCAGAACTTTCAAGAGATATTAACATTAAACAGATAAAAGTACATACAATCATGGATGCCTTAAAAAACTTGGATAGCTCTAAAAGCCCTGGACCTGATGGCGTTCCACCGGTGTTTTTAAAAACTTTGTCAATAGAACTAACCGCTCCTTTATTTTGGCTTTTTAACATGTCTCTAGAATCAGGTTGTTTTCCTAAAACATGGAAAAGCTCTTTCCTAGTTCCAATTTTTAAAAATGGTAAAAAATCCGATGTGCGTAACTATCGTGGAATAGCTATCATCTCGTGCATTCCCAAGATTTTCGAGGCGATTGTTAATGAAAATTTATTCCACCAAATCAAGAACAGAATTACCCATGTGCAACATGGTTTTTTCAAAGGGCGTTCTACAAGTACAAATCTACTCGAATTCATTAACTACACATTAACAGCAATGGATAACGGAAACTACGTTGAAGCTCTTTATACAGATTTTAGCAAAGCATTTGATCGCATCGACATACCCATGCTACTTTTTAAATTAGAAAAAATGGGGTTTGAGCCAGGACTTCTTACATGGGTACAATCATATCTTACAAATCGTGAACAAGCTGTTAGATTTAAAGGGATAAAATCAATCCCAATTCAAGTTACATCAGGAGTCCCTCAAGGGTCTCATTTGGGCCCGCTATTCTTTATTTTATTTGTTAACGACATTTCCTTCATTCTAAAAAATGTAAAAGTTCTTATATATGCTGATGATATGAAACTATTTCTAGAAATAAGAAATGGTGAAGACTTTCAGACATTTCAAAACGAAGTAAATATATTTTATACATGGTGTAATAAAAGCCTGCTGAAACTGAATGTAAAAAAATGTAATTCCATAACATTGAGTAGAAAGAATAATATACAGAACAATAGAATCTTATTGGGAAATCAACAAGTAGAAAAGTGTGACAGAATAAGAGACCTAGGAGTTATTATAGATTCCAAAATAACATTCATAGATCATTATAACACAATAATTAACAAAGCAAACAGCACACTAGGTTTTATTAAACGCTTCAGCTATAATTTCCAAGATCCCTACACAATAAAAACATTATATGTAGCCTATGTGCGTTCAACACTAGAATATTGTAGTATAGTTTGGTCGCCTTTTTCAGCAACGCATGCAAACCGGATAGAATCAGTACAAAAGCAGTTTTTGATGTTCGCTCTTCGTAAACTAGGTTGGACTGGACTACATTTGCCATCTTATGAAGCACGGTGCATGCTAATTGACATACAAACCTTGAAAGATCGTCGTGAATTTTCTATGGTATCATTTGTAAACGACATTGTATCACATCGTATTGATTCAATCGAACTTTTATCGAAACTAAATTTTTATGCCCCTTCTCGACAACTACGTAACCGCAGCATCTTTTGTACAATTCGCCATCGCACTAATTATGCCAAGTTTGGCCCGTTAAACCAAATGATGAATATTTACAACAAACATTGCGAAAGCATTGACTTCACTATGTCGAAAACAAAACTTAAGCAGCAGTTTAAAGTAAACCAAAATTTTAACTAGTGTTAAGTTAGTTTAATAATTATTGTAAGAAACCGGTCTACATCTGATTGACGACTTGAAATAAATAAATAAATAACAAAGAGCATATGGCATCAGTACTGTTGGATATTAGGGGTGCTTTTGACTCTGTTTCAATAGACGTTCTTACAGAGAAGCTGCACCAGCATTGGCTTTCACCGATTTTTGCTAAACTTGTGCTTTTTTCGCATGGTGATCTATCGACATCACGATTTAGCTACATGGGCCTTCTCCAGGGCCAGCGCCCAACTCTACAATTTTTACGTGAATGTCTTGTCAATTCCTGCAAGCTAAGGTAACTTGTGGATGGTCTTTGTTATTGGGCACAAAGCTGTCGATCTTCAAGGATCATTGCAAGATACCTTGGACAATTTGTCAACTGTCAATCGAATTCTCTACGGAGAAAACTGACCTAATTTTATTTTCAAGGGAGCGTGAACCAGCACAGCTACAGCTTCTACCGATAGATCAAACTAACGCTGAAAGGATCAACTTTCTTCATACCATAACTGGGACATGGTGGTGTGCCCACCCAGGAAGCCTGATAAGGTTGTAGTGAACAAAGATATTGTCGAAGTACAGGGGTATCTGCTTTCGCTCCGCTGCTAACATTCATTTTATCAAACTGGACAGAATGCAGTATCGTTATTTGCATATTAGCACCAGCTTTGGTATCTTCAATGAAAATTTCATCGTTTCACTCAAGCTCAATGATCCTGCTACGTCACTGAACTAGTTGCTATTCAGTATACCCTCAGGATCAATGATACTTTGCCCACAGATCAATATTTCATCGTATCGGATAGCCTTCGTTCTATTGAGGTTATACGCCCGGAGAAACCGACAAAGCTCTTCGCGTATTTTCTGGGGAAAATGAGGGAGTCCTTGCGCGGTTTGTCTAAACAATCATACCATATTACCTTAGTATGGATAACCTTGTAATGCTCCATTCCTGGCAATAAGAAGCAGGAATCCTTAGCTAAACCTTAGCTGGTGACATCTACGAAAGACAAATCAATTTCAACGAATGTTGCTGTATCTTCCGACAGAGGACACTCGAAAATTGGCAGACGTCGTGGAGCACCGGGGAGCTTGGTCGCTGGCTCCACTCTATTATTCCGAAAGCGTCGACGAAACCTTGGTTTAAGGGGATATATGTGGGTTGGGATTTTATTCGTGTATGATCCGGGACATAGATCATATCAAATCATTACACGCATTGCGCATCTTTGGCATATTGGATTTGGGGAAAGCGGCCTTTGCGCTTGTAAGGTTGGTTATCACAACATCGAGCACATTGCCTGGACTAGCTCAAAGATACCAAGTTTGAATTGTCGGTTTCCCTTTGAGCTCGAAGAAGATCACTCAACGTTCCAGTTTGGGATGTAAATGCGCGATCTCTCCTATATGTCCCTCATCTACCTCCTCCTGAAAACAATCAATATACAAATATAGTCCTTATTTTCAGAAGTCTACTACTATTCTACTGTGATCGTGCTCCTTCTCACTACTGTGGTGGCATCACTTGGAATTGAAACCGAAAACGAATTGACACCATAAACTTTGTGGTCTTCTTTTCTCCACCCTCATTGTCCGCCCTCCCTGCCCCGTACCTGATACTGCTTTCAAGCCAATACTGGAGTCAAACTCACTGAAAATGTTTTTCTCAAACTAATAGGCCTCTCTTGTAAAAAGCAAATTTGAATCTGTTTCTCTTTTTACATTTCTTATAAAAGAAATGTATAGAATTCGCTCAAACTTTCAAGAATTTTTCCGAGGCCCGGAGGGCCGAGTCTTATATACCAATCGACTCAGCTCGACGATTTGGGACAATGTCTGTGTGTGTGTGTGTGTGTGTGTGTGTATGTAACGGACAAATTCTCATTCGTGTTTCTCAGCAATGGCTGAACCGATCTTATCCAAACCAATTTTAAATGAAAGAACTAAAAAACAGTATGAACGCTATTAATTTGTTTTTGATTCTGATGTTTAGTTACCAAGATATGAATGTTTGAATGCGTAAAAATGGCGTTTTTTGCAGTTTTTTAAACTTATCTGCCGAAATTGACAATATAGATTAACAATTTATATGTTTTTAGACAGCTTTAACGAATACCTTTCGAACAAGCTATAGATTGTTGAAATCGTACTATTATCAAAAGAGATATTTAACATTAAATGCGGACGAAAGATTTTTATCATTTCCCATTGCCAGAAATATGACCAAAAACATGTAATCTATTATTAACGCCAAAACGGCTTATTTTAGGTAAATAGTTTCTTCGGAGAATTTAATGGAGGCAATATGCCCTTTCTTTTGGTATTGTGTTTTTGCTGATTAATCCCCCTATGAGTGAGATATTTTCACAAATTTTCTTGAAAGTGATTATATCGAAATGATGTCTTCAGCAAATTTGTAGCTCTTACTTTTGCTAATAACTTTACTGAAGACTTCAAATATTTATTTTGAATACTTTAAAAGTTATGGCTTGTTGTTTGTGGATTACTCTTTGTCGCCTATTTATTGTTCAATATAGTAATAATCCATTGAAATAAGCCAAACAGTATTTCGATAAAACGAATTTTGTATTTCATTTTTGTATCTACAACCGCTAGAAATAATCACCGAACACTTCCAAGTTGTCTGGAAGGAACTTGATAACTTATCAGTGTAAAAATGTTCATTTGTGCGAACCTTCTGACTGCAATTTTTCTAACTTATAACCATCGGATCGATCTGAAACATATCGGAAAAAGAAAAGCGAAATAAATAACTCCAAGCAACTGCGTAGCCAAGAGAAGGTTTTGGGGTTTAACACCATACAACCCCCCCCCCCCCACCACACCCAAAAAAAAATTGGATTGAAGTTGAAAATTTATTGATGCAGACTGATTTAATTCAATATTACAATAACAATTATCTGATCTGTAGATTGATAACCTGTTGTTGTAAACATCATGAGGACTTTTGATAAATTGTCGGAATGGGGTCCTGATATGTAACTGATCTATTGGTCTTGATTTCACAGTTGTCTAATAGCATCAATATCAAATTCCTGCCTGAAAACATTCCAATAGAAAATTCCAGAGTTCTGTAATCAATCATAATCCTCAGAATTATTTTCAAATTGAGCTCGTTTTTGTAGAAATGTACTGTAATAAGGGTCTCTATTTAATAGGAAGCGAAGTTAAAATTGATTTAATGTCTATGAAACATAGAACTGCTCACCAAAAAAATGCATAACTTTCAACATTTGCTAAAATGTTTTTGCCTTTCTCATTCACTCTAAAATTCGTCAATCTAATCCCGACCTGGAGGGCCGAGTGTCATATGCCAATCGACTGAGTTCGTCGAGATCGGAAAATGTCTGTGTGTGTATGTATGTGTGTATGTGGAAAAAAATGTAACCTCTGTTTCTCAGAGATGGCAGGACCGATTTGCACAAAGTTAGTCTCAAATGAAAGGTACAACCTTCCCATCGGCTGCTATTGAATTTTTTATTGATTGGACTTCCGGTTCCGAAGTTACGAGTTGAAGAGTGCAATCACACAGCAAATTCCCATATAAACCGAAATGAAACTTGACTTCTTTGGACTTTGGTACATTTTTGCCTTTCTCATATAGAAAGGTTATGCAATCACTCTAAAAATCGTCAATCATACGGCCCGGAGGGAGTATGCAGTGAGGGGTTGCTACTTTAGTATTGAAGCTAATTTAAAATTTCTTAACAAGTTGAAAAATTTCGGCAGGACCTGGACCTCCCGGATCATTCTCCATGATCCGCCGCTGGTTTCAAGCGATGTTTCAGTATCACATAGTATCTCAAGATCGTGGCTGTCGATCCATTGTATGTATGTGCAAATCGTACTGAACATGTAATATTCATTTCCACCATTGTATTGAACATAACCAGCCTTGGAATCGTAGTCTGGACAAATGAGATAAGCACAATTGCATCACTAGATGGATTAAAACAGGTTTTTATTTTGGGAATGCGTCGAGTTGAGACGAAAACGTAATATGATTAATAACGAGGATAACACTTTCCGAATGTAGAGAGAAATTTATGAAAAATGACGATTTTCATTCGACTCTAGCAGGTTCTGATCGATTTTAATGAGCATTTGATTTTTGTTGTATGACCAATTGTATGTATAGGTCAAATGTTTAAAAACAGTAATTTAAGGTCAAGATAACATCATTTTGAAACCGCCAATTTTGGAGGTTTAGTATCTTCGATGAGTTTTACAAACGTTAAATAGCGCCTCATTTGATAAAATAATTTTGACGGTGTATCGTCCAAGAAGTATTTATGGTGAATTTTCTCAGGTTAATATTCATGACTACAATAAAGTCTCAACAAATTCGCTAAAGACACAACCTTGTTACTATTTTCTGGAAAATAATTCTGCATAATTTTTAAACTTCAAAAATTATGGTTTCGGAATTATGCCGTTTGGACAGTAAGATCGATTTTCACCAAACCCCCACCAAACCGAATTTCTGGCTACGCCGCTGACTTCAAGTAAGTAGAAACAAAGTCGTTCTACACTTGTTCACAAGAAACTTCTTCGAATGCTGAATATCTATTATAATACATTGACACCTCAATTTTATCAGCCAAATATGAATTGCCAGAAATGATTTTTTATTGCATCGAACTACAACAATTTTTAGGTAGCTTTCAAGGGGTTATTTTATAGACTTTGGCGAACCTATTCCAATTCGTATACCAATTAATTGGTATACTTAAGGGTTTATATGTTGCAGATAGAGAAAATACTGAAATTTTCAGCTTTTTTCCTACACAATATTACGAAAGCTTATTAAACAATTTTTCCTAATAAGTTTGTGAAAATTATAAACTATTTGAAATTTTTTAATAGTTTAATTTTTTATTTAACCGTGATTTTTTAATAAATAGTGACCATCGCTTCACAACGTAGTCTATTTTTCATGGCTTGCGGTGAGCACGATCTCTCGAATTGTTGAACTGAAAATTATGGAATAGAAATTAATTTTTAGTATTCTTTACTTTACTCGCCGCGCAGATAGCTCTGAATTAGACCCGCTGGTGCCCTAAGACGATTTCGCTAGATTTTCAGTGCACTGTGCACACAGTGCATTAACGCAAGTGACGGAAGGTAATCGAAAAGTTTCGTGAAAATGAAAATTCCAGTAATGATGATGATTTTCCCAAACGGTTCGTTTTCGAGAGATTTTTATTTGTTCTTTGGCATTAGGATTAGCGATAATAATTCAAATCAAGGATACTACTGGGAAGTCACCTTTAGAAAAAGTCGATGTCGAAGTAAAACTTGGAACTATGCTCGCATGCACTTCAGAGATAGCGTGTTATCAGGAGCTGCGATTTCATTTCAACGCTTTTTTGTGAATACGGCGATACTCACAAATGTAAACATAAGGCTTTTTTCATACATGCGAATGATAAATAAATAACCCCTTTAGGAAAATTCAGTTTTCCAACCACACTTTAGATATTTTATTAACAGAGCATTAACGATAATTCGATGGTATGTCTATTTTATGGGCCATTTTTTCGCTTTCCCATTAATTTGGTTTGAGATTTCTAGCACTAATGTTGTCCTATGCTGATTTGAGCGATTCTCTGAGTCCTGCCACTATCCCATGTAGTATGTGTTATCAAAAACATCGCGAAACATCAAGTTCTAAATGTTCTCAAACGATATAATATCCGAAGAGAGTGATAAGAATTATAAGAAATGTCTCATCACACTGTTAGGTGGATTAAAAGCGTTTTTTAATTCCATTAAATTATATTAAACTAAATTTACGAAAAACCCTAAATATATTTCTAGTAATCACATATATTAAAGTAGGTCCCCCTCCATACCCCCCCCCCCCTTTTAGTCTTAATACAAAATTGATCATCCATGTATAGTAGACCTCTCCACATTTTGAAAAAGTTTTGAAATATACACGGGTCAGCTCAAATTTTTGTTCCAGGTGTGAATTTAAGAACTTTCGTCAAAAATGGCTTAATTTGGACATGATTTAGAGGTGTCTCCAATCAAAAATCGTGTTTTTGCTATGTTTCCATAGGAAGATCACTTACACTCTGATTTAATAGGACCTACATGCGCACATATCATCAAAGGTCGTTCCTTAGACATATCTCAACATGTTTTAACATTGTATAGTGAACTTGTTTAAGATGGTCTAAAAATTATTTCTTAATTTTTTTCATGTTTTAACAACGTTCAATTAGCAAGCGACTGGAAGACATGAAGTATTTTTATTTTAACATAGTACATAGTACTCAAGAAAGAACAAGGATGTAAAGGAAGAAAGTGTAGAAAGTGTGGAATAGGATCATTTGAGCAAGCTTAGTTTCCCGACAACTTAACCCTTTGTCTTCTACCGCAGAAGTCAGAAGGATGTTTTGGCATTTTTATCGAATGCAAATCACGTGACTTTGCGGCATGCCCGGACAAGCGCAAAGTGACTAAGCACTTTATGCTGTCGAAACCGACAAAAGGTTAAGTCATGGAAAGCTTTGATTTACTTATAGTCGTTATTAAAAAAAAGACAAACATTTTTTTTCTTGTTTAAAACTTAATACTCTAATTCTAATATTAAAAAAATACAATAAAATTTTTAACGCAAAAATTAGCACTTTCAAGTTACGTGGTATCGCGTCTGCTTATGAATTTCATTTAGTTCCAACTTCCAGTTCCGGAGTTACGCATGAAATTCCTTTATACATTGATATCAGCATGTTATCTAAAAGATGCAAAATCTCATTAAATGTGTTTTCAATTGCTTGGATTTATAGTTTTAGCTCACTGGTTCCCAATCAAACCCACGTTGACCACTTTGGACCAGAGTTAAAAATAATCTAAGCTCTTTTTGACGGCTGAAAATGAACCTGATGCGATTCGCGGTTAATAGCAAAAATATTCATTCAAATATCCATGTTATTCATTCAGTTGAATATCGTGCAATATATTCATTTCACTAATTATCTAGGAAAATGTTTTCAAATACCGGTAAAGTATATGAAATAATAATCATCATCGCTTACATTGTGCCAGGGCCTACTTTGATGCGTTTGATCCGATGCTGCACGGTCGCTTCGTGTAATAATCGTTCGCGGTTTGTTCGCTTGACGTTTTCAGCTGCGTCACTGAATATTGAAAATGAATGCGGCTGAATATGATCAATTTTCATTCAATGAATTTGAATATTTTTAACTCTGCTTTGGACACCTTCGGCGAAACCGGAAGCTTTGGGAAAGTGGCTAAATTGCTGAAGTGAATTCACATCTGCTTCTTAGAAATGTCTGACTCTTTTTCCTCAAATTTGGCCTCAAATAGAAACTACAGCATCTCTATTGACTGCTATTAAATTTAATTTGAATCGGAGTTCTGGTTCCCGACCAAGTAGCACGCTTTGTTACTGTATAGTATTTGTAACTCTCTTGGTAACAACTATGTTATGGAAAAAGCGCACTTTGTTTATATTTTGTGCAACATGTTTCTAATTGCAGAAAAATAATGAAAACAATAACTGTGCCATTTGTCGAGCACTGGGTAGTTGGACAGTTCTGTTTTAGGGTGGAATGGCAAACAAAGAGGCATTTGCAACTTGTTAGACTGTTTGTGCAAGTTTGCAAAGTTTCTGATTAGTTTCACAACTGTTATTGATGTTTGCATACTCAACACTATTGGCCAGCTATATAGTTACATAGTTGCAGAATCAGTTTAAAAACCCGTGGAAATTCTTTTCAAATATATCCAACAATAAAAAATATTGTGTAGCAGTTGTGCAACATTTAAAACTTTCAACAAGTTGCAATTGCTACTTGGGCGTATTACGGGTTGAAGTATGTCACATGCGAAATTCCCATACAAACCGGTACAATCATTATATCTAAATTTAAATTATGCAAAACTTATTGAAATGAGTTCTACACTGCTTGAAATTACTGGTCCAGATCACTAATTGCAAATCAAAGTATCCTTGACTACATTAAGAACTGTTGAGAATCCCAGAAAATCGAGGAAATGGGCAAGTTCCAAAATTAGATTTACACCTGTTTCTCATATATTGCTGACTCGATTCTCATAATCTTAGTCTTAAATGAAGGGTATAGTATTCACATTGATTGCTACCGAATTTTTTTTATTTTAATTATAGATGTTTTACCGAATTTCATTTGAACGAAATATTGGTTCCGGAGTTAACTAAAAGAATCCGATCACACGTGAATTTCCGATATCGATTTTTTTTACCTTTCTATAGAAAGGTTATGCAATCACACTTAAGATCAACTATTTAACAGATGCCCGAAGGGCAAATGTGTGTGCTTATGAGTGTGTATGTGTGAATGTACGTTTCTAACAATCGCATATCGGTTACTTGAAGATAACCGAACCGATTTCCTCAGACTTAGTCTCAAATGAAAGGCATAGGTATTGAATTTATTTCTGATACGACATCCGGTTCCGGAGTAACTGGATGAGACAAACGGCATTAAAATAAATCCCCATATAAACTGGAACCACCATGATACCTAGATGGTTCAAAACTTATTAAAATTGAAGTTAAATTACATAGATTTGCAGGCCAGAAGTCGCTTTGATCACGTTGGTCACCTAGGACGGTCTTGACCCCCCGCAGAACTTGCCAATGTTCACAGTTAATTTCACGCCTATTCCTCATAAAATTCTTCACCGATTTCCACCGTTTTCCAAATTTAAAATGATTGATGCAATACTTAAATTGGCTGCTATTGAATTTAATCTTGATCTGACTTTAGTTGGTCAGTTTGGTCTCATTCTGGCAACAGTGCCCTCACCGACAGTCAAATGAACTTTGTTTAGTTTTGGTTTCGAGTTATTAGTGGATACGCGAAAGTATCTCGATTACAAAGGATGTTCGTTGTGCTGCTATAATACGGAGCTGAATCCTGATGCATCCTAAATATGTAGTTATTATTATCATTCATAAATAATTGCACAACCAGCTGTCGGCTCTTGAAACATGTCAGATCGAAGATTATCTTCCGATTCCGTAGTTTCTGTCCCAGCATATCTTAGACTTCTTCACCAGTTCCAATGATTGACAAATTTATACCTATTGAAAACATCTGATCAGATTTAATACATCGAGGTATTTAATTTAGTAACACCCAACTATGTGTAAGAAAATATGATACAATTTGGAAGTATTTCTTTCTTGAGAACATCGATAGGAATACGTATCGATTTTCGGCTTATTTTGTTTGTTTCTGTTTACGTGTGATTTAAATTTAGTATCGTTTTAGGGGGTGTGTGTGTCTGGAAACCACGTGATGTATGGTGTTATGCATTATAATAATTTTACTCGCTCCACTCTCGGTAACACAGGGCAATATTTATGATTTCAGCTTGACCAATTTGTCTTTCTCATATAGAAAGGTTATGCAATTGCTCCAAACATCGACTTTTTAACCGAGGCCCGGAGAGCCGAGTCTTATATACCATTCGACTCAGTTCGACAAGATCGGAAAATGTTTGTGTGTGTATGTGTCTATTTGGCAAATAATATTGCCTATTTCTGAGACATGGCTGGACCGATTTGCACAAACTTACTCTGGAATGAAAGGTACAACCTTCCCATCCACTGCTATCGATTTCGGTTCGATCGGGATTCCGGTTCCGGAGCTACGGGTTAAAAAGTGCGGCCACACAGCAATTTTTCATTTTTAACTGGAACCACTATTACCGCTATCAAAATTATGCAAAACTTATTGTATACGATAAGTTTTCAAGTATTGTATACAATAGTATTGTATACTACTGTATACAAGTGCAAAGTATACGAAGAATGTAATAGACATTTCCACAATTATATTGAACATAACCAACCATGGAGTCATAGTTTGGAGAAATGAGAAAGGCACATTCCACCACTAGGTGGATTAAAAAGGGTTTTTATTTATTTTAAAGTTTCGTGTTTTGACTTTCAAATTTGAATTTTGTATACCATAAAAAACATTGGCGACGTCATTGATTACATTAAATGAACTTCCCTAAATTTGGACTAACTCAACTCATTATGAGTTGATTAAATTTTCCCTGCGAATAGATAAATATTTAATAAGTACAACTAAATTCATAAATTTTTATGTTCTTTGACTTTCATTTAGTGTTGATACTTATTTCCGTGACTTCTGGGAAGCAGTCTCGTGCGGTACTGTAATCCTACATATTTTAAGCTGTTATTTAGGTTTAATTTTTATAAATGTTTTGTTTACCTTGTCGTTAGCAATGCACAGTGGTCCAGAATGCGAATTTAGCAGGAATTTTAACTTTTTGCTAAAATTAAATGACTTAACCTTACAACATGTTTGGCAAAGTTGTCGTACTTTGCAAGGCCCTTCTTTGAGTTTAAACTGATGCTAGGGTGGTTCTAAATTTAGCAATATTTAAAATAGAACTTTTTAACGGTTTGAGATAGAGCTTTACAGTCTTCTATGAAGTTGTAGAGCAACACATTTTAGACAAATTTGCTGAAGACATGCAAGCTCTAGCTTTTATATTTTCCATTGCACGAGAAATTCAAATGTAAAATTAAGGTGTTCCTTAAAAAACGGTTTTATTTCTAAAACGTTTGAAGTTTTTATTTTACGCTAAAGTACCCTTTGGACAACTTGAAGTTTGTTTTAGGGCTCATAATTTGCTTTAAAATACCAACTACTTAACTTTTTTCTTTTTAAAGTTTTAAGAACTTTTATATAAAAAAGCTGTTTTAATCCACCTAGCGGTGCAATTGTGCCTTTCTCAATCATGAACACGAGAATTTTTGCGTTGTTTATATTCATTATAAGCTTCCAAATGTATATATTACATTTTTATTATACACGACATGACAACTATATACAAGAATAGAAATCATTATTCGAGTTCTAAAAATTTGTAAAAGAAAAAACAGCCACATTAATATTAAATTGAAAAAGGTGCGAAATCGGCAAAGTCCCAAAAAGTCGATCCTCATTAAAAAAAAAAATTTTCGTGATATCATAAAATTTCGACGTTTCATGCATTTTAAAGATGTTTGGCATCAAAAATACGAATTTGATTTCTGAAATTTCATGGTGCCCCCCCCCCCCCCTTGAAAAAAAATTTGAGTTCCGGCTTATATGGGAATTTCATATGTGACCGGACGGTTCAGTCTATATTTCCGGAACCATATAAGCGATCCGTGCGAAATTTTACAGACATCTGTGGGGATAATTAAGCTATCATTTGGGACTAAGTTTGTGAAAATCGGCCCAACCATTTCCGAGAAACTGATATGAGTTTGCTTGTTTTGAAAGATGGCCGCTTTTCCCGGGCACTTCCGGAACCGTCTATGGTGGTCAATGTAGTCAACGAAAGTTTGTTTGGCCGTCGGTGACCTAGAACTGCAAATTTAAGTTGTTTGAGAGACATTTTAGCGAAATTTTTACCTTTTTTGCTTTCATCGGAGTATCGGTTTGAATCACAATTTGCTATGTGATCGCACGCCACAACCAGTAACTGCGGAACCGGAAGTCGGTTGGGGATAAAATTTAATAGCCATTTACGGGGACGCAACATCTTTCATTTGAGACTAAATTTGGTTGATTCGGTCTAGCCATCTCTGAGAAACCGATGTGACTGTTATTCTGAATTTGGATACTTCCGCCGGGGCTTCCGGAACCGATGATGGTGGCCAATGTGACCAAAAAACTTTGAATGGCTGTTAATGACCTAGTACTACAAATCGAAGCAGTTGTGGTCACATTTTGGAAAAATTTTCACCATTATACATTCATTGCAGAATTTATTAAAATCGACATTTTCTGCGTGATCGTACCCATCACTTTGTATTTCCGGAACCGGAAGTCGGATCCATTAGAAATTCAATAGCAGCCTATGGGAACATTGCACCTTTCATTTGGGACTAAGTTTGTGAAAATCGGTTCAGCCATCTCTGAGAAAAGCGAGTGTGATTGTGTTCGCGTACACAAACAAAGACACACACACAGAGATTGCCGAACTCCGGGCCTTCGTTAAAAAGTCGGTTTTCAGAGCAATTGTAATACCTTTCTATTGAGAAAGGCAATAATATAACTTTTTCAAATAGAATTATCTTCGATTCGGGTACTGAACATTAAATACTGTTGCTTTCATATGAAATAGTATGCTTTGTAGTATAGATCACTAAAAAATGGCAAATACGATATTTTTTTATATCTTGCAATATTTACTCAAAAAATAGTTTATTTATAGTAAAAAGTATATATATATATAACTTTCTAATTAGCGAAGCTAGAGGTTAAATATATTAATACAAATTGTTCTCCTTCAAAATATCTGAAAGTATTTCTAAAGTGATCTTAATGAAAAAATCAAAACTGCAAAAGTTATACAAAGAAAACAATTTTTTAGGAAATACCCTAAATTTTTTTGGTAAATTTCTTGTAAAATGAAAAGTATACGACATAGAGTTTCTGTATCTTCGACAAAGTTCTTTAAAATTTCATTTTCTTCAATTTTATGGAAGACAGCGAAACTCTATTTCGAACCATTAAAAGTTAATTATCTGATTTTAAAAAAATTAGAGCCACCCTACCCACTATTTAAAATAATAGAAAAGTATTGTAAAGTGCAATATTTTATCATGAAAACGAAACTACATTTTTTATATTGTTCCCCGTGAAAGTAATTTAAACATATTACAAAGAGTCAATTCATGAAAAACCAAATTTTTAATATAACTTTTGCAGTTTTCATTTTTTTTCAACCTATCCTTCAGACGTTTTTCAGAGTTTTTGAAGACGAACATTTTCTTCTAATACATCAAAACTCTAGCGTTTATTGTTCAGAAGATATAAGCACTTAATATTTCAAAAATAGATTTTTTTAAATCAATTTAATGAAATTTGAAAAAAAATATCGCATTCGCCATTTTTGCCCAATTCTAGCTCTAATCATGACCTTATTTATAGTTCAATAAGAATCATCTTTTATTTGCCCCAAATGAGTGATATTGTTATTCCAAACAACCCCCATTTTTGGCGAAAAAGTGCTCATAACTTTTCAACGGAAATAGTTAGATATATGGTGCCATGAAACAAATTATTTGCCTTGAAACAATCTTAAAGTTGTTTAAAGACTACTTCAGTTTCAAATGAATACAGCAAAAGTTATTGGAATAAAACTGTATTTCGAAGAAACACCCTAAGCTTCGACTTTAAATTTGTTGTAAAATAAAAAGTATGACAGATAGAGCTTACATGTCTTCAGCAAACATTTCCAAAATTTGTCCTTCTACAACTTCGCTGAAGGTCGTTTGGCTCTAGCTAGATTGATTAAAAAGTTATTTTTTTTGATCTTGGCAAAATTAGAACCGCCCTAACTGTTGTTTTAACAAAAAGAGGGGGTTTCAAAAAATACGAAAACTTTGTCGAAGACTTAATAAGGCTAATTTGTTCAGTTTTAGTAAAATCTCAAAATTCCTGCAAAATTTGCATTCTGGACCACTGTGCAATGCGATTATTGGCGTTGCTACGACAACAGTTCTGTGATAAATACTTGGTTAAATTCATTTCTATGTTATTTTAATCGCACATTTTATCTCTAGCTTTAATTTCACTCAACCGTACTACTAGTTATAAGGATTCTATAGCCGTACTTATAATTGTATGGATTAACAACACCGTGTTCTAACTTTAAGCTTATAATAAAATTATTTATAAACCGCACAAATCTGTTGCGAACTATTTCTTTATTTTTCAAGAATCTCTTTCTTCGTTGCGTTTAAATTTCTTTCCACTACTCGTTTGACAGCTTCCTGCTGTCCCACGTGCACCAGGGGTGGCTGGACTTGTTGAGGGTAAATTGGTAACGGAGGCACGTTTGCATGTTGCGTAACAACATTGATTTTAAAACAACTGACTTTTCATAAAAATATTGGATAGGGAGACCATACGTCCTAGTTTTCCAGGACATGTCCTGGTTTTGAACTGACTGTCCTGGCGTCCTGCGATGTCGAGGAAAATATTGGAATTGTCCTGGTTTTTATCCACCAAGCCTAACTTTTTTCGTAAAGTTTCTGATAGACTTTTGTCCGGTCACATTTACTGCCGACCGCAATCATAACTGCAACATTAGCTCCAAGCTAAACTACCTCTCAAGCAAAGCACAAGAAACGAAACTCCAAAGTACTAGAATTACGAAATCTTTCGAACATCTCGTGCATGAGGACTTTATCGATCTTGCTGAAAATCTGCAACGACATGTTCCCAGTTCACAAAAGAAAGTAACTGAGACAACAATAACTAGAATGGAATAACTTAATTGAGCGTTGTCTCGAGCTGGAGATTATGGAACCACTTCAGAGACTAACTTGCCATGTCAAACTTCATACATAAAAAGTATTATGGAACGTTGCGCTCAAACTGATTTCACTTACATTTTCTTATTTACCGCTTTGGAAAGAGTGAACTACGATATGACAATTGCTAAAATGGAGAAATTGGGAAATAATGGTTGTTTTTGCATTTGCTTTGATCCTAGCTCACAGATCGAGAGGTGATGGTTATCATTGTAGATTGCCAGACATTTACTTTTACGTCAGGAATAGCTCAGGGAGGCTACTTGGAATGGTTGATGTTTCTACTTTACTTCAATGACGAGTTTTTAGTGCTGAAGACGGTCCTTCGCATACCATTTAAAAATATTTCATATCATTCACTTGCTCAAAAAAATGCTTGAAATCTTCGCATCTTGTGGTGTAGCAAGAATCGCGTGTGTATAAATCCGAAGAAGTACCCGGTTGCGAATTCTCACGAAAGATATTCTGGTAGAGTATCCCCAAACAAGTTCGAGCGAAACGTAACGGAGGGGCGGCTCACTATTAGATTGTCCTGGGTTTTTACTCGCCTGATATGGTCACCTTAGTATTGGTCCGATTTCAAGAATTATTCAATAAATAATGCATTTTGCAAATTGTAAAATTTATGCAACAATTTATCAAATGTTTTAACTTTTTCGTCATTTTGACATATTAAAGACTATAAAAATGAAACAAAATAAATTGATGCGAATCGTTATGTGTTGCTTGTGAATAGAAGCATGATTCTTAAGGTTGGACAGAGCATGGGCAAAAATCGAAAACGAAAAAAGTAGTTTTTTCCACGCCGTGTGTTAGATCTTCATAACGATCAATCAGCTTATGTAGAATGTTGTTACAGTACTGCTGATTGATTTTTTATGAAGATCTAACACACGGTGTGGAAAAAACTCCTTTTTTCGTATTCGATTTTTGCTCATTCTCTGTTAAACCTTAATTGCATTAATTTCACATGCTTTCAATGTCAATGTTATCTTCTTTTAAACTCACCATCCAGACTGTTAGGCATAATGGCAACCTACATCGTTTTGTTCGCAATACGTGAATAGCTCTAATTTTGACATGAGTTGTTTACGCCAGCTTAAGGTTGGACAGAGAATGCGCAAAATTTGCAAACGAAAAAAGCAGTTTTTATCTACACCGAATGTCAGATCTCCATAAAAATCAATCAGCGTATGTAGAATGTTGTTACAGTACTGCTGATTGATTTTTAGGAAGATCTGACATACGGTGTGGAAAAAACTGCTTTTTTCGTTTGCGAATTTTACCCTTTCTCTGTCCAACCTTAACAGCAAACCTTTGTTGGGAATGTCGGGTATTCATGGAACCAACATTCAACGAAATGGAGAAAAGTAGAAATACTTCTTCTTACTAGGCGGATGACTATTTCCAAAATAAGGATTTTTGACATACTACGAACAGAGCGATGTTGGCAGCCATTATGGTACGTAAATAGTTGGATAGGGTAAGAATAAAACGAACATAACACTATTCAATTGAGTAAATTACCGAGTAGCTAAAACAAAGCAACTCAAATTAATTGCTAATTTTGAACGCTTCCCACTGTATACGTAAATCAAATCATACTGAACCATAAACGCATATATCCACAAAGCATAGAAGCGCAAAAACGACTATCATTGAGTGAGCACGCAGAGGATGTGTGATTTTTTCTGTCTTCGTTTTGGTTGCTATTCCACTTCTATTTCCCATAGATTACGTTCACCTACGGCACCGAGAAAGGACCTTGTTGCACTCGCTACTAGCACGGAGCGTTGTCTGCGGTCGATCCCTGCTTCTTTTAGGGGCACGGCAGATGTTTGATCAGATGTTCCGGCAGCGATCGTAGTTGGCATCTGTTTGGTGGTTTGAAGTTCAGTTTTTCGGTGCTCGCTCGCCACAATGTCGCAAATAGAGTGTCTCCCGGTTGAGGTGATTTGGCTGCTGTAATCAAAACATTTCATTTACAAACAAATCGAACTTTGTCATTTTCAGGTGATGTGCTGCATATTCGATAAGCTTACCAGTTTGGAGCGAAAATCATTGCATTTGGTGTGTCGCGACTGGTATCGAATTCTGACGCGGAAGCACTATCTGTTGAGGCGTCAGCTGAAAGTGTACCCCGAAAATGTGGAATTGTTCGAAGCTGGAAGTGAGGCGTGGATCAAGTTTCCGTGTGTCAGTATTCGCGATGACGATTCTAGTCCTAAATCGGTGCGAAGGAGAAATTTTCTGAGTGCGCTTCGCCGAGCAGTTCTGTGTCAGCCCGTTTTAACCCACATCGAAGAGCTGGTGTTTGAATTTGTTCAAAGTGACCTGCTGCGTGAGTTGTTCGGTGAAACATGTGACGGTCAGCGGTTTCCAAATTTAAACTACTTAGTCGTTAGATGTTCTGAGTTCAGCTGTATGCCCGAAATTCGAACATGGCACTTTCCGAAATGTTTGACCCGGTTAGGGTTAGTGGTCAGTTGTCGGGAGGAGGTGCGATTGATCGAAGCTGTCGGTGCGCAGCTCGAAGAGCTGCTAATTGAAACAGTTAAGCTAGAACTTCTACTTGAGTGCTGTAATTTGCCGGTTTTCGAGAAACTGCGAACATTGAAGCTGATATCGGATACATTTTTCCCGGATCGATTCTCTGGTTCAAGTGATATTGGTGAAAACTTTGCAAGGACGTTAAATCGGCTGAAGAATCTTGCCATCGGTTTCCGACACAATGACTTTCGGTTGGGATATGCGCCTCTGCTGCAGAACTGTCAAAAGCTGGAGACGCTTTCGATTCTTGGGATGGATTTGGATGTTGGAGCATGCAACGCAATTGGACGGCTCGGTGGATTGAGGGTATGTGACTTATTTTAACTGTTGTATATGTTGGCAGTAATATTTTATTATTTGACTCGTGATTGTTTACTTTAGGTACTTCTTCCCCTGTAAGCGTGACATTTTTCTTTTTGCAATATATAGAAATATATAACATATCAAATTTGTAATTAGTAAATTCAGGAAAAGAGAGGAAAAGTGAAAATTTTAATATTTCTATGTAAACTTAAAAAATAAGTTCTACCGACTAAACGCTAACAGTGTTATTGTGCTCCCGAACGTAAGATTTTAGCGAAGCTTGTGTGATGCAGATTTGCCCTATAACCGAGTCCACTGGACGAGTTGGCCGATTGTGAGAAACGCGAATAAACATGTGATCCTCTCGATTGCCCGGTATGTTCAAACATAGTGGCTATGGATAGTTCAAGGATGTTGCATAGCCACATTAGGCAGAAAAATATTTTATTTTTCTTACTAAATGTTGTCCTATTGTATCTAAATAAAACATTGTCACTACCTAATGTGGCTATGCCACATCGTTTTCGTGATTGCTGTTCGACTTCGCTCCCGTTCAGGGACCGTTCATGAACCACGTAGACCGAAATTTGAAAATTTTTAACCCCCCTCCCCCCTAGTAGACCTTAGCAGACTTTTACCAATCCACCCCCCCCCCCGCCAAAAGTCTACGTAGACTTTTATTTTTTTTTATTCGCAGGAATTGTGAATTTAGCAAGAAGCACATTATAATGTTCAAGGTCGTCAAACGGTGGAATAACAAAATTCCCACAAGTTTCCTATCTCATGCCTCCACGCGAGTCTAAGTCTATTGATGACATTTGGTCCTTAGACCGGCGACGACTGGGTGCTATCAGCCTTCTGCCGATAGTAGCAGAATGAGAGGGTGCGAACAGATCTAGTCTAGGAAACATTGCCGTAAAAATGAATAGTTGATCGGAAATTAGCCCCAATACGACTAATCTGACTAGTATCTATGATCACGGGTCAATACTTATTGAAAATTCGCCGCGTCTGTTTTTATGAACCTAATTTCAAGCTCCGCTATTACTAACAAGCCCGTGCATCAGGTTAACAGTCCTTTATATTTCCCTTCAGTGTTCGTTATTATCGCTTGTATACTTGTATTCCATAAACAATCCGATATGGAAAATAAGTAATACTTTTCTTAATTTATGACATCTCGCGCTATTTTTGCCTGTATAATGTGTTATCACACGGTAGTTTTCAAGCCAATAAATATATCGTAGAGAAGAAGTAGCGAATTCTGTCCAAATACTGGTGCAATGAATAGTGATCCGGCCCAATACGCAGATAAGATTAGCTTTTCTAGGCAATACTCCCACGGTCGGCTGTGTGGAGTTCAAATTGCTTTTGTTTAGGGAACATAGTATACTCTCGGTAGCCGGCTGCCCAGAGTTTGAAATGAACCAAAAACTAAAAAAGATCTTCTCTTTTTCGAGTGATCGTGCACTCGAAGACTAACTAAACAACTACCTAATAAAATATGCTTTACAGGTCGCATCGCTTGCTTGGAGCGAATCCTAGACCTGATACCTTTCCAAACTACCAACTCCGCGACACCTATGGAAGAGTCTGATGAATCGTCGTCCTTCCGTTAAGTAGGTGGAGCATCAACACTTCCTGTCTACCTTATCCTTTATCCTTCCCCGTGAACGATGGAGATGGGGGCTGCCGGCAATGATGGCTATCATGCTGTTGAGGTTTCAATATGGATCGGATTGGTATGAATTCCTACTTACCATTACCTAAGCAACTCTTATTAGATAATCAGCAGTCAAACATGATGAAGTCAGTGTGCAATCCGCCAAAATCATCGTCACAACGCAACGCAACGCAACGCAAGAAGCACATTATAATGTTCAATTAAAAATAAGCGTTCAGATTTATTTCAAGCTTTTTAAATATTAAAGAAAGATTTTTCACATTGGTTTTTTGTCTATGATTGATCAAATCAATTAATACCGATTCAAGGTGCTTTCCAACATTTGTGTAGCGGAATACTTCTTTTCAAGGTTAGTCACTCAAATATATGTAAAAAAGATATATTGCTATAACTAGCTTAAATTTTGGCCGAAGTGCGACCTACACCAACAATGCAGAATTACTAAAAACTTTTTGAGCCTTACTGGTGCATTCAAAATTGTTAAATTATAAGAAACAATTAATAAAATAATAAACCAAACATGCACATAAATTTAACTTTTCGTGAACAAATTTCAATATTTCTAAGATAATAAGATAATCTAAATTGCCTTATTTGATTAAGGGAACGAAGCTATGTAAATCTTCCCAAAAGTATTTATATTTTTTATGTAATTAAAAGCCGTATCACCTTAGAGTATTATCGCAAAGTATCAAAGTTTAACTCCGAATATTTTCGAAGATAAATATAGTAGAGCCGGTTTGCACGGAGTTGCATAGGGTCAAGACGTAAAATTTAACGGGTGTTTAAAGATTTTAAATCAGTGTAAATGATTGCAAGAGAAACTGATTAACTCGAGTAAACACTTTGTTGTAGAAGTTTAACTACACTACTGCTTTAACCACCGAAATTATTAAATAAAAATAAAAAAATTAATCTACTTATTGTTAAAAATCGGGTGTTTTGTTGTTACAATGCTTAACTTTGAACCTTTTTTAACCTTTTATGGTTCATGCATTTAATGGTCCATGCATGTCTGCTAAAAAGTGGAGCTTCAGATGATTTCACAGTCAAAATTTTCCGACGAGAGGAATTTTTGGCGATCGTCTTTGGAACTGTCATTTTGCATTATTCCCAGATCAAAACTATATCAAAATATACGCAAGAAACAAAAACGTGTGAGGTTGTCCAAAAAAAAAAACGTGGGTTCTGGGTTGAGTGGTCGCTTAACGAGTAGTTACCTCAATAGTGTACTAGCTCTGAAGTTTCTGCATAAATACTGAATAGACCGATACTTTGAATACAACTCTCTTTAAATCCCATTTATAATTAGTAATACGAGAATAACAAAAAATAAAAGTCTACGTAGACTTTTTCAAAGACCCCCCCTCCCCCCTCGTAGACAAACGTAGACTTTTGCCAGACCCCCCCGTCCCCCCTATGAGTCTACGTGGTTTATGAACGGCCCCTCAGTCGAATTTAAATTTGATGATTGGGTATATCGGGTGAATGAGTGGATCACAGATTTTCTTGCTTTTTCGACAGCGAGTAGGCGTCCATCTCGACAGGCAGATCCTCAGCTGCTTTAAGCTTCTTCGGATTCTTGGACTCGGCTATGCGGCTCTTGCATTTTAACTTTATAAATAAATTAAAGAAATTTTCGACTTGCGCTCCTTTTCTGAATCTACAACACTAAAATAACATATTTCTAAAAGAAAGAAAAAATCCCGCTAATAGGGAAAGAAGTACCTAAAGTAAATAATTACCATTTGGCTTTTGGTTTATATTTAGTGTTGAATTCTTCCGACTTTTCAATATTATCTTTCATATATTTTTTGATTTTACAATAATTCACAAGGGTTTGCTGGAGTAAAATTCAATTCTGTAAAGTCTATACGAAAAAAGCCGACTTCGGATAAGATAACTATTTACTAGTTTAGAGATAAATAACAGCGTAGATATCAACAGAGCTGTAGCACCGTTTAAATTAGAATTTTGGCGCTGTCCATTTTGAAAATGAGTGTTTTCTTAAAATAGTCTTGACGCTTGATTCAGTGAATTGCTGCTAATTCTAATTCAGACCCAAAAAAAAATTACTGAAATATTACTGAGTACACCGTTATTGATTTTTAGTATTGAGCTTTTCTCTTTGTTTAACCCTTTATAAGGCAGTGGCAACTATATTGCCACCTTTTCGTTTCGTTCATAACGCAGAAATATGAAGTGAGAAGTGTTACAATCTTATGAAATGTACTTACTAGGAGTCTGGCAACACTTCTTATTACTTTTTATTGAGATACAGTGAAAAGTGTCAGATTGCTGAAGAGTTTTTTGAAAAAAATACGGCGATTTTCATTTGGATAATAAAATTAGCTCGATTTTGAAAGAAATACTCTAGACCCTATAAGTTGATGATGCAAATTTGTAAAAATTGCAAAGAAAAAAAATTAAATGATTAAATGAACGTCTGTAATCTGCGGTCTCATTTTTCAACTTATCCTCAGAATCCAGGGGTTATTAACTGTTAACCAGGTAATAACCAGTAACTCACCTTAATTTCTTTCTGAATTTCCGATCCAGCTCGATTTGTCTTTATATTTCCACCAATCTCGTTGGAAATATGTACATCAAACATTACGAAGACTGACGTTTTCTAACGGCGGTGCGGGCGGTACCAAGTATATTTTCAAAACATTATTTTATAACGAAATAAATGTAAATATATTCTAAACTAAGTGAAAGAACCGTGTTTCTATTAACATAACATCCATTAATAGCTACAAGCTCTGGGCCTTATAAAGACTTAAAATGCCTTCGGATTGAGCTAGATCTGGCATGTACGATTTTTTTATTTTTAAAAACTTTGAAGGATTGTGTATTCAGTATGTGTATCTGAACGACAACAATGCCCCAATACATATACATATAATGATGATTTAAGCCCCAAAAATATTCCTGGAATTTTACACTTTCATGACTACGAAAATTGCACTTTTCGCATATGTTTTACTTCTCGCCTACAACACATTCGCTCTCTCCACTTTATTCACCCATAACTTCTCATAACGTTCCTCTTACTGCTAATATCTCAGTTTTTCATTTGCACTATTTACTTCTCATTCTCATTTTTCAACTTTTAGAATTTTCTTTTCACGTATCATCTTCCACCTTTTGCTTTTCATGTTTTACTATTCGATTTATACTTTGTACGTTTTGTTTCCACTTTTCATTATTACTTTTTACATTCTAATGTATACTGACATTTTACTCTTTACTTTTTACTATTTGCTATTTAATTTTTACTACTTACTACTTTTTTATTTTTGTTTATTCATTAATTTATTTATTTATTGGAGTAGCTTATTTATTTATTGGAAAAAGCCCATTTGAGTTGAACACACATTAGCTCGTATTTTCGTACCAACAGATATTACTTAATCCTAGTGATACATAATATTCCTCAAAGCAATATATATAACAAACTTAAAATTAACAGTCTGACAATAATAAAATAACAATGTATTCTTATACATTTATTAGTTTATGGGTCAAGTTTTGAAAATATCGCTGTAAAAGCGTTAAAGGGAAATACGGGACAAGTTAAAATCAAAGGACGTATAACATCTTTTACTTTTTACTTTTCACTTTTTACTTTTGACTTTAGACTTTACGCTTTGTACTTTGTACTTTGTACTTTGTACTTTGCACTTTGTACTTTGTACTTTTTACTTTTTACTTGTCCTTCGTTTCTTTTACCGTGTCACCTGCCACTTGCACTTGCCACTTGTCACTTGCCACTTGCCACTTGCCACTTGCCACTTGCCACTTGCCACTTGCCACTTGCCACTTGCCACTTGCCACTTGCCACTTGCCACTTGCCACTTGCCACTTGCCACTTGCCACTTGCCACTTGCCACTTGCCACTTGCCACTTGCCACTTGCCACTTGCCACTTGCCACTTGCCACTTGCCACTTGCCACTTGCCACTTGCCACTTGCCACTTGCCACTTGCCACTTGCCACTTGCCACTTGCCACTTGCCACTTGCCACTTGCCACTTGCCACTTGCCACTTGCCACTTGCCACTTGCCACTTGCCACTTGCCACTTGCCACTTGCCACTTGCCACTTGCCACTTGCCACTTGCCACTTGCCACTTGCCACTTGCCACTTGCCACTTGCCACTTGCCACTTGCCACTTGCCACTTGCCACTTGCCACTTGCCACTTGCCACTTGCCACTTGCCACTTGCCACTTGCCACTTGCCACTTGCCACTTGCCACTTGCCACTTGCCAATTGCCACTTGCCACTGGTCACTTGCCACTTCCCAAGCAGCACCGCTTGTTGACTAGCAGTTTCTACAACAAAATTCGTTGAAAAGAAGCGTACATAAACCATTATTCAACTGATTTAGCAACTTAAAAAGCGCACCAGGAAAAGTTTATGGTTATGCAACAAACCGCGGCCATTACAAGTGTTGCTTGGGTTGCCACTTGTCAGTTGTCACTTTGTAATGTGTTTTGGCGCTTAGCGCAGGTTGGAACAGCTGCATGAGGTCACACTATATGGCCATTCACCTCCGATAAAGAACTACCATCCCTGACCAACCTGCAGTGCCCCCTTATGGACCATCCATAAATAACGTAGCATTATATGGGGGAGTTTTGTATTTTGTGATGATGTTTGACGACAGGAGGGGGGGGGAAAGGGGTCATGTCATGCTACGTAACTTTTTAAAGGGGAATAACTAGCGATGTTTTTTTTAATTTTGCGGGGTCAAGGGGGGGGGGGGGAGAATTATTGTCAAGCTACGTAATTACCAGGGGGGGGGGTATATAGAGGTTTGTAACGATATGCTACAATGGGGGAAAGGGGTGTTGAAAATCGTTCAAAAAATGCTGCGTCATTTATGGATGATCCAGTATGCCGTGTTTACTTGAGCCCGAAACTGGGTAGAGTTCTTGATCTGGAACCAAGTCACTTTGAGCGGAGGCGACATTGGGGAAGATTATGTGGGTTCTGTGGTCAAATGCTTGCAGGGAAGTACCCATTATACAAAGTAAAGTTTTCGGTACAGTTTTGACGTAGGACTACGTCTTTGTTTTCGATATGGGGGTGCACTTTCCAAATTATAAAAAAATGGTATCTATCAAAAAGTGGTCCATCTCACGATAAATTTTCAAATTATTTGCACATATCGCCCCGAAATACTTCTAAGAATAGATTCCAATAGATAAACCCAACGATTTTTGATATCATAGCATTAAAAAATTAAATAATGTGAACCTAGTCAAAATATCTCGAATTTACACACAGAAGATAGCGTTTCCCAAGTCCAGCACGACAGATTTGTGTACCTAGCGCGCCACGTTTCTATGAATGGCGTCATCATCGACTATTTAAAGAACGGATTTGGCCGGACAAGCTCAGTTGCATGTTGAACGGCAGGCGGAGCACATCATTGCGCTGTATTTTCACAGGTAGTGTAGCAGAATTAGAAGTCCATTACACTGGCTGTGGAGGTACGCTACTCAGTACACTATGCTTTCTTTTGTCTTGTGCTCGTTTCCAGCACGCTTTTATGTAAAATCTCGAGCACAATTATTCGTACACAAAATCGTTTGTACATTCGAGCTCCATTTGCAAACACGGTAAACATAGTGTCGTGGTACTAGGTGTCTCTTTCGCTCTACCCATCATCATCAGCGTAGGTAGGTATTATATCTAATTTCTTAGCAGGGTTACCATATTCATATATTTTTCTGCATTGTTGCAGATTTTTTTTCACAATTTTTGATCACAGATTTTTTTCACAGATGGCAGATTTTTGGCATTTTGATGAAAATTTCACAGATTTTTGGAAATATCACAGATTTTTTTCACAGATTGGTAAAAAGATATTTTTGACCGAAAACAGATTTCAATGTGGCATCTCTGTTTGCTAGCGTTTGCATGCGTAACCTGCATGATAGCAATCTGTGCTTTCGTTGCGCATAGACGAAAACAACAAATTTACGCGGATCTATAGAAAACACAACGAAAGTTTATTATTTACGTTCGTTCAATTCATTGCTTCATTTCTCTTTTCACGTGATTCATTTCCACTCAGCCTATCCTATTTTGACTCTGCTACATACATACTACTACAAAACCTGGTACATACTACAAAACCTATTTATGAATGAATACACTGCCACTCGAAAAACCGTTGCAAAAACGCATCTAAGTTCATATATAAAATTGTTTTCGATTCTTGTATATTTATAATTTTGATATATGATATGCGTACTTTAGGAAAGTTACAATAATAGCAAAATATAACTAGAAAGCTTGGTCTATACATGAAATGTGATTATATTGTCTAAAATTTTATTTTTTTTGCTGGTCCGGATTTTTTACCAGACATAATCAAAAAGTTTTTACAATTTTTAAAAGCTGATGTTGTGCTATAAAAATTTAGGTGCAGATATTAGTTCGGTCACGGTTTTCTATCTTCTTTCTTCGGATCTTCTCAAATAAGTTTAATCGGATTCAAACACCTACTACAATTGAAATGACCTGATAACCAAGAGGATTTGGTTCAATATGTAACATTCGATGTTGATTGGTTGTGCATAAAATATACGTAAGAAATATGTTTGATTTATTATTACTCTAAATATACTAAAAAAATAAAAATTTTACATTAAGTAGTATAGTCCTACGTCAGCAGGTGGGCATCACTCAAATTAATAGTGATACAACACCCTGATGTGGCATACAACAAAAAGGGGCCTACCACAATAGATCAAAACACTGGTCGCAGTGGAATATGTACCCAACAACAAAAAATAGTCCTACGTCTATAGTTCGTGCAACCCCATAGGTCTGCCTCTTGTAGTTTTCTTATTTTTGGCCACTCAACATTATTTCATATTTTCTTCACGAATAGAATCGATAATTCTGTGTAGTAGCTTCGGTTTGTTTACATCCCTCGATTAATTTTTTTGAGGTTACTTTTTTTCTTTGCTATGTTTTTCTTCTGTAAAAAATAAACGAAAGAACGACTTAATCCACCTATCAGTGCGCTGAGACATTTTTTACACATATCCCTGTTGGATTATTCAATAGTTTGCATAACTCATCTGAAGAAGGCACTCAACAACAGATGTGATGAATACAGTTTTTTTAGTTCTGTACGTATAAAACCTCGAATAAACTGAATAAATTATAGACAATCAATAAAACGAATGAAATTTTGAAAAAAATTGCGATTTTTTTTGGGGAAATTAATAAAAGAAAACATATGAACAGATAAGTAATATTAATCAAATGAAGAAACTGAATAAAATGCATGAACTGAAAAAGAATAAATTAAATGAAATGAATGAAATACATTAAATAAATTAAATAAATTAAATGAATTTAAGAATTAAATAAAATAATTAAATTATATTCTTTAATTGAATTCATCTACATCACAAAATAAGTTGTCGGAGGGGAGCTTTGCGAAAATATTGTTTAGATAAGGCAATATTACATGAACATTGAACGAATATACTAACACTCCCTGAATCACCATAACATTTTTTTAAAATGTGCTTTTTTACCGAATTAGCTTTACCCCAAACACGCCCCCCATAAAATAAATTAAATTAAATACGAATAAAATTAACTAAATAAATTAAATGAATAAAATTTATATCATAATAAAAATAAATAAAACGAACAATACGAATGAAGTGGATAAAATTAATAAAGTGCAATATACACTACCCGTCAAAAGTTTAATGTCACCCTACAATGTTAATGTATTATTCAAAAAGATATGGTTTTCTTAATTTATTTGCTCTTAATTAATATTATTTATTATTATTTTTCGACCCATTTCCTTACGATAGACACATAAAATATATAGTTTTTCTTCGCTTTTCAATAATGAGATGATAAGATTCGAATTAGGTCAATTTAAATATAAAAATCTTTCTACTTACCTTTTTGTATAGAAAAATATAAAAAACAATTTGGAATATAATTTTTGGAGTGAGCTCTCTCAACACTAAGATGTTACGCGTATTATGTATTCGACGTGTCGAAAGAATACAACCTGGCATAACAAGTTTGTTTGTTATCTTCGCGTCGAACCCCCTCCTACACTCTGACCAGTAGCGTGTAGCAATATAGTCAAGACGCACGTGCTTGACAAAGTCTACTGAGAAACCCACTCAATTATGTAAAATTAAAAAAGTAAGTGAACTTAAACTTTTGACCGGTAGTGTATAATTTAAATGAATTATTTGAATTTTACGATTAATTCAATTAATATTCAATTTATAATTGTGTTGAAACAGTGAATAATACTATGTTTTGCTTTTGTGAAAAAATTGCCTTAAATTTGTATTAGATGCTTTAGAAAAGTGTTTTTCAACCGGGGGTAAATTCACTCACAGGGGTACGGCAGATGGTGAATTATGCCGGGTAAATTTCAACTTGTTATCCTAATATTTGCATCGAATTCCTGTCTCTATGTTATAGAGTCAATAATTCGATGGAAATATTAGGATAACAAGTTGAAATTTACCCGGCATAATTCACCATCTGCCGTACCCCTGTGAGTGAATTCACCCCCTGTAGAAAAACACTGTTCTATAGCATCTAATTCAAATTAAAGTATCATTCGCTGGTTGAAAAACATTGTTTTAGAAGCTTTAGAATTCTTTAATTTTGGCGTAAAGTAGCCCCCCGGTGACGGTAACTAAATTAGTTAGGGGCCATTCATATACCACGTGGCCCAAAAACCTTCGATTTTGACCCCCTCCTTCCCCTACATGGACAAGCGTGGACAATTCATGTATACCTACCCTCACCCCCCCCCCCCCCTCCATACAATGTCCACGTGGACTTTCCCGAGGTTTTTGTCAAGTAATATCATTAACATGGTTTCCAATTTCAGGTATTCGTATTGTGTGGGACTGTTTTGATACTTACTGTAACCTGAAAAATCGAATTAAAAAATAGTTCAATCTTTGTAGGTTTTTTGAGAAATTTGTGAAAGTTACAAGCATTAAAAATTGTATGCCTAAAAGACACTTTTTTGCATTCATTATAATACACAACATTCAAGTAAACTTCAATTTGTTCATGTAAAATTAACAACATTATTTAAAATTCTAAATTAGTTGAAAATTATATAGAAAATTGAATCAAGTTTTTTCAGGAGCATTTTGCCCGGTGCTGTTTTCCCCTGATTTTGTGACGATATGCACATGCTATGCTGTTAGGGACTCTTTAAGTGTTGCACAGTTTTGGAATGATTTTAAACATCAAACGCTTAAGCCTATGATGACACAATTTTTTTTCTGACATCATTGAGAAAAAAATATATGTATGAGTCCACGTGGACTATTTCTATACTACCACCCCCCTCTCCCTGGACAAGCGTGGATTTTTTCGAACCCCCTACCCTCCCCCAAATTGTCCACGTAGTATATGGATGGCCCCCTATGAAATTTGCGCTTCGTTTATGTTTCATCAGAATCCGCCATTAACTTAGTGACATACTAAGCCAAACTAAGTTTCGAATTATTCAATTCTCATCAGTTTAATCAGAGCTTCTTTTCTTGAGGGACATCACAGTCCTACATGATGCCCCTCAAGAAAAGGGGTTTGCTCAGAAACACATACAGTGTTTTCGTTTTTTTCAGCTAGCCTCAATCCGGTGCTAGCTTAGTCATCTTAGAACTTTTTCAACTCTACACACTGTATAGCTAACCATAAATCTTCGTAGGAATAAAAGTAATTTAATAAACAGTTCCATGACCTATGAAGAGTTCATGATATAATAAAAAAACAAAATGCAAAACTGGACATATTATAACGATTAACCTAAAAACGTTATGCTATATTTTTTCCGACAAAAGTTAGTGTCGGTTTCTGATGAGGCGAAGCCGAAACGCAACCGTGTAACTAAAAACGTTTATCGGAGCAGTAATAAAGCCGTTGTACTTCATATAGAGTAGGTTTAGGGGAATTTTTTTTCGCGCAAATTTTAGTATATGGAGAACTTTGGAGCCAGTGCAATGACTCTACTGATGCTTCTTAGGCGAACTTCAGCGTATTATAATGAGTATGATTATTTGCGTGATATAAATTAGTTGTGAACTACTCCGAAGACCCGTTTTTAACAGTCCCCTTTGGTGTATTTTTGGTTGACAAAATGCGGGAAATGACAAAATATATTTATTTATTTTCTTTTATAAACCGAAGCTGTTGATATTTTCAACATTATTCCGTGTACATAGACTCATAACCCTGGCTGGTTGACGAAATCGGGTCCATAAACTGACAAAATTAGGGGATGATAAAAACGGGTCTTCACTATATTCAGATATTGTCAAACGGAATATCTGATCGAAATGCGAATTCGTTAAGTCTGTTATTCCGTTGAACAACATAAAAAATCTTAAAACCAAAATTTCCTTCAAAAATAAAAAATTTAAAATATGTTGCGTATTGTAACATTCTGGAAATAAATAAAATTTGGTTTTTATAAACTTCTGTAGAAGTATGTTCTTATCTTACGATTTATTTTCTTGGGCCAGGCAATCCAGCAGACAAAAGAAATTTAAACTTATACCCATTTCTGTACCAAATAATGAAAAAAGCACACGATCACGTAATAAAAAAACTTTTTTGCTGAATGAGAATACGAAGAATATCTTAAATAAGAAGAACAAGAATTAGATTGTCTTTAAAAAAATTAAGATGGATAAATATTTCTTCTGAAACTTGTTTATCGACACTTCTTTCTCACACTCCCTTTCTCTCTCTCTCTCTCTCTCTCTCTCTCTCTCTCTCTCTCTCTTTCTATCTCTTTTTCTCGAAACTGAAATCAAACCTGATCAAGCTCTAGGCAGGATAAGGGAAATATTGTACAATTTTTTTGTCGAAATGAATAAAAGAAATGCATAGAAAGAATAGCTCATGTTAAAAAGAAGGAATAAATCCACAGAATGTTTAGATTAATAATTATAAATATTGTAAATATTGTAATTTATTAAATTTAAAACAAATCAAATCACATTTGCTACAAATTAGTTCGTATTTTTATATTTCCCTATTAGGTTTATGCAGTCAAATTGCATGGGCATTCGTCTAAGTATCACTATCGGACAAATTGTTTTTAGACCAAAAACAGTCAGTCCAATGGCTCGATCGGTAAAATAATTTTAGCTCTTATTATTTTTTTTACTTCAGAAATTGGAACTCCTGCTTCGCATCGAAAAGGACAGCGAGCTGATCTCGTGGAACTTCCAGAATTTAATCAGTATGCACACCTACGTATGGAATCTGGCCCCACTGGGAGAGAACTTACCGTCGCTCGAAGTGATTCGAATCTCAAATTACACCATTAGAGAAGGCAGATTCAGCGTTCAACCTGCCGAGAAAATTTATGTACGTATAATCCCCGAATCGTAAATTTGACTCGTGAAAGATGAACCCCCCTGTTTCTTCCGCCTTCAGCTACAACGATATTTCAGCCACTTTCAAACGATTGTAAAACTGTTCCTGTACGACATCTATCTCGAAGAGGATCTGCTGCTTCAATTCCCCACGATGAAGGTTCGAGAAGTTGTCCTTCGCTGCGTTCGAACGGTAAATGATAACACAACCAAACTGCCTTTTCGCTTGTACAGCTAAGCCACGATCACCCGATTACCATTGCATCTCATTAACAGAGCTCACTCATCCTGGACATCATCTACGAGCGGGCACCGAAGGTCTTTTACGTGTACTTTTGGGACTGCTGCTTTCTCGTCAGCCCCCGGGCCAAAATTCCATCCTTCGAAGAGTTGCGCCGTCTGCTGCCGCACGTCCGCATCTCGCATTCCAGTAGCAAGATCATCACCGTGGATTACGGGCAGATACTTTCTTGATGAAGAAATATATTCCGTTCCCCCTGCGGGTGTCCATCGCCGAAGCCACTGCGGCGGAGTTTGAGTAGTGGTGATCGGTCGGATGATCGGTTCATTCGGTGCCGCCATCGACAAAAAAAAGTGTAGAAACAGTTATTCGTCCGAAAGCCTTCCAGCCCTCAAACGGGCTGCTGTCCTTACCCAGCGCTTGACCTGTCCAAATGCCGAAAAATACTGATCACGATCCTTCGATTGGGCCCTCAAAAAAAAAAAAGGTTAGCCGGTGGTATTATCGAAAAATTAGAAAATCAATCAAGACCTCGAAGGCGTTTTGCGTTTGATGGAAGCTCATTTAAATATTTATTAGGTTGGCTGCCAAAAGGTGCTGCTGTTGTTTTTTTGATGGCTTTTCGTATTCGAGTGTGGTGTGCTACTGTGCGGAGGCAAGTGTTCGCAGGTTGAGTAGTTTATTTTATCTAGGCATTAACTGAAAGCGACACACCCGTATCTTCAACTAGCAATAAAGTTATATGTTCAATCATGCTTAAATCTATGGTTAAGATTGTTTCGAATGATCGGTAGTATGTCAATGTTTTATAACTGAAATAACGATCGGTTCAGCAACACTGGATGACATCGTTTTCTTAGAATCGGTTCCTTTTTTATCTTTTATCACAGACTCGTAAAAATACTTGAAGCTGGCCAGACGGTAGGATGATTGGGAACTAACCCTGAGCTACCAAGTTACGCACGCTATTCTGAAGGACCAATCAGTGGCGTATGTATAGTTATTTCGGACGGCAGGGTTTAACAGTGTGGCGATAAAAGGTAACTTTTCTGCTCTCGAAAAGGTTTTTTTTGCTTTTTGTTTCTAGGTAGCAAATGCGGGATTTCAGTATCCTGAAACAATGCAGCGGTCCAGTTTAAATGTTCCGAAAATTGAACTGGAACTTGTAACTAAAATCGGTAGTTTTACCTATACCTACATACATACAAACTATCATCTTTTATTTGAGTTAATTTTGTGAGAAGATTATGATTAAAATGTAGGTTGCGCATTTCATGCTTTTGTCCGAAGAGGACAGATAAGTTCCAGCCAAAATTGAAATGAACGTCGTCGTATATGAAGAATCCAACCCGAGCGCATCGTATAGGCATTACCAGTCCAGAACTCGATCACAACGATAATTTCCTCCGTCTGGTCATCTGAGAATGATCAGTGCAGCGAACCGGGAGATTAATGTCTGGTTCTGCCCTTCTGGCGTAGGCTTGCTGTATGGAGGAACTGCAGCGTGTAGGTATCGTTGTAGACAATTTGCTGCAACGACATCGCCATTATCGTCATCACTGTCATCATCGAGGACGCGTCAACCGTCTGCGGTTTTTTTTCGTTGTGATCACGGTACGTAGCACAGTAGCGATTCTGCATTAACGCTTTGCTCGCCTACTGCGCATCATTAACTGGTGCTTGGGCGTCTCCATTACAATTTTTCATCTTGTCTCGCACAATGGGAGTGTTCGGAAAAGATAAATACTCTTTTTTGGGTTGTTTATTTTCAGTCCTTTGATGTCGGGAACGCTGTGTCGTCGAGCTGGGAACTGGGGTCATTATGTCATTGTGGATCACATGTCTGGATACCTGTCATCAAATTTGTCCAGATAAATGAGAAACAATACAGGTTTCAGTAACTGTTTCATATGAGAAAGTACAAGTATACAATGTTGTATTTTTCGATTTCGTTCTCCATTTCATCTCAACTCGTGAAATTCGCTGTGCTTCTCCTGAGTAATTGATGATCTTGTATTCCTCACCTTTCCACAAACTTTGGGATTTGGAGAATCCGATTCCAGTTTTAGGAAAAGTTGTTTGGTGCATGATTAAGATCTTCTCGAGGAGATCATACATGGGAAACAAAATCATTCTGCACTAGAGTGATAAGAAAAAAAATAACTCCTATCGGCCTACCCTTGAGTCGATGCCTAGTCCCACCAGGAGCACTTGCACCAAATTTGAAGCAAATCGGACAAGTCTTGCTACCGGACCAGCATGCCTGAAGTTTGAATGGGATTTTTTGACAATTTACATGGAGAAAAACCACTAGCTTGCATTTTCGTTGCTAGGTGGCACTGTATGCATCGTATTATAACTGTAAGTGAAAATAAGAAAGATAATTTAATCGTCTACAACTTTGTCGAAGACTGCTAGCCAATCCGGCTTTGTTAAAAGAAGTTATTAAACTTTTAGCGAAATGATGTCTGAGATTGTTTTGCATGGGACCTAGCAGTGCATGGTTGTGTATCAGTACTTAATTGGCATGAGCTGAACATTTTTGTGAAATAATGGTTAGGTTTAGCTCAATAGCATGCTCAGAAGAATTATAGTGAATAATTTAAGTCATGTTTTGGTTAGAACATTTTAATTCCACATGTTACCGCATAGAGGACCCCAACATTATCTCCTTATTAAACTGTCTCTCCAAAGTTCTCGAAAAGCTGGTCTACAACGTCAGTATGCAGCTGCATCCCACAGTATCTCGGAGTATCAATACTGGTTTGTCACGAAACGATCAATAACTTCTAACCTAATAGCTTACACTTCTAAATTGTTTCCTGCTGTCGAAAAGCGTCATCAAGTGGACGCAATTTATATCGATTTTTCAAAAGCTTTCGACAAAGTACCGCACAACATCGCAATTCTGAAATTAAAGCGTTTAGGATTTCCTACCTGGCTGACTAACACGCGCTCAAGTACATTCAGAACAACCACAGGTGTCCCGCAAGGCAGTAATCTGGGCCCACTTATTTTTAGTTTATTTATTAACGATATCTGTAGTCGGATCAAGTGTGGGCAATTGCTAAACCGCTGACGATCTCAAAATCGGCCGAACTATCGCTTAGGCACTTGCCGCCGTAGTGCTTCAAGTAGATATCTGTATTATTCACGAATCGTGCACGTTTAACGAAATGGAAGTCAATGTTAATAAATGCAAAACAATTAGTTTCGGACGCTTGCTGACTCCAGAACGTTATGAGTATAGCCTAGAAGGAAGAACAATTCAAAGCATCGACTCGATCCGTGATTTGGGAGTGCTCTTCGATAGGAAGTTGAGCTTTTCCGACAACTGCTAAGCCTTTCGGAATGCGGAACACGGCGGACTTCGATGATTTCTTTGCACTAAATGTACTGTGCCCTGATCAGAAGGGTTCTGGAGTATGCTGTGCAAGTGTGGGTACCATACCATGCTGTTCAAAGTGACCGACTAGAACATATACAAAGATGTTTTGTGCGATTCGCTATCAGAAAACTTCCATGGAATGATCCAGTTGTATTGCCTTCTTATCCCGATAGATGTATGCTACTCGGTCTGCAGACTCTGCAAAGAGTTTTTGTTTTCGACTTGCTATCAGGTAATATCCACAGTCCCGATCTTCTCTCGGGCGTTAATTTGTATGCACCTCCCCGTATTATTCGTAACCCTACTCTGTTGTGCATCCCAAGACACCGTACGTCAAGTGGACAAAATAATCCACTGGAAAGACGTCGATTTAAGGACATTATACATGCGAGCCAAAACATAGCTTCTACGCCGCACACACCCCTCTCCCCTGCCTAACCGTGAATCTGACATGAGCAAATATAAAAATACGTTTTTCAATACACTAACCTTGCCGGTGAACCACGAAACTGCTACTTGAGAAAGCTAGAACATTTTCCTATATAATCAACCCGAGTTTTTGACGGAATTCCATCTGTAGCTCTTATTTTGTGCGAAAATATCACCCCTCTTCACTTGGGGTTTCTTTTCGAAACACTTATTTTTCTTCTCATTATTAGTGCACTTTTTCAAATGCACTTTAATCACATACCACTGCAAAAACAGCCACGAAACTTTAATTGTTTACTAACAAAACTTCAAATTTTCTGTCAATGTGCAGATGACCGAAGGAAAATGTTCGAAAACTCTCATTTGTGCGTTTTAATTTTCACTTCGAATTCCATTTTTTCTCAATATAAACAAGCGCGTCGGTGCCTAGCAACAAGCGTTCGTTGCTGGCCTCCACATATTTTCATCTTAAAGAAACTGCTTCAGTGTTTGAAAAAAAAAGTTAAAAAATAAAAAAATATTCTCAACGAATTCAGTATGTTTTATTGAAAACATAATGTTTGTTCTTCAGAAAACGTCAATGAATATTGGAGAAGGAGCCCTGGTCAGCCATACGACGCAATTTGGTCGCGATTACAGTTTTCGAATACCTTCCCATTCCCGCTGTAGGAATACTAGTGGGCGGGTTTATAGAAATATAAAAAATATACTTGAGTGTAAATTGTGACATTTACCGTAACTTCCTGTCTACTTAAAACGTTGAAACGGTACACGACTGACGTTACGGTAACGGGTATAACAAACAAATTTTAATGTGAAAATATGCTTTTAATCACAGTAGGCTGATGAAAAAAGTGGATTCAATCGAAGAATTATTGTAGCGCCGAACAGTCGCACGTTTTAGTGAATCCAATTAAAAAATTCAATAGTCGCGCGTGCAATGAAACGTTATTTCAAGGCGTTATTTCTCGTGACATGTGATTGAAATACACTGTCATGAATCTGGTTTGGGGTTGAAGCTCGACAAGTCTTTCAAAATTTTCAATTACCAGTGGGTTCATAACCTCACATCGAATAAGTAAACGAGAGGAGAGATCCCAGAATCGGTCTTTTAAAGGAATAACTCCCGCTAGTACTTTAAGACTCATCGTATGGGTCGACTGCATGCAACCTAAGGCGATTCGTAAACAACGATACTGTATCCGTTCCAGTTTAATAATGTGAGTGTTCGCAGCTGAACGGAAACAGATGCACCCATATTTCATTACTGAAAGTATTGTTGTTTGATACAATCTTATCATGTCTCTTGGGTGAGAACCCCACCAAGATCCGGTTATTGTTCGGAGAAAATTTATCCTTTGTTGGCACTTCTTTATCAGATACCTAATGTGGCCTCCCCATGTACCTTTAGAATCGAACCAAATTCCGAGATATTTAAAGGACATGACTTGGGCTATCGTTCTACCAACCAACTGAAGCTGAAGCTGAGCTGGATCATGCTTCCTTGAAAAAACAACCAACTCTGTTTTCTCCGTAGAGAAATCGATGCCTAGCTTCAATGCCCAAATTGATAAATTATCCAAGCTATCTTGCAATGGTTGTTGTAAATTTATAGCTTTTGGTCCTGTGGCAGAAACCACACCATCATCTGCAAGTTGTCTTAGAGTGCATGGGCTGACAATACAATTATCAATGTCATTCACGTAAAAATTATAAAGAAGGGGGCTTAGACAAGAGCCTTGTGGGAGGCCCATGTAACTTATTCTGAGTGTCGCCAAATTGCCATATGAAAAATGCATGTGCTTTTCTGACAATAAATTGTATAAATAATTATTTAATATCGGTGAAAGACCACATTGATGTAGTTTCTCCGAGAGAACATCAATGGAGACTGAGTCGAATGCTCCTTTTATGTCTAAGAACACAGACGCCATTTGTTCTTTTTTTGCGTAAGCGAGTTGGATTTCTGACGAAAGTAGCGCCAGGCAATCATTCGTTCCCTTTCCTCTCCGAAAACCAAACTGGGTATCTGAGAGCAAGCCGTTCGCCTCAACCCAATTGTCGAGACGTCGTAGGATAATTTTTTCCAACAATTTCCTGATGCAGGATAGCATTGCAATCGGTCGATACGAGCTATGATCGGAAGCTGGTTTTCCCGGTTTTGGAATGGCGATAACTCTCACTTGTCTCCAGTCACGCGGGACAATGTTCTGCTCAAGAAACTTGTTGAATAAATTCAACAAGCGTCTTTTTGCTAGGTCAGGCAGATTCTTCACCAAGTTGATACGTAAGGCACTTGGTCCAGGTGGGTCAGAAGAATTTTTTAAATCTAAGTCTCGAATGGGTTAGTACTTGGTCCGGATAGACTTGACGAATTAGTAATTTTCAAATTACCAGTGTTTCTACGCAAGCTGCAGGATTGCATTCAGTGTGTGGCTTTCTTGATAGAGTAGGTAAAGTGTTCCTAGTAATAAGAACTTTCAAGAGTCGCACGTGCAGTGAATTCAATTAAAAAATGCAATAGTCGCACGTGCAGTGAAACCAATTAAAAAATGGAAGATTCCGACACTCGCCACCGCACAGTAGCTCGAAACATGAGGAACCTAATTATATGGAGGAGGAACCTTAATTAAGGAACCTAATTATATGGAGCTAAAACTATCCATATTTGCGGAATAACATGTTCTATAATGTATATGTGTATGAAAAACGCCACCTTTGGGAAATAATACTTTTTAAGGATATTGATCATAGTAGGCTATAGAAAATCTAACTAGAGATAGTGCATGAGTGTCTTCAAGAAAGTTGTGGAGGTAAGCCATAAAGCTGTAATGTTTTCCGAAAACATATTTTTTCTTTCTCGTTTAGTTATAGATTTATGGGACGTTTTCTATGTGAACTCCTTAAATTTAAATGTTTAGGGCAAGGTGGGGCGAATCCGACCGTGTGGGTGAACCCGGTTTCCCTGTTATCGAAAATCGAAAGCGCTACCCAAACTAATATCAGTGTTGCCGTGTAGAGCAGTGGTTCTCAATTTTTTTTTGTGCCACGGACCCCATAGAAATCACCCTGGATTGCCGCAGACCCCCATGGATAAACATCGATTTTGTATGCTATCAAAATGTTATTTTCAGTTTGTTAGGAAGCAAGATCTGAAACTTCAATAGGCACTCGGAAAATATATTTTTCTTCGCAGACTCCCCGGTTGAGAATCACTGTTGTAGAGCATAGAAAATAATCATAATGATGGCATGACAGCATTTTATTAGTCTACATTGAGATGCTCAAACGACAACAAGTGTGTTTTTACAACTTTTGATTTGATTTTTGTGCACAATTGACTACAGGATATTTCTGATTGTTAAAGTGATTGCATAAAAAAGTAAGTGGATTTAGATTCTTTGATTAAGGTTATAACATTCGGAGATTGACATTGAATTCCATTTTTTATTACCATTCAAAAACATAGCATTCATCGATTTAACATTGAAAAATCATTAAATTTGGGTAATATCTGTACTAAATCAGCCAAAATCATAGGCGGTCGAGTTTACCCACCATTTTTGAAAACAACAAAAATGATCTTTTTCGTAAAATGCTTGTATCTCAAAATTTTCCCAGGGTATAATTAAAATTCTAGGCGTAGAAGATAGCGCAGAAGCTTAGCCTTTAATTTGGTATATATAACGACTTGATCCGATGTAAAGTGAGCATTTATCGGATTTGCCCAACCTCACCCTTTTCTGTTTGATTTCTCGAATTTCATTGAAATGTTCAGAAACATATTTTATTGTGAAAAAATGCACAACTTTCCGAAGAAACCAAACCGCTGTTGCTTATTTGAAAAGGGCTATGTCAGATCCTCCACTGATGTACCCCGATGTATTTTTGATCTTGGGGGCGTAGGGGTCGTTTTTGGATCGGCGGCGTGGATCGGAACGAGAATATTTACAAAAATATTAGCAAATTTTTTATTTGGAGACTGGTTCACCTTGAAAAGTGCTAGTAGTGTGACACCTGCACATCCAAAGGTCACAAAAAAGGGAAATCAAAATATGACAATGTTTGTCTCAAATATAGACAAATATGGCGACTTCACGTCGTTTTCAAACTTACATAGACATGATTTGGAAACAATCGAAGGCGACTAAAATGTTGCTGCTGGTTGCAATATGAAGCCTACTGTTACGTTTCTGCATATCAGCGGTGTTAGTAGTATACGGGTGCATATAATTCATGGATATATGAACATATGAGTAAAAACGCTGTTCTACCACTTTTTGGCTTGTTTACTTTTTCGTGTTTTCCATGCTTATTTTTCGATTGTTAGAAATATTACGGTTTTCCGGATTAACAAAAACAGTCTTCTTGACTATATTGTTGTCAGCCAATTGAAGTGTTTTTGGCCTAGCAAGTTTGAGTGAGAGACCTGGTGTTTATACTAAGTGTACAGTACACTCACCTATCACATACATTCAATTTGCGTAATTTTACTAACTTTATTCTCGGCAATATCCAGCATCTGAGTCTTGTGGCAATCACTAGCGATAAAGTGCTCAATTTTTAAGAGTTTTTGTGCTCAGTTTCCTCAAAAACATTTTCATTGTACAATTCGTTCATTCGATTCGGTTCAATGCGTTAGCCAAACGGAGCTGTGGGTCTTTTATATATTTACATGCTGTAAATAATAAAAATGATACAATGTTAATGGTTGTCCAACAGGTCTCGTGCGAGCGACTAGCGATTGCGCGTGGATATCTGTTTGATAGGCTGGGAACTATTTTTCCTAACCAACAGCGTCTTGGTGGTCGATCATTTCTATTTGGTAAACTTCCGTGTCATGATCGAGGTTACTGCCATGTTCATGTTAGCGAACATCTGATTTCATCCTTGTTTCATATGCTTACGGGTCACGAGTGTGGACTTCCAACAATGACGGTGCTGGCTGGAAATTTTAAGATACTTGAGGCAGCTTTCGCCGTCAATATCACCTGAACACAGCAGGCACAAATTTGGCAATTGTTTGTGGTTCAGGTAATGATATTGGAGACTGTGGATATGCAAAAATATAATGTGTGTAGTGATACTATCATATTATGTTTTGTACGTTCAGGGTCCGGTAGTAGGTAATGGGTTGGTTCCGGTGTAATTATTGCGGCCGTTAAACTGCACATCATCTGATAAAATAACTTTGACCATATAATATAACGTCTCGAACTAGATTTATTTGAAGAGTAAATTCTCCATAAATACTTCTTGGAGGATATTATCCTCCAAGAAGTATTTATGGATATTTTCCTCTTCAAACAAATCTAATTCGAGACTTAATGTTCTCAGCAAAGTTTTGGGGAGTGCTATTACAAACCACTTTGTTGAAGATCAATACTGAATGCTTGACATTCTAGAACTCGATAAAGGCGACTTCTGTCAGCATAACCTCCATTTTCACCGCGGTGTTTCACAACACGAAGATCTTATGCGTTTCATGAGAAAAGGCTGGAAGTTAATATCCTTCGTGTTTGGCTGGAGCGCCACTTACTGCTTCTGCGACTTACTCATCTGGACAGATCACCACAGCAAAAATGAAAGTAACAGTTTCTATTGTCCTTCAAACAAGCCACATAATATGAAAGGAACTGTTTTTGTCACACTCAGCATACTGAGTAGGTATCGTGACCGGTGTCTTTGGTGGTTCGAAATAACAATCTTCCTCAACATTCTCTCTTTAATTTGTTCAAACCAATCAAGATACAAATTTGTTACAAGTCATCGAAAAACATATATTTTCTTAAATTTATTTTTGAAAAAAATCGGGGGGGGGGGTGCTTTAGACTCCGTTCGGGATACGCGCTTGCGTTGACCGCGCCAATTATTTCTATTTAGTGAAGTGGTAAATGGACATTCCTTCGTAAACTCTCGGAAGATACAACATCATTTGCATGCATTGACTGGCAATAACGCTGATCTTGTCCGAGCGCACCGTTGATGTTCTGGTCACAGCCGGAAAGTATTCCGTCTGGTCTTTAGGAATTTGTAATCAATTTATAGAATTTTTCGCCGAATGAAGACCACCAATGGACCGGTGGAGAGCTCTAGGTACCGTTCTATTCGGGGATATCCGGCTGAGCCTACCTGAGTCTTGGGAGTTGATTCGACTTCCATTTGGCGGTCCCAAAAGGAAGTCGTCATCGCTGGGGATCAGCGTCCGCGCTAGCGGGAAAGATAACTGTCAAAGTCTTCATAGAGTGTAGGGAGTGTATATTCGGTACTTATCAGGTTAATCCGTTTCAACGGCACAGAAATAGCGTCTATTATCTCCCTCCGTATAAAACTAAAATGAAACACTGAATGATCCGAGAACTACAACGCAAATGAATCCTTTATACGGAGCAGGTTATAGAAACCGAAAATTAATGAAAAACAACTAAACTTTCAAAAAAAAAGTTGACGACAGGGAAATTATTCGCGTCCAAAAAGCATAGACTACTACGGTCAATTGATACGGCACTGATAAAACGAATCGCATATCCATGACTCACTATGACCATGAATTCAAGCAAGTTTTACAATGGCATTTACACTTACCTACAACCAGGGCCGTCGAGAGCCGCGCCGGGCCCCGGGGTTCGAAGTACTGACGGGCCGTCCCATATATGACTTCTTATTTCAACATCGATTAGAGGAACTATACAAATGCAACCGTTTCAATTAAACTATTTTTTATGAAAATTGTTTATTTGATACGATTCAATGCGTTAGCTTACCAGAGTCGTCAGTATTTTAAATAAGTAATAGATGAAAAAAATAAAAATAATAAAGGAATATTTGTTTGTGGCTGGCGATTAGAATGACTTGCGTCCGATTTGCCATTGCAATTGGAAACCTTTTTTGCGACATTGCCATACAGTCCATATCGCCATCGTTCATACTCCCTTGACGCACGTTAATGCTACCATCGTTAATGCTGCTCAGAATCCGAGCTTAGAAAAATTGTCATCCCTTCGTGAGCTTGAAAGAGAAATAAAATTCTATTTATTCCCGCCGCGATGAATCGAAGGTTTGTTTGTTTTCCTCGTCCGTTCGCTCTGAGATCATCAAGCAAAAGTGCACCAGATATAGATTATGCAGTTCAGTTATACTCGAAAATGTAAAAGAACTTCTGCTTTCAAACTGTCCACATAATAACAAATGAATGCTTTGGTTTGTGAGTGAATTTATATTTCCTCTGCACTCAACCATTCGATTCTGCATAAAATTTCAGTCAGTTTGGAAGTGAATGAATGAGGGAAGCATTGAAACTGAATATTTAATTCAGCAAATTAATCAGAAATAGGCAACTGAATGTAAAATTTCGCACCACCGATGCTGCCTTGTTTCTTATTGTTGGTACATGTTGATGATTTTGAGGCACTGGATGCAGCTATTGCAGTTGTCACTATGACCTGAACGAATTTTCTTTATTGGTTTCTGAACATGGTAAAATCGGTTTTGGAATCAGTTGTTACATTTGCGCCAACATTCAGAGAGAAAACATTCCGAATGCGATGAATGGGATCCAACAGCGAAGTCTGCTGTTAGAAAGACTGAGACAGAGAGTTGTGAGAGAAAGAGTTTCAACTTTTGGTGAATACTAATAGGTAGAATAAGTATCTAGTTCAATTCCCACATTTTTCTGCATCAAATGTGTACACTGGAACCTCTATTTACGGACCAAGCCAAGGGTTCGTAAATTGAATTAGTTCGTTTTTTGGGATTTAGATCATAAAAAATTCGCTTCACATTCTTATCAAAATTCGTTGGTTGAGCAACATTATCGATAACCCTAACAATATGGGTATTTCCGGAACGGGCTTGACAAGTACATGATGAAAATGGATATTTGGCACCTTTTTGAAATCCAGGATGGAGACTTCCGATTGAACAATAATCTCGATAACCCTAACAATTTGGGAATTTTTGAAACGGGCTTAATGAGTAGATGATAGAAATGGTGCCTTGGAGCTATTTCAAACAATATCTGTATAAACTATGAGGGTATTTTTAAGCGGGTTTGCCGAGTAGATGAGCGATGCCCTTTTGAAGGCTAATATAGCGTCTTCTGGTTCAGAGAAGTTTTCTATAATCATATCATCCGCATCACAAATCAATATACCTATATCAATTCTATGATTATCTTTTTCGAAAATGTCAATATTTTAGGTTATAGAGATGTCTTAACTGGAATTCGCCATCTTGGTTTTCAAAGTGGCTTCATTCATTGATTTTCGTCATCTACTCGTCAACCCCATTCCGGAAATATCCAACTTTTATTAGTAACATTAGCTAAGAATATGATAAATTGTAAACAACTTCATACTGTACACTTTGACAAACACTTGCGATAAATGAAACCAGAATGGTTCTATTGCACTGTTGAATGAATCTAATTGGGTTACGTTCACGTATTCCAGAAAACCATTGGAACGATTGGAACGTAGTTATTATTATTGAGAGGGAAAAATCCGCGGGAGTGGATTTTCAAAAGCTCCTTCTCCCGTAGGCACAAAACCTCTATCTTTTAGGTATCAACATTTAACAAACAAACCAAATGATACAATGACTAACACTAAACACTGCTTAAAATAAACACTTCTTAAACTCTATCTTACATAGGTAAAGTATTAACATTAACATAAAAAATTGGCTAACACTATCAGGTTTGGGAAAGGGTGCGCGAAAACAATTTTTTTAAAGAAGTGCGAGACAAATTGAAGTCAAAGACATTGTAACATTGATTGAACACTCTACACATGCTGCTGACGGGTTCATTTTTGCCATAATTAGTACGAGACACTGGAAGACGGACAAAAGAGTAGGAACGAAGGTTTCGGAGGCGAATATCAATGTTGAGAAGACGGAGTAAATCAGGGCAGTCAATGCGAGACAATAACAGATCAGAGACAAAAGACGCTTTGGTCACATTGCGGCGCAAAGACAGTGTTTCAAGACCAATGAGGTTGCAACGATCTTCGTATCTGGGCAGATTGTAGGGATCGCTCCAAGGCAGGTGGCGCAGCGCAAAACGCACAAATTTACGCTCAATACTCTCGATGCGTTGAATGCTGTTCTTGTAGAAAGGAGCCCAAACAACGGCGGCGTATTCCAGTGTGGAACGAACGAGCGAGCAGTACAACGTTTTTAAGCACTGTACGTTAGTGAAATGCTTAGTAACCCAAAAAATAACTCCTAGATTACGCGAAGCCTTAGACGAGATAAAAGCAATGTGATCCTTAAATGTAAGCTTTGAATCCACAAGAACCACTAAATCTTTCACTGTAGTTTCTCTTTTTAATTTGTTTTGCAAGATAGTGTAGTCGAATGTTACGATGGAGCGTTTTCGTGCAAACGTAATCACAGAACACTTCGAGGCATTCAAAACCATCCTGTTAGTCATGCACCAATTAGCGAAAATGTCTAACTGAGATTGCAAAAACAAAGCATCAGAGTAACTTTTAACTATATGGAATAACTTATAATCATCGGCATAAGACACCTTGAAGCACTTAATCAATGAATCCAGATCGTTTATGTATAGAAGGAAAATATAAGGACCGATATGGCTGCCTTGAGGTACGCCGGACGTTACGTCGAAGGATGAGGATAAATGATTCCCGATTTTAACAGACATTTTACGGCCTGACAAGTAAGATCGAAGCCATTGGTTGATTTTATTGAAGGCGGCCGACAGATCGGTGTATATTGCATCAGCCTGCAATCGATCCTGTAGCGAGCGAGCCATAAATGAGGTGTAGGCTACTAAATTAGTGCAAGTAGATCGCCTGGGAATGAAACCGTGTTGAGTTTCTGAGATGTATCTAGAACAACAATGTGTCAAAAACTCGAGAACGATGAGCTCCAATAATTTCGATAGTGCACATAAAGGTGCGATTGGATCCTTTTTTATAAACCGGAAAAACGTAAGATGATTTCTAGATGGTAGGAAACACTCCGGAACTTAACGATATATTAAAAACGACGGACAGAGGTAGGCAAAGCAACGACGAGCATTTTTTAATGATAGATGATGGGATTCCGTCAGGTCTAGGAGTGTTAGAACACTTGAGTTTTGTGCAAGCTTTTTGTACAATATCGGAAGATATCGTGAAATGAGGTCCAATACTAGTCCTACGGGGAATGTTGTCGGCTGCTGCGGAGACTTGTTGATTATTAAGAGTATCATTGGTAAAAACACTGCTGAATTGTTGGCGAAATAACTCACAGATGTCCGGCAATGAAGTCGCTTCTAAATCACCCAGCGACATAGAAGTGGGTAAACCTGACTCACGCCTCTGTTCATTAACGTAATTCCAAAACTTATTTGGATTGTTACGAAGGTGACTCTGAATACGATGAAGGTAGGAATTGAAGAGAGACTTATTAAGTCTCTTGTAACAATGATTTAAAAAGATTCTGATTCTTTGCATATCGGTTCGGTATTTCGAAAACTTTTTTAGAGCTGACCTTTTGGCCAATTTAAACTTTTTTAGTGTACGATTCGACCATGGAGGATATTCACTGCCATGATTGAGTTTTTTAGGAGTAAACTGGTCGATAGCATAAATCAGTACGTTCGAAACAATTTCAGCCGCTGCGTTTGCATCAGATTGTGACAAGATTTCATTCCAATTGATACGAGACAAGAAAAGGTGCATTCCTCGAAAATCTGTCTTGCGATAGGCATATGTCAGTTTCTCAGTGGTATCTTCGAATGTACAAGGTACACATTTTCGGAGAAAACAATGAAGAGCAGGGTGGTGTTGGCATAGTTTAACGAGAGGAGCTGGAGCACGACAAACGGCAAAGTGATCGGAGAGCTCCTGGCTTCCAAAGCAAAGTTGTTGTCATTAGTGACGTCACATAGTTGAACTAGCCCCGCGGTGCTGTAACCGTCGAGTAGCTGAGTGATACACGTGTTAGTTGATGAGTGTGATGAGTCTGGGTACAGAAATGATGTATTATTGCGAACCCAATTAATGCCGCTAAAGTTGAAGTAGTTGATTGTAATATATTTGCAGTGTCGACAGAAACAATAAACTTCATCAATTAAATTAAAATAAATTTAATTCAGTTAAAAATGCGGGCCCCCAAAACAGACCCGGGCCCCAGGGTAGTTGCCCCCCCTGACCCCCCCTCTCGTCGGGCCTGCCTACAACCTATAAATGTAGGTCGAAATCTGGCGCATTCCTATTCTACTCTTAACTCGTGTTAAATCCAAATTCCAACAAATCATACTATAAGCCCTTTTGCAACTACAGAATTTAATAGCAAAGTAACACTAGCGCTGATCATGCCGACCCTGTGATTGCATGGTAATTCAACTGGAAAGGTGAGTGAATAATTATGTAGCTCAATTTATGTACAAATACTGCAAATTGAATTTAAAAATTTCACGCTCTAGACGTGTGGGTTCCATGCTTAACAGAATTTGATTTATCCTCAGTTTATGGTTACTTTCCCAAGATTTTCCGGAACCAATGAAAGTTGTCGATGTTTTCATACATGCTTTCATGGCCATCAACGAGTACCGATGCTTCCAGACCAAACTGCATACCGCTACAGAGCGTACACAGGAAGTAGCACGATTCGTACCTGGCTCTGGTGCCTAGCTACCGCTCTTGACCGGAATAGGGCCAATTTTACGGCTCTAACGAACTGATACTCGAATGCCTTCTCCCAAATGCAGCGAATCGGTCAGAAAGCATCATCCCAGGAATGCGCAACCACCATAGCTTTTTAGTCGTTTAGCTGAGCCAATGCGCTGTGCTGGGTAATATTTGCAAACGTCATTTGATCGTTTACTGTGTTATTAGTTTGTTTAAAAGTAAGATGCCTCCTGGCGATCGTCGATTCCAGCCTTCGAAGACTAAAGGTGGAATTAAACTGCTGCACGCGGTAGCATTATGCGCACCCGGGACTCGTTTATACGATGTGCCAAGATTACGACCCTTTGGCTGGCTCCCCTCTATGCACAGACCAAGCGAGCAAGAGGAAGATCGCAACGGCGGCAGGGAACACACAGGGGCGGTGGTGTGCAGAGAGAAATCACTACTGTTCTGCATTTTAATAAGTTTTGCGTTGCATCCTACTTCCAATCAGAGGCCTGAGTCTCGGGGTTGCATATCGCGTTTGGTCATTTTTCAAGAACCTTCATCCAACCAGCAGCTTCCTCGGGGCTATGGCTTTTTCGCTGAATTTAGATGCCTACAGGAAATGTTTAAATTATTCATAAATGCTTCGTAAAACGATTTCCGTTCGTTCGGGTAGTTTTACTCGTATTTTATACTCACTTTTCTCCGATTTGGATAATTATGATTTTCCAAAGTCCTTATGGTGCAGAGATCAGTCATCGCTCACCAAACGTTCGCTGTCATGTGGCATTCGTCCTGGACAGTGCCAAGCAATGCAATGGTTGAACTCAGCAAAGCCCACGGTGCTTAGATGGGTAGTTCGTGTAAAAACAATTTCATCCTTCGACTGACTGATGGACACACGTTACTGATTTTCTGCGGTTGCAGATGAGGGTAATTGCAGCCTTTTGGACTGGTTTTTATTGCGGTTGTGTTTTTTTTTTCACCAGAAATTATGTTGCATTTCCAGTCGTTCATTCGCGTCAGCTACTGACTGACCGACTGACGGACGAACGAACGAACGAACGGATGGATGGATGGATGAAGTACACCATCAGGAACATGAATGAAAGAGCATCTTGTCGAAGTCTGTGGCTTGCTCCGGTTCGGAATGTGCTACACAAACCATGAAAAAACTCCAACCTTGGAACCGATCGATTAGAGATCCATTCTCCGTGATCAGCCCTGGCAATTGTTCGACGCTAAGGTACATTTCATTGAGATAATTTCCTGACGTGCTACCGTATCCGTCAAGGGTAGGACCCGCCGTCGTACGAACGAGGCCATACCAAGTCACGAAGGTTAGCCCCAGACGAAAGTGGTGCCAGATGAGTCCCGCTTCTGGTCTCGATTCTGGCAACTGCCCACAGAGTTCCTATAGTGTGCTGTGTAGATGGTATTTTAATTATAATTGTATTATAATTTAAAACGTACAACGAAAAACTGCTCCCGGCACCAGTCTTTCTCGGGTATTTCGGAAAGATCACGGAACAACTTGACCGCAGTAAATGTGTAGTTCGGGCTTATCCAAAGATTAACCCATATGTACTCATTCATTGAGAAGTTTTTTTGCAGCCTTTCTGGCTCGGGTTTCGCGTTTAAACCATGTTTTCATGTTTCTGGGATTTTGTGCGTGTGTGTATGTTTTTTTTTCCAAAGTTTGTTCATTGCCCTCGGGTGAGACAACAGCCGTTTCTACTGGCAGTCGTCGTCGCGGATTTCAAAGACGGCAGTTATAATGATATAAAAATAAGCAGTTACGAGTGAAATATATTTCGGGATTATAGCAGAGGAATGCTCATTTGGATAACATTGTAATGAGTAGCTGCTGTTTATGAAATGTTGGCAAAAGATCGCCGGAGGTTTTTTTTTTGTTTTGGATTTATGTTCGGTCCTATTCGCTGTGGTGATAATTACAGTGGCGTTCACGTTTGCAAACGGTATTTCATTTGAGCTGAACCGGATAAGTAACTTTATGACAACCATTGTGACGGTTGCATGAAATTTTTTCGAAACGTTATTTAATTCCTCAGCATTAGATGTTCTACTAATCTAATTAACCCGAACAGTTTATACATTTCAGTAATTAAGTGACATACTTGTGGCTGGTATCCTATTAGATTGAGTTAACCAATTCACCGCGAGAGTCAAACGAAAAAAGCGTTATTATGATTCCGACATGACAGTTGAACAATTTGTAATGTTTTATACATTAAACAGCTAAGTCAATGCTTTGTTCATAAAATACAATAACCAATTCGAATATGTTTAAACAAGCCAATATGCTTCAATAGCACACGACGGCCGGTGATGCCGTAGGGCATTACGCGCGTTTAATTGGTTAATTTGTAGGGTTGACGATCCCTAATTCCTCTCAATCCCTCTATTCATCTCATTTCCTGATAGCTCAACTTTAAACAAAAAAATAAATCCACACGACTTTACAAAATCAACCATTTCAAAAGCCATAAAAATTCTCTGGAGTTTAACTAATATTTTAGCATTTATAACTTTTTACATTTCTCAGAAAAGAAATGTATAGAACTCGCTCAAACTTTCAAGATCTTTTCCGAGGCCCGGAGGGCCGAGTCTTATATACCAATCGACTCAGCTCGACGATTTGAGACAATGTCTGTGTGTGTGTGTGTATATGTAACGGACAAACTCTCATTCGTATTTCTCAGCAATGGCTGAACCGATCTTATCCAAACCAATTTTAGCACCCTATCACCCAGACAGAAAGTTTCTAAATGGATTTTGATTCTGATGTTTTGTTTCCAAGATATGCGTTTTTGCAGTTTTTTGAAATTTGCTACCGAAATTGACAACGTAACTAAACAATTTATATATTTTTAGAAAGTTTATACGAATACTTCTCGAACGAACTGTAGATTGTTGAAAGGACTGTTATCGAAAGAGATATTTAACATTAAATGCGGACGAAAGATTTATATCATTTCCCATAGTCGGAAATAAGACTAAAAACATTAAATGTATTATTAGCGCCAAAAAGGTAATTTTAGACCAATAGTATCTTCGGAGAATTTAAAGCATACAATATGCCCTTTCTTTTGGTATTGTGATTTTACTGATTAATCCCCCTAAGAGTGAGATACTTTCATATTTTTTTTTGGAAGTAGATTGTATTGAAATAATGTCTTCAGCATATTTGTAGATCTTACTTTTGCGAATAACTTTACTGAAGACATCAAATACATATTTCGAATACTGTAAAAGTTATGGCTTGTTGTTTGTGGATTACCCTTTGTCACTTATTTTTTGTTCAATATAGTAATAATCCATTCAAATGAGCAAAATATTATTTCGATAAAACGAATTTCGTATTTCATGTTTCTATTTACAACCGCTAGAATAACCACCGAACAATTTCAAGTTGTCTAGATGGAACTTAATCACTTATCGGTGCAAAAATTTTCCTTTTCGCGAACCTTCTGACTTATAACCATCGGATCGATCTGAAACATATCTCGGAAAATTAAAAACGAAATGAATAACTCCAAGTAGTAGTGTAGCCAAGAGGATGCTTTGGGGTTTAACCACCACCCCCCCCCCCCCACCTCATCCAAAAAAGAAAATTGGATTGAAGTTAAAAATTTAATGATGCTGACTGATTTAATTCAATATTACAATGATAATTATCTGATCAGTACATTGATAACCTATTCTTTGAAACATCATGAGGACCTTTGAAAAATTGTGGGAATGCGATCCTGATCTGTATCTAATCTATTGGTCAATATCAAATACTTGCCTAAAAACATTCCAAATAGAAACTCATTCCAGAGTTCTGAAATCAATCATAATCATAATCATAATGTCCTATCATATTGAGTTCAGTTTTGAAGGGGTGTACTGTTATATGGATTAGGCTCTTTTTGTATTAGGACGCGAAACTATAATTGCTTTAATGTCTCTGAAACTTAGAACTGCTCACCGAAAAATTGCGCAACTTCCAACATTTGCTGAAAATGTTTTTATTTCGGGAATGCGTCGAGTTGAGACAAAAACGTTATAGAATTAGTAACGAGAAAACCACCTTCCAAAAGTGGGGGAATTTATGAAATGTGACGTTTTCCGTTCCGCCAATTGCGCAGGTTTAGTATCTTCGATGAATTTTACAAAAGTTAAACAGCACGTCATTTGATAAAATAATTTTGGCGTTATGTCCTCCAAGAAGTATTTATAGCGAATTTACCCTTCAAACAAATTTAGTTCTAGACTTAATGTCTTCAGCAAAATTTTGGGAAGTGCTATTACAAACCACTTTGTTGAAGACATGAAGGCTCCATATGTTCAAGGTATTAACATATTTTAGGCTATAGAAATTAATTTAAAATTAAATTATTATGATTTTACTGTTCATGATAAATCACTTCTATTGATTATATTTAAACGATCAAATTTATTATTTATTATTTTATGCTTTAAACAACACTTGAAAACATCTACTTAGGTAATTAGTTTAATGCTGAATATTTTTTCTATTCTCCACGGGTCACATCAAGTTCATTTTCAGCCGTCCAAAATGACTTCGATTATTTTAACCTCCACTCCTGCTGATCAGGTGTTCTATTCATGACTTTTCTTATTATCATATTCCATGAATAAAAAACGGTCTTGCTTTTACGGGCAAACTATCACTCGTTCGCATCGTTCGACGCGTCATCCCGAAGCTCTGCTTACATCCGGTTGAAGTTGCGCTATCCAGCGCAGCACCCGGTCCCGCACAGACGGGTAGTCCTGCATCAACAACTCCAGATGAAGGCACTTACTCAGGGAACAGAACCGCCGGACGAGATCCCGGCTTCAATACCGAATACAATCAATGTTTCGTATGAGCTTCCTCCGGAGAAAGAGTACAGGTTCCTGGCTGGTTTGATTCTCGATACCGCGATTCAAGCTCAAACTAAACGCGTACAAGACGCGAACTCACGCGGGCGTCCTCCTAATCCATGGTAGGACAAATAGTGCTCAGACGTGTACGCGAAGAAGGCCGCTGCGCATAAGACCTTCGGGGACGACGTAATGCCAGCTAGCTGCCGACAGTACGCGATGGCACAAACGTGCATGAAGAGTTTGATGAACGCCAAAAAAACGTATCTACTGGCGCCGGTTCGTTGACGGACTAACGAGAGAAACATCGATGAGCACTCTTTGGAATACGGCCCGGCGTTTACGAAACCGAAACAGTGCTAACGAGAGCGTGGAATATTCAAACCGTTGGATATTCAATTTTGCCTAGAAGGTTTGTCCGGATTCCGCCCCGACACAGAAGATCTACCGCGCCGCGTCCCCTGACGATAACGCGAACGAAACACCGTTTTCGATGGTGGAGTGCTCACTTGCTCTCTTGTCATGTAACAATAAAGCCCCAGGGCCAGACAGAATCAAATTTAACTTGTTAAAGAATCTGCCAGACTCTGGGTCATTCGCGTGATGTCTCGGTTCATGTCCAATCACTACACGCTGGATGCTCATCACCGACGTATTGGGCTTGCGGATAGCGGTATCTGCGCTTGTGGTAACGGTTATCACGAGGATTGAACATATTATCTGGGCATGCGCCGAGTGTTGTTCTGCCAGATCTCAACTATTGGATTCCCTTTTGGGCCCGAGAAGATCACCCAATATCCCGGTTCGAGATGAACTGGCAAGCCGCGATCTCTTCTATATGTCCCTCATATACATTAGACTGCCCAGAAAAATAATGAATTTTTGAAAACACAATCGGCCCACCCTGAGTCGATTCCTAGTCCCACCAGGAGTAGTTGCTCCAAATTTGAAGCAAATCGAACAAGTCTAGCTACCGGACCAACGTGCTTGAAGTTTGTATGGGATTTATCGACAATTTACATGGAGAAAACCCTCTTACTCACATTTTCACCGCTAGGTGGCACTGTATACATCAGATTATCACCAAAAGTGAAACTTAAGAAGATAATTCTATTCTCTACAACTTTGTTGAAGACTGCAAAGCGATCCGACTCCAATAGGAAAAGTTATTAAACTTTTAACGAAGTGATGTCTGAGTCAGTTTTGCATGGGGCCTAGCAGTGCATGATAGTGTATCAGTACTAGGTTCTAACAAACTAAACATTTTTGTGGATTAATGGTTAGATTTAGCTGAATAGTATGTTCGGAAGAAATGCAGTACATAATACGAGCTATGTTTTGGTTAGAAAATTTTAGTTCAATCTGTGAACGCATAGATGGCGCCATCACTAACTTTTCAACGGAGAGAGATAGAATATCGAAATGTTTGGAAGAATTACTGCAATATTCTTGTTCTACAACTTTATAGAAGACACCTAATTTCTATCTCTCTTTGTTGAAAAGTTAGTGCTGGCGCCATCTATGCGGTCAGATGTGGAACTACAATTTTCTAACCAAAACATAACTCATATTATGTACTATAATTCTTCCGAACATACTATTCAGCTAGATCTAACCATTATTCCATAAAAATGTTTAGTTTGTTAGAACCTAGTACTGATACACTACCATGCACTGCTAGGCCCCATGCAAAACTGACTCAGACATCACTTCGTTAAAAGTTTAATAACTTTTCCTATTGGAGTCGGATCGCTTTGCAGTCTTCAACAAAGTTGTAGAGAATAGAATTATCTTCTTAAGTTTCACTTTTGGTGATAATCTGATGTATACAGTGCCACCTAGCGGCGAAAATGTGAGTAAGAGGGTTTTCTCCATGTAAATTGTCGATAAATCCCATACAAACTTCAAGCACGTTGGTCCGGTAGCTAGACTTGTTCGATTTGCTTCAAATTTGGAGCAACTACTCCTGGTGGGACTAGAAATCGACTCAGGGTGGTCCGATGGGGGTCATTTTTTTCTGTCACTCTAATATACATGTTCTTAAAAGCCATCAATATCCAGATATTACTGCCCCTGTTATTTTTTTCTTATCATTCTCAGAACTGTCCGCTTTCGCCTACCGTACCCCAATGATGGTTTGACGTGACTCCAAGACGAGACAAAACATCTCTGTCGAATGACCCAAAAAACAAGAGGCCTACAGTACAACATCACACGCGCAACGCGGTGTGTTGACGATCCGCATCTGAGCCGTATCACGAAATCGTCTGGCGGAACCCCTGCCGGCTTAAGGAAGACCGCCCGGCGTCCAAAAAAACTATTTTGTGTTTAGTGGTAATCTTCATTAAACACATTTTAACTATTTTTGGAAATTTTAGCAACCAAAAAAAATATTTTTGAGTAGCATGTTAGTAGCATTTTACTATAGATGTGAATTGGTTTAGTGGAATAATTCCGAAGTTTAGCTTTTTTGGAAAAACACTTTGCCGGCCTAAAGGCGGTGTTGGGTACCTGGGTGAAAAAAAAATTTCAGTCTTTTGCGATTACTTATCGTACCGAAACTAGCTTTATGTGCAATTTTAGCTGAAAAGAAGCATGTTTTAAAATCTTTGGGTGAATGCTGCTGTTAGAATATGGATGTCCTTATCATTTAATTATATTTAGGGGAGTCTGGGGTAAGTTGGCGAAATCTTTTTTCTCCATTTATATTAGACATATGGCGCTGTTTATAGTCCTGCACTTCAAGTACTGTGTAATATATTCTCCCATGTACTTATGTTGCATTACATTCTGTTTCGTTCACGTTAAGCGTTAAGTTTTTGGGCATATTAGAGTGTAGAGCCCATTTTAGTCGTATTAGGGAGGGTGCCTCACCATTTCATTAATTACTCGGAATACAATTGATGCAATACGTATGCATTGGCACCAGTATCTTTGCTTTCTAATGCGTTGAACAAAGATGGCTAACGCTGATCTAACCACCGGCTTCACATGCTTAGGGCGAAAATAGGCTCATTACTTTAGGTTAAGTTTTTAAATTTCAGCATTTTTGTTATTTAGAGCTAGTTCAAAGCTATTCCACGAATGACTAGATTTTTCGATAGCGCGCGAAAAGAACTTTCCGAGGCCGTATATAGGGTAAAGTGCCTATTTTCACCATTCTAAGCAGGGTGCCTCACTAATTCAATAATTTCTCGGCCTACAATCAATGGAATGCCTAAAAATTGACATCAACAGCTTTGCTGCGTCGAATAGAACCAATATAATATTACAAATGCGCTGAGAACAGTGTAATTCTCGTGTTTGAGTGCAACGAAAACTCAAATCGAGTGCCCCTATTGTTGCGCCAACATTTGACTCAATGCGTTGAACAAAAATGGCAGACACTGCTCTAACCAACGGCTTCAAATGGATAGTGTGATAATAGAAACATGGCGAAAATGGAAATCATCACCCTACAATATACGTAACCACAAACAAAATTTGTTCTTTTTTGTTTGTTTACTTCGGAATTTCACCTGAAGAATCTCGAAAGTTCTTTTTTACACGATCTTCTTAAATTAAAAAATAAAACTTGATAAATAAGTGAAACCATCGCCAGCAGACACTGGTCTCTCCTACTATAAATTAGAAGCCAATAATTAAACAACCAAAGCACTAGAGAAGTACTCCTTAACTTTGGTAATTTGCGTTCTGATGGAGTCCAAAATATAAACCATCTGAATTCGTTTATGTTGAAGTAACTAGAGGAAAAAAAATTGTTTTTTTTTCACCCAGGTGCCCAACACCGCCTCTGGGTGGCCTACTTATTTTAAGGCTTTAATGAAAATCCATTGCTTACATGAATTATCAACATTATTTTCGTTTTTCTCATCACAAAACCCACCTACAAAAGTTTTTTCAAGCCAAATAAAAATTTGGGCACTAGAGGGTTAAGAAATTCAAAATGTAAAACAATGAAAAAATGGCACCTTTTTAAACTATCTAAGGTTGGAACATAGATAATTAGAACTTGTTTCATGTGAATAACTGAAACAGCCAGTGCACCCCTTCTTTTAGTCACTGTCTCGGCTAGCCGACTCCACCAATTCTCCATATGTGCGACGTGGTGACTGCTTTTTTCTTCTTCAGCTCAAGTTTAATTGTCACCCATGATTTTTATATTGGAAGGACCAGGTAACAATTTTGCGGATTCAGCTAGTTTGAGATGAAATGACTCCGATGTTTTTGGACAGTTGTAGCACGAAGCCCGTGCGCACGGGGAGGGTTTTGGGGGCTCAGACCCATCCCACGAGGATTTCGAATAATTGCCTTTAAAAATGTCTTAACAGGAAACACTACTGCGAGCCATTTGAAACATAAAATAACAGTTGAGTTCAGACACTCTAGAAACAAGCCGTTGAAAAAAGAAATATTGCAGAGGGTGGCTGGAAAGGGATGTAAGTCAAACTAGTCGGCATCTCCGGATCGGTTCCTGTTTCGATAAGGTGCGATATTAACAATAGTTATGAGTAGAAATGAAGTCGAAGATATTGGAGATATAGTTGTCAGGAGAAATTTCACAGCCGATGATATCTCCAACGGAGTGGTTGAGAGCTATATGGCTAACGAAAACGGACATCGATATCGAGAGAAATACCGCCACCGAGGAATTCTCAGTACCAGCAAGCATATAAATAGGAACGAGTTGCACCAAGAAGGATTAGAAAAAGTAGTAATGGAGAAAACATAAACGATTAACACAAAATAAAAATAGGAGGAGCACAATCCATCTCCAAAATCTCTTTATCGATAACAGACATTGACTCAATTTGTTGAGTTGAATCGATTGGTACGCAAGACTCGACCCTCCACGGCTCGGAAACAATCTTCAGAGTTGAAAAATTTCTTTCTTTAATAAAAATCGTAAAAAATCAAAATCCTACCTGCCCTTGAGAATTTTCTGCGCACGGGCCTGGTTACACGTCCTTGCTGTTATGGCGCTGACTAGATTTGACCAACACATAACTGGATAATCATGGAAACTAATGAAGCGTAAAATCCGTTTATTTAAGCACTCCCTTTGAAATACTTCCACATTCACAGTCTAATCAGCCACAAAAGAGCCGGGTTTCTTGCTGAAGGAACAGATCCCTCGCCAAATCATTTTTTTCGTGAACTTACCCAGGAAAACAAACTTGCATCTTCTAGAAACCTTTCCGTGAGCAGAAGCCTTGGAGAGTTTGAGTCCCGATTAATAAAATTCAAATTGCCATAGACATCATCATCGAAGAAGACACATCCATCGAGTCAGTACCTCGTCGTACAGGTTTTTTCACCAAACCATAATTAAAGGAATTGAGATCAGGTTTCTGAGTGACCTTCAACTACGGTTGACGAGAATGGAGGGCAGTAGTGAGAGTTTGCTTGTACTTTGTAATCATTCAGTGCAATCAGAATAATCTAACATTATTGTTAGGTCCCGTGTTGACTATGAAGGTTTTTCAAGTAATTGTTCATAGTTATTTTTGTTTTCTCAGCCTACATGAGGAATATCTCGGCTCCTTGTTGGTATTAATCTGTGAAATAAATAGATCGAGCAAAACTGTTTACAAGGAATAAAAGGATTTTAAATGCTTGCAGAGATGAGCTCAAACTTTCTAATTTCTCGCGCATCTACATTCCGTTGACCGAGGAACCTGCCCAAAATCAATGGAATGCAAAGGTTACTAATACTAAACCAAGCAGAAATATTTGTTTAGCAGAACAACTTAAAATACACGAGACTGAAATAGTATTGGAATTAAGATTCCTGTGTATATAGAAAATGACAATATAGAGGTAAGGTTATATGAGCTTTCAATGTGTACCCCCGTAAGCCAAATGCAAAAGAAAGAGAAACTTTTTCTCGAATATAACTAGTGATCCCTTGTTTTAGTGTTTCGGATTCTCCTCGTCAGTAACTAGCACCAACTGGGTGTCTAGTTAGACGATGTATCTAAGCTAGTACCCAAATTAGCACTAGTTAGACACTAAAATCCAAAAAGTCACACGTCTTGTGTGAACACTAAACAACTGGCTTATACCGAGTGATGTCTCGATAGTAAGCACAGAAGTTCTGTTTGCCGACGAAGAATATGAACCGAAACCGTCTTGTGGTTTGAAGACCCAAACGCCTGAAATTATGCAAATTCCCAAATGGGAAAATTTTGGACGATGCCAAATTTTTTGTGCATAAGGGCACATACCTTACATAAAGTACGGTTCCTTGTTTTAGTGTTTCGGATTCTCCTCGTCAGTAACTAGCACCAACTGGGTGTCTTCGTCGGCAAACAGAACTTCTGTGCTTACTATCGAGACATCACTCGGTATAAGCCAGTTGTTTAGTGTTCACACAAGACGTGTGACTTTTTGGATTTTAGTGTCTAACTAGTGCTAATTTGGGTACTAGCTTAGATACATCGTCTAACTAGACACCCAGTTGGTGCTAGTTACTGACGAGGAGAATCCGAAACACTAAAACAAGGAACCGTACTTTATGTAAGGTATGTGCCCTTATGCACAAAAAATTTGGCATCGTCCAAAATTTTCCCATTTGGGAATTTGCATAACTAGTGATGTTCTTGTGGTGAGAATGCGGGTCGAAAGATCTACTCCGTCTTGTTGTCTTGTCTATACAGTTCAAACACAACGAAACTATAATTGAACAAGCCACACTAAGCATGATGGGCAGATTCCTATGTGCAAGTGCTGCAATTAGACGGGAAATACTAGAAAAGCTTGCGCGGAAGATAGTCAGGAGAATACACCACAACTACCATCACCTGAACCACATAAGGTTGCCAAATTTGTGGCAACTGTTCAACTGAAAATACAGCATCAAGCACCCTAGCATCAACAGCCAGCACCTTCAGTGCGGGTTTAGTGACCTATAGGTACAAAAGCAATGAAAAACATCTGAACGAACACGGCATTACCGATTAGAGATGGGCAAACTAGTTCTGTAAAACGAGTTTAATCCACCTAACAGTGTGATGATACATTTCTTATAAAACTTATCACTCTCTTCGGATATTATAACGATTAAGAACATTTACAACATGATGTTTCGCGATGTTTTTGATAACACATACTAGAGAAACGCTCAAATCAACATCTTCGGATATTATATTGATCAAATTAGCATGGGACAACATCTTTGCGAGAAATGTCGAAAGACAAATCAAAACAAAAGTGAAACGAAAAAATTATCTTTAAAATAGGCCGTCAATCCATTTAAAACTAATGCTTTGTGAATAAAATATTTAAGTTCTTCATTCAATGCATTCTGTATGGAAAACTGAATTTCCTTTTAGGGACTATATATGTGCCGGCCCGAAAAATGGAAAAAAATATTGCGCATATTTTAAGTACATATCATTAGCACGTTTATACAAATTTTCATGGCGATACCCTTAACGAGGTGACCTGCTATACAAGATCGAAAAAATCGAGTTTTTTTATTTACTTATGGCGATAGCTAAAACGAAGAATATATCACAACAATATATGTAAATTTTTAAGATTCTATCAAACATTTTAACCATTTCTGTGGCTCGTTAGTATCAAAAATTCATGGAAAAAATGTTATTTCTAGAAGACGTCAGAAAAAAACGAGTACAGAAAATCAAACAGCAGGTTTACTTTTGTAAAATCAAACAGTAGGTATACTTATGTGAAATTTTGTTGTTTCATTGATTTCAACCATAACTACTGTGCAACTACTTTTCCAGTAAGGAAATTTTCCTTTACTTCGCCATATTGTGAAATTTTCCAAGGAATTTTTTACGAGTATACATGAATTTTCAAAAAGTTAGAACGTTTCTTTTCCTGTCAAAAAATCATGAAAACAAACCTCTCTTTTGTTTCATTAAGCAATTCCCCTTCTTAAGCATACCTATTAATTTAGGACACTTTTTTTTACATAAACTACCCAAACTAAATGAACGACTTGGAGAAGTTTCGCCATATTTTGAAAGAAACCGTCAAATCCTTATTTTAACAAACTACCAAAAATGGTGTAGTTTGTGTAGGTCAATGCAGTAGAAAAAAAAATCCTCAAAAATAATTCTTAAGTAGACAGTATTCAAAGAAGTTTCTTGTGGAGGATCTTATAATGACTTTGTTTCCACTTACATGAAGTCATTTATTTCGCTTCTCGTTTTCCGAGATATATTTTAGATCGATCAAAGGGTCATATATTAGAAAATTACACTAGTTTACAAGAAAAATAAAGCTTCAAGAAAAAGTATTTTTTAGAATTATTTTGGGTCGATGAACACGAAAACAATATTCATTTTTTTATTCAAAGAAGCGATTTTGTAATATTCTCAAAAAACTCGTTTTTGAGCACTTTTTGTAGTTTTTAGTCAATCTTTCGTGTCAAAATCATTTAATTAATTTAATCAGTATGCAGGTTGAAAGATGCCCTTTCCAAAAATATATAATATGTGTCGATCATATGTAAAATTTTTAGTGCTGCAAGCGACCAAAGTTTTAAAAAAGTACATTTTTGACCATTTTCAAAAGTTACTCATTTTTAAATGATTTTTTTACCGAAAAACATTTTTTTTTCAATCTTTTATATTCTAAGATGACAAATAATATGTTTACGTTAATTTTAAGCCTAATATCACTAACATCGGATGGAAAATGTTGATGCTATGGAACATTGAACGAAATGAAAATTTTATGGTTTTAGCGGACCCTGCCCTGGTGCGGCGGTTTAGAGGGTGTAGCACTGGTCTCATAAGCCACTCGTCAAACATTGGAGTCCCTATAGGGAAGGAGTCTCAGTGGAATCGTAGCACTAGCCACGTAATATTCTTCTGAACTGTGTGAATCTGCTGTGAAGCCTGTTGAAGCAGAAGGCTAAAATTCCTTTAATTCTTAAAATATGTACTCACCACAGACAAAACAATCCATCCATTTCCATCGATATTTCCCCATTTTAAAAAGAGCACTTAGTTGTACAATGAAATATTCAAAACCATTCAAATGCTGCAGGATGGATGGATGCAAGCTCGAGAAGACAGTACCCAACACAAACAATAACGATCAAGTATAGAAAATTATTTCAGTCGAAAGTATGATTGTGCGAAAAATAAAAAAGTTAAAATTTTCACTCAGTGGTTCATACCTACATACCTTCATATCTACATGTTTCATCCGACTTTTGTGACCATTGGATTAAAATTTATGCAAAAAGATTATTAATCTCATTACATTCTAAAAGAATTTTCTTCTGTCCTTGATTTATTATAAAAAAATTACTAGAAATATGTATTGTTTTAAAAAAGGTCGAACATTAGACTTTTTTTTACTTTGGTCGATTGTAATCATAATAAATGTAATAATTCGAACTGTTTCGATCGGATCCTATTTGAACAAGATATTGACAAATAACTAAAATAGTGCCCAAAACACCTTTTTCAAAGAAATCTTGAAAATGCTACTTTGAAAAAAAAGACGGACTTGGTTTTCGTATTCAGCGACCCAAAATTAATCTAGAAAACACTTTTTCCTGTAACTTCATTTTTCATGTAAACTAGTTTAATCTTATTTAATACCAAAAGAGATATGTGAAAAACAGAGCAATTTTCACGCGGTGCCTAATAACATCACCAGTTTTTGTCGGATTTTCGTGATCTTAGGCTTAAAATTCACGTGAGAAGTTTGCCTGTCACATAAGATTTTAATAGATTTTTTTTACTGATTTATTTTTTTATGAAAAATCAACTTAAAATTAGTAATTTTACCAAACACTACTTTTTTGACTTTGGTTGCTCTTAACCCTAAATTGTTGATATTTTATTCTAACATGTTATATATTTTTGGAATGGGCACATCATATACCGTTCGAATGGTGAGTCGTTTGTGTTAATCGGAAGATTTGTTCCTGAGATATTGACCAATAACTGCAAAAAGTGCTCAAAAACACCTTTTTTAAAAAAATCTCTTTGAAAAAATCGGTTCTTTGAAAAAGAAAACGGATATGACTTTCGTGCTCAGCGACCCAAAATTGACTTAGAAAAGACCTTTTTTCTTAACTTCATGCAATTAAAAAATTTGTTAACTAGTGTTAGCTGTCAGAAAGTACTGGAAAATGAAAGATTGACATTGATAAGTGATCAAGCCACAATCAGATAATTTGAAATTATTTGGTGCTTAATGAAAGCGGTGTTGGTAGAAAATGAAGTACGAAATTTGTCCTGATATCATCCTTTTCAGTTTTATTGAAATAAAATTAGGCTGGTGTATTAAAAGGGATCATTATTATATTGAGCGATAAATAACATGTTATAACTTTTAAAGCAAGAAGAAATCATCTCAATATAATCACTTAAAATAAATAATGAAAATATCTCTCTTATAGGGGAATTAATCAGTCAAAACCTGAAAAGGGCGGAAGACACATGTATATAATTTTCGAGCGAAAACTCTCGTTGAGCGTTTGCCAGCTGAACTGCATAGATCCATGAACATAAATCACTCAACTCGTGACAAAAATGTCAAAAATCGCGACTAAGATCCTGAAATCAAGAACATAAATATACATAAATATCTACTCATGACTAAAATATCACAACAACGTGAATAGAAATTGTGAAAATTATGACAATGTTCCTGAAATCATGAAAATAAATCACATTGCTTGTGATTAAAATATCAAAAATCGCGACGAAGATCTTGAAATCATGAACATGAATCACTCTACTTATGACTAAAATATCACGATAACGTCATTAGAAATTATGAAACTCGCGACTAAGATTCCGAAATCATGAAAATAAATCCCATCAGTCTGACAGAAAAATCCGATAGTAAACTCGTGAATAAAATAACTCGGTAACGTGATGAGAAATCAAAAAATCGCGAATATGCTCCTGAAATCATGAACATCGTTTGACTGTTGGCTTTGTATTCCCAAATTATGTGCAAGAATCATAACAAAAATTAAACATGTCAATGGGACAACGACAATAACAAAACTAAGCATTCGATTGTAACGTCATGTATATGTTCGGGACGAACTAGTTTTTTGAAAACACAAATAGTTTCATGAATACGAGGTTTGTTATTTACAATTTCAGGTATTATGTCACGATTTTCGTAAATCGTTCAGTTCACGAAATCGTGATCTTTCATTCATTAATTTATAAATGGATTTATTTCCGTGTAGTCAACCATGAACAATAACTCTTTTGGCGCAGATTTTCGCAGCATCGCACTAAGATTTCCTTAAAGTAGACAAAACATGCTGCAAAATAAGATTAGAGTGTTCTGCTTCTGTCCTTTTCTTACTATTTAAAAATCTAGTTGTATGATTGCATTTATGCGCCTTCTATCGAAGGAATAAAAAACATCATTCAATACTCATAGTTCAAAGTACTCTGGAGAACTTGATGTTGTTTGTGGAAAAATAATGTGGAACATGAATTAAATATAAAATGGGGGGCTTTGCTATTGCGGCATTACTGTGGAGTGGGTCAGAGTCGATTGGTGTGTGAGACTCAGCGATTCAGATCTCGAATCCGCCGAGTTTAGAAGTGATTGCATAGCCTTTCTTTATATGCGTAAAGTAAAACAATCTGAAATAGGTAGGTAAAAGAATCACTTTGCATAATTTGTTCATTTATTAACACTTAACACAATTATGGTTGATTAATCACAATAGATCTTTCTTCAACTGCGCAGGTATAAGTTAGTCACTTTCTTAGAATTCGAGCATTGAAATCATCGCTAGCTCTATATATGGGGTTTCAAGATAGTCTCGAAGAAAATGCTCATCTACTGCATAAAAATAACTAATATTATTAAGTTGAATGATTATTTGTAATTTGTTATTGCAGGTATCGATATCAAGACTTATTCTTCTCCTACCTTTGCACTCATAGACATATGCTAGCAGAAAGTAAGCTAAATTAGTTGAAATTAATTTTCCTTTTGTTATACGTACTCTGTCTGCTCCCTAGTCCCGGGTAGCAAGAATCACCATCAGCACAAGAATGTATCGATTGATCTCGAGGCAAGGGACTGATCGTTTCTGGATGCGCATCCCACCGCGAGAACCTTATTGAGCAGGATATTATCCGGCGTCGTTGTTGCACCTGTTGCATCGGAGCACCTCTCTTGGTCGGGTTCCAGTCCCAGTCCTGGAGTTTGCAAAACGACTTTACAGCTTAATCGGCGGCGAAAAAAGGAACATGATTTGCGCGCCCGATCATACAATGTTGATCCCAGTTCCCTGGCCTGGTCGCAGCAGCCGAGAACCCCGCAGGAATGCATGTAATTACGGCTTATGGGCAATCAAAAAGTTTGCTCAATAAAACGATTACTTTATTGAATCAATTTGCCGGTCCGAATCGAAATCAAGCATAAAAAGCTGCTGCAACTGAACAAACAAAACTTTATGACTTGATTATGGCAAATGAGATGCGGGATCGCAGTAGTAGATATGCTGAGCCAGTAGTGCGGTGTTCGTCTAAAAGTGCAACGAAGCACCAAATCGGAGCGCTTTGCCGGTCTCAGCAACGGTTGATTCAGTACCACATAAAAGAATTATTATTTGCAACATATATATAGTCTCGCGCTGTGCCACCGTCACTTGCATCCGGCTACAAAACTGTGCATAGTTAGTGGTCGATTACTGATGATTATGCTATGCGGCTTTTCAGCTAATGGAGTTGGCGATCAGAAGTCGGAGAATTAGATCCGGAGATATACTGAGGAACTTGGAAGCCATGACTATACAATGTTGTGGATGTCATCTTTGCGAATTCATCATTCTTTCTGTCAAGCTAGCTAATTACTACCACAGAACCGACAAATCAATGACCCATCGTACGATTCCAAACAAAATGATCTACATCTAATTGGCCGGCTGTGGGGTTGGCCTGCCACGCGTACTGAATTCACCCATCAATGCAACTATCGGACGCCTACAATCTCAAAACTGGCTGGACAAAGTTATACACTCCCCGGACGTTGACAGTGGGTACTAATTATATGCACGATTCGAGATGACCATCGCCGCCGCCGCCGTCTTGGTCGGATTGGACCGTCGCGCGGTAGCCGACCGGTGCCGCCCGGTCATCAGGTGATTTACAAGTGATTTTGAATACGATCCTTCGATAGTTTGCGCGTGAGGATAAACTCGATCGTGCATGGTGTCCACAGGCTACTGCTTGGGTGATCAACTGATATTGATCGGTCGAGCTGCGGTTCTATGTGCGAAACCAGCCCAAAGGAAAGTCAACATCACGAAAGCTGGCACTGTTAAAAAAACAAATTGTGATGTTGGAACTATTCCTGTGTTCTACTATCAAATTATTTCCAATGTAAAAAATGTTTATGATTTTATCTAGAAAATTTGCTCGGATTCTCACAGTGCATCAGTTAAAATTCTAAAAAAAGTTACATTTATGCGTTCAATCTTTGCACTGTTTTCCCACCGCAAAGTAAGTAGGGAACGAATATAGCAACAAACCGCGGCATATGCTCGCCCAGGCTCACTCCCAGTTGCAACGTTCAAAGAGATCCGCGCGCGATAAAATCAATATTCGACTCGTTCCGGTCGGTGTGCCGCGGTTACCGACGGCGGTGGCGGCATTTCTGTTCCGTGGAACCCGAGAGCTAACAATAGCGGCAGCTCGTGTACTCCTTGATCCTTTCGCCCCCTCCGATTTCTTTCTCTCGTGCACACACACATACACGCAGTGCGGTCGGTAGTTGCAACATTTTGGCTTAAAAGCTTTTTACTTTGAAGGAATTAAGCAAGGGGATGCTTCTTACTTACATGCGCGAACGGTTTGATAAGAAACGTGGTGCCGCTCTAAACGGACGGGTCGAGTACTGTAATTCAATGGGCAATTCCTGCAATCCCCGTCGCCTGAACCTCGGGATGGAAATGTGCGGCAAAAGATATCAGCGACTGTAGCATACTGTTTCGATTGTGAGTAAATACACAGAAGCTGCTGCCGGCTTAAATGGTTCTTTGTAGAGCAAGCGCAAAATCTTATCAGCGCAATTCCTTTTTGGGGTACGGGTTTGGGGGCTGCCTGGCAGATGTCGGACGTTGGAAGCTGCCGCGATGGAAATCGGTGGGAAAATAATGTTTACCTGAAGGCCGACGATCGGAATACAATGGCTCTTTTGGTGTTATACTGATGAAGTCGAACGTTGCTGACTTATCGTTGTGTTTGACCTCAAGTTGCGATTAATTTTATTTAATCGTTCAGAACTGTTTGACATAATAAATAAGTACACAAATTTTCGAAGATTTTCGACTGTTGGTAAAGTTTGAGGTTATATTTCGGCTTTCTTTTTTTTCAATGGATTTTCGACTATTTCAGTCATGTACTGCAACACAAACGATGTATGTTTATGTTATCCGACGTTTTGACAATTTATAGTGTTTTTTCACAGGAATCTTGAATTTAATTCAATGGTTTTATGCAGAAGAAAGTAAATAATTTCCTTTAGATGAGGCTATACTGTTTTCTGTGTGAGGTACTTACAATAATCTACGTTTGTTTGTCTTCTATGTGTTTGTGTGAACAGCGTAAATGTCCAGTTTTGTAAGCGGAAAGTATCGTCCTATTTTAATTTAAGAGGGGGGGGGGGTGTAAGGGTTCCAGCATAAAAAAAATCAGTTATTTTGTCAAATTATTTTAGAAAGGTGGGTGAAGCGAATTAATCGAAACTTTTGTACATTATACTACATCATTTCAATAACCTTTTGTAATTTTTTCATGCAAAAATATCAACTAGCGACTCGGTGACGAAGTTTTTTGTGGAACGTCTCTGGAAAAAACATGATTTGCGGCGTTACCTGCCATTTAAAAACTACTTAACTGATTTTTTTTCAAACTTTGCATACACATTCTATGTAAAAATGCCTAATTCCTACGTAGAGTTTTTGGGATAATTTTTCAGTTAAAGGGGCTTTTTACTCATAAAATGGCAAAATTTTTCTTGAAAAACAGCGATTTCGCCGTTTTATTATTAAAAAAATTATCTCAAAAACTCAACGTAGTGGTTGGGCATTTTTACATAGAATGTGTATGCAAAGTTTGAAATAAACTGGTCAAGTAGTTTTTGAATGGCAGTGAACACCACAAATCGTGTTTTTCCAGAGACGTTCCACAAAAAGCTTTATCACCATGTTGCCTGTAGATATTTTTGCATGAAAAAGTTACAGAATGTTATTGAAATGATGTAGTATAATGTACAAAAGTTTCGATCAATTAGCTTCACCCATCTTTCTAAAAAAAATTACAAAAAAACTGATTTTTTACGGTGAAATCCTTAAACTCTTTAAAACATATGTGGTATGACTGATATTTAACAAAGATTGTACAAACGGTGGATGACTTACAGCACTAGCACTATTTTACTTTGTCTAACTGCTTTTTGAAATTTTTTTATGTGTCTTGTATTAGGAGCGTCTTTGTGTCACGGTTGATTCATTGTTGAACAATTGAATTACATTCAAGATTCCTGTGAAGAAGACACTATAAATTGTCGAAACGCCGGATAACGTAAACATACATCGTTTGTGCTGCAGTACATGGCTGAAATAGCCAAAAATTTATTGAAAAATACTTAAAAACAGTCGACAGGCTTAATTGGTAAATTTCGGCTTTCAGTATGGAGAAAATATCACACAACGGTCTACCACACAATCTCTAAGCTCTCGATTGAAGCAGATCGCTGTGCACAGAGTAAATCAATATAGGTCAAACATTGTTTGAGGTAGTCTTTGTTCGCCGGTGCCTAGGTTGGTGAAGTGAATAGTGGAATAACCGGACAAGCCGCTATATAAGCTATGTATCTTTTTTTTCATTTCCCTTTCCCCCGATCCCTTTCCCCTGAATATAAGTTTCATCTCTCGTTTACACCACGTGCTATCTTCGTGCCTAAATGGCCGAGGGCGAAGTAACATTGGATGGAAATGATATTCCCATGGATTTACCGGATAAACCCGAAATTACTCCTTCCGCTGATTCTCCCATTAAAATTAAAACATTTCTATTTCCGGCCTATCAAGAAATCGCTTAATATTTTAGTGATCTCACGGGAGCTGACTGCTAACTACCCGGCCGTAGCTCAGATAACACGTGTTAGAGCTAATAAGATACGCATATTAGTGAATGACCTCGACCAGGCAAACCAGATTGCTTCGGAGCGAGCGTTTTACAAAGCAATTTAAGGCGTATGTACCTTGTATGGCAGTGGAGATCGATGGGGTCGTCGCCGAACCGGGTTTAAAGTGCGAAGACGTGTTTAAGTACGGAGTTGGTTGCTTTAAGGACCCCTCACTTCAATATGTGAATGAATGTGAATATGTGATTCTGGAATGCAAGCAATTGTATTCAGCGAAAACTGAGAATAATACGACAACTTATTCATTGTCAGACTCGCTTCGGGTGACTTTCTCCGGGTCTTCCCTCCCCAACTATGTCCTCCTGGATAAGGTTCGTCTACCTGTTTGTACCGCGGGTAATGAACTGCAGCAATTGCAAGCAGCTGGACCACACAGCCACCTATTGTGGCAATAAGAAAAGGTGCGGCAAATGCGAGAGCATGAGGATGACGCTTGCGGTAGAGAAACTGAAAAGTATATTTACTGCGGGGCCTTCTGCATGATCTTAAATCATGCCCCGCGTACAAGCAGCGCGGGGATAAAATTAAGCGCTCCCTTAAGGAACGCTCGAGGCGTTCTTATGCAGAAATGATAAAGAATGCTTCGCCATCTGTCCTGTCCGAAAATCCCTATGATGGTTTGGCTAACGTTGAGCAAGAATCTGACGACCCACGAGAGGGAACATATTTGGTTAACCCAGGGGAATCCAGGAAGAGGAGAAATCTAGCCTCCCCTAGATTGCCTCGTAAGGGTGCCAAGGTGTTGTCCCCTCAGAGTGCGCCAACTACAATCAATAAATCCAACGGAAGTGATGCACTAAAGCCGAAGCAATTTGCTCCAGGACTTGGAAATATTAATTCTAACAAGGAGTACCCACCACTTCCAGGGACACCAAAAACCCCAAGTGTCTCCTTTTTTCTAACAGACACTCAGTCCAGTAACGGACTAATGAAATTTTCTGACATAGTGGACTTAATTTTCACAACTTTCAATGTTACTGATCCTCTTAAAAGCATTCTGATACGTTTTCTCCCTATAGTGCAAACATTTTTGAAGCAGTTGATTACTAAATGGCCCCTCCTTGCAGCGATCGTATCCTTTGATGGCTAAGTCATCGAACGAGGTCACCGATTCGATCATTGTCATACAGTGGAATTGCAGAAGTATCCTCCCGAAAATCGATTCCTTCAAATTTTTACTAAATAGTTTAAAATGTGATGCTTTCGCATTATGTGATGCTCCTAGAGCCTCGGTAGGGCACCGAACGCTTTGTAGTATCACGGAATTCTTACCGGCACCGCGGCTAGTTCTAGGAGTATTTAACTCGCATGGAACGGTATTGTCTTCACGATGATAACAGATCAACATTAATCCAAGATCTTTGCGACAATTTCAACAAGACCATCTTACCCTGATCCCCACGGTAGCGATCATTTGCCTATCGTTATTTCAATTGCTAACGGTTCAAGACCATCAGAAACTATCAATGTCTCTTATGCGACCACGATATCCATTAAAATCGAATCCAGTCAAGAGCTTCCTCCGGAGGAAGAGTTCAGGTTTTTGGCTGGCTTGATTCTCGACAGTGCGAATCAAGCGCAGACTAAACCAGTACCCAGCGCGAATACCCATGGACAATCTCCCACACCGTGGTGGGACAAAGAGTGCTCAGAGCTGTACGCGGAGAAGTCCACTGCATATAAGGTCTTCCGGGAAGACGGGTTGCCCGCTAGCTATCAACAGTACGCATCGTTAGAAAGGCGAATGAAGAGTCTAATGAAAGTCAAAAAACGCAGTTATAGGCGCCGGTTCGTCGACGGGTTAACGAGAGAAAAAGCGATGAGCACTCTTTGGGGTGCGGCTCGACGTATGCGTAACCGAAACAGTACCAACGAGAACGTGGAATATTCAAACCGTTGGATATTCGCTTTCGCCAAGAAGATCTGTCAGGACTCTGTCCCGGTACAGCAAACGTACCGCGCCGCGTCTCCTCACGATACCGCGAACAAAACACCATTTTCGATGGTGTAGTTCTCACTTGCTCTCTTGTTATGCAACAATAACGCACCAGGGTTAGACAGAATCAAATTCAACTTGCTGAAGAATCTGCTTGATACTGCAAAAAAGCGCTTGTTGCATTTTTTTAACAAGTTTCTTGAGGGTAACATTGTTCCTCATGACTGGAGGCAAGTGAAGGTCATCGCCATCCAAAAACCAGAAAAACCAGCCTCCGACCACAACTCGTATCGACCGATTGCAATGCTGTCCTGTATTTGGAAGTTGTTCGAGAAAATGATCTTGTTTCGCCTCGACAATTGGGTTGAAGCAAATGGCTTGCTGTCAGATACACAATTTGGCTTCCGCACAGGCAAAGGGACTTGCGTTGCTCTCAACAGAAATTCAAATGGCATATGCTAATAAAGAGCAGATGGCATCAGTCTTCTTGGATATTATGGGGGCTTTTGACTCAGTTTCTAGCAACATTTTGTCAGAGAAGCTGGACCAGCATGGTCTTTCACCATTTTTAAATAACATTTTGCTAAACCTGTTGTCTGAAAAGCACATACACTTTAACACGATTTAGCTACATGGGTCTTCCCCAGGGCGCATGTCTAAGTCCCCTACTCTACAATTTTTACGTGAATGACATTGACGATTGTCTGGCCAATTCATGCACGCTAAGGCAACTTGCGGACGACGGGGTGGTCTCTGTTACAGGGCCCAAAGCTGCCGACTTGCGAGGACCATTACAAAATACCTTGGACAATTTGTCTGCTTGGGCTCTTCAGCTGGGTATCGAGTTCTCCACGGAGAAAACTGAGTTGGTTGTTTTTTCTAGGAACCGTGAGCCGGCGCAACTCCAGCTTCGATTAATTGGTGCAACGATCAATCAGGTCTTCACATTTAAATATCTCGGGATCTGGTTCGACTCTAAAGGTACCTGGGAATGTCACATTAGGTATCTGAAATAGAAATACCAACAAAGGATCAATTTTCTCCGAACAATAACTGGAACATGGTGGGGTGCCCACCCAGGAGACCTGATCAGGTTATACCAAACAACGATATTGTCGGTGATGGGGTACGGGTGTTTCTGTTTCCGCTCCGCTGCGAACATACACTTCATCAAACTAGAGAGAATCCAGTATCGTTGCTTGCGCATTGCCTTGGGTTGCATGCACTCGACCCATACGATGAGTCTCGAAGTGCTGGCGGGCGTTCTTCCGCTAAAAAATCGATTTTGGGAACTCTCACATCGATTGCTCATCCGATGCGAAATTCTGAACCCGTTTGTGATTGAAAACTTCGAGAGGCTCGTCGAGCTTAATTCTCAAACCCGATTTATGTCCTTGTACTTCGACTACATGGCACAGAGCATTAATCCTTCCGTGTCCGTTTCCTAGATACTTCTGATTCTACTGTATTCTTCGACACATCCATGAAGGAAGAGATTCGTGGAATCCCGGACCACATACGCCCGCAAGTGATCCCCAATATATTTTATAATAAATTCCGAGAAGTCGACTGTGACAAAATGTTTTACACTGACGGATCAAATCTCGTTGGGTCCACTGGCTTCGGTATCTTCGACAATACTATCACCGCTTCATTCAAGCTCAATGATCCCGCTTCAATTTACGTCGCAGAGTTAGCTGCAATTCAGTACACCCTTGGGATCATCGACACTCTGCCCACAGATCACTACTTCATCATTTCGGACAGCCTCAGCTCTATCGAGGCTCTTCGTTCGATGAAGCCCAAAAAGTAATTCCCACATTTCCTGGGGAAGATACGGGAGTCCTTGTGTACGATATCTGAAAAATCTTATCAGATTACCTTTGTTTGGGTCCCCTCTCATTGCTCTATCCCGGGAAATGAAAAGGCCGACTCATTAGCAAAGGTGGGCGCATTAGAAGGTGACATCTATGAAAGACCAATCTGCTTCAACGAATTTTTTAGTATTTGTCGTCAGAGGATGCTCAACAGTTGGCAAACCTCGTGGAGCAATGGTGAACTTGGACGATGGATACATTCCATTATCCCAAAGGTATCAACGAAGCCTTGGTTCAGGGGGATGTATGTGGGTCGGGATTTTATTCGCGTAATGTCCCGACTTATGTCCAACCACTACACCTTAGATGCGCATTTGCGGCGTATTGGGCTTGCGGAGAGTAGTCTGTGCGCTTGTGACGAGGGCTATCACGACATCGAGCACGTTGTCTGGGTATGCGCCGGGTATTGTGACGCCAGGCCTCAGTTAAAGGATTCCCTTCGGGCCCGAGGTAGACCGTCCAATGTCCCAGTCCGAGATATGCTGGCAAATCGTGATTTCCCCTATATGTCCCTTATTTATACCTTCATAAAAACGATAAATATCCCAATTTACCCCTCTCTTTTATTTCTCGTTTTTAGAGTTTCCTCCTGCCTTGTGGAACCGATCAGCTCCAGAGTGCCACTATGTAACCGCCGTCGCCCTTACCACTACGCCTGCATGGAAGGAAACTGAAGCGAGAGCGACTCAAGGTCCGATGACTTTTGAAGGATTCTCCGCGGGTCCGAAGAATACCATCCGCCAATCCGAGCTACTAGACTGAGGCGCTAATTTGTTTCGCTGATCTCCCGTTTGTCCGAAAGTTGCAAGTTTTGCTCTTCTCTACCGGTCACCATCTACGCCTTCTCTCCCCTGTCCTTGATACAACTACTTCTACACCGATTTTGGAAATGTCCAAGCATAAGTCTCTGATAAAAAATCAAATTCGTATTCCGTATTCCTAGTTTTAAGATAGTTGTAATTTCTACTCTTTGTTAAAATTATTATCTTGTAAATAGAATTGTATCCCTAGTTTTAAGATATCTGTGAAATTTCTCTTAAATATTTGTTCCCATTTTGTGTACCAAACTATATTGTTAGTTTTAAGAAAACTGTAAATATTTCCTAAAAAACTATTACTATTGAATTCCTTATTTTAAAATTTTTCATAAAAAAAATCTTTTGCCCCCTCTCTTGTATATAGAATCTTTTTTGTAGTCTTATGTTAGCTGTAAAATTTTTCTCTTTTATGAACAAAAATTTTTCAACATTGTAACCTCTTTATGGTAGGGAATTACTGGAAATATAATTGGAAATTGAGATTTCATACTTCGTGGAAGAACTGAATTTGTCCTTTGGCGAGCGAGGGCTTCCTCATCAGAGTTCTCAATATGGGTTGCAAGATGGATCAGCCCAATAATGTCATTTTTGAAGTTGATTAGTTAATAGTAAATTATTGATTGATTGTTTGGTTTTTTAAGTAGTGAATTCATTTTTTTTTTTGATGATTTTGATTTTGTTACTTATTTTTATCAAATTTGTTTGTACATTTCTGCGTTCTTCAGGAAGCATACTAGCTGCTCTACATTCACGGGGTCGTTGCTCAGTGCATCTTGAATTGATCCACCGATTTGGTATACCTTTCTTAAGTCGTTGTAGTCGGGGCATCTGGTAATGATGTGTTCTACTGTGAGCGGGTCCCCGATCAGAAGAGCATAACAAAACAATAACATTATTATAGCTAAGGTTGATGTTTATAACAGCTGGGGCTATATTCAGATAACGCAATTGAAAGTGAATTGCCGGCAGTTTTCTATACTATCAATATTATAACATAATCTGTTATGAAACGACCAATTTATGAATTGATCATTTTTAGCAGATCACTGCCATAGATAATTATATCTAATGTAGTTTCTATCTAATCTTTTGTAAAAAAATTATGTCTCATTTAGTTATAACTTTGATAAAATCATATCAAATTTTGTTACAATTTTGCTGTCATTTGCCAGTTTTTTGTTTCATTTTTTGTTATTTTAACAACTAACCAGCCGGTTTATATCAGGTTCTGTTTTAAAATATTTTTGAAATAAATAACTCCAGTTGCTATAAATCAATTATGCCCTTCTGATCGGGTCATTGCAGGTTTGACAGTCGGTCCGGTTACCTCCCTGATATAACCCTTTGTGAGTCAGCATCGTGTGCCTGGTTCTGAGACGTGATAAAACCTTGATTTGCGGCTGAGCGTTTTCTATCGCCTGGATCCTTAGGTGTTTTGAGGATACTCTTTCCAAGGCAGAGAGCACACTGACGGAGTCAGTGAAGATCACTGTCGGTTTGTTCGGGTTTATCGTTTGTTGCGTTATAGCCGTGTGGATAGCTGCTTAAGCTGAAAAATGGAACAGATACTGGGTAGTTTGTAGAAGCTTACTGCTCACCACGCTGTTGCCTATTTGTAGAAGTGAGTGTTCGTTTCCGTTTGTGTGCCTGCTAGTGATAACTTTGATAAAACGGCTTCTGGATTGCATCTCAGCTTTCACTTTTTCAAAGTGAGGTCGGAAAGAGAGTTCACGGTCGATGGCAACACCGATGATTTATGCCGTCTTTTTGAACGGTACATCCACGCCCTCTATGGTAATTTTTGTCGCCATGGTAGGTGTCGATGTTTGCATATATGGGTTGTAATTCTTTTTCTCTGGAGTCATACTAAAGCCGATTTTGTCGGCCCATACCGTTACCCTCATAATTGCTGTTTGTAATTTTATTTTGGTCCTGCGGGCGTTCGAGACTGTGGCCAACAGAATGTATATTCCTTTTGGAAGCTGTCGGAATTCATCGTTGATACCGATGAGGAAAAGTATGACTGCAAGTACTGACCTTTGGGGTACTCCGTTTTCTTCTTTATGGATTGACAAAAGTGACCCTCCGCCTGCCACTTGGAACGATCTTTCGTTTAGAAGGCCTTCAACAAATTTACAAACTTTTCCAGTCAATCCCCAATGGGATGGGATTCCCCACATTTGCAACTGCCTTATGATGTTATACCGCCAAACTCTATTGAATGCCTTGGAAATGTCCATTACTGCTAGGTCTATATGTTTTCCTGCTTCTAGAGCACGGTCGTTGATATCCCCCAGGGCCGTTAGGTAGGAGTCGGTTCCTCGTGCTTTCTGGAGGCGAATTGCCTCTGATCAAGTAAGTCATTTTCTTCCATTTGTGGTGAGCCTTCGATTAACCATTTTTTCGACAATTTTTCCCAAACAGCTGGTTAGGCTGATTGAGAAGTCCATGTTGTAGTCCGCTAGTTGGTTTAGGGGTTCGTCATTGAACTGAATAGGTTAATTTTCATCGATTGCTTTGATCCGTTTGAAGTGATTCGTGTAGCCTCTCGTGTCCGATAATTGCGCGAAGTATTCGCCGAGGATATTTGCTGTTTCGAAAGGATCGCCGGTTCTTACTCCGTTGTTATGTTGTAGAGTAAAACCGTTGTGGCGTCTTTTGACAGCCAGTGCTTCGACCCTCGTCCACATTTCTGGTACTGATGTTCTACTATCTATCCCGTCAAGGAACTTCTCCCAGCTAGTTCGTTTAGCTTCACGGATGATTTGGCGACATTCGTTACGGGCATCACGGAACTTTTGTGCCCGTTCTTCTATGTGGGGGGTCGTTCGCTGGTTTATTTGAGTTCTCTCAGGGCCCTTCTTCTCTTTTTGACGGAGTTGCCAACCATGCTATACCTCCAGTGAACGGCTTTTTTACCTGGTTTCATCGAAGTTTTTGGTATACATGCCATTGCTGCCGCCACCATAATGTCACGTAATTATTTCAATGATAGGGTTTTTTTTCTAGATATATGTTCTTTTCAACGTAATCAGTATATGCTTGCCAGTCTACTTCGCCGTATTTCCACCTCCGTCTCCTGGTTGTTATAGGTGGTTCATCATTTTCTGTGATGGTGATTGCAAAATGGTCGCTCTCCATCTTCCATCGAAGTTTATTTGTGATTTCGGCTGAAACTATTGTTATGTCGATGCATGTTCTATGTAGTCCACGTGTGAATGTTGTAGATCCGTCATTGAGAATTATGGCATTTGCGTCTATAACTGCTTCGAGAATGGTATTTCCACGTGACCCGCTGTTAGCTGATCCCCAGGCGTTGTGATGAGAATTGAAATCCCCCATTATCAGGAATGGCCGCTCGAGTTTACTGAAGAAATCTTTGAGAAGTTGCCCGAAGTCTGATATCCTTCCTGAAGGGACTTATATACACGCTAGCGCGATAGTTTGATACACGTTTTATGTGATTAGTAGCTGTAAGTCGTTCCATTGGCAACTTAGTCCGTTCGTGTTCTATTGGATGGCTAGTTTACGTCTGCTTTCCTTTTCGTCAGAGATACTAGTTATGCTGGACGACCTGGAGGGTTCGTTGCCGCATGTCTCATCCATAGAATCGCGTAGCGGTTGCTTTGCTGGAGTAGTCGTTTCGTTAGAGCAGTTTCCATTCATATCCGTGGCTGAGTGAACTTGGCTAGAGCCCCCTGGATCTCTAGAGAAAGTTTCGAAATCCCATCTGTGATGGCCAGTAGAAGTGCTTTAAGAGTTGAAATTCTTTCCATTTACGTCGTCGCAAGGCTGACGATAATGGCAATATCGAGTCATCAATTCAGCAAAATGAAACAGATAACAACAACGAAGTGGAAAAACAGAATGAAAATATCTCACAGCAGTTACAACCGTCACAACAGAGCGAGCGGAGCAGCGATGCCAGCAATACATTACCTATCGGTAACAGTTTGACCAGGGGGGTGTCACTCCTGTCATCCGCTATGGAGATATACAGACTTTGCCAGTAGTCAACATATGACGGGCTTATCCGCTTTTAGGGCCATGTCCCCCTTGCAATAGCATTGTTTTGATTTTAACAAAGGTAGATGCTGGCTAGGACAAAATGGCTGCCTAGCAGGGGCCTGAGTTTGACTGAAGACTATACATTAAGAAGACTGATATCTCTTTCCTTCCCCCATACAAATGAGAAGCGATAGAGGTTACAGCGCCTCTATTGGACGAAGGTAGGAAGCTTAAGTCCCATATCAAGACCAGCAGTAGTTGGGGTGCCCTTAGCAAGCGACCGCATGGTCAAAATTCTTTTTATTCGTAACTGCATTGTTGGATTGTAGTGGTAAGCTGCCACTTGATGCGCGGAGCGGCACCCACGCGAGTTCCCTATCTCTGTCAGCATACGATCCCACCCGATCTTCACTAAGGTTGCTCGTATCCCAACTGGTACCACGGGGCGGTAGGAATAGGTGTTCTTTATCAAAGGTGAATGACCGCTTCCGGGGCCTCTAGTGAGACAATGATACAACTTTACCAGTCTATTTTTTAGAGAGCAAAAAATGAGCAGCCTGTGCATGAAAAAAAATGTTCAAAAACCAACAACTCAGGGAACGGGTTTGGTCAGTCACCGGACCCGCTAAAACAACTATTCTCGATCGGAACCTGATTCCTCCCCGGCACTACCTTAGGGGGTTTTTTATGTGCGTAGCACCCACTCCAATCCAACTACTTAGTAGTTAGTTCCTTCAACAGGGTTACATCACCACTCCTCGACACATTACCAGTTTTCGACCATCCATGCAAAGTGACAATTTCTGTATAGCAGTAGGAAAGCAAACTGTGTTCAGAGAATTCGTGCGACGAGGATAATCTGGACGGCAAACTCCAGATTGTCTAATTTACTGAGCCCGTCCGATATTCCTTCTGCCATTCAGCATCGCACCTTGTACCATTCAGCTCGGACTTGTTCGTGAACTACTCGGTCTGGTCCCCGACGGTAGACTTAGCCTACTCCGACAGAGAATTCCCCGCCGAGAGGTTCTCCCGAAACCGATCCAACCAGCCAGGTGTCGAGGTCAGTTCGGCGATTCCGGTGAAGCAAGGCGTCCGGTTTGCGATTCTGCTAGCTATTCGACGCAGTTTACTTGGTCTAATCCCCGGCGGTGGATCTAGCCTACTCACAAGCTACCCGGTAGTGTCGAGGTCAGTCCGGTGGTTCCGGTTCGCGATTCCGGGTGGAGCGTAGTTGACGGTTCACTGGTGCCCCAACGACCCGAACCCGGTGCTACGTCGCATACTACTCAACTGTTCCCGGCGGTGGGCTTAGTCTACACCGACGGAGAGCTCCCCGGGGACGGAATTTCTCTCGAATCCCGATTTGTGGTTTCACGGCGACTTTTTAGCTAATGACGCTACTTTGTTGGGCCTTTCGCCACTTCCTCTGCCGCTCGGAGAGTGTACTCGTAACCACGAAACTCCCAGGCATGCTCGTCGTGGCACATCTCTTCAACGATATTGTCCACTGTTACACAAGGCATATCCCTACGAACTTCTTCGAACCTAGGGCATTCGAAGATCACATATTCCGGTGTCTCTTGTAGGTTCACACACCCAGAGCAAAGGGGTAACGAAGCATGTCCAAACTGATGCCATTACTTTCGGACTTTCTCGGTTCCGCCGTTCAGCCGAAGTGCCTCAACGAAGAGGTCTTTGTAGAAAGCTTTCGTCTTCCACTTTCGTTCGCCTTTCATTGTTCTCCTGGCTGCAGTAGCGTTTCTTTGGCCGATACAATAGCGAATCACATGGTGACCGCTATGGTAAAACTTCTCACATAATCTCCAGTCCATGTTCGTCGTCAGTGAAGGAATACAGAAAGGAACTTCGAGGATAGACTCCCTCCTGTCTATCCGAAATGTGCTAACGGAACCTTAATTGCACAATAATACGTCTAACTTCGCTAGAGTTTCCTGCAGGCTACACCATCTTGGGTTGGTTACTCTACTGCCCCACTCCACAGCCCAGGTGTTGAAGTCACCACCAATGACTACCGGCTTTCGGCCAATCAGTTGCCCGGTTAATTACTCATTAAGCTGAGCTGCTCTACTGTTCACTTTGAAGGCGCGTAACAATTGCTCACGAAGACGCCGCTGATTTCGGTGATCACGATGTCTTCGAATGATCGTTCTACTAATTCTTGAAGGGAGAATCTGTCCATAACTAGTATTGTTTCCATTATAGATCTATCCGCCACCCAGTTACCGATATTGGGAGGACTTGATACGGCTCTGCAATCAAAGCGACGTCACAGATAGTTTCTGTCGTAGACTGCCGTTGCTGTACTGTGTCATAGTGATTCAGGTTTATCTGGGTTATCTCTGTTAGCGTTGAGCTTCAGTCGTCTTCGTGTAGACAGAACAATGGAAGCCACCCATTTGATGATCGTTTCCGTTCTCTGGGGTGCAAAGCATACCTTTTGGCCTCTGCGTGTAGTCTCTCGTAAGATGACCGGTTTCCTCGCATTTCTAGCAGATCCTGGTTCTTCGGGTCATTGCAAACACCTGCCAAATGTCCAAAGCCCAAACACTTGAAGCATTTCTTCGTTTGTTTATTTATGGGGCGGCTCTCCGTGGGGATTTCGATCATCCGGTCGTAACATTGCCTACCTCCAGCGCCTTGTCAGCAGCGGTTACCGGGCGACGATTCATCGTTGTCTGAGTTCGTTCGTACCTCTTCTTTAACCGGATCGTCAAGTGAATCTCGCCCAGGTTGCACTGTTGTGATCTCTTCCATGTCTTTGCACACAATCACTGTCTCCGTGCTCAAGGCTATAACCTCTGCCTCTTCACTCAGTGATATGGTCATAATCACCTGCATTTCCGAGCTGTTAATCGTGAAATCTCCCTTCAACTCGAAGAGCATCTCACCTTTTTGAGTACCACCTGGCTTTCGTCACGTTTTCATCCAAATCCCTCAGCTCCGGGTCCTCTTAGACCTTCTTGAGGAGCGCTGCATGCGTTGTCGCGTCGTTAGCTTTGACGAGTTGGAGGTTTTCTTGCTCCCCCTTTCTCTCCTCTTTTCGCTTTTGCTGTTTCCATTGCTTCTACTTCTGACCTAAAACGGCACACCAGTTTTCTCCCGTTTAAGTGGAGTGCTTGCTTTCGGCAATGAGAGCGTCCTCGTACGTCTGTCTGTTGTGCTCGTCTGGTTTTTCGTCTCCTGGCGAGGTTCTTACACACTTTGGAGTCAAGGAAACTGGCGTGTTCTTCATTCCACCCATTTTTTTTTCTTTTCTCTGCATCGGAAAGGTTAAGCAAACGGTAGCGTCTTCTTAATATTGTTATGGGCATTGTTTCTCGCGTCCACGTATGTGTGAAGCTCATGCACCTAGCTTTTAGTTGCCACTACTTTCGGCTTATATGGGGCTATTGCTCACCCCGCTATGCTCTGACAGCTGTTGTTGCTGCTGCGACTGTTGATACTGCTTTTCTTGCTTCAACTACTGCTAGTGGTAGTGACCACACCAAACCACCTCTGGCGAACGGATTTGCCGAGCCTACTTCATATATGCGGCTTTTTTTGTTTATTCTAGATGTGTTCTTATTGATGTCACCGATTTGCACAAACTTTGTTTCAAACGAATGATGCCACGCCTATGGCTGTTAATAAAATTTTGTAATGAAAACCGGTAGCTGGACCAGGTGGGGGCGGGTGACAGGGGCTTTAATCTCACCTCGAAAAAAAATAATTTGGTACTATTAAGCTAATTAAATGTTATTATTACATAAACATTATAATTTTTCTTAGAATGGTGCTTAGTTTGTAGGACTCTACATACTGGTCAAACAGTCTCAAAACGGCCAATTCTGAGATGTTTTTGGAATTTTGCCGTTTTACACAAGGTTTCAATGCAACATTTTTTCCCAAAGCAAAAAAAATGGATAAACCAATTTGCGCACGACGCGACGGCACAATACCTAACTTCACAAAGTTGCATTTTAATGTCACGTGTTCCACTCGTCAGTAACTGACACCAACATGCAGCCAGTTATTACAGAAGCTCTGAGTCGCTGACGAGCATTGGGAAACGAATTATATTTTGGCATGAGAGGCTAATCGAGATATCACTCGGAATCAGCCATTTGCTTTAGGTAGGCGTTTCCACATGTTATGTGAACTGTTTGGATTTAGTGTCTAACTAGCGCTAATTTTGGTGTTAGTTTGGAAATATCGTCTAACTGGCGGCAAGTTGGTATCAGTTACTGACGAGACTGATCATTCAAATCTATCTTTTGCAAGGTTTCTAGTTTTCTTGATAGTTGGGTAAAACCCACAGTTGGTTATGAAGTGGTCCGTTCAAGCTGTACAAGGACAGCACATAGAAGAAATGTTTATAAAAAATATTGAATACGTGTATTCGAACGGCAGTATATTCTTAGATTAATGTTCAGTGTCGGAGGAAATTGTGTCACCGATTAAATAATTGGTGGAGTGAGTTTGGATTGGTATAATAATAAATTATAGAGTGATTTGACGATACATATTCAAAATTAAAACTAGAAACTAGAAATGTTATGTTTTTCATTTCTTTAACCATGATTTTGCATAGTTGAAACAGATCTTCGCTGCCAGCTCAGAAGGAATCAATTTCGTGCCTGTCACCTGTGGAAATAACTTAATTTATGTCATGTCCTCCAATTGAAACTTGCATTGTAACCCACCTGCAACCCGTGCAGCCAATACCCACTGGTGAGTGCTGTTTTTCCAACAGTCATCGTGAGGAAGCTTCCGAAGGTCTCTAGCTCGGTGCTGATTATTCGCCCAAACCAACCTGCTCTGAATTCTTCCGTCAACCTGGTAGCCACAAAGGACGGTGTGACAGTTTGACATTCAATTCCGAAACCGGCCAACTCCTCCCGTAAAGCATTACTGAAGCTAGCCATGAACGCTTTCGTTGCACCGTACATCAGCGCAGTTGGCAGCGGAAAGAGGGCAGTTATAGAAGCTAGATTGATCACCAAACCGCGGCGCCGTTGCTTCATCCGAGGCAGTATAATGTGACTCAACATGACTGCTGCGTTAATGTTTACATTGACCGTTAGCTGGTGCTGACTCAGTGTACAAGTGTCAAAGTAGGCTGGAGTTTTAAAGGCAGTGCCGACGTTGTTAACTATTGAGAGCAGTAAAAGTTGAATTAATAGTGATGTGGATTTGTTTCAGTGTCATTTTACCAAGTACTCCGATATCTAAGTCATCCAATTCCTTTTTCAAGCTCGCGTTTAGTTCGAAACCTTTTGAGAAGTCGGCCGAAATCCGTTTAACTTGCACGTGAAACGTCGATTCGATTTCTTCTGCGGTTTGTTTCAGCTTTTCGTCCGGTAGAGCAATGATGACTATGTTGAGTCCTTTCCGTGCGAAAAATCGAGCATACTGACGGCCGATCCCATCAGAACCTCCGCTTATCACTGAAATTGTCATTCCATTACTGTAAGATTCGTAAGTTTATCGCGGACAAGCTACTTACCAGCCCACTGTCCATATCGTTTAGTAAACTTTACATCGCAGATGTACTGTGTCGTGAGACCCCAGAGGATGCCGATCGGTGATTTGAATGTTTCGTAAATCCACTTTGTTAACGCATAGAATCCAATGACGGTCAGTATTGATGTTAAGCTTTCCACCAGACATGCGAGCTCCATCGCAATTAGATTACTACTGAGTGTTGGGTTGCGTTTTGCTAGCGCCAAACGATCTATGTGAGTATAATTTCATCGTACTAGAATAAATTAATAGGATTCAAGTTGCTTTCATAGAATGTTGAGAACACTTACATTGTATTCGTTGGAAGCTTTTGGAAAAGGCAGGTTCTATCATTTTCGTTCAATGTAATAAATCGGAGAAAATTGGAGCACTCGATGCGAGTTTTCGTATCAGTATTTCACAATTTTCAGATCACTCTTATTATTTTAGAAAAGAGATTGATACGAATTTGTTCTATTGATTGTAGACCGATAGTTGGACGAAATAATAATGTATCCTCCCTAACAGGGCCAAAACAGACTCATTACCCCAACTAATAGGTGCTCACTTTCAATTACTTGAGTGTCGTAAAAATAAAGCATCGTCTAAAGTGAACCATTCAAATATTAGCTATTCTAAAACAAACAAATTATCCCCATTTATCTGAATGAGTGCAATGATGAAATAATTAACTGAGCCGTGATTCTTCGGCTATTCCCACGAGTACGCAGCATCAACAATAAAGTGATTTGCATTTAATGCGTGTGTAGCTTCCAGCTCAGGGTAGTGCCGCGTTTGATACTACCTATGTGTTAGTAAAAGAAAGTGAGAGATACACTACACCCAAACATTTTAGTCTAAGTGCAGCGAAAATGAAACGAAAATGAATACCATTCGCTCGTAGTCTCATATCCGACTGAATTTTTTTTCGTACCTTCGACACTTTTCTTCCGGGACATCGGAAGTTAATAATCGGTGTGTTCACAAGTAGTGTTTTTAATTTTGGACAAGCGTCATGGTGTCTTGGTCAAGTGTCAGATGCTGAGCAGACGAAGTCGAAAAGTTCAAACAATCCTATCACCTTTTAGCAGCTCTGTCCGTGATACTGTCTTATATCCATTCCTTTACAAGCGAATAAATCGCCCCAAGCCCTAGTCACGATACATTCGCCCATAAGGGATAGACCTGACAGTCAAATCAAACTTTGTTTTTAGAATTTCCCTATTGCAACCAGCTGGACGCGCGGAGCTGACACACTGTGGACGACGAGGCCTACTTTTTGATTGCTTCCTTGACATGAGCCAATCACTGCAGATCTTGTTTTGTGTTTAGAGCCTTCCAAAAGAAAAAGAAAAAAACCGGATCAATCCAATAATCCCATCCATCATCTCACGCAGTGGTCAATCAAATATTTCGTAAACAACGGACAGCTGCTACTGGTATTCGTCAGACATTTTATCATCGCAACGGGTCCAATCCATCACACTAATAGCTGAGCTGGCCGCTATGAACCTATACGCCCATTCGGATCGACAGCCTGACTGGAGGATTATGGACCAAGTTCTCACGGTCGAATGGTCGATGGGCAGTTCGAAATGAAATATTTCACGACACTCTAGGAAAAATGTTGCGTCTAATGAAATACATTAGTCGGTCGGTTCGCGTCCGCCTGGAAGATTTGTTCTTGACTTCGAACAGCAGCAGCAGCAGCAGCAGGGCAGACAGTTGCGCTAACTAAAGGGGCTACCTTCGGTCTAATAAGCGTAAACGGGAACGGGTCAGACACCACAATAACACAGCCCCATATAAGAAAGAGGGCGCGCGAGGAGAGATAAACTCATTTGTATTCGAAATCGTTTAGCTGCGTCGAAAGTTGCTACTGTGTTTCGATAATTTATCAGCTTTAAATTTCAAATTATTTCTCTTGCGTCCGTCGTTCGAATGCAGTTTTTGCATCTTTTTCGCTTTGCAGTCGAGTCGATCGAATGGGCGGAATCGATTTTCTAGAATCATTCTTACCGCATGCGAATGGGTTTTTTGGTACCGAAGTAAGGATTTTATGTGTATGAGGCCCAAATATAGTACAGTAGTAGGTTTTTCTAGTGGAATTTTCTAAAATATTATAACGAGTTTATCAATAACGGCAGTGTAGGGGAGGAGGTGAGTTACAAAATGCAGAGCTGATTTCGGATTCAGATTCATGATTCCTGTTTCGAAATAGTATAAAAAATTACGAACTTTGTTTTATCCCAAACACAACCCAAATATAGGCGTAATAGTCCCATTAAGAGTACACAGAATTATAGAAAATCCTAAAAAAACAGTCTATTCTATTGAAATACCATGTTTCGTTTTAAGAAATACAACGCATATATAAGCATCTATGGAATAGAGCAAAAATTTATCGTATCATATCCAGGCCCGTGCGGTTGGCCGGTTTGGCCGCTGCCAAGGACGCCAACCTTGGGGGGATCGCTGAAATTTTGATTTGATTTATAAAATAAATGATAAGTCATGAAATATTTTTGGATAATTATACAATTCCTATGTTTACACTAAGTTATTCACTATGCTGTATTTCTCCCTAAGGAGAAAAAGACGCACGAAGGCAATTTTATAAAATTTTCTCCTTAGTTGGTTTTCATTGGAATTTCTCGTCATAGGTAGAAATATATCGTAGTGCATTTTGCATTGGCTTGCTATTGCGAACTAAGATTCGCAAGACTAGTATTTATTTGCTTAACGGAACTCTTTTTCTTGCGGGATATCACGCTTGAGTAAAGATTTTCTCTGGAACATAAATTAAGTTAGTGTCGGATTCTGATGCGAGGAAGTAGAAACATCCATGATTAACTAAATTATTACTCGACAGTCGAACAGACAGAGAGCTTAAAATAGGCATATAAGCTCAAATAGGATAGTTATGTAGTAGTAAACAATAAAGCAGACTGCCTCCTCGAAACTGTAGCAAAAATTGTGCAGTAAGGCAGATCGCTTATCATCGAGAAGACAACCCCATTCCGTAACCTGAGAATTTATGTATCTTTGGTACCGGGAGTACCGAAATATCACAAAGTTCACGGGTTCCAATCTAGGTCCAACTAGTCCTGCGCTAAGTTGAACCTCTGGTTGAAATATCACTGGATTTTTAGCGTTTCTGGAAGCGCTGCTTCAGCTTTGTGACAGGGCTTCCACGAGCTGTTATATTTGGCAGCCTCTCATAATGAGAATTTTAGCCATTAAAAAAGCTTCAGACTCTTCGGGTGGTTTTTGTATGCGGGGCATGGTAATATTTCATGTGGACTCTCCCACACAATAACCACACTTTTCAGCACTCTCCATATACGAGCCATCCTCATGCCACACCGCGTCTTATTGATACAATGCGGCCTTGTTACCGTTCGTAACATTTAATTAAAATAATAAATACTGCTTTTGTAAACTAAAAATCCCTAATATGAAAAAAATATATATTAGATTAAAATTTATTGTAAATATTACTAAATTAAAACTATCGATAATTATCTCCGACGAATTATAAGAAATATAACGGCCAATTTGAACACGCTGCACAGCTTAGATACTAAGTAAGGTATAGTACACACTACAATAAAAACTGCTCGATAAAAAGTAACACCTGAGACAGTTCAGTGGATGATAAGGTAAATGATAGGGACAGGCGGAAAATGAGTAAGGGAGTTTTTTTTTCTAACCGAATCTTATAAGAAGCAGTCGACGTAAAGCCATTCGGGAAGATACAAGTGAACTTGAATTGTATCCAAGTAATTATTGAACAGTTGTATAGCACAGGTTGTTATAACTACCAATAGCCAGGAAGTTGTGATATATTTAATTGCAATAGCGAATCAGGTATGCTTAAATAATCCAGCAACTTTACCTTATCATGGCGACTAAAATGGTAAAGCCGTAAATCTAAAGTGTTCGTTCATCCGCTTATGTGTCCTATTAGGACCCGTAAATTGTTCCCTAGACAAACCGCTAATCCGTCAAACTCACCAAGTCCGGCTCGAACTGCGAACTGCGCACGAAGGTGGCCTTAACGAACGTCTCTACGTACACGCGCTTGAAGCGAACGGTTGTCGAACCTTCAGAACCGTACCCGACGCCCAGCACAGCAAGAAGGTGAACTGTACAACGAATGCTCACCCGCTAATCGTCGTCTCCCAGAACCGACTCATCACTCGAAGTGGTCATCAAATATCGTCCCACGAAGCGGTACCAAAACCGTGATAGTCAACGAACCGGAAGGCTATCAGAGAGCAGACACCGGCCGGCCCCCAGCACATTAAAATTTACTGACACACACAGGTAGTAAGAAATGTATTGAATAAAATTAGGATATTGTAATCAGATCTTTGCTTAGACACAACCCATATCCGTGAGTCTCTGATTAGCTAATTCCGTTGAATAAAGCCGACCTTGAGATAAAGAGTCTCCAGCTCGAGCTAGGGCAGTTAAGAGGTCGTTGTATGACCCGCCTTCACGTGACCTGCTGTGGCTTGACCAGTAGGTCGAGGGCTTAGAGAAAACCCACGCGGTTCTTCCGACTGCCACCCTAACAGCCTATTTGCCTGTATCTGTATGTGCAAAGCATGACGCCTGGTACATAAAACCGATCAGATGATCGAATCTTATCGAAGTAGACATAATCAGGAAATGCAGTCCCACCCCAGCCAACATTTTGATTCACTTTAATAAGTTGCAATTTGATTAACTGTACTCTTCAACGATATGAATTGATTGTATAAAATGCACAGATCTCTTCTATATGAACAAAAGTGGAGGCTATATACGTACAACAAATCGGTATAGTAGAACTATGTGATTTATGACGAATTTTGATCTCATAAGAAGCATTATACAATCATCTAGCTTATCATTTTGAGTTTATATATGATCACACATGAAGATTTATGCAGCTTAAGGTCCCCAATGTGGTAACAGTAAGTATTTTTTTAAAAATAATATTATGGAAATAAAAAATCAGGATGAAATTTCCATAATTCTGTTATAAGACAAAGTTACGCCCACACTGGTAGATATGTTTTTCATGGGTGAGGTTGGAGTTACTGGAACATCAATTATTAAAATTACCTGCTACGATTTACTTCCAGTTTCGAACCTGAGATCTTCGTATTCCCAGCATAGCTGCTATGTACTCATCTATTTATACACACAAGCAACGATTATATTTGATCATTTTTATCGCTTTGTGATTACGATCTAAAAATACCATAATCCAACCTAAATATGGCACTCCATTGATACCTTCTCTACCTGTCAAATCACAACCTACATTCTGTACTCAAGTCATTTTTTATTGCTCAAATATTGAACTAGTCTGGCAGAGAATTGGCGAAGTGCTATAAGGAGGTGACTATTTTTTTTGAACGATTTTGCAGTTTAATCCAATTGTAAATTAATTTCTATACAATGTTTTTTTAAATTGTCATTATTATTCCGCATGTACAATTTTGTTTTAAGTTGTAGTGGACTAATAAATAACTTCAAGTCAACATTGTATTTCGATCACAGATTTGCATTTTATGTGAACTTTTTACAACAAAACATAATTTTTGCTTGCATTATTTGTAATTTTAATTTAGTCTGTCATTATTTGTAATTTATTGCAAACTTTTATATACGATTGCTGGTTTACTGGGACCAAGGGTCACCCGATACGACACTGAGGGACAAACAATTGTATCTCGTCCAGTGCGATTGCCATTCAAAATCTTCGCTTACTGGAGCAATGAGTACTTAAAATAGCCAACCCTGTGCTTCAGTAGATCCACCCATGATACACTCGAATCGATATCCTCACCTTCGATCTGAACGTTGTTAGCGGGCATCTAGACGCGGTACTTCTTTGCAAAGTCATCTGGGCGAACTGATAAGATATCTGATACGACTGAATAATTCTGCGTCGGTTCTTTCGAAATCTTAGAATGTATCCATTTTGTTGGATACTTTCGGCAAATTTAAGACTAAGAGAAACGAAAGCAATGAAATTGAAAGACGGATAGGTATTCTAGAGCGAATCAGTTATAAACTTAGAACGCAAAACTAGGACTAGGCAGGCTCATATGGACATGATCGAAAGGAAATGTGAAGCGTCCTTTGCCTTCTGTTAACTAGGAGTTGGGCGTTGCACCCTAATCTACCGCATGATCTTTGATGGAACATAACTCATCATCATGTTTCACCGCCGACGCCTTTCCCAGACATCACCCACCCATCTTTTTACACATGCGATTGAAACAAAGATGCTTGATGATCTACTGGTGATAAAGGTTTTTACACATTCTTTGTGCCAGTTACTAGAAAAATCGGTAGTGGAATTGTGGGTAAAATGAACAGGGGGAGTAAAATGAACAGGTAGTCAACTCAAGTCAATTTTTGTTGAATTCAGAACAAACTTCAAAGAAACGTGACCTATCAAATATTAAAAGGATATTGAAACCATTTCTTTTGATGAAAAACTGTCGAATATGATACAAATATGATAAAAACCAAAAACGAGATTAACGTCTATGTTAAATTCGGCATGTAGAATATAAGGCATCATGGTAATGCATCATAGTAATTCAACCTATTACAGATATTTCACCGCAATAAATAGGCATCATGACAAAATGGCGCAATCGGCAAGACTGTTGAAAAAATGTCTTAGGGGGTAAAATGAACAGGTTATAGTGGGGACAATATGAACAATCATAACACCCCAAGCCGCAAAATTAGTCGGAACGCTAGCTTCAAGTGCTATATCAACGACACGACCTGAAACTTCAAGGAAAATTACCCTAAGAAAAATGGTACGAGAAATGTACTACCAGTTACCAGTACATTGAGCGACCCCTAGGATATGACGAAAAATGAATTTATTGCGCAACACGGTTTCGATTTTCTCAATGTTGACATGCGTATCCTAGCAATCGACAATCCGTAACAGGAAAGAAAACAAACCTTCAAACGGCTAAAAAAAATCCGAAATTAAAAATTATATCCAGCTCGGTGAAACGTTTTCCCGGAAATGGTCAACAATCTAGGTAATTTAAACTCCATCGTATTACTTTCCACTAAAGGACACCCTCAATTTCAGAGTAATGTGACGCCTGGAAATGATAACCGGCATACATTAAAAGACCAGATACAACCTGCCCATGACAGAGATGCAGTTCTCCAGTTTTTTGTACCGTTTCCACTATCCATGACATGTTACGCTGTTGTTTTATGCTGTTGCCATTTTTGGATCCGTTTCAGGGTAGATTTTTTCGATTCCGTTATTTTTGTATGGACTTTGCGGGGATTAGTGCAAACCTACTCTGTCTCGGATCCAAACCTTCATTCAGCAATAGCTTCCATACTACAAGCGAGTTAAAATATAACTAACCGATGAAAAAAGAACCATTAGGAGCTATCTATACTGACGCATTGCACTTTGCTGTAATTTTAATATATATCACCCTACACAACCAATGGGATAAACATAGGAGCATCTCTCCCTTGCTGCCAGCTAAGGTACAATTTTAAAAATCTTTCTTTGTAGTTCATTCGATATCAATTTTCTAAACCCTACCATTTTCTTAATGATACCATTTTTTCGCTGTTCACGAATACGTGAACTGTTTCATGCTTCGAACAATAAAGACATCCCAAAGAAACTTGCACTTCTTTTCAAGGAGTTAACCAAAACATGCGACAAATACCATCAATTGTATATATGTGGACACACAAACGTATGATCTATACATCGATCCTAGCAATTTGAGAATCCTTCAAAATTATGCTTTAATATTGTGTGTCTAAATTGCTAGTTAGTCTGGCTGAAGATCAGAAAACTCTCTGAAGTTTTATCCAATAACAAAAAAACAAAATCCTGGTTTCGAATATCACAAATAATCAAGAAAACGGTTTAAAACCAATCGTTCGAGTATGTTTCAAATCTGCCACTATTGTCATCGTATTATTTTTCATATATCAAGTATATAGATCATTTTTAAGGTTGCACAGAGAATGCGCAAAATTCGCAAACGAAAAAAGCAATTTTTTTTCCACACCGTATGTCAGATCTTCATAAAAATCAATCAGCAGTACTGTAACAACATTCTACACACGCTGATTCATTTTTATGAAGATCTGACATACGGTGTGGAAAAAACTGCTTTTTTCGTTTGCGAATTTAGCGCATTCTCTGTGCAACCTTAACAGGTAATCGTTTATCTGTGAGAACAGTGAATATAAAACAATTTACCTGTTTTGAATAAATAAAAAGATCGAAACTCACTATGGATCAATAAACAATATATTTATAATGTATTTCTCACTTTTCAAGGTTTTCGTTTCAGTAATTTTTATGATTTGGATTGATTTAGGCTCATTTGCCAACTATTGTGCACGGTGACTCTCCGCCGTGGCCGAGCGCCGACATGTCAGGACTGACCGCAGTCTATTGCTGCTTAAGGCTCAAGTTACCTCAAGGCTTGGTAGTATGCGTAAGAAAAATTGTGTTCAGCTTTGCCACCAGATTATCCATTTAAACCTTTTCAAAACTCTAAAAGAAGAATATCAGTCGATTTATTAGATCATCAGGATTCAATTCATGCAAAATACCTGCTGGAAAAACCATTGGCTTAGCTGGATGGTGCTTTTGAAAAAGTGGTTGTGATTTTTTTTCACACTACCACACCGAGCGGGGGTACGCAACACAACTGCGCAATGAAAAAACCACAGCCACTTTTTCAAAAGCACCATCCAGCTAAGCCGATGGTTTTTCCAACAGGTATTTTGCATGAATTGAATCGTGATGATCTAATAAATCGACTGATATTCTTCTTTTAGAGTTTTAAAAAGGTTTAAATGGATAATCCGGTGGCAAAGCTGAACACAAATTTTCCTACGCACACTACCAAGCGTTCAATTCTAACACATGCTTAAAAACGGTAACTTGAACCTTAATCCGATTCTGATACTGCTGCTAAACGTACGTATGTCTCTGCTGCCCTTGATCAGCCAACGTAATGCTGTACGTGATACTGCAAGTGGCATTATCCTGGCTGGGGATGACCTAGATTAAGAGGACATCTGTGTGGATGTTTTCCATATCTCCATCCGAGATACTAAAGCTAATCGTGATAGTCGGTCCGGAAGCGCCGTGTGGGGCAATAAGTTCTTCGCGCCATTCTCGCCCGCCGTTTTTCTGCATGGTAGAATTCGCAGAGACCATCTTAGTCTGCTCCTGTACCGAGACTTGCTTTTTAACGTTTTCGTGTCTCTAAAATGTAATTAACATGTAAAGTTTCATTAGCAGTTTACATTTGTTATCCGTGATATTAACATACCGAAAATAATAAGGTTGGTGATTTTTCGTATGAATCGAAGCATGTTCGCACGTTTCGAATAGTAGTGGTAATTTTGTTTTGCAAAGATGTATTTTTAAAGATGTATTGGTTGCGTTGCCGTCGTTCCTAAACCATTTTGCTCGATTCTCTTAATTTCTGTTAGCTGCTCAACAGGATTTTGATGTTCAATAGCATTTTATTGCTTCAAACAGCAAACAGCTTACGACGATATTCGGGTGATGTGGTCATGGCTGTGGAAGCTGGCGTTACAAATTTGGTATTAAATAAATTTTGATTAGCCTTACTTGTAGGGTTGAAATTGTATTAAATGCTGAGTGTTGAAATCGCAGTGTACGCACTTGATGTTTGCGCCGTATTTTGTATTCTGGATTTGCGATTACTGTAGTAGTTCAGTGGTTGATGTAAGCTTTCGGCCAAATTCACCGACTCACTCTCGATATCCATTCCGATACTAGTCGGGTACGATAGTGTACCAGAAAATCTGGATCCGCCAACCATTTTATTCCCTGTTTTCATCGTTTTTACACTGTTTACTTCGCACTTATTTAAAATTATGGGTTTGTTTTGATGTCACATAATTTTCACTTACGTATCGAAGGGTTGCTACGGTAACTATTTGAAACAAATAACAGACTCATCAATGTTGCTAGTTTCGTGCATTTTTTAATGAAAATCAGATTTGACAGTACCAGTTACCTGAGTCACTGAGGGGTAGTCAGATTTGTGATACAGTTTTGGAATGCAAGTGTCTAGTCGTGTCGTTGGCTATATCTTGACTGTTCCTCAACAGATCCTAAAAATTTTAGCAACCACGAATAACCCCAAGTTTGAAGATATCTTTAGACACCACTAGATGCCAGAATCGGTTGAAAATACTACACTATACACATGTCTCATTTTCAGACATGTTTTGATGTCAAGAACAATGGTTGAAAAAATATGTTTATGTCGAAGTATTTTCACCAATTATGTACAAATCATGTCTAACAAAAGGCATATAAGGTGATTGCAGTAGCTCAATTACTAATTACTTAGAAAATTATGACTTTGTTCATTTTACCATCAATTTTCTACCATTCATCGAGTGAACATAGATGGCCATATTTTCGCCCTTTATCGCTTTCCCGTTTAAAATCATACTCATGGATCTTTGTTGAACATTTGCTGTTTTTTTCGGATCAAAGATAGGTAATGACAGATTGCTCGAAAGCTCAGAATTGTCATATTCGTTACTGACAAAAGTCTTATGAAGGACTACCGCGTTTATATGTCCTCTAATAAAGTGGAGATCGCCGGTGTGGTCACCGATTCGAGTTTATCGTTCGGAACTAGCTGCTTCAGTGGGTGCACAGGACGGAGCAAAATAGTGTGCCCCTTCAAGCTCGTGACTTTTGGCAGAACTGCTTTGCGTTTGATTACATCTTCTTTGACACGGATCGTCTGCCTGTTCTGATGTAAGTATCGTGCGCCATGCATTGCACTAAATAAATGAAATGGACCATTGTAGCAATAAGGATCTGTGTGACAATTTTGCAGAAATCAGGCGGATGACTCTTGCATTGGGAATGCTGTAATGTGTGTGTATTGTGGGGAGAGTCAAGATGATCTATTACCTTGCTCCGCGTACAAACAGTGCCCGAGGAATCTGAGGCATTCCCTTGAAGGCGCTCTAAGTACTCTTTGGTAGAAATACTAAAAAGAGCTACTCCAGCTCAGGAAGGGTGTGACTCTTAAGATCCTCATGTAAGAACATATTTTACTGTTGCTAAAATCTTTAGGCAGCTGATTCGTGATATTTATTTTTTCAACTTAGTGCAAGACTGGTAGGGGTTGGGTTGGGCACCGATAACTTTGTTATATTGTGGAGTTTCTTCCGGCATCGAGAAGATTCCAATTCATGCGCTACGGCATGGGTTGCAATCGTTGCAATCTAGATGATAGTTGTTCTAGCATATTCCACGATCTTCGATACAACTTTAAGAAGGTGGCATGTTATGAAACTAAGAAAATGTGCAATTAATTAGCAATAATTTTTGCTATTTTTTGAATTTGAAATCCTTGCGTGTCGTACAATTTTGCGTCCCAAATTGATTTTCTTTTTCAGTTCAATTTCTGTACGATAATTGTGGACGTGCCTGGAAATGGCACACTTACCCCGATTTATTATTTGACTTATCCTCACTTGTATATAGCAGATCAAGATTCCAGCGCCCTCCTAAGGTTGGCGCCCTTGGCGGGGGCCAACTCGGCCAACCGCACGCTACGGGCCTGCTCCTCAATATACGGGTCTTATTTTTTAAATTTTGTAGAAACCCCGTTTTGAAGAAAAACTGATGGGAAACAACAAAAATTTCACTTTTGACTAAGTTTTCACGGTTCTGCCGCTTTTATAATCCAAAATTTGTACAAACTGACTCTCCAAACTTCTCCATTTAGATCTTCAGAAAAGAAAAAAATGCTAATACAAATTTAAACCAGTTCAGGAGCACTTTACCACTCATAAATTTAAAATTTTACCCAAAATCGACCAATTTTTCAAAAAAACCAAAAGTCGGTAGGGTGCGTTTAGTCTCTCTCATATAAAGGCTATGCAATCACTGAAAAAATGGACTTTTCAACCGAGGCCCGGTGGGCCTATTGTCATATACCATTCGATTCAGTTCGTCGAGATCGGCAAATGTCTGTGTGTGTATGTAGGTGTGTGTGTATGTGTGTGTGTGTGTGTCATTTAAACTCACACAATTTTCTCAGAGATGGCTGAACCGATTTTCACCAACTTAGTTTCATCTGAAAGGTATAACGCTCCCATAAGCTGCTATTGAATTTTTAGTTGATCCAACTTCTGGTTCCGGAGTTACGGGTTGAAGAATGCGGTCAAACAGCAAATTTTTATATAAACTGGTACAACCATGATGTCCAAATGACGTAAAACATATAAAATGGGTTCAACATTACTCTAGTTTCCGGGTCTGGATCACTAATGATAAATCAAAGCAGCTTTGACCACATTGGCCACCTATGACGGTTCATGACGCCCCTGGGGAACCCGCCAAGTTCCTAAGCTAATATCACACCCATTCCCCAACGAATTCTCTACCGATTTTTACAAACTTGATTTCAAATGAAAGATACAGTAATACCATTAACTGCTGCTGAATTTCATTCGGTTCTGACTTTTGCTTCCGGAGTTACAGGGGTGTTAGTAAGGATACACTGGAATTTCCCATATAAATCGGTACAATCGTAATACCTCAGAGGCTAAAAACTATTGAAATGGTCACCAAATTACTTCCAATCGCAGATCTAGATCACTGATTGCCAATCAAACATTCTATGAATATATTGTCCACTATCGACGATTTCGGAATTCCGGGCATATTCCACAATTAAAGTAACATCGGTTCTTCGGTGATGACTGAACCGATTTTCTCAAACCAAGTCTCAAATGGAAGGCAAAATATGCAGTTGAGTATTGCGTCGTCGCCCCTCCCCCCGCCTTGCCCGGGCACCTCCCTCCTTCATCACTCCCCTCCCCTTGGACCACCCTCACGCCCGCATTTCCTTCATCCACCCTGTATACCGATATAAGATGAAGGATTTCTGACGCATCCTCCACTCCCACTCTACCCGTTCCCTCCACTTTCAAACCCATTCCACCAACATTTCAAAATATAATCACATGAAGATAACATTGAACTCATGCTGATTAAGCTAATTAAATATTATTCTTTTGCCTTTCTCATATAGAAAGTTTATGCAATTGCTCCAAAAACCGACTGTCTAACCGAGGCCCGGAGGGCCGAGTCTCATATAACATTCGACTCAGTTCGCCGAGATCGCAAAATATCTGTGTGTATGTATGTGTGTATGTATGCATGTATGTATGTATGTGTGTATGTGCGGATTTGTTAACAAAATGTCCACATCGGTTTCTCAGAAAGGGTGAACGGATTTTTACAAACTAAGATTCAGATGAAAGGTATAATATTCCCATAGGTTGCTATTGAATTTCATTTTCAACCGACATCTTGTTCCGGATTACGAGTTGAAGAGTATGGTTACAAAACAAAATTTGTTGATTTGTCCACATCGGTTTCTCGGAATTTTCTGAACCGATTTGGCAAACTTGATTTTAAATGAAAGGTCCATCAGCTGCTGTTGATTTTTTTGTGGATCCGAGTTCTGGTTCCTGAATTACAGGGTGATACGTACGATCACACAGCAAATCCCGATTCTAACGAATTCTGCGATGAATGTAAAAAGGTGAATTTTTTTCCAAAATGTGAACACAACTGTTGAATTCGTAGATCTAGGTCACCAACAGTTATTCAAAGTCTCTTTGGCCACACTGGCCACCATCGACGGATCCGGAAGCATCCAAATTCAGAATAACGGTTATATTGGTTTCTCGAAAATGGCCAGACCGATTTGATCAACTTAGTCTCAAATGAAAGGTGTTGCGTCCCCGGAAACTGATATTAAATTCCATCTTCATCCGACTTCCGGCTCCGGAGTTACGGGTTGTGGAGTGCGATCACATAGAAAACTCCGATTCAAACCGATACCGCGATGAATGCAAAAAGGTGCTCTTATATACTACCCATGATCGCATAGTTGTCCCGTTTTCTATGGGATTTCCTATCTTTATGGGACTGATATGCGATCATGGGCAGTATATACTTACCAAGTGTAATAAGAATGAAAGACATTTCCATAATGTTACATTGTACGAACCAGCTATCAAATCATAGTTTGGAGAAATGAGAAAGGCACAATTGCACCTCTAGGTGGATTAAAACAGGTTTTATCCCTATTTTCGCAATAAAAAGACGTTCGATTTATTGACATTTCTTTCATCTGAAGTACCGAATAAATCTTCAAGGTATCTATTACAAAGTCGCAATTTTTGTCTCCGGAAATGTTTTTCCCTGCAGGGAATATTTGTAAGTTTATCAGCAATTGAAAAATGTTTAATTTATTTACTTTAAATTGAATACATTCAAAAATCCAATTGAAATATCATATTAAAAAAAAGTTGTCCTAAAAATTTTTGCGAAGAAATTTTAAATTGCTGCAACTTAAAATTTTCAGAGATGCAAGCTATCGTCATGCACAAGATATTAAAATTTATTTTTTTTTAAAACAATTTTATGTCGAAATAATCTATGTCGAAATTGCAGATTCTGTTCAAAATTCGGGCCCTACCCATCTCTAGAACTCCGGGTCCGGGGAGAAACACCAAGTTCCACTCTCTCGTCGGGCCCGTGGAGAAATATAGTATAGTGCTTAATTTAACATTGGTTTCCTAAGCCAAATCAAGTTTCAACTTTATTTGTTCTCATCTGCTTAAACAGAACTTCTTCTCTTGCGGGACATCACGCTTGATTGTGTCGTCGTCTTTGGAGCTAGGTTCAATCCGGCGCTTAGTCCTGTCACTGAGTTAATGTCGGGTTCTGATGTGATGGAGTCAAAATGCAAACTCAATAACTAAAATAATCATTAGGTTTAACTTAACTTTTGATTTAGTTCTTTAACTCATAGCTAGAAGTTTCTTGCTTCTAGAAACCAAATTGATCCGTCCTCGAACAAAACCGTAAGTTGGCTGAAACTGACACTAACGCAGAAGGCCGTTATACATTTTGAATCCGATCATAAGAATGATTTTTTGTTTATATACTCGTCCAGGTAGTGTTTCCTTTTTGGACCTATCGTCTATTAGAGCGGCCAAGTCGGTCCACCAAATATTGATGAGACGAAATCGAAACGTTAATCCACATTTTTCTAAATTTATAGGTATTGCACAAAATTGTTATGGTCTATTTTTATAGGGAGTAATATACAAAACAAAAACCATAATAAGATAAAATTATTATGCAGGAAAGAGGAACATTTTCTTATTTTCTAGTGTATACTAATCGAGGGTAAAACTTTGCAACACATGGATAAGATCTTACTATTGAGATCCTCACTGCTGAAATGATTTCCGTACGCATGCTGAGCACCGACATCCCATACACCGAAACGTTAAACTGTTTCCACTTCAACTTCCCGTCAGCTTCGTCGGCAAAAACCAAAGAGCGACGAGCAAATCTGCAATCATTCATGCACCGCTGGGGAAAAAAACAATCTCCGCAAGAACATGCCCAAAAATGCTACCGATATTTAGTGTGATAAATTGAATCTTTCGGAACCGTTGAAAGGGACGATCCGCCGCGCTACTCGATACTATCGCCAGTGACTTCCTTTTTCAGTGCCCATTCATAAAAGTGGTAACTTGACGATGTACCGTGTCCGTTGTTTGGTTCAATATATGTATGTTCCTACTATATACCTTCACCATTGCACAGCGCAGCCAGCGACTCGGATTTATTGGATCCCTCCAAGAGATACCTACCTTTTTCCGCTTCATTAATTGCAGTAAAATACGTTCCTTTTGTTCCACCGGTTTTCTTAGTTTTGCGAGCATCCGAGCAAACCGTTGCAAATCGATTAACCCTCGCTGTTTGGAAATTTCAATTCGAATCCACCTGCTCGGGAAATAGTCCAGATTTTTTTTTCGATTGAACAGGGTGCATTTTCGTTGTTTTAGCTTACCATGTAGAATCTATTTAATTATATCACTTAGCAATCCCACGGTAGGGGATAGTAAAAATAAAACTTTTGAAGTGCATAAATCAAAAGAGCCAACAATTAAAATAGATTTTCTCTGAAACATTCACACATTTCCCCGCAAAACCCCGGAGGTGATCTAAAATATCAATTACGGGTCAATAAATTGCAATTTTTCACCACCAACCAACCTCCCTTCCAGCCGCCTGCAAAAGGGGTCGAATGAATGAATTGGCTCCAGCTAGTTCTCCGGTTCGATCGGTCCGTTGAGATAAATCGCGGCCCTAGCATTTGTCCACACACTCGTAAGCTGTCAAAGAGCTGTTGGCCGCGTCGGGACTTTCCGCTGCAACACTGACATCGACACCGACGCGCCGCGACCTGTTAGTTCTGCAGCGCATAGTAAATAAAGCAAACAATGCCATTATAAATTTCGAGCCTCGGCGAAACCGGGAATATTAAATGAATTATTGATTGTGGTGTAAAATTTATTACCCGCATGTTTGAACTATGGAATAAAATGGGAGGACAGGATCGGGCAATTCTGATCGAGCATTTAACTATTTTTCTTGTAGGAATTGTCCGATATCAATGGTCAAAAGTTTCCAAATTTTGAGGTAGTAATCTTTCACATTAGATGTATCGGTCAATAGTAAAGCACGTGTCCGTACTCTTGAAATACAATGCCTACTCTAAATGCATTCCACTGCTTGAAATGAAAAAAAAAACGCGGCTCCCCTACGAAAAACACTTGATTAATACACAACCAAAGTGAGAGGATTCTGGCATTCGTTCCTTCGGGAGATTGCGCAAGGTAGACAGAGGCCAGTATGGTTTTTTTTGGTTTCAACTTCTACTTTACTGCCTTCGAAATCTGCGCTGAAAACGTGTTATTAGCATGCCCCGAGGAAAGCTGCCCGGCTGCCGTTCTTGAGCCAAAGTTGGAGCCAGAGACCAAACACGTAACAGCATCAGCAACAACAGCAACAACAACAACGTCAGCTTCAATTTCAACCGGCCGTTTTTTATGCTGCCAGCTTTGCTGTTGTTGTTTTGTTTTTTGTGGGCTAACTCCAATCCTTCCAGCTATCGGAATGCATTGAACCTTTTGGGGCCGGCTGCTGGCTGCCGTTTCTAAACCGGATCCAGCAGGTAAAGACAAAATCTGCCGTGATAAGAGGAAATTAAGTAAATTCCAGCGAGGGATAACAGTGCTGGTAGGTGCAGTGCCGGCGAGAAGAGAACCGCGGTGAGAGAGTAGCTATTAACAAAAGATTGTAAACATTAAGTTGTAATTATGGAGCTTTTAATTACCGTCACGCGTTGACTTTGATTTGCGTGTTGACTGAGGATTGAGTGGGAATTGTATGCACTTGCTTAGTTTGATATCATAGAAAAATGTAGCTATTCTTCAGTTTGATGGGAACATAAATACGTAATTGTCTCAATTGCTCCTAAAGTATGTTGAACAACTAATCGTCAGCGGTTCTAACATTCAGGTTAATATTCCCTCTTGAAATAGTCTTTCATTTTCACGTTGATCCAAGTTCTGAAAAAAATTGATTCTTTTTCCCTGTTCCATCAAACGGAACTCACCTGCTGCAGTCGAATTTATGTTTCGACTCATTTGACCGAACATGATCGGAGATGATCGCAATCAATTCGTAACGGACTGCACAAAATGCAAGAGGCAGGTGTATTTTTTTTAAATCAGCTGTAAACTAAACAAACGGTGCACCCCTACTAACGGACAACATGCGATGATAAATAAAAAAAACTGACTGCAGCTTTCCGGTTTTCGTGCTCGACCGTTTTGTTTTAATATAGTATTGCATAGTTGCAGTGAAACCGTAGATGATGTTCCGAAGGCTAATGATGGATTTGCTTTTCAAATCTAATAATTGATCAATCGTACCTAATTAACGGAAAATTAGTTTGAAGTTGTTAGCTTACTTCGAACATTAACTAGTAGATATAAATCCTAACTAATAACCAAGAACGAATTATTATTGTTTGTGGCACCGTGTGGTTATTCAATTGTCCTGCACATCAATAATCGGTTATTAGATATTCCGAACTAGATGGTCAAGTTCCGCAGTAGAGTGTAGTACCAGGGATTTGCTTTTCAAGTGCTATAGTCACTACAGCATGCCGTGTACGTGACGAAACACGGGCGAGTCTCGTTCTAATCAAAGGAAGGAAGGCGGCTAACGAATCAAAATCTTGGCGGGTTTGTACTGTTTCTTTGTGTACCATTCGAAAAGCAGGAAATCCAACATCCGATCACCATTCGTATCGGCCGATTGTAGTGCTGTCCTGTGTCTGGATGTTGTTCGAGAAAATGTGTTCATTTCGCCTCGTGAACCCGCGCAACTGCAACTTTTACAAGTGGGTCAAATTTACTCTTAGAGTTTGGCTTTTAAATGCATTAGTGTATGGTTCGATACTATATGTACCCAGAGATGTATAATTAGATATTGATGTGGAGTACGAGTGTGTTTGCTTTCATTCCACCGCATACATACAAAACCGTGTGGTATCCGGCGGGCTACATTTTTTTGCGCTATTTCGGCCAAGAATTGAACCAGTGAGAACCTGCTCCCATGGCGTTATAAGCGACTAACAACATGCTAGGAGTTCCTTGGTCAGGCCCGTAGCCAGGATTTTCTTTCGGGAGGGGCTTAAAATTTATTGCATAAAGTTTATAGTTCTGATGACGTCTTGATATGATCACTAAAAACTAAATGAAATTTTGAAAAGTTCTCAATGAAAACAATTCCAAATCTAAGACAATTCTAAAAATCAATTGAAGCTGTTGACCTAACGCACCAAAGCCCTACGGAAGGCGTAAGGGTCTTTCGAAAATGAGAAAATCAGATAGAAACTATAGAAGAGCTGCTTTTGAGGCGATTTCAATTTATTGAATCCTTTTCGCTCTCTTTTTCTCCGTGATCTCTGATCATCTCTCTTATTTTATTACATAACGACAAAAATAAAACGAAAGACTGTCATATACTGAAAACATGAAATCGAAACAATAATCCCTTATTGACTTATATACTCAACTAATTACAACATTTTAGTCGCTCTCCGCGATAGCCCACTGCACTATGGTCCCAAAGCTGTATTTAGGAAGACAAAACTGTTTGCGCCAAAACCGTTGGTTTTAGATATATAGTATCTTCGGCAAACTTTGTTAGTATTTTCTTGCCGATATTTTTATATTAGTTGAATTAGGATGGTCCTTGTCGTTAGGGTGTTCAAAGTATCAACTTCTTAGATATGTAAAATTCAGCTAAATAATATTCCACAAAGTTATAAATCAATCAAATTGAAGCAACTTTTCTAAAGAAACTATGTGGCTATCTCTAATCGTTCATATGCTATGTTTTTTGCAATATTTAAGGTGGGATGGCTCTTTAAAAATTGGTTTTCTATCAATATCTTTTTATGTGTTAATTTCTCGCTAATATTTTGTTCTAGAAGTTTTTGGAACTTTAGTAAATACACATTTTTGCTGAAGCAATGAAGTTTCTATCTCTTTTGTTTGCATAGTTACAGGCGATTTTCAAGACAAAAATGGTTTTTTTCAAAGCTATATATCTTCTAACATTGCAAATGGATTTTCAATCTTTTAATTTAATTTGAAAGATCGGAACTTTTGTAGTTTTTGGTGAAAAAACTGCGGGAGCATTATTTCTGTAAAATAAATAATTAATTTTTGAAAATGGTGTATTTTTCAACAAAAATCGTTCATAACTTTTCAAATAGACGAGATAATAACTTTGTTACTTCAGCAAAAATCTTCGCCATGCAAAGTTCTAAAAGTGCTGCAATCAAAGTATTTACGATAAATCAATGTATGAAGTGACAAATGAAAAATAGTGATTTTAAGAGGTCACGTTTTCATCGCTCAATCTTTTATGGTAAAATCAACTGAGAAATAGTCAATGTGTGTTATAATGAAAATCTATTGAATATATGACACTGTTTGAAAACACAACATTTTACCGTACAACTACATGTTAGCATGAATTCACAATAGTGTTAATAGCGTACTATAGTATACTCTAAATAAAAGTTATCTATTACGAGGCCAATAGAGCAAGTACCGTCATCATGCATTATATAGATGCTAGGGAATTATGCTTTATGAGTTATTTTACCAGTTCGCGGTTAGCGATTTTCAGACCTCTTACTTTTATTGGTTTTGAAGTAACAAAAATTGAGAATCTTTCCTTGACTTAACCACAGCCGTCATTATAGTAGATAATTAATTTATACTTTCAAACATTGCATAAATGTTGGAAAAGCATACAATAATTTCCGCTGCTATGAATAACAAACTCGTTTAAAGATTTTATTTTAAGATAACAAGATGTGAACTAAAACATTTTCTTTCTAGCACTCGTTTTGAGCACTAGTCCAAACCAAAAAGGATTTACTTAAGTGAGCATAGATAACTTTTATTGGCCGATTTAGAATTAACGATAGTTTGCAGCTAACACTACTGTAAATCCACTGTACTATTTAGATGTACGGTAGATTGTTCTTTCAAAAACGACAAACCCAATAGAATTGCCATGACATTCGGTATTATCACACTCAATGACTATTTCTCAGTTGATTTTTCCATAAGAGATTGAACGTTGAAAACGTGATCCCTTAAAATCACTATTTCTCATTTGACACTTCATACATTGATTTATCGTAAATACTTTGTTTGCAGCACTTTTAGAACTTTGTATGGCGAATACTTTTGCTGAAGAAACAAAGTTATTATCTCGTCTATTTCAAAAGTTATAAACGATTTTTGTTGAAAAATACACCATTTTCAAAAATTAATTATTTATTTTACAGAAATAATGCTCCCGCAAGTTTTTTCACCAAAAACTACAAAAGTTCCGATCTTTCAAATTAAATTAAAAGGTTGAAAATTTATTTGCAATGTTGGAATATATATAGCTTTGAAAAAAACCATTTTTGTTTTGAAAATCGCCTGTAACTATGCAAAAAAAGAGATAGAAACTTCATTGCTTCGGCAAAAATGTGTATTTACTAAAGTTCTAAAAACCTCTAGAACAATGTATTAGCGAAAAATTAACACATAAAAAGATATTAATAGAAAACCAATTTTTAAAGAACCACACTACCTTAAATATTGCAAAAATCATAGCACATGAACCATTAGAGATAACCACATAGTTTCTTCAGAAAAGTTGCTTCAATTTGATTGATTTATAACTTTGTAGAACACTATGTAGCTAAATTTTATATATCTAAGAAGTTGATACTTTGAACACCCTAACCACAAGGACCACCCTAATTCAACTAATATAAAAAAATTGCCAAGAAATTACTAACAAAGTTTGCCGAAGATACTATATATCTAAAACCAACGGTTTAGGCGCAAACAGTTTTGTCTTCCTAAATACAGCTTTGGGACCATAGTGCACTGATGTCTGTTTACTGTATCGTCACGTCGTTCTGAAATTTACATAGACATTAATTGTAAACCATCGAAAGCGACTAAAATGCTGGTACTGGTTGCAACATTAAGTTTATTGTGATTGATTGACTAATGTGTGGTTTGGCCGATGGAAAGTAAGCGTAAAATCACGATTTTCTTGTTGATTGTTCGATTTACCGGACTAACAGTGTTTTAATACGTAACGCATTTCCCTCATAAAATGCAATTGAGTGTCAATAGAAATACTATTACAGTAAATTAACGCGAAAACCAAAACTGTCTTCTCGGCTATATTGTCATCGGCTAATTGAAATATTTTTGTCTAGCTCACGTGAGTGAGATGCCTGATGTTTATATTAACTCTTTCATGCCCAACTTTTTTCCTGTGCATACAGGGGCCCAAATATTTTTCCTTAAAAACGGAGGGGTAAAAAAACATGAAAAACCTTTTTCCATAAATATAGGTGCTTCCATCGCTGTGCTAGAAGCGGCGCAAGTTTTACCTTCCAATGATTAATACAATTTTCCTAGAATTTTTACAATAGAACAATTACGTGTAAAATGTAGTCAAAGACGGTCTAAATTGATAGGTTTTATTAGTTTTCAATAATGTTGCAAAATAACGAAGATATATGAAAATTTCATTTTTCGTCGTCAACGTATACTGTCCCTGGTAGCACTGCTCCATCGGAATCCAATCAATCTAATTGTAATAACCTCAATTTTAGAGCTAATACTTGTAACTTTTAGTGCTCAAATGAAAGGTAATAGTCACATTTATTAGCCTTACTTGTTTTTGGGAGCAATTCTTGCATACACAAAAGTTATAGCAGCTTAAAAGCGTTGTTGTCCATAAACAACATGGGTTAGGCGTACACTTTATTCTGGCCAATATCTAGCATAAAATATGAGTTTTGTTAGGCGCAATTACTAGCGATAAATGCTCATTTTGAGACATTTTTGTGCTCGGTTTTCTATATTATTTCAACATTTTTATTATCTAAAACGTTTATTTGATTCGGTTCAATGTATTAGCTAAATGAATCCTTGGGTCTTAACCCATTCATGCCCATGTTGTTTGTGGACAACAACGCTTTTGCGCTGCTATAACTTTTGGTGTAGGCAAGAATTGCTCCCAAAAACAAGTAAGGCTAATAAATGTGACTATTACCTTTCATTTGAGCACTTCAAGTTACAAGTATTAGCTCTAAAATTGAGGTTATTACAATTAGATTGATTGGATTCCGGTGGAGCAGTGCTGCCAGGGACAGTTTACGTTGACGACGAAAAATGAAATTTTCATACATCTTCGTTATTTTGCAACATTATTGAAAACTGATAAAACCTATCAATTTTGACCGTCTTTGACTACATTTTACACGTAATTGGACTATTGTAAAAATTCTAGGAAAATTTTATTAATCATTGGAAGGTAAAACTTGCGCAGCTTCTATTACTGCGATGGAAGCACCTATCTTTATGGAAAAAAGTTTTTCGTGTTTCTTGACCCCTCCGTTTTCAAGGAAAAAATATTTGGGCCCCTGTATGCACAAGAAAAAAGTTAAATATTTTTCAATAATGTGAACAATTAAAACGATGGTGTCCTACAGATCTTGTACGAGGGACTAGCGATTGCGCGTGGAGACCCGTTTACTAGGCTGGGAAACCAACCGCGCCTTGGTGGTCGTACCACGCCTTGGTGGTCGTACATTTCTATCTCGTACACTTCCGTAGTATCATCGTGGTTACTGACATGTCCATGTTCGCGAATATCTGATTTCAACTTTGTTTCGCCCCCTTACGGGTCACGAGTGTAGATTGCCTCTATGATGGTGCTGATTGTAACTTTGAGATACTAGACGCAGCTTTTACCGTCAATATTATCAGAACAGCAGCCACAAATTTGGCAATAGTTTGTTTTTCAGGAAATAGTATTGGAGACTTAATTATATTATCGCATTATATTTCGTACGTGTAGGGTCAGCTAGGACGACCAAGATTCTCAGCACAAAAATGCCATTTAATATATGAGGAATCACTTTCTAGATGTGTCCTTTATAATGATTCCCATTTTTCCAAATGTGACAGGAATCTTTTCACCCAGCCAGCCTTATTGATGCTGTTCATGTACCCCCAAAAGAGTTGTACAAAATGCAGAGAAACACCATATGCGTTCCAAACTGGAGGCTTTATAGGCATATAGCTGCTGAAATTGACTATTCCTGTCAATAACATACGCCTTGAATACGATTACTTCTGGTATTAAAGCGATTCTAGAGAAAACACTTATAGGCGCATAATCGACCAAAATCTCACATTTTATACGATGTCAATAACTCGTTTACGATTCCGGAACATTATATACGGTTAACTATATTTTATCGATAAAATAAGGACATGTTTAGAAACACATTTCGATATTTTGTACATCTCAAAGTCGGATTCGAACTTGCGACGTCTAAGTTGTAGCACAGAGACGACCACACAGACTTATTTCAATAATGAGAAACTAGGCAATATTTTGTAATCATCGTACTTCGTTTGTAAGTGAAGAAACGTTACCGATAAATCTTCGCCATATATTAAAACATCTGAAAGAAGTCGTAAAAAACTTCTGAAAATCCGTATTTATATATGTGACGATATGTTGAATCGTATCTAACTTTTTGAAGTCGTTGTGATGTATGTCCAAGTCGTACATAAGTTTGTGTTGTATAATGAACACATACACCCAAAGAAAATATCTCTTGCAATAGCTGCAAGCGACAATCACTTGCAAATAATGTTACCATCGTTTGCAATTTTGCAGTGAAAGCCGCTTGAAATTGTTGCAAGCATATAAAATCACTTCATCTCTCGCTATACGTACGTACGTTTCTTCAACACACTGTCAAAGGATTTCCACCACATTCACGTGCCTATCCTGGGTGTTATAGCAACGCACGGCGAGTTTTTATTTTCCGTCTCTTTGTTTTCATTCCTCACCAACATCATGAAACGCAGTTTTTTGGCTTATTCATGACATATGAGATAGCATCAAATTGTGAATGTGCTGATTGTACGTGTTTTAACGCTCTATCCACATGCGCAAGATAAAACAGTGCCTATAGTCAGTGCTACGATGCGCAAGGACGTGAGTTCAAATCTTGATGCGCCATTTACTTTTTCTTAATCGTGAAATCAGCCAAGTGTTTATAAACGACTTTTATGCATTCATAATTATCTGATAGCATGGTTGGATGGATTGGGTATTGGTTAGGGATCTGCTGGCGTAGGGCTCATTTTACAATGCCAGCTGTCTTTTTTATCTAACTCAAATTGCTCACCAATACACATACGTCGCTAATATATAGGCAAAAATCGTTTTTTCTGTTTCTTGCACATTACCAGAGTTCGCGCCTCTGTTCAGCTCTAATAACTGCCAAGTAAAATTATTCACACTATTCCATCACAATCGAGCAGAATCTCCAACCGGTAAGAACATTCCAGAATAAACTGTCAGATATTTGACTCGCATACAACAGTAGCAACAATAGCAACAGCAGCAGGCGCGGTAATGCATCATCGTCAGTGAGCGAATGTTCCACGCGTTTCTAGAACGCGTGGCGTGTAATATAAATGCGTGCGTTCTGCGCATCGCAGGAACCAATTTTATTTCAACAAGTGTGAAGTACAAGTCAAGAGTGAAAATAAAAGAGTAAAGTGTGAAGTGTAAAACAGTGCTTTCCATTCTAATTAATCACATCCAGTAGTAAGTGGTTTTCCAACATACAGTCCGCTAAAGTTGTTTGCGGTTTGTTTTGAGTGGTCCATCCAAGAGTTTTATTTGTCTGCGGACAAGTGTAAACATAGCCAGCCACCAACAGCAAGCTGCAAATTTCCCACACCAAGTGCCATCCCTAGGCCCGAACGCTTGCAATTTTCGCTTCGTATTAATGTAAGCAATTCTTATCGGGTACGTTTTGGGTGTAACAACAACTTTGAAAAGCTATAAATCCGACAGTCTTTGGTGAAACTGATATAAAATTATCTTTCTTCTAATTTTTCTTCTAATAAAATATCTAATATCTATCTGAAATAGACTAACTAACGATTTTGATTTTTTGTAGACAAATTTTCGAGTCTTTTTCTACATTAATATACGATTTGTGGTTTGCTGGGAAGTAAGTGGTATCAGATCTTGTAGCCGAACATTGATTTTCTCATCGTCCATATGTATGAGGATCACCACGTGTTACAAGTTTTTATGAAAAATGACTGGTTTCGCCTCGCTTAATGTGTTGAATGATATCAGCACTGAATGTCTGACAGCAAATATTTCACATTATGAATATTCGGTCTTATGCGAAAAGACTGGAAGTCAATTACCTCCGTATTTGGCTGGAGCACCATTTCTTGCTTCTGTGACTCAATCATCCGACGGATCACCTCAGCAAGAATTAAAGTAATAGTTTCTTCTGTTCTTCCGACGAGTCACACAACGCTGTCTTCGGTGGATCGAAATAGCAATCTTCCTCATCATTCTCCTATTAATTTGTTCAAACCAAACAAGATACATTTTTTTGGGGGTCACCGAAAAACATGCTGTTTCTTATATTTAATTTTGAAAAATTTCGCGAGGGGCTTTAGCCCCGTAGTCCCCCTCTAGCTACTTGCCTGTCCTAGGCCAAGGTATTGATCCGTACCGAAAATTTAATCTGGACGCACCTTAAGGTTTTGCATCATAGTCTTTATCTATTCATTAGTCTTCATTGAATCACTGACTTATAGTTACCTTTTCTGATTCGCTATTCCCAATTTTGTACGTTTTGGGTCACTTCTAACGGTTGTACAATAGCCTTATAGGATGAAGTCTAATTCTACACTAAGTGACAGTATATATTAATATACCGGCTCTTCCACGCCAAGGTATAACTTTCAAACCTTTGGTTTAAAAACTGAATGTAAAAATAACAAACTTTCAAGTAAGATTTTTTTTTAATTGGTCCAAGATTAAACTGTCGAATTACACAAAAAGTTTCTTGTGTGGCAAGCGATCTGTAGATGTATCAAAACAAGACTGCTTTTTAATTAAGTCTGAAACTGTCTACCGACAAATCTACATTGACGAATACCTCCGAAGGTGACTCCTTGAGGTCTCATGAAGGTCTGAGACTACACAGCAAAAAAAAAAATCATGTAACTACGTCTTGCCAGATTCGCATAAAAGGAGCGTCCCAATTCACATAAATTGTAAATGTAAGATGTTCGGCTTTTCCTAGGTCGTTCAGGCTGACTTTTACATCAAAAGAGTCACAATATTCAATTTTACATATCATAGCATGTAAAATCCTATTATCGGACAGAAAAATACGTCGCTGCGTTGTTTACGTCAAATGTAATTTTCATTTTTTAAGAGTGTAGCTTTGTACCTCTTTTGCCTTCTAAAAACAGTGGTAAATATTTTAACGATTCAGAACTTCACTCTGTCAGAAATTGTAGGTCTATTGGAAACTAAAACTTCGTAAAATCGCACTCTTGGGCCTTTCTTCAAAATCATCCAGTGCAGTACTTACAGTCGGTCTTTGCCAGTATTCTTCTCCCACCCATTCTTCTTCTGGGCCGCCGATGTATCAAGAGCCCTTGTCGTTGTATTTATTATATTTATTACGCCTAATAAACACATCGTTTGCAATTAGGCATTTAACCAAACTATGGAAACGTGTCTGATAGAGAGAGTGGAGATGCCAACTTGTCATTAACATTTCGCAGTGAATTTTTTTCACATTCATCTTTTATATTTTTTGTACGCTTTCTTTGTACTGCAAACTTTGGAAATGATTGTTGAAGTGTTTTCTGTTTTCGGTCACCGTTGGTGAATGCTATCGTTTTTAGATTGATGTTTTTCGGTGATTATATATTGAATTATTGAAGTGTTAATAAGAAACAATACTTTCGATGGCCGGCTGTTCGGAGTTCAAATTGCTCGTTTCAAATTCTCGGAAATTTATTGGCCCATCTCAATAAACACGTGAGATTTTCTACAATAATGCCGAATGTAAAATGCAGAATGCATGATTTGATTTGAGTGCGCTTCTAGTGCGAGCCCGTCGCCCTTGGAACAGCTTTTGCATATACCAATTCTTTTGTCGTTAATCCTTAAACACATTTAGTTTGTGATTGTTATTTTTTACTTCGCATTTCGTCGCTGTTGTGCTATCTTATGACAAGCGCCATTTTGCACATTTCGAGAAAAACGATTTTTAAAGTTTGAGTTTGAATATCATGAAACTTATAAATGGTAGAAACAATTCAGAGAAGACAATTGATGCTTCTGCTTATTCTGTATTAATCTCTCAAATATTACAAAGATCGGTTGACTATGTCGCGAGTTTTCACTTAAAATGTAAACAAAAGTCGCACTCATACGTGTCATAGGTGTGTATTGATGGAAAAATTTGTATGACGTGTCATAATCGTGCATGAAAAATTTTCCATAGAAAAAAATCACCAATTATGAACTTTTATTATGAATAAATTATCTTTGGTTTAATTTGGTCTATAAACAATCGGTTAGATGCATTTTGAAGGAAATAAGTCAGGGAATCCAGAAAATATAGTTATTGTTGGTTACAGTGTTGCCAAATAGGAATTATTTCTAGTTTAAAGCTAAAACTGCGTTTTTCTCCCAATACATGTATTTTTCTTTTGAAAATTATTATGCCATTGTGTCCCTTCGACATTTTTACACAAAAAAGCAACTAAAACTTCGTTATAACTTGCGCCAATCCCAAGATATAATGATTTGAAGCCAAAAACTCGCAATTTCTAATCACTTTTCTCGCTATATTTCAGTAACTAAGTAAAATTTCAAAATTTTGGAAACGCCATCTTGTAGAGATTCGTTAGACGAGTAATGTGGCATATCTAACTCAGTTTACCCCGAAATGGCGTTTGACATAAGATAGCACAATAGCGACGATTTGGCAAAGGCGGAATCGACGTCGTTTGTTTATTTCTGACAGCATATCATCAAACTGATAGGCGCTGTGACATTTACGGTGCAAAGATTACCACGAATTCCAGAAGTGATGAGAGCTCGTTTTTTATCGAAGAGGGAGAAAAACATGGACTGTATCATTAGTACAGTTGCATTACTTTTATAACAAAACAGCACCAAACCCCTAAAAAGTCTCCAAAAATCAATTATCCAAAGTAAAAGAATCTGATCGACAATTTTTTTTCACTTTAAACACGAGTTTACGCTTTTTTAGAAATTGGTCTTGAATAAAGTTTGATCCGTCATTTTAGACCCACAGACACAAAAGGAGTGGTTTCAACGATTTGTATAGGAGCTGTCAAGTTGTTCCCCCTCCGGGACACCCTTTAGGGTAGATACGTATGATGTGTTTGATATTGTTTGGTTGACCAGCGCACTGGCATCGATGAATGTCAGATTATTGTCGGCTTTTATTCTTATCACTTCGGTTTCCTTTAGGAATAGGATTCGTCGATCTGTAGCAGCAACACGTATCGACCTAACACTCATTCCTTTCCCAGAAGATCTGGGATCGCTACAGGCTGCACGATGTGGCTCATCGCGTTATTCTCAAGTATGTGTTCCAATGAACATTTTGCAATCTCAATTGGTTCTAGTAAATAACGGAGTTTAATAATTTGAAATTATTTGCATATATATTTGTTCCACTGCAGTGCACTGTTCCCCTTATACAAAAATATATTTCTTGTAAATCGATGATTTTGTGAAATGTTCGAGGATCATTTGACCTGGTTTTACTCTGTTGATCAAGTGAAATTTGAAATGCAGTTATAGAGTTCTAAAGTCAAGATCTCAGTTCACACGAGACCCTTGCCAGTACCCCAGTGTACCAATGAATCAAAATGGCACTGACCTGAACGCGAGCTGGTGCTCAACTGCAACCCATTGTAGCGTGATCGGAAAAATATCCTTCTCATCCCCTCCCCCATCCTAATGCGATCGAATTGAATCAGATTTGAATAAATAATAAACATCCGGTGCCTTCAAAGTGCGCTGCCCTGCCGTGACGAAGCATGATCATGAATGAGATTCGTGTTTGCGTGAGGGACAAGAATTTTTGATCTCGCGCGCCATCAAGCTCCCGGCATGCTGGCAATTGAAAATCTCCACACCGCGTTTCTTCAGCGGTGAAAAAAGACGACCCAGAATCGTCGCAACAGCGTTCCGTGGATTCGTTTGCGACACGTAAGCCAGGAAGAGCCGGAGCCACACGGCAGCAGCTATGCTGCAATCGACCGACCGGCATGACATGTGAAATTGACAACCTTTTAATATTTTCAAATGTATTTTATTGCTCTTAATTCCTTTATATTCCTCTTTGAGGATTAGCATGGTTGTAGCCGCGGTTGAGCCACTTAAATAAAGCAAACACTTAAACACCTTTACAATCTTACTTTTACGGTTTCACTCAATTACAAATTCCTCCACTAATTAATCCAGAAACAAGTTCATCCCTGATCCACACATCGCGTAGAATCGATGCTACCAATTATATTTCCACACCACCCGCCAATAGTTTCGTGATGAAGCCTGCAGTCCATTTCCTTCTCACTCACGCCCGTCAACGAACGGACTCTGTTCGAACTGTCCATATTTTCCGATTCTTTGTGTCGAAATGCCATGTTTTCCGTCAGTCATTCACATTTTCTACCGGTTTTTCTGAGCTGCGATCGCACCATCGATCGACAGCGGCATCGGTAGCTCTTTCGGCACCGTGATTCGCGTGATGGGCAATTGTTCCTCAACCGGCACTCACCTGACAAGCTCCCAGCTTCCATCCAGTAGGACGTGGTTTTGATTCGCTGCATTTTACTGAGGCAGCCGCCGGCCGCATCGACAGGATTTTGTCTCATTGCCCGCGGACGACTCTGGACAGGTAAAACACTACAGCCTGCTCGATTTGATCGGGAAATGTGATGTCTGACACTCATCACGGCGGCGTCGACCGTTGCTAGCGTGACGGCGCTGGAATGAAAATGTCTTGATTTCCACTGACAGTGATTCAGTGACACGGACACCTAAACCAGGTGTCAGGGTTACGTACATGCGGCTGCGCAGATGCATTTGCATGAGAAAGGCTACAGGGAAATTTGCTAACTAGCTTTTTAAAACGAATCAGTTTTGAGCTATCAGACGTTTCGAGCGATTTTGGTGTCCATTATGTTGATTGACGCTTCCAATCGCCTAATTTTGATAGTTTGCTGCGCTATAAAAATAATGATTTTGAATTCCGACCGTCCATTTAATCGTCACTCATCTAATTTGCCTCCTAAAAGGCTCCATCAGCCTCCCGGTCCAGCGGTAGCCGTCTAAGCAACTCATTTTCAGTGGCTATTGATTTACATAAAATTGATTTCGATTAAATTACCTCACCGCTCTGAGAAGAGTTTTTATTTTCCTCTGTCCATGCCCGGCCAACGGTCTTTATGACTGAAAAACACATCAAAACCAGACCTCGGTCGCTGTCCTGTCCCAGGTCCACTTTCGAGGTCCAATCAGAGCCCTCGATCCGACGTAAAACGGTTACTGGCTGGCGTGTCTAGCAAAGAGACAGTGGAGTAACCCTTCCACGCTACCACCTTCCCGTTTACGTTTAGCCCCGAATGGTCTCGCAGAAAGATGCCGATGATGATGAACCATCACAAAACCCGAAACACACAGGCAACCTCGTCGATATCGGACAGCTCGACCTGCTACTGTTTTGAAACAGGGTGACTCCACACGGGTGGTACAGTTTAATTCTCGACAAACATGTGATTACGGCCTAAAAGCCAACTGTCAAAATCCACTTTGAACGGAAATTCCGGACAAACCGTTACACGCCAATCACAGATGTTGGTAGTAAGCGAAAGAGAAAAGTTTTCTCTTTCATAAACTGTTGTGAACTGTGTTCGACTAGTAACGGTTTGTCTGGAATTTCCATTCAAAGTGGATTTTGACAGTTGGCTTTAAGGCCGTAATCATATGTTTGTCGAGAATTCAACCATCAAAGTCAGAGTTCTTGATGAACGCATTGAAAAATATTTGATCGTCAGACAGTTATTCTTCCTCACCCTGTATTTTCGATGGCGAAATGGACACGTCTATAGGGACCCTGGACAGGGCAGTAGAAGCGGCAGAAGTGCAAAGTATATGCATAAATGCGATGGGGGGAAATCAACGACCAAGACGATGGACAGATTATGAATTTAAATGTGACAAGAGCCACTTGTGTTACGCCTCATTTGGATGCTGCACAGAGGGAAAGAACGGTTTTTTTCGTTGGACAAAATCCAGCTGGAATTAATTTCAACATGCTATGATATTCTTTTCTACTCATTAGGGTGGGGTAAAACGATTGTTTTTTTTTCAGAATAAGGTTATGTGGGGTCCCAAATAACTGTGCATAATTTGGGGTCTATTAGTTATGATCAGAGTTAAAAATATTCAAATTCATTGAATGTAAAAATTGATCATATTCAGCCGCATTCATTTTCAATATTCAGTGGCGCAGCTGAAAACGTCAAACGAACAAACCGCCCATGCAGATTTTCATTCGTCTCCGATTATTACACGAAGCGACCGCACAGCAACGAATCAAACGCATCAAAGTAGGCCCTGGCACAATGTAAGCGATGATGATAGTTTTTTTTCATTCAAATCGTTTATTTGATAAGGCACGTTGCGTTAACTTAAAGGTGCCAATTTTGTTTTGTTTTACATTTTAAATTACTTAAAACTAGGGGATTACATATTGATTTTTTTAAAATGAAACTAATGCGATTTTATAGCTATATTATATATCTACACAAGCGGATAATATGATTTTCGTAAGATTAGGGGGGTCATTTAGTTTTTATGGCAATATGGTTTGACATTTTCATCAGTGAGATTATTGGAGTAAATAATGTTTAACTAAGGGGAACAATTTTTTCGACTATCTTAAAAGTAGGAATAACTAGAGGGCATGATTGAATTTTGTAAAGATTCGTAATTAGAGTTATTTTTGTGGGTAGTAGAGTTGGGCATTTTCAACGAGATTATATAATATAATAGTTAAAACTAGAGGAGACAGGAAGAGCTAAATGCTTCGTGAAGATATTTGAGGGGGGGGGGTGGGTGGGTAGGGGTGTTACTTCTGGGTATAAGAGTCAGGGGAAGGAGGGTAGACAAAGATGGGAGGGAGAGAAAAAAATTTCAGTTTCAGGCATCGGGAGATCAACGGATGGATTACAAACTCGAGTGGCCTTCATCAGGAGGAATCATGTACTGGGACGCCGGGTGGTCCTCCTCAAGATGGCAGGGGTTTTTCCAGACGATTTCGTAGTACGGCTCAGATGTGGATCGGCTACATTTCGAGTTAAGCGTGTTATGTTCGTGCTGTAGGTCCCGTGTTTGTTGGCTCATTCGATACAGATGCTTTGATACAGGTGGAAGAGGGTTCTGAGAATGATAAGGAAAATAACAAGGGGCAGTTAGACTTGTATATTGATGGTTTTCACAAAGGTGTATATAAGGGACATATAGAGGACATCGCGGCTTGCCAGCACATCTCGAACCGGGACGTTGGTTGGTCTTCCTCGGGCCCGCAGGGTATCCATTAGCCGAGACCTAGCGGAACTGTACTCGGTGCACGCCCAGACAATGTGCTCGATGTCGTGATAGCCGTCGCCACAAGCGCAGATACCACTATCCACGAGCCCAATACGCCGGAGATGTGCATCCAGCGTGTAATGGTTTGCCATGAGTCGGGACATCACACGAATGAAGTCACGACCCACATCCATCCCCTTGAACCAAGGTTTCGTCGATACCTTAGGGATTATCGAATGTAGCCACCTTCCCAGCTCTCCACTACTCCACGAAGTTTGCCAACTTTCGAGGGTTCTCTGATGAGTAATACTGAAAAATTCGCTGAAGCAAATTGGTCTTTCGTAAACGTCTCTTTCTAAGGCACCCACCTTAGCTAAGGAGTCTGCCTTCTCATTGCCCGGAATGGAGCAATGAGAAGGGACCCATACCAAAGTAATCTGGAAAGAGTTGTCAGATAAAGCACTCAGTAGCTCCCGTATTTTCCCCAAAAAATACGAGGAGTGCTTTCCATGTTTCATCGAGCGAATAGCGTCAATGGAACTGAGGCTATCCGAAACGATGAAGTAATGGCCTGCGGGTAATGTTTCAATGACTCCAAGGGTATACTGAATGGCAGCTAGTTCTGCGGCGTAAACTGAAGCAGGGTCACTGAGTTTGTAGGAGGCGGTGAACTTTTGATTGAAAATACCGAAGCCAGTGGACCCTTCGAGGTTTGATCCGTCAGTATAAAACATCTTAGAACAGTCGACTTCTCGGAATTTATTATAAAAAATAATTGGGGCCACTTGTGGGCGTATGTGGTCCGGAATTCCACTAATCTCGTCTTTCATGGATGTGTCGAAGAAAACAGTAGATTCAGAAGTATTTAGGGTAAGGTGGGGCAAATCCGACCGTTGGGTAAACCCGACCCCCCTCTGTTATCGAAAATCGGAAGCACTACGCGAACTAATATCAATGTTGTCGTGTAGGGCATCGAAAATAATCATAATGGTCGTATGACAGCATTTCATTAGTCTACATTGAGATGCTCAAACGACAAAAAGTGGATTTTTACAACTTTTGATTTGACTTTTGTGCATCATTGACTGCAGGATATTTCTGATTGTTAAAGTGATTGCATAATAAGTGTAAGTGGATTTAAATTCTTTGAATAAAGTCCTACAAAGTGCATAGAAGAATTTAGTTCAACCTTATTCATATTATTTTTTAATTGCATCGTAATGGAAAATGACGCGGTGGGGCAAATCCGACCGCTAAATATTGGGGTTAATCCGACCGCTTTTTTGCTAAGAAAATTTTTGTTTTTCAAATAGAAATATATTTTTATTGTTATTATTTATTATTTTTATGCAAAATGGTTCATAATTACAAACGAAAGACATAAAAACGTGATGATTATAGTATTCGCCGAGCAATTGCTCCGATGCAAATGGGAATATCATTACGTGCTACTGCTCGTGATTGAAGCAGTCCAAGATTGACATTGAACTCCATTTTCTTCATGTTAAATTGAATAACACAACATTCATTGATTTATCATTGAAAAACCATAAAATTTGGATAATATCTGCACTAAATCAACCAAAAACATAGGGGGTCGGGTTTAACCCACCATTTTTGAAAACAGCAAAAATGAACATTTTTGTAAAACGCTTGTATCACAAGATATTCCCAAGATCCAAATAAAATGCTATTAATAGAAAGTTGTCCAGGAGTCTAACGTTGAATTTGGTATATAAAACGACTTGATCCGATGTAAAATGAGCATTTTACAGCCAAAACCATTTACTAGGTCGGATTTGCCCCACCTTACCCTATGAAATGTACACGGTTGGGATTGTAAGAAGAAGGATTAATATTTTGCGCCATGTAGTCAAAGTACAGTGACATAAAACGGGTCTGAGAATTGAGCTCAACAAGCCTTTCGAAATTTTCAATCACCAACGGGTTCAAGATATCGCATCGAATGAGCAATCGATATGAGAGTTCCCAAAATCGATTTTTCAGCGGGAGAACGCCCGACAGGACTTCGAGACTCATCGTATGGGTCGACTGCTTGCACCCTAAGGCGATACGCAAACAACGATACTGAATTCTTTCGAGTTTGATGAAATGTATGTTCGCGGCGGATCGAAAGCAGAAGCATCCGTATTCCAGTACCGACAGTATCGTTGTTTGATACAACCTAATTAGGTCTCCTGGGTGGGCACCCCACCACGTTCCGGTTATTGTACGAAGAAAGTTGATCCTTTGCTTCCGACAACAAGTTTAGCAAAAAGTTGTTTAAAGTCGCCGAAAGACTATGCTGGTGCAGCTTCTCTGTAAGAATGTTGATCGAAACTGAATCAAAAGCCCCCTTAATATCTAGGAACACTGATGCCATCTGCTCTTTGCTAGCATAGGCCATTTGAATTTCGGTTGAGAGCAACGCAAGACAATCGTTCGTCCCTTTGCCTTTGCGAAAGCCAAATTGTGTATCTAACAGTAAGCCATTTGCTTCGACCCAATTGTCGAGGCGGGATAGGATCATTTTCTCGAACAACTTCCGGATACAGGATAGCATTGCTATCGGACGGTACGAATTGTGGTCGGAGGCTGGTTTTCCTGGTTTTTGGATGGCGATGACCTTCACTTGTCTCCAATCGAGTGGGACAATGTTAGCCTCGAGAAACTTATTAAATAAGTTCAACAAGCGTCTCTTGGCAGAGTCAGGCAGATTCTTCAACAAGTTGAATTTGATTCTGTCTGGCCCCGGAGCTTTATTGTTACACGACAAGAGAGCAAGTGAGAACTCCACCATCGAAAAAATTGTTTCGTTCGCGCTATCGTGAGGAGACGCGGCGCGGTAAATCTTCTGTGCTGGGGCGGAATCCGGACAAACCTTCTTGGCGAAATCGAATATCCAACGGTTTGAATATTCTGCACTCTCGTTAGTACTGTTTCGGTTTCGCAAACGCCGGGCCGTGCCCCAAAGAATGCTCATCGATGTTTCTCTCGTTAGTCTGTCAACGAACCGGCGCCAGTAACTACGTTTCTTGGCTTTCATCAAACTCTTCATTCGCGTTTCTAACGTCGCATATTGTCGATAGCTAGCGGGTAACCCGTCGTCCCGGAAGGTCTTATACGCGGCGGCCTTCTCCGCGTACACGTCTGAGCACTCTTTGTCTCACCACGGATTAGGAGAGCGTTTTTGCATGTTCGCGCCGGGTACTGGCTTAGTCTGAGCTTGATTCGCGCTGTCGAGAATCAAGCCAGCCAAAAAGCTGTACTCTTCCTCCGGAGGAAGTTCTTGGGTAGATACAATCGGCAGATGGTCGCTGCCGTGGGGATCAGGAATTACCTTCTACGTGCAATTTAACCGCAGCGATGTTGAGCAAAGGGACAAGTCTAAGGCGCTCGGGTGCGCTGGAGGAGCAGGCATCCGTGTCATTTCACCCGTGTTTAAAATTGTCAAATTGCAGTTATCGCAAAGATCCTGAATTAAGGAAGACCGGTTATCATCATAGAGGCAACCCCATGCTGTACCGTGAGAGTTAAAGTCTCCTAAAACTAGTCGCGGTGCTGGTAGGGATTCTAAGATGTCTTGTAGCCGTCGGTGCCCAACCGCGGTGTTGGGGGGAATATATATGGAAGCTATGCAAAGGCTTTTGCCTTTGGTTGTTACTTGACAAGCGACAACTTCAATACCTGTTATCGAGGGAAGGTTAATTCTGTAGAAGGAATAGCACTTTTTGATCCCCAAAAGCACTCCTCCAAGTTAACCAAGTTTCACATAATGCAAATGCATCGCAACTTAAATTATTTATTAAAATTTTGAAGGAATCGATTTTCGGGATGATACTTCTGCAATTCCACTGTAGAACAGTGACCTCGTTCGACGAGTTAGCCATCGAAGGATACAATGGCTGAGAGGAGGGGCCATTTAGCAGTCAACTGCTTCAAAAATGTTCTCACTGTAGGGAGAAAAGCTAACATAAGACTTTTAATAGGATCAGTAATATTGAAAGTTTTTATTATCCAGTCCACTATGTCCGAGAGTTTTATAATTCCAGTGCTGTGATTACTCTCGAACTGAAACAAAGGAACACTTGGGATTTTTGATGTTCCTGGAAGTGCTGGGAACTCCTTCTCTGAGCTTAATCCTCCGAGACCAGGAGCTAATTGCTTCGGTTTGGTTGCAACACTTCCAATAGACGTCACTTTCGGAGCCCCGTCAAGGTACACCTTCTGGCCTTCACAAGGAACTTTACGAGAGGCAATGTTCCTCCTCTTCCTATAAATTCTAGGCACCCTAGTAGATGTTCCCTCTTGTGGGTTACCAGCCTCGCCCTCGTCAGGAGGCAAGTGAGTATAGATGTTTGCTGAGGATGGTGGCGTAGCATTTTTTAACATTTCTGCGAAAGAATGTTTGGATCGCCCTGCAAGGGAACGTTTCAGTTTATCCCCGCGTAGTTTGTACGCGGGACATGCCGAGATATCATGCAGACTCTCCGCACAGTAAGGACACTTTTCGGCTTGCTTACTGCACGAATCATCTAGATGATTCTCCCCGCATTTTCCACAGCGGGCCTTATTGCTACAATGGGTGGCTGTGTGACCCAGTTGTTTACAATTTGTGCAATTCATGACCCGCGGCACAAACAGACGCACAGGCAGACGAACCTTGTGCAAGAGGACGAAATTTGGCAAAGCGGTACCAGCGAAGGTCACCCGATAAGAGTTTGATTGGGGGTACGTTTTTGAACCATCCCCCGCAACTACTACTGAGTGCAAAAGTTTGCGCTCAAGTATTTTCACTGGCTGAAGTAAGCGGTCTCTGAAACGGCCAACCCCGTACTTCAGCAGATCCTCGCACGTCAAACTCTCATCGGTAACGACGCCTTCGGATTGTACTTTTACAGCTGGAATATACACGTCATAATCCCGCGTAAAGTGCTCACAGCAAGTAATATCGTTTGCCTGCTTTGAGTTGGCTAGCAACACCCTTATCTTGTCCGAGCGGACCTTTGAAATTTCGGTCACAACCGAGAACCGTTCCGTCAGGTCTCTAGAAATCCGAAGAAGATTCAGTGATTTAGTGTTGGGACGAAAGAAGACCACAAATGGACCAGTTGAGAGTTCTGGATAGCATTTGGGCCGGGGGGGGGGGGGGGGGGGGTTAGCCTTAGAAGTTGAACCCGATTCAACTTCCATTTGACCATCCGGAGAGGGAACCATAGAAAACGTCAACGCACGGGGTCAGCGCCCGCGCAAATGGAAGAAAGCAATAAATGTGTGTTTAGATTAACCGTACAAATTTAGCGATGTTACTAAAGGGAGCTGATAACGGTGTAGGTTTTACTTTGTATCCCCACTCGTATACGTTAGCCGTGTAGCATTGGCATTTTGCTTCCTATGCATTTCGTCACCTATACATAGATAGTAACAGCTGTAATAGAGAAAAATAAATTCAGTTGATTCCGACCGTCGAACTGTGAACACTACCTGCAAAATAAAAGAAAAGTGGTTAATAAAATTAGTACTTACCGTGTAGTTTTTCGTGGTTCCTGCCCTTCTTCAAAGTGCTGCTTGCTGTTCCATCTGCTGCGGTGTTCAGCTGCTGCTTGCTGCGTTGCTGTCCAAATCGGTGAGCTAAAAAACCACAACGTAGGACACTTAGCGCGATCATAATTGGTGCCGTGACCAGGATCGCCATTAGCAAACGATCGATTCCGCCATCGCCGATTCGTTTGAACAGCAACTTTGTCTCGCCGGACATTCTTGAAGTCGCCATTGTAGACGCCGTCTATTTTCCCGCTTGGATATCTGAGAGTCGCCATCGCTATCTTCAAGCACCTGTTGGAATATATTTATACAAGGCCTGATACCTTCAGGCAGAAGGTTAGTCTCTGTCCAACGGAAATTTTGTGCTTTCTGGTGCGCTCTAGATATTTGTTTCTTCTGTTTCATTGAGGCTTCATCAAATTCTTGGAATTCTTTCGACGGTCGACGACGAGGGCAGTTTTTCGGATCCGGTAGTTTGCGAAGCAGTGCACATACTGGCTCTACGATCCACTCGAGGGATACTTACGTGACCGCCCATCTCTATGGCCCCTGCGCCGTGTATTGAATAGACTCGAGGATCACCTACGGTACTCGGCCATCCAGCGCCATTTTCTTCGATACGACTTGCAGCCATTGTAGCGTGTATCTGCGAACAATATAGCTTCCTGATTCGGATCAAGTTTTTGGAATTCTTGATCGAGTTCCAGCCTGTTCCTGTTTGGATATAAAATTCAAGGCATTGATTGCTTTGGAGAAGGTGAGTACCTTTCCAATCTGCAATAGTTTATCCTCCGGGTCTACCGTGGTCCTTTTTTCTGCAGATCGACGCATTTTCGAACCACAACCGTTCTTTCGATCGCTTATTGCTGGTCAAGATGGCTGACAACCAGCGAATCAATCAGCTGACTGCAAGGAGAGCTACGATGATTGGCGCTCTGGGTCGGGCTGAGGCATTTCTGGTGGACTACAACGCTCAGCGGGACGAACCTCAGGTACTATTGAGGCTTGAGCATTTAAACAGCATTTGGGCTGCTCTGGAGGAAATTCAAACCGAACTGGAAACTGAAGCGACAGATCAAGAAGGTAGGGCACAACATGATGCAGTCCGTGCTGATTTCGAACCCCGGCTTTTTACAATAAAGGCTTCATTAATTACTAAACTGCCTGCACTTCCTGGTAACGCTAGTAACCCCCGACCCCCGCATGCTACTTCCGCTCTCTCTGGCATTAAACGGCCTACTATTTCGCTTCCTGAGTTCGATGGCGACTATATGCAATGGCTGACCTTTCATGATACGTTCTTGGCTTTAATCCACAACAACGCTGATGTTCCACCTATTCAGAAGTTCCATTACTTGAGAGCAGCCGTCAAGGGGGAGGCTGCTCAATTGATCGAATCCATCGCAATTTGCTCCGCTAATTTTATTCTTGCTTGGGAAGCTCTCGTGGGACGGTATTCCAACGAATATCTACTGAAGAAGCGACACCTTCAGGCACTCTTCGACATCCCACGCATGAAGAAGGAGACTGCAGCAACGCTTCACGGATTGGTAGATTAGTTCGAGAGACACACGAAGATTCTTCACCAGTTGGGAGAACCGACGGATGCCTGGAGCACCATCCTTGAGCATTTATTGTGCACGCGACTACACGATGACTCTCTGAAGGCCTGGGAGGACCACGCATCCACAACGCAGAACCCGAATTTTGCTTGCTTGATCGATTTTCTCCAGCGTAGAACCCGCGTGTTGGAATCGATCTCCGTTAATCACCATCAATCTACAAGTGCGACTAATGACGGTGCGTCCACCAGTCAGTTCCGGAGGCATTCCCTGTTTCGTTTGTCGTCCTGCGCATCCACCGCTAGCCCGTCGTTCAAGTGCCACACGTGCAGCCAATCGCATTCTCTGGCAAGGTGCGGCAAGTTTAATAGTATGTCTGTGAATGATCGGCCGCAATTTGTAAATCTGAAGCGATTGTGCCACAATTGCCTGAGAGGAGATCACATGGTACGTCAATGCCCCTGTGATATGAACTGCAGAAAATGTAACCAGCGCCACCATACTCTTCTGCATACGGGCCAAACCGCCGGCCCAAAGAAGTTCAGCAACGACGCGACTTCTCGTTCAATTAATTCCATCGAGCCTGCTGTCAAGGCTACTTCGTCGTCTACTAACGTAATCTCTGAGCAAACCATTGTTGCTGCTGCTGAAGATGTTTCGATTGTTAGTGCTTCCCTTCAGCAACCTCGTGAAAACGTTTTCTTATTGACTGTCATCGTCAACGTCGTCGATGCTTATGGGCAGCATCACCCTGCACGCGCTTTACTGGACAGCGCATCGCAGCCAAATCTGATCACCAACCGCATGGCTCGTATTCTCCGCTTAAAGAAGCATCCCGTCAACGTTACTGTCCAAGGGGCCGGACAAGTGTCAAAAGTCATTAGCGAATCTGTCTACGCCCAAGTCAGCTCAAGGAAGGAACCTTTCTCTTGTGGTGTTAGCTTCCTCGTAATTGATAAAGTGACGGCCAATCTTCCATCGCATAATGTCTCCATAGCCGAATGGAGAATTCCAAAGGATCTCTTTATCGCGGATCCAACATTCCACAAGAGCCATCCGATCGATATGGTGCTCGGAGCTAAGCATTTTAACTCCTTCTTCCCGAATACCGCACGCATACAATTGCATGGCAATCTCCCACTCCTAGTTGACAGCGTTTTTGGGTGGATCGTTGCGGGTTCGGCTGATTCAATTCTTCCAACACAGAGAGTATCTTCCAGTCCCAGCAGTATCGTAACTGTATCGATGGTTTCCTTGGAAGAAAGTCTGGAGCGTTTTTGGAAAATGGAAGAACTGACAACCAAGGACAACTACTCCATCGAAGAGAGGCGTTGTGAAACCCTCTACCAAGCGACGGTCGCCAGAAACCCCGATGGACGATACATGGTTCGCCTTCCTCGAAAACCTGACTTTGACGATATGCTGGGCGAGTCTAAGGCAAGCGCATTGCGACGATTCGAATATTTGGAGCGACGCTTGGAACGAAACTCCGACCTAAAACTAGAGTACCACCGTTTCATGCAAGAATACCTCGACCTTGGCCATATGCAGCTGACCAAAACAACTGGCGCCGAAAGCTCCAAATCTTTTTACTTACCGCACCATCCTGTCATCAAAGAAGCGAGTTCCACGACGAAAGTTCGTGTTGTGTTCGATGGTTCGGCAAAAACATCTACCGGTTTCTCCCTCAACGATGCCCTCTGTGTTGGTCCAGTAGTTCAAGACGAGCTACTTACCACAATGCTACGGTTTCGCACGTACCCAATTGCTTTAGTCGGTGACATAGCGAAAATGTATCGACAAGTCCTCATGCACCCAGATGATGTTCCACTGCAGCGAATTTTCTGGCGATTTTCCCCCGACCAACCAGTGCAAACCTTCGACTTACTTACCGTTACTTACGGGTTAGCTCCGTCATCATTTTTGGCAACTCGTACACTGCTACAGCTAGCTGACGATGAAGGTCAGTCCTATCCCCTCGGCCGCAGGGCTCTCCGGAAAGGCTTTTACGTCGACGATTTCATCAGCGGGGAGCAATCGATCGAAAAAGCCATCCGCCTACGCGAAGAAATCAGCGAATTACTTGAGAAGGGAGGATTTGTTCTTCGCAAGTGGACTTCCAATCGACTCGAAGTCCTACACGGATTAAACGCCGACCAAATCGGCACTCAATCCCCTCTGGAGTTCACCCCCCACGAAACGGTGAAAGCTCTGGGAATAATTTGGGAACCAGAAGGAGATTTTCTTCGATTCGATTCGCAAGTGCAACACGACGGCAAACCGCCCACCAAACGATCAATTTGATCGTCTATTGCCAAGCTATTTGACCCCATCGGCCTGATTGCGCCCGTTGTTGCGCGGGCCAAAATCATTATGCAGCAGTTGTGGCTACTACCAATTGAGTGGGATGATCCAGTTCCCAAAAATATTCGTGTCAACTGGGAAAAGTATCACAACGAATTGCCGAAAATTACCGCGCACAGAGTAAGTCGCTACGCATTTCTACCCTGTTCCACCATGCAATTGCATACCTTCGCCGACGCGTCCGAACTAGCCTACGGCGCGTGCACCTACGCCCGTTGCCAAGACGAACAAGGAAACGTAAAAATCGAACTTCTTGCCGCCAAGTCCCGTGTTGCTCCGCTAAAACGACTGATTATCGCACGTCTGGAACTCTGCGCTGCAGTTTTGGCCGCTCATCTCCACGATCGAGTCAAACGAGCTCTCGATATTGACGTTTCTGCTTCCATTTTCTGGTCGGATTCTGCTATCGTTCTCCAATGGCTCCAATCATCTCCAAACACATGGCAAACCTTTGTGGGAAATAGAGTTTCGGAAGTGCAGCACTTCACTCGTGGCTATCAGTGGAAGCACGTTGCTGGTATCGAGAATCCCGCCGATTTGGTGTCCCGGGGTATGTCGGTCGACGAGTTCCTGGCTAGCACGTTATGGAAGGAAGGACCGCATTGGCTTCTTCTGCCGGATCGAGAATGGACCAGCTCTAACCCGCCAAGTGTGGCCGAGGAAATTCTAGAAGTTCGACACATCGTAGCTACCGTACAGTCAGTTTCATCAGTCAATGCATTGTTTCTCCGTTGGTCGTCATACACCCGCCTACTACACGTTACAGGCTACTGCCTTCGCTTTCTGTTGAACGCCCACGCCAAGGCCAGAACTCAGCCTCCCCCCAACGCAGAACCTGTTGCGAAATCACTGTCTGTGGAAATACTTACCAAAGCCAAACTTACCCTGATTCGCCTTGCTCAACAAGATGCATTTAGTCCTGAAATAAAAGAGTTGGAAAGGGGGAAACCTATATCAAAACGCTCACATGTACGCCAAATGAGTCCGTTTCTAGACCAGGAGAAAGTGATGAGGGTCGGAGGCCGTCTTAAACTAGCACAGTTACCCTACCAAATGAAACATCCCGCCCTACTACCCAGCTTTCATCCCCTATCACGTTTAATTGCCATGAACTATCATGAAAAAATGCTTCACGCCGGTGGGCGACTGCTATTATCAGCCATGCGCGAAGAGTTTTGGCCACTGCACGGTCGTCGCCTAGCACGTAGCACTGTGCGTAAATGCTTCCGCTGCGCTCGCCTTAATCCAGTGCCTGCTCATCAACACATCGGGCAGCTACCCGTTCACCGAATTATCCCCAGCCGTCCATTCAGTATCGTTGGAGTCGATTACGCTGGCCCGCTGTACCTTAAGCCGATCCACAAACGCGCAGCATCTGCAAAGGCGTACATCTGTTTGTTCGTCTGTTTCGCCACCAAAGCCGTCCACATTGAGCTCGTCAGCGATCTGTCCACTCAGGCTTTCCTATGTGCGCTTCGTCGTTTTATCGCCAGACGTGGTCGCCCAGCACGCATCCACTCAGACAATGGCAAAAACTTTGAAGGAGCTAAAAATGAATTACCGGAATTATTTGCCATGCTTCAAAACTCGGAAGTAAACGAACAGATCGCATCTACCTGTGCTGACGAAGGAATCACTAGGCACTTAGTTCCGCCAAAAGCGCCCCATTTCGGCGGGCTATGGGAAGCTGCCGTTAAAGTAGCTAAAAAGCATCTCCACCGCCAGCTCGGTCCGTCTCGACTGTCATTTGAGGATGTCAGCACTGTGTTCACTCAGATCGAAGCACTGATGAACTCCCGGCCGCTGCTTCCTATGTTGGACGATCCCGATGAATTAGCTGCACTAACACCTGCGCATTTTCTGATCGGAACCAGTATGCTAGCCTTGCCCGACCCAGACCATCGGAACATCCCTGTCAACCGACTGGATCACTACCAGAAACTGCAACTGCACGTCCAAAAATTTTAGTGTCATTGGCGCACCGAATTCCTCCAGGAGCTTCAGAAAGACACCGTGATGTACCAACGAAACGATAGTTTGCTTCCCGGTCGAATGGTTATTGTCGTCGATGAAATGCAGCAGCCAATACGTTGGCCGCTCGCCCGAATCCTGACCACTTCACCCGGCCCGGATGGAATGACACGTGTTGTAACGCTGCGTACTGCTCGGGGAATTATCACCCGCCCAATCACCAAAATTTGCCTGCTGTCTGATCCTGCTACTACTGCAAACGACGAAGAAGATGATCCGCTGGCCACCAACCAACATCCGGCCCAACGATCCGAGGTTCCTGAAAATGAAAATTGAAAAAAAGAAATTGAATTTTGTATACTCACCTAGTTGATAAGTTGAAATTTTTTCTTGTGAATTTTGTTTATTTTGAAATGACATTTCAAGGGGGTGGCAATGTTTAGATTAACCGTACAAATTTAGCGATGTTACTAAAGGGAGCTGATAACGGTGTAGGTTTTACTTTGTAACCCACCTCCTATACGTTAGCCGTGTAGCATTGGCATTTTGCTTCCTATGCATTTCGTCACCTATACATAGATAGTAACAGCTGTAATAGGGAAAAATAAATTCAGTTGATTCCGACCGTCGAACTGTGAACACTACCTGCAAAATAAAAGAAAAGTGGTTAATAAAATTAGTACTTACCGTGTAGTTTTTCGTGGTTCCTGCCCTTCTTCAAAGTGCTGCTTGCTGTTCCATCTGCTGCGGTGTTCAGCTGCTGCTTGTTGCGTTGCTGTCCAAATCGGTGAGCTAAAAAAGCACAACGTAGGACACTTAGCGCGATCAATGTGTTACAAAAGACAAAAACCACTTAGCTTTAAACTGGTGTCCAACGACGAACCGATCCAGCTTATACAGCTTATAGCTATTGTTTAATCCTCACACGCGAACAAAAGACTGAGAACCGAACCGAATTGGCAAAATAACCTTGAATGCGAACACTATTCTTTATCGCCACACACAGCACTACGGACTAGATAAAAACAACCTCTGTCTCGATGGAGAGCTCGAAAACGAATGAAGTGTGTTAATCTATGTTTTCAATTTCGGCAGATGATTTTAAAAAAACTGCAAAAAACGCCATTTTGCACATTCAAACATTAATATCTTGGAAACTAAACATCAGAAACAAAAACAAATTAATAGAGTTCTGTCTGGATGATAGTTCTTTCATTAAAAATTGGTTTGAATAATATCGGTTCAACCATTGCTGAGAAACACGAATGAGAATTTGTCCGCTACACACACACGCGCGCACACACACACATTGTCCCAAACCGTCGAACTGAGTCGATTGGTATATAAGACTCGGCCCTCCGGGTCTCGTAAAAATTCTTGAAGGTTTGAGCGAATTCTATACATTTCTTTATAAGAAATGTAAAAAGTAAAAACCTGTACCAAAAATCTAACCGATAATGTAGGCTTGACGAAACTGAAAAGATTTGAGCTGACCCCCCCCCCCCCCTCCCGCAACCCTCCCCTAATGGAAAAGGCTGCGCACGCCTTGGTTTCCTACGTAAGTCAAGAACGATATATATTTGCTGTAAGTTTATACTGAAGATTGATTTGTACTGCTCTACCCATTGTTTAGAAAACTACATTTGATCCTCAACAAATATTACATAATCTTTTGCCCCTCTCTTGAATATAGAATCTTATTTCTAGTCTTAAGATAGCTGTAAAAAAATTTCTGTTTCATGAAAAAAAATATTTCAACATTGTAACATAAGAGAATTTGTCACCGCCAAGCCTATCAAATAAACGAAATGAATAAAAAAATATTACATAATGACTAAAAGACACCAAGCACATTGAGTTGTTACCACATATATGGGACCATCTCAGATCGCATCCATAAGGGTCTCCAAAATTAAAATTTTTGAATAAAACGCTGGTCATGTATGTTGATTTTCATTATGAGACTTAAATGCATTTACATGTAATTGTGCTCGTGAGGACATACGGTATCGGTGCATATGAAAAAGGGAGACAATTAGTTTAAAATAAAGTTTTCTATGGCATGATTTACTTATATCTATAAACTTATCCGTTCAGTTAGGGTGTGTAAATATTTATCATTTATCTATTAAGAGCAGCGGTTGCATACTTTAATTTCCCAACAAGTATCATCATCATCGTGGTATTTTAGATTTCCAGGTTACTCGATCGTGGGTCACCAATTTTCAGCCTCTTTGAACACCCGCCGCATGCGAAAATTTGTGGATTGCACACAGCCAAATAGTGGCATCAGTACCATACTCCATTTTCGACTGTATATTCAAGTGTTGAACGCAGAATTTTTCTATCAAACACATTATGGTCCTATACTGCAACAGAGCGTATCAGCAATTTGCATAGAGCATGTTTTATACGGATCTGCAGGCAACTGAACTTTTACTGATAACGCAAACCGTAGAAAGTCCTATTCTCGGCCGCAAGACACCTTCTATCCTCACGGCTATCATCGTTATCACGTGTCCGACAAGCATCTAAGCCGTTTCTTTTTTCAGGTACAATCGTATAGTACATATAATAGAAGACAATATCTTTTAGAAGAATATTATGTGCTCTGGACTGAATTTGACTTCCCAAAATTTATTCAACTGGAACATATACCAATAGTGGCCGGACATATTAGATTTATTATGCTCATTAGACGCCCCAAGTGCTTTAAAGACGGCCCTGTCACAGTTTAGTTATAAGTTTCATTTACATATTTGGCGGATTCTGGAGTAACCGAAATCATCTCCAGTTTGATTGACAACTTGACTCTACCTTCAATCTAAAATCGTGTCAAGAGAGTCATAACCCAAAACAAAAACCTATCCCACATCTCCACCGCTTGATGCTTTCAGTTTACGCCATCTGTATAGCATCGGGGCTACCACATTTTAACATTTCAATAAACCATCGTCGGCGGTATTAGTACTAGAAGGTATTTCTTGAACAGAGGCGCCAACCAGCAGCAAACAGCAGGCCCCGCCGACCACCAGAACCGAAGGATCATTTATAATCGCGACGCGGCCAATATAATAGCGGGAAGAAATTTTTCGAGAAATTAATTCCGTAATCCGCGATGATAAACAACTTTCCCGAAACAGATGATTCGATTGCTGTCTTGATATGGGTCGGCGGCGGTGGCCACTCAGCTCTTCACCGCGGTGGCAATAATGGCATGTGATAGGAGCGAGATGAACGAGCTGCGATTAGAAAAAAGAACATTCCCCGCACCTCGCAGCTTTGATGGTCAATCGAATCGGGACCCGGGCCGTGGACACAAACGGCCCCGATCGGCCGAAGGGAGAAGCAAGCGCGCGCCTGGAACACCAAAACGAGGGAAGCATCATTAGAGACAATGTACCTTTTTGTTGTTATGTTTAGATAACAATCTCCAGTAGACATAAATCTTTTCCAATCTATTTAAAATTAATGTTATAGTTTAGACTAGCGCCTTTCGGACGACGATGGGAACACCACATCACGGCTGGCGGCAAAATCGATAGATTCCGGGCAGAGGCTTATGGGGACCACCGCGCAAGATCGATCGCTTCTAATGGATGCCAAGTTGGGCTTCGAAACTACCGCGGGCGAGAATGGGGGCGTTCTAGCGGGCAGGGTGACTAGCAAATGGTTTATGGAAATGGGGTCTCCACCACCTAACAGGGCATCAAACCCCTTCGGGGGGAAAGAGGCGAACAAAAAATTCATCATCGTCATCATCACTGCCACCGGACCGACCAATGTGGTGTTGTTGTTGGTAGGTGTACTGCCGATCGGGGCAACATCGATTGGTGAGATAGATAAGCCGCCGAAGAATGGCGCAGGTAATTCGGTAGGATACGTCGTCGGTTGGATAGGACGGAATTCATCAAAACAGCTCTTGCTGTAGGTACTAATGCATGCACAATGTATGCGCATATTTTGGCTAACGAGAGAGGCCTTCCCGGCATGGGGGCTGGTAGATTTTGAATTGGTTTTGTGCAAGATTGTATTACATGCGACATTATGTAACCAAAGGAACAGAGAGATAGGAAAGCAGAAGAGCAATAAAAGAGTAACAAAGAAACAAGTAGACAGAGAAACGGACAAACAGAGATAATGTGAGAAACAGTTAAGTCTGGTATAAGCATGAAAGTTGTTTTGAGTACTTTCCTAAGAGAGAATTAATTTTCTTTGTCATTAAGGAACCAAGCAATTTTTCAAGTATTTACCACAGTTTATTATACTCGTGTAAATCCGTTAAAACCCTAGCACCACCATTCTAGTCAGTGACGTAGCCAAGGGGGGGTTTTGGGGGTTAAAACCACCTCCAAACTAAAATATTTGAATTGAAGAAGAAAAAAAATGTTTGATGCTGACTAGTTTATTAAATATTCAAATAATTTTAGATGTTTATTCTCTGTTCATTACATTGAGAACCTAATGTTTCAAACGTTACAGATTAAATGTCATCAATAGACCAGCCAACATTTTTGAAAAATCTAAGATTTTCGCCAAAACCCCCTCCAAACCAAATTTCTGACTACGCCACTGATTCTAGTCTATCCCAACTGGAAGTATACCTATTTTAATCATTTTAACCCTCCGGAAGTCGCGCGAATGTCCCACTGAACGAGCAGCCACTGGTGCGCTAAGACAATTTCGCTAGATTTTCAGATCAGCGTGCACTAGCGCGACTTCCGGAAGGTTAAACAGTGCAAGAGTTGCACCATTCTTCTTCTGCACTAATTTTCCTAAAAATAGTACTTTTTTTAGTTTATTGTACAATATTTGGAATTTTTTGACATTTTTATTTAAAAAAAAAGTGCTCTTGAGTAAAAGTAATCTTTTTGGCTGTGGAAAATGTTTAAAGATTTTCGGAAGGATATTCGTGGAATTTTTCATTTGTAAGGGAACGAGCTCGAGATGAAAGCATAACTTGACGCAAAAGAACGAGCGGAGGGTCGCGGTCGTTGAGATTGAAGTTGGGCATGATTCTGTTGGCAAAAAGTGGCAAGATCGGTTGTATTTTATTGCTGTACGTTGGCCATTGAAAATAACTACCAAGTACCAGAACAGTATTGATAACGTTTAATAAGGGACGCCGAGAGGGGGACTGGGACGGTGTGTTTCCCCCCGGGCCCGGAGTTTTGAAAAGGGTCCGGATTTTTAACAGAAACTAAAATTTTAGCCAAAACTTTTCAACAAAAAAATCAGTATCTTGTATATGATGTAACTAGAATAGCGAAAATTAAAAACTACTGTACATTTGATATCAAATATATATTTGTACTCAATCAGAAGATCAGACCAGAGCGGGCATAGCGTAGTTGGTACATCGACTGCCATGTACGCAGCTCACCTGGGTTCGATTCCTAACCCCCGGAGAATTTTTTAAAGAAAATTTTCTAACCTGAATGAAGAAGCGAATGGCCTTAAGGTTAAAATTTGTATAATCGAAAAAATTAAGATCAGAGAGGTTGTCTTCAAATTTCGTCAATATGAAATCGATTCATTGAATTTCCTGTCTTCGCAACTGCTGGATTATTATCGAAAGTAATTATTACAAAGAAAAAGAAAACTTTTCAATCTTCTATTTGGGGTTGCCACACCGGTTTTTGGAGGCGAATTCCGGGTCTTTATTCAGGTAATTCGGATTTCGCCCGGAGGAATCCAGTGGATTATTTTGCAATTTTTCTTCATCAGGAACTCTCAGCATCATTTTTTAAATCGTCTAGAATACAGTCATCATAAACATCATCCTCGGGTTGCAGACCCTAATCGATAAGTGTTGGCAAATATATTTAAAAAGTGTTCACCACCATTTAGGTTCAGATTTACTCTACCCCACAGGACCTTCACTGCAATGGATCAACGGATTATATGCTCCTCACAAAGATTCTCGAAAGACACTGAAGTGTGATTTTACGCCCCGTGTTTGTTTACTGAAGAGCAGAGCAAAGTTCGCTCCTTATCCTTCACAGCGAGAGTGGCTGGTGCTTTTTGATTTTGTGTGGATATTCAAGGATGTGAAGTACTATCCCCAATAAATCAACAAAACTGTTCACAAATGCGAAAAAATACACCTAAATGCTCTACCACAACATTACACTCTGCCGTGAATGTGAAGAATTTATGATATATTTTGTGCTACGAGCTACATAAGAAATAACACAGAGCCTATTTTGCTTTTATGAATGTTTTCGAAACCAGCATAGCGTAAAATCCAACCACAACCCTTATTTGAAATTTGAGCCATGTTTCGCTATTTTCCCCATTTTTTTTATTTTTACATGGATTTTTTAAAATTTTGTTAAAATTTCGTTGATCAATTTTTTCAACACTTTAAAAAGCACTGTTTTTAGGCTAATTATTGGAATGTTATATTAAACACTTTTCTTTTTTAATGTCTTTCGGATATTGATACAAACGCTGATGAAAGCTGTAAGTCAGAGCCGACATACGTATCTGTGATATAAAAGTGTATTTTTGCAGTTTTCATGAAATAGTGGAATTAAAACGAAAGACAACATAAAAAAGTGTTCAAATTTCTTTCAAGCTGTAGATTTTTTTGTGTTTCTGCAATTTCAACATTCTACCTTTTTTATCTACTTCCATTTTTACCCTATATTTATTTTATCCATCTTTTTACGCTCTTCATTTTTGCATTTTTATTACTAGTACTTACCTTAATTTATAGTCATTTCTATGTTATTTCATTTTATTTGCAATTTTTCGAGGGAGTTCCATTCTATTCTATTTTTTCTGTTGTTTCATATTTTAATATCCTGCTTTTTATTTGTTTCTTTTGTCATTACATTCAACTTTAAAAATTTGTCTAATTGTTGCATTCATTCTCTTTTTCTATTTTCTTTTTTCTCCATATGTTTTTGTATTCTTCCTTTTTTTTAAATTCATCCCATAATGTCTTATTGTCCCTTTATTTACCTTTCTCGTATTTTGATACATGTTTTCTAGTTTTTAGCTTTCCGTTGTTTTATTTTTTCTCATTGCAAATTTAATATAATTTTGTTTATTTTTTACACATGTTCCTTAGTCTTTCATTTTGTTCATATTTGATATTCTTCATTCCATTTAACCTATTTTGAAAGTACTTTTTCTGTTGGCCATTTTCCAATAGGTTTGCTTTTTATTTTTTTTTTATTTTTCTAGAAAACATTAGATTTATCCTTTTAGCCATTATGCGCATTTGTTCTTCGTTTTACATTTAGGCTGTTGTTTGAATTTCTGTCAAGTTTCATTTCTAATGCTTTTTCCATTCTTTAAATAATCGAATCTATTTTTTCAATAGCTTCTTTTTATTTTTTCGATTTTGTGTGTTTCTATGGGATACAGTTTTTGTTTTTTTTTTTACTATTTTCCATTTTGTCCGTTTTTGTTCAATCCATACCTTCCAAAATTCTTCATTTTTTCGTCTTTGCATCTTTCCAATTTTTCAAAATCTTCCGGTCCATTTTTTTAATTTCTTCAGGTTTATTTTATTTTTGTTTTTTTTATCTATTCCTCTAGTTTTATGCATTCTTAACATTCTATTGCAATAAATATTCCTTGTTTTTAATGTTAAATATATTTTATTATTTTCGAGCTTTTTAGTTTTAGTTAGTTTTTTGACATTTGACTTTAATTTGTTTATGTGGTTGATTTTGCGATTTGTAGTTTGTCTGTGCACTCTTTCAATATTAAGTTTTCCCTTTGTTGTTTTTTCTTGTACAAATGATCTCCGTTCAGATAATGTTTTCAATTTTTGTAATACTACATTTTTAATCTTTCCATTTCTTTATTTTTACTAATACTGGTGACAAAAATGGCTATTTTCAAAGTCACCAAAACTTTCGAAGAAGTATTCAAAATACTATAAAGTATTAACAGCCCTCCGTTTTTACCGTCATTGTCATTACAAACTGCTAGTGCAAAAAACTGGTACATAGCAGTATAATTTTAGTGTAATATACATAATATCAGTAAGTACAATGGATTTAAAACTTTAACTTTGTGGTGCACGGACAATATACAGCGGTGGGGGCCCGCACATTGGACCCCCGGGCCCGTACTTTCTCTCTATGGCCCTGAGTTTAAAAGATTATTTGAGGTTGAACAGTCATGAATAGCTTGTAACACAAATCCGAAAAGCGTAAAGTAACTTGTTACTTCATGCTGACGGAACCGACAAAAAATTAAATCACGGTAAACTTCCGCACTAAGCATTTGCAACGTTTGAAACTCATTGAATGAGCTAGTTATCAGCATGACGTAACAAGTTAATTTACGCTTGTCCGGACATGCCGTAGACTCAGGTGATTCGCATTTCTAATGTCAACAGATCCTGACTCCTGCGCTAGCAGACAAAGGGTTATGTCGCCGGTAAAATCTAAGCTTGCTCAAATGACCCTTTCCATGCTTTTCTAGACTTTCTTCCTTCAACTCCTTCCTCTCCCTTGAGTACTATTTTTTGTTGGGTAGATATTCCACTGCGACCAGTGTTTTGATCTATTGTGGCAGGCCCTTTTGACATTAAAAATGTCTTACTTCACTATCTGGGGCTAGGTGTCATTCTAAAATTTAAACTATCTCCCATGTAATGAAACTATGTAAGGTTTGCACGCTTATAACTCCGATATTACTAGATACACCTACCAATTCAGAAACACCTAACTTAAATATTGGTAATAATTTAATATCTCCCCAATAAAAGTAGACTTTTGGAAATTGGTAAAATTAAAAAGTTCACGAAAAACGGGAAAATTACCATTTGTGAGGCAGATTTCTCAGACACAGCCGTCAAGAGAGGGCAGCTTAGTTGCTCAATGAAACACGAAAAGTCATAAATAGAAGCAACGAATGTCCGTTTAAATCAGTTGTTGCTCTTATCCCGTACGAGCAACATCGTCTCCGGGCGATGCAATAAGCGTTATCGATTTTCGGTAACGTTGGCGTTTGCACACACTCGCACCTAAGTGACTGAACCATATACGGTTAGTTTATAAATAGAGGTGACGCGTACCCGTTTGAATCAGTTTTTGTTCTTATGTCGAACGGGTATGATCATGGCTGCAGCGTCTGGGCACTACATTAAGCGGTAGACGCTATGCATTTTCGGCAGCGGTGGCCGTGTGCGGATTTTTCGGGTATCAGCACGGTGTCACAGAATGATTTGCAAAGTGGGTGGGTGGGGTGGTTTGGATTTAATTCAATACGGTGTGTGCTGCTTAAGAGTGTTGCGTTTAAAAAAAATATACATATTTATTTTTATGCATGCGTGTGCTTTGTAACTTGTTAATCCATGTTTACGGCGCTTTGTAGCTGCGTAGGGTAAAGAGCCTATTGGTTTTCATGTTTCATATTTCGGTTATATGTTTTTTATCAGTAAGGCATCTGACAACGTGCTTCTGTAGTTATTGCACTGTTCAGCAGCGTAGTATTTTATATAGAAGAGTACACTCAGGTTTTTTTACGCGGATTTTGAAATTTACGCGGTTTTCATTTACACGGCCTGTATCCCCTGCGTGAAAAAACCTGAGTGTAATTGCATCGGAAACACATTCCCAGCAGAACTTTTTGTTTTCTAATTTCAAACACTTTTGTTTCGTACTGCACACAACGGAAAGTTTTAAAACAGAACTTACCGTCCCAGCAGCAATTTAAGCGGGTGTTCTTTTTCGATTCAAATTCAAGCCATGTCTTAAGCGTTACTGGACTTAAAATTGTTTTCCCAGTTTATCCAGTCAGAATATCTGTCCTACCCTATGTATTTAAAACACAGTTCTATTTGCGTTTTAAAGTATACAACAAATAGAACGGCTGGGTATACTAATTTATATTTTAAAATAAATCTTCGAACAAACCGCTGTACTGAAGATATAATTATGTCAGTCCTAAAAAACCTATATAACATAAAACGCTGCAGAATTGGTTACAATAATACAATGTTTACACTACAGAGTTATAATACATTTTAATAATTAGCAACAAGAAAAATGTCACCAAGATAACATAAAAACCCGTTTTAACTGGTAGTGCGAACGTTGCATAACAATGTAAATAATAATAATTTAATTTTTTCCACCACTAATCGATCAAGAAATACTTAACCTTAAAATTGTTTACTTAAGTTCATCAGTACATTATTGAAAATTTAAATGGAAAACGAAATTTCATATTTCACGGAGAATCTGTATATTTCCGTTGGCGGGCGTAGGCTTCCTCATCACAGTTCTCAATATGGAACTTTTCTTTTGAATATATTTTCTGGACAGACTAGCCTATTTTTACTAGATGGATAAGCCAAATAATGCCAATCACCTAGTGAGATACCTGATTAATTAAAAGACTGCCGTTAAAAGACCTCAACCGTTACAATAAATAATGTTTTAATGGGGAGGGTATATAGCAAATTGTAACATATGAAACGAGGCGAGTGAACAAGAACGTGACTCGATATGTGTGATTCATTTGCACGCTCTTGAAAAAAGCTATATTTTTAATGTCACCGTGGTCGTGTCCTGTACACAACCCTTTAATTTTTTTATTGTATGCACGTCAGGGTGTTGTATCACTATTAATCTGAGTGATTCCCACTTGCTGACTATAGGCATGGTCCCAGTAAGGTATTATAGAACGTATAAAGTTTATTGCCTTACTGGGTGCAGTCGTCCATACATCTAAGGGTTATACAACCCTTAGATGTATGGACGACTGCACCCAGTAAGGCAATAAACTTTATACTATAATAATAATACTATCCCCTTATCGAAGAATTTGCTCCTTTTGTGGAAAAGTGCTCACAGTTACACAATAAATGTTCTGGGTTGCAGAAGCGACAGGTATCATCTTCTATTTTGCCTAACTGCTTGATGCAATATTTACTCGGGACAGTTCCCTGACACTAAACCACTGAAAGTACTTAAATCCTTTTTGGATATACTAAGCAGCCGTTGAGTTATTATTTTATTCGGTGAGATAAATCTTTTAGATTGTCGGGGAGTAGTATTAGTTTTCCAAATGTCATCTATAATTGAATTTTCCCAGTTCTTCAATTCCATTTTTATGGTGCATTCTGAGACCCAACAATATGGTTCAGGCCCTAGGAATAATTTTGATGCAAGCTAGTCTGCTTTTTCATTGCCTTCAATTCCACAGTGCCCAGCTACCCAGAAAAGATCCACTGTACTTTTGCTAGCCACCTGCTGTAGCAATTGAATGCATGTCCAAACCAATTTAGAGGAACACGTAACTGACTTCAATGCTTTAAGGGTTGCTTGACTATCAGAGAAGATGCATATATTGAGTACTATGGCTCTTAATATTGAAAAATATGCTTCACCTTCCAATCCTTTGCTAATTAAATGCCGTAACAACAGTTTCCATTAAAACCAAGATTGCCGCATATATGAGCAACGATATAACAGAAATACGACTACATAATTTGACACCGCACTCCAGCTCCGAGTGCATTAAAAATCGTGTTGTATTATGGGGCAGTGGAATCCGTTACGAATGACTCCTGAAGAAACTTTTTCTCTGGCATTCTTAACGGTGTTCGGCTGGTTAGAATCTGTATTTGTATTTGCACCATCAGTAGCAGCAGCAGCAGCAGCAGAAACAGCCAGAGGACAACGGGTTGAGCAATACCCCACAGAAGCCGCAAGTGGTGACAGCGTAGTGTTTGGTGGAGGAGCTACGCAAGTTTGTAAACGTGATAAACAATATCCATAACAACATTAAGGTGATTGTTCCCAGAGTCCGATAGGTGCTAGTGAAGGAATGTGACACGAAAACGCTAAGGGCTGATGTAGCTAAGTCCCATCTATTTCCACCTCGAAATCATCACGACTGCCACGTTATATGCCTGCTACCATGTACTTTGTCTTGGCAGAGTTTGTAGTCAGTCCCATTCTCGCAGCTTCCCTTTTAAGGAGCAATAATGCCTCTTCCACTGCTCTGCGATCAACGCCAACGTTGTTGATGTTGTTTCCGAAGTCAAGAATCTCGTGATGATGATTCCGTTCCTTCGCACATCAGATCTTCGCATCGCTTGATTTTAACCCATCCAGCGTCATAGCGAATCAGTTTAAGCAGTGTTGTCGGGAAACCATGTTCAAACATGATCTGTCACAGTTTGTTTCGTGTTACTAAATCGTATTCAACTTAAAAACCCACAAACAGATGGCGAGTCCACATGTTGTATTTCCGGCATTCATCCAGAATTTGTCACAGGGGCTTTGATATTTGCTGACAAAGGATTCAAAAACAGAAACAGAACACGAGAGACTTGTAGGCGACATTGAGGATGCGTTATGCATAATAGGAAGTTATTATACTCGAGTGTGTGGCCTTCCTCGAAGCTAGGACATATGAGACCATCTTATCAATATGATGGCATTACCTCTTCCCCGCAGATCATGCCAAACAAGTAGTGGATTGTTTCGCACATCCGATCACTCCCGACTTTTAAACAATCGCCCGGGATTCCGCCTTTCCCAACGGTCTCACCGTTTTAAGTTCCCCCGAAGCGGGGGAAGGAGAAGTTGGAGAAAACGCCACACAGTGGGACCAATCCAAAAAAGGTGGGACAAAACCTATTTGAGGCCTTAGATGTCATTTTAGAGCCAGCCTTTCTTCGTAGGATATGTTTATAATAATATTTTGCAACTTTTTAGATAGAATATTTTTTGGTTGAACTAAAGTAGAGTACCCGAGCAAAAAAATTATGGTTGGACACTTAGGTGACCATTCATGTACGACGATTTATAACATAAAAGGTGTTTATATTATTTTAAATTAATAGCTATTCCCAAAATCTTATATTTTACACGCACTTATAAGCATCTAGAACATATTGAGTTGATCAATTACGGTTGCAACATGGAAAAGTTAAGAAAAATACAAACTTTGTAATTAAACTGCCAAAAAACACCGATTTCGGCTTAAAAAATAAATCTATAGTATGTGTAAGGTATTTTCAACAAAAATGTTCGAAATTGAATATTATACAACTTTGCTGAAGTCCTCAACCATTTAAAAAATTAGAAATGATTGAATTATATTGTGAATGTTTTTCCAAAGACACCTAGGTTCTATAATATCTAAGGCCTCAAATAGGTATTGTTTATCTTTTATGAATTTGTAGAACTAACCTTATTGGTTAAACTAAAGTAGAAATCCCAGACTAAAAAAAATCAAATTTTGTTTAAATGGTTCAGATCTTCAGCAAAGTTGTCAAATATTGTATTTGGAACAATTTTGTTGAAAATACCATATACACTAGTTTTATTTTTTGAGCCGAAATCGTTGTTCTTTGACAGCTTAACTTCAAAATTTATTTTGAAGATTTTGTTAATAGCTTATATTGTGCATAAATTAAAAATAATATAAACACCTTTTATGTTATAAACCGTCGTACATGAATGGTCATCCAAACAATGCGTCCAACTATATCCTGTTTCCATGTAATATTAAATTTATTCTAGGAATAATATAGTATTGGAATAGCCAATGTTTGGCTGCACAAAAGTGCACAAAAAACAAAAATTTTTGGTTAAAATAGAGCAAATTTACATGAAAAATAGTTTTAGAAGCCAAAATATTGATTTTACGTTATTAGGTCCTTTGTATGTTTGTAGTTGTATTTTAGTGATACCAGCAAGTTTGTAGAACATACTAAATCAATCAATTAGTTTTTAGCATGAAAAAGTCGATAAACCGATTTTTTGGTCATATTTACAAAAAACAACAATTTTGCCTCAAAATTTGTCGAAGACATCGACCCTCTAAAATTTTTTTTGCTCGGGTACTCTACTTTAGTCCAGCCAAAAAATATTCTATTTACAAAGCTGCAGGATAATATTGTGAACATATTCTACAAAAAAATGCTGGCTCTAAAATGACATCAAAGGCCGCACATAGGTTTTGTCCTACCTTTTTTGGATTGGTCCCACTGTGCGCTAGTTTCACTGACTACAAAGAGGGTAAGAACCTCTCCAGGAGACGAAAGACCATACGAATCCAAGAGCCAGACGTGCGAGGACGCTCTCACTGCCGAAGAGAAGGAGAAAGCTGAAGTATCGTTGTAGGTCGGAAGGAAAAACACTGAGAATAGAAAAACCGGAAGGAATATAGAAAAATGAAGAAAAAGAGGAGAGAAAACCTTCGGCTCGCCAGTAGGAGCCACGGGGAGAAGCCGTGCTCGTCAAAGCTAATGACATGACGACATATACAGCTCTCCTCAAAAAGGTCAGAGAACGGAAGTTTGCTATTGCATGCAGAAGGATGACCGGTGAGCGAAAGTGGAAGAAGAAAGTCTTGAACAAAGATTTCTTCATGAAAGCATTCCGGCAGGACAGCGGGACCGAGAACGAGGATGCGGCAGATCTAACAAGAGGGATTGTGATACCACAATGCTGCGACAATTGGAGCCACGCAGTAGACGGCGTCCAGCTTACTGGTGGAATGAGTTCGCTAAGTACGCTACGCGCTGCGTGTCTTAGAGCCAGAAAACGGGCTAAGAGAGCAGTGCGGGAGGTAGATAGAGAGGAGCGCAAGCCAGCGATTCGAGAAGCTAGGGCCGCTTTAAAATGGGAGATCAAGTTTAGCAAGTCAGATTGCCACAAGGAACTGTACCGAGAAGTACACGCCAATCCCTGGGGCGTACCGAGTCGTGATGGCGAAAATGAAGGACTCGACTACGTCAGCCAAAATGTGCACGTGTAAGCTGAAGATAGTAGTTGAGAGGTCTCTTCCCGAAGTACGAACTATTTGGCCACCGACACCGTATGGCGAAGAAAAAGGAGCAAACATGGACAATCGAAAAGTAACTGACGATGCTCGTATAAGTATCGAAGCTTCTGAAATGGTGGTGCTGAAAGCTGCGATCCTGGCATACCCGAACATGTTTGGGGTGGTGCGGCAGAAGTGTATAGTATTCACTAGATGAAGGCAGCTCCCCCAAAATGTGGAAGGTACAGAAGCTGTTGTTGCTCCCAGAGCCAGGGAAGTCACCAGGTGATCCGGCTTCGTATAGGACTGTATTTTTGCTAGATAAACTTGTAAAACTCCTGGAAAGTGTCATTCTTAATAGGTTGATGAAATGCAGGGAGTGTGTGCGCGGACTGTCCAATACGTTGTTCGGTTTTCGCAAAGAAGCATCGAAGGTGGATGCAATTCCAGTGTGCGGAGAAGGCATCCAAGCGTAAGCGAAAAGAAGATCGACACTGCGCTGTGGCCACGATAGATGTGAAGAATGCGTTTAACAGCGACAGCTGGAGAGCCATACTGCAGCACTGTACAGAATGAGGGTTCCCGATCATCTATACCGGATCCTGAAGAGCTACTTCCAGAGCAGAGACGACGAACGAATGAAGGGCAGAGGTCAAATGCGAGTCACAGCGGGCATTCATCTGGACTCGCATTCTCGGTTCAACTCTTTGGAACGGGATGTACGATGGGTTCTTGACGCTACGGCTGTCCAGGAAAGTGAAAATGGTGGGTTTCGCTGACGACGTATCCCTAACAGTGAAGTACTTGAAGAAGTGGAAGTGTCGGTAACGGAGAAAATAGACGCGATCGAGAACAGGATTAACGGGTCAAACTGCTATCTGCAACTCACCACAAAACGGAGATGTTGCTCAGCAACTTCAAAGCGGTTCAGCGGATGCAGATGGACGTTGCAGGGTACGTGATTGCATCGCAACGTTTGCTGAAGCAATTAGGAGTGATAATTGACGACCGGTTGAGCTTCAGCAAACCAGACTACGCCTGCGAAAAGTTGGCGAAGGCAATGAACGTATACATTTGTAAGCTAGTGTTTAGTGATCAATACTGCTATACGAGGTTCAGGCCAGGGATTCGGTGCTGAAGGTCAAGTGGAACCGTAAAAAACCGTACAGGACGTTCCGGTTGATGGCCGTACGAGTTGCGAGCGCGTACAGAACAATATCGTCGGAGGTAGTATGCGTTATCGTCGGGGTGATCCCCATCTACATCACCTTGGTGGAGGATATCGAGTGCTACAATAGGAGAAACACAAGAAACGTTGGGAAGAAAGGTGAGAATCGATTCGATGGCGAGGTGGCAGGAATAGAATAATACGGAGAAACCTAGAACGTCCACGTGACACAGCTCTTGTTGCGCTTCAGAAAGTATCTTCATCAGTTCGGGTACACAACGTCACCATTGTGCTCGGAGTGTGTGCACGTCGAGGAGACACCGGAGCATGTGCTCTTCGAATGTCCGAGGCTCGATGCGACACGCAGGGAGATGCTTGAAACGGGAGGACCGGACATCAACCCGGATAATGTCGTCTACAGAATGACAAGCGACGTAAATATGTGGAACGTGGTCAACGGTGTGGTGAAGCAGATATTAACCGACTAGCAAGGTAAATGACGTGATGAATAGCGAGCAATGGTTTCAGGAGAGCAATTACCGTCGGGAGACTTTCCGGCGTAGTAGGCTAGATCCACCCAGACTGCGACAGAATGCCGAGTGTGGGTCGTCCGGGCACCAGCGAACCGGAAGCCCCGCTCCATCCGGAATTGCCGGACCGATTACAGCACTCTACCGGTTGACCTGATAGATATAAAGCGAAAACCAAAGAAGAATCAGTATCTTTGGCCGGAGAACTCCCCGTCGGCGTAAGCTAGACTACACTGCGTAGAACGCGATGAGATACAACAAGTCGCAGGTCGTCGGAGCTCCAGCGAATCGGACGCCCTACTCCACCGGAATAGTCGATCTAATCTTGACAGCTGGCAGTTTCGGGAGAATTACTCTCGCCAGAGAATTGTCCGTCGGAGTAAGCTAGATTCATCGCTGGGGACTAGACCGAGTACTTCGCAAACCGCGGAGTTGCGGTGCTAAATGGCACTGGGCTGCTTATGGCTCAAGGTAGCCGAAGTGCTCAGTAAAATAGACAATCTGGAGTTTGTCACCCAGATTGTCCTCGTAGGGGAAGAGCACTAATTCTCAATCCACAGCTAGCTTTCGAAAAGTGGTGCTCTAACCCTATTGAAGGAACTAATTACGATAAAGGTAGATTAGGGTGCTATGCACAAAAGAAACCGTCCCCGAAGTAATGTCGTAAGGTAGTACCAGGTTCATTGGCAAGTTGTTTCAGCGGGTCCCTGAGTGGACCTTTGTACATTTTTCCGTTCTTGGGTAAAACACACATACAAATTATCTTCAGTACATTATATAGAGTTCTACAGATATACCGCAGACTTATGACATAAACAAAAAATAATCATAAATTAAAAACGTGGTAATTCGATGATAACTATATTTAGCTCACAAACTAAAACGCGATAGTATAATGTGTATAATTGACGAAAACCTAATCGGTTAGATTTTTTTTCTTTATCCATGATTTTGCTGCCTCGAAAGCCACCTTTATTGTTAGGTCAGCAGGGAGCAAATTGATAGCCGTCAGCTGCGAGAATATATCAATTTATAGTTCATCCTTTAATGGATACGTTTATTGTAACCTACCGTCAAACCGTGCAACCAGTATCCAGTGGTTTGAGCTGTCTTTCCAACAATCATCGTGAGAAATTTTCCGTAAGTCTCTACGTCGCTGCTGATTATTCGTAAGAACCTATCCACTCTTAATTCTTCCGTCATGCTTGTAGCCACAAAGTACGGCGTGACAGTTTGACATTCGATTCCGAAATCGGCCAACTCTTCACGTAAAGCATTACTGAAGCTAGCCATGAACGCTTTCGTTGCACTGTACATCAGTCCTAAGGGCAGTGGTCGTAGCCCAGCGACGGAGGCTATGTTGATCAGCAAGCCACGGCGCCTTTGCTTCATCCGCTGCAGTATGATGTGACTCAATATGACTGCTGCGTTGATGTTTACGTTGACCATTCGCTGGTACAGGCTCAGCGCACAGGTTTCATAATAGACTGGTAATGTATTGGCAACGCCTACGTTGTTAACTGTTGAAACAGTAAAAGTTGAATTAATCGTGATGGGGATTTGTCTAAACGCCAATTTACCAAGTACTCCAACGTCTAGATCATCCAGTTCGTTTTTCAAGTAATCGCTCAGTTCAAAACCTTTTGAGAAGTCGGCCGAAATCTGTTTCACTTGCACGTGAAACGTTGATTCGATTTCCTCTGCAGTCTGCTTCAGTATTTCGTCCGGTAGTGCAATGATGACTATGTTGAGTCCTTTCCGTGCGAAAAATCGAGCATATTGACGACCGATCCCATCGGAACCACCACTTATCACTGAAATTGTGATTCGAATGCAGTGATATTCGCAACTTTGTGCCGAATAGGATACTTACCAGCCCACTGTCCATATCGTTCAGTGAAGTTTACGTCGCAGATGCACTGCTTCGAGAGACCCCAGAGGATTCCGATTGGTGATTTGAATGTTTCGTAGATCCACACTGTTAACGCGTAGATCCCTATGACCGTTAATGTTAATGTTAGGCTTTGCACAAAACATGCGAGTTCCATCGCAATTTGATTACTACTGAACGTTGGAGCCTGTTCTTCTCACGCCAAACAATCTATTTAAGTATATTCTCATCGAACATGAAGAACTTATTTAAAAGATTGAATGTTACTTTCCTACAACGGTCAATAAAATTATAGTGCATAGGGTGTTGAATCCATTTTCACCTTATTCCTACTATTATTCAACTATCCACTTGAACACGTTCATGGCAGCGTCTACTGGTTTCGCTAAACGTATTGGCTCTAATAAATCGGTGGCAATCAGACCACTTTCGATCGATTGTATTCAAGTCGATAAAATGTCGAAATAGTTTGGTATCCTCCCTAGAAGGGTCAAAATAGGTTCGCCACACTACTTAATGGGTGTACTGCTGCTGACTTCCCATCAGTTTTGGGTGTCGTTACAATGCATCGTCTAAACTGAACCATTCAAATATTATCTCTTCTAAATGGTACCCATTATCGCTATTTTTCTGTGTGAATGAATTAATTGAACGCACCGTAGTTCATCGTTCTTTTCACTTACAATTAGCTATTAAACTGTACAGCGAGCTAATCGTCACAATTGATGATTGCATACATTGTTTGTACTCAGTGTATAGCGTTTCTAGGTTTGCGTGTCTCATTTGTGCTAAACAAGGAAGGACGCTTAAATTTGCCGAATGGAGTAATGAGCCTATTTTGGTCCTGTTGGGAATGGTGTCGCACTCTTCTGTTAATTTCTCGGCGTGCAATCGACGAGTCCTCTTCTGCAATCGCTTCTTTGCTGGTAGTACCGGTTGTTGGCTTGGAGACACTGGACGCACTTGTTGTTGAGTGAATATTTGTTCCTGTCAATTCTGCAGATATTGGTTTTGTAGCCGTTTGTGTTTTGCTGGTTTCGCTACTACTGTAATTATTACAGTAGTAGGCGCTGCTTTTACACAAGGTTTTCCGTGGTACAATGTTTTTTTGCAGAATTTGTATATTGGAATCTGGCCTGGGCGTGATCAGAGTTGTCTGATTAAACATCCCATTTTGGTTGATCTGCATAAAATATATATGTTGGAACAGGGCCGGCAGAATACTTTTTTCCTGAGTGGGTAGTAAGATTCGGAGTAATTTCTACTCGTATTGACGAAAGTTTAGACATGGCGTGTGTGCGTGAAAATGAAAACTCCCTGCAAATAGCTTGTATTCATTTAGAAACACCTTTTGTTAACAGGCTGTGTGACCGACGGCTTAGCGAAAATGTGTTTATTGATTACTGATACTACATAGAACATTTGTACAGCTAAGTATCAATCACTCCATTCTTTTCAGTTTTGTTGCATTCCCTGCGATAGAACCTTCTTTGGTGGATATTGAAGTCTACATGATAATATTGACTAACGGCGAGGTATCTCCGACGACCGACAGAGAACGATTTGTATATTTCTCCGATAAGTCAATAAGTCTCCTTTTCAATACAAACCATATCCACCTAATACAACCGGCCCTTGGAAGGTCTGCATTCGAACCATATCGCGTGATCTAACTAAACAACACTCGGGCGTGTACGAATAAGTATTTGTATACGTACCCGTCCGGGAAGTAGAGATTGATGGTGTAGTCTCCGGGAGTGGCCTTATTTGCCAAATATGGGATTGGCTCCTTCCAAAACCCTTCGCTTCAGCGAGTGAAAATTATGGTATGCAAGCAAGCGAGTGAAAATTATGGTATGCAATCGAGGAGTATAAGAAAACAACTTATTTTCCATAGGCCTCATTTCGAGCCTTTCGCCGGATCTGTTCTTCCAATTTTTGTTCTTTTGAACGGAGCTCGTCTAGCTGTTCGCCTTTTTGTGCATGAACTATCGACGTTGCAAATAATAGGGTTATATAGTTACCCATTGTAGAAACACGGAGCGGAAAATGAGAAGAGAATCGTGAAAAGTGTGGAGAGACTCCGCATGAACTGTCAAGATATCCCATTCTTTTGCGGTCCACTCCGAGAAGAAATTCTAAAGAGGGCTACGCCACCGGCCACGACTAATTTCTACGCTCACTAAAGAGTGAGAATCTGACAATCCCATTCAGGGAACATCTTGTAATGTAATGTCTATAAATTTTCGAAAAAGTAGAATTATTTCCTTTCCTGATCTTCCTCGTAAATGAAAGTGTCACTTGGTGGGTGCCGAAGTGAGCGCACTCCCATTTTTTCATGATTACACAATGTATTTACATAATAGAAAACCTGGTTAACTTTCAACGTAGATCTTCCACAATTTTAACATTATTCGTCAAAGCCGCGAACACACTATGTAGGATCGTTTTAGGGATCAAAATGTGCTATTATTTCAATCGGATTAGCCTTTATCTTCCTTACCTTAGCCTTCGCTACCAGGTATTGAAGTTGTCGCTTGTCAAATCCGAATCAAAGGCAAAGACTTATTGATATTGTTTCCATAGGGGAGAGTGGGTACACTTGATCACACTTTTAATTTTTTTCTGATAACTTTTCAATGAAATAAAAATTTAAATTGAAAAACTCGCCATTTTGTAGTCAATTTGAATTGTAAGAGCTATGAATAATATGTAAATCCGTAAATGTCAGTAATATAAACAATTTTAAACATCATGTCAAAACGAGGTTTTTGTAAAAACGTGTGGTAACTTGATCCCCTGCCTACTAGGGCTGAATAAACAAAGCACACTATGACTAATAGACATGAATGTTTAGTTAATCACCTGTCCAGAAAAATTAATTAATTATACTATCTTTTTAGATGCACGACAAACTTTAATCACAGTAGACAGTCAAGACAAGCATTTGCGGTAAATCGGTGCTGTTTAACTGGCTTCTTCAACCTTCAGTAACTTATACCATAATTTGTTCACGGAAAAAAACATTTTAGATCAATTAATAGTGCCAGGTACTTTATGAAAATGATGTTTTTCTATTTCTGCACATTTCGAAAGTGTTTGAGAGAGCTAATGATAGGGATCAAGTGTACCCAGTGTTGCAGAGATCAAAGATGTATGAGGTGAACAAAATTTATTTTTTTTTGTATGTGTTGTGAAACTTTTCATTCGAAAAACGTTTTTTTTTCTAGACAAAAGTCCTTAGAAAGTAATCGTACTTGAAATATTCATATATAATCGCCGATATCATATCAGACAACCGTTCAAAAAATTTGTAAAAAGATCTTCGAGATGGATATCAACACATATTTTTTAAAATATTGCACAACTTTTCCAAACCAAATGATATACGTTAGATTTGTTTTTTAAACATCATAAACGACCAAATATTTCATTTTCTTTTTGTATTGTGGTAAATTTTGATGCATAAATTATGAGATATGGCCAGGGAATCAAATATCCCCAAGGATCAAGTGTCCTCACTCTCCCCTACTCATCGCACCTCCGCTGGTTCTAGGTGACTTCAACTTCCACTGTTTGCAATGGGCTTGTCTTCACGATGATAACCGATCTATCTTAATAAATGATATTCACGACAATTTCAATATGACCATCTTGACTACGATGGAAATGACACGAACGCCAACTCCACCAGCTCGGCCTAGCGCGTTAGATTTATCATTGTACTCGACCTCGCTACATTTGGTGTACCTGCGTCCACTACATCCGAAACAATCAAATCAAAACAAGAAATTCCTCCGGTGGAAGCGTACAATGTTTTGATTGGCTTGATTCAGGCGAAGGTCGTGAATTCCTCTGGGTGATATATCGGTTCATGTCCGGAGTATTGGGTTCGGGTTTTGCGCTTGTGGTTATCGCAACATTAAACATGTTGTCTGGTCGTGCGCGTAGTGTTCTAGCGTCAGTTATCCGATCCTGTATGTCTCTCATACACAGATTTTTAAACCCCTGATAAATATCCGAATTTAGTTATCTATTCTCTTTTGGTTGACATGCTAACTGTTACCTGTAAATCTGATCCCAAGAGTTTCCGGCTGATCCAAGGAAGCCAGTCGGCGATCCGGTTCATGACAGTGATTTTCTGATTGTCAAAAAAACTGCAAGTTTAATATGAAATTGTTGTACATCGAGAATTTCAGACGCATGCATTTTGTTCGCAAGACACTACATGGTTAATTTCAGGTTGTGGTTTGTTCCAAACTTTCGAGTGGGTAATTTCCCCCTCGGTAATTTTCGAGTGGGTAGTAATACCCATACTACCCACGTAGTATGGGTATTACCGCTACTAGCAATTAAATATACCCGTGTATCGCTTTGTCCACACAGTAGAAGCAAAATATCGTGCGCCAAACTAGTCTTCGAAAGTAAACAAAAATAAGTGACGATTTCAGGTAGAAAGTGGTCCTATTGTGATCGAACTTTCTTTCTGTTTACTTTTCGAGCTGTCTCTTAAAATCCTCTGTACGACTAGTAAAAGAATTTGCAAATGTACAACTGTACAATTGTTTCAAACTATTAATCAAGAAGAAACGGAATATATCGTTTAATGTAGTAACATGAAGTCAGTACCTCTTTATATATAAAGGCGATGACACAATCGAGGTACGAATACACGAATTAGCTCCGTGTCCCTCTAATAACGTTGTTTACCATTGTGTACACTTTTAACAGACCGCTAACAGGTGATGACGTTTTCCAGGAAAGGTGTTTTTATGTAAAAAGCTCTGAAAAATTGATTGCTAGTATTTACAACGACCGCACGGTACGCGATCATGCACGTTTTGTACCATTTCCCCCTTTTGGTTTGAATTTATGTTCAAGAATGAATATATAACTTGAAAGAAAGACTGACCAAAATCAGAATTTCTTATGTAAAAACTCCAGAGAATCGATTGAAGATAATTAAAATAATGTTACGAAGCGTATTTCACCCCAATCCTTCGCACAACTAAAATTTGAAGTTAAGCCTGGCTGTATATTTCTGTTAATGGCTATATGCGGCTGATCAAAATTTTGGTAATTTTGATGTATGGAAGTTCAGGTTATCGTTTGAATATAATTAGACAAACCGCCAGAAATGTGTGTATCCGTTTTACCACCATTCCTCCCATGATGAAAAGTAGTAATTCTTATGTACAAAATTTCGTGGAATCAATTAGAGATAGTTGGAAAGACCGCACGAAACGAGTTTACCCATTTTACCCAAATTCTTCCCATTACTCCAGTATGAAGTGAAATCTGGCAGTGCTTGTCGGAAAGAGGCTGAATGCGGCTGATGAAAAGTAATAATTCTTATGTAAAAGAAATTCGCTTTCAGTCTGTTTCTGAAATGTAGTCTGGTTTTACTGAAAACTCGAGAAATAAGAAGAAGTGGGGTAAAACGAATTAATACGTTTCGTAAGGCCATTCTATCTGTAACCGATTTCTTGGGTTTTCCTAAATAAGAAATTTTACTTTTGATATCCCACACTCAGCCTTTTTTTCGTAAATGTGGAGTAAGGATTAATATCAAACATCAAATATCAAAATTCTTCATCGACTTCTTCACTGAAAAAAATCGATTTTAAAAATTTGAAGTCGATTTACAAAAAAAAACATCTTTGATTTGGACGAAATTTTGTTCCAAGATAGATAATTATGTTCCCTACCTACCGTAAAAAAATTGAGCACCTTTAAGGAAAAAAAAGTTATTTAAAAAAACTTTTTCTTGTCCAAACTGAATTTATTTTTTCACTGTATTTTTATCGAAAACTAAACCAATGAACAAACAAACAAACTTCAATGAGGGCAAAGATGAGCCATTTAACATCATCGATATATGCGAGATTTAACTAAATACCACTTGGCTGTGTACGAAAAATTATCTTGTCTATGTACCCGCCCAGGAAGTAGAGACTGATGGTGTAGTCTCTAACAGAGACCTTAATAGCGAAGTATGGGGTTCGCTCCGTCAAGAACCCTTTGTTTGAGCCAGTGAAAATTCTGGTTCGCAAGCAATTACGTTCAGGAAATAATCAAGGAGTATTTGAACATAACTTTTTTCCAGCCTCATGTCAAACCTTTCGCCGAATCTGCTCTTTCAAACTTTTACCTTTTGGGCGGGGCTAGTCTACCTGTTCGCCTTTTTGTGCCGCGAGGTGTGAACTTATTGTAGAAACAAGGCACCCTGCGGAAAATGCATATAAATTATGTGGGGACAAAATGAAACATTCTTTTAAGGAACACTCCGATAATGCAAAAGAGCGCTACGCCACCGACAACAACTTATTTTCCTACTTTCCTTGGAAACTACGTTTCCTTGTACACTAAAGTGCGAGAGTTTGGCCATCTCATTGTGGGAACATCTTCTAATGTGCCTAAAATTTTTCGAAAGAGGAGAATCAGTTTTCTCTCCTAAGCTTCCTCGTAATGGCCTGAGAGTGTCCCTTGAAGGGTGCTGTTAAAAAAAACCGAAGTAAGTGGTTCCTGGACTCGGTAATCTTTGAAACTAGCAGGAATTTCCACATGAGACATCAAAATCCCCAAGTATTTCAGTCCCTACATTTTCCCCCAGGTTTTACACAATGCATTTGCATTACGATTAAAGGACAGACGAAACGAGTAAACGACGCGAACAAACGTGAACAGTTTCCTACCTCGTGGTGGGCAGAAATTGCTTAGAATTATACGCGAAAGGGACTTTTGAACGTCGGATCGCCCGAATTTTCCCCAATATACGCGACGCTACAAATGCAAATGAAAAACTTGATGAAAGCTGAAAAACTCGATTATTGGCACCGGTCCGTCGACGGATTAACGAACGAATCATCAGAGAAACAATGTTTCGTGTGGAGGCCACGGCCTACGTTGTGTATTCGATTTATCCTGTGATTGGAATACACGGAACGTTGGTCATATGATGACAGCTATGCATCGCTTTTATGCTTTTAGGCATTGGAGGTTCTGAGATGGTTATCGCTTTCAATTTTCGATAAAAATGCACTGAAAAAAAAATTCAGTTTCAACAAGTAAAAGTCTTTTTCAAATAGCTTTTTTTTTCCTTAAAAGTACCCAACTTGAATTTTTGACGGTAGGTAGGTAACATAATTGCCTGTTTTGTATCAAAATTTCATCCAAACCAACGATGCGTTTTTTTTTGTAAATCGACTTTAAATTTCTAAAATCGATTTTTTCAGTGTAGGAGTCGATGAAGATTTTTTTCAATATTTTTTTCAATATTATTCAAAAAAATGACTAATTTTGTGAAAATCACTCCCACAACATTTTTTGTAGGATTTGTCATTTTTAGACCATAGCCATTTGAAAAAAATTGGTAAAAAAGTTTGACCCTTTTCAAAAGACAGTCTAGATCATTTTTGGGAAAACAAAGTATGCAAAGTGGCTTTTTGTGACAAAGTTCTCATGTACAGAAAGTTTAATTAAAATCGGAGAGGGTGCTGCCAACATTTGTTCGAGTTGGCGCGAAATTCGTCTATTGACTAAAGTCGCGTTTTTGATATTTTTGAATTGATTTCAAGAAAAACGAGTTTAAAATTTGAATCGCAGCATCCTTTACGTTATAATTGAAAATTGAAATTTTTTGCCATAATGCTTGCTTCTTGTTTCACATCTAGACCAACACGTGAAAAGGGCATAAGTGCAAATGGGAGCCTCTCTGTGTTTACTTTCTCTTTTGATTATTATTGCTGCATCATAAAACTTTCCAACATTTTTTCAGTACATAACGATTTCGTCTAGCGTATTAAGCGTAGTTAAGCAGCAAAGGTGAAAGCGGCCGAGTAATTGACGGAAGAGAAAGCAAGCAAAGAGAGAATATCATTTGCGTTCACGCCCTTTTCACATGTTGGTCTAGATAGACTGAACTCGAATGCAGTTGAAGAAATTCTTTATCCAGTGCTATCATTATCGCATTTTTGATATTTTGCGATTTAGTCCGGTCTGACTTACCACCGACCAATCAAGGTTCAAGTTACACGAAAACCTTTAAAAAATTGGAAGTGTCACTCAGTACATTAAAGTACGTTCTTTCTCTCAGAGAGCCCGGCGTCATTTTTCTCAAATCTGTAGTAGGATTCACGTTCGATTGGAATTCAGTGTCTTTGGTCTATTCGGCAAAATTGTGAAATTTGTCGCGATACAAAATGTCACTTAATAAGGGACGAGAAATAAAAAAAATGGATGCAAAAATTAGCATTTAATTTATGGAATAGCTTTCCTTTACTACTTCCAAGACAAATAAGCGCTATCTCTCGTTTCCTTCAAAGGATTAAAAAGAAAATCGCTAAAAGATGGTACGCAGAACATTGTAGAATATATCAAATCGATGGATAGTAGAGTGATAAGAAAATGACACTCGTCGGCCCAACCCTGAGTCGATTCCACGTCGAAAAGCCGTCGTCAGAATCAGTCAGAGTTAAAAATAATCGAAGCTCTTTTTTGACGGCTGAAAATGAACCTGTTGCGACTCGCGGCGGATAGAAAAAATATTCATTCAACTGTCCATCTTATTCATTCAGTTGAATATCGTACAATATATTCATTACACTAATTATCTAGGAAAATGTTTTCAAATGCCGATAAAGCATATGAAACAACAATCATCATCGCTTATATTGTGCCAGGGCCTACTTTGATGCGTTTGATTCGTTGCTGCACGGTCGCTTCGTGTAAAAATTGGAGCCAAATGAAAATCTGCATGGATGAATGGGCGGTTTGTTCATTTGACGTTTCTAGCTGCGTCACTAAATATTGAAAATGAATGCGGCTGAATATGGTCAATTTTCATTCAAAGAATTTGAATATTTTTAACTCTGGTCAGAATCCCAATATCGAAAATCCGATGTAGGAAAACCAACGCCGAAATACTAACGTCAAAATACTGACGTTGAAAATCCGACGTCTGAATGACAACGTCGGAAATCTGTCGTCGAGAATCCGACGTCGAAAACCCGACCTCAAAAATCTGGCGCCGGTATTCTTACATTGAAAATCCGTCATTGGAATTCCGGTGTCAAAAGTTCGACGACGCTAATCAACAAGCAGACGTCGGTAAGCCGAACGTGGGAATTCCACCGTCGAAACTCCGACGTTCAATCTGAGAGCGAAAGTCCAACGTCGGCACTCTGATATCTACACTGACACCGACATCGTCCCTGACGTCGAGATTCCGAAGTCGAAAATCCGACGTCTAAAATCAGACATTGGATGTCGAATTTACGACATAAAAAATCCGACGCCAAAATACCGACATAGACGTCGGAATTCTGAAGTGGAAAATCTAACGTTGAAAATCCGACGCCGAAAGTTCGCCATTTAAAATCGGTATTCCGACGTCAAAAATCCGGCATTGGAAACCCGACGTAGACAATCCTTTGCCGATATACTGTTGTCGCAATCCCGACGACAAGAATTCGTCGTCGAAAATCTAACTTCGGTATTTCGGTATCGAAAATCACAGGTAGGAAAGGTGATGTCGAAAAGCCCACATTGAAAATCTGATGTCGGAGTTCCGACGTTAAAAACTGACAAAAAATTCAACGTCGAAATTCCGACGTTAAAAATTTAATTTCGAAAATCCAACGCCGAAATTGCTTCATCAAAAATCGGAATTTCGACACCAACATCGAAAATCTGTCTTTGATACTCCAGCGTAGATAAGGCGCCATCGAAACACCGACGTTGAAAATCTGACGCCGAAAATAAGCTGTGGAAAAACCAGCATCTGAATTCCAACATTAAAAATCCGACGTTTTCAACGTGGGAACTTCGACATACAGATCTGACGCCGAAATTCCTTCGTCAAAAATCAGACTTCAAAAATGCGCTGTCGAAAATCTGAAATCGTAATTCCGACGTAGAAAATGTCGGATTTTTGACGTTGGAATTCTGACGTTCGATTTTCGACGGCGGAATTCCGACGTGGGTTTTTCGACATCGGATTTTCGACGTCGAATTTGCTACGTCGGGATCCGACATCGGATTTTCGATTTTGGATTGATTTCTGACGTAGGTTATTCGTCGGAATTTCCGCGTCGGAGTTCCGAAATCGGGTTTTCTAATATCGAATGTCGGATTTTCAACACAGGAATCCCATCGTCGGTTTTTCGATGTCGGACCTCTGAGTTTCTATTTTTCACGTTGGATTTTCGACATAGGATTTCCAATGTCGGATTTTAGACGTCAGAACTCCGACATCAAATTTCCATTTTCAGAATCCCGACGCCGGATTTTTTGGCAACGGACTTTCGAAGTCAGATTTTGACGTCGGAATTCTATTATCGGAATTTCCACGGCGGATTTTTGAGGTCGGAACTCCGGCGTCGAATTTCCGACGTCCGTATTTCAACGTCGGAATTCTTAGGTCGACGATGCTTCGACGTCGGATTTTTGACGTTTTATTTTTAGACGTCGGAATCCCGACGTCGGTTTTCCAATGTCTGCTTTAAGACATCGTGATTTCGACATAAGATTTGCGACGTCGGATTTTTTATGTCGAAATTCCGACGTCAGGTTTCCACTTCCTCAGTTTTGATGTCGCATTTTTGACACCGGAATTTTGATATCGGAATTTCCACGTCGAAATTCCAACGTTAGATTTTTCGAATGCGACGTCGGAATTCCACCGTCAAAAATCCATTCGGTATTGGAAATCCGATATCGAGAATCTGAGGTCGACGTTAGATTTTCGACGTGGGTTTTTCGATGTCGGAAATCGAGATTGTTAAATTTAATTCCGACGTCGGATTTCCGACATTGGTTTTCCGATGTCGGCTTTCCGATGTCGGTTTTCCGATGTCGTTTCTCCTCCGTCAGATTTTCGTCGTTGGAATTTCGACGGCGGATTTTCGACGTTGAAATTCCAGGGGCGGATTTCCAATGTCGGATCTTCGACGGCTGTTTGTGGACTTCCAAAATCCGACCTCGATAACCTGAAGTCGAAAATTCGACATCGAGAATCCGTTGTCAGAAATCCGACGTTGGAATTCAAGTTTCATGATTCCGGCATCGAAAATCCAGCGTCAAAAATCTGACTCCGTATTCCGACGTCAAAATTCCGACGTCATAATTCCAACGTCGAAAGTCTAACTTCGTTCCGACATTAGAAATCCGGCGTCGGAAATCCGTCGTCAAAAATCCGGAAAACCGATATCGAAAATCCGTCTTTGGAATCTCGAGATCGAAATTCCTGCGTCGCTGTTCCGATGTCGGGTTTTAGACATCGGAATGATGACGTCGGTTTTTCTTAGTCGGATTTCTGACATTGGAATTTTGACGTCAGATTTTTGACAAGGATTTTCGACGTCGGATTTTTTATGTCGATATCCCGACGTCGGCTTTCGACGTCGAAATTCTTGTCGGAATTTCGAATCTCGAATTTACGACGTCGGGATTCTGACTTCGGATATTCGACATCGGAATTCCAAATCCATTCCAAGATTTTCTAAAATCTATCGTCAGAATTTCGACGTCGGATTGCTTAGATTTGAATTCCGACGTTGGTTTTCTGTTGTTTGATTTTCGACGTCGAATTTCCGATGTCGGATTTTTCATGTCGGATTTTTGGCGACGTTTGAATGTGGAGTTGGATATTCGGCTTCAGATGTTCGATTTCAATATGAGATTTTCGACGACGGAAATCCTGAAATTTGAATTCCGACATCGGATTTCTGACGTCGCATTCTTAGCGTCCGATTTTCGACCACGGGATTTCAACGTCGTAATTTTGACGTTAGATTTTCGACGTCGATTTTCGAGTTTGAATATGTATTAAGCTATCAGTCCGTTAGCAGTATGTTATGTACACAAAAAATATGAATTTTATCATTGACGTAATTACAAACATGACACAATTTAACAAACCGTAATTCAAGAAATGACGAAATATTACCGTGTTCCGTTTAATTTTACATGATATATATACTTTACATGCGCAATGACATAAAATTACACTTACTGCCATTCAGAACAAACGCTTTCTTTAGAGTAAAATTCAGGAGACGTAAATTTATACGATTTTTTTTCTAAGTGTGTGGAAATGCTTTATGAAATTTAAAGTAAATCAAAATTTTAACTAGTGTAAAGTTAGTTTAAAAACTACTGCAACAAACCGGTCTACATCTGAATAACGACTTGAAATAAATAGATTAATTGTTGCTGATTCCTTACACGGAAACCCTCTCAGTAAAAAGCATTTATAAAGTTAAGTAGTTCGTTTCCTAAATCGTGAATAAGACAAATTTTGGCAGGGAAGGAAAGATGCATGCAAGATTCTGTTTTTCAACTAATTTATTTAATTAACACTAACCATAAACTGTCCATCCACTGTCACCTTCCACGTGATTTACGAGATTTTAGGATTAATATGTACCTAAATAATATTCCCACCATTTTAGTCAATAGCCACCGTGGGGGTAGTTTCATGAGCGCTATCTATAAAAAAATACAATACAATTAACAAACGACAGTTTGACAACTTAAACTATATATATTTTTTACCAGTACGGCATGGTACCAGTATCCTGTCGTAAAGTCGGATTTTCCAATCATCCATGCCGCCATTTTGGTGTACCGTTTAACTTCCGTTGATATCAGATTCCAGCCTTTCATGGCACGCCACTGAATGCCGATATCTGTATCCACAATCAGGGGGGTAATCAGCTGGCATTCGACCCCGGTGTTCCGAAGTTCCTGCTGCAAACTCAGCGTCAAACTGTGCACTAATGCTTTCGAAGCGGAATACATGGACATGTACGGCACTGGAAGGAATCCGGAGGAAGAGCTCATATTCACTATCATTCCGCGTCGCCGGCGCTTCATCTCCGGTAGAACCATATAAGTCAACATCACCGTAGACCACACGTTGACCGTAATGGATTGCTCAATCTCTTGCTGTGGTACCGCTTCAAATAGGCTTGGGTGCGTGTGCAGTATTCCAACGTTGTTCACTGGAAGGTGACCGAATTAAGATCGTAAATTTCATGGGAAAAGATGTTCCGAACCGAATCAATCACTCACCTAGAACTCCGATATCTAACCCTTCCAGCTCCTGTCGTATTCTGTCGTAAATCTGAGGTCCTTCAGAAAAGTCCACAACTAACCATTTCACTTCTACCATATATTGCTCCCGGATATACTTTGCCAATTTGATCAGTTTGGATTCAGTTCTCGAGATCAGCAGTAGGTTCATTCCTCTGCGAGCTAAATTTTTGGCGTACTCCTTCCCGATGCCATCGGATGATCCGGTAATAACTGCGGGAACGAGGCATAAGTAACGAGAAAATTCGACGGTAATAAATCGGTTAATAGGTCAAACAGAATGCTCCGTCGCTGATTTGTTTTGTTCCAAAAAGTTGCCAGTGGCACCAGAAGTGCTATTTGGTGACGAATGAAAATGTGCTCACAACAAAGCAGTCGTTGCTATTTCACCCGACCATAATATCAACAAAAGCGCACGGCTTGCTGGTACATCCAAGCGCAACCTACTCTGAAGACTTTCGCTGATTCAGGGTCACTAGTGATTGCGTACAGTGGAGTCTCTAATATTTCTTTCCTTTATGATCAGACCTGATTTGAAAAGTTTCAAATTTGTCGTGACACCTTGTTTCCCTAGCTATTAGGTTCTTTGCCAACACAGGTAACCTCACTTTCCTGATAGTTCATTAGTACTGTTTACATGAACTTAGAAAATTTTTTTGGACGACTTGATTCGCCCGAAGTAAATCGCAAAGAATTTTTCTAAGGGCATGCAAACAGTCAAATCGAACTGTCAAAAAATGAACACTACTTCATTTGTGTTGTCACCATACAGGGATGCCAGATTTACAGACATATCTGTATTTTAAAGACTTTTGATGGTCTCCTACAGACGTAATCAGACATCTACAGACTTTTAAAAAAATAACAGTGTTTAACAAAATTATACTAGAATAATTTGATTCGAATACGAGTGATTCCTTCACAATAGTTTACTAATTTCAAGTCACTTTTAAAGTAATAACCTAGTGTGAATAGGATTTACACATCCCTCTACAGACTTTTACAGACATTTTAATTATTCTTCTACAGACATTTCACAAAAACATGTGGCATCGCTGTCACCATAACATATTCAATAGAAAGCAAGCCATGCCTTGACAAACTTTTCAAAAGAGACTTTGACGCTCCGTCATTGTCGGACCATTCTGTTTGACTCTTAGCTCTTACCTGCCCATTGTCCATATCGCTCGGTGAAAGGTTCACTTTTTCGGCTTAACAAACACCACACTACTCCGAGCGGCGATCTTAAATTATCGTACACATATTGCAGCGTTGCGTAAACACCCACAACAATAAGAAAATTAGTGCAAAAATTTCCTACTTCGAACATTATGACAACTGTGGCGCGTGCTATCCTAACACCGAACAACGGTTAACTACCATCGGACCGGCGGTCGGAATAGGCAATAACCAGTGACGCGTTCGAGCGAGCTATTTTGTCTGGTGGCTGCTATTAATACGCGTAGCGGTAATAAACCAATAGTAAACAATCACCGGGGCCTTACCGGCGAACGCACCAATTTGCATTAAGCATATTTTCCTTTTCGTAGATTTCTCCAGTGTCAAGGATTATTTGGTTCCGGCGTCTCACATTCACATAGGGTAGATGATCCCTTCTTTATTCCTTTATTCCTTTTTATGATCCCGCATATTAATTTGAACCGAATGGTTCAAGCAGCGCCTACTAATTGGGGTGTTCGATTCGAAGTTACGCTTCGCTTAAACACTACTGTTTCCGTTGTTATACTACTTCTCAGAAACGTAGTTATGGTACCCTGACTAATAGGAATAATTAGGGTACATTCACCCTAAGCGATAGCATGTATTGATGGTTCAATGTGAAGGCGCGTGCCGGCCGCTCTCTATTTTGATTGCGTAAATATTTGAGAACGGGATTTTATTGCATTAGAAATAGGCTATAGATTTAATTATTAAATATTATTGATAAAGATTCTAGATTTTAACGATTCTGTAACGTTTTCCGAAACTTTTCTTCTGTTTCTTCAAAAGCTGCAGGATTTTTATTCAGAAGTTCAATAGGACTAATATTTAACAGATTTTTTGTTTTTACACTGTGCTGCACCGGTGTGGTGTAAAAAATGGTATACTGATTTCATCCAAGTTAAAATAAGTGTAATGCAATGTCATAAACGAAAATGCCATAAAACAACCTAATTGAACCAAATTATCCCTGGTAACACAGAAAACAGACGTTCATCTCGAACTTTTTACTTGCGCAATTACCGGTCGAATTAAATAAATTTCATAATGACGGACATAGCTATACTTCTAGTTTTTTTTAATGGGTATTCGTTCTATTGCTACTGACACAAGCAGATTACACTTATTTGTTTGAACATGGACGTCTGTTTTCAGTGACCTACCTACCTATCCATACTGTTTACCTTTATTATCATTATTACCGCGGCGCTTGCGAAAACTAATTGCTCGGAGGGAAAATTGCTCGCAAGAGACCGTGAACTGTTTTTATTTTCCTGATAGGCGAAACCTATTGGGTGCCCCTGAATGCTTTGAACATGGCAACTAGTGCCGTTACCAGGCGTTTGGCCTTAGTGGGGAGGACCTTGGAGCAATTGATCTATTTTAGAAAATTCACAACTGTATTGTGGCGTGAAACGGGGGGATATCGACCACTTGTGTAAGTCAGTAGATTTTTTTTATTTCATTAATTCTGTTAGTTCGTTGTTAGATTTCGTAGCTCGATTGAGAGAACAAAAATAAAAGTCACAAGGATGCCACTATTTGAGTTCTCAGGAAAAAAATGATGTAGGTTATTCTAGCACTACATTGGATGCGATAGCGGTTTTTAGGGAGGTACCCCTAAATGGAGCTTGGTCCTCTTTGGCTTAACACAGGCCAATTAATATTCAGCATAAAAGTACAGCAACTATAAATCTATCCCGCCTTGTGCAGAAAGGAAAAACTTCCATAGGTTTGGTCCAAGAACCGTATTTCCATAAAGGAAACTTCTATGTTGGGAAGCTACTTAACCCCGTCTTCGTAACTTTCAACAAAAATGGCATGAAAAATCCACATGAAATGCCTCGTTCATGTATACTTGCGAATAGTGCTATTGATGCATATCCGATCTCACAACTCGCGATATTTGTGCTGTCACGGTAAATATGACTGTTGACAACATAAACAAGAAATACGTCTTTTGTTCGGCATATTTGCCGCAGAATGAATCATCACCTTCTGATAATTTCAAAAGGGTTGGCAGAAATGGGTTTCCCCTCATAATCGGCAGTGATGGAAATGCCCACCACATAATTTGGGGCAGCTCAGACGTCAATTTAATAGGCACCAAATTAATGGAATACTTAAATAGAACAAATCTGCATTATCTTAATGCTGGAAACCGCCCAACATTTGCACGATCTGGCAGAGAAGAGGTGTTAGATGTAACTTTCTGGTCTGACGGTATTACGCAAGAGTTGGCAAACTGGCTCGTACCAAACAAACTCGAACCGTCGTTATCTAATCATAAGTACATCGTCTTTGATCATTTAAACGTCTCACTAGATATCGCCACATATCGTTTTCCGAAATCTACGAACTGGAACCTCTACGAAGAGAGCTTGGCGACTAGGTTTCATGGGTATCTTCCGACGATTGAATCTGCAAGTGGATGAGGTCATGGATAAAACAAGCTCACTCATAGTAGCAGCATACCAAGGGACTTGTCCGCTTCGAGTTATGCGTGCTTCTAGAGGAACACCTTGGTGGAATACCGAACTTGTTCTACTCAAAAGGTTATATAGAAGAGTTTGGAATCGCACACGCAGAGTCGGGTGCGAGACTCTGTGGGGTTTGCTGAGACTCTCGGCTGATGGTAGTTCGGTGAAGTTTTGTTGAGTTTCGATTATCAAATTTCGATGTGTACAGATGAACCTGCCCAGAGGCCGTGTGGTATCCGGCCTAGAATTGAGCCACTGGAGTCCTGCTGCCATGTCGTAGGAGGCGACTGAAAGTAGGAGACCCTAAGTCAAGGTGTAGTTCCGTGCCGAGGACTTAATGACTGGAGGGTCTAAAATATGCCAGTCGCGCACGGAGCATTTTGGGTTTTGTCCTTACTGTGTTATGCGAATCTCTGACACAGTGGACCATAATTTTCTTCGCAAATGGTGGGAATCAAATGATCATGTCCCATTTAAACCTGATATGGATCGCTAGAAGCGTTAACATCCCAACTCGCTTGGTGTCCTCTAGTTGTTGTGCAATTTGTGTTGGAGATGAAATGTACAGTTCTCTAATCAACAATGGTTAGAATAGCACAAATCAATCTCCAACATAAACGTACAGTAACTATGAATTTATCTCGACTTATGCAGGAAGGTAAAGCTTCCATAGCATTGGTTCAAGAACCGTATTTCCATAAAGGAAACTTCTTTTTTGGAAAGTTACTTAACACTGCCTTCATTGCTTACAACAAGACAGGCATGACTAACCCACGTGAAATACCTCGTGCTTGCATTCTTGCAAATAAGGCTATTGACGCGTGTCTCATATCGGAGCTCACAACTCGCGATATCTGTGTTGTCACAGTTACACTGACTGTCGGAAACGTAGACAAAAAAATATATATATTGTTCAGCATAACTACCGCATAACGAATCATCTCCTTCTGATGATTTCCAAAGCGTTGTATCATATTGTAGCAGAAATGGGCTTCCGCTCATTATCGGCAGTGATGCGAATGCTCATCACATCATTTGGGGCAGCTCAGACATCAATCTGAGAGGCTCTGAACTGATGGAGTACATAAGTTGTACAAATCTCCATATTCTGAATGTGGGAAACCGACCAACTTTTGCGAGGTCTGGGAGGGAGGAGGTGTTAGACATAACACTTTGCTCTGATAGAATTTTGCATGAACTGGGAAATTGGCAGGTTCCAAATGAAACTGAACCGTCTCTATCCGATCATAAATATATATTTTTCGATCATTTTGATGTCACCTTCAATGTGGTGACATATCGTAATCCTAAATCTACAAACTGGGACCTCTTTTTGGAAAACTTGGCGACTAAATTGCATGGATATTTTCCAACAATTAGTCAACTAGACGACTTAGATGACGTCGTGGATACGACAAACTTATTCATATTAGCATCCTACGAAGAAGCTTGTCCACTTCGTACTGTTAAATCGACTAGGGGAACCCCTTGGTGGAGGGCTGAGCTTGAAAGAATGAAGGATGTTATGAGAAGAGCTTGGAACCGGCGTCAGCGTGATGACTCCAGGGCTTTCAGGTCAGCTCGTAGTGCATATAAGAAATGTCTTAGATCTGCAGAACGGGCTGGCTGGCAAAGCCTATGCACTAATGTCTCTAGTCTGAACGAGGCTAGCAGATTAAATAAAATTCTCTCCAAATCGAATGATTTTCAGATGAACTCCTTGAAAACCAGAGATGGTGTTTATGTGACGGGCGAAAAAGATGTTCTTAATTGTCTCTTCGACATACACACTTTCCAGGTTGTATCGATCCGGAGTTGAACAATGTTCACAGATCTCATTCTGGTGATTCGGACTCGTGGGCGTTAGCACGCACATTGGTTTCCACTGGTTAGTGGGCAGTTGACAGCTGACAGACAGCTGACAGAAAAGATGGAATACTTCCCGCGCTACTGCAACTTCTTTTGATAGCTTTGGAACGGATAATCGATCATCACATCAGATACGTTAGTTTAGTTGAATATCCACTGCCCAAAATGCAACATGCATATCAGTGTGGGAAATCCACGATCACTCTGCTTCACGATGTTGTTTACAACATTGAGAAAGCCTTCTCGCTCAAGCAATCTTGCTTGGGTGTATTCCTAGATATTGAGGGTGCTTTTGACAATGTGTCCTTCCAGTCTATTCTGGAAGCGACGCGCGGTCATGAGATACCTGCATGTATCTCGGGTTGGATAAACGCAATGCTTAGTAACGGAAGTTGAGTATTTACGGTTGTCCTCAGGGCGGCGTTCTGTCACCTTTGTTATGGAACTTGGTAGCTGACGGCTTGTTGAAGAAACTCAATGAGCTTGGATGTCCAACCTACGGGTTTGCTGACGATTACCAAATACTAATTACTGGATTTTGCATCGGACCAATCTTTGACTTAATGCAACAGGCATTAAGAGCTGTCGAACAGTGGTGTCGACAAGTTAAACTATCAGTTAACCCAAGCAAAACTTCAATGGTTCTTTTCACGAAGAAGCGAATAACAACCGGGGTTCGTCCCTTGCAGTTCTTTGATTCTGAGCTACTGTGTGCAGATCAAGTCAAATACGTTGGAGTCATATTGGATTCCAAACTGAATTGGTCTGCTCACATTGAGTTCAGAGTCAAGAAAGCGTGCATGGCCTTCGGGTAGTGCAGACGAACTTTTGGAACGACCAGGGGTCTCAAACCTAAATCCATCTATTGGATTTACACGACAATTGTACGTCCAATACTGTCATACGGATGCCTTGTGTGGTGGCAGAGGGGAGAGGAGGTGACAGTCCAGTCAAAGCTAAACCATCTGCAAAGAATGGCGCTCATGACGTTGACTGGTGCTTTCACCACGACTTCGACTACTGCTCTTGAGGCACTTCTAAATCATTACACATACACCTCAAACAAGAAGCACTATCATGTGCATACAGACTGCAGGTTACTGGGCTTTGGAACAGTAATCATGTTGGTCTTGCTACCAGTCATACACGATTGTGGTCACAAATGGTTACATGGGATGAAGATATTCTTGCTCCCAGCGATATTACACTCACATGTAGTTTTCCTTACAGGACATTCCATGTAAAGTTTCCCTCTCGAGAGGAGTGGTTGTCTGGCTTTATGGAAAGACAACAACAAACGCAAGTGGTTTGTTGCACTGACGGTTCTCTGATGGAGGGACGTGCTGGTGCTGGTGTCTACTGTCGTGAAATGAGATAGGAACAATCTCACTCACTAGGTAGATACTGTACTGTATTCCAAGGAGAAATCTTTGCGATTATGTGCGGGGTACAATCGGCCCTTCAACTGAGTTTGTCCGGCAGAGTTATAAACTTCTGCTCCGATAGTCAGGCTGCAATCAAGTCCCTTAGCTCAGACAAATCCCGGTCCAAGCTAGTGATAGCGTGCCGAACCCAAATCGAAGAACTAAGCATTGTCAACACTATCTACCTTGTCTGGGTGCCCGGACATTCTGGTATTACTGGAAATGAATGGGCTGACGAATTGACCAGGGCAGGTTCAGCGATTGACTTCGTTGATCCTGAGCCCGTGCTGCCAATTTCGACAAGTTGGATAAGGGAAACGGTCCTGGGCTTCGTCCGAGCACCACAATTGTTGGAGAAACCTACGAACGTGTCGCCAAACAAAGGCGTTTCTAGAACAACCATGCCCAATGGTTTCGAAAAATCTCTTACATTTTTCGAAGCTCCACTGCGGTATGCTGACCAGGGCTTTAACCGGTCACTGCAAACTCAATTATCACATGGCAACTATTCAGCGCGTTGAGTCTTTTTCATGTGATCTTTGTGAATCCGACTACGGAACCTCATGTCATCTGATATGCAACTGTCCAGCGGTAGCGCAATTGCGATTTCGAGTCTTCAGCCGTCCTTATATAGACGAAATCATGTTTGGATGACTGAAACTCAGAGACATACTAAAGTTTCTTATCCAATGTGGTGAAGAGCTTTAGGCTTATTCGCAGGCAAGTTAAACTACTTGTGAGTTTAACTTACCTGTTATTTATTTTTGTTTTTGTATATGTGTAATACGAAAAATTCAGTAAACACGAAGAAGTTCCGAGATTTTTTTTAGGTCGTTTATTCGTGTGGAATGAAGCTGACAGATAATCATTGTTCCAATCTTGACAGGTTTCGTCACTCTCGCCTGGCACATATCTGCTTTGAATACTCACTGGAATACATGACTTTGTATTTGTAAACTATATGATTTAGTTGTGCTAAATATGTCAATGATTATGAAAAAACGATTCTCAAAGCGATACAAATATTTGAGGTAGGGTAATTTCGGGAGAGATGCCGCGTCAGGAGAGATGCCGCACTTTCGATATCTCTTATATATGGTCACTTTTATACGGTATTATGATATTGTGAGTTTGTCTTTTGAAGAATTACAAGACTGGAGATGTAATCCTTATTATTAACTTACAAAATTTTTATTAATGATTATGTGCGTCCAGTTGCATCACGGAGTGCCGAAAGTTTTTCAGTACCACATCAAAATTTCGTTTTTTTTTAAAAATTGTTCGATTTTTTTTGGTAAATCATGTATCGGTTGAGTAGCTGGGACCTTTTAGAAGGCATTCTGATCATGAGCACGGTCATCCATAATTTCAGAGGAAAATGTCGTCGTGCGGCATCTCTCCCATACAATTGGGAGAGAAGCCGCATCAAAATTGCGAGTGAGATGCCGCACTCGATGGAGGAGGATATGTAGCTAAAATATATTATGATTAAACATTAAATGATCATTTGCGTCAGGTATAGATTATTAATAAGGTATATCCACAAACTAACGGACCTAACACAGTGGCATATAGGAATATGAGTCTATTTATCTATATATTTGAACGAGCGATATGTATCTAAGTATTAGTTTCTTTGGTTTATTCTTTAAAGTTTCAGGCACTAATTTTAGTAAACGCCTTGATTTGTAGTGATGTTAATTTTGGGATAAAAATGAAAGTTTCGACGAATTGATACTTTTTAAAACGAATCTTTCAAGAACAAACCAAAGTTATATAAATACATTGTTGGAAGAAAGAACCAAAAACTGCTTTTAAGGAACCCCTACCAATATATCGCTCGTACAAACATATAAACAAACAGTACAGTTAAAAACTTATTATATAATTTTAAATTTTAAAAAAATTATTCACTACTAGCTTATTTGATAGTCACACTGGAACTGAACAATAATGTTCCCTAACGGCCTATATATAACTTCAGCCAGGCGATGCAACCAGCTGCGCTTCTCAGAACACCTGTTGTTGTTACTGTTTTCCTTAGAGCGCGCATGTTGTCGTCTAGCCCTGCTTCTAGTTAATTATCGCATGTTGTCGTCTGGGAACGATGCGTGTGAACCAGCTAACTCCTCCCTTCTTAAATAACTTTGCCATCAAAGTTTTTAATGCTTCTTTCTGATACCGGCATATTGATGTACTGATTGAGTTCCTTTAATCTTTCGATAGACAAATCTGGAAATGGTGAATTTGGAAGAGTCTCTGAAGTGGAGAAATTCGATGAAACTTTTGGAGTAGGTATCTCAATTGGGGCGGATGGTGATACATTGACATCTACGGTTGTTTTATTATATCTCCATGATAGTATGTACACAGTAATAATTGCCATAGAAATAACCAATATTCCAATACTGAATGATCCTATTATGTTAAGTTTCCATTTGAAGGAATCATTTTGTAAATAGACATGTTGTAGTATCTTTCTATGCTTCAATGTCAAGTTTCCCAAAAATTCTGGTGGTGGTATATCCACTAAATTTGTTTCGAAGACAGTTAATCCAGTAGTTGGTCTGTATGATTTACTACTAACTTCCATTACCAAATTGGTATAGCGACTGTTATCTAATTCTAGTTCACATTTTTCGAACTGAATTAGATATGATCCATTCAGTTGTTGAGTGACATTGCTGCAATTAGATTTAAGTGTCACATTCACATTATTTAACAGTATCCAGTCATCATTAATTCTTTTGATGATTCCTTTTGAATACGTTTTCTCGTAAGAACAGTTGGCATGCTTGATCCGTACCAAATTAGAAATACATTCATTCGGGGATTTTAAATTATTAGATTCGCAAATATAATTGTCGAGTTCATTTGCGCATTTTTCGGTTGATTCGTAGATATGTGTTCCATTGGTAAGAATATAATTGGATCTAACCAGCACTTGTTTTTGATTTTGGACAACTGAATCAATATATTCGTAATCGTAGGTCTGCTCAGATAGTTGGGGGACTTTAATCATATATATAACATGAGTTGAGTTCATTGAAACCTGAGCATTTGATTTTGATAATAATTGCTCGAACGATTTTACAGTATTTTTATGCTCTTCCAAATATTTTCTGATCTTTTCAAAATCCTTAGTATTTAAAATTCTACTGCTTGGTATTCCATGTTTAGCTAATAATATAGCATCTTCAATCATCTCAATATAACGTTGGACGGTATCGATGTTTAATATGGCAGTAAGAAGGTTTATTTCGATGACATGCTGTTGTTGAGATTTGTTATCCAATTCCAAAAGATGATTTGCAAGCTGCATTGTATGTTGTATTCTGGAATTGATGGCTGCATTGATGAGAACTTGTCGATTATTTTCTTCAATAACATTATTCATTGTACTATTTATAATTCGTAAATCTTCCGCATCTGGCGTACCTGCTATCCATTTTAAAGCAGTACCTATACTGTTCCATCGTTTAAAACGTTTTTCTTCAGGACAAATTTTTAAATAGGTTTGATACAGGAAATAATGTTTAGTTTGCAATAATTTATATAATGGACTATTGATTGTTCTGTTGTTCAAAAATATGGAAAAGGTATCTATTATTGATTTAAAATGTTGGATTTCAATTGGATTTATAATCCTTATATATCCTAAATTGATTGTTGCTTGTCCTAGTGGTACAATGGCTATTGGATTTCTATTTAAATCATGAATTTTGATAGCAGCTTGTGCTATTGAGACGAACAATCTGAAATGTAATAAAAAGTTAATCAGTTTTGAACAATTTTCTTAAATTTGATTTATGTATTTTTCTTCCATTTGTATCTATAATAAAAGTTCTGTGGTTCTCTCTTATTTGGATTTTTTTATATCGTGGTTCTCTTTTTGAAATTGAATTATTTTTTTCATAGGCGAAACTTGATTCTGGAAAATCAATATACATTGGTTCACTAATCTTATTATCTTTTTTATGATACAGTTCGATTACTCTATCTAAATTTTTTTGTTTTTGTCTTGCGAAATCTGGTATGCTTAAATTATCACTATTAATACCTGTATATAGATTTTTTGGAGTATCTTTAGTAAATGAATGAATACTATTGTTATATTTATGTACTGCAATTTGTATTGCATCGTTAATTGGTAAATCTGAATTTGTATTTCTTGAGCATCTCAATATTTCTCGAATAGTTGAATGTGCTCTTTCAACTTGTCCATTTGTTTCGGAATGATTCACAGGAGTTTTAAAAATTTGTATTCCTAAATTTTTTATTTGTTGCTCAATGATTTCTGATGTAAAAGTTCTCTCATTATCAATTACTATCATACTGGGTACATCCCAATCATATAACAAATCAACTAGTGGGCCTTGTATGTCAACGATTGATCTTGATTTAATTGGTTTAACTTTCAAAAATTTAGAAACTTATCAATTGATGTCAAAAATGAGTTGTTTTGATTATAAACAAAAATATCGATGTGTATAATTTCACCTGGATAATTTGGGATAGGTGTTTTTACTGGAAGATCTTTTTGTGGTTTTCGATCATATTTTTCAATTTTGCAAATCTCACATTTTTTTATAAACTGCCTAACTTTTTTATTCATTTTTGGAAAATAACATATTTTTAATAATTGCCCAATATTTTCGACAGCATTTCTATGTGCATATTCATGAGTTTTTCTAATGTGTCGAATTTGCTCATTTTCATCAATTATATCTTCAATCATTCTTTGAGAGAATCTGGCTTTCATTCTAGTTGGATCATAGGTATTTTTATAAATTTCTTGAATTAAACCCATTACTGGTTCAGTTGTCATGATTCCGTTTAAAATATTTGGCAAAAGGAATTCTTTTAATTTTTCAGATAGAAATTCGACAGTAAAATTTCTTTCTGTAAAAGTATGCCTTTTATGTGTTCCGAAATAAGTTGTAAATGAATAATTAGAGCTAGTGCCAATTTTAAATATTAATTGATTTTTGATAACATTGATGGGTGATTCTGTTGAAGGGATGTAACAATTGTCATCATTATCCGATGAATGTAACGTTGGTGTTAGAGAGTTAATTTGTGGTGAAGTTGCAGGAAGCTTTACTCTAGATAAAGCATCTGCAACAACATTTGCGCTTCCTTTTTTGTAGAACATTTCATAATCATGTTCTTCAATATAAGCCTTCCATCTTTTTAATTTTGCATTTACATTTTTGGGAGATATTGCGAAAGTCAGAGGCATGTGATCTGTATAAATTAAAATTTTTGCTCCATAAATAAAATTTCGAAGTGTATTCAATGCCCAAACTATTGCCAACATTTCTTTTTCATTGGTTGCATAATTTTCTTCTGTTTTTGAAAGTGTTCGTGAAATGAATGTAATTGGTCGCTCTCCATTATCTGTTTTTTGGGATAAAACTGCTCCTAGTGCTTTATTTGAAGCATCCGTTGTTAAAATAAACGGTTCATCGAAATTTGGAAAAATAAGAACATCATTTGAAGACAAAATACTTTTCAATATGTCGAAAGCTTTTGTAGCTTCATCATTAAAATTAACAGGAAAATTTCTGGATTCATTTTTTGAAATACGGCGATGGCCATCCTCCCCTCTTAATAACATTGTAAGCGGTTTTGCAAGTTTTGCATAGTCTTTTATAAATCGTCGATAATATCCCGATAAACCTAAAAACATACGAAGTTCTTTTAAATTGGTGGGCTGAGGATAATTTTTAATTGCTTCACCTTTTTTGGGATTTGGCATTAATCCATTCTGGGATACAATAAATCCTAAAAATTCTACATCAGTTTTGAAGAATTGACATTTATCTGGTTGGATACGGAAATTTGATTTTCTGAGTACTTCAAAAATTGTTTTAATATTTGTAATATGTTCGTCAAGAGTTTTACCAATAATTATTATATCATCAATATATACATAACAAATTTTTCCGATGTATTCTCTGAGAACATCATCCATAACCCTTTGAAAAATACTGGGAGCATTCTTCAAACCAAATGGCATTCGAACAAATTCATATTTGCCATTATTTATTGAAAAAGCAGTTTTTTCTATATCTTTTTCTAACATTGGAATTTGATGAAAGCCTGAAGCTAAATCGAGAGTAGTAAAATATTTATTCCTACCTAGATTAGCTAAAACAGAGGAAGTATCTGGAATAGAATAACGATCACTTATTGTTTTAATGTTGAGTTTTCTAAAATCAACAACAAGACGAAATTTTTTTATATTTGAAACGTCCATTTTTTTTGGAACTATCCAAATTGGAGAATTATAAGGTGATTTAGATGGTCTTATGATACCATCATCTAATAATTTTTTAATTTGTTTTTCGACTTCTGTCTTTAATGCTTGGGGGTAGGGATAAGATTTGGAATAAATGGGATTGTCATCAATAGTTCGGATCTCAGCTTTAACTCTTGTTGTGAAGGATAATTTTTCGTCCGGTGGTTGGAGCAAATCCTGAAAAGTAGATATTAAGTTAATCAATTTTGTTTTTTCTGTTGGAATTAAATGTTCATCTTGTATATGGATCTTGTTAACCTCTTGAAGTCGATGCTGTAATAAAGGAATAATACTATTGTTAATAATAAGCTGTTCATCTGATGTATTTATTATGGCACCTAATTCTTTTAGAGTGTCGTGCCCAATAATTGCATCAAATGTTCTGAGTTTATCCATATGGAAGAATTTAACATTTATATTAGAATATGGTTTAAATATTGGTGCTTGAGAATATTTAGTAATTTGTATATCTCCTGCAACAGATGATACGAAGAATGGTTTTTCTACATCACGTGAGGTATTTGCAAATTTTGGATGAATGAAATTTTTGTTTGATCCTGTATCGACTAGAAATTTTAAAGGAGTTTCTTTATTACCATAATATAGAAAATATGGTTACGATGAATTTATTCTAAAAAATTCAATTCGGCTGAATTTTCATCAATTTCTGTGTTATCGTGCTCTTGATATTCAAGGCCACTGGTGTATCTCTCAAAAGAAATTCCATCATTGCAACTTTCTTCTGTTAAATATGGAATCTGTTCAAAATATTGATTTATATCAGGATCTACATCGTAATTTTCATTTGTCTCTAGATGAAACTGTTTTGACTGATGATAATTTTGAGGTCTATTTGCATAGTTAATATGGCAAAGCCTAATAGACTGATCAACTTCCATCGGTTCTGGTTTTGGTAAAAATGGATTTTTCGTTTGAGGTTTAATCTGTGGAATCAAATTTGAAGGAGGTTTAAAATATTGTTGAAGAAATTGTTGAGGAAATTGTTGAGGCGGTTTCGGAAACATTCGTTGAGGAAATTGTTGTGATGGTTTAAAATACGTTTGTTGAGGATTTTGTTGTCTAAACTGATATCCTTGGTTAATATTTTTTGGTGGCGCGAAAATTCTTGGAGGAATTTGCGGGGGTTTATAAAATTGATGTTGTGGATTTACTTTAGGTGGAATTTTTGGAGGACCTGATGAAAATGCATCAATATATTTTGGTTTGATCATATTTTTCCTATATTCAATATTTTGATACGTAATGCAATAAGCATATGCGTTTGCTAAAGATTCAGGATCATGATTTTTCAAAAACTTTCCCACGTCTCCATCGAGACCACGAATAAATGCGTCAATTGCCTTTCTATTATACATATCTAACATTGCACGTGAAGCTTCTGGATGTGTATATTCAGGGCAAGTTTTGATTTGTCCAGCAATAAGAGATAAAAATTTATTAATATCATCGAAGTAAACATCTAGAGGTCTACCTCTCTGTATACAATTCATTAGTTGGTAATCCAAGGTGGTTAAATCTCTTTTTTCACCGTAATACGTCAAAAGGGTTTTTTTAATTAAATGCCAATTGATGTTGACATTTGAATTGACTAAAGCGTTGTTTGCCTCTCCTTTTATTTTTCTTCGAATGCATGTGCAAATAGCGTAAAATTTATTTTTTTGCTCAACCGTACTTTGCTCTGAGGGTTGGTATGCTTTTACTAAATTGTCGACGTCCCTAACCCAATTGCTCAATTCATCTGATTTACCATCAAAAGTTGGTATATCTTTAATTAGATCTGGTAACTTTTCAATTACTGATGGATCGGCAATTGATCCATCAGGATTTTGGTATGTCAAAACCGGATCACTATAATCTATTTCAGCCGAAGAAGCGTTTACCGCTTCTAACGCTGACAAACGAGCCAAAATTTCCACAATTTGTGATGAATTATTTGGTGCTGTCATATTTTTAATCTTTAGATTTTTGAAACTATCAATTAAACTTTCGACCTCAATTTTTAAGACACAAATGAATCACTTTTTTAATTTATCACTGCTCAATCACTTTTCCTTATTTAATTAGTATTAAATTACTAACTAGTTAAATTTTTATTGATATACAAATTGAAAATATTTAAAGATACTTACAATATACTCTTTATCATCCTAACTTCCAACTTCTATCAGGGGAAGTGCGGTTGCTATCCTTTATCGGGGCAATCACGTCTTGGGGTCAGGCACCAGAGTGACGTTCAATCCTTCCCGTGAAGTGACGGGATCCCTTTTTTCCGTTGCCGAGTTTTTAGCTGCCAATGGTGACTCGGGGCGTCCTTCTTCACAGCTGCTAGATGCGGTCAGATGGAACTTGTTTTCACTTCACTGCACTGTAACGTCGTGACTAAAAAAACTTTTCACTCTGGTCCCTATTCGGGCGCCAGTTAAAAACTTATTATATAATTTTAAATTTTAAAAAATTTATTCACTACTAGCTTATTTGATAGTCACACTGGAACTGAACAATAATGTTCCCTAACGGCCTATATATAACTTCAGCCAGGCGATGCAACCAGCTGCGCTTCTCAGAATACCTGTTGTTGTTTCTGTTTTCCTTAGAGCGCGCATGTTGTCGTCTAGCCCTGCTTCTAGTTAATTATCGCATGTTGTCGTCTGGGAACGATGCGTGTGAACCAGCTAACTGTACCCTTAATTAAGTAACTCCCACTTAACCGTTACACAAGGTTGCAAAAATAAAATGTTTTTAAAATGTTGAATAAGAAAATGTTTCTAGAAATTGTACTACCCCCTTAAGAAAAATGAAGGTGCTGGCCGATTTATAGGTGTAATCAAACTTCATGAAACTCAGCTGAAGACCCCTAATCACAAAAACATCAATGATAGCTAAAATACTTTTGTTCACCAGTTTTCAGTTTGTGACCATGGTGCGGCATCTCACCCGCAATGACCTTTTTTTTTAAATTTTCATGGAAATTTGATGAATTTTTTTTAATGAAAAAAACCATTTCACAGTATTCTCGAAACAAATCAAATATTGAATGGTTTACTTCGACGCAGGATCGATTTTAAGAAATGTGCGGCATCTCTCCCCAAATTACCCTAATTCTATGAATGACATACCATATACTTTTTATACAGAAACACCCATTTTAATCTGTTGTTTAGTACAGTTTATAACTGCACAGTAATACCAAATCATTCCATGTGTATAGTCCAGAAGGATTTAAAAATTGCAAATTTTTCGAAAACAAGTATCTGCGTCGCATTCTAATTGACACCATATCATCCATCACATACTTTTTTTATTTCACCCTACTTCCCGTGCAGTTTGTTTCTGACCGACACCGACGGGTAGTAAAGGATTTTCACAAGAATCCACGTTGCAAATAGTTTCAAACCCGCCAGCTGAAATGTTCAGTGATTAGTTCTCGAACTGGAAACAAATTCCACCTCTACGTACCTGCAACCCATGAGACCAATATCCCGAAGTACAGTCCGTTTTCCCGATGGTGAATACTGCGAATTCGGTGAATTTTTCCACCCGAGCGGCAAAGGCGGCCCACCATTTTACCGACGCCATATGTTCAGTTAGATTCGTTAGGATGAACATCGGCGTCACCAGCTGGCAATCGACTCCCGTTCCGTAAAGTTCGTCCCTCAGGGCGAGCGTGAAACTGTTAAGGAATGCTTTGGAGGCACCGTAAATGGAGAGGTATGGCATTGGGACAAGTCCAGCCGAGGAGGACATGTTCACGATCATCCCCCGACGTCGTCGTTTCATCTCCGGCAGAAGCAGGTGAGTCATCATGACGGCCGCCCCTACATTAACCGAAATAGATTGCTGTAGCTCATGCTTCGACAGACGAACGAAGTCCAGTGGGTTTTGGTGAACCATGCCAACGTTGTTTACTTTTGAGGAAGAAAATTCTGTTACTGGGACATGATGAGTGAACTATAGAAGAACTTACCCAATATTCCAATCTCCAACCCGGAAAGCGATTTTCTGATAGCGTCAAAAATTTCCGGGCCGTTGGAATAGTCGATTGCCATCCATTTGACCTCGACCGCGTAATTTGATCGTATTTCTTCGGTTATTTCTCTCAACTTTGATTCGGTTCTCGAGATGAGGAATACATTCATACCTTTACGGGCTAAATTGAAGGCATACTGCTTTCCTATTCCGTCCGATGATCCTGTAATAACTTTAACGAGGGTATTAGGTACGAATTACGAATCTTCCAGATCTTTTTCTACCAGCCCATGGTCCATATCGGGTTTTGAACGGTTCTCGGTTGGGAAAAATTGAGTTCCACAAAATGCTGAACGGTGATCTACCACAATCGTACAAATAATTAATCACAGCGTATGCTCCTATGCCAGCTAGGAGGTAAAGCGAACTGCTACCCAGTTCGAAATACATTGTCTATGCGATTGGTTCGGCTAGGTTTTGACGACTGACATTCGTTGATATGACGGGATTTGATGGCTTCAACGAATGCATGCGTGAAATTACTTCTACTTACTTCCAGTATTTGTCGTGCAAACAGTAAACACATTGCAAAGACTGTGATTACGTGGAAATATACCACTATTAGGCCGGCATTCATATCATAAACGTTTCTTTTTGGAGAGGCTAGTAAAGTTTTTCTCTATTCGCTTATTGGGTTCCATTTATTCAATTCAATTTCGTTTGAAATGGTCGGTCAAATGATTTCGGTTTGGAAATGTGAGTTTATTTGATTCATTCGCTCAAACAATTTTAAATTTTGTAACATGATTCGTAACAGAACTGCATTGCAGTGGATCGAAAATTGAATCGCCCTATCCCGTATACTCATTACCGTCTTGTTAGTTCAAAGGTTACTGAGCTGTGCTCCTCGGAACGTGTTTAAAACTGAACTGTAATAATGTGAGTTGATAATTGCACAGATTCTCCCTATATTTACAGACTGCTCTGTCTAGTTGGCCGGGTATAACACTTTTAGCACCTGTGCGAGAATATTCCTTCTGAAAAGTGAAATTGTCTGATTTGTATGAATAAAGCACGATTCGCTAATCTTCCATCACCGGTACAATACCTCACCGGTACGTCGAAGATAGTTCTATGCAGTTTCTACACACAAATGGGACGGAAAAAATGTGAGAACGCGCACACGAGAAATTCGGGTATTCCATTCCCGGGATGATTAACAATTTCGTCGGCTTACAGTAATTGGATTGCAATTGAATAGGTATCAACAAAGATTTTTCAAAAATGCTGCCGCCTCTTTTGATGACATTTATTCTATAGGCCGGTATCAACTGGGTACTACCGTGTTCTGCAGTAATAGCGAAATAGAGTGGTGTGAGCAAGCATGGGCGCTATACCCTACCGTAGACAGAACTAAATACCTGTTGCAGGTGTCAGTTATGTAGGGTGGCGGACTACAAGGCAGGTTAGGTCAAGCCCAACAAGCGGCCCAGAAAACACCACGTAACGAACAGTCAAGAAGAAAAGGACAAGCTGGAGGAGCTTTGATAGGCGGAACAGAACAATTTAACTTTAACAATTTAAATTTAACAGAGGTGCAACAGAGGAAAAGTGGGCATCGAGCGACGCGTCGGTACAACAAACCAGCTGGAAACGATGTGTGTAGTGTGGATTAAAGGCCATTTCTGCAACTACAACATTATCAATGTGCACTAACCTCACGAAGCGAGACCCAAGGATGAAAAGATGCATTCTATGGGCAGCTGGAGCAACATAAGCAATGCTATATGGTCGGTGTTAACTCAGACTGGACTAAGTTGCAAAACATAAAAAACCTGTTTTAATCCACCTAGAGGTGCAATTGTGCCTTTCTCATTTCTCCAAACTATGATTTAATAGCTGGTTCGTACAATATAACATTATAAAAATGTCTTTCATTCTTATTACACTTGGTAAGTATATATAAGAGCACGTATTTGCATTCATCGCGGTATCGGTTTGAATCGGAGTTTTCTATGTGATCGCACTCCACAACCCGTAACTCCGGAGCCGGAAGTCGGATGGAGATGGAATTTAATATCAGTTTCCGGGGACGCAACACCTTTCATTTGAGACTATGTGTTGGGGACCTAGATCTACAAATTCAACAGTTGTATTTACATTTTGGAAAAAAAAATCACCTTTTTACATTCATCGCAAAATTCGTTAGAATCGGGATTTGCTGCGTGATCGTACGTATCACCCTGTAATTCAGGAACCAGAACTCGGATCCACACAAAATTCAACAGCAGCTGATGGACCTTTCATTTAAAATCAAGTTTGTCAAAATCGGATCAGAAAATTCCGAGAAACCGATGTGGACAAATCAACAAATTTTGTTTTGTAACCATACTCTTCAACTCGTAATCCGGAACAAGATGTCGGTTGAAAATGAAATTCAATAGCAACCTATGGGAATATTATACCTTTCATTTGAATCTTAGTTTGTAAAAATCGGTTCAGCCATCTCCGAGAAACCGATGTGGACATTTTGTTAACAAATCCGCACATACACACATACATACATACATACATACATACATACATACACACATACATACACACACATACATACACACAGATATTTTGCGATCTCGGCGAACTGAGTCGAATGTTATATTAGTGGCCCTCCGGGCCACGGTTAGAAAGTCGGTTTTTGGCGCAATTGCGTAACCTTTCTATATGAGAAAGGCAAAAGAATAGTATTTAATTAGCTTAATCAGCATGAGTTCAATGTTATCTTCATGTGATTATATTTTGAAATGTTGGTGGAATGGGTTTGAAAGTGGAGGGAATGGGGGGTTAGTAGAGTGGGAGTGGAGGATGCGTCAGAAATCCTTCATCTTATTTCGGTATACGGGGTGGATGAAAGAAATGCGGGCGTGAGGGTGGTCCAATAGGAAGGGAGTGATGAAGGAGAGAGGTGTAACGGCAAGGCGTGGGGGGAGGGGCGGCGACGCAATACTCAACTGCATATTTTGCCTTCCATTTGAGACTTTGTTTGAGAAAATCGGTTCAGTCATCACCGAAGAACCGATGTGACTTTAATTGTGGAATATGCCCGGAATTCCGGACTTCCGGAATCGTCGATAGTGGACAATATATTCAAAGAATGTTTGATTGGCAATCAGTGATCTAGATCTGCGATTAGAAGTAATTTGGTGATCATTTTAGCCTCTGAGGTATTACGATTGTACCGATTTATATGGGAAATTCCAGTGTATCCTTACTAACACCCCTGTAACTCCGGAAGCAAGAGTCAGAACAGAATGAAATTCAGCAGCAATCAATGGTATTACTGTATCTTTCATTTGAAATCAAGTTTGTAAAAATCGGTAGAGAATTCGTTGGGGAATGGGTGTGATATAAGCTTAGGAACTTGGCGGGTTCCCCGGGGGCGTCATGAACTGTCATAGGTGGCCAATGTGTTCAAAGCTGCTTTGATTGATCATTAGTGGTCCAGACCCGCAAACTAGAGTAATGTTACATGAATTTTAATATGTTTTACATCATTTGAACATCATGGTGGTACCAGTTTATATGGGAATTTGCTGTGTGACCGCACTCTTCAACCCGTAACTCCGGAACCGGAAGTCGGATCAACTAAAAATTCAATAGCAGCTTATGGGAGCGTTATACCTTTCAGATGAAACTAAGTTTGCAAAAATCGGTTCAGCCATCTCTGAGAAAATTGTGTGAGTTTAAATGACACACACACATACACACACACACACACATACACACACAGACATTTGCCGATCTCGACGAACTGAATCGAATGGTGTATGACACTCGGCCCTCCGGGCCTCGGTTAAAAAGTCGATTTTTACAGTGATTGCATAGCCTTTCTTTATATGAGAAAGGCAAAAAGGTGCGAAATCGGCAAAGTCCCAAAAAGTCGAATTTCGCAAAAAAAAAAAAAATTCGGGATAACATAAAATCTCGACGTTTCATGCATTTTAAAGATGTTTGGCATCAAAAATACGAATTCGATTTCTGAAATTTCATGGGGTCCCCCCTTTGAAAAAAAAATTTGAGCTCCGGCTTTTATGGGAATTTCATATGTGACCGGACGATTTAGTCTATATTTCCGGCCCCATATAAGCGATCCGTACGAAATTTTATAAACATCTTTGGTGATATTATAGCTATCATTTGGGACTAAGTTTGTGAAAATCGGCCCAACTATTTCCGGGAAACTGATGTGAGTTCGTAAATTTCGAAAGATGGCCGCTTTTCCCGAGCACTTCCGGAACCGTCTATGGTGGTCAATGTAGTGAACGAAAGTTTGGTTGGCCGTCGGTGACCTAGAACAGCAAATTTAAGTTGTTTGAGAGACATTTTAGCGAAATTTTTACCTTTTTTGCTTTCATCGGAGTATCGGTTTGAATCACAATTTGCTATGTGATCGCACGCCACAACCTATAACTCCGGAACCGGAAGTCGGATCGGGATGAAATTAAATAGCCATTTACGGGGACGCAATACTTTTCATTTGAGGCCAAGTTTAGTCGAATCGGTCTAGCCATCTCCGAGAAACCGATGTGACTGTTATTCTGAATTTAGATACTTCCGCCGGGGCTTCCGGAACCGATGGTGGTGGCCAATGTGGCCAAATAGACTTTGAATGGCTGTTAGTGACCTAATACTACAAATCGAAGCAGTTGTGGTCATATTTTCGAAAAAATTTCACCTCTATGCATTCATGGCAGAATTTATTAAAATCGACATTTTCTGCGTGTTCGTACTCATCACCCTGTAATTCCGGAACCGGAAGTCGGATCCATTAGAAATTCAATAGCAGCCTATGGAAACGTTGCATCTTTTATTTGAGACTAAGTTTGTCAAAATCGGTTCAGCCATCTCTGAGAAAAATGAGTGACATTTTTGGTAACATACACACACGCATACGCACATACACACACATACATACATACACACATACATACATACACACACAGACATTTGCCGAACTCGACGAACTGAATCGAATGGTATATGTCACTCGGCCCTTCGGGCCTCCGTTAAAAAGTCGGTTTTCGGAGCAATTGCAATACCTTTCTATTGAGAAAGGCAAAAATTTCGCCTTTTTACATTCATCGCAGAATTCGTTAGAATCAAGATTTGCTGCGTGATCGTACGTATCACCCTGTAATTCAGGAACTAGAACTCGGATCCACACAAAATTCAACAGCAGCTGATGGACCTTTCATTTAAAATCAAGTTTGTCAAAATCGGTTCAGAAAATTCCGAGAAACCGATGTGGACAAATCAACAAATTTTGTTTTGTAACCATACTCTTCAACTCGTAATCCGGGACAAGATGTCGGTTGAAAATCAAATTCAATAGCAACCTATGGGAATAGTATACCTTTCATTTGAATCTTTGTTTGTAAAAATCGGTTCAGCCATCTCCAAAAAACCGATGTGGACATTTTGTTAACAAATCCGCACATACACACATACATACATACATACATACATACATACATACATACATTCATACATACATACACACATACATACACTCAGATATTTTGCGATCTCGATCTCGATTCTGCGAACTGAGTCGAATGTTATATGAGACTCGGCCCTCCGGGCCTCGGTTAGAAAATCGGTTTTTGGAGCAATTGCGTAACCTTTCTATATGAGAAAGGCAAAAGAATAGTATTTAACTAGCTTAATCAGCATGAGTTCAATGTTATCTTCATGTGATTATATTTTGAAATGTTGGTGGAATGGGTTTAAAAGTGGAGGGAATGGGGGGTTAGTAGAGTGGGAGTGGAGGATGCGTCAGAAATCCTTCATCTTATTTTGGTATACGGGGTGGATGAAGGAAATGCGGGCGTGAGGGTGGTCCAAGGGGACGGTAGTGATGACGGAGGGAGATGTAAGGGCAAGGCGGGGGGGGGGGCGGAGGGGCTCTGATGCAATACTCAGCTGCATATTTTGCCTTCCATTTGAGACTTGGTTTGAGAAAATCGGTTCAGTCATCACCGAAGAACCGATGTGACTTTATTTGTGGAATATGCCCGGAATTCCGGACTTCCGGAATCGTCGATAGTGGACAATATATTCAAAGAATGTTTGATTGGCAATCAGTGATCTAGAACTGCGATTAGAAGTAATCTGGTGACCATTTCAATAGTTTTTAGCCTCTGAGGTATTACGATTGTACCGATTTATATGGGAAATTCCAGTGTATCCTTACTAACACCCCTGTAACTCCGGAAGCAAGAGTCAGAACAGAATGAAATTCAGCAGCAATCAATGGTATTACTGTATCTTTCATTTGAAATCAAGTTTGTAAAAATCGGTAGAGAATTCGTTGGGGAATGGGTGTGATATAAGCTTAGGAACTTGGCGGGTTCCCCGGGGGCGTCATGAACTGTCATAGGTGGCCAATGTGTTCAAAGCTGCTTTGATTGATCATTAGTGGTCCAGACCCGCAAACTAGAGTAATGTTACATGAATTTTAATATGTTTTACATCATTTGAACATCATGGTGGTACCAGTTTATATGGGAATTTGCTGTGTGACCGCACTCTTCAACCCGTAACTCCGGAACCGGAAGTCGGATCAACTAAAAATTCAATAGCAGCTTATGGGAGCGTTATACCTTTCATATGAAACTAAGTTTGCGAAAATCGGTTCAGCCATCTCTGAGAAAATTGTGTGAGTTTAAATGACACACACACACATACACACACACATACATACACACACAGACATTTGCCGATCTCGACGAACTGAATCGAATGGTGTATGACACTCGGCCCTCCGGGCCTCCGTTAAAAAGTCGATTTTTACAGTGATTGCATAGCCTTTCTTTATATGAGAAAGGCAAAAATGAGATGATGATAGCGCTGGATAAAGAATTTCGTCAACGAATTTTGCCAGATTTAAAATTTGTAACAATAAACAAGAGTTATAGCAAAAATTAATTTCCAATCATAATGTTACGAATTTTATGAATGGTCCCTAATAGGTACAAGAGCTTCGAATGAAGGAAATGACTGATTTGACGACGAGTGCCAACAGTTAGTTGAGGCGAGGAATGAAGCAAGAGCGAGGATGAACCGCACGAGAGAGAACGAGAAACGATACAGAAAACACGAAATAGATAAAAATTGGTATTCCACCGAATGCATCAGGAAGGAAGATCGGAATAACGAGACGATGGAACATCTGTATCGAGTTACGAAAATTCTTCAAGAAGGTGAATCGTTTGAATCAAAACTATGTGCTACAAGCCGACATGTGCAGATATTCTCACGACCGATTGTGGGGTGATCGATAAGTATATTATGACGAACTTCTTAATAGTGAAGCAGTAGACGACAAGAGTGTCACAAGAATCAGTCTGGAGACGCGCGGCCGACGACAGATTCTCAGTACCGAATCTACTACAAGGTTATGTGTTTCGGCTATGCAGTCTGCGGTTTACAAAAACACTATTTTGTCTTTATCCGACGTTTCGGTCCGTTTGTGACCTGACTTGGTGCAAAACAAGACATCGGACCACAGAACACACATTATCGAATCCTTGAAAAAGGTCCAAAACGAACCGAAACGTCGGATAAAGACAAAATAGTGTTTTTGTAACCCGCAGACTGCATAGCCGAAATACATAACCTTATAGTTATTACAGTCGACCCCCATCCAAACGAATCTACTACTCAAACACTGAGAGCATGAATTGACTAGAGCACTCCACTGGGTGCTTTTGAAGATCTGTAAGGAGGAGATTTTACCGGAGTATTGGATGGAGGGAGTAGTATGTCCCATCTATAAAGAGGGTGTTAAGCTGGATTGTAGCTACAAGTTACCGATTAATCACATTACTGGATGTCACCTACAAGGTGTTCTCCCAAATTCTTTGTTGCCACCTATCGCCGTTAATAAGGGAATTAGTAGGGAAATATGGCTTATAATTCACTAATACATGTTGCATTCATGTCTTCAGCCAAGTTATTTGCAATAACATTCTCGAAAACTTTGCAGAAGACATCAAGTCTCGAACCAAATTCGAGTTAGTCATGAATCTAATTGGGATGATAAATTTACAAAATTATTTTTACATAAGCTGTACCGTTTTACTATTCTATTCTATTCTAACCCTTACACAGCCAGTATTGAAAAGCATCCTGGAAAACACTGCAGTTATTCTGTAGTGTTTTTCTTGTCAATATAAATATTTGAAGCATATTTTCATATGTCGCAAATGTTAAAGCGGCCAGGCCTACTGTGCAGAGTTTGGTTTGGAGATGTTTCAAAATTAGACGGTAATTAAATTATTCATTCAATGAATAATGTAATTAACGTATTGTTTTGAATCTTAAAGGAGGAAGAAACGAGGACAACCGTACCGACCGTTTCAGTTTAAAGGGGATATAATAAATCGTTGGGAGTGACTTGGCTAAGAAGGTTAATGCCACTCCTTTGGTCCTTTGAGATGGGACAGAGGTATTTACACCTTGCCCTGGCTAATAAGCCTAGGTTAAAGCGCCGTTACTCGCTTACATAAGCTGTACCGTTTTAGGTTGAAAAATTCTTCGAAGATTCTGAAACTCCAAAGCTGATGGTTTCGAAATTATGAAATACTGACGCCATTCAATTCAATACCCAAATGAATATCATAAATAGCGACAAACTTGACAAATACTTAAATTTTCTTTATTACAATCCCTACTTAGTGGCTATTTATATAAATTATATACCAAAAAATGCTCATAAAAGTCCTTGGCTACGCCACTGAACCTTCCGGTAGTCGCACTAGTGCATTGAGTGCACGCTTCTTTGAAAATCTAGCGAAATCGTCTTAGTGCACAAGCGGGTGCTCGTTCAGTGAGCTCTTTGCGCGACTTCCGGAGGGTTAAGTATATAAAACTAGTTTTTGTCGAACTGTCTTAGCTCTCAACCGACATCGTTTACTTTTGATTCCGCTGAGGTGGCACGTTTTGCTATCAAAGTTTGATTCGTGCATTGTTCTCGGAGTTCGAAAAACTACAGTCTACGCTAGTGTGAAAGCCAAAAGCCCCCGTAGTCAGCAAGTCGGTTTGGTTTGATCGGTTTGATGAAATATTGAGTCCACAAACAAAGAGAATCAATATAGAACATTACTCTAACTTCCATAGACAATTTTATTTTTCAATATGTTAATTAAGTCAAAGATGCACTTTAAAAGTGGAATAAATGTTCGAAAAATTACATCATTCCGAAGTCGTCAGAGCTTCGAAGAAGCTTACCAACATAAAATAGCGCATCGTCTGGTATAATAATTTTAGTAATTATTTCTTCTACAAGCAATTATGAAGAATTAACTCCTCAAAAAAATCAGTAAGACATTTCGTACAGCTAGAAAAGTTTTGAGAATGTCATTTAAAACAACTTTGTTGAAGGTACGAATGCTACATGTATATGCTCCTTACTGTAGCATTTGTAGCTTCAACAAATTTGTAGAGTTACAAAACTATATTTGCAAAATTTTCCTAAATGTAGTTTTCTTCAAAATAACGTTTTATTGTGAGTGTCAGAAACTCATGACTTGGACAAAATAAAAATTTTATTGTGTATAGCAAGCAGAACAGATTTATCATATGCAGTAATAGGGGGACCCAGGGCTATAAAGACCGTACGGGTAATTCAGACCCTCTCAATTTCTCAGAATGTCGTAAGACTTTCTGACTCTCGCGTCGTACATATTCGTGGAAGCGCCATTCTGAACCATTAATGTTGACCGATGAATCTCAACCGTGATTAATGGGAAGAATAAAAGTGAATTTTTTTTGGAAATCTTGAGGTTCCTATGTAATGGAATAATTTTTTTTTGGGCGAAGCACACACCTAGAAAAAATAGTGTAAATTTACGTCTCCTGACCATGACATATACGAGCATCAAAAATGACTTAGTTTTACGGTTGATTTTAATTTTACATGAGGTTTAATTTTGTAAATCATGTAAAATTACTCCACATACAGCGTTTGTTCTGAATGGTAGGAAGTGTAATTTTATGTCATTGCGCATGTAAAGTATATGTAGCATGTAAAATTAAACGGAACACGGTAATGTTTCGTCATTTCGTGAATTACTAGTTGTTGAATTGTGTCATGTTTGCAATTACGTCAACGATAAAATTCAGATTTTTTTTGTGTGCACATATATTTTTAAGACGCTCACCACTTTTGTGCGAAATGAGCATACGGGGTTATTCGGACCCCCTATTCCATCAACCACCGTTCAGAGACATGCGGCTGCGTACACGATTGCACACACCACAGCAAAGAAAATACATGGTACGTTAATCGACAGCTGTGACTACTCAGATTAATTTTGTTTAAACACATTTTTTTTGCATTTTCAGCGGTTTTTATCAAAATGGCAACAAAATGGCGACTATAGGCTTAGCGATACTATGTATAACTCAGACAACGTAGAGTGTTTTGGTACTTGATTGACAAATATGCAGTTGCCAGAGGTCTGACATCATTTGCATTTATAAGACAATGTGCTCCTGAATGGATTTACTCGAATTTGGTTCCCCTGCTAGAGCTTATCCAGCGGATTTTCATGCGAGGCTGAAAATAGAATAAATAACTGGCAAAATAAGGAGGAATAATAAAATCGGGTCTTTGTTGTATTATTCAGATGAATGAGATGTCCACTACACTAAAAGTAACCATCCGGTATTTATTCATCAACGCTATTTTACTAAACTGAAATGGCCATTTTGGTTTTCGAAATGGCCTCAGACGTCGATATTTGGTATCCACTCGTCAAGCCCGTTACAAAAATTCCCAAATTGATGGCGCTTTAAAGAATTCCACTGACCCGGAAGGAGCCATCTTGGTTTTTAAAATGGAATCTGACATTGTTATCTATCATGCGCACATACTCCAGTACAGGAAACAAGGAATCAGTAGCGTCTGGCTCAAAGGGCACGTTCCCCCTGTTGATCGGAGATTTGTGCCTTGCCATGAATTGGCCTTTCATTATTTCCCTGATGGGAAGGATTGGGGAAGTGGTAAGAACAATTAAAACAAAAAAGGGGTGGGCGTAGCGTAGTTGGTAAATCGATTGCCTTGTACGCAGCGCACCTGGGTTCGTGTCCTGACCCCGCACATAGGGTTAGAAATTTTTCATAAGAGATTTTTCTAACCAGAAGAGGCGAATGACGGGGCTGCTCGACATTCTTCTTCGCCTTGATGTTCTCCAGAGCAGTTGAAACAACGTTGCTGGCCAGGACAGCGACCACGTGTATGGCCGTATTTAAAGCAACCATAACAGAGCATCAGGTTTGGGCAGTACGGACGAGTAGGAACGTGAAGTAGACCGATGTTCATATGTTCCGGGTCCGTGGTCTTACAGAAAGTCAAGATGAGTGCTGGCGTATTTATTCTTTTTCGGCTTCCTTACGTGTAAGTCGCTGTACACTAGAGTGACAGAAAAAAATGACCCCCATCGACCCACCCCTGAGTCGATTCCTAGTCCCACCAGGAGTGTCTGCTCCAAATTTGAGCCAAATCGAACAAGTCTAGCTACCGGACCAACGTGCTTGAAGTTTGTATGGGATTTTTCGACAATTTACAAGGAGAAAACCCACTTTCGCACATTTCCCCCGCGAGGTGGCACTGTATATATCAGGTTATCACCAAAAGTGAAACTTAAGAAGATAATTCTATTATCTACAACTTTGTTGAAGACTGCAAAGCGATCCGACTTCAATAGAAAAAGTTATTAAACTTTTAACGAAGTGATGTCTGAGTCAGTTTTGCATGGGGCCTAGCAGTGCATGGTAGTGTATCAGTACTAGGTTCTAACAAACTAAACAATTTGTGGAATAATGGTTAGATTTAGCTCAATAGTATGTTCGGAAGAATTGTAGTACATAATACGAGTTATGTTTTGGTTAGAAAATTTTAGTTCCACCTGTGACCGCATAGATGGCGCCAACACTAACTTTTCAACGGAGAGAGATAGAAATTAGGTGTCTTCTACAAACTTGTAGAACAAGCCTTTTACAGTAATTCTTCCAAACATCTCGATATTTTATCTCTCTCCGTTGATAAGTTAGTGTTGGCGCCATCTATGCGGTCACAGGTGGAACTAAAATTTTCTAACCAAAACATAATTCGTATTATGTACTGCAATTCTTCCGAATATACTATTCAGCTAAATCTAACCATTATTCCACAAAAATGTGTAGTTTGTTAGAACCTAGTACTGATACACTACCATGCAAAACTGACTCAGACATCAATTCGCTAAAAGTTTAATAACTTCTTTCAACAAAGCCGGATTGACTAGCAGTCTTCGACAAAGTTGTAGACAATTATCTTTCTTATTTTCACTTACAATGATAATACGATGCATACAGTGCCACCTAGCGGTGAAAATGCGAGCTAGTGGGTTTTCTCCATGTAAATTGTCGAAAAATCCCATACAAACTTCAGGCACGTTGGTCCGGTAGCTATACTTGTCCGATTTGCTTCAAATTTGGAGCAAGTACTCCTGGTGGGACTAGGAATTGACTCAGGGGTGGGCCGAGTGAGTTTTCAAAAATTCTTAATTTTTCTGGGCACTCTACTGTACACGTATCACTCCCTGGCTTAGAATTTCTTGTAAACCTCCCTTCTCTTCCATGTGAATCAGATCGTAGCAGGAAATTACGCTTACGTTCAGATTTGGATGGGATTCAACCACAACATCAGTACCGTCAATGAGCTTGGCCATTTTCATCAGTTTGGCAACTTGGATTGGGTTCCGAACCCAAAAGGTATACCGTGTCCCTTGAGCTTCGCTATTCGCACCTTCAATTGGACCTCCAGCGACAACCTCCACCGTTTTGCCGAGGACGAACGGGTTTTTAGGCTATGGTACGCCGTATTTAACTGTCAGCTGCAGGAATGTCAGTTCACCAAATTTGTTCGTCGGGTCCATATACTCCGGAGGTCTTCTCTTACTTGACCCTTCCGGGTCACCGCTACTAGCGGCCGCCATCTTGGATCATACCACCAAACGTACGCTGTGGCACGGTCACCCGATACCAACTCCAAATGGACAAACAGGAAAAAAAAGAAAGATCCTACCTTAATTGCCCTTTCAACGTCGACGGCTTACAAGTGTTTCCACAATTTTGGGAAACACTGTAGGTGCGCAGTGATGAATCTGTTCGCTTACTTGCTTCTACGCAACCTCTAAATAGTAAACCGAGTAAGAAAAATGCACTTTGTCGATTTTTTCTGTCGTTCGCACACTTTCGGCACGCACTGTGCCGTACAAATACTGATACGGACTGTACTGGTATCTCAAATACCACTAAATCCAACGTCAAAAACAAAAAAAATCAAAAACTTTTCACCGTTTTTACAGCTCGAAAAATATCCCCCGTTCAGAACACCGTCACATGCGCGACCGGCATCCACAGACAGCGATTAGGTTTTACACCAACCAACATAACTTCACCAAATGAGCTGGATGAACTTCGTTTGACAATTCTCGGTGGTTTGTTTACATGGGAGTTGCGTGAGTTCGAATGTAACAGATGAGCACCCGTTGCACTCGTACTCACGCAACTGATAAAGTAAACAAACCACCGAGAATTGTCAAACATGAACTTCATTCATTATGAGTTCATTCGTGTCGTCATCTTGCAGAACTTAATTGACTACTTTACGCTGACGTCACAAATGAACTGAGTGTTCATTTTTGACAGTTCGCTTGTACTGTTTACATGGACTTAGAAAAATTCTTTACGATTTGCTTCGAGCGAATCTAGTCGTTCACAAATTTTTCTAAGTCCATGTAAACGGTACGGTACGAACTGTCAAGTAAAGTGAGGTTAACTGTGTCAGTAAAGAATCTAATAGCGATTTCGCTTGAACCTGAAACTGAGTCAGGTTCTAACCCCAACCGCTGTCAGTTCATACATTTTGACAGCAGTTGGGGTTAGGAACTGACTCAGTTTCGCCTCAAACGAAAACCACATAATTGAATGAAACCGGCCGGTCGGCCCCGTAGCACTGCGACGGCTGTTTGTTGTGACAATATTACCGCGTGGGTAAAACTAAAATTCACTTTATTCGGCCGTTTCTTCACCGATTTCCACCAAACTTTCAATGTTTATCACTGTAGAAGCACTTCACTCGTGTATTCGTCGATAATTTAACCGCGAATATCGCGAAAAACACCGAAAAAGCACTGTGTTTAGATTGCGAATGATCGTTGTTGATACCGTGCGGCACGGGGTTTCCAACTCAGATGATCCGGTAGCGATGGCGGCTATTTGAATTGTTGCCAATCTACAGGCAATGGCGACTACGCTATTACCGCTTGTGCAAAATGGTTCCAACCGACAACTGCGTGTTTCTTGGAACCAGAGTTAAAAATATTCAAATTCATTGAATGAAAATTGATCATATTCAGCCACATTCATTTTCAATATTCAGTGACGCAGCTGAAAACGTCAAACGAACAAACCGCCCATTCATCCATGCACATTTTCATTCGTCTCCGATTATTACATGAAGCGACCGTGCAGCAACGAATCAAACGCATCAAAGTAGGCCCTGGAACAATGTAAGTGATGATGATTGTTGATTCGTATGCTTTTCCGCCATTTGAAAACATTTTCCTAGATAATTAGTTAAATGAATATATTGTACGATATTCAACTGAATGAATAATGTGGATATTTGAATGAATATTTTTTCTATTCACCGCGAGTCGCATCAGGTTCATTTTCAACCGTCAAAAAAGAGCTTCGATTATTTTTAACTCTGCTTGGAACGCTATCCTGGCCATGGTACAAATGTTGTGAACTTACCCGAAACGATCCGTGGTTCCACCTGGTAAGTAAACACACTTTTATTATAACAAACGCTTTTATTTTTCCCAAAGAAACTTAATTTACTTTACTTTAAACTATTTCGCTTATACTATTTCTTAAAACTTTTGCTATTTTACAGAGACTGAACTAGTGCAATGAAGGTAAGAGAATGACGAGAATCAATAAAAATGATGTTGCGGTAGTGTTTGTGCACGTATACAAAACGTTTCACCTGCAAATGTACCTTTCGGTTCTTTTACCCATAGTTCCAACTTTTTCTTTCGCCAACCTACCACATTACTAAGGATTGCTGTATAACATTGCTGTATATCAGTAGTGTATAACAGTTATCTTTTGCACCTATCTATCCGTCAATCGTAAACAATGCGTTTAATAGAATTTTGGCTTTTGGAAACTACAATTGGCGATTCTACGTTGAAACCGCTCGCAGATAGCGCTGGAAGGAAAGTGTTACTGATTTGATTCTGTTCTGTCATAGTGCATATATTTTCTGTAAACATTGGTAAAAAATGACTTTTAAACACCAAATTACCGATCAATTTGTTGATAATTGTTTATGAAAATGAAGGAAAACCATCATTTTATAAGATGACGAGTAAACATCTTGCGAAAAGAGTGTAAAACATAGTGGTTTCTAATATTATTCGCAGAGCTATATGCGCGCTGTTTCGAAATGTAATTTGTTGAGCACCGTAGCCGCCGCAACAGCATTTCCCGTTCGTCCTAAGTTAAGCTAAACCTTCATGAGATGGTGTAAATCCATGAAACTCTCCAGATCAGGCGAGGAAAGAATATATCCGGCTAATAGGAAAGTGTCAGCTTTGTATCATGCACAGCCGATCCTTCTCTCCGATAGTCTTCACTGAATCTCCTACGTAGTTCAAAATATGAAGGAGTTTGACATTGGTACTGATTGGGTCTCGGTTTCGAGTTGGAACTTTATTTATGGAACGATTTTTCATAACCACAATAATATCCCGATTACATTTCGAAGAAATGTATGAGTGAAATAGTTGCAAATGGCTGTAATTTCAGAATAATTGCAAATAAAACAAAATTTGTTACTCGTTTCATTCATATTTTGGCAGTGGTAAGCTTTTTCCGAGAAGATAATGAAGATTTTGTTGTAAGCTACGACTCACTTACGGGTGAAAAAAAGCAAACTGTATCACTTTGCCAGTTCATGAGCTGAATCATAGGTGTCGCATGACTAATTTTGGCTTTGCCGCAAATCGCCAATACTGAATTTATAACAGTAAAGTGCATTTTTAGCATTTTGTTCATCATAGTGGAATTAAAACGGAAGACATCGGTACTTTGACTGTGTAACACTGATTTTCTTAAAGGCGATTTCGTAGAAGTTATGCGCTTAGCGGTCCTCTCCAATCTCTCTTTTTCTCTCTCTTTCATTCTCTCTCTCTTGTTCTCTCTCTCTCCCTCTCTTTTTTTCTCTCAATTTCTTTCCTGCACACGCATACGTAAAAAGAGAATCCAGCGAGGAACAGATGAACAATTCCACTTAATGAAAAATGCATACTAAGCAGCGGAAAGCACTTCCTAAACCGCCCATAACAGAACCGGAGACAACAGTAGACAAATGAAATAAATTGGATTTTGTAGTTCATTTGTTGTACTAATGTTTATAACTATAGCTGGTTGCCCGTTTTTGCCCATTCAAAAGTTATTGCCATTGGAAATAGCACTTTTTTTTTCAAAAATTGCTAAATAACTTCGAAGATAGAAGAGCTAGAACAAAACGTTCTTATAAAGAGTTGCGGGTGGCATTGACGCAAATAACTTTGTAGAACATTCTAAACTCATAGGTACGATACCAAAAAAGTTATATTATAAAAATATTTTAAGGGGTCATCCACAAACAAGGCACTATAACTTCACAAGTATTGAATACACAGTTTTCAACTCTTAAGCAAAGTTGTTCGCAAAAAGTAGCTCTACAACATTGCAGAACATATTATCTCATTATCTATACATTTTAAAAAAATAATAAAAATATCTCACTTTTAGGGAGATTAATCACTCAATGTACTAAACCAGAAGAAAGGTCTTGAAATACTGATAAAACTTTCAGAAGACATTATTGATCTAAATTTGACCGTTTTTGTGTAAATAATTAATCGCGTGTTTTTTGCAAAAAAAACCACTGTGGAACCGTGTGAAGGCGAGAATTCGGCATTTACCGACCTGGGATACTAACCATAATTCAATTTAGAGTTCTTAGTAAGAGTAGGAAAAGGTGGTATAGCCAGTTTGCTTATAGCCTTCGTGGAAGCAGGTATCAAAGTTGGCGTAGGGTACATTTGTTCCCCTAGTGTACGGTGGCCGTTAGCGTTTCGTCAGATTTCGCACTGTCAGTGGAAATGTGACTACGTAAGTAACAATTAGTATTATATAATCGTTTTTAATCATTTATTCAATTAATTTAATTTAATTTCGAAGTAGAAGAAAAATAGTTCTCATTTTTGCTGATTTTTATTGTTTTATTGCTTTTTTATAGTTTTTCAAAACAATGGCTTGCGAGTATAATTTGTGCACAATAACTAGTGTAACAGTAACGTTGCGTGTTACCAATGTACTACTGGTCAGAGTTTTGTTTCATTTTAATTTCCACCCCATTTCGTGGTATTTTCCAAAACCCAATTTTTAAACTTTAATTCTTCCAAATAATTGCACGCGTGGGGTACATTTGTACCCCAGTGCAACGTTCTAGGGTTTGTTATTTAAATTTTGAGTTGAAATGTGTACGAATTTTTCAGCTTAACTATACCCTATTTCCCGTGCAGTTTGTTTCTGGCCAACATCGTTGGGTAATAAAGGATTTTCACAAGAATCCATGTTGCAAATAGTTTCAAACCTGTTAGCTGAAATATTCAGATTAACGTGATTAATTCTCGATCTGATAGCGAATGCCACCTTTACGTACCTGCAACCCATGAAACCAATACCCCGTAGTGCAGTCCGTTTTTCCGATGGTGAATACTGCGAATTCGGTGAATTTTTCTACCCGAGCAGCAAAGACGACCCACCACTTTATTGACGCCACATGTTCAGTTAGATTCGTTAGGACGAACATCGGAGTCACCAGCTGACATTCGACTCCCGTTCCGCGAAGCTCGTCCCTCAGGGCAAGCGTGAAGCTGTTGAGGAATGCTTTGGAGGCACCGTAAATGGAAAGATATGGCAACGGGAAAATTCCAGCCGAGGAGGACATGTTTACGATCATCCCCCGACGTCTTCGTTTCATCTCCGGCAGAACCAGGTGAGTCATCATGACGGCCGCCCCCACATTAATTGAAATAGATTGCTGCAGCTCATGCTTCGTCAGACGAACGAAGTCTAGTGGGGTTTGGTGAGCCATGCCAACGTTGTTAACTTTTGCGAGAAAAAAACACAGTTACTGGGGCAGGGATGTGCGAACTAATGAAGGACCTACCTAAAATTCCAATTTCTAACCCGGAAAGCGATTTTCTGATAGCGTCGAAAATTTCCGGGCCGTTGGAATAGTCGACTGCCATCCATTTGACCTCGACCGCGTAATTTGATCGTATTTCTTCGGCTATATCTTTCAATTTTGATTCGGTTCTCGAGATGAGGAAAACATTCATACCTTTACGGGCTAAATTGAAGGCATACTGCTTTCCTATTCCGTCCGATGATCCTGTAATAACTGTAAACAGGGTATTAGGTACGAATTACGAATCTTCCATATCTTTTTCTACCAGCCCATGGTCCATATCGAGTTTTGAACGGTTCTCGATTGGGAAAAATTGAATTCCACAAAATGTTGAACGGTGATCTACCACAATCGTACAAATAATTAATCACAGCGTATGCTCCTATGACAGCTAGGAGGTAAAGCGAACTGCTACCCAGTTCGAAATACATTGTCTATGTTATTGATTCGACTAGGTTTCGACGACTAAAATTCATTGATATGACGGGATTGGATGATCCCCGCAAACGTTGATTCGTAACAGAACTGTTTTACAGTGGGTCGAACATCAGGTCCAAGATTACTGAGCTGTGCTTCGTGAAACGTGTTTAAAACTGGATTATAATAATCTGAGTTGATAATTGCACAGATTCTCCCTATATTTACATACTACAGTTGGCTGAGTATAACAGTTCTAGCACCTGTGCGGGAATATTCCTTCAGAAAAGTGAAATCCTCACATTTGTATGAATAAAGCACGATTCGCTAATCTTCCATCACCGGCACAGCGCCTCAACGATACTTCGAAGATAGTTCTATGCAGTTTCTATACACGAACGGAACGGAACGAAATATGTGACCGCGCACACGAGAAATGCATTTAACATATGCTGACGGAACGGTCACGTGACGTTCACGGAAGTTGATCGTTTTGTTATTAGGGTAGACGAGCCCTTATCCATCCCATTAGTTGGGATGTTTTACTATTTCGATGATAACGCAGCTAACAGTGATTTGATTGCGCTTGAATGTATGAATGGCTGGCGTCGAAAAGGGGCTAACCCACAATTTTTCCGAAATTGATAATTTTAGTATTTTTTTAATAGATCTAAGTATACGTGGACTATAATTTGAGATATTTGAAAATAACTTTAAGACTTTTTTTTGCTATTAACAGTCAAAGTTGACTATGAAGCTAACACCAGTACTAGCTGGCGTCCAAAAGAGGTATTAGCGACAGCAATAGGGACTATGTCTGGTTTGTACGGTGCGCCTCTTGGCAAATGAGGAAAGAAAGACTGGTTCGGTATATAAACTGGGGTGGAATTTCGCTTCTCGATTCGAGTGACTCGATTCGAAACGTTTTGAAGTCGTTTCGACTAAATTGCGGCATTACATATCGCATTCGACCAAGCGTTCGAGCTTGTTAGCTTGCGGTACTAGATTTCGACTGACTGTTCGAGCGCAAACTGTCAAATAAGAGTATACACTGAAAAAATATATTTTTAATTCTACTACGAATAAGTTTCATAAAACCAACTTTGGCAAAATATAGGAATTGTTTTCATTTATTTAGTTTTTATTTAAATTAGTTTAAAGTTTTGCAAATATAACATTTTTTCTAGTACTCAATAGGGGTGAGCACTTTGAAATAAAACCGTTGTTGTCAAACATCGATCCAAAAATATCTGATGTAATTTTTCCTTTTATGTACAAAAAAATTTAACCTTTCCAAAAATATTCATACTATATAAAACAATTGATTAAAGAACGAATCATTTCGTTTCATTCACAAAAATAGTTTGAATATCGATGACAACTGTCATGCCCTGTACGGCCCACAGTGGCGGATCTTCAAACAAAAGTCGGACAAAACCTCAAATGTTACCTAATTTGGCTGAAAATCACAATTTAAGCTAATTTTGAGGTGCTGAGCTCATTTTTGATGTCAAAAGTCGTAAAATATTAAATGCATTTTTCCATACAGTGTCATTGAATTTTTCTTATAACTATGATCCCGTTTTCATGATAGATTTTCCGTTACTGTTCACCAATATCAGCAATATCATAAAAAATGAAGAACACTACTTTAAATCTATTATATACCGTGTTGTTTTACTGTAGATTGTCTAACTATTTTACATAAAACACCATGTGCCTCCATATCAGCAACAAAGCTTCTAAATCTCCTTAAATCTTTTTGCGCACCTAGGCGCAGAACGAGACCATGATATTCGAAAAGTAGAGGTTATTTCCCATAGAATGTATACTATGTGACCGTTCCGAAATGATTCGCATGTTTGTACAGAATACATTAGTGAAATAAGTATTTTTGATCTGACCTCATCAAACATATTTAAACGAAAAAGTCATAGTTTAAATATGTTCGATGAGGTCAAATTTACCGAATGTATTTGAATCGCTAACTAAGTTCTTTCGTTCCTCTACACAATGAAACTAGTTCTGCTAAAATCGGAACAAAATCAAAAAAGCAACATGCATTTGAAGTGAACAGAGAAATTGTGGTTTCGTAAATGAAAATCATTAAAAAGTCAAGACTTTGCTACGTTTAAACTGATGTTAAAAATCGTGTTCTTATCCAATGATCCGTAAATTTTGAATATACATCATTCATTACATGAGAAATTTAGAAAACATATAAAATATGAATATTTCAAACATAAATTTTTGAGGTTTTGGCCAGCCTTCAGCCATTGTGCGGCCCAATCAACGTCAGATTTACAAATACAATTTTAGTTCAATCCCAATTTAGCTAAAAATATTTGACAGGTATTTTTGTTATGGCTGAATATAAAATTTACTTTAAGTTATGAGCTTTTAGCTTTTGAAGTTTGACAAATTGACAAACATTTTTCAATCGTTGATGGATCAGAAAGTATTTGATGCATGGAAAAAATATTGAATATAAAAAGTTGTATTTTCGCATGAGCTTGCCGGAAAAATTGAGAGTTTTTTACAACTTTTATATTCCACAATTATTATAAAAAAAATTAATTGTTTAAAAGTTGGATCAATTCTTTCAGCTTATTTTTTCTTTAAATGATAAAAATCATGTAAAACATATTGTGTAAAAATTTAGAATAGATGTCAATTATTTTGTGCTAGGAATGCAAGAAATTTTTTTGGAAGGAATTAAAAGTGTGGTTGTAATTCTGCCGTGGAATGACCCGTACATTAAATATATAACATTACACAACTTTTCGTTCATCAAGATGCCATCTTTTCAGGTCGTGAAATAAACGAAATGAACTATTTACAATGCACGAAAATGCTTCGTTGCAGAAAACGAGTAATGATTTCGTTCATTGTATGATAATTTTCATTCCACCTAAGAATTTTTTTCAGTGTAAACAAAATTTCACTTTGCTTTGTTTTTTTTCCGATGGGCTCCAAATTCACAGAATAAAAATAGTGATAGTGGTAAAGAAATTAACCCAAATATGTTCATAATTTGTTCACGTCACTCACCCTCATCACCTCTTTTCAATGATTGGGCATTATTTTAGTTTGATATAACTGTATTCTTGAACTTCCTACCACAAAATTTTAATATATCTCGCTGTTTAAGATGAAGCACTGAAACATCGAAATGCTTACCTGGTAGAGTCTCTTATTCGGACCTCAGGCGCGTGATGGAATTTATTATCTGCAGAATGAGTTATTCACAATTATACTTAGATTAAATAACATATATAATAACTACATTGACACATCAAAAATAATTGTTTAAAACAACACAACTTCGAAGCCGCTTTTATATTAGCTTTATTTTTTTCGGAAAATAATCATAGCAAACTGCCCATTTCAATCAAAATGGCTAATTTTGCAACAATTTTTTTGTTTTCAGGGTTTTTTTTCAGGAAACTAATAGCTTCTAAGAGCAACAATTTTTTCAGAAATTGATGACGCAAAAATAAAAAAAAACTAGTTCGTTCAAATAGCCATTTTTAGTTGAAATAGTCAAGAAAAAATACGTTTTTGTGTTTGCGGAGTTTTCCGTGCACTTGTTAATTAATTATTTTGTTAAAGATATAGCATACAACTAGAGGTAGGGAGAACACAATCAAAATGAAGATTATAAAATTTAGTGCTTCCAGAGATTGTAGATGGCATAATTTTTAATCGGTTGATGCATTCAAATTTGTTAGAAATCCAGTAGTACAAATAACGATAACCTAATTCTGTTTAAATCCGTTGGTGTATAAAACGCACATTATGGCCTTAAATTCAAGGCTACATTCTTGTGATATTGAAAACAATTGAGGTATAACCGGAAACAAATCTCGACAAACATGTCAAATGGTGCTAAGTGCAAATGAGAGCCTCTCTTTGTTTACTTTATTATGGTGTCATCACAAAACTTTTCAATATTGTTTCTGGATATATCGAAAAACTCTGATTTCGACTAACACTTCATGCTAAGTGTCAAGGAACAAACGTACAAACGGCCGAGTTGTTAGCGAAAGAGAAAGTAAACAAAGAGAAACTGTCATTTGCACTTAGGACCATTTGACATGTTTGGCTAGAAATGCATCAATTCGAACAGAGATGCCAGATTTGCAGACATGTCTGTAAATTCGCAGACTTTTAATTTTAGCAGCATATTTTTTCGATGACGCAGATATTTGTAGATTTTTTAGTTTAGTTGCAGATATTTACAGATTTTTGAATACAAAGGCTTTTGGTTACACTAACTTTCCTGACATTTTTTGTTCTTCCCAGACTTTTAAAATTATTATTGCGGACATTTGATAAAAGTATCTGGCATCTCTGAATTCGAATATAAAATTGTGTAAATCACCACTTTGAAATCAAGAATGATTGTGATTTTATACTACTATCAAATAGCGATTAGACAAGTCAAGGTGTCTTCACTTTGCTCCATCGATTTGTTTTAACACTTTTTATTATTACTTGGTGTAGGATAATTTACTATCATTATTTAGAATTTTTTTTTACAAAAAAGTATGTTCCTGATGGTGAAAATAGATATAACATAAAGTAGCTCAAAGTACGCGGGAACTTTTTTTCACCTTTTCGTGATTTTATATCCTCTAAGTATTCCGATTGTTAACCAATTTAAATAAATACACAAATCATAATCTCGAACGATAGTCGATAGCAATAAAACTATCGAGCAAATACGTTCGAGCAGAGTCACTTTCGAGTTTGATTGTTTTGGTTCCATAATGCCAACACTTCTCGATAATCTAAGTACTTCTTCGATCAAACTCGAACGAAAATTTACTTTCGAGCTTGGTTAGAAATTCATAATGCGAAACAAGGTCGATTCGATAGAATTTTGATCGAATCGAGATGCGTAATGGCACCCCTGTATTTTGCTTCCGATTCGACCACGTGTTCAATTTATAATGAAATTTTTTTTATACTCTACGGAAAACGCCTCCTGCGATCAAATCTGCTATAAAGCAAATCTTAATCTTTTTTTGAATTCTCATGGCATACTAATTTCTAACACGAGGCTAATCCTACAAGGTGTCTTATGGAAATTCGAGTTTTCACGTTCGTTTTCCGAGGTTTTTAGAAAAAGTTTTCAATCGATTCGCCATCAGTAAATGTTATGTTGTAGCTCATAAATTGGTAAATTCGATACACATAATACTGTTTTTAGTGGATTGCATTGTACCTTGACGTTTCGGCCCAAACAGTCGTTCCTGGAGGTGAGTGCCGCTCACATTCTTCCTATCCACCCAAAATCCGACGGGTATGTTTCTATTACTTTTGGGTAAGATTCTATTGCCTTTTCGATAACAGACCACCCAATTGCGCATTGCGGTAGTAAATTCATATTACCGCATAGGTAGTAAACGGTGGAATGACGAATTTCGGTAGCTGTTCATGTAGCCCCTCCCCCATATAAATGACGTAGCATTATACGGGAGAGGGGCGAGTTTTGTATTTTGTGATGATGTGTGACAACAGAGGGGGGTAGGGGGTCATGTCATGCTACGTAGCTTTTTTAAAGGGTAATAGGGGTTGATTTCATGTCACGACAATCTTTTCCGTTTCATCTAACTAACATCGTTTTTTATTTGTTTTATTTTTTTACGGGAACAAGGGGAAGGAGGCTTACCGTCAAGCTACGTAATTACACGCAGAATTTTATTTATGCATCGATAGCATACTTTTCTATCTGCCTCTCGTTTCTTCTGCTGTAAATTTTATGCATTGGACATATTCGGTCTATCCACTCATTGAATGCTTATTAGAAGTATATGCATGAAAATGCATAAAAATCACATCAGAAGAAAAGAGACGGGAATAGAAAGTATGCTAACTATCACGACGAAGAGAGAAAGTTACAATTCTTTACCGATTTCGAGACAGCAAGTCCAGCACTGCCACAGTGATGATGAAACGGTGATGCCAATGTAGATCCGTGTGTACTTACTTTCCAAAGTGAGTGATTGACTGGTTACCTCGTCGATGAATAGGAATAGTCCTTCCTGATGTTTTCTCTTACTTAAGTGAACTGGGTTTAGAACTTTGAAACTTAATTTATCCAGAAAATATTTACAAAAGTTATCTTAAAGCCACATGTTGCCCGCGCGATTCATATATCGCTACGGGAAAATTTGTCGCTTTTAGTCCTTAAGTTTTTCCCTATTCTCCTGAGTTACGGTGTAGATTTCCTATGGCCTTAGAAGGGCGCAATTCCTATTTGTTTACTTATATATTTGGCCCTGCCTCTTCAAGACTGACGTATTTAACCACAATACTGATTCCTGCTATTCAATCCTAGTCCAGTCCCGCAAGGGCTCACAAAATATGCGGTTACATTTGTACCGCTTTCTAAGATTTTATTACTATCCTAACCGCAGAGTAAGTGAGAAGGAAAAACCAAAGCTAGCTAATCGGACTGCGTATGGCACGCTTATGTATATTAGGCGCGGGAGGTTGGTAAATAGACAGTGATCCCTTTTTCTGTGTTCTTTTCATTTTATTTTCGGGATTTTAAGATCAACATCAACCTTCCCTACGCGTAGCAGTGATGCATTTCTTATGCACTGCTGACATTGTATAATTAACTCATTTGCGCGGCAACACTAACTATCCATATTTTTGTTTCTCAGTGTACCAGGGGGTATTTAGAGGCTTGTGACGAAATGCTACGATGGGGGGATGGTGTTAAAAATCACTCAAAAAATGCTACACACTAAATTTGGCTCGGTAATTTCCCAACAGCCGTGCAGTCAGTAAATTTAGATACTGATATCTCAGTAAAGTGAGATTAGTTTGCTGATTTTTATTGAAATATTATCCGAATTTCAGCACTCAAATGTCACTTTTACTGAGATCTCAGCAAAAAAAATGTTTACTGAGTCTCAGCTGTTGAGATTTCGGTAAAAGATGCGAAAAAAATCTGAGACTCGGCAGAAAAAATTAAGTGTGTACGTCATTTATGGATGGTCCTTATGTGCATCGCACAACCAAAATTTTTTTCAGTATGTGTTAGCTTCGGCTTTGTTCGTATGTCGTCGCTGTTGTGCTATCCTATGGCAAGCGCCATTTAACACACAGCTGAAATCTAGCGAATCGTCTTTGGGCACCTGCGGCTGCTCGTTCAGTTGGCCATAAGCGCGACTTCCGGAGGGTTAATGAAAACGCTCGGAACCGAAACAGTTTCCATAGATGACGGAGATTACAAAAGGCGAAAGATATACATAATGAAATAATTGGGAGTTATATAAATCAATATTATTAATACTATTTTTTTTATTTCGGTTATAGAGGTTTTAACCTTACGGTCATTCGCCTAATCGGGCTAGAAAAATCTCTTATGAAAAATTTCTAACCCTATGTGCGGGGTCGGGACTCGAACCCAGGTGCACTGCGTACAAGGCAACCGATTTATCAACCACGCTATGCCCACTCCTACTAATACTAATTACTAATACTTACAAACGCAGCCATCCTGTGAAAACATTGTTTAAAGAAAATAAAAACATTACCTCTAAGGGACACCAACTTATTTCGAAAAGGTGAGTCGATGGCACTAAAGGTAGGAATCCTAGCATCGAGCTCCTACCAAGTGGCAGCATTTTACAGAAAAGAGATGTTTTCATGTATTCATCCATTCGTGGTAACAGTGACCTAATTAATAAAATAAAAACTTCTATAATTCCACTGCGCTTTTTCTTCAATCGATTTATTTATTTTCAGCTTGAAAAATACCGGCTGGGGCCCTACAAGTCCTCCACTTGATCCGCCCGCGACAGGGCTGGCGGAATACGTGGGTTAGGGCGTTGCAAAAAAATTTTTTTTTTAAATCTCAAAGCCCCCCCCCCCTCTCATATTGAGACAAATGTCAAAGTAAGCTCAGATGCCAAATTTCACATCATTTGGACAATTTTAGACCCCCGCCCACTTCGCTTGAATTTTTTGAAATTGGTACTATGGGAAAATTTAGAGGAAAAATATACTAAATGCTATAATTTTTGAAGTAGCTATCAGAAAATTACAATTTATTCTTTGAAGGGAGATACATGGCAAATCTCAGATTTAGGTTTGTTCCAAACTTCCGAGTGGGTAATTCCCTCCTCGGTTATTTTCGAGTGGGTAGTACTACTCATACTACCCACGTTAGGGCATTGCAAAAAAAAACTTTTTTTTTAATTCTCAAAGGCTTTGAGAATTAAAAAAAAGTTTTTTTTGCAATGCCCTAACGTGGGTAGTATGGGTAGTACTACTCACTCGAAAATAACCGAGGGGGGAATTACCCACTCGGAAGTTTGGAACAAACCTAAACCTGAGATTTGCCATGTATTTGCCATGAATGAATGCGTCCGAAACTCTCGATGTGCAACAATTCTATATTTTAATTCAGATGCAAATTCTTTTGCTTTACAAATTAAATTTCTTCAAAATTTGAGGTAATAATCAGAATTCAATTGAAATTTGAAATTTATTTCCTAAAACGAGGCATTCTGATACAAACCATATTACTCGATTTTATTTAGAATAAAGAATGCAGTTAGAAATATGTTAAAAGACTGAATATATATTCAGTCTTTTAACATATTTTTTTCGCTATTTTTCAAAAAGAATTATTATTTGATTAAACATTAAAACAAAGAAAAACAGAAAGAGATTGATTCCAACATCAGAGTAGCAGAGACTATCAGGGGAAGTGAAGAGAGGGCGGACAGCAAAGATAGGGAAAAGAAGAAATTTAACTTGCAGTTTTTTGGCAAACGGAAGATCCCTGTCAGGACATCATTAACGGGATCGCAGACAGACCTCCTTGGATCGGCTGGGAACTATTTTGGGACCTGATTGCCAGGTAGATGTGAACATAACTACCAAGAGACAAGAGATAACTAAATATCTACGGTGGCTAAAATATGTATGTGAGAGACATATAGGAGAGATCGAGGATAGGCAGCACATCTTGCAGTGGAGTGAGGCCGAATATATTGGTTAGCAGAGATCTGGCGCTAGAATACTAGGTGCACGACCAGACAACATATTTAATGTCGTGATAACCTCTCTCCACGACCCTAATATCCCGGGGATGAGCATTCAACGTATAATTATTGTACATGACCCGAGATATCACTCGACGAAAGTCACGACCCTCATCAATCCCTTTTTACCATGGTTTGTTGATACCTTTGGGATATCTAAACTTCCATGGTTCCATCAAAATTTACCATTTTTCTAGCGTCCTCTGAGTCCCTAAGCCTTCTCATTACCCGCAATAGAGCAGTGCGAAGGAACTCAAACTAACATTTGTATCTGGTAATCTGGAATGATTTTTCAGATAAAGCACTCAGGAACTCTCACATTTTCCCCAAAAAACTGTAACGATGTGGTCACCCTCGCCACTCCACTACTGTCATAATAAATAGCACAGAAGCTATGCATAGCTGTCATCTTCTGATCAACGTTACGGTAATATGCGCACTGCAGAGCTTAACGCGAGCATTTATGCTGTCAGATAAAAATGCATGTTTAAAAAATAACCATTTCGTTTATACACAGCATTATAATTTCATCGTGAAAGGTCGATTTGAATGTGGATCTACATGGAATGCTTTTTTCACCGAAAGATTATTGGTTGCATGTATTTCGAACAAAGGTTGAATCGAAATAGGGCCTAGCCGCCAGTTGAAACATTTTTTCTCTCGTTAATCCGTCGACGAACCGGTGCCAATAACCGCGTTTTTCAGCTTTCGTCAAGTTTTTCATTTGTGTTTCTAACGTCACGTATATTCGGAATAATTCGTACGATTCAATTTTCAAAAAGTCCTTATAAGAGCTATTCGCGTGCATTTCTGTACACTCTCTGGTCACCACGGAGTCGGAGACCGTCCACTATTGCTAGCGCCGGGTACTCGTTTCGTCTGATATTTAAACGCAGTGTCGAATCAAACCAGTCCAAACCTTGTACGCTTTCACCGGCAAGAATTTCTTGTTTAAATTCGATTTTTTCGGATATAGTGGACGCGCAGCTCTTTCAATCAATGGGCTAACCAATTGTAGCGAGGTCGAGTACAATAATAAATCTTAAGCGTTTGGCCGTGAAGGTGGAGTAGGAATTTGTGTCACTTCCACCGTATTCAAGATTATCATATTAAAATTGTCATAAGCCTCTTCGGGTTAGAAAAATCTCTAAACCTATGTGCTCGGTTGGGAATCGAACCCAGGTAAGCTGCGTACAAGGCAATCGATTTTCGAACTTCGCTATGCCCGTCCCTTCAGACTTTTAGGTACGATTCACATATGGAGAACCGGTTTAAAGAAGCACATTTGGATAAAATAATATACATGAACCATTAAAAGAACGACCGGTTCCTGGTGAGTGATTTTTTCTTACATAACCATATTTTTTTTACTAACACACTAACAAAGCAATTAAGTAGCTTAACCAAACTATAAAGATTACGAGTAACCTAGTTTTAAGCGTTACGCTAATCGACAAACTTTATGCTAATCCCCAAAATATTCTACTTTGGGATAACCTTTCTACAACTTAATGCTAACGAAACAATATTTTGAGCGACTGAGACATAAGCTATAAATTTTCCTTTATTAATTATGGAATGCCTGTTTTGACTTCGTGTCATCAGAATCCTATACTAACTTAGTGACAGGACTAAGCTAGCGTAGGATTGATGCTAGCTCCAAAATTGAAAACACTATTTGTGTTTCCGAGTCCTGCGTCATGTCTCGCAATAAAAGAAGTTCGGGTTAAACTGATGAGTTGGTAAGATTTTCGATGTTTTTCATTGATATAGGTAGTTTGAAATGTCAAATTTTGAAGTCTGAAATTTTTCTACGTCCAAAGAATAAGATACTCGAATATTAGTAGTTAATGTTATTTCTCCTTGTGTGTATCGCTTAATAATGTGGGTAATAATGGATCAGTTGCTCGTATTAGCACATTGTGACGTTTTCAGTGCGTCAGACAATCAAACGGAGTGATTACCGACAGGATGGTATTGGACCAATACAAACATCAACCCAATTCATTATGAGCAAAAACAATGAAATGTTTTCTACAACACGTATAGAAAGTTTGAAAGGCACCAACCAGGAGCGGTAACCAACAAGATGGAAAAATTTGCACACGAAAGCTGTGCAGAAAGTGGAAGAATATGTCGAAATTTGGTACACAATCGTTCTTTGGCAAGCGATCCGCGCATGTGGCTAATTTTCATTTCTTCGTCACACCAGGGATTGTAAATGGACAAATTTACATGAAAACCTCTAAAAATGACTCCTGGACTTTTTTGAGTCTCAATATAATTTCGCGGCCAGATTAGGCATTTTCCACTATGCCATCGTAGGTTATTTTTGTACGACACTCCGCCTTATCAAAAATATTTCAGGCCGTCAAAATCAGGAATCAGAATATACTAGCTTAAATGGAACGTATCTCGAAGGTAGTCGAGGATTTGTAACTCACGGTAGCGTGCATTCGATGTGTTTTTTATTCGACTGTTTTTTCAGACTGGTATTGAAATGAATTTTTTTAACTAAATTTTTTATTCATTTGTGTTTGGGTTTATATTTCGTATAATATTTCAGTCTAAGTGATATAACATATGCTTTTCGTCTTTGATGAGCTTCATTGGTAGATGGTTACATTTCTGTTTGTGGCTGATTATAAATGAACTCCTAAACGTTGTGGTAGCGAGTTATTGAAATGAATTGTGTTGCTCATATTAATAGGTTCGAGTAGTTTCGATGTAACGTAACAATGAAGGTATTGAACATTTGTACTTTCGAAAAGAGAAAAGGCTAATTATTGATATTATTTAATTTTTTTTCCTTCGGTCTTTTCTGCACTGAGTGCTTATCACCGACACCAGATAGGCCACTTAACTTCCGACGCCGTCTTTGAGAGACTAATTCATTAAATATGTAAATATTAATTTTTTACTTTTTTATTTCGCCTATGTTAGTCACATTTTCTTTTTTACATTTTAACGACATTCAATTAGCTAGATTACTGGGCAGGGAAAGTTATGAAAATTAGAGCCATAGTACTCAAGTGAGAGCAAGGATGTGAAGTAAACAGATCGGAAAACTAGAAGTGGCAGGATCATTATAACAGGCCTAATATCGTACGGGCTTAATCTTTGTCTTCTGCTAATGAGGATCGAGCTTAGGCAGCATAACTACGAATCACCTAAGTTCACTAGCATGTGTCCTGGTATAGATAGACGTGTTCATCTTTACCGTGACAACCGAGTACTATGGATCTAATTTTCATAACTTTCCCTACCCAGTAATCTCTAGCTAATTGAATGTCGTTAAAATGTAAAAAAGTAAATATTAATATTACTTATAATAAACTTGTTTGCTATCTTCGCCTCTAAGAAACGTTCACTATAAAAAAAAGCATAAAAATTTTGTCAGAATATATAGCAAAAATCTACCTCACCAACAATTTGTGCATGAAGAGGCACTATTTCAAAGAATCGTTCTATTCCTGCAGCGAAAAATGCGAATAGCTAATGAATGAACCTCGAATCGCGCAATTGAATTCGACATAATATCGATAGATGTCAATGGCTGCAATATTCAATATTGTCATCTGTAAATGTAGTTGAATTATGATTGAAAAAATGTGGCTTTTATTATAAAGCTGGCAATTGACTTTATCCAGTTGCATCATATCAGGAACAGTGAGAAATTAAGAACAACATTCACTGTACGAATCAATGTGATTTTTCTAAATCAGTTAGTCGTCATCTATTAACAAGTTGGATTTTATTGGCATATTGCTAAATATTGTCATAGTGACGGGGGCACTCTTCAGCCTCAAAAATCGCCTTAGAACAATGAAGGTCAGATTATATCATATGGGGAGGAAATAGCGCAGCTAGTAAGTCCATTACACAGTACGCAGCTAACCTGAGTTCGAACTCCCACAACCGCACATTGTGTGTTACGCCCTTTGCCGCTTTCGGTCAGATTGGTCAGAAATGCTAATATCTTTTTAAAATCTATCAAAATCATCTCCCGTGTTTCGATGGTACCTGGACATTTACAGTGGCATCAATAATGATAGAAACCTAAAAATTTGTCTTCATATATTTTGATTCCTACATTATTTTTAATACTTTCACATGGTTCAATGATTTGGTTTAAATTTTAAAAATAAATCTCAAGGTGGCAAAGATGGTTCCCTGATGCTGAGGATTATTTTTAGATCATCCTACTCTACAGCTGTTTATATTTGTTCAATTATAGGGGCCACTCAGCTCAGTTGTGCCCAGGGGCCCCGAGTGGTCTTAAGACGGCTCTGCTTCAAATTGGCTAGTCAAGGAATTTGTGTTTCGACTTAATTTTATCAGAATCTGGCACTGACAACGTATTTGTCATTTAGTAGTGTTTTTTTATTTTTGGATTAGTGTTATGCTGGTGCTAGATATATATGTCTTCTGTGTACAAAATGGTTTTAATCCTATTTTCTCTTTAGGGGTGCCTTTAAATGGATTTTAGATAATTTAAATTTCTTCTTGGGATCCTCATACTACTTGAAAAGGCATTGAATCACTAAATAAAACGATAAATGGCCATCCGATCCGTCGCCCGATAATAATAAATATTTAATATCAGATGGCAATTTAAACAGTTACGCAATGAATAATGACAATGGAGTCAATTCTCCTGTCCGAACTAAACACTGTCCTGTACCTCAACACAATGATGCTCATAGAATTTACACTAATCCTAACTCTAGGCAAAATAAAAAAGTAAAACAATTACCCTATCATCGAACCCGCACCTCCACCAATTAGCAGTCGTATTCAACGTCCCGCCGGTGCGTTGAGCCAGATCCATTAATTTTCCATAGGCACTCAACCCGTGAATTCGTGTAAGATAACTCACGGGCACGGGCTGAGAACACGTTTTCGTTACGGGGGCAATGCCAACACAGCATCATTAACAGCTAGCCTATAGGTTTATAGTCTAAGATTACCTACACAATGAATAGACGAGATTATTAGTCAAGTTCACGCGTTAGATTACGGCAACTATTCGCTCGTGTGGGATAAAACACGAAACGGGCTAGTTGCAGGGGATAGTTGGTCAACAGCTTTCGTTTGATGTACTATTGACAACAATGCACTGCGATCTGGGATATTGTCTACTGTATGCTTTAGCCGGTGTTGGAGCCTACGCTGCTTTCCTATTTTTGTATGAATGTGGAAGATCTCCGGTTAGAATTTTGTGGAGTTTGATTTTTCCGAACAAAGATCCATTAAGTGTTCGCTATGGACCATGGGCCGGTAAAGACATAGTGATTGACAGGTAATATAAGTTGACGAGTGCCTAATATAAACTTTCATTTCCGCAGTAATTACAGGATCCTCGGATGGAATCGGAAAGGAGTATGCCATAAATTTAGCCGGTAAAGGTATGAATGTGTTCCTTATGGCACGAACGGAATCTAAGTTGAAAGAAGTGGCCGAAGAAATACGTTCACAAAGTTCAGTTGAAGTCAAATGGTTGGCAGTGGATTTCTCCAAGGGCCCCGAGATTTACGACACCATCCGAAGGGCACTATCGGGACATGTTGTTGGAATATTGGGTAGGTCGCTTCTATAATGTGAGGTTGATTCTTAGTTCGATAATTATTCCAACGTACAGTGAACAACGTCGGCATGGCTCATCAGACCCCGATGGATTTCGATCGACTACTGAAACAGGATTTGCTGAAATCTATTTCCGTCAACGTGCAGGCTGCTGTGATGATGACGCATATGCTGCTTCCGGAGATGAAACGACGACGTCGGGGGATGATTGTGAACATGTCCTCTGCTGGTGGACTTTTTTCAATGCCATTCGGTTCGATTTACGGTGCCTCGAAAGCGTTTCTGTGTAGTTTCTCAACCGCTCTCAGCGAGGAACTCCGGGGAACGGGAGTCGAATGCCAGCTAGTGATTCCGCTGTTTATCCTAACGAATCTAACCAAACACATGAAAACGACTCTGTGGTGGTCTGCGCTTGCTTCCCGTGTCGATCATTTCACCAAATTTGCCGTATTCACGATCGGGAGGACGGACCTCACTACCGGGTTTTGGACTCATGGATTGGAGGTGAGAGGTGGCCAATGAAAACTTTTCCAAATCGTAGTTTAATTAAAATTTCACTTTTAGCTTACCTTTCTGAGGCTGGTAACTTCACGAATAGTTACAAGAGGAACGTACATTGCGCTGGCGCCGGTTAGAAATAAATTGTATGGTAAAACGTGATTTACCTTTATGTGTGCTATCTAATATATGTATGAGAAGTCGAAAAAAGGCCTTTCCTCTGAACCACCAAACCAGGATTGACATGCATAATTTTAATTGTGCGAGATGCCCCAACAGATTAAAGCAGCAAAAATGATTCCTGAAATCAGTTACGCCACTTCATTCTAGGACACAAAGTCTTCAGGGATTAAATTAAATTAGTTATGGATTTTTTGTTTCAACTTCGTCTCGTCAGAATCCGACACTAATTAAGTGACAGGACTAAGCTAGCGCCGGATTGACTCTAGCTCCAAAACACAAATAGTATTTTCGTTTTTTGCAGCTAACGTTAATCCGGCGCTAGCTCAGTCCTGTCAATAAATTAGTGTCGGATTCTGATGAGACGAAATCGATAGACTTAGGCGGATTTTCTTCTTCCCTTCACATATTGATGGGTTTCACTTCTATGCAGCAATTCGCTTGGTCTACACGCAGTTAGTAAAATAAGTTCTAAGCTAGACATGAAATCCACTCAAAGTTCATGTAGTGCCAATTAACGTCCCTCGGCCGGACAATTGCGTGTAGCTAAGTGGTCATACACACAACAAACGATTACAAATACGAAGGGAAAACTGCACCGACTAGTTTTTGCCGCAGCTACTTTGCATTACAGTCAGTTGTGGCTCTAGCAGGGGTTAGCTATCATCGCTTGATCCCGCTGTTCAGTACGGTTTTGTCTTGATTGTTCCAACCACCCATGTCGGTGTGTGTCTATGCATCACTGTAATACCGTTCAGTCGGTTCTCTGCAGTGTATGCAGTTAAAGCAGGGTGGCGGAGGAATTGCAGTGCGATATGGAAAAAAGTGAACATGTAATTGGCTTAGTACTGAGCAACTGTTCAATTCACGTCAGTTATTCGAGTAGAGCAAATGTTTTTAAATTCATCTTAGTCCCTAGCTCTATTGATCACAGAAGGATAAAAATAATCATGCCATACTCTATTTGGTTTTTCACCTTACTTCACATTTTCCCATCGCTAGATGCTGGGCATAGCGATGATGGTAAGTCGACTCTTTTGTACGTAACCCGAAAAAAAGATTAAAAATGACCATAAGCTATAGCATAGCCTCTATAATCGAAACAAAAAATGACTCGAATTTAACCGCAATCTATTGATAGATAGTAAGCCGACTGTTGAACCAAAGAGTGGAGATAAAAATTGGCACAATCACCCTATACGGTAGATAGCCTATTTTGATCCTGTTATGAAGGATGGCGCACTATCGTACTTTTTCATCATTTGGTCGGCCTACAATCGATAGAATGCGTAAAAAATTACGCCAACATCTTCGTTTTTAAGATCCCATATAATAATAATTCGACTGTCATACTTGTACCATTTGAGCCAATGTATTGAACAAATCCGGCAGACTGTTGCTCATACCAACGACTTAAAATGGGCAGGGTGATAAAAGAAATTACGCAAAAACAGGAGCATTACCCTATGTATTAGCTTGCAGTAAGAACCGAATCGAGCTGACAGCAGAGGTACTACTGTTATTGAATCGGTTGTAAATTACTCTTGTGGAACGTGCTCGGTTGAAGGGCGCGAAGGTCTTGGCGAAGGTATCTGCTGGTCAGAAAAGGTGGGATCACAATTAACAGTGGTACAGAATGCAGTCGCGAAGTGTTGGGGGGAGTTCTTCCGCTGGAAAAATATTTATCGAATCTCTCCGCATATCCATTGTGCATCCGATACGATGTTTTGAGCCAGTTGGTGATTAATTGATTTTGAGGAAGTTAGTTAAGCTCAAATATCAAAACAGTAAAACGTTGTATTTCGACTATAATTCTGCACTCTAATGTAATAACGACGACCCACAGTGGCACGATGAGTGAAAAAACCCAAAAAATCAGCGTCTTGTAATATTGTTGCAAATTTTTATTTTATTTTTCTCTTGTTTTGAATAGAATTTTCTCAAAATTTGAACATAATTGGATGAAAAGTGACTTTTAACATGTCGTTGAAGCAAGTGATTCTGTTCAATTCAATTCATTAGAATTTTTCGTACCTTCGAACTACAAATAGCGATGTCTCAAGAACTACATGGCCGATTGGAGTAGTTTTGAATTCTTTGGAAAGAAGAATAAAATGCTAAACTATAGATGCAAGCTTTTTGCGCAAGAATGATTTGCTTTTGTTCTGCATCAAGAAAAAGTGATTGAGAAATTCAATGTCATATCAGTATCATGAATCTGACTCAAAATGTAGAGTAGTTTTAAGATATATAGGATATATATATATATATATATATATATATATATATATATATATATATATATATATATATATATATATATATATATATATATATATATATATATTATATATATATATATATATATATATATATATATATATATATATATATATATATATATATATATATATATATATATATATATATATATATATATATATATATATATATATATATATATATATATATGACTGGTTCAATTTTTGACTTTTAGCTCCACCAGGCGTTTCTGATTCTTTTCATGTGTCTACGGACCCTCCAAAAATTTCAAAGTGGAAGTTTGAATGGAAAATCAGTTAAAATTGAAAAAAAAAATCCTAAAAAATCACCTTATCAATCAATCAATCAGAACACTATATATTTCTAAACAGGGTTGCTATGGCTACTAATAAAATCCACTTGTTTTGAAGTCATACTGCTTCTTGTGTTAATAACTTTTCTCAACTCATTTTCATAAACTTGCAATGTTCCCCGAATGTGTTCAGTAGAAGAATACCTTTAGAAATATATAGTGTTATGATTAATTGAATGATGAGGTGAATTTTTAAGAATTTATTTTCAATGTTAATCGATTTTCCATACAAAGTTCCATATAAACTTGGAAATTTTTGGAGGGTCCGTAGACACAACTAATCGGTACCAAAATTTGCACAATTACTAAGGACCATGAAAGAAATCAGAAAAGCCTGGTGGAGCTAAAAGTCAAAAATTGAACCAGTCTAATATATATATATATATATATATATATATATATATATATATATATATATATATATATATATATATATATATATATATATATATATATATATATATATATATATATATATATATATATATATATATATATATATATATATATATATATATATATATATATATATATATATATATATATATATATATATATATATATATATTAGACCTCTCCATATTTTGAAAAAGTTTTGAAATATACATGGGTCACCTCAAATTTTTGTTCAAGGTGTGAATTTAAAAGCTTTCGCCAAAAATGGCCTAATTTGGGCATGATTTAGAGGTGTCTCCAATCAAAAATCGTGTTTTTGCTATGTTTCCATAGTAACATCACTTACACTCTGATTTAATAGGCCCTACATGCCCACATATCGTCAAAGGTTGTTCCTTACACATATCTTACCATGTTTTAACAGGTGAACATAGCTCTAATCGCAGTAGAAAATTTGTTAACTGGATTTGCATATAGAAAAGTATATCAAAACCAAGGAAAATTAGTAGTATTTTTTCTTGGTTTTGGTATTCTTCTCTTTATAAAAATCCAGTTAAAAAATTTTCTATTGCGATTAAAGCTATGTTCACCTGTTAAAACATGTTAAGATATGTGTAAGGAACAACCTTTGATGATATGTGGGCATGTAGGACCTATTAAATCAGAGTGTAAGTGATGTTACCATGGAAACATAGCAAAAACACGATTTTTGATTGGAGACACCTCTAAATCATATCCAAATGAGGCCATTTTTGGCGAAAGTTCTTAAATTCACACCTAGAACAAAAATTTCAGCTGACCCATGTATATTTCAAAACTTTTTCAAAATGTGGAGAGGTCTAATATATATATATATATATATATATATATATATATATATATATATATATATATATATATATATATATATATATATATATATATATATATATATATATATATATATATATATATATATATATATATATATATATATATATATATATATATATATCAAACCGTGATGTAGACAATATAACTAATTTTAAATGATATGGTTGATTTTCCTTTTCAAACTTGTAAACAAAATAAAGAGTGTGTAAAATAACAATCCATAAGACCAAAATGGTCAGCGCACTTGTAAATAGGTCTGTACTGAGCGAGATGAGAAACCGAACTGAATAAACGTGGCTATTGCGCATTACGAAATGTGTTCATTTCAAAATGGAAATTTTGAAGCTTTGCTAATGTCCGATAGGAACATTCTGGAGATGGTCGGGTTTCAATTTTTTCGAACCCGAACTCGACCCGAAACTCGAGAGCTTGAAAATTTAGAAACCCAAACCCGACCCGAGCCCGAACTTTTTAAATTTGAAAAGCCCCATCCGAATCCGAGAATAAAAATTTTGTAAAACCCGAGCCCGACCCGAACCCGATAATTTCAAAATTTAAAAACCCGAACCCGGCCCGAACCAGAAAAATTATAATTTGAGAAACCCGATTAAAACCGGGCTTGTTAATACGGAGAAGCAACCAAAGATACCGAAGATTTTTAATTTTAGGTACCCTAGCTGGATTCAAGGCTCATCTAAGAATTATAGAATCACTCGAACTTGAAGTAGCACCATACGCGTCCAGTTATATCTGCAAAACTAATTACTGGTGAGTGAAATTCGGATTCATATTTATTATTCTCGAATTTGTACGGTTCTGAGAAACTATATCTTAAACGGAAAGTAGGATAAATTAGCGGCTAACGCCTTGTTCTTGATGACCATTAGCTAGTACGGCATGCGCGCCAGTAGAGATACTTCGGCATCTCCAATGGAGTTCTCGGAACGACTCTAAACTTTTACAAATTCGCTAATGGCTTGAACAGAACACACAATGTTTTTACAATCAATTCCTTAAGAGCGTGGAAACTCATGTATTTTGATGAAGGAATCCGGATCATGCAACGTACCAGCCCGGGGATAATCTGACAGAAAGTGATTTCATGTATGTATCACTTATTTGATAGTGGCGCTAGCCTATACCATCACAAAATTTGTGGATCGGACAAGGTCGCAAGAGTTTGATGTTTTTTGGATATTCGGGATCTTGTTTTGCAATACTGCCGGATCTCGCCGTATAAAGCAACTTTTTTTCATTCAAAAAATTTGGAATAATATGATAAAAAAGGTATTTTTAAATATGGTGCAATACACAGCAACACTACTGTTTTTAGTTATTTTTAAACTGAGGTTATACAAATAGTTGTAATGAAAAATGATTATTTTTATTTCGTTTATTTGACACGGCTCATAGCGGTAGCTTAACGGAGCCGTGGATCTTTCATGTATTTACAATATGTAAAAATAAAAATAACATATATTATTGATTATTCGTTGGATCTCGTGCGCGCCACTTTTTATTGCGAGCGACCTTCTTTCGCGGGTCGCCTGCTGCGTTATGGAGATCATTTAATTCTCTTCTGTCCTTCACATCAAGGTCATCATCGTTAAAAGTGTCTTGTTGCTCGCGATCAGGTGTTCTTTTCTGTTTCTTACACTTACGGGTGAACAATATAAATCCGTCGTCATTATTATTATCTTCATCCCCGATGTTGCTTACAGTGGTTTTTGGGGTGCTGGGTGCTGCTTTTGCTGTTGTCAATATGGACTGAACAGCTGCCACAAATTTGGCAACCGTTTGTGGTTCAGGTGTTGGTATGGAAAACTCTTTTTTTGGTTGGTTTGCCGTGGATGCGTTGGCAATCGGTAGAGATGCATTCTCCTCTGTATCTCCCGCGCAAGGTTGTCCGTGGTGCACTGTCTGATTGCAATACTTGCATGTAGAAGTTTACCCCTCATGGGTGCACAACGTAGTTTGGTTAATAGTAGCTTCGTGGGTTTTGAGTTTTATAGTCAAGTAGGAAAGGATAGGTCTTTCGATCCGCATTCTCACCACAAGAACACCGTTAGGTGTACCCGGGAAGAAACGTGTAAAACGTGTAACGGATTCTACTTCTCCGTATTGCGACATATATTTTGCAATTACATCAGGAAGGGTACGTCGTGATAGGTCAAGTAGCTTTACATTAACATTCATCTTAATTCCACTTTAACACTTTCAGCCACGTGCTTCAAGTTGTTCTGCAAAACGAAACGTTCGGCTTGGGCTAACGTGTTGAATGATACGAGTACTACATTGCGAAGATGATGATACTGAAGATACATAACCTCCTTAAGCCTAAGCTGCATTTTCACTTTCAGCAGGTATTCCACTTCACGAAAACTCAATCGTATTGAACAGAATTTAAAGTCAACGACCGCTGTGTTGGGTCGGAGCAGAATTTACTCATGATGGCAAGAATAAATCAAATCTTTCCTTTGTTCTCGAGACAATGCACACTAGATCGAGAAATTGCTAGTTGTTGTTCACTTGGTTCAATTGTACGTCTGACTTGGGCAGAAGAAGAAAGTAGACTAAATGAAACAGGATTAAAACCCCTTAAAATATCACATTTTTGCATGCATGCAAAAATTCTTTAGTAATTTTTAACATTCTTATTTTGCCACATTATACAGTATGCTCTTTTTTGTACAACAATAAAATCGAGGTAAAAATTTTGGTTATTGGCCAGGAATTTGTTCTAGTTACTCATCTGTGTGTCGTCAGTGCATCTAGCGCCAGTACCACATCATTTAAATTTATTTCGGTAAAGATTTACCACAGATAACAGATGTTTAGGCTCAATTTGAATCGTGTGTAAATACCCGCTACTGAGATTCCGAATAAATCAGACGTCTGAAACACGTTTGGCAAACGTTTGCAGATGGCGCAGTGATCGATACAATGCAGTTAGAGTGCAGCTGTAAAACACGTATAGCAAACAGTTGCGCAGATGGCAATAGTGAAACACGGATTTCCAACGTTTATCAATTTGAAAGTTTACACAGGTTTTTGAAATTTTTTTGTTCTAGCCTAAATGTCTGTTATCTGTGGATTTACCGTGTTCTTCATTTGTTATCAGCCTATTTGGTAACCTTAACTAAACCAAGGACAGGCAGAAACCTGGCGGACTCAGTGCCAGGGGAGATATTGATTTTAAGTCTAAATGTTTTCGTCACTTATAACATCGATTTATATTATCTAATTTTCTTTCTCGTTCTCGTTTAAAAAATAAAATAATTGGGGCAGTTTGTGAATCAGAAGAGAAGAAATTTTAAACGTGAATAAAAAGTACAATGTTTGAGTATTAGAAAATATGACGAATTTTATTGATTCAAAGGTGGTAAAATTTAGAACGATTATATGTGTCAACCATTCGCATCACGAAATAAAGTTAATTACTACAAAAAGAGACTGGGTGTTGTGTTTAGATACAAACAGTGTCCAGAAATGGTTGAGTTCAAAACCCGAACCCAATCCGAATCCGAAAATTCCAAAGTCGAAAAACCCGACCCGAGCCAGAAAGTTTTAAATTTCAAAAACCCGAACTCGAGAAATTCAAATTTGAAAACCCTTAACCCGAGCAGTTTAAAGTTATAGAAACCGAACCCGACCCCCGAAAACCGTCGGATTCGTTTCGGGTTCGGGTTTCGGGTCCAAAACCCCGAACCCGATCATCTCTAGAACATTCCATCTAAAAAGCTGTGAAAATTTCGGGAAGACAATGGATAAAATGTTTCTTTCAGAGCCATCCAAACATATCTGGAAGAGTACCAAGCATCGAGCCGGAGTTTTAGAAGCTTCGAACTAAACCAAGGAGATAGGAGAGTACATATACCTATCAAATACTCTTTTATGTCTTTGGTTTAGTTCGAATTTTCCAAAACTTCTGCTTCCAACGGTTACTGGAAGCAATTTCTGAGCCTTCTGGAATTAATAATATAGATGAGATAATCATCCACCCCGTATCCAAGGAAAGAGGCTGTTCTTCTCTCTTTGGTAAATTGTGATTTAAAAGCCACATTTCAATACGTGGTCAGATAAACTGAAGGGTACAAATGGAACAAATTCTGCATGTTTCATTCGGAGTTGATATGGCGGTGCTAAGTCAGACCAGATGAGGTAATAATATATTGATTTCGAAAAAAACGATTTTGAAATTTTAATTGCAGCATCCTTTACCTTATCCCTGTCAGAATCACATACTACAATTGCAGACGAGACAGGCAATGTCGCCCACTAGAACACTGCTTAAGGCTAATTGTAGCGGGCCGTGATTCTGAATGTGATATTCATTGTACGGTCCAGATATGTGTGGTCGTAGGGACTTCGCGATCGCGTGTATCATCACGAAGGGCTCGAGCGTTTGTTCGATAACGTGTTCGATCACGTCTGCGTTTGTATGTCGCGTGTGCTAACGTGTATGTAACTTCGCGTGTATAAATTTTATTTTATAACCTTTGCCTTTCGCATATTGGTGTGTGTTCTTGGGTGATCAGGATCACCGCGAATCTGATACTTTATTTTCGTTGTACGTTTCAGATGCTAGAAGAAAGTGAGTTCTTCCATATCACTAGAGTTTCCGGTGATGTCGCCATGGAACGTCTTGTCTAGTGCTAGGAGTTTTATTTTTTAATTGTTCCAACTGAATGTATGAACTTGAGATCCTAGGACGGAGGGTAAAGATTTCCGGACGTGACCGACTCATATTCGCGCGGACACGGACGTTTGCAGGTTCGTGTTTGATTCCACGTTTGTAACTTCGTAAGTACTAAAACGTTATCGAATTTGCGCAATCGCGGGCTCAAGTGTGCATGGATGGTCGCGAAGGGCTCAAGCGTTCGTATGTATACGTGTTTGTCGTGTGTTCTCGTGTGTATAAATTCGATTTTATAACCTCGTGTTCTTGGATGGTCACGCGGACCTTTATTCTGATATTAAGTTTCCTCAGTACGGTTCACATTCTGACAGGCAGTGATTTACCCCATATCACTAGAGTTCCCGGTCATGTCGCAATGGAACGAACGTGTTGTTCAGTGTATATGAGATCTTTCTTTTTTATTGGTTTAATTGAAGGCATGGACATAGACTGCTGGTATCGAGAATAGAAACTTCCGGAAGTGACCGACTCATGACTGCGCGAGCGCAAGAGTTTGTAGGTTCACGCCCGAGAGAGCGTTTGAAAATTTATAAGAGACGCTAGTGACCAGGTTTTATCGCGAAGGCACTGTGCACGTTTGGAATGGAGATAGGGAGTGTATATGAGAGAACATGCAATTGATTGTGCGAGTGTGTGTTTTAATACGAATCTAATTCAAAATAGTTAAAAATTAAACAATAACATGTCGAATAAAGAAAAAAATGCAAAGAGATTAGAAGTGTATAAATTGGCCGATATTATTTTTGGTATACATGAGTAGTGGAAAAGCAAACTGATAGAAATATAACAAAATCATCTATAACGCGTGTGCATTCGTTTGAATGTGTTTACTAAGACCAGGAGCTATCCGAACGATTTTATTATGGCGATAAATGGAGTTTTTATGCGGGAGTATTAAGTGGTTTCATTTTTTTATATAACGGTTAGTATGAGGCCCGCTCACATATGTTTCTGATGCGAATTTCATCGTAGCTCGATGATACCGACGGTCCTTCGGCTTTCTTTTTGTATTGCGCAAAAAATTTAGACGAATCTGTTCTTCCAATCGCTCGTTATCAGATTTTAGCCATTTCACTTCATTGAAGTTGGTTTGGCCATGCAAAAACTTTCTCTTGATGGTGTCGGACCATTAGGCCGAAAGCCGTTTGTTCGACAACGGCCGTTAGGCCGAATGCTACAAGGCCGAACGCCATTAGGCCGAATGGGTCATAAAGCCGAATGTCATTAGGCCGAATAGGTCTTGAGGCCGAATGGATCATTAGGCAGAATGAGTCGTTAGGCCGAACGGGTTATTAGGCAGAATAGGGCAGTAGGGCCGAATGGCTCATTTGACCGTATGTACCATTGCGCTGAATGTCATTTGATTAAAAGCATCGTTAAAGAGACTAATTGAGATGACGGAGTCACGAGTTTCCCATGGCTCAATAGTTACTAACTCATGTTGTTACTAGAGGGTCCCTCGAAATGTCAAACAGAAGACGCGTTGATAATCGAAGGTGCTTTACTTTTCTTTGGAGAGTGCTGTATATTCTCTAACATCGGTTGTGATGGGTTTATTTATATGTATTTTATTTAGAAACTTTTTTTAAAAATTTACTGATTGCGGATACTAATATGCACCAGCCGTATGTCATAAGATCAAAAATTGAGTGTGCGTCATAACATCTGAAAAAATAAAGTTTCAACCCAAATTGTTTCCGATTTTTACAACGTACCCCTAGTGCGTCATAAGGTCTCTCTGGCACAACGACGCATATTCGTTATCAGTTTTAATGTTATCAAGCGCTTCAAAACATCTCGTCATAAAATTTCTTAACGAGTACAAGTGGAACCTCCCTTTAGGTATTTAGTTCCCTCACGATTCACCAATCTTCTGATGATTTTCCTAGACCATTTAACGAGCTAGTTTCTCTCAATCTCGGTGGAGTATCATGATTTAAAAATCTTTACACATTTTTGCTCGTCAAAAATAACAGATGCATGTAGCAACAATGCTAGAAACGAACTTAGCAACGAACAATAAACAATTGCTACCAACTTTACGAGCCTAATGGAAAGTTCGATCATCAAATTTGTTTGTCAATATCGCCAAAACTGAATGGACCGTTTGTAGGCAGTTGTAGAAACTTGTTGGAGCACCGCATGTGGGAACATGGAAGACGATTGACGAATTGCGTTTGGAACAGAAAGCTGGTAGTGTGTGGGCGAATGTATTCCTTGTTGGAGGAAGAGCCGCACAGAGGAATGAATACGCACAGTAATATGAACGACTCCGCAAAGTCGTTAAAATTTTTAATACTTATGCAATTAATGATTATATTATTGATAACTACTCCCGAAATAAACTATTTCTTTTTACGATGTTACTGCAATCAGATGGAGTCCAACGTGGTTCTAGAAGTTTTAGCTAAACATTCCATAGAAAAGTTAATGTCGAAGAGTTTTCCCTGGAAAATACAAAATGGTAATTTTACCAAACAAAATCATTCTGTTTATAATATCAATATCCGGAAATAATTCCTCAGACTGTACCGTTTACCAGAAAATCAACCCCAAAGTATATTGCCAGTATTTGATATTTTAAAATAAAATCCCATTTATAAAAAAGCATAGGTAATAAAAGAAAATAAAATAAAAAAGTCAGGCTTAATATAACCGCTAGCCACAACCATTTTTCGGTTGTTATACTGCTCTAGCGCATGCGGCCTAGCCGCATAACCAAGGCCAAGGATTCGAAGCGGTGTAAAACCGCTGAGGATCCGCCGGACGAGGTGGCCGCCGACCCGCCGTCTGAAGCGGCGGCCTCTCGTAAGTAAACCTGTGATTCACTCGTTTACCCGGATAAGGATAAGGATATGGGCTTAAATTAGTTTAAGTCCGACGGAGCGGAGCGATGGCGGACAGCAAGTGACCTAAAGCGATGTGGCGTAGCCACATTAGGCTTCGCCTTTATGTATTTGTCTCATTACAGCAACGAGAAAGGTGTTGTAAATATTCTAAACATTATTATTGTTAGTTTTAAAAAATCGTAAAACTTACTTTTCATTGAAAGTTTTCAGTTACAACCGCTATACATATTTATCATTCTCTTTGGTTCATTCGGCCTAATGACCCATTCGGCCTAATGACCCATTCGGCCTAATGACCCATTCGGCCTAATGACCCATTCGGCCTAATGACCCATTCGGACTAATGACCCATTCGGACTAATGACCCATTCGGCCTAATGACCCATTCGGCCTAATGACCCATTCGGCCTAATGACCCATTCGGCCTAATGACCCATTCGGCCTAATGACCCATTCGGCCTAATGACCCATTCGGCCTAATGACCCATTCGGCCTAATGGCGGCCGGCCTAACGGCATTCGGCCTAATGACCCATTCGGCCTAATGACCCATTCGGCCTAATGACCCATTCAGCCTAATGATCCATTCAGCCTAATGACCCATTCGGCCTAATGACCCATTCGGCCTAATGACCCATTCGGCCTAATGACCCATTCGGCCTAATGACCCATTCGGCCTAATGACCCATTCGGCCTAATGACCCATTCGGCCTAATGACCATTTCGGCCTAATGGCGGTCGGCCTAACGGCATTCGGCCGAACGACATTCGACTTAACGGCTTTCGGCCTAATGACCCAGGACACAGTAAAACACATCATCACTACAGATCAGCTAATTGATATCGTGTAAAGTGATGTACGCAGATGATCTGAAAATTTATCGCATAATTACAACTCTAGTAGCTTGTTGTGCACTTCCGATGGACATAGATAGGATCATGAGTTGGTGTGATAGAAACGGAATGACTATAAACATTCAGAAATACAAATGAAATTCACATTCATACGAATACTCTCGCCAATTACGTTTGAGTATGCAGTGAGCGCTGCCCCAGTAAAACGAGTTTCATCAATCAAGGACCTTGGTGTTATACTTGACCGTAAGCTACGTTTCATCGAACACTTCCATGCAGTAACTGCTAAAGCCTATGCAGTACTAGGACTCATCAAACGAAACACCCAAGATTTCAACGACGTCTACTGCTTGAAGGCACTGTACATCAGTCTGGTACGCAACATTCTAGAATATGGAGTTATCGCTTGGGCCCCGTATCACACCGTGCACATTAATCACATAGAACGGGTGCAAAAGAGTTTCGGCCGGCATGCCCGTCTACAGCTTCCCTGGCGAAATCGATTTGAACTACCACCGTATGAGCATCGTTGTGCACTTATCAACCTGCCTACGCTACGAAATAGGAGAGTTTTTCTGCAGCGACTTTTTGTGTTCGATCTTCTCGCTGACAACATTGACTGCCCTCTGCTTCTCGCTAAGCTGGACTTCAACGTTCCTGGTAGGTCTCTGCGGAGAATGGACTTCTTTCGGCGCTCTACTCATCGCACGCAGTACGGCCAGAATAACCCGGTAGATGTTTGCTGTCAGCTCTTCAATAGCGTTTTTTATCATTTTTACTTTAATTTAAGTAGAGAAATGTTCAAATTGAAAATTGGTTTAAGTTAGTATAGTATTTCAGTCTGTACGAAAATTATTAATTCGAAGACAATATATATCAAGACAATTTATTCAAGTTTAAAGTATCGGTGTCGTGGTGTACTGACAGTGTTGGAAGAAATAATGAATTTCTGCATTTAGATTGTACCATTAGTTTTAAAATCGTTATAACTATTTTATTAAAAACTCGTAACTAAGTACGGTCTTCGACAAAGTTGTTGACCAACTATAGTTTTATAAAGTTGGTTTTTTCATATTGAGTGAAATAGCGATCTTTATTAAAGTTAATGCAAACTAATTGATACAAACTTTGAACGCAATGCGCAAACCCGGGAAGCAACCGACCGCTCCCAAACTTTGCGCAGGCATTTGAGACGACAAAAGGAACTCAAAAAATGCTGTGCTGAAAAATGTCATATTCGAGCCACTCTACTGGGCATGCGCCGACTACTGTTCTGCCAGATCTCAGCCATTCGATTCCCTTCGGGCCCGAGGAAGATCACCCAATGTCCCGGTTCGAGATGTTATGGCAAGCCGCAATCTCCTCTATATATGCCTCGTAAAAACCTTCCTAAAACTCAATATTCAGATTTAACTGCCCCTATTATTTATTTTATTATTATTCTAATAATTATTATTTGGTTTGATGCGACTTCAAGACGACACAAAACATCTCTGTCGAATGACCCAACAAACACGAGACCTACAGCACAACATCACACGCGCAACGCGGTGTGTGCCTAGATCACTGATGACAAATCAAAGATTCTTGGAATATAATGTCCACTACACGATAATTCCAGAAGTGCCAGGTTCCGGACATATTCTAGAACTAAAACACCTTCGGTGATCACTGAACCAATTTTCACTAACCTCAAATTGACAGTATAATATGAAGATATGAAGTTGGCTGTTGCACCCACAATCCACCCCTCCGCATCTTTCCTCTCAAATCCCACCCCAACTTTCTCACCCCTATACCCTTTCAGACCAACCTCACAGCCCCATTTTCTTCACCCACCCGTATACCAAAAATGGTAGGTTGTTTCTGCCCTCCCACTAATTATCCCCCCACCATCGCGCATTTAAGTCATTTACACGTGCGGTTAGAATAACGGTTATCATCTTTGTGGCAACTGTTCAGGCCATGACGATAAACGCAAACGCAGCATGAAGCACCCCAATTTCAACAGCCAGCACTGATAATGAGTAGACGACAAAACAAATGTTATCCTATCGCGAAAGAAGCGTAATCTGAAAGCTGCGTGCTTGAGATCCGATGCATATTTGGTTTCATTTATTTTTATTTTTAGTTACATATTGTAAATATGTGTTACAAATATTTGCGGCGCCGTTAAGTCGTCGCAATAAGCCTTGCTATTAAACGAATTATAAAATATTCGTTTCGTCTTACTATTCGTCACTCTCTAAATATGAACCATGTTAGGAATTGGGTTTCCAAATTCGACGATTCTAAATTTGCTACCTTTTTAATTCGTGTATAAGATATATTTTTTCAGAATGATGCGCCCGCTCTTTGTCAGCCCGCATGAGCCGACTACAATTAAGTTCAGTATTTCTATACATTTTCAGGAACGGGGGTACGTATTTTTTCCTTAGTTTTGTCATTAGCAGAACCTTAATATTTGCGAAACCAAAGACCGCCTGGCTGGCTAGAATTTGCGAGCGTAGAGCACTAGTGCGACGAATGATCTATTCAAACTTTGAAACGCGATATGAGTTTAGTTTAGTATGGTAATTCGTTCACGTTTGCTTCGTGGATTACGCGTCGATGAAATGGAAAAAAAACATTACGCTATCTGGGCTAAGCTCTATAAAAAAGCGAACTAATTGCAGGTACTTTTTTATTATACATAACCTAATTAAAGTGTAACTGTATGCCAATTGGGCATACCTAATTGATTCTAATAATCAGAACAGAGGAAAGTTGGTTAAGTGGGGAAGAAAATTACATTCCAGACTACTACGATTACTCAAGCAATTATTATCGTTTGTCAGTTGACCTGACTAACGAATCTAATTCATTAGCTACAATAAATTAATTCAATTATTTTTTGTTGTATTCAAATTCGTACAATTTTTTCCTTAAAATTACTACATTTGATTACATAACATCAACGTCAAGCAAAACCACATGTTTCACTAGCTCGCCAAAATCAAAAAAAAAATCATCAATGGCCTGTCGTCACGATTTCCGGCCCTCGCCGTGATTGTCCGCGTATGAATGAAATCTCCCGGCAATCGGGCACAGTTTTTCCGCTCCCACCCTATCGATGCGCATCCATTGATGTATGTAATCTCAAGTGACTTGAAGTTACGCGCTTTGCTGGATTGCTCCTTGTTCTGCCGGTCCTGCCTGCTGTCTATCTATGTATCCGTCCGACTCTCGGTCTGTTCGAGGAACGAGCAGACAAGAACAAGAAAACCCAGCATCGAACCAGCAGAATTACTTCCCAATGGACGAACGACGGGAACGAAGAAGATTTCCGTCCCCCACCCTCCACCAAACATCGGCACCCACTTCATTGACCCTACATCGTCATCAAAGCGTAAGTCAAGGAGCCAGTTTTGTGCTCATCGGCTTACGCCTGTGTGCCCCGCCGAAAACAACTGCGCCAAAGTGGTTCCTATGGCAGCGAGTGTGCGCTTTCGTTTCGGTTTGTTATCCTCAACCGGGCTGTGGGCTGCTCGACGAAGTGGTTGGAACCTTTTGGGTGGCCAGAAGGGGTTTGAGAGTTTTTTTTTAATGAGATTGTTGTTCCCAGTCAAGTCTCTTGGGTTAGCGGCGGGGTTGGTGCGGAGAGCGCAAAACGATCGTGTTTCGACGATCACCACCGACCGATCGAAGTGTGTTCAATAAACCGGATTGAGTTCGCAAGAGAGAGGCTGCGACGAATGCTGTATGGTCCCTCCCCGAATCACTGAGGGAACGGTGATTTGAGCCAATCAGAGCACGGTTCGATATTGCAGGTATGGTTCGCCGAACGAATGAGTGAGATAGGGTTAGGCTGGTTTAAATGAAGGTGGAGAAAGAGAGATGGGGAGCTGTGGAATCTCGGAGGTATAATATTCGATGAGTTTTATGCGCTGATGACCAACGAGGTTGCTACGATCGGGAACAAAGAATCGAGACCGGTTGGGAGAAATGGAAAGAGGGAGAGGGAGAGAGAGCTTTCGCTCTCCGCTGCTGAACGGGCAGGTTGTTTTAACGGATTGGAATCGATCAAGTGATGATGGGTGGGAGAGAGTGAGCTTGGGCGCGTGAGAGACTCGATCAAGTTCGGTATTTGGACAAAAAACCAAGGCGGAGACAGAAGATGCAGCATAAAGCAAACCAGGTGATGAACCAACAAAAGAAGTGGCGAAAGAAGAAGGTACCTTACTGCGGAGTGGTTTTCATAGTGATCCACGGCAGGGAGTTTCGGTGTGGTTGTGTTGGTTGATTGGAAAGGTGTGGAATGGAGGAGATCGCGTAGAAGCACCTTACGCGCGCTGGTACGCAACAGGTTTAGGTTCGGGTTGCTCTCTTTCTCTCTGTCCATTGCGTCGTTTGTTACAGTTCGTCGGCTTTAGCGGGACAGGTTTCCTCCTGGGACCCCTGGTGCCAGTGTGATCGTAGCCGTTTCAGTTAGGGCGAGCTTTATGCTCTCGCGGAGAGAATCATCGGAAAACAACAACAGAAACTGTATCGATCACCACATACGGGTCCAGTCCAAGAAGGTCACGGTTAGATCGCGGTGATCTCCAGTGAACAGTGTTTGTGCAAACGTTGAGCCAGCGGGTTGGTTTTCTAACAGGGCTTTCCGCGGTAGAGTGTTTTCCCCCCTCCCAAGGGTTCTAAGGGACTTTGCTTCTCGTCTTGACCGGTTTGTGTGCTGTCTCCTGTGCTGTTGTTTTTTATTGATCGGCGACGTCGCGGTAGCGTTGCAAGTGTTGTGTGTTTGTTTGCGACTTGCTTTGAGGACTTGGCCGTTTTGTTGTCGTCCCCGTCGGTACTTGTGAACAACCGTGCAATAAGGGGAAAAACAAACATCCTTCCGGTACCTGAACGTTAAAGTTTTCGGCTTTACGAGTAAAGCGAAGAGTAGGATTTATGGTTCTGATCGAAGATCATCCTCCACGGCAAACTTTGAGGTTTGAGAAGGTGATACTAGTTGAAAACTTGTTTGTGAGTTCGGTGATGAAATTTTGGTGAATCTGTAACGGAAGCAAACGGAAAAATTGGTGCGTTGACTGCAAACCACTGGGTTATGTTAATAGCGATTAAGTGATTGAGAGCGATGGAAACGTGTGTACTAATTCCGCAGGAGTTTGCTCTGGCCGTAACCGGCATCGGGGCACGCAACTCTCGGGACCAGACGGCTACCGTGTGGTCCAATTCTGCGATTCCGCAGGGCACGCTGTGCTATCCCTTCCAGGGCACAGTCCGGATAGACAATCTGGACGTGTACAGCTACGTGGACGAAGATGATGTGAGTATCAATTGCAATTAGTGATTTTTCTTTTTAATATGTAGCTGAATCAGAGCAAATAGGGGAGCTCATATTTCCAACATCTTACTGAAAGGGGCTGGGATTTTTTGATTGCTTCTCGATGGATGGATACAGTCTCGTGAGCATCGTGGGAGCGGGTTCTCAAGTATTCCTTTCGGCACTTTCTTACAAGGAAAGTCAGCCGGGTGTGACAGAGGAAAAATGTTTCCTTCAAGAAGGTGCAGTGGGCAGCCTTCCGTGTCCGTGGGAAAGCTCGTCTTGAGTCCGGTTGGTGGGGTGATCGTCTTGGTAGATTGTTCTAGATGGTTTACCGGGAAGTGGGTTTTGAAAATTTGGGTACCTAAAAGTTGGAAGGGTGATGTCAATTATGTTAAGTTGTGATAATGGTCATTGAATTATTGACAGAGAAGAGCTTCAAGTTGTTAATCAATTAGGTTGATTGGTTCTGATTAGATTTCTTAGAAACCAATATAATAGGTGTTGCATTTAGAGAACAGCAGAGCGTAATGATATATAAGAAATGAGATAAATCTCTCCAGTTAGCACTACGTTAGTTTGGAAAGATAGTCTAACTGACAGCAAGTTGGTGTCAGTTACTGACGAGTAGAACACGAAACGTTGAAACCCAACTATACTACGAAAGCCTTAAGTTAATCTGTTTTAGACAGATCAATGGGATTCCTAGTATCGTTACTGTAATCATTTGACAGTGGACTGCATTTAAAACAATCGGCCGATCCCATTGCGGGAATTGCAGAATTGGCCGCCGAATTTAGCGTTAGAAATTACTCAAAATAACCTCTAATATTACATTTATTCTATGGTAATAGAGGACATCAAGTGACGTTTCAAAACCTATATGCAAAGACAAAAAAATACGCCAGTATCCCATTCAAATGGGTTCTAGCTTGATTACCCAATTCCTCTCTTTCCTCTTACCTTATTGCATTGTTGAAAATGAATATATCTGGCAACGCTATTTGATCAAAGTGAACCGTTTGTTTTCAGTCTTCTTGGAACTGAGAATATCGAGAAAACCCGACAAAAAATTCACTGTTGATTGATGAAAACGCCTGAATGTTGGAGAAGAGCTTCTCTGTAGACTCCGGCATCGTGATGTAGTGAAGAAATATGGAATTAATATTCCGGTTGTTCACGCGCTGTTGGAAATTATAAATTGTATTGGGACTTAAATAGGGTTATCAACCGTTATTATTTTAAAGAACACGTCCTAAATTTCGACGATTTTAGAAATCGTTATTTCAAAATTGTTCTGATCAGGTTAATTACGAGAGAAGGACACTTTTCAATCATTATTTGAATTTTCTTCCAGCGCTTTTTGTCAATGAAGTGACATGCATTCCCTTCGGAATAGATAGCAACTAAAAACTCATTTACTCAAAAAATAATAAAGTCTACTTCACTTGGAATTCGGACACGTTACTGTGTATAAGCGCATCCGGTAGGGACAGTTGGTCGTACTAATTTCCTTACGGACGAAATACCGTGCATTTACATGATGGCAGCTTGCCCAATTTAGCCTGAACTTCATTGCACTGAGTGAATATTCTATTTAGACTAGTAAATCTGCTACGAACAGGTTTCCTGCAGAAAACTTTCGTAAAATATACGAATTTTTCGTACATGAGCGCTTTGAATTAAAATCAGTTTTGCCAGATCGATCTATTTAACATAAAAGTAATTGATCGAATGGGAAAAATTTAAAAAATGCGAATTTAAAAATACTCTTGTTCGATGAACGAAAATGAAGTCGTTGGACTAACAAAATCGTGCAATTTAAATTCGCGTTCTCCAAAAGTTTTCGTACTATATGCAAATATTTATGCAAATATTTAGTAAATTTAGTAATCGATTCAGTGTGGGCAGGCACTCTTGCTTATGCAGCTTTGAGTCCTTCGTTTTCTTTCGAATGAAAGGCTTGGTTTTGAGTTCGTATCTGTAAAATTCCTTTTCAGATCATCAATTTCTCTGCTAACATATCGGTGCATGATTATCGCATTGGCGACAATGATCGTACCTGCCTCCAAAGCGAAGCGAGAATACGATCACTGTCGCCAATGCGATAATCACGTGTTTTTCTGGGACCTCTTATTGTAGAGATAGCATAAGGGTTTTTGCCTTGGGCTCGAGTCCCAAGGGTTGCATGTTCGAAACTTGCGTCTGGGAGGATTTTTTCACATAACTTTTTTTTGCTTAACTCGCCACCACCAAAATGTCATAAATAAGGTATTGACACTTACGTAAAAAGCCCAATAATTATTTATTTGTTGTTTTATTAAAATTAAAACCCAAACATTGAAATTGACAATATGTTTTTAAAAATGGAAATGTATTGTTAATTCAATGAGTAACATACTTTGAGACCAATACTATTCTTCATGAGCAGCATCAAATAGTGAATGTTTCATTATATTAGTTTCAGTAGAACAAAATTTCACTTCCTGTTTGCATGAAGAATATTTGGCATGATGAAGTTTATGTGTAAGAATTCATTGGTCATATTGGTTTCTGGTGACATCTGCAGCTATCAGTATGAAAACAATTCAGCTCGAATTACTACCTATCTCATTACACAACCCCGAAGTAAGAGCTCTGTTGCATTAAAACAGTTAGCTACGAATGATGGTATAGATAAATATTACGTTACCGTCGATTCTATCAGATATTTTGAAAAAATCGGTATTCCACTTCAACATTCAAAAGAACAGCTCATGTTTAAAAGAAGGTTAAATTTACGTTCAAATAAGTTCGCTCAAATCATTATCAATATAAGATGAATCAAAATAATAGAGATTTGTTTTCTTATTTTTTTTTAAATTACTGGAGATTGTTAATTTTCTATTGAGTTCTCCGTTGCTAGCTTCATAATGCCGTAAGTTTTTGGTTCAACTAGTACATATATTTTAATTATGGCTTTACAATAAATTTTCTTCGTGGTTATCATGGTTATGGTTGGGATTAATATTTCATTATTCACGCGCTGTTGGAAAATAGAAATTCTATTGGAAATTGAAGGGTGATTTGCCATTATTTGCTACAGTCGCAAGAGCGGTAATTTATCCCAGTTATCCAATGGTGCTAATAGTTGTTTAAATGACCGTTATGTCGGATTGTGGCTTCAAAAGACAACAAGTAATGATAGTCTGGGGCAGGGAAACAAACAAACTCAAACAAATTCCAAGTCCGGTAGCTAGCGGTAGAAACCTTGTAGGACTAAAATCGTTTCAGGGATGAGCCGGTTTAATTTTTCGAATCTTTTTTTTCGCAGTCCAGACTGTATATTTGTGGAAAAATTAATTGCGTATTGTTTTCTTATTTCCCACAACCGGGCACTTCATTTTCTTATTCAAACTCCATCGACGTCATTCGGACTATAGGATCTTTTACTGCTGTCCTTGTCCTTCGCTGATAGCAGTTTGCACGGCCAGCACCTGACCATTCTCATTTCTACGGCTTCTATCGCTGCATTGTCAATATTCTGTAGACAGAATAGCATACATACAGACGTTAGTTATACATACGTTAGACATAATGGATCTTTGGCATAAACTAATATTTCGACAGGCATGACTTACCTTTCAATGTAGAGGCCCCTTTTCGAAATTTCGGAACAAGAGTCGTGTAAGCTTTGGAACATTTCCATCTTTTGTTGTACTGCATGGAATCAATCGCCATCGCCATTTTTTTCGAAAATATGTTCAACTTTGTTGTATCAAATTTTGGAGTATTTATGAAAAAACTGTGTTTAGAACAATTTTTCGAAATCTACTGGCAAAAGTGAAAATATATAGTCCATCTCGATCAGAGCCGTCAATATGGCGCACAAAGCGAACACTAAAATGATGAAAAGTTTTAAATATAGGTTCGACACAGATTTGTTTCAATTGTCATTCGTATTGAGCTGTTTGGAGCGAACGGAGCATCTCCTCAAAGGGCTTTACAATACCGATAAGAAAATCTTTGTGAGCTAAGCACGGCAGGTACATTACAATTCGATTAGCGTGGCCCGTGCGCAAGGGTAGGTTTTTGGGTCATCAAACCCCTCCCATGAGAGGTTTGAAGAACTTTCGAAAAAAAAATTGAATTCCTGTGAAGGAAAAAAATGATACTGCAAGCTGTTTCGACACAAGAAAAGTCACTTGAGTTTGGTCACTCTAGGGACAAGACGATGAAGAAATCAAGGAAGATGCCTTGCATGCATGGCTGAAAAGGGTTGTAAGTCAAGTTGGTCGGTATCTAGAGATCGGTTCATTTTTCGGCAAGTATCGATATTAGCAACAGTTGTGAGCAGATCAGTTGGAAAAAATCGTAATGTCGTTGTCTGGAGACATTCCACCACCGACGATCTACCTGTTGGAGTAGCTCGCGCAGACTCACGAAAATGGACGTATCGGGAGAAATACCGCCACCGACGAACTCTCAGTGTTGATAAGGATAAGAAACCCTGCGAAAGAGGTTTAAAGAAATGTAAATCATTATGGTTGGAGCCTCCGGATCGGTTCGAGCCTCAATAGGTAACGACATTTGCACCAGACATGAGTAAGTTAGGAAACTATAAACCGCGGTTGGTTTGCAAGCAAGAAAAGTCTGCACTGGAATAAACATGAACGATTAGCACAAAATGAAAAGGGCACAATCACTACTGAAGTATGAGAATGGAATGCGAGAAACAAGAGGGTTAGTCGGTAGGCGTAACCACTACAATCATATCCGACACTACTACAAATCACCAGGCAGCGGTGTCTTTTGAAGATTCCTTCTGGATAACAGACATTTACCCAATTTATGGAGCGAAGTCGATTGGTACACAAGATTCGGTCCTCGAAAAAAATCTTTATAATTTGAGGGTTTCTTTTATAAAAACATAAAAAAACAGAATCCTCCCCTTGAGAATTTACTGCGCACGGGCCTGTGTATTGTTACGTGCTACTAGCACTGACCATTATGATTATTTCTGATGGTTGGAAGGTAGCATTCACAATGAAAAGCCGGGTTTTAAAACACCAGACCGAAGTAAAAGCTAAAGTCATGCATCGAGCCGCAAATCTTACACAAAATTTTTAGTCGAACTCTGCTGTTCAACCTTGTCGGACGCCCTCCTTTCGTGAGACTGCATATCAACACCGGGAAAGAAGAGGATTATTAGGATGCGGCCGCCTTCGTGGAATGACTGCGTTACTTAATTTGTTCAACCTCGTGCTAGTAACCAAAGGCAATTGGAACAAAAGCACTCGGATAATATTTTCTTTAGCAAACACAATATCTTTTTTCCAGCACTATCAAGCTAATCAAAAGATTTAAAATTTGTAAAATCTTTCGCTTCACCAACTATTATTATTGTTTTCGATAGATAAAAAGTAGCATACACACGGAAAACCCCTATTTTAAAACTTTAGACCGAAGCTTTTTCGTGATTGTTTCTCGCTAATTGCATACATCGAGCCGCAAATCTTGAACAGAAATAATTGAAACAGAAATAATTGTGATTTTAGTCGAATGCTCAAACCCTTCGAATCGGCCGAATTTTGTGGAGATTGCATGCCAACAAGAAGAGCGAAGACAATTAATAGAAAACGACCGCCTCCGTGGAGTAACTTCATTATTTAGTTTGTACAGCTCCGTGCCAGTAGCCGGAGACAATTGGAACAAATATCTTTCACCTGGAGAATATTGTCTTTGTAAAACAATATAGTCCTTATCAACGCCATCAAAGCATTTAGTAAAATTGAAATTTGAAAATTTACACCAATCATGTTAGAAACTCGTTCATGAGCAACAGATGAGCCTGAATATCTAGGATGGAACTCTGCAACATACGCCAACATCAAAGGTTCTTTTCTGAACCATCACAGTTATAATTTGAAAATCTCCTATTCAAACGTGATTCCATTTTATATTATTAGATCGGAATGAACAGCTGGAAAGGTTGTACAGGTGTGTCACAGACATGGCTGGCTACCCATCTTTTTGGATCTTGTAGAATTAAGCTGGAAGCTGGCCAAATTATACCAACATTTTATTTTGCTGTACAAGCTTGAAAAAAAATTGTTTCAAATAAAAGAAGCAGACCGAGTATGGCGAATATTAAGTATGGAAAAACACATACGCTTTTATTAGCTTACATACGTTTGTTGCAATTGGCCAATAAGAAATCGTTTTGCCTTGATGAACAGCTCATGAAATGAAGATTGATAAATTATATTATTATTTCTTCAACGAATATAAGAATATTGCTGTGTCTGTCGTATGATTTCCTCGCGAACGTAACATCCGTAACCTAATACTACTTAGTTTTCCCAAAATACTGTTTTCATTTTTTCATACTTTATGTTTGTTATTAACGAACCAGCTTAATACCTCTGAAAAATATAAACAGGTTTTTTGTTCATTATTGTGAATGATTCATTAATGTTAGGTTACAATTCTATCGGCAATACATGTAATACGCTTGAAATTTGTTTGAATCAAAACGGTTCACTTGATTGAATCAAGGAAAAATAAAAAAATGGATGTGTTAAATATCTTACAAAATTTTGTTGATTTTGCAGTTGCTCGTTAAATCTATACTAGAGATGGTGTAGCGTAGCAAAGGTTTTTTTAATCCCGAAAAGATATTCCTAAGTTAACAATCTACAGATAAAAAATCTAACTAAAAGAACGATTATTTTTATTTTTTGTAAATTATACCAATTGTCCATTATGCCTACCGTCGCACACCTCGGAAAATTTTTCTTCCAACCTCCCTCCATTCAGTTTTATTTTCAGTTAAAAATTCAGCCTCCACCCAAAAGAACCCGAGCCGCTGAGCATTTATCCTTGTTGACAAACCCCCCTCCTCGCCCCTCTACTCCGCTTAGCACGATATGTATGGTGATTTTCCTAGACTCGCTTAAAACTTGAGAGCTTTATCGATGCCTGGTTATGACGGTATTCGAGAAGTACTTAAAATGTTGCAAGTGTTACAATTTTCCAGGTCACTTTCAGTATGCGTTTAAGAGCGTGGCATTCTTGAAGAAAGTAAGTTGGGTTTGAATAAAACTGATTAGATTTTTTTGAAAGCAAAACCAGACTAAACTAAATTCTTGTATCAAAAACATTGTAACTGTCAACATTGAAGTGGCATATGCCAATGATGAATTGTTAATCGTAATATTAGCTTGAAGTTGAATATTTTGCAATGATAAAACCGCAAACGTATTGCATGTTCACAAAAGTAACGGATTTTACATTAAATCCTCAAACATTCACAACACGTCCATTTGACTGGTTAAGAGTTTTTGCTAATAATTGAAATTATCAGAATTACTGAAATTGACTTTTATGTAACGTTTTTAAAACATACCTTAAAACTCCCTAAAGTTTAACTTTTACTACGCAAAAGAAATGAAAAAACCAATTTGCACATTTATGATTTTCAAAAGCTACCATAAAACACGAACAAAGCAAATTGACATTTGGATTGTTTCTTGGGATACAACTGCTGCTTCCAATCCTACACACTATGGTGATCAACTTCAAGAATAGCAATGTTCGACCAATAGTCAATAAATGATGCCACAGAATAGCGTTGATGTTAAGAAATGAGCACTTATCGTATTTAAGAAATTTTTGAGCTTTTAATAATTGAAGCGGCCAGTGTTGTCGTAATACACTGTTCGACAAAATAAATAAATTGAGTGTGCTGTGACAGTACATTATTTTTGGCAAGTAGGAGGAAAATTGATGATGAAATTTTATTTGTTTTTTGTACGCAAAGAGCCTTTCAAAAATGTTTGTGTTATCATTTGTAGAAATAGCTACCCAGAGGGATTGAATATTCAGCAAAATAACAACACAAGTGACGCTAGCGATCATGTTTGCATCTGTATGCAAGGTCGCGTTTACAAGTTATGCACTTATAAAGTCAAGAATATTGAAATCAATATTTAAAAATCAGTGTTTTACGGTCTAAATCAAATAGCTTCGCAACCGTCAACTTTGGCTGTTTAGTATTTTCTGAGAAGTTTTATAATTTAATGCAGTGCATTGAAAAAAGTATGTTGGTGTTTAATTCCCATAGAAATAATATCAGAGAATTAACTCTTCACACACCATCAGTTAGAGAATTGTCTTCAGTAAAGTTGTTGAGAATGGAATTAGAATTAATCTTGTTGAAGACATAAAATCTCCATGTACACTGCATGTCGAGAAAGGGAAACAGTATTTCTACACTCAACACAGGTACATATTCATCTTTCATTAGACAACTAACTGTTGTCCAATGGGGATAATCTAAACTTTCTTTCGCGGTTGACATGCACAAACCATAGTTTATTTTATCTTCTTCGCTGATGAGGCTGGTTGTTGATTAGGGTGTGCAGGACGTCTGAATTGACACGTAGAAATCAGCTCTTTGCGGGAGCATAGCATCGTTTGGGTAAGAAGTTTTTTCAAGAAGCTGGTGAAATGAACTATACTTGTTCATTTTACGATTTATAATTTTATGAACTTGGTAAAGACGAGATGCCAAATCGTGTAGTTGTACCTCTATTTTGTGGAATTCTAAATACGCAGTAATACAACGCTAGTACTTTGTACTACGTGTTTTACATTAAACAGCATAGCGAAGCTTTTTACATGTGCTAAGGAACCATTAAAAAATAATGTAACGCTAAAATTGACTTCTCCTTCCTCAACTAACAAATTATCTTTATTCCCTCTCCTCTAACACGAAATATTTCTTTAACTTTTTCATCAATAAAATCGCTCGTTTCCTCTCTCCCATATGTCACAACAGGTCACATTATGTCGTATCTCCCACTCCCCCAAAGCTGTTACGTGATCTATGAATGGTCCCCCTAACGTATTGAATGATATTAGACACCAAATGGTGAAGGTGATTGGATTGAATAAACTCATCTTCCGTAAGCCTAAACTTAAATTTCACCCGCGGAAAACATTCCACCTCACGAAGACCGGACCGTAAAGTACAATATTTGAAGTCAACGACAGCGGTATTTGGTCAGAGCAGCGAATTTTCGTTAAATTTTCATGGCGGTTTGACTGGAACTTTTTCGCACGTCCTACCAAGAAGTTACTAAGAGTTTCTATTCTATTCTAACCCTTACACAGCCAGTATTGAAAAGTATCCTGGAAAACACTACAGTAATTATATGTAGTTTTTCTTGTCAATATTAATACTTGAAGCATATTTTCATATGTCGCAAATATTATAGCGGACAGGCCTACTGTGCAGAGTTGGGTTTGGAGATATTTCTAAAATTAGACGGCAAGTAAATCATTCATTCAAAGAATAATTTAATTAACGAATTGTTTTGAATCTTAAAGGAGGAAGAAACGAGGACAACCGTACAGACCGTTTCAGTTTAAAGGGGATATAATAAATCGTTGAGAGTGACTTGCCTAAGAAAGTTAATGTCACTCCTTGGGTCCTTTGGGATGGGACAGAGGTAACATAGAAGTTACTAAGAGTTTCACATGAAACTTCGATTGGAATTTCAAGTTTCACTTCAAAAATGGAACGTATATGGAACCAAGGGAAAAAATTGCACATTTTTTAAATTTCAAGTTGTTTAAAAGTACGGAAGCGGATTTTTTTTGCACTTTTTATCCTGAGCATTCCAAGAGATCTACGTGGTTCTGTATTTGAACTTTCAAGTTGTTAAGAGTCCATAAATGGAAGGTATCCCTAACTTGAAATTGTTTAAGAATTCACAAATCGAACTGGAAATGGAATTTGCAAGTTACTTAAAGTACATAAACGGATCGTTTACGCGTTTCGTACCATGAGGTTGGTGAGAGTTCTACGTGAAATTATTTTGAGCTTAAAAGTTTAAAAGTCTCCATAAACGGATCTGTTCTGAACCTGTTTGTTTCTAGCAGTACACATACGAAAATTGTGTACAGTTCACAAGTTGAAATAACAGAAATAATGCACACCTAGAAATCACTGATTTATTCTACAATTTTTACGAATCATTTGTCGTCGGTTTCTATTCGCACTGAATACTTTTCATCGACACCAGTGAGGTGAATGTCCCATATGGACCCTTCATATCGATCAATCAACACATGGACCGAGATCAACAGCTGTACGTCTCTTCCAAAGAAAGAGGTGGCCAAGGGTTTTGTACCTCATGAATTCCCAATATTCTGTTGCAGCTGGAATTGAATTCCAGACCCACTGGGGTGAGAAGTAGCGAAATTTGGACCGTGTGCAAGAAAATTGGTCGGTATTAAAATCTTTTTCATCCGAGGTTATATATTTTACAGAACAAATTTGCTTGCCGAAACAGGCATATTTTTGTTTTGGTTGACAATCGTCAGCGGTATTTTTGTCCTTTTCAGCAAGGTCAAAAGTTCAACGCCTCCTCAAGCAGCCCATCAAGTTCAAGATCACTTCGCTCGCACAATACTACTAATTGCTATGCTAATACGAGCCCTCTTTTATAGCGGCACCTCTCTGCCCCGCAACCAATTATCAACTCACCGTATTCACCCGTCTCGTTCCACCTCACCTAAGCTAGCCCTTTAGTTTGTCGTGTCGCTTGATTTAATTGTTTTCAATTATGTGCGTTTTTTTCTCTCTCAACAACCCACCGGAGAAGCACACAGTGGATAAAATGCAACAACCTGTCGAGTGAGGTGCCCACAGTTGACATAATTAATGCACCGATCGACCCCTGCCCGGGTCCGGTCCGGTTTTGTGAAAGTGCGTACTCGAAAATCAGCAAATCGTGTATACGGCGGGGGGAAAATTATCCCATTAGTTGACACTTTTCACTTTCCGATCGATCGATCGATCGATTAGTTAGCTGATATGCAGTCGAAAGGTTCGACGATCGCTTATCAGCTGATTCAGAGCTGCACAGCACCCTTCCACTTGAACTACAACTACGGTGGCTGGCAAACACGTGCCCTAGGCTGCTACACTTACTTAATTGATGTGCGGTAACTTGCATCTACGGAGAGAGGGTGTGGGGTTCACGAAGAAAGGAATTTCTCCAGCATCTGTTATTCAATTGCGATCATAATTTCTGCCTCGATTCCCAAAGTGGGAAAAACTTGTAATCGAGTGCGTTTGTTTCGTTTCAACCTTTTGTGGTTTGTTGTTGATAAAGCCAACGAGATGATATGAGAGAGAGAGGAAAAAAGTACCTTTTCATGATTTAATTGACGCCACCTAAGACGAAGACGAGCTCGTCGCACCTTCTCCGCTTATCGTCGTCGTCGTCGACGACGACTTGGTCGAAGGAAAATTGAAAGTGCAATAGATTCACGTTCCAGCTGTTGCCGGTACCGCGACGGCGGCGGTATTGCATTTTTAATTGATTCGCGAACTCTATGAGATGAAAATGAAGAAATGAGTTCGAAAAAAAGGGCAACCCGGCAGCTGCGAGACAGGGTAGGCAGGTGCGAATGAACTGATGATCGTTACGTTGATTGATTGTGGAACCGGTTCCGCTCTGGCGAGGCAATACCGGTTCGCTGTACTACCGCCGGAGATGAGATTTGTGTCCCTTTTTAGGTGCCCTGTGTGTGTGTAGCCGGGGTTGGGCACTAGAAGTGGAGGAAGTTGTGTTGATTTGATGGAATAATTAGTGATTGGGATAATTATATGGATATGAAGTAATCGATTGAACCTAGGGCAATTATTTTGTAGGTAGTGTATATTGTCTATCAACAATAAAACATTCCTTCATAGTGTGACAAATGGTAAAGTAAACTCAAATACCAAATTTCATATCAATTGGACACCTTTACGACCACTCAGCTTCATCGAATACAACGGACAAAAGATGGACAGCAGGATTCAAATTTGGTCGTACAATGATGAATAACGAACCACATTCCGGGAGGTCTCAGTGGGGATGGCACTCGAAATAATTGATAAATTTGATCTTCTAACGATCAGTGATCGAAAATTTGAATTTCGTAATGCATCTGATACCGCAAACATTTTATCAGAACGCATCAACATCTAAACATACGAAAAGTGTGCGTGCGTTGGTGCTCTGTACATTGTCTGGTGTTCAAAAATAAGCATTATGCTCCGACCGAATTAGGCTAGTTGCGTTTAATTAACACCAAGACTCCTAAATGTCAGTGTCTGCAGTAATCCTTCCAATTCTCTTCATTCTCAAATATTTCCCAAAACTGACGGCGACTTTTCGTCAATTGCATTCTAAATCAGTCGGGCACCATTAATTGCAGCTTGCCTATGATTGATAACTTTCATCGTCCGGATTCGGGTCGGGTTCAGGTTACGACTTTTTTACGGTCGGTTAGATAAGTGGTCGGGTTGGGGTCGGGTTTAGGTCCGAGAAAACGCGTATCCTCCTATCTTAAATGTGTGTTATAGAAAACTCTACAAATGTCAATAGAAATCAGCAGTTTAACATTTTGTCTCTTAAGCTAAGTTTCTAAATCTGTGCTCTTCAGCTTTGCGGAATAAAGTATATTTTAAATGTATAAATGATCCACTAAACCTTTTTTTTCTCATCTGTAGGGGGATTAATCCCCAAACCTTCAAGAAATATTGTATAAACAGACTTTACAGGAGACACTACTGCTCTAAAATGGACTTTTTGTAATCAACACAATTCATTTAAGAGACTGTTTTTGTTCGATTGTTGTGAAAAAAGTACGAGAACGTTTATTATTCGAAGCACTAATTTGATTTGGTAAGTCATTTGACATATAATTCGAATCCTTGAACGACCGCTGCACAGTCAGTGAGTAAGGAGTCTACCCCGAAATCAACGATCTCTTCAAGGATGTCTGCTGAGTACAACTATAGCATGTCTTTCTGCCTGCATTCGCGCTACATGCCCAGCCCATTGAAGTGTGTCGCGTTTTATCAGTTTTCCGATGTCAGCATGCTTGTGTATTTGGTACTGCTCGTGATTCATGCGTCCGTGCCATTTTCAATTTTGTACTGTTCCACCGAGTATTGAATGCCGAATTCTTCTTGTAAACACGCTTTCAATGCTCATGCTTAATAACAATACAGATAAACAGCGAAAATCAGCGATTTGTACTTCAGCAGACTACGCAAACTATGAAAAGTCTTTTTTGCTGCAGCATATTTGCCTTACGGCTGTCATTGTTTTCACAGATTAGTAGTGACAACCTCGTACCGTACCTCATCGATTTTAAATTTGGATCCAACCGGACTGCCTCTTTGTCTTGTCAGAGTGTATCTAGTCAGACCTGTTTTTGCAGCACTCACTTTAAAACTACGAAAGCCTCTTCCACCGCTCTGCAATCAACGCCAATGATGTCAATGTCGTTTCCAAAGCTAAGAAGCATTTGCTTACTCGTAATGATTCCATTCCTTTGCACATCAGACCTCCGGATCGCATTTCCGAGTCCTATGTTGAGCAATTGATTAGAATGTGTATCGCCCTGTTTTAAACGATCAAACGTCACAAACGAGTCGGATGTCTGTCCGGCTATTTTGGCGCTTGAGTTTGACCCATCAAACGTGACACGAATCAGCTCAATTTGTGTTATCGGAAAGCCATGCTCCAAGCATTATGTGCTCCAAGTCGTTTTGTTTCACTGAATCGTACACAGCATTTTTTTGTTTCGCCAAAGGCGTGCAAAAATTATCCAAGCGAAAACGATAAAGTTTACAGCAATGATGTCTTCTTGAATATTGTATGATGATACAAGACCTCCATTTTGGTGATATCGTTGTAGTAATTGTTTCTTTCGATTATAGAGGTTTTAACCACAAGGTCATTCGCCTCTTCGGATTAGAAAAATCTAATGAAAAATTTCTAACCCTATGTGCGGGGTCGGGACCCGAACCCAGGTGCGCTGCGTACAAGGCAATCGATTAAGTGATTAATCTTCCTTGAAGTGAGGTAATTGGCACAATTTTTTTTAAGGTACGAATAGCAAGACGAAGTCTTCAGAAATATTAAAGAGCTCGTTTTTGCGAACGTCTTTGCTGAAAAAATATCTATTTATAGCACGCTCGAAGTTATAGACCGTTGTTTGTGAATGACCACTTTAACACATTTTTTAACATAATTTCCTAAATGTCGTCAATAGAGCTTCAAAATATTCCAGAAAGTTATTTGTTATGTTTAGATGCGTATCTTTTCAGAAGAGATGATTGGTTTATCTCTTGTGACTTAGAAGTTATTTGATAAAATTACCGAAAGTTTCAAAAGTAATAACATTTGAACGGGCAAAAATAGGCAGCCTGTTCTGACTGCAATTGAAAGTGCTACGCCAACCCTAAAAACCCGATAGGTTTCACTTGTATCTCGTTATCTCCAGTAGAGTTATGGATGAGTTAAAAAAAACTATCGTTTTTCAAAAAATGCCCCATATCTTCGAAAATACTCGAGGTAGCTAAAATTATACGTTAATGAAAATTGTGTATTTTGACAATTGGAGAAACTTCATAGTATATATAAAACTCATAGGGATGATAATTAAAACGATATTCATAAAAAATATTTTTAAGTGTCTTCCAAATATAACGAGCTAAAACTTCTAAAGCATTTAGAGAAGATATTTTTTGTGTTCAGTGAAAATATTCGTGAACGCAATCTCAATAACTTTTCCAAAGATGTTAGACCATTTCTGCTACCAAACGAAAAAAATTATTGAAAAATCTCACTTTTAGAAGAATCACTAAACTCAGTCGAAATACATGAGATCAGCCAGTGTTGTAATATTGAAAGGTGACCACTTTGATTATTCAAACCTTTTTACGGAACATACTCTAACCTTCTCAGATGACCCTATTCCACGCTTTTTAACACATCGTTGCTCTTCCTTGAGTACTATGGCTATTAATATTGAAACACTTCATGTCTATAAATGCACAAATTGTGCTGATATTCCTTGTAGGTCTGCAACTAGGAACTTGTTGGATCGAACGACTACCTGTCTGTACGCTGTGGAAGATCGACGTTATTTTGAAAAATTCTTATAATAGAATTGTTCAAAAATTTCCATTCGGCAAACTACTGTGACTTGGAATCTCGAGTAGACTGACTTCACTAATATGGCGCTATGTGTTAGCACATCTGGCGCTCCACAAGGAAGCAATTTAAGCCCCCTGCTGTTTGTTATATTTTTTCACGACTTAGTAGCTTCTCTAAGCTTCAGTTATAAGCTTATACAGGTGTTTGGTTCATGGTTAAGAATCTCTCGGAGGGTGATAGACTGCCATATTTGGAGAAAAAAAATGTTCTACACATACCATCAAATCCCAACTGTTACAGAGTTATAGAACTTTTTGTGTAAAAAACTTATTTGTTTTAAAATACCTCTAACTTTAAAAGTATACTTTGTATTTTAAATATTTCAGTTCTATTCGAAAGGTGAGAAAATTTCGCATTGAGTGATGCCACTCACATGTTTCAGCTAATGAGTTTAAGTAGCCTTTTCAAAGTAATTTATTGAAAATTAAACAATTTTAAACGATTGTCGTTCATTTCTTGAAAATTCTAATAGTTAACCTCATCATTTTTATAATTCAGATTGTTAGTCTTGATAAGCTGCTTAATTCGTTCTTTGACATGATATACTTACCTTTTCTTATTTTCACGATTTTGGGTTATTCAACTTGGATATTTTTATCTCATTTTCACTAGTATCAGCTCTAATTGAAAAATTATGGCACTTATTGTACTTTTTTTATTTTTATTTGAAAGCCAGGAAAATTTTACAGTGAAAAATGTATTAATACCTTTCAGTTAAGTGAATTTAGTATTCTTTTAAAAGTAAATTAGTTTAAAGTTAGTGCTATTATTAGCATTTTTGTTAATTTTCTTTAAATAGTAAATAATAAACATCACCATTATTATCATGAAAATAATGCATCTCAGCAAGTTCTACTGTTCTTTCTTTGACTGCATTCAATTATCTCTTTTAGTTTCGACGCAAAATCGTTTTTATCACATCGTTTCATATGCAAAAATAACGATTTCGAACCCACTACATTTGTGGCAAGCTCATGCTGTGTTAACTATTAAATAGCAGCAAAATGAAAAGAGATATAGACAAAGTGTCAAATAAAAAGTTATAGAGAACATTAAGGGGCATCAAATGAACAATAGTAACGATAAATTTTGTTGATTAATAATTAGAATAATTAAAAAACTCTCCAAAACAACACAAATTTTGAGTTATTTCGTTAGTAAAAATTTATTTAGTACACTTAACTAAAAGATATTTGTACATACACTGATAGGACATTTTCTCAGCTTTCCAATGAAATCTTGTAAATAACGATACAAAGCATATTTTTAGATTAGAGTCTTTTAAGCACTTGCAAGTCGGTTACAGGAAAAGTATAGTAATGAAATTACAAAGAAATTAAAAGAGATAGAAATATGACGTCCAAGAACAAATTATGAATTGTCCTAAAACGTAACTTTTGGATAATGGATATTACTATAATCATACTTCATTATTTCGAGAAAATTAGCAAAAACCTCCTCAAAAACACTAACTTTTAACTACTTTACAGCTAAAAGGTAATTAAAACTAATTACTTTTAATTAGAATAATTAATTAGATATGAGAACACCATTTAATAGGAAATTTTCTCACCTTTCGAATGGAACTGAAATATTTAAAATACAAAGTATACTTTTAAAGTTAGAGGTATTTTAAGACAAATAAGTTTTTTACACAAAAAGTCCAATTACTCTGTAACGGTTGAGATTTGATGGTATGTGTAGAACAATTTTTTTCTCCAAATATGGCAGTCTATCACGCCCCGAGAGATTCTTAACCATGAACTAAACACCCTGTATAGGGAACTTTTTGGTGATATCCAACGGGAAAAACAAATCGCAATGGTGAGTTAAACGAAAGCAATTATGTGTAAAACGACCCTCCAGGGGTAGGAGTTGAACCTGCAACCCTTGACACAAACAACGCGTTACATTTTGCCACGAGACTTCCTAAGGAGAAAATTACAGTTCAGGTGCATCTTCCCGTCCGTCAACTTCAGACGAGGAAGGTAGTTTTTCACTCTGAATACATTTGTACAATCAGAGTCAATCAATTTGATGCACTGAACTCAAATGTGCTTTCAAATAACACGAGCCATATCTAATTAATGAACCAAAGATAACCGAGAAAACAATCAATCAAATTAGTTATAGAGTTTACGTTGTGATTTCGTCTCATCAGAACCTGCTACTAACTTAGTGACAGGGCTTGACATCAGCTTCAACAGATTATCTTCGCTAGTAAGCCATCGCGCTTGATTAGTTGCTCAGGAACACAAATCGTGTCTCGATCTTTGGATTTGGTGTAAATCAGGTGCTAGTTTATTCCTATCACTAAGTTAGTGTCGGATTGTGATGAGACGCAAACTCCATAGTTAACTGAGTTATAAGTTTTGACGCGCAAATATGGTTTTACCAAAACTTTCATCATTTACTTTTCGCTTAATGAGTAATGATGCACATGAGTCGGCATGAATTTGATGAATCACTTAAATTCGAATGTGTTTTTCCCGAAGTACAACCATATTTAAAATAGAAAGAATTGCAGGAACAAATGTTGACTCGATGAGAACTCTAATTTGGTACCATTGCTTCGGTGACTTTAAACAAATTTTGACGTTCTTCTAATTTCCATGTGAATATTAAATTTATTTTTAATATTGATATCTTCTGTCAAAATTTAAGTTATTTTTTAGAACTCTTATCTTGACTATTTAGCTGTTAGCAAAGGCAACCCATAAAGAAGATTGACAACGCTGAAAATCCAGAGAAACTAGCATCTCTTCCGGCTAAAGGTTGGAATTTAGGTTTTGAATTACGTTCACATTGTAACCCGTCTGGGTAACAATTTGGCGCTGAGAGGAAATATACCTATTTTTGGGTATACACTACGTAGAGTGTATTTGTTTACGCAACATTATGCTCATCGCTGAAAGATGGAACATTATTTCAAAGCTATATGAGGCAAATCCTTACCAAAGCGACCATTGCTCTTATCTTACTCCTCTCTTCGATTTGGCAAATTTAATGCCACGTATGATTCAGTAAAGCAAACCTAATTTCGTCAAATTGCAATAGAACGCAGATTGTTGACAAAATCGATTTTCGCAATGAAAGACTAATTGAAATCAAGCCTTCCGAAATTTTGCTGTCAGCAATAATCCCACCAGTTCCATTCATTCTCAAATGTTCACTGACGTCGACGATCCATCAATTGCACTCCAAATCAGTCGGGCGCCAATAATTGCAGCTTGCCAATGATTGATAACCTTCATCCTCCTAGATGTCCGTGCGCAAGGAAATTCGGAACAAAACATTCGGAGGCACCTGCCCCATACAGATCACAACTAATTGATGACCTTTTGCGGGATTTCGTTTCGGTTTTTTGGGCAAAACCGAAGAAGGCAACTTGATGCAACGACGTTTTTTTTCGTTGTTGCTTGTCTACTTCTTTCAATTTCGTTCCGAGAGCACTCACGAGATTATCTCCAGTCAAGTTCAAAGGCGTGTGAATTTCGACCGGGGATCGGACAAAAGAGTCATCCCGAAAAAAATGAGAAGGCACAACGTTAGAGCAAAAAAGTCTACTGCATCAAAATGATCTATTAATTGCCGGTGAGTGAAGTGGTGCTGTAACATTTTATGGCATTTTATGATGAATTGTGAGATAGTTTGATTTTTGCGTTCCGCGCTAAAAGGTCTTTGCACCTTTTCCTGCAAGAGTTTTTTCTACTGTGGGAGCAGGTAGAAACGAACAAATGAGTGATTATCTTGGAATTCATCTAGTGATTCGGAACATTTTGAGAGAGTGATGGAACCGAAATGTTATTCTTATTATTTGAATTCCGATATCGCACAAAGCTTAATTCGAATTCCAGCGAACTTCTTCTCAAAACGTAACCTTCAATTTTTTCCAGCGCAACTCGAATACCGCTCACAGAAAGATTAATGATGCTCAACTTACGGCAGGTCATTGTTTCTAATTGATCATTACGTACCGAGACTGAATTTCAGATTCGTAATCGCATATAGAACAGTGAAAGCCCCTCAAACCTCAATCTGTAAGTAATGTTTCTGAGAGTAACCCTCTATCTCTCCCTTTCCACCTTTTGTTTTGATTTTCGACCAATACAAAAGCCTCTAACCAAAGATCGAGGGTAATAAATCAAGCATTGAAGTCATTTGTTTCGGAATTTCTTTCCTTCAAATCGCTTCTTGAGAGGGGGACTCCACAATTTGGACAGCTTCCAAGTGCAGGTCGTTCACATTTGGGTGCGCCTGATGAATTCCAACTAATCAGCACCTAGGGATCGAAACCTGTGTATAGCTTAGAACCCGAAAGAACCCGCACAGGATAGAGCGGTGCCATATAGTTTGAAGATCGACGGGATTGCTGACGAAACGGTAAAGAAATAAATCAATAAAAGCTTATAATTGCTTCGTTATTTTTCTAAGACGACTGTTCTGACTGATCAGCGCCGGATCAGTGAAGTATGGATTGGGGGTTCTATTCAATAGAAGCGGAGCGATCGGAGGTCATTGGACGCCGGATTCAGCCGTGGTATGTATTATGGTTCCGCTAATGAGTTTTTAGGTCGGACTGGGCCAGGTATTAGCCGGGATTAGCCGCCCGCACGATTTGCGCTGACTCATATTCGGTAACGAACAACGCCCCGCCACGATCGGAGCAATACTGGTTGTCGTTTCCGAGAGAAGCGGCCGGACAGGACGGTCAAGCGAAACGGATTAGCTGGGAACTGCTACGTTGAAAAGATCTCGAAAAGGGAAGCTGCGGAACTGGTCTTTCTGGAGCAGGTTTTCTTTTTCGGGTAACGGAGAGATCAAGTTGCGTTCGGAGCTGATTGAATGGATGTGTCAATCAAGTGGTCGGTGGCGGTAGCGGTGGCGGCGGTGTCTGTTATAAATCACGCGGGGTGGGGGAGTGGGTCCGAAATGAGGAACGAATGATTCTAGAATAGTATGAGACTGGACTAATTTGACTTTTAAATTCGGTGGGAATCGATTGGTTCGGTGCGGACAAATGGGATTCTGGGTGATGGATGGTCGTTTTTTTTGGGGCCGGTTTGGAGTAGTTGGATTTGATTTATTTGTCGGTTGCTGGATTGTCCCCGAAGCTAGAAGGTTAGTGACTGATATTTCGAATGATTTTTCCATTTAGTCCTAAATCGAGTTATTGTCGTTGGTATTGGTCCGACCCGTTCCGTTAACTAAATCAGCCACAAGGGCAGTGATATGATTTAACGGAAAAATCTTATGTGGTAATAAAGTTTTTGATTTTTGCCAAGCATCGAAAGTCATATAATTTTGCTACAAGACACGAGTTGGTTAACTAGGTTTACCGAACTACTTACAAGCTTTTTGATTGTAAGCATGCTCGAAAGCCAATTGCTCAATTTTGGAATTAATACTACGCTGTAACTGCAAAATGACAAGGCTGAGATGGAAGCAGGCATCGGTTGAGTTCATACGCGTCCACGATTGCCACATTCACAGATTATTCTGAGAGGTCTCAGACTTTTTTTTTTAATATATTGATCACAGATTTTCAGATCTTCGCAAATGTTCCAAATTTTCTATGGATTTTTGGGAAATTTCACACAGATATTCACAGATTTTTTTTGCTGTGGGCTTCAAAGATGGTTGAATGAGAATTTCGTTAAGGTCTTGTGACGATACTAACAAATATCAACTGTAACCTTGAGTCATTATGATTAAATCAATTCACGAACGGCAACAAGTTTTAGGACTTCCAACGCAGGAGATTTTCAAAACTTCTCCTCTCTTGATTAACTCCTAGTCGAAGTCAGAATTTGACGATACGCGGAGCTATGGAGACATTTTAAAAGATGCTTTCTCGCCGATTGGCAGACGGGAACGGAAATCAACCGTCAATGGATTTTTCATTTGCCGTCTTTGTGTTTCTTGATTTATTTTGTCATTGGATGTTCCCCAAAAAATCTTAAACAACCAAATTAATCAATTTTTAATATTTTAATAATAAATGTGTTTAGAGCAGTTGTAAACTATTTGCATTTGATTTTATGAAAAATCCTTACTCATACTTAAACAATTTTGAAGTGGATTACTATAGAGTTACTGAACGATATAAAGCTATGATTTGGAGCAGTGCTGCCAGAGACAGTTTCTGTTATCGTTTAGCAATAAAATTTTGATATATCTTTATTGCCTTGAAATATTATTGAAAACTGATAAAACATCGATTAAGACTGTCCTCGATTACCTTTTCCATGCAATTGGACAGTTATAAATATTCTAGGAGAATTGCTTTAAGCTTCGGAAAGTATAAGATGAGCTGCTTTCAGCACAGCAAAGAAAAACGAAATTTTCATATAAATAACAAAAAAATGACCTCAATCATTATCTGTTATCTGGTTGGTTGTCTACTGTTCTACGACGAGCGAATAAATTATTGCATTGTTGGCACCGCCCTCATGGGATGGCTATGAATGTTATTTAATTTTATTCGTTCTGTAATTTGTTGTGGTGGCGTGCGATCATAGACAGCAAAAAAGAGTATACTTGCTCAAAATAATTTTTGTTGTTTATCGGATAACCAACAAATATATCGGCCCTCTTCAGGGTCACCAATTCAAATTTTCATAACAATTTAAGTTTGCCAAAAAGTTGTATCAATCTGTTCTATAAATACTACATTAATCTGTAATATAGGTCATTCAGACGGCGAACCTTAACGAGTTAGAGACAGGCGTAGGAGTACCGTTTTAAAATTATCGGCTATTATAATTTTTGAGTTTTTTTAATGTGAATAACTACCGTTGTACTGAACGTAATGACTAGGTTTTCTCGATATCTGATCGGAAATATGCACGATACTGGTACACTAATTCCTCTGAATGTACGGTAACTATAGAAAATGGAAAAGTATTGGTGGGTAATTTAAGAGACATAACCGAAGCAATGTGGAATACACGATTGTATCTAATTTAGTTATTATCTGATCGAATAATTTTTTTTTTTGGTTTTTGACGTAAGTGCCAATACCTTATTTAAGACTTTTCCGTGGTGTCCAACAAGGAAAATATAGATCGAAATGATGAGTTAAGCGATAGCAATATGTAAAAAGAAAATCCCCCATAGGCCGAATTCGAACTTACAACCCTTGGGACTCCGCACAGGACCCATGCGCAGAAAATTCTCAAGGGGAGGGTTTTGATTTTTTACGTTTCTTATAGAAGGTATAGAAATTTATGAGGCCTAGAGGGCCTAGTCTTGTGTACCAATCGACTCAATCAACAAATTGAGTAAATATCTGTTATCGAAAAAGAATCTTCCGCAGTCACACTGCCTTCTTGCTCGTGGTCTACACTGATTTGTAGTAGTTAAGTCTACCGAATAAACCTTGTATCTCGCAATCCTCATCCATGACGGGCAATGTTAGGTTCTGCTTCAGTACAGAATGTTCTATTGGTTTTTTATTCGTTTATGTTTTCCTATTGCTGTTTTTTCTTGTTTGATCTTAATGATTTACATCTCTTTACAACCGCCTTCCGCCATTTAGCTGTGAGCCACTCTGACGAAGAGATCATCGGCGGTGAAATTTATACGATATCCCGATTTTCTCCGGCTTTGTGTTCTTACTCCCGAGCTCTCGCTGACCGACTTTGCTGTGTAACTTGTCTACTCACAACTATTGCTAATATCGAAACAACTCGAAACGGGAACCGATCCAAAGAAGCCGACCAACTTGACTACTACAACGACTTGTGACCATTCTCAAATTATGTGTCAAAACGTCTCGCAGTATGTTTTTTTCCTGAACAGGAAGTTAATAAATTTTTAAAAGTAATTCAAAATCCTCATGGGAGGGGCCTGCAATGCACAAACTCTTATGCTATCCCTGGGATATGATAACGTCCCAGAAAAAAAACATGATTATCGCATTGCCGACAGTGATCGTACCCTGCCTCTAAAGCGAATGGTGGGCTCGCTACCGTCATACCTCTATTGACTGGGCAAGGGACCAAAAATCGACAGCCTTCAGTAGCTCTGTCACTACCGAAGTATGATTGGTCTATCTGGTCCTTTCGTTCCGAACAGAAGTTAAACGAGCTGCTGTGACCAATAATGCAAAAAAACTACTTTCCACAGCAAAAATTAGGTCGATATCTATAGCGCAAACAATTTAACAATATAACGTGCTTTATCTATTGCCTGATAGTGATGAGTGTCGGGGCCCAGCAAAAATCATCCCCGCTGCGGGCAAACTGTGTTGCTGTTGATCTTTCGAAATGTTCCGTAAGACCAGCCATTCGGGAAATGGGACAGTTACCAAAAGTGCAGATGGAACGCAATCTGAAAACCCTACAAATGCATCATATCAAACATTGTTGGTGATTATGTTTAAATATACCAACCAAGCTAAGTCATTCGTTTTGCGGAATAACACGCTACAAACTGCCGAATGCGGCAATGTTAAATATAGAATCTCCGTATACATCGAAAATGACGTTATAGAAGTACGCGTACATGATCTAGCTCCACGCACTTCTGACAGCGTGATTAAAAGATGCATGCAAAGATTCGGAGAAGTAGACTCCTTTGCAAACGATACACTGAATAACTTGTTCCCGGACATTCCTAACGTGGTGAAAATGTGTGTGAATAAGCCAGTTCCTTCATACATAACCATCTCATCGCTAACACACGATTATGTTCCACATAATCAGACAACCCTGGTCACGCATCCAGGGCAGATTCGTACGTGCCAGTTCTGCGCTAAGGTGGTACACCTTGGAAAACCCTGTGCGGAAACTGTTAAGGAAGATCCAACCAATCCAACTAAAACCAGCACGCAGCCATCTTACGCTAAACCACAAACAGCTGCAAAACCAACATCTAGTCTAGTCTAGTCTACACATACACAGCCAATATATGTAGGGATCCTGGAAAATTGCAACTTTTCTTGTCAGTATTATAATCTTTGTGGTACATATGGTATGTGGCACAAACGCTAAAGCGGCCAGGCCAACTGTGCAGCTCATAAAGTGAAGATGATTCAAAATTATACGGCAATTAAATTGTTAATTTAATGAAGAACTTAATCAACGAACTATTTCAAACCTTGACTAAGGAAGAAAAAAGGACACGACCAACAAACAGCTTCCACAAGAGTAATACATAAACTAGAACAACTGACTGTGAACAGTATGAAAGTAGTACAGATGAGAATATGGGCGAGTATGATTACGTGAAAGAAGGTAGACCATATGACCCGCAGTATGCGGCGGACAACGCAGCTAACGCGTCACCGCCGAAGAATCTCAACACGCAGCTATACTATGATTAGAAAATAAAATAAGTTATATTTTTGATTTTACGTACATATTATAAAATACACAAAAGATCACCGTCCCAGTTATGCTAACGCGTTGAGCCGTGTCAAAACATGAACAAGAAAGGCATGATCATGAAAACAACGTTTAAAACTGTAATTAATACTCTTTTGATGACATGAGATGATTATTTCAATATGAACCCTCCGGCAGTCGCTCATTTAGCTACATGTAGGCGAAAAAATTCACCTGGGTTCGATACTCAACCCCGCACCCCGTTGATTTTTCTAACCCGAGAAAAGCGGTGTTAAATCCTAAATTTATAATCGAAAAAATATTTAATGTGCGGGATCAGCGAATCCCACCCGCTGAAGAGCGAGAACACAACCAATGGGAACCTTTCAATCTTTGACGTGAATATCTGGAAAAGCTAACCAGGCCAAAATTCCTTAAGGAGAAGCGACCGCAAGTGAGATACCTCCTTACACGTCCAAGGTCTGTCTGACCCGATAACTAACACAACCATTATTCCGAACTGGAAAAAACGGACCAAATATCTCGTTGATGGGCGGTTGTTGAACAGCGAGCTGTATCATTCAGCAAAATGTGGTGAATTTTCATCGAAGAAATATTACCGAATACGGATGATTTGTCAAGATAGTACGTATTTTATGGAAGATAGATGTAATGCTTTGAAAGATTTGACTTACACTCGACAAAGCAACACTTTACGCTCAAACTACGATGTTCACTTTAATTTCAGCTGTTCATTGAGAAAAACTGTGAGCGAAGGTAGTTGATAGAAATATAGACGGCGGTGTTCTAATAGCAGGTTGATAAGAGGCTATTATCTTTCTTTGGACAAAACCTAGAGGCTACGAAGCCTTGTGCTGTCCAGCGGTTTGAAATATTTCAGCCAACTGTATTCCAACTCCCATGTCATAGATGATGATAGAAAAAGCCTGGGACTAAAAAGTGGCAGTCGCACACGGAAAGTTATGGGCCTAGCGGCTGCGAACCTCTGCCACCGTTGATGCTTGTTTCTTCGCAAACCGTTGGATTCAAATGTCCCTAATCCCCTTTCAAGTTTCGCCACAGGCGATTGTAGGCCAATGTGTTTGGATTGTAGCGTGATTAAAGCTTGCGTTGAAATGTATAGTGGTCTAGCCTAAAATGGTACGTGTAGTACAAATCAATCTCCACGGCAATCAAATTATATCACATGATTCGTCAAAATTCACCCATTCAACCGATCGATTTCAAAATTTCAGGGAATAAAATATAACATTATTAAACTTTTTCCATATTCGTTTTCTATAATTTTAGGCACGTCCCTCTTAACAATGCTCACATATGGTCTTGCAAAATGTGTAAGCCAACTTGTTTTTGTGTTTGGATTATTTTCTTCTCTGAGCCCTCCATCTTTCAATTTCATATCCATAGTATGCTTCAAGAGTTCTTGTTTCATGATAGCCCAGTATTTCTCAATTGGCCGTCATTCCGGTGCGCGGCACGAAATGGACTACCTTAGTCTAATACCAGCCCAGAACGTCTTTTGAGTAATGGTACGAGGCTAAATTCGGTCAGAAAAGTGTATGACTATCGCAAGATCTCAGAAAGAGCAGAAGACGCTTTTGGAGGCATCTTTCAAGTACACCTGCCTATTGACTGTTCCGTTTGTGACGAACGGGGTGCTCTACATTTCACACGAGCAAATTGCCTGCCAAATCATGCATTTTTAGTAAACTTAGATTTCTTGCTATTGGCAAGGTGAGAAAGATCCGGGTGTTTTTTATCATTCTGTTTGCCAAAATTATGTATAACTCACAAACAACAATTGTTTTTTGTTAAGTTTTCTTGCTTGTGGCTTTAAATTTAATATTTTAAAATAACTTTAGATTAATGTCAGCCGCGACTGCAAGACATTCCATTCCGTTGGTTAAATTTTATTCAATTTTCGCCATTATATCGAGAATGATTGGATAAATTTCGTGAATAACGCGTTCGATGTTGACCTCTAGACCTTATCAGTTGTTTACTATTTTTCGGTGTAAACGAGATACTTGAGGTAGCATCATAAAAATTCTAAAGACGTCAAATTGAAAGAACGAAGCAATCAATCGATATTACCGTTTTCGATAGTATTCATGAATCGAACATCGTCTTGAATAAATTGATGGTTGCAAAGTCGGTTTGACTTATAACTCATCTTGTTTAAAAGAGAGGGTCTTCCAAGCAGGCACGCACAAGAACGTTGCTGTTCCGTGTCCTATTCCTGTGCACTGGCTCATAATCTGTCAGAGCTAAGTTCATTGAGCCAGTGCTTGTGCTGGTTTCCGATGAGCTAGAGTTAGCAAGTAGCACGAGCACCGATGAGCGAGAGCTCTCGCTAGCTAGCACGCTGCACGGAGCTACAGCTCAGCTATAGCAATGTAGAAAAAAAACAACGCGTTAGTGTGAGTACATTTACCAATGCTTATTTCTTGCTTTGTTCTAGCTCATCGGACAAGCTTACTGTGCCAGCTCATTGACATTGGAATCTTCTTTGTTGCAGAGGTGCTTAACCCAACAAAATCGTCATGAAAAATTCACGTGAAATGCCTCGTGCATGCATACCAGAGAATAATGATGCATACTTCCTGTCCGAGCTCGTAGTACACGTTATTATTTCTATTACAGCCAATCTGGCTGGTAATCAGAGTTAAAAATAATCGAAGCTCCTTTTTGACGGCTGAAAATGAACCTGATGCGACTCACGGTGAATAGAAAAAATATTCATTCAAATATCCATGTTATTCATTTAGTTGAATATCGTACAATATATTCATTTCGCTAATTATCTAGGAAAATGTTTTCAAATGCCGGCAAAGCATATGAAACAACAATCATCATCGCTTATATTGCGCCAGGGCCTACTTTAATGCATTCGATTCATTGCTGCACGGTCGCTTCGTGCAATAATCGGAGACGAATGAAAATCTGCATGGATGAATGGGCGGCTTGTTCGTTTGACATTTTCAGCTGCGTCACTGAATATTGAAAGTGAATGCGGCTGAATATGATCAATTTTCATTCAATGAATTTGATTATTTTTAACTCTGCTGCTAATATCATATACAGGAAATATGTCTATTGTTCGGCCTATTTTCCGCAAACTAAATCATAACATTCTAATGGTTCGGCTTTAACATACTGTACCAAAAATTTGGTTTTACTCATAATTAGCAGCGACTCAAATGCCCATGACAAAATTATGCTTTGAAATGATTCAATACTTATGTAGCACGAAGCTATGCTCGCTGTAGAACATCGCTCAACGTTTACCGGATTTGTTAGGAAGAGGTGTTCGATGTGACTTTTTGCTCCGACAGTATAACGCATGAGTTGATGAACTGCTTCGAGTCAGATCCACATTTCCTTTGATTTTCAAAACTTGAAAATTATGAACTAGAACCACTACGAAGAGTTATTAGGCTATTAGGTTCTATTAGCATTTCTCAATCTTTGGGATGAAGTCGTGGGTTGTGAATTGAACACATCCGTAGTTGTTTTAACTGATTGGCCCATGATCGAAGGAATAAACTATGATTTTGGTATAGAAAATCGCTGACTGATCACAATAAAATAAAAAAAATCTATGGAAGCGATTTCTAATTTAAGGGTTTTATTTTTTTGGAAACGTTTTATTAAGCAGAAAATGGCCTAATTTACCGAAATTTTTCTCCTTACGGAGAAACATAGCATAGTGAACTTCTGCCAAAGCGACTAACCCAAACATAACCCGAAAAGCAATCCAATCACAATAAGTCTTATTTTTCGGCTACCATCTGCAGCAACGAACCGCTCAGCCCCATTGGCGAACAACGAACAAAGGTCGTGATCGGAAGTTCAGCACCGCGCCAAAGATTCCCTTTTCCCCGATTCTGATTCATGCAAATCAAACGAGTTGGGTACATACCCCAAACGGAACCGCACACGAAAAGGCAAAATTAAGTTGTATCGCGATCGCGCCGAAGCAATCAACCAACTCGTGAACCAACTGCCTTTTCCTCGATTCTTTCATCTCCGCCTTACATTCTCAGCGAAATGAGCAACAATGCTCCGCTTTACTGTGCATAATTAAGTAATTGTTTAATTATGGCACCCTGGCAGAAGCGAACTCCGGCACGGGTAATTGCCACTTTTAGAAACCCATTTGCGGAATTGGTTTGTTTAAGTTTAATTGAAAATCAATAATTGGAAATTCCTTTGCTTCGTGGAGCAGAATTCTGAAATGGTTCATCTCTAGATTATAACGACGCTGTCGTTAAAAAATTGAAAAAAAAAGTTTTACTTGATAGCCTAAATCACTCCCATCTCCGGAGGCTACTCTTTTAATCGCAACCGATCAGCAACCCCTCCACTGTTGCACGATCACTTTCCTTCCGAACCTAAGGTGGGGATTATATTCCAATCCGAACGGGACAAAAACCTCACATCCATCGACCATCGTCATCGGTTGTGTCACTTACGCCTAATGGATCGATTTCTTCGTCGTCTCTTTGCGCTGATCTTGTCTTTACTTAGCATGCAGGCAGGCAGGACAGGTGAAGTTAACCCGAAGTCGAATTTCTTCTCACGCTGTTTACCCCTCGCTTGTGCAGGTTTGATCCGCAGGATCAATGACAACGACGCGACAGCGTCAGTAAGTAAGATATCAGCTTTCGCTGGCATCAGGAATTTTTATTCTCATCCCTTTTTTCGTCCCGGACCTTAAGCCAAAAATTTACGAGGATCACTTTCTGCCCTCCGTAAGCCGATCTCGGTAAAGCACCTGACCCTTTCCCTTCCCTTCGATTTCGGTGATTTCTGTTTCCAGCTCCAGTCGGCCGTTAGATCGAAATTGAGAAATTTATTTTATGGGAACTTTCTCGGGGTCCCCGATCCAGCTGACGAGGGTCAAATCGGTTAGGGGTTTAAAATTTCGTTTCGATCGCGTAACTATTGATCGAAATCAATTTGTACCTTCGCGCGGCTAGGCGAAAGCTTAATATTTGAAACCATTAATCAAATGTCGGTAGCACTGGCCCCTGGGTGACTGTGAACTCTGCGGAGTCGCGGAGCAACGAGAGCAGAAAAATGTGTAATTAAAAATCAATCAAACCCCGAAGGGAGATTTGCTTCTATCTAATTTTTGTGTTGGTCGGTTTAGCTTTGATTAATATGTCGGTTGGCGCTACCAAAAATGGCACCCTGTCATACCGAGCTGGGAGATCATCGTTATATTGCGAACCTCCGCCGCCGGCAGACTGGAATTGCCAATGTAGGAATGCTGTGTCTATATTGTAGTTAGGTATTATCTTGGATATGTTGCCAAAATTTAATCACACACTTCGGTTATGCAACAAAATGACAGTTGATCGCCCGGGGGTCGTGCGGGAAAAGAACGCTCCAGCGTGGCAACACATTGGTTCTTGTCCTTCTGCCAGGCTGCCTGTCAGCCTTCCCGAGACACGCTACGTTGGGTGGTAGTCGACCCACGCACAATATCACCTTGCACGTTGTGTGCAAGGTGTTCGCGACGCGTGAGATCTGGCCTGGCCTATTCTATGGGACCCCTGGTTCGTGTACTCGACAGGCGACATATCACCTGTCGCCCCTGTCAGTGTCGTTTGATTAGATTTGCTGCACCATAGCGGTGGGTCCTTGCTAATGCGACCAGCACACTTTCCGAACTGAGCGTTTTATGGGAACAAGGGAATGGAATTAATCGGAGACGAGACCGGGTGAGGAAAATGTGGATTCCGAGGGCGTCGTAATTGAACCGTTGAGTAGTTTTGCTAGGGATGTACGGAGTTAGTAAGAAATATTGCTTGTTGAAATACATTATGGACTATTCAGTGATAGTTTAAATAAAATTTTAAGAATTATATATATCATAATGTCATATTTTGGTTACGGACTAGTCTGGTAGTTGTGAATGATATGTTGTGTGTGTGCCTTTGTAAACTTACCCCTTGAAGACTGGGCAAGCTATTCTTAGACATATGTTGGAAATCATTTTAGTAATATCAACTATACAATTCTTTGACGCTTCCAAGCAAAACAACTTACATGCTGGCGTTCTCATGTATTTCATGGCATCCTAAAAGGGTCTTGAAAAGGTATTGCCAAAAATTGAAAAGCGACCAAAATATCTTGATAATCAAATTATCAATTCTGCCGTGTTTTTCACAAAACCAATTTTTAAGAGCTGGCCGATAAAGGTAACTGGAACAAATCTTTTCAGCATTACTTTCTTCAGCGTTTGCTGGACTAATTTTATTTTGCAATCTTTTAATGATACAAAATTTGCTGATTTGCCTGATATAGACTGCTACCTACTCATTACTCGATGTGCTCGATACGCGGGACTGTAGCCTCACCGCATTGACCCAACGTTGTATCAAGTTACTACGTTGGGTCAATGCGTTGAGGCTACGGAATTGCATTTTTTGAAAAGTGACCGCAACGGAACCACGATGTCTCTGAAATCAATTAATCGATCATTCGGAAATGTTAAATTCCATTACATACTCGATTCTTCTTATATCAGCATGTTCGTGTACAAAAATATTTTTCTTTAAGTCACGGTTTCAATTTTTTCCGACTAGCAAACTCAATTTATACGGCACAAGAAAAATTAATTACTTTATTTATTTTTGTGCATTTGATTCAAGTTAATGGATTCATTTAATTTATTATATTCTATTTGTGATCATTTTGTTAACTCTAATAATTTTAGTTATAGTATTCATTTTAATTGGTTCACGCATATTTTGAATTTTGTTTATTTTACACATTACATGTTTGTTACTAATTTTATTAATTAGTAATAATTTATTAAATTATCGTATTTAAACAATTCTGTTCATTGCTTTATTTATTTTTATCATTTCATTAAATTCTTTTATTTTTATACACTCATTGTATACATTTCGTTCATTTTACAAATTTTTATAGTTATGTTTTTATTTATTTGATTCAATAATTTTATCACTTTCATTCGTTTTAGTACCATTTATTCCCATTTGTTAATTTAATGCTTTTAATTGTTATTCAATGATGTAGCTTTTACATGACATGAATTATGTTATCATTCATATGAATAATCTGATTATAGCTTCATTATCCGTAACTGTCAAGTAGTAGAGTTTTGTACCTATTTTTATCTAGAGACATTAATTTTTACCTAGAGCCGAAAATTAAATAACTGTTTACAAGAATTTTGAATTTGTCTTGTCATAGACTAATAGATCGCAATCGATTGATCAATTTCACCGGTCAGATATAAATAGAGCAATTGCATAACCTTTCTGCTGAGAAAGTTAAACTAATTTCCACGCACACATTATTTTCCACAAATTTGAACGAGAGACGCAATGTTTCATAAGTTGATTCAGTTGTGCAGGATATTTTTGCTATGGCAACCCAAAATAAGAGGAAAAGGGGCTTCTAGTTCTAGATTTTCTGTACTCCTCCCTGCGGGAAACGTGGAGACAGGTTACTATGATTATTTAACAGAACTTTGTTGACTGTTTTTGAATTGACAGAAGTGTGCTACCACGGCTCTCAGAAGCGAGGCTTGCTACTCCGCGAATTCTGCGGTGACGTCAGAGAAATCGTTGATATAAACAGACGTATTTCTGGAAAGTTGATAATTGAAAATATTTAAACTCTTACGGTGAAAAAAACAATGTGCAACGAATTCTTGACGTAATTTACGCCATAATTACACTAGACATCAGAGGTAAAAATAATGACGGCTGAAAATGAACCTGTTGCGATTCGCGGTGAATAGCAAAAAATATTCATATGCCTATAAAGCATATGAAACAACAATCATCATCGCTTACATAGTGCCAGGGCCTACTTTGATGCGTTTGATTCGTTGCTGTACGGTCACTTTGTGTAATAATCGGAACCGAATGAAAAACTGCATGGATGAATGGCCGGTTTGTTCGTTTAACGTTTTCAGCTGCATGCGGCTGAATATGATCAATTTTAATTCAATGAATTTGAATATTTTCAACTCTGCTGGACACAGTATATAATCAGTGCAGCCATGTGATTAGTAGCGAAATTCGGGAATTTGACTACATGTCATAGAAAACATATCTAACCGTTATTTCCTATTCCCAGCATAGGTTTTGGACATCGGTCTTTCCTGGTAACATTTGAAGTTTTATGGTAGTTTTATAGCCACTCATAAAACTTAGATTACCCTTGTAGCGTGCTATAAAACTTTGAATGCTGCTTGGGTTGTGATCTATCAGGTGCCGACCATTCGGTGGCAGCAAACAAAATATGAATTTTATTTAATTATTTTTATTATTATTTAATGAATTAGAATATCAACAAAAGAATAAATTAATAAAATATTCTACAATTACTGCTTAAAAATGATTCAATCTACAATTTATTTATCTGGCAATCTCCAATCTTATTCACACAAGGTGATGGCAAGTTTTTAACCAATTTTATGAAATAATTATCTCTCTGATTATTCAAAAAATACTCCTCAAAATTTTCAATAAATATATTCGGCATTAATTTTTCACTGTCTAATATTAATATGCATTTGTCGGTCGCTAAGAATATCAAACTCACGAATGGAATTATTTGTTTGTTAGAAAATAAAGTAATATTTTTTTTAAAATATTATTTTTTTTCATAAAAATCTATATAAAAAAGCAACCATTGTAACAATCTAATAAATGCATCCTAAAATAGCCTGGAATTTATTTTTTGATACCAAATTCTTAACTTTCTTAGTTTTGTGGCAATCTCATTATTGAGCTTTTATATAATTGATGCACAATTACAGCAGCGTAAAATCAATTAAACGAAAAGTGGTACATCATCATGTTTTACCGGCGTCGGCGGTAGAACATGATGATGAGTTATGTTCTACCATAGACCATGCGGTAGACTTGGGTGCAACGCCCAACTCCTACTTGGCAGAAGGCAAAGAATTCTTCACATTTCCTTTCGATCATGTCCATATGAGCCTGCCTAGTCCTAGTTTTCCGTTCTAAGTTTATAACTGATTCGTTCTAGAATACCTATCCGTCTTTCAATATCATTGCTTTCGTTTCTCTTAGTCTCAAATTAGCCGAAAATAACCAATAAAATCGATACAGTAGAACCTTGCGGCAATTAAAACATAGTAACAAAATCAATTATTTGGAATATTTATTCTTTTTATTAATTGGGAGCAGTACGGATAGAAAAAAATATCTTCTTTAACGCATTCTGATAGCAATAGGAACTTCTTTCCACCTCAAAATATATCTATAGGTTTTTTAACAAAAGCATATAAATATAGATTCATAATAAATTTTATAAATGCAAAAATTTTGTTTTTAAAGCGTCATAGACTTTGCCAGGAAATAACGATACTGCCCAACGTTATTACTTTCAAGAAAATGAAAATCGTCAAGATAGGTCCGGTTCGCAATGACTGGCTATTGCCGGTTCGCGGTGACATTTGCTTTTTTCACTTTGCACGTCCCGTCCCAGGCTTTTACCATCCCAGATAAAAGAAAGAAATGAAAACAAGTTTACAATGATATGCACTTTTGTTCATATGATTTGTGATTATGATTCATCATAAAATTTATGTTGAAAGAATAAGTAACTATACATTGCACAGTGGTCCGAATCCAGATTTTCAGATGACAAAATGGCTGAATTACTGGTTCTAGAACTATTATGAATTCGGAACAAATAATCTGTGTTAATTGAGGCACCTTATCAGATTAGGGTGACCGTCATTGTTTGTATGATCTGAAAATTGTTTTCCAAATAAGATAAGATAAAGTGAGCAACTGTATCGCTACTTCAGCTGTATTGAAGACATGACATTTGTTTTTTAAATGATTTTAACTCTTTGAATATTTTTTTCTGTCATTAGTACAAATTAGAAATGCATCAAAATTATCCACATTTTGAATCTTCATGCCACCATTTACTAATTTGAAGATATACTTTTTGTTTTGACATGTGTCTTGCTGTTTCCTTTTTCCTTTTCTTTTTTTGAAGATGCATCCGAATTGCATTAGAAAGAGGATTTTCAATCTCCGAACTTCATGAGAGTAAGTAGAATTAATATAGATTTTCAAAGTTCGAACGTACAAATTCGTTTTGGAAGAGAAAATTATGGCAGCAAAAAAATGCCACCAAAGGTTGCTACGATCTTCTTCATGTGTCACCCGCAATTCTAGAAAGATTTCTGAGCGATATGTGCAAGCATTTCAAAAATGTATCGGGAAATTCACAGAATCAGACATGAGTCCAAATCGAGACAAAAACGGTTTTTGATCGCGCTCAAAAATGGTAAAAGCTGATTTTGAAGCCACTCAGATTTGTGAATCTCACCGTTTATGGTGCCTTTGGTCACGCATGACCACAAGTACATATAGCCTGCCAAATCAGGTACTTCGAAGCGACTTTTGACAACTACAACCTTTCCTTACCCGTGAAATATTGCTGTCCCAACAACGGAATAGCTGGCGTCCAAAAGGGGCTAACCCACATTTTTTTCCGAAATCGACATTTTGGCATTTTTTGAGAGTTCTAAGTAATCCACGTGTACTGCCATTTAAGAATTTTGAAAATAATTTTTAGATTTTTTGCTATTAGCTGTCAAAGTTGACCATGACGGTAACCCCAATACTAGCTGGCGTCCAAAAGCGGCTAACCCCACATAGAGTCTTATGGAAATTCAAGTTTTCTTGTTCGTATTCCGAGATTTTAAGAAGAAGTAGTCTATCGATTCTCAATCAGTAAATTTTATGTTGCAGCTCACATATCGGTAAACTCGATATAATACTGTTTTTAGTTGGATTGCACTGTACGTTGACGTTTCGGCCCAAACAGTCGTTCCTGAAGGCGCGGGCCGCTCACACACTTGCTATGTATGACTATTTTCTTTTTTATATTTCTTGCATAAATGTATATTATTGAGCATATTTTTTCGAAAATTCTGGTGAAAGTTTCATGGTTCTACATTAAAAGTTGTAAGGGATTAAGGATTAAGAGAAAAACGGTACATCGTGGTCGAAAAGTCAAAAAACGTGAAATCAATTGTTATCTTTCGTTATAGAGTTATGATTTCGGAAGAGATGTTGTATGGTACTTAGCGGTTTATTTGATTGAATCATACTAGCTCGAAATTTAGTCACTAGGGCGGCGCTGTTATCAAGTTTTTAATAAAGCTAGATAGACATGTGGTGTCTTCGATAAAGTTGTAGGTAATATCATTTTAAACATATCTTATGCAGATGCAAACTTTATAGGTCCTGTATGTTTTGAGATGGAGAAGGTTTTAGTTGAAACATTTACTTACAGATTACGTTTTTAAAAATGTGCCATATTTCAAAACCTGTAGGACCTACAAAGTTGATATCTTCAGAAGATATATTTATAATTACCTGATATACAACTTTGCCGTAGACAACATCTTTCTATCTGGTTTCCTTAAAAAGTTGATAACAGCGCCGCCCTAGCAACTGAATTTCGAACTAATATGAAGTGATCTAATCAACAATTTTGCCAAAGACACTATAACTCTAAAACGAAAGATAAGGAAAGAACTTGTGAATTGTAGTAGTACATTTAATGATCTCATTTTTTCTAGACAACATGAGTCAATGAACTACTAATAACACGTGCATTTTTACAATAAAAACAAAGCTAATTTGGAAATGCGGAAAAATTTTCCATTTCCTGTAAAAATGCAAAATGTAGCCCCTTTTGGACGCCAGCCATTCACGTGAATCCTATTATCCATGGAATGATAGCACAGTGGTTCGAATCTAATTATTCTAGGTTTTGATTCACAAAGTCTTACAATTGTGACTAATTTTATAATCAAATGACCATTTTTAGAGAAAAATCGATTTATATCTCGAAGCACATATTATACATCGATGGGGTCGTCACAATAGTTATGTATTTTGACCATATCTAAAACCTTCTACAATACATCAAATTGCTTTACAATCTAAAAACAATTGAAGCATAGTGGCACCTAAAACAATATTAACGTGCTTTTCCTTGAAGGTGCAGAATGTAATCCTAGGAATCGTTCCTAAAAATATCGAAGCATGAAAGCATCTGTGAAACTTGGAAGAGATTTTTGGTTCACTTTTTCAGTTTGGAACCACTGTGCACCGTTATTTGGTCATAAATAGTTAAAGCTTGATCATTTAAATGTGTTCCTAGATATCATTAACTATCGTAATCCCAAATCTACGATCTGGAACCTCTGCGAAGTGAGCTTGACATAGTAGCGGCATACAAGAGGCTTGTTTGCTTCGACCTATGCGTGCTCCCAGAGGAACCTCGTGGTGACATGCCGAAATAGATAGACTCAAAAAATTATTTGCTTTCTCGTCTGATGAATATGAAGTACTCAATTGTCTTTTTGTCGCACTCTTTTCAGGCTGTAGGAAACCATCCCAGACGACTGCCCCTGTGTTCTTTTCAGGAAGTTCTAATTCTTGGGCACTAGCTTGTAGAGCTATGACAACCGAATTGATCAAATGGGTGCTTGAAAGTTTTGCTCTGTATAAGATTATAAGGCTACGGGGAATACGGATAAAACACAAGATTCGTTCTTGTTTTTAAACATCTGCATATTCTAACGGATGTGAATTCTCGAAGACGTCAAAGAATTTACTGCAATTTTCCAAACACAAGTGCAGTATTCTAGGACTTTTTTTGTTGTATTCAGATTGAAATTATGAGTTAAACGAAATCAATTATCCCCCCAGAGGCAGGATTAGAACCTGCAACCCTTGGGAGTCCTGGTCGATGCACAAACCCTTATGGTATCTCTGGGCTAAGATGACGTTCCAGGAAGAACATATGATTATCGCATTGGCGACAGTGACCTACCTAACTTCAGCATTATTTCCGTTATTTACACTAATTGTACATTCTACGGAATTAGTTACAAAATTGTTGTACACATTCCAATCAGATTGCTCTATCAGCTAAAATTTTCATTCAGTTCAACGGCAAATATTCACATTTAAAAAATCGGGTAAAAGTTCGGCAGAAAATTTTGAATCGCGGTCCCTGTATTGAAACGTCAGAAGTATTCTTCTTCAAAATACCGATTTGATACCGTCCACTTCACTGTAAACACTTTGCGAATGGAAAATTCATCATTTTGGGTGATGACCTTTGCTCAGTGATGTACCAAATCAGGTTTTTATAATTTTGAGGAAAAAACCCAAGGCTTTTTTCCCGATTAAAGCGATTTTTTCATGGAAAGATTGGGTTTTTAGCAATTTTGTGATATTTTAATAGCTGAAAATTTATGTAATGTTATTCTCATTAAGCTTTGCCTAAATCTGAAAATCCTGCTAAGTCTTATTTAATTTAATCGTTGTCTAATCGCTGATCCCACACTTATTCACAAATTTTGTAGTTAAATAAGTGATATGTTAGTAGTTTAACATGGTCCAAGTTAAGTCGATTGCGTTTCTTGCTGTGAAGGTAGGTATTTTGAGTGAATACCTACCTTATTTCGATAAATGTGGAACAGCCCCTCAAATGAGAAACAAGTACGATAAAAGTGGCTTGGGCACTATTATTCTGAATTTCACTAGTAAGAGTAACTATGACTATTGTTCGCTATGTAAAATTTATTTATACTATAAAAAACCGGCTAGAATATTCGGCTACGAACTAAATGAGACACCGAAAATAAAAATCGCAAAAACAGAACATGCTTCGTAAAACCCATTTTAAATTACATTCCTGCGAGAGAATTATACTGAAGGTTCATCCCTGCCTCCCTTTTTCGGGTGAGAACTTTCTAAGCGATTCTTATGCTGAAGGACTCCTGTCCGATTTTTACGCTTGATTGGTATATTCGATTTTCACATTGTGAAATATTTTTATTGGGTTTTGCATCCTTATGACTTTTATTTATGCTAGATTTTTTACAACGTTGAATGAACCTCATAAAATCGATACAACGAAACACGATAAATCATGAGATCATACATAACATTTGATCTATTTAATTTCCTCGTTAGATACAGTATTCTAGTTAGGGCAACGACCGGGCATCGCGAACTCAGTTATGGCTACTATTCAGCGTGCTTAGTATTAATCGTGTGATCTTTGTGAAGCCAATTATGGAACCTTAAAGGGTGTACGGAATCAAGTTGCATCATAAGAAAAGGTTCGTCAAAATACATCCAATCAAGCAATCGCTTTCCAACTTTCAGGATATAGTTTTTTAGTGTTTTGAATTCTTCTCGTCAGTAACAGACACCAACTTAATGCTAGTTAGATGAGTCCAACCAACACCGACTTAGCGCTAGTTTTAGACATTAAATATCACATGTCTAGCGTGAACGCTAAACAACTGCTTGGTACCGAGTGATTTCTCGACAGTAAGCACAGAAGATCTGGTTACCGACGAAGAATGTGAACCGAAGCCGTCTTTTGGTATAAGAACCAAACGGGAAAAATTTTCGATGCTGCCAAATTTTTTGTGCATAAGGACACAAGACTTAACATAAAGTATGTGTTATTAGTGTTTCGGATTCTCCTCGTCAGTATCTAAAACCAGCTTAATGCTAGTTAGATGAATCCAGCCAGTACTAGCATTCCTTCCTATCTACGGTTAAACGTTCGGTTTCGCCATTTCTAAACACAACTTAACGTGTATTGGTCCATGCACAGTTTCTTGCAAATGGCACGGTGAGAGAGATTCAGATTTTTAAGGTACTTGCGCAAAATTTGTTTAAATCGCTGATATTCTTCCCACTCCCTTTTCGCAATGGTTACACAATTGTTAGTGAAATTTATACAATGTACACGTTACGTATTGATCTAATTTCACTCTAAATTTCAATAAAATACCCAATGGAAAAAAAAATTACAACAATTTGAAAGTGATGCAATTTGATTCCGTACACCCTTTATATCATTTACTATGTCCTGCAGTAATAAAATTGTGTGTCTGGATTTTTAATTTTCCCCAAATTGCTGACCCCATGTACAGGGAGCTAAAACGGAACTGTTATTGTTGCTATCCCAGTGTCTGGAAGAGCTATAGGCTTTATCAGTATGGTTCATTATTCCTTCGAGAGTGACGAATCCAGGATTTTACCAGTTTTGTGTTGTGATTGTATTGTGTTATCATTTTGATTTTCCCTATCTTTTTCTTTCATAACCCCTTCCCTTGCCAACGGGAAAATGATGAGACGGCATGTCAAGGCATAAATGTCCGAATAACAAGGAGAACGTGTCAGTCGAGCCGATTTATTCAGATTCTTGATTATTTCGATTCTAAGTTAGTATCGTATTTAAATGAGACTCATTTCCATAACTAGTTCAAAAGATTCACTTCAAAGAGACGGTGAAACGTTTGTTTAATTTGAGTGAGAAAAAAGGAAGTTGAATAAGTTGGTAGTGTTCCAATAGTTTTCGTAGGTCTGAGTTCAATCCCAGCCGATGTCGTTGAAATTGGCCACGTCTTTCTTTAGAAAAGGAAATAAAGCCGTTGGTCCCGGCCTGGATCAACCTATTCTCAGACCACGCCGTGTACTTACAGGCTTAAAATCTTACGGACTAATCTTTTCTCTTCTGCTGGCAGGAGTCGAGCTTAGGCAGCATTACTATGAATAGCTCAAGTCTACCAACATATCTCCCGGCAAAAACAGACTTATCCCTCCGTCTGTTCTCATGGTAAAGGGGGACAAATCTGTCGTCGCCGGGAGACATGTTGGTAGACTTGAGCGATTCGTACGATTTTGCGTCAAACTGTTTTTTTCCGTATGTATATAACCACTAATATTGAAAAATATGAATAATGAGCCCGGAAAAAAATTCCATGTCTGTCATTTATAAAAGTTTGTTGATGCTACTTGCATGACCTAAAATTACTAAAAGGCCGTAAGGAGATAAAAATGTGCACAAAATCCATATTTTCAACTTTTTGCCTGGAACCACATTTTTCCATCGTAGTCTAATTTAAATTTGATCATATTTGATTCAATTACGTCAAAAATGGTGACCATCTTCGATTCAGATGAAACCTTTTACGTTTCATCTTTATGGGAGACTAAGTATTTTGCATTATCAAACAAACATTTTTTATTCAAGAGTAATATTTAAAAAGGGCGTATCGGATCTGAATCCACTACTTTCAAAATATATTGTTCGAAAATCGCCATTGGTGCAGCAAAACTATATGATAGCGAGTTCTAGGGAATCAATTCTTCCTTGTGAATATTTTTTGGTGAAATTTTTTCATAAGAAAACAAAAAAAATGTTAAAAAATACAACTACAAAAAAACAATGATTTTTTGGTTAACAAAAACCTAAAAACTGAAAGAATTGTAATTACATTAGAGGAATTCCACGAAGATCCGTCCGAAAATCATTAAAATCGTGACCGACCATCTTAGATTCTGATGAAACTTTGCACGTTTCACCGTCATGGAAGACTAAATATTTTCCACAGGTAATAAGATTATTTTGATTCAAGAGCAACTTTTCAAAAGGGCGTAAACGTTTCTACATGCATGAATTTCAAATTTTTTTTGTTCGATTACTGTATTTTATACAGCAAAACTATCTAAGAACGAGTTACAGTAAATGAATACTTCTGTCTGAAAAAAATATACACTGAAAAAAATGTTGTCATTTTAAAAAAAAACAAAAATTTACGATAAAAATTTAAATTGCGAAAAAACCCATTTTTTTAATTTTTTATATTTTTTTACCAAAAACCTAAAGAGAAAAGAACAATTTGAATGTGATTGCATGATGGAGAAAAAATCGGTGAATTTTTTTTTCTAACAGTAACTTCGTACATGTTTTTAAATTTCAAACTAATTGACATATAAAATTGTAATTTTATTACAGAATATAATTCTAAGCACCATATAAAATCAAAATGCATTTAGTAAAAATCTTCTAAAATGCAATAGATTTCGAGATATTTGAAATTTTGCTCCTTCAAAAACAATTAATTCGTGTAATTATGCTCTTTTTAAAAGTTATACGCGTTACCTCATCATAAAATGTCAAAAATTTAATGTTTCTCGTTTTAAAGACGTAAAAGCAACTTTTTTAGTGTATTTGGATCATGGAGAAGCTTTCAATAAAAAAGTTTTCCTACTAACAACTTTTGACATATTTTTATAATTCTTACTATTTGCAGTCAAAAGTACAATTTTCTTTTTGAATATGATTCTAAACGCCATTTTAAATCGAAATGCTCTTAACAAAAATTTTCTAAAATGTAGTAGTTCTCGAGATATTTTAACTTTTGTTTTAACAACACAATTATTTTGTTTTATTACGACCTTTTCATTAATTAGTTGCATTTCTCCATCAATAATAATAGGTTTTTCAAAAGGTCCGTAAACTTTTCTGCAACTTTCTCTTTGACATCTAGGCGATATTGTGAAACATTTGAAAGTTACATGAAAACAACCAAAATATGATTCAACTATATAGTTTAATCATCAGATCCTATGGTTGAATCATATTTTGGTTGCTTTCATGTAACTTTCAAATGGTTTACAATATCGCCTTAATGTCAAAGAGAAAGTTGCACGAAAGTGTACGGGCCTTTTGAAAAACCTATTATTGTTGATGGAGAAACGCGACTAACTTATGAAAAGGTCGTAATAAAACAAAATAACTGTGTTGTTAAAACAAAAGTTAAAATATCTCGAGAACTACTAAATTTTAGAAAATTTTTGTTAAGAGCATTTCGATTTAAAATGGCGTTTAGAATCATATTGAAAAAGAAAATTGTATTTTTGACTGCAAACAGTAAGAATTATAACAAAATGTCAAAAGTTGTTGTTAGGAAAACTTTTTTATTGAAAGCTTCTCCAGGATCCAAATACACTAAAAAGGTTTTGACATTTTTTTGATGGGGTAACGCGAATAACTTTTAAAAAGAGCATAATTACACGAATTAATTGTTTTTGAAGTAGCAAAATTCTGTAACAAAATTACAATTTTGTATGTCAATTAGTATGAAATTTAAAAACATGTACGAAGTTATTGTTAGAAAAACTTTTTTACCGATTTTTTTCCATCATGCAATCACAATCAAAATGTTTCTTTTCTCTTTAGGTTTTTGGTAACAAAATATAAAAAATTTAAAAAATGGGTTTTTTCGCAATTTAAATTTTTATCATCATAATTTTTTGTTTTTTTTTTTGAAAAATGACGCAACATTTTTTTCAGCGCATATTTTTTTCGGACAGAAGTATTCATTTCCTGTAACTTGTTCTCATATAGTTTTGCTGTATAAAATACAGTAATCGAACAAAAAAAAATTAAAATTCATACACGTAGAAACGTGTACGCCCTTTTGAAAAATTACTCTTGTATCAAAATATTCCAATTGCCAGAGAATATCATGGAGATTCAAACAGCGAACACACCTGCAAAGTTTCGTTCGAATCGACGATGGTCATATTTTGCGGTCGGCCGGTTTCTCATGGAATCCCTATGCTTCGTGAAATTACGACCTTTTCATAAGTTATTCACATTTGTTCATCAAAACCAATATGGTTTTCTAAATAAACATGAAATTTTCCGTTACTACTCAGTTCTCAGATCAAGGATGATTTGTGCACGATTGTCTCGATATGCTTGCTGTAATAAAAATATAGAACTGTAACGTGACAGATTCTGGTTGTAACGTGACAGATCATTGAGAATACTCCATAAAATCGAAAACAAAGTTTTTCTTCAGGAAAACTATATTTCAAACTCTTCCTTGTTTTCCAAGCTTGAACTTAAAACTGTTTTCATGCAAATTTGGGGGCCAACGGAACAGACTTTTTCAATTTAGTCGGGCAACCTCCAAACTCACTGCGAAAATTGTGTAACGTGACAGACGTATTAAAATGACAATAACACGAAAACCGTTCATGATAGAAAATAACTTCCTGCAGACAATATGTGCGGTTTAGTGACCTTAATGATGTTGGGATATAATCTGATTTTATCGTTTTTGCTGACTTATCTTATGAAATAGCCTTGACCAGTAATGCTGCCTAAGCTCGACTGCTGCCAGCAGAAGACAAAAGATTAGACCGTAAGATTTTAAGCCTGTTTGTAATGACCATGCCACTTCCAGTTTTCCGATCTGTAAATTTCACGTCCTTGCTAATTGAATGTCGTTGAAAAGTAAAAAAGGAAATCTTTATCTAAATTAGTTTACAGAGTTAATCTCTAAAATTGTTTTGGTGTTTTCACAGGTTTTCTAATTATATTGGAAAATCGTCAAAGAAAATTCTGTGCGCTATTTGAATAAGTCAAAATCGATTTTTCCGACTTTTTCCCACGCCAATTAACTGATTATATATTAACACGATCCCTGTCACCACAAAACGCCTGCCAACAATAAAACACGATTTCACACCCATTTATCATTAGTTAACTAAACTCCCCCTATTTTATTTGTGTTTTTGTTTCGAATTACAAAGCACACAAACAGTAATGTTCCCCCACCGGAAACTAACTACAATTCCCTAACAAATGACTAGCCGACAATCGTTTGGCCGCATTTCACCACACCTCCTGGACGCATGAGCTACGCGCGCGCGTCACGGCATCATCGGTGGTTTCACGCTTCGGTAATTTTTCATAAGTCACCTTTCCCTCCGTCGGTGTCGGTTGGCCGGTGAGGTGTGGAACAGTACCCGGAGTACTGTTCAAACAAAACAACACCCCGTACCGCCGCGGCGGTGATCATCAAGAGTGCTGTTCAACAAGCCGTAAAATTGAAGTGGTGCGTGTTGTTCGGACCATTCAGAGGGGGGTGCCCCGTGAAAGAAATGGTCTTGGTGCAGAGATTCATTCGGTTGGTGTTTGATAGGTACTGTTGTATACAAGGTTGAAGTGATTGCGCGGTGTCACTTCGTTGAATGATCCATTTTTCAACCCCACGAACACGTGTTTTTTTCTGCATATTCGTGATCACTGGGTGGCGAAGATAGCGACAATACATGCGAAAGGAGTCATTTGAATTGAATTGAATGCTGATGCTGGGCTGTTTTTGTGTCCATGTCGCGTGTGCTTTCTTCCTTTCGCTGGAACATGCAAATTAGTTGCAGGTTTTTTTTCTCTACTCGCTCGAAATAGCATTGGGTAATAAATTAAGGTACCGAGGTACGGTCGCTAGATGACAAGCCGAAGTTAGGCAGTCGGTCTGAAAAAGTACATCTCAATTTATGAGCTACCATTAAGTTGCATGTTTTTTTTTCTGATTCGAACATTGGACTAAATAAAACACACGCGCCCGGAGGGAAAGAGAGCGTTTCTAATCTTTGATTGTTTGTGTTGGTTCCATTTCTGACAGATTCGCCACCGCTTCGGCCTATACGATGAAGTGACCACCGTTAACGGGAGGCGAGTGCGCCACTGCAACTGGATTCGATTTCTGCGGGTGTCGGAAACGTACGGACCGCAGGTTAATGTGATCTGTGCCAAGGTGAAAGGTGAACCGATTTACGAGATTGTGAAACCAATTCCGTCCCACCAGGAGCTGGTTGTGTACTATCTGCCCGAGGGACCGGAGGAGCTATTTTTTATCCGAATGAGAAATCAGCTCTATCGGCAGACGATGGATTCGATACTGGAAGGTAGGTTGGATTGATGGCGGTTACAGGCGACGAACCCATTGCGTTGAAGTTTCTAGCGAAACTAAATTTGATTAATTTTTCCCATCCCGAACAGATTCCCCGTTGGACCTGTCAACATCGCTGCTGTCGCGGGTAATGCTTCCCATCTCACCCCCGTCCGGTGCCGAAGACGAGCGGAAGTCCGTTTCCGGTGATAGTTCGATTTCGATCTCGTCCGGTGCCAGCACCAGCGGTGGCGATCTGGACAGCGCCATTCCCCCGCCTCGCAGCTCTCCGAAGGCGCGTCCCTCGCGGGGCGAACGAGCGATGCTCCCGTGTGAAGTCTGCGGTAAAGCCTTCGACCGTCCTAGTCTGCTGAAGAGGCACATGCGAACGCACACCGGCGAGAAGCCGCACGTTTGCGGTGTGTGCGGGAAAGGATTCAGCACCTCCAGCTCGCTGAATACGCATGTGCGAATCCACAGCGGGGAAAAGCCGCACCAGTGTCAGGTGTGCGGTAAACGGTTTACCGCTAGCTCCAACCTGTACTACCACCGAATGACGCACATTAAGGTAGGAGTTGTTTACTTATGGGGCGGGGATTGTTTTTTTTTATGGCGGGTGACTTGGATGCACGTTCAAGCGAGGAACCTTCTACTGCTGATCGCCGATTTAAAGATTTCATTGTTATTTATTTTATTCCCTTCTCAGGACAAACCACACAAGTGCAGCCTGTGCTCCAAGTCCTTCCCAACGCCCGGTGATCTCAAATCGCACATGTACGTCCACAACGGCTCGTGGCCATTCAAGTGTCACATCTGCTCGCGAGGCTTCTCCAAACAGACGAATCTGAAAAATCACCTTTTCCTGCATACTGGTAAGTGTCCCGTTTTTTTTCATTATAATAACCAAACATGTAAAAAATCGTTACAATTTCAACTTATAACGGAAGGGAGCCAACAATTTCGCGCCTTTTCTTACCTACCCAAAGCAGCTTTGTTCCAAAAAACGGAGGGGGATTAAAGTCGGTTGAAAGAATCACCTGTTCCGAAGGATCCTTCCAATTAACAGTGCAGTAAAAGAAGACAAAAAACAACGGAAAAAGCACCGCGTCAGGAGGAGGCTCCTTTGAAGGACATGCACATGTTGCTCCGACTGTTGCTGCTCCGCTGCGAAGGGGGAAATTGTTGCGTGTAAACGAACATTTGGCTTTCGATAAGGTCCGTTTCGATAATTTATAGGGAGATTGGAACGAAACAGAAATATAAAACCAATAAACCAATTTATTGAGGGTGAAAAGGCATATGCAACCTGCCGTTTGCCGAGTTGGGACTCTCTATAGATACAATTCAATAGTGAACCACAAAGAAAGCGAACGAAAGGGAGAGAGAGAGAGACAAAAAGGATCCCTGAGTCATGTCAAGTCAAGTGGTTTCGAATTTATCGTATCCTTTTGATCTTCCTATAGCTTGTAGCTTTTCGGTACGATAGACGGAGACGTTCGGATCAGATAAACGGTTCAGAGTACAACGAAAATATTTTTACTGCCATCATGAGAGAATATGATAAGTGTTTCCAATTTTTATGCCATCGTTAATTGAGGAAGTAGGAATAAATCTCTCGTCTACTCGTTTAGATGGATTCTGACGATCGTGACATGGGAAAAGATGATCGAGATTGATCCTCTGCTAGCTGCAGCCTAAAATGCGTGGGAATGCGTTTTGATGTTTCAATCGACATGTTAATGGGGGATTATCGTTAATTAGAATGGGAAATAGGTTTTTGATCCATTTTACAATTGTTTGGGAAATCGATTCCAACAATTCTGTAACCAATTTCGGGAACCATCATAGCAAAATTCAAGATAATAGACCAGTAAATTCAACCACACTGCGCCGATTATCGCTAGTTCGAATCAATTTCTCCGCTTTAGGCTTGAGTCGCGGACCGCACGGGTTGATTTTGAGCTTTGCTTTAAACAGAAGAAATATGCTATAAAATCCATTTCCGCTCAATTTTCAATTACAAGAACTGAAGATATGAGAGTTTAGGAAATCATCGTCGCTTTGAAGGAATCTCCGCCATTATATTATTATATCGTATTGTTCCAGTGTCTACCGCCGAAGCGCTATTACTTGGAGCCCTGAAATTTCACGGTTTATTTTCCAATCACGCCGCCGATCGATTCTGTGATTCGTCGTCGTATTCCGGGTGGGAGATCGGCGGGGGTTACAGAGAATCAGAAGCAGCATCTTTTTGTTATGTACGGCCGACCGCCCGCCTGCCCGCAGATGGATGATACCTGCAATTTGAATTCGATCGATCGATCGATCGAATGAATGAAGCTTCGATTATGACAGTGCAGATTCGGATTCAGCGATAGACGCAGTGTTGGGCGAAATCAGTAGCAATTTATCTCTTGCTGTGCGAGGATCGACCGATCATCACGACGCGAGAGGCAATGTGGACGCGAAGAGTTGGGTTGTTTTGTGTTGCAAACTTGCAGCGTCACAGTTCAATATGGGTAGCATTGGACGGGGTCTGTGTCTGGGAGTCGTGGTCTTCTCCGCATGGGGTGGACGTGGTGGGAATTTAATTTGACTTTGACAATGCTGCCCTTTTGGAGTACACATGCCTCGGATGGGTTCTTGCTTTCAGGCTTAATCTTGCTTATTTTTTGTAAATTCAAATGATTTTTGATAGTTTTTTTTAATGCTTTGTAGTCGATTTTTACCAATCATGATTTACTGATTCTCAACTAAAAGTAAAAAGTTGATTAGCAATTTCCTTCGAGTTTTGTCCTTCTGGAGCTGTAGAGCTGAGATCTCGGCAGGGCTCACCGTCAGAATCACTTACTGGAATTGCAGACGAGACGGGATATGTCACCCACTAAAACACTGCTTAAGGCCAATTGCAGCGGGCCGTGATTCTGATTGTGATATTCATTGTTTGGTTCAAATATGTGCGGGACTTCACGATCGCGTGTATCATAGCTAGAGGCTCGAGCGTTTGCACATTAACGTGTTCGATCGCGTTTGTATGTGGCGTATGCTAGCGTGTATGTGACTTCGCGTGTATAAATTCGATTTTATAACCATGTGACCTGGGGACGAGCATAACGTAGTTGGTAAATCGATTGACTTATACGCAGCTCACCTGGGTTCGATTCCCAACCCCGCACATAGGGTTAGAGATTTTTCCAAAGAGACTTCTCTAACTCGAAAAGAGGCGAATGACCCTAAGGTTAAAACCTCTATAATCAAAATAAAAAAATGTGATCATTCGCATATTCGCATGTGTTCTTGGATGATCGCGCGGACCGCGAATCTGATACACAATTTTCGAAATACGGCTCAGATGCTAGAAGAGAGTATGTTCCCCCAAATCACTAGAATTCCTTGTCATGTTGCCATGGAACGTGTAGTCTAGTGGACACAAGCGTCATTTTTGATTGTCCAACTGAAGGTATGGACCTAGGCTGCTAGAGCCGAATAGGGACTACCGGAGGTAACCGATTCACGTTCGCGCGAACACGGACGTTTGTAGTTTTAGTATTGAGATCGCGTTTGCAAATTTGTAGGTGCTATAACGTTCTCTTAGTCTTCGGGGAGTTTTCATGTTTGCGAGATCTCGGGCGTGGATAATCGCTAAGGGCTCGAGCGTTTATTTGTTAACGTATTTGTTGATTGTGCTAGCATGTCAGTAACTTCGTGTGCATAAATTCGATATTATAACCATGTGGCCATTCACATATTCACGTGTGTTTTTGAATGATCGAGCGCGGAAAGTGATTCTGTTACTTAATTGGTGTACAGCTCAGATACTAGAAGAGAGTGAGTTCTTCTATATCACTAAAGTTCCCGGTCATGTTACCATGGATCGTGTGGTCTAGTAGATATGAGCGTCATTTTTTATTGGTCGTACTGAAGGCATGAACCTAGGCTGCTGGGAACTTCCGGACGTAACCGATTAATGATTGAGACCGCGTTTGTAAATTTGTAAATACTAACACGTTTACTTAGTCACCAGGATATTTTCATGTTTGCGAGATCGCGGGCATAGCTGTGCGTGAATGATCGCGAAGGGTTCGAGCGATTGTATGTTAATGTGTTTGTCGCTTGCGCTAGCATATTTGTAACTTCGCATGCATGAATTCCATATTGTAATCGTGTGGCTATTCACATATTCGCGTGTGTTCCTTAGTGATCGCGCGCGGATCGTGAATCTGATGCTTAATTTTCAGTGTAAATACGGTTCAGATACTAGAAGAGAGTACCCCAACATCACGCGTTGTTTAGTAAATATGAGCATCATTTTTTTGATTGGTACAACAGACGGCATGAGACTAGGCTGATATAACCGAGGGTAGAGGATTCCAGATGTGACCGATTCATGATCGTGCGGGCGGTGGGTTACTGCTTGAGACCGCGTTTGTAAATTAATAGTTGCTAAAACGTCCACTTAATCACTTTTACATATTTTAATGTTGGCGAAATCGCGGGAGTAAGTATATGTGGATGATTGCAATTGTATTGACCAGGTTTGTGTTATCGTGAAGGCCACGAGCGTGCGTTTGGAATGGGAGAGATTGTGAGTGTATATGAGAGAATATGCAATTTATTGTATTAGTGAGTGTTAGTATCTAAATTATCTAAATTAAGATATACTGCCCATGATCGCATATCAGTCCCATAAAGATAGGAAATCCCATAGAAAACGGGACAACTATGCGATCATGGGTAGTATAGTAATAGAAGGAAACATAACATGTCTAATAAAGAAAAAAATGCAAAGAGATTAAGTAGAAACGTATACATCGATCAATATTATTTTTTGTATGCATGAGTAGTTGAAAAGCAAACTAATAGAAGTACAACAAAAACAGACTATTGAACTAGAAGAAAAGAACACATGAAACATGCAAGCAAACTACTTGGACTCGTCTAAATGCCAGCAAATAATATTTATTTACCATTGACAATAGTTACATTCTGTAAGAATTTTGTCATGCTATGCTGACCAGGAATGAATGATTCACGTGCGTCTGCAAATTAATCGTACCTTAATTTATACAATCCGATCTTCCCGAATTAATACGATTGTCCACTATTCCATCTTATAGGCCAGTTCTGCATCCATTCTGTAACCCAACTTTCACAAATACTTTAACTTACATATACGAAGATAGACATACGATGGGCACATAGCAATTATAAACTTGTACTAAAAACTACTGTTATTACAAAACGACCACTGATAGGTTTCTACTTTTACATTTCTTAATTTGCCTGTGTACGATGACGAAGCCGACCCATAAATCGACACACAATGAACCCCACTGCGAGCCATGTCCACCAACACTGCCATTATACTGTGGAACAATGTTTGCAAACACGGCCCACAGCAAAACCCAATTGACGTTGACCCGTTAGTCGACCACGTCAGCCTGCGTAGGCTAATGGTTGATAGTTTTGGAATCAGTAGCGGTTGGCACAAATGGCACGTTTCCCATATTGATCGGAGATTTGTATTTTGCTATGGTTTATCTTTTCATCATTTCCCTGATGCGAAAGATTAAAGAAGTTGTATGCCAGGGGTAAGGAAAATAACGACACAAAACAATTTAAACATAGCATTCAGCATCCAGCATTGAGATAACAGAACGACAACACACCCGAAGAGTTATTGGCATTCAAATACGGCTTAAACTACAGCTCTTTGCCACACTGGGTTAGGAACAATAGCATATCGTTGAGTTTCATCTCCCTGTACGTAGAGGTTCATCTCTGTATGGAGAACCAAACATTCGGATACGCAAGTGCATTACTACAGGACAGTTGCATATGAAGTGATATTAAGTTCCGTAATCGGATTCACAAAGATCACATGATTAATACTCAGCACACTGAATAGTAGCCATGTGATGATTGAGTTTGCAATGTCCAGTCAATGCTCTGACTAGAATACTGCAATTGTGCTTAAAAAAATGCAGCAAGCTTTTTAACATTTTCGGACTCACATTCGGCAGAAAAGTCTTCGTTTGAACGCTAGTTTGCAAGCTACGCCTATGGTTGGCATGTTCAGTTGCAGCCCAAGAGCGAATCTTGCACTTCATCTAAAGTGGTAGAACCGGGTCCGGACCAGCCCTCTTCAACTAATTTGTCCGCTATTCATTTCCAGTAATATTGGAATGATCGGGTACTCATTAAAAGAAGATAGTATTTGAAATGTTGATTTGTTCGATTCGTGTTTGACAGGTAATCACTAGCTTCGACCTCTAATCTGACAAGTGCAACGGACGAGCGGTTGTAATCCTTCGTTGCGTGGAAAGCACTATGGATGCATTATTTGGGTTAACTGAGTGTCCAATAAGAACACACCATTGCTTTATTACGCATAAAGCCAATCAAAAAGTTTGTTAATGCGAATGTTGGTGATAATTATCGGCGGAATCATATGTCGGAAATCCAACCTCATAAAGTTTCCTCAAGAAGCCATCGACGAGAAGGTTTTAGAAAAGTGATGACACTCAGTTTCCTTATATATATTTTCCTAAACGATGAGCCCAGATATCGGTTGCTGAGCATTGCGTATATCCAGTTCGTATTCCAAAGACACGTTGTCAAATACAGCTTCAATGCAATTAAAAACTGCTAAACCTGATTGTTAAAGCGATTTTTTTTTCAATCAATTAATGCTTTTTTGGGTTTTCACGTAAGTCCCAATACTTTATTTAAAACTTTTTTGTGGTATCCAACGGGGAAAAACAGATCGAAATGGTGAGTTAAACGGAAGCAATTATGAGAAATACAAATTCAGAGCTCAGATACCAGAGCCCAGAGACCAGAAACCAGAGTCTAGAGTTCTTATTCCGAAATACTGAGCCCAGAGTACTCAGCATATAATGCAGAGCCCAGAGCCCAAAATCCAGAGCCCCTAACCCAAAATAGTGAGACCAGAATTTAGAGTCCAGATTCCAGAGCGCAGAGTCCAGAATTCAGAGCTCAGATTCGACAATCTAGAGCTTAGATTCGATAGCCCAGCGACCAGAACCCAGAGTCCCGAGTCCAGAGTCCGGAGTCCAGAATTCAGAGTCCTGAGTGCAGAGTGGAGTCCAGAGTTTAGAGTCCAGAGTCCATAGTCCAGAGTCCAAAGTATAGAATCAAGACCCAGAGCACATAGCTCAGAGATCATAGTCTACAGTCCAGAGTCCAAAGCACAGTATCTCGAGGCGACAGCACAGAATCCAACGCCAAGAATGCAGAGTCCAGGGTTCAGAGTGCAGAGAACGGAGTCGAGAATCATGGGTCCAGAGTCCAGAGCCCAGAGTCTTCAATCCAAATTACTGTGGCCCGAGTTCAGAGCTCTACTTAACCCAAAATACAGGCAAGAGGCAAGAGTTCAGACTCCAGAGAACTCAGAGGTCAGAATCCAAAGTCCATAACACAGAAATATTGAGCCCAGTGTCCCGAGTTCAGAGCCCAGAGTCCAGAGCCCAGAGTCCAGAGCACAGGGGCCAGGGACTAGAATCCAGAGTCCAGAGCTTCGAGGAGAGAGACCAAAGTCCAGAATCCAGAGACCTGAGTGCAGAGCCTGAAGTTCAGAGTCTAGTCTGTTGTTACTAGTCTGCTTTAGGGCCTTAGTTTTATAGTACTGTTATTTGGTAAAATGAATATTGCGGTTGTGTGTGATCTCGATTTGCAGACAGGGTACGATCACTGTTGCCAGTGCAATAATCATGTTATTTTTAGGACGCCATCATATCCCAGGCATAGGATTAGTGCATTGAGCCGGAGTCTCGAAGGTTGCGGATTGGAATCCTGCTTCTGGGGGAATTTTTTCATAAAATTGCTTTCGCTTCACTGAGTTTGCTTCTACCAATTCTTTGCTAGATCATCTTTTCTGGGCGTAGATAACTACGAAAATAAACTAAAAAAAATCGCATTACTGAAATCGCTATCGAAACATTCCAAATCTGACCAGTAGAAATACTGCAATAGAAAGAAAAATGTGGTCAGATTCTAAGTGAATCAAACTTTACAACTGTTGTGCTGGCGGGACATTATGACCAGTTGTTTGCTTACGTATATTGCCTATGAGTGCAAATCAGTCCTATAAAGGTAGAAAATCCCACAGAAAATGGGACAAATATGAGATCATGCACAGAATAAAGGTTGTGTTCCGTATTGTAGTTAGCGCATGTGGTGTAGTCGTACCTAGATTGTACCATCCTCCGTAATTCACAGGATACTCGTTCGGTCAAGAGTTTTATTTTCTTCTTGTAGATCAATTCAGTGAGTGAATTTTGGGGCTGTACCAGCACCACATTTCGTACATGTTGGTGATGAATAAGGGTAAATTTAGAATTGGCAATATGCATATTCTCTTTCTCTCGCACTTGTGGGCGAATTCCATATGTGTCGACGCAAATATTGCTGTGAAACACCGTCTCGATGTGAACCACTAAACTCAGGCTGCGACTTCCAAAATATACGCAATGCTCACTTTGACAATAACGGTAATCCGTATAGGATTTCTAAAGTGCAGCTTGTGAATTGCCGAAGCAGTTAGTTACCAAATATTTTCAATATTACTACAACCGCTTAATGCTTTACCCAGATAATTCCAAAAAAATTAAAAGCCGTTTTGATCGAGTATTTCATTTTGACTTTAACTATGCCTATGACTATAGCTATGGTCTACCACTAGAGTGCCCAGAAAAATGATGATTTTTTGAAAACTCTATCGGCCCAACCCTGAGTCGATTCCTAGCCCCACTAGGAGTACTTTCTGCAAATTTGAAACCAATCGGACAAGTCTAGCTACCGGACCAACGTGCCTGAAGTTTGTATGGGATTTTTCGACAATTTACATGGAGAAACTCTACTAATTCGCATTTTCGCCGCTAGGTGGCACTGTATGCATCGTATTATCACTGTAAGTAAAAATAAGAAAGATAATTTAATTGTCACACAACTTTGTCGAAGACTGCTAGTGAGTTCGGTCTTGTTAAAAGAAGTAATTAAAGTTTTAACGAAGTGATGTCTGAGTCAGTTTTGCATGGGGCCTAGCAGTGCATGGTTGTGTATCGGTACTTGATTCCCAGCAACTATACATTTTTGTGTGATAATGGTTAGATTTAGCTGATTAGTACGTTCAGAAGAATTGTAGTACATAATACGAGTTATGTTTTGGTTAGAAAATTTGAGTTCGATCTGTGACCGCATAGAGGGCGCCAACACTAACTTTTTACAGAAGTGAAATAGAATATTGCGATGTTCGGAAGAATTACTTAAATATGCTTTTTCTATAACTTTGTGGAAGACACCTAATCTCTATCTCTTTCCGGTGAAAAGTTAGTGTTGGCGCCCTCTATGCAGTAAACTGTGGAACTAAAATTTTCTAAGCAAAACATGACTTGTATTACTTACTATAAATCTTTTGAAAATACTTTTGCCCTAAGCCTAACCATTATGTCACAAAAATGTTTAGTGCGTGCGAATCAAGTACTGATACACAACCATGCACTGCTAGGCCCCATGCAAAACTGACTCAGCCATCACTTCGTTATAACTTTAATAACTTCTTTTAACAAAGCCGGATTCACTAGCAGTCTTCGACAAAGTTATAGGCAATTAAATTATCTTTCATATTTTTACCTACAGTGATAATACGATGCATACAGTGCCACCTAGCGGCGTAAATGCGAGTTAGAAGGTTTTCTCCATGTAAATTGTCGAAAAATCCCATACAAACTTTAGGCATGTTGGTCCGGCAGCTAGACTTGTCCGATTGGTTTCAAATTTGGAGCAAGTACTCCTGGTGGGACTAGGAATCGACTCGGGCATGGGTCGATAGGGGTCATTTTTTTCCTGTCACTCTAGTCTACCACCTACTGTAGCAAGGCACAACCGGTAGTATGGACTGATCTTCCTGCATAATTTGTTCAAGCTTTACATTCAGGAATCTGGATATCTTCAGCGTGTCACATAAGATACCATCATTTTTGTGCACTGATATACCTCAAGTGCAACAATACATTCTGAATTTGTTTGATAAAACCAGATCAATCGAGTGCACGATGTGGGAAGTTCGACCCAACAATATTGTGATCTCGATCATGTGGAGGGCTACTTCCTTCGGCAAACTTGTTCAGAAGATCAAGAGCTAGTCAATGGAAGATAAAATAGGTTGAAATAAAGTTCTGCCGCTAGGTGGCGCCAGTGAGAATGTTATATTTTCAGCTTACTGTATATCAAGATCTAGATTTTTTAGAAAGTCAGTATCTTCGACGAAGTTGCTGAGCAAATCAAAACCTATGAGGTGGCATAACTGCTGCTTTGGAAAACTACCGTTAGGCGGCGCTAGTGAGCATGTCAGTTGTTCAACCTAATGTAACACCTAATTTCGTGATTGTTTAGCGAGTCAGTGCATTCGGCAAAGTTGCTCACGAGATCAAAACCTTCGAGGTGGTATATCAAATATTATGGGATTCTCCCACTAGGAGGTGCTAGTGAGCTAGAGCATTTCTTCTACCTATTACATCTCAGTTTTCTGACTTTGGAAAGTTGTCGTTCTCTTTTTTCTTCAAACTAAATCCGAAAATGGTGAATGTCACTAAGGGAAAGAATAAATCGATTATATACCGAAAATAAGTTCACCTGACGTTCCTCTTACTCAACTTAACTATTTTTTTCATTCATGATTTTGGATTATGCACGCAAAGAAATTAAAATTTGGAAGCCGTAAAAGACCTGTGTACCATTTCTGTAACATCATTCGACCACTCACGATGGTAATCGGTAAAAGGGGCTGGTTACAACACGCACAGAAATAATAACACAACCTTACTAAATACAGAAAATGCCAAACAAACACAATTGTTCTTTAATTTGTAACGTACTGATTTGATTCGAAAATCGTATAGCTCACTTATGACATTAATTATACTATCATACTGAGTAGAACAATATTGATTATAACTATTGAATAGAATAAAACAATTTTACGTGTATCCGTTCCTTTTACTTATTTGGCAGCTAAATACATCTGAATACTATGTCGAAATATTTTCATAAGACGCTTCGGATGTAGTTAGGATCAGAGTTAAAAATATTCAAATTCATTGAATGAAAATTGATCATATTCAGCCGCATTCATTTTCAATATTCAGTGACGCAGCTGAAAACGTAAAACGAACAAACCGCCCATTCATTCATGCAAATTTTCATTCGTCTCCGATTATTACACGAAGCGACCGTGCAGCAATGAATCTAACGCATCAAAGTAGGCCCTGGCACAATGTAAGCGATGATGGTTGTTGTTTTATATGCTTTACTGGCATTTGAAAACATTTTCCTAGATAATTAGTGAAACGAATATCTTGTACGATATTCAACTGAATGAATAGAAGGGATATTTGAATGAATATTTTTTCTATTCACCACGAGTCGCGCCAGGTTCATTTTCAGCCATCAAAGCTTCGATTATTTTTAACTCTGGTTAGGATACTATGACTACATAGTTAATTAAGAAGGATCCGGTTCGCGGTGACATTTACTCTTGCCGCATCGCATGTTCTGTCACAGGTGCCATGGTGCAATAATTTCAAAATTCTTGAATCAACAACTCAGGCAAAGATACTGCACTTCCTTCATAGTCGGAATCTTGAGATTCAGAATCATGAATATGCATGTTCACTAGTGCTACCTAGTGGCAAAATCGTAGTGTTCAGTGTATCACTTCGTAGGTTTTTATCTCTTGTGTAACAATATCGAAGACACCGTCAAATCAGAAATTCGAGATACCGGTATTCTAAAGACTATCTGTGTTGTACAAAGTACAACGCGCGAGTACTAGTGTTACAAAATTTGGTGCGAGTGCCGGAGGGTTAGAACCATTCGAACGAATTTTCTTCCTGTTTCATTTCATTATCATTCTAGAAAATCCGGTTTTAGGATATATCCAACTGCCCAACTATATTTTCACAATCTGGAATCCAAAAGTTGCACACAGTTGCATTGTATATACACCCAAAACAAAAATCTCTTGCAATAATTGCAAGCGACAATCACTTGCAAATAATGTTAGCATCGCTTGCAATGTTGCAGTTAAAGCCGCTTGCAATTGTTGCAAGCATATAAAATCACTTCATCTCTCTCTATACGTACATACGTTTCTTCAACACACTGTCGAAGGATTACCACCACATTCACGTGCCTATGCTGGTTGGTATAGCAACGCACGGCGAGTTTTTATTTTCTGTCTACTTTTTATTCATTCCTCACCAACATCATCAAATGCAGTTTTGTGGTTTATTCATTACACACGAGACAGCATCAAATTGCGAATGTGACGATTGTACGAGTTTTAACGTGCTGTTCTCATGTGTAAGGACATATCAGTGCTTATAGTTAGCGCTATGATGCGCAAAGACGTGAGTTCAAATCTGGCTGCGTGTTTTCTTTTTTCATTAATCGTGAAATCATCCAATAGTTTATATATGATTTTTATCCACTTATTACTATCTGATAGTATGGTTGGGTGGATAAAGAATTGCTTAGCGATCTGTTTGTGCGGGGTTCATTTTTCAATGCCAACAGTCTTTTTTCTAACTCATATTGGTCACCAATACACATACATCGCTAATACATAGGCAAAATTCGCATTTTCTGTTTCTTGCATTGCATGCAAGAAAGCTTCTTGCAATTTTCGCACATTACCAGAACGCTAGCAATTTTCGCTCGTATTTATTGCATTAATGTAAGCGAATCTTACCGGGTACGTTTTGGGTGTATAAGGTGTAATTATTTTCGAAGGGGTGGGTTAAACCATATTCATTTATTGGGTTTTTTTTATTGCAAGAGATTTATTTTTTCTCAAATATTCATATTCAATCATTTAAGATTTTAATTTTAAGAATTTCACTACATTTCAGCAAATTTTTAGTTGAATATATCCTCGTGAAAACCTTTGGCGTAGGATAGCAAAATGTCTTCTTCGATTACCAGAATATGTCAAAATGCTCCTCAAACGAAACTTCTCTACCGTAACGCGCTGTAATATTCCCCATACTCAACCCAGCTTATCACGCATCATAAACTTCCCGTTATCCCGCAATTTACAGCCGGACCCGGAGTTCATAAAACTCCCGCTTTTAACCAGAGTGAAATTATTGCAACCTGCATCCATCACATCCTGAATGCCTGGTGGTGGTTCACAAAGAACCCGTTCCCAGCCACAGTGAGTCGCAGTCGCACAAAGGGGCCCTGGAATTAATAAAACACTTATAAATCACCATCATTTTCCGTATCATTGGTCATAAATTTCCGCTACATTTCCACGCCTGACCAACGTTTGGGTAGATCATGGGAAGCTCGTGGTTAACTGATCCACCTATTGAACGCTGACACAATGGCCATCAGAAGTTTCTGCCGAGCTGCCGCTGTCACAATTCATCCAATTGAACGGCGTCGCTCTCCAGCTCGGAATGATGAATTGAACTTATCATCACGGATCATGTTCTAGCACTTGTAAACATGAACTAGCAGAAGCAAACCTCCCCTCCAGCTTCCTGTTTCGTTCAACCGACAACAGACCCGAAGAAATAATAATAATTTATGATTATGCTTTTATTATGTCGTTATTGTTGGCTCCTTCCTCCGAGATTGCTTATCGACCGAACGACCTGCGATTATATTATTACCAACCATTACAATTGCAAATCTAGGCCAAAACGCTTCTCTAACACATTCCAATCTTCTCCGCAACGTCTTCCACAGGTGACAAACCGCACGTCTGCGAGGTGTGCAACAAATCCTTCGCGCTCGCCTGTAACCTGAAGGCGCACATGAAAACCCACGAGGAGGGTGCCGGGAATGAGCACGACGGCGAATCGCAGCGAGGTCCCGGCAGCAGCCACAGCGAAGGCGAAGAAACCAGCCCGCCGATGTCGTTCGAGAAGGCCGAGGAGCGGTTGAATTTCTCCAAGCATCTACTGTTCTCCAACTACACCAAGCAGATGCTGTCCGGTGTTGGCTGAGTGCTTCCTTTTCGAAGCCGACAGCCGAACGCTTCGTGGGAGAGTGTCAAATCGGCGAGGACAGACGAACCGGTGACGGTTCGCGTTGTGTTGTGAGCGGACGCTTTCGTCTTTTTGCGCAAGCGCTACTTGCTACTTGTACTTAATTTGTCGTGCACTGTGTGTATAGTTTCTCACCCGTATCTGTGTTTTTGTGTACATTAATTTTCTAATGCAAAAAGGTATCACTTCGAAGGGCTATTCGTGTTTGAAGGAAAGAAAACTGTTTATTTCGTTTTTTTCGTGTTGTATCGTTAGTCGCCGGACGCACTGCTGTAAATAGGTTCAACTTTGATATCGGAAATACTAAGTTGTGTGATTAATCCCCGTATCAGTAACTGAGAGAAACAAGATTTTTAATTATGATTATTGAATAAAATTGTACAGCTACTGTCGAAAACTAACTATGGGTATTATTTTATTGACATGATTGAGAATTTGTCCCACAGATTGGCTCAAAGAAGTATCACATCTGGTTAGGGTAAATGCGTTATGAGCAGAGAACGGTAGGTATTCTGTTGTGTTATTCACGCAAAAATGTACTAAACATTGCAAGTGTATAATTGCGGTTTTAGTGATCAACCGTTACTAGCTGTCAGTAGTGACACTAAAGCTCTTCCTCTCAATAACTGGCCGAAAAAAACCTTCCCTCCCGACACACAAATTTCCGATCAACATGTGATACGTGCCATTTCAGCCAGGCGCTACTGATTCCAGATTTCTGATTCCCTCTCGACTTGGTCCGTTGAATCTCGAATGGTAAGTATACTATCAAGCTCATATAATTCATGTGGAACATGCGCATTACCACCGGAAGAGTAAATGTCGTCAAAACCTGATCCAGAGTCGTCTTAAGATCACTAGAGGAGTCTGGGCACCATTGAATTGAGAGGTCCCTAGTATTGGTCAGGTGTAACGCTTATATAGAGTTACTGTCGATAAAAATGATAAAGCATCACTACTATAGAAGTAGTTAATTTTTTTTAAATGAGAAAAATATCAAATAGCAAAATATTTGAAGGCTATAAATGCCGATGCATTTTTTTAGTGCATTCGCATATCATTGTTCAACGATGGACAGTGCATTAGCCAAAACAGAAAAATGAAGAAGTTAAGATTACTTTCTATGTTGTCAATTGTTGGAATTTCCAATTATTGTATTATTTTTTGGGTCTTGAACCTAACAGGTTCAAGGTTCGCTCGAAATTTCCAAGTTTTGTTCATTGATATAATCTCTTGAGCAATGCTAACTATCGAACTGTCCGTTCGAGCCTTTTCATTTTAGAGCTTCCATAATATTGCATATTTCACACAAAATTGGATTATCACTTGTGTGTGCACCTTCCTTCAAAGTGTGATAAAAGTGCACAATCATATCGGTTCGCTTGGAAGTTATAGGTGCACTTATTCATTGATTAATAATAAATAAATGCACTGAAAAATCCCAAGCGATCCGACGTAAGCTTGTATGACAGCCCAATTTGATGTGACATGCGCAATATGTACAAAAGCGTTGCGAGTACACTAAATAACAGTCATGCTCGATCTCTTCTGGATATTTTTCATAAATATAAATATTTGGTGTAATTTAAATAAATGTCGTGAATGACATAATGGCGATGTATATTGTTAAGCTTTTTGTTAGTTGCGTCCTTCATATGCCATAATTTTCAAGTAACAATGGTCCTTTATTGTCGTCAGATTTTCGGCAGAACCAAGTACAAAAGTTAAAAAAGCAAAAACTTGTTGTCGTCACTTTACTCCCCCTTTAAGGGGGAGTAACAGTTTCAGCAAGAATTGAAAAAAAAACACTTTCGATGCGAATTTTTTTAGAACTTTGCGTGAAGCGAATTGATCAAAACTTCCTTACATTATAGTGTATCATTTCTGTAACATTCTGTAATTTTTCCATGCAAAATATCGAAAATCGATTCGGTGACGAAGCTTTTTGTAGAACGACTCTAGAAAAAACAACATGATTTGCGGTGTTACCTGCGATTCAAAAACTACTTTAACGATTACTTTCAAACTTTGCATATACATTCTATGTAAAAATACTTAACCCCTACGTTTAGTTTTCGAGACAAATTTTCAATTTAGGGGATTTTTTACTCATTTTAAATAAAAAAAATAATTTTTTTGCGATTCCACTATTTCACTAGTGAAAACCCCCTTAATTGAAAAATTATCACAAAAACTGAACTTAGGGGGTAGGTATTTTTTACATAGAATAGTTCGAAAGAAATCTGTTAAGCAGTTTTTGAACGGTAGGTGAAGAATTCCACAAAGGTCTGTCCGAAAATCTCCAAAATCGTGACCGACCATTTTGTATTCCGATGAAACTTTACAGGTTACATGTGCATGGAAAACACATTTTCCACAGTCAATAAGATTATTTTGACTCAAGCGAAATTTTTTAACAGGGCATAGACGTTTCTACGTGCATTAATATCATTTTTTTGTTCGGATGCTCAATTTTATACAGTAAAACTATCTGAGAACAAAATACAGGGAATGAATACTTCACTGAAAAAAATATTGTGTCATTTTTTACCAAAACAAAATTTTATATTTAAAATTAAAATTGCAAATAAACCCATTTTTCAATCTTTTTTTATATTTTTGCAACAAAAACCTATAGAGAAAAGAGAATTTTTGAATGTAATTGCATGATGGAAAACTTATTGATAAATTTTTTTTCTAACGATAACTTTGTACATGTTTCTAAATTTCAATCTAATTCACGGTGTGTTTGGTAGAACAATTTTATTCGAAAAAATTGGCATCGCTAAAACTTCAGCATGTGATAGAATGGGCTTTTCCTTCTCATTTGAAAGTAAAATTAAAATATTCTGTCGGGGGCTCCAGAACAACTTTTTATTTTAAAGTTTTTTGTTTGAAAACTTAGGTTTTTCAATGAAACTGGTTCACATTTTTGCCCCTAGGTAGTACTTTAGACATTCAAATATTACCATGTAACGAGTACATATATGCCGGTAGATTGTCTGCAATGTTGTATACAAATAGTATACCAGTATAGTTTAGTTTATTATTGTTTAGGTTATAAAATGAATGTTAAATGAATAATGAATATGGAATAAATAATTTCAAAATAACTTAATAGATTTGGTCGAGTATTAATTCGACACAAATCTTTAATTGGGATTACCGCATACTACGCATCCATATAGCATAGGACTTGGCATAAAAAATAAGCAAGTGAGTTCCTAGCATTCGTCTACCAATGAGACTGCTACCGACGCACCCGCTGATACGATGAAGATTTGCTACCGATTGAGGCCACTGACCCTTACGCAATGTGCCAGGGGAAAGATTCTTTTTCGCTCTGTCATGTGGGAGGGAAGCGGCTTGGTACGATTAAAACTGTCCGTTAGAAAAAGATGACCCTTGCTGCAATTTGGGATTTCGTGCATTTGAACACGATTTTCAAGAACTTCGCTAAGCAAGTTCCGGTACGAAGATTACCAAATGCCCGGTTAATCTGAGGATTCCCAATGCTAGATTTCTCACTTTGATCTGACTAGTGGAAGAGGCAGGAGTTGTCCGTTTCTAAAATTCGTGCCGTGGTGTGTTTAAAAAGGTAGCAAAGTGACATGAACATTCCTTAACAGTTTGCTAAAACGTTACGTTTCCTTTCCCAAACAGCTAGGTAGAATCCCATTCAGTGGCAGTCAGTGTAGGCAGTGTCGTGTGCGTATTTGTTTGATTAAAGGAAAGCCTCGTGTTCTCGTCCTACATGCAAAGTGCTTATTCTCTGGTTTGTGTGCGGTGCTATTTTTCTCGCAGATTTGCAACGGTCAAACGCCCAACACACCACACCATACCGCTAGCGACAGCTTCTGACCCCACCGTCAGCTCTTAGAGTTTCCCGGCGGTACACGTGGCCGGAAGAGGGTCGCTGACGTCATCAACGCGCCCTTGGCAGGGCAGACCAGCCGACACGCTACGATCGGCAACCAACATCATCTACGTTTTCGGTTGCGACCGTAATTTGCGGCGTCCGTACCACGTCGAGCGAATCTGGGGTGACGACTTCGGCACAGGTTCCAGGTGAAGACAGACAGCAGAAAAACAGCTCCGTCGTCACCCGCAGAATGCAGTAAGCACCACGTAACAAAATGGTAGTGAGTAAAATAAATGCACGTTTTCCGTTTTGTGATTGTCCATGCGCATGTGACCAAAACAGGGCCGCTACCCTAAGTAAAAAGCGAGCCTTTCGTAGTACCGGCCGCTTGCATACAGCAGGCCGAGAAAAAGCACACAAAGAGAACACACGAGGCACGAAAATAGACGCCACACAGTGATCACAATAATATGTAGGAGATAGACAATGGGAAAGGGAAAGGAAAGGGCATGAGATTAGGCATAGTAGATGAATGAACAAAGTGGTATGTGTTAGGTTGGAAAAATAAAAATTGTAAAAGCTCATGTGAAACTTTGAAACTGTACAAATGCATCCCGGAACAACTTTGTCTCGTTTTCAGATGCACCAATAATGCATTAGATTTACCTTACGTGAAATAGTCTTAGTTCGTTGTGCTGGTTTTTTCATGTCGTCGGTTTTCGTCTAATTATTTTTTGGTAGTTTGCTGTTTACTGGAGAGGTTGACTCCGAGAACAACCCGGAACAAATTCCAATTCTTTCATTTTGTCAGTCTTTAGTGGGATTTGTAGACTTTGCCAGTGATGAGAAAACCCGTGGCGACGGACATTGTATTTGAAGGTACGGACATCCTGACTGCAGTTTAGGTCTTTAGGTCGAGTACATCGGACACGTTTTGAGTCAGCTAGCTCGCTTCCCTTCCCGTATTAGGGATAAATAGAACCTTCCCTTGAAAGGTCTCAGGCCGGGCAAACCTTCATCTGGTGGGTGGTCTCTCAATTAGAGAGTGGCGCTTAAATCACCCACTTAACAGCGGGGAGCGGTTCGACTGGCCAGTTACAACTAAAAGTGAAAATCTGATGGACAATATCATTGTGTACAACTTTGTAGAAAACTACATCGCGATCTAAAACCGCCAGAGAAAGCTATTAAATGTTTATCAAAGTTTCTAGATTCGCACGGGGCCTATTGATTAAGAAGCTTTTGTTCCAAAAACATTTTTATTTGTAAAAAATGGATTGCCATATTCTAACAGTGTGCTCAGAAGAACCTGATTGCTAGCAAAGTTCCACCTGCGTAAAAAACATAATTCCACCGTTTTATGCGCACCAATGATATTTTAGGAGTATGGAGATATAGAGAAGAGTAGATAAAATTTGAACGAAATTAAGACTCTTTTGAAAGATGCTGGGTAATGCAGCAAAATGAAATTGTTTTTTCTGTCACAGATATATTTGTTTCTTCTTTTTTCCTTCACTCATTTTGGAGTATGCTTGATGTAATCTTGAATCGACCTTTTTGCTCGTTAGCATCTGGGATATATTTGGCCTAAATTTTAACTTTATATTTGATCAAACTTGATTAGATAATTAGTCATTTGATTTGTTTTCGATTGAGAATCCTGATTGACAGTTTCATGAAGGATAGAAAAATAATTCGATGAGATTTATGTTCAAGTTGGTTAACTTTTGGGAATCGCTGCACACTGAACAGAAATCGCAATAGTAAATGAGAAATGAAGGTTTTGCCTATTGTACGAAGGTAGCGATCTCAATATAATAGTAGATATAGAAAGTATCACCTTTACGCGAAAGACGTGTTGCTGTTAATATTTTCAGATTCTGAACTGAACTGGCAACTCTGTCTTCTTGATATGTTGTCTTTACTTTTATCCCATATTATGAGGGAAATCTTCAATAAACAGACTTGAATTACTTTGAGAATTTACTGAATGTGTGGTCCAGCCTGATATTTTCTTGTTCGTTTTCTGTTGTGAGCCGTCTACAACGAGTAACGACTCCGGAATTTCTTCTTAAAGGAAATTATGAAACATGGCTTTGTTTTTTTCTAAGATTATGTGAAGTGTGTTCGATGTGGAAATAAAATTTGAGGACAAGCAAAAATCTGCATCTATAAATTCTGATGAAATGAATCTACTCCAAAAGATAACAAACATGGATCCAAAACTCGAAAAGCTTTTTTGCTTTTTCAATCATCTTTCTTTTAATGTAGATAGAGACAAACAGGATTCTCGTCCCAAAATTGCAATAAAATCCGTCGTTTATTACAATGACACGAACTGTCTACTTTAGTTCATTCAAATATAAAGCTTTGAATTTTAGCCAATTGTATTTTACCAGGCAGGATAGGATCAGGAAGAAGGGTACTTCTAGTTTACATTAGCTATACCCTAGAGCGAGAAAAGAAATGAAAAAGGCATAATAAAATCCGTTACTACTTTAATCAACATCTTGAAAAGGTATAAGATTATCGAATAAATTTGGTCAACACCTTTCCACACCTCCTTGTTCATAAAGTGTCATTTTTGCCCAAGGCCCGGAGAAATCTATTTTTCTGCTGAGAACGGCACTTGGAAAAATTTAAATTTATCTGAATTTACTGTTCATTTAGACACAACATTTTTTTGTAAGCCCTTTTTAATCGACTTCTTAATCCATAGGCCCCGCGCACACTTAAATACTGGTAAAATTTTAATAACTTTCTCGGATAATTTTATATCGATTTATAGCATTCTACGAAGTTGTAGAAAATGAAATTGTTCATCAGAATCTCTCTTTTAGTATTTTTTGAATGTCTATAGTACCAATTAGTAGCAAAAAATGCGAATTAATTTCATTAAAACACTTAAGTTTTTAATCAAAAAACTTTAAAATAAAAAGTTGTCTAGACCTCCCGACAGAATATTTAAATTTTACTTTCAAATGAAAGGGAAAAGTCCATTCTTTCATATCCCGAAGTTTCACGGATGCCGGTTTTTTTTAAATAAAGTTGTTCGACAAAGATACCGTGAATTGATATACAAAATACAATTCTAAGTATCATTTTAAATCAAAATGCATTTAGCAAAAATCTTCCAAAATGCGATAGTTTTCGAGATATTTGGAATTTTACTCCAACAATAACAATTAATGACCTTTTTTTAAAAGTTATCTCATTACCCTATCATAACATGAAAATTTCATAATTCCTACTATTTGCAGACAAAAATGCAATTTTATTTTTGAATATGATTCTAAACGCAATTTCAAATCGATATGCTCATAAAAAAAATCTGTAATGATGTAAGTTCTCGAGATATTTTAAATTTTGTTATAACAAAGCAATTATTTTTTATTGGGACCTTTTCATAACTTATTCGCGTTTCTCCTTCAAAAGGAATAGTTTTTCCAAAAAATCTACAACATTTCCTGTAAATTTCTCTTTGACATCAAGGCGATATTGTAAACCACTTGAAAGGTACATGAAAACAACCAACATATGATTCAACTACATAGTTTAATCATCAGACCCTACGGTTGAATAATAATAATTTGATTGTTTTTGTGTAGCTTTCAAATGGTTTACAATACCGCCTTGACGACAAAGAGAAAGTTATCTTCTAAAAAATCTGTTGTTGTTGTTGTTGTTGTTGACGAATAACTTACGAAGAGGTCATAATAAAACAAAATAATTGTGTTATTAAAACAAATTAAAACATTTGAGAAAATTTTTGCTATGAGCGTTTCGATTTAAAATTACCTTCAGAATCATATTCAAAAATAAAATTGTGTTTTTGATTGCAAATAGTATAAATCATAAAAATATGTCAAAAGTTGTTGTTAGGAAAACTTTTTTATAAAAAGCTTCTCCATGATCCAAATTCATAGAAAAAGTTTTTTTCACGTCTTTAAAATGATAAATTTTATATTTTTGACATTTTATGATGGGGTAACGCGAATAAATTTTTAAAAGGGCATAATTACATGAATTGTTTTTGTTGGAACAAAATTCCAAATATCTCTAAAACTATCGCATTTTGGAAAATTTTTGTTAAATGCATTTTGATTTAAAATGATATTTAGAGTTATATTCTGTAACAAAATTACAGTTTTGTATGTCAATTAGTATCAGAGTCAAAAATATGTATCAAGTTATTGTTAGATTTTTTACCAATAAGTTCTCCATCATGAAATTACATTCAAAATGTTTCATTTCCCTTTAGGTTTTTGTTGACAAAATATAAAAAAAATTAAAAAATGGGTTTTTTGCGATTTAAATTTTTAATATTAATTTTTTGTTTTTGTAAAAATGACCCAATATTTTTTTCAGTGCATATTTTTTCATTTCCTATAACTCGGTCTCAGGAAGTTTTGTTGTATAAAATAGAGTAATCGACCAAAAATTATTAGAAATAATGCACGTAGAAACGTCACAGCCCTTTTGAAAAATTGCTCTTGTATCAAAATATTGCAATTGCTAGAAAAAAAAATCATGGAGTTTCATAAACCGAACACAAGTATAAAGTTTCGTTCTAATCGACGATGGTTATATTTTGCGGTCTGCCGGTTTTCCATGGAATTCCTGAGGAAATACCGCAAATTATGTTTTTCCCAGAGACGTTCTACAAACAAAACTTCGTCACCGAGTCGTTTGTCGATATTTTTGCATAGAAAAATTACAGAAAGGTACTGAAATGATGAATTATAATATATAAAAGTTTTGATAGATTTGCTTCACGCAAAGTTCTAAAAAATCGTAAAAAAGTGTTTTTTTTATGCTGAAACCCTTAGCAGACACCCCCCCCCCTCCCTTAAACACGGCAAAATCGCAACTCGTTCATAGTTTTTACCTTTCTGAACATTCGGCGAAATTTACGTGTGACTGGATTCTATTACTTATAACTCCGGAACTAGTAATTCGATTCAACTGAAATTCCGTAGCAATAAATGGGGATATTATATCTTTCATTTTTTTGTAATAATCGGCTCAACAATCTCTGAGAAACATGTGTGAATTTAATTCGGAACTTAGTCACCTTCTAGTATCTTTCGGAACTCTCCTTGGTGGTCAATGTGGACAAAGAGGCTTTGATGGGCAATTCATGATCTGAAACAGCAATTTCAAGCAATTTAGAACCCATTTCAATTGTTTTTTTGCCTTTCTCATATAGAAAGGTTATGCAATCACTCTGAAAATTGTTAACCTAATCCCGGCACAGACTCAGATCGTCGAGATCATAAAATTTCCAAGTGTATGTATGTATGTGTGTATGTGGAAAAAATGTCACCTCTGTTTCTCAGAGATGGCTGGACCGATTTGCACAAACTCAGTGGCAATCAGTGATCTGGACGTGCGAATCGAAGCAATTTGATGATAATTTCAAAAGTTTTTAGCCTTTGAAGTATTACGATTGTACCGATTTATATGGGAACCAGTGTAACCTTACTAACCAACCTGTAACTCCGGAACCAAGAGTCAGAACCGAATTAAATTCAGCAGCAGTTAATAGGATTACTGTATCTTTCATTTGAAATCAAGTTTGTAAAAATCGGTCAAATATTCGTTGGGGAATAGGTGTGACATTTGCTTAGGAACTTGGCGAGATCCCCGGGGCATCATGAACGATCATAGGTGGCCAATGTGGTCAAAGCTGCTTTGATTGATCCAGACCCGCAAACTAGAGTAATGTTGCACCCTTTTTAATATGTTTCACATCATTTGGACATCTTGGTTGTAACAGTTTATATGGGAATTTGCTGCGTGACCGCACTTTTCAACCCGTAACTCCGGAACCTGAAGTCGGATCAAGTAAAAATTCAATAGTAGCTAATGGGAGCGTTATACCTTTCAGATGAAACTAAATTTGTGGAAATCGGTTAACCCATTTTTGAGAAAATTGTGTGAGTTTAAATGAAACATACATTGTGTATGTGTACACGCAGACTTTTTCTGATCTCGGCGAACTGAATCAAATGGTATATGACTCTCGGTCCTCAGAGCCTCTTTAAAAGTCGATTTTTACAGTAATTGCATAGCCTTTCTTTATATAAGAAAGGCAACAAGATATCAAGATAACGTGTAAATAAATTACTAATATCTTAAAATGAAATCACACAACTCGTGACAAAAATATCAAAATTGTGACTAGGATCCTGAAATCATGAACATAAATCACTATTCGTGACTAAAATATCACGAAAATGTAAATAGAAGTTACGAAAATCGTGGCTAACATCCTGCAATCATGAACATAAATCACGCTACGCTGACAGAAAAATGCAATAGCCATCTCACGAATAAAATTGCTCGCGATATACACACACACACACATACACACACACACACACACACACATATATATATATATATATATATATATATATATATATATATATATATATATATATATATATATATATATATATATATATATATATATATATATATATATATATATATATATATATATATATATATATATATATATATATATATATATATATATATATATATATATATATATATATATATATATATATATATATATATATATATATATACGGCGCGAGCTACCTTTTAGTCACGGTTCCCATAAATCGCTCTGTTAACGAAATCGTGATCTTTGTTTCATGAATTCATGAACGGATTTTGCACCTGTAGCCCGTTAACCACATAGGATTACGATAATTCAAAATACGACTAATTGAGCCGCATGGTAAAGCTATCGGATCAAAAAATCTTATTTTCCTGTCTCGAGCAAAACATTTCACAACACCCGCAAGAAGTGCAAATGCATACATGGTTCATAATTTCCTGTTCACAATAAACAACAAATAAAAAAAGAATTTCCCTTGACCTGGAACCTCAGAAGCACCCGCCTCACGGATTCAATAGAAACAAATTGTAATTTTTACTTTATTAGCATCACTTGGTTGCTTCGGTTCGCCGCAGAGAAGCATACTCCTCCCCGTCAACCTACGACCACCAGATAGATCCGATGTATTATCGCCTTGCCTGTCGGCATGCTCCCTTTCCACCCGCTACCAATCAAACTGCTCTGACCCCGGTCTGCTGATTCAATAGCGGATTGATGACCATAGCCAATATAAATCGAGAATTGGTCTCGTGCGCACATTTGCCCCATCATCTGCAATTTCGCAGTTTTCCGCTGAAGACGATGATGGCGGTTAATGATTATCACGTCCAACTCGGCTATGATCGATGTTTACTAGCTACACGCCGTGGCACTTGGCCTGGCCGAGGTGACCGCGATAAAAGTGTAATTTCAATCTAATTCCATACTATTCCAGTGGATGCGGCAAAGGGGCGTTTCTTTCTGTCCCCGGGGCTTACATATGGTATGTATATCTGAACGTACAACATCTTTTGTTCGGCGGATGAAATCAGACTGCTGAACGAACTGAGTTGAGAAGTTTTGCCTTTTCATGACGAAGCGACGCCAGCCTGTTTCAATTATTCCCTATCGATTACATTGAGGCTGCTTCTCTGGAAGAGTACTCCATGATGATTAGGGTCAGACTCGGAATGTGATATTATTACAGGGTACCGCTAAGAGCCAATTATCTATTGTAAGGTAGCGGCTACTGTTCGTGTAGGTTTACATTGCTATATTTTGAAGGAAATCGATCAAGGAGTCTAGGAAAATTATTTTTGACGGCATTGCTGTCCTTTTTTTATTTTAAAAGTAAAATTGCCATAAAGGGTGTCCCACATCAAATTGCATCACAGAAGAAACGATATAGAAAAAACCAATGGAAGTAGTTTAGAGTGTATTATTTACATTGTATTTTTATTGCCACCACTCTTTCAAAAATTGTGTCACCCGAAAAGCAACATCGCGAACTGATTTTGCGCAAGCACCTGAAAAATCCTCAATTCTCTCATTGGGACATAGGAAAACAACTTGGAATCGTGAGGAGAGTCATTTGATTAAACGTTACTACCAAGCACTGAGCATCGAACGGAAGGAGATATGCGGTCAGAATGGATGCTCTATTAGCGATCAGGATCACAAGCGTTTAAGCTAGGGTGACCATTTCAGACGAGTTAAAAACCAGGACAGTCGAAAGGCCCCCCGCTACGTCTTATTCGACCTTGCCCTTTCCGCGTGTTTTCGGCGGTTAAAAAGTTCTGGGGTCTGGGGGGATGAGCTTTTTCGGATATACACAAAGGCAGTTCTTGCTACACCACCATCAGCAAACGTTTAATGCTGAGATGATCGGTGCAGGACCGGCGAGGAGTTTTCAGTACTAAAAACACGACATTGACGTAAATCAGAAACATCAGCGATCCCAAGTAGCTTCCCTGCGCTATGTCTTACAATCTCCAATGACAACTATTATCTCTCGATTTGAGAGCTACAAAACCTACCGTTGTTACCAAAATTTTCTCTGTTTAATCGATTGTTATATGAAAACTGGCGGATAGCTTGGTATAAATAATATCAGTTTGAGCCAGAAAAAATTGAAATCTCTGCGTGAACTTCAAAGAAAACAAAATTTAATTCATGCCCGTCACGATGAATGAAATATTTGGTTCGTTTCCCTCGTCATTTGTTCTCCCGACACAGCGTATTCAGGTTCGGACATGTTCAGTTTCAGAAACAAACTGAATTCTGTTTCCATTCTACCTATGAGAGGGATTATTGAGCAAAACTGCACCAGATATAGATTATGCAGTTCACTTATGCTCGAAAATGTAGAAGATGCCAGCTTCTGCCTTCAAACTGTCCATATGAAAACAAATAAATGCTTTGGTTGGTAAAGGAATTTATATTTCCTCTGCACTCAATTCCAATCTGCATGAAGTTTCAGTCAGTTGGAAAGTTAATGAATGAGGGAGGCGGTGAATCTGAATTCTGGTTTAGGTAAATACAAGCAGAAAGCGCGACATTCCATACTCCCTGTTATGTAGGATGCTAGACTAGGCGGTTAGTCGCTGTTCAGCGTCCAGGCGTGAAGGCATGTTAATCGTCTATTATCTATTTCATTTATTTGACACGCCTCAATGCATTACCTGAGCCGTGGATCTTTAAATATCAATGTGTAAATAAAAATAAATAAATCGAATTGGGGGTAGGCGTAGCATAGTTGGTAAATCGATTGCCTTGTACGCAGCGCACCTGGGTTCAAGCCCCGACCACGCACATAGAGTTAGATATTTTCATAAGAGATTTTTCGAACCCGAAGAGGCGAATGATCTTAAGGTTAAAACCTCTATAGTCGAAATAAAAAAATCGAATTTTATTGTATATTCATCGGACATTGTGTACGCGCTTTGTTCCTTAGCGTAAAGATCTTATTTCTTATTGAAGATCGATTTATTTCACTGCCTCTTGTTGCTTGTGGATCACTTAGTCCGCTTTCTCTCGGTTTATCGTTTTCGTTCATGCTTTGCTCGCTGTTAATGTTGTATGGGCTTTCACGATTACCTGGTTTGAGTTGTTTGTGGGGCCTACGGGACACGATAGCGTATCCGTATTCTTTGTTATTTTCTTCATTATCGGTGGTGTTAGCAGTTTATTTATTTATTTATTTATAAAAAATGGGAAGTAGTGGGCGCATCACAATGATCGCGCACGCTGTGCGTAGGTTCTGTTGTTCCAGTATTCGTTGGTACCTGAGCTGCAACTCCAGTGGTTTGTGATTTAGTTGATGTTGATGAAGGGCTGTGTGATGGGTATGCTTGCAGTTGATATTGTTTCGTTAGAGGTTTGTTTACATAGTTTCTCGTAGTGTTTCTTCTTGTATAACAACGTAGGGCACGCAGGGGTCTGTCCTTCATACGTGCACAGCGTGATTTGAGATTTGGTCACGCGTTTTGCTTTGAATTGAAAGTTCAGATATGACGGAATAGGTTGCGTCACTCGCATTTTCACGAAACAAACACCGTTGGAAATAACTAGAAAAATTTTCTCCTGGTTAACTTAAAGGATTCCATCTTACGTATTGCGATTAATAGTACTCAGGTGTAGATCGTGCAGACGCATATCAATCATACCATTGTCAATATAAACGGGTATCTTGGTCCTAACATTATCATGCTCAACGACGTATTGCATGTTGTCTTCCATAGTGTAGCTTTTCGTTATGGCCAAAGTTTTAATCGTTATCAGTAACGAGTATGGTGGGCTTGTATAACGACGAATTCCGTTAGTCTGAACTGCATTTGCAAATTTGCTGTTGAATTTTGCTGTTGAGTTTCAAACATCTTGAAATGAATGATCGATATCACACCGATGAAAGTAACGGTGCTTTATTGTTCACACTGGCTTGGTACGAATTTTATTATTCGATTACTTTGATTGTTTAAAATACTGGCATGGTACATATAGGCAGCAGAATTGAAAGACGGATAGGTATTACAGTGCCCAGAAAAATGATGAATTTTTGAAAACTCAATCGGCCCGTCCCTGAGTCGATTCCTAGTCCCACCAGGAGTACTTGTTCCAAATTTGAAGCAAATCGGACAAGTCTAGCTACCGGACCAACGTGCCTGAAGTTTATATGGGATTTTTCGACAATTTACATGGAGAAAACCCACTAACTCCCATTTTCGCCGCTAGGTGGCACTGTATGCATAGTATTATCACTGTAAGTGAAAATAAGAAAGATCATTTAATTGCCTACAACTTTCTCGAAGACTGCTAGTGAATCCGGTTTTTTTTTAAAGAATTTATAAAACTTTTAACGAAGTAATGTCCGAGTCAGTTTTGCGCGGGGCCCAGCAGCGCATGGTTGTGTGTCGGTACTCGAGTCACCCCAACTATACATTTTTATGAGATAATGGGTAGGTTTAGCTGAATAGTATGTTCAGAAGAATTATAGTACATAATACGAGTTAAGTTTTGGTTAGAAAATTTTAGTTCCACCTGTGACATAGAAGTGAGATAGAGTATCGAGATGTTGGGAGAAATTATTTAGAAATGCTTGTTCTACAACTTTGTGGAAGACACCTAATCTCTATCTCTTTCCGCTGAAAAGTTAGTGTTGGCGCCCTCTATGCGGTAAAATGTGGGACTAAAATTTTCTAACCAAAGCATGATTCGTATTACTTAGTATAAATCTTCTGAACATACTATTGACCTAAACCTAACTATTATTTCACAAAAATGTTTCGTTCGTGTGAATCAAGTACTGATACAAAACCATGCACTGCTAGGCCCCATGCAAAACTGACTCAGACATCACTTCGTTAAAAGTTTAATAACTTCTTTTAACAAAGCCGGATTCACTAGCAGTCTTCGAGAAAGTTGTAGGCAATTGAATGATCTTTCTTATTTTCACTTACAGTGATAATACTATGCATACAGTGTCACCTAGCGGCGAAAATGTGAGTTAGTGGGTTTTCTCCATGTAAATTGTCGAAAAATCCCATATAAACTTCAGGCACGTTGGTCCGGTAGCTAGACTTGTCCGATTTGCTTCAAATTTGGAACAAGTACTCCTGGTGGGACCAGGAATCGACTCAGGCATGGGCCGATAGGGGTCATTTTTTCCTGTCACTCTATTAGGGTATTCAAGAGCGAATCAGTTATAAACTTAGAACGTAAAACTAGGAATAGGCAGGCTCATATGGACATGATCGAAAGGAAATGTGAAGAATTCTTTGCCTTCTGCTAAGTAGGAGTTGGGCGTTGTACCCAAGTCTACCGCGTGGTCTATGGTAGAACATAACTCATCATCATGTTTTACTGTCGACGCCGGCGACTTGGGTATAACGCCCAACTCCTACTTAGCAGAAGGCAAAGAATTCTTCACATTTCCTTTCATTCATGTCCATATGAGCCTGCCTAGTTTCCCGTTCTAAGTTTATGACTGATTCGCTCTACAATACCTATCCGTCTTTCAATTTCATTGCTTTTGTTTCTCTTAGTCTCAAATTTGCCGAAAATAGCCAACAAAATCGATACAGTAGAACCTTGCGGCAATTAAATCATAGTAACATGTATGACGTTTTGTTTGTCGCATTCCGATGGAGGATGAGTATACGTTGCAGTTATGGTTGCGGTCGGTCCACCCAAAACGTACCCGGTAAGATTCGCTTACATTAATGCAATAAATACGAGCGAAAATTGCTAGCGTTCTGGTAATGTGCGAAAATTGCAAGAAGCTTTCTTGCATGCAATGCAAGAAACAGAAAATGCGAATTTTGCCTATGTATTAGCGATGTATGTGTATTGGTGACCAATATGAGTTAGAAAAAAGACTGTTGGCATTGAAAAATGAACCCCGCACAAACAGATCGCTAAGCAATTCTTTATCCACCCAACCATACTATCAGATAGTAATAAGTGGATAAAAATCATATATAAACTATTGGATGATTTCACGATTAATGAAAAAAGAAAACACGCAGCCAGATTTGAACTCACGTCTTTGCGCATCATAGCGCTAACTATAAGCACTGATATGTCCTTACACATGAGAACAGCACGTTAAAACTCGTACAATCGTCACATTCGCAATTTGATGCTGTCTCGTGTGTAATGAATAAACCACAAAACTGCATTTGATGATGTTGGTGAGGAATGAATAAAAAGTAGACAGAAAATAAAAACTCGCCGTGCGTTGCTATACCAACCAGCATAGGCACGTGAATGTGGTGGTAATCCTTCGACAGTGTGTTGAAGAAACGTATGTACGTATAGAGAGAGATGAAGTGATTTTATATGCTTGCAACAATTGCAAGCGGCTTTAACTGCAACATTGCAAGCGATGCTAACATTATTTGCAAGTGATTGTCGCTTGCAATTATTGCAAGAGATTTTTGTTTTGGGTGTCCTAACTGCGATCTAGAGCATAGTGAAAAGCGAAGACTGAATAAATATAAATATATTAGGCTTCCAGGAGAAAAACCAGGATAAATCAAGCATTTTCCTCGACTTCCCAGGACACCAGGACAGTCAATGCAAAGCCAGGACATGTCCTGGGAAACCAGGACGTATGGTCACCCTATTTAAGCAGAATCCCTGCGCTTCGGTCAGGGATGTAGCAAAAAACTACAAGGGGCAGCCCTATGGGGTTGCATGAACTGTCGACGTAGGACTATACTACTTAATGTAAAATATTTATTTTCTTAGTACATTTAAAGTAATAATAAATCAAAAATATTTCTTACGTATAGTTTAAGCACAACCAATCAACATCGAATGTTTCATATTGAATCAAATCTTCTTAATTTTCAGATCATTTCATTTGTAGTAGGTGATTGAATCCGATTAACGGCTTTGTAGTATTACCTATTAGCAGAATCAAAATAGGATAGGCTGAGTGGAAATGAATCAATGAATTGATCGAACGTAAATAATAAACTTTCGTTGTGTTCCGATCGATCCGCGTAAATTTGTTGACAAGAAAATCGGCGGTAAAACATGATGATGAGTTATGTTCTACCATACACAGCAAAAAAAATATGAAAATTAACTTAAGTGTATTTCATGATATCGCAGAAAAACTATTCGTGTAATTATGTTTCACGAATAAATTTACGCTATATATCATGTACATAAAATGACCCCTGAAAATCATGCAAATCTGTATGTTCCTCTGGAAATTTATATTATTCTGCTCGAGACCTGCGCGCTATTCATTCAACTTTCAGATAAAATATCTTATTTTTACACGATTTTATACGAAACGGTGTTGAGCAGAGAGAAAAATTAACTGCGTCATACACATACATGCACGAGCCGCAACTCAATGCGCTTGGATCGTCCACGCTCAAGCGAAGCTTATGTACGCCACTTTGCAGTCACGTTGTTATGTGTCGCTTTAGCCTAGGTCGTAAGGGGGTGTGACTGATGAGTCAATGATTGTCGGTTCAAGTCTTTGATGTTATTTAACGGATTTTTTTTTGATGTCGGTATCGTCACCAATACATACGTAAGTTATTTATAGTACGATTTGTGGCCAATGTAAACTTAATCACTCGCATAATTTTACACTATTGGTCGCGTTCCCTTTATGTGCAGTATAGTTAGCATAATTTTACACGATTTTTTTTATCTGTGTAGACCATGCGGTAGACTCGGGTGCAACGCCCAACTCCTACTTAGCAGAAGGCAAAAAATTCTTCACATTTCCTTTCGATCATGTCCATATGAGCCTGCCTAGTCCTAGTTTTCCGTTCTAAGTTTATAACTTATTCGCTCTAGAATACCTATCCGTTTTTCAATTTCATTGCTTTCGTTTCTCTTAGTCTCAAATTTGCCGAAAATAGCCAACAAAATCGATACAGTAATACTAAACCTCGTATTCATGAAACTATTTGTATTTTCTAAAACCAGTTCGCCCCGAATATATACATGGCGTAACATTAGAATGTTTGTTTGGGTTACTGTTGTTGTTCACTGGACACGTTTAATGTTTGTTGTGATTCTTGTTCATGATTTGGGAATAAACAGTCGACAGTCAAACGTTGTTCATGATTTCAAGAGCTTATTCGCGATTCTTGTGAATTCTCATGACGTTAGCGGGATTAAAGTTCATGATTTCAAGATCTTGGTCGCAATCTTTGTAATTTCTGTTTATGTTATCGTGATTTTTTTATATCTACTGCTCGTTCCTATTACTGGTAGCTAGCAGCTGGGTATTTCATAAAAAAGTGCATGGAACAAAAATGATTTCACTAATAATACTCCAACTTTTGTGATAGAGTTCACGTAAAAATTTCATTACCATGTTGCATGAAATTATATATGATTGGGGATATCTTCTAAATATCACAAGCACGCAAATAGATACTAGATAGATCGTAAATCATGTACTAGGAATCATGAACCAGTTTACGAATACATGAAACTGTTTCACGAGCACGGATATTGGATCGTGATCAATATATTAGGGATCATGAATTAGTTCTCAAAGATTATTCATGAATAAAATTCCGAATTTCGTGAAATAGTTCACGAAAAAATAGCCAGATTTTGTGAATTATTGTTCCTATAACTATGAAAAAATCATGAGTCATCCTTTGGTTTTATGAATAATGTTCATAAAGTTGTGAGCTAGTTCTTGGCGAAAACCGTGACTGAAGTTCACAAAACAAAATCAAATATTTCCACTAATGAATGCGTTATGCCGGCGTTACTGAATGGAAATTGAACATAATTATAAAAGCCATGATTTTTGATCATGGTCCTGTTTTCTTAACGTAATAACGTGATTGTTCCAGAATTCATGGCACTTTATTCACGATTTTGGGAACAATTTTTTTTCTGTGTAGCCTCTCATTCTGCTACTATCAACAGATCGTCGCCGGTCTATGGAACAAATGTCATCAATACACTTAGACTTGCGTGGAGGCATGAAATGGGAGACTTGTGAGAACTATGATAGCTCACCGTTTGATGACCAGTGATAAAAAAGAATGTTGCAGTTGAAGAAATCTATGTAGTTCAGGAGCTATCAAGTGGTATCGCCGCACCAAACGATTGTTCAATATCCAGTTTGATCATGACAGAAAAGATTCAGCTGAAAATAAAACCAGTTTTGCGTACATAAAAATAACAAATATTTATCATTAACTGGTCTTATTGTTAATCAATTTTAATATTCCTAAGTTAATCAGGTGATTTGAATCACAATTTGATTCAATATATGTCTCGCATTTTTTATAAATTTACAACTGAGCAGTTATACTTAAATTCAACAGCACCCATTCCGGTGATGATTTATCAATGCCCTCTCATTTATTATGTACATCTTTTCGTGCAGTGTTCAGTGCACGCACTGCACCATTTGGCGTAACTTTAATTTTAGAACATTTCGAATGAAAATTAAATCGTAATTTAGCTACCGAACGGTGAAACGACAGCAGCAAATGATGAATGGAACCGAGGGGTCCCCCAACGACCATGCAGCAAACCGAAGAAAACCTTCAATTACCGTAGGCATCCTTCTCGCATCCTTCTCCTCCGATCTCCGAGCCTCATTCTGTCTTAAGATTGCCTCAGGGGTGCATCGAAATTTATCGTCTGACATAGCTGGGGGCTGTAATTATTATGCTACTGCTGCTGCTGCTGCTGCAACTTCGAGCACTTCTCCGCTGATTGTACGCGGACGAGCCAGTAGCTTCTGTTTTGCTGCCAGTCCACGGTTCATTCCACCTTCCGTCATTCGCCTCTTCCGTTCGATGGGAGCCCCCCACCGTTGAACAATGCATCCTGCTTCGACAGCCAACCAGGACAGGACGATCTTATGCGCGACTTATGAAAATCGGTCTGGCCTGGCGCGTACTTAATAACAATTTTCAATAATTTCCTTTCCACCCTCTTTGCCTCTTCTTGGACCGGTCGATTAACTACCGGACCGTATACACTTTTGCTGCGATTCGGTTCCGTTCGATATGATGCGATTCGATCAACACCAGCCGGGCACATCCGAGACGGAAAAAGCTCCACAATGGACCAAAACAACCAGTAGCTGGAAAACACTTGCAGCAATATATCTGATAATCATCGGGCATTGTGCGTTGCCCGTAGTGGCACGGAGGGAAATAGTTTGGGTTTTATATGTGCGACGTATTATTTGGTGACACAACTGTTGATAATCTAAAATTCTATTTTCCTACTCAAGGGAAGAAATTAGTTTACGATCACTTTGTGTGTGATGGGCGCTTCGACTTCGTCTCTTCAGTATCTGGCAGATGACTAAGGCACCAGACTGACGCTAGTCCAACATTGGAAACACTACTTGTGAATACACTAAACAAGCGATTCTTAACCTTTTTCATCACTGACCGTACCGAAATCACCTTGGGGTTTTGCGGACCTCCATGGCCTTACGTCGATTTTTAGATTTATTTTTGTTATATTTGACATGACCTGATGCATTAGCATTAGCATAGCTTTCATGTTTTTATATTATGTAAAAATAGAAGAATAACACAAAGTTACTGCGGAGGGTCTTGTGGATGCAGCTTGTTGCTGCGTGTTGAGAACCATTTTTTGGCGGTAATGTATTAGCTGTGTTGTCCACCACAATTTTGAAGTCATTTCCTTCCTCTCGCGTTATCGTTCACGTTCAGGTCTTGATCGGTACAGCTTTCATAATGTTTGAAGTCGAAAGTTCTTATTTGCTTCTTGTTCTTACGAGTCTCTGTCGTAAATCCGTGTTTATCGACATTTATTGTGCTGGTTGTTGGTTTGGAGAAACTAGAACAATCGTTGTTGTATCATTTTCGGTACAAGAAGTTAGTTTCTGAAACTGAATAGTTATATTAGTCCTGAATTTTAATTTAGAATTGTTCATCCAGCAACCGCACCAATGCCCTCAACCATTTCCCTCCGTGCCACGCACAGATTGTTTATGTCTGCGGAAACCAGCAGCGGACCAAGCACGGGAAAAGGGTTGCAATTTAGCTTCTTCTCCTCCCTCTTTTGCGATTGCAGAATACGCTTCATTCATTCATCATCTTGCGCGGACTTCTTGGACCTGGTCGTGATTCTGGATCCTCTCGTTGTCCACCATCGTCACACTGCGCCCGCTGCTGGACGGAGACCCCATTCGAATGTGTCTGCCGGATGATAATAAAGTGCGCGCATGGACCCGTTGGTTGTTGGTTGGACGTTTCTGTGATCGAATTGTGCTGCATCGTTTCTTACGTGGTTTATCATCTTTTTTTTCCGCTGCTGCTGGTCTGCCTGTTCGGGAAGGGGACCGAGCAGTGTACACCACGAGGGGTTGGCAATCTCATTTTTACAAACATGTAATACACGTTGTTGCCTCTGGACAGACGGTGCACCGAATGACGACAGCGTATCTTCGATCAACCGATCTTCTTCGAACCATACAACACCACATCTTCACTCGTCGTCGTCGTCGTCATCACCTCCACCATCATCATCGCCATCGTTGTCAGTGTAATCATCGTCGTCATCATCCTCATCTGCTCGCTGCTACTGCATGTTTTGTTTGTTGCGTAAAGGAAAGGCGCTGAATCGATGGTAATAAAATTCGAATTACTCTGAAATTAACGTTTCTTATCATCTGAGGTCATCGTTTTTTGCTTCTATCGTGCGAGTTCTGCAGTAGCGTTCTGGACTGTGTTCCTGTTATGTTCCGAACGAAATGGTATGTTTTAACATTATAAGAAATTTTAGTACACCAGGTAATATTGACAAGCAAATGAATGAGCTTGACGGAGTCGGATGCAAGCAATCTAGCAAATAAATTAATGCATGAATTTTGAAATAAATTTATTTTCGGAGAGTAATCTGTTTTAGCTTCCTTTTCTTGTTTTTTGTTTATTTGACACGGCTGCGTTAACATAACGGAGCCGCGGGTCCTTTTTTTTAATTTTTGCAATATATAAAAATTAAAAGTTAGTTTTCAAAATGCCTGTTGGCGCAGCTTAATGCCTAGCAGTGCATGGTTGTGTATCTGTACTCGATTCGCATGAAATAAATATTTTTGTGAAATAATGGTTAGGTTTAGCTCAATAGCATGATCAGATGAATTATAGTAAATAATACGAGTTAAATTTTAGGTAAAACATTTTTGTTCCACCTGTTACTGCATAGAAGGCGCCAACACTAACTTTTCAACGAAGAAAGATGGAAATTAGGTGTCTTCTACAAAGTTGTAGAACAGGTATTTTGCAGTAATTCTTCCGAACATTCCAACATTCTATCTTTCTACTACGAAAAGTTATTGTAGGCGCCCTCTATGCGGTCACAGGTGGAACTAAAATTTTCTAACAAAAACATAACTCGTGGTATGTACTACAGATCTTCAGAACATAGTATTCAGCTAAATCTAACCATTATTGCACAAAAATGTGTAGTTCGTGCACCCAGGCAAAACACATCTTGAAATTCATAATATCGATCGTATGTTATCAAGAAAAGTTACAAAAATATGTTTTCATACGATTATTATGTGAAACATAAGACTTGTATGATATTCATAACATTACAATATGAATTACATACGTCATTCGTTCCGAATTCATACGAGCATCTTATGATCGGCATAAGCTATTACGCAAGAGAATATGCAGAACACTTTCTTGTGAAAAAATCGAAGATGGCGCAGCGTTTTGTGGAGGAAAGCGTGTTGATAGAAAATTTTCTGGAGGAGGCGTCAACAGCTAGTTTGAATCTTTTGAAAGGTAAGCAATTACCAAAAGTAAATAAAATCTATAGATAATTGCAAAGATAATTAATAAGCTTTCAATTTCAGAGGTCGGAATTGGCACTGTAGAACTGATAACTATTGGCAAGACAAAGTTTTTCGCAGCACTTGCAAAAATAGCTACATATTCAGACATCATCCAGTTGTGGAATTGGGTTGAAAACTGGCGTCAAAGAAATGTAAGTTTTATTAAAAATTGTTTAATAGACGCACGTAGTTTATTATCGCAGTCAAACAAGCATAAAAAGGTATTGCTATTTGAAATGGGTTACCATTTATCTACCGTAACCGAAGCAACATTCATACAGTAACAGTTACTGAACATGGCCAGAGTGATATGATCTAAAATATAAAACGTCATAGCACCAATAATTAAATAACAATTCACATATTTACAGCAACTAGAAAACGTGTCTGCGATTAACGTGGATTCCACGTTTCCCAATTCTGTCACACAATCGGTAGCAGCACATATTCATGATAATGTGACGGATTCGAACCAGACTGCATATAGCTTCAAACAAGATGTGAGCTCAGTTACGGACATCGGAACGCAGTCAGAAACTGGAACCCGAATCGTTGCTCCCGAGGATACTCACTGCGCGACTGCGCAAAAGATTTTTAAAAAAAAGCTCTTGAACATTCAAATCTTCGAGAACCGACTACTTGCAAGGTAATTTCAATGATTCCTAACAACGTAGCGTCGTTCTTATTAGTAGCCTTGTAGTATTCTAATAATAATTGTGTAATGTCAACAGCAACCAACACTTTCACTCCCGAACGATCAAGTTTTTAACGCAGAAACCAAAGTGCAAGCGAACGGTTCAACGCTTTCTCAAACTGCAGAATCGCACGAGGATACGGAAGAAGAATGTGAACAGTTTGAACATAAAAATCACAACTTGACAAATAACGCAGGACCGGTAACAACAAATGTTCACTAGGACACTTGCAACTTACTGATTGTTATATTCTCTGCAGCATCCGCTATCATTACTTACACCAGACGCTTTGGAAAACCTGCTGGTACAGACGGTTTACGGAAAGCAATTGCTACAGCATGCTAAATCGCATACACTTTCAGTTTCCGGGAGAAAATTTGTAGTTGATACCGTTGCCCGTCACCATCTTTCTTACAACCGCAAAGCTTCTGCAGAAGTGATTCGTGAGTACAGCGTTGTGATCACTGCGAATCGAAGGTAATTTTTACAATAGATTTGTCGCAATACTATAATTATAATAAACATCAACTAAGTTTTGGTTATATTGATGACATTTTAAAAATACCAATAGGACATTTATTTCATACCGAGAAGAAGCGGTAATCCTGGAGGAAAATTATATAGTCGTATAAACTATATTAAACAATCATAGAGTAGACGTGATCGTGAGGAAGTGGAAAACGTGTCAACTGGGTTGAACGTCAACGTGCTACCGATCGTTGTAGAAAACGCACTTTCCTGGCTAGAATTGAATAATTTTCCCTGGACCAGTGTGCTGACTCAGTGGGAAATAAGTTTTCCAGGCAGAAAGCAGTCGCTACGGAAGTTTTGCAAGTCCTCGAAGTTAATAGCTATCTATCCACATTTGAGCGAGGCTTACGGCTACCAATTGGTAAGTGCGTTGTTGCACCTTAAATGGCACATACAAAAATGCAAATATTTTTAGTTGGATATTGATTACCGATTGTTGTGTCTTGGAGATCCGAGCGAAGGATGTAAATGTTGGACTGACTTGTTTAAACCAATAGCAAAGTACGTTGCTAAACACGCTAGAGATCCATCGTCAAAGGACTTAATTTATTCACTCGAAAATGAGGAGTTGTCAACAAGTAAGTTTGGACGACTAATCGAAAGGATAATGAATATACACACCATTATTCTGAGCGGCGTGTTATTTCACTCAACGTGACTTTCCTCGGCCCATCTTGAGGGTCAACTTGATCGACGTGAGAGTTCTAGTTAATATTAAATGGTCCTCTCACGTAACCCGAGATGACTATTCAGAATCGGGCGAGGACAGTAGTGTGCATGGAGGTGAGATTTAACACTTCACGCGCAGAATTGAGGATAATAAACGTATTCAAAGTAATGGGGTATTCTTCGCAATAGTCAAAACACAAATATACGAAGCAACCATATTTTTTACAGATTCTCGATTGTTGTGCATTCTTCTGGCGCTGAATACAGTGCTGGTTCCGGTTAAAGCAGCGCAGGGATTCAAACCAACGGTGGCCACCGCGCAATCTGATACGTTTCTGCTGGTGGTCAGCCGAGAAAAAGCACTAGAGGAAATACAAAAGTCACTTTTGGTATATGAAGAACAGCGAGTTCCAATTCCACCAAAACTCGTAGTCCTGGGAGAAAATCTGTCCTCAGTAACGGGAGAGTGTCTTGTTCTATATAAGAACATCGAATATAAATTAAACAGCATCGCGCGAGGTATTGACGTGTTAGTAAAACTACTGATTGTGCTAGGGTTGCCTGCCTCTAAGCTGTCTATCTAAGTTGGTATGGTTGTTCATTATCAAATATGTTTACCGAGTTGAGCCTGATAACGGTGGTTACTTATGCTTAAGCAAACTGATCGAATTCCTAAATAATCAGCCATGATGATTACATGTTGTATTGAAGAATGCACACGATTATTTCAAACTGCAGATGAATTGTTGGAGCATGTTAAGAAAATTCATAGACCCCCAGCAGAATTTCTTTATAAATGCACATTTCCTGGATGCATTCAAATTTTTTCTAAAATTTATGGATTTAAAAGGCATTTGAAAAACCATTCTTTTGGAGTGTTTGATAATGTGCTGACAAACGAAAATATAGAAAACGATGAAGCCTTAATAAGTGTTCCTCCTAAAACAAAGAAAACACAGCCGAATACAATAAACACTCTAAACAATTTTAAGTTCGAACAAAATTTAATAAACATACAAAAATCTGCAGTTGAGTTTACATTAAATATGCATAAAAGACCAAATTTTTCAAGACGTGATGTGAAAGATATACAAGACGCAACAAAAAAGCATTATATAAAAACAGTAGAAAATATCGAAGCTCTGCCTATAATTATCGAGAATCCTGAAGTCAAATACCAATTCGGGAAATATCTAACTCAATTAAAAACCAGTTTCGACTTCATTGACACAGAATATAAACTATTTGAACATCTCCAGAATCTTGGTATTTTACGGCTTCCAAAAATACTAACTTTGGAGAACAACGAATTGAAGCAAACCACAACAATTGAATTTCGAAAATCTTGTATAGTATTAAATCCAATAGAGTATCAAGTTCGATCATTTTTTGAAACAGACGGTATACTAGAAAAAACCATCGAGCATACAAAAGCATTAGAAAAATCAACACATATCGAGCATTTCGTGAATGGGGAAGTTTGGAAAACTATAAAAGCGAAATATGAACAAGATAAGTCAAGTTATGTTATACCTCTGTGGTTATATGCTGATGAGTTCGAAGTGAATGACCCATAGAGTTCTCATAGTAAGATAGATGTTATTTGTGGAATATACTACAATTTTCCAACTATCCCTGATCAATACAAATCACGTTTGTGCAATATATTTGTCGCCGAAGCTATCAGAAAGATCTTCTTATGAAATTTGAAAGCGTATCTTAAGAAAAACATAGCAAACCGGTTTAAAAACCTTCACACCGTTTCATAAGATAATCTTATGGTTTACATATGAATTTCATGTGGCTAAAAAGCATAGGATATTCTTATGAAATTCGCTCTATTTTTTGCCTGAGTGTGGGAATTGAGTACTGATACACAACTATGCACTTTTAGGCCCCATGGAAAACTGACTCAGACATCACCTCGTTAAAATTTTAATAACTTCTTTGAACCCTTCGGAAGTCGCGCTTATGGTCTACTGAACGGGCAACCGCTGGTGCCCAAAGACGATTTCGTTTGATTTTCAAAGCAGCGTGCACTCAGTGCACTAGCGCGACTACCGGAAGGTTAACAAAGCCGACTAGATTGACTAGCAGTCTTCGACAAAGTTGTAGACAATTAAATTACCTTTCTTATTTTGACGTGATAATATGATGCATACAGTGCCAGCTATAGTGGCGGGTTTTCTCCATGTAAATTGTAGGAAAATCCCATACAAACTTCAAACATGTTGGTCCGGTAGCTAGACTTGTCCGATTCTCTTCAAATTTGGAACAAGTACCTCCTAGTGGGACCAGCAATCGAGGTGGGCAGATTGAGTTTTTCAAAAATGCATTATTTTTCTGAGCAGTCTAGTATCTACCTAGCGAGTGAGATTGTTCCAATCTCATTTCACGACACTAGACACGAGCACGTTCCTTCATCACAGAATCGTCAGTGTAACAGACTACTTGCGTTTATTGTTGCCCCTCCATATAGCCAGACCACCACTCATGTCGAAAGGGAATCTTCACATGGAATGTCCTATAAGAAAAACTACATGCGAGTGTAATATCGCTGGGAACCGGAACACAGTTAGAGATGCTAGGGTAAAAGTTTCTTTAAGTGGCATTAGTGCCGGATTCAATTTCTTCATACTTCGACATGAATCTTTGAATATAATCCGTGCTAGTATGAGGTTCCAATTTCTGTTAGATCAAGGTCCATGTAGATCCACGTGATTTTTGTTTGGACGTTTCCATATTCGACAGCATGTTGCATGTTGCTCTTCGTTACAAAGATTTCTGTCTCGGCTAAGGAGTTGAACATTATTAGTACTACTTGTCTCGTATTATGTAGCTGTATGTGTGAAGCTTCTGTAAGAACAAGTTCCATTTTCACCTTGATCAACTCTTTCGACCTCGCGCACTGTAAGTCCAAGACAAGTCTGCGAAAAGTCAATTGCGATTGTGTTCGCTCGTAATGGGCATAATTCATTTTGTTGTTCCTAGTGAAACGCACTACTGCACAACTAGGTAGACTAAAATGAGTATATTTTTTCAGTTGATGACATCATGCATCTTCTACAGCTAATTTTTGCTTTACATCACTTCATTTTCTAATAGAGCATTTTCCCAATTTTCTTAATTTTAAAACTAATTATCATTATGGATTCCTATAGGTTTCTCCAATTTGGCTTTATAAATAAATACGATTTAGAATTTTTTGAGAAATTTCAATTTTTACATTTCTTATAAAAGAAATGTATAGAATTCGCTCAAACTTTCAAGATTTTTTCCGAGGCCCGGAGGGCCGAGTCTTATATACCAATCGACTCAGCTCGACGATTTGGGACAATGTCTGTGTGTGTGTGTGTGTGTGTCTGTGTGTGTGTGTATGTAACGGACAAATTCTCATTCGTGTTTCTCAGCAATGGCTGAACCGATCTTATCCAAACCAATTTTAAATGAAAGAACTAAAAAACAGTATGAACGCTATTAATTTGTTTTTGATTCTGATGTTTAGTTTCCAAGATATGAATGTTTGAATGCGCAAAAATGGCGTTTTTTGCAGTTTTTTTGAATTATCTGCCGAAATTGACAATATAGATTAACAATTTATATGTTTTTAGACAGCTTTAACGAATACCTTTCGAACAAGCTATAGATTGTTGAAATCGGACTATTATCAAAAGAGATATTTAACATTAAATGCGGACGAAAGATTTTTATCATTTCCCATAGCCAGAAATATGACCAAAAACATGTAATCTATTATTAACGACAAAACGGCTTATTTTAGGTCAATAGTATCTTCGGAGAATTTAATGGAGGCAATATGCCCTTTCTTTTGGTATTGTGCTTTTGCTGATTAATCCCCCTATGAGTGAGATATTTTCACAAATTTTTTTGGAAGTGATTATATCGAAATGATGCCTTCAGCAAATTTGTAGCTCTTACTTTTGCGAATAACTTTACTGAAGACTTCAAATATCTATTTTGAATACTTTAAAAGTTATGGCTTGTTGTTTGTTGATTACTCTTTGTCGCCTATTTATTGTTCAATATAGTAATAATCCATTGAAATAAGCCAAACATTATTTCGATAAAACGAATTTTGTATTTCATTTTACTATCTACAACCGCTAGAAATAATCACCGAACACTTCCAAGTTGTCTGGAAGGAACTTGATAACTTATCAGTACAAAAATGTTCATTTGTGCGAACCTTCTGACTGTAATTTTTCCAACTTATAACCATCGGATCGATCTGAAACATATCGGAAAATGAAAAGCGAAATAAATAACTCCAAGCAACGGCGTAGCCAAGAGAAGGTTTTGGGGTTTAACACCATACAACCCCCCTCCCCCCTCCACCACACCCAAAAAAAATATTGGATTGAAGTTGAAAATTTATTGATGCAGACTGATTTAATTCAATATTACAATAACAATTATCTGATCCGTAGATTGATAACCTGTTGTTGTAAACATCATAAGAACTTTTGATAAATTGTCGGAATGGGGTCCTGATATGTAACTGATCTCTTGGTCTTGATTTCACAGTTATCTAATAGCATCAATATCAAATTTCTGCCTGAAAACATTCCAATAGAAAATTCCAGAGTTCTGTAATCAATCATAATCCTCAGATTTATTTTCAAATTGATCTCGTTTTTGTAGAGATGTACTGTAATAAGGGTCTTTATTTAATAGGAAGCGAAGTTAAAATTGATTTAATGTCTATGAAACATAGAACTGCTCACCAAAAAATGCATTACTTTCAACATTTGCTAAAAATGTTTTTGCCTTTATCATTCACTCTAAAATTCGTCGATCTAATCCCGACCGGGAGGGCCGAGTGTCATATGCTAATCGACTCAGTTCGTCGAGATCGGAAAATGTCTGTGTGTGTATGCATGTCTGTATGTATGTGTGAGTATGTGTGTATGTGGAAAAAAAATATGACCTCTGTTAATCAGAGATGGCTGGATCGATTTGCACAAAGTTAGTCTCAAATGAAAGGTACAACCTTCCCATCGGCTGTAATTGATTTTTTTTATTGATTGGACTTCCGGATCCGGAGTTACGAGTTGAAGAGTGCAATCACACAGCAAATTCCAATATAAACTGAAATGAAAAATTTTCAAAATCAAATTTGTATTTTTGATGCCAAATGACATTATAATGCATGAAACATTGAGATTTGATGTAAACTCGAAAAAATTACGTTTGACAAAAATTGATTTTTTTGGACTTTGGTACTTTTTTGCTTGTTACTATTTTCTGAAAAATTAATTCTGCATAATTTTAAAATTTCAAAAATTACGGTTTCGGAATTATGCCGTTTAGACATTAAGATCGATTTTCACCAAACCCCCACCAATTGTAAAATTGGTATTGTAAAAAAACGTAAGGGCGATACTTCAATGCTGATAGGTGGGACCAAAAAAGTAAACAATCGCCAAAGGGACTATATACTATATATACAATCATTTTGTCAATTTCAATAGCAAACACAAATTTTAATTTAATAATTTCAAATACTTCATGAAGTTTTAGGTTTCGATCACTGAATCATGCAATCTAGGATGTAAAAAACACAATAGTTCTTAAATAGGAAATAAAACCAAGTCTAAAAATATGCACTGTTGATTTTCTTTGAATGGTGGGTTTTTTCAAGAAAAAGCGTTGATTTCTTAATTCTCAGTCGCGTTGGAAATTTGAGTAAAGTATAAACTTTAAATCGATTAAAACAAATCGATTTTTTTTTGGTTCAGTACAATATACATAACCCCTTTAGAAAAATCAGTTTTCCCACCACAATGCATTGATTGAGGAATTTAGATATTTTATTAACAGAGCATTAGCAATAATTCGTTTGTATGTCTATTTTATGGGCCATTTTTTCGCCTTCCCATTGATTTGGTTTGAGATTTCTAGCACTGATGTTGTCCTATGCTGATTTGAGTGATTCTCTGAGTCCTGCCACTATCCCATGTAGTATGTGTTATCAAAAACATCGCGAAGCATCAAGTTCTAAATGTTCTCAAACGATATAATATCCGAAGAGAGTGATAAGAGTTATAAGAAATGTCTCATCACACTGTTAGGTGGATTAATAACGTTTTTGTAATAGATCTCAGTAAATTATAAATACATATATGTATAATTTCATTTTTATGTTACTATGTTATTAATTGCCGCAAGGTTCTACTGTATCGTATGTGTTACGAATTTTTATAATAGTGGCGATGAAAGCCGCGTCTGTGCAGGGAAAAGGGATTATTTAATATTTACATACAGAGAAGATTAGTTTTGTGTAACTTGCAGGAGGCGTATTCTATCTTCAAAAATACTTATCCGGATATTAAAATAAGATTTTCCATGTTCGCTATATGACCCTTTAGAACCACCTGGATGTTTATTGAAGTGGAATTTCTAACCAAAGATGACGCCCGGTAAAACTATTTTGAACGCGAGGGTCTGTAATATCTGAATTTTTTCTACGTGGTTAATGGACTACCCCCAGGTTGAAACGAATGTTACACCCAGCTTGTAAGTAAATCATAGATTTCTTCATTCACAGCTGCTGTGACTCGCTGGAAGTGTACCATACACCATGAACTACCATGCGGTTACATCGTTCAAAAATATGTTTGGAGATGTGGTGTAGAATTGAATGATCTTTCAAATAAAAATATAAAAGTATGGAGTATTCAAGGACCCTCGCAGTGAAAATCAAGGAAAAACCATTTAATGCGTATTTTGTTCACACAGAACTCAATTTTATTAAAGTAATAATTTTTTCTTGAAACTACACTTAAATACCTTTCATTTGATCTCCAACCAATGGAAATCGGTTCAGTGGTTCGAAAGTTATGAATTTTAAAAAAATCAACTTTTGAAAAATGACGATTTTTGAACCCGTCTAATATGGAAAGGGACACCCTAATGACGAAATAAAAAAAATGTATCTAATATTTTTCGGTAAGGAACGATTCTACCAAATATTGCAGAATTCTGAGAGATCGTATAACTTTTTTTATGGAATTGCTGTTATAGTAGTACATATTACGGAATCAAATACAATGTACATTAGAGTGCCCAGAAAAAACAATGAATTTTCGAAAACTCAATCGGCCCACCCCTGAGTCGATTCCTAGTCCCACCAGGAGTGCTTGCTCCAAATTTGAAGCAGATCGGACATGTTTAGCTACCGGACCAACGCGCCTGAAGTTTGTATGGAATTTTTCGACAATTTACATGAAGAAAACCTACTAACTCACATGTTCGCCGCTAGGTGGCACTGTATACATCGTATTATTACTGTAACTAGAAATAAGAAAGATAATTTAATTGTCTACAACTTTTTCGAAGGCTGCTAGTCAATCCGGCTATGTTAAAAGAAGTTATTAAACTTTTAACGAAGTGATGTCTGAGTCAGTTTTGCATGGGGCCTAGCAGTGCATGGTTGTGTATCAGTCAGTGGTGCAAATTTTTATTTTCAAATGCCAACTTTCGGCTCAATCAAACCCAACCATGATTCAAATTCAAAGCCTCCCTTAATCATTCACTTTCAAGTTGGCGGGATTTTCATAACCAAACCGTACGTCTTCATTTCAAGTTGATGCCTTTTCATTCAACAACCAAATGTGTCATCTGCTCTGTAGTTTAGGTTCAATGTTGACATATTTTGCGTTTTTAAACTTACACGAACAGTAAGAAGTACGTTCAGAGTAGTTTTGCTTGAAAAACCTAATCAATATCCCAGTACAGAGATATTCACAGGGTCAATGAAATCGAAAATGAAAGGAAAATGATTGAGCAGCTCGGCTGTTTGAATGAATGATGCAAATGAAAAACTGCGAATTGAACATAGTAGGGCATGATTTGATTTTTGTTCTTCCTTCAAGTTCAAAACAACCTGGTGAAAATTTGCAGTTCTGGTATCAGTACTCGACTCCCACCAACTATACATTTTTGTGAAATACTCGTTAGGTTTAGCTCAATAGTATGTTCAGAAGAATTATAGTAAGTAACACGAGTCATGTTTCGGTTAGAACATTTTAGTTCCACCTGTTACCGCATAGAGGGCGCCAACTCTATTTTTTCTTAGAAGTGAGATAGAATATCGAGATGTTCAGAAGAATTATTGCGAAATGCCTGTTCTACAACTTTGTCGAAAATACCCAATCTCTATTTCTCTCCGTTGAATAGTTAGTGTTGGCGCCCTCTGTGCGGTAAAATGTGGAACTAAAATTTTCTAACCAAAACATGACTCGTGTTACTTACTATAATTCTTCTGAACATACTATTGACCTAAACCTAACGATTATTTCATAAAAATGTTTGGTTCGTGTAAATCGAGTACTGATACACAACCATGCTTTGCTAGGCCCCATGCAAAACTAACTCAGACATCACTTCGTTAAAAGTTTAATAACTTCTTTTAACAAAGCCGGATTTAATAGCAGTCTTTGACAAAGTTGTAGACAATTAAATTATATTTCTTATTTTTACTTACAGTGATAATACGATGCACACAGTGCCACCTAGCGGCGAAAATTCTAGTTAGTGGGTTTTCTTCATGTAAATTGTCGAAAGATCCCATACAAACTTCACGCACGTTGGTCCGGCAGCTAGACTTGTCCGATTTGCTTCAAATTTGGAGCAAATACTCCTGGTGGGACTAGGAATCGATTCAGGCATGGGCCGATATGGGTCATTTTTTTCCTGTCACTCTAATGTACATGCATATATTAACGATCAGACAGTGTAAAAAACCTGTTTTAATCCACCTAGCGGTGCAATTGTGCCTTTCTCATTTCTCTAAACTATGGCACGGAGGCTTTTTATGTTCAACATAATTGTGGAAATGACCATTACATTCTTAGTACACTTTGTACTTATACACAATGGCATGCCAGCCACGAACTTGATGAGCTACGTGTCGACGGTGAAACACTTGAAACAAAAAAATATCATTCTCCATTAGCCTAATCAGCATTAGATCAATGTTATCTGCTTGCTAACTCATTTTGTCATGCGGGGCTGGGTATGTGAAGAGGGCGAAAGTCCCATGAACGAACGACTCCCCAGCTTAAATTGGTATGCTTTGTGATATAGTGGTGGTTTAAAGATGATGGGGTTGAAAGGGAGGGGTATGAGGGCTGGATGGGGTGGTGGTCTGAGGGGTGATTGAAGGAGATTTTTAAAGGAGGGGAGTGAACAGTAGAGGGGGGTGTAACCCCTCTCCGTAAACCATCAACTACGCCCCTGTTAAAATCCAGAAACCTTATGCGAGTCGAAAAAAAAATTTGCGGGGACGGGATTAGGTTGATGTTTTTTTTTTTTTTTTTTTTTTTTTTTATTTCAATTATAGAGGTTTTAACCTTAAGGTCATTCGCCTCTTCGGGTTAGAAAAATCTCTTAGGAAAAATTTCTAACCCTATGTGCGGGGTCGGGACTCGAGCCCAGGTGCGCTGCGTACAAGGCAATTGATTTACCAATACGCTACGCCCACTCCCCATTGATGTTTTTCAGAGTGATTGCATAACCTTTCTATATGAGAAAGGCAAAAAGTGATTTCGTTCAGTACAGTGGAAGTTATTTACATTTCTAAACTGGGAAAATACCTCACCAGAAATTTTTGAAACGGGACCCCTATATTGAAACGTTAGAAATATTCTAATTCAAAATCATTATGCACAGTAAGTAAATATCCACAGTTGATCGTAAAGTGGTCCATAATAAACTTACCGGACAGGAGTATGATAAGTCGACTGGTAGAGGAAATGTGTCAGAGTTTTTCAAACATATTAAGCTGTTAAAAATAGAAAAAAAATATCTCGTGTGGCAGGCCATCTATGCCTGTAGCTTGAAGAGCGACATTCTCATCGCAACCGAGATTTTCACCCAGGAATTTCAGGTGCAAGAGTGTCTGCAGAAACGTATGTTGCTTTTCCTCAAGCAACACCATTGTTCCGCGTTGTGGTTTGGCACGATTTGGCAGCTTGCCATTACGGAAACATTCTCTAGTATGCCGCGTACAATGTCCAGGTGGAGCTCAAGGACATAAACCCATTAGAAAAGATCATAATATCCCAAAGTAGAGATCGTCATATAAATCGTTCGAATTGTTTGGTGAAATACACGAAATACTTCGCTATATTTACAAACGATGTTTCGTAATATATACGAATAAAATTCGGTATTTTGTTTCGCTTATTTCATCAAATTACTATCATAAGGGGTTAAGGGTTTTATAAATTTCTGCAAAGAGACAAATGTAATTTCTTCTGAAATCCAAACATACCATCTAATATAGAAATCCAATCAAGGAGGAAAGGTACATGCCAACGTCTGAAAGCCTGGAGAAAGTTTGGATTACGGGTACCGATATGAGTTTATTGCTAGCTTAACAGTCTGGAAACGTTAGAGCGAGTAAAGGCGCTTTACCCTAGGCTTATTATCCAGGGTAAAGCACCTTTACTCGGAGTAAATACCTCTGCCCCATCCCCAAGGGCCAAAGGAGTGACATTAATCTTCTTAGCCAAGTCACTCCCAACGATATATCCCAATCCCCTATAAACTGAAACGATCGGTACGGTTGTCCTCGTTTCTTCCTCATTCAAGATTCAAAACGATTCGTTAGTTAAATTATTCATTAAATAAATAAATTAATTGCCGTATAGTTCTGAAACACCTTTTAACCCAACTCTGCACAGTAGGCCTGGCCGTTTTAATATTTGCGACATATTACACATAATATGCTTCAAATATTAATGTTGACAAGAAAAACACTAAAGAATAACAGGGGTGTTTTCCAGGATGCTTTTCAATACTGGCTGTGTAAGGGTTAGAATAGAATAGAATAGAATAGAAAAAGCTTAACAGTCTGGAAACGAATGCAGTCACTGCGTTTATTATTCTTCCTAACTTCGTGTGACACATGGATGTTGTGAGTGTTATGCAAAACTGATTCGAGTAACGCAAAGCGCGTACACATCATTTATTAAATCGATTCGTTATCAACCCATGAAATGCATTTTGCTGAGTAGTAGTGTCATTATAGTACACAAATGTGATGAGCACCTTGAAATCAAATCGATTTAGCGTTGCCCTGAATTTCAACAAACAAACAATTTACGGGATTCAAGTTTTTGCATCTAGTTTCCGTTCCTAATTATCGCATTAAACGACTACTTTATGAACAAATTAATGAATGAAACTGACACAGGAAGCCACTTTAACTTATAGGTTTAATTTAGAATTTATAGATATCCAGCGAGAAACTCTAAAAACTCCATCGCACAAGCCACAAGTTAAGAGCAAATTTTCTTTGGCTAATGATCCGATTTTCTTCTGATGATTCTTTTAACTCACAATAAAAGTGTATCATTCAGGCATTTTATTCTAATCACTTCACTTACCTTTACTCCAACTCCCATACCGGCTAGAACTGAAAGTGCCTCCTAATAACCATTACCGAGCTCTATTTCCCCCGCTTCCCAAGACGGCAGTTCCCCAGAACGCAGAGCCAGCAGGAATATTAATGAAGGTCATAACCATAATTTAATGGAACACAACATCTTTAGCCTATCTTCGCGTGGCGCGGGCGGAAGGAGAAATGTCTCAATTCTGCGCTTAGATATAGCTTTTGATCTAACCCGGTCCCCGGGATCCTATCCTGTGCGCCCGAGTGTTCAGATTTGATGATGATCACCATTACTCATCGCGTGGCTTTCCTCCTCCAACCAACCAAAACCGGGCATCAACCCAGCCCCGCAGTCAGAGACAAATGAAGACGCGGGAATCGCTTTCGGGAGGTGTTATTGTTATTATGATTTTGAATGGCTCCGGATACTTACTGGAACGCAAAACCGCTTACGGTGCGCGCGCGAGAGAGAGTGCGCGGTCGACTATGAAAGGCTAGAATTAGGAAATAAATCATTCGGATAAATAATCGCCCATTAGGACGGACCGGAGTAATTGAGCGATGGTCATTCGTTTTGCGCCGCGGCGGCGAGGGCAGATAATAAAGCCATTCGGTGTGTAATGTCCCTTCGGGCAGTTCGAGCGAAATTCCTGAATAATGGTGCAAAATTTGATTTCAGCAAATTTTGAACTCTAACGGTAATCAGCCGGCGTAAAACCGCAAACAGAAAGGCCTCCCACAGTGGGAGGGTGTAGTTTTGTTTCGGAAATTATGGATGGTTGAATAGCAGAATATCCGTTATAAAATTTGTTTCAATAACTCCACATAACTGTCACTGTATGACAAATCATACATGAACAGTATAAGATTTACACGTATTTTAAATAGTGGAATAGAGGAATAGATTCGTTACAACATTTTTTTAACTGTGCCATTTAGACCTTCCGCTTAAACGCTCCACAAGGGAATTATTATTTACACTTTTATGCTAGAAAAGATTTCTTTTCATAAATCAGTTATGGAATTTGCGCTTCGACTTCGTCTCATCAGAATCCGACTCAAACTTAGTGACAAGACTAGCGCCGGATAGACGCTAGCTCAAAAACGTAAACACTATTTGCGTTTTTGAGCACACTCCTACTGCCGTTCTACGCATACTTGTCCCATGTATATAGGGAATCCCATAGAACATGGAACAAATATGCTTATAACGGCAGCCTAGTGCTGCAAGAAACGGAGTTCTGATTAAGCTGATGAGAATTAATGAAGTTCTGGCTGTAGTAGCGCTTTCTTGAAAATAGAACTAGTTCAGTTTTCTCTGTAGATAATTCGAAAACCAGATGAAAAGCCCAAGCAGACAAATTGTCCAAGCTATCTTGCATGGGCCTTGCAAATCAACAGCTTTGTGACCTGAAGAAGAGACCACACTGTCAGCTGCCTTAGCGTTCAGCAGTCGACAAGACATTCGTCAATGCCATTCACGTAAATATTGTAGAGAAGAGGGCTTAGACATAAGCCCTAGGGAAGACCCATGTAGCTTAATCGTGATGTCGACAAATCACCATTCACAAAATGCATGTGCTTTTCAGACAATGACTTTAGCAAAAACCATGCTACTGCAGCTTCTCAGAAAGAATGTTGATAGAAACTGAGTCAAAATATTGAAAAACACTGATGCCACCTACTCTTTGTTAGCATAGGCCATTTGAATTTCAGTTGGACAATCGTTCGTCCCGTTGACTTCACGGAAGCCAAATTGTGTATTTCTAGTCTAGTCTAGTATAGACATACACAGCCAATACATGTAGGGATCCTGGAAAATTGCAGACGTTCGCCTACAATGTTTCTGGTCAATATTAATGTTTATAGCACATATCGTCGCTGTTGTGCTATCTTATGACAAACGCCATTTTGGGGTAAACTGAGTTAGATATGCCACATTACTAATCTGAGAATTCTCTACAAAATGGCGTTTTCAGAATTTTGACATTTTTCATGGTTACTGAGATATAGCGAAAAAAGTGGTGAGAAATTGTCAGTTTTTTACTTTAAATCACTGTATCTTGGGATTTGCTTAAGTTATGTAGAAGTTTTAGATATCTTTATATGTAAAAATGTCTGAGGAACACAATGGCATAATAATTTTCAAAATAAAAATACATGTATTACAAGAAATATTCAGTTTTACCTTTAAATTGGCAATATTTCATGTTTGGCAACACTGTAAATAAAAATTACTATTTTTTCTAGATTGCTTGCTCAATTTCCTTCAAAATGCATCTCACCGATTGTTTCTAGACCGAATAAAGCCGAAGATATTAATAAAAGTTAATAATTGATGCTTTTTTTTTCTATGGAAAATTTTCCATGCACAATTATGACACGCCATACAAATTTTGTCATCAATACACGCCTACGACACGTGTGAGTGCGACTTTCGTTTACATTTATAGTGAAAACTCGCAACATAGTCAACCGATCTTCGTAAAATTTGCGAGTTTAATACAGAATAGATAGAAGCATCAATTGTATTCTTTGAATTGTTTATACCATTTATAAGTTTCAAGATATTCAATCTCAAACTTTAAAAATCGTTTTTCTCGAAATATGCTAAATGGCGCTTGTCATAAGATAGCACAACAGCGACGATATGGTATATGATACAATCATTAAAGCGGCCAGGCCAACTGTGCAGCGTACCATAAATGAATGAAGATGATTCAAAATTATATACCAATCAAATTATTTATTTAATGAAGAATTTAATCAACGAATTATTTTGAACCTTGAATAAGGAAGAAACGCGGACAGCCGTACCGACCGTTTCAAATTGATAGGTTTGATAAATTGTTGGGAGTGACTTGGTCAAAAGTGTTAATGTCCTAAGTTCCTGGGATGGAATAGAGGTATTTAGGCCTGTTCTGGCTAATAAGCTTAGGTTATAGCGCCTTTGCTCGCTCTTTGAAATAATTATAGAAAAAAATTGGCGAAATCGGTTAATTAGTATTAGTGGAGGAATCAAGATAAATCCCATTCCAATTCAGTAGAATGGACTAACAATATATAATATTATAAATAATACTAGAACGAGCTCACTGGTAATGAATACCTGTCGAATCTGATACAAAACCTGACAAATCCGTCACTGCTGCTCCCGTTATGGTGCTGGCGGCACTGGCTGTAGATCGCCCGTGATCTATCGGTAACCCTGAGTCCACCTATAGACTCCAAACGCAAACCCACATTTGCGAGTGAGAAACAAAAAACCATATCCCAAATGTTTACTTGTTCTACCCGTTCGCTTTCACCGAAATACGAGTTCTTGAAAGTGGTGGTTGGTCTGTATTGGTTAAACGTACGACACTGGGTGGTATTCTCCTGATTGGTGGGATATCAATTCAACAGATTTGCCAATTTTTCGTTCCACTTTGGTGAGAATTTTTGAGGAAAAACTTCACTTTTTCTTCAAACTGGGTATTTTTGTTGCACTATTCTTTCGGTTTTTGAATGAGAGGTTGAGCCGCATCTGGAGACGACAACCCGTAATGCGGGGGAAAGGATTTTCACTTCTCACAGTTTTGAGTCTGATTTTGGGTATGAATATTTGTATATGTCACTCGCGTCAAAATCAAACAAGGAAATTTCCGCAAAGGTAATGCCGGGTTGGGATAATTCACTTCTTGTAGTTTAAGTTAACCGGGTGGCGGAATACAAATTCGATCGTCGAGATTTAATAGATTTTGCAGAAAGCTGAAAAATTTACTGAAAAAATCGACTGATCCCAACGAAAGCATGGCCTACTATCTCACGGAAGCCAAATTGTATATTTGATAATAAACCATTTGTTTTGACTCAATTGTCGAGGCGAAATAGGATCATTTTCTCGAACAAATTTCTGATACTGAACAGTATTCCAATCGGTCGATACGAGCTATGGTTAGAGGCAGGTTTTCCTGGTTTATGGATGACAATGACGCTCCCTTGTCAACAATTTAATTATGATTTTTTGGGTCATGTATACTGTATGCAGGCAGCTAAAGATTGAAAAAATCGACGGCCGGTAAATTGATAAAAAACATCGAGTAGTGCTCGCAAAAAAAACTGTTTTTCGGGTGCAAACGAGTTCAAAATTTGGGTTGGCAAAGCTATATTATCGTGCAGCATGAGGCCAATATATGTCCCATTCACTTCTGATTCAGAACTCCTAACCCTTACCTTTCCGGGGAACAGACCATCTTTAGACGTTTTTGTTTAAACTAGGGACTGGGTCAAGTTCAATTCCCAACCGCTGTCATTTCGTTCATTTCGACAGGTTGACGGTTTGAACATTCCACGCTCTCGTTAGTACTGTTTTCGTTTCGCATACGCCGGGCCGTGCTCCAAAGAGTACTCATCGATGTTTCTCTCGTTAATTCGTCAACGATCCGGCGCCATTAACTGCGTTTCTTGGCTTTCATCAAACTTTTCATTCGACTTTCCAGCACCGATTGGCCGAGGGTCGCTACCGTGGGGATCAGAGACTACCTTCCACATGCAATCTAACCTCAGCGAGGTCGAGCAGAGGGACAAATCTAAGGCGTTTGGACGCGCTGGATGGGCAGGAATCCGTATCATTTTACTCGTGTTCAAAAGGGTCATATTGAAGTTGTCGCAAAACTTTTGGATTGAAGGTAGATCGATTATCGCCATAAAGGCAACCCCATGCCATATCGTTGGTGTTAAAGTCGCCCAAAACTAGCCTCGGGGCGTGGAGAAGTTCCGCAATATCGCCAAGCCGTCGGTGGCTAACTGAGGCTCTAGGGGATATAGGTGGTAGCAACTTCAATGACTGGGGAGGTCGATTCGATGGAAAGAATAGCACTTTTTGATCCCCAAAGAGTACTTTTGAACTTAAGAGTCTTCTCGATCGAAACGAATAATATCAAAATCGTTGAAGTCTAGGTTTATTTCTGAAGTGAGCCGTGTCTCGCACAAAGCGAATGTATCGTATTTCAAATTATTTAGTAAGATTTTAAAGGAATCGATTTTCGGGATAATGCTTCTGCAATTCCACCGTAGAACAGTGATTAAATCCTTGACCTCGTTTGATGAATTAGCCATCGAAGGATACAATTGCTGAAAGGAGGGGCCATTTTGCTCCCAACATCCTCAAGATTGTTTTTACTGCGTGGAGAAAGATTAGGAGGATGCTTTTAAAAGGGACACAATATCAGCCACAAACCAGCGCTGGTTTCTTTCCCTGGCCGAAACACTTGTGGTTTTTGATGTCTCAGGAATTGCTGAGAACTCCTTTTCTGAGCTCAGGTTTCTGAGACCAGGAGCTACTTGCTTCGGTTTTGCACCAGTCCTTCCGCGAGCTGTTGTTTTTGGAGTACCTTGAAGGGACACCTTTTAACCCTTACAACGATGTTGATGAGAGTAAATTTTTCTCCTTTTTCTATTGTTTCTAGGCACAGCATAAATTGCTCCCTCCTGGGATTATCAGACCCACATTCGTCTGTAGACAAGTTACTATAGACGTTCGTTGAAACTGGTGGCCTAGCTATCTTTAGCATGTCTGCAAAAGATCTCCATGCAATGAACGCTTCAGTTTGTCCGCGTACTGTGTGTACGCGGGACATATCGGGAGATCATGTGCATTTCTCACAACGCACCTTATTGATTCAATGGAAGGCTCTGAGTCGCAGTCATTTGCAATTAGTGCAGTTCATGACCCGCGGCACAAAAAGGTCGAACTGGCAAGCGAACCTTGTCAAAGAGGAGGTAGTTAGGTAGGGCAGACCCGGCGAAGGCCTTCAGATAAGAGTTTGCGACTGACGCTGAATGCAATCGTTAGCATTCCAATTGACTTGACATTGACTGAAGTATGGAGTCTTCAAAATAGCCCATTTCGTATGTCAGCAGATCCGATTTCAAACTCGAATCGGAGACGTCCCCCTCCACTTTAACACGGTTAGCTGGTACATATACTCTGTACTTCTTCATAAAAAGTCCGTAACCAGCAATATCATTTACTGATTCAAATTATTTAACACCACCCGAAGCTGATATTGCTGTAACGACCGATAATCGCTCCACTAGAACACGAGAAATCTGCAATTGATTTAAACATTTTTTGTCTTTTGCCCGGAAAAATATTACGAATGGCCCGGTTGGGGAGGGATGGTACAAATTCATCCCGGGACTCGACTTTATTACGACATCCATCTCGCTTTGAGGCAAGTCATTATCAGGGGATGTCATTTCTGCACGGACCCATTGACCAGTACAAGATTCTATTACTGACAAGGATGGGGAATGTTATATTATAGCGCTGCTTAACTTGTATAACGGTATCCAGACGGCTTACAAGAAAAGAACGACAGCTTCACTGCTTTATTGGCCGAATAACGGTAAACGCACACTCGCGCAGAAAAATGCAAAAACCTCGACGAGGCGAAGGACGAGCTAAATGACCTTGAATATAGACCTATCGGTCCAAGAGTCATCGAACGAATGAAGGAAGGATCTTACTTATCTTCCATGCAATTGCAGTTGGTGTCGATAGGAGCATTTTAAATAACAGAAATAGAACTAAAAAGCCAACTAATTTAATTAATGCCGACATTCTTCGAAACCTGCTCTTTGCAGAAATTGCTTTTTGTGAGTATTTTACTCAAAAAAATCCATAAATCTAGTATCAGAAAATAACAAGTATTCGCCAATTTACCTTGTTGTGCGCAAATAAGCGTAATGACTTATGGTCTAAAACATATTGTAGCGAAAAAAACGAAGAAAATTCTCTGGTTGGGAATCGAATCCAAGTGAGCTGCATACAAGGCAATCGATTTACCAAGTACGCTATGCTCGGGCCCATTATTTATTTTAATTTTATGTATTTTAAGTGCTTTAATATTTTTATTTGCATAAGCTATTCTATTTATAGTATATATCTTTCTTTTTTTTTATTTTTTTACTCAATTAATTTGATTTATTTTATTTTTTTTATTCATTTGGAACAACTCATTTATTTATTTTTGGTATTAACTATATTCATTCATTATCATTATCATCGTGGCCGAATAAACCGGGTACTCCGAACCATAACAGCACATATTTTGGATTTCCAGGTAAGTCGCCCTCCAGCCTCCGTGAACATCTTCATCGATTGCACAAATCCAGCGAGGGCGAGGTCTGCCCGAAGCCGACAAGCTCTTCCAGGTTCTCTGTTGAGCATAGCTTTAGCTAGTCTCTTTCGGCATTCGGACTACATGTTCAACTCAGTGTAATCTGACGTGTTTCATCAGCACTCCAATGTCAGTATGTTTACATACTTGGCGCAGCTTATGCGTCAGCATCATTCTCTATTTTCTATTGTGCCGTCGAGCACTCGATGGTTTACTACCTTCAACGGGCATCAATTACAGAAAGCATTAGCGATATGTATAGAGCAAGTGTTGTGCGCATCTGTAGCGTACGGGATTTTAGCTGACAATTCCGATCACCATAACCGAAAACTAGTAAAACTTTAGCTCCCGTTGTTACTTGTTATAATTTTCCGTTACTAACGAGAACTAATTTATAACAGAACATGTTACGAAAATTGCGTTCTGTTATAATCTTGTTGTATTCGCCGCCAACATCGCTCTTACGTGTCACTAGTTAATGCGTCGTCAACCTCGTAACGTACCTAATCAACAGTTCGGAACCAGCATCGTTCGTACTATCTTGCTATCAACCGTTAACCACGTACTTTGGCTTGTCAGAGTTTATAGTTAGTTCGATTATCGCAGCCTCCCTTCTAAAGGGCAAAATGCCTCTTGCACTGCTCCGCGATCAACGTTAATGATGTTGAAGCCGTCTGCAAAGCGAAGAAACATGCAATCTTGTGACCGTAGTTCCTTTGCACATCAGATTTTCGTATCGCACTTTCATGCACTATATTTTATAATCGATTGGAGAGTGCATCGAGAGTGCAATTCATTTAACGTCACAAACAAGTCAGATGTCTTGGCGGCCATCTTCACACTAAATTTTGACCTAGTCAGCGGTATACGAATCAGCTTAATAAGTTTTGTCGGAAAACCATGTTCAATTACTGAACTGTTCGCCGATTTGAAAACCACGAACAGATGGTGAATCCACAAGTCGTGTTCCCGGAATTTATTCAGAATTCGTCGCATTTCGTTACGTCGTTGAGCGTCCTTCTCGAAATCCGCTATGATATTCACCGACAAAGCATTCAGCCAACGGGTACATTCTGGTAAACAGAACATTTTTTTGGTGGTATCTAACGAGGAAACAGATCGAAATGGTGAGTTAAACGAAATCAATTTTGTGAAAAAAACGCCCAGGGGCAGTATTCGAACCTGCAACCCTTGGGACAATTTTTGATTACTTTCGTTTAACATGTTTCCCCGTTAGATACTATCAAAAAAACCGAAATAAGGTATTGGCACTTGTGTCAAAACGCAACCAAATGAATTAAGTGTTTAAACAGAATACGAGATCGTACCTTGGAGGCGGCATTGAGAATGCCTCGATAGTTATTTCACTCGAGTTTGTGGTAACTCTTGAAAATAGAGCGTTTGAAAACACTCAACCAATCCGAAGGTATTTTTTCTTTCATCCAGATCAACCGATATCATAGTGGATTGTTTCGTACAGTCGGTCAGTCCCGAATTTTAGAAACTCGGCCGGGATTCCGTTTTTTTTTTTCCGACGGCCTTACCCTACAATTCCTGATCCTGGTGGTCAACTGCTTCGTATCCTTGGCCCGCCAATTATTTTTGTACACTAGGGTACTGAGGGAGTCGAAAAAATCCTCAATGGACGGCACTGGGGCAAGTTGGTCGGGTTCCTTTCTTTCGGCAACGTCTTCGTGGCGTAATGGGAAGACTTCTTGTCCGGCCAGAAGACGTACTTCCCATCCGCATGATGCTTCTTTAGGAACGGCAGAAGAATTTTCTCAAGAAACTCCTCCTGGTACACTTGTTGATTGATGGCTAGACCGTTCGGCTTGAACCACGGCTTTGAAATCCCTCTGTTCGATGTGGCGATGTACAGTATAACTTTTTTATTCAAATTTATGCTTAAACTTATATTTTACTTCGGGAGGTGTGGCCGACTTGTCGCTGGAATAGTAGCTGTCATTTCTTGGAATGTGGGTCTTCGAGAGCGGTAAGTAACTTTCGTCGTCCAGCATGAACGACGTCCCGCTGTAGTTCTTCGTCATTCACCGGAACTGCGATTTCACGATCGCCATCTGCTCGTCCGAGAAACCGACCCGTCTTCCGACCGATGCTGTCCTCCCTCTTGAGGGTTCGGTGAATCAAGGTATGGGAGCAGTTATATTTTCGGCCGGCGTCACGCAAAAAACGTTCCGAGCTTGTTGTCGAACAGCTTTTTTAACGCGTCCTTCTTCTTCTTCTTCGTCATTTTCTTCGCTCCACGCTCAGGGATGCCAGGATCCGGTAAACTGTACTCACGGGCACGTTTTCGTCTCGAAAGTGGTCTACCGTAAACTTTTTTCCACGATGACCATGGGTTTTGCTTCAAACCATAGAACACGCTCGCAGAGTTCTTACTGTTTCGACGCCATCTACGATTGAAGTTTAATTACAGAAAAGTATTGAAATCATTCTCAATTTTTATATTTTTATTGAACATCCGTTATATATATATATATATATATATATATATATATATATATATATATATATATATATATATATATATATATATATATATATATATATATATATATATATATATATATATATATATATATATATATATATATATATATATATATATATATATATATATATATATATATATATATATATATATATATATATATATATATATATATATATATATATATTAAGATTATGTGATGAAAAATCAACGATTTTAACCGTCCCCTCAATACAAATTTCTGGCTACGATTACCACTATCCAAACTTTTTGGAAAAGTTAGATCTACACAGAAGATACAAAGTAGCTACGAATTTTGAACTTCGAGAAAGAAAAATAAACACAAAAATCTAGACCTTGGAGTCATGAATGCCTGAATTTCTCCGAAGACTCGGACCATCCTATAAGTATATTGGGACATCTCTATTGTTCAAATGTACAATCTGAGAGCATTCAAGTGGCCTAAAATCAAGCGGGGAGAATCGCATTGGTACGCAAGTTGTTTTTTCAACCTTTGGCTTCCACCGCACATTTAAATCCAGGCTCCTAAGAGTGAATAGTCCTAGGTTAAAAGTATAATTTCACGCATACTTTTAACCTGGGACTATTCACTCCCACCAAGGCCTACTCCCTGGATGAAACAATGCAAGATAGCTTTCGTCAAGGAAGACCGGAAAGCAAAGGAAAATAGTGGAAATAATTGGCTTCCACATGAGCCACATGAGTTTTCTCTGAGCACGAGCCTCGTCAGTTATCTAGAGAAAATGATAGGTGAAATACCGTTCATGCCTATGAAGTGCTATAATGTAACCCCCTAGTAATACGCAAAGTGTATAATAAGGCTACATTGCTACTTCCCAATAATTGATTTCAGCACGCTTTTCTCTCGCTGCAATCATTTCACCACGAAGCGGATCGGTCCGAAGATCGTGATCGATCGCTTATCGTGGATGTATTCCTCACTACAGGACCAATCAACGTCATGCGCAGTGGACCAAAACGAGGGGGCGCAGAATGAAAAATGAGCGTTCTAAAATACTGACCCATTAACTCCCGGCTTTGTGAGGCAACAAAAAAAGCTAGAAAATCAATCGTCAATATCGCTACTCACAGAAAGCACACGAGTAGCGATCGTCCCGGAGCGATATCGAAGGTGTTGACCTAGAAGCGGCATAATTTATCATAATTTTCGTGTTCGGCTCCAAATAAGGCATCCGAGAAAAATGGTTAATTTTTCGTTCATTTCTATACACGCACAATAGCAGCAACTCGAAATATATCCCAACCCAACGTATGACCCACGCGAACCCTGTTGTCTGCTTGCAAACGAGTCAAATCTCTCTTATTAACACCATTCTTGGAATTCATGCGCTTGTGAGCCACAATAATTCCTCACGCAAATATTACCGGCTCAGACCGTGCCACCGTGGGTATGTGTTGGAAAATGACAAAATTTATATTTATTGTCCGTTTGATTGGAGTTAAAGAGCACGTTTGTCTCCTCTCTGCCGATCGGCTGGAATGGATCATGTGTTGCTGCTGTTGTCCTAAACTAGGTACATATGCTCGGTAGCCGATACATTTTAACAAGTTTCATAAAATATAGGATTAACGGGGCCTGGTTTGTGCCAAGACGGCGGAGGCAGGTTGGCTCTAAAATTGCACGGTCATAAATAAAAACACGAGCAAGTGTGATCGCTGTGGAGTGATTTCGGTCTTCGGTTCCAGCTGCTCCACATTCGGCGGCCGAGTTGAGTTGGCAAGCGAGGGTATAGGGGCGAATGGACCTCGCTAGCTAGCACTGGCTAGAGCTGATGACGATAGGAGCAGTAGCAGCTGCCGCCGGTTGATCTCGGCTAGCGCTTTTTTTGCATACCTACAGTTAGTGGTCAGAGATCAAAATATTTGTAGACCCATTGACACAAAACATAAACAAAGCGAAGCGGGTAAAAAACGGTGTGTACAAAATAGCGTTAAATTGCTCGGTTCTTCTGAAGGCTGCTAGTGGACTTCCATACTTGATACCGACTTTCTATTGATATTTTTCAACGGAGATCGTATACGTATACGTATACGTATACTATAGTGGTAGAATATTCAAATCATCAATGCGACCAAAAACAGTTAGAAGTCCATAGTGAAATTAATTGAATCGATCTCCATTGTTGCTTCATTTTGGCCACTTGATCGAACCGGGGCTGGGAGACGCCTCGAGCAAAGATTGGAAGATCATCGATGGCTCCAGAAATGTGTGGACACACGATCGCAATTCATCGCCCATACCTTCCCATCATCATCAGCTCTGTTCGACGTTACCGGTTTCCAATCTTTCCCGAAGTGTCGGGGAAAATAAACGATCAAGTGCATGAGTATACATAAATTTCGAGGATAGGAGAAAAAACATACACATACACGCCCCTGTGCCCACGGGGCACTAGGTTCCCACACCGAAAAAGAGGGATCGTCACTCGATCCAGATCTTTGTGTACACAGACAGACAGCGCTGGAGAATCGGCGCGGCGGCAGCCGGATCGAGGGGCGATGATAAATTAAAATCTAAACAATAACAGTGATTGTACTGTTTGATTAAACATCCAAGAAGGGAGCCACGGTGATGAAAAACGATCACAACACGCGCATAGTTTGGGCTTCTCGTTCGGCAGCAAACGGCTTTGCCGCTTGCCGCTGCCTAATTCCATTCTGTCTGATAATAAGCTATTGTATTCGATGCTGGGGGAGGTCCGTGGCCGGTATTGGTACAGATTTCACATTATGCGTAAATGTTTATTAACTGTGTTGTAAAAATGGTTTTTTTTGTGTTTTAGTGAAGGAAGTGCTCGGGTCAAAAATGAAAAAAATACCACACTTTGCGATTGAGTTACGAGAAGTGACGCAAATGGTATTTAGACCAATATAAACGATATGGTCTATGGCTTCTAAAATTCGGCCCATTAAAACTCTCAACAATAGGAGTAAAAGAAGCTGCTCTGTTGCCGATATTTTTAGATTCAAATGGCGGGTTCAGGCTCGTAGCCTGGATTTTTCTTCGGAAGTGAAAACAATTCCAAGGGCCTTAAAATGGATCCTCTGATAGAAAAATTTCTCTGTCCTTTCCGATTATAGAAATGTACAATCCAAACATAACACCAGTATTGGAAATAATAAAATTTCGAAGACTCAACCGGGAGTAGGATTATTGAAATTTTCTGGAATTGTTGATTGGATTTTCAAAGTATTCAATATTTCTGAACCACTAAACGACATTGAGCATGTTGTTTGGTCGTGCACTGAATATCGTAAAGCCCAACTAAAAGATTTTTACAAGTCCGAGGAAGACCAATCCATGTTCCTGTTAGAGATATCCCGGCTTACCGTGATCCTTATCTATCATTTTTTTAAACTGTCTGTCAAAATTTAATTAGATTCATCTCCTTATACTCCCATCCTAGGCTAATCATTCGCCAATTAAAATGTCTTAGAATATACAGTATTGAGTTAATATCACAAAAAATGTAAGCCAATGCACTCAAAAATTTTAGATAATTATGAAATACAAGAATCCAACACAAAAAGAAAAAATTAAAGTTATAATAATTATTATAGTGATAATTTCGGACAAATTACTGTTATGATAATAATTAAAATTTGTCTTGCGAATTTTTGTAGCATGCTATGTAAAAAAGAAACTTCGGCGTAACAAGCTTTCGTAAATGCCGTGTTAAATAAACGCATTGGAAAAAACTACTTTGTTTAATCACGGGCTTATTACGGTCGCGCGGATTGAGCGGTTGTCGTGGATTTCGCGATTTTAGCGGATTTGACGCATCGCGCAGATTTTTGACAGTGTTTTGATTTATAGGAATATCTAATAACATGTTCATTTATCACTTTGTTTGGCTATAGCGATTGAAATTTTAGTTGAGTTTATTTCAATGTGTATTGTTTACACGGTGTAGGTTTCGCTAACAATGGTGCACCCATGGCTAAAGTAGAGATAGAAGAACATAAGCGGCATATACATTTTTTGCGCACATAACCCAGAACTAGGGATGCCGCATGCACAGATTCATCTGTGTTTCACAGACTTTCAATGTTCTGCGCAAATTGTTCAAACTGCACATATTTCCACAGTTTTCTATAATGATGTACGGAATAGCACAGATTTCGCCTCAATTTTTCCAATGTTTGACGAGCACTAGCTAAAATTAAAAACGCTTTTAATCCACCTAACAGTGTGATGAGACATTTCTTATAACTCTTATCACTCTCTTCGGATATTATATCGTTTGAGAACATTTAGAGCTTGATGCTTCGTGATGTTTTTGATAACACATACTACATGGGATAGTGGCAGGACTCAGAGAATCACTCAAATCAGCATAGGACAACATCAGTGCTAGAAATCTCAAATCAAGGCAATGGGGAAGCGAAAAAATGGGCCATAAAATAGACATACAAACGAATTATTGCTAATGCTCTGTTAATAAAATATCTAAATTTCTCAATCAATGCATTGTGGTGGGAAAACTGAATTTTCCTAAAGGGGTTATATATTGTACTGAGCCAAAAAATCGATTTTTTTATTGTTTTGAAGTTTATACTTTACTCAAATTTCCAACGCGACTGAGAACTAAGAAATCTACGCTTTTCTTGAAAAGGGCGATACTAGCAGTGATACCATTCAAAGAAAATCAACAGTGAATATTTCCAGACTTGATTTTATTTCCTATTTAGGAGCTATTGTGTTTTTTTTTACATTCTTGATTGCATGATTCAGTGATCGAAACCCAAAACTTTATAAAGTATTTGAAATTATTAAATTAAAATTTGTTTTTGCTATTCAAATTGACAAAATGATAGTATCGCCCCTTTGGCGATTGTTTACCTTTTCAGTCCCACCTATCAGCATTGAAGTATCGCCCTTACGTTTTTTTACAATAACTAACGTTTTACACCACCGATTTCGTCCGGGTTTTTTCAATAGCGATCATTGTTACTATTTACAGTCGGTATCAGCATAATATTCCTAAAAATACGAAAAAAACAGTTTCGCCTCAAAACTGCTAGCAAAAAAAAGTATCGCCCTGTTTGTTTGCATGGAGCGTGGAGGGCTTAAATAAACAAACAAAATACAGTTTCGCCCGTTGTATTTTTTGCTGTATTTTAAGAAAGCAATATCGTAGAATCCAAATTTTTAGGTTAATTTGTTGCGTTTCAAAGCCCCCATTCGCATGTATGAAAAAAGCCTTATGTTTACAATTGTAAGTATCGCCCTTTTCACAAAAAAGCGTTGAAATGAAATCGCAGCTTCTGATATCACGCTATCTCTGAAGTGCATGCGTGCATAGTTCCAAATTTTACTTCGACATCGACTTTTTCTAAAGGTGACTTCCTTGATTTGGTCACTATTTATTAAAAAATCGCGGTTAAATAAAAAAAATAAAACTATTAAAAAATTTCAAATAGTTTATAATTTTCACAAACTTATTAGGTAAAATTGCTTTCGTAATATTGTGTAGGAAAAAAGCTGAAAATTTCAGTTTTTTCTCTATCTGCAACATATAAACCCTTAAGTATACCAATTAATTGGTATACGAATTGGAATAGGTTCGCCAAATTTTGGAAGAAGTCTATAGTCCCTTGAAAACTACCTAAAAATTGTTGTAGTTCGAAGCAATAAAAAATCCCCAAAAATTAAATGTACCTATTAATGTGAAACACAGTGAATAATACATACAATAAAGACCCATTTTCATCAGTCTCGTGGTGCATTTTAGGCTGACAAAATAGTGACATTGACTAAATCGGGCAATTTTTTTTCTTTATAATAAACTGAAACTGTTAAAATATTCTTCCCGTCCCTTGATGTGGTCTGATAACTATTTCTGATTATGATGAACCTTTTATTTTTGCATATTTTCATCTTCATGATAAGGAAACATGCTCAAGAAAGGATTTACTCGAATTCAGTCTTGTTCGTCTGCTAGAGCCCATCAAACATGTGTTCATATTTGGCTGATAAAATCGGGGTTTCAATTTATTACAACAAAAATGAAATGCTCATCAAAATCGATCAGGACCTGCTAGAGTCGCATCGAAATCGTCATTTTTCATAAATTTCTCTCTACATTCGGAAAGTGTTATCCTCGTTATTAATCATATTACGTTTTCGTCTCAACTCGACGCATTCCCAAAATAAAAACCTGTTTTAATCCACCTAGTGGTGCAATTGTGCTTTTCTCATTTGTCCAGACTACGATTCCATGGCTGGTTATGTTCAATACAATGGTGGAAATGAATAGTACATGTTCAGTACGATTTGCACATACATACAATGGATCAACAGCCACGATCTTGAGATACTATGTGATACTGAAACATCGCTTGAAACCAGCGGCGGATCATGAAGAAAGATCCGGGAGGTCCGGGTCCTGCCGAAAATTTTTAACATGTTAAGAAATTTTAAACTAGTTTTAATTTTAAAGTAGCAATCCCTCACTGCATACTCCCTCCGGGCCGGTATGATTGTCGATTTTTAGAGTGATTACATAACCTTTCTATATGAGAAAAGCAAAAATGTGCAAAAGTCCAAAAAAGACAATTTTTGTCAAACATTATTTTTTTCGAGTTTACATCAAATCTCAATATTTCATGCATTTTAAAGTCATTTGGCATCAAAAATACAAATTTGATTTTGCAAATGTTTCATTTCAGTTTATATGGGAATTTGATGTGTGATTGCACTCTTCAACTCGTAACTCTGGAACCGGAAGTCCAATCAATAAAAAAATCAATTGCAGCCGATGGGAAGGTTGTACCTTTAATTTGAGACTAACTTTGTGCAAATCGATCCAGCCATCTCTGAGAAACCAAGGTCACATTTTTTTCCACATACACATATACACACACATACATACACACAGACATTTTCCGATCTCGACGAACTGAGTCGATTGGCATATAACACTTGGCCCTCCGGGTCGGGATTAGATTGACGAATTTTAGAGTGTATGAGAAAGGCAAAAACATTTTTAGCAAATGTTGAAAGTTATGCATTTTTTAAATCAATTTTAACTTCGCTTCCTATTAAATAAAGACCTTTATTACAGTACATCTCTACAAAAGCGAGCTCAATTTGAAAAGAAATCTGAGGATTATGATTGATTACAGAACTCTGGAATTTTCTATTGGAATGTTTTTAGGCAGGAATTTGATATTGATGCTATTAGACAACTGTGAAATCAAGACCAATAGATCAGTTACATATCAGGACCCCATTCCGACAATTTATCAAAAGTCCTCATGATGTTTAAAACAACAGGTTATCAATCTACGGATCAGATAATTGTTATTGTAATATTGAATTAAATCAGTCTGCATCAATAAATTTTCAACTTCAATCCATTATTTTTTTTGGTTGTGGTGGGAGGGGTGAGGGGGGTTGTATGGTGTTAAACCCCAAAACCTTCTCTTGGCTACGCCGTTGCTTGGAATTATTTATTTCGCTTTTCATGTTCCGATATGTTTCAGATCGATCCGATGGTTATAAGTTAGAAAAATTGCAGTCAGAAGGTTCGTACAAATGAACATTTTTGCACTAATAAGTTATCAAGTTCCTTCCAGACAACTTGGAAGTGTTCGGTGATTATTTCTAGCGGTTGTAAATAGAAAAATGAAATACAAAATTCGTTTTATCGTAATAATGTTTGGCTTATTTCAATGGATTATTACTATATTGAACAATAAATAGGCGACAAAAGGTAATCCACAAACAACAAGCCATAACTTTTAAAGTATTCAAAATAGATAATTGAAGTCTTCAGTAAAGTTATTCGCAAAAGTAAGAGCTACAAATTTGCTGAAGGCATCATTTCGATATAATCACTTCCAAGAAAATTTATGAAAATATCTCACTCATAGGGAGATTAATCAGCAAAAGCACTATACCAAAAGAAAGGGCATATCACCTCCATTAAATTCTCCGAAGATACTATTGACCTAAAATAAGCCGTTTTGGCGTTAATAATAGATTACATGTTTTTGGTCATATTTCTGGCAATGGGAAATAATAAAAATCTTTCGTCCGCATTTAATGTTAAATATCTCTTTTTATAATAGTCCGATTTCAACAATCTATAGCTTGTTCGAAAGGTATTCGTTAAAGCTGTCTAAAAACATATAAATTGTTAATCTATATTGTCAATTTCGGCAGATAATTCAAAAAAACTGCAAAAAACGCCGTTTTTACGCATTCAAACATTCATATCTTGGAAACTAAACATCAGAATCAAAAACAAATTAATAGCGTTCATACTGTTTTTTAGTTCTTTCATTTAAAATTGGTTTGGATAAGATCGGTTCAGCCATTGCTGAGAAACACGAATGAGAATTTGTCCGTTACATACACACACACACAGACACACACACACACACACAGACATTGTCCCAAATCGTCGAGCTGAGTCGATTGGTATATAAGACTCGGCCCTCCGGGCCTCGGAAAAAATCTTGAAAGTTTGAGCGAATTCTATACATTTCTTTTATAAGAAATGTAAAACGTTTTTAATCCACCTAACAGTGTGATGAGACATTTCTTATAACTCTTATCACTCTCTTCGGATATTATATCGTTTGAGAACATTTAGAACTTGATGCTTCGCGATGTTTTTGATAACACATACTACATGGTATAGTGGCAGGACTTAGAGAATCGCTCAAATCAGCATAGGACAACATCAGTGCTAGAAATCTCAAACCAAATCAATGGGAAAGCGAAAAAATGGCCCATAAAATAGACATACCAACGAATTATTGTTAATGCTCTGTTAATATAATATCTATATTGTGGTGGGAAAACTGAATTTTCCTAAAGGGGTTATATATTGTACTGAGCCAAAAAAATCGAATTTTTTTTTGAATCGTTTCGAAGTTTATACTTTATTCAAATTTCCAACGCGACTGAGAACTAAGAAAATTTTAATGAAATCGCAGCTCCTGATATCACGCTATCTCTGAAGTTCATGCGTGCATAGTTTCAAATTTTACTTCGACATCGACTTTTTCTAAAGGTGACTTCCCAGTAGTATCCTTGATTTGAATTATTATCGCCAATCCTAATGCCAAAGAACAAATAAAAACCTCACGAAAACAAACCGTTCGGAAAAATCATCATCATTATTGCAATTTTCATTTTCACGAAACTTTTCGATAACCTTCCGTCACTTGCGTTAATGCACTGGGTGCACAGTGCTCTAAAAATCTAGCGAAATCATCTTAGGGCACCAGCGGGTCTGTAAAGAATACTTAAAATTTAATTTCTATTCCATAATTTTCAGTTCAGCAATTCGAGAGATCGTGCTCACCGCAAGCCATGAAAAATAGACTACGTTGTGAAGCGATGGTCACTATCCATTAAAAAATCACAGTTAAATAAAAAATTAAACTATTAAAAAATTTCAAATAGTTTATAATTTTCACAAACTTATTAGGAAAAATTGCTTAATAAGCTTTCGTAATATTATGTAGGAAAAAAGCTGAAAATTTCAGTATTTTCTCTATCTGCAACATATAAACCCTTAAGTATACCAATTAATTGGTATACGAATAGGAATAGGTTCGCCAAATTTTGGAAGAAGTCTATAAAATAATCCCTTGAAAACTACCTAAAAATTGTTGTAGTTCGATGCAATAAAAAAATCTCCAAAAAAGAAATGTACCTATTAATGTGAAACACAGCGAATAATACATACAATAAAGACCCATTTTTATCAGTCTAATGATGTATTTTAGGCTGACAAAATCGAGACATTGACTAAATCGGGCAATTTTTTTTCTTTATAATAAACTGAAACTGTTAAAATATTCTTCTCGTCCCTTGATGTAGTCTGATAACTATTTCTGATTATGATGAGCTTTTTATTTTCGCATATTTCGCATATCTTCATGATAAGGAAAACATGTTCAAGAAAGGATTTACTTGAATTCAGTCTTGTTCGTCTGCTAGAGCCCATCAAACATATATTCATATTTGGCTGATAAAATCGGGGTTTCAATGTGTTATAATAGATATTCAGCATTCGAAGAAGTTTCTTTTGAACGAGTGTAGAACGGGTTGGTGAAAATCGATCTTACTGTCCAAACGGAATAATTCCGAAACCGTAATTTTTGCAGTTTTAAAATTATGCAGAATTAATTTTTCAGAAAATAGTAACAGAGTTCGTGTCTTTAGCGAATTTGTTGAGACTTTATTGTAGTCATGAATATTAACCTGAGAAAATTCACCATAAATACTTCTTGGACGATATACCGTCAACGTTGTTTAACGTTTATAAAACTCATCAAAGATACTAAACCTCCGAAATTGGTGGTTTCAAGATGATGTTATCTTCACCTTAAATTACTGTTTTTGAACATTTGACCTATTCATGTAATTGGACTTTTTTTTTCGAGAGTTGTCCTACTGGAGCTGTAGAGCTAGGTTCTCGGAAGGGCTCCCCGTCAGAATCACATACTACAATTTGCAGACGAGACAGGCAATGTCGCCCAAAAAAACACTGCATTAGGCCAATTGTAGCGGGCCGTGATTCTGAATGTGATATTCATTGTACGGTTCAGGTATGTGCGGGCGTAGGGACTCGCGATCGCGTGTATCATCGCGAAGGGCTCGAACATTTGTAAGTTAACGTGCTTGATCGCGTGTGCGTTTGTATGTCGCGTGTGCTAACGTGTATGAAATTCGCGTGTATACATTCTATTTCATAACCGTGTGCCTTTCGCATATTCGCGTGTGTTCTAGAATAATCGCGCGCGGACCGTGAATCTGATACTTAATTTTTGATTTTTGGTGTACGGTTCAGATTCCAGAAGAAAATGGGTTCTTACATATCATTAGAATTCCCATTCATGTCGCCGTAGAACGCGTGGTCTAGTGGATATGAGCTTTATTTTGTTTTTTTGATTGGTCCAACTGAATGTATGGACCTAAATTGCTAGAATGAAGGCTAAAGATTTCCGGACGTGACCGATTCATGATCGCGCGCGTTTGCAGGTTCGCGTTTGAGACCGCGTTTGTAACGTCGTAAGTACTAAAACGTTCACACAATTGCCGGAGTGTTATCAAGTTTACGCGATCTCGGGCATAGGTGTGCGTAGATGATCGCGAAGGGCTTAAGCGTTCGTATGTTGACGTGTTTGTCGCGTGTGCTCGCGTGTATGTGACTTCGCGTGTATAAATTCGATTTTGAAACCCTGCGGCGCTTCTTATATTCGCGGACTGTCATTCTGATCTTTAGTTTTCAGTGTACGGATCACTTTCTGACAGAGAGCGAGAGTTACCCCATATCACTAGAGTTTCCGGTCATGTCGCCATGGAACGTTTTGTCTAGTGGATATGGGAGTTATTTTTCAATTTGATTATTTTTTTTATTAATTAACAAGGACCTAGATTGTTTGTACCGAGGATAGAGACTTCCGGACGATCCTGATTCATGATGGCGCGAGCGCGGGAGTTTGTAGGTTGACACTTGAGATCGTGTTGGTAAGTTTATGAGTGCTGAGATTTTCACCTTATCACCGGGGTGTAATCATGTTTGCGAGTTCGTAGGTTGCTTGGAAAATCGCAAGGGGCTCTAACGTTTGGGCGTGACGTGATTTTGTAACGTGTGTTCTTGAATGGTCGCGCGAACCGTGAGTCTGATAGTAAATTTTCAGTGCGCGGTTAGAATTCTGGCAGAGAGTGGGATCGTTTATATCGATAGGGTTCCCGGTCATGTCGCCATGAGACGTGTTGTCTAATAGGTATGGGCGTATTTTCTTAATTGGTCCAGCTGAAGGCATGGACCTAGGCTTCTAGGATCAAGGATAGACTTTCGGACGTGACCGAGTCGTAATCGCGTGCACGATGGCATTTTTGTAGGTTCCCGCTGAGGCCGCGTTTGAGAATGTGTGAGTGTTAAGACGTTCACTATCACCATCTTTGTTGACCCAGCTGAAGGCGGGTGTAGAATGGTAGTATAGGACTCGAAAAGAAGAAATAAAAGACAATATATGAGAGACGTAATAGATTAGATAGGTACAAGATACAGCTGAAGTTATGATCATCACATGAGACATACATTAGTACTTCAAACACTACTTATACTTGAATAGCCAATCACCACACATAGCACATCCTTTCTCAATTATCTATTTGTTACTGGTTGATTGTTGGTTATGAGCTGGCAAATAGAGGAAAGGTATAGAACAGATAAAAGGCTCATATCAGCCCTCCCGGCCTCCTCGACACACCACTATCGAGGCGTATTGTAATCAACATCTTGAAGCGGGCTTCTTATATAAATCAAATCCTCAGTAGTCATAATGTTTGGTGGATTATTAACATGAGAAGTAATTAGCCTCTAGGAGTAGAACTTGGTGCAAATAAAAACTAAAAAGAGCGAAGGTCCTTATATTTAAATAACTATTGAATCTATTGTGGCTTGATGATGTTTACAATACCGTCAATCCCATCAACCTGCGAGAGGGGACCTATTCATATAATTGGACTTATAACAAAAATCAAATGCTCATCAAAATCGATCAGAACCTGCTAGAGTCGAATGGAAATCGTCATTTTTCATAAATTTCTCTCTACATTCGGAAAGTGTTATCCTCGTTATTAATCATATTACGTTTTCGTCTCAACTCGACGCATTCCCAAAATAAAAACTTGTTTTAATCCACCTAGTGGTGCAATTGTGCTTGTCTCATTTGTCCAGACTACGATTCCATGGCTGGTTATGTTCAATACAATGGTGGAAATGAATATTACATGTTCAGTACGATTTGCACATACATACAATGGATCGACAGCCACGAACTTGAGATACTATGTGGTACTGAAACATCGCTTGAAACTAGCGGCGGATCATGGAGAAAGATCCGGGAGGTCCAGGTCTTGCCGAAAATTTTCAACTTGTTAAGAAATTTTAAACTAGTTTTAATTTTAAAGTAGCAACCCCTCACTGCATACTCGCTCCGGGCCGGTATGATTGACGATTTTTGGAGTGATTGCATAACCTTTTTATATGAGAAAGGCAAAAATGTACCAAAGTCTAAAGAAGTCAATTTTTGTCAAACATCTCAATGTTTCATGCATTTTAAAGTCATTTGGCATCAAAAATACAAATTTGATTTTGAAATTTTTTCATTTCAGTTTATATGGGAATTGGCTGTGTGATTGCACTCTTCAACTCGTAACTCCGGAACCAGAAGTCCAATCAATAAAAAAAAATCAATTGCAGCCGATGGGAAGGTTGTATCTTTCATTTGAGACTAACTTTGTGCAAATCGATCCAGCCATCTCTGATTAACAGAGGTCACATTTTGTTCCACATACACACATACACACAGACATTTTCCAATCTCGACGAACTCAGTCGATTGGCATATGACACTCGGCGGGTCGGGATTAGATTGACGAATTTTAGAGTGAATGAGAAAGGCAAAAACATTTTTAGCAAATGTTGAAAGTTATGCATTTTTTTGATGAGCAGTTCTATGTTTCATAGACATTAAATCAATTTTAACTTCACTTCCTATTAAATAAAGACCCTTATGACAGTACATCTCTACAAAAGCGAGATCAATTTGAAAATAAATCTGAGGATTATGATTGATTACAGAACTCTGGAATTTTCTATTGGAATGTTTTCAGGCAGGAATTTGATATTGATGCTATTAGACAACTGTGAAATCAAGACCAATAGATCAGTTACATATCAGGACCCCATTCCGACAATTTATCAAAACTCCTCATGACGTTTACAACAACAGATTATCAATCTACGGATCAGATAATTGTTATTGTAATATTAAATTAAATCAGTCTGCATCAATAAATTTTCAACTTCAATCCAATATTTTTTTGGGTGTGTTGGGGGGGGGGGGGGGGTTGTATTGTCTTAAACCCCGAAACCTTCTCTTGGCTACGCCGTTGCTTAGAGTTATTTACTTCGCTTTCATTTTCCGATATGTTTCAGATCGATCCGATGGTCATAAGTTAGAAAAATTGCAGTGAGAAGGTTCGTACAAATGAACATTTTTGCACTGATAAGTTAATAGGTTCCTTCCAGACAACTTGGAAGTGTTCGGTGATTATTTCTAGCGGTTGTAGATAGAAAAATGAAATACAAAATTCGATTTATCGAAATAATGTTTGGCTTATTTCAATGGATTATAAAATAAATAGGCGACAAAGAGTAATCCACAAACAACAAGCCATAACTTTTAAAGTATTCAAAATAGATATTTAAAGTCTTCAATAAAGTGTTTCGCAAAAGTAAGAGCTAGAAATTTGCTGAAGACATCATTTCGATATAATCACTTCCAAGAAAATTTGTGAAAATATCTCACTCATAGGGGGATTAATCAGCAAAAGCACAATACCAAAAGAAAGGGCATATTGCTTCCATTAAATTCTCCGAAGATACTATTGACCTAAAATAAGCCGTTTTGGCGTTAAAAATAGATTACATGTTTTTGGTCATATTTCTGGCAATGGGAAATGATAAAAATCTTTCGTCCGCATTAAATGTTAAATATCTCTTTTGATAATAGTTCGATTTCAACAATCTATAGCTTGTTCGAAAGGTATTCGTTAAAGCTGTCTAAAAATATATAAATTGTTAATCTATATTGTCAATTTCGGCAGATAATTTAAAAAAACTTCAAAAAACGCCATTTTTACGCATTCAAACATTCATATCTTGGAAACTAAACATCAGAATCAAAAACAAATTAATTGCGTTCTTACTGTTTTTTAGTTCTTTCATTTAAAATTGGTTTGGATAAGATCGGTTCAGCCATTGCTGAGAAACACGAATGAGAATTTGTCCGTTACATACACACACACACACACACACACACACACAGACATTGTCCCAAATCGTCGAGCTGAGTCGATTGGTATATAAGACTAGGCCCTCCGAGCCTCGAAAAAAATCTTGAAAGTTTGAGCGAATTCTATACATTTCTTTTATAAGAAATGTAAAAAAGTTGCGAACTTTCAAAAATACTACCTGGAATCCCTGCTGAGAGCGCCGTATATCTCTTTCCGCGCTATTAGCAAGTAGCGAAGAATACTACAATCTACGACAAGTCCGGATCTCCGTACAGTGAGAAAGATCTCAAGCGGATCCTCTAAGCTTTCCAGAGGAATCCCAATAGTTCAGAGGGTAATGAGGTGCAAAAACTGCCTTTAACAAAATCTTTTGTGCAACATGCCAAAGAACGTACAGAACCACACGTACAATACTCAAAAGGCGCCAAATCGCGATAAACGACTGAATGCTATGAGAAAATCACGTGTCCGATATGCCGATGTACAGCATAACTTTTTCCAACTTTGTGCCTAAAGTTATATTTTACTTCGGGGGGAGTGACTGACTTATCGCTGGAATAGTAGCTGTTATTTCCTGGAATGTTGGTCTTCGAGAGCGCTTCGCTATCTGCTCGTCCATGTACTCGAGGGACCGAGTCTTTTTCCGACAGATGATGTCCTCTATCTCGAGGGTTCGGTGAATCAAGGTATGGGTGCAGCTTTTTCAACGCTTCCTTCTTCTTCTTCTTCTACGCCATTATCTTCGCCGGACGGCCGGTACCGGCCTTCCGCTCCACGCTCAAGGACGCCAGGATCCGGTAAACTGTACTCACGGGCACGTTTTCGTCTCGAAAGTTGTCTACCGTAAACTTTTGTCCACGATGGCCATACGTTTCGTAAAACCGTACAACACGCTCTCGGAGTGCTTGCTGTTTCGACGCCATCTTCGATTAACCCATTATGTCCTAGCGTATGAAATTTCATGCGCAAAAAAAAACATATTTCTGGATCATACTTGTTATACAATGAAGGCGTTTTCAAATTTCTGGTCTTCTGTGAACGTTGATTAATAACCTATAATTTATAATGTGTATGCTCAATAATCTTTTTTTATAAAATTCTATTGTGTTTTCGAATGTCAAAGCTGGACAAAATTCCAACCAAAATATGAACAATACATATTATTAAATTTCTCTTCAAAATCACTAATTCTTATATCGGATCCAGAACGAATGGCCATGAGAGGTGTGAAAGATGTGGCTCAGTGCGAAAAAATGGAAAAAAATTGCGAAAATTCTGCTTGTAGTTCAAGGTATGAAACTGATAGCATCCGAGCGAAAAGAAACATGCTACCCATTTCAAGGGAGTCCAGAGAGCAATTCTCTTAGTGAGAAAAAAATTATGCTTTTTACTTTAATTACAGAAAGGTATTGAAATCCTCCTCATTTTTTTATTGAACACCCGCTATATTTGCAACCGTCTCGGAGACGGATCCGAATGACCTTCGATCGCAATTGATGGTATACGGTTCCATTTCGAGGCATGGTTTGCACTTTGCTTAACAAATTTCAAAATTTCATCAAGATCGGCGCGTAATAAATTGATTTATAACCTCTAATCCAAACAGAAATTCTAAAGTGCGACATATTACCGAATCAAACAAGATAACAAACGTAACATCCGTGAATGAATATTGTTCCTGTCCTAGGCAAGTTGCAATAGAGCTCATTCATCATAGTTCGATTTTTGATCATTTTGCGGTCTCTCGTTAAAGTTATACGAAGAGGCAGGGGCGGATCCAGAAAAAATTCGGGAGGGGTCTGAAAATTCAATTTTAAAATTAACATTGCACAATTCGTAATACGTAAAAACCTTATTTAATGAATATATGTTTTGTGGGACAAATTGGGTTTGGATTGATTTTGAGTTTGAAACTAATATAAAATTGAAACTAATTTAAAATTTCTCTGGTCCGGACCCCCAGGCCACTGCGAATAGGGATATTATAGCATTGAGGATCGAATTTTCTAACCCGAAAAAGAGACCGTAAGCTCAAAATCTCATTTACTATCTGAATATATGGGCCAAACGTTGTGCACCAGATTGAAACCGACTTCGAAATTTAATTTTAACACGTTTCGACTATAAGCAAACTGATTTTACTTTTCATGTATTTCACATTGGTAAAATTTATCAAGAATGTGCACTCATTTCAAGTCCATATAAACAAAGCTTAACGGTGCGAATCCCGAATTCATTCATAACATTTTCTTCACTGTTATCCAAAACGGTAGCAAAAAGCGTAACACTATGGCAGACGCTTCCGTAGAAGCCATAAACATCCCACGACATAGCGGTCCTCTTATGATAATCACGTTATTGTTTTGTCCGTCCAAATGTTTAGAAAGTCTGCAGACCAGATACAAACAAAAAATCCTGAATAATTCTTTCCAGCATCGTGTCGTCGATTCACTCCATTCTGAAGTTCAATTCCAACCTACACCCTCCGTAGGACAATGGGTTATAACAAATTTCATCTGATGTAACTTAGTCTAAGAAAAGAATAGTTATCTCAGAAGTTTGACCACCAGTCTCACCCACCGTGCGCGCGACTCATCCGAAAGACCTTGAAAAGTGAACGCGGCAATTGACAATATTCGCGTGGTACAACCACGCTGATACAATACCTGATTGGCGGAGAACTCGAAAAAAGTCAATAATTTTTTTTGCTGCTTCCAAAATGCTACCGTTTCCAGAGTCGGGCCGTACCCTTTGAAGTCGAGCCGACGCCGCCGTCGCTGCCGCCGCCGCGTCCAGGCCGGAAAGAACCGAACGATAATTGAGAACATATTATACTCCGGCGGCCGCGTCCCGAACCAAATCGAATCGATCCCCGGTTACCTTGCTCCCCCGGTTCCATCCGGATCGGTGGCTCAGATCGTAGGGGGTGGTGAAATATACGATCCCGAACTGCCGGTGCTGGAAGAATCCAAACGGAAAATATTGTCTATTGAGGACGGGATTTTTCGGCGTACCGCGCTTTCAATGGAACAATACGTTATTATATGCAGGTTGTGTGTCTCCTTTGGTGTGCAGAAGCGGCTTCCGAAGGATTTTATGTCATTTTTTGTACGCTGAAAAGACAGCCAATTTCCTGTGGGAAGAGAAAAGACGAATAAGAACGAATGCCAACTTCGGAGTAATATTTCTTCGAAGATTACTGCCTGCTGGAACAGGATCTTTATGGGCGAAAATAAATCATGACAATTATTATCAAATTTGCATTCTGCACGAGATAAAACTCGCAACCATTGACCATTCCACGCAATTATAATCGAATCAAAAGGTTTCTTGAAAATTGGATAAAAGTTTTTTTTTCGGCGAAAAATGTGTTCCTGGCACGAACGCGGCAGAACTCAACCCCAAGCTGCACATTATTGGTCATTTTTCTCTGCTCGGAATCAAATGGTGCTCTGAATTAATTCAATAATGATGATTATTGTGATTACGATTTGGACTTTCTCACGCAGGGGTAGCTGGGAATTGTTTGATAATAATGTTCGCAACAATTTCGGATGGCATCATCGAATCAAATTTGTTCGTGGAAGTGGGTTTGCTTAAAATATTACGATTGGTGATAGCGGGAACTAAAATGATATGATGCGTAAAATATTTGCACCGTTTTCAAGAGATGCATCACATTCGAAATCTAGTAAGGGTAACCAACCTAATTTGGACCCCTACATATTTTTGACCCTGTTAATGTATTTGCCTCCTACACTGTCAAATTTCTCTGCATTTGTTTGGTTTGATGCAGCAATTACATTCCTTGGATTGTCTATTAAGTTTCAATAGCATTAGTTCATCTATAATTGTTTAAAATTAAACAGAATCCACTGTTTTCAAAAATATCACCGAAAACGTTTCATGTTTCAACGATAGCCAAGAGGAACCGATGGAAATGATACATTTTCAAATTGGATTTAAATATGCAATTATAATATTTTTATCGATTTAATTAGTTTGTCTGATTTGGTATTATGCTTGTTACGTGTTTAAAAAGGTTTCTTCGCAATGTTTTATCTAAAAAATCTTAAATAAATGGTGTCCACAATATGTCTTAAAAAATTGGTATCAACATTTTTTGGACACCTCTCGATTTTCTTTCTTGACAGCTATTTGTTTATCGAGTTAGAATAATCAAAAAGTGAAAAATTTCGTAACGGTAGGTTGCCTGCTCTTTTTGGTCAAATTATTTAAAAATGTTCAAACCAATGGATGTCGAAAATCGTCTTTGAGCAGCAGGTTTAGCAACCAGGAATCATAATATATTGGCTCAAATGACACGATCCCCGTATGTAGTCGGGGATTTGTGCCTTGCCGTATCTTCTCATGATTTTCTAATCGGAAGGAATGGAGAAGGAGGAGGCAGGAAGTAGCATTGGAAGCGTCTGAAACATAACAGTACTAAAAATAAACAGCAGGTAAGTTAAACTGACAAGTAATTCAAATTGCCTGCGAGTAAATCCAAAACTCTTTACCACATTGGATATGAATCTTTAGTATATGTCTGAGTTTCAGTCGTTCAAACACAGTGTCGTCTATGTAAGGACGGCCGAAAACTCGAAATCGCAATTACGCTACTGCTGAGCAGTTGCATATCAGATGATAAGAGGTTCCGTATTCACAAAGATCTCATGAAAATGACTCAGCGCGCTCAATAGTTGCCTTGTGATAGTTGAGTTTGCAGTGGTCGGTAAAAGCCATGGTTAACATTCCGCAGTGGAGTTTCGAATAATGTAGGAGATTTTTCGAAATTGCTGGGCGCGGTTGTTCCGAAAACGCCTTCGTTTGGCGACACGTTTGTAGATTTCTCCAATAATTACCGTATTTTTTCCCTTTATCCAACTTGTCGAAATTGGCAGGGCGGGCCCACGAACCAACGAAGTCAATCGCTGTACCTACCCTGTCCAATTCGTCAGCCCATTAATTTTCGGTAATACCGGAATGTCCGGGCACCCAGACAAGGTAGTTAGTGTTAACAATGCTTAGTTCTTCGATTTGGGTTCGGCACGCGATCACTAGCTTGGACCGTGATTTATTTGAGCTAAGGCCCTTGATTGCAGCCTGACTATCGGAGCAGAAGTTTATAACTCTGCCGGACAAACTCATTTGAAGGGCCGATTGTACCCCGCACATAATCGCAAAGATTTCTGCATGGAATACAGTACAGTATCCACCTTGTGAAAGAGATTGTTCCAATCTCATTTCACGATGGTAGACACCTGCAACAGCACGTCCATCCATCAGAGAACCGTCAGTGTAACAGACCACTTGCGTTTGTTGTTGTCTTTCCATATAGCCAGACAACCACTCCTCTCGAAGTCTTCACATGGAATGTACTCAGTGGTGCAGCCAGTGGGGGGAGGTAGTTGAGCTGAAGAAGAATCAATTTAATTGATGCTGAATATTTTAATAAAATATTGCACAATAATAACTTTGGAAGTATAGTGTCTAATCATATACATTAAGAACCTATAGTTTTAAGCATCATAGGGATTTTTGGCAAATTGTGGGTATTGGATCTTGTAACTGATCTCTTAGCCGAGGTTCCATAGCAAGAGAATTTGTCATACTGCTGATCGACAGGAACGTAGGCAGTAATAAATACGCTATAATACTGCGTATAACAGTTCAGAAGTATGTACTATCAAAAGTATTAGATATGTGTCTTGGATAATAAATATATAACGCCTATTTTTGTATCTAGTTATTTCATATAATGTTTAATATGATAAGGAGGAAAATTGAAATAAAGCACGCAAAAATTATATTCAGACGGTCTTATGAAATACTTAAGCTTTAATATGTAATACATGAACACGAAACATCAAATTACACACACGTTAGGAAAACAGTAAACGCTCGGGACTGGGAAACTATGGGAAAGTAGGAAATAAAACCAACCGGGAGAGGAAAATTGCGAGTGAGAGGGAAGCTACTGAGATAGAATAGAAAGAATGCTTTGAATCACTTTTTCTTAAGACTTCAAGAACGGCAGACATCAAAGTTAAAAGTTTGAGAAGATAGACAGTTGGAAATATTTAAATGACAAGTGTATACTGAAGCAAATAGAGGAATGATAGAAAGTGAATTAAATAAATACCGAGAAGGAATCAGGTATGAAATGAAAATTAAAGCAGGACTGCAAGACCATAAAATTTCCCTCCCTCGTCAATATTATCCGCTTGCAGGACCCATTATATTAACTCCTAAAGCCATCGGAGTGGTTTAAGGTCCGAGCATGGTATCCCTTTAACGGCCCGTAGTCGATAGTGGCACCATCATCGCTAAAAGCACGTTAAAAGTGTCCACGAGCACACTGAACCAGCCACGAGGTTCCATCAAGATTTCCAAGTCATCAGCAGGTACCATCTACGAGGTGCCAAAGTGCCCTTGAATTGCCGATCTGTCGCCGAAGATCAGCCATTAGAAACAGCAGTGATCGCCTATCGACGCGCCCCACAGTGGCGGATCTTCAAACAAAAGTCGGTCAAAACCTCAAATGTTACCTAATTTGGCTGAAAATCACAATTTAAGCTAATTTTGAGGTGCTGAGCTCATTTTTGATGTCAAAAGTAGAAAAATATTAAATGCATTTTTCCATACAGTGTCATTGAACCTTTCTTGTAACTAAGATCCTGTTTTCATGATAGATTTTCCATTACTGTACACCAATGTCAGCAATATCATAAAAAATGAAGAACACTACTTTAAATCCATTGTATAACGTGTTGGTTTACTGTAGATTGTCTAACTATTTCACAAAAAACACCATGCGCCTCCATATCAGCAACAAAGCTTCAAAATCTCCTTAAACCTTTTTGCGCACTTAGGCGCAGAACGAGACCATGATATTCGAAAAGTAGAGGTTATTTCCCATAGAATGTGTACTATGTGACCGTTCCGAAATGATTCCGAAATTTCTACACAATACATTAGGGAAAGAAGTATTTTTGATCTGACCACCTCAAACATATTTAAACTAAAAAGTCATAATTTCAAGCAAAGTTACCAAATGTATTTTATTCACTAACCAATGAAACTAGTTGTGCTACAATCGGACCAAAATCAAAAGAGCAACATGCATTTGAAGTGAGCAGAGTAATGGTGATTTCGGAAATGAAAATCATTAAAAAGTCCGGACTTTGCTACGTTTAAACTTATCTTAAAAATCGTATTCTTAGCCAATGATCACAAAATTTTGAATATACACCATTCAATACATGAGAAATTTAGAAAAAATATAAAATATCAATATTTCAAAAATAAATTTTTGAGGTTTTGGCCAGCCTCCAGCCACTGTGCGCCCGCCAGAAAGTGGCGTCGCTGGTCGCATCGGACCCAGCCACCCAACAGCCCACGTCTAGCATCGCCACACCAACAGCAGACCATTGCAGCAGCATCCCGTTGGCGTAGCCATCGCAACAGCAGCCGACCGTTTCCCCGCTTCGTCCTAGCGTTCGCCGGCCGGCCTTATACACACATACACTCACACACAAAATGGTAAGTTACAATAAATCATTGAAAAAAGTAAAAATGGACGGGATTTTAGACAATATCTACATATACATATGTTTATTACTTTTAGCTAGCCATAATATTGGTAACCAAGATAGAGAGTAACTAAGTTCTCTCTATCTCTCTCCACTCTTGCTTGCCTGTGATTAGTTTATAGGGCAAAAGTACCAGAACGATAACAAATAAAACGGGCATAGCGTACATGGGATCGATTCACAACCCCCGTACATCAGGTTAGAAATTTTTGCAACCTGAAAAGAGAGCCGAAAGGCCCTAAGATTAAAGCCTCTTTAATCAAAATGAAAAAAAAACTTTGTTGAAGACATTCCATAACTAATTTTGTCGAAGACATGGATACACCGTGTATTCAGAATATCGAAATATATTAGACTGTATGTGAATGAAAAGCTTCAAAACAAGTTATTCTAATTTTACTGCAGTTGATAAATCTCATCAGATGTGTATAAACAATATAATTTACATGCTATTCAAGGTAGTCTCTGAATCTTACAATAAAAAATATTGAAAAGAACTGGCTTTAAGAAAGTTTCTTAAATATCGTTTTGCATCTCGATTCAGTGCATTCCTGTAGCCTTCATATTTTCAACAAAATTGTTTAAAATTGTATTATCAACAAATTTGCTGAAGACACCAAGTCTATTAAATTTTTGTCTACACCACTGAATGTCATGTAAGGAAAACTATATGTGAGTGTAATATCGTTGGGAGCAAGAATATCTTCACCTCATGTAACCATTTGTGACCAAAGTCGTGTATGGCTGATACCAAGATCAACATGGTTACTGTTCCAAAGCCCAGTCACCTGCAGGCTGTATGCACATGATAGTGCGGCTTTAAGGGTAACAGTCAGAGTTGTGGTGAAAGCACCAGTCAACGCCATGAGCGCCATTCTTTGCCAGGGGTTTAGCCAGGCACGTAGCCAGAGGGGGGGCTAGGGGGCTAAAGCCCCCCCCCGAAAATTTTCAAAAATAAATTTAAGAAACAACCTGTTTTTCGGTGACTCTTAAACAAAATGTATCTTGTTTGGTTTCAACAAATTAATGCGAGAATTGTGAGGAAGATTGCTATTTCGAACCACCGAAGACAGCGGTCAGGATATCTACTCAGTATGCTGAGTGTGATAAAACAGTTCCCTTCATGTTGTGTGACTCGTCGGAAGAACAAAAGAAATTGTTACTTTAATTCTTGCTGTGGGGATCTGTCGAATGATTGAGTCGCAGAAGCAAGAAGTAGTGCTCCAGCCAAATACGGAGGCTATTGACTTCCGGTCTTTTCGCATAAGATCGACCTTATGCGAAAAGACCTGAAGTCAATAGCCTCCGTATTTGGCTGGAGCAACATTCATGATGTGAAATATTTGCTGAAGGTGAATATGGAGGTTATGCTTACGAACATCGCCTTTAACGAGTTTAACCTTGTCAGGCGTTCAGTACTGATGCCATTTAACAAATTAGCCCAGCGAAACCAGTCATTTTGCATAACAACTTGAAACATGTGGTTGATCCTCATATATATGGACGATGAGAAAATCATTGCTCGGCTACAAGATCTGATACCACTTACTTGGACCGTGGCTATTAAAAGGCTCCTGTCACATTTGAAAAAAAATGGTATTTATTATAAAGGACACATCTAGGAAGTAATTCCCTATATATTAAATGGTGTTTTTGTGGTGAAAATCTAGGTGAACAGACATATTTCCTCCAACCTGACCCTGCACGTAAAAACTGAATGCGATAGTATTATTTTACACATTATATCTTTGCATATACATAGTCTCCAAAACCATTTCCTGAAAAACAAACATTTGCCAAATTTTGGCTGCTGTTCGGATAATATTGACGGCAAAAACTGCGTCTAGTATCTCAAAATCAATGGTCGGCACCATCATTGAGGAAGTCGACACTCGTGACCCGTCAGAAATTCGCGAACATGGACGTGGCAGTAACCACTATGATGATAAGGAAGTGTACGAGATAGAAATGAACAACCACCGCGACACTGTTGGTTAGGAAAAATATTTCCCAGCCTAGTAAATAGTTCTCCACACGCAATCGTTAGTTGTTCGCACGAGATCTGTAGGACAACCATTTACGTTTTATCACTTTCATTGTTCACATCATGGAAATATATTGAAGACACAAGGCTTCATTTAGCTAATGCATTGAACCGAATAAAATAAACGAAATATATAATAAAATGCAGAAGTTTTATAGAAAAGTGAGCTCAAAAACTGTCCCAAAATAAGAACTTTATCGCTAGTGGTTGTGTCTAACAAAACTCAGATATCATGTTATATATTAGCCAGAATAAAGTTAGTTAAAGCATAAGCAAATTGAATTTCTGTAATAGGTTAGTGCACTGTACACTTAGTAGAAACATCAGGCATCTCACTCAAGCGTGCTAGACAAAAACATTTCCGTTAGTTGATGACAATATAGTCGAGAAGACAGTTTTTGTTTTCGCGTCATTTTAATGCAATAGTAAAGTATTTCGGTTGACACTCAATTTCATTTTATGCGGAGAATGCGTTCCGTATTTAAACATTATTAGACCGCAAATTAGTGATATTTTAAACAATCGAACAATAAGCAAGAAAAACACCAAAAAATAAACAAGCCAAAAAGTGGTAAAACAGTGGTTTTTCTGAGGTGTTCATCAACCCACGAATTGTATACCGTCGTATATTACTAATGTTTTTGACATACAGGTACGTACATAGTAGCGGTAGGACTATCTGTTGTAATTTTATCCTTACTTTTCAACGGATGTCAATTGATGCTAAACCACATATTAGTCAATCAGTCATAATAAACTGTTGTAAGCAGTAGCATTTCTGTTTCTTTCGATGGTTTCCAATTAATGTCCATGTAAGTCTAAAAACGACGTGACGATAAAGTGAGCAAACATCAGTAGCCTATCACGAAGAGCGACTAAAATGTTGTAACTAGTTGAGTCTACAGTCAATAAGTTGGGATTAATGTTTCGATTTCATGTTTTCGTTTTATTTGTGTTCGTTATGAAATAAAATGAGAGAGATGAGCAGAGATCACGAAGAAAAAGAGAGAGAAAATAATAAATAAATTGAAATCGACCCAAGAGCAGCTGTTCTGTATTTTCTGGGCACTCAACTACAGAACAACAGAAATCATCAAAGAAAGTTGGCCTTACGTTACTCTTCGGCAGAGGTGAAGTAAGTGCGATGTATACCCGTCCATGTGTCGGAATAAAAAGATGCTGAAATTATTGAGCTTGTTCATATTAATAATATCTAGTTCTTTTTTCCAATCTAAAGTTTTATTTGAAACGGCTCAATGCGTTAGCACAACTGAGCCGTGGGTCAATAAGTAAAAATTAAAAAAAAATCTAAGAATGTCGGTCTGCCAGATCTTGTTGACGCAGTTTGCTGCTGCGTGTTGAGATCTTTTTCCTTGGTGGTGAGGCCGCTTGGGGGTCATTCAGTCTGCCTTCTCTCGCGTTATCGTTCCCATCCATGTCGTCATCGGTACTGCTTTATTGCTGTTCACGATCAGAGGTTCTTATTTGTTTCTTGTTCTTATGGGTCGCTGTTGTATATCCGTCTTCATCGGTATTTGCTTCTTTATTGGCGATGCTAGTTGTTGGTTTGGGAGCGGTTGTCGTGGTCGTTGTACCTGCATTATTGGGTAATTGGATCGTTGTTTTAGGTTTATCTGAAGGTATCGGTGGCTGCTAGTTAGAGTTGGCTGTAGTAGATGAGTTTTGACTAGTTGCTTCGGCGCATGTTTTTCCGTAGTAGGCTGTATAGTTACAGAATTGGCATGTTGGGGTCTGCCCGGGATATGTGATTAGCGTTGTTTGCTTATAGGTCACGCCATCCTTCGGTGATTTGCATTCGATAGTCATGTAAGAAGGTATTGGTTTAGTCACTCGCATTCTCACAATACGAACGCCGTTGGGAATGCCGGTGAAAAAAAATTTCTAGGTATCATTCGTAATAGATTCTACTTCTCCATTTGCGACATGATTCGTTTGATGAAATCTTCCTTCGTGCGCGGGGCCAAATCATGGATACGCACGTCCACCATGTCGTTTTCCATATGCACGGGAATCTTGATTCTGGTGTTATTAAATTCGACCTCGTGTTGCATGTTGTTCTTTGCAATGAAGTTTTCGGCCTGTGCTAAGCTTCTAAACGTGATCAAAACACAGTTTTTTACGTGATGTAGCTGAATGTAGGTAACTTCAGCGAGATTAAGCTCAATTTTCACTTTAACTAATTGTTCCACTTCCTGAACTGTTCGTGTTATCCCGTAGCACAGACACTTTTGCTTCATTTGGCAAACTCATTTCACTCCGCAGCCAGGAGCAACGATACAATTTGTATGTGACCTGATATAGAACAATAGCTAGCTTGATTCACTGGTGCCTATAGCCTGCTAAAGCGTAGCAATTTTTTTTGCTTCTGCTTTTTGCGACGTCAGAAGATAGACATTCTAGTTATTTTGGTAATACATTTAACAAATTTCACGTACCGTCAAGTCACCCGTTACCGTGCGTTTAGGTGGATTTGACGTGACTTCCAACTCTGTTTTTTATCAAAATGAAAACCGCTCTCATAGTCACCGTAAAAATACCTATCTAAATACGTCACAATTTAGAAATAATATAAAACTATTAGCAACAAAACGAGAATAAGTAGTTTGTTTGGCACCAGTGCACGTTATATGATCAACTTACCATGTATTTAAAATTTTGATTCAACTTTAGTTGGAATGTTTCAATAAAACGATGAAACGAGAGGATTTGGGATCTGGATCTCTCCGATAGATTCAAGGAGCTAGTTCTTTAAATTTCGTGATTTTGAAACAGCACGGTGAATGAAATACGCACGGCGACTTGAAGGAAAATTAGAAGATATTAGTAATCAGTGTTTTCGTTCGATTTGTAGACAATTTTCTTTAATAAATTAAATTGTGGGCAGTTTCCTTCAGTTTATTTAATCATTTAAATTTATATTTTGATCCTATTGATCACCAAAAATCCTCTAATCTCTAATCTACCAGACCAAGGCTAGTCTTGAAAATAGTTTCATTTAAATAGAACTGGTAATACTCGCAGAACGCAAGACAAAGAAAATAGAAGTTGAACCGTCTCTGGGCATCTACAAATCGCTCGCTAAATCAGAAGATTTTGTGCGAATTTCGACATTCTCTTCGTTCGAACATTTTATGGATATTTTTCTACTCATTTCGGTTTAGCATCTTCTACGCCTTTTAAAGGTGTAGCTTGGAACACCTAGTGTTTTCCAGCACCGTCAAGCATTGTCATATTCGGTTAGCGCATAAACACTGTGAACTCTAGAATATACTTTGTTGTAACGAGAGTAAGTACTATAACCTTTCTTGTGACAATGAACATATTTTTAGGATTGTCTTAGATTTGAAATTCATTTCATTATGAGCTTTTCAAAATTTAATTTAGTTTCTAGTGACTATATCAAATTGTCAGAATCAAAAGCTTTATGCAATTTTTTTTAAGCCCCTCCCGAAACAAAATCCTGGCTACGGGCCTGGGTTTAGCTTTGACTAGACCGTCATCACCTCTCCCCTTTGCCACCACACAATGCAAGGCATTCATATGAAAGTATTGGACGTGCAGTTGTCGTGTAAATGCAATAAATGTAGATCAGAATCAAAGAACTGCTAGGGACGAACCTTGGTTGTTGTAGAAATGTATAGAAAAAACAGCTCATGTTAAAAAGACGGAAAATATCAACAGAATGTTAAAATCAATAATAACACATATGTATTGTAAACACAAGAATAAATCTTATCTTAAAAATACGTTTATTTAGGCCCAAATGCTGTAGCTTAACGAGGCCGATAATTCATTTTTTTTTTATATTACATGTCACATGTTAGTGGGGGAAGGGAAAGCCGTATTTAGGGGCGGCTTGCTCCCCTCTTATGTAAGTAAAGGAAAAAGGTAGGAAGTGGGATACATATTGTGTAATTGACATCGTCGTTTGCTGATTGATCATTGTGGCGGATATGCACACTTTGTTGTAGTGTTGTAGTTTCCAGCCTGTAATCGCAGGGGCGAGGTGAGGGTCGATATTTCGGATAATTATTGGCACTCTATATCGTCTGCATGTGCGGTATGTCATGATGTTCTGGATAGACGGTTATCAAGAAGAGTGTGCACCGAAGACTCGTGAAGCAATGCCATATTGTAGATACAGGGATAGGTTGGTGAGATTCTACTGTGAATGAGAGAGGGTAAAATGTATTAAACTTGGACATCAATGGTTTTCAAAAAGATATAGATAAGAAAAATATAGGGGTGGTCACGGCTTGCCAGGACGTCCCGGACTGGCACATAGGGTGATCTACCTCGGGCCCGAAGGGAATCTATTAGTTGGGACCTGGCAACACAGTACTCTGCGCACAGCCAAACAACATGCTCGATGTCGTGATAGCCGTTCTCACAAACACAATGATTATTTTCAGCAAGCCCTATACGACGGAGATGCGCGTCAAACGAGTAATGGTTGGACATGATCCTTGACATCGTACGAATAAAGTCCCGGTTCACATCCAACCCCTTAAACCAAGCATTCGTTGATACCTTCGGGATAATGGAATGTAGCCACCGTCCCAGATGCCCATTGCTCCATGAGGTTTGCCAACTATCGAGCGTCCTCTGACGAGAGATACTGAAAAATTCGTTGAAGCAAATTGGTCTTTCGTAAGTGTCGTCTTCTAATGCGCCCACCTTGGCTAAAGAGTCCGCCTTCTCATTGCCCGCAATAGAACAATGTGACGGGACCCAAACCAAGGTAATCTGGTAAGATTTTTCAGATAAAGCACTCAGATATTCCCGTATTTTCCCCAGGAAATACGGTGAGTGCTTTCCAGGCTTCGCCGCACGGATGGCCTCAATGGAGCTGAGACTATCCGAAACGATGAAGTAATGGTCTGAGGGCAGGGTGTCAATGATCCCGAGAGTATACTGAATGGCAGCTAATTCTGCGACGTAAATTGAAGCAGGATCATTGAGTTTGAATGAGGCAGCAAGATTTTCGTTGAAAATACCGAAGCCTGTGGACCCGTCGAGAATTGATCCGTCAGTGTAGAACATTTTGGCGCAGTCGACTTGATGGTATTTGTTATAGAAAATATTTGGGACCACTTGTGGGCGAATATGATCCGGAATTCCATAAATCTCTTCCTTCATGGATGTATCGAAAAATACAGTTGGATCAGAAGTATCTAAGAGATGAGCACGGTTGACGTTATATGTAGATGAATTGATGTTCTGTGCCATGTAATCGAAGTACAAGGACATGAATCGGGTCTGAGAATTAAGCTCGACAAGCCTTTCGCAATTTGCAATCACCAATGGGTTCAGAATATCGCATCGAATGAGCAATCGATATGAGAGGTCCCAGAATCGATTTTTCAGCGGAAGAACGCCCGCCAGCACTTCGAGACTCATCGTATGGGTCGAGTGCATGCAACCCAAGGCAATACGCAAGCAACGATACTGGATTCGCTCCAGTTTGATGAAGTGTATGTTCGCAGCGGAGCGAAAGCAGAAACATCCGTACTCCAACACTGATAATATCGTTGTTTGGTACAACCTGATTAGGTCTCCTGGATGAGCACCCCACCATGTTCCAGTTATTGTACGGAAAAAGTTGATCCTTTGTTGGCACTTCTATTTCAGATACCTAATGTGACATCCCCAGGTACCTTTAGAGTCGAACCATACCCCGAGATATTTGAATGTTGAAGCCTGAGCAATAGTTTGATCCATTAATTGAAGCTGTAGTTGCGCTGGTTCACGCTTTCTAGAAAATACGACTAGCTCAGTTTTCTCCGTGGAGAACTCGATACCCAGTTGGAGAGCCCATGCAGACAAATTGTCCAAGGTATCTTGCAGTGGTCCTTGCAAGTCGACGGCTTTAGGACCTGTAATAGAGACCACACCGTCATCTGCAAGCTGCCTTAGCGTGCAGGAATTGACAAGACATTCGTCAATGTCATTCACGTAAAAATTGTAGAGGAGAGGGCTTAGACATGAGCCCTGGGGAAGGCCCATGTAGCTAAATCGTGATGTCGATAAATCGCCATGCGAGAAATGCATTTGTTTTTCAGACAACAGGTTTAGCAAAAAGTTATTTAAAATTGGCGAAAGACCATGCTGGTGCAACTTCTCATAAAGAATGTTGATCGAAACTGAATCGAAAGCCCCCTTAATATCCAAGAATACTGATGCCATCTGCTCTTTGTTAGCATATGCCATTTGAATTTCTGTTGAGAGCAACGCTAGGCAATCGTTCGTCCCTTTGCCTTTGCGGAAGCCAAATTGTGTATCTGACAGTAAGCCATTTGTTTCGACCCAATTGTCTAGCCGAAACAGGATCATTTTCTCGAACAACTTCCGGATACAGGACAGCATTGCAATCGGACGATACGAATTGTGGTCGGAGGCTGGTTTTCCTGGTTTTTGGATGACGATGACCCTCACCTGTCTCCAGTCATGTGGGACAATGTTACCCTCAAGAAACCTATTAAATAAATTCAACAAGCGTCTTTTGGCAGAGTCTGGCAGATTCTTCAATAAGTTGAATTTAATTCTATCTGGCCCCGGGGCTTTATTGTTACATGATAAGAGAGCAAGTGAGAACTCCACCATCGTAAACGGTGTTTCGTTCGCGGTATTGTAAGGCGACGCGGCGCGGTAGATTTTCTGTGCCGGGGCGGAATCCGGACAAACCTTCTTGGCGAAATCGAATATCCAACGGTTTGAATATTCCACGCTCTCGTTAGTACTGTTTCGGTTTCGCATACGTCGGGCCGTGCCCCAAAGAGTGCTCATCGATGTTTCTCTTGTTAACCCGTCGACAAACCGGCGCCAGTAACTGCGTTTCTTAGCTTTCATTAAATTTTTCATTCGCTTTTCTAATATCGCGTATACTCGATAACTAGCAACTGAACCGTCGTTCCGGAAGGTTTTATACGCGGCAGCTTTCTCCGCGTACACGTCTGAGCACTCTTTGTCCCACCACGGGTTGGGAGAACGTTTTTGGGTGTTCACGTCGGGTACTCGTTTCGTCTGAGTTTGAATCGCGCTATCGAGAATCGAGTTGGACAAAAACTTATATTCTTCCTCCGGGGGAAGTATCTGTGTTGAATCGATAGTTTTGGATATCTCAGCAGCGTAGCTCTTCCAATCAATGTTTCGTGTGAGGTCATAGGGAACATTGATTGGTGTCGATGGTCTTGAACCAGTGGTGATTGCAATTACAATTGGTAAGTGGTCACTACCGTGGGGATCAGATATTACCTTCCACTTGCAATCTAACCGTAGTGATGTCGAGCATAAAGATATGTCCAGTGCACTTGCTTGCGCAGGTGGTCTAGGAATTCGTGTCATTTCCCCTGTGTTCAGAATTGTCATATTGAAGTTGTCACAAAGGTCTTGAATTGTCGAAGATCGATTATCGTCGTATAGACAGCCCCACCCCGTACCGTGAGAGTTAAAGTCTCCAAGAAGCAGGCGGGGCGAGGGAAGGTGTTCACTCACGTTGGAGAATCTTCGATATCCCATCATGGCCCTAGGAGGAATGTAAATAGAAGCAATGCAAAGATCTTTGCCTTTGATTGTTGTTTGACAAGCGACAACTTCAATGCCTGGCGTCGAAGGGAGGTTGATTCGATTGAAGGAGTAGCACTTTTTGATCCCTAAAAGTACCCCCCCATATGAGTCTTCTCGATCCAAGCGGATAATGTTAAAATCGTGGAAGTTGAGGTTTATATTAGAAGTTAGCCATGTTTCACATAGGGAAAATGCATCACAATGATTGTAATTTAGCAAGTGTTTTAATGAATCAATTTTGGGGATAATACTTCTGCAGTTCCACTGTAAAACAGTGATCAGATCCCTGATTCCGTCTAATAAGTTAGCCATCGAAGGATACGATCGCTGTAAGGAGGGGCCATTGTTCAGTCAACTGTTTTAAAAATGTTCTTACTGTTGGTAGAATAGCAACCAGCAAGCTTTTCATAGGATCGGTAATGTTGAAAGCTGTGAATATCCAGTCCACAATGTCAGAAAATTTAAGGAATCCCGTTTTAGGTTGAGTTTCTGACTGTAAAATTGGAGCACTTGGGATTTTTGGTGCCCCGGGGAGTGCTGGGAACTCCTGGTTGTATCTCAATTTCCCAAAACCAGGAGGTATTATCTTCGGATTTGTACCAGCACTTCCAGTTGATGAATTATTTTTATTTTGTACCCTTGTTTGGGACAACCTAGGACCCTTACGAGGAAGTTCAGGTGAGTTTTGATTAGGTCTTTTCCTAGAGTTTCCAAGCGGAGCCAAAGAATGCCCCTCGCAAGGGTCGTTAGAGGCGTTATCGTCAGTTGGCAAGAGAGCGAATGGGTTTTCGGAGATAAGTGGAACAGCTCTTTTAAGCATTTCTGCGTAAGAGCGTCTGGAGCGATCTTTGGCGGATCGCTTTAGTTTATCCGCGCGAAGTTTGTACGTTGGGCATGTCAAAAGTGCATGCGGATTCTCCCCACAGTAAACACACTTCTCAGCGGGGCTACTGCAAGTATCATCCGCATGGCGTTCCCCACATTTACCGCACCGTTGCTTGTTGCTACAGTAGGTGGCCGTGTGACCTAGCTGCTTGCAATTGGAACAATTCATGACCCGCGGTACAAACAGGCGTACAGGTAGACGAGCTCCTCCCACTTCAACGTAGCTCGGAAGTGCAGATCCGGCGAAGGTTACGCGAAACGAGTCTGATGGATAGTAATTACCATCTTCGATGGACTTTGAGTGCAATTGCTTGCACTCCAAAATCTTAACTGATTGAAGGTTAGGGTCCTTAAAGCGGCCAGCCCCATCATTCATCAGATCATCGACAGTTAGACCCGCATCACTTACCACACCGTCGATCTCCACATCACGAGAAGGGATGTAGACGCGATACTCCAGCGTAAAGAGGCTATTGCTAACGATATCATTGGCCTGTTTCAAGTCAGTAACGACTACGCGCAGTTTATCTGACTGAACCTTTTTAATCTCGGTTACGGCCGAGTAACGTTTTGTCAGCTCCCGTGCAACAGTTATGCTGTTTAACGGTTTATTTTTGGGCCGAAAGTATACCACCCAAGGACCAGCGGATCCATCCTGGTAAACCTTGACTCGGGGGGGCTGTGAGACATTGGGGGAAAGTGGAGGAAGTGGATCGACCATAACATTATCTGTCTCAGTATCAGATATACGTTCTTCTTCTTCATAATATTCCTCTTCGGAGGGTGATCCTTCTGTCTGTTCCATTTTGTTGCGGGAGCAACACGCTCGACCGCACTGTTTAACTTAAATCAAAATAAAAAATCAAAAGCAATAAAAAGAAAAAAATCGATAAGAAAAGTAAAAAACGAAACACTTCACCAGTTGGTTCCTGGTAGGTGAATTGATCCTTCGTTTGTTTTATCCGTCACCCGCGTGACCTTCACACAGTAGAGCTGATATAGCTCGTCTAAACAAAGCCGTCTTTCAGGCAAGAAAAATGTTTAGTAACGCACTTCACTGCACTACTTTAACTGATATCGCAGGTAACAATTATCACTCGCGGGACTGTTTGTTAGTAATGCTTTACTGCAGCCTCTGCCACAGCAAGCACCTTCGTACCACCGAAAAAACTAAACCACACCGGAGAGAACAAAAAGCACTTGTTTCCCGGTACAAAGTTGGGTTACGAATGACAAGAATAAATAAACAGTATTCAATTTAAAACAAAAAATCCCATTTGGTAATTAGGTCGTATTTATGTATTTCTATATTACGGTTATTCAGTCAAATAGAAGTGGCTTTTTGTATGTGTTACTTTCAGCCAAACTCTTTAACCACAACCAGTTGGATCAATGACATTTGGCAAAATGGCCATTCGGCTAATGGCTTTCGAACAAATAACCGGATAGCGGCCTAGTTGAACTAAATGAAAGTTCCTCAATATTTGTGCAACATTCTGAATCAAGTTCTGGCCTACTACATAAATTCGGGGCAGAACTCCACACTTGACCCAATGCTTTGAAACATTATGTATAATGAAATTCTAACGCTAAAGTTGCCTTTAATAGTCAAGCTGGGTTGATTCGCGGATCACGTTGTGTTAACGATTACGGACGAGATGCTGAAAGAGTGGCGTCTTCGATACTAAGGTATGATGTTCCAGGTCTGGGCGCTGCAGTGAAATCTAAGCGAAATCGAGAAGAGCTGAATAGTGCGCTCCGGCCTATGGAACCACGCGCACATGCAGGATTATATCGTGGGTGGCAGTATGCGTTATTGCCCTAACGGCATTACCCTAGCTGAGGACATCAAGCGTTATCAACAGAGGGAAAGAAGTGGTATGACTGAAACGACTCGATGGGCAAAAGAATCGCAATACGGTGAACTATAGTCTTCGTTAAACATGACTCTTAGGGAAATCTTATACGGCACGATCCGGCAATGTTGCTGAAACAACATTACAAAACAGAATTCTGGCTATCTAAAAAACATTAAATCTCTCCCGATCTTAGGGACCGTTCATAAACCACGTAGACCGAAATTTGAGAATTTTTAACCCCCCCCCCCTCCCCCCTAGTAGACCTTAGTAGACTTTTACCAACCCCCCTCCCGCCAAAAGTCTACGTAGACTTTTAATTTTTTTTGATTCGCAGGAAATGTGAATTTAGCAAGAAGCACATTATAATGTTCAATTTAAAATAGGCGTTCAGATTTATTTCAAGCTTTTTAAATATTAAAGAAAAATTTTACACATTGGTTTTCTGTCTATGATTGATCAAATCAATTAATACCGATTCAAGGTGCTTTCCAACGTTTGTGTAGCGGAATACTTCTTTTCAAGGTTAGTCACTCAAATATATGTAAAAAGATACATTGCTATAACTAGCTTAAATTTTGGCCGATGTGCGACCTACACCAACAATGCAGAATTGCTAAAAAACTTTTTGAACCTTACTGGTGCATTCAAAATTGTTAAATTATAAGAAACAATTACAAATTAATACTGTCGATGTGTACTATCATCTAGACTAAAACAATAAACCAAACATGCACATAAATTTAACTTTTCGTGAACAAATTTCAATATTTCTAAGATAATAAGGTAATCTAAATTGCCTTATTTGATTAAAGGAACGAAGCTATTTAAATCTTCCCAAAAATATTTATATTTCTTATGTAATTAATAGCCGTATCACCTTAGAGTATTATCGCAAAGTATCAAAATTTAACTCCGAATATTTTCGAAGATAAATATAGTAGAGCCGGTTTGCACGGAGTTGCATAGGGTCAAGACGTAAAATTTAACGGGTGTTTAAAGATTTTTAAATCAGTGTAAATGATTGCAAGAGAAACTTATTAACTCGAGAATTTTTGGCGATCGTCTTTGGAACTGTCATTTTGTATTATTCCCAGATCAAAACTATATCAAAATATACGCAAGAAACAAAAACGTAATTAGCATCACGAGAGTAACAAAAAATAAAAGTCTACGTAGACTTTTTCAAAGACCCCCTCCTCCCTCGTAGACAAACGTAGACTTTTGCCAGACCCCCCCCCCCCCCGCCCCTCCTGAGTCTACGTGGTTTATGAACGACCCCTTATCCGATCTACAAATTCCAAGTGATTTGAAAATATTGATTTTTATACTAATTTGAGGTACGCCGAAATACTGTAGGGCCAAATACTATGTTTGGCAAAATGTATCTCTATGAATATGTGCACAGGCATCCCTTTTCTTCTGGCTTTTTCACTGACTAACTGTTCATGCAACGGGAAAAACAAATGTATTCACAAGGATCACCTTAAAAATACTAGTATTCGGAATGATATAAAAAATTGACCCCTGCACTGGTAGGTGGATAGATGCCAAATTCTCCCAAAAACTAGTTATTGTCTATTTTTAGTTCATATTAAGGCAAAATAACAGCAATAGTCGCAAAAAATAGTTTTGGCCAGGATTCGACCCCAGTTGCTCCTCTGTGTGTCGTGGATATGGGACCCTGTTTGTGCACACTACTCTACGCACCTAGCCACGCAACGTGTCAATTATGTGAGCAATGGAAACACTACGTAAAATATTGTGTCGCACCGCACAGTGGCACGACGAGTGACCAAACTCCAAAAATCAATGTCTTGTAATTCTTCCATAAATATTTATTTTATTTTTATCTTAGTTTAAATAAAAGTATCTCAAATTTTGACGATAATAGGATGAAAAGAGAATTATAAACATGTCGTTGAAGCAAGTAATGTCGAGGACTTCTGTTCAATTCAACATATTAGAATTGTTTGTACCTTCGAAATTCAAATGGCTATATCTCAAGAACTACACGACCGATTGGAGTAGTTTTGAGTTCTTTGCAAAGAAGATTGAATATGCCAAACTATAGATGTGTCTTTTTTGTGCGGAAATCGTTTACGTTTGTTCTGCATCAAGAAGAAGCAATTGAGAAATTCAACGACATATCAGTAATTTATCTTTATACGTCTTCAGATGTTTGATATGGTCTTCCATGGGTCATTTATCATGAATCTGACTCAAAATTTAATGTAGTTTCAATATGTACAGGCCTCATCGCGCGCATTTTTTCGCCGAAGTTGTTGTATCTATGTTTTTGAAAAAAAAAACACATATTTGCCAACCATTTCTGCTATTCGATATGATTGCCTACTCTAATTAACGTGTATATTAGCCCTGTAACAACCAACGCCTTCAGATGGGTTTACATAAAAGAAACCGAAAAAAAGCAATACAGTGGAGACCCGATTTTATCAGCCCCCGATTTTATCTACATCCGATTTTATCAGCTTTTTGACCCGATTTTATCAGCTTCATGTGAAAATTGATAGTTGGTAGTTTGATGGGCTCTAGCAGACGAACCAAGTTGTATTCGAGTAAATCCTTTCTTGGTGTATATATATTATCTTAGAGATCCGAAAAATGAGATTTTTTTTATTTTGCGCTGTCAGACCCCCTTGAGGGGAACTTAAAGTAAATAATCATAAAAGGTTGCAAGGCTATATCAAAGGAACAAAGAAAAATATTGTAAGAGCTTCGGTTTATTAAAAAGACAGGAAAATATATGTCCCGATTTTATCAATGCCCCTGTTTTATCAGCTTAAAATTCGCCAAGGGGCTGATAAAAACGGGTCTTTACTTTATAGAATTTCAAAACTAATAGCAGAAATGGATTCAGCGACCCAAAACTAATTGTTAGCCAAATAAACCAATTTATATAATTGTGTCACAGTTTTTGTATGAACAGGTGCCACTGTGCACCGTAACGAACCATTTGTACACACACAGGCATTGGCTTAATTCGTTCTCCGGTGGTCGAAACAAGAAAATCAAGGCATGTACGGTTTACACTCCTATCCTTCATAAGAAAGATAAATCCATTCACAAATCCGTCTAAAACTCTAAAACAAGCCAACGATTTCAGGGACCCCGAATGGTACAGTTAGGAAATATTCAATGTATTTATTATCGCCATTCCAACAAACTCATAGATCCATTCACTGGAAGTCATCTTCATTCACAACAGCTTAATCACAGGATGCAGAACCGGTATCGCAGATATTGGCACTACGATACCATTCACGCCGCTCGCACCTATTTGGTCTGGGTTGTGCCATGTATAATCGTTCCCCATCATCACCATCATCATCATCATCCTCGTCCTCGTCGCCATAGTTTTAATCATTCCTTCCCATGTCTATGAAGCCGACGTTCGATGGCAATCGTAAAAGTATGAAAACGCTAAACTCTCATTACCACCACCGTCGATTCCTGGCTGGGCAAAAAGGCCGCTGCGAACCTGCCACCACCCTTTTCGGTAGGCTCGATGATAACCGTGATAAGCATTAAGTTGTATTGAGTACTAATTATCGTAAAAGCTTTTAATTGTTTTATTAACTCGACTCGGCACACTCGTAAGACTGAGTGCAGTGACTTCCCCGACAACAGGCAATGGAGTGTAAATTTTTCTATTAAATAAAGCTTCCCTTCCATATACGCAAATGAGCTCATTGAGCTCTCGGGCGCAAGCAAGCAGTTGGTAATTAAAAATAAATTAGACTTTGAAAGCGAGTCATTCGCGGGATCACTAAACGACGATCCACTGGTGAAAAGCTCTTGTGTCGCACACCGACTGACGACGACGACGACGACGACAGGCGTGGTGAAAAGCCACCCCAGCCAAGCTTGGCGAACCGCGGTCACGACTTCATTTGTAGAGTTTATTTCATGCAAACTCCACTGAAGCGTCACCACCTTTGCTCACTCACCACCCGAGATGGTGGGGCGGGAGGCTGTCGGAGAGGGTGGTAAAACGGAATAAAATACCAACATCTGGGAGGTACATTACTTATGCTGGTACATTTAAATAAATATGTTATTTGTTGTGCATTTCCTGGGATACCAAACGACGAAAGTTAACCAACGTATCCACAAAAGCTGGCAACCGAAGCTGTGTTGCAGATTTGAATAAAATACGAGTCTTAGTTTATTAGCTAATAATCCGATCCCGTCAGGGCGAGCGCCGGGGTCTCTCTTCATTCTTGAGCTGCCATCGGGATATGTATCTCAGTCCCGTCGCGACGCAAGTTGAGCTGTTTTGAAATTTAAATATTCACCTGGTTTTGCGATGCCTGCCTTCGAATACCCGGTACGTGCGTGTGTGTTGCGTTTGGTGATATGGTGCACTCGAATCTGTCATCCAGCTGTGCCGGAGACTGCCAGCTTGCTGCGTTCAAGATCACTTGCAATTGCACACGCGTCGTCCGTACCTACCTACCTACCTGAATGCATGCATAGACGGTCACCATCGCAGCACCCATCGCCCGGACGGATTTAATTCAACGCAGTGCAGTGCTATGGGATCAATGAAATTCGAACATTGTTGAATGAATCTCCTGGGAAGTCGGAACGCGGGCCGGCAGGTGAATTGAGGCGATTGGAGGGAATTCTCATGGGCATCGCGCAAACGTTCCGGATCGGATCGGATCGAATGGTGCTGAAGGTTGTGATGTGAAAGAATACCACAGCTTCGAACGTCTGACGCGCCCTGCGTTGACAATCGCAGCTCGATCTTGTACGATATGTCGCTGAACATCGATCTGCCGTCGAAGCATCCATACAAACGAGCGGGGAGATCGGGCAGGGAGGCAGATCAGGTAACTGTGAAAGTTGGTTGTACGGAAATCGCACGCTTAATTGGAGTGAGCATGCGATCACTAATCGTCAGGTATTGAAAAGTTCTGAGATAGCTATATGTGGAGATATGAGATGTGATAAATGAATCGATCTACTTTGATAAAATTGAACAATTCATTTAAACCTAACTATATTTCTCATTAAGGTGAAAATTGGTTGAAATTATTTTTAAAAGTTTAAATAAGTTAACATTGACGTTTTGACTTCGTCCCATCAGTAAATTATACTCGACTTGAGCTCATGTCAAGTGTTAATGAGTTTTATTATAAATACATTGGACTCGTGTGGAGGCATAAGATAGGAAACTTGTGAGTAATATGTTATCCCACCGTTTGACGACCCAAGATGGTGACTTCAGGCTTAGCGAAATTCTCTACAACTCAATCAATATGGATATTTTCGGAATAGTCTTGACGAGTAGAAGGCAAAGGTCGATGTTTGGCGTCATTTTGAAATTCTAGATAGCGACCTCCGGTTCACCGAAATTCCCGCATGAAAAGTCTGGTCGATCATCCTAAACTTCCTCGCATATAAGATATAATCATAAACAAGCGAAATGCAAAATATTTTTATGTATTCATCCAGAAGAGTGCGTGGTGTGAGTTGGGGGTGAATGGATTCAAATTAAACACATTGCTTAAATTCAAGTAAATTTAACTGTTTAGTTAAAACTATTTGTACCACAACTTCAACTTGGAAAAATACCCATATTGATTGCGAATATACAGTGAATTTCGCTAAACTTGAAGACACCATCTTGAAGTTCAAATTGGCGTCAAAAATCAATTTCTTGCATCTTTTCGTCAAGACCATTCCGAAAATACTCATATTGTTGAGGTGCCCGTCTCTTCCATCTTTCCGAAAATCTTCTAAGTCGTTTGCATTCAAAAGGAATATTTTTGAAAAAACTTTGGAGGGTCGAGTAAGAGAAGATTGCTGGAGTACAAATTCGGCGAATTGACGTTCCTGCAGCTGGCCGATAAAGACGGTATACCATTGGCCAAAAATCCGTTCGTCATCGGTAAATAATGAACGCGTCGTGTATCGACCACAATATTGTCAACACAGTCGATCACGAATGGTCGTTTCAACGGATGTTTTGCACTGTATTAGAATTAGCGCGATTTCAGAATGAAAGTCATCCAAAGTGTGGTAGAATCAAGTTTTGTCGGCAGGAACTATACGCTGCTACTGAAAACGAACTCCAAACACTATTGGTGTAGGACTTGCGATCCGAGAAGGCTTACCCTTTGAGCGCGTGCAACTGTACACCAATTTGCAGGTCATCGCCGCTCGTATCTTCCTGTCAGTACAGGCAACTGTTGTGGATATCTACGTCGCACCTTCCACTCAGCATTGCCAGGCAATATTACATTACCTGCTTGAAGAACTGGAAGGTTCAGTAGCGTTCCTTGGAGATTTCAATGCACATCACATCGCTTGGGGATCTATGTCATCGAGCGCGCTTGGTCGTGATTCTGAACGACTGTTCTCCAAATTGCATCGACCCCGGTACGGGCAATACATTAGTTATTGATATTTCTTTCTGCTCGGAAAAACTGACTCGAAAGTTTATCTGGCGAAACCTTTTGGATAAACATAACAGGGATCATTTCCCGATCACGATATCCTTCCCTAGTTGGTCGAACTTAAAGATGGATCGACAAAAATGGCTTTATGATCGTGCAGACTGGTCTCAGTATGAACGCTTAACAGCTGAGTCAATCAACGCTACAGATGAGTGGAACGTTGAATAATTCGCCGTGGTAGCCGCAATCCAATGCATACCACGAAGTAGTGGTCGAACGGATCCAGATTCTTTACCATGGTAGTGCCCCGAAGTGAAGAAAGTTATTAAGCAGCGTCAAAAGCATCTTCTCATCCTCCGATGTCTGGATACACTGCTGGTCAATAAAATAGGTGTGAGATAAAAATACATGAAATTTTGAGTTTTCTCTAAAAATATTTTTGTATTCAAATATTTTAATGTTAGGCACAGTCGTAAATATGAAAAAGAACACTTTTATTTGTAAATTAAATGTTATGTTTTATCGTAACTCTTTCTTCTCCATGAAATCCATAAAAGTACCTGGTCAATGAAATAGGTGTATTGTAATCCATTGCATTAAAAATTTTCAAATCCAATGATTTTAAGACTTCAACATTTTTAACAACTAGTAACCTGTGTAAGCTCCCTTATTCAACCAAATTTTATCCATTTGTCTTGGCATTGAGTCATTCAAACGCTGATAAGTTTCCGTTGGTATAGGGTAGCATTTCTTTTAAGCTGCTTCCCACAAACGATCCTTATTTGTGAAATTTCGATCGAATAACTTCTTTTTAATTACATTCCGTAAATTTTCTACGGGATTGATGACAGAAGATTGGCATGGTCCGAAATTATAGTCACTTTATTATCCCGAAATCATTCCTTTATTTACTTCGATGTGTGTTTTTGGTCAATATCTTGCTGAAACTGTCATGTAAAAGCACGTTATCTTTGGCATAGGACTGCGTGACATCCTTTAGGATGTCCATCCTTTAGCCTTGCATTCGAATCTTGCCATTATAGTGGTGTTGCGAAGAATCGGACCTGCGCCATTCCACGAAAAGCAAGCCCCAAACCTAATTGTTCTCGCCTCCGTGCTTTACCATATTTTGCGTGTGTCGCAGATCAAACTGTTTGTACTTTGGACGTTTAACGTTTCGTTGTGCATCGGAGGAAAACAGGTTTACCTTTGATTCGTCCCTCCGAAGGATATGTCGCCATTTTTTTATTCCTTCTGAACCAGGCCCATTAACGCTGTTGAAAAGCAAATTGCATTTTCCTTCAAAGTCTTTGGCTTCGAAATAGTGGAACCTTTTTAGCAATTCTTTCTGGAAGATTGGCATTATACGGCCTACAGCGAACTGTTCTCGGACCTACCACTTTTACAATTTGTGCTGAATTGGTTTTGGATGACGCGAATAGATCAGATTTAGCTAAAATTGAAATACGATGGTCAGCTGCTGTAAATGTTTTCTTGGGTTTTTTGCGTGTTTCCTTTTTTCAAAGGTTTTAAGGCATTTGTAACGAAGGTTTCGGAACGCCGCAGTGTATTCGCGATTTATTTATACGTCTTATCTTCTTGAACAAAATTTCTTAGCAAAACTCGTTCCACTTGAGTACAGCGAGATGCTTGACCCATTCTATAACAAATCTTTGACTTATTCAACATTTAAATACATTTATTAACACGCAGAATTCAAACTTCATCAAATAAAACTTATAATGGAATTATGTAAAATAATAGCACGTTAATATATTTCACACACCTATTATATTGACCACACGAAAAAGCCTGCGGTAGTCTTGTTTAGCATCTTGACAAAGATTGCAAATATAATCAGCGCCAACAACCCACTATTAACTTGACAGATCCCAAGGCTTCTGTGTGCAATAGGTGTGATTGAGACTGCTGCATCTTGGTATGCGTAATTGAGAGAAAAACAAAATAATCTATCACACACCTATTTTATTGGCCAGCAGTGTATATCCGATTCAGACAGACCAACAGCACTTACACGATTCAAGAAATCAAGAGCAGCAGCACGAAAAATGGTTAAGCTAGCGAAATAAACGTCATGGGTGGATTTTGTGTAGAAGATCTCACCGAGCAGTACGACAACTGAACTATGGCGCACAGTAAATACTCTGCGAGATAACCGGCAATGAAGCACTGTAGTACTCAAGCGAACGGATTACACTACAGTCAACCCCGAAGAAGTACCGGAAGAGCTAGCAAAACACTACAGTGAAATATCGGCGACTTCGAGTTACTCTCCAGCCTTTTAAGCAATGAAAGCACGCGCCGAAAGGCAGCGCATACATCACTCGCCCTATAGCGACGACAGGTATTACTCTAACCTCACCTTAAAAAACAGGCTCAGGACCTAGGACGAAGTATTTCAATGTTGTTTAGTGCAGTGGTGTCTTTCCCAGCAGCTGGCGAACCGCTATAGTTATTACTATTGTTTGTAGATGATTAACGACTGTGAAGATTTGTTTTGTTAACGGGTTGACAAAAAACTACAAGGAGCAGCCCCAAGCCATTTTTTGATATTCTTTATTGTCCTATCTATAAGGAGCTACACGCTCATATCAAAACGCACATTGAAGAGTTATAGTGCAGGTTAGCAGAAGTCGAATAATTTTTAAACTAACCGTCGAACGAAATTTTATAATTGGATGCAGAGTTGTATTAAAAAAAACTGCTTTCGTTTGTTAGTTTACTTATCGCTATCGAAATGAATGAAACTATTTAATTTGCCCATAATTTTTTATTTATTTTAGCAAGAGGAATCAAAAGAAAAGAAACAAAATAAGCAAAACTAAGTGGAAGTTGATTTATATTTTTACTACATTTGAAAGAGTTCAAAACCAAGATTGAATAAAAGATTGTAAATAAAGCCATGCCAAGTAATACTTTTTAATATGACGGTAAACAATCTGCTACAAATATTCTGAAGCTTGTTTATATCGTTTCACTATTTATAATTTTCCATCAGATCTGGGACGATTAGCATTTCCACTGTAGAACAAATTGTTGTTTAATTCTTAGTGATGAAACAGATATGCACAAGGTATGAAAGAGTTGTGAAAGTTGAGGCTGGACAGATTACATGGCAAAATTACGCAAAAAGTTGAATACGGAAGAATCGCCTAAACTGTGTCGGAACTTAAGGGGGTTGTGTAAGGTATTATCGGCAAAAATTGCATTTTTTAATTTTTTTTTTTCGATACAAAGATTGTTTGTCTATTCAGCCAGGTACCACGTTGAAAACTGGTTTTGCGGTGTACATCATAACTCAAAATCTACTGAACCAATCGTTGAGACACTTACACAGTTGTTTTTCACATCATTCCACAAGTAACTAAGGGAGCTTTTATTTTTTCGAGGTGCCTCCTGAAAATTCTCTGTCTACATCCAGTAGGGCATTGCAAAAAAAAATTTTTTTTGAATTCTCAAAGACCCCCCCCTCTCATATTGTGACAAACGTCAAAGTAAGGTCAGATGCCAAATTTCACATCATTTGGACAATTTTAGACCCCCGCCCACTTCGCTTGAAATTTTTTGAAATTCGTACTATGGGAAAATATGGAGGAAAAATACATTAAATGCTATAACTTTTGAAGTAGCAATCAGAAAATTACAATTTATAGGTCTTTTGAAAGGAAATAATTTTAGTATTTGAATGGTGATATCTTTGTTTCTTGGAAAATACGGGAAAGTGGGGTACTGGGTCATTTTGGACCCAAAATCCCATATTTTTAACGATTTTTCTGCTCCGTGATGCAAATCATACATATTTTGTAGTTTTTCTAATGTGAAAAAATCTCAGAAATCGATCGGAACACTTTGGACCTTAGTCAGAATACGAAAAGTTGGGGTTATAGGGCTTTTTGTCATTCATATTAAATTTTATCATTTTCTCATGCATATAACTGTATTATTCTTCAATCAATTTTCACAAAATGTAACTTGTTGAACGTGTAAAATTCTCAGAAATAAAACAAAAATAAAAACTTTAAAGGTAAAATTCAGAAACATCAAACTTTTTGATATTTACTTTACAAGTCTCATTTTTTTTCATTATTTGTCCTAATACCTCAACTTCCCCTATTTTTCCAGGAATGAAACTTTTCTCACGTGATCCCTAAGCATATTTTACACTAAAAGTAGTACATTAAATAAGTATTTTGTTGTTAAATGAAGTTAATATGTGCGATTTTATGATAAAAATGTGAAATCGACACTATATGTCAGATAATTTGTTGTTCCTGAATTTTACCGGTAACGACTCTATTTTTGTTATAATCCTAAGGATTTTCCACGTTCAACAAGGTATAGTTTATGATAATTGAGTGAAGAATAATAGAGAAATATTCACGAGAAAATGATGAAGTTTAATATGAATGACAAAAGGCCATATAACCCCAACTTCTCGTATTCGGACAAAGGCCAAAAAGGCTCCGATCGATTTTTAAGATTTTTTCACATTAGAAAAACTACAAAATATGTATGATTTGCATCACGGAGCAGAAAAATCATTAAAAATGGGGGATTTTGGGGCCAAAATGACCCAGTACCCCACTTTCCCGTATTTTTCTAGAAGCAAGAATACCTCCATTCAAATACTAAGATTATTTCCTTCCAAAAGAGGTATAAATTGTAATTTCCTTCCAAAAGAGGTATAAATTGTAATCCTACTTCAAAAGTAATAGCATTTAATGTATTTTTCCTCCATATTTTCGCATAGTACCAATTTCAAAAAATTTCAAGCGAAGTGGGCGGGGGTCTAAAATTGTCCAAATGATGTGAAATTTGGCATCTGAGCTTACTTTGACATTTGTCACAATATGAGAGGGGAGGCCTTCGAGAATTAAAAAAAAAAGTTTTTTTTGCAATGCCCTAACATCCAGTGTCAGGTTCAATTTGCAAAGTTATAATTGTCAATTCATTATCAGGCAGATCGCAGACTATAGGAAGTAATTAGTTGTAATTTATTATTTTGTAACCGGGATTTGACGCTTTCTCAATTTTAGCATGACGTCTGCAAAATTTCGTTGAACTGAAAGTCTTAGCAATCCAAGATGTTGATAGCTCAGCAATTTGGATTCAACCCATTTGACAGATTTTCGTCGCTGAACATCAGCTTTTAAAATTGTCAAATTCTCAGCTCAATTACTGAATTTTTGGACGCTTGTTGATTGCTGAGTGAACGTCGATTTTTTCCCGTTTCGCTTTGTGCTGTGATGATGCACACGTCGAATCTCATAATGGTTTGTTCATCCCCAGCTATATGTTCATGCGATGAATACAATACTTGATGAGTGGCGTTGTTGAGTAAAGGCTGGCATAATCTAGCTTAGACTTGCTCACACAGCATTTTGTTCGATGGATGAAGCAAATTCTTTTGAATGCCACGCTCACTGAATATGGAGGCAGCATTTTCATGCGAATGCGATTTTCGCCACTCGTGAGATTTTTTTTGTAGGGATGTGTGTTGCGTTTGGCTGCAGGATGAAAAATCAGTAGGCTACCAGATGCACAGCGTCCGAGTGTGTGCCGATACCAGAGTTAAAAATATTCAAACTCATTGAATGAAAATTGATCATATTCAGGGGCATTCATTTTCAATATTCAGTGACGCAGCTGAAAACGTCAAACGAACAAACCACCCATTCATCCACGCATATTTTCATTCGTCTCCGATTATTACACGAAGCGACCGTTCAGCAACGAATCAAACGCTTCAAAGTAGGCCCTGGCACAATGTAAGCGATGATGATTGTTGTTTCATATGCTTTATTGGGATTTGAAAACATTTTCCTAGACAATTAGTGAAATGAATATATTGTACGATATTCAACTGAATGAATAAGATGGATAGTTGAATGAATATTTTTTCTATTCACCGCGAGTCGCAACAGGTTCATTTTCAGCCGTCAGAAAAAAACTTCGATTATTTTTAACTCTGGCCGATACACAGTGATTTGTAATGAAATTATCGCGCATCCAATGATGATGTGTGTAGATAGCACTGGGCAGTCCTCTCACTATAATTTGATCAAGCATTATCCACTTACCATAATCACGAGCCCTTGCATGAAGAGTTAAAAAGGATATTGGTGATAGGAATAAAATTATTGCCATTTTTCTCTTTATAACAATATTATAAGGAAATATTTTTTGTTCTCTGCAAGCTTATGGCTACACGATACTATAGTGATTTTAAACTGCTAATGTTCATCAAAACTTTTTTCTTTTTAAAATATTTAGCACAGTGTATTGATTAAAACAGAATTATTTGAAAATTGAGCCTACAGGTCTAATGCAAACTATGCAGAGTCGGAAACAGAAATTGAATGCGAACATATATAATATACTTTATAGTTATATAACATATCAATCTGTTTGAAGTGAGTTTAGTACAACAGTTTTAAGCAGATTCACATTACCGCTAGTAAATAAATTGTATTTAAACTGACATTTGATCTGATCTTAGTAAGGGTTTATGAGCTATTGATCTGAAATGTGTTCACCGATTAACTGGACTTATTTTTTCCTGGAAAGTCTGATCAATTGCACACATTTTAGCTGATACGGCTCGATCTCTTACTTTTATTGTGTATAAACGCTTCCGCGCAAAAGTACATCAGAAGTTTGAATTATCCCAGCCCTGGACCGCTTATGCAAAATGTATCAGATCATCACCTTTTATCAGATTGTTTCTGACCACAAGATCTTTTTTTCTGATCGATATGTTAAACATGCACTATAACTGATTAGCCCTTAAATGAGGGGAAGATTGTATAAATCGTTTTAGCTGTCTGCGAGAACGATATGTGTTAAAGCTACCAGTACACTGTTTGTCATAACGTGAAATATTTGATGAAGCAAAATTTGATCCAAAAAACGTGTTTGACAAACAAATTTGACAAGGCCAGTACACGAGATCAACTGTTTAACAAACTTTTTTCCTCAAATATTTGCATTGATGCGTTACCGGACGTTACGCCTAATATTGTTTGACAAACATAATAAAACAAGTTTGATGGATCAGTACACTGTTTGTCAAATATAGTCAAACCGGCGTATACGTCAAACAAATCGTCATGCGAAAAAATTTTTGTGTTGTTTGAACTTCATGAATTTTCAAGAGTGCAAACACATGAAATATTTGTGTTAGCGCAGGGATGCCAAATGATTTTCCAGAAAATTTGTTTTATTTTTATGAATGGTCGAAGCAACTATATCGCACTCCTTTGTTCGTGATTATGCAGAGTGTGATCAAATACAAACTAATACGCCAAGGTCCCACACAAAAGAGTAATCATTTTATGACTCACCACGAATTCAAATTTGTCTACCATTCGTGTTGAAGGTCGAATTGTAGAAGAAAAATTAATTTGGAAGCGCTGTTCGATCAAAGCATGCTGTTCATATATGATTGAAATTTTCATTTTATTTGTTTTCCTTTTATAGAGTAACTGCATTTGTGTGTTCAACGTTTTGTTTTCTTCCACCAGTCACAGGTGGAGGAAAACAAATCTAAAATAGCTTTTCGGTCGGATTTTTTTTTATGATGAAACCTGACCAACCGGTATAGACTTATCCAGCTGCATTGGTACTGTGCCATTTTGACGTTTGGATTGGGAGGAAAATAAACCACTCCTGGACTTAAGGGGAGGGCGGTAGTATAAAATTGCGAGATCTTGGTGTGCGTATTTCAAACGTCGATATCTACACAGTACGTCTCCTGAATAAGTTTTACAGCGACACATAGCATTTCAACACCATTATAAATACTCTAGGCGAGCTATTTCGAACGTTTAAATTGGCTGAGTTATATATATATATATATATATATATATATATATATATATATATATATATATATATATATATATATATATATATATATATATATATATATATATATATATATATATATATATATATATATATATATATATATATATATATATATATATATATATATATATATATATATATATATATATATATATATATGTCAGCTGGAGGAAATCAAAACCCCAATTAGTGTGTGTGAAAGGAATTGCATAGAACGCTACAGCGACAAGGTCTACCCCAAAAAAGTTTAGGCAGACTTCAATTGGACAAAAAATGATGAGAACGGGAATTTGAAAAATATTTAATCCTCTTGTATTGTTGGACATACAAAACGGCGATGAACACGGTATGGATTTTAGTTGCATTTCTCGCTCACTTGTTTATGTATTTTCTCACATTTATAGTTAAGTGGCAAATTCCTCCCACAGCTCCGACAGGTGTGGTTTCTGCGCTGGCCTATGTAGAGCACTCTTTCGGCGCGTGCTTGCCGTTACGGAAGAACGATAGTAACAAATCAGGTGCACCCTGACGATGCCAAATTTCTTCATTGCCTCGCTAGTGCAATCTAACTACATTACATGTTACAAACGCCGCCGAACCCTCATACAGCAGCTAATTATTTCCGAAAGCTGCTTTCAGATTCGGCCTAGCGCGGGAGAAGTTGACATCAAAGTGGATCCAGAGTTAGTACACGAGGACGCGGACGATGAGCTATCAGATATCGAAAACGCAGTGGAAGATGCTGATGAATTAAACATTTTCCTTTGGAACCAAAAACCGAAATGCGCATCAAGGGAGAGAATGGGAAGATTTACGTTATTAGGGGGTTGGGAGAGGAAAAAGTTGAAATGGGCGATTTGCAGAGCGTTTTTGTCGATTTATGGATCCGGATCGCAAGATGAAACAAAGTAGTTCGAAGGGAGAAAAGGGATGTGATGGTTTGCCGCTAAAGAAGGATCGTTCATTACCCATTCGGAACCGATGTCCATTTTGTAATAAAGAGTTTGCGGACAAGTACCTGATGACGACGCACATTCGATGGCACACGAGTAGGTTAAGGTTTTACTTATTTTCTTTTCTGTAAATTTCAATTATATACTGTTTACTGTTACAGGTGAAAAGCCCTTCAAATGTGTCCCCACTGTTCGAAAACATTCACTCAATCGATAACGCTGAAGATACACGTCAGGTTGCACACACGGGAAAACTCCGTACGTGTGCGAATACTGCGACCGAGGGTTCACTCAATCCTACAATCTGACGGTGCACCTGCGAACCCAACACAACCAAATAATGGTATAAGACGCGAAGTCGACGTGCTGCCCGAACACAAATGTCGAGTATGTAGCAAGGTCTACCGATCGGCGAAAAGTTTCCGGCTACACAAGCAGTTGCATGTCACCGGGACACTGTTCGATTGTCGCGATTGTGGTATAAAGTATAACACATATGTGGCCAAATGCAAGGCTTCTAATACCGACGTGAAGGAAAAGATGTACTCATGTAAAATCTGCAGCCAAACATTCAAGCATCAGCAAAGCGTGGTGTACCACATGAGCAACAAAAACAAACACAAACGGTTCGACAGAGGTTTTGAGAGATCTGGAGTCGGACGAAGGAGAGGCGATTTGCCGAAGCTAAAATAACTTTCTCGTTTCCAAATTGTTAAAGCTAAGAAGCACAACACCGGGCAAGTTGAGCAATTTGTTCTGAGCATGTTTTTGAGAAGTGGTGAGGATAGTGTACGCGTTTATTGGGTAGTATTTGGCGCACCAACATTAGTAGCGTAAATATCCAGCGCCAGACGCAGGTTCCGTTTGTTGGATTCGATGGAATCGCTATCGACAGACTCTTCATCATCTCGACTTCCATGAGCTCATTCAGTACTTTATGATAAAATAACAATATTCAACACAGGCTACGGACCGACCAGGATGTAGAATTCAACTAGATACATTCGACAAAAATACCACGCAAGACTGGCAGTATACTCAACTGCTGTATGCTTTTCAAGAGCAGCTGATTCTTGGTGAACTATCGGAAAGGATTAAAAAAAAAATGGCATTTGCTTACATTTCAGCATGTATCAAACAATTGAATTCAAATAATTTGTACCTTTTCGATTTATTTGAGACATGATTTTCCTGGAAAGACAAATACCAACATTATCAAAATAGCGCCGATTTTTTTTAACGTGTCGAATGAATTATTTAAAGTCATGTAAATAAAACAATCAATCAGTCGAATTTCAAACCATAACTTTTTTTTCGTTTTGACAACAAATTCTGTCAAAACAAATCAGTTTCGCGTACGGCGTATTTTGCTATCCTGAATGAGCAAAGCACGTTTGTCAAACTTTTCCATCAACAAATTTGACAAATTTCTCCATTAACAAGTTTGACAAACTTCTCCATCGACAAGTTTGACGAACTGCAGCGTTACGCTGTTTGAAGTTTTGACAAACTGGTCAGTACACTATTTGACAAATAGACAAATAATCGCTTTGACAAACACGAATGAAAAATTTGGCAAACTGTGTTTGATCAAATATTTGAAGAGCCAGTACACAGCAGTTCAAATTTATTTCACGAAAGATGTCAAATATTTGACGTTATTACAAACAGTGTACTGGTAGCTTAAGTAATGTACATTGTACATATACGAGTAACTACAGACATTTTCTGATGATTTATGGCTTCACGTGTAAAATATATTGTCTGTGATCATTTGCAGATTGTGAGTATAAAATACACAATAAATAAGGCGTTAGAATAAAAAATTTTAAAACCTATATACAAACAAAGAAATTCGCCTGAATAAGTTATTTGAAATTAATTATTAAAAGATACTTCGTTAAAAAATTACAAATTTCTAGAAAATATAGAGAATATACTAAATTTTTTCCGAATAATGTAAATTGTTGTACAGATAAATGAGAACACAAAGATTTACTTTTAAGGGGAGGTTCTTTATCTTAGGTAAGAAAAAAAGAAAAGTTTGTTTTTTTGTGGATTCGTTAAAAAATCTTACACCCAAAACAATTTCCCAATGCAAAAAAAGCATCTTTTCGAACATATTTTGAATTCGAATCATGCCTTGTTCGCATTATAGACCAAATTTACCTACCGCATTATACAAACACAACTCACTTTGCAATAAAATAAGTTGGTTGAAAATACACGTTACAATATAGTCTGTTCGCATGTAGAAGTATTAGTTTGGTTTTGATTGTTGAGTCTTTGCCCCAAAAAGTGGCGTATTATATACATGGACACCTCTTTGGTGTTTGAACGAACTTCTCTCTTCTAACACAGTGATGATCTTTCGTCTGTAAGCGGCTCATTTCAACCAAACTAAAAGCGTGTGTAGTTCACGATGGTGTGTAGAATACACAAAAAAAATTCGCGCTGCGGTCTATGCAGTAAAATTATCGCTCTCTCATTCCATGCTTCAGAGAAAAGTAGAAGCAAATAATCTGTGCTCAGGTTAATTTTTGATGATCGTTGACCAGGGCAACGCTGTGAACTGGATTCGCATGCTCGAGATGACATGCAAACAATTGAAATAAGCAACTCCCAGTTCCGATTAAAAATGGAAAACCAATTCATCACTGCCCTTTGAGTTTATGTTGCCTTAAACTTAAATGCTTTTGACGCAAAAAATTGATACGATATCACCTGACTTTTAGAAATACTGTCGCAATGGGGAATACCAGAAATGATTTGTGAACGGTTTTTATCGAACAAAAGTTCAATTATTTTGACCCAATGATCCCATATGGGTAACTTTCTCCTGCCTATAGTGCGCATAATTTTTCATCAATAATTAATAAAATGCATGAGACTGTCTTGCGACTAGAACTCCCATACCGATGGCGTATTGAGGGTTGAGAGAACAGAGAGAGTTTATCTAATAGCATCCCAGAAACACAACCCGCACCCCATCAGTTTGATGATTACCGTGTGCTACTCTGCAAGATGCAACAAGCAATCGTTGGAAAGGCGAAATGGAAAGAAGCTCTTGAGCGTGTATTAGTATTTTTAGAGCGCACATTTCATTTTAAAACTAATACTCCGGTATGGCCGAATTCACGAATACATTCCCAATTGTGGGTGTTTCTACGGCGTTATCGCCATTTCATGCATTTTTGTCCCGGACCAATACCGCTTTATATGCATTATACCAGTTACAATGCCAAATTCTCATTAGAATCATGCTTATTCGCACGTAAATCATAACGTTCGTGTTTTGGGTATAACAACTTTTGGTTTTAATGATTAAATACGTTCATTATTCAAGACCTCGTAAAAATCAGTATCTGGGTGAAATTCAAATTGGGGGCTTCAATATATCGAATCCTGCCTGCCACTGCGCACAAAACATGGTCCGAAAATTACAAGCCTACAGCCTCTTGTAGTAAACTATATTTAAAACCATTGTAATTTCTTAAAGTTAATGAAATTTTGTACGACTGATAAATAACTGGAATGAATTTTGACGATGAATAGATTGTATAATAAACATTTGAATTATAAAATAAAGTTTTTTGTCTCCTTTTTCATTTGATTCACGTTGAAAAATATAAATAAATGATTATTAATACTAGTTTTAGGTTTAAGTCATATAGAATTTCATTTCCTTTAAGAAATTATTGACCTTTAAGAAATTGTAAGGATCTTTGTTTTCATTTTACTTCAGGGTCGTAGTTTTCGGACCCTGTTTCGCGCGGATGGGCAGACGGAAATCATCATTTTGGATTTCATTCAGATACTGATTTCTAAGTCTTAAAAAATAAGCGTATTTAACCATCATAACCGAAAGTTCTTACGCCTTTTAATTATTCCACAAAATGTTTATAAACTTTACCTTATTTACGTCCAAAAGAAAAAAAATCTCTCCTTAAGAAGTTTATTCTCCATTACTCTAAATATATAAGATTTTTTTTTCACAGAATGACTTTGCAAAAAAAAACATACTACAGCAGAAAAATCAAGTTTTCGCGAGAAACAAAATTTAGATTCCCAATTGTTGTCGCTTTTGCTGCTTTGTGCTCCATACGAGACGCTTTTCTTAGATAGACAAGAGAGAGATGGAAAGTATGTATACTTTGTATATTTTGAGGTTTGAGAAAATTCAATATGAACCCAATCTTTTTTTTTTGTTATTTATTACGCCACTGTAGAATTTTTAAAAATTTCATTTTTAATCATTACCTAAAATGTACCATTGTATGTTTTGTATGTGACGATATCCCAAAAAATGGAAGACGAAAGCAATACATAAATGTTTTCTCGAAACCACTTTTTTGAGATAGTCGGAAATGTAACTCGAACAAATGAATTTTCATCATTTTGAAATTTTCACAGTAGATTAGAAATTGATTTCTCCATTTTGTGATGAAATTTCTCGAATTTTTTGTTGTTATTCATTTCTTGTTTTATAAATCCCATTTAACAAGATCTCAATTCATCTATTTATTACGCCCAAAAATCCCGAAATAGGTGTCTTTTTTCGCGCTCTACAGTGGTGTAACCCCTTAATTTACAAGCCATTGATTCCCATGCGATATGCTATATTTCACCCTAAGGAGGAAAATTTGGTAAAAACCAAAATTTCTCACTAGGGTGAAAATTTGTTGGTAAAAACCAGTCTTTGTACAGGAGGGCACAAATCCTTATTTCATACTATGTTGCGTTTCGGCTTCGCCTCATCAGAAACCGACACTAACACATTGTCGGAATAGATTAGCGCCGGCTTGACGCAAATCCCTTAAAACTAAAACACACTATGTGTTTCAATCAAACGACTGATCAAACGTGATGTCCCGTTTCGAGTTTGATTGAAACACATAGTGTGTTTTAGTTTTAAGGGATTTGCGTCAAGCCGGCGCTAATCTATTCCGACAATGTGTTAGTGTCGGTTTCTGATGAGGCGAAGCCGAAACGCAACATAGTATCCCATGCGATGTTTTTTTCCACCAAATTATTTTATGATTTATATTACTGGTATGCTTTGAACACTGCACTTTATTTCATGATAGACGTGCGCGCTTTCATTTAGTATATCGGGTAATATTGCACCCAGTATTTTAATTCCCGGAGACGGCAGCAGCTCGTCGAAATCAGTTCCTTCCTACTCAGGAAAGCGAGGCAGAACACATAGCCACCAGCCACTAGCAGTATTCCAATATTTGTTTTCCACGAGAATCAATTAGGTAGATACACTAAAACCAACGCGCACAAGAACAGCAGCAACACCGCCATCGAAATGGCGTTCACGAACGGCATCACGCGAATACGCTTCATTCAACTATTGCGAATTTCATTTTCATGATTCTAGACTTCGACAATTCGTATGAGTTTGGACTCACAGCTTAAACGAAAATGTGTTGAAGAGAATGGCATATGAATAACCCTAAGCTGTGAGTTTTTTATACTCTCTCTCCTGACGCTCTCGCTCCCTCGAGCTTGATTTCGGCTCTCGTTTTCAATCTGTGCTATGGTTCTTTCAAGTATTGCCTTCCAATAAATCTAGCACCCGAAGCCATTCGGCAGATGAGTGCATTTCGTATTCAGGCGAATGAAAATAATACAACCTTGCTCCTCAGCGCAACACGCCCATTCCCTTTACTGAGTAAACGGGCAGAGATAACTTTGCTGAAGATAGCTAATATGCAGAATCCACGCTTTCCTAGGTGACGCTAAACTTTTCGGGGGTTGGTATTGCAATATTTATTGACACAATTCCAAACTTATGACGGGTAGTGTGTATTTATAACTTTACAAATGTTTCCTTTTCGGTTGGTCTTCCATATTAATGGTTGGGCCCGAAAAAGTTTATGAAGCGTTCTGTGTAATTTTGGAAAGGTTTTCTGAAAATAAGTTTTTGCATTATTTATACATATGTATTTCGAAATTCAACACAAATTTGAGCTTCTTTTTTGTTTAATTAGTAATTGTCTAATTCCGTTTGATGCAACGAAAGTTACTAGCATCAAAAAACTATCACGACGATATTCTACACACTTAATTTTGTTCTACCGAATCTCAGATATTTTCGTAGCTTTTACCGAGTCTTTTAGAACTGAGCACACAGCAAACAAAGCATTTTCCGTTATCATATATGTAGTCTTTAAAAAACGCCGGAAATTATCATACTGATTGCTCAAAATTCAGTAAAAAGAATCACGATAAGATTACCATAAAACACTTTCCCCAAGTCGCGAAAGCCCAAGTGCAGTTTAAATAACCTTTATTACAATAATTCTAGAGAAAATTTTCAATAGGACGTAAGTAACATTGAGAGCCTCTCTTTGTTTACTTTCTCTTTCGTTTATTACGACGTCATTACAACACTTTGCACTAATTTTCCAGTGCAAATCGAAAGGCGACGGTTTTTACTAGAATATTATGCAAAGAGTTTAGTAGTAAATGTTGAAATGGCCGAGTAATGAACAGAAGAGAAAGACCCATTGTTACTTACTTCCTATTGAAAATTTTCCTCTAGAATTCATATAATGAAAACATCGATTGGAAGAATGAGAATGAAGAGCTACAGACATCATTAATCATTCGTTAATTGAAGAGAAATGCTGCGTCAAGCTGGAGTCCGAAATATGGTCAGAAGGTTTGAATGTAGGTCCAGTTATGTACAGTGGCTGCTGCAGCATATTGGAGTCGCTATTTTCCCACGTTTTGCTCAAATCTTTCATCAACTATGGTGCGATACAATCTTTCATTTTTGTTGTTTTTAATTCAATAATTTAATTGTGCATTGACTTTTATTTAAAATATCCCAATGACACACAGTTAGTAAACAGTCAACGTAATAAAACGCCAGCGCGCGGTGGACAAATTCTCGTCGACAAGTTGCAGCTTTGGTGAATAAATATTTTTCTTTTCTACGGCCACGCTTGAATACGGTTCTAGTGTGCGAGATAAAGTGTGGGTAATAAATAAATGATTGGCTGTCGATAAGGAAAACTCGTTGATTTGCCATACGCTTTATAGCGACAGGGCCTGGCCGATTCGGTTCGAACACTGCAGGTCTATTATCGAAACTCAATTTGCACTGCTATTAATATTAATTGGTTTTAATTTATTCACTGTCGCTACAGTCATTAGGCGTGCATAATGAGTGTTTAGATACAAGAGTCGTTGGTTTGATCTCGGCATAAATGGGAATTGAAAAACTGTTCAATTTGTTTTGTAGAACAACAGGAACGGTTTGATGTTGGATGTAAATGCAAATCGATTGTTTCTATTTCAGATACTGGCAGAATCCTAAATGATGCAGTACAAATTTTCATAAATAACAATAGACTAACGTCAAGAAAAAAACAAGATTTTTTTCAACAATGCAGCAATATCTAAAAGTGGGTAAATTCCAAATTAACGACCTTGACACTTTGCGCAGTTTTAAACCAATCTCTTCAAACGCGATCGTCACGTATGTCACGATACCTGAAAACCACAGCCTGCTGCAGCAACCCAGACCAATTCTCCCATGATGCAAACCGCGGCGGGCCATGAATACCAAGAATGTCATGAGCAACCACAAATATCGATATCACGATCCAAGCAAGCATTCAGATAGGTACAATTTACACGTAAAAGTCCAAACATTAATTGACATATTTCGATTTTTTTTATTATGTTCGTGCAAATGCAGGTGATCACATGTTAAGGTTGTTCTTGTTCGAAAAAGATTCGAATGTCCAGTATCGTTTCGCCATGTCACGAAAATCGATCGCCGATCGGCGATAGTGATCGTCGTTTCGTCAACTTCCTTTTCCCCGAACTCATTTTGTCACACACAGTTCTGATTTGAATGCTGTCCGCACTGACACAAACGTTGAATATCGAATTATGATACAACCCGATCGCAACCGGTGTCTTTCGGGTCGGTTGATCGATTGCCACGGTTTCGCTGCGGGCGGGGTGTTGTGTCCTCCCGAGAAGAAATCTTATAACGGCTAATTGCTTTCAACTTGCCACGGGCTGTCGAACGGGGAGAGATAAGACACCGTGAAAAAAATGTCTCCCGATGCAAGGTAGAAGTTTGAATTCCTGGGGCTCCAATTGTGTGCCCGATCGGGATTGTGGGAAACTGATCCGGCGGGGACACAAGGTATCACATTTGGTTATCTTCGCTTATGATCTATATAGGTTGAATGCGTTTCGGAGAGCTGTGAGGTTGACGCTGCGAGACAATGACAACGAAACCAGCCAGCCAGTGCAAGTGGTGCTGTGAGGTGAGAGGAAGGTGGCGGCTGGTGATCTACAGCCGATCAAACTCTGAATAACCAAAATAACGAGTCTCGTGAGACTCATTGGAGCAACTGAGTGAGTGGTCCAACGCGTGGTATACATTTCAATCACCATCCAGAAATTGTACGGTTGAAAGGATTAGACTTATGTTTTGCGGCTGACTGCAAGAGAGACCAAAAAGTGAGTGACAAAATTATGGATCAAGATCAAATCGATTTCGGACCGCGGTTTTGGTCTGGATACGGGGCGGAACATGTCAAACCGAAAGCGGCATGTCTCACGAGCTCTCACCAAGGGCCCTGCTGGGAACCTCTGAAAGGTGGTGCAGTGAGGCGCGGGTAAGCATAACGATCTGTCGAAAGAAACATCAGTAATTTCGCATGCTTGTCGAATTAGATTAATCCGCTTGAATTTAATTGAAATCGAGCCACGTCGGCGTATATGATTTTTTTGGTCATATTTGATTGACTCGTTCGGCATTCCGATGGTCGGTTTGCTTGACAGGGACAGCGGTGTTTTAGGAGAACCTGCTTCAATACTCCAAGTTTTCTATCGCTTAAGGAAATACTAGCTAGCATGGAGGTAAATATTAACAATTTCACTATGTAAATATATAAGATTTTGCTCTAAATATGAATTCGTTTTTTGCAGTAGAAAGTCACTATAAGTTCTTTTATAAACTTTTAGGATTAAAAAGTTTCGCATACAAGTATCATATTAAGGATTTTGATGCAAATTCCGTTTTGCAGGCTTTCTTGGATTATGTCCATCTCTTGTATCTCCGGAGCAAGCCATTCAGATTTCGTGGACTAAAATACTAAGGCATGGTGGAAATTTTTTTCTCCATGAGCAAGCGCATCACCACTGTTGTTACGGCATTTAATTAGCAAGGGACTGGAAGGTGAAGTATATTTTTCAATATGAGCCATAGTACTCAATGGAGAGCAAGGAGTTGAAAGGAGAAAGTTTATAAAAGCGTGGAAAGGTCATTTGAGCAAGCTTAGAATTTTCTGGCGACTTAACCCTTTGTCTTCTACCGTAGGAGTCAAGGTCTTTTGGCAATAGAAATGCGAAGGAACAAGTTACTTTACGCTTGTTCGGGCATGCCGTAGACTCAGGTGATTCGCATTTCTAATGCCAAAGACCTTGACTCCTACGGTAGAAGACAAAGGGTTAAGTCGCCGGAAAACTCTAAGCTTGCTCAAATGACCTTTCCACGCTTTTCTAAACTTTCTCCCTTCAACTCCTTGCTCTCCCTTGAGTACTATGGCTCTTAATATTGAAAAAATTACTTCACCTTCCAGTCCCTTGCTAATTAAATGCCGTAACAACAGTTGACAAATTGACTCAATAGGTCGTTAACAAAAAATGGTTAACAAAAAAAATGGTAAAAATGCGCATGACCGTCCAATTTGTAGTTGCTACTACGTGTTTGACCAGAATTAGCGAAATTGCACAGCGAAACAACGGATGGAGCCTGGGAGTATTGCTGGTCACGTCCTTGCTGCTATAGGAAAAGAATTTACGTGTAGCAAATGTTGTTATGGAGACCGTGTATACCTCTGCATCTCCACTTTTACCTTGGGAAGGAGTTTCTGTGAGTAGGATAGGATAAAAAGGAACACAAATCTGGTAGGTGACACGATCTATGCAACACTTGGAAGAGTTGTCATGTATTTATTGCTCTGGGCAACCGGATTCCGAGAATTTGTGATAGATTTATCGTTTGTGGAATATACCGAAATGATGGCTTAAAAATAAAACTTCGATTCTGTACAGTTGGAATTGTTGCTTCTGTGTAACGGAATCAAACGGCAAGGGAACGGTTTTATTGTTCCGTGTTTGTTTATTCCGGCGAAACCCCACATTCCTGCATCAAATACAGTATAATGAAAAGCAATACCCATGTACATATTTAATTGAAGATTTCATAATACAAGTATTATTTATCCTTCATTAACATTGGTGTTATTATAAGAAATTAAATGATAATTATGTATTGGTTTATTTCTCCACGACCAAATAAATAATATTCCGATTTGTATGGTAACATTATTTGCACTCGTTGTTATGCTAACTGAAGCATGTTTTGAATCGGCACAATTTTCAATAATCCCAATGCAAGAGTCAGGGTTCTTTCCGCTATCGTCAGCTATGAACAGCCGTACAGACACACGATCCTTCTCGAAGAAGATGTAATAAAACGCAAAGCATTCCTACCAACGGTCACTCAATACCATTGTGATTCATAATTTTCGTTCAAAGAAGCAAATGGTGCTTGAAACAGCCACTCCTGTGCTCCACTAGATACACGCATGACAAACTCGAATCAGTGACCACACCATCGCTCTCAATTTCTTGAGCGGACACGTAGACGCGGTATTCCTTCATAACAAATTTGTCGCTACTAACGTCATTTGCTGGCTTTAAACGGAATATCACAATTAGGGGGTAGGCTTGGAATATCAGTGCAATTCTCCAACCCAGTCACAGCTCCAAAAAGCTGTCTACTCAGTATACCGTTTTTGATATACAGTATCTCGAATAGATGCTCGCTCTGTCACTTGCAAAGTCCTAGCTTGAACTAATTTCACGACTATACAGTTCGAGATATGTGGCGGGAATTTGAATGAGCGATAGTCAAACATGAGCGACCTTCGCTTGAACCTTTTGGAAATCGATTTTTTTTGTTATGCCACAAGTTTTTAACCATCGGAAATTAATATAACGGTTGGTGAAGGAATTCTTCTTTGGTTTATTGCTTGATAGAGGCGGTTTGGAGTCGCCAATAAATCGTCTTCTCAGTAAAGCGATCTGCACGTACAGTCTCTCGAAAAAATACTCCGCCCGTGCCCTTTTGATAATTTTCAGAAAATTAGTTTCAGCATTTTTTCTAAAAGTAATTTCAAATTGAAAAAAATGGGTCGAGATTTCCCGTCTGATTTGTTACATTGTTTTACACTGTCAAAGAAAATAATAAGTAGAGAGTCTGCAAAGGACATTTCCAGCGGTTTTAACCGAATTTGTTTGTCAGTAAAACTTCTTATGTGATTACCTGTAAACGAAGAGACCGCAAGCTGCATTGTAACAATACTTTGATTGGCCCTCCTAATTTACGAATGAAGTTAGTGTTATTGAAGTGAAATACCTGCTCATCTAGTTTGTGTAAGTGGAATGTTATACAACATTTGTTGAATTCATATTTGTCAATTTGTTTAACAAGAATATTTCTTCTTATGTATAATCGGGAAACAGAATATGTTTGCTCGAATGGCAAATTCCTCGTGCTATTCGGATATTTGTGTCGTGCTATGTCATCTTGGTACTTTTCTAATGGGATAGGCAAAGAAATTGAAAACGACACAATAATGATATCACAACGCAAAACAGTAAACAGCCTTTCTTAACTGCCAAAGGAATAATGAGCCCTACTGATACAGCCTACAACTTTTTACCACACTGAACAGTAGCATTTACTTAAATTTTAGCTCTCTGTGAAAACCAATAATCCATACAGACAATCCCATTACTGAAGGGCATTTTCATATCAAATTATATGGAGTTCCAAAATCGGATTCACAAAGATCACACGAATAATACTCAGCATGCTGAATAGTAGTCATGCGATAATTGAGTTTGCAATGTCCAGTCAGTGCCTTGATTAAAATAGTGCAATTGTGCTGGGAACAATGCAACACATTCTTTGGCATTTTCGGAATCACATCCGCCGAAAAAAAATTGTTTGAGCGTAAGTTTGCAGGCTTGGCTTGCTCGGATTCAGCTCAATAGCGAAAATTGTGCTTTATCCAATTAATCGACAGTCGTCCGCCAATTTATTTCCAGTAATACCGGAATGACTTATAAAAGGAAGAATACTAAATAGTTTCGATCTCGAATCTGTCAAATTAAGTGCTTTTAAAGCAGCTTGACTGTCAGTGCAAATTTCTTTGCCACAAATTTCCTGTCGATTGTACGCCACAGAGAATCGCGATGATTTCTGTTTGGAGTATGATGCAGATTCTACGAAGTGGATTGATCAACTTTCATTTTGCGACAGTACCGGCTAGGCCCTCCATCAGAAAACCATCAGTTTAGAACAATATCTATTCTTCTAGCTGTTACTTTATGCAGCCAGGTAGTTATTCTTAACGAGATGGAATTCTCGCATCGAAGGTTTTAGAAGAAAACTACATGTAGGTGTAAGTGACTCCAAATGACCTTACCACTGGGAGTAAGTTCTTCAATATCTATTCTTGAATCCTTCGAGGATTATTACTGAATCCATTACAGTTTTTCCTGTATCCCTCAAGAACTCTATATGAACATAGTTTTTCGAGTATTTCCCCTGAATATTTTTAGCATGCTACTTCAATCCTTCGAAAAGTCACTGATAGAATATATTCGTAGATATGATGAATCATTCGTAGTTCTATTGAAACAATTTTTTATTACGACAAAACGTTCGTTGGCTTATTACGAAATGGTTTCATTTGGCAAACGAATTGTTCACTGCTATATACGAAAGTCTTTATAATATTTACGAGCGCCATTCGTCAAACCGTCAACGTCAAAAGAGCTTCAATAGAGCTAGAATATGGAATCCTTGTTGCTATATATCAGATAATTGTTTATCATCACGACGATTTCGGTCTGACTATATAGTAACCGTATCCCTGTCCGCCGGTTTCAGGAAGATTTCCTGAACCCCTTTGGTTTTGTATGAATAAGTTTGAGTTTTTATCTTCCGGAGCAAAGTCAAAATAATAAGCTATTTAATACGAAAATTTATCTTAAATGGACTAAATGAATTCGTGCGACCAACAAAATTGTTCATAATATACACAAACGTTTATTAAAGTAAACAAAACATTTCGTTTCATTCACGAAAAATAATGGTATCAACAATAACATTCGTGCAGTGTACACTAATTATGTAAAATTTACGAAAGCTTTCGTTCACCAAGCGGCCATTCTTGTTCATGAAATGAACGAAACCTACTATTTACAATTATATTTACGAATGTATATTATCAGTGTAGAATAATTGAGGGTGATTCTCAGATGCTTAAGAATGAATCGTCTGCTGTCTGGGCTGGAAAAAATCGTGCAATGTTCAGCAAGTATCTTTGATGGTTTCAGAAAATGTCCTTGAAAGACCCAAACAGAAACCTCTAACTCTTGGTGAAGAATTTTCAAAGCATTTATTAAATAGGCAACAGGCTTTATGAAGCATATTCTTATGCTACAACAAGTATCTCTGAAGTATGCATGAAGGAAAATCCTTTGGAGGAATCAGAATGAATTCAAAGGAATGTTAAAGAGGTTCTAAGCCATAGCGCGACAGTGATTTTCAGTTGAAGTCCTACCCCAGATTTCGAATCGAATTTTTGGAACGCACCCACGTAGCTCTTAATGATTTCATTAATTATTTATTTTGAAATAGGTTTGAACTCTTCCACTGAATTTCACCTTCAGATCGCACATCATATGCAGCGGTTACTTACTTTAGTCAATGACCCCGTGGATGTCATTTAGAGGGATGGATGTGGTTCATGGTTTCATTCGTAAATTGACTCGGCTCATGTCAAATCACAACACGTTGTATGCACATCACTGGCGTTATAAACTTGTGCAGAGTGGTCTCTACGCTTACAGTGGTTATAGTGACTTCGAGCATGTTGTCTGGGCGTGCGCTGAATGATCCGACGACACCTCTCAATCAATGGGTTCTAGCCGGATCTGACAATGATCACTTAATGTTTCGATTTGGGATGTACTGCCGTGCCGCGAGTTCCGTTTAACGTCTCTTTCATACCAAAGTGATCATTACTAAAATTTAGCGCTTCTTATTTAATTTTTTTTTTAAAAGGAAGTGAATGAAATCCTGAATCTATATCTCTTTAAACACTGAAATCTCAAATGTTCCCTCATGTTTGAGCTAATGATCAACGGATTCGCATCCAACTGTATGTATATTATTGAATGTTTTCAAAACGAAGGAGCTCTATTTTCTGCTTCAGCAAATCAAACACTTTGAGAACATGTGCCATCATAAACCGTCTATTAGAATAGATCGTCATGGCTCACCAGGTTGTTCATCTTGTCAGTTCTATTTCGATGTTTAGATCAAATTTAGAGGCCTTTCATACACTACGTTGGCAGGAAAATGCTTCACTTGCTCAATGCTCTACCAATGACGACCGTGAAGAAAGCTTGAATGATGCCCATGTTTTTCCAATAAAAATATTTGAAATAAATTACAGTGCAAATCATGCTCAAGCGGTATTTCTAGTTCTACAGCAAACTACAAATTCATTCTAAGTTTTAAGAAGGGCTTCAAGAGTGCCATAAAACCTCAATTGAAACTAGGGTGATTACCGAGGTCTTGTGTAGGACTGCGGCTTGGTTATTCGGTAATACCAAATACAAATATATAATTTTCACCAGGACTTTCAAAAGATAATTCGTAAAAAACACAGTCTTAATATAACATCAGTTCATGGCGATCACTGTGGCTAATCTCAATTAGATAGATATCTGGTTCATTTGTTGTTCGATAGTTTAGACGATATTATCATCTATCCAAAGCTACTACATCTGCTACTTTCGTATTTTATTACAAATAAAAATATAACGCACTAGGCGATAGCTCCAAAAACAGAGACACAATTTGTGTTCCTGAGCAAATCCTTAGTCAAGCGTGAAGCGTCAATCCAGCGCTAGCTTAGTCCAGTCACTAAGTTAGAGTCGAATTCTGATGCGACGAAGTCGAAACGCAAATTCCATAACTAAAAATATAATATTATGAAATGCTCACGCGAGCTTTTATCATATCCTGTCCCCTTCTCACGAATAAGCGTGGACTTTTTCGTACTCTTTTCCCTTCCCTAGAATATCCACGTAGTATATGGATTGACTCATACCGCAACAAATAAATCGAGAATAGTTTCTCGAAGAAATTAATGTCAAATCAATTGTTTGAAAAAAGGTCGGTCAGTACTGTGATATAGCAAAGAGTAAAAATCCAAAAACATGACGGTAAATCTAAATTAACGTTCATTTTCGATTCGGCCAGGAACAAACTGTATCCAGCTCACGAACCGTCCATACTTTTCAATACATATTTCCTAACGAGGGCAGCCCGCTTCAATAGCAAATTAAGGGAAAGCAACAGGGAACCTCACACCTCACCTACCACGAATAGGTTTCTTTTGATCCAGAAGCACGATCCGACCTCGACGGCTACTGTACTATTAAAAGCTAGCACTAATGTCCAACTCAAAGACTGTTTGGCAATAATTTCGGTTTCATGGATTTCAATTGAACAATTTCTTACAGCTGCTGCACCGGGATTGAATTCAAAAATGACAACGTTAAAAAATGCCCGACACCTACACCAAACCACGAATCTGATCAAGTCTTTTTTCCAAGCTTCCATTGTTACGAACATTGAAACTGGTCCCAAAATCTGCCTGAAAATAACAGCTTTAGAACCCTTTCAACCACTAATGATTATACTTTGTCACATAAGAATGTGCTAAACAATGAGGCAATCGCTACCACAAGTTCTGCGCTGAAAATCATTAATATTATCGTTACTTCACACAACATCATTTTTCGCTGACGTGAATGTGGCTTTGGTCTCACCGGTGCGGCGCAGCCTGAGGACCAACCGATTCCCATCATGCACCGCATCGGGGCCCTGCTCGAGCATCGATGTTACGGCGCTGCTGCTGCTGCTGTCGGTGGGGAGACGCTTCTGTGGCTTCCATGCACAGAAATACACACATACACACACACACTCATCCACCCTGCCAGGATCGTTCACCGTACCCGAAGTGATCTTTATGAAAATCATGAAACTTATGCTGTCATGTCACCCCGGCTGAACTCGTAAGTCATTTATCATTTCATCGTGCTGATTTTATTTCATTCCAACGTCATTAACTCTTGCGCGCACATCGGGGGAAGAATGGTGCAGGTTTGTAAAATTTTAATTTAAATCAATTGACTAGGACCGAATAACTGTTCAGAAAAATGGGTTTGGATTACCAATCTTATAATCATTCCTTCGGAAATTTTCTTAGAATAATTTCACGCCATTTAGTATGCAATACTCATTTCAAAATAACGGTATTCATCGGAAGCACTTAAGAATATTTAGGAATTTTTAGTTTTCGATTTCGATTTGATTTGATGTGCAATCAAGATTATTGTAACTAATTTTGTAAATGCTTATGAGGCAAATGTGAAAAGTTGATATGTTTTTATGCGTATTTTAAGATTGTTTCAGCTGTTCATCTTCAAGTTGATTTTCGCTATCCAACAGCATTTAATTAAGACCACTACACAGGTCAGACGAAAAAGAAAAGAAATCAAACAAATAAATAAATAATTTTATCCCAATAATTGGAATTTTATTTGTTTACAAGCGAAATCCAGCATCTGCTAATGAATGTTTCCATAAGAGAAATTTTCATCTTGTACGGTTTTCTAATCAATACCCAATCCCCAATTCCGGTAATTTATTGCGAAACAAAACCTAAAGAGTTAACATTTCGTATAAGAGCCGCTGAGCCTAACAGCATTGATGCTGTTCGCTACGTTCTACGGCCAAGGCTACGAGCAGGGATGCCAGTCAGTGATGAGGTCAATTTCGTAAATTTTGCTTTGACAATGATTTGCAATATGAATTGATACTTATGTCGCTTACTTCATATATGCTATTCAATTCTAAGTCCTTTCATATATCCGATTTAAGTCGAAGAAATCAAAACGAACTTTTAAACTAAATATTTTCTTAATCATTGCAACATGCAAAAAAAACACCTTTAACAGTGTGGCAGGGTTCATGAATACCCGCACATTGAAATGCTTATAGCTATGGGAATTTTCAATCGATTTTGACAATTTTGGATGGCTTTGATTCAGAAACTCAACTTTTAAACTCTTTGTGAAAATGAGCCAAATGATTTCATCTGCTTTCCGGGAACCCGGTTCTCCGGAGGTATGTAAATTTCAATTGAATCCTAGAAATATAGGTATCAAAATTCTTGGCAAGAGACTACATCACTGAGAACTGACATACAAGTAAAGTTTTCAATGTGTTTAACAAATAAAACTGTCGTTTTAAAATGCCACCAGCAAGTAACAACTTGCCACTAGCCGGCGCCACGATCGGCCGGCAAACGCTATACGGGTCTTGCGTGCAAACTTGGATACAATGGTGATTCATGCATGTGAACTTGTATGCGATGGTGATTTTCAACGTATTTTAATTTAAATGTTTACACAGGTTTTTCCGGAAAGTTGGTTCTAACTAGTATGTCTGTTCTCTGTGACTAAATGACGATTTGGTCTCGAAACGGTCACCCTCAGTCTTCCGTTAGAGTTTCAAGAACTTTTACATCAATATTGCAGGGATTTCCTTTAAATTTACAAGTTGTATCTACATCCAAAACGAATCCTTTGAAGCGCAAATGCATTTGAAAAATTGAAAAAATATGTTTTCGTGTTTTGACATTGGCATTGGCTAATTTGGTGGCTTTGTACTACACTGATTTAAACTATGTTTATGTCCAAAAATACATAATTTTCATAGGGTTAAGGTGGTGGTCAGCTATTTTTGTCCTCGTCCCTTATGATCTATTTTTATAAAGTGATTAATCAGCAGTGCTTCTTTGTTCTAAAAGTTCTTTGATTTGATGACATTGTAAGGGAACACGTATCCGCCCGTTGATGCCAATCGAGCAGACATTTATTTATACTGAGCAAACTAATTTATTTGTTTGTTTAGTGTTGACCAACTAGGAAATGAATCCACTGGGTATTTAATACGCGTGGGGAATACGCATGGTCTTGCCTGAGTGATTTTTGAATTATGTGGGTTGAGAATTGACAATTCGCAAGAACAATTCAAACCCAATTACCAATTTGCGGCAATTATTTCAATTTCAATCAGGAAAAACTGAAATCATTTGGTTCGTATCAGACCAAGGGAGCGTGGTAATATGAGAGAAAGTTAATTAGTATTGTGCAATCTTTGCGAAACATAATTTATGAATGGTCAACAATACCACTTTTAAACTCATTGTTTATGGTCCATTTTAAATTGTCGACAATACTCCCGACAGCCTGATGTACTGAGTTCAAGTTGTTTTGTATGAAACAAACTCTCGATAAACGGTTACCCAGAACTATTCTATGTAGAACATCTAGTACATTTACGTATCCTACAGTCAATTAACTATTCAATCTTTTTATGCGAAAATATATTCTCAGTTGCATCCCTTGCTTGAGGCTACCCACCCACTACCCATCCGTGGTACTTATGGGAGTGTCACTGAGTCGGGGCTTTCCGTTAAGTAAGTACCACATCAACACTTTTTTTCTTGTATTCCAAGTTACGGTAAAGATGGTGGTGTCCCACAAAGGTGGTTTTCAGACGAAATTCTCGCTTGGACTGGATTAACTGTTATTCCTAAACAATGCTCCTCAAGTAGTCTGGGTGAAAATAAGAGGCATCAATCTGCAATCTACGAAGTATACCGTGCTTACGCAATGCAATGCAAACATAAGTTTTTTCATAGGTTTAAAATATTCTATCTACCTCCAACTTAAAACGCTTTGTTAAGGCACGTTGATAATTTGCTTCAAAATTTAGAGATTTTATTACAAAGCTTAAGAATTTTCACACCAAATTTCACAGCGCCACAATACTGTTTAAACAATTTTGACAACCGATGCAGTGTGAAAAAAGAAACGAAACCAAAATGACCTCACATAATACACAGTGGCAAAAAAAAACAATGTGATAATCTAGAGGGAGCTTTGAGTTTTCCCATTTTAGGCAGCTTTGTGATCCAAATACAACTCATTGCACTCGGATCGTTTGAACGTGTATCCAATGTATTGCCGACTGTACATGTGAAACAGTAGAGAAGCTGCCGTGCATTTACCTCTTCGACGTATTTTTGAAACAAAGACGCTTTTGTAATTTCGCTGCACAAGGTTCTTTGCACGTTCTTTGAACGTGCGGAATAAATACACTTTAGTGGTAGCAAGGTGTAGTTAGTAAATTGCTAGCTGATTTGGTGTTTCATCGCCTGAGAATCGATTGATACAATAATATTTAGCATTCATTGTGTACTGATAATTGCCAAAATTTCAGCTTTACTATCCCCTTATTCATCATTCATCCATTCTGTTTTCAATGATTTCTTTTTCCTAAATCGTATTCTATGTTTTCTATTTTGAGTCGGGTTCTGAGCCCGTGCATAAATGATCTCTTTTGAGAAAGAACTGCCTGCTGTTGAACAAAGTTCGTCATCCAAGACTCCAATTTTTCCTTTAAACTCCTCCTAAGTGTTCTTATGATTTCGAAGGACCTGTTGGAACGATATTCAGTCTTGATTAAAATTCCAAAAGTCCATTCAGATTAGCTCCAGTTAGTAGTTTACAGTCTAAATCACGCAAATGACATTCCTGGCGACAAGATCTACACGAAAGATTACTTTGTCTTCGTACCCGCCTATAAAGTAGAGATAAATGGCGTAGTAACCGAATCGAGTTTTGTTTTTTTTAGCACCACGTTTAGTATTCCATCCGGATCTTGGGCATTCTTTGACTTCAGGCGCTTCAACGTTTCTGCGAGCTCATCGCTGGTCACTTGCCGATCGTCCGTGTTTGCTCCTTCTTCGTCGCCGTACGGTTTCGGTGGCCAGACAGTTGGATCGTTCTTCGGGAAATGACCATAGCTTACCCGGTCGCATTCCGGTTGGCGTCATCGAGCCCTTCATTTCCACCATCACGACTCGGTACGCGTCGCCCCAGGGATTGGCGTCTACTTCTCGGCACAGCTCCTTGTGGCAATCCGACTTGCTAAGTCTGATCTCCCGTTTTAAAGCAGCCCTAGCTTTGCGCTCTTTTTTATCTGGCTCCGATATTGCTCTCGGAGCCCGCCTTCAGGCTATGAGACAAGCAGGGCGTAAGCGTCTCGTTCCTGCTGGTGGAACGCCGTCTATTGTGTGGTTCCAGTATTCTCGGCATCCTTCTTGTTGGGTCAGCCGTGTCCACGTTCTCAGTCTCGCCGTTCGGCTGAAGTGCCTCAACGAAGAGGTCTTTGTTGAAGGCTTTCGTCTTCCACCTTCGCTCGCCAGTCATCCTTCTCCGAGCTGCAGCAGGGTTTCGTTGACCGAAACGGTAGCGAATCGCCTGTTGGTCGCTATGCATAAACGTTTCACTTACTCTTCAATCCATGGTTGCCGTCAAAGAAGGACTACAGAATGTGACGTCGATGATAGACTCCCTCCCGTCTCTCCCAAAATGTCCTAACGGAACCTTCATTCAGGGCCGGCGGAAAGCGTGGGTAGTATGGGTAGTACTACCCACTCGAAAATAACCGAGTGGGTAATTACCCACTCGAAATATTGAACCATTTCAAAACATTTAGTTGTGCAACGCATGTATCTCGCACTATACACGTTTGAAAACATCGATGTACCACAATTCCATTTGCATAAACGAACGTGATTTAATGTGAATGTAATGTAAGCGTGTGCATTGCGAAAAGGGAAAAAATCCTTACTAATCGACCCCTACCCCTATGCTTTCTACCTAATCGGGCGTAAAGTGTTTCGCCGCCCCTGCCTTCATTGCACAATCGTACATCTAACTTCGTTAGAGCTTCCTGCAGGATACACCCTCTTGTGTTGATTACTCTACAGCCCCACTCCACAGACTAGGCATTGAAGTTACCACCCGTGGCTACTGGCTTTCGGGTGATCAATTGCTCCAGCATTAGGCTGATCTGCTCTACTGTCGACCTTGGAGGAGCGCAACAGCTACACACGAAGACGCCGTTGTTTTTGGCGATCACGAAGCCTTCATATGAGCGTTTTTCCACTTCTTGAAAGTAACATCTACCCATAACTTGTATCAGGGGGACTTGATACGGCTCTGCAACCAAAGCAATGTCACACATCGTTTCTGTTGTAGACTACCACAGCAGTAGCTGTGCAGTTTGACAGTGACTCAGATTTATCTGGGTTATCTCCATTACCGTTGGCCAGCAGTCGCCCTCTTGTAGGCAGGACATTTGAAGCCACCTGTCTGATGGTTGTTTCGGCCCGATGGAGTGCGAAGCAAGCACTTCGGGCTCTGGGTGCAGTCTCCCCGCATTTCCAGCATATCCCAAATCTATCCGGGCCTCTGCAATCACCTGCCACAAATGAAGCATTTCTCCGCTTGTTTAATTACTCGTGGCCGGCTCTCAATGGGCATCTCGACCATCCAACCTTAACTTTGTCTACTTCCAGCGCCTTGTCTGCAGGGGTTACCAGTGAACGAATCATAGCTGTCTGAGTTCCTCTGTATCCCTTCCATAACCGGATTGTCATGTGCACCTCGCCCAGGTTGCTTTGCTGCTTCAGTGCAGCTCTCAGCTCGTGTTCCGTCGCGATCTTATCCAAGACCCTGCACACAGTTACCATCTCCGATTTTAAGGCTTTAGCTTCTGCCTCTTCTCCCATTGATTTGGTGATAGTCGTCCTGCTAGTCGTGGAATTCTTCTTTTTGGGTACTCCATATTCTTACCCCAAATCCCTCAGCTCAGAATTATCTCTGACCTTCTTGAGTTTCTCTCTTTGACGCCTTCTGACGAGCCGAGCGTTTTCCTTTCGTCTTCTGGTCCCCTTTTCGCTCCTCGTTTTCTTGTTTCCCGTGTTTCTGCTTCCGACCTACGACTGGCCAAAGAGGCAGACGCTCGAAGACGCTGTTGTTGCCGAAGGAAAGGACGCCACCCAACAGGGAGAAAGCTTTCATCGGCGTCTTCGAGTGTCTGCCTCTTGGGCCCGCCTGGTTTTCCGTCTCCAGGCAAGGTTCTTGTCCTCTTTGGGGTCGCGGAAACTGGCGTGCTCTCCACTCCATTCTGCTTCTCCTTCCCCTGCATCGAGGGGCTAGGAAGATAATAGTCTTAGCCGACGCCAATACTTCGTTATATCAGCCCTTCGCGTTGCCGTGTTATACTCATTCACGGCAGACAGTAGCGCCTTTCAGATTCTGAAATCCATCTCCTTAATGTCATTATGGACATTGTTTCGCGTCTACAAATTAGTGGAGCTCCTCCACCAAATGCTTCGCTGCCACTACTTTTGGCTTCTGTAGGGTGTTACTCATCCTGCTCTGACCCGGCTGTTACTGCTGCTTTACCTCCTCCTGCACTTGCTGAATGACTTCAGCTGCTGCTGGTAGTGGTGACCAGACCAAACCATCTTTGGTGAACAGATTCGCCGCGCCTCTCCCAACTCCGGACCGCTATCTCCACTTGTTGCACATAGTCGCCTCTTGTGATGCCATGATTATCTATGAAGCAGCTAGGGTTGACACTATCCTTCATGGGGAGTAGCGTTCAGAGTTGGATCGCACAGTGGCACGACTTAGAACAAAAGGTGGACTAAAGTCCAAACTTTTCCGTATCGGTTCATATAGGACGTCTTTATGTAATTTTGGTACGCTGAATTCGTTTTCGATATTAAAACATTTCAAAAATAAACATTTACTATTCATTAGGGTGTCTCAAAAAAATTTTTTTTTTCTAAATCGTTCTTAAAATTTGTGTATATTAATTTTCGTGTGCTAAACCGTTTTTGATATTAATATCTGCAAAAAAAATTATTATACATTAGGGTGGCTCAAAAATAATTATTTTGCTGTGAAGGTTAAAAATTTTTTTAAAGACATTTTTGTACGCTGAATTCTTATGTTGGTTATAGAAAATAGAAATTAACTTTACTATTTATTAGAGTGGCTTAAAAGTAAATATTTTGTCTTTTATAAAGATTTCTTTCAATTGTAATTTTGGAATTTATTTTCCGTATTGAAACGAATTGATTCTCATTATGTGGCTTTAGAAATGACTATATTATTTTTAAGGATGAAATAAGATGTGATCGATTAATTTTGGAACGTTTAATTCATTAGTGGGTTACTTGGTATGAAAACTCCATTTTTTTCATTTTCACAACAAACATTTTGAGCGTCTTAGTGGAATATTGATTACATTCACTAATCAACAAGATGGTTAACGATTTTGTTTTCGCAGGTGTGTTTTAAGTTGCTTATATTGCTTATTTCATACCTTAAATTAAAATAAATCCAAAATCCTTTTTTCGCGTTAATGGTTCATTTAAAAATGGTCTTATTTTATTAGGATAATATCGAAAAAAAAGTCTTATCAAATGACTAGAACTCAACTGTGTTCACTCAATTTGACAGTTATTGCGTAAGTTAGCAAACATAGTTCATGAAACATTTTATGACACATTTCAGATGGTTGAAAATATTGACTGAATTTTAAACATTCTTAATTCCTTTACCACTTAAAAACCATACTTCCCATTCGGCTCCTTACTCTTGATCACTAGTAAAACCCTTGTAGATCATGCTCTAAATGCTATTATTGCTGTGCATAAATTAGTGTCATTATTCTAGTCATAAAGTGAATATTCAAATTAAATATCAGTAATAACCATGCGTCTCCATTCACAGTTTTTTCAAATTTTGACTGCTTATCGCAAGTTTTCGCAAAACTAGCATAGGCTCATTTTAAAGAGAAAATGAAAAGCTTTCGAATGAGCATAGTGTGATCGCGGGCATTCACGGGCGTCGTTGTTGTTATCGCTTTAGAAGTTCGAATTCAATAAAAATTCATGACAAACAGTTATCTAAACACTAACTAAACCAACTAGTGACTTATTTTTGGCGATTTTACGATGTAATTTTATCACACGGATTATTTTGGTGAAGTAACGCAATTCATAAAATCAACCGTTTCTTTGAAAAACGAGAATAACCGTATGTAGTTCCTATGGTCAAATAATGCAAAAAACACTTGAGTTATGCCCTTCAAAAAGCTGTCAAAAATTCATTTTGCATTCAAATCATCTAAAATCTCGCGAAAATGTCTCCAATGGCTCAGTTGATACGAGAAAAATACTACTGAGAATATCGCATAACCTTCATATATGGACTTAAGTCCGGGCTCGTCCCACTGTGGATCGGCGTAAAATCGGGTATGCTCCAACCGAACTTAGTACCACCAACTAAATGGTGACGAGTTGTGAACGTACCCGGAGACCTGCCGGGGTTTTGTCGGGACGGAAGCAGTCGTGCTATTAGCCCACTCGCTATTTCAAGTCGGTGTCATCCTTACTTACTCAGGGAGTAGAACAGCATACCTGTCAGCTCAAAGTCGTCGTCCAATTTGTGATCTGTGTCCATTAAAGTTCACCATGGCCAGTTCTCACGTTCGCTTCTCCTCACACCACCTGAAGCATGCGTTCCTGATAAACCGAGCTCATGATCAATCTTTTCGTAACTTGAACAACATCTCGCCTTTCTGAGTGCATCTGGTTCTTACTACGTTTTCTGTCAGCTCCTTCAGTTTGGGATCCCTGTTCTCCGTTTTGAGGATCGCAGCGTATGTCACGCTGTCTTTTGATTGGACGACTAGAACGTCTCCCTTATACCTCTTCTGGCGAGACGGAAGGTCTTGCTTCTTCTTTTTATCATTTGTCTTTTTCGTTCCATTTTTTCCTCTTCTATTCTACTATTCATCATTCACTCTCCATTTGTCTGTTGTTTCGCTGTCTTTTCCCAACCCTCTTGGGCTTCTTTAGTTCCTCATCCTCCCTTGATGTTTTCTTTACTCTTTTCACAGAATGGGAATACCGCTCACCTTTCGGCGTCTCATAGGCTTCTGTCTCCACTACATCTGTGGTCTTCGGCGTTTTCAGTTATCTCCTGTAACGCCATCTGTTCCCATTCGGCTGCTACAACGGCGAATTTTATGCTAATCACTAGATTCCTGATGTGTCCGTGCACGTTGCCCTTGCTTTTCGCGAGTTCACGAATAGAGTTCTTCGACTTTTTGCCTCAACTTCGTCACTTTTGGCAACCCAGGCTGCTGGTCTTCTTCATCAATGCTTGGTTTCGGCGTGCGCACCTGAAACCCTAGCTTTCCTTGGCATCTCTTACTGGTTTGTCGCTGCTCTCGCTGCTGCTGCTGTTGCGGTTGCACTTGGAGTTGCACACAACTCCAAGCCGTTATCTACGCGCGTAATAAGTAGTCGCCTCACATGATCCTATGGTTACCTTTGCGAGCAGTGAGGTCGCATTCAAGGGTTGACGCGATCCCTTATGGGGTACCGCGTTCAGAGCCGGATCGGCGCTAGTCAGGAGCCTTCAACTGAGCCTACTTCCACCGGTTAAGGTGCCGGGTTTCGAACGTACTTGGAGACCTACTAAAGTTTCCGCCATATCAGTCCTGCACGGCATGATATTCTACATGCGCTCTCCTCTACGTTGACCAGTTGGATGCCGTGGTCGATGGTTGGAGGGTGGCTTCCGGTTCACTGGTGCCTCGACGACCCTACACTGGTGGTTTGTCGTGTTCGGTGCTACTCGGCGTAGTCCCCTACGGTGGAGCTAGCCTACCTCGTCGAAGAGTTCCCAGACGAAAGAATGTAGCCCGCAACCGTTGACGGGTGGGTTCCGGCAGAATGCCGAGGTCAGCCCAGCGATTCCGGGTGGAGGATTGCGTCTGGTTTACTGGTGCCCCGACTATTCAAGCCAGCGATTTGCTACGGACTACTCGGAATAGTCCCTGACGGTGGATCTTTACCACTCCGACGAAGAGCTCCCCGGCAGGAGAAGATCTTCCGAAACCGATGCTACCCGGGCAGATGCGGAGATCGATACTGCGATTCTGGGTGGAGGGTGACTTCCAGTTCACACGCGCCGACGGCCATTTGCCTGTGCTACTTCCTGATCTACTCGAACTAATCCTCGGCGGTGGGCCTAGTCTATTCCATTGGAGAAATTTCGTGCGCGCGCGTTTGTGTGTGTGTGTGAAAGGGAGTGTTGTTCGTCATTCGTATATGTATTAGTCTTGATAGAGAGTAATATTCCGTCGAGTGAGAATTTTTAGAAGTATCCGAGCTTCGAATCGGGCGAGATAACGAGGGAGGTGCGAATGTGTGCGTGTATATAGGTGTGAGTTGCATAGATAGGCGAGCGAAAAATTTTGGGCGACGTCTAGCATACACTCGAACACGTTTCACACGAAAAGAAGCAACCGCTATTGAGAGCTTGCACAGACCAACGGGAATTCACGACATCCAGTTTCATTACATGCGGAATATTTTACTGTTTAGAATCAAGAAGATCTAAACGAATCTAATGGGATATGTAACTGTATACTATTGTAACTCCCGTTGCAACGGGAGTTACAATAGTATACAGTTACATATCCCATTAGATTCGTTTAGATCTTCTTGATTCTAAACAGTAAAATATTCCGCATGTAATGAAACTGGATGTCGTGAATTCCCGTTGGTCTGTGCAAGCTCTCAATAGCGGTTGCTTCTTTTCGTGTGAAACGTGTTCGAGTGTATGCTAGACGTCGCCCAAAATTTTTCGCTCGCCTATCTATGCAACTCACACCTATATACACGCACACATTCGCACCTCCCTCGTTATCTCGCCCGATTCGAAGCTCGGATACTTCTAAAAATTCTCACTCGACGGAATATTACTCTCTATCAAGACTAATACATATACGAATGACGAACAACACTCCCTTTCACACACACACACAAACGCGCGCGCACGAAATTTCTCCAATGGAATAGACTAGGCCCACCGCCGAGGATTAGTTCGAGTAGATCAGGAAGTAGCACAGGCAAATGGCCGTCGGCGCGTGTGAACTGGAAGTCACCCTCCACCCAGAATCGCAGTATCGATCTCCGCATCTGCCCGGGTAGCATCGGTTTCGGAAGATCTTCTCCTGCCGGGGAGCTCTTCGTCGGAGTGGTAAAGATCCACCGTCAGGGACTATTCCGAGTAGTCCGTAGCAAATCGCTGGCTTGAATAGTCGGGGCACCAGTAAACCAGACGCAATCCTCCACCCGGAATCGCTGGGCTGACCTCGGCATTCTGCCGGAACCCACCCGTCAACGGTTGCGGGCTACATTCTTTCGTCTGGGAACTCTTCGACGAGGTAGGCTAGCTCCACCGTAGGGGACTACGCCGAGTAGCACCGAACACGACAAACCACCAGTGTAGGGTCGTCGAGGCACCAGTGAACCGGAAGCCACCCTCCAACCATCGACCACGGCATCCAACTGGTCAACGTAGAGGAGAGCGCATGTAGAATATCATGCCGTGCAGGACTGATATGGCGGAAACTTTAGTAGGTCTCCAAGTACGTTCGAAACCCGGCACCTTAACCGGTGGAAGTAGGCTCAGTTGAAGGCTCCTGACTAGCGCCGATCCGGCTCTGAACGCGGTACCCCATAACACAGTGGGACGAGCCCGGACTTAAGTCCATATATGAAGGTTATGCGATATTCTCAGTAGTATTTTTCTCGTATCAACTGAGCCATTGGAGACATTTTCGCGAGATTTTAGATGATTTGAATGCAAAATGAATTTTTGACAGCTTTTTGAAGGGCATAACTCAAGTGTTTTTTGCATTATTTGACCATAGGAACTACATACGGTTATTCTCGTTTTTCAAAGAAACGGTTGATTTTATGAATTGCGTTACTTCACCAAAATAATCCGTGTGATAAAATTACATCGTAAAATCGCCAAAAATAAGTCACTAGTTGGTTTAGTTAGTGTTTAGATAACTGTTTGTCATGAATTTTTATTGAATTCGAACTTCTAAAGCGATAACAACAACGACGCCCGTGAATGCCCGCGATCACACTATGCTCATTCGAAAGCTTTTCATTTTCTCTTTAAAATGAGCCTATGCTAGTTTTGCGAAAACTTGCGATAAGCAGTCAAAATTTGAAAAAACTGTGAATGGAGACGCATGGTTATTACTGATATTTAATTTGAATATTCACTTTATGACTAGAATAATGACACTAATTTATGCACAGCAATAATAGCATTTAGAGCATGATCTACAAGGGTTTTACTAGTGATCAAGAGTAAGGAGCCGAATGGGAAGTATGGTTTTTAAGTGGTAAAGGAATTAAGAATGTTTAAAATTCAGTCAATATTTTCAACCATCTGAAATGTGTCATAAAATGTTTCATGAACTATGTTTGCTAACTTACGCAATAACTGTCAAATTGAGTGAACACAGTTGAGTTCTAGTCATTTGATAAGACTTTTTTTTCGATATTATCCTAATAAAATAAGACCATTTTTAAATGAACCATTAACGCGAAAAAAGGATTTTGGATTTATTTTAATTTAAGGTATGAAATAAGCAATATAAGCAACTTAAAACACACCTGCGAAAACAAAATCGTTAACCATCTTGTTGATTAGTGAATGTAATCAATATTCCACTAAGACGCTCAAAATGTTTGTTGTGAAAATGAAAAAAATGGAGTTTTCATACCAAGTAACCCACTAATGAATTAAACGTTCCAAAATTAATCGATCACATCTTATTTCATCCTTAAAAATAATATAGTCATTTCTAAAGCCACATAATGAGAATCAATTCGTTTCAATACGGAAAATAAATTCCAAAATTACAATTGAAAGAAATCTTTATAAAAGACAAAATATTTACTTTTAAGCCACTCTAATAAATAGTAAAGTTAATTTCTATTTTCTATAACCAACATAAGAATTCAGCGTACAAAAATGTCTTTAAAAAAATTTTTAACCTTCACAGCAAAATAATTATTTTTGAGCCACCCTAATGTATAATAATTTTTTTTGCAGATATTAATATCAAAAACGGTTTAGCACACGAAAATTAATATACACAAATTTTAAGAACGATTTAGAAAAAAAAAATTTTTTTGAGACACCCTAATGAATAGTAAATGTTTATTTTTGAAATGTTTTAATATCGAAAACGAATTCAGCGTACCAAAATTACATAAAGACGTCCTATATGAACCGATACGGAAAAGTTTGGACTTTAGTCCACCTTTTGTTCTAAGTCGTGCCACTGTGCGTTGTCTAAAATCTGCTGAACTACATTTCGCTTAAATTAAATTTTTGCATTTTTGGAAGTCTATATCACGATCAACGTGCCTGTCATAAGCTGATGAGAAGAATTCAAATAACTTTCAAGTTAACAAATACTATTAACAATATTTAAGATATAAGAAGCTTTTCACTTTGTTTATGAAATCAACCTTAAGCACGCCATGAAATACGAAGATATTGTTCGGGTCTAGACAACGCGGTGTCGTAGCAACGTTTAAATGGTGGACGGTAAACACGCCCTCTTTCGTATTTTCTCTTTGACCAAAGATATCTCTATCCTCAAGCTATCTGGTCAGATCGCCACAAGCTAATTTCGGTGGTAACATTAGGTAAAAAGTGTTAGGAGAAACGTCACGTAATATTTTTTATTTCTAGCCTTTAAATGTAACATCTTTCCTATTGCCATTACTGTATATCTTTTTGGAAATCTTGGATTCAAACAAGAACCTTTTCTGTGATGTCGCCATGGAATGTGTTGTCCAATGGATATGAGAGCTTTCTTTTTTTAATTGGTCCAATGTGGATGATCGCGAAGGACTCGAGCGTTTGTATGTTATCGTTTTTGTCGCGTTTGCTAGTGTGTATGTAACTTCGCATGAATCAATTAGTTTCTACAACCGTGTGACTATTCGTATGTTCTTGAATGATCGCGCGCGAGCCGCGAATCTGATACTTAATTTTTATGGGTCTGATGCTAATAGAGAGCGAGTTCCCCTACTTCACTAGAGTTACTGGACATGTCGCCATGGAACGTCTTGTCTAGTAAATATGAGCGTCATTTTTTTTATTATTCTAGGCTGCTAGGACCGAGGGTGCAAACTTCCAGGCGTAACCGATTCATGATCACGTGGTTAATGCTTGAGACCGCGATTGTAAATTCATAGATGCTAAATCGTTCACTTATTTACCGGGGTATTTTGATGTTCGCAAGATTGCGGGCGTAAGTAGAAGTTTCATGTTCGCGCATGTGATCAGTTTTGTGTTATCGCGGAGGCCACGAGCAATGGGAGAGATTGTAAGTGTATATGAAAGAATTTGCAATTGATTGTGTGCGTGTTAGTATTAATCGAATTTAAGATATAGTAATAGAACGAAATATAACATTCCGAATGAAGAAAAAAAGATGCAAAGAGAATAATTACAAGTCTATAAATTGACCAATATTTTTGTGGTATACATGAGTAGTGGAAAAGCAAACTACTAGAAGTACAACAAAAGCAGACTAATGGAGTAGAAGAAAGGAAGACATATAATAATGTAATAATAATGTATATATATATATATATATATATATATATATATATATATATATATATATATATATATATATATATATATATATATATATATATATATATATATATATATATATATATATATATATATATATATATATATATATATATATATATATATATATATATATATATATATATATATATATATATATATATATATATATATATATATATCGTACAGATTACACTTAATTCTATTGCTAGTGTCAATGTTAAAAATTTCTAATTGCTAACTTATAATTAGATTTAAAACAGTTTCGTTGAATCTGCTACAACATCTGTCTAGCGGATTGTTCTGGCCATATGCTGTGCGGTGGCTGGGAATCCACAGAAGCGGACGATTCCTTATATCACGAGGGGGAACAAATAAATGAATCCTAGAGAGAATGTCGGGACAGTCAATATTGTTCGACAACATATCGAAAATGAACATTCTTTGCAAGAACGTGCGGCGAGACTCCAGCGTTGGCAAATCTAGCAACATGCATCTATTATTATACGGCGGAAGACGGATAGGGTCGTTCCAAGGCAACTTTCTAAGAGCAAATCGTACAAAACTTCTCTGAACGCGCTCCAGTGGGCTACTTTGAACGGCGTTGTATGGCGCCCATACTTGTACAGCGTACTCCAAAGTGCTCCGGACCAGTGCGCAGTATAAAGATTTCAGTGCGTAGAAATCCACAAAATCAACAGCGTTCCGTTTTAGAAAACCCAATGTTGCAAAAGCCTTTGCCGTTGTTGCAGTGATGTGGTCGGCGAAACGAAGTTTTCTGTCGAATAACACTCCCAGGTCACGGATAGAATCCACCCGCTCGATGACACAGGCTTGAAGAGTATATTCGCAACGCCTTATATTTGCCGAGCGTCCAAAACTTATCATCTTACATTTATCAATGTTGATCTGCATACCGTTCAGTAAACACCATTCCTCTATATTGGCTATATCGTCTTGGAGCACAGCAGAATCGAGTGCTGAAGCAATTGAACGAAAGATTTTCAGATCATCAGCATAGAGCAGTTTTTCAGATTTGATGCGGATGCAGAGGTCGTTCATGAATAAGAGAAAGATCAGTGGCCCTAGGTGACTTCCTTGAGGCACACCGGTTGGCGTTACGAATGCGCTTGAGCATGTAGTGCCAATTCTAACGAAGGCAGATCGTTGTGAGAGGTAAGAATGCAGCCATCTGGTAACCCACTCAGGAAAGCCTAGTCGCTCCAGCTTCAAAACAGCAATGTTGTGGGGCACCTTGTCGAATGCTTTTGCGAAATCAAAATATATAGCGTCCACTTGTTGACGCTTCTCTACAGCTGGAACTAGAAGGCTCGTGTACGTCATCAAGTTCGAAGTGGCGGAGCGCTTTTCCATAAATCCGTGTTGTCGTTCGTCGATTATGTTGGAAGAAGCAGCGTACATCGCATTGTACACAAACTTTTCCAGAACTTTAGCTAGACAGTTCAGCAGCGAAATTCCTCTGTAGTTTTCAACATTGTGCCTATCTCCAGCCTTATGAACAGGAACTATAGCAGCTTCTTTCCATGCCATTGGGAAAATATTTTCCGAGATTGAACGCTGAAAAATAATACTTATTGGCGCAGAAAGTGCTCGGGCACAATGCTTTATAAACACAGGAGGCAAGCAATCCGGACCAGGCCCTTTCAAAGGATCAACGCTGGACAGAGCGCTTGCTACATCAGAATCATTTACGTTAGGAAGAGGAAGGTTGATATTATGCGTTGGCAATGTTCCCAGACGAAAGAATGTCGCTCGCAACCGTTGACGGATGGGATCCGGCAGAATGCCGAGGTCAGCCCAGCGATTCCGGGTGGAGGATTGCGTCTGGTTTACTGGTGCCCCGCCGATTTAAGCCAGCAATTCGCTACGGACTACTCGGAATAGTCCCTGACGGTGGATGTTTCCTACTCTGACTAAGAGCTCCTCGGCAGTAGAAGAACCGATGCTACCCGGGCAGATGCCGAGGTCATTACTGCGATTCTGGGTGGAGGGTGACTTCCAGTTCACACGCGCCGACGATCTTTCTTTTTTTAATTGGTCCAGTTGAAGGCATGAACCTAGACTGCTGGTACCGAGGATAGAACATTCCGGGATTGGCGACCGAACGCGAAAATTTCACAGCTGAGAGCGCGTTTTTAAGTGTAATAGTGCTAACACATTCACTTAATCATCAGGGCGTCTTCATGTTTACGAGATCGCGGGCGTAGGTATGTGTGGATGATCGCGAAGGACTCGAGCGTTTGTATGTTATAGTTTATATCGCGTTTGCTAGCGTGTATGTAACTTCGCACATGAATAAGTTAGTTTCTACAACCCTGTGACCATTCGCATGTTCTTGAATAATCGCCCGCGAACCGCAAATCTGATACTTAATTTTTATGGGTCTGATGCTAGTAGAGAACGAGTTCTCCTATTTCACTAGAGTTCCTGGACATGTCGCCATGGAACGTCTTGTCTAGTGAATATGTGCGACTGGAAGGTGAAGTATATTTTTCAATATTTAGAGCCATAGTACTCAAGGGAGAGCAAGGTGTTGAAGGGAGAAAGTTTAGAAAAGCGTGGAAGGATCATATATGCAAGCTTAGAGCTCACCGGCGACTTAACCTTTTGTCTGACAAATTGACTCAATAGGTCGTTAACAAAAATGGTTAACAAAAAAATGGTAAAAATAGAACTTACCGTGATGGGGATCCATCGTTGCAGCTTTGGGTGAAAGCTGCCGACACCGTGCCAAAAGGTAACTCTACGGTCCTGCCAGTCTCATCCAGATTCATTCATAATATATGGTGTTGTTCTTAAAAGAAAAGTGGATTAAAGAATAAACAACAAACATGCTCGAGTTCTATGCTATATTTCACCCTAAGGAGTGTGCATAGTGCTTTCCCGTAGGCCTGCTAAGCCAAGACAAATTTCGGCTTCACTGTGTCTCATCGGCATAAACAGAACTTCTGCTCGAACGGGACATCACGTTTGATCAGTCGTTCGATTGAAACACAAAGTGTGGTTTAGTTTTAAGGGATTTGCGTCAAGCCGGCGCTAATCTATTCCGACAATAAGTAAGTGTCGGTTTCTGATGAGGCGAAGCCGAAACGCAACTAAGCATGCTCGAGTTGCACAACACGAAAATTTCAACTGTAAAAACTTCTAATTAAAAATAGCGAAAGTATTGCAAATTTTATCGATTGTTTCCCCAATTTCATACAAATACAATGGGATTGGTTTGTGGTCTTGGGTAATGAAGCAGCCTCTCTCCTTAAAGCTGTAGCTAAATCCATGCCTCAGTAGATCAAACTCGAATCGGTGACTGCACCGACGATCCCAACGTTGTGAGCGGGTATGTACACACGGTAGTCCTTCATAAAAGGCTTGTCGCCAGTAACGTAATTTGCTTGCTTTAGGCAGAATTCTGAACGTATCAGGGCGCATTTTCGAGAAAACTGTCACGATGCGTATTTTGCGTCAGTTTTTTTCGAAATCTTAAGAATATTTAGCGGATTGTCTGTGATCCAAAAGAAGATCAGAGTTCAATGTGTATGATTTAAAAGGCAAGTCAGTGTCTGATACTAGGGGCAGATTATTTTGAAAAATGCATTTAATGTCCACCTTTGCAACGCAGGAAAGGTTTATTTATAAGTGGGTCTGTAGCCCAACGCAAAGTGAAAAATTCAAGCATACGAAGGAAGAGATAGAAATTGCGGGAGATACAACAAATTGAAAGACAAGACAGACGATAGTAAATCAAAAAAAAATTGTCGGCTTTCTCCAGTTGATGAATGAATGCAGCAAAAGATCATAAAAGAATCTTTGTTTTACCCGCAAATGCAAAAAGCAGAATGTCATGATGGCATTTTGACTGGTGATTCAAATCTAATAATCAAAAATACGCATTCGACTTTTGAATATTCAAAGGGTCCTTAATGTGAAAGGTGAACATTTTTACACATTTTACATATTTTTGACTGTTAAACGCTACCCCTTAATTATGTCTGATTGAGTTTAAATTTTACATAATTTCTTCAAGGTGCTAATGATTTCGAAGCGTGTCTAGTTATAAAATTCGATGATTATTTTCCTCCCATACAAACTATTGGCATCCTAACGTATAATCTCTTGAACAGATGTTCCATCCATTGTCTCCAAATCCCTAGCGTCAACTGATTCATGAGTATATAGATTTGTGGCTGGAATTTATATGAAATGAGTGACATTTTGGCCCTCTCTTGTATATTGAATCTTTTTCTAGTCTTAAGATAGCAGTAAATTTTCTTTTCCTTTGTAAAAAAAAATATTTCAACATTGTAACCTCCTAGTTTTAAGATATCCAAAATGTAAAAACAAAAGTATTTGGCACCGCCAAGCTAACGCATTTGTGCCTATCAAATAAACGAAATGAATAAAAAAAAAAATGAGTGACAGTCAAACACGAACGAACGTCGGTCGAATCATTTTTGAAATCGGACTTTTCTGTATTTTTACTAGTTTCCAAGCATCAGAAGTAAATGTACCGAACGGTTGGTGAAGAAACAAATATTCAAATAAAGTCTTCGAATTGTGTGATAGAAACGGTTTAAAATCCATGATAAATCGTCAGCTCAATAAACTGATCTACACATCCAGTCTTGCGGAACGATCCTCTGTCCGTCGCCTTCAAGTACCTAGCGTCAACTTATTTCCCAATGTATTTCGAAAAATGCTCCATCCGTAACCTTCAAAAACCGACACCGACAAATCTGCATCGAGTTTTTAAAATTTCTCAGAATTATAATGTTTTTGGCACTTCATATTGACGGCATTACTCTCCGGTTAGATTGGTTGGACAAATGCCGCAAGACTGAGGATCCACCAAGGTCGCCCGAAGGCCACGCTACGGCTCTGTCCGTGACCTGGAAGTAATAAAATAATGCTATTGAAAATTGACAACAAAATCTTTTTTATACTTGCTATTTCTATTCTATTCTATTCTAACCCTTACACAGTATTGTTTTTCTTGTCAATATTAATATTTGAACAGTGGCGGGTCTTGGAGGTCTGGACCCCCTCCGAACTTGCTGAGAAAATTTAAAATAGTTTCTGAATAGTTTCGTTCTAAACTCAAAATCATTCCAAGCCAGATTCGACCAGCAAAACTGATTTTTAATTCATTAAGATTATTACATATCACGTATTGTACAATAAAAATCGGACCTGGATCCGCCCCTGTATTTGAAGCATATTTTCATGTGTCGCAAATATCATAACGGCCAGGACTACTGTGCAGAGTTGGGCTTGAAGATGTTTCAAAATTAGACGGCAATTACATTATTCATTTAATGAATAATTCAATTAACGATTTTTTTTTAATCTTAAAAGAGGAAGAAACGAGGACAACCGTAACGACCGTTTCAGTTTGAAGGGGATATAATAATTATTATATTATTGTTATTAACTTATGTTTTAAAACCCGAATAATATAGGATTGGAATAATACACTCTGGGGATTACTGCTTCTAGTGCAAATGTCCGACTCTTGCTCCTTCAATATTCGATTTAACAACATGCATTTTTTGATGTTTGTAAACAAATGTTACACTCGTTCAATTCAATAGATGTCAACAGTGGTGCCAATTCAACAGATATAATTTTAAATTTGAATGCGATTTCAACCGATTAGTTTAATAAGACTGGTGGAGCCGATTGAGTTTCCAAGAATTCGTTTTTTCTGGACTATCTCTTCTTCAATTACGAGTATTGTTTTCTTCAAATTGGTTCCCAGTATTGTAAGCACGAGTTATATCTCTGGATGTATATATGTCAGCCACCAACGGTGTATGATCGTTTTAATTGCGTTATATTGCGTAAGCACGGTATATTTCGTAGATTGCAGACTGATGACTCTCATTTCCAGCCAGACTACTTGAGGAGCATTGTTTGGGAATAACAATTGATCCAGTCCAAGCGAGAATTTTCGCCGGGCCACGACCATCTTTTCCGTAACTTGGGATATGAGAAAGGAAATATTGATGTGGTACTTACTTAACGGAAGGCCCCGACTCAGTGACACTCCCATAAGTACCACTGATTGGGTAGTGGGTGGGTTTTTAGTCAGGATTCGCCTCAAGCAAGCGATGCGACTGAGAATATATTTGAGTTTATTGACTGTAGGAGACGGAAATGTTCTAGATGTTAAGGTGGTTAAACTTTGGGTAACCGTTTATCGAGAGTTTGTTTCGTTGAGAACAACTTGAACTCCGGACAGCCGGCTCAAAGATAGCACTCCTGATGAATCATTTTATAAAAATAAGTGATAAGGGACGCGGACGAAAATAGCTGATCACCGCCCAACTGTGTATGATCGTTTTAATTATTCTCAAAGTTAAGAAGTAGTATTCAAATAAAAACAAACTTAAACGCAGGGAAATTTTACCCTTATTGCTGTCGTATTGTCCGTTCATTTCTGATCAAAAAGGGAACCATCCTTAGATTATTGAAAATCATTCATAAGTTTGTAGGAACGACAGAAATACATTTTCGAAAAACCCGTAGGACTGGCACCACTGGCTCCGCTCAAGGGAATCGCTCAGATCACGCCAATGACGAACTTCACCTGAGAGAAAGAGAGCTGTTGCGCGGGAGAATCGAATCGAATCGAAACGAATCGGTGCGGATCAAAAAGTCCCTGAAAGCATTAACATTCTCCTGCCTCGGCGGAGCCTTCATTGAGCCTTCCATCTCAGCACAGTAACTTTTCGAAAAGAAAAGAAAAAAAAAAAGAATACGGTCCCTATTTGACCGCCGGCCGTAGCCAGCCAGTCAGTCACTCAGTCAGTCAGGTTCACTTGACCGCGAGTGAAGCTTATGGCATTATGAGTTAATACCGATTAAAGGTGATTTATTTCAAAGTTTCGAACCAGAGCGGCCTTTTTCTTTGCTCCGGTCGGCGCTTAATGTCTTGTCGAGTTAGATCTTTGCCGAGCGGCGTTGATGTTGATCCGAATCGATCGGTTCATTAAACTTTATTCTCGATGCGCGATGTGCGCGGGATCTCGAGATCTCCGTGAACACGATCCGATATTTCATTTGCGCACTCCAAAACAAGCTGGAAAAGATTCCCCGATCATCGCATCACCGTAAACAGGTATGGTTCTCGTGCCGCTTCGTCTTCGACCACAAATATTAATCCATTTGTATGTCCAATGTATAAATCCTCGGAAAATTGACAGCTAAACGGCTTTTAATAGCTACCGCTCCTTATTCCCTGCTATTGTTGGTCAGCCGGCAGAGATCTGCATAATCTCAAGGAAGGGGTGCAACTGTTCCGCAATGTTCCCGCATTCAATTCATAATCGCAGCGTTCGTATCGCGAAAGGAAGTGAGCGCGTGTAGCGTGATGAGAGCTCTAACTTTCGCCCAAAAAAGGGAGTCCCTAGTGCCTATAGTGCCCCTCGGGCACTACCGCAATCAAAGCTAGATTTCTAAAGAAAGCCCCACTTTGCTGATGGCGAACACAATAGAATGGGTTGGGGCTTGGGCTTGGAGAATCGAATTTTCATTCATACCTTTTTACCGAGCTACTTGAACCCCCGACAAAAACACCAGCCACTTTGCACAGTTTTTCCGTTTTTTGCATGCGGTAAGCCAATCGACCGTACGCCGCTGCCCCGGTAGCCGAGAACAGATCATATCGGCGCAAGCCTTGTTTTGATTTTAACGTTAAACATAAATATTAACTTAGAAAAACCTCAAACAAATACTCAATTATGCCGTATTTGGTGGCTAATTTAAATTTTATTGTTTGTGTTCGAACGGTGAAGTGCGCCGTGTTCCAATGGGGGACGGGACGGACGGTAGGCCTACTCGTTGCTGGTTCGCTTTCGACACCAGGCAGTGCGGAGGTGGATATATTATTTATGGAGCACTTGTAGTTGCACGCTACCAAAGCGAGTGTAAAGTGGAAAGAGCCCCGAAGCGATACGATCTTGGTTACGTGTGTATGCACCGCCAAATTTGCAGTGGTTAACAGAAGACAGATAAACAAAGGTAGCTTTTAGTGTTACTTTGTTGCTGGAGCTTTCGAAGGCAAGTGTGTTATGGTAGGAATGTGAGTGTATGTGTTGTGCGTTTCCCTGCATTTTGAAAAATACTATAATACATCATGAATATAGTCGGCTCCAGTCCGCTGGCAAAAGGAGGAAGGGGTGATGGTCACGCCATCCTGATGAAAAATATCTTTTTCGGAATGAAGAGAACTTAATTTCGTATTTCGTATAACTAACGTATAATTTTTTTAGAACGGTTCATATGTAGAGAAATTCAAATAATTGGACAAATCACATCCATCTTGCAAAAAATAGCAATTCAATATACTCTTCTAATCTTAAAGTAGTCGATTTCACTATCGATTACTTTGCCGCAATCTGGGCGGTGGACCGTTTTATTTCTCGACGAACATATGATTAGAGCGTAGAAACAATGGGTGGATTTTTTTTTCTTTGTTTGAAACATTTAATATTATGCAAAATATTTCGTGGCGGGCTATATCCAATAGTAAACAATTATATAAACATCGCGGTTACAAGCGTGTCAACATCATGATTGTTCATAAATAAATACTTTAAAATACAAGATTGTAAGAAGAAAAGTTGCCAAAAAAAATTAAAAAAACACATTAAAATATCTTTCGTAGTTTCTTTGCAATCCATCCTGAATTTAAAAAAAAAACCCCTCGAAATTCGGGCTCACATACCAGAAGACCCCCTTAATCTTACGCGAAATACATGTAGGTTTCTCTAGGACATATCATAGAACAACTTATGTTTTGTTTATTCATCAACGATCTCTGGTTAATGTGCTTCATGATGTAGTTTTATGAATACACCCAGGGCCGTCGAGAGCCGCGCCGGGCCCCGGGGTTTGAAGTACTGACGGGCCCTACCATATATGACTTCTTATTTCAATATCGATTAGAGAAACTATACGGATGCAACCGTTTCAATTAAACTATTTTTTATGAATATTGTTTATTTGACACGATTCAATGCGTTAGCTTAACAGAGTCGTCAGTATTTTATATAAGTAATAGATGGAAAAAATAAAAATAATAAAGGAATATTTGTGGCTGGCCATTAGAATTACTTGCGTCCGATTTGCCATTGCGATTGGAAACCTTTTTTGCGGCATTGCCATACAGTCCATATCGCCATCGTTCATGCTCCCTTGACGCACGTTAATGCTACCATCGTTAATGCTGCCCAGAATCCGAGCGTAGAAAAATTGACATCCCTTTGTGAGCTTGAAAGAGAAACAAAATTCAATTCATGCCCGCCGCGATGAATCGAAGGTTTGTTTGTTTCCCTCGTTCTTCGCTTTTTCGGTACAACGCATATAATCGGTTTCAGAAGCAAACTGAATTTTGTTTCTATACTAGCTCTGAGATCATCAAGCAAAAGTGCACCAGATATAGATTATGCAGTTCAGTTATGCTCGAAAATGTAAAAAAACTGCCTACAAACTGTCCACATAATAACAAATGAATGCTTCGGTCAGTTTGGCAGTGAATTAATGAGGGAAGCATTGAAACTGAATGTTGAATTCAGCAAATTATTCAGAAATAGGCAACTGAATGTGAAATTTCGCGTTACTGATGCTACCTTGTTTCTTGTTGTTGGTACATGTTGTTGATTTTGAGGAACTGGATGCAGCTATTGCAGTTGTCACTATGACCTGAACGAATTTTCTTTATTGGTTTCTGAACATGGTAAAATCGGTTTTGGAATCATGTTACATTTGCGCTGACATTCAGAGAGAAAACATTCTGAATGCGATGACTGTGATCCAACAGCGAAGTCTGCTGTTAGAAAGACTGAGACAGAGAGAGAGAGACAGAGAAAGAGTTTCGACTTTTGGTGGAAACTAATGGGTAGAATAAGTATCTAGTTAAATTCCCATATTTTTCTGCATCAAATGTGTACACTGGAACCTCCATTTACGAACCAAGCCAAAGGTTCGTAAATTGAATTAGTTCGTTTTTTGGGATTTAGATCGTAAAAAAAGTTCACTTCACATTCTTATTAAAATTCGTTGGTTGAGTAACATTATCGATTACCCTAACAATATGGGTATTTCCGGAACGGGCTTGACAAGTACATGATGAAAAGGGAAATTTAATACCTTTTGAAATCCAGGATGGAGACTTCCGATTGAACAATAATCTCGATAACCCCAACAATTTGGGAATTTTTAAAACGGGTTTGACGAGTAGATGATAGAAATGGTACTTTGGAGCTATTTCGAACAATATCTGTATAAACTATGAGGGTATTTTAAAGCAGGTTTGACGAATAGATGAGCGATGCCCTTTTGAAGGCCAATATAGCGTCTTCTGGTTGAGAAAAGTTTTCTATAATCATATCATCCGCATCACAAATCAATATACCTATATCTCTACACAAACCTCTAAGTACCACCCCCTGGTAATTACGTAGCTTGACGGTAATTCCCCCCCCCCTTGTCAACGTAAAATAAAAAACGATGTTAGTTATTCCCCTTTAAAAAAGCTACGTCGCATGACCTGACCCACTACCTCCCTGTCGTCACACATCATCACAAAATACAATACTCCCCCTCCCCCATATAATGCTACGTCATTTATGGATGATCCCTTTTAGTAGTAACAGTTAGCTAAGAATATGATAAATTGTATACAACTTCATACTGTACACTTTGACAAACACTTGCGATAAATGAAACCAGAATGGTTCAATTGCACTGTTAAATGAATTTAATTGGGTTACGTTCACGTACTTCAGAAAACCATTGGAACGATTGGAACGTAGTTATATAATATATTTGCAGTGTCGACAGAAACAATAAACTTCAACAATTAAATTAAAATAAATTTAATTCAGTTAAAAATGCGGGCCCCCAAAACAGACCCGGGCCCCAGGGTAGTTGCCCCCCCTGACCCCCCCTCTCGTCGGGCCTGAATACACCGATCCTACAAGATACATACCCAAAGCGCTAGAGGTTCTGAGCGTCGAAAGTAGCATTCTACCTCAGTGTGCGGAAGTTTCTAGAAGTATGAGTAAAATATTAAAGTTATTTTTTCACTGCATTATTATTGACAAAGCGTGCTGCGGATAGTTTATGAAGCTCTACAAAATGGGATCCATTGGAATTCATTGCAATTCAGCTGATAGTTGCGCGATGTTCGAAATTTCAAAAATCTATGATTATTGGCTATTCAATAAACGTTTAATGATTTTACAACTATTTATTGTGTAAATAATGAATTGAATGAAAACCCATTACAGATCGAGAAAAGCGTCGCGAGCGAAATTATCCTCGTTGGGAGTGAACAAAAAAGAACTATTGATTTGCTTCTTTATTTGCTGCTCCAGTTGGAGATTTTGAAATCGGCTGTCTCAGGCTTTAAAAATCAAAACAAGGGTTTCTTACTACCCGGCCATTGGTGATGATCTTTCTCAAGGGAAATAAAGTTATTGTTTATTGACCTTTCGATGAAAAACAATAACTTTATTTCCCTGTAGAAAGGTCAGCACCAAAGGTCGAAACGTCTAGTAAGAAAAAAAACTCTTGTTTTAGTTTTTAAAGACTGAGATAGCTGACTTCAAAATCTCTAAATCGCATCCCAGTCGTGATCTACATAACCTCAAATTTGCTGTTACAGCTTTGGTTGGCATATTTTTGCAGTGCCAGGTTACTGTGCGTCATTTTCTAAGCAAACAAAATGCATCACAACTGAAGAAAGCTGTCTTCAGGGCCGGCGAAACACTTTTTTCCCGAGTGGGTACTAAGATTTGGAGTAATTTCTACCCGTTGTTGTGACGAAAGTTCAGGTCTGGCGTGTGTAAGTGAACAGGAAAATTCCCGGATAATATCTGGTGGCTAATTGAAAACACCCTGTGTTAAGGTTCAACTGAGAAAGCTTGGAAAAGCGGCCATCTTGGAAAACTGAAAAAGCAGTTTTTTCTCACACCGCTGGAAAAATCTTCATGAAAATTAATCAATAGTACCCTACCCATGGCCCGAATATGTTCATTCATTTTCATGAGGATTTTTTCAACGGTGTGAGAAAAAACTGGTTTTTTCATTTTTCAAGATGGCCGCTTTTCCAAGCTTTCTCAGTAGAACCTTAACGGGCTGTATGGCCGACAGCACAGAGAAAATGTGTTCGTTGATTGCTGATACTTCAAATGTTCCACAGCTAACTACGAATTACTCTATTCTTTTAAATTTCGTTTCATTAATTTTTCGTTCCCACTGATAAACCCTTTCACAGGTACTGAAGCCTGCATGGTAGTGTTGGCCAACGGCAAGCTATCTCCAACGACCAACATCCCCTTAGACTCAAAGGAGGTCGATTTGGATATTCCTTCGATGTCAAAAATAATGTCTACTTTTCGATACAAATGATATCCATCTCATACAACCGGCACCAGGAATGTATTTTTCTTGACCAAATATAAGCTATTAACATCATCGAGATATGCGGGATCTAACTAAACACTCGGCCATGTACGAAGAAGTTTTATCTACGTACCCGCCTGGGAAGTAGAGATTGATGATGTAGTCTCCTACAGGGGCCCTAATTGCGAAGTATGGGGTTGGATTCTTCTTACTTTAGTCAATGAAAATTCTGGTTTACAAGTACACTCAGGTTTTTTTACGTGGGGGATACAGGCCGCGTAAATGGAAACCGCGTAAATTTTTAAAATCCGCGTAAATGAAAACCGCGTAAATTTAAGAATCTGCGTTAATGGGAACCTCGTTAATGGATACCGCGCAAAATGCAAAATCCGCGTAGATTTCAAAAACCGCGTGAATGAAAATCGCGTAAATTTCAAAATCCGCGCAAAAAAATACCGCGCAAAAAAACCACGTAAAAAAACTGAGTGTAATTACATTTGGTAAAAATCGAAAAGTGTAAGAAAACAACAATTTTTCCATCAGCCTCATTTCGAGCCTTTCGCAGGATCTGCACTTCTACACTTTGTCCTTTTGAAGGGGGCTCGTCTACCTGTTCGCCTTTGTGTGCCGCGGGGCATAAACGGTGTGGAAAATGCGGAGAGAACTATGAAAAGTTTTTCTACTGTGGAGTAACTCCGCATAATCTCTCAACAAGTTCCGCATATAAATTATTTGGGGAAAAATTGAAGCACTTTCAAAAACGCTTCTAGAAGAAATGCCAAATAGGGCTACGCTACCGACAATGACTAGTTTCTACGCTTCCTCGCTCACTAAAAAGCGAGAGTCTGACCATCCCATTGTGGGAACATTTTCTAGTGTGCCATATAAATTTTTGAAGGAGGAAAATCGTTTTCTCTCCTTAGTCTCCTCGTAAAAGCCTGAGAGTGTCCCTTGAAGGGTGCTGTTACAAAACCCAAGTAAGTGGTGGTTCCTGGTCTCGGTAATCCTAGAAACTAGCAGGAATTTCCGCATAGGACATCACAAACCCGTAGTGTTCTTACATTTCTGTCAACACATTTTTGCCCTAGTTCTACACCATGCATTTGCATTGTGTAAAACCTGGTATACAGATCTTCCACAATTTTAACATTATTCGCCAGCGCAGAGAAGACATTATGGAAAAGTTGTTGCTTGTCAAGTTCGAATCAAAGGCAAAGACGTATTGGTATTATTTCCATATACATTGCACCGCAGCTGGTTCTAGAAGACTTCAATTCATACGGTATGCCATGGGATTGTCTTCACGGTGATAACCGATCTATCTAACTCCGTGATATTTGCGACAATTTCAATATCACCATATTGAATACGGTGGAAATAACACAAATTCCTACTCTTCCTGCATGGCAAAACGCTTTAGATTTATTATTGTACTCGATCTCACTACAATTAGTGAGCCCATTGATTTAAAGAGCTACGCGTCCACTATATGCGAAATAATCGAATTAAAACAAGAAATTCTTGCGGTGGAAGCGTACAAGGTTTTGGCTGGCTTGATTCTCTACACTGCGATGAAATGTCAGACGAAACGCGGTGACCAGAGAATGCTCAGAATTGTACGAGAAAAAGTTTTATAAGGACATTTTGAAAGTCGAATCGCCCGATTTTTTTCCGAATTTACGCGACGCTAGAAACACGAATGAGAAACTTGGCGAAAACTGAGAAACGCGGTTATTGGCACCGGTTCGTCGACGGATTAACGAGAGAATTTTTTTTCAGCTGGTGGCTAGGCCCTACGTTGTGTATTCGATTCAACCTTTGATTGAAATACACGGAACCAACAATCTTTTGACGTAGGACTACGTCTTTGTTTTCAATATAGGAGTGCACCTCGCAAATTCTACAAAAATGGTATGTAACGAAAAGTGGTTCAATTTTGAACGCATACAATTCAGCCATCTGACGATAAATTTTCAATTTTTTTGCACATATCGCCCCGAAATGCTTCTAAGAATATATTCCAATAGATAAACCCAAAGATTTTTTTATATCATGGCATTAAAAATTTAAACAATGTGCAACCTAGTCAAAATATCGCGCATTTACACACAGAAGATAGCGCTTCCCAAGTCCGGCACGATATATTTGTGTATGTAGCGCGCTACGCTTCTATGAATGACGTCATAATCGACTATTTAAAGAAAGGATTTGGCCGGACAAGCTCAGTTGTCTGCTGAACGGCGGGCGGAGCAGATCACTGCGCTGTGTGTTTTCACAGCCAGTGTAACTGAGTTAGAAGTTCGTTATACTGGCTATGGAGGTACACTACCCAGTGCCGTCCAAAACGCGACTGAGCTTGTCCGTTCAAACACTATGCTTTCTTTTGTGTTGTACTCGTTTCCTGCACACTTAGTACAATCCCGAACACAATTATTCGTACACAAAATCGCTTGTACATTCGGGCTTCATTTGCAAACACGGTTAACATAGTGTCGTGGTACTAGTTGTCTCTTTCGCTCTACCCATCTTCATCAGCGTTGACTCATTTTGCTTTGTGCGCTTGAGTTCAATGTTTGAGGCGAATGTCTAGGTAGGTATATCTAATTTGTTAGATCACAGATTCTTTTTCACAGATGGCAGATTTTTGGCATTTTGATGAAAATTGCAACGATTTTTGGATATATTGTGATTTTTTACAGATTTTTCGGAAATTTATCACAGGTTTTCACAGATTTTTTCCGGTTTCAATTATCACAGATGGTTAAAAATTAATTTTTGACCGAAACACAGATTTCTATGTGACATCCATGTTTGTTAGCGGTTGCATGCGTAACCTGCATGATAGCAATTTGTGCTTTCGTTGCGCAAAGACGAAAACTTTCTTAGCAACAAATTTACGCGGATCGATGAAAACCACAACGAAAGTTTATTATTTACGTTCGATCAATTCATTGATTTCCACTTAACGTGATTCATTTCCATTCAGCCTATCCTATTTTGATTCTGCTAACAGGTACATGCTAAAAAGCCTATTTATGAATGAAAACACTGCCACTCGAAAAACCGTTTCAAAAACGCATCTAAGTCCATATAAAAAATTGTTTTCGATTCTTGTATATTTATAGTTTCGATATATGATTGAGACCACTGCATTCGCTACATTTGTATGCGTATTTTAGGAAAGTTACAATAATGGCAAATTATAACTAGAAAGCTTGGTCTATACATGGTTTTTCTTCACTGGTCCGGGTTTTTTTACCATACACAATCGAAAAGTTTTTAATATTTTTCAAAACTGTTCTTGTGCTATAAAGATTTAAATTCAGATATAGGTTCGGTCATGGTTTTCTGTCTTCTTTCTTCAGATCTTCTCAAATAAGTTAAATCGGATTCGATCACCTACTACAATTGAAATGACCATGAAGGTTTGGTTCAATATGTAACATTCGATGTTGATTGGTTGTGCTTAAACTGTACGTAAGAAATATATTTAATTTATTATTACTCTAAATGTACTAAGAAAATAAATATTTTACATTAGGTAGTGTAGTCCTACTTCTACAGTGCCCCTTGTAGTTTTTCGATGACAAGAGCATTTCATGTAAATCGAAATTCAAATCGACGTTTCACGATGAAATGATAATACTGTATATAAACGAAATGTTTATTTTTTAAACACACAAATTTATCTGACAGCATAAATGCTCGCGCTAAGCATTGTAGTGCGTATGTCAACGTAACGTTCACCAAATGATGACGGCTATGCATAGCTTCAATGTTATTTATTATGACAGTATTTATGTATATATTTTAATCCTATTGATCACCAAGAATCTTGCCTCTTCGGTTAGCATATACTTTAAACTCTTTAGTATCCGTTATTCAACAGTCCGTCGATGTACTATAGCCTTTCTGTTGACAAAGAATATGTTTTTGCCTTTCTTATATAGAAAGGTTATGCAATCACTCTAAAACTCCTCAACCTAATCCCAGTCCGGAGGGCCGAGTGTCATATGCCACTCGACTCAGTTCGTCGAAATCTGAAAATGTCTGTGTGTATGTGTGTATGTGGAAAAAATGCCATCTTTCTTTCAAAGAGATGGATGGACCGATTTGCTCAAATTTAGTCTCAAATAAAAGGTACAATCCATCGGCTGCTATTGAATTTTTTATTGATTGGACTTCCGGTTCCGGAGTTACGTGTTGAAGAGTGCGACCACATAGCAATTGCTCATATAAACTGAATTCTCAAAGGGAGGAGTAAGGGAAAATATTAAAATCAAATTTGCATTTTTGATGCCAAATGACTTCAAAATGCATGCAACGTTGAGATTTTATGAAATCTCGAAAAAACAATATTTGATGAAAATTGACTTTTATGGACTGTAGCACATTTTTGTCTTTCTCATATAGAAAGGTTATGCAATCACTATAAAAATCGTCAACCTAATCCCGGCTTATTCTTTTTGGACCTATAAAGGCTTAGGTAGGAGTATGCAATGAGGGGTTGCTACTTTAACATTAAAACTAGTTTAAATTTTTTTAACAAGTTGAAAATTTTAGGCAGGGTCCGGACCCCTACGGATCTTCCTCCTTGATCCGCCGCTTGGTTCAAGCGATGTTTCAATGTCGACACATTAGCATCTCAAGATCTTGGCTGTCGAGCCATTGTATGTATGTGCAAATCGTACTGAATATGTATATATTTCCATTATTGTATTGAACATAACCAGCCATGGAATCGTAGTTTGGACAAATGAGAAAGGCACAATTGTACCGCTAGGTGGATTAAAACAGGTTTTGATATTTTTAGTTTCTATTGTTTTACGTTTGGAATTATTTTCATAAGGAACTTATCAAACTTTCATCAAATCAGAATTAAAGATTTATGTAATAATTTTTAAGCCGTTCACGAAACAAATTCCTGGCTACGGGCCTGGTGCGTAGTGATTATCGTTGCGCAACAATCCTCAATAAAACCAACAAGCTACTTTACCGTGTTCTGCTTATCAGACTGCGCTCGATGGATGAATTTTTTTGTTTGCAGAAACCGGCGGACCTGGATAAATTTCGGGAATTCAACTTACGGACTCATCATCTGCTTGTGGATTTCAAGCCAGCGTATGATTCAGTGAGACGAAACAAAGTGTGAAAAATAGTGCCTAAATTTAGCTGACTGATAAGGTCGATATGTATGACTCTCGAGTGCTCAAAATCAAGCATTAGAACAGCCGGAGAGTCATCCGACTCGTTTGTGACGATACTTGGATCGAAGCAGGGCGATACACTTAATAACTTGTTGTTCACATAGTGCTCAGATGTGCGATTAGAAGATTTGGTGTACAGAAAAACTTCACCAACATTGCAGGATTTTATATGCTTTTTGATTTTGCGGACGACATCGATATAATTGCGGTGTACAGCAGAGTACTAGAAGGGGCGCAAGGGCCTTATAAAAGGCTATGCGAATTAGATTTACTAAAAACTAAAGGGTATTACGATCAAAAATCGGTTAAACAAGATTTAGTGTGAATCAGTCAATCTTTTTTCTAAAAATTCAATCATATTTCTTTTGTGAGTTCAATTCATACCAAATAAATAAAAATATATTATATTTATTTGCGAACTTTGACAGCCTAATGTGGTTGAAAATCTCTACCACCTTTCGTCTTCTAGTCGACGTGTAATATTTCAGTCCAGGAAGCTTTTTAAAGTACACCTTGACGTAGGTTTCGTCATCCTGTACCACGCAATCAAACTTCATCATCATCTTCATGAACAGCTTCCGCGATATCTTTAGACGACTTGTTTTGCTTATCCTCAGGGTTTGGAGTTATCACCTTCTTGTAAACCGTTAGCTTTTTTAGCTCGATGCATGGTGCTTGCGACATCTCTGATGGAGAGGTTGGGGTTTCGCTTGAATCGGCTGGTAACTCTCTTAATGTTTTTGCGGCCTCCGACCCTCGATTACCCCACTTTCCAGACTTGCTGGTTTTCGACAAACGTTTTTGGAACACTTTTATTGCTTTGATGACAGTTGATTTCACCACATTCAATAATATCGCCAAGTTGGTGTGCGAGTAGTTCGGATTTTCGCGATGCGCGAGCAAAATCGTGCTCCGTTTCCCCTCTTGCTTCGACGTCATTTTCACAACTGAAGAGCAAATGTCAAAATCAAACAACCTATGCCTATGAAATATGTGTATACATTTCTAAAATGAAGGATCTGCAGATTTTTTAATATACAATGAAAAAATACGTAATGTTGAAGTTTAAAAATATGTGAGCGTTACACCCTTTAGAAAAAAAAGTACACGACAGCTATCAAATAACAAGGCAGTCCATAAATCCTTCCCAATTCCGGTTAGCATCGTCAGCCTATCCAGTCAAGTTCTGCTCTAGCAAAACAATAATTTAATTAAATCGTTATCCATATTACTCGCCCCGAGCAGGAGGAGACATTTCCGCTGCCCTATCTATGGCCATCAGGCAGCAAAGAAACAAATTCGCCGATAATCAGACAAAATAAATGACTCAAAATCAGGTGAGGTCTGTGCAATCAAAGATGCGCAGCGATTTCTTCTCTTCTCCCCACCGCTCCAACTAGCGGAGGTATGCATGCCCCTGACGGTCGGCAGTTGAAGACATTTCCACAGTCGATCTCCTCTCCTTTCCGCTGCACCCGTTGACAGCTTGTCAACCAATAGAGCAGTCCTACAAAAAAGTCAATCATTACGCGGGGTCGACGGTTGGGTGGCTGGCAAAAAAGTAGGTAAATTTTACATTCATTACTGCTGAAATGATACAATAGTACTGAGGGGAGGTAGAAGCATATAAAAACAGCAAACGGTTTACAATCTTGCTCCGGAACATATGGGCGCAAATCCAGAAGGATGGCCCAACCATTGGACTGATTTTTGCATTGAGGTGGATTTGCACCGCAACCGGAGTACAATTTACTTAATTTAATAATGATGCTCCCTCGTGCTGTCCATTACTAAGGGCGGGTGGGGAGTGAAGGTTTGGAGTTTTTTTTTATTTTGCTTCATTCCTAGCCAGACTCGATCGGCATTCCCGCGAGTGTCAGCCAGCAGCCACGGAGAATGCATAATGATCGACGGGGTGCTACAAAACCGTGGAAAACGGTTGCTCGTTGTGTCAATGTTGTACGAGTTTATTGATGAATCGCTAAAGTTAAAAAGTTTAAGACAAGGTTGAAAGTAAAATTTGAATTTGTTATAATTTTTTATAACGAAATTATATATTAACACGTGCCAAAAAATGAATCATTTCAATAGGATTGGAATAAACATTTTATCAAATCTCCCATTTGTTTCTTAAATTCATGTTTAAATTTGAATAAGCTAAAGCTAAAATATTTTACAGAATAAGCGACGAACCACGTTGGCCTACTTGGGTTCGTCGCTTGTTTTGCAAATGATTTCAGTAGTTTGATCTAGCTACTTTTTTCAGCCAGCAACCTACGATTCACACCCCGTCATCCGTCAGTTGTTTCCTACCATCCAACCGGTGGTGGTTTCCCCCCCCCCCCCCCCTAGGACAACAACGGGTTGATCTTCGGACTAGTGCTGGGCGGCTACTGTTGCTGCTGCCGCTTGTTTGCCTGTCAGTCGCAGTTGTTTACAAGATTTTTCTTCTTCATCAATGTGGCAGAGGCAGCAGCACATCAGATGGCTTAGCTCGTGTGGTGCAATCTTTTTGATTCATCGCTTTATTTATTTCAGTGTGCACTCGGAATAAATACATATAAATTTCATTATTTAAATCGACTGATACGATGGGATAGCAATAAGCGGCGTTTGTCGTAATGAGCTCTGATACCACGTTTTTCACTCCGCATAGTCCCATCTGCCTTTGTTGCAACAAGCCGTCATTCACTAGGAAAACCATCGCCATCGTGGAGGCTTTTTCCTAATGACTTAATTTGCAACCGTAATTAATTGCTTCGTTTAGCGGGACAGAATGGCGGGAGTCAGATTTCTCAAGATAAATTGACAGTTTACATAATTCGAGTCACTTGGCAATTTAACATTGTCCTGTTGGGAAGGTTCCTTCAAATAAATGCATTTCACGTTAACATTTTTTTTTTCTTCATTCCTCAACCTACATTCGATATCGAACATACTAGACTTGAACTAGTAATTCTGTCAGTTCCAACAACGAGCCGTTAAAAATCAACTGATAGACGTGATTTAGGTGTAAAAATGAATTATGACTCCTTCCACCATCCTCCCCCCCCCTTCCTTTCCTTCAGCTCATTGAATAATGGTGGCGCTCTCGTAGCCGTAAGCTGATAATAAATCTGTCGAACCCTGTAGACCAGAAGAAATATGCCGTGTCAACGACGACGACAACAACGACGAATGTCCGCCTGATTATAATTAAATAAATCATAGGCTCTCATTATCGACTCCGAAAGCACTTCGAATGCAACCGTCATGTCAGCCCCAGCAGCCAGTAGTGCAGTGGCGTAGTTTCATGGTTAGAATCACAGCGGTACATAGAATTCTAATCGCGGGTTGCCCAAACCCACGTGCGACGACCGTCCGCGCTGATTTCCGCCTGAATGTTTTAGTTCGAAGTGACGGAACGGGAAGGTGACAAATTATTCCTTCTCGATAAATCTGCCGTCTATTGCTGAAAGCTTCCGAATTAGGCACAGCTTGGTTGTTTGTTTTTGCTCGTCGAACGAATGCTTTAATTGGTTGCGGATTGAGTTGGGAAAATCGGACGGGCTAAATCTGGGTATTTAAGGCTAACGTTTGTGTACTTTGTATAGAGTAGTACTTGCTGTCGGTGTCGGCGTCGGCGTCAGCGTCGTCGGTGAATTACTCCGTGTGGAGGTGTAATATATGCGAAATTTATTCATATTGAGTTTGACATTGGTCATTTGTTGGGTACAATTGTCTATGCAAGAATAATGAATTGCATTGACAATGCTAAGTGAAGTAATTATTTATTGATCTTTGTTTAGCTGACCTTTGACGCTTTTCATGAAGTATTGGATGGGGAAAATCCTATTCGATGATAGAAGTTCTAACAGTTTCAAATTATCTCAAAAACTCAACGTAGGGATTCGGTATTTTTTACATGGAATGTGTATGCAAAGTTTGAAAGAAATCGGTTAAATAGTTTTTGAATGGCAGGCAACACCGCAAATCATGTTTTTCCAGAGACGTTCTACAAAAAGCTTCGTCACCGAGTCGTTTGTCGATATTTTTGCATAGAAAAATTACAGCATGCTATTGAAATGATGCACTATAATGTACAAAAGTTTTGATCAATACGCAAAGTTCTAAAAAAATTCAAACGCTGAAACCCTTAACCCCTGCCACCCCTTCCCTTTAACGCATATACAACTTCACTATCTTTTGATATGAACAGAATCTACGAACACTTACACGATAATACAGCAATTTCACGGGGAAAGATATACAAATGATTTCTAAAAAAACTGTTTTAATCCACCTAAAGGTGCAATTGTGCCTTTCTCATTTGTTCAAACTACAATTCCATGCTTAGTTATGTTCAATATAATGGTGGACATGTCTATTACATATTCGGTACGATTTGCAGATACATACAATGGATCGACAGCCATGAATTTGAGTTGCTATGGGTCGACGCCGAAACACTTGAAATCGGCGGCGGATCCAGGAGGAGGGTTTGGGGTCCGGACATCGCCAAAAATTTCCAATTTTTTAAGTAATTTTAATTTAATTTAAATTTTAAAATAGTTTCAAACTCAAAATCATTTCAACCCAAATTTTTACTGGTTTTTATTGAATGCGGTTTTTGCGTATTACGTAATGTGTTCATGTCGAAATCGAAATTTCAGACCCACCAGGAAATTTTATTCTAGATATTCCACTGCTTGAAGCAAAAATATATGATATTGGGGGGGGGGGCACCATTCAGCACGCTGAGTAGTTATCATGCGATTTTTGCGAATTCGACTTCGGAACCTCATATCATCTGATATGCAACTGCCAAACAACGTAACTGTGATTTCGAGTTTTCGGCTGTCCTTGCATAGACGAAACTGTATTTGGGAGACTGAAACATTGTAACATACTAAAGTTTTTAATCCAATGCGGTAAAGCGCTTTAGGCTTTCTCGCAGGCGATATGAACTGCATTGTTGCTAAATTTGCAATTGCATAGCTGCTAAATCACAAATAAGTCGATCAATGACATAAGTAAACATCCATTTTCGCTTCCAATTTTCGCTCTTATGCTTATTCGCTGTGATGCGAAAAACTTTAGTTTGCAACAAGCAGCAGCATTTTAGCCACTCTCTATAATTGCCGATTATTGTCCATGTTAATGTATACGCGACGCGATGAAGCAAAAGAGAGATATTGGTAAGCAATTTCGGTGAGTGACAGATTGCGTCTTTCAGCTAGTAAATTGGGGTTAATGTATCGATTTCATCGCTTAACCCTCCGGAAGTCGCTCCTACGGCCCACTGAACGAGCAGCGCGCTGGTGCCCGAAGACGATTTTGCTAGACTTTCAGGGCAGCGTACATTCGGTACACTAGTGCGACTGCCGGAAGGTTAAGTATGTCCATATACATCCGCAGGTTACTGATTTTCCTTGTGAACGTACATTGTTTCATCGCACGAAATTCACAGGATGTTAACAATGCACTTTAAAGAAAAACTACACCAAATTTAGTTCATTTTTATTATCATTGTCATTTTTAAAGGGCGAACACGAAATTATTGCGACACCGAAAATATTATGCCAATTTTTTTATAATGTTTAAAATCAAACCAAAATTTTAGGGTAGTTTTATATATATATATATATATATATATATATATATATATATATATATATATATATATATATATATATATATATATATATATATATATATATATATATATATATATATATATATATATATATATATATATATATATATATATATATATATATATATATATATATATATATATATATATATATATATATATATATATATATATATACTTCAAAAATCAAAAGCGTGTCGAGATCGCTGAAGCACCTGGGTGTGATGGTCGACGATCGGTTAAAGTACAACAGCCATGTCGACTATGTATGTGAGAAGGGTACGAGGACAACTAACGCATTGGCAAGGATCATGCCGAATCACAGAGGAGCAAGAGGTCTCATTCTGTCTCATCCTCAATACTGAGGTATGGCGTACCGGCCTGGGCTGCTGCACTGAACTCAAAGCGGAACCGGACGAAGTTGACAAGCACGTTTCGCCTAATGGCTGTTCGTGTCGCGTTCTCGTTCGAGGCGGTATGCGCAATTGTAGTGTGATCCCCATCACTCTGGCTGAGGACGTGATGCGGAGAAATGCACGTAATACAAGGAGACTGTTCTGAGCGGACTCGTTGGCTAAGTGACAGCAAGGATGGGACAACGCGGACAAAGGAGGGTGGACCAAGAGACTCATCCCAAATTTGGACATGCTTCGTCATCTCTTTGCCCGGAGTGTGTGGACGTGCATGATACACCGGAACACGTGGTATTTGAATGCCCTAGGTTCGAAGAAGTTCGTAGGGGTATGCCTGGCTTGACAGTGGAAAGTATCGTCGAAGAGATATGCCACGACGAGCATATCTGGGACGCTGTCAACAGAGTGGTTACGAGTATACCCTTCGAGCTGCAGATGAAGTGGCGAAGGGACCAACAAAGTAGCGCCATTGGCTAGAACGCCGCCGGGAAACCACAAATCGGATTTCGGGAGAAATTCCGTTGCCGGGGAACTCTCCGACGGTGTAGACTAGGTCCATTGACGAGGACCAGTTAAGTGGTACGCGACATAGCACCGGGCTTGGGTCGTCTTGGCGCCGGTGAACCTGACGTCAGGTTTCATCGCAATCGCCGGACCGATCTTGATACCCTACCAGGCAGCTGGTGAGTAGGCTAGATCCACCGCCGGGGACTAGACTGAGTAGACAGAGCGGGGAGCTAAATGGCTGCCATCGGTACATCGGTATCGGGAGCAATCTACCGCCGGGAAATTCACGGTAGGGTAGATTCGTCGCCGTGGACTACAGGACAGAAACGTAACGAAAAGAGGAGCTAATTGGCTCACGAAACAAAAACGGGTAGAGAGAGAAATTCCGTTGCCGGGGAACCCTAAGTCGTAGTAGGATAATATCCAAGTTGATCTCGTTAAAGCTGGGTGCTAAATTTGCTCAAGGAAACGGGTGTCGGTGGAAATTCTTCCGTCAGGGAACTATCGGTCGGAGTGTAAGAGATTCGGCCCGGCGGGCCTCGGTTAAAAAGTCGAAATCCCGACCGATTGCCTAACCTTTCTATATGAGAAAAACAAAATTATCTTTTGGTTTTAAGAAGGTTGTAAAACGATGTCTTAACAAAGAGGCTCAAGAGTCTGTTGAAACTGCGCATGAGATTAATTACTCTTATGAAAAATGTAGTTTTATGGATATTCCTTCAAGAGTTATTGAATCACTCTTTAACCCCGTCAAGCATATACATAAAACTAAATGCCATTTTCATAAGCAATGTTAAAAGCAGATTCACTCAGTAATGCCTTGATAAGACTACATTAAAACTTAAATAAAACCAATTAGGTTTTGGATTGTTACTTGGGTTGTGTAAGCGTAGACACGAAGCTTACAACGGTTCAGATACATGGCGTAGATGAAGGATGGGATGCCGCCAGCAGAGCAGTTTCCAAATTCTAGTGAAGTGGCGATACGAAAAGTATGCTAGTAATACCAACCAGCAGGAAAATACGTACAAGTACAAAGTCGACGTAAAAATTCTGCGAGGGTGAAAGAATGTAAGTCAAGTTGGTTGGTTGGCCTCCGGATCGGTTAGCGTCTCCACATTAGCGACAGTAATGATCCGACCAGTTACGCAGCGAGAAGGTGGAACAGCGTGCCATCAACAGCAGTTTATAAAAACACGGACGAGTAACACAAAGACGGAGAACTGGAGAAAATTCACCGCCGGAAATCTCTCCGGTCAAGCATTATTTTCAAGCGACCGATCACGGAAAATGTTTTTCCAAGTGTGTGGAAAGAAGCTGCTCTAGTTCCTGTCCATAAGGCAGGAAACACACATAATATTGGAAAATATGAAGGGATCTCGCTTCTGAATTGCTTGGCCAAAGTTCTGAAAAAGTTTGTTTACAATGCAATGTACGCTGCATCTTCACACATAATTGATGAACGTCAGCACGGCTTTGTAAAGAAACGCTCGACAACTTCGAACTTGATGACGTACACAAGTTTTCTAGTTCCAGCCGTCGAGAAGCGCCAGCAAGTTGATGCAATATATTTTGATTTCGCTAAAGCATTCGACAAGGTGCCGCACAACATTGCGGTTATGAAACTTTATGAAAGCGATTAGGATTTCCTCCGTGGGTAACCAGGTGGTTACAATCTTACCTTTCTGAACGATCCGCTTTTGTTAGAATCGGCACCACATGCTCAAGCGTGTTTGAAACGCCAACCGGTGTCCCTCAAGGAAGTCACTTAGGGCCACTTATCTTTATATTATTCATCAACGATCTCTGCACCCGCATCAAGTCTGGAAAACTACTCTACGCTGATGATCTGAAAATCTTTCGCTCCATTGCTTCGGGACTCGATTCAGCTGTGCTCCAAGAGGATATAGTCAATATTGAAGAGTGGTGTTCGCTGAATGGAATGCAGATCAATGTCGATAAATGTAAGGTGATAAGCTTCGGGCGCTCGACAACTCTAAGGCGCTGCGAATATACCCTTCAAGCGTGTGTCATCGAGTACGTGGAATCTATCCGTGACCTGGGAGTGTTATTTGACAGAAAACTTCGCTTCGCCGACCACATCACAGCGGCAACGGCTAAAGCTTTTGCAACATTGGGTTTTTTGAAACGAAACACCAGAGCTTGGAAATCGAAGCACTGAATAGAAGCAGTCATAGTTCATTCTCTCAAACACTCACGAGTGTATGCATGCTTACCACTGCCCACAAATCCACCCATCGTGTGTAGTCTGTATTCGGCTATTTTTTACCTTCGTGAATGTGTATATATGATGAATATTTATTCCTTTGAAGCCATCTGCTGTGCAATGCTTCGCAGGCGCTATTGAGCCGTGAAGCAACATCATTCAGAGAAATTTTTGCCGGTAAGAGAGGCCTACAATATAGCTCAGCTCTCTCCCATTTTCATGAGATTGCGATGGTCTAGCAGAAAACATCCATCAGATTGTTATTCGCAAGGGCACATTTCGCAAGCGATTTTATCCCTGATTTTGAACCTGTATGTATAATTGGGTAAAATCTAGCAATTTTAGGTCGCTGATTACAAATGATGTTTCAATTGTTGTAGTTGTAGTAGGGGGAGGGGAGAGATACGACTTAAAGTATGCTCGTCGAAAATAGAACTGCTTTAAAGACTTTTTCTGGCGATTCAGAGTGCTATGATGTTCAGTAAATTTACCTATTTTAATGCAACATTTATGCAACATGTTCATTAATTTTCATTGCAAACTATTTCAAATTGAGTAAGTGACCATGAATCTCCGAGAGCGTTTTAAAAACAAAGTTTCATGGTAACGGGACAATATCTATTGAACCAATCGGATGGTTGACGGTGATATTGAAAATGTAACTTTTTCAAGAGCGTGCAATTCGCGAATGAATTTTAATCTATCAAACCCCGAATTTTCTACTTTAACTAATGAGCTTTGGTAAGCAATCTTCAGATTAGACATATCTTTTTTGATTAATAGCCAAACTCATTTAATAAATTTCAGTGGGTGCTGAGTTATTAGGCCGAAAGCCGGTATGCCGAAAGTCGTTCGGCCGAATGCCGTTAGGCCGACTGCCATTAGGCCGAATTGCTCCCAAGGCCGAAAGGGACCATTCATAAATTACGTAACGCAAAAATTGCCTAGAATTGACTCCCCCTCCCCCATGTAACAAATTGTCACAAATTTCTCCATTCCCCCTTCCCCCAATAATGCAACAAATTCCTAGAAATTCCTTTTTTCTTCGGTGAAAACATGTTACGTAACGATCTAGCTAACTCCCCCTTATGTCACAACTTGTTGTATCCCATCCCCTCCTAAAAGCGTTACGTAATTTATGAATGGTCCCAAAGCCATTTGGCCGAACGATTCATTAGGCCGAAGGGGCAATTAGGCCGAATGGATCATTAGGCCGAATGGGCCATTATACCGAACTGGAAACATTCAATGAAAGGTGATTTTTAAAGATCTTTTTACGAGCTGAAGACATGGCAAGACACGAATTTTTAACTAACTAGAACACCCGCAAATACTGCTACGGGGGGAAGAAAGTATAAGTTTTATAATTTTCAATTTGTCAGAATTATGAGTCTAGAACTGAAACACTCCTGAACATACCCATACTGTATTTTCAAATACATACACAGAGAGGCACAGACACTTAGCCTAGATAAACCTGGGAAATTTTTTTGAGTCCAGTAAGACATGACGTGGCATGAATTTTTAACTGAAAATAACACCCTCTCAAATTGCTACTGCGAAGAGTAAGTTTTAGTTTTAGAATTTTTGGTAAAAATTATGAATCTAGAACTGAACAGCTCCAGAACTTGTCCTTACCTCGTTACTTGACTCGAAGTTGTTTCCTCTAATTCAACGAATTTAAGTGTACGGGCTGAATACTCTTTGTATATTGGAAACACAGTTCTAAACGCGTTTCAGATGGGACAAAAAGGGTAGCGTATACCAGTTTTAAAGTTCGCAACAAAACTGTTTGAGATAATAAATCAAAGTACTCTGCTGGAGATTTGATTGTTGTTGATTGTGACAGATTTATCTGGCACATCCAGAGTTTTTTGCAGTTTCTAGATAAAATGACAAACCTTTCATTATGCCAGATTTTTAAATTATAAAAGGTGTTACACTCAAATTTAAAAAAAAATAGTTAGATTAGAGAGTTAGATTTTCCCAAATTTAACAAAAAACCGATTGATGTACGTTCTATGAAGACTAAAATGTATGTCAAATGATTTACTTTTGGCTTTACTAGCAAGAATCTTTATAGTTTAGCTTCGCAACTTTTTGAAAACAAATCAAAACTGAAACTGCTCTAACATAACTCAATCGCTCCACCCACCAAATCTAAAAAAGCTGAATCCCTCTGGTACAAAGACTCGTCATCTCTAACGTACCATTTATCTGACAGTGTCATTTCCATCGACTATTCATCTATCTAGGATTAAATCGTATAGCCATTAAAACCATTCTAGATTTTCAAGCTTTTTGTATGCACCAACTCTCTCAACGTTCAAAATAATTCATAACTTTAAAATAAATAACATTTTTGAAAAGAATCCTTTGAATTTCTTTTTCGTGGATATGAAGCATAATTTTAGCTATATTTTACATATTTTTTCTGCGCATCTGGTTCAAATGCTAGGACAGATTATGTTACATAATGGATGTATACAGTGCCCCGTTTTTATCAGCCCCCTGGTGTACGTTATGAGGAAATTAACAAAATCGGTACATATTTTTTCTTTCTTTTTAATAATTTTAATAGTATTTTTTCTTTAGTCCCTAAACATGGTCTCATTATCCTTTCTGATTATTTAGTAGGAATTTCCTGAAGGGTGTTTTCCAGCGCAAAATTAAAAAAAAATGTTTTTGTTTTTGCATATTTTATATATTTATGATAAAAAGTGCTCAAAAGGATTTACTCGGATTTGACTTGGTTCGTCTGCTAAAGTCCATCAAACGCCTTTTTATTAGGCAGACAAAGTCGGGAGCGAATTGGAGTTTGACAAAATTGGGTTTTCACTATATTGGTAATTCAAATAACGTATTACATATTTTCTCTAAATAATATAAATTCATTATTTAGAAAAAAATTTCGCTGATCCGTAGGGGAACCCGGGGCTATTCGGACTTACCTAATCAAATCAAAAGGACTTTAGGTGGATAGATGTGTTTATCGGTCAAAGGTTCTAACTGTTAGTTTGAAACCTCAGCTAAATTTCGGAGCTATAAAAATGCATTTGTACCACTCCATGGCAGCGCTAGGCGACGATTTTCAAAATTCTACGTTTTTCCATCCTTTTACGATGTGAGATTAATTCGGACCTCCCTAGGAGGCAATTCATACCATAATTTTTAAATTTTTTTGTGGAATCATATTTACTTATGATATCTTTATTGGAGAAACTCCTTAAGAAGCAAAAAGAATGTGTTAAAAAGTTGCAGCTGATTTGGGCATTGTGCATTATCTTTGCCGTGGCGTGGCGTGCGCCAACGCGAGCCGTTGAAGCTTCGTACGCTCATTTAGCATAAAAGTGGTAAGCGTTTTGAAAATATCTGTTTTCGCCCAAAACAAAAATCATTCCATAAAATAGGAACCTTGAGCTTTCTATAGCACTTGTTATTTTTTCACTTTTATTTATCACGATTTTGCCAATAATTTTTGTTTTGAGCATAGCAAAAAAATGAAACACGTATCTCCTTACTAAAAAAACTGTAGAATGTAAAAATTAATGTTTCAGAATGGCGCTTCCACGAATATCTACGACAGACAAAAAATCTTATCATTTTCTGAGAAAACGAGAGGTACTGAACCACACCCACGTTATCAATGCACCGGCACCGTGTTCCTTTATTCATTATATTGTCTACAAATGCCCTATGCAAGATTTCGGCTCGAAAAGCGTGATGGCGAGCGCACGATGGCCTTTGCACTTAGTGGGGAGGCAGGTGTAAATGTGGCATCTGAGTTCTTAAACGGTTTCTCTATGCGCCGGGTAATGCCACCAATGCCGAAGGTCCAATGCTTCTACCGCTTCGTGTACCACCCGGAAGCGCCAAAATTCTGCTCTTGTACGTAAATGATAAGTACCTATATGACGAACGCTTTTCATTCCCGTATTTTCACCAGTCAAAGTGGTAAAAAAATGTTTGCTTCATCCCGTGTAGTAAGGCGTGAAGCAGCATGCCTCTTTCTCATTATAAACTAACGATAATGAAGCATTCGTCGTATACCAGTTCAACGTGCAAGTGTATTCATGAAGAGTGTCGTCGGACAGCGCAGATTCGATGCAAGAGAGACGTAACTTTTCAGTTTTGAATATGTTTATTTCGTCATGCATCTGTTTTGGGGAAGGCATGAGTTGCCTCTCGCCGGGAGGGTAAGTTCATTCAAGTACTCAGTTTTCTCACGTTTAGCTGTTTGCGTTAGGCATAGGTTCTCATTTACGCATGAGAATGAGTGCTCTCATGCAAGGAGGAAATCGCTATATTCGTTCATTTGAAGCTTCACAATCCAAGCCCTGCGAAACACTGCTGACTTCAAGGATTTCTACACTCTGAAATCTATATACTGCGTACTGGTCCGTAGCATTTTGGAGTACGCTGTACAAGTGTGGGCGCCGTACAACGCCGTGCAAAGCAATCGATTAGAGCGTGTTTAAAGAAGCTTTGTACGGTTTGCTTTAAGAAAACTGCCTGGGTACGACCCTATCCGTTTACCACCGTATAATAATAGATGTATGCTACTAGATTTGCCAACGCTGGAGTCACGTCGTACCTTCTTGCAAAGAATGTTCATTTTTGATATATTGTCGAGCAATATTGACTCTCCCGATATTCTTTCAAGGATTAATTTGTTTGTTCCTCCTCGTGTTATAAGAAACCGACCGGTTTTATGGATCCCTAGGCACCGTACAGCATACGGCCAGAATAATCCGGTAGATAGATGTTGCCGCAAATTTAATGAAACTTCCGAACTCTTTGACTATCATATTACTAAATCTAGTTATAAGTTAGCTATTATAAACTTTTAACACTTTAACACCTAATCTGTACGGTATCTGCCGAAGATCGAATAAATAAATAAAAAAGTATGCAGAGATGCATAGGACCCAATTTAGGAAATTAAAAATAAATGGATTCAGCTCAAAGTTAAATCGCTCAACAGACGAGGAACTTAATAGCTGAAGTCAGACTCCAAGTGCATTGCAGCAAATTTGAAAGCTATGCGATACAATCAGCTTCGACGTACTACGTTAATCCAGTTCCATTGTGAAAACAGACAGCAACACAAGATTAAACCGAGAAAGAGAAAAAATTCAAAAACTCAAAAAGGCTTTGAAAAAAAAATTCTGTTTATTTTTCCGTAACCAGTGTTCCAATTCCATAGGAATTGATATAAGACAAAAACAAAATATTTTTCTTTTTCTTGTAAACAGGGGATATCATCAAGAAAACAATATATCATAACTAGTCCTCCCCTTTCATTTACTAAAGGCGGTTGTCCTTCATTCATCCAAGCATGCTCGAAAATTAAGTAGCGCATGCAGCGAACCCTCAATCAGATCTTCACACTGTAAACCCGGCTGAACCAAACCAACCCTACAGAGCAAAATCTGATCCTCAAACAAGCAACACCTCGCGAAATACCGAGCAATCAGCTGGAAAAGGCAACTACCGTTCCGACTGCTGCGCCTTATTTACATAGTACAAGTGCGGTGATTTAAAATGCATTAGGTCTTAATTGTTTTTAATATGCAAATCGAGGGCTTCTGCAACACGTCGTCGTCGTCGATCGGATGCATCCAACGGTGCGCGGATACGGGAACAAAGCATAGGAACCGAAAAACAAACCTTTTCCCTGCAGTAGAAATCGAATCCTCTGATGATGCGATACTTTTTACACTTCTGCGCGAGGTGGCTTTGGTGTTTATGGATCCATCGCCATCGAGTTCAGAAGGTATGAGGAAATCTTCACCCCTATGCTAGAGGGTACAGCGGAAAGACATCGGTTGCTCTTTCTCCGGCTTTGATAGCGCCGCGAAGCGTGTTGTGTAAGACCATCGAAACATGAAATGTTGCAGCCCTCTCGGTCCGGGGACAGCGGGGAAAGGGAATACCAGATAATTTTAGCAAAAATGTATGCAACATCCACAACCTTTACGTGTACGTAAACTTGATCTACATAAAACATAAATAATGTTTTGGTATGGTACATTCGCTCACGGTGAGTTGAATTCTGCCCAATGCTACTGCTGCTGCTGCTGCTGGAAGAAGTAATCAAGCGACGAACCCGGACTGGTGCCCGCTTCAGTCGAGACGCCATCCTGTTTCGCCTCGGTGGAAGCAGACCGTCAATAAAGAGGAGACACACACAAGATTAACGAAATTAAGTGATTAAGATTATATCCCAGCAATGTTTCCCCGTGATTCCCACAGTTTTCTCTCTGACCTACGCTGGCTTCCGTTGTTTCCAAAGGAGAGCGTGTCCTGAGTGAGACGATGTGACACAATTCGTGCACATTTTGTACAGGTTCAATTGAGTACTTGAGGGATGGGAATCTTTCTAAAGCTGATATATGTTGTTATTCAGAATTGCATGATAGAACGTTGATTTGCAACAACGTAATGATAATTTTCGAGAAAAGAAAACCTTTCGATCATACATATGGGCACCGAGACTCTATCGCTAGGGATATCTTACGGCTCTCGCGCTGCAAGTCGTTTCCTTTCGTGGCTAACCGTAATATAGATATTAGCATAATACTCCCCACCGAAGGCAGACATTGTGCGCCCCGTTTGAGTCGCCAGTCCGTGCTGCATCAGGCTGCGCCTGCGGAAAGAATTTATTCTTTAAATAAATAAATTGGATCCCCTGAAGTACCGGACGGATCGCGGATCTTCCCTAATGAGACAAATTCTTGTCGTTTTCCCTGCCATTTCAACGTCGAAAGGGAAATGTCAGTCTTCCCTCTTGGATTATGCCTACACCCCAACCCCTGTCGGTCGATCGGTTGGTTTGTTAGGGCTGCGCGGTGATTTGCGATCTATGCCTCCCATTCCCATTCATTGTTCCATTCAGAAACAACACAACCGAGCGGAGATCGTTAACGACATCGATCGATCGGAAGTCAGCAGGCAGGCAGTACCTCAAGACTGCCTCGCAGTCGCAATGGACGCAACGAGGGACGGACGGTAGGCTGAGAGCCAAAAAAACGTATACACAGTAGAATCAAACAACAAGATCAACTAGTGATGGATTAACATTTCAAGTGACTTTAGCTTCGTAACTGACGCGGATGCTGGTGGAGGGGTGGTAGTGGCGGTGAGTTCTGATTCGTCTGATCGAGTCACGAAATTTCAGTCATTCCGCCAATAAGAATCACGATCAATCATCGACAATTCGCGATCGACACTGACACTGGGATGACACAACAGGGCACAATCGGTGCCGCAGGTCGGAGCGAGTGAGTTGTTCAAAATAGTGATTGTGCAGTTGGTGATCCTGGCGCCAACTGTTTGGTTTGTGACATAGAAACTCTGATCAGATCAAGGATGGGTACGGGAAACTGTCGATAGATTCTATGCAATAGTTGTCAATTGACACCTCAATTAGCTTAATTGTTAATTTAATTTAATATACGAAGGGTGTTTTAGTATTTTTTGGATAATAAAAAGGACAGTAACGTTACCAATGTGTTGTAGATGTATTTTGTGAGTTGTTCAAACACTTGTCTTCTCACAAACAAAATAAAATAGTGGGGTTTGATTTCATTAGGTACATTTAAATAATATTAATTCCTGGTTCGGGTCCGTCTTTCCGTCTCTATCCGCACTTGGTTCGTATCACCGACGTCAGAGACGCGATTCCACAACCAGACATCGGTTCCTCAACACATGGACTGTAGGACCAACAGCTCTACTTCCCTTGCGAAGGAAGATGTGACACAGAGTTTTGACCTCTGCAGATTTCAACGACCTCGGCTGGGATTGAACCCAAGGATTGTTGGTCAAACAAGAATGCATGTAAATTGATTAAAAAAATATTGAAAAAGCGTTTCTCATAAGTTCAATTAGAATAAAATAAAGAAAAATATTCAGTTAAGCCTTCGATTGAGCGTCTTTTAATAGTGCCATCAAATTCTATACAGCCAACTCGTCCACTTTGTTTCTGCACAGACAGATTACTTAAACAGTTTTGGGTATTCTTCAGGTTCCGCTTGACGATGATCTAATAGTCCTCGATTGGACCGTGGGGAAGGTTCTTGTCCTTGAGCGCCACCTGAACGTTGTTGGTGGCATACCACTACATGTCCTTTTTACGTAGTATTCAAAATCCGGCCAAAATAGCATGGAAAGATCGCTTTGCTTCATCAAAGGAAGCAAAAGTTTTTTCATGCACTCTTTCGCGTAAATTTCCTCTTCGAATACCTCGATTTCAATGAAAATGTCACTTTTCAAACCACAGACCAGATATTCTTGTGTGAACTTCGACAGCTTCAGATGCTTGAAAATATCGGCCACTTTTCCCTTCCGGTTGGCATTACGCAGTTGAATTGGCTACTTTTAAAAATTTCGCTAACTCGGCGTGTAAGTAGTTTGGATTCAGGCGATACGCGAGCAAAATTTCGCTGTGGTTGGTTTTTTCCGAATATTTTGAATATCGTGCAAAGAAGTGCGTCAAGTTTAAGTCGACCAAATTTTGATCGTAAAACCTACGAAATTGCTAGTGGTTTTGAAAGGGGTGGATTTACCAATAAACCATATTTATACAGGTGTCCGTATTGCATGGCTTTGTATGCATCTTTGTCTAGTTTCACCTAGATTTCCTTAAAGGAAAAACGGATTCGACCAAGTCAGTGCGCTACAACATTGGCAGCCTCTGAAAATACAGCATCTCATTTGCTCAACTTTATTCCGGTTACAGAGAAAACTGATTTTTGGGAGTCCTTCATTTATGTATTTGGTACCGTAGTATTAAAAAAACTCACAATTGCAACCTTGCGCAAATTGCGGAAATAGTAGCAAAATATAAACGCAATAAATTTAAAACAAGTAAAAAGAACATTCTATGGAGGTATAATTTAGAGAGAGAAAAACAAAAAAATAAGCAACAAACGAGAAAAAAATCATAAATAGATAAAATGGCACAATGAAAAATGAAACATGGCATTAAAAATAATGGAAAATGATTAGTAACATGCAAATAGTCAAAAACTTCAAATGCAAATAGTCAAAATATCCAAAATAAAAAAAAATCCACAAGCGGAGAAACAACAAAAAAATAAACAAAACTAAGACAATGGAAAAGTTGACAATTGAAAGTGTGTAAAAAAATGTAAATGTATAGCAACATAAATATGATTGAGTAATTGAAATAATCAAACTAAACGAAGGAATTTAGATTTAAATTGAAGAAATAGAAAAATATTGCCAAATGGTTATTATTTAATGAAAAATGGGTCAAGTTGACTGAACCGAATTCAGAGGAAGAAAAGACGAGAACTCCGACCCCGAAAAGACTTTGCACGATCGGAACAGATGATCCTGAAAAACCGTATGACAATTCATTATGAACGTGTCCATTGGAAAACAGACAGAGAATGAATGATCGGAACAGTGAGAATGAAGAAACGGTGACAACTCACCTTTATTGAAAGCACTGAGAAAAAATGTTAGTAAATGGGGCAAACAGTGATAATAAATATTTAAAGCCTTGAGCGCAGTCCACTGGACCTAAAAATAGATAACGAGAGAGATCGGTGAGAGGGAGAGGTGACGATCTGCTTATAGGAGACATTGGGGGTCGATGGGTCAATTAGGAGGTAATGGAGGCTGCAGCGGTGATCACAAAAACTGTTGGGAACATGTGATGGCATCACCACAGTTCCTCGATGGCGGAGTGGTTAACGCACCCAACTAGAGACTTGGAGATCGCAGGTTCGATTCCTGCTTGAGGACATATCTTTTCTTAGTGTTTTCGTAAAGGTGAGTTTTCACTGTTTCTTCATTCTTACTGTTCCATTCACACAATCTTTCTCTGTCTGTTTTCCAGTGGACACGTTCATAAAGAATCCTTAAGAAAGGAAAAAAACAAAGACTCACGTCCTATACATATGACAATCCATTGTTGTACAACAAAAGATCTGACAACAAAACAACGATTATCGAACCCTTGAAAAAGGTCCCAAATGGATCGAAACGTTTTTTATTTTTGCTTAAAAATTAGACTGCAAAGCCATACACCTAACCTTGGATTGTAAATTGTAAACAGTCGACTTCAGTTCAAAAACGGGTCAAGGACAAAATGAAAAATAAAATATGGACAAAATGGGCCAAAATAGACATACTACAATAAAGAAAAATAAGAAAAAAATTAAAGAGTTATGTACAGGACACGACCACAGTGACATAAAAAATGTAGCTTTTTTCAAGAGCGTGCAAATGAATTTTATCTATCACTCATATCGACTCACGTTCTTGTTCACTCGCCTGTTTTCATATGTTACAATTTGCTATATAGCCTCCCCATCAAAACATAATTTATTGAAGGTCTTTTAACGGTAATCTATTAATCAATCAAGTATCTCACTAGGTGATTGGCATTATTTGGCTGATCCATCTAGTAAAAATAGGTTGGTCTGTCCAGAAAATATATTCAAAAGAAAAGTTCCATATTGAGAGCTATGATGAGGAAGCCCACGCCCGCCAATGGAAATATACAGATTCTCCATGAAATATCGTCGCTGTTGTGCTATCTTATGACAAACGCCATTTTGGGGTAAACTGGCTTAGATATGCCCATTACTCGTCTAACGAATCTCTACACGGAAACGAAAAACTACCTAAAATTGAGTTCCTTTGACTCAATCTCGTGGTATCGTGGGGGAACTTAAAATTAGGTAAACCGTATTGAAGGTAGTTTCCATTTAACCACGGCAAAAATTACAACTCATTGATAGATTTTTTATACTCAAATTTAAGTTGAATTTACCTAATGTTGAGTATACCCCAAACAACTCAAAAGTACCTTCCTCCACGGAAGACCTCGACTGAGTCGAATCTCTCGTTTTGTTTTTGACAACACTAATAAGTTCGAAAGCGACGCACAACTCAAAAGTAAGTTAAAAGAACTTATGCTGCAGGTTGTTTTATTTAACCGTGTACAAGATGGCGTTTCCAGAATTTTGAAATTTTGCTTAGTTACTGAAATATAGCGAGAAAAGTGATTAGAAATTGTGAGTTTTTTTTATTCAAATCATTATATCTTGGGATTGGCTCAATTTATAATGATGTTTTAGTTGCTTTTATGTGTAAAAATGTCGTAGGAATACAATGGCATAATAATTTTCGAAAGAAAAATACATGTATTGGGAGCAAAATGCAGTTTTAGCTTTAAACTGGAAATATTGCCTATTTGGCAACACTGTAACCAAAAATAACTATTTTTTGTAGATTTCCTGACTGATTTCCTTCAAAATGCATCTAACCGATTGTTTATAGACCAAATGAAGCCAAAGATATGAATAAAAGTTCATAATTGGAGATTTTATTCTATGGAAAAAAAATTCATGCACGATTATAACACGTCATACAAATTTTTTCATCAGTACACACCTATGACACGTGTGAGTACAACTTTTGTTTACATTTTGAGTGAAAACTCGCAACATAGTCAACCGATCTTCGTAATATTCGTGAGATTAATACAGAATAGGTAGAAGCATCAATTGTCTTCTCTGAATTGTTTCTACCATTTATAAATTTCATGATATTCAATCTCAAACTTTAAAAATAGTTTTTTCTCGAAATATGCAAAATAGCGCTTGTCATGAGATAGCACAACAGCGACGATATGAAATTTCATTTTCCATTTAAATTTTCAATAATGTACTAATGAACTTAAGTAAACAATCTTAAATTTAAGTATTTCTTGACCGATTAGTGGTGGAAAAAATGAAATTATTTGATAAATTACATTGTTATGCAACGTTCGCACTACCAGTTAAAACGGGTTTTTATGCTATCTTGGCGACATTTTTCTTGTTGCTAATTATTAAAACGTGTTATAACTCTGTAGTGTAAACATTGCATTATTAAACCAATTCTGCAGCGTTTTATTTTATATAGGTGTTTTATGTGGTAATAGGACTGACATAATTATATCTTCAGTACAGCGGTTTGTTTCATAATTTAAAACAGATTTATTTTAAAATTTAAATTAGTATACCCAACCGTTCTATTTGTTGTATACTTTAAAACGCAATTAGAAATGTGTTTTAAATACATAGGGTAGGACAGATATTCTGACTGGATAAACTGGGAAAACAATTTTAAGTCCAGTAACGCTTAAGACATGGCTTGAATTTGAATCGAAAAAGAACACCCGCTTAAACTGCTGCTGGAACGGTAAGTTCTGTTTTAAAATTTTCCGTTGTGTGCAGTACGTAGGGTTAGTCGCGGTTGCGGTAATTACCGCAACCGCGCGGTATTTACCGCAACCGCACCGCAAAATCTGCGGTGCGGTAAGCCACTTTTTCCCGTAGATGCGGTGCGGGAAAGAGCTTTTACCGCGCGGTTTTACCGCAACCGCACCGCAAAAAAATAATTGATAAAGTGATAATTTTGGTTATTCTAAATTGATAAACAGACTGCTATTACAAAAGAAAATCTAGCTGTGTCCGAAATATTTTGACGCTCTTATTTTTACGACATATTTTGGACACCAGTTATTTTATACTTCTAAGTAAAACTTCACAAACTAACCATTTCAAGTACATAAAATGCAAGATCCAAATAGAGACAAAATTATTAGATAATTTAAAAACAATAAATTTTTACTCTTAAATCCAATTTAAAAGTGCATCACTTCTCCCGATTTCTGCTGGAAATCGTTGAATTATGAATCGTTTCCGATATCAATTTTTCAACTGTGAATTTTGATTAATTTAAAGAAATCAGAGATAAACTAATTATGCTGGGACTTAAACACAACCCAAAGAATATAATTATCTTCATAAAACCAAACGAATTTGGAGTAATTGACAGTAAAGGCTACAAATGTATGAAATCGTTCAAAATAAGGAGGGGTCCAAATAAGGATGATTATTCTATCATTCGTTCATCAACATCTTATTTCTATCTTTTTTGATTGCTGTGTAAATTCAATGTGAGTCAATGCAGTCAATTTACTTGGAATCTTTCTCAAAAAGTATGCACATAACTTTTTTTCGCGTACTTCCATTTAAATTAACGATAGTTTTCTACCAAATTAAGTCCTAATATTTTTCAGTTAATCCTCCAGCACTCGCGCGAATGGTTCCCCGAATAAGCAGTCGCTGTTGCTGAAAGAAAATTTCGCTAGAGTTTCGGAAGATGTTTCACAAAATACAACGGCGCGTGTGCTGGAGGGTTAAGACTATTTTGTAGCTTTTGAAACTATTTTTGCCAAATACCACATCGTTTGACTCCCGTCCACTTTAATTGAAGTTTTTGCCATCGGCTCATTGGGAAAATATTATAGGAAAATACTTTAAATGCTAGAACTTGCTAGAACTAGCCTTTAGAAAATTACTCTTCATATATTTTTGAAGGGAACAATCTTAGTTTCTGAATGAGAATACATATGTTTCTTGAAAAATGCGGAAGTTAGAGTTTTGGGATATTTTGTCCATAAAACCCCCTATTTTTAATTACATTTCTGCTGTATGTTACGAATCATATATTTTTAGCAGTTTTTCTAATGTTCAATAATTCTGTACCGGTTGAGACCGGACTCCTGATTAGATGTAATGTATAGAGCAATTTTTTTTCGTCAAATATGGCGCCGTTCTTATTGATGATATACAATGTTTTTATTTCACTGTTTTGGAATATATGCGCTACTATATAGAAGTACTGGTATTTCGACTTTAAAAAGTTTTTTTTTGAAATTCCTCTAAGAATGAAAGGTGGTTTTTACTACGTAAATGTGAAAATCATCCATTTCATTTTCATATGTCAAACACATTGAAAATATGACAATTTAAAGAAAAAAATACTTCATTTCTTATTACATTTTTATTACATTTTTCAATTAACTGAATGGTTGCTAAAATGAAAGTTTTCCTATTCCTGCAGTAGAACGTTTTTGAATGTATAATGCTTGCCTTAAAATGTACGGAGTTCTATTAATAGAATTTTTATATTTTATTATATATTTTTTCTTAAACATTACATTCTGAGGAGCAATACAAATTACAAATGTTACAACACAAATTATACAAATGAACAATTTTTCAACACAATTTTTAAAAATATAAAAAATTTACCGCATTTACCGCATTACCGCGCGGTGCGGTGCGGTAAATAAAGTGCGGTTGCGGTAAGCGGTGCGGTTTTGATATTTTTTTGCGGTTGCGCTGCGGACAATCCATTTACCGCCCACATCCGCACCGCGACGAACTCTAGCAGTACGAAACAAAAGTGTTTAAAATTAGAAAACAAAAAGTTCTGCTGGGAATGTGATTGTTTCCGATGCAATTACACTCAGATTTTTCACGCTGGGGATACAGGCCGTGTAAATGAAAACCGCGTAAATTTAAAAAAAAAACGCGTTGATGAAAACCGCGTAAATTTTAAAATCTACGTAAAAAAAACCTGAGTGTACTCTCCTATATAAAATACTACGCTGCTGAACAGTGCAATAACTACAGAAGCACGTTGTCAGATGCCTTACTGATAAAAAAAAGTCGGTTTTCAGAGCAATTGCAATACCTTTCTATTGAGAAAGGCAAAACATAACCGAAATATGAAACATGAAAACCAATAGGCTCTTTAACCTACGCAGCTACAAAGCGCCGTAAACATGGATTAACAAGTTACAACGCACACGCATGCATAAAAATAAATATATTTTTTTCAAACGCAACACTCTTAAGCAGCACACACCGTATTGAATTAAATCCAAACCACCCCGCCCACCCACTTTGCAAATCATTCTGTGACACCGTGCTGGTACCCGACAAATCCGCACACGGCCACCGCTGCCGAAAATGCATAGCGTCTACCGCTTATTGTAGTGCCCAGACGCTGCAGCCATGATCTTACCCGTTCGACATAAGAACAAACACTGATTCAAACGGGTACGCGTCACCTCTATTTATAAACTAACCGTATATGGTTTAGTCACTTAGATGCGAGTGTGTGCAAATGCCAACGTTACCGAAAATCGATAGCGCTTATTGCATCGCCCGGAGACGACGTTGCTCGTGTGGGATAAGAGCAACAACTGATTTAACCGGACATGCGTTGCTTCTATTTATGACTTTTCGTGTTTCATTGAGCAACTAAGCTGCCCTCTTTTGACGGCTGTGTCTTAGAAATCTGCCTCACGAATGGTATTTTTCCCGTTTTTTGTGAACTTTTTAATTTTACCAATTTCCAAAAGTCTACTTTTATTGGGGAGATATTAAATTATTACCAATATTTAAGTTAGGTGTTTCTGAATCGGTTGGTGTATGAATGATTAAAATCCATCTAGTAATATCGGAGTTATAAGCGTGCAAACCTTACATAGTTTCGTTACATGGGATCATTGCTTTTGTGAAAGTGAATATGGTAACTTGTGTGAAAGAGTGCGTAAACATCAATCGGTTAAATCGTGTGAAATACTTTACTTTTCGTTGAAAACTTTGTGGGCGCCTATTGCTAATCGAAATATCATTGAGATAAGTATAGTGTGTAGTCATACAGACTATTATTGTTCTGTGATTTTCAGATTTCATTTCGCTGCGGCTGGCTTTATAAGCTTGCCCGCAGTGGAAGACGCAGTGTTATATTGTTCTTTGGTATTGTCCCGCTTCTCCAGCTGTAGTTTAATTTGCCTATAATGAGCGGCCTGTGTGCAAAGTGTACGAGCACGGTCAGTCTCGCCGAAGGCCTGGTTGTATGTCTTTTTTGCGGTGATAAATATCATCAAAAATGTTCCGGGCTAACAAAGGCCATGGTAAATTGGGTGGCAGATAATGCAAGTCTTTGCTACAAGTGTGCGAAGTGTTTATCAGATCAGTCTTCTGGTGTGCGGGATGTTAGTTCGATATCCATTGAGTTGAATAAGAAGATGGAACAATTCGCTTCCATTTTTGAGTCTCTCACTGATGCCCGAAAAAACATCGATGCACAGATAAACATCGCAGTAGAAAACGGAATAGAAAAACTGATCAGGTCTTTCAACAACTCTCTCGAGAGTAAATTGGCTAGCTTGGAAAACAGCGTTGCCAAAAAGTTGGAAGATTTGAAAAGTTGTTTAAATGAAAATGTTAAGCGTGAAATTGAATTAGTTGGAATGAACAGAAAGAGGAATTTTAGTAATAGGAAGGTTCATTCTGAATCTGACGGGAATCCCAGTAGAAAACGAAAAATTTTGACGAATAAAGAAGATGAACCGATGTTAATTGAAATAGACGATGATGGAAATAATGACGAGGTTTTTGATAAAAATAGTAGAATTACTTACGCGAATGTTTTGTCGGGAGCTACTGGGACGAATAAAATTCGAACTAGAAGTCAAACGAAACGTAAGGCTCGCCCGGTCATTGTGATTAAACCAGTCGAGCCGTTGCAATCGAGTGACGACACGAGGAATGAATTAAAAAATAAATTAGATCCAAAGGTGCACAAAATTAGCAACTTTAAAAACGGTAAAGATGGCTCGATTATTGTGGAGTGTGCAACTCGGGATAATATTGAATCGGTGAAAGAAAACATTGTAAGCAATCTGGGTGAAAAGTATAATGCTGTTATACCGATACCCGGTAAACCGAAGTTGAAAATAATGGGGATGAGTGATCGATACTCTGAGGAAGTTTTCGTTGACTTATTAAAGAAGCAGAATGAGGGCATTCCGGTCGATTATGTTAAAGTTGTTGCCAATTTTGAAAATCCACGCTTCAAATATAACAAATACAATGTTATAATTGAAGTTAATAAGAACACTTATAGCGGCCTGATGTCAGCCCGTACGGTGAACATTGGTTGGGATAGGTGTTCTGTTTTAGAGACGTTTAACGTGCTGCGCTGCTTCAACTGTGGAGAATTTGGTCATAAGAGTACGGGATGCGTTAATAAAGAAACATGCTCCAGATGTAATGGAGCACATAGAACATCTGAATGCTCGTCAACTGATTTTAAATGTGTAAATTGTATAAAAAAGAATAGTGAACGCAAAATGAATTTGGACGTAAACCATGCGGCATTTAGTAAGCAGTGTTCAGTATATCGGAGACTGCTAGAATCGAAAAAAAGCAACGTTTTGTTGAGTGAATAGCAACTAACAAACGGGAGGCTGTCTGAAATATTATGTTTAAATATAGCTGGGTTGTCTACAAACTTTGTTGCAATGCGACATCTTGTAGAAAACAAACGTCCATTGTTGGTTTTTCTGTCAGAAACACATATTGTTAATGCTGATGCATTTGATCAGTATAGCATTCCGGGTTATAAAGTTGCTTTTTGCCTATCTCATTCCAGACATACCGGTGGAGTTGCTATTTACGCCAAAGAATCGATTAAATTCAACGTTCGGTTAAACGAAGCAGTTGATAATAATTGGTTCTTGGGTATATCAGTTGAAAGAGGCATGCAGATGGGAAACTTTGCAGTAGTATACCATTCTCCTAGTTCTAGCGATCGACGATTTTTAGAAATTTTAGAAAACTGGTGGGAGAATTTCGTTGATTTAAGCAAACTTAATGTAATTTCGGGCGATTTCAATATTGATTGGCTCAACGATCAAAATTCGAATCAGTTGAAGCAGTTGGCTGAGTTTTTCAATTTCAAGCAAACGGTTAGTGAGTTTACAAGAATTTCCAGACACAGTAGAACATTGATAGATCACGTATATTCCAATTTTGATTGGGTTCATTCGTATGTAGAGGCCGATTGTAAAATTTCAGATCATGAGACAATTTCAATTTTGCTGGAGAGTGAACCAAACCGTGAGGAGGATAAAGTTAAAATTATGTGCTGGAAAAGATATTCGAAACAAGCCATGTCTCAACTGGTTTCGAGAAGCCTGGATTTTACGGAATTGAATGGAAATTTGGATAACAAGGCAGCTGTTCTAACTAATGTGTTAAAAGAGTGTACAAATAGTTTAGTTTCTCAAAAGTATATTAATTTAAATAACTCGAACAGCTGGTACTCTTTAGATCTTTTGCGCCTGAAACGTAAAAGGGATAAAAAGTACAAGAAATTTTGCAGAACTAATAGTGAACGTCTTTGGAATGGGTACACACACGCGCGAAATATTTATTCACGAGCTTTGAAAAAGACCAAATGTGAGTACATTCAAAAGAAGATCGATCAACATCAAAACAACAGCAAAGAGTTATGGAAAATCCTAAAGAATTTAATTAAACCTAAACCTAGTTCCTCGCAGTCCATAACTTTTAACGGGGTAGAAGAACAATCTGAGCAAATAATAGCTGAAAAATTGAACAGTTATTTCGTTGACAGTGTGCAACTGATCAATCAAAGTATTGAGCTGGTCAGTGAACCTGCGGAAATAACACAGCCGATTAATATTAACTGTAGATTTGATGGATTTCACCCAATCACTTTTGAACAATTGAAAGATATTTGTTTTTCTTTGGGAAAATCGGCTGGTATCGATAATGTCAATGCAAAAGTGATACAGGATTGCTTTCATGTCATCGGACACGATCTGCTGGACCTTGTAAATGAATCGCTACAAACGGGGCACGTGCCGACAGTTTGGAAGGAATCACTTGTGATTCCTATTCCCAAAGTTACTGGGACGGATAAAGCCGAAGAGTACCGCCCCATTAACATGTTGCACACATTAGAGAAAATTTTAGAACTTGTTGTTAAGGGTCAGCTGATGAGTTATTTGAATAATAATAATTTGCTAATTCCGGAGCAATCGGGATACCGAGAGGGACACTCTTGCGAAACCGCTTTGAATCTAGTGTTAGCAAAATGGAAAGAGAAAATCGAGGTTAAAGAGACTATTTTTGCTGTATTTTTGGATCTGAAACGCGCTTTTGAGACAATTTCGAGACCATTACTTTTGAAAACTTTAGAGCGATTTGGTATCGGAGGGATAGCGCATAAGTGGTTTGAAAACTATTTATGTGATAGAACTCAGAAAACTAGTTTCAACGATTTTGTATCTAGTCCTCTCGGCAATCCTCTTGGAGTGCCGCAAGGTAGTGTCTTAGGTCCTATTTTATTTATTATGTATATAAATGACATGAGGCGAGTTTTACGATTTTGTGACTTAAATTTGTTTGCTGACGACACTGTTCTGTTCATTGCAGCTAAGGATATAGATGAAGCCGTGGCGCATTTGAACGAAGATTTGCATTCCCTTGCTCGTTGGTTAAAATTTAAACAATTAAAGTTAAATGTTGCTAAAACTAAATATATGATCATCTCTTCGACTAATACTAGGCCTGACGTTAACGTTGAAATAAATGGTGAGACTATTGATCGCGTTAGTGAATTAAAATATCTTGGAATAATCATTGATGACAAGTTAACCTTTAAGTCTCACATCGACAATGTCATCAAAAAGATTGCTAAAAAGTATGGTATATTGTGTCGTCTGAAAAATGATTTAACAATTAGTAGTAAAATTTTATTATATAAATCTATTGTTTCACCACATATTGACTTCTGCCCATCCATTTTGTTTCTTGCCAATCAAACACAAATATTGAGGTTACAGCGATTGCAAAATAGAATCATGCGATTAATTTTAAAATGTAACAGATACACTTCCTCTAGTTTCATGCTAAGCGCATTACAATGGCTCTCTGTGAAGCAAAGAATTTATTACTTAACAATGGTGTTCATTTTTAAAATTATTAATGGAATGCTGCCTCGATATTTGTGTGATCGAATTGAAAGAGGAAGTGATGTGCATAGGTACAACACTAGAAACGCGTCGGATCCAAGAACACCAAACTTTTTATTTAGTAGATCACAGAACTCCTTGTTGTACAAAGGAATAAGTTTTTTCAATTCGATGCCTAGGCATATTAAACGTGCAGCAACATTAGCGGAGTTCAAAACATTATGTATTTCACACGTAAAATCTGCTTTGTAGACAGATTTTTGAATTTTTATATTTTGGAGTTATTTGAATAACTATGTAATACCACGAAGATTGTATTTTTTTTCTCTTCTATTATTTGCATTTAGTCACACTAAGTTATTATATTCGCTATGATGATGATGGATTTTTGTTACTTGTTTATTAAAGCTATTAAAAAATAATGAGATGTCTACAAAAGTCTGAGCCACGCGCGCGCTAAGCAGATAGAGACTAACTTGAAATCGAACATGGTGACCAGCACTAAAAGCTCATCGGGTTGAATCGAAGCTTTTAGACTTTTGTTGTGATCAGGGTCTGATTTGATGATGGCGTTGTGTTGACTTTGCTCGACAATAGAGTTAAGTTCGGTTATTGCTGCGATAGTAGTAATAACGGAGTTAGCTCGTTGAGTATGGGGCTTGATGACTCCTTCTGATAACTACTAGGTATCGGGTTCAATTCCTGATCAATCAAGGATGTTCTCGGATAGAAGTATCCCTTGATTGCCTTGGGTTAATGGTAGGAAACTTTCAATAAAGGGGTCTGATGTGGATGATATAACTCGACCGGACTCTGCACTGCCACTAGGCTCGTCACTGCTCACCTTAGCAGGTGGTAGTACCGATGTTTTGGTCAGGCGGGAGGAGTCTTACAGAGAATTATCGGAAATGGAAGCTATTGGGTTCAATTCCCGATTCTATCAAGTATCTTCCCGGAATGGAAATTTTCTTGATGGACCCTGGTTGTTGGCGTAATATTCGAAATGTATCTGGTTACGTTCTTTTGAAGGAAAGCTATGTCTGCAAATTGAACCAGTCCGTTTCTTTTTGTTAACTGGTTTTGTTATGGATCAAAATATTAATTATCTTTTAGATAAATCGTTCAGCTCACACCTTTGTGGGGGTATGAGGTGGGACCATCATCATCATCATCATCATAGTTTAGATTTTAGAATGACACCTAGCCCCAGATAGTGGAGTAAGACATTTTTAATGTCAAAAATAAAACATAAATGGGTTCAATAATTTAAAAAAATCATACAAAGTTAAGCTTAAAATTAGATGAAATGAAAAATAGAAAACATGCCCAAAACACAAAAAAAATCAAAATAAAATAATGGGAAAAATGATAAAATAAACTAAATGGAAAACATAAAATTTAAAATTGCTTAAATGATCAAAAAAGAAAATGCTAAAGATAATGGAACACTACCCATTTACGCACCACTAGGGCATTGCAAATTTTTTTTTTTGAATTCTCAAAGGCCCCCCCTCTCATATTGTGACAAATGTCAAAGTAAGCTCAGATGCCAAATTTCACATCATTTGGACAATTCTAGACCCCCGCCCACATCGATTGAAATTTTTGAAATTGGTGCTAAGGGAAAATGTGGAGGAAAAATATATTAAATGCTATAACTTTTGAAGTAGCAATCAGAAAATTACAATTTATATATCTTTTTAAAGGAAATAACCTTAGTATTGGAATGGAGATATTCCTGTTCCTAAGAAAATACGGGATTATGGGGTACCGGGTCATTTTGGCCCCAAAATCCCCTATTTTTTAAATTTTTTTGCTCCGTGGTGCATACCATACATATTTTACAGTTTTTCTAATGTAAAAAAAATCTCAGAAATTGAACGGAACCTTTTAGACCTTTGTCCGAATACCAGAAGTTGGAGTTATGGGGCCTTTTGTCATCTATGTTAAATTTTATCATTTTCTCGTGCATATATCTCTATTATTTTTCATTCAATTTTAATAAATTTTACCTTGTTAAACGTGGAAAATTCTTAGAAATGCAACAAAAATAGATTTGTTTGCGTTAAAAATCAAAAACATCAATTTTTTTGACTTTAACTCTACAAACCACATTTTTTTCATTAAATGTCCTAATACCTCAACTTCACCTATTTTTCCAGCTATGAAACTTTTCTCATGTGATTCCTAAGTGCATTTTTCACTATTAATAGTAAATTAAATAAGAATTTTGTTGTTAAATGGAGGTAATGTGTGCGATTTTATGATAAAAATGTGAAATCGAGACTATATGTCAGATAATTTGATGTTTCTGAATTTTACTGGTAACGAATCTATTTTTATTTTGTTCCAAAGGATATTCCACATTGAACAAGGTACAATTTATGAAAATTGAATGATGAATAATAGAGATATATGCACGAGAGAATGATAAAATTTAATATAAATGACAAAAGGCCTTATAACCCCAACTTCTCGTATTCGGACAAAGGTCTAAAAGATTCCGTTCGATTTTTGAGATTTTTTCGCATTAGAAAAACTGCAAAATATGCATGGTTTGCACAACATAGTAGAAAAATTAAAAAAAAATAGGGGGATTTTGGGGTCAAAATGACCCAGTACCCCACTTTCCCGTATTTTAATAGATACAGGAATGCCTTCATTCTAATACTAAAGTTATTTCCTTTAAAAGGAGATATAAATTGTAATTTTCTGATTGCTACTTCAAAAGTTATAGCATTTAATATATTTTTCCTCCACATTTTCCCATAGCACCAATTTCAAAAATTTCAATCGATGTGGGCGGGGGTCTAGAATTGTCCAAATGATGTGAAATTTGGCATCTGAGCTTACTTTGACATTTGTCACAATATGAGAGGGGTGGCCTTCGAGAATTAAAAAAAAAAATTTCTTGCAATGCCCTAACGCACCACCCTTTGCGAAACCTTCTTCCCCCCACCCCCTTCAAGTCACACCATCAATCCACCGCCTCTCAAAGCCCCTCAACAGATTCCCCTCAAACGACCACATCATGCACCCTCTCCAGACCCGCCCCTCTCTTATTCGAATCACCTTCACCTAGTAGGCATACCAAGGTTGGCTGGGGGGGGGGGGGGTGGTTCGGTTGTAGGTTATTCATTCCCTTCACACAAACACACACACTTCCGCATGATAAAATAAGTTTGCCGAAAGACTACATTGAGCCAATGCTAATTGAGCTAATTAAATATTATACGGCCCCTCGGACCCTCCTCCTGAATCCGTCGCTGGTAATATACATTTCCTCTATTCTATTGAACATAACCAGCCATGGAATCGTAGTTTGGACAAATGAGAAAGGCACAATTGCACCACCAGGTGGATTAAAACAGGTTTTTTTTTTATAAAATGAGAGAGCAGTGCTGAGCTCCATCACAGTACTGATGGCAATGCTGCTAGACAAAAGAGAATGAAACGGTTGGCAGTTAAAGCAATAAGCGATGTTTACTGAGGTACGGTTCTCATTCCAATAAATTGACAACAGTCAAATGGTTCTCTTCTGAATCTCCCACTCATTGGAATAATTATTGAGAGGAAGGAAAATTGACCATCGTTTTATTAACAATGTAAATACGGTTATGACGGCCATCTTAATACAAACAACGAGCTAGAATTAACAAACAGGCGGATTCACATAGTAAGCTATGCATAAAAGAAACTGAAATACACTGATGATATTTCGTTTACCATACCAATACAAAATAAATGGTACCCAAACTGTCTGTCATTTCAATGCATTCTCTCTCGCACGGCTTCTGTGAGAGATAGTTAACTAAAAACCCTGGAAATGAAATAACGGTCATTTTAGTGGTGATACGGTCACTTCATATTTACCGTCGCAATTCAAAGACCATCGTGAGATTACACAGCACTGTAACAGAGATCTAATTATGAAAAATATGGAAAAAGTGCGGATGGAGAAAATATTAAAATAGTTTTATTGGGAACTATGAAAAGATACCAAAAAATCATAGGAATTAAAAATTTAGTAAAATAAATAAAATAAATTTGATGAAATCAATTGAACCAACTGACGAAAAAAAAACAAATAAAACGATAGATAAAACGCAAAAATTAAAATAAAAATCATGAAAAAAAGAAATGAATCGAAAAAAATGGAACAAATAATAAATTGGACGAATCTATAAAAACGGGAAGAATGGTGAAACTATAAAAAGCGAAACATATAAAACAAAATATAAAATAAGAATATATGAAAAAATAGAAAGATAAAAAACTTGGATAAAATAGAAAAAGAATCAACGAAAAATGCAGAAAATTGAAATATGAAACAATAGAACAAGAGAAAAAAATTGGGAGGAATAGAAATTCTGGATTATTTGAAGAATGAATTCTATATTCCGACGAAATGACAAAAAAAAGATGAAAAAACTTTCGGGTTCTCGTATTTGAATAATATGTTTTAGTGTACAATTTTAATAACATTTTTTTAGTGAACAAGGGACATTATTATTATTACTCGTCTACAGATTGCAAAGTTTCAAATTATTTAGTAAAATACGAATCAAAATAATTTTTTCGAGAGACCGGAACTTAAAAACACTTAAGAGTTTTTAAATAGTCGGTCAAAATTCGTGAGGTAATTATAGTAAAATATGAAATTCTAAATAAACTTTAGTTTACACAATTTACAAAAAAAGATCTTAAGTATTTTTGCCAACTGTACGTTAAAATCGTTTTTGAGTTCTCAAAGTTTTCTTTTGGATAGTCTTTTATTCAGTATACATTTTATGATATAATTAATAGAAATTGGACCAAATTTGGTAATTATATTTTGCCAGAACGCACTTTTGACCACAGTTCAGTTTGGTCTTATCAGTTGCAACACCTTCATTTTATTATTGTCCATATAACCACTTAAGACGTCGTCATAATTTCTACAATAGAAAACACATGCTTTTAGAGAAAAATATTTTTATCCTATGTACAAAATTCTTACGAAATCAAAAAAAATCTCATGATATTTCGCCGAATCACCAACATTGATTATACCATGAAATGTTGTTCTAATTGAGATAATCATATATTTGTTATCCAACATGCTACAATTTGAAATTTAGGCAAGCTATCGTAAATCATAAAAATATTAAAACTCTAATCCCATTTGCAAATAAATTCACGGTGTCTTTGTCGAACAACTTTATTCAAAAAAAATCGGCATCTGTAAAACTTCGGGACATGAAAGAATGGACGTTTCCCTTTCAGTTGAAAGTAAAATGAAGATATTCTGTCGGGGGGTCTTTTTATTTTAAAGTTTTTTGATTGAAAACTTAAGTTTTTTAATGAAATTAATTCGCATTTTTGCTACTAATTGGTACTTTTTTTTTTATTCATTTCGTTTATTTGATAGGCACAAATGCGTTAGCTTGGCGGTGCCAAATGCTTATGTTTTTACATTTTGGATATCTTAAAACTAGGAGGTTACAATGTTGAAATATTTTTTTTACAAAGGAAAAAAAGTTTACAGCTATCTTAAGACTAGAAATAAGATTCAATATACAAGAGAGGGCCAAAAGGGCCACTTTGATATACAAGAGGGGGAGTAATAGTATTTTACGAAATATTTTACGGTTATCTTAAAACTAACAATATAGTTTAGTACACAAAAGGGGGAACAAATATTTATGAGAAACTTCACAGAAATCTTAAAACTAGGGATTCAATTCTATTTACAAGATGGAGGACAAGAGTTTCAATAAAGAGTAAAAATTATAGCTATCTTAAAACTAGGAATACAGAATACTAATTTGAATTTTTTAACTAAAACTTATGCTTGGTCAAGATATTCAGAGGGTGGCTTATTTCCGCATCAGTGTAGCAGCAGTTGTATCAAGGACAGGGGAGAGACAGGGAAAGAAGAGCAAAACTTGCAACTTTCGCTCAAAGGGGGGGCGGGGGGAAGGGGGATCAGCGAAACAAATTTGCGCCTCAGTCTAGTAAGTCGTCGAGTACCGGATTGGCGGATGGTATTCTTCGGACCCGCGGGGAATCCTTCAAAAGTCATCGGACCTCGAGTCGCTCTCGCTTCAGTTTCCTTCTATGCAGGCGTAGTGGTAAGGGCGACGGCGGTTACATAGTGGCACTCTGGAGCTGATCGGTTCCACAAGGCAGGAGGAAACTCTAAAAACGAGAAATAAAAGAGAGGGGCTAAATTGGGATATTTATCGTTTTTATGAAGGTATAAATAAGGGACATATAGGGGAAATCACGATTTGCCAGTATATCTCGGACTGGGACATTGGGTGGTCTACCTCGGGCCCGAAGGGATTCCTTTAACTGAGACCTGGCGTCACAATACCCGGCGCATACCCAGACAACGTGTTCGATGTCGTGATAGCCCTCGTCACAAGCGCACAGACTACTCTCCGCAAGCCCAATACGCCGCAAATGCGCATCCATGGTGTAGTGATTGGACATAAGTCGGGACATTACGCGAATAAAATCCCGACCCACATCCATCCCCCCGAACCAAGGCTTCGTTGATACCTTTGGGATAATCGAATGTAGCCATCGTCCAAGTTCCCCGTTGCTCCACGAGGTTTGCCAACTGTTGAGCGTCCTCTGATGACAAATACTAAAAAATTCATTGAAGCAGATTGGTCTTTCGTATATGTCACCATTTAATGCGCCCACCTTTGCTAATGAGTCGGCCTTTTCATTGCCCGGGATAGAACAATGAGAGGGGACCCAAACAAAGGTAATCTGATAAGATTTTTCAGATAACGTACACAAGGACTCCTGTATCATCCCCAGAAAATACGGGAGTTGCTTTTTAGGCTTCACCGCACGAAGAGCCTCGATGGAGCTGAGGCTGTCCGAAACGATGAAGTAGTGATCTGTGGGCAGAGTGTCGATGATCCCAAGGGTGTACTGAATTGCAGCTAACTCTGCGACGTAAACTGAAGCGGGATCATTGAGCTTGAATGAAGCGGTGATAGTATTGTTGAAGATACCGAAGCCAGTGGACCCATCGAGATTTGATCCGTCAGTGTAAAACATTTTGTCGCAGTCGACTTCTCGGAATTTATTATAAAATATATTGGGGATCACCTGCGGGCGTATATGGTCCGGGATTCCACGAATCTCTTCCTTCATGGATGTGTCGAAGAATACAGTAGAATCAGAAGTATCTAGGAAACGGACACGGTTGGGATTGTACGAAGAAGGATTGATGCTCTGTGCCATGTAGTCGAAGTACAAGGACATAAAACGGGTTTGAGAATTAAGCTCGACGAGCCTCTCGAAATTTTGAATTACCAACGGGTTCAGAATGTCGCATCGGATGAGCAATCGATATGAGAGTTCCCAAAATCGATTTTTTAGCGGAAGAACGCCCGCCAGCACTTCGAGACTCATCATATGGGTCGAGTGCATGCAACCCAAGGCAATGCGCAAGCAACGATACTGGATTCTCTCCAGTTTGATGAAGTGTATGTTCGCAGCGGAGCGGAAACAGAAACACCCGTACTCCATCACCGACAATATCGTTGTTTGGTACAACCTGATCAGGTCTCCTGGGTGAGCACCCCACCATGTTCCAGTTATTGTTCGGAGAAAATTGATCCTTTGTTGGCATTTCTGTTTCAGATACCTAATGTGACATCCCCAGGTACCTTTAGAGTCGAACCAGACCCCGAGATATTTAAATGTGAAAACCTGGTTGATCGTTGCACCCATTAATAGAAGCTGGAGTTGCGCCGGCTCACGCTTCCTAGAAAAAACAACCAACTCAGTTTACTCCGTGGAGAACTCAATACCCAGCTGAAGAGCCCAAGCAGACAAATTGTCCAAGGTATTTTGTAATGGTCCTTGCAAGTCGGCAGCTTTGGGCCCTGTAACAGAGACCACCCCGTCGTCTGCAAGTTGCCTTAGCGTGCATGAATTGGCAAGACAATCGTCAATGTCATTCACGTAGAAATTGTAGAGCAGGGGACTTAGACATGAGCCCTGGGGAAGACCCATGTAGCTAAATCGCGATGTTGTTAAATCGCCATGCGAAAAGTGCATGTGCTTTTCAGACAACAGGTTTAGCAAAAAGTTATTTAAAATTGGCGAAAGACCATGCTGGTGCAGCTTCTCTGACAGAATGTTGATAGAAACTGAGTCAAAAGCCCCCTTAATATCCAAGAAGACTGATGCCATCTGCTCTTTGTTAGCATAGGCCATTTGGATTTCTGTAGAAAGCAACGCAAGGCAATCGTTCGTCCCTTTGCCTTTGCGGAAGCCAAATTGTGTATCTGACAGTAAGCCATTTGCTTCAACCCAATTGTCGAGGCGAAACAAGATCATTTTCTCGAATAACTTCCGAATACAGGACAGCATTGCAATCGGCCGATACGAGTTGTGGTCGGAGGCTGGTTTTCCTGGTTTTTGGATGGCGATGACCTTCACTTGTCTCCATTCATGAGGGACAATGTTACCCTCAAGAAACTTGTTAAATAAATTCAACAAGCGCCTTTTTGCAGTGTCAGGCAGATTCTTCAGCAAGTTGAATTTGATTCTGTCTAACCCTGGGGCGTTATTGTTGCACGATAAGAGAGCAAGTGAGAACTCCACCATTGAAAACGGTGTTTCGTTCGCGGTATCGTGAGGAGACGCGGCGCGGCACGTTTTCTGTACCGGGACAGAGTCCGGACAGATCTTCTTGGCGAAAGCGAATATCCAACGGTTTGAATATTCCACGTTCTCGTTGGTACTATTACGGTTACGCATACGTCGAGCCGTACCCCAAAGAGTGCTCATCGCTGTTTCTCTCGTTAACCCGTCGACGAACCGGCGCCAATAACTGCGTTTTTTGGCTTTCATTAGACTCTTCATTCGCCTTTCTAACGACGCGTACTGTTGATAGCGGGTAACCCGTCTTCCCGGAAGGCCTTATATGCAGTGGACTTTTCCGCGTACAGCTCTGAGCACTCTTTATCCCACCACAGGGTGGGAGACCGTCCATGGGTATTCGCGCTGGGTACTGGTTTAGTCTGAGCTTGATTCGCACTGTCGAGAATCAAGCCAGCCAAAAACCTGTACTCTTCCTCCGGAGGAAGTTCTTGAGTGGATTCGATTTTAACGGACATCGCGGTCGCGTAACTCTTCCAATCAATGTTCCGTGTGAGGTCATACAAGACATTGATGGTTTCCGATGGTCTTGAACCGTTAGCAATAGAAATTACGATAGGCAAATGATCGCTACCGTGGGGATCAGGGATCACCTTCCACATGCAATCTAACTGTAGCGATGTCGAGCATAGTGATAAATCCAACGCGCTCGCGCGTGCTGGTGTTGTAGGAATCCGCGTCATTTCTCCCGTGTTTAAGATGGTCATGTTGAAATTATCGCAAAGATCTTGGATTAATGTTGATCTATTATCATCATGAAGACAGCCCCATACCGTACCGTGCGAGTTAAAGTCTCCCAGAACTAGCCGCGGTGCCGGTAAGGATTCCGTGATATTACAAAGCGTTCGGTGCCCTACCGAGGCTCTAGGAGGAATGTAGATGGAAGCAATGCAAAGGTCTTTACCTTTGATTAAAACTTGACAAGCGACAATTTCAATGCCTGGTGTCGAAGGGAGGTTAATTCGGTTGAAAGAATAGCACTTTTTGATCCCCAAAAGTACTCCTCCATAGGGGTTTTCTCGATCCAGACGAATTATATTAAAGTTGTGGAAGTTGAGATTTATATCGGAAGTTAACCAAGTTTCACATAATGCGAAAGCATCACATTTTAAACTATTTAGTAAAAATTTAAAGGAATCGATTTTCGGGAGGATACTTCTGCTGTTCCACTGTAGAACAGTGATCGAATCGGTGACCTCGTTCGATGACTTAGCCATCGAAGGATACGATCGCTGCAAGGAGGGGCCATTTAGTAGTCAACTGCTTCAAAAATGTTTGCATTATAGGGAGAAAACGTATCAGAAGGCTTTTAAGAGGATCAGTAACATTGAAAGCTGTGAAAATTAAGTCCACTATGTCAGAAAATTTCATTAGTCCGCTACTGGACTGAGTATCTGTTTGAAAAAAGGGGACACTTGGGGTTTTGGATGTCCCTGGAAGTGGTGGGTACTCCTTGTTAGAATTAATATTTCCAAGTCCTGGAGCAAATTGCTTCGGCTTTTGTGCATCACTTCCGTTGGATTTATTGGTTGTAGATGGCGCACTCTGAGTGGACGACACCTTGGCACCCTTACGAGGCAATGTAGGGGAGGCTGGATTTCTCCTCTTCCTGGATTCCCCTGGGTTAACCAAAGATGTTCCCTCTCGTGGGTCGTCAGATTCTTGCTCAACGTTAGCCAAACCAGCATAGGGATTTTCGGACAGGACAGATGGCGAAGCATTCTTTAGCATTTCTGCATAAGAACGCCTTGAGCGTTCCTTAAGGGAGCGCTTAATTTTATCCCCGCGCTGCTTGTACGCAGGACATGATTTAAGAGCATGTGAAGGGCCCCCGCAGCAAATACACTTTTCAGTTTCTTTGTCCCAAGAGTCATCCTCATGCTCTCCTTCGCATTTGCCGCATCGTTTCTTATTTCCACAATATGTGGCTGTGTGGCCCAACTGCTTGCAATTGCTGCAGCTCATGACCCGCGGTACAAACAGGCGAACTGGTAGGCGAACCCTGTCAAGGAGGATGTAGTTGGGAAGAGAGGACCCGGCGAATGTCACCCGAAGCGAGCCTGATAGAGAGTAGGTAGTCTTACCTCCCTCGGTGTTTGCGGTATACAATTGTTTGCATTCTAAGATCTTAATCTGTTCAAGAGAGGGGTCCTTAAAGCAGCCAACCCCGTGCTCCAACAGTTCTTCGCATTTCAGGTCCGGTTCGGACACTACCCCATCGATTTCACAGGCCACACAAGGCACGTATGCTTTAAATTCCCGCGTAAAGCGCTCACAGCAAGCAATCGCGTTTGCCTGGCCGAGATCATTCACTAGAACACGTATCTTGTTTGCCCGAACACGTGTTATCTGAGTTACGGCCGGGTAATTAGCAGTCAGATCTCGAGAAAGTTTTAATATATTAACCGGTTTCTCTCCGGTCCGAAAATATACCACCCATGGCCCAGAGGAACCTTCTGGGTACTGCTTTATACGGGGAGCAATGCGAGTATTAGGGGGATCAGGGACTTCCATGATTACATCAGATGGTATTTCGCCCTCGGCCATTTAAGCACGAGGGCAGAGCGTTATATAAACGGGAATGTGTCTTATTATTTGATTACAAGGTAGAGTAAAAGTAGGGAAAAGGAAAGAAAGCAAACGAGGAAAAAAAATAAAGCAAAACTTATCTGCAAACAACGTCGATTGTTCCGCACCAGCGAAAACAATGTACTGGATTTACTGCCGGCACCAGCAGAATGGCAGCTAACGAACGAACAAAGGATGACCTTCAATCACTGAAATTTACGCAACGAACACCACTGTGAAATATAACGATCCGTTCCGTTCAAAGGTTGGGAGACGTATCGACTAATTGGTACTATAGACATTCAAAAAATACCAAAAGTGAGAATCTGGTGAACAAGCCTAATGTCTACAACTTCGTGGAATGCTATAAAACGATATAAAATCACCCGAGAAAGTTATTAAAATTTTATCAGTTTTTGCGTGTACGCGGGGCCTATGGATTAAGAAGTCGATTGTCAAGGACTTACAATAAAAAAAAGTTGGGTTTAAATGAACAATAAATTCAGATAAATTTCAATATATACAAAGTCCCATTCTCAGCAGAAAAAAATATATTTTCAGTTTTCTCCGGGCCTTGCACGAAAATGAAACTTAATAACTTAAACCAAATATATTCGATAATATTATACCATTTCAAGATGTTGGTTAATGTAGTAATGGATTTTATCATGCTTTTTCCATTTCTCTTCTCGCTCTAGGAGATAGCTAGTATAAACTAGAATGACCCTTCTTCCTGATCCTATCCTGCCTGGTAAAATACAATTGGCTTAAATTCAAAGCATTATATTTGAACGAACTAGACAGTTCGAGTCATTGTAATAAACGATTTTATTGCAAATTTGGGTTGAGAATCCTGTCAACATTATCAATTTTAAAAGAAAGATGATTTAAAGAGAAAAAAAAGCTCTTCGGGTTTTGAATCCATGTTTGTTATCTTTTACGGTAGATTCATTTCATCAGAATTTATAGATGCAGATTTTTGCTTGTCCTCAAATTTTATTTCCAAATCGAACACACTTCACACAATCTTAGAAAAAAAAAGAACAAAACCAAGTTTCAAAATGTCCTTTAAGAAGAAATTCCGGAGTCGTTACTCGTTGAACACGGATCACAACAGAAAACGAACAAGAAAATATCAGGCTGGACCATACATTCAGTAAATTCTCAAAGGAATACAAGTCTGTTTATTGAAGATTTCCCTCGTAATATGGGATAATAGCAAAGACAACATATCAAGAAGACAGAGTTGCCAGTTCAGAATCTGGAGACATTAACAGCAACACGTCTTTCGGGTGAAGGTGATACTTTCTATATCTACTTTTATATTGAGATCGCTATCTTCGTACAATTGACAAAACCTTTATTTCACATTTACTATTGCAAGTTCTGTTCGATGTTTACTGTACATACAGCGATTTCCAAAAATTAACAAACTGAAACATAAATCTCATCGAATTATTTTTCTATCCTTCATGAAACTGTCAATCAGGATTCTCAATCGAAATCAAATCAAATCACTGAATTTCTAATCGAGATTGATCAAATAAAATGTTAAAATTTAGGCTACATATATCCCACAAGATGCTAACGAGCAAAAAGGATGATTCAATATTACTCCAGAATGAGTGAAGGAAAAAAAAGAAGAAACAAATATATCTGTTTCAGAAAAAAAACTGTTTCATTTTGCTGTATTACCCAGCATCTTTCAAAAGAGTCTTAATTTTCTTCAAATTTTATTTACTATTCTCCATAGCTCCTTGCTCCTAAAATATCATTGGTGCGCATAAAACGGTGGAATCTGGAATTAAGTTTTTTCCGCTTAAAGATAGGACTTTGCTAGCATTCAGGCTCTTCTGAGCACACTGTAAAAATAAGGCGATCCATTTTTTTACAAATGAAAATGTTTTTAGAATAAATCTTCTTAACCAATAGGCCCTGTGCGAATCTAGAAACTTTGATAAAAATTAAAAGCTTTCTCTAGCGATTTTAGATCGCGATGTAGTTTTCTACAAAGTCGTACACTATGAAGATGTCCATCAGATTCTCACTTTTGGTAATATTTGAATGTCTAAAGTACTACCTAGGGACAAAAATGTGAACAAGTTTCATTGAAAGACCTAAGTTTTCAAACAAAAAACTTTAAAATAAAAAGCCCCTGACAGAATATTTTAATTTTAGCTTCAAATGAAAGGGAAAAGCCCATTCTATCACATGCTGAAGTTTTAGCGATGCCGATTTTTTTCGAATAAAATTGTTCTACCAAACACACCGTGAATTGTTTTTGAAATAATACTTGTCAGAATCATATCTTCTGTTCAAAGTCCGGGCCGCTTCTATCACTCCGGGTCCGGGAGGAAACATCCCGTCCCCTCCCCTCTCGGCGGCCCTGTATTCTTATTAGTATATATTGATTATCCGAGCAAATGAGAAGCCCTTAGTAGCCGCATGGTCATGATCCAATTTCATCCCCACTGCATGGTGTTTTGAAAGTGTTTTGAATGGGATCAACACCATAAAAACACCATCATCATGGTACAGTCGATCCCATATATCCCATTATCCTCGGTTTGTGTTTCAGTTAACTATCTCTCACAGAAGCCGTGCGAGAGAGAACGCATTGAAATGATAGACAGATTGAGTACCATTTATTTTGTATTGGTATAGTAAACGAAATATTATCAGTGTATTGTATTCAGGCAGCATGCTGTGCTTTGTTGTTTTTTTCACCACCTTTTTGTTTCTTTTATGTATGGCTATTTATGTGAAACCGCCTGTTTGGTAATTCTAGCTCGTTGTATGTAATAAGATGACCGTCATAACCGTATTTACATTGTTAATAAAACGACGGTCAATTTCCCTTGCTCTCAATAATTGTTCCAATGAGTGAGAGATTCAGAAGAGACCATTTGACTGTTGTCAATTTATTGGAATGAGAACCGCTTACTGTTTTAACTGCTAACCGTTTCATTCTCTTTTGTCCAGCAGCATTGTCATCAGTACCGTGATGGAGCTCAGCACTGCGTTAGCTTAAAGGTGTCAGTTATTTAAAACTAGGGGATTACATATTGATGTTTTTTAATGAAACTAAGATTTTATAGCTATCTTATACTACTCGGAAGGGGGTAATTTAATTTTCGTAAGATTAGGGGGGTCATTTAGTTTTTATGACAATATGGTTTGACATTTTAAGGTTGGCAAAGCTGTATTATCGTGCAACATGAGGCCAAACTATGTCGCCATTCACCTCTGATACAGAACTCCTATCCCTTACCTCCCGCGGTGCCAGCCGGGGTAAGGGCCTCCTTTTGCCGTTTTTGCTTAAACTCGGGACTGGGTCGGGTTCTATCCCCAACCGCTGTCTGTCCGTTCACTTCGACAGGTTGACGCATTGGAGCCTGTTTCAGTTTCGTTTCGAGCGAGAGTGGCATTAGTGAAGATCGTCTAGGATCTGTAGTCGTATGCTGACAGGGAAGGGGGCAAACGACGCGCGCGTGAAACTGCTAGTGTATTTGTCTTGCAGAGTGAAGCTTTCGGTACAGTTAATGGTTATTTTGGGCAGCTCAAAATTCTTTCCTGGTTTTCTTTTGTAGGTTTGTATACAACCCTCGACTAATATTATTTTTTTTTCAATAGATAGTTGTTCGGAAATAATCCCTAATAGAACTTTAACCTGACTAGTATCGATGACCACGGGTTAATACGTACTAAAAATTCGCCGCGCCTGTTTTTTATGAATCTAATTTCAAGTTCCGTCATTGCTAACAAGCCCGTGCATCAGGTTACCAATTCTTTGTATTTCCCTTCAATGCTCGATATTATCGTTCGTATACGTATATCACAAGCAATCCGATATGGAAAATAGGAAATACTTTCCTTGTTTATAACATCTCGCGCTATCATAACAACGTGTTATCACTCGGTAGTTTTCCACCCAATAAATATATCTTAGAAATGGAACGACGAAGTTTTTTTTGAATACTGTCGCAATAAATAGTGATCCGGACCATTACGCAGATAAGATTAGTTTTCCTAGGCAATACTCCCACGGTCGGCTGTGTGGAGTTCAAATTGCTTTTGTTTAGAAAACAAGATACTCAGAAAAGCTACCCAGAGTTTAAAAAGAACCAAAAACTAAATAACATCTTTTCTTTTTCGAGTGATCGTGTACTCGAAAACCAACTAATCTACTACCTAATAAACCATGCTTTACGCATCGCTTGCTTGGAGCGAATCCTAGACCTGACACCCTTCCAAACGACCAACTCCACGACAACTATGGAATAGCCTGATGAGTCGTCTACCTTCCGTTAAGTAGGTGGAGCATCAACACCTCCCGTCTACCTTATCGATTATCCTTCCCCGTGAAGGATGGAGATTAGGGGGGGTCGGTAATGATGGCTATCATGCTGTTGAGGTTTTAATGTAGGTCGGATTGGTATGAATTCCTACTTTCCACTTCCTAAGCAACTCTTATTAGATAATCAGCAGTCGAGCATGATGAAGTCAGTGTGCAATCCGCCAAAAACGTCGTCACAACGCAACGCAATATGGTTTGACATTTTAAGCAGGGAGATTAGTGGAGCAAATAATTGTTAACTAAGCGGGTCAATTTTACAACTATCTTAAAAGTAGAAATAACTAAAGGGCGCGATTGAGTTTACTAAAGATTCGGGGAGATTAATTAGAGTTAGTTTTATGTGGTAGTAGAGTTGGGCATTTTCAACGAGAACGCGAAGATTATTGGGGGGGGGGGGTGGTAGGGGTTATACTTCTGGGTATAAGAGTCAGGGGAGGGAGGGTGAACAAAGGTGACAGGGGGAGAAAATTAAAAACTTTCAGTTTCAGGAATCGGTAGATCAACGGCATAGATTACATACTCGCGTAGCCTTCATCAGGAAGAATCATGCGCTGCGACGCTGGGTGGTCCTCCTCAAGACTGCAGAGGTTTCGATTTCGTAGTACGGCTCAGATGTGGATCGGCAACACTTCGAGTTGCGCGTGTGATGTTCGTACTGTAGGTCCCGTGTTTGTTGGCTCATTCGACAGAGATGTTGTGTGTCGCCTTGGAGTCCCATCAAACCTTCGTGGGTGTATGGTACAGGTGGAAGAGAGCGTTTCTGAGAATGATAGGAAATAAGAAGGGGTAGTTAAATTTGTATATTGATGGTTTTTAAGAAGGTGTAAGCGAGGGACATATAGAGGACATCGCGGCTTGCCAGCACATCTCGAACCGAGAGGTTGGTTGGTCTTCCTCGGGCCCGCAGGGTATCCATTAGCAAAGACCTGGCAGAACTGTACTCAGTGCACGCTAGGGCATTGCAAAAAAAATTTTTGTTTTGAATTCTCAAAGGCCCCCCTCTCATATTGTGACAAATGTCAAAGTAAGCTCAGATGCCAAATTTCACATCATTTGGACAATTTTAGACCCCCGCCCACCTCGCTTGAAATTTTTTGAAATTGGTACTATGTGAAAATATGGAGGAAAAATACATGAAATGCAATAACTTTTGAAGTAGCAATCAGAAAATTATTTTTTTTACCTCTTTTGGAAGGAAATAATCTTAGTATTTCTAGAAAAATACGGGAAAGTGGGGTACTGGGTCATTTTGGCCCCAAAATATCCTATTTTTAATGATTTTTCTGCTCCGTGATGCAAATCATACATATTTTGTAGCTTTTTTAATGTGAAAAAATCACAGAAATCGAACGGAACCCTTTTGACCTTAGTCCGAATACGAGAAGTTGGGGTTAAATGGCCTTTTGTCATTCATATTAAACTTCATCATTTTCTCGTGAATATATCTCTATTATTCTTCACTCAATTTTCATAAACTATACCTTGTTGAGCGTGGAAAATCCTTAGGATTATAACAAAAATAGATTCGTTACCGGTAAAATTCAGGAACATCAAATTATCTGACATATAGTGTCGATTTCACATTTTTATCATAAAATCGCACATATTAACTCCATTTAACAACAAAATTCTTATTTAATTTACTACTTTTAGTGTAAAATATGCTTAGGGATCACATGAGAAAAGTTTCACTCCTGGAAAAATAGGGGAAGTTGAGGTATTAGGACAAATAATGAAAAAAATTAGATTTGTAGAGTAAATATCAAAAAGTTTGATGTTTCTGAATTTTACCTTTAACGTTTTTATTTTTGTTTTATTCCTCAGAATTTTACACGTTCAATAAGATACATTTTATTAAAATTGATTGCAGAATATATGCATGCGAAAATGATAAAATTTAATATGACTGACAAAAAGCCCTATAACCCCAACTTCTCGTATTCGGACTAAGGTCAAAAGGGTTCCGTTCGATTTCTGAGATTTTTTCACATTAGAAAAACTACAAAATATGTATGATTTGCATCACGGAGCAGAAAAATCATTAAAAATAGGGGATTTTCGGGCCAAAATGACCCAGTACCCCACTTTCCCGTATTTTTCTAGAAACAAATATACCTCCATTCAAATACTAAGATTATTTCCTTCCAAAAGAGGTATAAATTTTAATTTTCTGATTGCTACTTCAAAAGTTATTGCATTTAATGTATTTTTCCTCCATATTTTCCCATAGTACCAATTTCAAAAAATTTCAAGCGAGGTGGGCGGGGGTCTAAAATTGTCCAAATGATGTGAAATTTGGCATCTGAGCTTACTTTGACATTTGTCACAATATGAGAGGGGGGGCCTTTGAGAATTCAAAAAAAATTTTTTTTTGCAATGCCCTAGTGCACGCCCACACGATGTGCTCGATGTCCTGATAGCCGTCGCCACAAGCGCAGATACCACTATCCACGAGCCCAATACGCCGGAGATGTGTATCCAGCGTGTAATGGTTTGCCATGAGTCGGGACATCACACGAATGAAGTCACGATCCACATCGATCCCCTTGAACCAAGGTTTTGTCGATACCTTGGGGACTATCGAATGTAGCCACCTTCCTAGCTCCCCATTGCTCCACGAGTTTTGCCAACTTTCGAGGGTTCTCTGATGAGTAATACTGAAAAAATCACTGAAAAAAATTGTTCTTTCATAAACGTCACTTTCTAGGGCACACACCTTAGCTAAGGAGTCCGCCTTCCCATTGCCCGGATGGAGCAATGAGAAACGACTCACACCAAGGTAATCTGGAAAGATTTGTCAGATAAAGCACTCAGTAGCTCCCGTATTTTCTCCAAAAAATACGAGGAGTGCTTCCCATGTTTCATCGAGCGAATAGCGTCAATGAATGGAACTGAGGCTATCCGAAACGATAAAGTAATGGCCTGCAGGTAATGTTTCAATGACTCCAAGGGTATACTGATGGCGTTTTTCATTGAAAAACACCGGGGCGATGGATTGCACTGGTTTTGCACTTTCTAGCAGAAGTGGGAATGAAACACGTTTAATGGCCTGCTCTTCTGCTAGAAAATGCAACACCAGTGCAATCCACCGCCCCGGGGTTTTTCAATGAAAAACCCCATGAATGGCAGCTAGTTCTGCGGCGTAAACTGAAGCAAGGTTCCTGAGTAGGAGGCGGTGAACTTTTGATTGAAAATACCGAAGGTTTGATCCGTCAGTATAAAACACCTTAGAGCAGTCGACTTCTCGGAATGTATTATAAAAAAGTTTGGAACCAATTGTGGGCGTATGTGGTCCGGAATTCCATTAATCTCGTCTATCATGGAACAGTAAAAGAAAACAGTAGATTCAGAAGTATTTATGAAATGCACACGGTTGGGATTGCAAGAAAAAGATTAATATTCGCCGCCATGTAGTCAAAGTACAGGGACATGAAACGGGTCTGAGAATTGAGCTCAACAAGCCTTTCGAAATTTTCAATCACCACCGGGTTCCAGATATCGCATCGAATGAGTAATCGATATGAGAGTTCCCAAAATAGATTTTTCAGCGGGAGAACGCCCGACAGGACCGAAATACAATACGCAGCTTGCTCATAATACCCTATTCCACGCTTTTCTAAACTTTCTTCCTTAAACTCCTTGCCTTTCCTTGAGTACTATGGCTCTTAATATTGAAAAATATTTCACAAGTTCTTGTTCCTTGCTAATTAAATGTCGTTACAACATACAGATTGTACAAAATTTTGCACACCGCAGGCATTTTTTTTGTTAGAAAAATTTCTAAACCTATGTGCGGGGTTGAGAATCGAGCTCAGGTGAGCTGCATACAAGGCCAGTGATTTACCAACTACGCTGCTTTAATGATTGTGTCACATATCTAGTGTGCCATAATCATTAATATTGACATAATCATTTTCCAGGATCCTGGATGCATTGACTGTGTTTTAGACCTATCCACATTTTGAAAAAGTTTTAAAATATACTTGGGCACATCAGATTTTTGTTTTAAGTGTGAATTTAAAAACTTTCGCCAAAAATGACTTAATTTGGACATGATTTAGATGTGTCTCCAATCAAAAATCCTGTTTATGATATGTTTCCATAGGAAGATCACTTACACTCTCATTTAATAGGCCGTACACGCTCATATATCATCCAAGGTTGTTCCTTAGACATATCTTAACATGTTTTAACAGATGAACATAACTCCAATCGCAACAGAAAATTTGTTAACTGGATTTTTATACAGAAAAGTATATCAAAACCACGGAAAATCAGTAGCATTTTTCTACATTTTGATATTCTTTTCTATATAAAAATCCAGTTAACAAATTTTCTATTGCGATCACAGCTATGTTCACCTGTTAAAACATGTTAAAATATGTCTCAGGAACAACATTTGATTATATGTGGGCATGTAGGGGGCCGATTAAATCAGAGTGTAAGTGATCTTCCTGTGGAAACATAGCGAAAACACGATTTTTGATTGGAGACAACTTTAAATCATGTCCAAATTAAGTCATTTTTGACGAAAGTTTTTAAATTCACACCGAGAACCAAAATCTGAGCTGACTCATGTATACTTCAAAACTTTTTGTGGAGAGGTCTACTGTGTATATGTAGACTAAACTAGTCTAGACTAGACTTGTTATTAGAAATGATTCATTTCAACATCAACTCTCTAATTTTTAGTTGCATCCACATTACGACTACAACCAGTAGCGATGGCCTACAAATAACAATATATCAAGCAGTTAATACTTTATATCACAAACCAACTGGATGATAAAACCAAACCCTAATAGCTTTTCTGTTTTGCTATTCAGTCACATAAGATATCATTCGTAATGCGTTTTATGTCCAAACCAAACAGCTCAGATGACAACGATAGTCATCCAAGCTCATCCCAAAGCTTAACCTATAAATCGTTCTCCTCCTACCGATACATACCACACAGGTGAAGATTTCAGGCTAATCGATAACCCGACAGCGTTAATTTTAATTGTTATTAATTTTTAATGTTACTTTAACAAGAATCAATAAAGCGACGCGACAGAGTTATCATTCCTATTAATTTTCGGATTGTTTTCTCTAACAAGCGATGTGGTACGGGGTCTGTCTATCGGCACGAAACCATCTGAACCAGCTACCGACGATAACGACTACTAGACCCGGTTTGGGGGGTAAGACCATCATCGAGATCAGCATGGTGCCTGGAAATCAATAAAACACCAATTCATTGCCGAACGCGACTGAAGCGACCAAAATCTGATGTTATTCATTAACTGTCATCAACGAACCAACTCGGTTGCTTGCTTCTATGCGTGAATGGAACAATATTAGAAAAATAACATGGCTCAGTAGGCTGTGGCGCTTTTTACGTACAACGGTTGCATACGCGCTCGTTAAATTGATTTAACCCGGCGTTAAAGGGAACTACTATTGATTTTTATTTCAATTATATGACATTGTTGAACCTTACTGAAGCCTTTCCTAAGAAATATAAAAAAAATGAAACCTAGGTTGAGAAGAAAGTGATTTTTAATAGTGGCACTACGAAGCTAAGCACAATTTTCGGCAGCTAATGAAATTTCAAGGTTCCAAATTCTATTATGACATCGAAAATATACAATTCGGTTAGACATAATATATGTTAATACAGAAAAAAAATTCATTCAATTTTAATAAAAAAAATTTCACTAATAAATTGATATATAAAAAAATTGGCTTATGAAAGAATTTCCGATGTTAAACTATTATCTTTAGCAGTATCAAACATCAATCACTGTTGTAGCAAAGAGGATTAATCTGCGAAAACTTTTTATATTTCCTTTCTCATTGAAGGAGGAAATATAAAAAGTTTGAATGCCTATTTATTCAATTCATCGTGAACTCGACAGTTCATCAAACGCGTTTGAATTCCAACGATTCCATAAATCGAGTAAATCCACTGGAAACTGTATCTTTAATTGCATATTGAGTGTTCTTCTACCTTGCTTTTTCCGCCACATCCAGTATTTGTTTCTTTTCCATCACAAATCCAAAGAGACATAAAACCCAACTTTTTCCATTATCCCAACATCTCCCCCATCATAAGCATTGACTGCACCGGACACTTTATAATGGTTATTACACGTTTACTGCCCTCAGCAGCCGATCGTTGCTTGTTGCGATGCAACCAACTTTCCTACCAAGGAAGTAGAGGTATAGGTATCAATTCCAATGGCAATTCCAATCGGACGCGACTAGCCGCAGCGCGTCAGGGCACACAGATGACGACGAGAACATAAGATTGATCGCGTTTTTCATTGGAATGAAAATTGGTTTTGATCGAAGACAAAAAAAAACTGAGCAATAAAAGGAAGCTAATAAATCCCATGACTTATTGATACGGAATACGGTTCCAGGAAGGCACAAAACAAAACCTGAGCTGAGGTTTCTACTGTTTCGCTGGACATCGGACTTGTACGGAGACGGAGATGTGGTTGATAGAGTGGAAATAATTATATTTATGGGTATTTCGCTTGTGGATTAATAGTGTTTGTTTTTGGGGGTACTAGAGGAATCTTTTTTCTGGAAACCTAAACCCTCTAGGATCAGTATAACTTTTAGATACCAAAAGAGCAAAAAAATCCATTTTTTTCAATATTTGTTCAATGTTTATTGCCAATTATCGAAAAAGTTGTCTATTTTTAAAAACTGATATGCTGAGACCATATGTCGTGAAGTTCCGGAAATATTCCAAAGTTTCTTCGGAATTGTTGAAGTTTCTATAAATAGAGATCTTCTCAGGTCTATCAGAGATCATTGGCTAATTTTGGATCCCGGACAAATTCCTCTGAAATTGTTGTCATGTCACTAAGTTAGTGTCGGATTCTGGTGAGACAAAGTCATTCCATAACAAATTTAGTTTTGTGGTGCATGGCTTATCGTAGTGTGTAACCTGAATACACTATTGGTACAAACCAATCTGTCCTTAATGCGTGCTTAGCGTGGTTTGTATCAAGGGGTTTCCAACGAGGCATAATAGTGTCACTTAATCAAGAATTACTTCGATTTTTCGAAATAATTCGGTAATCCGTCGATTACTTTGGTAATCAATAATAAGCAGGGTAATTGTCTGTATTATTAAAATAATTCACGTAATCAACCGTAAATACAATGTAATCAGTTAATCATAAAGTAATCGTAAAGTAATTCATTACTACAAGACTCATTATATGTTGATTTTAACAGTTTTGCTCTCATTTTTGTATACTCCAAATTGAATGTCTTAGGCCCTAAGACATTGACTGAATTTAATTAAGAATTAAGGAGGCAATCAAAAACATTTGAATACATCTTAGCATTTTAACAAGAAAGATTCTTTGATTTAACAATTAAAGCTAGGAGAAACACTTTTCGGCACTTGGTAGGCGCGCAAAATATTGTTTGGAAAATGATTCACATGGGGGATCAATTCTTTGGAAATACACAAGAGCGACATTCGGGGGATTAAGTAGTAGAGAGCATATTAGGGACAGCAAAGAGATGGCGGAAAACGATGACAGAAACAAGACGAATACAAACTTGCACCATTTTGGCACGCGGCTAGTCTTTTTTAAAGACCCGACTTCCAATCCGTTATTTGCATTCGGTTTTCAAGAGTGCAGCGATATTTTCTGTTAGTCTTGTAGTAGAGATCAGAGAATGATAGAGAAAAGTGAAGAAATAGCTTATGTTTGAATATTTATCGCCAGCATATCCAGAACCCAAAAGAAATAACTTATCTGAGATATGGCGCCACAGTACTCGTCTCATGACCAGACAACATGTTCGATGTCGTGATAATCCTTCGCCACAAGCTCAAAGATCATTCTCTACAAGCCCAATATGCTGGGAATATGCATCCAACGTATGATTTGGCATGAGCATAACTCGAATTCAATTACAACTCATATCTACCCCCTTAAAACAGGCTTTCGTGGATACTTGTGGGATTATAGAATGTTGGAGAGACTCCATACAACTTATACTATCCGTAACGAAGAAATAATGGTCTACAGGCAGGGTGTAAACGATCCCTAGGATATCCCAAATTACGGCTAATTTTGGGACATAAACTGAAGCAGTTTGTGGAAAGCGGTGAATTTTGATTGAATGTGCCGAAGCCAGGAGACTCGTCGAGTTTTCATGAGTCAGAGCAAACCACTATATTCTAGTTATTGAATTGAAAAAAATTGGAAAATTGTTCCTATGTTACCGCTTCTAATTCTGATTTCTAATGTGGTTTTCGAGTCGAACCAGATGACGAGATATTTTACTGCGGTGACTTGAGCGATAGTTTGACCTATTTAAAAAAGCTGTACTTGTGCTGCATCACGCTTCCTTGAAAATACAGCTAGTTTTGTTTTCTGCATGGAAACCTTAAACTCGGTTGAAAGTTGAAGCAGACAAACTATCCAAAGTACTTTGCAGATCGATGGCTTTGGATTCTATTACAGAGACCACTCCAACATCTGCAAGTTGCGTTAGCGTGTTAATATTTACAAGATATTCCTAGATGTCGTTTACAAGCAAATTGTACAAAAGGAAGCTAAGAGATGAACCCTGAGGAAGAAGCATACCGCTTGCCTTTTATAGTTTTATAAAAAAAAATTAAGTTTGTGTGGAATCATAAAAAACAAGCAAACGACATCATACTATTTATCCGAATAGTCGCACAGTAGTGGCACGACGAGTGACAAAACCCCAAAAATCAATGTCTTGTAATTCTTTCGAAAATATTTATTTTATTTTTTTCTTGGTTCGAAAAAAAGAATCTCAAAATTTTGCGATGATCGGATGAAAAATTAATTTTTCACATGTCGTTGAAGCAAGTGATGTCAATGATTTCTATTCAATTCGTTTCCATATAATTGTTCGCACCTTCGAACTTCAAATGGCGATAGCTGAAGAGTTACACGGCCGATTGGAGTAGTTTAAAATTTTTTGAAAAGAAGAATGATTATTCTAAACTATAGATATGGGTTTTTTGTACAGAAATTAATAACCTTTGTTCTGTATTAAGAAAAATCAATAGAAAAATTCAATGGCGTTTCAGTAATTTATCTTCACACCTCTTCCAATTTTTGAGATGGTCTCCCATGGGTCACTTACCATGAATCTGACTCCAAATTTAGTGTAGTTTCAAGATATATAGGCCTCATCTTGCGCATTTTTGCGCCGAAGTTGTTATATCTATGTTTTTGAAAATACCCATATGGAGACGCCCTGTAGCTCATGAATCTTCTTACAAATTGGTTGCCTACTCAACGTCATATTACTGAAAAATTAGTAATTTTTACTAGTTTTGGCAACCATTTCTGCTATCTGATGTTATTGACTACTATAATTAACGTGTATATTAACCCTTAAACGACCAACACCTTCAAATGGGTTTACATAAAAGGAGTCGAAAAAAAGAATTATGGAATTTCAAAACTGATAGAAGTGGATTCAGCGACCTAAAATTAGTTAAAAACCCATTTTTAGCCAAATAAACCAATTTTTATAATTTTGTCACATCTTTCTATGCGGAGGTGCCACTGCGAGTCGTTTTGAATTTTTTGTCGGTTCACATGGTTTAGGATTTTTGTAGTGAGAATAATCCAGCAGAGCTAGAAAGTATTAAAAGTGTTTATTTTTTATTACATTTAATATTTTGTTAGATAATAGCGATAAATTTGCTAAGCTTCTGCTTAAAATAATTGAATAATCTAAAGTAATTCCAACAATAACTCGCTTTGTTTCCAAATAATCCAGAGTAATCGAGAAATTTTACAGTAATCGAGTAATTAATTAGTAATCGGTTTTTCGAAGAAGTAATCTTTATAACCATGAAGTAATCTAGGTAATTTTTTTTCGGGAGTGACATGTAATCAATGCTGTTGGAAACCCCTTGGTTTGTATAATTATTGTTCCGTGTCTAGAAAAGCTTCTCACGGTGTTCCTAAAACCGTTATTAACAGAAAAAATGACCATAAATATGTCATACGGCATTCGAAAGATACAGTATCCAAGCGTCTTCTCAGTGAATTTCAAAATGATCCATCGAGAGATTCGAGAGAAATTGCAATTTGAAATTTTATGACACGTTTCATAGGGCTACCAGCAAACACCCACGGGTTTGGTCCTATCTCTATAAACAAAAAATATTTATCTACTTATTTAGTACAAGTCATTGTAAAGATATAGTAATCAAGTATATCCCCAGCAAATTTGAAAATATTTCATTGACGGAATCGAAATTTATAACAGTTTGGATGTGGTATGCGGTCATAGATGGGTTTTCTACCAGACTTCAGGCGCCCAGGCTGAATCCATGTTGGTTCATTGACTATTTAGATCGTTTATACGTGTCGCGGTTTTTAAAGGAAAACCTTACTATTTAATTACATAAATATAATGTACAAAAGGTGTTATTTATATGGTGCACTGAAAAAATATGAAAATAGGGTTATCTACCAAACGTTAAATATAATGTGTGAATTAAAAAAAATTGATAGAAGTTGGAATGTTTACTTCAAAAAGCCATATCTCAATGGTTTGTTAACCGATTCTAATTATTTTTTCATTATTGAACAAGTAGAAGTTTCATCGTTAATTTTTATTAAGAAGAATATAAAATAGAGTTGCCTACTACAAACAATAGACAACATAATTATCCTCAACTATATGTATTATCACTATTTAGTGAATAATTTTATATTCAAAACGACGACCACAACGTCAAGTAAGGTTAATAACTGCGACTAAGATCTTGCATTTGAGCACTAAAAGTTATAAATATTAGCATTAGAACAGAAGTTACTACAATTAATCTGATGGGGTTCCGCTGAAGCAGTGCTGCCAGGGATAGTTTCTGTTAATGGCGAAAATGAAATTTTGGAATATTTTCTTAGCCTGGGAATATTATTGAAAACTGCTAAAACTTTCTAATTTGGATTGCCCTCAATTACCTTTTTCATGCAAATGGACTAGATCGGAAGGTAAATATTGAGAAGCTGCAAAAGAAGCACATATCTTTTTTAAACCAGGTTTTTCGTGTTTCTTGACGCCAACAGTTTTAAGGAAAAATAGTTTTGGGACCCTATACGCGGTTGAAAAAAGTTGGTCAAGAAATGGTTAACGAGATTCTGAAAAGAGACTCGGCCGTCACTGGAGGTGATTTCAATTCTTGGGTAGCTCAAACAAAGATGGATGATAGGCTATATAAAGAGGGCGCCAGCAGTACTTCTCGCTGAGGCGGCCGGGAACCTGGTAGTCCTTCGCTAGTGACAAGTATGAGTGGGACAGTTTGCGAAGACTACACGCGTAGTTATTACCTGACAATCCAGTATTGGTCAACTAAATGATGCTGCAAGGACAAGGACAAGGATCTCTTTGTGGGTGAGAAACACGCACTCTTCTAATTAACCCATTGATGCCCATGTTGTTTGTGGACAACAACGTTTTTAAACTGCTATAACTTTTGATTGAGGCAAGACATGCTCACAAAAACAAGTAAGGCTAATAAATGTGACTATTGTCTTTCATTTGAGTCCTAACAGTTACAAGGATCAGCTCTAGAACTGAAGTTATTGCAGTTAGTCTGATTGCATTCCATAGGAGCAGTGCTGCCAGGGACAGTTTAAGTTGACGACGAAAAATGAATTTTTCATATATCTTCGTTATGTTGCAATATTATTGTAAACTGATAAATTTTATCAATTTAGAGTGCCTTTGGCTACGTTTTCACACAAGTGTACTATTGTACATATTCTAGGAGAATTGTATTGAGCATTAGAAGGTAAAAATTAAGCAGCTTCTAGCACTGCGAGGGAAGCACCTATCTTTATGAAAAATGGCTTTTCGTGTTTCTTGACCCAACCGTTTTCAAGGAAAAATAGTTTTAAAATCCTGCATACACTAGAAAAAAGTTGGGCATGAAAGGGTTAAAATGACTAGACATGTTAGCTGTGATATGTGACACTCCACGTAAATTAAACTGGAGCCAAGAAACAGATGACCCCCAGTTTACTTACTAACTTTATTTTTTCTGGTATTCGAGTAATCGAATCAGTTACCTCGGAAAATCTAAGCCCTGGGTAATCGAATTTGACTTGTATTGCAAAAGACACACCTTATTAGAAAGTTGATCTTAGAATTCTTGTACAAATAGCTATAAACAACTGATACATATCGTTTACTCGTTACCAATATGAATAATAAATGAAAACCAACTGAAAATACAAATCACACCCTGAAAGTCTGAAAAATCGACTAGGGCCAAAATAGGTACACCCAAAACGCGAACCGTATGAATTACATGCGAATAAGCATGATTCTAATGAGAATTTTGCATTGTAAATGGTATAATGCATAGAAAGCGATATTGGTCCGGGACAAAAATGCATTAAATGGCGATTACACCACAGAAACTTACACAAACCCACAGTTGGGAATGTATTAGTGAATTTAACGATATCGGAGTATTAGTATTAAAATGACTCTGCACTAATACACATGTAAAGAACATCTCCACTCGGATACATGTGCGCTCTGAAAATATTAACACACGCTAAAGGATCTGTTTCCATTTCGCTTTTCTAATGATCACATGCTGCATATTGGAGAGAACAGTTTATAGCATCATTAAATTGGTGGGGTATGGGTGATGCTTATGTGTTGATATAGGGGAATTAAAGCGTCATTTGGCTGTCAAAGAAAAATCAGGGCTTCCTCACACCAACAAGAATCGCATTTCATTTACATCATACGCGTGCATGTTAGTCGGAATGAGCAAGACTATGTTTCATGCAGGGAGAGATAGGTGTATATGGAAGTCTCGAGCGAGAGAAGAGCGTGAAGATTAAAATATCGCGGAAAAACACTTCCCGAAATATGCATAATTTACATATTTTCCTTTGATCTACCTAATTTTAGCCATAAGAAACCGATAATACATAGTTCAAAAATATTACACAGCATGGATTGGCACCCTTTACAGTCGGTTATCATTCATAAATATCTTATCGAAAAATGTAAATATTAAGCGACTCTAGTGAAGATGATAAGTTTTCGTTATTGTGCGCTCGTTTCATGTTGAACTCACGAATCGGTTGCAAAATATAGATCAAGACTAATTGATTCACGATATTATTATGAAAATATTAAGCTTTTCATAGAGAAAATGCTTTAAATCCCGAGCTAAAAAAGGTGAATAAAATTCACGTTGTTTGTTTACATATTCTTGATTTTTCTCTAAACTTTTGTAGAGGGCACCTGAGTACACTTGAATGTCCCCATTATGTTGAGCTTTCGGCGTTCTCTCAACCCTAAATTTACTGTCTATCCTGAGATAAACTAGCGTTTCTTCGATTTGTTGCTATATGTGACACACATGAGTGCGAACGAAACAAAAATAAGCGTCAAAACGTTTTTTCGCTTGCACTAATACAATGTGAACCTGCGCGTAATTCGGCGCTCGGCTTGGTGGCGCATGGCTGAAATATCACGATGTGGATTTTAGAAAAGATTCGCAATACCAGCGCTATGCAAGTTCTAGCCACTAGATAGGTTCATAATGTTAATAATGATTAATGATTATTTAAGCGCACTATACGCAGGAGAAAGTTACCTATATGGGAACATTGGGCTAACAAGTTAATTCAACATTTGTCTGATAGAAGCGTCCGCCAATCATTTCTGGCATTGCTCATATCAACAGTACTTTCAGGTGATATTATATCAGTATTTCGCAGCAAAAATATCTATGTTTAAAGTATCATAAACTATAAAGGTAGTGATGACGTAGTTTTGCACTTTTGAGCAGCAGTGGCAGCTCATTTCAATTTGTATTATTTCCCGAACATGCGAATCCAGCGCACATCATCGCCCTGGTCAACGATCATCGCAAATCAATCTGAGCACAAATTATTTTCTTCAACTCTCGAGTACTTTTTCAAATGGACGTAAGTAACATTGAGAACCTCTCTTTGTTTACTTTCTCTTTCGTTTATTACGACGTCATTACAGCACTTTGTACTAATTTTCCAGTACATATCGAAAGCTGACGGTTTTTACTACAATATTATGCAAAGAGTAGAGGAGTAAATGTTGAAATGGCCGAGTAATGAACAGAAGAGAAAGACCTCAAAGAGAATCTCTCTTTGTTACTTACGTCCATTTGAAAAAGTACTCGAGAACTCTTCTCTGAAGCGTACAATGAGAGAGCGATGATTTTACTGCCAAAACCATTCGCTATGGGAAAATAACAACGCGTATACGGTCAAGGCTCCGAAAATGGCAACCACAGGCGAAATTATTTTTTATCAAATTTTGCGTCAAACTGTTTGTTTTCCGTATATATATAACCTCTAATATTAAAAAATATGAATAGTGAAAAATATTTCATGTCTGTCATTTATGAAAGTTTGTTGATGCTACTTGCATGACCTGAAAATGACTAAAAGACCGTAAGGAGATAAAAAGGTAAACAAAATCCAAATTTTCAACTTTTTGCTTGCAACCACATTTTTCTATCGTAGTCTAATTTAAATTTGATGATATTGCTTGAAAAATTTTGATGAATATGGAGTATTGCTTATTTTCAGTTGTGAAGTAATGGAAACCAAATAACTTGTAACGTGACAGATCAAAAATTCAAAAAAGTTTTGTGGAACACACCAACACCATGCATACAATATCTAACCTGCATTTTTTCTTACTACTTTGAGTCTATTTTTTGAGACTGTATTGTGAAAACTTTAAAGTTTTATAAATTTTTAAGAAAACACAGTTTATCTTATGTAACGTGACAGATTTTTGCTGCTATAAAGCAATTCCATCAAGTTTGATTCAATTGCGTCAATATTGGTGACCATCTTTGATTCTGATGAAACCTTTTACGTTTCATGTATATGGGAGACTAAGCATTTTTCAATATTAAACAAACAATTTTTATTCAAGAGTAATATTTAAAAAGGGCGTATGAGATCTTAAATGCGCTACTTATAATATATATTGTTCGAAAATCGCCATTTGTGCAGCAAAACTATATGATAGCGAGTTCTAGGGAATTAATTGTTCTGTGTGAATATTTTTTGGTGAAATTTAAAAAAAAAAATTGCAAAAAAATGTTAAAAATACAAATACATTGTTAAAAAGCAAAAACAATGAAATTACAGTTACAGAAAAACAATGTTTTTTTGTTAACGAAAGCCTATAAACTGATGAAACTATAATTGCACTATTAGGAAGTTATTAGTAAGAAAGCATTTTTAACTTCAAGTATTCTTCTAAATTTCTTAGTATTTGCCAGTCATAAATATAATTTTCTTATACAATGTTAATACTAAATATGATTTCGAAGCAAAATGCTCTTAAGAAAAATTTTCCGAAATATTTTGATTTTTTTTTCAATAAAAATATCTAGTAGTGAAAATACGCCCTTTTGATAAATTACTCACAAATACCAAGAGCAAAGAAAACATAACACGTTTCAAATTTAATTGCAAATAAAAAACTTTAAAATATAATTGCATCGTAGAGAAAATAACAATAAAAAGTTTTAACATATTTCAATAATTCTTTTAATTTTGAATTTTTTTTTTAATTTTTTTTTCTTTAAATAATTTAGTTATAGAATGTATTTCAAAATGGGTTTTCAATTCAAAATGCTCACTAAAAATTATCCTTCAAAATGCAGATGTTTTCAAGTTATTTTGGATTTTCTTTCGACATAATATGTTACTTCGCGAAATTACAACCTTTTCAAAAGTTATTCACGTTTGTGCATCAAAACCATATGTTTTTCAAACAAAACATGAAATTTTCCGGTAATACTCAGTTCCTAGATTAAGGATGATTTGTGTACGATTGTTTTGATATCCTTGCTTCAATGAAAATGCAGAACTGTAACGTGACAGATTCTGGTTGTAACGTGACAAATCATTGAGAATACTCCATAAACTAACTGCGAAAATTGTCTAACGTGACAGACGTATCAAAATGACAATAAAGTGAAAACGGTTCATGATAGAAAAAAACTTTCTGTAGAAAAAATGTGCGGTTTAGTGACCTTAATAATGTGCAGTTGTGATAGAATATGGTTTTATTGTTTTTGCTGACTTATCTTATGAAATATGCGTAAAAATGTAACGTGACAGACAGAAGCCTTGACCATATCACACACTCTCGTGAACGTAAACTGTTGACGCGTTTAGTGTGGTTGGAATTGAGCTGTTCGCAGATAAAAAAGCGTAACTGTGTATGAAAACAGAAGTTCTTACAAACATCACAGAGGTTTTCATGAATAGAATACACAACCTTTTTGGCAGACTCAGCAAGCAAAACCAACTAATACTTTTACATGCGGGCAGATAATATGGTAGCGTGTATTCTCAATCAATTTTTTTCATCATGAATCAAGCTGTGTTGGTATAATGCCGTAGCTATACTAGGTCTACAATGCGAAGAAGGCATGATTCTAATTCGAAATATGCACGAAAGGATGTAATGCCTTTTTTGCATTGGGAAATTGTTTTGGGTGTACATTTACATTTACCACAATAGGAAAATTTGCCCTGGTCATTTTATTTCCAATTTCTCCACGAATGAAGCTTTAATTCACCTAACCGATATTGTCATTTTTCATCATTTTCCTTTTTTCTCTCTAGTCTAAACCCACTCAAGTTCTTTTGACAAGTAACGTTGTAAACGTTAAATTAAAATGAATCCCTCATTTTAGAAAATGCGATAAATGGATGATACTTTATTGTGGAAAAAGCCTCTGATATAAGTATAAATTAATGATATTTAAATAAAAGTAAATAGAACTGGTTAATTTTTATTTTATATCGAATTCAAGAAGTGTGCAAAGTAGCCCCCAGCTCGTCCACAAAAAATATTTTTGAATGCTATATGAATAACATTTTTATGTGTGAACCAATTCTGCTCATATTTGGTATAAATAATACATACACGATGACGATAAATCTGTGCTGATATGATACAAATCCATCGATTATTAAAGGAGTTATAATTCGTCAAAATTGAAAAAATGATAAAAACTGCGCACCCGCATGACGGTAATTCCCGAGAAGTTTCTTCAAGTAGAACGGATTTCAAAAACCCAAATTAGCAAAACATACAATTTCAACGGTAGTTTATTTGTTAATTAATTTATTGAGGCTTCTACCACGAGAGTTCTTCGCATATTTTTGAAAATAATATACAATTCATGAAAGGTAAGAAAAAATAACCAAACACTACAGCTGCCGTCGGTTCTGGGCGCACTGCTTTCCGTTTCTCGTATTAATTTCCTCTCTTAGTGGTGAGCAATGGTCAGGTTTACCCTCTATCGCTTGCTGAACATTCCGTCTGCCTTCTCCCTCACTCGTGTTTGCGTCCATGTCGTCGTCACTAGAATGGCTCTGATTCTTGCTGTATTCCTGGTCCTTTTTGTGTTTCCGAGTATCTTGGGTATAGCCATTTTATTTCTTGTTTATTTCTTCCCTTTGGTTGTTAAGTGTTGGCTTGAAATATTGTTTGTCCAACATTTATTTTTTTGGTCTTTTTTGTATCTGTTGGATGTTTGGTGGTATTGGTTGTAGTAGATGAGTTTTATTTGATTGCTTTGGTGCATGACCTACCGTAGTGTGCTGTCTGATTACAAAACTGGCACGTGGACATCTGCCTAGGGTATGTGCATAGGGTTCTTTGTATGTAGTTAACACCTTGAGATAATCGGCCCTGGAAAGTCAAATAAGACGGTACAGGTTAGTTCAGCCGAATTTTCTCCACTAAAAATACCGCTGAGAATGCCAGGCAAAAATTTTCTCCAAGTGTCGTTTGTGACGTATTCAACTTCTTCATTTTGCGACATGAATCTTTTAATATAATCTATACTAATGCGTGGTGCCAGATCGTAAAGGCGAATTTTCGTGGGGATCTTGGTTTTGACTAGACCCTCCAAACCTACAATCAGCATAACCAAGGGAGAAGTGAATACCGATGAAAACGGATTTAAAACAACGACATGTAGGAAAGAAAAAACAAATAAGAACATCTAAACAAAGGCAAATGGAATGATCCCAAGCTAAAGCGGATAACGCAACTAATGTATCACCGCAAATGAAAAGGGGGTAAGCGCGCAGTATCAAACTGCGCTAAAAGACACGACGAACAAACATTTTTAGTGTTATTTTTATTTTTATTTATTCAAGCTTCATAAAAGATCCACGGCTTAGTTGTGGTGACATATTCAGACGTGTCACTAAACTAATAGAAGAAAAATTGTTGGACCAAATAGAAGCAAGAGTAATCTCCCAGCTAGTGTGCATTGTCGATATAGGAGTACAGAGCTTCAAGCTCATGTCCCGCTTTTGTAACTGCAGCGAATTCCATCGATGGTTTGAAGCGAACTTAAGGCGTCATAGTGTCATAGTCATAGCGGCGACATAGTCATGTAAGTAACTCCATCACATGCGATTAACTCGGTGTGTTTTTGTCATATAGAAGATAATGGCGAAAAGATATGGAAATTTGATCATTAGGAAAATTTTGAAATCCAAAGTTGCGGTTTCCGGTTGCCACGGAGCAGCCAAATTCATGATCAATATGGACATGTGATGAAAATTGATGATTGACGCCATTTTGAAAGAGTTGGAGTTTTTGCGTTTAGAATTCTTCCAATGGCGGCTACCAATTATAACTAGGCACTAAATCCAAAAAGTCATACGTTTTGCATGACGCGTAATCAATTGACTGGATCCCGGTGATGTCTCTGGGTAGCCAAGCGCAGAAGTTCTGGGGGTACTCGAGCGTTTGGTCCTCGAACCAAAAGACAAGTTTGGATTCCGCTTGTTTAGGCGTCATGAAAGACGTATGGCTTTTTAGATTTACCGTCTAAGTAGTGGCAATTTTTGCGCTAGTTTAGATATATCGTTTAACTGGCACAAAGACTGGTGTTAGTTACTGATAAGGAGAATCCGAAATGAAAAAATTCCAACTCAATTTGCATTTTGCATTTAATCAAATGTTTTTGTGCAAGAGTGCACAATATTTTGCACAAAAACATTTGATTCAATCTAAAAATTTGTTTCTTTTCGATTTTCTTTTGCATTGCCATTGATGGCGGCTTTCAATTATCACAAAGCAGTGAACACCATTTTCAACATGGATGTCATTCGAAAGGTGGTGGTCAGTAGGTGATGAAAATTAATAGTTGATGCCATTCTGAAAACCAAGATGGTGGCTTCAGCTTACTTCAAAACAGTGATAACCATCATCAATATGGGTGTCATTGGGAAGGGATTTGTTAGTAGATGACGGAAATTGATGATTTACTTCGTTTTGAAATCCAACATGGCGGCATCCGGCTTTTATGAAAATTATCATCATCTTTTTGTCATTCGACAGGTGGTGGTCAGTAAATAAATTGTATGATTATTACCATGTTGAAAGTCAGAATGACGGCTTACGGGTACCACAAAACAGTTTAAAAATTCATCAATACTCTGATAAAAATGATTCGTAAACAGAACGAAAAATATTATACAATGCACGAATTCATGCGTCGTTTTCTACAACGAAGCATTTTTGTACATTGGAAATAGCTTCGTTCATTTCTTGAACTGGAAAAATGGCGACTTGAAGAACAAAAATTTGCGTAATATTATTTAGTGCACGTTGCACGAAATTTATCGTTGAAAACGAATCTAGTTTTCGTGATTGAAACGAAATATTTCGTTTTTTTTACTAAATGTTTGTATATAGCACGAACATTTCGTTAGTCGTATTATTTTATCGAACAAAATTTTCGCATATTTTTTATCCCATGTTTTAGAATCGATGTTTCACAACACTGATTTTTTTTCTGAATGGGATCGATCTGGCAAAATCGATTTCATTTCAAAGAGCTCATCACTACGAAAGATACTTATAGAAACTATTGCTAGATTCGCAAACAACCCAAAAACTTTGTTTTTGTGTTATTCCCGTTTTTGCTAAAGAATCCCAACAACATCAGAAAAGAAAAAAGCATGGCGCTTTTTTTCTTTTTGATGTTGTGGGGATTCTTTAGCAAAAACGTGAATAATACAAAAACAAAGTTTTTGGGTTGATTGCAATAATACAAAAACAAAGTTTTTGGGTTGATTGCAATAATACAAAAACAAAGTTTTTGGGCTTGAGGATTTTTGTCAAAATGGTGATGGCCACCATTTTGACAAAAATCCTTAATAATACACCTTATTTAAAATTGGTCTTAGGTCTGCCAAAATCGAATGTGATATGCAGTTGACGGAAATTTTTTTTCGAAATTTTAAGTATAAACTTAACACACTGTAGAAACTCACATTATCATTTGAAAAGTTGAGGCGAAGATTTACCGTATAAATATGTCAGTAAATATAACAATTTGAATTATTTTTCGAGAATCTTCTGGCTTGCATCTGACTCCTGGACATCCCCCCTAAGCTTTTATCCTACATCTTTGAATATTTTAAAATAGTTGGACGAAGTGAATGTTATCAACATAATATGTATGTACTGATTTCAACAAAATCGAAGCAGCTACATCAAATTAGTTGCTGAGAACTATACGTTCACAGATGTTTCCCGAAAGTCTTCGCATTCAAAATGACTTTAAACATTGATTTCTATGATATGATTTCTTCCCCCTGTCCTCTTGTTTCATAAAGCTTTCGAGAGATATCATATGCAGAAGTCGTCATCTTAAATTTCAAAATGGCGTCAATCATTAATTTTCGTCATCTCCCGAAAACCACTTTTCAAATGACATCCATATTGATGATGGTTTTAACTTTTTTGTGATTACCGGAAGCCGTCATCTTGGATTTCAAAATGGCTTCAATCATCCATTTTCGTCATCTTCTGATTAGCTTCTTTCAAATGATATCTACACTGATTATGAGTTTCACAGTTTTGTGGTAACCGGAAGCTGCCATCTTGTATTTCGAAATCACTTTAATCATCCATTTTTGTCATCTCCTGACTACAACCTTTCGAATGATATCAATATAGCCGTCATCTTGATTAAAACCCTGAAGATGGTTGTCATCCTATCACCTTGGACCTTGGACGGGTTCGACTGTATACCCGAATCTCATTCGAGTGGATTAATTGAAAGCGGTATTTTCACATTTGACAAGATCAAACGAAGGAGGTTGAAATATGACCTGCCACTCATTTGAAAGCGACAGTGAATGAAGAGCCATCAGTTTAATAGTAACGGATGTGTTAAATTAATGTGAATGTTACCATAGTTGACTGATTGGCTGGGTTCATTCAGTTTCGATTTTACTGCACTGTTTCCAACCCTCTTGAAGCGTTTGTGTACCAGGTCAAGCTTAAACTTCTGAATACATGCTCTCTTGAATATCGAATTATTCATTGCATCACAAATGATCTAGGGATTGCTAGTTTTACTACATGTACAAATCGCCTAGCAGATAACATTTTTCATCAAATTCTGACTTTTTGTTCTTTCGAACATAGTCAGGAATGCGTAACTCGAACTTGGTCTACTACTGGAACTAGAAGAAATTTTATTATCCATCACAAAGCGAGTCGAGATTGAAATTCGATTTGGATTTTAGTTCACCTCATTTCAATTTGGTGTCTCTGGCACATGAGTTCAGAAACTTTTTTGAATAAAATTGCCAGACGGACATATATTTTTATTTTTTTGTGTATGTTTCGGAATTATTTCTATATTTAGAAAATCTTCCAATGTGACATTTAGTTAGTGACTTTCTGACCGGTCATCTCAAATTATCAAAACTAATTGAATTACTTAGTAAATGTTTAAGCCCCTCAGGAAACAAAATTCTGGCTACTGGTCTGGATGTAAACTGTTTATTAACATTTATTTTCAACGAAAAACACTATTGAACAGTGATCGGAATCTGATTCAGCAATATTGCTACTACCATCGAAAAACTATAACTAATACCTATAAAGAATTCCTTTCAGCTTCCTAACAACAGCCAATACGATCTTCAAATTCATCCAAATGGCCAAAACTGCCTTAGAAGGAAAACAATCGTCTGTTGCTGGATCGTCAACCCGCCGCCAAAAAAAACGAACCTCAAAACCGTTATCCGTCGTCCATAAAGTTTCCTAATCAATTCAGAAAAATGTTCCAATCCCAGACCAGACACAATTCCGTCCAAATCGGACAACTCTTCCCATTTTTTTTTCTCGTTGCGACTTTTTGTTTCGGCGGCTTCCGTTACCCAAAATCAGCATTTCAACTCTTGTGATACACATATTCGGTCTGCGTTTTCCCGCGCCGTCTGTGCGCTGTCTTGCTTCACTACGAAATTTCATTCACCGACATGGAGGCCCACTGCTGCCGTTGACCGAGTCCCGAGTGATGTTTGCTGCTGCTGCTGCTGCATCTGCTCCGCGGTGCAGTGGCTTCCGAAAATAAAAGCGCGGATGATAACAAGAAATTGCGAAACGGCAGCAGCAGAAACATCTTCAGTAGTGATTTATTCAATTGAATAATATATTTTCGATATTTCCTTCCATGTCCGCGTGAGCTGGTGGGATGATGAGGATGATGGCGACGACGACGACGACCGCGACGACGGTTACGAAGATGGTGAGGACGTTTTTGGGTTATGTGTGCTGGCTGCACCTCGAAGGCAACCGAGCGATATATTCATGTGCATTTCCCTGGGATCTCCTGAAAATATGAACAAAGCTGCAACGAAATCAAGAATCCCAACCGAACAGAGATATATGTTTGAGGGCTATTTCCTTTTGCTTTTAATTTTGGAACTTTGAATGGCTACTGCTTTTTACTTCCCAGGCTGAGATCGGATGATGATAAGTTGGCTGGAAGGGGGGAAACCGTGGCGATCGGACGGAGAGGAGAGGCTGCAAATTGAACTTTTTAATTTTCCATCCGTCTGGTCTGGATCCGGCCCGGTAAATGCATTTGTGCTGAATGAATAAGATAAATCACAATCCACGAACGGTTTCGGAGATCTACGCGAATGACGAATCGATTCCGATCACGAGTCCTGCTGCTGCGTACCGAAACACGATCGGTAAAACGGCTGCTCTGAGATCGTGATCATGGATTCTGCGACCGACCGGGCGGAACCTGTTTCTTTTTTCGAGGCGGTAAGTGCGCACCTAGGGACTTCTGGTTGGGCAGCTCACAAATTTGGACAATTCAGCTGCGGAATTCCGGAGACCATTTGGAGGGCGACCCGCAATTCGTGCTTCCCAAATTGAGTGCGAAGACTCTTTGGTGTGATATTTCGCAGTTTTTGGCACAGTCACCTTTCCCCCCCTTTGGTTGGTCTTGTTTTGCTGCCTGTTTTTAGGTTTCGGGAGATGTAACATGTTTTCCACCTTCCCGAGTAAAAGAGCGCATTAATTGGCCTTTGTGAGTTCAACTGAGTACTGCTTCAACTCGTCTTATGATTAAAAGGGATGCAGATTATGTTGTTCGGTATTTTTTTTTTGTTTGCATCCCAATCGTCGATGGCAAAACAAACACGGTTTCGGAGTCGAGTTCAGTCGTATGCAAATTATTCATCGCTTGTTCAACTGGAGGTCTCAATTTGGACCAACATTTTGCCAATGCCTTCGGGTTATTGCGGCTTGATTGTTACTTGTAAGCACTTGATTAATTTATCGCGAAGACCTGTTTAAGAGAGAAGTGTTTGCTTTGAACGGTTGATCGGCAGGCAGATGAAAAATAATATTGGTGTAACATATTTTGCGATGAAATGCTAGCAGATGTACCAAGTTGAAATTATTAAATCTTTTATAATTAACAAATCTTGAAAAATAAGAATGTTTCAATAATTGCAAAGTGCAAAACCAGCTTCCAAACATATTATCTATTCTTTTCATATTCATTGTATCAATATACAATCCGATCAGACGATCAAACAGTTTAACATTGTAAGAGATCACAGCTTCCTGTTCAGCCACCTCAAACCTATTACTTATCCAAACAACACCCGGTAATCTTAGGGTCGTTGCTTATTTTCCTCCTTTGGCTCGTGCAAGACTCCTTTCCTCGAGGGGGCCTGAACTAGCCGCGTGGCCAGTTCAAAACCTGTGCCTTGCTTGGACACCCGTCAATTATTACCCGGCCGCATGTTTCATCATTACCGTCGACGGCTTGCGGCCCTAAGAATTCCTAACGCGCGTGGCTGGATTTAGACATAGCATCAACAACATCGTGGACCAATTTTAGCAGGAGGTATATACCATCGGTGGTATTTTAATAGAGAGAAAAAAAGAAAACTCTTTGTTGCTTGCTGGTTGCATGTTCGGGATGGGAGGAGAAGCAGCAGTATCACGATATCAATTTTCAGCACCGTAATGTGCGAGATCTAGACCGAATCTTCCGGCCGGATTTGTGGTCGCGGGTTGCAGCACAATCCATGCTTTGGTTGAAGATAAGCCCAGAAGAAACGAAGAATGTGTTACGAGGCTTCGACAGGCAGGAAGCAACCAGTTAAAATTTTAGTAGCATTGGCACGAAATAAAACGGTAATTGCTACATATTAAATTAAATAAAACTTGTAAACTTTGCATGTATGAGCCAACTAAAAATTTAAATGAAGGTACCAATTTTCTTCATCGCATTGTAACAATTCTTCAAACTAATGGTTTACAAATTGTTTTAAAACTTAATTACTTCTAAAACAACAAAAAAATTGTAACTATGTATCATAAAACTGGAAAGACAGACATAGGCGTGCGTAGCCTTCTACATTAGGAGGGGAGGGTCTAACAGCTCAAATACTTACAGTGTTGTCAAACCTTTATTATCAGTTAGATTTGTGGTCGAGGTTTCGATACCACAACAGTTATTTTACTTATTTTTTCTACTTTATTTTATGTCGGCCTCTGTCTGCACTGAGTGTTTATCACTGACGCCAGAGAGGTGACTTCACCATCTGGACAATAGATATCGGCCCATCAATACATGGACCGGCTTCACTTCCCTTTCGAAGAAAGACGTTACCACAGATTTTTTACCTCAAAAGACCTCGGTTAGAATTGAACTCAGGCTCACTGATTTGAGAATCGGACTCGCTTACTACTGAGCCTTATTAAATTTTATTACATTCTTACAATAAATCACATATAAAACAGGCTTACATCTACTTACAAAACTAATTCATACATAGGTTGTAAGTATTCCTAAAAATCTTTTCTGATTCTCTCTCCATTCATAGGGGAATTATGGTTAAAACCGACACCTTAAGCTTAACACTTTTTCTAAGTTGCCACAAAACCAATAAAATTATAATTTTAATGTACAATTCTTCTTCAGCAAATTCTTAACAAGACTTAATTTTTTCAGCGCTTCGAAAAATTGATTTCATTGAAAATTATTGATTGTAAAACTTGGAAAACAAAGTGACTTTTTATTGGCACTGCGGGTAAAACCGACACCCTATAGGGGTAAGATCGACACCCCCTTTAATTTATTTTCTTTCCACTTTATTAACTTCTTTATCTTTATTAAAAATGAGATATATGCGTGATTAATAAAGTGTGAGTATGTATGATGCAAATATGTGCTTTTTATTGCTTCATCATGTAGTGAGGGGAAGAAAGTTCGAAAGCGTAGTACTATAAATAAGAGTATTTTATGCTATAGGATTATTTATTGATATGAGTATTTCCAAATAATCCTTGCGCACATCATTGCAACCTCCAGTGTCATTTTATTTCGTAAGATAAGATTTGCAAGCGTTCTACGTTCTGCTAATTGGATTCATTCACTTATAAGTGACACACTCACGCTTCTTAGTAAAACTATCTTTTTCAGATTTGATTTTTCGGACTCTGATCATCAACGATCTATTGGGGTATACATAATATCATTGTCTCATTGTGATAAAGTTCGTCTATGACAAACCAAGAGAACACTAGAAATTCGGTTTGATGAGCTTTTAGCAGAAATAGCAAAAGCTTCGATAAAATCAGACAAGCAAAAATTCCAATTTATGATTTTTAAAGAGACTTATAAGAAATAAACACAATAAAAGTATTTCTGTGTTTTTCAGCTATTACTATAGTGTGCTAATAGTGTAATTGAAGTGTCACAAAGATCCCCAGTCTTTTGTAATGAATCGCAAGTAAACACAACCATCTTAACAGTGTGTCGGTTTTACCCTATCCAAAGGGCGTCGGTTTTACCCCAACAGCGCACATTTTTGCCTTTCTCATATAAAGAAAGGCTATGCAATCACTGTAAAAATCGACTTTTTAACCGAGGCCCGGAGGGCCGAGTGTCATACACCATTCGATTCAGTTCGTCGAGATCGGCAAATGTCTGTGTGTGTATGTGTGTGTGTGTGTGTATGTGTGTGTGTATGTGTGTGTCATTTAAACTCACACAATTTTCTCAGAGATGGCTGAACCGATTTTCGCAAACTTAGTTTCATCTGAAAGGTATAACGCTCCCATAAGCTGCTATTGAATTTTTAGTTGATCCGACTTCCGGTTCCGGAGTTACGGGTTGAAGAGTGCGGTCACACAGCAAATTCCCATATAAACTGGTACCACCATGATGTTCAAACAGTGTTTCAAAAATCACTCCAATCAGCATGCGTTGAAAAAACCAAAGTTTGACGAATCATTAAAATCCATGATTTCATCACTCGTGGTTTTTTTGGCTCCTGAGGAGTGAAAACCGCCAAGGAGTAAAAACAGGTTACTAGATTATAATTGCAGCATTAGCTCGTTTGCTCAATTTAGATTTTCAACTTTCATTTTATCAGGCATAAAAGCAAAACCTTGTTCGACAGACCTTGAAGGTTATCATTCGATGGCTAGCGTACTCGGCTATTACAGTAAATAATTAACATCTAATATATCAGGAATCAGTAGCGTCTGGCTCAAATGGCACGTTCCCCATGTTGATCGGAGATTTGTGCCTTGCCAAGAATCGTCTTTTCATCATTTTCCTGATGGGAAGGATTGGGGAAGTGGTAAGGTTAGGGGTAAGGAAAACAACGACACATAACAATTAAAACAGAGCATTCTGCACCCCCGGAGTGATGCTGAACGATCTGCAGGTGCTACAACAGCAGGAATAAAACTTCCAACCCCCGGAGGGATTTAGAACCTCTACTCAAACAGTGAGCGGATATATCAACACCCCCGAGGGGATATTGAGATAACAGAACGACAACACCCCCGAAGAGATATTGTCATTCAAATACGGCTAAAAACTATAGCTCTTTACCACACTGGGTTAGGAACAAAAGCATATCCTTAAATTTCAGCTCTCTGTACATAGGTTCATCTATGTATGGAGAACCAAAAAACCGGATGCGCAATTGCATTAATACAGGGCAATTGCATATCAAATGATATGCTGTTCCGTAATCGGATTCACAAAGATCACATGAATAATACTCAGCGCGCTGAATAGTAGCCATGTGATAATTGAGTTTGCAATGTCCAGTCAGTGCCCTGACCAGAATATTGCAGTTGTGCTTGGAAAAATGCAACAAATTTCTTGACATTTTCGGACTCACATCCGGCAGAAAAGCCTTTGTTTGAACGCAAGTTTGCAAGCTACGCCAATGGTTGGCATGCTCGAGTGTAGCCCAAGAGCGAATCTTGTGCTTTATCCAACTTATTGACAGTGGTAGAACTGGTTCTGGACCAACGAAATCAGTCGCAGCGCCAGCTCTAGCCATTCATTTCCAGTAATACCGGAATGACCGGGTACCCATAGAAGGTAGATAGCATTTGAAATGCTAAGTTCTTCGATTTGAGTTCGACATGCGATTACTAATTTCGATCTCGAATCTGCCGAACTAAGTGCTTTCAGGGCAGCCTGACTATCAGAGCAAAAATAGATTCTTTTACCGCAAATTCCCTGTTGAAGTGCGGATTGTACGCCACACAGAATCGCAAAGATTTCTGCTTGGAATACGGTACAGTATCTACCAAGTGAATGAGATTGGTTTAATCTCATCTCATGACAATAGACACCAGCACCAGCTCGGCCCTCCAACAAAGAACCGTCCGTATAACAAACTACGTATTCTTCAAGTTGTCGCTCCATCCAGCCAGACAGCCATTCCTCACGAAGAGGAATTCTCACATTGAAAGTTTTAGAAGGAAAACTACATGTGAGTGTAAGGTCACTGGGAGCAAGTGTATATTCATCCCAAGTAACCATTTGGGGCCACAGTCTTGTGTGGCTAGTTACACGATCTATTGGGTTACTGTTCCAGAGCCCAGTAACCTTAAGACGGTATGCACAAGAAAGTGCTTCTTGTTTCAGAAACACGTGTAGTGGTTTTATGTTCAAGAGTGCCTCGAGAGCAGCAGTAGGTGTTGTCGAGAACGCATCGGTCATCGCCATCAAGACCATCCTCTGAAGATGGTTTAACTTTGATTGGATTGTCATGACCTCTCCCTTCTGTCACCAAACAAGGCACCCGTATGCCAGTATTGGTCTAACAATTGTTGTGTAGATCCACTGAATGTACATGGGTTTGAGTCCCCAAGATTTGCCGAAAGCCTGTCTACATTGGCCAAAGGCCATGCAAGCTTTCTTGATCCTGAAATCGATGTGAGCTGTCCAATTAAGTTTTGAGTCGAGAATTACCCCAACGTACTTAACCTGATCTTCGACAATAATTTCAGAGTCAAAAAACTGCAATGGACGAGCTCCGATTGTAATCCTTCGTTGCGTGAAAAGCACCATTGAGGTTTTATTTGGATTAACTGGTAGTCCAACATGAAGACACCGCCGCTCAACAACGCATAAGGCTTGTTGCATCAAATCAAAAAGTGTGTTAATGCAAATACCGGTGATCATTATATGATAATCGTCGGCGAAACCATACGTCGGAAACTCAAGCTCATTTAGTTTTCTCAACAAGCTATCGGCGGCAAGGTTCCATAGAAGTGGTGACAGCACACCACCTTGAGGACATCCGCAGACACTCAGTTTCCTTGTCTTAACGATGAGCACAGATGTCGGTTGCTAAGCATTGCGTGTATCCAGTTCGTGATATATGAAGGTACTCCATGATCTCGTGCTGCTTCCAAAATGGATTCGAAAGACACGTTGTCAAAAGCACCTTCAATTTCGAGAAAAACTCCTAAACTTGATTGCTTTTGTGAAAAAGCTTTTTCAATGTTGTAGACAACATTGTGTAACAGGGTGGTAGTAGAATTCCCCCGCTGATATGCATGTTGCATTGCATGCAGCGGGTGCTCGCCCAAGCTACCATCCCGAATGTAGTGGTCGATTAAACGTTCCACTGATTTGAGAAGGAAGGAGGTCAGACTGATCGGTCTAAAGCTCTTTGCCTCCTCATAAGTGATACGGCCACCTTTGCGAATGAATTAGACAGTTATTTCCATAACTGACATACTTCAAACCCGCCGGATGCCACGCGGCCTTTAGGCTGGTTTTGTCCGGAGAAAGATAATAGAGTTATCAACCTCCTGGTGGACCACAGCCAGTTACTGGGGAATTCGCCCGGCTCTTCCCAGGCTCCGTTCGCCATTGAGAATATTTTAAACCCCCTCAACAATTTTACCCATAGCACGGGTCGCATGACACTATGGAATTGGTATTTATTTCATGGACTTGTTGACTTTTCTCGGTGAAAAGTCAACAAGTCCATGTAATTTTTCACCGAGAAAAGTCAACAAGTCCATGAAATAAATATGTTGCGGTGACCATAAAATCTTATACACTATGGAATTGGGGTTCCCTGTTTGGTGTTACCACCGGAACAAGTAGTCCGTAGTGTAATTCTTAGCCGGTTGAAACAACCACTACCGACACTACACGGCTTATCTAGGCTGTTCGGAGAAAGAAGCTGACATTTATGGACAGCTCCCATAGATGGCCGAACAGCCAGTGATTTCATCACTCGTGGTTTTTTTGGCTCCTGAGGAGTGAAAACCGCCAAGGAGTAAAAACAGGTTACTAGATTATAATTGCAGCATTAGCTCGTTTGCTCAATTTAGATTTTCAACTTTCATTTTATCAGGCATAAAAGCAAAACCTTGTTCGACAGACCTTGAAGGTTATCATTCGATGGCTAGCGTACTCGGCTATTACAGTAAATAATTAACATCTAATATAACAGCCACAATATATTATTTTGAAGTATATTTATTGTTGAATAATGAACAAAGTTATGTATGTAGGTTCAACGATGGAATAACGTTTCGACGATTAAAATAAGAAATAGGTATCACACTATAAAACATATCAATTCTACTCCCTCTTAGTATAATCTACCATAGATACTGCTTTTGATATCAAGTCCCGATTGCATCGAAGGAATAGAAGATTGTCTAATTTTTCAGAACCCAACATCTATGATCGTCAAGTACAATTTTTAATGCTTTTTTTAATGCCGAGAAACACCTCTCAACCGACACCTGTGTACATGGTGCACTTAGAACTGTGCATGCTAAATCATAAAGATCCGGTTCTTCGTATTGCCACCAATTTAGAATATCAAGCTTCGAATGTTCTCTTGTCGTTCTAGCACCGAAGCTCATCAGCTTAGATTTTACGTCAACTTCGTGTTTACCCAATCCAGACGCAACTTTGCACTCAGTTTCGATCATTTTTTCAAATTCGTCTTCATCAGGCTGCATCTCCTCCTCGACAATCGGTTCTTCTGCAAACTGCGACTTCACTGACTTCAATATTTTAAAAGTTTTCAAAATATGTTCCTACAATAAGAATTCTTAAAATCGAGGAGCATAACAGTTTAAAAAATTAGAAACATACAATTGCCATAGTCTTGTCAGCAGCTGATATGTATAGTGTGCTGTGAAAATTCCAGCGAGGATCCAAGTAAAGTGCAGCTTTGAAAGAAACATTTCCAAACAACGTTTGCTCTCGACTCTCGAGTTGGTTTAGTATAGTAGGGACCAGTGAATTAGTCTTCGAAATTTTCGTTAATTTAAATTTGCATTCGCGGATTATTTTAAACATGTCTCCCAAAACGAGTCTTACTTTTTGCAGTTCTATCGTTGCTTCATGCAAAGGTTTGAATGCTTCTAAGAATCGCGTTATGAAGTCCCATCGTATGTTTTACAACTAGTTGAGTTGTATGTGCACCACATCTACCATTTTGAATTCATGATTTACTATCTAGGTCAATCTCGTCATCTAAAATATAATCAAAAAAGTCATTTCCTTCATTTTCGTCGCTGTTTTCAATATCTTCAAATCCTATTTCTTCATCTTCATATTTTCTATCTAACAAATTGCTGATCATCAAAAGATTGTAATAACTCGCTTTCCTGCGCAATATTTAATTTTTCAATAGATTTTGTTATATTTCTTGCATTGTCTGTTGTAACTGCGTACACATGTGCCAGTGAAAGGTCATATTCATGCAAAACTCTTCTGATGTGCGCACATAAATTTTCAGACGTTTGTTTATCAAAAACCTCTGTCATTGCCAAAGTGTAGACCTTCACCGAGCGTTCTTCAATATACTGGACATTTATGCCAAGTATATGCCGGTTCATTCGAGTGGCCGAATCGATTTTTAACGAAAACATGCGATTTTTAAGCGACTGCGAAATAATATTCCTAGTTATATTTGCCACATCTTTCACAAGCAGGCCCGTAGCCAGGATTTTGTTTCGGGAGGGGCTTAAAAATTATTGCATAAATGTATTAATTCTGATGACTTGAAACAATCACTGGAAACTGAACGTAATTATGAAAAGTTCTTAGTGAAAACAATTCCAAAAATAAGACAATAGACACTAAAAACTCTAATAATATGTTGCCTGTTACAAGAAAGGCTATAGTGCATCGACGAATTAAATTTGATTATTTTTGATTTACAAGTTAGAAATTTCTCTAGTTACAAAAATGAATAGTCAAGAGCTCAAAGTATTAAGGGCTGCTTGAAAATGCTACGCTGCATGCTACGCTGCTTGAAAATGCTACACATTCGATACACCTTTACAATTTGTAGAAGACGCTAAATTGGAATGAGTAGAAAAATATCCAAAAACCCGTCTCATGAAACTTTACACGCATTTGCTAATCAGAAGAACGAAACCAACGTCAAGGTTGTGCCCATGAATAGGAATATATCAGTGTGAAATCAAAGTTTACCGTTGCAAAGAATGTCCGAACAAAGTGAATGTCGAAATTTGCTTCAAATCTTCTGATAAGGCAGGCGATTTGTAGATGCAGAAAATAGGTTCAACTCCTATTTTCATGATCAGGTTTCTTTCTACTATTACTAGCTCTTTGACTTCATCCGAAGTTTGCGTTAACTCGACTTTATGAAATTTTTAATTTAAATGATACTGATCATGTCGTAATCAAAACAATCCTGAAAAAAACACATGTTTTTTTCATTTGACTCTCATAGGTAATGGGTGAAAGACTATCTTCGACAACATTATCAGGCAACTCAGAATAACTATCTTTTTATCTATTTAAGTTGATTCTTTTTAGGTACTTTTTATATCATTGTACTTATGAATTAAAAATATCGTAGACTGATTTTCCTAGATCCCTAAAACTATAGTAAAAGTCAAAATGTAAAGTGAGTGCAAAAACTACTGATTTCACTACAAAGCAAGAATGCCTTAGCTCTATTGACTTTTGACAATCTTGCAAAACCGTTGTAACTTGAGAAGATTACCTAGATTAAGTAAATATTATATTTGAACATTTTGGTTTTATTTATTTATTTGAAGGTTTTATTTCGGAATTCGTGGGGTTTTGGACAATGTCAAATATATATATTTCAATGATTTAATCTACTAATGGAAACTACCCAGAATTTAATCTACTGAGCGAAACTGCTCAGAATCTATTCACAAATCGAAAGAAAATTACTTAGCACTGATTACTCAATGCTTCTAATTTACATAAAATTTGGTAAATATAACATTGATGACACCAATATAACTAGAGACTATAAACATAGATAATAATTTTTTTACGTTTTAACGACATTCAATTAGCTAGAGATTACTGGGTAGGGAAAGTTATGAAACTTAGAGCCATAGTACTCAAGTGAGAGCAAGGATGTGAATGTCGTTAAAACGTAAAAAAGAAAATGTGACTAACATAGTCGAAATAAAAAAGGAAAATAGATAATAATTTCAGCATCACTTGCTTCCGACACATGGAAGAGAACACATCGCACTTGCACCTAATTTGCCGAGGCTTTCTTTTAGAGTTGTCTGGTTTAAATTACAGCAAATTATCCGTTTCCTGTAAAACTTTTGCAAAACTCTTTGCCAATTCATTAAACAAATATGAACACTAATCTGTTTAGTAATAGGTTTGTTTGTGAATAAAAATAATTAGCTCTTGATTTTTTTCAATCATCATCAAGATTGGAAGAGATGTATGATTTCTTGAAGAAAGTTGTAATGTTTGTCTGATTACATGTTTGTTTTATCACTATTTGGGAAAAAGTTTCAATTAAAGTTGTTGCACCTAACGCAACGAAGACGAAATGAGAATATCAGAGCGCAATTCGGAAAAAAACTCGTGTTGAGTGTATAGTAAAGATAGAAGAGTGATCTTGAGTCGATTTAGATTGGTTGATTTTTTCCTCTCTTTGCTCTCTTATTTAAGATTATCTCTCTCATTTTATTCCATGACGAGCAAAAACGGAACGAAAGACTGTCACATACTTAAGACATGAAATCGAAACTGTTATCCCAACTTATTGACTTATAGATTCAATCAGTCCCAACATTTTAGTCCCTCTTCGTGATTGCCTATTATTTTACCACTTTTTGCCCGGTCCACTTTTAAAAGTATTTTTTTTGCACGTTTGTCGAAGATATCACGGATTTACGGATTAACAGTGTATTAGTACGGAACGAATTACTCGTAACAATGAAATGAAGCGTTAATAAAAATGGTATTGCGTTAAAATGACGCGAAATGAAAATTCTATTCTCGGCTCAATCGTTCTCAGATAAATTGAAATACTTTTTGTGTAGCGCAGAGTAGTGTACAGAGAACAGAGTGTACAGTGTGCACTGACCTAATACAGAAATTCAAAATTGTGTGCAATTCAAAAACTTATCATTTAAAAATAACAAACTGGGTCGTGGGTCTTTTATATATTTCCTTATGTAAACAATAAAAATAATATAACGAGTTTATGTGGTTGTCCTACAGATCTCGCGCAAGCGCTTAGCCATTGCACGTGGAAACCTGTTTACGAGGCGAGGAAATATTTTTTTCCTCACCAACTATGTCTTGGGGGGGAGTAGTTCATTTCTATCTCGCTATTGTACATTTCCGTGTCATCATCGTAGTTGCTGCCTTTATGTTCGCGAATATCTTCCTTGCTTTTCGCCCTCAATAATTGCCCTTCCAAATAGATTCCATTTCTCCCAAATGTGACATTAATCTGCGACTAAGCGGTATCCGATCTTGTAGCGGAACATTCATTTTCTCATAGTCCATATACAGAAGGATCTTAATTATAGCATTGTCACACACAACCTTGTTCTTTAAGTTGTGCGAAATGAATGGTTTCGTCTGCACTAATTTGTTGAGCGCTAAATGTCTGCCATGATAGAACTGGATAGAGCCGGTTTCCGAAAGTCTAATCTCTATTTACACCTTCAGGATGCGAATGATCAATAATTTTCTAATCACCGCATTTGGCTGGAGCACCAATTCTTGCTTCTGCTAATCACTAATCTCGACAGATTATTACAGCTACAATTAAAGTAACAGTCTCTTGTATCCTTCAGACAAGGCACACAATATAAAAGTTACTTTTTTGTTGTTCGCTTCGCACTGGCTCGAGCAAAAGCATAAAGCACACTGAATTTCGTGACCATTGCCTTCGGTGGTTAGAAATAGCCTTCTTTAACTTTTTCTCAATAATTTGTTCAAACCAAATAAGCAACAAGTTTTGTTAAAAGTCACCGGTTTTTTAAATTTATTTTTGAAAAATTTCGGGGGGGGCTTTAGCCCCCTAGCCCCCCCTCTGGCTACGTGCCTGTTCACAAGCCTAGAATATGTAGCCTAGGTGTGAATAAAAAACCCATAACTGTCGATTATATTTCTACGTACCTAGATGTATTCGATTCATTTACGGTCATATTGATTGCCCCCGCTAATTGTCCCACTACCTTGTGGAATGCTGCTGAATTGAATAACCTCAAAGGCGTGGAGTGGATCGTCACAAGTTCTATGAGCCCTTCCTTAAATTCATTCTCATCGATTATCACGGAAACTTTGACTCGCTTCTAGTCACGTGTTGCTGCGGCTTCTACGTCAGTTCTGCGTTTTCTATCTTCATCATTAATTCCTTTGAGTTTAATTCCTAGTTGATTGGCAATATTCGGATAGCTTCGAGCTATATGACGATTCAAATTAGATGTATCATCTCTAGATAGCACACCTGTTTTGCACCCTTCCACTATACATTTGAACTTTTTGATTTCTTCACTCCAGCAAAAATATTTTTTCCCTGGATTTGAGGTGTGTTTTCCCATGACTCTATAGTTATAATCATAAATTTGTTAAAGAAATTTAATTGAGAACAAAGGACTTGCTTACATATATATATACTCGTACTGCTTGGATAATTGAGAAATTGAACGCACGAATTTTGAAGAACTGTTAGCCTATGAAGTTTGAAATTTAATTCGGTCTATAAGCGGCGATATCACAAGAATCACAACGACCACGAGGAGCCAAAACCAGGAGTGAAAACCTAAGAGTTAAAACCTACTTGGATTGCTTTGATTTTTTTACTCACGCCCAGAAACGTGCATAACAATGATTGGTCTCCAACGCTACTTTGCAAACAGGCTCCTTGGAGTGAAATGTGTGGTTTAATTGAAACACTGTGTTCAAATGATGTGAAACATATTAAAATTGATGTAACATTACTCTAGTTTGCGGGTCTGGATCACTAATGATCAATCAAAGCAGCTTTGACCACATTGGCCACCTATGACGGTTCATGACGCCCCCGGGGAACCCGCCAAGTTCCTAAGCTGATATCACACCCATTCCCCAACGAATTCTCTACTGATTTTTATAAACTTAATTTCAAATGAAAGATACAGTAATACCATTGACTGCTGCTGAATTTCATTCGGTTCTGACTCTTGCTTCCGGAGTTACAGGGGTATTAGTAAGGACACACTGGAATTTCCCATATAAATCGGTACAATCGTAATACCTCAGAGGCTAAAAGCTATTGAAATGGTCACCAAATTACTTCTAATCGCAGATCTAGATCACTGATTGCCAATCAAACATTCTTTGAATATATTGTCCACTATCAACGATTCCGGAAGTCCGGAATTCCGGGCATATTCCACAATTAAAGTCACATCGGTTCTTCGGTGATGACTGAACCGATTTTCTCAAACCAAGTCTCAAATGGAAGGCAAAATATGCAGATGAGTATTGCATCAGAGCCCCTCCGCCCCCCCCCCCCCCCCCGCCTTGCCCTTACACCTCCCTCCTTCATCACTCCCCTCCCCTTGGACCACCCTCACGCCCGCATTTCCTTCATCCACCCCGTATACCGAAATAAGATGAAGGATTTCTGACGCATCCTCCACTCCCACTCTATTAACCCCCCATTCCCTCCACTTTCAAACCCATTCCACCAACATTTCAAAATATAATCACATGAAGATAATATTGAACTCATGCTGATTAAGCTAATTAAATATTATTCTTTTGCCTTTCGCATATAGAAAGGTTATGTAATTGCTCCAAAAACCGAATTTCTAACCAAGGCCCGGAAGGCCAAGTCTCATATAACATTCGACTCAGTTCGCCGAGATCGCAAAATATCTGTGTGTATGTATGTGTGTATGCATGTGTGTATGTATGTGTGTATGTAGGTATGTGTGTGTATGTGAGGATTTGTTAACAACATGTCCACATCGGTTTCTCGGAGATGGCTGAACCGATTTTTACAAACTAAGATTCAAAGGAAAGGTATAATATTCCCATAGGTTGCTATTGAATTTCATTTTCAACCGACATCTTGTTCCGGATTACGAGTTGAAGAGTATGGTTACAAAACAAAATTTGTTGATTTTTCGACATCGGTTTCTCGGAATTTTCTGAACCGATTTTGACAAACTTGATTTTAAATGAAAGGTCCATCAGCTGCTCTTGGATTTTGTGTGGATCCGAGTTCTGGTTCCTGAATTACAGGGTGATACGTACGATCACGCAGCAAATCCCGATTCTAACGAATTCTGCGATGAATGTAAAAAGGTGAAATTTTTTCCAAAATGTAAACACAACTGTTGAATTTGTAGATCTAGGTCACCAACAGTCATTCAAAGTCTCTTTGGCCACACTGGCCACCATCGACGGATCCGGAAGCATCCAAATTCAGAATAACGGTTATATTGGTTTCTCGAAAATGGCTAGAACGATTTGATCAACTTAGTCTCAAATGAAAGGTGTTGCGTCCCCGGAAACTGATATTAAATTCCATCTCCATCCGACTTCCAGCTCCGGAGTTACGGGTTGTGGAGTGCGATCACATAGAAAACTCCGATGAATGCAAAAAGGTGCTCTTATATATACTTACCAAGTGTAATAAGAATGAAAGACATTTCCATAATGTTATATTGTACGAACCAGCTATTAAATCATAGTTTTGAGAAATGAGAAAGGCACAATTGCACCTCTAGGTGGATTAAAACAGGTTTTTTCCTTTTCGCAATGCACACGCTTACATTACATTTACATTAAATCACGTTCGTTTATGCAAATGGAATTGTGGTACATCGATGTTTTCAAATGTGTGTAGTGCGAGATACATGCGCTGCACATATATTTTTTTAAATAGTTCAAAATTTCGAGTGGGTAATTACCCACTCGGTTATTTTTGAGTGCCCATACTACCTACGCTTTCCGCCGGCCCTGGCTCCACCCACTTCTTGAAACTGCAAGCACAATTGTCGCACAGCCAGTACAAGTTCTTATAAAATCCAGACAACAAGTCCAGAGCAGAATGCAAGTGCGATGAAAACCGATCCACAATTGACACGACATGCAATTTCCTCGATCCCATTAACAGGAGAGTCACAAGTTTAACAAGCAGAATTCATTGCTACTCTCAATCCGCCATTTTAACGTGTGGGAAGCACTTTCCGCTACTCGCCTACAGATGGTGAACTGAGTGCGTTGAGTGTAAAATTTAGTTAATGAATCTGCAGTTATGTAAACAATATTCCGAGACAAACGAAAAATCACTACAAAAAATCTTTGATTTTTCGCTTCAAATACACAAACCAACATAAAACTATGCAGGAGATTGCCACGGTGAACAAATATTTCCGACTTCAACGGTAATAAGTTATTCACGCAAACAAAACACACCGAAAAATCGAAACAGTACAGCACGTCTGCTTACATGATCATCTACCATTGACATGTGACAATTTAGCAGAGAATCACGTGGAAGATTACCTATTGTGGGGACAGTGCACATAATCTATTACCATGCCCCCTGTAAAAACAGCGCCCGTGGAATCTGAAGCGTTCCCTTGAAATACGCTCTAAGCACTCTTTGGACTAATGAGAGCTATTTCAGGGAAGCGTATGCCTCTGACGATCCTTATGTGGGGATATCTTTTCCTAAACCTAAAATCATTAGGCCGCTGATCACTTGGAAAGGTTTAAACAAACAGCTCCTGGTCGTAGAAATTTGAGATCAAACAAGTGCTTCCGGGAACACCAAAAATCGCGAGTGAAAATTTAACCAGAGATTTAATTTAGTGGAAGACTAGGACTTGGGGTTAAGCTAGACACCAGCAACTTTGTGATATTGCGAAATTTCTCCTGGCATCGAGGAGACTTCGGTTCACGTGGTACGAGATTATACGATGATAATTGATATAGCTTATAGACAACAACGTTTTTAAACAGCTATAACTTTTGATTGAGGCGAGATTTGCTCACAAAAACAAGTAAGGCTCATTAATGTGACTATTGCCTTTAATTTGAGTATCAACAGTCACACGGATCAACTCTAGAACTGGAGTTATTGCAATTAGTCTGATTGGATTCCGATGGAGCAGTGCTGCCCGGAAAATGATTTTTTCATATATTTTCGTTATGGTGCAATATTATTGAAAACTAATAAAACTTATCAATTTAGAATGTCGTTGGCTACGTTTTCCACGTAATTGGACTATTGTAATTATTCTAAGAGAATTGTATTGAGTATTACAAGGTAAAAATTTACCAGCTTCAGCACTGCCATGGAAGCAACTATCTTTATGAAAATAGTTATAGGCCTCATACTGCTTTGGAAGCAGATGAAGCGGCTCATCAGATGATAAATAGTCAGATAACTACAAGAAGTGCTCGGATCCTTCCAAAAATCGCTCTTGATACCTCCTTCGACATCATTACCGGTCTCCACCGCAACGGCACTGTCATCCGACACAAACACACTAATGACATAAATTAACGAATTATAAGGCAGCACTCCAAAAAACAACGAATCACCGATTATGATGATGGCTCTTCTTCGCCTTCTCATTTTTATGCATGTAGTGCGCAGCATAACCTTTATGTCCAATCACCATGTGGCATACTTACCACATAAACCCACATTTATTGACCGAGCGATGCATGATGATGACCCGCAGTTACGGCCGGCGGTGGTGGCGGCCACTTTCTGAGCTGCGAAGACCTTCCTTTTTTGTGTTGTTTTGTCCATTTCCAGTAAATCTGCACATTTTTGCTTTGTTCCGAACTGTGTGATGATCGCAGGAGGCGAGAAAAAAATCCACCTTCCAATAATGGCCTGCTACAGTGCCGGAGTCCAAGATCAGGAAAGAGAGAACAAAAAAAAACAAAATAAAAAATAGCAACCAACGAGTGTGTGTGTTTTAAAGGGTGATTACGGCCCATACCGAGCGACACAATGGTGGGCGGATATTAAAATCGGCTTCTTTTGAAAGTACTTTTTCCTCCTTCCCTGCTGACGACTGTGTGACTTGCTTTTCACGGCCCCTCGCGCATCGTCAGTTCCGTAGCATAAAGCTCTCGTTCGCGACCATGCACAACCTGAACGGCACTAAAATTGCCAAGATCAAGATGGCGGCTGCAGCGTTCCTACGTCGAGACAATTGCGAGGATATTTTATTGTTATTACTGTCATTACGTAATTATTCGCAATGGATACGACATCGTTACAAGTCGATTGCTCACGTTTGGAACTATGGAGCCGGTTCTTGCGCGCCGTGCAGGGGGCAATGACAGGGTAGACCGGCTAGCAGGCGTGCTAGTTATTCCCCGAAAAGTCCAAAAACGCTTAATCACCCGAGTGTATGCGAACAGATCGTTAATCAAAGAAAGCCATAAAATCGAGTTCTGAAAAGATTGAAGATCGCGAGTGTTCGATAGGCTTGCAGGGAAAATAGGAGCTGCAGGGATAGCTATGTGTGTGATGGCCTACGAGTGGGTTGATGTTGCACGGAGAAAATTAGAAATGTTTACATGCGGAATTTCTGATTCCTACGATAAACATAAGGATAGGATTCCAGCCAGAAAAAAAACTCTTATTGTCAGTAGGATCATTTGACTGTTTAGTTCCGCAATGTGTTGTATTACCTAAGCTTCACTTAACTCCAATTTGCTTCGAAAACTCTCTCCGTGCAGTGGTCACATTTGCTCAGCATGCCGAGCAAAAAAACGAACCGAGTGTGTAATGACAGTATTTATTACCTCCAGCAGCGGCTACCGGAATGGAAGATAAAGTAAGTAAGCAAGAATCAATTACTAGATTAGTACCCTGTGGCTCTTTCGACGACTCCCGGACGATGACTGGGCTAAGATTAATACGGTACCTCCAGTTGCAGGTTCTGCCGCACCTTCCTCACCTCCACCCATCGGAGCCGGCGAGCAGCCCGGGCGAGCGCAATTCGATCGACACAATTTACTGGTACATCGCACAATCTCACCAAGTAGGCTTTGATAACTATCATTGCACGCGGAGGCCAACTCTGATGGGGTCCTCATTCTTGTGGCGCCGCCAACCAACCCGGTTCGCTGTCAGTAGCCGAGCAATACTCTCCCGTCGCCATCAGGCATCCGATATAAATAAGCAAAAATTATTATTATGGGTTATCCCTTGCGTGTTCGGATCGGATCCGATCGGATCGGATGCGATCGAAACCAATCGGTACGAGAGGACGTGTTCTGCCATATGTAGCTACCACTGTGGAATTATCACTACCGGCCACTGGTATTACTTACAATAACCGGCGGACTCGAAATCATGTTTTACATTTGTTCAACTACTTCTATCACAACTCCACACCAGGTGCGGGTTGGAATGCCCTGTCCCTGTATCGACGATGATCACAAACTAATTACCGCTCTGCTGCCGTTCTACCAAATTCCAATCATTCCCTTCCGAACAACAGCAAACAGGATGCAACCAATCAACGGAAAAGGTCCATCCCCGAAATAAAGCAAATCAAAGGAACGTACGTACGCTCGCGATCATCTGGTTCGGCCAAAAATTGAATTTCCCGAAAAATTCCTCGAAATTATTTTCGCCGTCTCCGCCAGTTCCCGAATTCTGATAAGATTCCATAATCATAATTTTGAAAATTTTAATTTCCAGTTCCTCCATCCGACTGGGAGCAGCACGGAACGGACATTCGAACAATTTTCGATCCACGGCAGTATAGTTAACTACCTGTCATGAATCACCCGGGCGGCCCCGATTGCCGAGATGGTGGAAGTGATCGTTTTCATATCGCTGGTGGCTTCCTCAAACTTCCTCAAATTTGGGAAACTCGGTCTATCTTATACTTATACCCAGGGCTACCAAAGAGCAAAGTGCACGATAGCTAGCAGTCTCTGGATCTAGTGGGCATTTTCTCAAGAACAAAAGAAACGGTGTCTTTATTCTTGCCATTATGAGAGAAGATGACGAAAAAATGATCCCTACGACGCAACATCGCGGTCATTGTCTTTTCTATTAGTGAAAATGGAGCTTGGGCTTACGGAAGTTAAATATATTCACTTTCATTACCTACGCAATTCAGGACTCACGGTAGCCCTACAAGAATAAGCTCAAACACGTAAAAATGCAGGAAAGGAAGATGATAAAATAGAGTTTCGACTACACGAAATATCAACGCATACCAGTCTATAAAAGTACATAGAATTTCGCCATTCTGCTTAGAGCACATCACACCAAGCAAAAATATCGCAGAAAGTGTAAAAAAATTAATTTAAAAAAAAGTCAGCTAATGTGTTTTGACCTGTGATCCAAGACTCAATTAAATTAGCACCATCAGGCGTGTCAAATAAACGAATTATATGAAAAAAATTGGGATGCTTTGAATCCATGGTAAGGCCCACGCCATGGAGTCTCTGGAATACTTTTTATTAGAGTGGTCTAACTGGAGCTGCAGACCTGGATTCTCGGAAGGGCTTCCTATTAGAAACACTTACCACAAATACAAACGAGATGGAAAATGTCACCCATTAAAATACGGCTTCAGATTAGAAACCATCTCAGATTATTTACGATATCCATAACTAGTACACGATTCCGGAACTCTATATACGATTAACTCTGATTCGTCGGTAAAGAAGATCAAATTATAATACAGTGTCTTGTAAATAGAATTGTATCCCTGATTTTAAAACACTGTGAAATTTTTCATAAATATTTGTTCCCCCTTTTGTGTACCAAACTATATTGTTAGTTTTAAGATAAATATTTCCTAAAAAACTATTACTATTGAATTCCTTGTTTTAAATTTTTTTATAAAAATATTTTTTTTGCCCCCTCTCTTGTATATGGAATCTTTTTTCTAGTCTTAGGATAGCTGTAAAATTTTTCTCTTTTATAAAATAAAATATTTCAACATTGTAACCTCTTAGTTTTAAGATATTCAAAATGTAAAAACAAAAGAATTTGGCACCGCCAAGCTAACGCATTTGTGCCTATCAAATAAACGAAATGAATAAAAAAAATTATAAAACAGTAATCGGGAACATCAATGATCTCCAGTATAATAAAATACGTAAAAAAGCAGGGTTTGGAGAGAAAAAATAATGAATACTGATTATTGTGAACCGATTAAAAAAACCCACCCCAGAGATCTTCTCATATTAAAAAGGTTACATTCAAAGTTGGAACTCCAAAAAAAAAAATTAATATTCTGAAAGTACATACTTTTGAAAATATCTGTTCTCGTGTGTTTCAACGGTTCCTCTTTCATAAAAAAAATCGATTCTGTGCAATGGATTTTTCTTTAAAATTTTGAAGGCCTCAAAACTCAATTTTTTGTTCAACATGTTTTTTGGAGGAAAAAAAGTTTTATTGGAAAACCGATCCGTTCAAGTACATCACAATACATTTTGCTTCATTATTCATTTTCGTTTTTGGATAGAGCGAGTAAGGGCGCTATAACCCTTGCTCATTAGCCAGGGCAGGGCTAAATACTTCTGTCCCATCCCAGGAATCTTGCACCAAAGGAGTGACATTAACCCTCTTAGCAAAGTCACTCCCAACGATTTATCAGACCCCCATCAAATTGAAATGGTTGTGTACGGTTGTCCACGTTTCTTCCTTATTCAAGCTTCAAAATAATCCGTTGATTAAATTATTCAATGAATGAATAATTTGATTGCCGTATAATTTTGAATCATCTTAATTTTGTACGCTACACAGTTGGCCTGGCCGCTTTAATGCTTGTGTCATATTCAATATGTGCCATAAACATTAATAATAACAAGAAAAATTGGGGACGAACGTCTGCAATTTTCCAGGATCCCTGCATGTATTGGCTGTGTTTGTGTAGACTAGACTAGACTAGAATATTCATTTTTGTTTTTGGATTTCAATTGAGCAGTTCGGCATACCTCTGAACTCGCTTCGGAGGATGGACCAGAACTCCGACAACATTGAATTTTTTTTTAATTCAACTTGTTTTTCCATCTTTGATAGTGCTACCAACGAACCAACGAACTGTCTGTCGCTTTTTCAAATGAAATTTGCATAAAACACTTCAAAAAAGTTACGAACTTAGCGCACTTTTTCGCCACAACTTTTTATATAACCCCTTAAAATGGGATTCGAACTTGCGACATTTAGATCGTAGAACCGGACATACTAAACAGAACTATTTCAACTATTATGAAAGTGACAATATTTCGTAATCATATCTTATCTTCAAATAGAGAAACCCTATTTCGCTATATATGCAGCAATTTCATTTTAAAGATATGAGATAAATCGTAAACAAATTCGCTAAATGTGATATATTAAGTCGAATCTAACCTTTGAAGTCATTGTGTGTATATCGAAGTTGTGCTTATGATTATCTTGCTAACGACTACAATAAGGCCATTACAAATCTTTTTTAAAAATTATGTCACCCCCCCCTTCAAAATCGCTGAAAAAAATCAGGGGGCAAATAATTTTTTTAACCCTTGTGAAGGCAAGCTAAAATCCTAACATTAAAGGGCAAGCCGGGCCTCTCAGGCCCGTCTAAATTCAAGCTCCTTTTTGTCGTTCTCATATAGAAAGGTTATGCAATCGGTCGAAATTTCGACTTTTTAACCGAGACCCGCAGGGCCAAATCTCTTATACCATTCGACTCAGTTCGTCGAGATCGTAAAATGTCAGTATGTGTGCGTGTATAGATGTATATATGGATGTATGTATGTGGCAAACAATCTCACCGATTTTTCTCTAAGGTGGCTGGACCGATTTGTACAAATTTAGTCTCAAATGAAAGGTGCAGCCTTCCCATCGGTCGCTATTGATTTTTTTATTGATCCGACTTTCGGTTCTGGAGTTACGTGTTGAAGAGTACAATCACACTGCAAATTTCCATAGAAACTGATACCACCATGATATCCAAATGATGCAATATATATTAAAATATGTGCAACATTACTTGGCTTTGCATGTCTAGATCATTAATGACCCACCGAAGGCACTTCGACCACATTGGCCAGCTATGGCGGTTCTTGATGCCCCGGGGGAACTTACCAAGTTCCTAAGATAATGTCATACCTATTCCTCAGCGAATTCTTTACCGATTTTTACAAGCTTGGTTTCAAATAAACCGTACAGCATTTCCATTGGTTGCTGTTGAATTTCTAATTGATCCGACTTCCGGTTCCGGAATTACAGGATGATGAGTACGAACACGCAGCAAATCCCGATTTCAGCGTATAAGGCGATGGATGTAAAAAGGTCATTTTTTTTCCAAAAGGTGAGTACTCGGAAGATCACGTTGACTGTCGATTGGTTCTGAGCTCCATTTCGTTTGAACACGACCAATAAATGTTTCTGGGTTGCTATTAATTTCTTCTGATGCATAACCAGAGTACATATTTAGATTCTTCTTCCCAGTCTGCACAAGATTCATTGTCGGATCATATCATTCGCATCTTCTTCCTCGCTTAGCATATCAGCTTCGGCATCGTCTGCTGTTGAATTTGCTCGAATTTCTTCCATTATTTCAGATTCTTTGAGACGATTGAAAACATGGGCATATCGTTTTATAGCCATTTCAATTTTTTGTTGCTTTTAGATCCTACAATTTGAATAATTACGACAACTATAACACAAAGAATAAACAACAAAAATAGACAATAACGACAGAGTTAGGTTATGTTGTATCCAAATAATTGTCAAGTAGACCACAGTGGGTGACATAAAAGTATTTACCAAAAAAATATGACACACGTCATTATCGTATGCTATTTTTACATTTTTTATAAAAGAAATGTATAGAAATCGCTCAAACTTTCAAGATTTTTTTCTTATCAGAAAAGGTAAAAAGATAAAATCAATCAAAACATGAAAAAAGTTCCTGCTAATACGAAGATGAACTCATCAAAATATTTTTTTCGGATAAATATTAATGTATAAAACCCGTGGTATTCCTAGTAAATGTTGCATGCACACCGGGCCTGCCAGGCCCGGCTTTGCCTTTTTGTGCATGTAAAAAATTCAAACATAGCTGCGCATCACTCCATCGATGAAAATTTCACAATTCTTTATTTTTGTTATAAATTTCAAAGCTACTTATCAAAATTTCCATGCCCAAGCTTATACTGCATACACATTTTTTTGTAACTAAAAAATTGTAACGTGCCGGGCCTCTGGGACCCGGTTGCCTTTTTGAGGGTTAAAATAACCGAAATTCAAAAAATTGTCACGTTTTATAGAGCAACAATAGCTTCCATAGAGTTTTGCTTTTCGTAACTGAAAACTATTATTGTAGTTTTAGAAATTACCATCCCATGATAATTTTTATTTTGACCATTCTCGGGTAAATGTGAATTTTACATGAGATTATCGATCCAGTCCAACATCAAATGAAACGTTTACTGATCGCGCAAGGAAGGACCCATCTGTGTATTATCAAACGAAAATCTCATGGAAAGGGTAATACAGACCGACTTCTGAATCGATTACATTTTAAACGCAACAGTCGATAGAGACATAATCGATCGTTGCATTCGAAAATAATTTCGATAAGGAAACAATCTGAATTCAAATCAGACTCCTGGCGATTTATATGTGGTTCAATATTCAATATACATGAGCTTTACCGAAAAGTTTTTGACAATTAAAGATTTCATATGGGATCGTAGTGTTCATACCGTATTTCCGCAGCCATATGTGCGATTCTTATGAACTTGATCAGATCAAAATCTGCTACCAAACCTTCCATTTAAGGCTAAGCTTGTGAAAATCGAATAAACCGTTTTCCAAGAAGCCGAAGAGACATTAATTCTGAAATATTCCAAGAACCAGAAACATGCGAAATTTTCGAGATAGACGCTGGAATCAAAAGAACTTTGTCTGGCCATCAGCGATCAATAATACTCTAGCAAAGCTAAATATAGATCTTACAGATAATGGTATCATCGGCACTTACCGCAGGGGGAACCGGCAATCCATTATCGATGTCAATTTTTGTAGCCTTGGAGTAACCGGAAAGATGGACTGAAAAGTGTGCGAGGATATATCCACAGCGACCACCAAGCGATCTGGTACAGCATTGATAACAGGACTATGAACTACAGATGAATATGAATATGTGGGAAATATATAAACGAGTGAAGATGGAAAACAGCGATTTTTCACAGGAACGTGTCCGTCGAAGAACTTGAATTTGAGGGTATCCTCTTCAACCTAAATGCGAACGAGTTCACGGCACTACTAACAAGGGCGTGTAATGCGACCATACCAAGGGATGGGAAACCGAGAAACGGTCGCCGGGTGCAATACGACGATTATCGATCTACGTATAAGTTGCCTCCGAGCTTGGAGAAGAAGTCGGAGATCACTTCGGTTTCTCATCTCGCTCAGTTCAGAAGCTAGAAATCGCTCCGCTGCAATAGCAGGGCAAATAATCAAATTTACCCGCGCGACGCTTGGTCTATTTGCAAAGGCAAAAATTGAGAACAAACAATGAGTGACAATGCAAAGCAAAAGTATATCACGATGCGGGCAAACTGTGTTGCTGTTGATTACACGAAATATCCGGTAATACCATCAATTCATGAAGGAGAGCAAATGTTGAAGGTGAACTTGAAGTTCAACGTAGCTTGCGGTACTTTATGCAGTGCAATTCCACCATTTACGTCATGCGGTACTGAATATGTTAAAAAACATTAGTCAAGCAGAATCATTCGCTTCCCAGAACAACATGAAACACGTCATCGAATGTAATGACATTTTATACAGTATCCCAACGTGTATAGATGTTGACAGTATTGAAATAAAGATACATGACCTGGCACCACGTACTAGTTCCTTCGCTATCAAACAAATCCTGTCAAAATACGGAGAGGTGAATAGTGTTAAGGAAGATACTTGGAGGAACTTCTTCCCAAGACTCCACAACGGCGTTCGTGTGGTGAGAATGCGTCCGACAAAACCTATTCCCTCTTACTTGACTTTCACATGCAAATCACCTCATGGTGTTGAATATTCTCAACGAATACTAGTATATACGCACCCAGGACAGATTCCTACTTGTCAATATTGTGATCATCCGCTACACCACGGGAAACCTTGCGCAGAGAATGCTAAAGAAATTCCACCTGATACGACCAAAACCGGTATACAATCATCGTATGTTAAACCACAACCAGTTGGTAAACCAACGACTGCAGACCGGGCATTCACAAACACCAGCTCAACAACGATCGGCTCCAGTACCACTAAACCAACTGCCATTACTAACATCGAAGTAACAACGATTACAGCAAATGTTTCCAAACCAACAACCAACACCACCAATAAGGAATCTAATACCGATGAAGAAGGATTTACAATAACGACCCGTAAGCACAAACAACAAATAAGAACATCCGACGATGAGCAAGATGAATGCAGTACCGATGATGACATGGACGTAAACGAAAACGCGAGAGAAGACGGACCAAATGACCCCCAAGGTACGCTCCACGGCTCGGTTGTGCTAACGCATTGAGCCGTGTCAAATATATTTAAAATTAAAACAGAAGTCAGAAAGCTCAAGGGAAGCGAGCTGCAAGAACCGCTCTCAATAAAGCAGTCAAGCTGTACAAGAAAGCCTTGCCACAAAGCCAACGCGAATTTCCTTAGGAGAGACCTACAAAGTTGGCATAACCAAGATAAAAGGCTCAGCTGCACCACCTGAAAGGTGCCCGGAAAAAATGGAGGTCACCATCGAAAGGTTTTCCCCACAACATGAATCTATTTTCGCCGTACAGTGAGGAGGATGATCACAAAGATGAAGATCGATTTATCAACAAACAGCTTATCGAGATGGCGAAAGCCATAAAAGTGAAGTGATACATGAGAGCCCGGATATGTTCAAAACGATCCGATAATTGGAAGCGACAAAAGCTGATGTTGCTTCCGATGCCGGGACAACATGGAGATCTTTCAGCGTAGTCAATATATCCCTTGGTAATGTTAGAGAGAAGGAGTAATCCTGGACAAACTAACGAAGTACGCGAACCGTGAGAACGGCATCTCATGTAATTCGGCTTTCTTATAGGCAGGTCTATAGTGAAATCCATCCAAACGGTTGTGGGAGCTTTGGAGACAGCAGAGATAACGATATCGTTTTTGCGTGGTGGTTCCCTTAGACGTGAAGAATGCTTCAATAGTACTAGCTGGGAAGCAATCGCCCATTCGCTGTACAGCATGAGTAACTCTGCAGGATATTATAGAGCTACTTTCAGTACCGAACACTGATCTACGAGACAGACAAGGGAGAATCACAACTACAACTGACGTTCCTCGACTCGACGCTGTGGAACGCAGTGTACGATGGAGTATTGAAGCTGAACCTTCCCATGTATAACGATTTTCGGCTTCACGGATGATGTGGTGTTCCAAGTAATCGGACAATCGCTAGAAGAGGAGACACTCGACACGGAGACGATTGCCCATCATAAAACAGAGTTGGTGATGACTAGCAGCCGAAAGACAGCGCAGTCGGAAAATATATCATCGATTTGAACTTTTAAAGTTACGATGATTTTGTTAAGGGGAAGGCTGTGAGAGCAACCACAGCTTTGCTTGAGGCGCCAGTGTACTGGGCACCACGAACCAGCTGGAATCGCCGGACCGAAGCATGTGAGCAGACTAGTTTCACCGTCAGGGACAAGATCGAGTAGGTCGAGTGAAGCACCAGCGGTGAGTCGTCGAGTTTTCAACGAACCGGAAGCAGCGAACCAGAAGGTACGCTCCATTCGGTATCGCCGAACCGTCCTCGCCAAGTACTGGTTGGCCCTTTCAGTAGGATTTATGGACTATGCGAGAAGATTGCGACAAAACTGGGAGCTAAATGACTCACGCAACAGGCATCGGTATCGGGAGAACTTCCGACGAGGAATTGAGATGGCTCGCGAAAACAGGAACTAAATGGTTCACAGAAACGGGAGCCAAATGGCTAACAGAAGTTCACCACTGCGATTAGCCGGATATGTGTTCTGAGCTAAACCGCTCTAATGTATCATGTTGTCTTAAGACTGAATCAGCCTCCCCACGACATAACACTTCGATGCAGTCTCGTGGAACAAAAGGAAGGAAGAGAAGTAAGGACTATTAGTAGCGGTTACGCACAAAAGTGAATCCCACCTAGAAGCTTTTTAACCATACTATAAAACATACAGACATTTTCAGCTATCGACGAACTGAATCTAGTGGTATATGACACTCGACACTCCGGGTGTAGCTTAAAAAGTCGAATTTCAGAGTGATTGCACAGTCTTCCTTATATGAAAAAGGCAAAAAATGAACTGATGATTGCTATACATTTCACAAATCCGTACGACTATCAAATGAATTTATCTGATGTGGCTACCTACTGCGCAACAAGATGGAGAAAAATGCAAAGATTTCGAAGATGTACACGCAACCGAGCCGAATTACTATCATGTACCAAACAAACAAATCTACAAGTCCATAAGTGAAATATTGCAATCCTGTTTCTGTACATTGTTATCAAGCAGGTTCACCTTTGACCGATTTTCATGCCTTGTGTGTACAGTCGGTCCATGTGCCGCCACAACGGAACGAAAACTATTCAAGCAACCAAAAGTTAATACCTTAAAGTACTCTTAAATGTTTACATTAAGTTCTTAGAGAACTTTCAAGCTTTTATTGGGAATTTAAAAATTGCACTGTTGGGAAAATTATTTAAAACGAAAACTATAGCATCCCTTTCCTATGTGAACTTTTGATTGATTCAGTAATGTTTGCTTGAATTTTTCTAGTAAAACAAAAAGCTCAACCCCGCTGTACGAAATCACCCTGCGGAAACGTCCACGAGAAAAATCGAAAGAAAATGCAAAAAGAAAAAAAAAATTGTGTTTATTAAAATAAATATTTATTTTTTGTTTGCCCCCCCCTTCAGAAAAAAATTTGTACTTGGACATAATTTTTAAAAAAGATTTGTAATGGCCTAACTTAATGAAGTTGTTAATCTGACATTGATCGAAGTAAATTACGATCAAATGTGAGCAAATGTGCTACGATTCTGAATTAAATGTCGTCAATAAATTAAATCATGCCCTTAGTAATATGCGATTACAAATCAATTTCTGCAGACTAAATTCGACTCTCGTAACGATTTTGGCTCTTTGTAGACATCATTACCAGTCTTTTTCTACATTTTTATACGATTTGTGGTTCGCTGGGGATCACACTTGAGAGCGTGTTCATAAATTAGTAGGTGTTAAAATGGGGCGTTTTTAAGCTGCGTTGATGATCGCAATGCATGTTCACGTTTGTGACCAGGGTTGGATTATCGCGGAGGGCTCGAGCATTTGTATGTGAACGAGTTTGACAGCGTGGTCCTGTGTGTCATGTGTATGTAACTTCGCGTGTAAACGTGTGCATGTTCTCGTGAACTTTTGATTTTTTGGGCTGGTTACGATTTTGCGTATAAGGCTCTCCACTCTCCTATATCATTAATGTAACCGGCCATGGTGCCCCGAGACTATTAGTGTATATGAGTTTGTATTTTGAGACGAAGGCTGAATGCACAGTCCTAGGTTGTAAGGAGCAAAGGTAGGTACTTCCGGATGTGACCGATTCATGATCGCATGGGAACGGGTGTTTGTATAAGCGCACTTGACACCGCGTTTATAAATTCGTAAGAGCTAGCATATTTCTGGCAACCATGCCAAAGGTAAAACGTAGCCAATAGTCGATATAGCATCAAACAGCAATAAGTGCACACCGTTGGTTTTTGCGTAAGAAGTAGAACCTTTCATTCGTTTATTAAACTTAACTGGATGTCCGTCGTGTGTTATCTTGAATCAAGCATTGCCCATCTGTGAGTTTTCATGAATCATTAAAAGTAGCAGAAACGAGTAATTGGCGCCATTTGCAAGTGGTCTTCTGTGATGGCGATCGTTTGTTACATTTAACTACTTACACTCGGCGACTATTACAACTGTGTTGTGTGGTGTCAATCAACTGTTGTGATGATGTCTGGAGATGAACGTAACACGAAGCGGCTTAGAAGCAATACTGGCAGTACTTCGGTGATGAGGAAGGAGACCGAAGCAGACGGTGCCGTTGGAATTACCTTGGAAATTGCTATGCAGATGTTAACCAAGCGATTCGATGAAACTAACGCAAAAATTGACTCCATGAAAGCTGACTTAAATGCCAAACTAGACGATATAAAACAAGATCTCTAAAAGCAAATCAATACAGTTAAGACTGACGATCTGAAGTCAAACTGTTCATCTGAGTTACAGTCTTTCAAAACAGATATTAAGGCGGTCAAATCCTTGGTTGACTCGACAGTGTCCATCGGCTTGAGAATAGGACGGAATTGATCATTACTGGCATACCATATCTCAACAGTGAAAATCTTCGCAGTCATCTGGAAACCATTGCAAAAGCCATTAGTTTTGATACAGGTAAACTTGTCAACATTGAGTGTAAACGCTTACGCTCTGGCAACTTGGCTGCTGGTGACCGATGTTTTATTCTCCTGCAATTTTCGATGGCTTGCCGCAGAGACGAATTTTATGCGAAATACATGCTGAAACGAGATTTGAACCTCGTACACATCGGGATGGATTTGGATCGTCGAATTTACATCAACGAGAACCTCACTGTGCAAGCTAGAATGATTAAACGGGCCGCACTTCAACTACGCCGGGAGAGAAAATTGGCTGCTGTATCAACGAAACTTGGTATCGTGTATGTGAAGAAAGTACCTGAAGGGCCATCATTGGCCATTTTATCAGTTGATCAACTTGAACAAATCTGAATTGTATATGTGCACTTTATGTTTGTGCGAAAATGTTTACATCAATGTATTGGAAATGGATAGTTCATGTGAAAATGTACCTAGTAGTTTAGATAAGCAGCTCAAAAATGTCCATTGCTTCTCCTTCAAAACGTAATGCCTGATCCTGTAAACAACACACTTCCGCATCTCACAATCTCGAGAGCAGTGATGGAGTCAGCTTTGAAATTCAACAAGCTGAATATTTGTCACGCAAATGTACAAAGCCTTTGTGCCCGCCAGTTCACAAAATTCGATGAGATCAAACACATGTTAGAGGCATCGAAAGTAACAGTTGCATGCTTTACTGAATCGTGGTTGAATGAGTCTATTCCTGATCAAGCTGTGACAATTCTTGGCTACAGTATGTTACGAAATGACCGTTTGTGCAGAAGAGGTGGAGGAATAGTGTTATACATCAAGGAAGGAATTCAGAATAAACAATGTCGTTAAAACGTAAAAAAGAATAAACAAGTGTATGCTTCTGTCGTATCCATGAGCTCCAGCTCCTTCACTGAGTGCATTGCTGTTGAAGTGAAAGTAGATGATATCAATATCCTATTGATTGCGGTGTACAATCCACCGGGCTCTGATCCTTCCCCTTTGTTGTTGACTAGACAACTCACTAATCTGCTATCTTCGTACGAGCATATCGTCATTGTTGGTGATTTGAATACGGATTGGAAGCACAATGGAATAAGGCGTGATAATTTGAATGCAGTTTTTGAGACTTTTTCTATGCAGGTCATCGGGTCAGAACCCACCTTTTTCCACGACGATGAGTGTTCGATGCTTGATCTGTTTGTGACAAATCAGCCTGATCGTGTGCTTGTTTTCAACCAAGTTAGTGCCCCAGGATTATCCAGACATGATCTGCTACACTGAAGTCTTTTTTATGCGGATTTTTTTTATGCGACTTTTTTTATGCGGATTTTCAAAATTATGCAGTTTTTTAAGCGAATTTTCAAAGTTATGCGATTCTTTTTATGCAGCTTCTTTTTAATTTCTAGGGTATCACCTGAAGCGACTTTTATCGAAAAATAGATCCTCGTGAATGCACATGCTTAAACAAAAGACATGAAATGTTCATATTTTTATTTTAGGTTATAAATTACTAGTCTTTGGGTTAAGGATATGAGAAGCATTCTTGATGCAGTGAAAATAAAAACAGAAAATGACTAAATACCTTTTTACCTTTCTCATAGTAAAACTTATGCAATCGGTAGGAGGCCCGCAGAGCCGAATCTCTTATAGCATTCGACTCAGTTCGGCGAGATCGGAAAAAAGTCTCTGAGCGTGTATTTTTTTACTTGGTGATAAAACTTTTACGCCGACCCGGCACACGTTCAGCACCATACTACCGATTTCGTCCATCGTGTGCCAGAGTCAGGGACTCTGAACAGAGAAGATAACTCTGAACCCTATTCCTCTAAACTCCACCAAAAAGTCCGACATTTGCCTGATCCCCCGAATTCCATTTAACATGACTACTTCGGGGGGAGGCGTGCTAATGCACTTCACTTGATTCCAGGTCTAGCTGGTTGTGCTAGATTTCGCTTGTCTCATAACCGCCATATCAGTCCTGCACGGCATTATATCCTACATGCCCTCCTCCCTACGTTGACCAGTTGGATGCCGTAGTCGATCCGGCGATTCCGGTTGGGGGGTGGCTTCCGGTTCACTGGTGCCCCGACGAACCTGGTGGTTTGTCGTGTTCGGTGCTACTCGGCGTAGTCCCTGACGGTGGAGCTGGCCTACCTCGGCGGAGAGTTCCCCGACGAAAGAATGTCTCACGCTACCGTTGACGGACGCGTTATTCTTCTTTAGATGCAGTCCGGCAGAATGCCGAGGTCAGTCCAGCGATTCCCGGTGGAGGATTGCGTCCGGTTCACTGGTGCCCCGATGATTCAAGCCGGCGATTCACTACGGACTACTCGGAATAGTCCCCGACGGCGGATCTTTCCTACTCCGACGAAGAGTTCCCCGGCAGTGGAAGATCTTCCAAAACCGATACTACCCGGGCAGATGCCGAGGTCGGTCCTATGATTCTGGGTGGAAGGTGACTTCCAGGTGACAGGCGTCCCGATGAGCATCTGCCGGAGCTACTTCCCGATCTATTCGAACTAGTCCCCGGCGGTGGGCCTAGTCTACTCCGACGGAGAAATTTCCCGACGTTGAAATTTCTCTCGAAATCGTTATCTCGATGCTGGTCGGTTAGGTGCCGAGGTCAGTCTTGCGATTCCAGGGAGTCACGGTTCCGATAGCATAAGTCATTAAGTGACTTTACGCTTGTCTGGACATGTCGCAGACTCAGGTGATACGCATTTAATGCCAAAAGATCCTGACTCTTGCGTTGCAGAAGAAAAAGAGTTAAGTAGCCATGAAACTCTAAGCTTGCTCATGATACCCTACTCCACGCTTTTCTCTAAACTTTCTTACTTCAAATCCTTGCTCTTCCTTGAGTACTATGGCTCTTAATAATGAATATTTCACACCTTATGTGTTTTTTATGCGGATTTTCAAAGTTATGCGGTTTTTTTTTATGCGGATTTTTTTTATGCGGTACGTATCCCCCGCATAAAAAAAACTTCAGTGTATTTGCTTCGCTCGATTTTAACTTTCGTCGACTACAACAACCAAGAACTTATCGCGACTATTCAAACTTCGATGCTGAGGCACTGCGTACAGGAATTGAACAAATCCCCTGGGAGCAATTTTGCTCTCTAACTGAAACGGATCATATGGTGGAGTTTTTCAATAGAAAAGTTAGAGATATCCACGATTCTTTTATACCATTGCGAGTTGTCAAACAGCGCAGGTATCACAATGCATGGTTTAACGAAGAAATTCGTAGTAAAATTGTAGAAAGGGACATGGCATACGGAGATTGGAAAAATGCTAGGGATGTTAGTCAAAAGAAATATTTGAAGCTGATTTACAAGTCGCTACGAAATCGTGTTACTACTCTCATTCGACGAGCAAAATCGGATTACTGCAATGGGCGCTTCGACTTCACAAGTTCTACAAGTTTGGTTTGGAAACAGTTAAAAACATTTGGCCTCGGGAAGCTCAATCGTGAAAACGAGTGTGACTTTGACCCAGACCTTGTGAATAACACGTTTGCATCACATTTTGCTCAAACAAGTGATAGTGGTACTCTGAGTGATGTGCAGCAAGTCGGTCATTCAAACAATTTTTCGTTTCGTGAAGTTCAGCAATACGAAGTTGTTAATGCAATGTTTGAAATTACATCAAATTATGTAGGGTCGGATCAACTACCATGGAGGTTCCTGAAAGTAATCACTCCGCTTATCATCAACCATATCACATGGGTTTTTAATAGAATTATTTTGTCGTCGTCTTTCCCATGCATCTGGAAAAGGGCGAAGGTTATACCGTTGCGGAAAAAAAGACATTTAACGTCGCTGGACAACCTAAGGCCAATAAGCCTTCTATGTGGTCTGTCAAAAGTAATGGAGTAATTATTGAAATCCCAAATTGTTGATCATCTCAATCGCAACAACTTGCTCACGGACAAACAAGCTGGTTTTCGGCAAGGACAAAGTGTGAAAACTGCTTTACTCAGAGTTTACGATGACATTGCGATCGCTGTGGACAGTAAGAACAGAGCACTTCTCTTGCTGTTGGATTTCTCAAAAGCTTTTGATACAATTTCGCATCAACGGTTATTACATAAGCTTCGCCTGCGTTTTAGATTCAATCTACATGCCGTTGAATTGATACGATCGTATTTAGCTGGAAGAATGCAATTTGTAGCGTGCAGAGGTATGATTTCAACAAATGTACCAGTTACCTCAGGCGTCCCGCAAGGCTCTGTTCTTGAGCCGATTCTTTTCTCGATGTACATTGATGACCTTTCTGATGTTTTAAAGAACTGCCGTATCCAGATGTTTGCGGATGATGTCCAACTGATCTGCATTCAACCGAGAATGACGCTAGCGGAACTTTTCGCACTATTGATGGAAGATTTGCATGCTGTAGTGCGATGGGCCAAGGAAAACTCGCTACATCTCAACATTTCGAAGACTAAAATTGTTTCGTTTGGAGCAAATCGCCGAGACACTTCATCACTACCTGAAATCATTATCGAGCAAAGTCGCATCGAGGTCACTGATCATGCTAGCAATCTTGGACTCTTTTTTTCAGATGAATCTTGGATGGGATAAAACTATTGTGGTACAGTGTGGAAAGGTGTATGTTTGTCTGCGTACTCTAAGATCAACAACTTTTGGTTTTCCCGAGCATATCAAATTGAATCTCTTCAAAACCCTTGTTCTACCGCATTTTATTTTCGGAGATGTAATTCATATGAACATGAGCGTAGCAATAATGTCTAAGCTGGAGGTCGCTCTCAACGATTGCGCACGTTATGTGTATAGCATAAATCGACGCACATCCGTTCGTCATTTGCAGAAAAATCTTCTTGGATGCCCCTTTGCCAATTTCTACCAGATGAGATCGTGTCTATTGATGCATAAAATCGTTCATCATAGATCGCCAAACTACCTCTTCGCAAAACTTACCTCTTTTCAAAGCAACAGAACGGGGAATTTAGTAGTCCCTACACACAATACAGCGAATTATGGAAGGACATTTTTCGTGCGGGGTGTGGTGTTTTGGAACTCGTTGCCACCTGATTTGAAACGTACATTTTCGGCAGCAATATTCAAAAAAGGCTGCTTAGTATATTTTAATAGATAAGATTTGACAAACTAGTTCATAAGTTGTGTTAATGTTCCATTGAGTTTTCGTTAATGACAAATTTAAAAGGCGGTAGCCTTACGTCATGTATATGTTTTGGATAAATAAATAAATAAATAAATAAATAAATATTGACTTGATCACTGGAGCATTTTGGGTGTATGCGAGATCACGGATGATCTCGCGTTTGGCATAAATACAATAATGGAGGTTACGCATAAAGAACGATTGGCATATTGTACGCTGAACATAATGGCATAATTCACAAAAATATTAAAGAAATGGCGAAGTGTTTTTATTTTCTAGATATTTCAACCCTACGTTTGTCCTTCGGGCTAGAAAAAATTGCGCTTTGCCATATCGTACCTTCGTATTAACGAGAGACTGCAATATGAAAATACCATGCGCTATATTTATCCCTCACAGGGGATAAATATGCACGCATTCTTCATTTAAGTGAACAGTTTTTTTCTCAAGCACATTTCAAGCATATTGGATATATTTTTAATACAATTGTATCACAATATTTTAAAAAAAATAAAGCAAAACGAATTAAAAAAACATTATGTTTTAGAACTATGGAAACTTGCAGTGTTATGGGCACGATACTTTTTTTGTTTCGGCAACTCGTCACAGTACACGAAAAAACTCTTCCTCATAACACACAGCTTCCATAGTTCTATCTTTGACGACCTCAAGAAAACAATCAATGAACTGAATAATGTGGGAGAAAATCGATGTGATAGCAGCAATATTCGCATATTCATCGAATCAATAACAAAATGAACCATTCTTTCGTTCATGAGCTGTTCTTCATGGCATATATTTTCTTCTTAAACAATTGCACCATGCATGTATGTAAGATTAGTTCAAGTTAATATGTGGTATTCATACCTTGAAACAAATAAGATTGATTTTAAACAATGGTGTTGAGCCTATTTCGGTCATGTGCCATTTACCGGCTGTACGTCAAGAAATTAACGCAAACTGAGTTTCTGCCTGCCAAACATTCGGTCTGCTTCTTTTATTTGATCAAAGACTTCTTCAAGTATATACAGCAAAATAAAATGTGGTTGGAGTTTGATCAGTTGCCAGATTAATTCTACAACATCAAAAAAAGTTCAAACATTCACGCTTTTACCACCCAGAGCCATCACCGCCAAAAGTAAGTCCCATGAAGTTATACTTCAATATGATAATTTATGTCTAGTGTTATTTATGCCTAACGTTCATTATGTCTATCATACGTATGCCAAACGTCGGTATGTCAAATGTCCGTATGTCTAACATATGTATCCCGGAGAGAGCACACCCATATCCAACAGATGGAAAAAAACAACATTGTTCGCCGCATTTAAAATGGTTTTCATGGTACACTTGAAAAAGTCTTCAAGACTAGCTTCGAAAAACCGAACAAAAAACCAATTATTCTACTAAGCTATATCGAGACAGCCATAAGCCTCTCTTAAAATGTTAGGCTCATACTTAAGAAGGTTCTCAAAAGTATTTTTTAAAGTTCCCTTATTTTTTTTATTTTATCGGTACCTTCCAATAATGGTGTTCAAAACCTACTTAGAACTATAATAAAACTGCCCCGAGCATTGATAATTTTATGCGTTGGCTACGATCCTACATCGCGGTTATTGAGTTGAAATTTTCTGAGCGTAATATTTTCTGATGGTGAAAATGGAGCTCAGGCTTCCAAAAATCGTGCATGTTCATGTGTAACTGTTATGTGTCGAACAAAAACACCTTTAACAGGCCAATGTGGGTACCCGGGTACCCACAAACTGAAATGCTCATAACTATGGCTTCCTTTATCCGATTTGGACACTTTAGATTTTTTGGATTCAGAAACTCGTCCACTTTTTGATTTGTAAAAATTAACCGGATGAATGGATCTGGTGCTTGGAAATTCGGATTTTCCGGGGTAATGTTCCTGTACTAGGGTATGATTTGTAAATTTTAATAATTTCTTAGAAATTTTAATAATTTCCTAGCAATAAAACTCTTCAAATTGTCTCGGAAGTCAGTTATTTATTGTTGCGGGACCCTATGGCAATTTAAAAAATGCAATTGGAATGGAATGGCCACTCCGGAATGTCCGTTCCGTTGTCAAATCACCAAATAGTTCCAAAACCACAAGATACAGTCTACTGATGCACTTCCAAGAATTTTGATACCCATATTGCTAGTATTCCATTGAAGTTCACAAATAGTATCCCAGTACTGGAACCTGCTTCCGGAAATCCGGATTCCCGGGAACCAAATGAAGTAACCCGATTCATTTTTACCAAGTCCAAAAGCGGATGAGTTCTTGAATCCAAAATCCATTAGTTATTGGCATTTCAGTTTTGTGGTTACCCGGGTACCCACGTCGGCATGTTACGTAGTAAAAACATTCAGGAACCCCTCCTTCCCTTACTATATCAACAATATTATTAACCCAAAAGCTTGACTTAGTAAAGTTCTAAGATGTCACAAAGTTTCCAGCTATGGATAAAACATAGGAATTTCATTAATTGAAACCTAAATAAGTACCCGGGTACCGCGTCGGATACATAACGGTTAACACCAATGCATTTCAACTACTGCAGGTTAACCCAAGCGGAAAGATTCGCTTGGCACAATAACTCGAGCATTGTGGTTGGAAATGATAGTTACAATTTGAATTCACGTGTACATGGAAGATATCGAAATCGAGGTACGACCACATAAATAAAAACTGTATGGAATGTTGTCATTCTGCTTGTAGCGTATTACACTAAGCAAACAATATTTCAGAAAGTACAATTAAACGAATTTTAGGGAAGTGCCTTGGGTAAGCAAGAATTCATTTCCACAGCGATTACATTGTTGTTGGGGTACAACAACGTCTCAGTCCAAGCAAAACTTTGCCTGAGAGTCACCATTGCAGAGAACGACAATCTTTACTGTAACTTGAGATATAAGAAAGGAAGTGTTGATGTGGTGCTTACTTAACGGAAGGCCCCGACTCATTGACACTAGTATAAGTACCACGAATTGGGTAGTAGATAGGTAGTCAGAATTCACTTCAAGCAAGTGTTGCGCCTGAGAAAATAATTTTGTGTTGAAGAAGTTTGGTATTTAATTTTGTGTGAATAGTTTACTCTTAAAATGAAAAATACGCTTTTGAAATAACCGCTACGGTGCAATGCTGATCGTAGTAGCAACGCCCCATAAACCGTGGGAATATTTGAATAATTCCGGCAATTTTCAACTAATTTGGTGATCAAAATGTCGTTGAACGCGAAATTAAATATTAAATTATATATTAAATTAAATTAAATATTGTTTTTTGCCTTTCTCATATAGAAAGGTTATGCAATCACTCTGAAAAACGTCAACCTAATCCCGGCCCGGAGGGCCGGGTGTCATATCCCATTCGACTCAGTTCGTCGAGATCGGAAAAAGTCTGTATGTGTGTGTGTATGTATGTATGTGTGTGTATGTGTGTGTGTATGTGTGTGTATGTGTGTGTGTGTATGTATGTGCGTATGTGTCAAATAATGTCACTCATTTTTCTCAGAGATGGCTGGACCGATTTGCCCAAACTTAGTCTCAAATGAAAGGTGCAACCTTCCCATCGGCTGCTATTGAATTTTGGATCGATCGGAATTCTGGTTCCGGAATTACGGGTTTCAGAGTACGGCCACACAGAAATTTCTCATATAAACTATAGGAAAAATTAAAAATAGAATTTTTATTTTTGATGCTAAATGTGTTCAAGGTGCATGAAACGTCGAGATTTGATGCAAACTCGAAAAAAAAATTTGACTACGATTCACTTTTTTTGGATTTTGGCACATTTTTGCCTTTCTCATATAGAAAGGTTATGCAATCACACTGAAAAACGTCAACCTAATCCCGGCCCAAATTTTTTTTTCGACTCGTTTAGGGTTTCTGGATTTTAACAGAGGCGTAGTTGATGGTTTACGGAGAGGGGTTACACCCCCCCCCCCCTCTACTGTTCGCGCCCCTCCTTTAAAAATCTCCTTAAATCACCCCTCAGACCACCACCCCATCCAGCCCTCATACCCCTCCCTTTCAACCCCGTCATCTTTAAACCACCACTGTATCACAAAGCATAATAATTTAAGCTGGGGAGTCGTTCGTTCATGGGACTTTCGCCCTCTTCACATACCCAGCCCCGCATGACAAAATGAGTTAGCAAGCAGATAACATTGATCTAATGCTGATTAGGCTAATGGAGTATATTTTTTTGTTTCAAGTGTTTCACCGTCGACACGTAGCTCATCAAGTTCGTGGCTGGCATGCCATTGTGTATAAGTGCAAAGTGTACTAAGAATGTAATGGACATTTCCACAATTATGTTGAACATAAAAAGCCTCCGTGCCATAGTTTAGAGAAATGAGAAAGGCACAATTGCACCGCTAGGTGGATTAAAACAGGTTTTTCGTTTTGAAACCACTCAACCAATCAACTTCGGGTTTTGTCCGGCTAAAAGAAGACAACATTCTCGGGCGCTATAACCTACAAAATCTCAATATTTTGATCATTAACAATTTTTACGGTCGTGGAAAAGTGGAACAATCATGCGAAAAAACGATACTTTATTTTCAAGTGGCCGCCATTTTGTTTCTATATCGAATTTTTCCGTGTTTTTAGATCGAGGCGCCTTTGCGGAATGTAATCTGAAAGATCGTTTTGGTTTGCTGCTTGTAGACGACGAATTGCGACCGGAATCGTGGCCGCAGATGAGGTCGGTTTCCAAAACACCTTTTGCTGGAGCGGACGCCATTTTTGACACTTTTCACTCGAAAATTTGTATTTTATAGATGAAACCTTAATAAACATTTTGCAGAATAACGCACATGTCTAAGTCATTTCACTTTTTCAAAAAAAAAATCTAACATTAAGTACTGTTTTGTACAATTATATAAGAGGACCCCCTTAGAAGATCTACAATCGGCTGAAAAATGACAGCGTAGTTAATTTTTTAGTGCCGAGAGTCCAAGAAATCGGGTTTTTGCTGTAAATCAAGATTTTGAGGATGTACACCAATTTTCAAACAATGTCACTTGTAAAGCTCAAAATTACTATAGCACAGCGCAATTACACACACTACTGCTTCTCCCGCTGTGGCGCTGGCAGCGTAGGCTGCGGATTGATGCAACCTGTCTTTTTGCCAATTTGCTGTCAATTAGACGACGTATCAAGTAGAAGTGGATCGATGCAAAGTGTTAATATTAGACAAATTTTCCACCGTAACTCCACTAGCTGAGGTGTATATTGCAGCCGCAGTAGATCTATCGGTGGTCTTGATTTGTTCCTCTTCTACCACTAAACATACGAGTTATTGCAAGCGAAAAAAAAAACTCAAGTCAAACGAAACAACGTGTTTGTGCTCGAGCACCGCCTACTCAGTTTCCACAAACTCGAAAGTGCTATTTCGTACCAAAACAACTGCTCTCGAATAATGCACGCTGAAGTTATTCAGCAAGAGCAGGAGGAGGGGAAGCAGCAACAACAGCCAGAGCAGAGCGGGATGAGTTAAATCCCACAGTAAATAGCGGCAGCGAAGTTGCCTGGTGGAGGAGCTCCACAAGTTTGTGGACACGAGAAACAATGCCCATAACGACATTAATACGAGGGTTTACAATGTCCGAAAACCGCTAGTGTCTGTTGTGAAGAAGTACGGAACGGCAACACTGAGGGCTGAGGTAACTGAGCGCGCACTGGCGTCGATAGAGATTACCATTTTCTTTGCTCCTCTGAAGTATGGAAAAGACATGTCTACAAAGAGGGCAAGCATATCGTCAGTAGATGGAAGACCAGGCGTGTCCAAGAAGTAGACGTGCTCTCACTGCCCAAAGGAAGGACATCACGCAACAGGGAGAAAGCTGGGGTAGGTTGTAGGTCGGAAGTAGAAACAAAGAAAACAGCAAAAGCTGAAGGAGACGAGAAAATTGTAGCAAAAGAAAATTGAAGCAAAAGAACTATGCAGCGCTCCTCAAGAAGGTCAGAGAGCTTCATAGCTGAAGAGTTTGGGTAAAAACGGGTTGAGAACCAGGTGAGATGCTCTTCGAATTGAAGGAGGATCCAACGACTAACAACTCGACTATGCAGGAGATTATTACCGAATCACTGGGTTCTGAGGCAGAAGATAAATCTTTATGCCTGAACACGGTGGTTGTGTGCAAGAACTTGGATGAGATATCGACGGCAGACGAGCTGAGAGGTGTCCTGAAGCAGTAGTGTAACCTGGGCGAGGTGCATATGACGATCCGGTTACGGAAGGGTGTCGTCTACCGGTAACCGCTGCTGACAAGGCTTTGAACGTAGGTAAAGTTACGGTTAGAAGGTCGAAATGCCCATTGAGAGCCGCCCTTCGATGGATTATTCGAGCGGAGAAATGCTTCAAGTGTTTGGGCCTTGGACATTTGGCAGGGCGCAGCAAAACTTGCGAAAAACTGCACGTCGAAACCGAAGTGCATGATTTGCACTCCAGCGGACGGAAATCACCATCAAACGGGCTTCAAATGTCTTGTCTACAAGAGGGCGATTGTAGGCCAACGGTAATGGAAATAGTTCGGATAAATCTGAATCATTGTGACATCGCAAAGCAACTGTTGTGGCATATTACGACAGAAACTATGTGTGACGTCGCTCTGATTGCAGAGCTATCCCACTTGATAACGGTAACTGGGTAGCGGATAGAACGGAAACTGCTGAGATACAAGATATGGGCCGATACCCCATCCAAGAAGTGGTAGAACGTTCATCAACTAAAATCGACGGCGTCTTCGAGTGCAGCTGTTACGCTCCTGCAAGGTGGACAGTAAAGTAGTTCAACTTAATGCTGGAGTAGTTAACCGAGCAGTTGAACGGTCGGAAGTCGGTAGTCATTGGTGGTGACTTCAAGGCTTGGGCTGTGGAGTGGGGCAGTAGAGTAACCAACACAAGAAAGTGTATCCTGCAGGAAGCTCAAGAGGTACGATTGTGCAATGAAGGTTCTGTTAGCATATTTCAGAGAGACGCGAGGGAGTCTGTCAACGACGTCACATTCTGTAGTCTTTCACTGACTGCGAACATGGATTGGAGAGTATGCGAAACGTATACGCATAGCGACCACCAGGCAATTTGTTAGCATATCGGTCAACGGAACCCTGCTGCAGCACGGAGGATGATGACCGGCGAGCGAAAGTTGAAGACCTTTTTGTTGAGGCACTTCGGCCGAACGACGGGAACGAGAATCCGGCTGATCTAACAAGAAGGATTGTGACGTCTTGTGACACCACAAGGCCGCGAAAACTAGAACCACGCAATAGATGTCATCCAGCTTACTGGTGGAACGACACGCTCAGTGCGTTTAAGAGCTGATTGCCACGGTGCAAGAAGGCGGACTTAGAGAGAAGCATCGGAGCTTGATAGAGAGTAGCGCCAGGCAGCGTTTCGGGCCGCTTTAAAACCGGAGATCAACATCAAGACGGATTGCCACAAGGAGCTGTGCCGACGACAGGGATGACGCGTACCGAACCGAGTCGTGAAAGCGTAGATGAATGATCCGTCGATGGCAGTTGAAATATGCCCTGGTAAACTGAAGATAACCGTTGAAGGTCTCTTACCGAGGCACGATGCAACAAACACGGATAATCGACTAACGATGAGTTCGCAGAAGCCCCTAGTTCGGATGGAATACCAAACGTGGTGCTGATGGCTACGATCCTGGCATATCCGGACATGTTCAGGATGGTGCTGCAAAAGTCTCCAGATGAAGGCAACTTCCCCGAAAATTGGAAATTATAGAAGCTGGTGTTTCTGTCAAAGCCAAGGAAGCCTCCGGGCGATCCGGCTTCGTAAAGGTTGTCCCACATCCAATTGCATCATGGAAAAAAACGCTGTGGATAATAACCCATTGGGTATTCTTTCTTGAAAAAATGTGTACAAGTAGTTTAGAGGGTATTATTTACACTGTTTTTTTTATCGCTGTCAGTTTTTCGAAAATGGAAAAAAATAGAATTACCCGAAAAGCAACGTCACGAATTGATTTTGCACAAGCACCTGTAAAATCCTCCCATCGGAACATCGGAAAATAAGTCGGAATCGTGCAGTCAACGGTGAGTCGTGTGATTGAACGCTACTACCAAACTCTGAGTATCGAATGGAAGGAGAAATGTGGTCAGAATGAATGTTCTATTAGTGATCAAAATCATAAGCTTGTAGTGAAAGCCTTAAAGCGGAATCCCAATGCATCAGTCAGAAATGTAGCCGAAAAAGTTGAATCTGCCCAAGTCTTTCGTTCAGAAAGTAGCACTAGTTTGATGTTCCAAAGAAAGTTAGGAAGCAGAATCTTTCAAAGTTTGCCAATACATGATTTGGCAAGCGATCTGCTCACGTAGCAAATGGAGTGCGCCATTCGTGACTACCGGGACTGTACGCGGGGAGATCTACCTCAAGGAGTGTCTACAGAAGCGTCTGCTTCCTTTGGAGAAGCAACACGAAAGTCCTACGATCTTCTGGCCGGATCTAGCTGCGTGCCATTATTTAAATGTTGTCATGGAGTGGTACGAAGCCAACGGAGTCACCTTCGTACCCAAAGACATGAGCCCCTTCAGCGCACTGGAACTAAGGACCATCGAAAAATTCTGGACCATAATGAAGCAGACACTAAGGAAGCATCCCAAGGAGGTCAAATCTGAGGAAGACATGAAGAAAAAGTGGGAAGCTGCAGCCAGATGTTGTACAGAATCTAATGAGTGAATTTAAGCAAAAGGTGCGAGCGTACGGCTATGGTATTGAAGTGGATAAATATGCCAAAAGCTTACTAATGGGTTATATTTTATTGTCTGGAAGTTCGAAAAAGATCGGTTCACTATGTAATTTTCGACAGCGGTTTTTGATGAAATTCGATGTGGGATACCCTTTAGTGCTCGTTGATGTTTTGAAAAACAGTGGAAAACATAACTCGAAATAACCATTCATGCAGAAAAATATCTAGGGAATTCAATATACAGTGTAGTTTTGCTCTTTTTACTCCTATATTTTTAAATTATTCGGTTTTGAGCAAAGCTTCAAGCCAACCTTTTCTGAAACTATTCCAATTTCAAAAGTATTTGAGGACTGAATTGAAACTCGAAAAGTTAGAAAATGTAGAAAGAAGGACTAGTGCGAAACCGGTAACCATTTATTTCGGACAAACTCGCGGAATTTATAACTAAAATACCCCAAACTCTATTCTGCTCAACGTTGCGCCAAGTATCTCCAAACTAACAGCCAGCATCATCAGCAGACAAACGTATGACTAGATAAACATATACATAATCGAAAATCGTAGCGCAAAAAGCAAACAAGAACATTCGGCTGGACTACAACGGTGATAGCATAGGCGTATGACGAATTTCGCGCCAACTCGAACACTTGATTGCAGCACCCTCTCAGATTTTAATGAAACTTTCTGTACATGAGAACTTTGTCACACAAAGCCACTTTGTTCTTTCAAAAATGATCTAGACTGTCTTTTGAAAAGGGTCAAACTTTATTTACCATTTTTTTGAAATGGCTATAGTCTAAAAATGACAAAAAAATGTTGTAGGAGTGATTTTTACAAAATTAGCTATATTTTGTAATAAAAATATTGCAAAAATTCTCTATCGACTTCTACACTGAAAAAAATCGGTTTTAAAAATTTAAAGTAGATTTAAAAAAAAACCATCTTTGATTCGGATGTAATTTTGTTCCAAAATAGGTAATTATGTTCCTTACTTACCGTCAAAAATTCAAGTTGGGCACTTTCAAGAAAAACAAGTTTTTTGAAAAAAACTTTTCCTTGTCCAACTTGAATTTTTTTTCCAGTGTATTTTTATCGAAAACTGAACCAATGAAAGTTGTAACCATCTCAAAATCCAATTTCCCAGCTGCTAGTTGCCTGATATATGCAAAAGGTATCAGTAACAAATTTGGTAAATATTCATAACAAACTTGAATAACGACTGGAAGACTGCAGTTCAGTTATTCATCTCAAAAATGAGAAATTTTATGAAACAATTGACCAACTTTTCTAAAATTTATGTTTTGTCCAATGGAGCAGCAGCACAATACGAAAATAAGAAAAACTTCGCAAGCTTGTGTAGATCCCAGTCAAAGAATGAATGAAGCGCAGAATGGCATTTTTTGCAACATCCCATGGGAAAGGATCCTGTGATGCCATTGCACAGTGGTCCAGATCGCTAATTTAGGAGGAATTTTTACTTTCTGACAAACCTGTATAATTTAGCCGTATCATGTCTTAGGATGAATTTGTGTACTTTAGAAGATGCTTCTTTTTATTGGAATAGTTATTAGGGTGGTTCTAATTTATCTAAAATACGAAAATAAACTTTTTACTGATGAAAGATAGAGCTCCACAGTCTTCCACAAAGTTGTAAAGTAACTTATTTTGAATAAATTTGTTGAACATATTAAAGCTCTATCTCTTTTAGTTTTTGTTATACAAGAAATTTAAAAAAAAAGATTAGGGTGTTCCTGAAAAAAACGTTTTTTTAGTATAACTTTCGTATCTTTTACTTTTTGTTAACACAACCTTTGAACAGCTTATTGAAAACTTCAAGCCGAGTATTTTTCTCCAAGACACCGAAGGTCTAACTTTTTTCTTTAAAAAGTTATGGACACTTTTCGTTAAAAAAATAGCCTATTTCAAGGCTCAATATCGCTGATGCGGGCACCTAAAATTGAATTCTGTTTCCACCACATGAAAGACCATACTTATTAGTATATTTGAGCAAAAATTGGCGAATACGATATTTTTTTAAAATTTGCAATTTAGATTTAAAGTTTGTAGTTTTGCAGGTTCAACGCATTAAAGCATTTACACACATATCGTTGTATTATGAAAAAAGCCACTTTCAAATATCATTCTCTCATCGCAGCAAGCTTTGCATAAGTGAAACGACTGTCAAAAAAGGTTTCTGATTTTATTCGTTTTAAATAAAACTAGTAAATATGGATATTAGTCGAAGAGAGTTGGCGAATTTGCTTATTGCTGGTAAAAAGACATGAACTGCTTAAGTTCATTACAAGTAGTAATCCAAATGTAAAATTGAGACTTGTTAATGTTCGAAAGAAATTTTATATTTTGTTAAAACAACCTTTGAACAGCTTTTAGAAAACTTCAATCCACGTTTTTTCATAACTCTGAAAGTCTAACTTTATACTTTCAAAAGTTATGGAAACTTTTCGCTCATAAATAGCCCTTTTTCAAATGTCATTATCTCTGATTGGGGCAAATAAAAGTAAGTTCGGATTGAACCATAGAAAAGAACATACTTTTAAGTATATTTGAGCAAAAATTGGAAAATATTATTTTTTTTAAGCATGTAATTTTAAATTTACTAACCAAAGTTTTAAATTTTATCGCATAGCGACATAAAAGAAATTGCCTAAAGCCTTTGTATTTCCTTTTCTGTTTTGCTTACATATCAACAATACAGAATGTGTTCATTAAAAATAATTTGGCTATGACAACAATTTATGATTTATATAAGGAGAATTTATTCAATGCCAATTAATTCAAAAGTAGATGCATTGCATTTTCAGGTATATCCAGCGGTGCTCGTTGAATTCGACGTTAACATTTAAGAGAAATTATAGGATCTGATGAAACAAGAAGTCTCTTGAAAACGTCATCAAGATTGACGAGTCGATCGAATTTGCGTGCGTGGAATTCTCGGAATCTGCGAATACTTTTATTCCTGGTTTCTTGAACTTCTTCACTGCACATACCTACTGGCAGCATGTTATGTTGAATAATGCTTCCTCCATGGACCAGGAGTTTATGCACGGTTGGTGAGAGAGCGTACCAACCATACAGGCGTACATAAAGCAATCGTGTATCTTCGGCGTAACTCCGGTAAGCATCCGCGTTAATTCCCAATTTGCTGTTGATGATTGTTAATAGCACATACATACGTTCTAGCAACATTTCGTCCAACCCGGTTTCTTCTGCAACGACATCTCGGTTTCTGAAAAATTTTCGAGCTGTGTTACCATCGTTAGAATTTCCGCCACCTGGCAAAGGTTCGCTAATACGAAGACCTAAACGGTCACGTAACGCTTGTCGAATTTTTATTTGTCGTTCCTTAAGCTCGCTGGTATTTTTGCCTACGCGCCAACGCGGTTTTGCTAGAGCTAAACGGTAAGCAATATTCAATAGTAACTCCATTGCTCGTATTAATGCATGTAAAGGTGAAAAAACATATAAACTATCCGGTGGATCGCTGGCTTCCAGTAAAGGATCATTCAATCGCTTTCCGGAGCGTTTGCATATATAACACGCTTGAGACGGTGTGCCTGTTACGTCATTCACTACCTTCGTATCAACCATGGAAAATATGAAGCTTGAACTAATCGGAATCTTGCGCATATTAACATTTACTATAGTCGGGACTAATTCATCGATTTGCTTGTTCATCGCGGCAACTTCATCCTTTGTTAGTTCAGGATTTTCCTTCTTGAAAATTAATTTTACTGGTCGGCACAGGGATACTGAAGATGGAAAATCATTATTCCAAAGAATGCAATCTCTTGACTCATCTTTCCGGCGACTAACTACACGTAAAGGTACTATAGATAGAGCAAATATATGCGAATCGTTATACTCGAATAGTTCTCCATTTTCATCTTCGTCAACGCACATTTGCTTGTATCTATGTTCAAGTGGAAAAGAGACTGTCAGTCAAAGTTTAGAAGAAAAATAATGTTGCCTACCGGGAATGGTTGCTGCTTCCATCGCAGCCCCACTTAAAGATAACAAACGTATTATCCTCAGGATGCAGTGGTAGAACTCCAATATTCAGAAACGAGATGAGTCGTTCCACGGTATGGTTAACAAGAGCTTGAAGGGGAACATACGCACAAGAAGGCTGAACAGAAATTCCTGAAAAAAATTGTTGATTCAGGGACGAATCTTTGAGAATAGTACATACCGATCGGATAGCATAGTTTCTTTTCTTCTACTATTTTATTATACGCGGGATAAATGTCCAAACCCTTCTGCATAACTGAGCTGCGTATGTTTTGGTACTGCGCCTTAGAAAAATCATTTTCACAAATAAATCTAAGTGCCTCCTCCGCAGTAAACGCTTCTGCAATCGGGACAGCCATAGATCCTAAATTCTCTACGGTAGATCTGACGGGACTTTTCGACAATCGTTCGATTTGTCTGCCAACTAAACGGAAACCAGTAGAATTAGCGTTGACGGCTGACGCTAAACCAAGTTCTTCCGTGGAATACTTATCACGCAACTTTCCTAATCTTTTTATTTTGGCTCTGCGACATATTTCGGAAAATGGTTTCCTCTTTCGGCCTTTACCTTTACCTTCGACTTCGAATCTTAGCTTTCCTTCAAGCCACACAAAATTTTCCAGCTCAAACCGAATTTGCGTGCGCTTACTCCGAATCCACAACCTTCTAAATTCCAACATGAAGATTTTTATTTTCTTCCGAGCACTAACAAGTCTTAATTTTACATTTGGATTACTACTTGTAATGAACTTAAGCAGTTCATCTGTCTTTTTACCAGCAATAAGCAAATTCGCCAACTCTCTTCGACTAATATCCATATTTACTAGTTTTATTTAAAACGAATAAAATCAGAAACCTTTTTTGACAGTCGTTTCACTTATGCAAAGCTTGCTGCGATGAGAGAATGATATTTGAAAGTGGCTTTTTTCATAATACAACGATATGTGTGTAAATGCTTTAATGCGTTGAACCTGCAAAACTACAAACTTTAAATCTAAATTGCAAATTTTAAAAAAATATCGTATTCGCCAATTTTTGCTCAAATATACTAATAAGTATGGTCTTTCATGTGGTGGAAACAGAATTCAATTTTAGGTGCCCGCATCAGCGATATTGAGCCTTGAAATAGGCTATTTTTTTAACGAAAAGTGTCCATAACTTTTTAAAGAAAAAAGTTAGACCTTCGGTGTCTTGGAGAAAAATACTCGGCTTGAAGTTTTCAATAAGCTGTTCAAAGGTTGTGTTAACAAAAAGTAAAAGATACGAAAGTTATACTAAAAAAACGTTTTTTTCAGGAACACCCTAATCTTTTTTTTTAAATTTCTTGTATAACAAAAACTAAAAGAGATAGAGCTTTAATATGTTCAACAAATTTATTCAAAATAAGTTACTTTACAACTTTGTGGAAGACTGTGGAGCTCTATCTTTCATCAGTAAAAAGTTTATTTTCGTATTTTAGACAAATTAGAACCACCCTAATAACTATTCCAATAAAAAGAAGCATCTTCTAAAGTACACAAATTCATCCTAAGACATGATACGGCTAAATTATACAGGTTTGTCAGAAAGTAAAAATTCCTCCTAAATTAGCGATCTGGACCACTGTGCATTGATTGGTGGCACTCTCAAGCGAATGGCAAAAAAACCAGTCTTACTCGCGACTCCGGAAATACTACAACAACTCTCCGAGAGTTAAAACGAATAATTTCCCAGCGTTACGTTAGCGTTACACTGGCTTTATGTTTGCTCTAAAATAGCACTAAATTATTATGTGAAGCATATAGCCCTGCATATCCTTAAGGCTTGCATGCATTATATCAGCTTTATATAGAAAATTAAGGTGCTACTAATGCTACAATTCGCCAGCGATTTTATGCATTTATAATGTTAATGTAGAGCTCGATTGCATTGTAAATGACGTTTTTATGAAATGCTAGCTAATACCCATCGCGCGTTCCTGCGATTTTCAACGAAATAGGAGGAAAACGCAATTTGTTCCAAAGCGCCTTCTGGCGGGCAGATAATCTCCAACTAATAGCACACAAACACGCCCCATAACAAATGAAAACTGTGTATAATTTTTTACGGAAATCGGTTAAGCCGTTCGGGAGTCTATAAATCATATACATGCAAACTTTGACTTGTATATATATATATAGATAGATAGATAGATAGATAGATAGATAGATATATAAAGATTAGTGCTATTTAACAACTAATGACCGACGCTGTTAAACAGCCCCCTCCCCCTCCCCGTACTCTTACCTCGAGACGCCAGTGTGGCCATTGCGTCATCTATGGTGTATTTCGAATACGAAGTTGGTTAAATTCTGGATTTGCCTATTGGAAAGGTTACAATTAACATTAAATTCTATCCCATGTAACGTGTTTTAACACTAAGGCCTAGGACTTTTCAAACCACTCCATATACTTCCAAAAATAGCACACAAAGTTTGGTGATGATAAAAGAACACACTACGGCGTTCACTTCAACTTCCTCAGGATTGGTCGTATGACTAAATGGACTCATCCTGAACTGCATCAAAAGATATTTTTATGAGGAAACAACCCTACTATTCAGTGTGGATTTAGGCTATCAACCGATACCGGCCGTTGAATGAACGATCGTCGGTGTACATAAATCCACACGAGCTCCTTCGCCTTCGAGTACCGGTTCGCACTATCGACCCGCATATGGATCGCTGACATCGAAATTTCCATCCTAGGGGCTATCAATTTACCCCGAAAACAACACCCTGTACAACCATAAGCCATTATAGATGATTGAGGTAAAAACCAAAGAATCGATTACGTGCGTCCCAAGGTGTACAGGAAAGAGAACGAGCTATTAAATTTAGTTGACTTCCAGACTAAAGAACAGAAGCCATCGCCCGTCACGAGGGGCAAAATCAAGTCGCGATAAGAAAGCAATATCTGATCCAACCGGGAGTCTGCTGCTCACTTGGACCGGCGAATCCGGCGGCTGAGCCGTTGGACAGCCATTAAAATTTATTCGCTTGTCCGCTTCGGAAGGCGAAAAGCGCATCGGAATGGTACGGGACGGTCGACGGAGGTGGGTTAAAATCCAATAAATAATAACACAAGAATATGTTAAAAATAAAGATAATGATATATCATAAAATCTAGCTACTGCCATCCGCAACGGCAGCAGCAGCAGCAGCAGCAAACTGATGCAGAATCCAGAGCAAAAGCCGGGAGCGGGTATTTCCAGGCCCTGGCTTGACGATCACCAGCCAACGTATTTATATTCATGAAGAAGGAGGAGACTGCCTGCCCGTAAGTACGTAAAAGCAGTGCGTGGTGCAAAAAACACATGGAGGATGAAATTGTGATGCAGCAAAAGTTAATTTTCTCTTCATTCAACTTATCGGGTTGTGTGCTCTTTCCGATTGCGAAACATTTGCGTCCCTTCCCGGACTGCGGATGCATCTGAATGGACACGGATGGGCACAGTGGGAGAAATGGGTGTGGGTACCGGATGTGGAACCAAAGAGGGGCTTAAAAGAACTGGACAAAATACTTGCAAGCAGTTTGTAAAAAACAAATATAATCCTACTTAAAGTTTGCAATATGAGCGATCAATTTGTTGTTTGCTGCTAGCATAACTAAGGATTTATAAATCAGTCCAGTTTGCTCCTGGTTTGCTTAGAATTTTTCAGCTGAAACAGTCTTTCTCAAGACTAGCAACAAATCGGTCGAATCGGTGATTTTAGCGCTAACACCGATCCTGAAACAATGCAGAAAGCAACTCCAGCAAACTACTCTTTAATAATTGCTTTGCTGGTTATTATTCAGTTTTGTTCCCAAATTCCGTTCAAGATTTGCAGCTCGATGCATGAAATCAACGGAAACCAACGCAAACGAATGTTTTAGAATCGGTTTTTTCGTTGTTTCACAATCCACCAGCCGTTCATAGGTCATACATATTTTCTTCTCTGCGTTGAATAATCTTTTGAGGAGCTGCTTACAATGCGTATAACAATAGAGAAAATCTATAGCGAACCTATGTTTAAAATTGTTCATCATTTTAGTGTTCGGTTGGTATACCGACTGGGAATTTTCACTTTTACCAAACCGTTTTCGAAAAAAAAATTCAACGCGCAGTTTTTTCGTTATCAATGCATATTTTACATGCCTAAAAATTCAATACAACATTGTTAAACAAATTTTCAATAAAATGGCGAAGAAATTGAATAATTCTATTCAGTACAAGTAAAGACATAAATGTTCCAAAGTTGACACAGCTTTTCTTTCGAAATTATCAAAAGAGGCCTCTATAATGAAAAATAAATCGTTAGTTACGAAAAAAAAACTGTTTGTAGACCACGAAATTTGAGGATCTCCAAATAAGTATAAATTTTTACTTCCATTTTTCACTTTTAAGTAATATTGCTCTTAGCCGTTGCCTATTGATGTCTACGTAGAGGTACACAATAAACGATGCAAAGCAGAGGGACTTCCATATTGAATTATAAAAGGCGACTAAAATGTTGTAGCTGGCTGCATCGTACAGTTGTTTGTGAGATTATCGCCAAATGTTCCGATGGTAGAACACGAAACAGAGTATCGCCTATCGTTTCGTTCTAGAATTAAAAGGATAAGAAATGAAGATGTACAGTTAATTACAATCCAGTTACTCATTAGAAATTTTTATTCGGATATTCGCTCCGAGCACTTTCAGAAGAAACTTTTTCCTTTTCGTTTGATCGTTTGGTTCTATCTACCAATCTTGCTCCTGTTCGAACAGAACATCGTTGTAGAAAGCCTATCATGTTCTCGTTAATCTTACCACCTTGAGTCAATTTAATTGCAATCAAAATAGAACAATTACTAAAGAGTTGGGGAATCGTTTCCAATGCCACTGTCTGGGAATCAACTCAATGTAACAGTTTTTAGAGATACCTAACACCTCTTCCAATCCCGATAAACAATGCAAAGAAAGGGTAAAAATTGGATGCGGATCATCGAATACGCACACGTCACAGTCAGCCCTCCCGTATGTATGGATGATGACTTAACCGAGGTACGACTACATGATTTGGCACTGCCTACCTATAATAACGAAATAAACATACTCATGTCAAATGGCACATTTCCCGTGTTGATTGGAGATATGTGCCTTGCCATGATTTGTCTTTTCATTATTTTCCTAATGGGAAGGATTGGGGAGGTGATAAGGTTACGGATGAGGAAAATAACGATACAGAGAACATAGACAAAACGGAAGTATTCTTCGCGCCCAAGGTAATAAATACGCTTCTCAATGAGCGGATATATCCAGGCCCGATGAGAGGAGGGGTCAGCCAGGGCAATTGCCCTGGGGCCCGGGTCGTCTTTGGGGGCCCGCGTTTTTACCCGGTAAATGGGCGGTATTCATAAAAGAGCAATAAAAATATCCATAGTAATATCTTTGTAATCATTCCTCCTATTAAATTATTGTATGATGGAAGCGTAAAAATGAAAACTTTATTTGGTAGTTGGCATTTGTTAAAACAAACGTTCTTAAGGGAATTTTCTACTTTGTGTACAATTTAAAAAAGCGAGTTTTATTACTTGAATCGAGGAATACACTACGAAATATTGAGAAGCCAATTCAAAGTATGTTCGAAGAAAGCAATAGAGCGTCAAACAGGAATACGAACGCACGGACAAACGCATCCGTCCTCTTCTACGTTCGCTTCTTTGCTGGTTGTTGGCGTGGAGACACTGGGCGTGATTGTTGTTGAGTGAATATTTGTTCCTGTCAGAGCCATAGATATTGCTGTGTAGCCGTCTGTGGTTTGGCATAAGATAACGGTGTGCTGTTTACGGTTATAGCAGGTGGGTTTTTTGTTCTGTTGCACAAAGTTTTCCGTGGTCTAGTGTCTTTTTGAAAAATAGGTATCTTCCATGGGTGCATAATCATTAATAAATGTTGTCTGATGAAACGTCCCATTTTCGGTTGATCCGCATAAAATGGTTACGAATGTACAGAAGCATTTTCACCATAAGAACAACATTAGGGACATACGGGAAAAAGCGAAGTTTCAGCTGTTATGAAAAGCACTTCTCCGTATCTTGACATAAATTTGCTAATCACGATGTCAGGGGTGTGTGGCGATAATTCGTGTAAGCGTATCTCTGAACGTAATTGTTTCACTTCTCGAGTAGCTGATCTTACAGAACATTTCCAAAAATCAATAACAACACAATTCGTCTGCAGTCGTTTTTACCGTGTATCTATAGCGGAACGATTTTTAGTTTCTACTCTGGGCGAGATGAGAAGATAGACTGAGCTCAACTAACCGTTGAATAAAATGGTTAATTTTTATATTTTTGTATTGTTATGCACGTACTAGTATTTCCCCTCTAAAATGCATTGTGTTGAGATAGAACGGTGATTTTGGGTCTCACCAAAGATGCGTGTGAACCCAATTATAATGTGCGAAATAAAGAAATCAAAGCAGTTCAGCTCATGCAATAGCAGCAGTGCTCAATTGCCTACTGTACTCACAGTTGTTTTATTTGCGTATGATTACTATGTTCTATGTCTATGTTGTTATCGCGTCCCACATATTCTCACAGCTTACTTATGTAAATAGAAAATCTTTTTGATTTGATAATTTTAAACGAGAATTTTGAGCTGCATCCGATACCTTCTCATTTTGCTTACAACAAAAGTCAAAAACTGCTCCACCGCTACCAGCAAATAAATCAATCCATGTGTTGCTTTTGCTGCACAGTAGAAGCAAAATATTATGTTCCAAGCTACTGTGTCGAAAAAAATGAGTGACGATTACAAGCAGAAAGTGGCCTATTGCGGTCAAAATATATTCCTATTTACTTTTCGAGACTTTCCTTAAGATCTATTGTTAAAAGTACAAATGGAGCTAAAGATGGCCATTGTTTACACCATACAATTTCACCATGTTAGACATAGCATGCTGATTATGTTTATGAAACGAAATATATCCGCTCACTGTTAAAATACAAATTCTAAATCCCTCCGTGAGTTGGAAATACTATTCCTGCTATTGTAGCACCTGCAGATCCTATTTTCCTTACCCCTAACCTTACCACTTCCCAAATCCTTCCAATCAGGGAAATGATGAAAAAACGATTCATGGCAAGGCACAGATCTCCGATCTAAATGGGGAATGTGCCATTTGAGCCAGGCGCTACTGATTCCTGAAAACCCACAAATGTAAAAACTGGTAACTATGGCAATTTTACCCTATTTGGATACCGCGGAATAAGAAGCTGTCGAAATTCGCCTATCTGGCACGCTATCTGTAGATGTGGCAATATGAGTCAACCGGAGTCTAATAGAAACCACGGACTCACGAGTTTCCCATGGCTGAAGAGATACTAACTCATACTGCGCTAGACGACTTAGGTTTAAAAGGGCCCGGCAGTAATACAAGCCTTGGGGCCCGACGCGGCTCTCGACGGCATATATCACCACCCCGAGAGGATATTTAGATAACAGAACGACAACGTCCCCGAAGAGATATTGTCATTTAAACTCGGCCTAACTTTTTGGAAGCCATAATTCAGTTTAAAACCCTTTTTCGCAAGAAATTCCAGAGAACGGTCGTTGATACTACAAAAATACTGCTGTATTTTCTCTGTAAGCGACTTGGTTCTCAGAACTTCCTAGCAAATTGCCCACGAACCAGGATCATGGAAATCTAGCCTCATCATTATCATCTTCAAACATTCCTCGAGATTCCACGAACTGTAAAGGAATTCACATTGTTCACTACGCTTGATTAATTTTTACGAGACTATTTTGTATTTTTCCTTCTGTTAGTTTTCCTTTTTGCTCGAAAATATTTGTAAAAAATCTAATTGAGCATGTTTTAAGACATTTTCTCACTATTTAAAGTGGAGTTCAAGTTCAAGTTTAACGAAAGAAAAAAAAATCGGGAAATGATCATTGAAGTATAAATAAGATGCAACATTCCCGATGGTCGGCTGTCTAGAGTTCAAGGTGCACGATCAAAATTTTCTGAAATTGATCGCGAACGACTTTCGTGCATATTTATAGCTAAGATCACCTTGTCTACCAAGACATACCCCTGATCTTTTCCCGTTTCTGCTAACACAATTTCTATCCCATGATGCTCGTGGAGACGTAGAGGTAGTCTCGGTCATTCTTTCCCTTCCTCGGTTGAACAGCATTGGTCGTGGCCGGCGTCGTTTTTGGCCATTTTTATAAAATTTTTGAGTCAGTGAAACATGCGCGAATGAGAATGATTTGCTCGTCTCAAGCATCATTTTTTTTTGGTTCATTGTGCATTTTCACTCATTCGGTCAATCAAGAAGTGGAACTACGGACAGTCTACCTAAGCTAAAAGTCTAGACTTGTAAATGATCAAAGACGACATACTTATGGTTAGATTACGAGGGTTCAAGCTCGTTGGTTGCGAATCAGTTTGCTAACACATGCGAAATACCATAACAGCAGAAAGTTACATCTAACACCTCTTCTCTGCTAGATCGAGCATATATTGGGTGAATTTTTACATTGAATATACTTAGTGCTAGCTAAGTATGCCTCTCAAATTGATGTATGACTTATCCCAAATTATATGGTGCCGATTATTAGTGGAAACCATTTTCTACCACAGTATAATACAACCCTTTTGATATCATCACAAGGTGATCATCAAATATTCCGAGTAATAGACATGTTTCCTATACATGTTATTAACAGTTATATTGACTGCGACAGGACAAATATCGTGAGTTGTGAGGTTGGACATAAGGAATGCGCCAATAGTATACATGCACGAGGCATTTCCACGAGGATTTGTCGTGCCATTTTTTGTTGGAAGCTACGAAGACAGGGTTAAGTAGCTTTCCAACTTAGAAGTTTCATTTCTGGAAATACGGTTCTTGAACCAAATCTATGGAAGCTTTTTATTCCTGCACAAGGCGGGATAGATTCATAGTTGCTTCCAAAATAAATTCGTTATCCTTAAGGGATTCTTGGTCTCTAAAATGTACCAGGGATACAGAACCCAGCGGATCAACGTGGGTTAGATAACTCAAAGCACTTTTCACAAACGAACCAGTTGACCGAGGATCCAAACCTCACTTGTTCAATCCCGTGGTTACCAAGAAGGGCATCATTCGTATCGGCGGTCGATTGGCGAATTCCAACATTCCCGAAGAAACAAAACATCCTATGGTCATCGTAGGAAACCAGAAATTCTCTAAACTTCTCGTTAATAGCTATCGAAAAACTCTGTTGCAACTCCCCAACTTCTGTTAAACTCCATTCGATCACGTTTCTGGTCAGTTGGTGGGCGCAATCGGCAAACGACATATAACAACTCACCGTTGCCTAATGTGCTACCAAGCCAAACCAAAATTAAAACAACAATTCATGGCTTAATTACCTGCACCTGCACCAAGAATCACCGCGGATCCTCCGTTTACTATCACAGGGGTCGATTATTTTGGTCCTGTATATATTCGCCAAGGCTACCGGAACGGATCAACGAAGGCTTACGTGGCGGTGTTTATCTGCTTCTGTACGAAGGCAGTACATTCAAAGCTGGTTTCCGATTTGTCTACTACAATGTTCATCCAAGTTGTAAGAAGATTTACAGCACGGAGGGGAAAATGCTCGGGTATTTATTCCGACAACGGAACTAATTTTGTCGGTGCACACAACAGTATAACAGAACTTCTTCGTAACTTACGAGACCGCAACCACCACGAAGCAATTCAGTAGAAGTGTAGCAACAAGATCATCACATGGCACTTCAACCCCCCTACCGCTCCTACCTTCGGCGAGCTATGAGAAGTCGTAGTAAGCTCTGCTAAGGCAATTCCTCCGTCTCTTATGAAGATTTTACAACACTCCTAGCCCAAGTAGAAAGTTGTCTTAATTCCAAGTCCCTCACACAGCTTTCGAACGATCCCCCAGCTCTTCAACCGATCACACCAGCATACCGAGTATCTCTCGCAACTTCAGGCTTCAGGAAGAATTGGCTGCCTGCAGTCAACACCGAACCCGGCAGACTTGTCATCATTGTCAATGAAAACCAACCACCGCCCGATGAAATGGAAATTGGCACGGATGCACCAAATACATCCAAGCGACGGCGGTGCCCTAGTAACAATTGAGGTTATATGAAGCTCCTGAAGTCCTTCTTAAAACTTAGAATACACTTGTAGTGTGCTATAAAACCAGAATTGCTACTTGGATGTAGTTCGAGTCGTCACTCTACGAACTTCGACTGGTTACCTGACGCGACCGGTGGCCAAAATATGTCTGCTACCACTACCGGCAGTAGAGGAGCACGAAGCTAGTAGTAAACCGTAAGAGCCAACTGAAATCGTACAATTTCAGGGCGGTTCGGGATGTTTGGTGACTTTGACTTGAGGACTGCTGTTTTCAGTCGCTTCTTACGAGATGGGGAGAAGGAACCCAGTGCATCAATTCTTTGCTGAAACACTTGGAGAGATTTATGCCCGCCGGACACACGGCCCCCATTACAGTCAGCACTCCCGTATAGATGGATGATGACTCGAGGTACGACTACACGATTTGACACTGCGTACTTGTAATAACGTAGTTAACTTACTCATATCAAATTACCGAGAAGTGGACTCTGTTAGGGAAGATACTTAGAGGAACTTCTTCGTCGATGTTAGTGATAATACGTCCTACGAAACCCATCCTCTCATAAGTGTTTGTGCACTGGGCTGAAGTTCCAAGGGTTGCAGGTTCGAATCCTGCCTCTGGAGGGGATTTTTTCACATAATTGATTTCTTTAACTCACCATTTCGATCTGTTTTCCCCGTTGGATACCACCAAAAAAAAAACAAAATTTCAGCAGGTTAACGATTGCAACATTCTGAAAATTAGTTTGGTGGATATTTTTCGCTCGGTACAACAATCACCTTGTTTGCTTCGTACTATTCTGGAACACGTTCCGAGCATAGTGGCAGGACATCAGAACGGGTTATGACAGAGTTAAATCGGTATACTTCCTTACTTGGCAACAGACGCATCTGAAGATACTCGTGTCTGTCCATTTCAACGTTAATTGTCCAAGAAGTTATTTAGGATGCGCCAATTTCACCACATTTGCAAATCGCATTCCAGTTTTGAATTTTCTTCGAAAATTTCAACATGAACCAAAATAAAATATGTCCAGATCACGAAGTCGACCTTGGCGTAAGTTTTGTCATCCATCACGTTACCATCCGTTTTTGCATGTACTTCAAGTTTTGGACGCGGATTTTTGTGATAACATTTTACTTCCCATTTCGATTTATTTCCATATGAACCTTTCGAAGAAATAGTTCAGAACGTTTCGATATTATTTGGATAAAAAGAAATTAGACACGTTGGATTTACTAATAAAATCCCGGATTGATACTCCTTAAAGGGCGAATACGAAATTATTGCGACACCGAAAATGTCATGCCAATTTTCTTATAATGTTTAAAATCAAACCAAAATTTTAGGGTAGTTTTATACATATATTTACTTCAAAAATCAAAAGAAAAGTTAATCGATGGAGCCTTGAGTGTAAAATTGAACGCATTTTCGCTTAATGCCCTCCATCAAAGTCTTTACAGTGTCATCCGGTACCAGTATCTCAGTTTTATTTTCCATTTTCTTAACATCTCCTTCTCGTCTTTGACTGTCTTCTTGCTCTTCCGAAGTTCACGCTTCATCATTGTCCAGTACTGCTCCACCGCGCGCAGCTCCGGACAGGTTGGCGGATTCATGTCCTTTGGAACAAAATGGACAGAATTGGCCTCATACCACTCCAGGACACTTTTAGAATAGTGGCATGATGCCAAATCTGGCCAAAATAGCGGAGCTTCGTCGTGCTGCTGCAAGAACGGCAAAAGGCGCTTCTCGAGGCACTCAGATTTGTAGATCTCGCCATTTACTGTGCCCTTTGTCACGAAAGGCTCACTCCTCAGTCCGCAAGAGCAGATGGCCTGCCAAATGAGATATTTGGAGGCGAACTTCGACATTTTCTTCTTCTTAAATTTGTCGTCCACATAGAACTTGCTCTAGCCGGTGAAAAACTCCAACCTCGGAATTTGCTTAAAATCGGCTTTTATATACGTTTCGTCGTCCATCACACAGCAGCATCTTCTCGTAGAGCTTCCGTGCCCGAGTTTTAGCCGTCGATTGTTGCCGCTCATCGCGGTTTGGGAAGTTCTGTACCTTGTATGTATGTAGTCCAGCTCTATTCTTTGAATTCTGGACGTAGCTCTGCGACATGCCGATCTTTTTAGCCAAATCATGGCTTGAGACGTTGGGATTTGCTTTAATCATCCGCTTCACCTTTCCCTCCGTCTTTTTGTTCTCCGGTCCCGGTTTTCTTCCAGCTCCTTTGCCGTGGTCCAACATCAACCGCTCCTGGAACCGCTTCAACACTCTGGAGACGGTTAAATGGTGAATGTTCAACATTTTTCCCAACTGCCGGTGCGGCAGGTCAGGAAATTCCAGGTGTTTGGGAAGAATTTGTTCTCTCGACTCGCGTTGGTTCACCTCCATTTTCATTGAATCGAAAAACACGACTTCGAGTTTGACAGCCTGTAAACAATACACATTAGGGTGTCCCAAAATGACATCATTGTAAAAAAGTCATCGGGCTCACTTCTTAAATGAAAGGTTAGGGTATTGGGACCACTTTCTTCTTCGGAGTGAGTTTGCTAAAACGCTTCCTACTGGTGGCGACCTTTGATTTTTTGTAAAATAGGCCGATTTTGGATAAAATTTCAAATTTATGCCTGTTGAAGCGGTCCTGCACTGTCTTAGATATTTTTTCAGCATTTTTATTTTCTTGGAGATCCAAACGGAGAAGTTTGGTTAGTTAGTTTGTACAAATTTTGAATTATAAGAGCGGCAGAGCCATTAAAACTTTTGGTGTTTTTCAGTATTTTTTCTTCAAAACTGGGTATCTACAAAATTTTAAAAGTACAGAAAACGCTTTATATAGTTGAGCCGAATGCAGGGGCGTAAATTTTCTGAAGAAAGTGTATAGTTATGGCTAATGGGGTATGAGTTATTTAACTTTTTGTTAGACAACCTTTGACATTTTTAGCAATTTATTAAAAATAATTCTGTTCCAAACAGTAAATCAGTAAATGTGCTTTGACCAAACATTGTTTTTCGAAAAATAGAGGGAAAATTATGAAAAATGACGTTTTCTGTACGTCTTTAGTATGTCAGGACGAGGTTTATTTTTGTAACTTAAATTATAAAAATAATAACTTTACTAATGACGCCAAGTCTCTAATTATTTTTTGAAGAGTTAATTCTCCATAATTACTTCTAGGAGGCATCTTCAACAAAACGATTGTGTCAGAAGATGCGCTGTATTCTGTTGTAAAACTTTTTCGAGGATATTTGCCCCAAATTTGGCTATTTCGGAATTATGTGATCTAAACAGTAAATATCAGTCTTTCAACACTCACCTCACTTTTCTGCATTTTTCTCCACTTCAAAGTTCCTAACATGAAAATAAGACTTTATATATAAAATGTAAGTACGTTAATCAATTCAGATTTCAAATATATGCCATAACTTGCCATTAACTTGACATATTTGTTTAATTTTAGTGATTTTCAAACCCGCTAGGTGGCTATTAGTATAGAAAATATTTTTTAAAAAGATCGCCAAATGCTCATAAAAACCGATTCTGATGTACTAGAGGCAAGCGAAAACGCCATTTTTCATCATTTTCCTTTTATTTTCAGAAAAATAATATGCGGACTAAGCCCTCTTAAGTTGTTTTATTTTGTAGAACAGTGTTATTTTTTATAAATATCATAAAATGTCAAAAGGTTATTTAACAAAAACGTAAATAACTTATACCCCATTGGCCGTAGCTATACACTTTCTTCAGAAAATTTACGCCCCTGCATTCGGCTCAACTATATAAAGCGTTTTCTGTACTTTTAAAATTTTGTAGATACCCAGTTTTGAAGAAAAAATACTGAAAAACACCAAAAATTTCACTTTTTACTAAGTTTTAATTGCTCTGCCGCTCTTATAATTCAAAATTTGTACAAACTAACTAACCAAACTTCTCAGTTTGGATCTCCAAGAAAATAAAAATGCTGAAAAAATATCTAAGACAGTGCAGGACCGCTTCAACAGGCATAAATTTGAAATTTTATCCAAAATCGGCCCATTTTCCAAAAAATCAAAAGTCGCCACCAGTAGGAAGCGTTTTAGCAAACTCACTCCGAAGAAGATAGTGGTCCTAATACCCTAACGGGAAAATGTACTTTTGCATATAAAATATTTAAAATAATCCATAAAGAATTGTAAAACGATCCATAAAAAAGTTGTCCATGTTCCATAAAACAAAACTGAAAATCCATAAAACAATGTGAATGATCCATAAAAAGGGGTGATTTGATCCATAGATTATGTAAAATTGAACCATAAAATAATCGCAAAAGAGCACTAAAATAGTAATAAAAGAGCAATTAAAATCAACCAATGCCCCATAAAAATATTGGAAATGTTCCATAAAATGATACATTTTGCGCCATAAATTAACTGACATTGATCCATAGAATATTAACAATGTACATTAAAACACGTTGATATGTTCCATAATATCGACAAAAATATTCCACGGTATTACAAAATGGAGCAATAAAATGTCAGAAAAAGTTCCATAAATTTGATGAAAATATTTGCTAAATAATTTTTCTTGGTCCATAGAAGATGTAAAAATGAACATTAGAAATGATTCATATATCGAACGTTAAATTATGGTTCATGGATATTTACAAAACGATCCATAAGAAAAGAAAATGTAAAACGATCCATTAATATGTGCTTATGCACTAGAAAAAATAAATTTAATGAATTCATGCGAAATTTTATGGTAAACTGAAAAAATAAGTTGTGCTTAATAATTCTCATAACAGTGACAGGGTTTTAACAGGTGAGCTTATACTGGGAGCTAGTGTGATGCGGCTTGGCCGCATATCCGAGGCCCAGGATCCGAAGCGGCGCAAAGCCGCTGAGGATCCGTTGGACGAGACATTGATTAACCCGTATCTGGAATTGCAAGCAAACCTGTGGTCCTCTCGTTTGCCCGGTTTACTTAAACATAGGGGCTATAGCTAGTTAAAAGCCGACTGAGCGGCAGCGAAGTCGGACAGCGCACTAGAAAGCGATGTGGCGTAGCCACATTAGTCAGTGTACGTGTATAAAGTGTCCGTTTTCGATTCAGATAGTTATTCAGATAGTATTTGCGACTCATGCCAGCCTGTATTAGTGGTCTAATAACTCTCAGCGCTCTAATATCATAAATACCCTGACGTTTAAAGAGTTGCCACAATGATTTCAGGTTAGCTAAGGTCAGTTACCTGACTAGTGGGATACGGAAGCTTAAGTTTAACTATAATGTATGCATGGTTTGTTGTAGTTTGACATTACAACCAAATGTAATAAACTTTATTATTAGTTCGAATAGCAAAAATTTCGCATGAATTCATTAAATTTAATTTTTCTGGTGCATAAGCACATATAAATGGATCGTTTTACATTTTCTTTTCCTATGGATCGTTTTGTAAATATCCATAAACCATAATTTAACGTTCGATATATGAATCATTTCTAATGTTCATTTTTACATCTTCTATGGACCAAGAAAAATTATTTAGCAAACATTTTCATCAAATTTATGGAACTTTTTCTGACATTTTATTGCTCCATTTTGTAATACCGTGGAACATTTTTGTCGATATTATGGAACATATCGACGTGTTTTATTGTACATTGTTAATATTCTATGGATCAATGTCAGTTAATTTATGGCGCAAAATGTATCATTTTATGGAACATTTCCAATATTTTTATGGGGCATTGGTTGATTTTAATTGCTCTTTTATTACTATTTTAGTGCTCTTTTGCGACCATTTTATGGTTCAATTTTACATAATCTATGGATCAAATCACCCCTTTTTATGGATCATTCACACTGATTTATGGATTTTCAGTTTTGTTTTATGGAACATGGACAACTTTTTTATGGATCGTTTTTCAATTTTTTATGGATCATTTTTGTTGTTTTAGCGGCGCAAAGTTAGGGCTGCCATACCCTAACCTTTCATTTTAGAAGTGAGCTCGATGACTTTTTTAACATGATGTCATTTTGGGACACCCTAATACACATCAATGAGACAGTGTGCAAAATTTGGTTGATTTTTACCCAATAGTAAAAAAGTTATGCCCTGTTGAATGTGCCGCAATAATTTCGTGTTCGCCCTTTAGTAGGTTAACTATCTTCAGGTTACATGAGACCATAGTTTCTACTGAGTTTAGCTCCATCAAAGTTATCCATATTTGGGATATATTTGTATACTTTTACGGTATTCCAGGAACAGCCGCTAGTAGAAATATTTTCCTAACACCAGTGCACTTAAAAGGATTCCTTCTATCTCTGGAACTTTCGGAGGTTCTTTTCTGAATGATAGACAGTGTAATTTTTCGGAACAAAATGACCATATGTGCGTCGGATAAAACCAGTTTTTGCTGTCAATATCTGGCAAGTATCGTTCTTTGGTGGTTTGTTTTTCTTTTTCGGAAATGATTCTTAAACTCACTTTTCAAGGCACCGAACACAACAAGCCTACGGTGATCTAAAAAGGCACATGCCAAAATGATTACACTGTGCGATAATAATTGCGAAGTCGAAATCAAATCGAAGTGGACTATTTTTTCTGGAAGCATTTCTATCCAATAGCAAAAGAAGTCGACTTAGACGTACTTTATGCTAACGCCAATGATGGTAGAGCGAATCATATGAAGTAACGGCTATAGAAAAAGAAATGTTTGCTAGCCTGGCAAGGGTTTTGCTATTTAAATAGAAAATAATGAAAAATGAAATAATAGTCCGACTTAGTTTGACATTTCTAGCCATACCATGTTATTGGATTAATGGTATTGACTTACGCCACCCTCATTGAGTTGAAAAAATAAAAATGTTCGTCAACCCTCGGTGGATTATTTTCAAACAAGTGTTAAATGATAAAAGTTAAATATTTATAGGTCTGTTATCGAATGGCGAAAGATTCAGCGATGCTTATTTTTTTGTTAAAAGGTCATTTTATATACACACCGTGACAATAGAATATAACTAAGTCGCAATCATATTGCTCATTTTTAGAGTAACCTTATATTATCATATAGAAGAAAGGTAATACAATCTTCCGCATTTGGTTTATCCCAATAACGTCGAACTTAAATCTGCGTCGATTTTGCTAAGTTTATCACACTATGCGTGTATTTATACACCTATACACTCTCCATTACCTTGGTTTGAATCCTTCCTACCGATAGGGCGTGAAAATGTGTTCATCCATTTCCTCGTTCTGCACTAAATCATAATTGAAATATGGTGTTGGACTGCAACCTTAATCACCAGCTGCGACTGCGAGTTGCCCTGTTCAAGGTGGTAGTACCAGCTCCTTCTTGAACCCGACGTCCGTGCTCGGTATTTGAACTATTTAGAACTAGTCGCTTATACAGACACAAGTCTAGTTTAATAGAGACCTTCTGCTTGTTTACAATCATTTTTCCATAGAGTGTTGTTAGTGAATTCCGCCCCCCCAGTACTGCGCTTGCCCGTTGTCGTTTGCGTTTGTCCACCGTTTATAGGTAGGCCTTATGATGATCGTAATTGCTATTTAAAATGCTATTTCATAACTGGTTCCTCGTGGCTCACTCTGTTATGCGCTGGGTCCGAAGAATTTTAATAGTCTCCGCTACTTGTACTCAAGAACCACATCGATCATCGGGACTTGGCCGGCGTCTACGTTCGCTCGCTGGTGCACTGCATTATCGGCCTCGCCGGTACAATATCCGTGAGACAGGATGGCCTGCAGCAAGGGGTGGTGGATATCCGACACTCAACGATAACGCCCGGACGCGACGGGACGAGTGGTGGTCGAAAGAGCCATTAGAGTGATAGCATCGGTGGACGCCTTGCACCGGCACTCTCTCTCTCTGTCTGAATGGAGCTTGTAGAGTTGTAATGTATGTAAATTGTGTTATTAAGGGCAATCAGGTGGTTTCCTTTTTCAGTGCAATATTCCTAATTAGATGTTCTGGCACGCATGCTCTGTTGTTCGGAAGCAGCGATGTTTCAGGGCAATCTCGCATTTAAGGACTCGGTGTTAACGGAGTTTTTTTTTTATTGAATTGATTGTTCATTTTTGCCTTTTTCTATGCCAATTTGATAACGGAAATTGCACCGAAATTAAATTCATTTCGAATAGTGTCTAGAGACTCACAATGGGCAAAAATTACAATTAGTAAAAAAGTACATCTAAAAGAACCGCTTCTCTAACCTCGCCATAACACCTCGAAGATCGCTCCATTAACAACTCAATTCACTAACCGCCGACGCCCGTCGTGGGGTCAACCTCATCGGTCAAACCACGAACACCTACACAATGATCACCAACCGACCGATCGACCACCTCCCCGCCAGCGATCGCGACCACGTGAAACGGTTTTTCGCCGTACTTTCGTTTAAAAAAAAAGGGCAAAATACAGACACGCGAAATTCGCTTCCCTCTAGCGGTCAGCATCAATATTTTATTGTAATTCAGGCGATGATTTATGACTCGGGACACTGGCCGACACATCCTACCCGCCGAGGCGGCAGTGAGTGCGGATCAGTTTGTACCTTCGAGCCGCGTGCAAAAGGGCCGCGAGAGGTGCTGGGCTTTCTTTTATTAAATGTATATTTATTGATGTCTTAATAAATTTATTTATCTTTACGTTTGCGTACCTACTTTTTTTTCTTTTCTGTTTTTCCCGTAGCGGCTTTTTAAGAGCTCCGAGGGATTACTGTCTGTGGATAAGCGCGGCGGTGGTTCAGTGGCACATCGGGACAGTTCTATGTAGGTTGACGAGTACAAATTAACGGAACGGGGAACCGGGCATATGTAGTTGCGTCAGCACATAACCACCAGATCAATGGGAAGGTTATTTGTTTCGCGCCGAAAACTTCGCCCGATAACGTGTATGCTCCGTTCGCTGCTTGAATGGGTGCTGAGTAAAATATTGCTTTCGGTGGGTCATCGTAAGGGTAGGAAACACGCAGATGGCGTTGAACGTTATGCTGTTTCTTTTATGATACATGCTAACTGTTTCTTCGTTTTTTACATTTCTTATATAGAAACCGATCAAACATTGAAGAATTTTGGTCCAATTTTATATAGCAATCAGTTCAATACGTTTTCGGAAATGTAAAATTACCGAATAACTTCTGTTTTAGTTTTCATGTATTTCCGGAACCATCAGTCCGATCCGCGAGAATTGAAATAGGAGTTCTTCTGACGGTTCCCTTTGGGACTAAGTTATTGAAAATCGGACTAGCCATCTCTGAGGAACGGATGTGACTCAAATGTATGGGCTTCGATCACCAGGCCAGGTATCGCGACGGTTCGGACAGATCGGCGTCGGCGGTAAAACATGATGATGAGTGATGTTCTATCAACGACCATGCGGTAGACTTGGGTGGAACGCCCAACTCCTACCAGCAGAAGGCAAAGGATTCTTCACATTTCCTTGCAATCATGTTCATATGAGCCTGCCTAGTTTTAGTTTTCCGTTCTGAGTTTATAACTGATTCGCACTAGTATATCTATCCGTCTTTTAATTTTATTATTTTCGTTTTAATCTTAATTATTTAAAACCGTGTTAGATCTCGACAGAGACAATTCAAATTCAGAAAAAGACGGTCAAACGAATTTACTGGCTTTCGATGATGTTCTCGTTCATAAATTTTCGCAGAAAATGCTCATGGGGAGGGTTTTGATTTTTCTACGTTTCTTTTAAAAGAAAGGTTAAACTTTTTTATGAGACCTGGAAGGCTAATACCAATCGACTCAGCTCAACAAATTGGGTTAATGTCTATTATCGATAAATAATGGAATTGGTTAGTGGTAGTGTCTGATTGGAGTAGTTAATCCTACCGACTATACTTAAACCTCTTGTATCTTGCCATCCTCATCCATCCGGGGCCACCGTTATTCATTGTTCCTAAAATCGTGAATGAAGAACCATGAATTCACGTTTTTACGAAAACAGGAGTATGAACAATAATCATGTGTTTTATAATTATGTTCAATTTCGCTTCAGTAACGCCTTCATAACGCTTTTATTAGTGGAAATATTTGTGTTTGTATTGTGAAATTCAGTCACGTTTTCCTTGTCATTACCAAATCGATTTTCAGTACGTGAACTAGTTTACAACTTTATGATCATTAATCTCAGTTGACTCATGATGTTATTCATAGATTTTGGCACATTAGTACGCAAAATCAAAACATTGTGGATATTTTCTCGTGATCTATTTCACGAAACTCGGAATTTTATTTATGAATCCATTCAATTCTCGTGAACTAATATATTAGTCACGACTTACCATTCGTACTTGTGAAATAGTTCACAAAATCATGAAATATTATTCATGTATTCGTGAACTCGTTCATGATTCCTAGTATAATAGTCACGACTAACCATGCGTACCCGTGAAATAAATCACAAAACTGTAAAATGTTATTCACGTCGTGAACTGGTTCATTTTGTCTAGTATAACAATCACAAGTTACCATTCGTGCTTGTGAAACAATCCACAAAGGCATCAAATGTTATTCATGTAATCGTAATCAGGTTCATGATTCAGTATCCGTGCTCATAAAATGGTCCCCAAGTTCATTACGTATTATTCATACATTCGTAAACTGGTTCATGATCTCTAGTACATGATTCACGATCTATTTTGAAGATATCCCTAATCATATTCATTTTCATGCAACATGGTAATGAAATTTTCACGTGAACTAATTTCACAAAATTAGGAGTAGTGGAATCATTCTTGTTCCTTGAACTTTTTCGTGAAATATCCAGCTGCTAGCGACCAAGAATAGCTACGAGCTGTAGATGCAAAAAAAAACCTCGAATATCGTTATTCATTTGATACGGTTCAGTGTGATGTCTCTGGATAGAAAATGAAAACTGCGCTGAGCGCCACAAATCGTGTTCGTGATATAGTTTACAGAACAAGATACCGCAAACCAGTCACACTTTCATGATCCAGTTTACCTCACCACGTTACTCCGAGGAAAAAAAACGATAACAGATCGCGATAAGGAGAAAAGAAATTACGAATAGCACGATGAAACTGTTGATATCATGCCACATTACTCCATGTGTCATTTTTGAAAGTAAGCTCTAGAATAAAATATCTCGATAAGATGAACAGAAATAACAAAAATTGGGACTAAGGTCCTGAAATCATGAACGTAAATCACATAACTCGTTAGAAAAATATCAAAAATCGTCACTAAGATCTTGAAATCATGCACATAAATAAACATGAGTCCCTACTCCTGACTAAAGTATCACGACAACATGAACAGTAATTATGAAAACCATGACAAAGCTCTTGCAATCATGAACATAAAACACAGTACTCGTGATTGAAATATTCAAAATCGTAACTAGGATCCTGAAATCATGAACGTAGATACCACTACTCTGATTAAAAATCGGATAATAAACTCATGAATAAAATAGCACGGTAACGTGATAAGAAATCACAAAAATCGGGAATTGTCTCCTGAAATCATCAAAATCGCTTGACTGCCGGCTGTGTATTCCCAAATTATGAACAAGACTCATAAGAAAAACAGTATTGTAGGCACTACTTCAGCGGGGATTGTACTCATGCTCTTTTTATTTTGTGTTAATCGTTCATGTTTTTCCATTAATGCTTTTTCTTGCTTGCTGTCTAACCTTCTCGGTATATCTGACCTGCTCAGGTCTGCTGCAAATCCGGAGGTGTCGACCATAACGATTTACATCTCTTTACAACCATATTCGCAGGGTTTCTTATCCTTCCTATTTATTTGCTAGCTGCTGCTGAGAATTTCTCGGCGGCGGTATTTCTTCCGATACCGATGACCATCTTCGCGAGCCATTTTGCTGACAGTCACTGCGACGGAGAGATCATCGGCTGTAAAATTTCTGCAGATGACGATATCTCGATTTTTCCTGACATCATGCTTTTTCCTTAGATCCCGCTGCTAAACCGCTGACCGACCTTTGTTGTGTAGCTGATCTACTCACAACTAGTGCTAATAACAAAACATGCCGAAACGTGAACCGGCCTAGAGATGCCGACCAACATAACTTACATCCCTTTCCAGTCACCTTCGCGAGGTTTCTTCTTTGGTTTTTTCAACGACTTGTTTCTACAGTGACCGAACTCGAATGACACGGCTCGCTGTATAATTTCATCACTGAACAGGAAGTTAACACATTTTTAAAAGTAATTCAAAACCCTTATGGGAGGGGTTTGAGCCCCTAAAACCCTCCCATTACGCACGGACCTGTTCAGCAGTTTCATAAATCAATTCGTACGGTGATAGTGTATAACGAGAGAGAAAAATGCCAATGCGCTTTCAAGGTTAGCATATGCTTTCTCCGCCTCTTCGAGTTTCGAACATTTTGCTTCTTTGGTGTGCGTGCGTTAACCGTTAGTTGACAAGCACAGTAGTAGCAGTATTTCGTCTCTTATGAGCCGCCTCGATACCGTTATCTAAGATCAGTATTGCTATTGAATTACGCACCACTTTCTTGGTTCTTCTAATAAACGTGCACTGGGCAATAAGCAAAAGTCACCCTGATAATGATTCGCATCACGGTGAGAAGGATGTCGAAACAAAATCGACTCTCCGTCTTAAGGTATATCCATGTTCCCCCACCGGGCCCTTCGTGATTATCTTCCGGGACAAAAAAGCAAGTGTTTGAATTTATTGCAAATTTCTCGTGTTTCGTGAATATCGAAAATACTCCCTGATAAGCTTTGAGTGGTGGTAAATAGCATGAATCAGCCAAATGATGGCTTTTACCAACGAGTACAGAATACATGTACCAACAAATCTGGTTGAAGTATGTGGGGTCGTCTCTGATTTGAGTTTGAATTACGAGGGTCTGCTGACCCATGGGGTTGGCTGTTTTAAAGATCTTATGCTCCAACGAGTGAAGATATTTGAGTGCAAACGTTTACATACAACATCAATCGCAGCCGGTGGAAAGAGGATCTATGTCAACTCAGACTCATATAGGGTGACCTTCGCCAGGTCTGTCCTATCAAACTACTTCGTCTTTGCAAAGTTCGGCTACCAGTTCGCCTTTTCGTGCCGCGGCTCATGAATAATTGGGACGCACTGCTTCTAGCCATTGTAGCAATAAGGCTCGAAGGGTGAAATGTGGTGAAAACATGTGGATGATTCCTGTGGAAAGGATGTTGAAAAATGTCTCTACTGTGGGGAAAATTCACATAATTTCCGAACATGTCTCCTCCAAGCGATCTTTGGCAAAAATGTTAAAGATAGTTATGCAACCGGTTTCTACGAACATCTATACTAACTTGTCCACTGACGATGAAGATTGTGATGAACTTCAGGATGGAACATCTTCTGCTGCGCCTAGAAGCAATAGTAAGAGTAGGAACATTTCCTCTTCTAAGCTTCATTGCAAAAGTCAAAATGTGTCTTCAAGGTCCTCCAAAAATAACTGCTCGAGGAAGGACTAGTGCAAAATCGAAGCAAGTAGCTCCTGGTCTCAGAAAATACGTTACCAGCTCTTCCTGGGACATCAAAAACCCCCAAATGATCGAAAAATCTCAGCCAAAGAAAGATACCAGCGAGGGTAATATTTTTTTTGACTTTACGTATTTTTACAGCTTTGAAAAATATTTCTAACCCTTTTATAAGCACCTTGTTAAGCTTTCTCCCCGGAATAAACACATGCTTGATGACTGCAACCCTCTCTTCAGCGATTGCATCCTTTGATGGCTGATTCACCGAACGAGGTGCAAATTTAATGATTGCAGAAATAGACCTTAACTTCCACGATTTCAAGTATATTCACTTGGATCGAGAATGTGTCCCAATTGTTTGTTTGGTCTTTCCCAGGGCTTATATCTTAACCCCCTTCTCTATAAATTTTACGTGAATGACATTGAAGAATGTTTCGTTAATTTCTCCACAGTAAAGCAGCTTGCAGATGACGGTGTGGTCTCAATCACAGGTCCCAAATTGCAAGATACCTTGGACAATTTGTCTGCTTGGGCCCTCCAGTTGGGTATCGAGTTCTCCACGAAGAAAACTGAGCTAGTCGTACTTTCAAGGAAGCGTGAACCAGTTCAACTACAGCTTCAATTAATAGGTCAAACCATTGCTCAGGTTTCAACTTTCAAATATCTCAGGGTTTGGTTCGACTCTAAAGGAACCTGGCGATGTCACATTAGGTTAGGTTTCTGAAACAGAAATGCCAACAAAGGATCAACTTTCTCCGTACAATAACCGAAACCCACCCAGGAAACCTGATCAGTCTGTACCAAACAACGATATTGTCGGTGATGGTGTACGGAAGTTTCTGTTTCCGCTTTGCTGCGAACATACATTTCATCATACTAGAGCGAATCCAATATTGTTGTTTGCGTATTGCTTTGGGTTGCATGCACTCGACACATACGATGAGTTTAGAAGTGCTGGCGGGCGTTCTCCGCCAGCACTTCTAAACTCATCGTATCCGATGCGATATCTTGAACCTGTTAGTAATTGAAAATTTCGAAAGGCTTGTCGAGCTCAATTCTCAAACCCGATTTATGTTCCTGTACTTCGATTACATGGCACAAAATATCAATCCTTCTTCATACTATCTCAACCGTGTCAATCTCCTTCATGCTTCTGATTCCACTGTATTCTTCGACACGTCCATGAAAGACGAGATTCGTGGAATTCCGGATCACATACGTCCGCAAGTGATCCCAAGCATCTTTCATAGTAAATTTCGAGAAGTCGCTTGATGTCTCGGCTCATGTCCAATCACTACACGCTGGACGCACATCTCCGGCGTATCGGGCTCGTGGATACGGGTATCTGCGCTTGTGGCAACGGTTATCACGAAATCGAACATGTTGTCTGGGCATGCGCCGAGTGCTGTTCTGCCAGATCTCAACTATTCGATTCCCTTCGGACCCGAGGAAGATCACCCAATGTCCCAGTTCGAGATGTACTAGCAAGCCGCGATATTCTCTACATATCCTGTTGCGTCACAGCATAATTTATGGCCGTTCCATTTGCTTTCATCTTCGTCATCATCTATCGATCGCGGAAGGCAGTGAGAACGATCTCACTCCCAAAAACGAGAGATAGGGAGAGTGAGATCCACATAGATTTGGCCGTGTTGCTAGCATGTCGTTACGTTTGGTTTAATATTAATAGATTATTCTGTGTATGAAAATATATTTAGGCAGTAGTAGAGAATCGACCACCGCTGTAGGCGGTCGGTTTACCGGTTATTACGCAATAAATACATTTTACAATATTTGGATTCGGAATACGAGCTTTTATATTTATCGGTGCACCAAAAATAGTTGGGGCCCTATCGATCATGCAGCAATCCACCGTCTAAAATAAAACAGGTATTAAACGGAATCTTTGGCCGCATCTCCCGATTAAAGATAGAACTTATGGGACACAACGTAGGGCCTAGGCACCAGACGTATCATATCCCTTATATACACGTTCCTCAAAACATCAATATCCAAATTTAAATGCCCCTATCTTTTTTCTTATCATTCCCAGAAGTGCCCTTTTCCGGCTACCGTACCCCAACGATCGTTTGATACGACTCCAAGACGAGACAAAACATCTGTCGAATGAACCAACAACACGAGATCTACAGTACAACAACACACGCGCAACGCGGTGTGTTTCCAATCCGTATCTGAGCCGTACTACGAAATCGTCTGGAGGAACCCCTGCCGACTCGAGGAAAACCGCCCGGCGTCCCAATACTTGATGCATCCGTTCGAATCTGTAATCCTGGCCGTTGATTCCTGATGCCGGAAACTGAAAGTTTATATCCCCCGCCCCCGTTCGGCCTTGTCCACCCTCTCTCCCATGTCTATGATACACAGATGTATGACTTCACCCCTTCTCCCCTTGAATATCTTCCCAAAACTTATGTGCCCCCCCCCTATCTTCTAGTTTTAGTTGATCAATATTTAATCTCGTTAAGAAATGCACAACAGTACCACTACTTTAAAATAGCCCTAATTAATTCCCCCTAATCTTGAACCACTCTCTCTAGTTATTTCTAGTTAATAAGCTTGTAAAATGTTCCGCTTAGTTAATAATTAATTTCTCCTACAATCTCCCTTCTAAAAATCATAAAGTGAATTACTATAAAAAGAACACACAAAATTACCCGTCCCCCAAATTATACGAATATTATATTATACCCTCTATTATATGTATAAGTTAGCTGTAAAGTTTTTTTTTTAGTTTCATTATATAAAACAAAATAATATTGAAATGTGTAACCCACTAGTTTTAAGAAATTCAAAATGTAAAACAATGAAAAATGGCACCTTCAAGCTAACGCATACGTGCCTTATCAAATGAACAAATTAAAAAAAAATTGAATTACTAACATATTTGAATGCATCAACCGATTCAAAATTATACGTCTACAATTTCTGGAAACGCTTCATTTTGATTATGTTCTGCCTATCTCTAGTTGTGTGCTATAACAAAATAATTAACTGACAAGTACACGAAAAACCTCGCAAATACGAAAACGCATTTTTGTCTTGACTATTTCAACTAAAAATGGCTATTTTAACGAACTAGTTTTTAAATTTTTGCGTCATCAATTGCTGAAAAAATTGTTGCTTTTGGAAGTTATCAGTTTCCTAAAAAAAAACCTTAAAACGAAAATTTTAATGCAAAATTAGTTATTTTTTATTGAAAAGGGCGGTTTGCTCGCTATGAATATTTTCCAAAAGATTTGAAATAAGCGGTTTCTGCAGATAATACATTCCATCACTCGACTGAGGTCGGAATAAGAGACACTACCAGCTAGGCATTACGATGTTTCGGTGTTTCAACTTAAACAGCGAGATATATTAAAATTTTGTGGTAAGAAGTTCAAGAATACAGTTATATCAAACTAAAATAATATCCAAGCATTGAAAAAAGGTGGCAAGGGTGAGTGACGTGAACAAATTATGAACATGTTTGGGTCAATTTATTTACCACTATCACTATTTTTATTCTGTGACTGTGAATTTGACGCTCATCGGAAAAAAAATCTAAACAAACTGCAATTTTGATTACACTGAAAAAAAATCTTAGGTGGAATCAAAAAAAATCATCACTCGTTTTCTACAACGAAGCATTTTCGTGCATTGTAAATAGTTCGTTTCGTTTAATTCACGAACTGAAAAAATGGCATCTTGATGAACGAAAAGTTGAGTAGTTTTACATATTTAATGTACGGGTTATTCTACGTAAAATTTACAACCATAATTTTAATTCTTACCAAAAAAATTTCTTGCGTTCTTAGCACAAAGTAATTGACATCTATTTTTTGTTTTGGCTGAAAACGATAGATTTTTTTCAAGTTATGAGTTTTTGAATTTTATGAATTCTCTTAGTTGCACCGAAAAATTTATTAATAATAAAAAGTGCGTTTTCGAATGAGCTCAGCAGACTATTGGCAACATCTCTGATTTTTTTTTGTGTTTGATGCATTGTCTCCATTTTTAGAGACTGACGCGGAAAACCCACCAACTTACCCCGGCCCCGGGGTAAGTTGGCGTTATGTGTGGATACTCCAAAAATTAAGCAATTGAATGGAGAATCAATTACTTAATGGGTCCTTTTGGAACGTGCTGAGAACTGTATATTAACCGACATTTGCTATTATATTTCAGTTTCCAACTTTAAAAAAATTCTCAATTTTTGCGGCAAGCTCATGCGAAAATGCAACGTATTAAATTTAATATTTTTTCCATGCATCAAACACTTTCCGAGCTAAAAGCGATTGAAAAATGTTTAAGTTTTCTAACTTCAAAAGTTTAAAGCTCATACCTTGAAGTAAACATTATATTCAGCCATAACAAAAATACCTATCAAATATTTTTAGCTAAAGAATGCAAGAAAAAAAAATTGGAATGAACTAAAATTTTGTTTGTAAATCTGACGTTGATTGGCCCGTACGGTGCATAAAAGTTATCATCGATGTCTAAACTAGTTTTCGTGAATGATACGAAATGATTCGTTCTTTTATCAATTGTTTCATATAGTATAAATATGTTTGAAAAGGGTAAAATTATTTTTCGCACATAAAAGGAAAAAAAACGTATTTCATGTTACATCGGATCTTTTTGGATTCATGTTTGACAACATCGATTTTATTCCAAAGTGCTCACCCCTATTGTGTACTAGAAAAAAAATGCCATATTTGCGAAACTTATCCGTATATACTTCGATAACAAGCAACTAAAAACTAAATAAATTAAAACAATTCCTATATTTTACCAAAGTTGGTTTTATGAAACTTATTCGTAGCAGAATTAAAAATATTTTTTCTCAGTGTATACTCTTATTTGACAGTTTGCGCTCGAACAGGCAGTCGAAATCTAGTACCGCAATCTAACAAGTTCGAACGCTTGGTCGAATGCGATACGTAATGCCGCAATTTAGTCGAAACGACTTCAAAACGTTTCGAATCGAGTCACTCGAATCGAGATGCGGAATGCCACCCCTGGTTTAGCCCAACACACATTGCCACGTATTGCCTTGTACGCAGCGCACCTAGGTTCGATTCCCAACCCAGCACATAGGGTTAGAAATTTTTCATAAGAGATTTTTCTAACCCGAAGAGGCGAATGATCTTAAGGTTAAAACCTCTATAATCGAAATAAAAAAAATACTCTTGTTAATAACACTATCCTTTCGAACTCTCTTCCACTCACTACATGATAAAGCTACATAAAGCATAGAAAAGTGTTAAGCTGAAGGTGTCGGTTTTAATCATAATTTCCTTACGCGTCGAAGTCAAAACCCCGGGGTATTGAGACTGATATATAATGGCAAATGTCTGTTAAAACATAGTGTTATTCAAAATACATTCAGCACGTTCCATTACACTCAGCCAAAAAATACAGTGAACTTCATAAGTATTTCGTATATTTTTTAGCCACAAGCAGGACGTATGTAAATCATAAGACTATCTTATGAAGCAGCATTTATTTCGTCAAATCGGTTTGCTATGATTCAATTTTCCATAACGCATCTTCGATTTTTCATAAGACAAAATTATATATTTCTCTTATGTTTATGTAAATCATAAGATGCTCGTATGAAACTCAAGCGAGTAACGTATGCAATACCCAATAAAGTCTTATTTTTTCATAATCATCTTATGAAAACATAGTTTTGTTATTTTTCTATACATCATAAGATAATTCTTATGAATTTCGCTGTATGATTTGGCTGGGTGTAGGATCCCGGAAGTAATTGATTTTCAAATTGATTGCTGATTTTCGGGTGTGCCACTAGCACCCCATGCAAACCACAAACTTACCCCAAGGCAAGTATGGTTTCTAGTAACACTGTACAATGCAATTTTTAGTTAAACCCTTTAAGTTGTTTAAACTAGATCTAAATACTTCCTAGGAAAGTCGTTCAACTTAGAACTGTACATTGTTTACTGACAATCAAGGGGAAAATAGCAACTAAAAGAGGGTTCTGGTGATCACTCCATCAACAGTTGTATAAAAAAACAAATCTAACATGTTTTTATTTCAAGTAATTTTCCATCATAACCATCAAACCCAGCGCCATCGGACAATGACCACCGCCCATCCCCGGTGGACCGAAACCCAAAGGTGTACTTTATTGCTGTTTCTTTTCAACGAAGTCACCAGTGCGTAACCCTTCCCACAATTACCAGTCGGGTGTGTAAGACATACTAAACAGCGTGATTCTCTATGTGTGGGCAGCGGAATCATAAAAAAATAAATAACATTACTACGCACAGACCCCGCGCAGTGGTAGATTATGATGATGACGATGATGACAAAGAAGATGACGGGGGTGTTCCCCTTACGGGCAGTTCAAACAGAGGGCGTCATTTTCGGTACCGTAAAGATCCGCTTTTGATCGTCTACTTTGCGACGTTGATGTCCAGTGGGGGTCGCGGTGATGTAATGAAAATTGCAACTTCCCATAAAAGAAACGGCCTCGGTACCAAGCGGCACGTTATGAAGACGTGCGCGGAACTGACTCGCATAACCCCGAAGGAGAAGAAATGACCGGAAAATATATGCGCACACATAAAACATCGAGAACAACCTGTGGCGTATCCAGAAGCAGCTTGGGTCCGAACCAGCGGAACAATGGACCTAAGATCCACAAAGCGTAAAAAAGGTCCCACGGTCTCATTTTCTAGGCTTGCCGATTCCTAGGAGGTGCAACGTACGTATGTGCGATGGACTGATGATGACCAGCTCGGATCAGGGATGTGATGTGATTGCTGGCAAACGACGACGACGACGATCGAGCGTGTGAATTCCGCTGCCATTTCCAATGAAAGCAGTCCATTGTTTTGGGACCGTGAAATATATTGGTCTGCTCGTTTCGTAGGAGTCGTTCGGTGATTATTGTAGTTGTTCATGATGTTAATAGTATGGCTCTTTGGGGCTGATGGGTGCCCACTATTTCAAGGAGGGTTTCTGCACGAAGTGGATTCTCGGAATTACCACGTCCAAGGAGAACGGTATTGGATAGATGCGGACACACTTGAGTGCATATGGCACCTACGCGAAAATTGTTCTAGTTTGGTGTGTGTATGGATAGATGTTTGCTTTATTATTTTAACATTGGGAAGGAATTTCATCAGTCGTTCACTTTCATAACGGAATCAGTTCGATATATAATTATATGCTTACTACACATTTTAATTTCCTCTTTACCACTTCCATAGCGTTCCACATTTTACCGCATCAACTCCGTCACCACAATCAGAAGAACCGTTTGCGGTCAAATCCTCAACTGGATGTTCTCACCTCCACCTTGCAGCTCGACGTAAACCATATACTTTATAAGTTTCAATTTTGCGTTGATCTCCCTGCAGCAATGTAGGGAAAAGGAAGCAACAGTTGCAACAGATGACGCACTCACTTTCCAAGTATCTTCCAAGTGGTACCCTGTATCGGTGCGGAAGCGTCAGTCGGAGGACAAACCTGCAATTATAAACCAATTAAATTATTCCTTTTCTGTACCACACCGGTGGATGACGATTTAATGGCTGAACGACTGAACTTTTTCCCACCTGATCAATACCAGGGAGGACCTACCGGGTCGGGAATCTTTCAACAAAGTTTCAAAATCGTCGTGAGGAACGACGTGTTATGGAACCGCAAAAAAATCCCTCGATTCGGATGCAAACACGTTCGGTGTTCGCTTTTAACACTGGCGTGATTCAATGCCAATCCGGGCTGTAATTCAAACGTCAGTTGGTGAACCAAAATCGGTTTCCTTGCCCCGATTTTGGCTCGAAAGTTCCAGAGTCTTATTAAAATGTGGTTGTTAGTATTTCTATCAAACTATTAACCGGTAGCAGGAGAAAAAGGGCAACCTTCAAATTGTCAGTCAAAGCGCGACAATTAACCTACGGGGAGAGGTTGATTTTTTAAGAAACTGGATTCGCAAAAGCCCGACCAGCAAAGAACGTCGCAATTTGTGGTGGAATACCGATCACACATGGCGGCCCTTTTCAAGTCGCACCCGGACAAAGCATATTTCACTAATAGCTCACGTAACAGCTTGCCATCGCAGCGGTTCATCTCTTTCTCGCGCCGCGTTTTGAGGACCGGTTAGAACCCGGCACCAATTACTGCGGGGCGAAACACTTTCGATATTTATATCACTATCAGTCGTCTGTCCGGTCCGAACCCGGGGAGGCTGCATCGCATTGCATATCACCGATTGTCGCGCGGTACCAGAAGGAAGCGAATCGGGATGGTGCAGGAATTCTTGCGATCTCGTTTCACAGTCCGTCCGTCTGTCTGTCGCTACGTGCATTGAGTGCCACTACCACCACTATCGTACCGATGGGTCCAACCCATCCGCGAGGTCGCTGATTTGGACTTTAATGAAAATAATAAGAGCTCTCTTTGGTGGACAAAAGCACTGGTACAACCTGGTGGAAAAGGGTGAGAAAACAACTCAGTAGCAATTTGAGGGGCAGGGTTGCCAGATACGCGGTTTGTGCATAGGTTCTGAATTCTTCACGGTTACTAGATATGCTTTTTACATTTACACACGGAAAAAATCTGTTCATAAATTCGTGAACAAAAGGTCACGATTTCGTGAACTGAACGATTTACGAAAACCGTGACCAAGTTCCTGAAATTATGAATAATAAACCTCGTATTCATGAAACTATTTGTGTTTTCTAAAAACCAGTTCGCCCCGAATATATACATGGCGTTACATTAGAATGGTTGGTTGGGTTACTGTTGTTATTCCCTGGACATGTTTAGTTTTTGTTGTGATTCTTGTTCATGTTTTGGGAATACACAGTCGACAGTCAAACGTTGTTCATGATTTCAAGAGCTTATTCGCGATTCTTGTGAATACTCATGACGTTAGCGGGATTAAAATTCATGATTTCAAGATCTAAGTCGCGATGTTCGTAATTTCCATTCACGCTATCGTGATATTTTAGTCATGAGTAGAGTGCTTCATGTTCACGATTTCAGGATCTTTCTTATGATTTTAAATATTTTCGTCACGAGTTGTGTGATTTAAGTTCATGATTTCAGGATCTTGGTCACAATTTCCGTAATTTCTGTTCATGTTATCATGATATTTTATTTTAGAGTTTACTTTCAAAGAGTAGTGTAACTAATGTTCATGATATCAGCAGTTTTATCATAATATTCGTAAATTCTCTTAGCCTTATCGTGATCTATTACTTTTTGGTTACTAATGGTTTTTTACTCGGAATAACGTGACAATATGAACTGGATCATTAAAATAAGACTCATTCGCGATATCTGGTTCTCTGAACTATATCAAGCATACTATTTTGGGTTCTCAGTGCAGTTTTCGTTTTCTGTCCGGAAATCACAACGAACCTTATCAAATAAATAACGATGTTCGAGGTTCTTAAAGTTTTTTTATATCTACTCCTCGTACCTAATACTGGTCGCTAGCAGCTGTGTATTTCGTAAAAAAGTGCATGGAACAAAAATGATTCCACGAATAATACTCCAACTTTTGTGATAGAGTTCACGTAAAAATTTCATTACCATGTTGAATGAAATTGTAAATGATTAGGGATTTCTTCTAAATATCACAAGCACGCCAATAGATACTAGATCGTAAATCATGTACTAGGAATTATGAACCAGTTCACGAATACATGAATAATATTTTATGATTTCGTCATCTTTTTCACGAAAACGAATGATAAATTGTGACTATTAAACTTGATATCATGAATCAGTTCACGAATATATGAATAATATTATATGATTTCGTGAACTATTTCTCGAAAACGAATGGTAAGTTGTGACTATTATACTAGGTATCATGAACCGGTTCACCAATACATGAATAATATTTCATGATGTCATAAACTATTTTACGAGCATGGATATTGGATCGTAACTAATATATTAGGAATCATGAACCGGTTCACGAATGCAGGAATAATATTTGATGATTTTGTGAACCATTTCACGAGCACGGATATTGGATCTTGACTAATATATTAGGGATCATAAATTAGTTCTCGAGGATTGAATGGATTCATGAATAAAATTCCGGATTTCGTGAAATAGTTCACGAAAAAATAGCCAGAATATTTTAATTTTGTGAACTATTGTTCCTATAACTATGAAGAAAAATCATGAGTCAACCTTTGGTTTTATGAATAATGTTCATAAAGTTGTGAACTAGTTCTTGGCAAAAACCGTGACTGAAGTCCACAAAACAAAATCAAATATTTCCACTAATGAAAGCATTATGCGAGCGTTACTGAAGGGAAATTGAACATAATTATAAAAGCCATGATTTTGGGTCATGGTCCTGTTTTCGCAACGTAAAAATGTGATTGTTCCAGAATTCATGGCACGATTTTGGGAACAATTTTTACCGTGCAGAAATGTTTAAATTTCGCTCAAACTTTGAAAATTTATTCCGGGGTCATATCATCATTTGGTGCCTAACCACTAAAAACGCTCTTCACTCTTTCTTCGCCCTTCTTCCCCACGAAACTACATCAAGGTATTACTTCAAGGGGGCGACTCGTTGTGCTTTCGGCGCACCTCTTTCTTCTTTTTTTTATAAGTCGTTTATTTGACACGGCTCATAGCGGTACCTTAACGGAGCCGTGGATCTTTTACATGTTTACAAATGTAAAAATAAAAATATAAACAAATATGATTATAATACTGGATCTCGTGCGCGCAACTTTTTATTGCGAGCGGAGACCTTCTTTCTCGGGATTTGCTGGCAATCTGCATCTGGGGGGTCATTTAATTCTTTTTTGTTTTTCACGTCCAGGTCGAAGCCGCCATGGTGTCCGTGATTAGATGTTTTTCCCTGTTTCTTGCACTTATTGTTGACCAGCGTGAATCCGTCACTGTTGTTGTTATCCTTGCCAATGTTGCTTACAGTTGATTTTGCGGTATTGGATGCTTCTTTTGTGGTTGTCATTATGGTCCGTGCAACTGCTGCCACAAATTTGGCCACCGTTTGTGGTTCAGGCATTGGTATTGAAAACTCTGTTTTGGGTTGGTTTGCCGTAGATGAGTTGGCAATCGGTTGAGATGCGTCTTCCTCTGCATCTTCCGCGCAAGGTTGTCCATGATGAGCTATCTGATTACAATACTTGCACGTAGGAGTTTGCCCCTCATGGGTGCATAGCGTAGTTTGCATAATGGTAGTTCCGTGAGTTTTGAGTTTTATTGTCAAGTAGGAGGGAATAGGCCTTTCAACCCGCATCCTCACTACAAAAACGCCGTTAGGAGTACCCGGGAAGAAGTTTCTCCAAGTATCAGGTGTAACGGATTCTACTTCTCCGTATTGCGACATGCATTTTGCAATTTGCTCAGGAGGGGTACGAGGCGATAGGTCATATAACCTTACATCTATATAATCATTCTCAATATATACGGGAATCTTAATTTCAACAGCGTCACTTTCAACCACGTGTTTTAAATTGTTCTTCAAAACGAAACGCTCGGCTTGTGCTAACGTGTTAAATGATATCAACACTGCACTGCGAAGATGATGATACTGAAGGTACAACACTTCCGTAAGTCTAAGTTGCACTTCACTAAAACTCGGTCTTTTTAAACAAAATTTAAAGTCAACGACCGCAGCGTTGGGTCGGAGTAGAGCTTTTTCGTCAACTTTACTCATGATGACAAGAATAGTCCGATGTTTCCTTTGTTCTCGAGACAATGCACACTAGATTGAGAGGCCTGTTGTTCACTTGGCTCGATTGTATGTCTGACTGCGGCAGAAGTAGAAAGTAGACTGACCTCTTTCTTCTGCTCTATCTCGAAATCCATGAAATGGCTCGACATTTGAGCTACGATTTAAGCCTCGACTCTTGCTCTTGCTTCTCGTCTCCATCTATTACGTTGGCATTTAGCTCTTGTCCTTTCGAGCCTTTTAGATGCTAATTTCATGAGCCATTCAGCTCCTGTTTCCGTGAGTCATTCAGCTCCCGGCCTCATCACGATCTATTCGGATAGTCCTAGGCAGTGAACTCACCCTACTACTACTGAGAGTTCCCAGTACCGTCTTTACACATGGGCACATTGGGCCGGGGCCAGGGGCCCCGCAACTTTGGGGGCCCCACAACAAGCCTGAATTTGAAAAAGAAATAGACACTTTTTAATTCGTGGGTAAAAATGAAAGTATGTAGCTCAATAAATATAATTTCAGAGTTATATCAATATCATTGCTTCTTACCGAGGGATCTGTTGCAGAGCAGCTCAGAAACGCGGATTGATCTGAATACTATCAAGACGTTCAAAGAGAATCAGACAACTAAGCGGAATGATGAAAGCTGAAGAAAAGATAGCACTGCAAAGTCAGGATAATATTGGACCAATTCATATGTCGATCTAACATTTCGATTCAACTTTTCATTTATTTTGAACAAAAACAATGAAACCTTTTGTACTACACCTATAAAAAGTTACACCGTTGTGACAAATAGTGTGTGCATGGTTACCACAATTTACACAAGAAACTTATGCAGGATGCAGAAGAAAAAGAAAGAAACTATTTCTAACTGGGACAATTTCTGTTCTCGCGAAGGAATCAGATGCCACCGTCTGCTGGCTCATAGTAGTGTTGAATTCTTACTGCGGTGGGTTGTAGTAAGCCTGCAGACTAAGCCTAAACCTCTTGTTCATCCCAATCCTCAGCTGTGGGTACCGTTAGGTATTACTTAAGGAAAAATTGTGCTCTTGCTCTTTTTATTTTGTGTTAATCGTTCGTGTTTTTCCAATGATGTTGTTTCTTGTTTGCCGTCCAACCTTCGTGGTATAACTGACCTACTCAGATCAGCTGCAAAACCTGCCGAGACGTGAACTGATCCAGAGATGCCAAACTAGCTTGTACTGAGAGTTTCCCGGTGGCGGAATTTCTCCCGATATCGATGCCCGGTTTTTTGAGTCATTTGGTTCTCAACCTATTTTGCGCAGGAATCACCTACGGTAAAATTCCTACGGTAAAATCCAGATTTTCTTCGAGTTCGTGTTGTTCGTTCATTATTTTTTCTCCTTAGCTACTGGTTCTAGCTAGCTGACCGACGTTTGCTGAGCAACTGATCTACTCTCAATTATCGTTAATATCGAAACATGTCGAGATGTGAATCGATGAAGCGACTTACATCGTTGTACAGTCACACTCGCAGGGTTTCTTAAAATAATTGTTTCCAGAATAACCGAACCCAAATGACATTGTGTGTCAAAACGACTTGCAGTATTAAATTTTTATTCTTGATCAGGAAGTTGATAAATTTTTAAAATAATTCAAATCTCTCATGGGAGGGGTATGAACCCCCAAAACCATCCCCTTGCGCACGGGTCTGGTAATAATTGTATATAATTGTAATTGGACTCTGTCCGCACTGGTTATGTAACACCCGACAGAGAGGCGACATCACTGTCACTAACAACTGATACGGAGGCATAGGAGTTTTCGACCACCTTTTCTGACTTAATTTTAATTTTTTTTCGAAAAGGGTACGTTGAGGTTTTATGCATATTTTAAAATGCACTTTAGTCTTGAAACATTTTTTGTGACGTGACAGAAACCCCTTTCCACTACTTTCGGCAAAAAATAGACGGCATGCGGTACCATGAATTGACGCTCATACGTTCTTCGGAAATGAATATGTCAAATAGAGTCTATAAGCATATTCTATTATTTTCTCTTTGTCCTTTATCAGAAATTCAAATTATAAAAAAGTGGTGGGCATTTAAAGCAAAAAAACAAATTTTTCCTTAAAAAAATCGTCTATAATTACAAAGTTAAAGAAATATTACTTATTCAAATTTCACAAAAAATATGGGTTTTGCAATAAAAAATTGAAGAGATAGCTTTTACGGCTCTTAAGATATTCATGATACCGATTTTGCAAATATGGTTTCGAGAAAAAAACGCGTTTACAGTTTTATATACGATTTGCTTGCTGACAAAAATGGTTCAGTTTAAAGTTGTTTAGCTCCATCACAACAGTTCGATTTGTCTGACTTTTTAATATATCCTTTTGAAATATTTAACTTTTAGAAAATGCAACCTAATCTATTTGTTTCAAAATTTCATTATGATCCTGCCATTATGATTTGCCAGCCAGCCAATATAATATCGATTGATTTCAAGGCTAGTAAGATTCGGCCGTCTATTATTAGTAATTATTCACATTCAGGTAGTTAGGAACTGTATGAAACGCAACTAGCTAATCGCATACTATTGGAAGTGCCGTAATCTGTAAACGTGCGAACAAATTGTATGCAATACATAAATTTATGAACGCTGAAATGATAGAATTGAAACCCAGGCATAGCAACAAGTTATTAATTTCGGCAAACTGCTGATTGTTGATTGTTAATTGACACAGTGTAATGTCAGATCAATTGTAACGCATAACCAAACTGAAAAGTCAAAAGAATCCGCTTGTACCTCCGACTTTAGTTAGCCTAGCCCAAGGCAAAGCACACAAAACTGAGTTGTGATGGTTTGTAGTTTATAATATGCACCTATGATTTTATTTAGCTTTAGAGCTAAAATAAGAAAATCGAAAAAATAAAATCGTGTGAAAATCGTATACTATTTGAATATTTAAAAAATCATAAATAGAGGAACGATTCATTTAGGAAAACCACTATAAAATATCGTATCTTACGAAGAACTATTTGATGGCCTGAACAACGAAGTTCGCATGGAGCATATACGTTTTATTATTCTTCTTTCCTAGAAAAGGCATTCTTTATCCTCGAACAACGCCCTGTATTTGTGAACGTCAGATTGCAACGTGTTAATTGTGTCAGCATTATTCTAGAAACCGTAAGATAAAACTAGAACATGAAATGTGATATTTTATATTTGTAGGGGCCCCCAATTCAATAGTGCCCATGGACCCCGACTGATCTTAAGACGGCCCTGAGAGTTCCCCGACGGAGGAATTTTTCCCGACATCAATAGCCGCTTCCTTGAGCCATTTTGCTCCCAGCTCTATCGAGATCTACTCAGACATTATCCGGTGGCGAGCTACCCTACACCGACTGAGAGTTCCCCAGCAGCGGAATTTCTCTCGTTAGCGGTGTTTCATTTGCGAGCCAATTAGCTCCCATTTTTTGTCACGATAGAGTCGGATAGTGCAAGGTGGTGAATCTGTGAATGCCTCTGCGGTGGATTTATCCCATTAAAGATACATGTTATCGTGAGATGTTTAGTATCCTGCGTCGTCCCGATCTATTCGAGCTAGCCCCCGGCAGTGGATCTTGTCTGCTCAACAGCAGCGTGGTAGAGTGTCGAGGTCGAGGTATTCGTGAAGCGCGTCATGCATGTATGACGCGCGGCACAAACAACGAACCATGCAAACGATCCTTATCGAAAAATACGCAAAGCAAAAGGTCACCCGACACTAGTTTGAAAGGACACCCCGTTTTGTCCTGTCCAGTGCGATTGTCATTCAAATTCTTCGCTCATTGGAGCAAAGGGTCATTGAAACAGACAATCTCGTTCTTCAGTAGATCCACGCGTGCAAGTTAGAATCGATAACTACACCATCGATCTCAACTTTGTGAACGGGCACGTAAACGCGTTAGTTATTCATGAAAGTCTTGTCGCCAGTAACGAAATTTGTTTGCTTTACAGAAAATATCACAATTCTGAACTTATATTGGCGAGCTTTCGAGATATTAGGCACAGCGGAATATTTCCGCGTCTTGCGAAATATTAGACTACTTCGGAAACAGAAGCTTGGAGTTTTTGGCGACGAATCTTGTTCGACATCCATTTTAGGATCATTTGGGTTAATTCAGGAGAGTTTATTTTTGCGCTGAACTAGAGCCAGACGCAAAGTTAAAAATTGAAGAATAGGAAGGAAGAGACAGAAATCATGGGGTATATAATTTGAAAGACAAGTCTGAATTTAGATAGTAAAGAAATAAAGTGATCATCTATCTTCACATCAAGTTCCTAAAATTGTCTCGCCAGCATACTTGGTCTTCCTGAAATTTCAAATCGGACACACCCCAAACCAATACTTTACGCCTCGAAAAAAAAGTTCTCATGCAAAAATTTAGCACAATCGAATAACAATGTCAGGAAGCGTCGAAATCTGGTGTAATGTTGAAAAAAATGTCTTTGTGATACAAGAATAATTCTTGAATTGAGATGGGATTTGAGTTTGTTTTAAAAATCAATGAAATGTCGAAATTTGGTGTCAGTTCAAAAAAACAATATTTTTCATTTTTATTTAAAAGTCTCAGTTTAAAAATTGAAAGTAGCAGAGATGCATCGTTTTCAAAACAATTTTTAATGAGAAGATACAAGATCAGTTTCATGCCAAATGTTATAAAACATTTGACCTAGAAAAAAAAATACAAGCAGCCTTTTCAAACCCCAGTATCAACTCAAATCCAGAATCTTCCATCTCGACGTTTCATTACATCCTAAACCATTTAGCATCAAACATTAGAATTAAAATTTTTGAATATTCTATGTGTCCTTTTGTGTTTTTCACGGGTGAAAATTGAGATGTTAAGGCTGTTGAGGTGTGTCTGGTTATTAAATTCGATGATCACCTGTTTCCATACATGCCATAGGCAGCCTAATATACAGTCTTCTGAATAGATGCTCCCTCCGTCGCCTTCAAACACCTACCATCAACTGATTCCACAAATATACAGTAAAAGATGGATTTTACATGAAATGAAATCAAACATAAATTATTATTTGAAGTTCGAACTGAAAAAGAAAGCCAAAGTAAACACCAAAGGAGCGCACAACTGCGACTCCGCCAAGGGCGTCAGAAGACCGCGCTGTGGCTGTGACTGTATGTAGTCCGCGGTTACCGCTGATAACCTGGGTCGATAGCTACCGAGTATGAATACGTAGTTCGATAAATCTAGATTCCGCATTCAGTAATACCAAAAACCCGTTCAAGTGCCCCCAAGACACGTTTTCGCTTGTCGGCCTTGCTCCGTCCTCTTACGCTTTTGGCATTTTATAAAAATGGTTTTTTCACACTATATGGCTGTGCTTCAGCCGTATTCCACTTTCGACTACAACAAGAGAATGAAATAAACAACCAAACAACTTATTCGCGCTCGAGAGCCACTAAAACATTAGAAAAAAAAAAACAATTAAACAACGGGGTGCGGAAAATGAGTCACCTTTCGCCACATTTGTAAAATAGAAGTATTCACGCTTAAAACAAGTAAGTTTTATGTCAATATCTTCACTAGTGTCTGTTTATGTGTGTATACATGCCATCTACTACCGATTGGCAGAATTTTAGTAAAGGAATTTATCTGCACCTATTTTACATATATTCATCACACTATGGGGTGTAAACATTTTCAGCTCTGGAGATGGAAGGTGATAGCTCTACTGAACATTCAATGATCCATTAAAAGAATACCACTCTTAAAACTTAGAATGCTTAGTAAACTCGTTTACTGTCGCTTTTGAGTATGAGGTATTTTTAAATGGCGTTAATCTTATTATTATTTTTATTATCGTGATTTTAAAGTCATTTTATTCGTCGCGTGAATGGCGTTAAGATCACGCAATTCGGATACTCACCCGAAGAAAAAGAGGACTTCCTTTGTCACTGCACAGTTAATGCACTATCTGGTTAATTTCAAATCAATGTTTGTGCGGAGAGGTGCTAATCCTACGTTGACTACATAAATTCAACATAATACGTTTTTTCAGTTTATTAGAAATAATTGCACACTATTCTGGAGCAGCCGGATCATTTTATTCAATGTATGAGAAAACCATAGAAGATGTAAATTGGCCAAAAACCATCAAAAGGCACTTCCACAAATACCAATATTGAGCAACCACTGAATCAGCTGCGCTCTGTATATTGGTTCAGTCATACTGGTATTTGCCACAATTTTTATTATTTTTCCAAGAAAAATCTTTCAAAAGAGATTGTTTTAACTTAGTGACAAGTTATAGAATGATTCAAAAATTTGTAGTCCATCATATCGGTATCTGATAGCTCTTTTGGCACAGATATACATAAGACTGGTTCAATTTTTGCTCCAGCAGGCTCTACTGATTCCTTTTATGGCCCTTAGTAATTGTGCAAATTTTGGTACCGATCGGTTGTGTCTAGGGACCCTCCAAAAATTTCAAAGTTTGTATGGAAATTAGTATGGAAAATCGGTTAAAATTAAAAATAAATTCTTAAAAAATCACTTCAACAATGAATTCATGAGAACACTATATATTTCTAAAGGTACTGAACACTTTCGTGGAACATTGAAGGGTTGCGAAAATTCCCTGAGAAAAGTTATTAAGTAAAGAAGCAGCATGATTTCAAAACAAGTGGATTTTATTATTAATTATAGCAACCCTGTTTGAACAGCTCCATCATTATACAAGTGTAAACTAGGCTTACCACCCACCGCTCCCTTATGGCAGATGCAGCTATTTTAACAGGGTTGCTATGATTAATAATAAAATCCACTTGTTTTGAAGTTATGCTGTTTCTTTAGTTAATAATTTTTCTCCGCGAATTTTTGCAACCTTGCAATGTTCCACGAATGTGTTCCGTAGAAGAATACCTTTAGAAATATATACTGTTCTCATGAATTGATTGATGAGATGTTTTTTAAGAATTTTTTTTCAATTTTAACCGATTTTCCATACTAATTTCCATACAAACTTTGAAATTTTCGGAGGGTCCGTAGATACAACCGATCGGTACCAAAATTTGCACAATTACTAAGGGCCATAAAAGGAATCAGTAGAGCCTGGTGGAGCCAAAAGTCAAAAATTGAACCAGTCTAATATACAAGTAATCAGTCACTTTGGAAAACTCTTCTAATAATTCATTGCTTTAAGAAATCAATTATTTTTGCATTTTATTTTTTCTATATTCTCGATATTTTGTGGGAAATCGCCAAATTATTTCCTGAATCCTGGGAAGCCGAAAACTGTCGGGAAATGGAAGCTCTAATTTTCACACATACACTATGCTGTTATAAGCGCTTTGACTATTTACAAATCTTGAAATTTCTCAAATTTGTTTCATTTTCTTATAAAAAAAAACAAATATATAATCCAACATTTATTTTTCCTTGAGGAAAAAAATGGATGTACCAGTTTGCACATAAGGGCAGCAAGATGGGGTCAGTTGCTGACGAGTGGAACACGAAACATTCCAATCCGAAACTACAATGAAAATTCCACGTGAACTTTTCCATAATCTCCGCCCCCCACCCCGTGGATAAGCGTGAACTTACTCGTGACCCCAACCCTCCCCAAAATTGTCCACGTGGTACATGGATGGCCCCTTAATGGAAAATTTAATCAAAAGTATGCGATTTAAAAGAAAACGCCTTCATATTTTTGAATAACAAAACCTGATTCGTCCAGACCATGGCATGTTTGGTGGATGAGTAAGTATAAGCTTTAGTGCAACTTTCATATAAATGAGAGGTTTATAAAAGTTGTTACACTTACACTGAATTTCGCGCCAACTCGAACAAATGTTGGCAGCACCTTCTCAGATTTTAATGAAACTTTCTGTACATGAGAACTTCGCCACAAAAAGCCAATTTGCATACTTTGTTTCTCCAAAGACGATCTAGACTGTCTTTTGAAAAGGGTCAAACTTTTTTTACCTTTTTTTGGTATGACTATAGGCTAAAAATGACAAATCTTACAAAAAATGTTATAGGCGCGATTTTCTGTAAAAATATTGAAAAAATTCTTCATCGACTCCTACACTGAAAAAAAATCGCTTACAAAAAACCATCTTTGATTTGGATGAAATTTTGTTCCAAGATAGGCAATTATGGTCCCTACCTTCAAGCAAAAAAAGTTATTTAAAAAAAACTTTTCCTTCTCCAAACTGATTTTTTTCAGTGTATTTTTAACGAAAACTAAACCAATGAAAGTCATAATCATCTCAGAATCCAATTTCCCAACCGCTAGTTTCCTGACACATGCAAACAGTATCAGTAACAAATTTGGTATAGCATCTCGGACTGGACTGGAACAAGGCCGAAGGGATTCGTTTAACGGAGATCTTGCACTAGAACACTTAGCGCACGACCAGACAACATGTTTAATATCGCGATAACCACCACCACAAACGCAGAGACCGCTCTCCACGACCCCAATACGCCGGGGATAGGTATTCTACGTATTATGATTGTACCCGAGATATCACCTAAATGAAGTCATGACCCTCAGCCATTCTCTTGGATCAACGTTTGTTGAAACCTTTGGGATTCCTGAACTTCCATAGCACTTCGAAATTTTCCCATTTTCGAACTTCCATCGCTCCACGAAATTTGCCAATTTTCCAGCGTCCTCTGAGAAGAAATATTTAAAGATTCGTTGAAGCTACGCGATCTCGCATAAATATCAGCTTCTAATGCCTAAATGTTCACTTTCTGATTATCATTCTAATCCAAGTGTCCGCCTTCTCATTTTTGGAATGAAGAATGAGCACAAACTAAGGAAATCTGCTATGATTTTTAGATAAAATACTCAAAAACTCCCATGTTTTCTCCAGGAAATATAAAGAGTGCTTTCCATGCTCCATCAAACGAAGAGCCTCCCGTAACTGTAACGATGGTCGTTGATAGGTAACTGTAAAACCATCAGTTTTGCGGGGAGAATGTTTGGCAGCACGGCCTCTTTTATGATTGCACTCACCACTACTGTCATAATAATTAGCATAAAAGCGATGCATAGCTGTCATCATATGATGAACGTTCCGTGTATTCCAATCACTGGATGAATCGAATACACAACGTAGGCCCTAGCCACCAGACGAAACGTTGTTTCTCTGATGATGATCCGTCGACGGACTGGTGCCAATAATCGCGTCTTTCAGCTTTCAACAAGATTTTCATTTGCATTTGTAGCGTTGCGTACAGGCACGTAGCTAGGGGGCTAAAGCTGTTTCCGTTTGCTGTTTCCAACAACCAAAATCAATGGTAACGAAATTCAGTGTGGTTTATGCTTCTGTCTCAGCCGGTGTGAAGCGAACGACAAATAAAGTTACTTTTATATTGTGTTCCTTGTCTGAAGAACAAAGGAAACTTCTACAATACTATGCCCTAGTAATCCGTCGAGATGAGTGAGTCGCAGAAGCAAGAAGTGGTGCACCGGCCAAATACTGTGATTAGTGGTGATTCACATAAGACCAAGTATTTGTGACGAGGAACATTTTCGAAAGGTGAAAATGGAGGCTATACTTACGATAGCCACCTTTATTGAGTTCTACCACCTCGGGTATTCTGCGCTCATAGCGTTCAACAAATTGGATCAGGCGAAATCATTGATTCCGAATGATTTAAAGCTATTAAATTTTAATGGTAGTGTGTGACAATGCTGTAATTAAGATCTTTATATAAATGGACGGTGAGAGAATCAATGTTCGGTTACAAGATCGGATACCGCTTACTTGCAGATACATATCACATATGGGAGAAATGCAGTACAAAACATAATGCGATAGTACAATTACACATAGTATTCTTTGCACATATCAAAGGCAAACTAGTACGTTCCAGTTCTGTGAAAAAACGTCACATTACGATTTATTTACCGCTGAACACAAACAATTACCAAATATGTGGCACAGGTTCAGGTAATTTTGACAACGGCAAAAGCTGCGTCAATATCTCAAAATCTACAGCCAACACAATCATTGAGGAAATTCACAATTATAAAGGCAACAAGCAAGCATGTTTGCGAACATAAAGGCAGCAACCACGATTATGGCACGGAAGTGTTCAATAGCGAGATAGATATGAACGATCCCCTATACGCAGTTGGTGAGGAAAAAATATTTCCCTGCTTCGTAAACAGGTATTTACGTGCAATGGTTAAGAGCTTGCGTGAGATCTGTTGGACAACCAGTAAAACTCATTTTATTATTTTTATTGTTGGAAATATATATATATATATATATATATATATATATATATATATATATATATATATATATATATATATATATATATATATATATATATATATATATATATATATATATATATATATATATATATATATATATATATATATATATATATATATATATATGTATATATATATATATATATATATATATATATATATATATATGTATATATATATATATATATATATATATATATATATATATATATATATATATATATATATATATATATATATATATATATATATATATATATATATATATATATGTATATATATATATATATATATATATATATATATATATATATATATATATATATATATATATATATATATATATATATATATATATATATATATATATATATATATATATATATATATATATATATATATATATATATAACTAGATAACAGAAGCACTGTTTCGATTGGCTAAAGCATAGAACCGAGTTCCCTTATGAATTATTTAAAAAATAGTAGAAGAAGCTTAATGGACGACTGAGTACTAAAACTCTCCAAAAGTGAACGCAAATGATTGTCCCGTTTAACAAAACTCAGATGTAATACTCGATATTGGCAATTCTTTTTTAAATTTAAATGACAAGTTTTTTAATTTATACCCAATTTTAAATATTGTATTAGGTCTGTGCACTATGTACTCTTAGTATAAATACTAGACATCACATTCAAGCGTGCTAGGCAAAAAAAATATTTCAATTTACTGAGAACGATATAGCTGAGGCGACAGTGTTTGCTTTCGCGTCATTTTAACGGATCATCATTTTCATTGACACTTAATTTCACTTTCATGCGAGGAATTCGTTCCGTTCATGCGAGTTCGCAACACTGTTGCGACTAAAATGTTGTGACTGGTTGAATCTATTAGTCCAATAATTTCGTTTTTTGTCTTCAGTATATAGCAGTCTCGCGATCTTTTTTTTAATCGTTTTGGACTAAAATGAGAGATGATCAGAAATCACGGAGGAGGAAAAAAGAATCAGCTAATCTAAGAAACCTCAAGATCACCTCTTCTATCTTTTCTATGCGGTCAGAACAAGTGCTTTCGGAATTTCGCTCCGATCCTCTCAATTCGGTTTGAAAAAAACGGTTTTTTCGAAAACATGTTACGTCTTCGTTATCCGCACAACATTCAACGGTAGGTGGAACAACGGTAATTGAAACTGTTTCTTAAATTTTGGTAAAACAAATCTGTAATCAAAACGCATTACAGCTTTCTTCAAAAAGTCATGCATCTCTCCCAATCGTGTTGATGATTGTAAAAAAAACTTGAGCTAATTAAAAACGAACCAATTATAGAGCAGATTGTTTAAATTGACTTAGAAAGTGTAACTGCAAGCATCTTCGCATCACGAAAACTGCCGCTGACAAAAAATTTTGCAAAAGATTCACAGAAATCGGTTAAATTACAATAATTTAAAAACATAAAAATCTAAACGAAAGTCTCTTCGGCACAGGAGAAGCAAATGCGATGTGTTTTCTTTGAATTGTCGGAAGCAAGTATGATGCTAAAATTATTTAGCTCACCCATATTTATAGTTTCGAGTAATTCTACTGGTGTCATCAATGTTACGTTTAAATCAGTTAACTATTTCTGCTTATCGAAACTGACATTCAGATTCAACGCCTCGGTCATTTAACTTTCCAACTGACTGAAATTTCATGCAGAATCGAATGTTTGAGTGCAGAGGAAATATAAATTCCTTCACCAACCAAAGCATTCATTTGTTTTTATGTGGACAGTTCGAGCATTAGTGAGCTGCGTAATCTATGTCTAGTGCATTTTTGCTCAATAAGCTAGCATAGAAACAAAATTCAGTTTGCTTCTGAAACAGAACATGTGCGAACCCGAATGCGCTATGTCGGGAGAATGAATGACGAGGGAACCGAACCAAACATTTCATTCATCGCGACGGGCAGGAAATGAATTTCGGTTCTTTTTCAAGTTCACGCAGGAATGTCAATTTTTAAGCTCTGGTTACATTTAACAAAATTTACGTAAATTGCAAGATAACAGTAATCAGGGGATTGCCTTTCGATTAGTGAAAAGTCCTATAGTAGATAAAATTCCGGCTAGTTTAGTAAATTAATTCATTGAAACATCTCTTTTGTATTGTCCAAAAATCCATGAATTCCGAAATTTAATATTTGCTTAATCTAGGTAAATACAGCTATAGTTCTTATTTATGCTTTGTAGAGAAATCAGTAGTATTTTTGTACACCACTCACATGTCAACAAACAAAATTACTGGTCTGTCCTTTGCCATAGTTTCAAGGATCTAATAGAAGAATTGCCTAGAAAAATAAGCCTTTCTAATGATATAAAAAGTATCAAGTACATAAAAGAATCTGTACATAAAAAGTATCAAGTACATAAAAGATCTGTGCAAAATCTGAATACTTAAATAGATAAATAATTAGTTGTTCTCACTTGTCTGTAAATAGTCTTTAATGTATCATCATTTAAATTGAAAATTATTATAAATTTAAGTAGAATAAAAGTTGAACCGTTTCTGCGCATCTACAAATCGCCTGCCTAATCAGAAGAACACGAAGGTAGTTTACGACGCGGGTCTACGATCTTCTGAAGTGTGTAGTCCTAATAATCGATAACGATCTTCGTATGGCTCAGGTTCAGCGGATCGTTCCAAGGCAATTGACGTAACGCATATCATACGAATCTGCGCTGGATAGCCTCACTTCGTTGGCTTCAAGTTGTATGATGGGAGCACCCACCAGACCACGTTGGCAAATTCCAACGGTGAAAATGGTAGCTTATAAATTAATAATAAAAACCAAATTCAAAAGCAAGAATTCGTCGATGTTCTATACCATTTCTTATATCAGACAACATATTGTCTATTGCCGTAGTTTTGGAACTATTTTCACTAAGAAATTTTCAAAATTACATTCAGTTCAAGTCACCAGAATTAAAACATTTATGCAACAAGTTTTAAGCCCCTCACGAAACAAAATCCTGGCTACGGGCCTGGTTGCGTATATTGGAAAAAATCGGGCGATCCGACGTCCCTTTCGCGTACAATTCTAAGCAATCTCTGCCCACCACGAAGTAGGAGACTGTTCACAGTTGCTCGCGTCGGGTACTCGTTTAGTCTGACATTTAATCGTAGTGTAAATGCATTGTGTAAAACCTGGGGGGAAATGTAGGAACTGAAATATAGGGACACTTGGGGTTTTGAATGCCCCATGTAGAAATTCCTGCTAGTTTCTAAGATTACCGAGACCAGGAACCACTTACTTCGGTTTTGTAACAGTACTCATGTAGGGACACTCTCAGGCCTTTACGAGGAAGCTTAGGAGAGAAAAATGATTTTCCTTTTTCGGAAATTTAAAGACACATTAGAAGATGTTCCCACAATGCGGTGGTCAGACTTTCGCTCTTTAGTATACAAGGAAACGTAGGAATTAGTCGTTGTCGGTGGCGTAGCGCTCTTTTGCATTTCTTATCGGAGCGTTCCTTAAAAGAATGTTTCATTTTGTCCCCACATAATTTATATGCGGGATATGTCGAGAGATCATGCGGAATCTCTACACGATAGGAAAACTTTTCATGATTCTCTCTGCATTTTCCACAGCGTGCCTTGTTTCTACAATAAGACGCTCTTGGCCCAATTGTTTTCAACGACGGCAGTTCATGCCTCGCAGCACAAAAAGGCGAACAGGTAGAGTAGCCCCGTCCAAAATATGAAAGTTTGGAAGAGCAGATTCGACTAAAAGTTCGAAATGGCTGGAAAATAAGTTGTTTTCATATACTTCTCGATTATTCCCGAACGCAATTGCTTGTGAACCAGAAGCAGAAAAGAGTTCTTGAAGGAGCGAACCTCATACTTTGCAATTAAGGTCCCTGTTGGAGATTACACCATCAGTCTCTACTTCCCGGGCGGGTACATAGACAATATACTTCTTCGTACACGGCCAAGTGGTATTTAGTTAAATCTCGCATATATCTATGATGTTAAATGGCGTATCTTTGCTCCCATTCAAGTTGTTATGAATATATACCAAATTCGTTACTGATACTTTTTGCATGTTTCAGGCAAATTGGATGCTGAGATGATTATGATTTTCATTGGTTTGGTTTACGATAAAAGTACACTGGAAAAAAAATTCAGTTTGGACCCTTCTCAAAAGCCAGTCTATATCATTTTTGGAAAAACAAAGTATGCAAAGTGGCTTTTTGTGACAAAGTTCTCATGTACAGAAAGTTTCATTTAAATCTGAGAGGGTGCTGCCAACTCTGAATATGATTTAGCGTGAAATTCGTCCTACGCGTAAAAATAATCACGGTTCGCTTCACCGAAATCCCCTTCGAACTGGCATCCCGGCCTTCAATCCAACCCGGCCAGCGATCACATCCGATCGCGATGGAATTCCAACGCGTTTTAGCCGAGAAATGTTCACAAATTAGATTGAAATCAATTTTCGGCAGATTGCCTTGAAAGCCACTGCACTGGCCACTGACTGCTGCGGCTACCGAGCTCTTGGAGCTCTCACGGGAGTCCGATCCGAAATAGAGATATACTGGTTAGTGGACTGGAAGGAGGACGAGGAGGCCCACTTACTTGTGTTGGATGGTGTTGTTGTTGTTGTCCACGGCGGCAAATGATGCAACCACCACGACCCGTTCCGAATTGATCCGGGAATGTCTTTGTAGTGGCCACCGATGCCGAATTGGTGCGCGGCAATGCGCCGATTGAGATGCTGCGTTCCGATGTGAGTGTAAGCGGAGTGTTCCTTAGTAGTTCGGGGTCAACGGTTTTCGGGAATCGATTGCTTCGCTCGTTTTATGGGTGATGACGTGTTTTTTGGGGTTTCTCACTTTACCAGCGTTAAGCTCACCTAGACTGTTGCACGCTAGAAGATGATTTATTGATCTATCTTTTTTTCGTTTGATAGAACCAGGAAAAGAATACCAGAGACGTGATTTATTCAAGTTCGATCAAGCAACCGTGAACAGTATGGTTCCCCGCCAGAAATCCCAATCTATCCAACTGCGCCGTCGGAGCGCCAGTTCTGCGGATCATGAAATGTTTCAATATTCCAACTGCAACCTCCCTCCGGGGACCACCGGAATGCCTTGGTAGCTTTTTCATAAATCATGTCTCGTTAATTGTGGGCACTCTTGTAAAACAACGGCGGCAAGTAATTCCGAAGGCACTCCGGACTGCCAACCAACCGGACTCCGGGACTGGATCGGCGGGATTTGCAGCAGCCAAATTATCACGATCATTATAATCGCGCTCGAAAAATGCCAAAACTGAATTCCAGTGGTTCAACCCAGGCGGGAGATCTCCCCCAAAGCTGTACGCTTCGATGTGATCTCTGTGGGTTTTACGTTTCGCAGTCATTGGCGGACGGCATTCGCTGCCTTCACCCCGCCCCAGCAGTGGACCTCTGTTTTGTCGAGGCAGCTAGCGCGCGGAGGCATTTCTCTGCCGATAGACTACATGCTTATTTTTGTATAATTCCACGCAGTTCAACATCGAATATGTTGGAAATTGAAACTGCCGGCCGTTTTTTAACGTTGTCCAGCAGGTGTTCCATATGGTACACACACGTGAAGGTAGGTAGGTTCAGTTTGCCGTTTTTTTTGTTGTTGCTGCTGCTGCTGTCTCTCTGCTTGCTCCAGCCAACTGCTTCTTCGTGTCTTGCCAGCAGGTTTCTCCTGTTTCCAAAGTGGTACAAAAAGCAACATTCGTGGCGTGCCTTTTTACTTCCAGCGAAACTGTCTGAACATTATTTAGGTGTTGTGTTTTTTTTTGTTCTTGTTATTTTCTGCGCTGGTTGATCCTTACTAGACGCATACCTGCCGGCGTCTCATACGGTTCAAGCTGCTGACGACGACGACGACGACGCAAAACGGAATAACGAACTTTTCAACAACCGGTGGCAGTTTGCTGGTTGTGTGGCTATTTCGGAACAAGAATGTGGTTTGTTTGGATGTGTACGTCAGCCGGGTTATTTGGTGGGCAAACCCCGCGAGGTGTCATTTTTAATATACCTTATCTTATTACGAATCAGATAAAATCACAAACATATGTCCGAGGTCTAGTTTTTTTTCGTATCACTGTTCAATCTGATATTGGAATGTTTTCATTTACTATAAATATTGCTCAGTCATATTTCGCTGATCTGTTTTTACCAGCTAAGTTTCCATTGAAAAAAAAAACCTTTAAAATGAAACAATGTAGTTCCACAGTGACAAGTTTCCAATAACAGAACCAGCTCCATAATGCACCCTTCCCGTGCAAGTGCAATAAAAAGCACTCCGAACCGTATCATGTTTTTCCCACTCTTGGCTGGAGACACCTTCGGTCGGTCGGCTCACTATCAGCGTGTCGCGAGGAAGATTTATTGCGTGCTACCTTCTCCATTAAAATGATAATTTATTCTCGCCAATCTATCCTCATTTTTCTATTCGACAGACTCTGCCAGAAGGTTGATGGAAGCTGGAGCTCACTTAGTTCAGCTCACCGGCAATGGGCCAATATATCACTTGCTGCCGGTGGACTCTGTACCAGGGTCCGAGTATTTCCCCTCGACGAATGGTTCAATTGACATTAGGCGGCGCAATCCTTTTACGGGCTGCTCGATGGGCCGAAGAGTGTAAAACAACATCGATTGACGGTCTCCGGTTCAAACGCAGGCGTAAATTCAATTAGGGATCGAGCAACATGATCTTTTTTCTCTTCCCTTGTGGGCTGCCTTGCCTCTTCGCTTGATCCTTTTTGCCATATAGCCGTGATTGGCGATTCGAATGGGGAATAAGGCATTTTAACAAGCTTATCCGACTCGTTGCTCGCCTTGGAGACAATCAAATGTAATAAAATTCAACCAGAGAAGGGATAAGAAATTGTGAGCTGAAATCGCGACAACCGAATGATTGGTTAAGTGGGAAAGTAAATATCATGAAAGCTAATCGTGGCTTAGCTAGTGAAATCGGGGATGTGTTCTTCATCGTTCGTGGTCGATGAAAAGCAAGTTTGCTGAAGTTATCAGTTTTGGTCTGTCGCTACGATAAGAAGTACCCGATTCTCATGTTTGAATAAAATGTAGGTATTCAAGGCAGCGCCTTAAGCCAGGCCTGTGCGAAAGGGGAGGGTGTTAGGGGTTCAAACCCCTCCCATGGGGGTTTTGAATTACTTTCAAAATATTATGAACTTCCTGTTCAGGGATGAAATTATACAGCGAGCCGTGTCATTCGAGTTTGGTCACTCTAGAAACAAGTCGTTGAAAAAACCAAGGAAGAAACCTCGCGAAGGTGGCTGGTAAGGGGTGTAAGTTATGTTGGTCGGCATCTCTGGATCGGTTCATGTTTCGGCATGTTTCGCTATTAGCACTAGTTGTGAGTAGATTAGCTTCACAGCAAAGGTCGGTCAGCGGACTAGCAAAGTGATCTAAGGAAAAATCATGATGTCAGAGAAAATCAAGATATCGTTATTATTATTTATTGCCGATGATCTCCCCATCGGAGTGACTGACAGCTAAATGGCCCGCGAAAATGGTTATCGGTATCGGGAGGAATACCGCCGCTGAAAAATTCTCAGCAGCAGCTAGCAAATAAATAGCAACGACTAACGCCAAGAAGGATAAGAAACCCTGCGAAGGTGGTTGTAAAGAGATGTAAATCATTATGGTCGACATCTCTGGATCGGTTCATGTCTCAACAGATGACGACTTTTTCAGCAGATCTGAGCAGGGCAGATATACCGAGAAGGTTGGACAGCAAACAAGAAAAAGCATAAATGGAAAAAACATGAACAATTAATACAAAATAAAAAGAGCATGAGTACAATCCCCACTGAAATAGTGCCTGCACGGAAAAACTCCGATCATAAATCCATGAAAAAATGATCGCTATTTCGTGAAATGAACGATTTACGAAAACCGTGACCAAGTTCCTGAAATTATGAGTAATAAACCTCGTATCCATGAAAAAATTTGTGTTTCCACAAAACTAGATCGTCCCGACTATATACATGGCGTTACATTCAAATGTTTGGTTGGGTTACTGTTGTTCGCTGGACATGTTCAGATTTTGTTATGAGTCTTGTTCATAATTTGGGAATACACATCCGACAGTCAAGCGATTTTGATGATCTCCGGAGATAATTCCCGATTTTTGTGATTTCGTATGACGTTACCGTGCTATTTTATTCATGAGTTTACCATCCGATTTTTATGCCATTGTTACGGGATCTATGTTCATGATTTCATGATCTTTGTTGCGATTTTCGTAATTTCTATTCACGTTATCGTGAGATTTCAGTCATGAGTGAAGTGATTCATGATCATAATTTCAGGATCCTAGTCACGATTTTGAATATTTTTAACAAGTAATGTGATTTATGTCCATGACTGCAGGAACTTTGTCATGGTTTTCATAATTTCTATTCATGTTGTCGTAATAATTTAGTCACGAGTAGGGATTCATTTTTATTTATGTTCATGATTTCAGGATCTTAGTGACAATTTTTGCTATTTTTGTCACGAGTTGTGTAATTTATGATTATAATTTAAGGACCTTAGTCAAGATTTTTGTAATTTCTGTTTCTCTTATCGTGATATTTTATTCTAGAGCTTACTTTCAAATTTGACACGTGGAGTAATGTGACATGATATCAGCAGTTTCATCGTGGTAATCGTAATTTCTTTTCGCCTTGTCGCGATCTGTTATTTTTTGGTTACTATCGGGTTTTTACTCGTTGTAACGTGATAAGGTGAACTGGATCATAAAAGTGTGACTGGTTCGCGGTATCTTGTTCTGTAAACTATATCACGAACACAATTTGTGGCGTTCAGCGCAGTTTTCGTTTTCTATCCAGAAATCACACTGAACCGTATCAAATGAATAACGATATTCGAGGTCCTAATATTTTTTTTGTATCTACAGCTTGTATCTATTCTTGGTCGCTAGCAGCTCGATATTTCATGAAAAGTGCACGGAGCAAGAATGATTCCACGACTAATACTCCAAATTTTGTGAAATTAGCTCACGTAAAAATTTCATTATACTACAAATCATGAACCAGTTCACGAATACATGAGTAATATGTAATGAACTTGAGAACCATTTCACGAGCACGGATATTGGATCGTGAGCAATATACTAGGTTTTACACCAATCGACATAACCCCACAAAATGAGCCGGATGAACTTCGTTTGACAATTTTCGGTGGTTTGTTTACATGGAAGCTACGTGAGTTCGAATGTAACAGATGAGCACACGTTGCACTCGCACTCACGCAACTGACAAAGTAAACAAATCACCGAGAATTGTCAAACATAAACTTCATTCATCATGAGTTCATACGTGTCCCCATCTTGTAGATCTCAATTAGGAATCATGAACCTGTTTACGATTACATGAATAATATTTGATGGATTTGTGAACTATTTCACAGGCACGAATGGTAACTTGTGACTATTATACTAGATAAAATCAACTAGTTCACGACATGAATAACATTTTATAATTGTGTGATTTATTTCACGGGTACGCATGGTCAGTCGTGACTATTGTACCAGGAATCATGAACGAGTTCTCGAATAAATGAATAATATTTCATGATATTGTGAACTGTTTCAGGAGCACGAATGGTAAGTCTTGACTAATATATTAGGCATCACGAATTAGTTCACGAGGATTGAATGGATTCATGAATAAAATTCCGAGTTTCGTGAAATAGATCACGAGAAAATATCCACATTGTTTTGATTTTGCGAACTAATGTGCCTAAATCTATGAATAACATCATGAGTCAACTGAGTTTAATGATCATAGAGTTGTGAACTACTTCACGCACAGAAAATCGATTTGGTAATGACAAGGAAACCGTGAATAAATTTCACAAAACAAAAACAAATATTTACACTATTTCCGCGTTATGAGGGCGTCACTAAAGCGAAATTGAACATAATTATAAAATACATGATTTTTGTTCATAGTTTTGTTTTCGTGGTGTAAAGACGTGAATATTACAGAATTCATGGTACTTAATTCACGATTTTAGGAACAATGTTTATACGGTTTAACGGTGGCGCCGGATGGATGAGGATGGCAAGATACAGGAGGTTGTTTAGTCGGTAGGATTAACTACTTCAAACCAATCAGGCACTACCGCTAACAAATTCCATTCCTTCTCGATAATAGACATTTACCCAATTTGTTGAGCTGAGTCGATTGGTACACAATACTCGGCCTTCCAGGTCTCATAAAAAGTCGTCAAAGCCTACCCTTTCTTTTATAAAAAACCTGTTTTAATCCACCTAGAGGTGTAATTGTGCCTTTCTCATTTCTCCAAACTATGATCTAATAGCTGGTGTACAATATAACATTATGAAAATGTCTTTCATTCTTATTACACTTTGTAAGTATATATAAGAGCACCTTTTTGCATTTATCGCGGTATCGGTTTGAATCGGAGTTTTCTATGTGATCGCACTCCACAACTCGTAACTCCGGAGCCGGAAGTCGGATGGAGATGGAATTTAATATCAGCTTCCGGAGACGCAACACCTTTCATTTGAGACTAAGTTGATCAAATCGTTCTAGCCATTTTCGAGAAACCAATATAACCGTTATTCTGAATTTGGATACTTCAGGATCCGTCGATGGTGGCCAGTGTGGCCAAAGAGACTTTGAATGACTGTTGGGGACCTAGATCTACAAATTCAACAGTTGTGTTTACATTTTGGAAAAAATCACCTTTTTACATTCATCGCAGAATTCGTTAGAATCGGGATTTGCTGCGTGATCGTACGTATCACCCTGTAATTCAGGAACCAGAACTCGGATCCACACAAAATTCAACAGCAGCTGATGGACCTTTCATTTAAAATCAAGTTTGTCAAAATCGGTTCAGAAAATTCCGAGAAACCGATGTGGACAAATCGACAAATTTTGTTTTGTAACCATACTCTTCAACTCGTAATCCGGAACAAGATGTCAGTTGAAAATGAAATTCAATAGCAACCTATGGGAATATTATACCTTTCATTTGAATCTTAGTTTGTAAAAATCGGTTCAGCCATCTCCGAGAAACCGATGTGGACATTTTGTTAACAAATCTGCACATACACACACATACATACATACATACATACATACATACATACATACATACATACATACACACATACATACACACAGATATTTTGCGATCTCGGCGAACTGAGTCGAATGTTATATGAGACTCGGCCCTCCGGGCCTCGATTAGAAAATCGGTTTTTGAAGCAATTGCATAACTTTTCTATATGAGAAAGGCAAAAGAATAATATTTAATTAGCTTAATAAGCATGAGTTCAATGTTATCTTCATGTAATTATATTTTGAAATGTTGGTGGAATGGGTTTGAAAGTGGAGGGAATGGGGGGTTAGTAGAGTGAGAGTGGAGGATGCGTCAGAAATCCTTCATCTTATTTCGGTATACAGGGTGGATGCAGGAAATGCGGGCGTGAGGGTGGTCCAAGGGGAGGAGAGTGATGAAGGAAGGAGGTGTAAGGGCAAGGCGGGGGGAGGGGCGGCGACGGAATACTCAACTGCATATTTTGCCTTCCATTTGAGACTTGGTTTGAGAAAATCGGTTCAGTCATCACCGAAGAACCGATGTGACGTTAATTGTAGAATATGCCCGGAATTCCGGACATCCGGAATCGTCGATAGTGGACAATATATTCAAAGAATGTTTGATTGGCAATCAGTGATCTAGATCTGCGATTAGAAGTAATTTGGTGACCATTTCAATAGTTTTTAGCCTCTGAGGTATTACGATTGTACCGATTTATATGGGAAATTCCAGTGTATCCTTACTAATACCCCTGTAACTCCGGAAGCAACAGTCAGAACCGAATGAAATTCAGCAGCAGTCAATGGTATTACTGTATCTTTCATTTGAAATCAAGTTTGTAAAAATCGGTAGAGAATTCGTTGGGGAATGGGTGTGATATTAGGTTAGTAACTTGGCGGGTTCCCCGGGGGCGTCATGAACCGTCATAGGTGGCCAATGTGGTCAAAGCTGCTTTGATTGATCATTAGTGATCTAGACCCGCAAACTAGAGTAATGTTACATCAATTTTAATATGTTTTACATCATTTGAACATCATGGTGGTACCAGTTTATATGGGAATTTGCTGTGTAAACGCACTCTTCAACCCGTAACTCCGGAACCGGAAGTCGGATCAACTAAAAATTCAATAGCAGCTTATGGGAGCGTTATACCTTTCATATGAAACTAAGTTTGCGAAAATCGGTTCAGCCATCTCTGAGAAAATTGTGTGAGTTTAAATGACACACACACACACACAGATACATACACACACACACAGACATTTGCCGATCTCGACGAACTGAATCGAATGGTGTATGACACTCGGCCCTCCGGGCCTCGGTTAAAAAGTCGATTTTTACAGTGATTGCATAGCCTTTCTGTATATGAGAAAGGCAAAAAACGTCTCACTAAAATCAGTACAAGTTTCAATTTATTTTTAATAAAAATGCAACGTTTGGGACACCGCGTATACAAAGATTGAAAGTAACCGGACCTTAGTCGACCAACAAAAAACCTTGCTTGGCAAGCGAACTGCGGATGTGGCAAACTATTCATTTCTCAATCGCATCTTGGTCTTTCAACGGACAAATCCACCTGGAAGCGTCAAAACGCATTTTCTTGAGGTCTTACGAAGACTCGACACTTTTTGGACGGATTTGGCATGTTTCACTCTGCCCGGTCAGTCCTAGACTGGTACAGAACCACTACTGTTATTTTTGTACAACGCTGCCGTACAAAAAGCCGTCATGAAGGTTAACGTTCTTGAAATCCCAAAAAAGAAGTTAAATAGAGCCCTCGTGAAAGGGTCTTCACGTATCTACCCTAGCTTTACCCTAGATTTGACTAAATAGGTCATGACAAATGAGCGTGCATTTCGAGGATATTTGAAGAACCTTGGCCATATGGTAGCGTAAATATTTTTATAAATATTGAAAGTATGCTTCACACAAGCAAAATATTCTTGTAGTGCTGAAATAAAATGTATTTAATTTAGCTTCCCTTGCGAAATTCAAAACCTCCGTTAATGGACACTCGGCATCTCTTATATTCCGACTGTTTTACATTACTGATATTGAAGGGAATGATACCGATCATACTGATAGATTCGAGTAATTTTCATGCTTCGTTTTAAAAGTAATTTTAAACAAACTTTACGCGACAACTACTCTTCTAATATCGAATAGTGATCATGTTATGGCTGTCTTCGACACAACAGTTTGTTGAATAGGGATACTGTTATTAGTATCTAACATTCGGCCATCTGTAAACGACGTGGAATACTGGTTGGATGCTCAGATTACACCGTCTGGGAAGACCATAGCGTAGTTGGTATGTCAACTACTCTGTACGCGGCTCACCCTAGTTTGAACTCCCACTATCGCATATAGTGTGTTTGGCCGTTTGCCACTACCGGTCAGATCATTTAGGAAAACAAATATCTTTTTAAGATGCACTCAGATTATATTTCCTTTTAGACGCTATACCATTCGACTCAGTTCGTCGAGATCGGAAAGTCTGTATGTGTGTATGTGTGTATGTATGTGCGTATTTCGTCGCTGTTGTGCTATCCTATGACAAACGCCATTTTGGGGTAAACTGAGTTAGATATGCCACATCACGTGTCTAAAAAATCTCTACACCCAAAACAAAAACCTCTTGCAATAATTGTAAGCGACAATCACTTGCAAATAATGTTAGCATCGCTTGCAATTTTGCAGTTAAAGCCGCTTGCAATGTTTGCAAGCATATAAAACACTTCATCTCTTGCTATATCTACATACGTTTCTTCAACACACTGTCACAGGATTGCCACCACATTCACGTGCCTATGCCGGTTTGTATGGCAACGCACGCCGAGTTTTTATTTACCGTCTGCTTTTTATTCATTTCTCACCAACATCTTCAAACGCAATATTGTGGCTTATTCATTACACACGAGGCAGCATCGAATTCCGGATGTGCTGATTGTACGAGTTTTAACGCTCGTCTTTTATGTGTAAGAATAGATCAGTGCCTATTGTCTGTGCTACGATACTCAATGGCATGAGTTCAAATCTGGGTGCGCGCTTTACTTTTTTCATTAATCGTGAATTTATCCAAATATTTATATATGACTTTTATCCACTTACAATTATCTGATAGCATGGTTGGATGAATAAGGTATTGATTAGTGATCTGTTCGTGTAGAGTTCGTTTTTCAATACCAGCTGTCTTTTTTATCTAACGCTTATTGGTCACCAATACACATGCATCGCTAATACATAGGCAAAACTCGTTTTTTTCTGTTTCTTGCATTACATGCAAGGAAGCTTCTTGCAATTTTTGCACATTACCAGAACGCTTGCAATTTTCGCACGCATTTATTGCAATAATGTAAGCGAATCTTACCGGGTATGTTTTGGGTGTACAAAGTGGCGTTTTCAGAATTTTGATATTCTGCTTGGTTACTGAGATATAGCAAAAAACATGATGAGAAATTTTGAATTTTTTGCTTCAAATGACTGTGTCTGGGGAGTAACTCAGGGTATATTGATATACAAGATGTTTTTATGTGTAAAACTATCTAAAGAATACAATGGCATAATTACTTTCAAAACAAAATTACACGAATTGTGTGAACAATGTAGTTTTAGTTTTTAGCTGGAAATATAGCATATTTGGCAACACTGTAACGAAAAATAACTATTTTTGCTAGATTCTCTGACTCATTTCCTTTAAAATGCATCTCACCGATTGTTTATAGACCAAATTAAACCAAAGATATGAATAAAAGTTAATAATTGATGATTTTTTTTCTATAGAAAATTTTCCATGCACGATTATGACAAATTTTGCCATCTATACACACCTATGACACGTGTGAGTGCGACTTTTGTTTACATTCATAGTCAAAACTCGCAACATAGTCAACCAATCTTCATAATATTTGAGAGATTAATAAAGAATAGATAGAAGCATCAATTGTATTCTTTGAATTGTTTATACCTTTTATAAGTTTCAAGATATTCAATCTCAAACCTTAAAAATCGTTTTTCTCGAAATGAGCTATATGGCGCTTGTCATAAGATAGCACAACAGCGACGATTTGTCAAAAATGTCACTCATTTTCCTCAGAGATGGTTGGACCGATTTGTACAAACTTAGTTTCAAATGAAGGATACAACGTTCCCATCGGCTGCAATTGAATTTCAAATGGATCCGACTTCCGGTTCCTGAATTACAGGATGAGGTGTACGATCATACAGCAAATCCCGGTTTTAACAGATTTCTGCGATGAATGTAAAAGGTGAGAAAATTTCCAAAATATGACAACATCTGCTTGGATCTGTAATACTTGGTCACTAACAGCCATTCAAAGTCTCTTTGGCCACATTGGCCCCAATCATCGGTTCTGGAATCCCCGGCGGAAACAACTAAATTCAGAACAACAGTGACATCGTTTTCTCGGGGATGGCTTGACATTTTTGACTAAACTTAGTCTGAAATGAAAGGTGTTTCATACTCGTAAATGGATGCCAACTTTCATCCCAATCATAATTCCGGTTCCGAAGTTACGGGTTGTGGCGTGGGGTCACATAGAAAATTCCAATGCAAACCGATACCACGATGAATGCCAAAAGGTAAAATTTCACTAAAATGTATGTCAAATAATTTGCATTTGCAGTTGTAGGTCACTGACGGCCAACCAAAGTCTCATTGACCATATTGATTACCATATACGGCTCCATAAGTGCCCCAGAAAAGTGGCTACCTATCAAAATTAATACACTCACACCAGTTCATCGGATATGGTTGGGTCGATTTTCATAAACTTTGTCCCAAATAAAACGTATATTTTTCCCATAGACGTCTATGAAACTTCGCACGGATCGCTTACATTGTTCCGGAAATATAGACTGAGCCGTCCGGTCACATATGAAATTGCCATATCGTCGCTGTTGTGCTATCTTATGACAAACGCCATTTTGGGGTAAAATGAGTTAGATATGCCACATTACTAAACTAAAAAATCTCTACAAAATGGCGTTTTCAGAATTTTGACATTCTGCTTGGTTATTGAAATATAGCGAGAAACATGCTGAGAAAATTTAAATATTTTGCTTCAAACTACTGTGTCTGGGGATTGGCTCAAGTTATCTTGATGTATAACAAGTTTTTATGTGTGAAACTATTTGGGAAACACAATGGCAAAACCTTTTTCAAAATAAAAATTCACGAATTGTGAGAATAATGCAGTTTAAGTTTTAAACTGGAAATATAGTATATTTGGCAACACTGTTTCCAAAAATAACTATTTTTTCTAGATTCCCTGACTCATTTCCTTCAAAATGCATCTCACAGATTGTTTCTAGACCAAATGAAGCCAAAGATATGAATAAAAGTTAATAAATGATGCTTTTTTTGTATGGAAAATTTTCCATGCACGATTATGACACGCCATATAAATTTTGTCATCAATACACGCCTATGACACGTGTGACCGCGACTTTTGTTTACATTTATAGTAAAAACTCGCAACATAGTCAACCGGTCTTCCCAATATTTGAGAGATTAATACAGAATAGATAGAAGCATCAATTGTCTTTTTTGAATTGCTTATACCATTTATAATTTTCAAGATATTCAATCTCAAACTTTAAAAATCGTTTTTCTTGAAAAGTGCTAAATGGCGCTTGTCATAAGATAGCACAACAGCGACGATATAAGCCGGAACTAAACTTCTTGCCTTTCTCATATAGAAAGGTTATGAAATTGCTCCAAAAACGGATATATTAACGAAATGTCCACATCGTTTTCTCGGAGATGGCTGAACCGATTTTCACAAACTTAGTCATGAATGGAAGGTACAAGGCTCACATTGGCTGCTATTGAATTTCATTTAATTCTGATTTCCGGTTCCGGAGTTACGAGTTGAGGAGTACGGTTACATAGAAAATCTTGTTATAATTTGTCCACATCGGTTTCTCGGAATTTTCTGAACCGATTATCACAATTCAATCACTCTGAAAATCGTCAACCTAATTTTCTTTCGACTGACATAGGATTTATGGATTTTACAGGAGCGTACCTAGGGAAGTAAGGAGGACATCAGGTCCGGCGAGCTTGTGTAGGTGCAAAGTGTATTAACCCTAGAACGTTGCACTGGGGTACAAATGTACCCCACGCCTTCTTTGGAGCCGTGTGAAAACGAGAATTCGGTATTTACCGACCTGGGACCCTCACCATAATTCAATTTAGAGTTCCTAGTAAGAGTAGAAAAAGGCGGTTCGCTTATAGCCTTTGTGGAAGCAGGTTTCAAAGTTGGCGTGGGGTACATTTGTGCCCCAGTGTACGGTTGCCGTTAGTGTTTCGTCAGATTTCGTGCTGTCAGTGGAAATGTGATTCGTGACAATACCAATTTAAATACTGGTTGTTTTATTGCGTAAATAACAACTATATTATATGATTATATGTATTATATGATCGTTTTCAGTCATTTATTTAATTTATTTAATTTCATTTTGAAGCGGATCAAAAAATTGTTCTCATTGTTGCTGATTTTTATTGTTTTATTGTTTATATTTTATAGTTTTTCAAAGCAATGGTTCGTAAGTATAATTTGCGCACAGTAACTGCAGTAACAGTAACGTTGCGTGTTACCAATGTATTACTGCTTAGAAATATTTTTTCATTTTAATTTTCACCCCATGTCGTGGTATTTTCCAAAACACGATTTTTAAACTTTCACGCTTCAAAATAATTGCACTTTTTCAAAAATATCGAAATTCCATATTTTACCGTTTCAAGACCATTCTTTGAACATTTAGAATAATTTGATTTTTTTTCAATTCGGTTCGAAATTCGCATAATGGTGGTAAGCGAAAGTAAGCGATTTTTTCACTTTTTATTTTATTCAAACCAATTTATGTATCATTGATTTAATAAATTCATTACACAGCTGTTTTCGAAATTTTAAAACGAAGAAAGTGATGTATTATACATTTCTTTTGTTTGTATTTTTACCTGCGCTATCAAATGCTATCAAACGCGTGGGGTACATCTATACCCCAGTGCAACATTCTAGGGTGGAAAACGCAAGTGCAACGTTCTAGGGTTTAGAATGTAAAAGACATTTCCACAATTATATTGAACATAATCGGTCATGGTCATAGTTTGAAGAAATGAGAAAGGCACAATTGCACCGTTAGGTGGATTAAAACAGGTTTTTTTTTTATTGATTTTCTATAATTTAATCAGTTTATTAGAGGTTTTATTCGTGCATGACTCAAAACTGTGTTCATTTCCCCTCTAATTTGGAGCCAACTTCGTGTGAGTTCTGCAAACTAATGAATGATCCATCAGTTATAAGAATGTCTTATCTCACTGTTTGGTGGATTAAATCGGTTCTATTAATTCTATTCTGATTTACTCCATTTAACGAAATGGGAAATATTACCGTATTTCTAAACACTAGAATCAAATTTATACACTTGTATGTGATTTATTAAGTAGGCATCTAACTGTACTAAAATCCACTCAAACAAAAGTCAATGTAAACACTCTTCTGCGAACCGCTTCCAATAAATCACGATCCGACTGGCAACGATCTATAAAAATCAGCGTTAAATTTATTGCCGCTGAGTATTTACGACCGGCAGCGCAGAAGCCTATCAAGATTTGTCAGCATCATTCAAGCGTCATTTTTCACCTATCTAAACGAGCCAAGCGGCAGGCATTCGCCATAGCCTACTACTACCGCCACTTGTCAGCTATTTGATGAGGATCATAACTGCCATTTTTCCCGACCATAATTTGTTGTACCCACAATGTCTTCGATTGCATTGTTTTATCAGGCACTTTTGATCACCTTCTTCATCAAGCCTTCCCTATGTTGTATGAAGGCGGTTCGTCATCACAACAGTCGCATCACCCGCTCTGACATGGTGCGAGGCTGATCTGGTAACCAGCCGTTGCGGTACATCGACATACGCGGTTGCAAGTTTTTCGCGACTTCCAACCGCGCGACCAGACGCCCACTTGTCTGTTTAGAATCATAAATTTGCCACCTATAGCCCTGATACCCTTTCCCGGGGCTGCGACCACGGCGCGGCGTAAATGTAGGCAACCGAAGCAGGTAAACTTCTACGGTGAGCAGATCTTAGATATTTCTATTAAATTTATTATTTTCAATAATCGATACGGTCGTAAATGGGCTTTTTTGTTGTGCTCAAACGGATGGTTGTTGTTGAGTGCGGTGCACAACCTGCGGAGGTTGATAGTGATCTTGAACGGTTGTTGCTGGATCCGAAGGTTGAACACCGTACGTAACCTGTAAGCCACGGTTGATCTTTGTGGCCAGGGCGCTGCTTGCCGCAGATAACGATTGCACAGCAGGATTATTGAGGGAAACATGTTTACATGCTGTTTTGAACATAAATTGGTTAATGGTTTCGGTTGCAATGAACAAGCCGGGGAAGGGAGGTTAAATAGTTCGGAAATAGTTCTGGTGGATGTAAACCAATTGAGTTAGATTTCAGTCGATAACAAAACAGAAATAATAAATGGTTTGCGTTCGCGAATGCCAATAGATTTGCTGATAATCTCAAATTATTCGGTCAAAATTTCCTAATAGAATAAGATACTTTATCTGTATGTTTTACAGCATTTTGTTATTTTTTATGAAATTTTCACGAAAATTGTCCAATGTACGATGTGTTAGGAACAGCGAATGCTAAAAGTGTCACAGAAATTACCGTACACTGTTTCTCCTCATCTTTCTCGACTCTTGGCAAGTTATCCGGTAAGATAGGCCTATGAGAATACCAGTTTTCCAACCAACATATTCGGAGTGAATTCTACCCGTAGTGACGAAAGTTCACACTTGACATTTTTAAGTGAAAATAAATGTTTCGAGATAATAGCTGGTGATTATTTGATGAAAACACTTTTTCTTAACGGGTCGTATGCCCGACGACTCAGCGAAAATGTGTTTGTTGATTACTGATATTACAAATATTCCACAGCTAAGTATCAATTCCTCCATTCTTTTAATTTTCCGTTCCCTCCGATACAACCTTCTTTTCGCGGGGACTGAAACCCGCTTGAGAGTGTTTGCTAATGGGAAGGTATTGAACCAATCCAACTAAAATTAGCACACAACCATCTTACGCTAAACCACAAACGGCTGCAAAACCTACTTCTCCGGATCAAGCAGAAACAAATATCAATTCTATCAATACGATAGCGTCTAATGTCTCTAAGCCAACAACTAGCAACAACTACAATGAAGCGGCAGAAGAAAACGAACAAACATTAGCGACCCGTACGATTAAGGCACAAACTAGAACAACCGATCATGAACAGCATGCAAGTAGCACAGATGAGGACATAGACGAGTACGACAACGTGAAAGAAGGTAGACCAAATAACCCCCAAGATTCGGCGAATAACTCTTCACCGCCAAGGAAAAGAATCTCAACATGCAGCAGCAAGTTGCGTCAACAAGATGCTTCAAATAAAAAAATAAAATACGATAAATTCTTTATTTTTACATATGTATTGTAAAATATTAAAAGAGGTCCGGCTGAAGTATGCTAACGCGTTGAGACGTGTCAAATAAACAGAGAGAGAAAAAAGTATCTTGTATACGTACCCACTCGGGAAGTAAAGATTCATGGTGTAGTTTCCGACAGGGGCCTTAATTGCGAAGTATGGGGTTGGCTCGTTCGACAACCTTTTGTTTCAGTCAGTGAAAATACTGGTTGGCATGCAATTGCTTTCAGCAAAAATCGAGGAATATAAGAAAACTTATTTTCCATCAGCTTTATTTCGAGCCTTTCGCCGGAATTACTCTTCCAAACTTTGTCCTTTAGAACGGGGCCCGTCTACCTGTTCGTCTTTTTGTGCCGCGGAGCATGAATTGCCATCATTGCAAACAATTGGGCCCACAGTTACCTATTGCAGAAACATGGCAGGGTCTGGAAAATTCGAAGGTAATCATGAAAAACCTTCCTAGTGTGGGGAGACTCTGCATGATCTCTCGACATATCTCGCATATAAATCATGCCGGGAAAAATTGTAGCATTGTTTTAAGGAACGCTCCGAGAAGAAATGCTAAAGAAAGCTACGTCACCGGCCACGACTAATTTTGCTGCAAAGAGTCAAAATCGTTGACAGTCTATATTAGTCTGTAGAAATTGATTTATAATCACGCTTAAAATACGACATTTGATTTAGAATCGCGTTGATGTACTAATTAAATCGTGTTCGATCATAGTTGGTCTTAGCGCACTCACAACCTGTATTCATATAGCTACAAACATTCAAATCTTTCAAAATCTAATTTTTGTTTACATTAGATCGTATTTTACTTCGATCAAAGTCGGATGAATAACCTAATAAAGTCATTGTGGTAGTATCAAAGTCACTCTTATGTATATGAATAGTAGGGTGGGACAAATATTAGATTCCACCTCCCAGCAACTTTTTAGGTACCATTTGGGCCCTAGAACAACTGTGCAAATTCTTAGCTCGATCCCTGAAACTATATTTTTGCATCCACTATTTAAAGTTTACATCGGATTTTGCATGGGAAAATTAACTTTCGTTACTATGTTTTAATTGCCGCAAGGTTCTACTGTATCGATTTTGTTGGCTATTTTCGGCAAATTTGGGACTAAGAGAAACGAAAGCAATGAAATTGAAAGAGGATAGGTATTCTAGAGCGAATCAGTTATAAACTTAGAACGGAAAACTAGAACTACGCAGGCTCATATGGGCATGATCGAAAGGAAATGTGAAGAATTCTTTGCCTTCTGCAGAGTAGGAGTTGGGCGTTGCACCCAAGTCTACCGCATGGTCTATGGTAGAACATAACTCATCATCATGTTTTACCGCCGACGCCGGCAGTGGTGCTTTGAGGGATAAATTGAATCTTCTTTTATACATAATAAGAGAAACTTAAAAATTTTATATATAATTTGACCGTCAGAAGCAGTGATGCTATGAAAAGTGAAATTTTCATCAATTTTCAGGGCATTAATTGGTTTTTGCTCAATAACTTTCCACAAGCATCAGATCGTTTCGCGGTCGCGGTCTCTTAGACTTTATTACCTTGACAAATTTTCTATGAAAATCAGACATCTATTTAATTTTAGAAGGTAACGGGCGACTTTTGGAAGAATTATTTTGCAAAACACAATTCCCCCCATGGGCGCAAAAAAAAAAAATAGTTTCATCGATGACGAGCTAAAAATTTGCAGAGTTCTTCTAGGAGCTAAATGGGACCCAAAAAGTTACTCGGAGCAAAATTTTATTTTTTTCGTATAACCATGTCCCACTCTAATGAATAGTCATTAGGCAACAAAAACATATTTATGACTTCGATATAGAACAAAACGACTACAAAAAGTTAGATACGACTTAACATAGCGCAACATATAAGAAAACCGATTTCGCAAAATTACTTACGACTTATCTCATATGCTTGAAATGAGAATGCTATGGTGAATGTTTATCGGGTGTCAGGCCATTATGCCGAAAGCCATTAGGCCGAATGCTGCAAGGCCGAATGCCATTAGGCCGAATGGGTAATAAAGCCGAACGTCATTAGGCCGAATGGGTCATTAGGCCGAACGCCATTCGACCTAATGACTCATTCGGCCTAATGACCCATTCGGCCTAATGACCCATTCGGCTTAATGACCCATTCGGCCTAATGACCCATTCGACCTAATGACCCATTCGGCCTAATGACCCATTCGGCCTAATGACCCATTTGGCCTAATGACCCATTCGGCCTAATGACCCATTCGGCCTAATGACCCATTCGGCCTAATGACCCATTCGGCCTAATGACCCATTCGGCCTAATGACCCATTCGGCCTAATGACCCATTCGGCCTAATGACCCATTCGGCCTAATGACCCATTCGGCCTAATGACCCATTCGGCCTAATGACCCATTCGGCCTAATGACCCATTCGGCCTAATGACCCATTCGGCCTAATGACCCATTCGGCCTAATGACCCATTCGGCCTAATGACCCATTCGGCCTAATGACCCATTCGGCCTAATGACCCATTCGGCCTAATGACCCATTCGGCCTAATGACCCATTCGGCCTAATGACCCATTCGGCCTAATGACCCATTCGGCCTAATGACCCATTCGGCCTAATGACCCATTCGGCCTAATGACCCATTCGGCCTAATGACCCATTCGGCCTAATAACCCATTCGGCCTAATGACCCATTCGGCCTAATGACCCATTCGGCCTAATGACCCATTCGGCCTAATGACCCATTCGGCCTAATGACCCATTCGGCCTAATGACCCATTCGGCCTAATGACCCATTCGGCCTTGCAGCTTTCGGCCTAACGGCTTTCGGCCTAATAGCCCGACACCGATAATCGATCTTCCTTATTGCATGATATTTGCGAAAGTTTAAATATGGCTATCTTGAATACGGTAGAGATAAGGGGCCATCCATAAATGACGTAGCATTTTTGAGTGATTTTTAACACCCCCCTCTCCCATCGTAGCATTTCGTGACAAACTTCTAAATACACCCCCCCCCCTCCCCTGGTAATTATATTTACCTATCAACGACCATTCCCACATCGTTACAGTTTCAGGGAGGCGTCACTTTCTTCGGGTGATAGCTCGGGTCTTGTCGATTCATTATACATTGAATGTGCATCTCCGGCGTATTGGGGTCATGGAGCGCAGACTTGTGGTGACTGTTATCGCGATATAAAACATGTTGTCTGGTCGTGCGCCTAGTGTTCTAGCACCCGATCTCCGTAAAACGAATCCTTTCGGCCTCGTTACAGCCCCAGATGTGCTGAATATTCTCGATCTCCTCCATATGTCTCTAATATACATATTTTTAAACACGATAGATATCCAAATTTAGTTATTATCTTTTCGCTGTTGTTTGACACGCTAAAAGCTACCTGGGAATCTGAACCCAAAAGAGTTCCCAGCGGATCCATGGAGGCCAGTCGACGATCCGGTTCATGATGTCCTGACAGTGATCTTCGTTATGCCAAAATGTTGCAAGCTTTATATCTTTTCCTTGTCATTGTTGTCCGCTCAAACTCTTCACTTTTCCTGATACGGTCTCTGCCTACTTTGATGTTACAATCAATCCCACTCATGTATGTCTTTTGCCTTCCTTATAAAAAACCTAATAGTTTTTTTTAAAATTTCGATTATAGAGGTTTTAACCTTAAGGTCATTCGTCTCTTCGGGTTAGCAAAATCTCTTATGAAAAATTTCTAACCCTATGTGTGGGGTCGGAACTCGAACCCAGGTGCGCTGCGTACAAGGTAATCGATTTACCAGCTACGCTACGCCCACCGCAAAGCCTAATATTTAATTCCTAGTTTTAAGATGTAGATGTTAAAATGTATTCCTCTTGGTATTAATGTAAAAAATATTTCAAACCTGCATTTTTAAGAAATTTAAATTGTAAAGCAAAGAAGTTTGCATCTGAATAAAATTATGAAATTGTTGTATATCGTTGTACATTTTGTGCGTGTGACACATACGTGGTTAATTTCAGGATTTGGTTTGTTCCAAACTTTCGAGTGGGTAATTCCCCTTGGTAATTTTCGAATGGGTAGTACTACCCATACTACCCACGCGTTCCGCTGATCCTGACACGGTTCGATTATCCGTTCCAAAACTTTTAGAACAAAAGAACTTATTTAAGGTTATGTAGATTACGACTGGTATATGGTGCTGGAAGAACGAAGTCGGCTGTCTCAGTCTATATAATCAAAACAAGGGTTTCTTACTACCCGACGTTTCGGCCTTTGGTGGTGGCCTTTTTCAAGGGAAACTACAATTTTATTGGAGAGGAACATTAACATAAATACATAAAAACATGAAGACAACATGAGGACAGATTGGGTTTACATTGTGAACTTACTAAAGTCTATTGTTTATCGTCAAAATGTCGCTGTCCGACAGTATGTAAACCCAATCTGTCCTCATGTTGTCTTCATGTTTTTATGTATTTATGTTAATGTTCCTCTCCAATAAAATTGTAGTTTCCCTTGAAAAAGGCCACCACCAAAGGCCGAAACGTAGGGTAGTAAGAAACCCTTGTTTTGATTATCTAGACTGAGACAGCCGACTTCGTTCTTCCAGCACCATATACCAGTCGTAATCTACATAACCTTAAATATGGCTCATATACATCCCAGCTTCTTCACGTAAATAGAGAGGAATTACGGTCACACTACTGCACAAATTTACAAAACATACGCGGTGCACAATACAAAACTGTGCAATATGCTTGTACGAAAAGAATTTCTAATAGAATGCCGCAGACGAGGAATTTTCCCGGATCACATTGTGAACTCATTAAAATGCGTCTACCCACTACTAGAAGAGCAAAGTCCATATACACATCAACTACAACATATTACCGAACGTTTCGAAAAAGGATTACTCAACATAGAAATAAAGCATACATACTACAAAATAAACCAGATTCAACGCAACCTTCAACTAACTAAACAACAAATAGTAACTGCAACGACAACAGAGCTAGCTTCGAGATTCCTTTCTACTCAAAACCAATCGTTCGAAAACAACAGACGAATGAAAAAACGTAAGACTGATTCAAAACTGATTAAGTTGTTACATAAATCCGTATCTTTTGATGATAAAACTCCAAGACTAAATGAAAAATCGATACTCAATGCCACAAACTTACTTGTTCGCGACCTCAACCACCAAAAGATTTCTTAAAGAGAATCAAGACGTGTGTGTTTTGCAGTCAGATAAAGGCAAGAGGATGGTCATCATGTACCTAAAGGACTACGAGTACAAGATGTTGACTTTGCTAGAAAGTGCAACGTATAAAATTCTTCCTAAGGACCCAACATCTACCATCCAAAGGAAAAACAACGAAATAGTTACAAGACTTCTCAACCTAAAACTCATAGATCAAAGAACAGCGTACAAACTAAAAACCAACACCGCCATCTGTCCATCTATCTACGGGCAACCCAAAGCCCATAAATCAAACCTCCCACTCCGCCCAGTCGTCCCGAACGTAACTGCACCAACGTACAACACTGCCAAATACATAGCCAACATTCTGAAAGACAGCTTCACCAGCAAGTACAACATCGCGGACAGTTTCAAATTTGCCGAGTACATCAATAAGGTAACGCTACCGGAGGATTACATACTGGTGTCCTTTGATGTTGTCTCGTTATTCACAAACATCCCGAAGGACCTTGTCATTCATCAAATAATCATGCAGTGGCCCGACATCCAAATAGCTACCAACATCAATCTGGATTTGTTCATAGAGATCGTCGAGTTTTGCTTGAACAATAGCTATTTCCGATTCAGAGATAAATTTTACCTGCAAACGTTCGGAACTGCTATGGGCAGTCCCCTATCACCTATTTTAGCTGACATTGTAATAGAAAATCTGATTAGCACAGTTATAAGAAGCCTTTCGTTCAAGATACCAGTTCTGCGGAAATATGTTGACGATCTAGTGCTGGCACTGCCAAAGAACCAAGTTCAACAGACATTGCACATCTTTAACAGCTATAACGAAAACATTCAATTCACAATTGAACTCGAATCAGACAGTAAACTTCTCTTCCTTGACACCTTACTTATACGAAACAAGGACCAAACCATTAGCACACAGTGGTACTCCAAGCCAATTGCGTCAGGCCGTTTGATAAATTATCATTCTTTCCATCCCACATCGATTAAAATCAACGTAGCAACTAATCTCATTAAACGGATCGTTCAGCTCACTACCAACAAGTCAGCTGACCAGCCAAAAAAAATATCATTTACCAACATCTCAAACAAAATGATTATCCCTCAGCATTATTCAACCGACTAATCAACAAGCACCATGCCAAACAGTTAAAAACGTCCACACAACCAGCATCATCAGACCATCGATCACTCTAAAAACATCTCGCAAAACCACCCACTACTGGAAACAACTCATTCAATTTACACTGGTGCATCCGTCGTCTATGCTGCCACCGAAGACTCCAATGTTAACAACGATCCTCCGCCAATATCCAACATAACAGCACCAGAAACTGCATACAAATCGTTACCATACATTCCACTTCTCAGCAAATGTATCACAGCAACTCTGCAAGCAGATTACCCAGCAGTAAAATTAGCCCACAGACCGATCAAAACAACCAGGGGCATACTACGACAGGTCAAAGACAGCGTAGAACCATTACAATAATCCAATGTCATATACAGTATCCCTTGTGAGGGATGTAGCAAGTCATATATTGGTATGACCAAAAACCAACTCCGCACTAGAGTCAGTAGCCATAGGTCAAATATTAACAAATATTCCAGCCTCACTAACAACCCACCAGAACACGCAGACCAAGAAATCGCCAGCTTGGGGGAGAAAACAGCACTCATCCATCACATGATTAAACACGGACACAGCTTTGCGCTTAATCAAACGAAGATCATCGACAGAGCTTTCCGATCATCAGCATTACCACTGTTGGAGATGTGCCACATCACCAACACAGCCAACACCGTAAACCATCGCACCGATGTACAGAGCCTCAACACCACTTACGCTGGAATCATACACTCTGTCAAAACAAGTCAGGGTAGTAGTAGACATAAGCCAAATAATAAAAAAGCCTCTAGTTATTGCTCATCCTATGGATTTTAAGACTCTAGCGCGTGAGATTTTTGACAGCTAGTTTTCCTCACTCACTAATACTCATGCAGAATTTTGACAACAAAATATGTCGTGTCATTTTTTATCGATTAGCATTGGAAATTTGAATTAAGATTAGTATAGATTAGTTAAAAATAAGTAATATCTATAGTTGGTTTTATCATTGAACAACGCAAAACGGATGAAATCGTCCTCTTGCGGAATCGGCTTGGAGCTTCAAACAGGCACTGCCACTCCACTTTCGTCGCATGTAAAAATCACTTCTCGTTTCTAAAAATTTTTCGCCCGCAGGCAACAACTGAGTGAATTGTTCGGCAGTATTTCTGGAGACCCACTTCCTTGCCGGAACTATGGCCCTTAAAATCCTGTACCGCAATAAGCAGCCAGCAACCAAGCAATCCTTCCGGCAATTTTCTGAGAAAATCTGTTTTCACTTTGTTGGTGATAAACATTTTCTGCTTTGCTGATATCCATCCCGGTATGGACAAGCTTAATCTGTATACAATCATTTCAGATGACAATGAAGCAGCAGGAGAGTCATCGTAACGTAAAAGATCGTCCCGAGAATAGTTGATTATATTTAAACACTCTTCAGCTTCCGGATCCGAATCCGCGGGTTGTAAATCGTCCGTAATCATATGTTGTTTCAATCCGTGTTTACCTAGGCTGAAAACGGTTCCGCAATAACATAATATCACATATTTTATTTAACCTCTTGTTATAAAATTTTGAAAAATATCTACCTAATCTAGCAGCAGCAAATTGCAAACACAAAACAAAAAGAGCTGTCAGATAGGGTACGAGTATACAGAACGCATATGTATATGTGTAGTGAGGGAAATGCACTGTGCAAATATTTTCAACCTAACAAGACGTTAGGTGCAAAATGCGCAATATACTAATACCATAGTGCCAAAAGCTTCATCCGTAGATATTTTGGGCCAAGATAGCCAGCCCGGGGACAACTTGACAGATAGTGCTTGTTTCATATATGTACCAGTAATTTGATGGTGGCGCTAGTATGCCTTCTCCGTACGAGTACCACGAACAACGAAACGAAATAGTTTCAAGAGAAAAGCGTGTTTCGTTACGTGTGTTATGAACGCCGTCAATGCAGCAAGAACAACATTTAGAAAAAGCGTATTCCAAAATGTGGATATTATTAGAGAATAAATTTTTCCCTAACTGGAAACTGTCAGCAAGGTACATAAATCTTATTAATAATTTAACTGTTTTGTTTGTTTTATTGTTGTGTGAAGTGTGTAATCGGTAAATCATTTGTGCTTTTTGCCCGAAAAATATGAATGAAGATCATTTTGGCCAATGAAAGTAAATCACCAAGCCTAAAATTCGTGAACATATGACATCTTGTTTCAAATTAATTAAGAACGTCAAGAATTCTAGAATTTTGATTGGGAATACAAACGAAATATGTAGGATTTTCTACACAGTTAGCAAAATTGGTTTTGGATAGAATTTGTGCGCTTTTACCAGAATTCTGGCAGCAAACCGGTAGTGCCCGGTTTTAGAATGCTGCCAGGAATAGGGGCCATGCATAAATAACGTAGCATTTTGGGGGGGGTAGGGAGGGTATTCCAAATTTGTGACGAAGTGTGACGAGGGGGAGGGTAGGGTCAGAAGTTGTGCGACGTAGCATTAGGTTTAAAACCCATTGTTTAGAGGAAACAATTTAATGATCCACCATTATTCCCAAGAGAAATAAATTTAAATTCAAACAAGTTACTTTTGATGCGGTTTTTCATGAGGTAAAATTTACGGTTCGCGGAATTACAAGTTCACAAAAATACGAAAAGATTTAGTATGCGGATTTAACTTGCTACATTAGTTAGTTAATGTTGCTAACTATTAGACTTAGTTTGGAAGCTGAATTAAATTTTCACTTCGGATTCAACCAAACAAAATTTAGTAATTTAGATGAACGTATGCTTCTTAGAATCATTGGCAGCTGCAGGATTGTGAACTGAGAGAACTTCTCTTTATGCTACCTTGACATATAAAATTCCAAACTAACAAATCAACACTATATTTGTGATGAAATGGGCTGATTTTGCACGAAATTTGCTGTTATAATGAAAATGTTGATAAAAGTCGTCAAACATTTTGAAAGGACATGTATTTAAAATAATTGAAAACCATGTAATTTTTTTTTCATCACCCGGGCGCTTTGCATGGGACGAGGGGGAGGTTAGAATTTTGTGACCAAATGCAACGAGGGGGGAGGGAGGGGTCAAAAATCGCCGAAAAAAGCTACGTCATTTGTGTACGGCCCCATATACAATTATGTTCGACTCTTACCAGAGTTTTATTCGACTTTTGCAATAATGCTGTCCAAAAGATTTCGCGATGGTTTTGGTACGGATTCCTTCAGAATTCATTTCGCATATTACTCAGCTCCAGCCCGACAGAAAACTAATTGAACGACGTCTACCGAAGGATTTCATGTTGTTTCGATCTCGAAGATTTTCGGAAATTTCAATATAAGTGGAAGTGGCTCGATTTTGAAAACCATCTTCTTGTATTTCTGAAAATCGATTTATTTTGCTTGGATTTTTAGATCCAAAATGGAATCTATGTTTCTGTTAAGGTAAGGACAGTTTTTAATTTGAACAGCGAAATAAATTTGGTGATAGAAATGCTTAAATTGTTCATTTTTTACAGCTATAGAAAATAATAGATGGGATGCGCCTTTTTTAAATTTTGTTCCATTCGAGCCGCCATGACATCACCAAATCACCACAAAATTTACTTATGAGTTCAATATATGGGAGCTGTCAAGTTGTCCCCGGGCTGAAGATAGCGGAGTGTGAGCTTTGCACGTCAAACCTATTTTCAATTTTCAAACAACCGTCAAGCAGTGTAGTAGTGGCCCAATATAGATCGATAAAATTTTAAATGCAAATTCGCATTAGTTTCGCGCATCCAGAAGCACATTTTTCATGCATCCAGACACATTCATCAGACACCGTACTGTCGGACAGCGACATTTTTTTTTCAATTTGTTTATTTGATAAGGCACGTATGCGTTAGCTTAAAGGTGCCATTTTTTCATTGTTTTACATTTTGAATTTCTTAAAACTAGGGGGATACACATTTCAATATTATTTTGTTTTATATAATAAAACTAAAAAAAAACTACAGCTAACTTATACATATAAAAGAGGGTATAATATAATATTCGTAAGATTTGGGGAACGGGTCATTTGTGTGTTCTTTGTATAGTAATTCACTTTATGATTTTTAGAAGGGAGATTGTAGAAAAAATAATTATTAACTAAGCGGAACATTTTACAAGCTTATTAACTAGAGATAACTAGAAAGAGTGGTTCAAGATTAAGGGGAATTAATTGGGACTATTTTAAAGTAGTGGTACTGTTGCGCATTTCTTAACGAGATTTAATATTGTTCAACTAAAACTAGAAGATAGGGGGGCACATAAATTTTGGGAAGATATTCAAGGGGAGAAGGGGGTGAAGTCATACATCTGTGTATCAGAGACATGGGAGGGTGGGTGGACAAGGCTGAAGGGGGGGAGGGGGGGTGAGATATAAACTTTCAGTTTCCGGCATCAGGAATTAACGGCCAGGATTACAGATTCGAATGGATTGATCAACTAACACTAGAAGATAGGGGGGCACATAAGTTTTGGGAAGATATTCAAGGGGAGAAGGGGGTGAAGACATACATCTGTGTATCAGAGACATGGGAGAGAGGGTGGACAAGACTGAACGGGGGGGGGGGGATATAAACTTCAGTTTCCGGCATCAGGAATCAACGGCCAGGATTACAGATTCGAACGGATGTATCAAGTATTGGGACGCCGGGCGGTTTTCCTCGAGCCGGCAGGGGTTCCTCCAGACGATTTCGTAGTACGGCTCAGATACGGATCGGGAACACACCGCGCTGCGCGTGTGATGTTGTACTGTAGATCTCGTGTTGTTGGTTCATTCGACAGATGTTTTGTCTCGTCTTGGAGTCGTATCAAACCATCGTTGGGGTACGGTAGGCGGAAGAGGGCACTTCTGGGAATGATAAGAGAAAAGATAGGGGCATTTAAATTTGGATATTGATGGTTTTGAGGAACGTGTATATAAGGGACATGTAGAGAATATCGCGGCTTGCTAGTACATCTCGAACCGGGACATTGGGTGATCTTCCTCGGGCCCGAAGGGAATCGAATAGTTGAGATCTGGCAGAACAGTACTCGGCGCATGCCCAGAGAACATGTTCGATTTCGTGATAACCGTTGCCACAAGCGCAGATACCGCTATCCACGAGCCCAATACGCCGGAGATGTGCGTCCAGCGTGTAGTGATTGGACATGAGCCGAGACATCACGCGAATGAAATCCCGACCCACATCCATCCCTCTGAACCAAGGTTTCGTCGATACCTTAGGGATTATCGAATGTAGCCACCTTCCCAGTTCACCATTGCTCCATGATGTTTGCCAACTTTCGAGGGTTCTCTGATGAGTAATACTGAAAAATTCGCTGAAGCTAATTGGTCTTTCATATATGTCACCTTGCAAAGCGCCCGCCTTAGCTAAAGAGTCCGCTTCTTCATTACCTGGAATGGAGCAATGCGAGGGAACCCAAACTAAGGTAATCTTGTACGATCTTGCAGACAAAGCACGCAGGCGCTCCCAGATTTTCCCCAGAAAATATGGAATGTGCTTTCTAGGTTTCATTGAACGGAGAGCCTCGATTGAGCTGAGGTTATCCGAGACAATAAAGTAATGATCGGTGGGCAAAGTATCAATGATCCCAAGGGTATACTGAATAGCAGCAAGTTCTGCGACGTAAACTGAAGCAGGATCATTGAGTTTGAATGAGGCGGTGAGGTTTTGATTGAATATACCGAAGCCAGTGGAGCCGTCGAGGCTTGACCCGTCGGTGTAAAACATCTTGTTGCAGTCGACTTCTCGAAATTTACTATGAAAGATGCTTGGGATCACTTGCGGGCGTATGTGATCCGGGATTCCACGAATCTCGTCTTTCATGGATGTGTCAAAGAAAACAGTTGAATCAGAAGCATGAAAGAGATTGACACGGTTGGGATAGTATGAAGAAGGATTGATATTTTGTGCCATGTAGTCGAAGTACAAGGACATAAATCGGGTTTGAGAATTGAGCTCGATAAGCCTTTCGAAATTTGCAATTACTAACGGGTTCAAGATATCGCATCGGATGAGCAATCGATAGGAGAGTTCCCAAAATCGATTTTTCAGCGGAAGGACGCCCGCCAGCACTTCTAAACTCATCGTATGTGTCGAGTGCATACAACCCAAAGCAATACGCAAACAACAATATTGGATTCGCTCTAGTTTGATGAAATGTATGTTCGCAGCGGAGCGGAAACAGAAACTCCCGTACTCCATCACCGACAATATTGTTGTTTGGTACAGCCTGATCAGGTCTCCTGGGTGGGCACCCCACCATGTTCCGGTTATTGTACGGAGAAAGTTGATCCTTTGCTGGCACTTCTGTTTCAGATACCTAATGTGACATCCCCAGGTTCCTTTAGAGTCGAACCAGACCCCGAGATATTTGAAAGTTGAAACCTGAGCAATAGTTTGACCCATTAATTGAAGCTGTAGTTGCGCTGGTTCACGCTTCCTTGAAAATACGACTAGCTCAGTTTTCTCCGTGGAGAACTCGATACCTAGCTGGAGGGCCCAAGCAGACAAATTGTCCAAGGTATCTTGCAATGGTCCTTGCAGATCGACGGCTTTGGGACCTGTAATAGAGACCACACCGTCATCTGCAAGCTGCCTTAGCGTGCAGGAATTGACAAGACATTCGTCAATGTCATTCACATAAAAGTTATAGAGAAGGGGGCTTAGACATGAGCCCTGGGGAAGACCCATGTAGCTAATTCGTGATGTCGATAAATCACCATGCGAAAAATGCATATGTTTTTCAGACAGCAAGTTTAGCAAAAAGTTGTTTAGAGTCGGTGAAAGACCATGCTGGTGCAGCTTCTCAGAAAGAATTTTGATAGAAACTGAGTCGAAAGCCCCCTTTATATCTAGGAAAACTGATGCCATCTGCTCTTTGCTAGCATAAGCCATTTGAATTTCTGTTGAGAGCAACGCAAGACAATCGTTCGTCCCTTTGCCTTTGCGGAAACCAAATTGTGTATCTGACAGTAAGCCATTTGCTTCAACCCAATTATCGAGGCGAAACAAGATCATTTTCTCGAACAACTTTCGGATACAGGACAGCATCGCAATCGGTCGATACGAGTTGTGGTCGGAGGCTGGTTTTCCTGGTTTTTGAATGGCGATGACCTTCACTTGCCTCCAGTCATGAGGGACAATATTACCCTCAAGAAACTTATTAAATAAATTCAACAAGCGTCTCTTGGCAGAGTCTGGCAGATTCTTTAACAAGTTAAATTTGATTCTGTCTGGCCCTGGGGCTTTATTGTTACATGATAAGAGAGCAAGTGAGAACTCCACCATCGAAAACGGTGTTTCGTTCGCGTTATTGTGAGGGGACGCGGCGCGGTAGATCTTCTGTGCCGGGGCGGAATCCGGACAAACCTTCTTGGCAAAATCGAATATCCAACGGTTTGAATATTCCACGCTCTCATTGGTACTGTTTCGGTTTCGTAAGCGCCGGGCCGTACTCCAAAGAGTGCTCATCGATGTTTCTCTCGTTAGTCCGTCGACGAACCGGCGCCAGTAGCTACGTTTTTTGGCTTTTATCAAACTCTTCATGCGCGTTTCCGCCATCGCGTACTGTCGGTAGCTAGCTGGCAGCCCATCGTCCCGGAAGGTCTTATACGCAGCGGCCTTCTCCGCGTACACGTCTGAGCACTCTTTGTCCCACCATGGATTGGGAGGACGCCCGCGTGAATTCGCGTCTGGTACGCGTTTAGTCTGAGCTTGAATCGCGGTATCGAGAATCAAGCCAGCCAGGAACCCGTACTCTTCCTCCGGAGGAAGCTCTTGTGTCGATTCTACTTTTTCGGATATCGCGGACGCGTAGCTCTTCCAATCAATATTTCGTGTGAGGTCATACGAAACATTGATTGTATTCGGTGGCCCTGAACCGTTAGCAATATTAATTACGATTGGCAGATGGTCGCTGCTGTGGGGATCAGAGACTACCTTCCACATGCAATCTAACCGCAGCGATGTCGAGCAGAGGGACAGATCTAAGGCGCTCGGTCGCGCTGGAGGGACAGGAATCCGTGTCATTTCACCCGTATTCAAAATAGTCATATTGAAGTTGTCGCAAAGCTCATGGAGTAGGGTAGATCGATTATCGTCATGAAGGCAACCCCATGCCGTGCCGTGGGAGTTAAAGTCACCTAAAACTAGCCTCGGTGCGGGGAGGAGTTCCGCAATATCGCAAAGCCGTCGGTGGCTAACTGAGGCTCTAGGGGGGATGTAGGTGGAAGCAATGCAAAGTTCTTTGCCTTTAATTCTGGTTTGGCAAGCGACAACTTCAATGCCTGGTGTCGAGGGGAGGTCGATCCGATTGAAAGAATAGCACTTTTTGATCCCCAAAAGTACTCCTCCGTAAGAGTCTTCTCGATCCAAGCGAATAATATTAAAATCGTGGAAGTGTAGGGTTATTTCTGAAGTGAGCCATGTCTCGCATAGGGCAAATGCATCGCATTTCAAATTATTTAGTAAGATTTTAAACGAATCGATTTTCGGGATAATGCTTCTGCAATTCCACTGTAGAACAGTGATTAAATCCTTGACCTCGTTCGATGAATTAGCCATCGAAGGATACAATCGCTGAAAGAAAGGGCCATTTCGCAGTGAACTGCATCAAAAATGTTTTTACTGCGGGGAGAAAGCTTATCAAGATACTTTTAAGGGGGTCAGAAATGTTTAACGCTGTAAGAATACGGTCCACAATGTCAGAGAAATTTATTAAGCCAGCACTGTTTTCTTTCTCTGGCTGAGATATGGGAACACTTGGGGTTTTTGATGTTCCTGGAAGTGCTGGGAACTCCTTTTCTGAGCTCAGGTTACTGAGACCGGGAGCGACTTGCTTCGGTTTTGCACCAGTACTTCCTTGAGTAGTTATTTTAGGGGGACCATGAAGAGACACCTTCTGGCCTTTACGACGAAGCTTGGAAGAAGAAATGTTCTTCCTTTTTCTACTACTTCTAGGCACAGCAGAAGATGTTCCTTCCTGGGGTTCATCACAGTCGCCTTCGTCAGTAGACAAGTTGGTATAGATGTTCGTAGAGACAGGTGGCGTAGCTATCTTAAGCATTTCTGCAAAAGATCGCTTAGAGCGTCCCTGAAGGGAACGCTTAAGATTTTCCTCGCGCTGTTTGTACGCGGGACATGAAGGGAGATCATGTGGGTTTCCCCCACAGTAGAGGCACTTTTCGACATCTCTACCACAGGAATCATCCGCATGATTTCCACCGCATTTCCCACAGCGGGCTTTATTGCTACAATGGGAGGCTGTGTGTCCCAATTGTTTGCAATTAGTACAGTTCATGACCCGCGGCACAAAGAGGCGAACAGGTAGACGAACCTTGTCAAAAAGGAGGTAATTAGGCAGGGCAGAGCCGGCGAAGGTCACCCGATAAGAGTCTGAGTTGACGTATGTTTTCTTCCCGTCAGCTGCGACTGATGCTGAATGCAAACGTTTGCATTCCAGTATCTTCACTGGCTTAAGCATGGGGTCTTTGAAACAGCCAGTCCCATATTTTAGCAGGTCCTCGCAATTCAGACTCGAATCGGAAACGACCCCACTGACTTCAACCCTGCTAGCTGGAATATACACCCTGTACTCCCTCGTAAAGGGCTCGTATCCAGCAATATCGTTTGCCTGAGTTGAACTGTTAACCACCACCCGAAGCTTATCAGGCCGAATTTTCGATATTTCTGTCACGGCCGAATACCGATCCGTCAGAACTCGAGAAATCTGCAACAGATTCAAACACTTTTTTTCTTTGGTCCGAAAGAAGATCACAAATGGCCCGGTGGCCGAGCTCGGATATACCTTGAGCCGGGGAGCCGATTTTATTTCGACGTCCATCTCACCTTGAGATGAACCGCCGTCAGGGGAAGTCATTTTTGCACGGGCCTATTGCCCAGTGCACGTTATTAAGACAACCAAGAAGGGGAAACGAAAACTAATACTTAGCTTGTGTATGTAACGGTATCCAGACGGCTTACTAGAAGAACACTGTTTCACTTCACTGACCGGCTAACGGTACTCAGAAACAGAAACACAAAAGAAGGGAAAAAATACTGAAACCTCAACTAGGCGCAGAGTGTGTAAATAACCTTGAACGCGGATTAGCACTATTTGTCGCTATAGAGTGTACGGACCGATGACAAAAGACTTCTATCTCGACTGAGTGCTCGATAACGAATGTGGACAGCGACATTTTGACGATAAACAATAGACTTTAGTAAGTTCACAATGTAAACCCAATCTGTCCTCATGTTGTCTTCATGTTTTTATGTATTTATGTTAATGTTCCTCTCCAATAAAATTGTAGTTTCCCTTGAAAAAGACCACCACCAAAGGCCGAAACGTCGGGTAGTAAGAAACCCTTGTTTTGATTATCTAGACTGAGACAGCCGACTTCGTTCTTCCAAAAGAACTTACTTATAGGTCTAAAACTCTTGGCTTCTTCATAGCTTGAGCGCCCACCTATTTTCCAATCAGCACGGCTCTCTATTTATATGTGTATTTTGAAACAGCCAAAGATTTTCTAGAACTTTGGCCATTGTGACTACTGTGGAATGGCATGACGGCATCTAAACATTCAAACGAAGTACCCCTTCAGTCCCAAACAAAGCACCAATTATTCATAATAAAATTCAAGCAAACCTAAATCAAACAAAAACATCTGTTTCGAGTTCGAACCAGTACCGTCTTTACGCATGGGCACACTGGGCCAGGGCCAGGGGCCCCGGACTTTTGGGGGCCCCTAACTTAGGATGAATATAGAATCATAGTTCCAAAAAATAGTAGCACTTAATTGTGTATATCTCTTTAGCTTGCGGGGAAACAATGGATCAGTTGCTCGAATTCACACATTGCACCTTATCCAATGTGATTTTAGAGAGCATCAGACAATCAATGGTAGCGATGGGGAACGAGGCACCACATTATCAGGATGGTCGTCAATCCAACATTTTGATTGAAGTTTCAAATCATGTTGAGCAAAAACATTTTTGAATTATCTTCTACAATGCTGGTTTAGTCTATTATGCACATACACAGCCAATACATGTGGGAATCTTGGAAAATTGCAGACTTTCACGTACAATTTTTCTTGTCAGTATTAATGTTTGTGGCACATATGGTATGTGACACAATCATTAAAACTGCCAGGCCAACTGTGCAGCGTACAGAATGAAGATGATTCAAAATTATACGGCAATCAAATTATTCATTTAATGAAGAATTCAATCAACGAATCATTTTGAACCTTGACTAAGGAAGAAATGTGGACAACCGTACCGCTTGTTTCAATTTGATGGGGATTTGGTAAATCGTTGGGAGTGATTTGGCTAAAAAGGTTAATGTCACTCCTTTGGTCCTAAGCTCCTGGGATAGATTATAGCGCCTTTACTCGCTCCAATGAAATGTTTTCTACAATACGTACCGTAAACCGGGGTGATATTGATCATTTTTCGAAGTGATCATTACATATTTTTCAACACCACACATTTTTTTGAAGTTTAACATTTCAAGTTTAACATTTTTAAACCATGTACTGATATATGGTGAAGAAGATTTGATGGTTTTATCTCAAATTGTTCGCTGATAATTATTTGTCCAAAAATAATTTCAATTTCAAGTCCGCTTTCGTATTCCGGGGTGACTTTGATAACCTTCATGTTCACCCACATTAAATTCTTGATGTCAATATTTCATTCAAATGTTTGTTTAGACTAATTCTGAAAAGATATTCAATTATTAAATATTAAAAATAGATGTTAATTGGCATTGTACAAAGTATTCCACTCTACTGTAAAATTCGAGTGACCAAAATTCGTAAAATTTGAGCCCAACTAGAATAAAAGAATTTTGAAACATTTTCAACTGCTCCACTTGTTTTATTTTAGTAGTTTATCAATATACAAAAAGTCCCTTCTATTTTAACGCTATGGAGTATTTAATATACAAAAATATTGCGAATTTTAGTTGGAGATAATCTGAAATTATTTCCAATTAGTTTTACAAAAAATTGTTTTCAAAATAATCGAATTATTAGAAATAAATTTGGCGCACCCCACTCTAAAGAAAAATTAAAACTCACCTAGAATTTATTACTCTTGTTAAAATTTAAGCTTTATTTGTTTTATAAAAAATAGACACTATACGAAGCTTCGTAAAATAAGGTAAAGTGAAATTTCGGTTTTTTGTGGTTTTTGTACCCAAAAACCGAACAATATACTCAAAAAATATAACAAATAAGTATTTTATAAGTTTTAGAGCAAAACTCATTTCAAATTTCAAGGATTCTGGCCAGATAAGCAATCTACGAGAAAAGTTTCGAGTGATCAAAGTCACCACGATGATCAAAGTCACCCCGGTTTACGGTATATAAAGTTCGAAAGGCACCAGGAGTGGCAACAAGGTGGCAAAATTTGCACAAGGAAGCCGTACAGAAAGTGGAAGAAGAAGATGTCGAAATTCGGTACACAGTCCTTGTTTGGCAAGCGATCCGCGCATGTGGAAAATTTTAATTTCTTCATCACAGGGATTGTGAATGGACAAATCTTCATGAGAACTTCTAAAAATGACTCCTGGACTTTTTATTTTTTTTCAGTTGGTTTATTTGATAGGCACAAATGCGTTAACTTGGCGGTGCCAAACTCGTTTGTTTTTACATTTTGAATATTTTAAAACTAGGAGGTTACAATGTTGAAATATTTTTTTATAAAAGAGGAAAATTTTTACAGCTATCTTAAAACTAGACATTCAATGCTATATACAACAGTGGGTTACAGTAATCTGTTTAAATTTTTTTTGCGACTATCTTAAAACTAGGAATTCAGTTTAATTCTCCTCCTGGACTTCTTGAGATTTCACGATACTTTCGCGGCCAGATTAGGCATTTTCACTGTGCTGTCCTAGTCTGGTACAGAATCAATTATGTTATTTTTGTACGACACCCCGCCTTATCAAAAATATTTTGGGCCGTCAGAATCAGGAATCAGTAGTCGAAAATTTGTGCCTCACGGTCACGTGCACGCGTTGTGACCTATTTCGAGTGTTTTACATTACTGGTATTGAAATGAATTTTTTTGTAACTTAAATTTTTATTCAATTATGTTTGGGTTTACATTTTGTATAATTTTGCAGTCAAAGTGATATAGCATTTGCTTTTCGTATTTGATGAGCTTCGTTGGTAGATGGTTGCATTTCTGTTTGTGGGCGATTATTAATGAACTGCTAATAGTTGTGTCAGTGAATTGTTGAAATGAATTGTGTTGTTCATATTAATAGGTTCGAGTAATTTAGAAAGTTGAAAAGGCTAATTATTGTTATTTTTTTCTTTCTGTCTCCTTCTGCACTGAGTGCTTATCACCGACATCAGAGAGGCGACTCTACCATCAAAACCCTAGACTTGCCACTTAACTACCGGCGCCGTGTTTGAGATACTAATTTGTTGAATATGAAAATACGTAGTTGTTTGCTATCTTCGTTTCTCCGAACCGTTCACTATAAAAGAAAGTACAAAACTTCTGTTAAAATATATAACAAAAATCTACTTCACCGGCAATTTGTGTAGGAAGAGACACTATTTCAAAGAATCCTGAAGCGAAAAATATGAATATCTAAAAAGAATGAACATCGACATAATATCGATTGATTTCAATGACTGCAATATTCATTATTATCATCTGTAAATGTAGTTGAATTATGATTGAAAAAAGTGTGGCTTTTTTTAAATTGGGAATTGACTTTTTCCAATTGAGAACAACTTTGTACGAATCAATGTAACTTTTGTAAATCACGTAGTCGTCATCTTTCAACAAGTTGAATTTTATTGGCTCATGACAATGATTGAATGAATCGTCGACATTGTAAAATGGACGTTTAATGACGGAGGCACTCTTCAGCCCCCAACAACGGCTTACAACAATGAAGATCAGATTATATCATATGGGGTGGGAATAGCGCAGCTGGTAAGTCCATTACACTGTACGCAGCTCACTTGAGTTCGAACTCCCATAACCGCATATAGTATGTAATGCTCTTTGTCACTTTCGGTAAGATTGGTCAGAAATGCTATATCTTTTTAAGATCTATCAAAATCATTTTCTGTGTTTCGACGGTACCTGGACATTTACAAGGCCATCTATAGTGATGGAAATCTAAATGTTTTCTCGATATATTTTGATACCTACAGTATTTTTAATACTTTCACATGGTTGAATGATTTGGCTTAAATTTGAAAAATATAAAATATATTTCAAGGTGGCATAGATGGCAGTATATGCCTGTTCAATTATAGGGGCCCCTCAACGCAGTTGTGCCCAGGGGCCCCGAGTGGTCTTAAGACGGCTCTGGTTCGAACTACAACACAAGCCGCCACCGCTGTTAACTTTGACTGCAAGCATAACCACGATTAGACATTCAATTGTTGATTACCATCATTATTGCGCTGAAAAAAAAGGCTTTTCCTCAATTCGAACTTTACCGTGCCCAATTACCAGCAGCATAGCACGTGCTCCACGCTTTTGTACCGAAACAAATGGCTTAGGGTTGGTAGTAAAATGGAAGGAAAAACACACACGATTGAAAAGTGCGCGCTCTTTGGTTATGCTAACTACGTATTTTTTTGTTCAACCATCTCATTGTGACGGTTTTTGTTCCGCCAGAGCTTAAATATCCTATTGCCAGTTAGGGTGGACATTGAGTGGCACGGGTACACAACACTCATCAGATTTCTCACGCTTCGATGATTTTTCATAGTGCACACTGTAAAATTGTTGATCGCTTCTGGGTACTTGCTGTATACAGTAAAAGTGCCACTTGCCTTACACAAGTGCCAGTAGACTTACAGCAGGTCAGAGAGTAGGCGTTAACGCACCGATCACAACGCGGGTGATCTACCGAAACCCCCCGTCCTCCCTTTCAGCTATTCACTGAACCATGACTTGACCCGTTGTTTCTCTAAATTGATTAATTAATCCTAATACCAGCTAATGAATGCACTTTTAACGAGTCTCGGGTGGTAAATAATTAGATCTACGCCTAGAGATAGCTCTATTAGCACTTGCGGGCACCTCGTCGTTTGATTTCTCAGGTGTAACAACGTTTCGAATCATTTGAATGCAGCTAGTCTCGACGGGTAGCAACACGAACATTCGCTGCTCGGGGCTTACAACGCTCGATAAAGCACGAGATCGCCGCCGGTCCACTGGGTGCTGTTCTGCGGCGAGCTGCAATGATACTCGATTTGCGATCGCAGTTTCTCCACGCTTGACCGGCTTGTTCAATGAGAGTGAACAAATAAAAAATGAACTGTGTGATAAGGAAGTGATTTTTGTGGCACGCTTTCTGGTGGAATGTGTTTTTATCATCACTGCAATATAGCGCGAGTGCTGGGGTAATGCGGCACCGACCGGGGAGCAGATTAGCGGATTTTCTTCCTGGATCAGTGCTCTCGGTAGCGAGGCGGTAGAGCTGTGAGCGTCATTCGAATGTGTTTGCATAACTGCCTGGACCCCATTGTTTGCTTATCGATTAATAAAATGCAGTTACCGGTGGATGGTTCGCCACAATGGATTTAATGGACCAAAACTATGTTGCTTATGGTGGTGGCGATCACGTGTGAGGTTTTGCAGTACTTACTTTATGCCTAAATCGAGAAAAACCTGTAAATATAACACATTCGCTGAAAAACCGTCAATGTTCCAAAGTACACAAAGTTTTCGTTTCGTGGTAGTTTGTAGTATCACTATCGTAAGCTACTTGTATTTTCCAATCTAACTTATCATGTGATGTCGTCATCCGTAGTACAGTTTGTGGGTATCGGTGTAAAACATTTTGTTGCAGTCGATTTCTCGAAATGTACTATGAAAGATGTTTGGGATCGCATGCCATCCGGGATTCCACGAATCTCGTCTTTCATGAATGTGTCGAAGAATACAGTTGAATCAGAAGCATGAGGAGATTGACGCGGTTGAGATAATTTGAAGAAGGATTGATATTTTATGGCATGTAATCGAAGTGCAAGGACATAAATCGGGTTTGAGAATTGAACTCGACAGGCCTCTCGAAATTTACAATTTCTAACGGGTTCAAGATATCGCATTGGATGAGCAATCGATGTGAGAGGTCCCAAAATCGATTTTTCAGCGGAAGGACACCCGCCAGGGGCCGTTCATAAACCACGTAGACTCATAGGGTGGACGAGGGGTTCGGGTAAAAGTCTACGTTTGTTTTGATATAGTTTTGAACTATTTATTTATTTATTTATTAACAGATTAAGGCCGAAGTGGCCTGTGCCGTATACAAAAGATTCCTCCATTCCACTCGGTCCATGGCCGCGCGTCGCCAGCCACGCAGTCTGCGAAGGGTCCGCAAATCGTCTTCCACCTGGTCGATCCATCGTGCTCGCTGCGCGCCACGTCTTCTTGTACCGGTCGGATTGCAATTGAGAGCCTTTTTCACCGGGCTATTGTCCGACATTCTGGCTACGTGCCCGGCCCACCGTAGTCGTCCGATTTTCGCGGTATGACAGATGGGCGGCTCCCCCAACAGCTGATACAACTCATGGTTCATTCGCCGTCTCCATGTGCCGTCTTCCATCTGCACTCCACCGTAGATGGTACGCAGCACTTTCCGTTCGAAGACACCAAGTGCGCGTTGGTCCTCCACGAGCATGGTCCAGGTCTCGTGCCCGTAGAGAATTACCGGTCTAATCAGCGTCTTTGAAGTCGATGAACAAATGATGTGTGGGCACATTGTACTCGCGGCATTTCTGCAGTACTTGACGAAGAGCGAACACCTGGTCCGTGGTAGATCGTTCGCTCATGAAACCCGCCTGGTACTGCCCCACGAACTCTCTTGCAATTGGTGATAGTCGACGGCATAGTATTTGGGAGAGTACCTTGTAGGCGGCGTTCAGCAGGGTGATTGCTCGGTAATTACAGCAATCCAGCTTGTCGCCGTTTTTGTAGATAGGACACACGACACCTTCCATCCACTCCTCCGATAAAATCTCCTCCTCCCAAATCTTGGTAATGACCCAGTGCAGCGCTTTAGCCAGTGGCTCGCCACCGTGTTTTAGTAGCTCGCTTGGTATTTGGTCAACCCCAGCGGCTTTATTATTTTTGAGCCGGCTAATCTCCTCCTGGATTTCTTGGAGATCCGGAGCCGGTAGTGTAATGTCTTCCGCGCGTGCTCCCAGGTGCGTTACCGTGCCATCCTCGTCGTCTGCTGCATCGCCGTTCAGGTGTTCTTCGTAGTTTTGAACTAGGAATAATATAAAATGACAGTTCCAAAGACGATCACCCAAAATTCCTCTCGACGGAAGATTTTGACTGTGAAATCATCTGAAACACCATTAGCAGACTTGCATGGACCATTAAATGCATGAACCATAAAAAGTTAAAAAATGGTCAAAGTTAAGCATTAAAACCACCATTGTAACAACAAAACACCCGATTAAGTAGATTAATATTAATATGATTTCGGTGGTTAAAGCAATAGTGGTATGGACGGTCATCGATTTTTTTCGGTGAAAATTAAAACAAACTGCATTTTACCGGACGTTTCGACCTGCTAACATGTTCAGTCATCTTCAGCGGCTTACTAATATATAATATTTGTTAAAATCTAACACTAAACACAAATTTAAACAACATCGCTTACATGCTAACAAGTCTACACAATGAACAATCACATTATCAACTGCTGTCTTGTCTTGTACACTCAATCTCCGTTGGTGCTTTCTTCGGACGCACGGTGCTCTTTAGCTTCTCTATTAAGCCGTTGTATGCAGACCTAAACTTAATAGAATCCCGTTGTAGATTGAACGTGTTTGACTCGCCTTTAATTTTTATTTGGAACATTTCCACTATCAACCGGGTATCGGTCCTAGGTACCTCGTCCAATATTTTAGCATTTTTTAAATCAAAAAGGTGGCCTTCATTGATTGTATGTTGCGCTAGCCCCGTGCTTCCTACGCTTTTATTTTTTATATCGTTCTTATGCTGTTCCAAACGCTTTTTTGAAAATTGACTTGTTTGTCCAATGTATGTCTTATCTGTACAGACACCGCATGGTATTTCGTAAACAACATTAGTTCGACGGTCTTTTTCTATTCTGTCCTTAAGCTTACTGTGTATTTAATTTTGTCAATGGTTTTAAAAGCTAGTTTTATGTTATGCTGTGATAAATACCGGGCTATTTTTTCCCCCAGACCCGGTATATAAGGTGCAGAAACAAATTTCATTGTCACACCAGTGTTTTTAGGTGCAAGAGTATTGTACAATTTGTTTGTTCGTTCTTTAATAATCTTGTTGCAGAATGAAACTGGGTAATTATTATTAGTGAGTATTTGTTTCACAACTTCTAGAGCATTTGGACGATAATATACTTCACTTAGTTTTAATGCCCTATCAACTAATGCTATCGCTGAATTTTTCTTATGGTTAAATGGACTCGAGGAATTATAGTCTAAGTATCTGCCTTCTGAATCCTTCGGAGTCCATTCCGTGGTGAGATGGTCTTCCTCCCTACGCACTATTGTCTCCAAAAACCGTATTTGACCATCCTCCTCAAGTTCTATGGTGTACTGCAGTCGTGGGTGGAAACTGTTAAACACCTCCAGCATGCGCTCCACTTGTTCTCTTCGCACACTCGATAAACAGTCGTCAACGTACCGCCTAAAGAAAATTGGTACAATGCCTTCTTGATGTAACTGATTTCAAAATCTTTAAACACCCGTTAAATTTTACGTCTTGACCCTACGCAACTCCGTGCAAACCTGTTCTACTATATTTATCTTCCAAAATATTTGGAGTTAAACTTTGATACTTTGCGATAATACTCTCAGGTTATATGGCTATTAATTACATGAGAAAAATAATTTTTTTTTGGGAAGATTTAAATAGTTTCGTTTCCTTAATCAAATAAAGCAATTTAGATTATCTTAGAAATATTGAAATTTGTTAACGAAAAGTGAAATTTATGTGCATGTCTGGTTTATTATTTTAGTCTAGATGATAGTACACATCGGCCGTATTATTTTGTAATTGTTTCTTATAATTTAACAATTTTGAATGCACCAGTAAGGCTCAAAAGGTGTTTAGAAATTCTGCATTGTTGGTGTAGGTCGCACTTCGGCCAAAATTTGAACTAGTTATAGCAATATATCTTTTTACATACACTTGAGTGAGCAACCTTGAAAAGAAATATTCCACTACACAAACGTTGGAAAGCACCTTGAATTGATATTAATTGACAAGCAAGCATAGACAAAAACTCAATGTGAAAAACCTTTTTTTTTCAAATTCGTTTAGCTTAAAGGTGCCAATTTTGTTTTGTTTTACATTTTAAATTACTTAAAACTAGGAGATTACATCTTGATTTTTGAAATTAAACTAAGGCGCATTTATTTAACTGATTTTGTTAGGGATACCCTATCACACAACATTTTAATAGCTGTAAAATTAAAACCATTAAAGTTACAAATATGACGTCCTCAGCAAAGTTGCTTGAAAAAGGTTGTACTACAATTTTACGGAACACTTCATTGTTCTATCTCTTCTTATTTCGAAAATAATTTTCAGATCGTACAAACAATAAGGACCACCCTAATAGCACCCATCTCAAAAGATGCCCCAATTGACACAGATTATTTGTTCCGAAGACATGAAATCTTTAGAACCAGTAGTTTAGTCACAAATGTTTTTGTCATCCTAAATTCTGGATTCGGACCACTGTGCATTGGTTTCAAAATCACCTTTCATTAATACACATATATAGAACACATTCAATCGTACACATAAGCATTCGTATGCATAAGTGACTCGTGCTCTAAACATATTTACACATGCTTAAGCTATTTCTATTTCGCCTTTCATTCGACATCATGCCCCATATTTCAAAGAACAGCTCCTGTTAATTATTGAGTTGATAGAATAATGATCAGTAATGATATTATTTTAAATATTGGACGCTCCCTCAAACCTAAATGAACCTGTGCCTAAGACGGACACCCTAAAGTTAAATAACAAATTCGACTCATCCATTGATGCGTTACTCGCAGATTGTGCACAAACCGTGATTTAAGATCATATTCCATCAATATAGTAACTTATACTAATAAAATTTCAAACAGAAAGATATTTAAAATGGTTGTGCAAAAGAGGCACGAAATCGTCATTTCAAAACTGCAATGGGAAAGATCTAAGACAAAACATGACAATCTAATTATAGTTACTATATTCACAGTTAGACGGAGACACTGAGCGGAGCAAATTGAACATGTCAAATGCCGGAGCCAATCGAGCATGACGTCACATAACATGTTCTCTTTGGATGTACATGGAAAAGGTATTGTGATTATGGTCATAACTATTTTACTCTTATCTTGTGTTATCGAGTGTAGAAAAACGAAAAGAACCATTTTTTTCTGTAGCAAGAAGAGATATCGCACAAGTTTGAAATCATATCATCAGATCTTCGAATTGGTTTTTTTTATTCGCGCCTGTAAAGTTTTTACTCACGACGACTATGAAATTATTAAGGTAGAGCTTGAACATTTACATGGGATGCCAGTGTTTTCTTCCTGAAATAAGAGCTGCCAGTTTTCCGGCTTTTGTGTCCGCCTAACTCTTAATATAGTAACTCTAAATCTAATCGGTTGCCGAAATCTTCCGAACAGTGTTGCTGTATTTATTTTTGAAAATGGATTAATTTTATGCGTGCAATATTTTGTGTGTTGAATCCGCTATATTGATTGAGGGCACCGTTGTTTCATATTATAAGTGTTTAGTAAGGTTTGATGAAGCCATTTTCTGACATATTTTAGATTATGGTTTGGTTACTGTCTTATTTTTGTTAAAGTTAATCAACTACGTATACGGCGAATGTGTGGGGGATACTTGTTCATTAGTGGAAATATTTGTTTTTGTTTCGTAAACTTCAGTCACGATTTCCGCCAAGTTATTTCTAATTTGATTCTCAGTACGCGAACTAGTTCACAACTTATTCATAAAACCAAAGGTTTACTCATGATTTTTTTCATGGATTTAGGATCATTAGTTCACTAAATCAAAATATTCTGGCTATTTTCTCGAGAACTATTTTACGAAATTCGGAATAATTCATGATCCCTAATATATTCGTCCCGATCCAATATCCATGCTCGTGAAATGGTTCACAAAATCATCAAATATTATTCATGAATTCGTGAACTGGTTCATGATTCCTAATATATTGGCTACGATCCATTATCCGTGCTCGTGAAATAGTTCATGAAGTCATGAAATATTCATGGATTCGTGAACTGGTTCATGATTCCTAATGTATTAGTTACGATCCAATATCCATGTTCGTGAAATAATGCACGAAATCATGAAATATTCATGTATTCATGAACTTTTTCATGATACCTAGTATAATAGTCACAACTTATCAGTCGTTTTCGTGAAAAAGTTCACGAAATCGCAAAATATTATTCATATATTCGTGACCTGATTCATAGTTCCTAGTACATGATTTACGATCTCTCTAGTATTTATTTACGTGCTTGTATCATTTAGAAGATATGCTTAATCATTTACAATTTAATGCAACATGGTAATGAACTTTTTACGTGAACTCTCACAAAATTTGGAGCATTATTCGTGGAATCATTTTTGTTCGATGCACTTTTACTTGAAATACCCAGCTGCTAACGACCAGTAATAGGTACGAGCAGTAGATATAAAAAAACTATTAGGACCTCGAACATCGTTATCCATTTGATAAAGTTCATTGTGATGTCCGGACAGAAAACGAAAACTGCACTGAGAATCCCAAATAGTGTGCGTGATATAGTTCACAGAACCAGATATCGGAAATGAGTCTTTTTTCAATGATCCAGTTCATATTGTCACGTTATTCCGAGTAAATAAACCGTTAGTAACCAAAAATAATAGATCACGATAATGCGAAGAGAATTTGCGAATACCATGATAAAACTGCTGATATCATGGTTATTAGTTACATTACTCTTTGAATGTAAGCTCCAAAATAAAATATCATGCTAACATGAACAGAAATTACGAAAATTGTGATTAAGATCCTGAAATCATGAACATGAATATGACTAAAATATCTAAAATATCACGATAAAATGAACGGAGGATACAAAAATCGCGTCTAAGATCCTGAAACCATAAACACAAGCACACAACTCGTGTCAAAAATATTTAAAATCGTACCAAAGATCCTGAAATCATGAACATGAATCACTCTACTCATGAATAAAATATTACGATACGTGAATAGAAATTACGAACATCGCGACTAAGATCTTGAAATCATGAACTTTGATCCCGCCAACGTCATGAGAACGTTTGACTGTCCACTGTGTATTTCCAAATCATGAACAAGAATCACAACAAAAACTAACCATGTCCAGTAAACAACAACAGTAACCCAACCAAACATTCTAATGTAACGGCATGTATATTCTTGGCGAACTGGTTTTTATAAAACACAAATAGTTTCACGAATGCGAGGTTTATTATTCATAATTTCAGGAACTTGGTCACGATTTTCGTAAATCGTTCAGTTCACGAAATCGTGACCTTTTGTTCATGAATCTATGAACGGTTTTTTCCCGTGCATTAAGTGTGAACACATATTTTTGGTTTAAATATGTTTAAATTATGCTTCGTATTTCTAACGTCGTTTACTACCGATAGCGGGTAACCCGTCATCCTTACCGGATGTCTTGTATGCGGCGGCCTTTTCCGCGTACACATCTGAACAGTCTTTGTCCTACCATGTGTTGGGAGACCGTTTGTGAGAGTTCGTGATTTTGGACTGAACTTGAATCGCCGAGAATCAAACCAGCAAGGAACTCGTACTCTTACTCCGGAGGAAGCACCTGTGTGGACGCGATTTTACCCGATATCGTGGGCTCGTAGCTCTTCCAATCAATATAGTATTCGGTGGCCCCGAACTATTGGCAATAGTAATTACGATTGGCAGATGGTCGCTACCGTAGAGATCAAAATTACCTTCCCATCGCAATTTAATCGCAGCGATGTAAAGTAAAGGGAAAACTCTAAGGTGCTCGGATGCCGTATCGTGTTAAAATCACCTAAAACTAGCCTTGGTGCGGGGGTTTCGCAATATCACCAAGCCGTTGGTGGCCAACTGCGGCTCTAGAGGGATGTAGGTGAAAGCAATGCAGACTAGAATTAGAATTAGAGGTCTTTGCCTCTAATTCAAGTTTGGCAAGCCACAATTTCAATACCTTGTATCGGAGAGGTTGAGTCGATTGGAAAAATAGCACTTCTAAATCCCCAAAAGTACTCCTCCGTAAGAGTTTTCCCGATCCAAACAAAAAATATTTAAATCATGAAAGTTGAGATTTATTCCTAAAGTAAGCCAGGTTTCGAATAATCACATTTCAACTTATTTATTATAATTTCAAAAGAATCGCTTTTCGGGATAATGCTTCTGTTCGACTCTCGCTATAGAGGATTAGCCGAACGCTGTACAGGATTGCTCTCCTCTACAGCTAAAAGTCAAGGAGAGGGAAACAGGTAGAGCAACGGCTAGGTCTGGGAAGAACACTGCTGTGTCTTTCGGGATTCTTTGCGGGGAGCAAAGCATCCGGTGATTCGTCAGCACCGTCGCTAGGGAGGTTCCAACAAAAGAGCCTCTCTCACCTCCCTGGTTAATTGATATGGACCACTGCCGGAGCAGCCAACAGACCGCCTAGGCCGTTGTTGTCCCGGTCGTACGGAGAAACCCGTCGGTCAGTCTGTAAGCAGATATCAGCAAGAGAACGACGCAGCGTAGTGTGCAGCGAAGGGGATCGGTGAAAAATAAACACAGTAAAAATTAGTTTATTCGTGTGTTTACTTTTGTTATTTGTTGTGTAACGAAAATTCGAAGGTCTTAATATAAGCACCTAATCCGCCCTGACAATAAGTGTTCGCCGGGCAAATAAAAACTCGAGCAGTGGCCAAACCGCTGCTTACATAGTACGGTTCATGAACCAAGGCACATAAAGGCGAACAGGTAAGCGAACTTTGTCAAAGAGATAGCCAGGTAGAGCAAAACAAGCGAAACAAGAACATTGTACAATTTGTTATACGTAATAATCATATTTAATGAATATAAGTTTTGTTAGTGAAATTTGGTTTGGGTTTATATTGAGTTTAAAACTAACATAAACTTGAAACTAATTTAAAATTTCTCAACAAGTAAAACATTTCTGAGAGGGTACGGACCCCCAAGACTCTTCCCTTGGATCCGCCACTGGCGAATGATGCTGAATGCAAGCGTTTGCATTCCAGTGTCTTCACTGGCTGAAGCATGGGGTCTTTTAAACAGCCAACCCCATGTGTCAGCAGATCCGCGCAATTCAAACTCAGATAGGAAACGACCCTACAGAATTCCACCCGATTTGATGGTATGTATATGCTCCGTACTCCTTCGTAACAGGCCCGTAGCCAGGAATATAATTTGCCTGCTTCAAACTATTTACCATCACCCGAAGCTTATCGGGGCAAATTTTCGCTACTTCTGTCACGACCAAATATCGTTCCGTCAGAACTCGAGAAATATTCAATAGGTTTAAAACCTTTTCTTCTTTGGCCTTTGCTGAGATGAATCATTGCCAGGGGATGTCTGTGCAGGATTATATAATGGACAAGAATATAAATGTAAAATAATGGTGTAAAGTTTTCAAGAGTGTTATTCGATACGATGAATCTCTTCTGTTTTTTATAAACAATATAATTCACATTTTGTAGAAGGCATGAGTTTCTGAATCTTAAAATAACAAGTTAATATGAAGAAAATTAGATGTAAGACATACCTTCAACAAAGTTGTTTTAAATGACATTCTCAACAACTTTTCTAAATACACATTGTCTCCCACTATTTTTTCCTCCATAATAACTTCTAGGTGAATGAATTACTAAAACTAATATATTATAAAACGTTTTATGTTGGAAAACCTCTTTCGAACCTTCAAAGACGATAGTTTCGGAGTTATGTCATTTAAGCCATAAGAAAAGTTTTTAAACATTAGTTCCATTTAAAAAGTGCATTTTCTTTAACAATTTTTATAGCTTATTATAAAAGAAAGATATGTATCTAGGTTTGAAAGCTGTTCCATAATGATTCTTTTGTTTGTAGATTATTTTATCAAAGTCAAATCAAATTCAAGCACTTTCAAAAATAATCGATTTTAATCAAAAACCAATTTCTGGCTACGCCACTGCCAGGGGCGGCAAAACACTTTACGCCCGAGTGGGTAGAAAGCATAGGATGAGGGGTCCTTTAGTAAGGATTTTTTTCCCTTTTCGCAATGCACACGCTTACATTACATTCACATTAAATCACGTTCGTTTATGCAAATGGAATTGAGGTACATCGATGTTTTCAAATGTGTGTAGTGCGAGATACATGCGTTGTACATCTAAATTTTTTGAAATGGTTTAAAATTTCGAGTGGGTAATTACCCACTCGGTTATTTTCGAGTGGGTAGTAAGACCCATACTACCCATGCTTTCCGCCGGCCCTGGCCACTGCAATCAATAGTTGGCAAACAGTATGGAACAAAGGAGACATTGGGTAGTAGCGGATTTTTATTCGCGTGATGTCCAGGCTCATGTTCAATCATTATACGTTAAATGCTCATCTCATTCGTATTGGGCCTATTGAGGAAATTTTTTTTGCGTTTGTGGAGAGGGTTACCAAGACATCGAGCATGTTGTTTGGTCGTGTGCGCGATATCGTGATGCTAGGTCCCTTTGAAAGATTCCCAATGGCAAGCCGAGATCTCTCTTACATTTTATCGATCTACCACTTTTGAAAACCATAAATATGTACACTCTCTATTCCCTAGCCAAATAATATGATATTCCTATGTTGAATTATCCTTTAGCTACACACTGAGTTCAATTAAATAATCTCCCTAATTTTAAATAAATTCAATTCACACTTAAAATTATCAAATTGTAATATTAGCTTTATTAAAAATTCTCATATTGATGACTTAAGTTTCAAGAAAATATCAAATTGTAACTTCCATGGTTTTAATGAAATTGAAACGCAAATACCCCGGCACCTTCTAACTAATGCACGTGTTATGCCAAACAAACTATCTGAATAAAAATAACTAAATAAGAATATTAATAACATATTTCTCCGCTCATATCTTGTCCAATTTACCATCAAGCAATTGATTTTTCAGAAGATTCCAAATCACTCAAATGATCGAAAACATTTACATTTCATCAAAATCATCGCTCTCCAATCAATGATCCAGTATTGATTTTTTTTGTGGAATCAACACGTCATCTGATTGAGCTTCCACACGCATGAAAGGAGGTGAGGAAGGACGTTTTATGATCGATTGCCTGCGGTGTAATGTATTCTTTTCTCTTTTATTGGTAGCAGACCAGCCAGTCTCCAGCCTGTTGTTTCGGTATGTGTGTGTGACCGTCAGCTATTCCGCAGGGGTCCATTCCGTTCCGGAGTGACCAAAAGCTGGCATCCAACCGACTGAAAGGCACCAGAATTCGCTCCGTCTCTGCAAAGAAGAAAAACAAAGCAGAAAAAAGTTAATTATATCTACGTGTGTAATAATTGATTGACAATTTCCTGTGTGCCCGATGATGGATCTCTAATTTATTGATTCTCTGCCTTCGCCTCGTAGTTCTTCGCGCGCGGCTTCGGTAGTGATCTGGATCCATATTACACGTTCACGCCCGGCCCGGGGCACCCTTCTCCGGTGTCCCAAGGGGGCCTTTCCTTCCACATGCAACCGGTTCTCGGAACAGCCTCAGCCTCAGCTCCGAGTTCCCTGTCATTATTTCCAATTATAGACTTTGCAGCAGACTGTGGACTCTAGGAAGCACTCTCGTTTCAGCGAATGATCGATTCCAGCAGTGATTCATTTGAATGAGCTCAAATGAGTGGCTGTACGTAGCGGTCTGTGAAAGACCATCGTGCATACGATCCACGCTAAGCCGGTCTAGTTTAAGTACCGGTCCAGTAAAGTACCTACGACAATGTCACGTAAAAGACAGACCGATAACGAAATCCCACGTATTGGCCGGGCGATCGGTCGGTCGGCCGGTCTGGTCTGAAGGATGTCGTTTTCGGACCGGTTCTCACGCGTTCTCTACGTTCTGAGCCAGTGAAATGTCGTAAATCATAAGTTCGTGGAGCATAAGTAGGAAACGACAATTTTATTGCGCCAATCGAGCCCCAATCAGCAGGAGCCCAGGCACTAGAGTCCAAGCCACATGCCAAACGGACAAGTTGTTCTCTCTACGCACATGTCATATCGAACCATTATTGATCACTTACTTAAACGACATCGGGGGGACAAAAACTGGTTCCTGTATGAGCCAGAGAGAGAGAGAGAGAAACAGCAAAAAAATCAGATCGATCGCAACCCATAATGAAATACATTTTCTTCCGAACCAAACCCATCACGGACTCTACTCGCGGCCTAACTGAGTCGTCCGGAGTGCGGGTTCTGATGGGCAGTTTGTCTCCGGGACGATTCTCAGCGGAAATTACACGCCTGAATTCCTTGGGGTATTTTTCCGTACGATCAAAGCCGACCGATCACCGAAGATCACACGGCCCAACAGGCGGCAAGGCAAACAGTGAGTGTTGAAGTATGTGCTAAAATGTCGATCGATCGCGCCGGAAATCGTAGAGTCGAGTTGGTGAGAAAATAGGTATTTCTTAAACAAGGTAAGGGCACTTGATTTCAAGTCAGTAACAATTGCATTTAATGTCGAACAAATGAAAATAAAAAACCGTTTCGCTTCAACTTTTAACGACAATGTGTCAAACGCACGGCATAACTCAAATTCGCATGATGCTGATAGACTGTTCAATTATGCCCCCGCTCCAAACTGATCCGGTTGATTGAAAATAACTAGCAAAGGATCTTTTTACATGCAATTTGGTGATCATTCTCCGTTGAATGGCAATTGAGCGGGCGGCGAACGCCCAGCTGCGAGCACAATGTTCCGTAGTGTAGGGCACTATTTACCAAACCGAAAGCGGATACCAGGCCACCGATAAAATGGCCTGCTTCGATAGAAATCTACACCTTTTCAGCGAAATCTATTCAATGCAAGCGTTTCTGAACGGCGGAGTTGAGCTAGTTTTAGATGAAATTGATCCGGGGTGGACCACAATTTGTAGTTACGTTTGATCGTGTTTTTTTGTTGTCGTGGTTAGTGGACTATTGAAATGATTAATTAAGTGTTGGTACATAACAATGGGGTTTATGTGCATATATACAGAATGTTGGTGAGAGTGGTTGGACCTCGAATGTCTCAATTGGAGTAACATTCGCACCGCTTAGCTCAAAACGTTATACTTTGTATTTTTGATACAATTAAACAGTAAATGGATTAATTTTTATTGCTGGGATTACGGCTGTAGGTAAATACAAAATATTTTGCATTGGTAACCTAAAGGAGTCGGACGGATATGGTAGAGGAAAATGTCACTAAATACTGTTATTCGATGTTAAAGTATGTTTTATAATATGGAAAAATCCTAATATAGTTTGGCCTTTCCAGTTTCGAACCAAAAAGTTTCGAAAATGAGTCATAAGTCGTGAATGGGTGGATAAGGCCATACACATATCGTTAGGGGTAACCACATCAAGCGGGTAAAAACCCAGGACAATTGAAAGAGTACATCCTCCTCACCTCTCAATTATTTCTCGGTCAAAGGTACCTGGCGAAAATTCTCCCCACAGCTCTCTCATGACCATGTCTTTGGTGAGAATTCCTACCACAGAGCACATCTTCGTATATAGGCACACGCGATTCCTGTTCTTGCTACACTACCAGCGAAGGTTTTAAGAATTTGTTGGAGAAATCTGCTATCTTAAATTGAGACGTTGAGATGAAACAATTTGGAGATCGTTTGCGAAGAACCGGCGAGGAGTCTTTAGCACTAAATACACATCATTGAAAGTAAAGCAGAAACATCGACGGTCTCAAGTAGCTTCCTGGGGCTATTACTGACGTAGAAGTAAGTGTGGGTAGCTGGCAATCTATAATGACAAACGAAAGAGTTAATTCGCGATCTGTTAGCTAGGATCAAATCACCTAATTTCTCCGTTTTAGCGATTTTGAGATAGTGGTTAACTCAACCAAAAACGTCAGATAGGTTGGAGTAAATAATATCAGTTTGAGCGCGACATTGAAGAAGTGTTCTTAGAGATGCTTGAAAGATATAAAGAAAAGGAGGCACATTTTGTGTCGATGTGCCTTTTCAGAAACACCGAAGATAATCCGTCGGACTTCGAAATGAAAGACGATTTAAGATTTAAGCCAAGAATAATCGTTTTATCGACATCGATAACGTCCAGAGTTTGGTCCGCAATTGGAACTGATTTTCTCTGTTTTAACTATCTGAAAGTCGCGCAGCGTACTAAGTGCCCAACGTTATGAAATTCAGGCGAAATTGTCTTAGAGTCATATCTGACAGAATTATAACAAAATTCACACGGCGCCATTTTTAAAATTGCCGAGATCTTAACGGATATTTGTCGGCGACCCAATACACAGCAAAAAAATATGAAAATTAACTTCAGCGTATTTCCTGATATCGCAGAAAAACTATTCGTGTAATTATGTTTCACGAATAAATTTCCGCTATATATCATGCACATAAAATGACCCCTGAAAATCATGCAAATCTGTATGTTCCTATGGAAATTTACATTATTCTGCTCGAGACCTGCGCGCTATTCATTCAACTTTCAGGTAAAATATCTTATTTTTACACGATTTTATACGAAACGGTATTGAGCAGAGAGAAAAATTAACTGCGTTATACACATACATGCACGAGCCGCAACTCAATGCGCTTGGATCGTCCACGCTCAAGCGAAGCTTATGTACGCCACTTTGCAGTCACGTTGATATGTGTCGGTTTAGCCTAGTCCATAAGGGGGTGTCTCTGGTGAGTCAATGATTGTCGGTTCAAGTCTTGGTATTATTTAACGATTTTTTTTGATGTCGGTATCGTCACTAATACATACGTAAGTTATTTATAGTACAATTTGTGTCCAATGTAAACCTAATCACTCGCATAATTTTACACTATTGGTCGCGTTCCCTTGATGTGCAGTATAGTTAGCATAGTTTTACATGATTTTTTTATCTGTGTATGAATACCTTGTTGTTTTTCTTTTTAATTTCCAATTTGAAAAGAGAAATAGCGATGCATTATTGAGAGATCAAAACCGACACATTCAATGGGAAATTCGAGTTATGGTTTCGGTAAGTCGTAATTGGGACAAAACCCCAAATGAATAAAGCGAGGACTCAATAAAAAAAAGTTAGCACCAGGGAAGAAAAACCAGGACAAATCAAGCGTTTTTCTCGACATCTCAGGACACCATGATAGTCAGTACTAAACCAGGACATGTCCTGGGGACCTAGGACATATGGTCACTAGAGTGGCTCGAATATGACATTTTTTGAGTTCCTTTTGTGGTCCCAAATGCCTAGGCAACGTTTGGGAGTGGTCGGTTTCTTCCCGGGTTTGCGCATTGCGTTCAAAATTTGCGTGGGATTTTATATGGGGAAATCAATTATTTTGCATTTGCGTTAATAAAGTTTGCTATTTCATTCAATATGAAAAACCAGCTTTATAAAACTATAGTTCAAACCTTGGTTAACAACTTTTTCGAAGACGGTAACTAGCTACGAGTTTTCAAAAAATAGTTATAAAGATTTTAAAACTTATGGCTCAATCCAAATGCAGAAATTCATTATTTCTTCCAACACTGTCAGTACACCACGACACCGATACTGTAAACTTAAATAAATGCGAATATAGTCATCATGAATATAGTACCGCCGAATTAAAAAATAATCTTACGTGTTTGAGTGCTGCTCTTTAAGGGCTCTACTGTTATCTCATTTAAAATGGTACAACGGTTTATAAGTTTTACATATTTAAAAACCCTATTTCTTACCCGTTCAGAGTCAGAATTTAAAAAAATGCATATCCTTAGATTCCTTGAAGTCTCGGAATTGTTTCTATTGACGTTTTCATTTGAGAATGTAGTAACGAAACGAGGGTAGTTACTTCCAACAAGCGTTTTTTGATGAAATTGAGTTAGGTTCACGCAAAACAGAGGTGATGTTGGCGAACCAGAAATATACTTCAGGTTAGAACCCAACGCGATTTCCAGACCTGAGTTAGTTTTTGCCTCAAGCAAAAACAACATATAAATTTGTAGGTGTAAATCCTAAATATTGTAAATATTATTTCCCACACCAAAGATTGCAGTATGATTCATATTTGGGTCTATCAAAATATTAAGAAAGTTCAGTCGTTGACATTTACAAGGACGTAATGATTCTTTGTCTTATACAAAACAATCTAAAAAAGGGACTGGGGAGTACACAAGACCCCACTCTCCTTTTCATTTTCTGACTACGTCTATGTTATTCAGCAATTCATTCTAAACATTTCATTCAAAGGTACCAAGCCTCTGCGATGAATATATTTTCATTTATTTTAGTTTTTAATGTCGATGTCGGTGGTGCACCGGCAGTGTTGGAAAAAGTAATCAATTTCAGCATTTGGATTTTACCATAAGTTTTAAAATCGTTTTAACTATTTTTTGAAAACTCGTAGCTAGTTACGGTCTTCGACAATATTATTAACCAAGGTTGAGACTGCCCGTAGTTCGGTGAATGCTCGGTTAGGTCAAAGCCGCCTTCAACTAATCCAATCTAAATCAAGGCCATCACAAGGCCATCAGCCATCTACAAGTACAACCCAAAACTCCCGAACATGCATCGAACCTAAATCCTGCCCGACTCCGTCATTAACACACCTACTCGGCACAAAAAGGCAGTCACATGCAAATCAGATCCATCTCCGACGCATATTCACAAAACTTATCATTCAATCAACACACCCTCGACACCTCAAAACATCCATCGAGAACTCTCAACGAAGTTTTTTTAGGAATTCAAACGACATAAAACTAACACGCATCAATACCATTATTAAGTTGATAATGTGTTGCCAGCAACCTCGCCTGTACAGAGTCCGCCAGGGAGAAAGTCTAATTGAAACAACGTTCGTCCACCGAAACACAATTCGACCCAGACCAAATAAAAGGCTTCAACGGCCCACTTCAGATGTTCACGAATGCAATTACATCGATTCGCTCGAACGTGTATAGCACATAAACAGGAATAGCGAGCTGCCAAAACAAACTCAAGTCCATTCGCGACGCCACCACAGTGCACTCAACCCTCGGCAAACACACGACTACGGCGCAAAAGCTAACTGGCAAAACTCCCTCTGAAGGGGATCTCCGGACAAACTGCCACTGGATGAACACAGTTCACAGCAGTTGATGACAAAGAAAACTTCTTTTTATCTACTACCAACGATTGCAACTGGAGAGCAATGGTTTGTCCGGAATCCGCACTCAAAGTATCTGTGGAGAATTGAAATACAAATCCAATCACGCCAAGTCGTAGAGAAACACTTGCACATACTCGCTTGCACAGTCGAACCACACATGCGCACACGGTGCACGTACCCACAGATTCATGGCACCAGTTCTCTCCCTCTCTTCGCTTGTCATCGCTAGATTTGTCTCATCTTACCCTATGAGTACCCTCCCCGTGTACGCACACGAATGTTTGAACCGAATTCCACAACTGTACTAGAAATCTAGCATTAAAACAGAAAACTGTGGAAATCTGTGCAGTTTTAGAAATCTGTGCAGCATATTGAAAATCTGTGAAACACAGATTAATCTGTGCACCTGGCATCCCTGCTTCGGACCAAACCCTATGATTCAACTCACAAATCTAGCCGCACTTCAAATAAAATGTTGATGTTCATGAAAAGCATTCAGAATAGAACCAACAGCCTTGCTATTCCTTTTGTAAATATTACGAACGCTTTTGATTTGTGGAACGACTAAACCAATGGATAAACCTTGGTAATTTTCGTCTATTCTCTTAGAATTTAACCCCAATATCGCATCGACTCACCTGACGTCCAGGACACCAAAACAGCTGCAACGTGTATAGTCAACACACATACAACGCTATGCCTTCAATTCGCCATCCGATTCATCCTCACTTGGCAAAAACTCCACCCGATTCAACCTCAATCTCGCACTAACACAACTGCACATGGACTAGTCAATCAATGTCGTATATACAGGTCTGGAAAAGATGGCACTTTGGTATTCGTAAGATGAATCTTACATGAGTGGTGTGAGTGATCACAGTATAAATCGACTTGCTTTCGTCATACCGGTCGTTCCGCTCCCATTTAATCATGTGACTGCTATGACGTCGACCCGTTGTGCTTCTGAATTGTTTACATATTTTTGGTTGCCAACTCTGGCAAACCGTGTGTTCTACCACACCTATATATACCTCATTGCTAGTCAATAGCAGCACAACAGTGAAATCTTTAAAGACGATTCAGACTATACATCAGTCTCCGTCAACGTCGACGAAACGTCACTGTTCCGTCATGATAGGTTAAATGCGTTTCTCGTGTGCCCGGTCACTCGCGCCGTGCGTCAAAACGTTCCGTGCCACTGATGTTGTGTGTGAATGCATGTATTTAACTGCATATAACTAATCTTGACGTTCCGTACCGGTGACGGAAGCATGATGTATCGTGTGATTCGGACTCTCTTATTTAAGACTCAACAACAAACACTCAGACACATAACCAACATATTGATACACAAAGCAAATTCACATATAAGTAGGGTTCGTCGCGGTTGCGGTAATTACCGCACCCGCACCGCAAAAATTGCGGTGCGGTGAGACACTTTTTCTCGCGGATGCGGTGCGGGAAATGAGCTTTTACCGCGCGGTATTACCGCAACCGCACTTCAAAAAATAATTGATAAAGTCTGCAGTCTGCATTAAAATGTGAACTAAAACTATGACTTTTACCATTTGAGATGGACGCAACTAGATTTATTTTCTGAACGAATGCTTAGCAATGTCATTATTAAGAACATCTCTCTGTCAGAACGTTCGAGTTTTATGTATTACCCTACAATAGAGAAGCATGATAAACATTTAATCTGCTCTAATTTCCATAGACTTGACAATGATTTGAAAAGAAATCCGAATATAATCTGTATTCGACCTATCGCTACTTGATTTTTTACATTTTGGTCATTCAAATGTGATAAAACATACTGTAACTAAGAAATAAAATCTATAAGCTGTGTCCAATATAATTTGGCACAATTATTTTACGACATATTTTGAAAACTATTTATTTTATACTTCAAAGAAAAAATTACAAACGAACCTTTTCAAATACATAAAACTCAAAATCCAATCATTGAAAAACAATTGAATTTTACTGTCAAATCCAATTACAAAATGCATCATTTCTCGACAAACATATGATTACGGCTTAAAAGCCAACTGTCAAAATTCTCTTTGGAAGGAAATTCCGGACAAACAGTTACTGGCTAAACACAGTTGATAGCAGTTAATGAAAGAGAAAACATTTCACTTTCGTTTACTACCAACTTCTGTGCTTGGCGAGTAACGGTTTGTCCGGAATTTCCTTTCAAAGAGAATTTTGACAGTTGGCTTTTAAGCCGTAATCATATGTTTGTCGAGATTTCTCCTGATTCCTCTTGGCAATCGTGGAATTATGAATCGTTTTCGATGACATTTTCTCAACTGTGAATTTTGATTAATTTGGAGAACTTTGAGATGAACTAATGATACTACGACTTAAAAACAATCCAAGGTATGTAACTATCATCATCAAACCAAACGAATTTAGAGGATTTTTTTCGCGTGTCTCCATAGTTGTTTTCATGTAACTTCCAAATGTTTCACAATATCGCCTTGATGTCAAAGAGAAAGTTACAGGAAATTTTATGGGCCTTTTGAAAAACCTATTATTGCTGATGGAGAAACGTGAATAACTTATGGAAAGATCGTAATAAAACAAAATAATTGTGTTTTTAAAACAAAAGTTAAAATATCTCGTGAACTATTACATTTCAGAAAAATATTGTTATGAGCATTTTGATTTAAAATGGCGTTTAGAATCGTATTCAAAAAGAAAATTGTATTTTTGACTGCAAATAGTATAAACTTTTTTATTGAAAACTTCTCCATGATCCAAATACACTAAAAAAGTTACTTTTACGTCTTTAAAACGATAAACATTAATTTATTGTCATTTTATGATAGGGTAAGGCGAATAACTTTTAAAAAGAGCATAATTACACGAATTAATTGTTTTTGATGGAGCAAAATTTCAAATATCTCGAAAACTATCGCAATTTGGAAGATTTTTGTTAATTGCATTTAGATTTTAAATGTAATTTTTCTGTAATAAAATTACAATTTTGTATGTCAATTAGTATGAAATTTAAAAACATGTACGAAGTTATTGTTAGAAAAACTTTTTTACCGATTTTTTCTCCATTATGCAATTACATTCAAAATGTTTCTTTTCTCTTTAGGTTTTTGTTTCCAAAATATAAAAAATTTAAAAAATGGGTTTTTCGCAATTTGAATTTTTAACTTAAATTTTTGTTTTTTTTTAAATGACACAACATTTTTTTCAGTGTATATTTTTTTTGGATAGAAGTATTCATTCCCTGTAACTTGTTCTCAGATAGTTCTGCTGTATAAAATACAATAATCGAACAAAAAAAATTTGAAATTTATACACGTAGAAACGTTTACGCCCTTTTGAAACATTAGTCTTGTATCAAAATATTCCAATTGCCAGAGAATATCATGGAGATTCATACAGCGAACACACCTGCAAAGTTTCGTTCGAATCGACGATGGTCATATTTTGCGGTCGGCCGGTTTCTCATGGAATCCCTCATGTTTGTTGGTGAGCAATGCTGTTGTGTTGTAATATGTTATACACATTTGTGAAAAACTACTTTTTTAAATGAAACGCTAGATTTTTGCTTGGTACTGTTTGTCAAAGTGATCAAAGTGAAGTAACTAACAGTGTTCCTAGGATATTTTCTCTATCAACAGAGTTTTTCCATTGAAGTGGTCCCTTAAGCTCTAAAAATTGTATTAAAAAATTCTTATCCATGAAACAAAAATTTATGAATAAAAAAGGAATCGTTAAAGTACGAGAAAAATTAATTACGATCAATTGAAAAAAAATAATTAATTGATTGAGTAGTTATTCGACAACCGTGATCACGGAAAACCATTTTTAGTAAAACGACATTTCGAGATAATTACCACTGCTCTTGGTAGACGACGCGCGCTTCGAAACATTCCATCTTTTTCTCGGACCTCCCTAAAACTTTTGGAAAACATTCTCAAGGAGTTGTACTCCCAGATAAAGTAAAAAAATCGATTTCATAAAAAATGAAAAAGTAGTTAACCCCTTAATAAAAATATGCTTAGTTGCTAAATTAGACATTATCTTCTCACAAACTGAGTTTTATTGGATTCTTAGATGATTATGACTTTCATTGGTTTAGTTGCCGATAAAAATACATCTACATTATCTATCTTGGAACCAAATTTCATCCAAATCAAAAATGTTTTTTTTGTAAATCGACTTAAAATTTTTAAAATCGATTTTTTTTCGGTGTAAGACTCAATGAAGAATTTTTTCAATGTTTTTATTCGAAAATTTGACTAATTTTGTGAAAACCACTCCTACAACATTTTTTGTAGGATTTGTCATTTTTAGACTATAGCCATTTGAAAAAAAAAAATTGGGAAAAAAGTTTGGCCCTTTTCAAAAGACAGTTTAAATCGTTTTTGGAAAAACAAAATATGCAAAGTCGCTTTTTGTGACAAAGTCTTCATGTACAGAAAGTTTCATTAGAATCTGAATACGATTTGCCGCGAAATTCGTCAAAGGATGTTTCCAAGTAGCCACCAGGTATTGCCTGGAAATTGTCTTTTTCACTTACACACGCCATGTTTGAACTTACTACCCACTCGGGGAAAAAGTGTTTCGCCGGCCCTGAGCGCGAGTGCTCGAGGGTTAAAATACCAAATTATAGAATACTTGGTCAATGTACTAAAGTAAGTAAAAGCCGGGACGAACCCTAGTTTTGACTGAGTGTAGGTAAACTTTACTGTCGGTAACATACCAACAAGAAGCCACTCAACTGCACTTCTTCATCGTTTTACCTCGAACATATTCGTTATTGAATTCCATCTGTGCACTCGAAATCCTGTACAATACACCTCCACTCAGTCAAACGATCGCAGCAAAGATCTCCTAATTCAAAAGCGGCTGCAATAAAATTGATGATATTTTTCAAACTACATCATTCTGGGAACGGACGAACAATGGGCGGTGCTAATGATCATCATCAACCATCCCACAGACCACAACAGAGAACCTTCCACCTGAAAGGGGTCGCCATAATGAGCAACCCTTCTGTTGCCTCTGTTGAATGGACAGTACTCCCGCCAGCAAGTAGCCGAAGATTTCCAATATTTCATCACTCATCGATTCGTCTCAGAGTCTCGTCAAGCTTTACACACTGCACCGTGGACAAATTGTAGGTACCTGTGATGGGTAGCTCCGCACTCGACGTGACTTCTGCAGCTCCGGTCCACGATCCGATTCCATTAATTTGAACCAAATTTGATTGGAAAAGACATTTTTTAGTTTGGTTCGACAAAAAGCAAGCCTTCGTCCATCACATCAATTGTAGGCCCCATACTGGTAGAGGCTTCCCTCAGGACTCAGGACAGAAGATGAACGAGGTTCGATTTTTATTGTTAAGTGGATTTCAATTACTGCCAACAATTGGAAGCTGAACTCGATCCATCGCCGCACCGTCCGTTGCGCATTTACCGCATGTTGTGATCTTTATTACCTCTACTCTACTAGAGGCTGTGCACCAGTCGAATAACCTGCTGTCCTGTGAGTACGAACACGTACGAATGCGCGTTTGGGAAAAATATGACAGCTCGTTTCAACTTCTAGTCCTATGGGAAGCCGTTGATCTATGGGGCGATTCTCGGAGATTAAGAAATTTCCAGCACAGCACGAATAATTGGGACGATTGCTGAGACTCAGTGGCTGCGATTTTTCACTGGGAAACTCCACCTATGAATGGCCCCTAGCTCACATGCTGGTGGGAGCCTCCACTCCCTTTCCCCTTTCATTTACCCGCAAATCGATGTTAGTCAAATGATCGAGTTTCGTTCGGTTGGACCGGTTCCATACACCTCTGGTCCCCTCCTATTGTTGCAGCAATTCGTTCCAACCCAACCAACGAACGGTACCAACTTTATGATTGAGAGAGCGAAAACTGACATAAGTACCGAGTATCGCTGTCCGAGTGTGTCTGGCACTATTGATAGCCAATAAATTACCCTATTGCGAACTGGAGACCGTGGTCCGAAAGAAAACAACCTTGAGTCAATTACGTATTTAAATGTAGTGCCGAACCGGTGTAGGGAATGGGGCGCTTGTTACTGATTTGTTGCGGTATGGACAATTGTTGGCATGGCCGGTTGATAGAGGTACTGCATTGTGTGGAACTGAACGTTGAAATGACCTGAATAATTGCGCGATGTATTGGAGAACGTTTCAAAGAGATGAAGAAATTACCCAGAAACATTTTTCTACTTTAAATCATATAATTAGAATAAAAAAAAATAATGCCCACTAAAATTCATCTCGACCAGTGCATAAATATATAATTTATGCAATGCGCAATTAAAAACACTGTAATTATCTGGTTGTGTCAAATGTGAACAATAGAGAAAGAAACGTCCAAAGAATTTATGCTTATGGCACTCATGTTCGTCATCGCAGCTCTGACCGGACACGGCGCGACATGTGGAAGAGCCGCCGCTGCGCTGTATGGGGAGTGCGGGCGGGTCACAGTGGTCGAAATACACTTCTACTCGCTAGTCAGACAGTGATCTTCCAACTACGGCTACCAACGATCTGGCCCAGCATGAGTGAGGAGCGAGCAATCGAGAAAGAGTAATGACCATCATTTATGCCGCGCAAACTGCCTGTGTGGAAGGAATATAGGATGTAAGCTCACAGGGACGCGCGGAGTTCATCGCTGCCGTTGGTTGCGCTCAAGTCACCGGGTGCGCTCAGTCAAGAAGCTGATTGAGATCATCTTACTGTCTTCTTTAGTTAGCTTTTTAATTACGAGACATTAAAAGGAAACTGTGTAAATAATGAGCGTCCGAATGAGGCGCGGAATTGGAGAGTGCGTATGAAGATTTGTTTTTTTTTTTGCTTTTCGAGGCTAATGTTTAGCGAAGGTCTTAAATTTTTAAATGGAGAAAAATCCGGTAATGACCCGTCCGTGATTATCTTTTAGCGAACTCGGGATTGCTTTTGGGTCCTTTTGATGATGAAATTAAGCGATAAAAGAGTTTTATGGAGGTGATTTTGCAAAAATGTTCAGCCTATCTCATATTTGTACATAAAAATATCAATGCAAGGATACGGCTTCGAAATGCTTTTTAAATGAACTGAAACGAAACGTCAACTTAAAACAAATGAAATGGCTAGAGTAGAGTTACACTTATGTTGCAATACTTCGAAATTTTATTCGTTTAATCTAATAAGAAAGTGCAATACTCTGGCAGAAATACACTGGACTGTGACCAGCGAACTCGGGATTTCGGGTGTCCCAAAGCTGATCCTGGTTCGGATGCTTCTGTTTTCGCTCTGCCGCGAACACACATTTCATCAAAATCGAAAGAATTCAATATCGTTGTTTGCGTATCGCCTTAGGGTGCATGCAGTCGACCCATACGACGAGTCTCGAAGTCCTGTCGGGTGTTCTCTCGCTGAAAAATCGATTTTGGGAACTCTTATATCGATTGCGCATTCGATGCGATATCTTGAACCCAGTGGTGACTGAAAATTTTGAAAGGCTTGTTGAGCTCACTTCTCAGACCCGTTTCCTGTTCCTGGACTTTGACTACATGGCGCAGAATATTAATCCTTCTTCTTACAATCCCAACCGTGTACATTTCATAAATACTTCTGAACGTACTGTTTTCTTCGACACATCCATGAAAAACGAGATTAGTGGAATTTCGGACAACATACGCCGAATCAAACCACAAAGGGTCCACTGCACTGAAAAAAATCCGTTCATAAATTCATGAATAAAAGGTCACGATTTCATGAACTGGACAATTTACGAAAACCGTGACAAAGTTCCTGAAATTATGAATAATAAACCTTGTATTCATGAAACTATTTGTGTTTTCTAAAAACCAGTTCGCCTCGAATACATACATGGCGTTACATTAGAATGTTTGGTTGGGTTACTGTTTGTTGTTTAGTTTTTGTTGTGATTCTTGTTCATGATTTGGGAATGCACAGTCGACAGTCAAACGGTGTTCATGATTTCAAGAGCTTATTCGCGATTCTTGTGAATTCTCATGACGTTAGCGGGATTAAAGTTCATGATTTCAATATCTTAGTCGCGATGTTCGTAATTTTCATTCCCGTTATCGTGATATTTTAGTCATATATAGAGTGATTCATGTTCATGAGTTCATTATCTTTTTGACGATTTTAAATATTTTTGTCACGAGATGTGTAATTTGTGCTCATGATTTCAGGATCTTAGTCGCGATTTTTGTAACTTCTGTCCATGTTATCGTGATATTTTGTTTTAGAGCTTATTTTCAAAGAGTAATGTAAGTAATGTTCATGGTATCAGCGGTTTTATCATGGCATTCGTAAATTCTCCTCACCTTATCGTGATCTATTATTTTCTGGTTACTAATGGTTTTTTACTCGGAATAACGTGACAATATGAACTGGATTATTAAAATAAGAGTCATTCGCGATATCTGGTTTTGTGAACTATATCACGCACACTATTTGAGGTTCTCAGTGCAGTTTTCGTTTTCTGTCCGGACATCACAATGAACCTTATTGAATGAATAACGATATTCGAGGATCTAATATTTTTTTTATATCTACTGCTCGTACCTATTACTGGTCGCTACCAACTGGGTATTTCATTAAAAAGTGTATGGAACAAAAATGATTGCACGAATAATACTCCAACTTTTGTGATAGAGTTCACGTAAAAATTTCATTACCATGTTGCATGAAACTGTAAATGAATCCAAATATCACAAGCACTCAAATAGATACTAGATAGTTTGTAAATTATGTACTAGGAATCATGAACCAGTGCACGAATACATGATTAATATTTTATGATTTCGTGAACTATTTCACGAACATGGATATTGGATCGTAACTAACATATTAGAAATCATGAACCAGTTCACGAATACATGATTTCGTGAACTACTTCACAAGTACGAATTTTGTATCGTGACTAGTAAGTTAGGAATCTTGAACCGGTTCACGAATACATGAATAATATTTCATGATGTCGTGAACTATTTTACGAGCACGGATATTGAATCGTAACTAATATATTACGAATCATGAACCAGTTCACGAATGCATCAATAATATTTGATGATTTTGTGAACCATTTCACGAGCACGGATATTGGAATGAATGAGAATTGAATGGGTTCATGAATAAAATTCCGAATTTCGTGAAATAGTTCACGAAAAAATAGCCAGAATATTTCGATGTTGTGAACTATTGTTCCTATAATTATGAAAAAAATCATGAGTCAACCTTTGGTTTAATGAATAATGTTCATAAAGTTGTGAACTAGTTCTTGGCGGAAACCGTTACTGAAGTTCACAAAACAAAATCAAATATTTCCACTAATGATAGCGTTATGCGGGTGTTACTGAAGGGAAATTGAACATAATTATAAAAGCCATGATTTTTGGCCATGGTCCTGTTTTCGTAACGTAAAAACGTGATTGTTCCAGAATTCATGGCACTTTATTCACGAATTTTGGAACAATTTTTTTTCCGTGTGGCTTCGGTATTTTCAATCAAAAGTTTACCGCCTCCTACAAAGTCAGTGACCCTGCTTTAGTTTACACCGCAGAACTAGCTGCTATTCAGTATACCCTTTGGGTCATTGACGCATTACCCGCAGACCATTACTTCATCGTTTCGAATAGCCTCAGTTCCTTTGACGCTATTCGCTCGATGAAACATGGAAAGCACTCCTCGTTTTTTGGGGAAAATACGGGAGCTACTGAGTGCTTTATCTGGCAAATCTTTCCAGATTACCTTGGTATGGGTCCCTTCTCATTGCTCCATTCCAGGCAATGAGAAGGCGGACTCCTTAGCTAAGGTGGGGGCTCTAGAGGGTGAAGTTTATGAAAGACCAATTTGCTTCAGCGAATTCTTCAGTATTACTCATCAGAGAACCCTCGAAAGTTGGCAAAACTCGTGGAGCAATGGGGAGCTAAGAAGGTAGCAACATTCGATAGACCCCAAGGTATCGACAAAACCTTGGTTCAAGGGAATGGATGTGGGTCGTGACTTCATTCGTGTGATGTCCCGACTCATGGCAAACCATTACACGCTGGATGCACATCTTGGGCTCGTGGTATCTGCGCTTGTGGCGACGGCTATCACGACATCGAGCACATTGTCTGGGCGTGCACCGAGTATAGTTCCTCCAGGTCTCAGCTAATGGATAGCCTGTGGGCCCGAGGAAGACCAACCAACGTCCCAGTTCGAGATATGCTGGCAAGCCGCGATCTCCTCTATATGTCCTTCGCAAAACCATCAATATACAAATTTATCAGCCCCTTCTTATTTTTCTTATCATTCTCAGAAGCGCCCTCTTCTACCTGTGCTATATACCCACTATGGTTTGATGCGACTCCAAGGCAACACAAAACATCTCTGTCTAATGAGCCAACAAACACGGGACCTTCAGCATGAAAATTACACGCGAGCTTCGAAGTGTTGCCGATCCACATCTGAGCCGTACTTCGAAATCGTCTGGAGAAACCTCTGCCGTCTTGAGGAGGACCACCCAGCGTCCCAGTACATGATTCTTCCTGATTAAGGCTACCCGAGTCTGTAATCTTTGCCGTTGATCTCCCGATGCTTTAAACTGAAAGTTTATTATTTTTCCCCCCGTCATCTTTGTCCAACATTCATATATATATATATATATATATATATATATATATATATATATATATATATATATATATATATATATATATATATATATATATATATATATATATATATATATATATACATATATATATATATATATATATATATATATATATATATATATATATATATATATATATATATATATATATATATATATATATATATATATATATATATATATATATATATATATATATATATATATATATATATATATATATATATATATATACACTCAGGTTTTTTTTTACGCGGGGGATACGAGCCGCGTAAATGAAAACCGCGTAAATTTCAAAATCCGAGTAAATGAAAACCGCGTAAATTTCAAAATCCGCGTAAATGAAAATCGCGTAAATTTTAAAATCCGCGTAAAAAAACTTGAGTATATATATATATATATATATATATATATATATATATATATATATATATATATATATATATATATATATATATATATATATATATATATATATATATATATATATATATATATATATATATATATATATATATATATATATATATATATATATATATATATATATATATATATATATATATATGCAAAATATACACATTCGTGTATATGATTTGTATATAGTACGCAAGACGCATTACTCGATTCGTTATCTTCTGCAGCCCAGGCTCTGGAACATACACTGAAACCTCCATTTACGAACCAAACCGGGGTTCGTAAACTGAATTATTTCGAAAAAACCTATTTTAATCCACCTAGAGGTGCAATTGTGCCTTTCTCATTTCTCCAAACTATGATTTAATAGCTGGTTCGTACAATATAACATTATGGAAATATTTTTCATTCTTATTACACTTGGTAAGTATATATAAGAGCACCTTTTGCATTCATCGCGGTATCGGTTTGCATCGGAGTTTTCTATTTGATCACACTCCACAACCCGTAACTCCGGAGCTGGAAGTCGGATGGAGATGGAATTTAATATCAGTTTCCGGGGACGCCACAAATTTCATTTGAGACTAAGTTGATCAAATCGGTCTAGCCATTTTCGAGAAACCAATATAACCGTTATTCTGAATTTGGATACTTCAGGATCCGTCGATGGTGGCCCGTGTGGCCAAAGAGACTTTGAATGACTGTTGGGGACCTAGATCTACAAATTCAACAGTTGTGTTTACATTTTGAAAAAAATTCCACCTTTCTACATTCATCGCAGAATTCGTTAGAATCGGGATTTGCTGCGTGATCGTACGTATCACCCTGTAATTCAGGAACCAGAACTCGGATCCACACAAAATTTAACAGCAGCTGATGGACCTTTCATTTAAAATCGGTTCAGAAAATTCCGAGAAACCGATGTGGACAATTCAACAAATTTTGTTTTGTAACCATACTCTTCAACTCGTAATCCGGAACAAGATGTCGGTTGAAAATGAAATTCAATAGCAACCTATGGGAATATTATACCTTTCATTTGAATCTTAGTTTGAAAAAATCGGTTCAGCCATCTCCGAGAAACCGATGTGAATATTTTGTTAACAAATCCGCACATACACACACATACATACATACATACATACACACAGATATTTTGCGATCTCGGCGAACTGAGTCGAATGTTATGAGACTCGGCCCTCCGGGCCTCGGTTGGAAAGTCGGTTTTTGGAGCAATTGCATAACCTTTCTATATGAGAAAGGCAAAAGAGTAATATTTAATTAGCTTAATCAGCATGAGTTCAATGTTATCTTCATGTGATTATATTTTAACATGTTGGTGGAATGGGTTTGAAAGTGGAGGGAATGGGGGGTTAGTAGAGTGCTAGTGGAGGATGCGTCAGAAATCCTTCATCTTATTTCGGTATACGGGGTGGATGAAGGAAATGCGGGCGTGAGGGTGGTCTAAGGGGAGGGGAGTGATGAAGGAGGGTGGTGTAAGGGCAAGGCGGGGGGGGGGGGAGGGGCGGCGACGCAATACTCAACTGCATATTTTGCATTCCATTTGAGACTTGGTTTGAGAAAATCGGTTCAGTCATCACTGAAGAACCGATGTGACTTTAATTGTGGAATATGCCCGGAATTCCGGACTTCCGGAATCGTCGATAGTGGACAATATATTCAAAGAATGTTTGATTGGCAATCAGTGATCTATATCTGCGATTAGAAGTAATTTGGTGACCATTTCAATAGTTTTTAGCCTCTGAGGTATTACGATTGTACCGATTTATATGGGAAATTCCAGTGTATCCTTACTAACACCCCTGTAACTCCGGAAGCAAAAGTCAGAACCGAATGAAATTCAGCAGCAGTCAATGGTATTACTGTATCTTTCATTTGAAATCAAGTTTGTAAAAATCGGTAGAGAATTCGTTGGGGAATGGGCGTGATATTAGCTTAGGAACTTGGCGGGTTCCCTGGGGGTGTCATGAACCGTCATAGGTGACCAATGTGGTCAAAGCTGCTTTGATTGATCATTAGTGATCCAGACCCGCAAACTAGAGTAATGTTACGTCAATTTTAATATGTTTTACATCATTTGAACATCATGGGAATTTGCTGTGTGACCGCACTCTTCAACCCGTAACTCCGGAACCGGAAGTCCGATCAACTAAAAATTCAATAGCAGCTTATGGGAACGTTATACCTTTCAGATGAAACTAAGTTTGCGAAAATCGGTTCAGCCATCTCTGAGAAAATTGTGTGAGTTTAAATGACACACACACATACACACACAGATATTTGCCGATCTCGACGAACTGAATCGAATGGTGTATGACACTCGGCCCTGCGGGCCTCGGTTAAAAAGTCGATTTTTACAGTGATTGCTAAGCCTTTCTTTATATGAGAAAGGCAAAAAGATGGGACAAAACCTATTTGAGCCTTAGATGTCATTTTAGAGCCAGCATTTCTTTGTAGGATATATTCTAAATATTATCCTGCAACTTTCTAAAAAGAAAATTTTTTGGTTGGACTAAAGTACCCGAACAAAAAAGAATTCAAGAAATTTTTTTAGAGGGTCGATGTCTTCGACAAAGTTGTAGAACATTATGTTCTGAATAACTTCTTCTAAGATACCACAGACATCAGACCTTATTTTTGAGGCAAAATTGTTGTTTTTTGTAAATATGACTAAAAAATCAGTTTTTCGATTTTCTCATGCTAAAAATTTCAACTGATTGATTTAATACTTTCTATAAACTTGCTGGTATCACTAAAATACAACTTTTTGTTGAAGGAACTAATAACGTAAAATCAATTTTTTGGCTTCTAAAACTATTTTTCATATAAATTTGCTGTATTTTCATTCAGATTTTTGTTTTTTTTGTGCAGCCAAACTTTGGCTATTCCGATACTATATTATTCCTAGAATACATTTAATATTACATGGAAACAGGATATAGTTGGACGCTTTGTTTGGGTTACCATTCATGTACGACGGTTTATAACATAAAATGTGTTTATATTATTTTTAATTTATGTACATTATTAGCTATTCCCAAAATCTTATAATTCGCACCTACCAGCATTTAGAACATATTGAGATAATGAATTACGGTTACAATATGGAAAAGTGAAAAAAATATAAATGTTGAAGTTGCCAAAGAACAACGATTGCGGCTAAAAAATAAATCTACAATATGTATATGGTATTTTCAACAAAATTGTTCCAAACACAATATTTGGCAACTTTGCTGAAGATCTGAACCATTTAAACAAAATTTAATTTTTTTAGTCCGGGATTTCTACTTTAGTTTAACTAATAAGGGGGCCTATTCTCACTGTCACGTCACTTGGTGACTAAAACAAAATTTCCTTCTAGTCACTAGGTGGCGTGACTGTGAGAATAGGGTACAAGGTTAGTTCTACAAATTTATAAAAGTTGAACAATACCTATTTGAGGCTTTAGATATTATAGAACCTTGGCGTCTTTGGAAAAAACATTTACAATATAATTCAAACATTTCTATTTTTTTAGATGGTTGAGGACTTCAGCAAAGTTGTATAATGTTCAATTTCGAATATTTTTGTTGAAAGTACCTTACACATACTGTCGATTTATTTTTTAAGCCGAAATCATTGTTCTTTGGTAGTTTAATTACAAAATTTGTATTTTTCTTAACTTCTACATGTTGTGACCGCAATTGATCAACTCAATATGTTCTATATGCTTGTAAGTGCGTGTAAATTATAAGATTTTGGGAATAGCCAATAATGTATATAAATTAAAAATAATATAAACACATTTTATGTCATAAACTGTCGTACATGAATGGTCACCCACGCAATGCGTCCAACTATATCCTGTTTCCATGTAATATTAAATGTATTCTAGGAATAATATAGTATCGGAATAGGCAAAGTTTGGCTGCACAAAAAAATACAAAAATCCTTCTTGAAAATACAGCAAATTCATATGAAAAATAGTTTTAGAAGCCAAAAAATTGATTTTACGTTATTAGTTCCTCCAACAAAAAGTTGTATTTTAGTGATACCTGCAAGTTTGTAGAACATAATGAATTAATCAATTGAGCATGGAAAAGTCGAAAAACTGATTTTTTAGTCATATTTACAAAAAACAACAATTTTGCCTCAAAAATAAGGTCTGATGTCTGTGGTATCTTAGAAGAAGTTATTCAAAACATAATGTTCTACAACTTTGTCGAAAAAAAAAAATTTTGAAAATTTTTTTTGCTCGGGTAAAATTTTCTATTTAAAAAGTTGCAGAATAATATTATGAACATATCCTAAGAAGAAATGCTGGCTCTAAAATGACATCTAAGGCCTCAAATAGGTTTTGTCCCACCTTTTTTGGATTGGTCCCATTGTGCGCCAGTTGCTAGTATAAATTCATATCTATCCAGGGCGGGGACCCTAAAATCCTGGTGTCCCTGCGCTAGCTTAGTGTGGCCATACGCAAAACCGGTACTGTACGTCACTGTAACAATCAGTATCTTGACAAATCATTAACGCCATAAATAACGAATTGGCCACTTGCAGCGGTACCAAAATCAAGCTCGTAATTTGATAAGTCAACTCATTAACCTTCAGCCATTTGGCTAGCGAATATCATGAGCCCGAAAGCGAGATTGATTAATTGTTCGCGTCTTTAACACCTCCTGAAAAAGGTGAGAACTCCTATGGAGCAGCGATACCTTACAAGGATGTGACCTATCGAGGTAGTGGCCACCTAAGCGATCAATTTCCAACTACAGCTCACTTTTTCCAAAGAAAGCATTATTAGGGAACTCATTAACGGGGCACAAAAACGTGCTGAAAAATAAGTTCGCCACTCTGAACATTTGGCGAATCAAAATTGGTAGTTCCTATTTTTTTGTGGTGAACAACCAAAGTCACTACTGCGAACATTGGTGGGAGTAGCCTTTGTTAATTGGTTTGTGCTGCTTTTTTACTAAATGACTATTTTATGAGCTACTTTCATTGTGGCTTTGTATCTTTCCCGGCTAACGTCCCGCGTGCTACAACAATTAAGTATTGTTGTATTCGGGACGTCTTTGCTATAATGACTGAAACTGAGTCTGGATAGAAAAAAACGTTAGACACAGGGTTAGTCAAATTAGCGGTAATGATCTTACTTTATTGCGGACCTCCCAAACTCAGAATGTTGTTGTCGTAAACCTATTCTGAAAGATGTCTTTCAAATTGAATCATCTGATGCTACGATAAAACCGGAATCTTTGTCACCCTCACAGCCACTTTTCGACTGCATTCTTTTTCGAACAAAATTCAGATACAAACCATACAGTTTGCCATATGTAATTGTTAATCGTTAGCAGCCATCAGGCAGCAAGGATAATTGATTCGTTCGACTTCTAGGAAACAGCTTTGGAACAGCGATGCACACGCTGAACCTGTTGCAAGTCATTCCCGCTAAGCACTACGACCTACTTTTCGAAGGCCGCCGCTCTGGAATAAAAAAAAAGGTGCAGTTTCCCCATGATTACACAAATGCTGTATACGAGAGTCTGATTAAACGCCTTCTGAGCCGCTGCTACAGCCGCCACCACACGCTAAAAGGTGCGATGCTTATCAATCAATTTACCTGCGGAACATTTCACCTGCGCCTTCGCCGGGCGGTTCCAGTGTCTATTGCATCAAACCAAACGCGCACACACCGCGATGCTGGCTCCGATTGCGAGGATCATAAAAAGGAATGACGGTAAAAAAGTTCTCTGACTGAACGGTTCCATTTGTTTTGTGCGCGGTGATCTATTTTGCTTATCCCTCTTCCACACGAAAGGACCTCGTCACTTGGCAGGCAAAGCAATTTCGAGCAGCCATGGCTAATTAGAGAGAGAGAGAGAGAGAGAGAGAGAGAGAGAGAGAGAGAGAGAGAGAGAGAGAGAGAGAGAGAGAGAGAGAGAGAGAGAGAGAGAGAGAGAGAGAGAGAGGGAGACTATCAGTGCGGGATTGAGTAAAAGAAATTCTTTCAAATTACAGGTATGCCTCAACAAGACATAGACAATGTATCGTCTTGTCATAGAAGCCATCTTCTTGAAGCTGCCAATTCCCAACGAGATGAAAGGTGGTTTTAACAAGAACATGATGCTTTCATTTGAATAATAGGACTTAACTGTGGTCGGACCATTGCTTTGCTCGCGGTGTTGAGCGTTAGCCGCAAGTAGCAAATGGCACTCTGCAGGCTCATTACAGATGTATCTATGACTAACGAAGACTATCTTAATCATCATCGCGGTGTGTCACTTTTTCATTCGTTTTGATGAGCACGTGCCGCTTGATCTTTGGGTCGTTTGAAAAAAAGTTATAAAAGAAGACACTACTCTCTGCCAGCGGATAGTCAAGTTGCCTACCCTCAGAAGTATTTATATAGGAAGCTGGTACGATTACGAAGTGTATTTGTGGTAGTAGTCAGGGTTGCCAAAATTAAATCTGTATTTTTGTCCTAAAAAATCTATTCATCTGTATTTACTCTTTGAAAAATCTGTGTCGATATCTGTATCGAATCAGTTGAGTCCTTGAGAGAGCGAACCATTTCAAAAGTTGACATATGGATAGTTATTTAGAATTGACAGCTGCGATGACCACAAGTTGGTAGAGTTGTGAACATTTGTCGATATTTTAAAATTAGTTTTTTTTTCTTAATACATTAAGTATGACAGTCATAGCTTCGAAAAGTAAACATTCACATCATGAAATAACCCAAACAAATCTTTACACAACACGTTATCGTTTCCATCTTTATCCCTTCCATCTTTATCCCTTAATTTTGTACTGAAAAATATTGACAACCTCAATTAGGTACAGAAAATGTTTCCACCTTTTCATTCTGCATTATGGTAAAAATTTTAACCATCGAGCTGTCAAATTTAACTATCGCTCTGTCAATTTTAACCATGCTCCAAAGTAGGGTTATTTTGCAAATAACTTTTGAAGTACCAGATTTTAACTAAAAGTTAAAAATTTCACCAAATGTTTCACAGCCTAAGTCGACCAATGTAGCTATCTAATTTTCGGACAAAAAATGAGAATTCACAAAATCACAGAGCATTCCAATTAACGTTTCTGGAAGTAGACTTCAGCCAGGCGTTTGCTGGGTGCTAAACTGAGTGCATTACAAACCTTTACCTTTCAGAATGAGCGACCACTCGCAAACGTGAAAATATATTTAAATTAGGCTGTGCACGCAGACGAAGTCGACATGAATAATAACTTTTACTGTGAGCCGTGTTTACCAATACTGCCATTAAACTGTGAAGCAATGTTTGTAAACACGGCTCACAGTAAAAATCATTTTAAGTCGATTTCATCGGCGTGCACAGCCAAATATAGAGGGCTAAGCTGAGAGAGACACAGAGGAAGTATTACTGAAACTAAAAAAAATATTTCTAAAATAGGTTTTGTAACATCACTTCTCAAAAATCTGTATATCTGCACATACAGATTCTTAGTCTGAAACTGGCTGAAAAATCTGTATAAATACAGATTATTCTGTATTTTTGGTAACCCTGGTAGTAGTATACTCAAGTCGTTTTTGACGCTACGTTTTTCTCTATGTATTTTTAGATTCGGGGGTATATTATGAGCCGACGAAACGACATTTTGATTTTTTTTATTACCGCCGTATCTCCAAAACTTTGGATATTACGGACTCAGTTAATTCTAACATACAGGATTCAAGTCTGACATAAACGGTTTTATAAAAATGTTGGAAGGTATGCTAGAGACTAGAGAGGTCCCAAAACAAAAATAAGGTAATTTTCTACAAATATGAGAAATGCCAGTTTTGGCTTGAGCGTTGAAATCTTGTTGAGCGATATATTATCTGAAACCAATTAATTGCAATCATGTTTTAAGGCATAGGGTGGTACTTTTTTATTCAGTTTGTTTATTTTACCAGACAAATTTCCGTTTGGTGGACAGTGGAAAATTTCATTATTTTACATTAATCTAACTGGCCCATCAAAAATTGAGAACTCGATACCCAGCTCAACAGACCAAGTAGACAAATTGTCCAAGATATTTATATTTATATTTATATTTATATTTATATTTATATTTATATTTATATTTATATTTATATTTATATTTATATTTATATTTATATTTATATTTATATTTATATTTATATTTATATTTATATTTATATTTATATTTATATTTATATTTATATTTATATTTATATTTATATTTATATTTATATTTATATTTATATTTATATTTATATTTATATTTATATTTATATTTATATTTATATTTATATTTATATTTATATTTATATTTATATTTATATTTATATTTATATTTATTTTTAACAATTTACGTCCATCTGACAATGAGTCTTAATGAACTAAATTACAAATAATTAACCTAAAGTGATAACAAACGATTTCTAAACTGTGCAGGACTAATGACGAAGTCGAAGCTGTCGGTAAAATCGTTGAAGCGACGGACCATTGCTAGTATCGGGCTGTTGGCAGCGTAGTTAGTGTTACGCATTTCAGTCTGAAGCAGTGTTCGAGGACGAAGGACACGGGTTGGTGCGTAGAGGTTAATTTGTGATAGGAGATCGGGAACATCATATTCGGAGAGAAGAAGCTTAGATACGAAGGTAGCTTGCGACGCGTGTCTACGATCTTCTAAAGTGTGCAGTCCTAGTAATCGACAACGGTCTTCGTATGGCGGCAAGTTCAGCGGATCATTCCAATGCAATTGACGTAACGCATATCTTATGAATCTGCGCTGGACGGCTTCAATTCTTTGGCTCCAAGTTGCATGGTAAGGGCACCAGACGACGTTTGCGAATTCCAACTGTGAGCGCACCAGCGAACAATACAGCGCTTTGAAGCACAAAGGGTCCCGGAATTCGTTGGATATTTTGAACATAAAACCTAGTAGACGATTCGCTTTGTCAATGATCGCTGAGAAGTGATGGGTGTACGTTAGCCTTTCATCAAGGATGACGCCCAAATCTTTTACATGATCAACGCGTTGCAGCTGAGTTCCAGCGATGTTGTAGTTGAAAGTAAACATGTTCCTCGTTCGATAAAAGCTGATAACAAAGCATTTAGCAACACTAAGAACCATCATGTTTCTTTTACACCAACTATAAAAGGTATCAACGAGATACTGTAGCTCACGGCAATCGGCTTCTTTCCTTATAATTAGAAATATTTTCAAGTCATCGGCGAAGAACAGTTTCCCTCCACGCATTAAGACGAAAGCCACATCATTCACGAACAGTGAAAACAGTAGCGGACCAAGTGTGCTACCTCGAGGAACTCCAGAATGGTTGGAAAAGGACTCAGATTCATTGTCACCAATATGAACAACGACTTTACGGTGAACAAGGTATGATCGAAGCCAACGGCAGAATCGGGCAGTGCATCCAAGTTTATCAAGCTTCGTTAACAGTATCTCATGGTTAACAGTGTCGAAAGCAGCCTTAAGATCTGTGTAGATCTTGGACATTTGTTCCGTACAAAAGGATGCAGTTGTTTGGACATTTGTTCCGTACAAAAGGATGTGAAGGAGACCAGGTTCGTCTCCACCGATCGACCGGGAAAGAATCCGTGCTAACAAGTGCTTATGTAATGTTTACTAGCAGAGAACAGCACCTCGTTGACAAGTGATTCGAATTTTTTTGACTCGACTCTCAGCGAAGTGATTCCCCGGTAGTTCTCGATGTAGCCTTTGTCACCTTTCTTGTGTACCGGAAACATGACTGAACACTTCCAATCATCGGGGAATTTTTGCTGCTGAAATGACACATTGAAAAGGTGCGTCAGTGAAATCGCTAAAATATCCGAACATTTTTTCAGAACAGCTGAAGGCATAGCACTTAGTCCTGGAGCATACGACGATTTCGTTTTTTGTATTGCAGAGAGAACCGATTGAACCGACATCAGAAGTGAAGACACTCGAGAAGTAACTGGCAAATAGGGAACACTTTGTCGCCGTCGTAGTCGCTACTTCGCCATTGTAAACCATTCTAGACGGAAGACCCGTTTCCTTCCTCTTCGTATTAACAAAAGTCCAGAAACCCTTCGGATTTCATCGTAAGTTTTGTTGGATGCAGTTCACATATCCTTTGTACAGCAATTTATTATAACAGCGGTACTCATTACTGGCTATTGCGAAAAAGCGCTTGAGAATAGGGCATCGTCGATTTGTGTACGCACGTAGAGCTTTGGCACGGATGCGTTTCAGATTCCGAAGCATTGCGTTCGACCAGGGAGGCTTCCTGGGAGGTTGATAATTTGGAACAGATTTTTCAACACAGTCAAGGAGTAACTGATTATAGAGATTATAGATATCAATCAATGATATCCTGTAATGGTCCTTATTGGTCGATAGCTTTAGATTCTATTACAGAAACTATACCGTCGTCTGCAAGTTTACTTAAACATTAGGCCTGGAGAAGATTCAGTTTCTCAGAGAGAACGTTGATAGAAACTAGATCGAAAGACCCTTAATACCCAAGAAAACTGACGCTATTTGCTCTTTCCAAGCATAGATAATTTGAATTTTTGTTAAGAGCTACGCAAGATAACTGATCGTCACTTTGCCTTTGCAAAAGTCAATTGTCGAGGCGGAATGGGATCATTTTCAGGTTATAGGGAAGCATTGCAATCGGTCGATATGAGTTGTGGTCGGATGGCGGTTTTCCTGATTTTCGATGATATTCTCTTACCTCCAGTCATGAGGGACAATGTTACCATAAAGAAACTTATTAAATAAATTCAACAAGCGTCTCCTGACAGAGTCTGGCAGATTCTTCAATAAGTTGAATTTGATTCTGTTTGGCGCTAAGGCTATATTGCTACATTATAAAAGAGCAAGTGAAAACTACACCATCGAAAAAGGTGTTCCGTTCGCGATATCTGTTCCGGGATGGAGTCCGGACAAACCCTCTTCGCGAAATCGAATATCCAACGGTTTGAATATTCCACGTTCTCGTCAGTTCTGTTTCGGTTTCGCATGCTCCGGGCCGTGCCCCAAAGAGTGCTCATCGATGTTTCTCTCGTTAGTCCGTCAACGAACCGGCGCAAGTAGCTAAGATTCTTGGCTTTCATCAACTTCTTCATTTGCGTATCTAACGTCGTTAGCGGTCTGAGCACTCTTTGTTCCACCATGGGTCGGTAGACCGTCCGCGGGAAGTAATGCAAATGTGTAAGGACATTTAAAGTTTGGGAAGCAACAACTTCAATGTCTGGTATCGTGGCGAGGTCGCATCGGTTGAAAGAATAGCCCCAGAGGTACTCCTACGTCTTCTCGATCCAAGCGAATAATATTAAAATCGTAGAAGTTGAGGTCTATTTCTGAAGTAAGCCATGATTTGCATAATGCAAATGCAAAAAATGAAATTTCAAAGGAATCGATTTTCGGAATATTCCACTCTAGAACAGTGATCAAATCCGCAACCTAGTTCGATGAATTTGCCACCGAAGGATATAATCGCTAAAGGGAGGCGCCATTTTGCAGTCACTTGCATTCAAAATGTTTTACTGGGAGGAATAAGCTTATCAAGATGCTTTGAAGAGGGTCAGAAATTTTTAAAGCTGTGAAATATGGTCTACAATATCAGGGAATTTTATTAAAACAGCAGCGATTTCTTTCTCTAGCTGAGACAAGGGAACGCTTCCTCGAGCTGTCATTTTTGGAGGATCCTAAAAAGACATTTTCTGGCCTTTCCAACTGAGCTTAGGGGAGAACATATAGCTCCTTTTTCGATTGTTTCTATTTTCTAGGCGCAGCAGAAGATGTTCCCTCCTGTGGATCACCAGAGTGGCTTTCACCAGTAAACAAGTTGGTGAAGTAGTTGCCGGTGACGTAGCTATCTTTAGCATTTGGAGCGTCCCCGAAAAGAACGCTTCAGTTTCTCCTCACGCTGTTTGTACGCGGGACATGTCGGGAGATCATGTGTATTGCCCCCGTGGTATAGAAACTTTTCAATATCCCTGCCAGAAGGATCATCTTCATGATTCCCACCGCATTTCCTACAACGAACTTTGTTGCTACAATGGGAGCCTGTGTGTTCCAATTTGCAATTAGTACAGTTCATGACCCGCGGCACAAAGAGGCAAACAGATAGACGAACCTTGTCAAAGAGGAGATAGTTGGGTAGAACAGAGCCAGCAAAAGTCACCCAATGAGAGTCTGACTTGACATATGTCCTCTTTCCGTCAGCTGTGTCTGATACGGAATGCAAACGTGTGTAGCCCAGTATCTTCACTGATTGAAGCAGAGTCTTAAAACAGCCAACCCCGTGTGTGAGCAGATCAACGCAGTTCTAATTCGTGTCGGAAACAACCCCATCTATTTCAAACTGGTTAGCTGTTACATGTACTCAGTATTACTTCATAAAAGGCCCATATCCGATCAGGAATCAATTACTGGCCGATAACCCAAGCATACTATTTTCTGGTGTCATACCAAAATTATTTGTATCAATTGTTTATTTCATTTGAATTTCGTATTTTCAATGAGTGCTTAATACCACAATGAAGTAAATTACATTATTATAATATTATCTACACCCAAAACGCGAACCGCATGAATTACATGCGAATAAGCATGATTCTAATGAGAATTTTGCATTGTAACTGGTATAATGCATATAAAGCGATATTAGTCCGGGACAAAAATGCATTAAGGCGATTACACCACAGAAACTTACACAAACCCACAGTTGAGAATGTATTAGTGATTTAACGATATCGGAGCATTAGTATTAAAATGACTCCGCACTAATACACATGTAAAGGACATCTCCACTCGGATACATGTGTGCTCTGAAAACATTAATACACGCTTAAGGACCAGTTTCCATTTCGCCTTTCTACTGATCACATGCTGCATATTGGAGAGAACAGTTTATAGCGTCATCAAATTGGTGGGGTGTGGGTGATGATTTTGTTTTGATAATATGTTGAGCGTTCTCTAAACCCTAAATTTACCAGCGATATGCGAGTTCTAGCCACTAGATAGCAGAGTTGCACAAAATCATGATCATCACTTTTTCTTCAAAATGTACCCAAAGCTTCAGTCACAAATCAAAATGATCGTCTTTTTCAGTTGAGAGAACTTGAGCAACCGAAACTGAGCATAGTGAGTACCAACAACAGTGACGAGGGAGAGTGAGAAAAGAAATGACGGGGCGCAGACAGCCGAGTCAAGTGACAACACACAATGATAATTTCTCTTTCCTTTTTGTCTACCACGCGAATTCAACAAGCGTAGTTTTTATTCACTAAATAATCACCATATACGATTCAATCACTAGCCAGTGCTTATTGACCCTTCGCAATTGCCTTAAATTCGATCAAAATCATAGTACATACTGATAGTTAAACTTGAACATGCTGATAGATAAACTTGAAAGTTACTTATAGCTTATATGCTCCTGAATTGGTAGTAATGCATATTGTTTTTTGACCTGGTTTACTGCAGAAATATTTATCAACAGACAGAGCATATTTTTAACTAACCGAACACATCAACATTATCAAAACACAACATATATTTCTTTTGATTTCCTTGCATTTTAACCCTGCCTACTGTGTTTGGGTGCTCTAGACTGTGAATAAACAGAAGTTAGTTTTATGTTATTAGGGAATCCCATAGAATGTAGAATGAATATTATATGATTGAATATGACATTAAATGAGCAATTTACGTGGCTTACAACTCCTATCAAAACGGTGACGGAAAATGAAAGACAATATTCCTCAAACAATTTTCGGTTAGCAACCAAACCAATTGTTTAATAGGTAATGTATTTGAACTATAATATTGAATTCAAGACTTGCATCGTGCATTTTTTTTCGTGGAATTTAAAATTCCCTTTGCTTGGCCTAATGACAATAATTTTCAAAACTGACTGTCATCGAGAGGCTTCAGTCAAACTGAGTGAACAAAAGAGCGAAAAGACAGAACATTTTTTTTCGCAAAGGCACTCACGTAGTATGACTGACACTATATGGTGCTGTCACAGTGCGAGAACTTATACGGAAAGAGAGTCGAATATGAGTACTTGCGACTGTGTAGGAAGGTTTTCTGTTTACGGTTACCGAATGCAGCACTGCTAGATAGGTTCATAAATAATGATTAATGATTATTTAAGCACACTATACGCAGGAGAAAGTTACCTGTATGGGAACATTGGGTTAACAAGTTAATTCAACATTTGTCGGATAGAAGCCGTCCGCCAATCATTTCTGGCATTCCTCATATCAACAGTACTTTCAGGTGATATCATATCAGTATTTTGCAGTAAAAGTATCTAAATTTAAAGTATCATAAACTATAAGGGCAGTGATGACATGCTTTTGCACTTTTGAGTAGCAGTGGCACTGGCAGTTAATTTCAGTTTATATTATTTCCCTAACATGCGAATCTAGCGCACATCATCGCCCTGGGCAACGATCATCGCAAATCAATCTGAGCACAAATCATTTTCTTCCACTCTTCTCTGAAGCACAGAATGAGAGAGCGATGATTTTACTGCAAAAACCATTCGCTGTGGGAAAATAACAACGCGTATATCACACACTCTCGTGAACGTAAACTGTTCCCGTGTTTAGTGTGGTTGGAATTGAGTTGTTCACAGACAAAAAAGCGTAACTGTGTATGAAGACAGAAGTTCTAACAAACACCACAGAGATATTCATGTATAGAATACACCACCTTTTTGGCAGACTCAGCAAGCAAAACCAACTAATACTTTTACATGCGGGCAGATAATATGGTAGCGTGTATTCTCAATCAATTTATTTCATCATGAATCAAGCGGTGTTGGTATAATGCAGTAGCTATGCTTGGTCTACAATGCGAAGAAAGCATGATTCTAATTCGGAATATGCACGAAAGGATGTAATGCCTTTTTTGCATTGGGAAATTGTTTTGGGTGTATGTACTCCAGCAATTTTTACAAGTTCTATGTCATGAAGAAGAGAATGAGCTATACCCAAGTAAGAATTGAAGTTTTATAGCACGCTACAAGTGCAATCTAAGTTTTATGACTGGGCATAAAACTACAATAAAACCTCAACTGTTACTAGGGTATTGTTATTATTGAATAACTCCATACAGTTAATTTTGGAAGTTCGAAAAATGCTTTATTATTATTCTGATCATTTTATTATCGACTAGTCATTCGTAGAGCATGTCTGAGTTATTATTTTTGACATTTTACCTCTTATGTAGAATTTATCAACACCAACAACACTTATTAATATGAAATACCTGAAGTTAGTATTCCGGAGTTATTTTCTTCTGCCAGTTATTTTCTGGGTAGCCAGCAATATAATTTGCCTGTTTAAAACTGTTAACCACAGCCCAAAGCTTATCAGGGCTAATTTTTAATATTTCCGTTCTGACAGCCGAATATCGTTTCGTCAGAACTCGAAATGTGCAACAAAATTCAAACACTATTTGTCGTAACGACGACCTTTCAATATTGGGGCCACTTTTCAAACTTTGGGAAGAAACAAGCGGCGAGTTTTTAAATGCCGAATCATTGAACTGAACGGAATTACACCATGTTTGCACGGATCAGTCGGAAAGATGTGCATCAATTTTGTATTAACTTTTTAAGTATGCGAGATTTCTAAAAATAAATCCAAAATTGATTTTTAGAGAATATTTCGAAAGTAACTTGGAGAACACGAAGTGCCTATTTTAGGCAGAGATGTCAACATTGGGTACCTAAAAGACCCAATCGAATAGGGGAAGTCATATATGCGTGTCTTACGTGTTCGTTTTCCATCATTCGTTGCCTGGTTTTTGAACGAGCAACAGCAACAGAGTTCACATTTTTCGGATGCCATGCCAGTACCACTTGCACCCGTTCTCTAGCTGTGTGCAATATATATCGGGCGGTAGGCTACTTTACAAATTTATATAGACGAACAAATGGGGAAATTCTAGGAGATTATTTATATCAGTCCCACGCGTTCGTTTTCTATTTGACTAACTATCTAACTATCTATCTAACTCTGACTTAACTTCATGAAATCGAATTCTGTTTAGTTCTTTTTGAAAGGGTTTTGAAAGGGGGTTGAAAATAGGATATACCCTTTTGATTTGTAATCGATAGGGAATTGGTGGTAAAATAAACAAGCTCAGCAAAGTTTTTTTTTGAAGTAATTAGTGCTTTAGATACTACAATCACCTTGTATGCTTCTTGTTAGATATGTTTTGTACATAATTGGTGAAAATACTAGGAAATACGCATATTTTTTCAACCATTATTCTTCACTTCAAAGTATGTCCAAAAATGAGACATGTTTATAGCGTGTGGGTAAAATGAACATGTGGTGGTGGTAAAATGAACACCTAGTGAGAATGTTTTTTTTACGTACAGAATGTCCTGTATGTATGAAATGTGCAATGGTGATTTTCGTTTTTCAAGTTATGCTGATGTTCCAGCGGGACCTTAAAACTTTATAACTCTTTGAAATAACCTAATTGAGGGAATATTTGTATGGATGAATTTTAGAATAAAATTAGGATTAGGGTGTCTTGAAATTCTCAAAATATTACATTTTTTCTGATGAATTTTCTAATAAATTTTCAAAAATTCTATCATTTTCAGATTCCTCAGATGAGTCTACCCCAATTTGATGTATTATAGTTATATATTTTGTCGAAAAATTTGAGGCTTAGCACGATATGTTTTAGGTGTCACGTATATCCTTAAGATGTCTAAAATACGAAAACGAATGAAGTCAATGCATATGGAACGTTACAGAACATGTTCTAAATCGAAGTAAAAGTTTAAAGATTGTTAAATCTATTCAGTTAATTTAACTATATTTAGAACAACATGATGGTGTACGGACAATTTTTTGGCATTAATTTAGCAGCACAAACTTTTTAATGAATATCTTCAAAAATTTGTAAGCTTTTAGGCCAAAAGCTTTTAAATATTGGACCAAATACTACATTAAAAATGATAACTGCAAGATTTAGTGACTAAACAAGTAGTATTTTGACATATCGCCATAAAACGCTTGTTGTGCGGACAATTTCTGTGTTTATTGTACCGTTCCGTACCTCGCTCATGTTTGTGTCCATGTCGTCATCGGTAGAGTAGCTTTGGTTTTCACTGTAAGTTGTTTGATGCTCTTGTGTTTTCGAGTGATTCTGGTACAACCGTCTTCTATTTTGCTAGCTGTTGATTTGGGAATACCATGGAATATAGTTTGTCCGACAATTATTTTTATATGTGGTGTCTCAGAAAATGTCGAAAGTTGTTTGTTATTGTTGGTTGTAGTAGATGATTTTCGCATTACCTTAGTTGTGTTAGTGCATGGCTTACCGAAGTGTGCTGTATGGTTACAGAACTGGCACGTGGGCGTCTGCCCAGGATATAGGTCTAGCGTTCTTTGGATCTAGTTATATCCTTTAGAAAGTAGGATCGTATAGATTGGTTCATCCACATTCTCACCACCCGAACACCGTTGAGAATGCAAGGCAAAAATTTTCTCTAAGTGTCGTTTGTGCCGGATATAGCTTCTCCATACGTCGATGTGATTCTTTTAACATATTTCATGCTAGTGCGCGATGCCAAAGATTGTAGGCAAATTTCCGTCAAATCATTATCCAGGATCCAAGCTCTGAACGTTTTCATATTCGATGTCATGTTACATGTTGTTCTTAGCTTGCGAAAGTTTCTGCCTCGGTTAAGGAGTTCAACGTTATTAATACTACACTCCTCGTATGATGCAGTTGTATGTGTGACACTTCTGTAAACAGAAGTTCCATTTTCACCTTGATCAGCTCTTCCACTTCGCACACTTTAGGTCTAAGACAGGTTTGCGTAAAGTCAAAATCGATTGTGTTCTCCATTAATGGGCGCAATTTATTTTGTGATTCACTCATTTCACTCGCAGGGGCAAAAAGACTTTAATGTTTCTATAGTTTAAACGTACGCGGTATGGCGAAAGCGCGTGGGTAGTATTTTTTGTTTGTTTGCTATTCACAAGTGGTGAGATTTTTGATTTCTAATCTGTACGAGATGAGGAAGCGTAATAACCAGGAGTTATTCATTGAAAACTGATTTATCAGGCATTATCACCAATTGATTCTCTGTGAAGTTTCAGCAAGCCCCGACCAATAACATAATAGCAACCAAGGGTGGTTGCCCTAGCTTAATTTGACTCCGGAAGCTGATATATCGTTAAATGATAAACCTGAGTTCAAACATGTTGATGTTATGGAGGTTTATAAATTTGGGTACGAAAGTTCGTAAAATCGGAATTGCTTACCAAACGTGTATCTCTAGATATGTATCGATACTGTACTTGTGTGATCTCTTGACTAGTGTGAAAGCCTATGTCAATAACATTGAACTACAAACAATCTAGTTTGTTATAAAACGTCGTTAAACTTTACAGAATGGTACGATAAAACTAAATAATTCTCTGCTTTCTAGCATATCTACTTCACGAGCATGAACCGAGCTGTGGCACCATTAAATACTGCAATCTAACACGATTCAGAACGAACTACATCCTAGTGTCATCAAGTATACAATTAACGGCAAGGCGGCCTCGTTTCGATAAGAACATATCTATCTCAATTGCTACTGGTTTTAGAAACCCGATCGATTTTCAGCGACCATTCGATCTACAGTTCTCGCTACAATGTACACAGGTACATAGGTATCTCATCAAATACAACAACCAACCGAACCAGGAGGCTTTCACTTTTCACGACTCTGCTGCGACACAGCGGGCGGTAGATTCATTGAACTGTATGTTACACAACGCTTTAATGTTCGTTAATGTTTCAGTTTCGAAGAGAGGGACAAAAAACACATGCTCAAGCGATGCACCTCAGGCAAGTCCCCCGTCTGGCAAGCCTATAGGGCAATCGTGAGCGAGGAGCAAACTAACTTCCCAGGGATCCTCGTTCGGCTCATCAATTACAGATAGATAATTATTATTTACTCTCCGCACACAAGTGACAAGACCATAGAGGGACTGGACACGAACATGATTCCACCACCACCACAAACGTCTGTTGGCTGCCTGGTGGGTTTTAAGCAACCGCGCAGTAGCATGAAGTGACACAAGAAGATCACTCTTCCTTCGGCATGCGCGTATGCTATCCAACCACGCTGGAACTAATTGGATCGTGCACGATCAGTTGATGAAAGTTAAAAAATTTCAACCTGTGCGCACGTAATTATGAATTCCAAAAATGGTTTGCGGTGCATGCTGTCAGCAAAGTGATGCATAGATCATTCGCTGTACTGCTGCTCGTGGACGGGAGTGCGGAAACCGATCGAAAGTTTGCCTCGCGAGAGGGTGAACGATAGCTTGAGAGGAAGTTTATAAGCGTATTCATAGTCTCCCTAGTTTTTTAGTCTTTTTTTTTTTTCGCTTGAGAATTTACGTTTCACGAACTACTCACATCAGGGCTAACCAGAGCCGCCAAGAGGGAGGGGGTGTTCCCTCCCGGGCCCTGAGTTGTAGATAGGGCCCGGAATTTGAATAGAAGGAATGATTCTGGTAAATATCATTTCAAAAACAATTTATTTGAAAATGCAATTGGAGTTTCAATATTGGTATGATTTAATTAAGATAACTTGCTTAAATTATAAATTGCAGCATGTTTGAAAATAAATATATGATTTTCTCAATTAGAAGATCAAACATTTCATGGTATGGACAATGTTGGTTATTTGGTGAAATATCATGAGATTTTTTTTTAAATTTCGTAAGCAAAGTTTAAATTTCATTTTCATTTTGTAGCGTTTGGTGGGGCAATGAGAACGCACGTCAGTCCAAGGCCGATGATAGGAGAAGTAATGACTGAATGGTCCATGCAGACCACAAAATCGCCATGGGAGAGGATCTGGGTGTAGGTTGGGGTACAGTAAAGGAATTGATGTATACTTGATAAATAATAGCGCTGCAGAATTTGATGAAAATGTGAGATGAACAGTACTACTGTTGGCTGTTCAGAAATGAAAATAATGTTTTTCCATAGAGTTTGATATCAAATTTTTGTCTTTTGTGATGTCAATTTATAAGTGGTGAAAAGTTCACTTTAGCACCGTGATGTTATCAAGTAGTTTGCGAAATCGTGAGCGTAGGTATGCGTGGATGATCGCGAAGGGCTCAAGCGTTTGTATGTTCATGTGTTCGTAGCGTGTGCCTCCACTTATGTGATTTCGCGTGCATAAATTTGACTTCGTAGCCGTGTGGATGTTTGCATATTCGCGTGTCTTTATGAATGATCGCGCGGATCGTGAATAGGATGCTTAATTTTCAGTGTGCGATCCAGATTCTACAGATTCTAGAAGAGTTAGTACCCCATATCCTTAGAATTCCCAGGCATGTCGTTATGAAATGTGTTGTCTAGTGGATATCAGCATTATTTTTGATTGGTTCTAGGACCAAGGATAGATATTTCATTACGTGAGCGATAGATGATCGCGCAAACAGGGGTATTTGTAGGTTCACGTTCGAGACCGAGTTCGTAAATTTAAAAGTGCTAGACGGTTGACTTTATCACCGGGGTGTTATCATGTTTGGGAGATCGCGAACGTAGGTATGCGTGGATGATAGCGAAGGCATGCCAAAGATCAGCTGGTTTAAATATATGCATTTTCGGAAGTCTTGGCATGAGACACTTCAAGTTTAAAAGAGCCCCAATCTAAAACTCATCGTCAAGCCCAGGACACCCCTAGAGAGAGCTTGGCCCCAAATCCGAGATACAGCATTAATTGAAAAAAATCATATTGATTAGTTCATAGAGAATTTCACTAAACCGGAGGTCTCATATTGGATTTCAATATAGCGTCAAAAATTAATTTCTGGGACCCATTCGTCAAGATCACTCCGAAAATACCCATATTGGTCGAGTTACAGAGATTTTCGGTAAACCTCCATCTTGGATTTCAAAATGGCGTCAAATACCAATTTCTGGCACGTACTCGTCAAGGCTATTCCGAAAATACCCATATCGTTGAGATGCGAGCCATAAAGAGTCTTCCAGTCTCGTCTCTTCCATCTTTCCGAAAATCTATTGCATTCAAAAGGACATATAATATTTTTGCAAAAAACGTGTTAATTGCGAGATCCACGAACAAACAATTTTTTTAAAAATATTCAAATGCAGACTGTAGTTTTTTATACGCGGATTTTCCAATTTACGCGATTCCTTTTATGCGGTTTTTTACGCGGGTCGTATCCCCCGCGTAAAAAAAAAACCTGCGGGGTGTATTGTTTCATATTTTAATTCTCTGCATTTTTTATCGCTTCTTATTCCATTTCATCCAGGTTTTTCATACTTTCTATTTTCTTCAATTGTTCTTCTAATACTTTTTTTTTAAATTTTACTCCATATTTTCCTTTTTAATTTTTACCATTCTTGCTTCTTTTTAAACATTCCTCCCATTTATTCAAATCAATTCATCTTTTCATGTTTTTTTTATTTTTTCGTTTTATCTCTCGTTTTATTTATTTCTTTTCCATCCGTTTGTTCAATTGATTTCATCAAATTTTGAAATATATTTCACTAAGTTTTTTCACACATCTTCCAGTAAATCTATTTTAGTATTTTCTCTATCCGCCCTTTTTCCATATTTTTCACTTTTAGGTTTCACCACTTTCTTAAAGAAATAATTTTTCTATTTTTTTCGTTTTAATTTTTTGTGTTTAATAAGAATTTAATTTTTATTTAACCCATAATTTTTTTTTTAAATTTTGTCTTATATTTCTTTATTGTAACATTCCTATTTCTATTTCTATTTCTATTTCTATTTCTATTGTTTCATTGCGCTTATTATTACTATTATTTCATTTCTGTTTCTTTCTTATCATTTCTAGCATCTTAAAAAACTGTCCCACTTTCCTATTTTCATTCTCTCCATTGTTTTATTTTTGTTTACAATTTTTATATTTCAAACATTTTGTATTATGTACGTCGAACTCAGTGGATCCATTTTGTTCGTTTCTATAATTGTTTACTTTATTGAGGCTATGTTTAACTTTTTTTGATGCATTTTTCCGTTTTTCTTGTTTTCCATGCTGATGTTATTTTTATTTTTTGTTTTATATTATTTTAACCATTTTGCTATATTTTTCTTCAATTTTTGTCAAATTTTCTTTATCATTTCCTTCGTTTAATTTGATTGATTCAATTGTTAAATCTGTTTTATTTTGCTTTTTCTACATCATTTCAAATTTAAATTATTGTATTGTCTTAATTTTGTCCATTTTATATTGTCTCTCTGCCTTCTCATTTTGTTCCATTTTATAAATTTATTGTTTTTTCCTCGCTTGCTCTATTTTTTTTGTACAAGGTTGAGGGGTTTGACGGCACTGCATTATCAAGCATATCAAGCATATTGCGTGCATCAGTGCTAAAGAACCTCTGACAGACAATTGCAAGTTATTGCATTACGCTTCCAGCACTAGCCTGTGCGCGATGGCGTGGCCGACTGGCGGGTCGACGTGGATTGACTTTTGCTGTGGGCCATGTTTGCAGACATTGTTCTACAGTTTAACCCCTTGCGACGCGATTTTTTCATTAGTAATACTGTTATTTTTAGCTAGATATAGGTTTTTGGGGTCGCTGATTCTGATTTTGACGTTAAAAATGTAAAATTCAAGATGGCGGATCCAATATGGCGATTGTGCTTGGCTGAATTCCATTTTTTTATATTGGCATAAAACGTCTTACAAAAGAGTTTTCGGGGTCATTGATTTTGTCGTCGAAAATATAAAATTCAAAATGGCGGATCCAATACGGCGACTGTGCTTGGCAAAATAGCTGTCATTGTGTAGCTGCTATTTTGAATTTTCAAATTCTGTTATAAGAATCGTAATCAGCGTCCTCAAAAACCACATAATCTATTTTTATGCTAGTTGAGAAGTTATCCCTGTGTGTCTCTCAGAATCTTTTATAGACCAACATTATAATAAATTCCATTTTTGCATATTTTGATTTTTTTTTTTCAAAAAAACTGACGTACGATGAATTCTGCAAAAATCTATTATTTAGTTCAATGATTGAGACTAATTTTTTTTGGATCTCTAGGACTTTTAGCTCAGACACAGCCGAATTTATTGTAAAAAACGAGATTTTCGAGTTATAATCGTTTATAACTAATAAGTAATTAACATCACTACAAATTGATTAAAAGAAAGAATTAATATTTATATGTAAGTGCTAGAAATCCAATTAAAACTTAGGAAAAGTCGGTGCCATGTATATGTCCCACTGCGTCGCAAAGGATTAATGACGGTGTTGGGGAACGGGGCTCACAGTGGGAGTCATTTTTTGCTCATTTATCGTTCGACATCGTCATCGTGCACAAGCTAATAAAAATAATAAAAATCTAAGCCTATTAGTGGTTGTTTTGTAATAATTATAGTTTTTAGTACTAGTGTACAATTGTTATGTGCTAGTCATATATCTATCTGTGTATGTGTTCATCTGAGTATTTGTGACAGCAGGGTCAGAGAATGGATGCAGAACTGGCGTATATAATAGAATTCGATTCTATTCATTCGGGAAGGTCGGATTGGATATAAGGTACAATTAATTTACCGACGCATGTTAATCATCCATTCCCGGTCAGTATAGTATGATGAAATTATAACAAAATGCAATTGTCTTTAATGGTAAATAAACATCATTTGCTGCATTTAGACGAGTTAATGTAATTTTAATGCTTGTGTTCTTCTATTCTACTTAATTTATTTGTTTTTGTTGTACTTCTATTAGTTTGCTTTTCCATTACTCATGTATACCAAAATAGTAACACTTCTAATCACACTCTTTGAAGATCTTGTCTTTAATCGGCATATTGTTATTCCTTTTAGTACTATATCCGAAATTAGATTCATACTAACACTCACTATCACAATGAATTGTATATACGCTCATATACATACAAACGCTCGTGGCCCTCGCAATAACACAAACCAGGCCACAAACGCAAACATGCAAATGCAATCATCTACACATTCTTACGCCGGCGATATCGCCAAAATTAAACACCCCGGCAATTAAGTGAACGTTGTAGCATCTATAGACTTACAAACGTGGTCTCAAGCATTAACCCACAACTAGCGTGATCATGAATCGTTCACACCCGGAAGTTTCTAACCTCGGTCCTAGCAGCCTAGACTCATGTCTTGGACCAATCAAAAAATGATGCACATATTCACTTGACAACATATGACGATACGACCGGGTACATCTAGTGATATGGTAACTCACTCCCTGTCAGAATGTAAACCGTACACCTAAAACTAAATATCAGAATGACGGTCCGTGTGACCATCCAAGAACGCACGCAAAATTGTGAATGGCAACACGGTTACAAAATCGAATTTATACACGTGAAGTCACATGCACACGATCACACACGACAAACATGTTTACATACGAACGCTTAAGCCCTTTGCGATCAACAACGCTCACCTATACCCGCGATCGCTCAAACTTGATAACATCCCGGTAATAAGGTGAACGTTTTAGCCCTTACGATGTTTCAAACTCGAGCCTACAAACGTCCTTGTTCGCGCGATCATGAATCGGTCACATCCGGAGATTAATACTCTCCGTCCTAGCAATTTAGGTCCATACATTCTGTTAAGGACAACACTGCTGGGCAATCCGAATTAAAACCCTATGATGTAAGCTGCAACGTGCAAGGAGATGAGATGTCAGTTCGGTTGATAGATGACAGCAAACGTCTTGGAGAGTGAGGAGAAAAATTAGTGAAATCATTATATTGTCACGTTAGGAAGTCGAGGTGGTATAAAGCGAAATTGTAAGTTTTAAGTTGTAGGTTTGGTAGCTGATTATCAATATCATTTATTACATTATGTTCTCTCTTTTCTTATATTAAACATGCTACTTAATCTACTTAAGCTAGCACACTAAATCTAATTAAACTGGGAAACTTAATTTACTTAAACTAAGGCAACGTAAGAGTTGAGGTTAAGGTGGTGATATTGAATTACATGTGGCACACGTTACGAGCAAGAAAAGTAAGTTCTAAGCTTAAATCTAATCTTTTGCAATTAATCGTAATGCACAATTAAAAACCAGGATACGAAGTCATTTGCGGAAAATTGGGATAAAGCTATCTAAAGGAGGAAAGCGAGAAGAAACTTATTGTAAGATACTCCCAATGAATTTATTGAACTAAATTAAAGAGAATAAAATCTTTCAGCTTTGATCCGACTGTAAAGGACGATTTCAAGGAAGTTTCTTTGTTAAAATTCCGAACACATTCAGTTGGACCAACAAAAAAATTACGCTCATATTCACTAGACAAACCTTCCATGGCGACATGACCGGCAACTCAAGTGATATGAAAGATCTCACTTTCTTCTTGCATCTGAACCGTACACCGAAGAGTACGTATCAGATTCAAGGATCATCCAAAAACACACGCGAATATAAGGCACACGGTTTAGAATCCACACACGCGAAGTTACGTATATACATGTTAGCACACGCGACATACAAACGCACACGCGATCGAACACATTAACGTGCAAACGCTCGAGGCCTACGCGATGATACACGCGATCGCGAAGTCCCTATGCCCGAACATAGCTGAACCGTACATAACATTCATAATCATGACCCGCTGCAATTGGCCATAAGCAATGTTTTAGTGGATGACATTTCCCGTCTCGTCTGCAATTGTAGTGTGTGATTCTGACGGGAAGCCCTTCCGAGAAACGAACTCTAAAGCTCCAGTAGGACAACTCTCGAAAAAAAAAATATGCAAGGTTTGAATTATGAGTTTTTATTAAGATTGTACCAAATATGTGAAAGAAGGACTTGCAAAAGTCATCCGAATCAGTTTTCCCCGAAACCGAAGACAGTCAGCTACACTATCGAACAAATGAGGTGTTCCATTTTCAGATAATATTGTTGCGCACCGACTTGACCGAATGTGTTTTTATTTAACGAATTCTAGGTAAAACCAGACAAAGATCCGAACAAATCCATGCAATGCCGACATAAATATAAATTATTGATAAATCGTCTCCTTTCAGAGTCACTAAAATTTCGTAGAGGCAGCTAAAAGGTTTTACGATCGATATTTTGACGCCTTGCACGATATTTAAAAAATCTAAAAAACCTTAATTTACCTACGTGCAGAAAGATGTCTCTTTTTGATTTTGACATTTACTCTTCAGTTATAAGGGTGTCATCCAAGCAATCCAAGTATCGCCTAAATCCGAACTATTTGCACGCCGATTTAGCGAAATCGTTAAATGTGGTCAAATCAACTGTTACCAGCGCCATGGCAACCAGAGGGTAAATGAGGCCGATATTTTCAAGCATATGAAGTTGTCGAAATTCACACAAAAATATCTGGTTTGGCAGGCTTTCTGTAGCTGTGATTTGAAAAGCAACAGTATCATTGCAACCGAGACTGTAAACCCCGTAAATTTACGTGAAAGAGTGCATGAAAAAACGTCTGCTACCTTTCATGAAGCAACATGATTGTTCCGTGCTATTTTGGTCCGAAATCGAACTCTGGCATTACGAAAAAAAAGAACATGTAGTGATATGCCGCCAACAACGTTCAGGTGGTGCCCAAGGACAAGATCCCTCCAACCACACTAGAACTCGGCCCAATCAAGGAATATTGGTCCATCGTCTGGTGCTACATGAAGAAGACCCAAAACTGTTTAAAAAAACTGGCTGTGGCGAACAACGTGGACAAGGTGGCTGTAAAGATTTTTAAGATAGTAGTTAAAAGACGCTCAACCGAAAGATAAGCTGAATATTTATCTGTATTTTATACTAATTAATCTTATGAAATAAAATTGATTTTTTGATAAAAAATTTAATCATTTTTGTTTGACCAAATTTTGATCATGGACGACGCCGGTGGTTGAATGGTAAGCACAACGACCACTCATCCCAATGGAGCTGAATTCAATCCCAGCCGAGGTTGTTGAGATATTCTTAGGTCAAACTCTGTGTCACGTCTTCCTTCACAAGGGAAGTAGAGCCGTTGCCCCCGATCCATGTGTTGATGCACCGATATCTGGTTGCGGAGTCACTTCTCTAGCGTCGAACCGAGACTGACGGAAAATTAACAAAAAAATTGACCGAAAAAAATGAATTAACGCCACTAAGTATATTCTACTATAGCTTCTGTTACAAAAGCTTCTATGCACTATGCATAATAGCAGAGAGCTATTTTTTCCAATAGATTTCGAACTTAACCGTTTCTGCGTTCGAAAAATCTACAATGATGGACCCTTGTGCTGGACCCCCCGGGCCCGTAATTTCTCTCTACAGCCCAGAGGCTACCACATGAGAATCTAAAGACATCAACATGAAACATACGCTTGGGGGCACGGTAGGTCAGCCGTTTGGGCGCACTATAGGTACTATACTATAACGTAAATTTGAATTATTTTGATAGTAAAATTGTGCGTAATTTCGTGCGAAAAACGCCAACACGAAGTGAAGACAAGATAAAAACGTGAGAGACCAATATAATTTAAGGTGTTGTTGAAGTAGATAATCTAAAAAAAACACGATCGAAGATGAGAAGGAAAACGAATCCAAAAAAGTGCTACGAAGCGCAAACGTGATCGTCGCACAGCCAAGCAACCACGTGAGTCGGAATGCACAACTTCAATTCCACACTCTGGCGACGACGAGGACACCGACGAAGTTATTCGCAAGTACAAAGCCAGACTCAGATGCTGCAAAATCATGGTTTTCAACATTTCCTTTCGCGGTTTCATGATTTTTCACATCATTTACCACTTTCTCATTTTCTTACCTGTATGACATCAATGGATTGCATATTTAATTTTTAAATAATCTACAGTATTTATTAGAGTGACAGGAAAAAATGACCCCTATCGGCCCACCACTAAGCCGATTTCTAGTCCCACCAGGAGTACTTGCACCAAATTTGAAGTAATTCTGCCAAATCTAGCTACCGGACCAACGTGCTTAAAGTTTGTATGAGATTTTTCGACAATTTACATGGAGAAAACCCACTAACTCGCGTTTTTGCCGCTAGGTGGCACTGTATGCATCGTATTATCACTGTAAGTGAAAATAAGAAAGATAATTTAATTGTCTACAACTTTGTCGAAGACAGCTAGTCAATCCGGCTTTGTTAAAAGAATTTAACCTCGTATATCCTATGACCTATCGTACTCCCAGATTTTAAAAACATCGTATAATAGTACCTTCGGCTTATTTGATTTAGCTTTAAAAATATTTGGCCAGGCATAGAATCATTATTGCCAAAACGTTTCCAGATGTATAAACTTTCCAACGAGTGCATGTTTGTCAAAATCAATGCAACAATACCATTGCACGAGCTCACCAAAAACCTGACCTACTTGACTCCATTCTACTCTAGCTAATTTTTGTTTTTGTCCATTCTACTCTAGCTTCTAAATTGTCCTACTTACAATCACCTCACACAAGTCCGCAAACTTCCTCAATATTGTTCGAGTTTAACAAATTTATATTTCACGACCTGCGTCCACGGGTTAATTAGCCTGTCTGACTTTCCAGGAAACCTCGGCCTCCACAACGGCATGAAGGCTACAAAAAGAGAAATAACAACATATTTAGCTCACGACTGGTGATCTATTCTTCCCGGTCAAAACTCCCAGCTCCTCCCCCTAAAACAAAAATAAGGGGCCACCATCCCGCGTGAGGCGTGTTGCTACTTCAGCAGGCAAACTGTTCGCCTGTCAGAGTTGTCTTTTCAAATGTCATAAAGATCACCGGAGATAACATCTTTCCGGGCGCACTCCGGTCTGCCAAACCACTGCCACTTCGACCCGGTAGCATTCAAATAAAGCAGAAAAATGCTGGTATTAAATCGCGAAACAGCATATTTCATGTTGTGGCTACCGACTGGATGGATGCTGCGCGGGGTTCAACTCGGATCTCCTGGCGTGGCCATCAGAAACCGTACGATACCTGGGCGCTGGCTGTGTGATCCCGTTGGGAACCTTGTGGACAAGCGAGGGTGGGGTGGGGGACAGAAACTATTTCAAACACGCGTGTCTCGACGGTACTATGGAACTTTTCACTTCATCATTCACAAGCGAGCGGCTCCGGGAAGGGCACAACACACGCGAAGACAGACCTGCTCTTGGGCCTGAAATCCGATCTAGGTAGGAACATTTTTCGTATGCTTGCATGGCTCGTGTACTACATACTTTTATTTTCGCTGCGAGCTTATGCTTTCGCGTGTTCGTGTCTACAAGTGCAACCATTTCACTAACGACCTCGGTCGAAGTGGCACGAGCGAAATTAGCTGCATTACTCAAAAGTTTTGCGCTAAATGGTTGAAATATTTTCGCTGATTTCCTATCACACTCCGTAAACGTGTGGGTTTATCTAAATGACTATCCTCAGTCACGTCGAATTCTACAATCAGTAAAGTCATGTTCTCAACAGATTTTTAAGTATCCGTAGCCACCAGTTTACGAAGAAACATTACCACACATTGCCACCGATGGGCAACACAATCGCTTTTTTTATTTCACATCTCAATCGTTTGTTCGAAGCCCTCAAAACACACCTGCTCGTTGGCCAACGGCCAAAAACATGAAAAATGAATTGTTTGACATTGTTTTACATCAAAACTTCCAAACGGCAACAGCAGTGTCAGGGTTATTATTAATTGACTTGTCCGAAGGGGTCCATACATGCAGTATGTTGAAAAAATGAGCTAAACACAGCTACTAGCCAAGGACTTGGGTTGTCCCACGACTGAATTGTTGAGGGGAACGAATAAAAAAATTAGTGATTTAACGCGGAACCTAATGAACCAAATGCCAGCTGTAATGATTTTTTAGCCCTTTTTTCATTTATCAAGCGAACATCGTCGCCGTTTATGTTAATATTGACACACTTTTCGGGGGCTTATGATTGTTATCGGTTTGAATCGATCGCATTTTTTTCACTCTAGCTTCGGCTCTCCCATCCGGTCTATTTTTATAGTTTTCTTATTGTGTTATATATCGCATATGTTGCAAAAGTTTTTATATCTTACATTGGTACTATGTTTCAATGGCCGAAAAAATTTACTGCATGGATTTTGTTGGCAATTTTCAAAAAAATTAAATTAAAATAAACGAATAGATGGATTCTTAGAACGGCAAAGTAGAGCTTGGCAGGCTCATATGGACATAATCAAAAGGAAATGTGTAGGAGTCGAACCCGAGTCTACCACATAGTCGGTGAAAGAGTAAAGGACGATTCAGACGATACATCAGCTTCCGTCAACGTCAACGGAACGTCACCGTTCAGTCAGGATAAGTTACATGCAGTTAAATGGAGGCATTCACACACAATATCAACGGCACGGAACGTTTTGACGTACGGCATGTGTGAACGGACGCAAGAGAAAAGTATTTAACTTATCCTGACGGAACGGTGACGTTCCGTTGACGTTGACGGAAGCTGATGTATCGTCTGAATCGCGCTTAAAACTAATCGAGATGTTTTGCCACCAACGCATAGAGGAGTAACTAGAACAAATTCTTGGCCAAAAACCAAAATTTTTTTTTTCGATTTTTTTGTTTCGTTATATTTTTTACATACCTAAGAACCTACTGTATAACGTGGCAAAATTAGGAGTATATCAAAGATTGTTAAAGAATTTTTGCATGTATGCCCAATGGTGATATTTTAAGGGATATTTTAATCGTTTTCGTTATATATTCAGCAAAATCGCTTTCTAGTGATGATGACTGTATTAAATAAGACAATATTATTACAAACGTAGCTCAACACAACCGTTTGTTTAGCTTCAGCTTAAAACTAACTAAAAAAAAGTAAACTTGCTGTGTATTGCACCAACTTTAAAAAATACCTTTTTTAAACATTTTATTCCAAATTTGAATGATAAAAAAGTTACATTATACGGCTAGATCCGGCAAAGTTGCTGAAGCAGTATTACAAAACAAGATTTCAGCTATACAAAAAATATTCGAACTCTTCCGATCTTGTCCGATCCACCAATCCCAAGCGATTTGAAAATATTGAAATTTTGACTAATTTGAGGTACATCGAAATGCTGTAAATATTATGTTTGCCAAAATGTATCTCTATGAAAATATGCATAGGCGTCCCTTTTCTTCTCCCTTTCCCACTGATCAAATGTTTATGCAACTGGAAAGACAAATGTATTCACAAAGATCATTTAGAAATTACTAGTATTAGAAAGGATATAGAAAATTCGCCTCTGCACTGGTAGGTGGGTAGATGCCAAATTGTTCCAAAAACTAGTAATAGTCTATTTTTAGTTCATATTAAGGCATAATAACAACAATTGCAGCAGCAAATAATTTTGGCCAGGATTCGACCCCAATTACTCCTCTGTGCAACGCCAGCAAAAAACTTTACGAATCCTCGTCTATAAACAATCACGCGACCATTCATCCCACCCTCAAGCCACGTGCGCATGCATTCGGTGGCAAAACATAACCATTAGTTATTGCTCTCTCACTGACTATTTGGTAGACTCGGGTTGAATGCCACTCCGGATTTGGGAGCAATCCACGGGCCTCCGAGTTTTACATCTATTTTTCCGTGTCGAATAAGACGACGGATAATTTCAACATTTTTAGCACTGAATTTAATTTTCTCTTACTAGTAGATGAAGAGTGTAAGTCAGACTTTTTTCACATTTCGAGTTCAAATTAATTTAGTTCGTCAGACCTTTAGTTTCAAGATGGCTAAGATGCGTGCCCCAAGCACGTAACTTTACAACTTTAGGAGAAAAAATATTCAGATATTTGCTAAAGCGTATAATCTACGTTCCGCTAAATCACTCAAAAACAATGCTCGTTTGGGCGTATCCCCACAGCAAGAGTGGTTGATGCTTCTGGATTTTTGCGACTAACCGGGGATCTATACTTGACTGAATCGATGAATCGGCACAGATCAGTCGTGAGCGTTAGGCTTATGATTTGCCTAAACATTGCACTCAGTTAACAGATAAAAAAATGATTAAGAACTATGAGTTGAGAACTCAATTTAAATTTTTCAGTGATGTTTTTTTGCCTTTCTCATATGCAATCACTCTGAAAATCGACTTTTTAATCGAGTCTCGGAGGGCTGAGTCTCTTATACCATTCGACTCAGTTCGTCGAGTTTGGCAAATGCCTGTGTGTGCGTATGTGTGTGTTTTTTATAGTAAGGTTAAAAAAGCTTCAAAAGCCTAGCCTGTAGTGTATTGGCACTGTGTGGGACTCACGACTCACGTTCGTGCCTAACCACTAAAAACATTCCTTAGGGGAGACTGAGGAGACTTGATCCCCTTTTTACATTTCTTATAAAAGAAATGTATAGAATTCGCTCAAACTTTCAAGATTTTTTCCGAGGCCCGGAGGGCCGAGTCTTATATACCAATCGACTCATCTCGACGATTTGGGACAATGTCTGTGTGTGTGTGTGTGTGTGTCTGTGTGTGTGTGTATGTAACGGACAAATTCTCATTCGTGTTTCTCAGCAATGGCTGAACCGATCTTATCCAAACCAATTTTAAATTAAAGAACTAAAAAACAGTATGAACGCTATTAATTTGTTTTTGATTCTGATGTTCAGTTTTTAAGATATGAATGTTTGAATGCGTAAAAATGGCGTTTTTTGCAGTTTTTTAAAATTATCTGCCGGAATTGACAATATAGATTAACAGTTTATATGTTTTTATACAGCTTTAACGAATACCTTTCGAACAAGCTATAGATTGTTGAAATCGGACTATTATCAAAAGAGATATTTAACATTAAATGCGGACGAAAGATTTTTATCATTTCCCATTGCCAGAAATATGACCAAAAACATGTAATCTATTATTAACGCCAAAACGGCTTATTTTAGGTCAATAGTATCTTCGGAGAATTTAATGGAGGAAATATGCTCTTTCTTTTGGTATTGTGCTTTTGCTGATTAATCCCCCTATGAGTGAGATATTTTCACAAATTTTCTTGGAAGTGATTTTAACGAAATGATGCCTTCAGCAAATTTGTAGCTCTTACTTTTGCGAATAACTTTACTGAAGACTTCAAATATCTATTTTGAATACTTTAAAAGTTATGGCTTGTTGTTTGTGGATTACTCTTCGTCGCCTATTTATTGTTCAATATAGTAATAATCCATTGAAATAAGCCAAACATTATTTCGATAAATCGAATTTTGTATTTCATTTTTCTATCTACAACCGCTAGAAATAATCACCGAACATTTCCAAGTTGTCTGGAAGGAACTTGATAACTTATCAGTGCAAAAATGTTCATTTGTGCGAACCTTCTGACTGCAATTTTTCTAACTTATGACCATCGGATCGATCTGAAACCTTTCGGAAAATGAAAAGCGAAATAAAAAACTCCAAGCAACGGCGTAGCCAAGAGAAGGTTTTGGGGTTTAACACCATACAGCCCCCTCCCCCCACCACACCAAAAAAAAAATATTGGATTGGAGTTGAAAATTTATTGATGCAAACTGATTTAATTCAATATTACAATAACATTATCTGATCCGTAGATTGATAACCTGTTGTTGTAAACATCATGAGGACTGTTGATAAATTGTCGGAATGGGGTCCTGATATGTAACTGATCTATTGGTCTTGATTTCACAGTTGTCTAATAGCATCAATATCAAATTCCTGCCTGAAAACATTCCAATAGAAAATTCCAGAGTTCTGTAATCAATCATAATCCTCAGATTTATTTTCAAATTTTCAGCTTTTTTCCTACACAATATTACGAAAGCTTATTAAACAATTTTTCGTAATAAGTTTGTGAAAATTATAAACTATTTGAAATTTTTTAATAGTTTTATTTTTTATTTAACCGTGATTTTTTAATAAATAGTGACCATCGCTTCACAACGTAGTCTATTTTTCATGGCTTGCGGTGAGCACGATCTCTCGAATTGCTGAACTGAAAATTATGGAATAGAAATTAATTTTTAGTATTCTTTACAGACCCGCTGGTGCCCTAAGACAATTTCGCTAGATTTTTAGAGCACTGTGCACTAGACTGCCCAGAAAAATGATGAATTTTTGAAAACTCAATCGGCCCTCCCCTGAGTCGATTCCTAGTCCCACCAGAAGTACTTGTACCAAATTTGAAGCAAATCGGACAAGTCTAACTACCGGACCAACGTGCCCGAAGTTTATATTGGATTTTTCAACAATTTACATGGAGAAAACTCACTAGCTCGTATTTTCGCCGCTAGGTGGCACTGTATACATCGTATTATCACTGTAAGTGAAAATAAGAAAGATATTTTAATTATCTACAACTTTGTCGAAGACTGCTAGTAAATCCGGCTATGTTAAAAGAAGTTATTAAACTTTTAACGAAGTGATGTCTGAGTCAGTTTTGCATGGGGCCTAGCAGTGCATGGTTGTGTATCAGTACTCGAGTCCCGCGAACTAGGGTAAACGAGCCCTTATTCATCTCATTAGTCAGGATGTCACACTATTTCGTTAATAACTCGGCCTACTGTAACTGGATTGCACTTAAATATGTTTCAACATCTTTGCTTCGTTCCTAAGAAGTAATACATTGAAGAATCGGACCTGGAAAATGTAAAATACTCACGTTTGAGTGAAGTGAAAAGTCGAGTACAACGCACCCTTATTCATCCTACCATTTAAGCTAATGCGTTGAACGGAGATAGCAGACACTGCTCTAACTAATGTGTTCAAATGGGTGGGATGAATAGAGGTGCTAAGATGAATTAGGGAGCTGTTACCCTATATATTTTTGTGAAATAATCGTTAAGTTTAGCTCAATGGTATGTTCAGAAGTTCAGAAGTTGTAGACAATTCAATTATCCTTCTTATTTTCACTTACAGTGATAATACGATGCATACAGTGCCACCTAGCGGCGAAAATGCGTGCTGGTGGGTTTTCTCCATATAAATTGTTGAAAATTCCCATACAAACTTCAGGCCCGTTGGTCCGGTAGTTAGACTTGTCCGATTTGCTTCAAATTTGGTGCAAGTACTCCTGGTGGGACTAGGATTCGACGCAGAGGTGGGCCGATAGGGGTCATTTTTTCCTGTCACTCTACTGTGCACCCAGTGCATTAACGCAAGTGACGGAAGGTTATCGAAAAGTTTCGTGAAAATGAAAGTTCCAGTAATGATGATGATTTTCCCAAACGGTTCGTTTTCGTGAGGTTTTTATTTGTTCTTTGGCATTAGGATTAGCGATAATAATTCAAATCAAGAATACTACTGGGAAGTCATCTTTAGAAAAAGTCGATGTCGAAGTAAAATTTGAAACTATGCACGCATGTACTTCAGAGATAGCGTGATATCAGGAGCTGCGATTTCATTTCAACGCTTTTTTTGTGAAAAGGGCGATACTTACAAATGTAAACATAGGGCTTTTTTCTTACATGCGAATGAGGGCTTCGAAACGCAACAAATTAACCTAAAAATTTTGATTCTACGATATTTCTTTCTTAAACTACAGCAAAAAATACAACGGGCGAAACTGTATTTTTGTTTGTTTATTTAAAGTTTCGCCCTCCACGCTCCATGCAAACAAACAGGGCGATACTTTTTTTGCTAGCAGTTTAGAGGCGAAACTGTTATTTTCGTATTTTTTTAGGATTATCAAACTGATACCAGCTGTAAATAGTAACAATGATCTCTATTGAAAAAACCCGGACGAAATCGGTGGTGTAAAACGGTAGTTATTGTAAAAAAACGTAAGGGCGATACTTCAATGCTGATAGGTGGGACCGAAAAAGTAAACAATCGCCAAAGGGACGATACTAACATTTTGTCAATTTCAATAGCGAAAACAAATTTTAATTTAATAATTTCAAATACTTTATGAAGTTTTGGGTTTCGATCACTGAATCATGCAATCTAGGATGTCAAAAACACAATAGTTCTTAAATAGGAAATAAAACCAAGTCTGGAAATATTCACTGTTGATTTTCTTTGAACGGTATCACTGCTAGTAACGCCCTTTTCAAGAAAAAGCATCGATTTCTTAGTTCTCAGTCGCGTTGGAAATTTGAGTAAAATATAAACTTCAAATCGATTAAAAAAAATTCGTTTTTTTTTGTTTCAGTACAATATATAACCCCTTTAGGAAAATTCAGTTTTCCCACCACAATATAGATATTTTATTAACAGAGCATTAACAATAATTCGTTGGTATGTCTATTTTATGGGCCATTTTTTCGCTTTCCCATTGATTTGGTTTAAGATTTCTAGCACTGATGTTGTCCTATGCTGATTTGAGCGATTCTCTGAGTCCTGCCACTATCCCATGTAGTATGAGTTATCAAAAACATTGCAAAGCATCAAGTTCTAAATGCTCTCAAACGATATAATATCCGAAGAGTGATAAGAGTTATAAGAAATGTCTCATCACACTATTAGGTGGAATAAACACGTTTTTATTTTTCAATCCTACTCCGTGGAATGACAAAAAAACTATGTATTTTTTGTAGTTTTATATTGTTTCTAGGGTTGACTGATAATCATAAAAAAATTACATGGAAATATTATACTGGACATGAGATATGAGCATTTTTGGAAAACAACATAAAAATGGAAAATTCTTTCATTAGTGGACACTCGATCCCTAATTTGGGGAGACTTGATTATTTTTTGAAAACGTGTTTAAAAGAGCATGTATGGTAATAAGCCTATTTTTACCCTCTTTCTATTATCATCCTACCCATCTGAAGCTTTTGCTTAGAACAGCGTCTGCCATCTTTGCTCAACGCATTGGCTCAAATGGTGTTGCGATAATTGGGGTACTCGATTAGAGTTTTTGCTGCGCTCAAACAGAAGATTTTCATCATTCTCAAGACAATTTTGTTATTATATTGGCTCTTAATAAGAGGCGAATGACCTTAAGGCTAAAATACATAATCGAAATAAAAAAATGGCTCCTAATAACAAAGCAAAGAAGCTGAAATAATAAAATTAATAATGAAATTATGTGGTAGGGGAACTGTGGGAAAGACGGACAGTATGGGTAAGACGGACACATGGTTATTTTTGGGATATAACATAAAAATGCAATTGTATCATATCTGTACCCTCTCATTATGAATATCCTTGAATTATGAAACATTCAGTAGGCCTTGGATTCTGTTAAACGTGTACAATTTAAGCAAACACTGATAATCAGTAGTGCGGATGTAATTTTCAAGCCTCTGATTTTAAGGTTTATCGAGGAAAAAATATTTTTTTTCGCTGATTTTTCTTTTATTTCGATTATGTAACTCTTAAATGACATCCTCGTGGAATATAAAAAGTACATTGATGTTTAAGTGGAAAAGAGCAAACGTTTAAAAGATATGTGTACAGGTGGGGAAAGACGGACAATCTTGATTTGTTCGATTGATGTATCCTTATAGGCGTATCTCATATATAAAAACGAAAATCTAATCCCTCAAACGTGTAGAACCGTCTAACTAGCTGAAGTTTGACATGTAGTAGACTGTAGGATGTATGTTGATACGACCGAGGTTAAATACGTAATTCCTAGAACCTGGAAAAGGTTGACGACTGCGTGCAGGTCCCATATTCTGGCTGTGTGCAATCGAGGAACTGGTTTTTCTCGCACATTTAATATATAGCTTCTTAGTTTTGAATAAGTGATCATTGGAAGTGATTGTACAGCTCTCTTAATGACAACGATAAAAACGACATTAGAAAATACATCATATTGGACTCCAAAGCGTAAATTTTCGCCTCTAATTGAACATATTTATTAAGGAGAACCACAATCTATTCAAAAAAATCAATTAGAAACAGTAAATTGTGATACTTTGTTTTGTGATAATCGTATTCCCAACATGTCCGTTTTACCCCCACCATATGTCCGTTTCACCCGCACTCTGAAAAAAGTGCAAATATTTGTTCGTTTTCTATTTCTTTGAAAAAAAGATACTTTTTGATTTTTGTAACACAATCCCTCTGTACACTCGAAAACCAACATATGGAACTACAAAATAGAGTATTACATGTTGATAAAAACATGCTTTTTCTATGTTATATTTGAGTATATCCTTAACATGTCCGTCTTACCCCCAGTTCCCCTATCCTTCCTAATAGGGCAAAATAGGTACCTACCTCCATTCAATGCTATAAATGTATTGTGGTATTGATCAAATTGTTGTGAGTAGATATAACTATTTTTGTTACTACATATTACCCATCTCTCACCTAATTTTTATTACGAATTCCCCAAATCTCTGTGAAATTATTTGAAAGCTGTCGTTATTATGGTTGAGGAACGTCAAATGTGGGATGCATGGTTGCTATGTATGCTGTAGTAAACATTTACAGTTTTTGTATAATGCAACGTTCATTTTTGACGTTTTTTTTGTTATTTTATGGCAACAATGACTTCAATTGTTCTGGTTTGAATTTGGTTATTTTCAGTAGTGTGTATGAAGCATGGCGAAGGGGATCAAATCTCCACGAGTTTGAAGGGATCAAGTGAACCCATAGCATCTATTTCAGCAAACTTTAGTACAAATATAGTTGAACAAAAAAAATCAGCTCAATCATAGCGTATTCATATAATTGACATTCTCCTGTATTTCTGCATGCAAAAGTATAGTATGCAGTGGGTGACTTTATCAATTGTATAAAAGTTTGAAAATTTGGAAAATAAATCTACTTCAGTTCTTCTGAGATTTTTTTCTTTAAATCGGTAAAAATTCGGTAACACATGTCCAATTTATTTTTTTGTGTTAAAGAAACTTATGTTTAGATAAAACTACGCAACTTTCTAGTATATTCGATTAATGTATTCTGATCCGCCTCTGAGTTTCAATGATGGGATCAAGTCTCCCCGAGGATCAAGTCTCCTCAGTCTCCCCTACTTTTTACGCCCTTCTTCCCCACGGAACTACGTCATCGTATTACTTCGTGGGGGGGTTCGTTGCGTTTTCGTCGCACCTCTTTATGCTGCTCTATTTCGGAGGCTCACTTGGTTCATGGAGTGGCACGACCTATGAGCTTTGATTTAACCTCTCCTGCTTCTTGTCTCCATCCATTACGTCGCCGTTTATTTCTCGTCCCTGTGGTGAGTCGTTTAGGTGCTGATTCCGTGAGTCATTCAGCTCCCGGCCTTATCACGATCCGCTTGGATAGTGCTCAACGGTGAACTCATCTTACTCCGATCGATAGTTCCCCGACGGAGGAACTTCCCCCGACACCGATACCCGCTTTCTTGAGCCATTTAGCTCTACTAAAATCTTCCAGCTTTACCGCTTATCCTACTCCGATTGAGAGTTCCCCGACAACGGAATTTCCTTCGTTACCGGTGTTTGTTTCGTGAGCCAGTTAGCTCCCCTTTTCGTCACGATTCTGTCGGGTAGTCCACGGCGCCGAATCAGCCCTATCGTGAATTCCCCGGCGGCCGACCGCTCCCGATACCGATGTACGTTTCTGTGAGCCATTAAGCTCCCCGCCTCGTCTACTCGGTCTAGTCCCCGGCGGTGGACCTAGCCTACTCAACGGCCAGCCAGCAGATGCTGAGGTCCATCCAGCGATTCCGGGTAGAGCGTAGCTTCCGGTTCACTTGCGCCCCAACGACCCACTTCTGGCTATTCGACGCGGTCTACTCGGTCTAATCCCCAACGGTGGTTCTAGCCTACTCACGAGCTACCCGGTAGAGTGTCGAGGTCGGTCCGGCGATTCCGGTGGAGCCTGACGTTCGGTTTGCTGGCGCCCCGACGACCCGATCCCGGTGCTACATCGCGTACTACTCAACTGGTCCCCGACGGTGGACCCAGTCTACACCGTCGGTGAGTTTCCCGGCGGCGGAATTTCTCCCGAAACCCTATTTGTGGTTCTACTGCGGCGTTCTAACCAATGTCGTTACTTTGTTGGTCCTTTCGCCACTTCCTTTGCAGCTCGGAGAGTATACTCGTAACAACTCTGTTGACAGCGTCCCAGATATGCTCGTCGCGGCACATCTCTTCGACGATATTATCCACTGTTATATCAGGCATACCCCTTCGAACTTCTTCGAATCTGGGCTATTCGAAGACCACGTGTTTCGGTGTCTCTTGCACGTGCACACACTCCGGGCAAAGGGGTGACGAAGCGTGTCCAAACCGATGTAGGTATTTCCGGAAGCATCCATGCCCGGACAAAAACTGCGTCAGATGGAAGTTCACCTCTCCATGCTTCCTATGTACCCAAGTAGACACATTTGGGATGAGTCGGTGGGTCCACCTTCCTTTCTCCGCGTAATCCCACTCTTGCTGCCACTTAGCCAACGAGTCCACTCGAACCAGTCTCTTTGCATTACGTTCATTTCTCGGCTGGTAGCATTCTACGTCCTCAGCCAGAGTGATGCAGATGGGAATCATCCCGGCAATTACACATACCGCCTCCGACGATATCGTTCTGTACGCACTTGCGACACGAACAGCCATTAGGCGAAAAGTGCTTGTCAACTTCGTCCGGTTCCGCTTTGAGTTCAGCGCAGCAGCCCAAGCCGGTACGCCATATCTCAGGATTGAGGATGAGACATTCGCCAGGAGACGTCCCGTGCTGACTCTTGCCCCCGCCGTGATTCGGAATGATCCTTGCCAATGCGCTAGTTGTCCTCGCAGCCTTCTCACATACATAGTCGACATGGCAGTTGTAATTCAACCGATCGTCAACCATCACACCCAGGTGCTTCAGCGCGCGCATCGATGGAATGGATTGTCCCCCGACGCTTATCTCGAGACGCTGGATTTGCTTACGATTGCTGACCAGCACTACCTCAGTCTTGTGGTGAGCCAGCTGCAACCTGACGTTAACCATCCAGGTTTCCACGATGCCTATTGTCTCTGCTGTCAGTATCTCCACCTCCTCAAGGGTCTCGCCCGTTATTGTTAAGAGAACATCATCAGCAAAGCCGACGATCTCCACTCCCCAGGGCAGTTCCAGTGGTAACACTCCGTTGTACATAATATTCCAGTGCGTTGGGCCGAGTATGGAGCCCTGAGGTACTCCCGCTGTGACCCTAATCGAGACCCATGTTCGTTTCGTAGACCAGTACTCGGTTCTGGAAGTAACTTTTCAGAACCTTACATGGATAGTCCGGAATAGTGCAGCGCTGCGGCGATGGCCCCCCAGCTAGCACTGTTGAACGCGTTCTTCACGTCTATCGTTACCACGGTGCAGTAGCGATTACCTCTTCTCTTTTGCTTCAATGCTTTCTCCGCGTTCGCGATGACGATGCGGATAGCGTCCACCGTCGATATTCCTTTCCGGAACCCGAACTGTCTCTGCGATAGTCCGTTCTCACTTTCAGCGTAGGTCGTCAGCCTGTTGAGGATGACTCTTTCCAGGAGTTTACCGAGAGTATCCAGCAGGCATATAGGCCGATAGATGCTGGATCTCCCTGTGGTTTCCCTGGTTTTGGCAGCAACACCAGCTTCTGGATCTTCCATCTATCCGGGAAGTAGCCATCGTCCAGGCATTTATGTAGGACTTTCCTGAACATGTCCGGAAACGCCAGGATCGCAGTCTTCAGTGCCACGTTGGGGATACCATCCGGTCCGGGAGCTTTCTTTGCTTTCAGCCCTTTTGCCACTATAAGGAGCTCGTCGTTGGAAACCCGATTGTCACCTGCATTTCCACCATCTTCATCAGCGTACGGTGTAGGCGGCCATGCGGTTGGGTCGTGCTTCGGGAAAAGGCCCTCCACGATAATTTTCAGCTTGTCGCCGCACAATTCGACTGGCGTCATTGGACCCTTGATCCTGGCCATAACGACACGGTAAGCATTGCCCCAGGGGTTAGCGTCTACTTATCTGCACAGCTTCTTGTAGCAGGTGGACTTGCTTAGCACTATCTCACGTTTAAAAGCGGCCCTGGCCGCCCGGAATGTTACCTTACACTCTTCTCTGACTGCCTCAGATCTTGCTCTCTGAACGCGTCTTCTGGCTTTTAAGCAAGTAGCCCGGAGGATGCTTAGCCTTTCGTTCCACCAGTACGCCGGACGCCGGTAGTTCCTCGGCTCCATTTTCCTCGGCATTGTTATATCGCATGCCCTAGCTATTGTTTCCGACAGCTCATCGGCACTGGGAATTGGAGTGGCGCTGTCAGCACGAAGTGCTTCCACAAAAAGGTCCTTGTCGAATTTCTTTATTTTCCACTTCCGCACTTCGTCCTCACTCTCGGCGTCACCGTACGATTTTGCCGACCAATGGTGTAGTAGATAGCTTGGTGATCACTATGTGTGTACTGCTCACTAACTCGCCAATTCATGTCATCCATCAGCGACGCGCTGCAGAATGTTACGTCTATGATGGATTCCCGACCTTCATTGCACAGCTTTACGTCCAGCTTCGCCAGGGATTCCAATAGTCTGTAACCTCGTGCGTTGGTCAGCCTGCTACCCCACTCCACGGCCCAAGTGTTGAAATCTCCTCCTATAACAACCGGCGTTCACCCGACTAACGAGTCGGTTAATGCGTCCAGCATCCGGTTGTATTGCTCTGGTGTCCACCGTGGAGGAGCATAACAGCTACACATGAATACGCCGTTTATCCTGGCGATCACGAAACCACTTCTTGAACAGGGAAACCGCCCATCACTTGGATTGCCGCCATCCCTGCATTATCCACCACCCAGTTACCGTTATCGGGAGGGACACGATACGGCTCTGCAATAATTGCAACGTCGCACTTCATTTCTGTTGTTGACTGCCACAACAGTTGCTGTGCAATGTCACAATGATTGAGATTGAGCTGGGTAACCTCCATCATTATTGGCCTGCCTTCGCCTTTTTGTACTCTGGGCATAAGAAGCCTCCCGTCATGTGGTCTTTTTTGACCTCATTTGTGCAGAGCAAGCACTTCGGTTGCTTTGTGCAGTCTCTAGAAATGTGTCCCTTCTCCCCACATTTTCTGCACAGATCAGATCTGTCGAGGCCTCTACAGTTTCTTGCCTGATGGCCAAAACCCAGGCATCTGAAACACCTCTCCATTTGTTTAGTGGCTCTAGGGATCTATCGCAACGAGCACACCGACCACCCGATTTTGATCTTACCGGTCGACATAAGCTTGTTGACTGCGGTTGGCGATAAGCGTATCACTGTACGTCTTCCTCAATCTTATTGATATCTGCTCCCTCTCCAGGTTTCCTTGCTCTATTAGCGCGCTTCTCACTTCGTCTTCCGTTGTGATCTCGTCCAGATTCCTGCACTCGACCACTGCTTCCTGAACTAATGCTCTCACATTCGCTTCTCCTCCCACCGCTTCTGCCACGAGTTCCTGGTAGGCCGAGCTCTTGATCAATGGATCTTTCTTCAGCTCGAACAGCATTTCGCCTTTCTGAGTACGCCTGGTTCTTATAACGTTCTCCCCCGGCTCCTTTAACTTGGGATCCCCTCGCATCCTTTTGAGGATCGCAGCGTACGTCACGCCTTCGTTTACTTTGACGACTAGAGCGTCTCCCCTCTGCTTCTGCTGGCGTGGCCGAAGGTCTTCTTTCTTTTTTTTTCTTCGTTTCCTCCTTTTCTTTCTGTTTTTTCCTCCTCTCTTCTGCGGTTTCTACGGTACGCCATTCACTCTGCGATTGTCGGCTTTTTCGCTGTCCTTCACCGACCTTCCTGGGCTTCTTCGGTTCCTCCTCCTCGCCTGGCGTTTCCCTTATTCTTTTCACAGAACGAGAATCCCGGCCGCCCTTCGGTGTCTCATAGGCTTCTGCTTCTTCTATCGTTGTGGACTTCAGCGCATTATCGGCGTTTTCAGCTCGCTCTAGTAATGCCATATGTTCGCATTCGGCTGCTGCTACGGCGGATTTGATGGTAATCACTAGATCCTTGATATGTCCGTGCACGTTGCCCTTGCTTTTCACGAATTCGTAGAGTTCTTCAATTTTTTGCCTCAACTTCGTCACTTTAGGTAAGCCAGACTGCTGGTCTTCTTGGGTAACGCTTGGTTTCGGTGTGCGCACCTGAAATCCTAGCTTTCCTTGGCGTCCAGTTGGTTTGTTTCCGCTCGTGCTCTGTATGGACTCGCTAGGCTGCTCTCGCTGCTGCTGCTGTTGTGGTTGCACTTGCTGTTGTTGTTGTTGATTTTGTCTTCTTGCATGCTTTTTGGGTCCCAACTCCAAGCCGCTATCTACGCCCGTAATAAGTAGTCGCCTCACATGATCCCATGGTTACCTTTGCGAGCAGTGAGGTCGCATGCAAGGGTTAACGCGGTCCTTCATGGGGTACCGCGCTCAGAGCCGGATCGGCGCTAGTCAGGAGCCTTCAACTGAGCCTACTTGCACCAGCTAAGGTGGCGGGTTTCGAACGTACTTGGAGACCTACCAAAGTTTTGCTGGGACGGGGGACAGCCAGCACCATTAGCCCACTCGCCGTTTCGGGGAAGTGTCACCCATCCTTACTAGGGTAGTGGAATGGCGTGGCTGTCGGTCCGTAGATAATTTCGATGAAATCCATATTCACATCCGTGTTCTGCCGCCAGTAGGGGAATTGTGGGTAAAACCGACACCCCACAACTTTTCCTAGAAATCAAATTTTTATTCATTTCATGATGATACATTATTATTAGTACGTTTATGTAGAGCATTTGAAGAAAAATTGGATTTACGTTAGTGCGCCGAATGTCATAAAAATAAACAAAACATACGACAGCAGCGTTCATACTCGTCTGGATGTAAAATTTCGTTGGTAGATTTTAAGGTTTAAACCGAACAAAAGCTTTTCAAATCACCCCATTTTTCAGTACCTATTATTATCGGCCTTTCCTATGATCAACTAAGTGCACTGAAGATGAGTTTGAGAAATTCAATATTTTTAATGGCTTTTATAAAAAATGCGCTGTTGTGGTAAAACCGACACTCTGTTAAAATGGTTGTGTATACCTGCGATTCATTTCAAAATGCTGGGGATTTTTGTGACACTTCAATTAGCCTATTAGAGCACTATAGTATTAGCAGAAATACACAGAAATACTTTTATTGTGTTTATTTCTTATAAGTCTCTTTAAAAATCAAAAATTGGAATTTTTGCTTATCTGATTCTATCGAAGCTTTTGCTATTTCTGCAAAAAGCTCATCAAACCGAATTTCTAGTGTTCTCTTGGTTTGTCATAGACGAACTTTATCACAATGAGACAATGATATTATGTATACCCCAATAGATCGTTGATGATCAGAGTCCGAAAAATCAAACCTGAAAAAGATAGTTTTACTAAGAAGCGTGAGTGTGTCACTTATAAGTGAATGAATCCAATTAGCAGAACGTAGAACGCTTGCAAATCTTATCTTACGAAATAAAATGACACTGGAGGTTGCAATGATGTGCGCAAGGATTATTTGGAAATACTCATATCAATAAATAATCCTATAGCATAAAATACTGTTATTTATAGTACTACGCTTTCGAACTTTCTTCCCCTCACTACATGATGAAGCAATAAAAAGCACATATTTGCATCATACATACTCACACTTTATTAATCACGCATATATCTAATTTTTAATAAAGATGAAGATTATAATAAAGTGGATTGAAAATAAATGTCGGGGTGTCGATCTTACCCCTATATGGTGTCGGTTTTACCAGCAATGCCTACAAAAAGTCACTTTGTTTTCCAAGTTTTACAACCAATAATTTTTAATGAAATTAATTTTTCGAAGCGCTGAAAAAATTAATTTTCTGAAGAAGAATTGTGCATTAAAATTATAATTTTATTGGTTTTGTGATAACTTAGAAAAAGTGTTAAGTTTAAGGTGTCGGTTTTAACCATAATTCCCCTATGCCGTAATTAGGATCTTACTGGTGTCGATCCTAATGTGCCGGTTGGCACTCCCGTTAGGTAAGGGTGCTTTATGCTAAAGTCTTGGGTAAAACCTTAGCGGAAGCGGCACCGACTCGCTTCGTCGGAGCTGCATTCGAATTTATACGGCTTTTTCTAGAGGTTTGGCAGAGCCCAACATTGTGTGCGTATGTGTGTGTGTGCGTGTGTATGTATGTATGTGACCAAAAATAAGCACATCGGTTTCTCAGGAATGGCTTAACCGATTGTTTCAAACTTAGTCTCAAATGAAAGGTACAACGTTCCTATAGGCTGCTATTGAATTTTATTTAATTTCGACTTCCGGTTCCGGAGTTACTGGTTGAAGAGTGGGTTCACGAATGAAACACCCATATAAAGCATGGTATCTAAAAGATGCAAAACTTCATAAAATGTGTTCGAACATGTTTGGATTGATAGTTTCAGCTCACTGATGCCCAATCAAAAGTTGGACAGTGCACTAGAAAGCGATGTAGCTTAGCCACATTAGTCAGTGTTCGTGTATAAAGTACCCGTTTTCGCTTCAGATAGTTGGTATTTGCAACTCATGCCAGCCGGTGGTCTAATAACTCTCAGCGCGCTAATTTCATAGATAGCCTGCCGTTTAAAGAGTTGCCATAATGATTCCAGATTAGCTAAGGTCAGTTACCTAACTAGTGGGATACGGAAGCTTAAGTTTAACTATAATATATGCATTGTTTGTTGTAGTTTGACATTACAACCAAATGTAATAAACTTTAATATTAGTTCGAATAGCAAAAATTTCTCATGAATTCATGAATATCCATGAACCATAAATTAACGTTCGATATATGAATCATTTCTAATGTTCATTTTTACATCTTCTATGGACCAAGAAAAAATATTTAGCAAACATTTTAATTTATGGAACTTTTTCTAACATTTTATTGCTCCATTTTGTAATACCGCAGAACATTTTTGTCGATATTATGGAACATATCGACGTGTTTTAATGAACATTGCTGATATTCTATGGACCAATGTCAGTTAATTTATGGCGCAAAATGTAACATTTTATGGAACATTTCCAATATTTTTATGGGGCATTGGTTGATTTTAATTGCTCTTTTATTACTATTTTAGTGCTCTTTTGCGACCATTTTATGGTTCAATTTTACATAATCTATGGATCAAATCACCCTTTTTTATGAATCATTCACGCTGTTTTATGAATTTTCAGTTTTGTTTTATGGAACAAAATGGAAATTCTTTATGGATTATTTTAAATATTTTATATGCAAAAGTATATTTTCCCGTTTCAATTGGAAGGTATAATATGCAGTTTGGTGTACTATTGCCCCCCACTTACCCCAACACTTCCACCTTTTATCAACCCTCCCCCCCCCTTTGGCAACCCTCTCACCCGCATTAGGGCGTTGCAAAAAAAACATTTATTTTTGAGATCTCAAGGCCTGATAAACACGTGAAAAGGGCATAACGCAAATGAGAGTCTCTTTGTTTACTTTCTCTTCCGTCAATATCTAGGCCGCATTTACGTTTGCTCCTTAACTCTTAGCATAAAATGCTAAACGATATCAGAGTATCTCGATATGTATTGAAATAACGTTGGTAAGTTTAATGATGACGCCATAACAGTGGCGTAGCCAGAAATTTGGTTTGGAGGGGGTTTTGATGAAAATCGCAAATTTTTTGAAAAAATGCTAAAATTTAATATGAGTTTGATAAATTATTGAAAACTCAAAAACATAAGTAGTCTAACAGATGTCATTCCAGTCTACAAACAAGAAGGATCAACATGGAACAGTTTTCAAACCTCTATAGATTATTTTCTTGTATAATATGTCAATGAAGTCAAAAATTGCGATCTTTTAAAGTGGGATAAATGATCTAAAAAATTTTCAACGTTCAAGATCACCTAATATAATAATCCTTGACTTTGAAGGTTTGACAACTTCGGGAAGTTATCAACATAAAACAGCGCCTGCTTTGATATAGAAATTTTAGTGATTAACTCTCATAGAGGTAATTATGGTGAATTAATTTTTCAAAAATATTAAGAGACATGGTGCCTTCAGCAAAGTTTTTGATAATGTCATTTCAAACAATTTTGTTGAAAATATGAAGGCTACATGAATTCAACATATAGGAATTTAAATGGACTGGGCCTGCTATATTTCTTCTTGGTGAAGAAAAATTTAGGTGAAAACTATTTTTTTCTGCGCTACGGATAACATTGTTTGAAACAATCATTGCGAGTTGAGAACACAAAACCTATAACTAAATTATGGATGGATGGAACTGAAACTTGCGTTTCGACTTCATCTCATCAGAATCCGACACTAACTTGGTGGGCGGACTAAGCTAGCGCCGAATTGATGCTAGCTCCTGAAACTGGAATCACTCTTTGTGTTTTTGAGTCCTTTTTATATCTGGGAATTATTTGTTTTAAATCCAGTTCCCTCATTTTTTTGTAAGCTTCAAAGGCACCTTGAACGCAATGTGAATTTATTATTTAATTACCGCAGAAGAGATTTATCAAATACAGTAATTTCAGAATAGCTTGTAAAGGTTTTCTACTACTATATTTCGATACTCTGAATATGTGGGATATTTATGTCTTTGACAAAGTTGTTTGAAGTAGCACTTTCGAAAACTTTGCTGGAGACATTAAGTCTCGACCCAAATTTGGTTGAAGAGTAATTCTTGTCTATAATTACTTCTAGGAGGATTAACCGTCAAAATTATTCTATCAGCAGATGAACAGTTTTACGTTTTGAAATTCTTCAATGTTACTTAACATCGAAATTTGGCAGTTTCGAATGAATGTGATCGTGACCGTTAAAAATTTATCGAGCATTAATTTTACTTTTCTTCATTAGTCAACCTCACAACTTGCAGTACTAGTACGTAGCACACAAAATTTTAGTACGCCATTCATTGCATCCTGCTAAGAGGCTATTCATATAGTTGATAATACAACAAAAATCCAATGCTCATAAAACCGATCCTGACCTGCTAGAGACAAAATTACCCCCACTTTCAACTAGTTTCTGAAATGTTATTCTTGTTGCTAACCATATTGAATTGTTGTCTAAACTCTACACAATCTAAAAAAATACATTTTCAGCAAATGTAGAAATGTATGCAAGTTTTCGTTAAAACAAGCTTATGTTTTATATGCAATCAACCTATTCAAATTTAGATTCCCATTCGAAAAATTGTCTCTAATCCATATTTTGAAGCATCTTTCCAAAAATGAGCTCATAATAATTCAGACAGTTATTTTTTTTTTTTTTTTTCAATTCGTTTATTTGATAAGGCAGGTTTGCGTTAGCTTAAAGGTGCCAATTTTGTTTTGTTTTACATTTTAAATTACTTAAAACTAGGGGCTTACATTTTGATTTTTGAAATTAAACTAAGGCTAATTTATAGCTATACATATACACAAGGGGGTAGTATAATTTTCGTAAGATTAGAGGGGTCATTTAGTTTTTATGGCAATACGGTTTGACATTTTTAGCAATGAGATTATTGGAGCAAATAATGTTTAACTAAGGGGGAAAATTTTTACGACTATCTTAAAAGTAGAAATAATTAGAGGGCGTGATTAAATTTTGTAAAGATTCGGAGACATTAATTAGAGTTATTTTATGTGGTAGTAGAGTTGGGCATTTTCAACGAGATCATATAATATAATAGTTAAAACTAGAAAAGGCAAGAAGAGCTAAATGCTTCATGAAGATATTTGGGGGGGTGGGGAAGGGGTGTTACTTCTGTGTATAAGAGTCAGGGGAAGTAGGGTGGACAAACATGGCAGGGGGAGAACATTATTTCAGTTTCAGACTTCGGGAGATCAACGGATGGATTACAGAATCAGGGTGGTCTTCATCAGGAAGAATCATGTACTGGGACGTCGGGTGGTCGTTCTCGAGATGGCAGGGGTTTCTCCAGACGATTTCGTAGTGCGGCTCAGATGTTGATCGGCTACATTTCGAGTTGTGCGTGTGATGTTCGTGCTTTAGGTCCCGTGTTTGTTGGCTCATTCGACAGGGATGTTTTGTGTCGCCTTGGAGTCGCATCAAACCATCGTGGGTGTATGGTACAGGTGGAAGAGAGCGCTTCTGAGAATGATAAGGAAAAAGGGGCAGTTAAAGTTGGATATTGATGGTTTTTATGAAGGTGTATATAAGGGACATATAGAGGACATCGCGGCTTGCCAACACATCTCGAACCGGGACGTTGGGTGGTCTTCCTCGGGCCCGGAGGGTGTCCATAAGCCGAGACCTGGCGGAACTGTACTCGGTGCACGCCCAGACTATGTGCTCTATATCGTGATAACCGTCGCCACAAGCGCAGATACCACTCTCCACGAGCCCAATACGTCGGAGATGTGCATCCAGCGTGTAATGGTTCGCCATGAGTCGGGACATCACACGAATGAAGTCACGACCCACATCCATCCCCTTGAACCAAGGTTTCGTCGATACCTTAGGGACTATCGAATGTAGCCACCTTCCTAGCTCCCCATTGCTCCACGAGGTTTGCCAACTTTCGAGAGTTCTCTGATGAGTAATACTGAAAAATTCGTGGAAGCAAATTGGTCTTTCAAAAACGTCACCTTCAATGGCACCCACCTTAGCTAAGGAGTCCGCCTTCTCATTGCCCGGAATGGAGCAATGAGAAGGGACCCACACCAAGGTAATCTGGAAAGATTTGTCAGATAAAGCACTCAGTAGCTCCCGTATTTTCCCCAAAAAATACGAGGAATGCTTTCCATGTTTCATCGAGCGAATAGCGTCAATAGAACTCAGACTATCCGAGACGATGAAGTAATGGTCTGCGGGTAATGTGTCAATGACTCCAATGGTATACTGAATAGCAGCTAGTTCTGCGGCGTAAACTGAAGCAGGGTCACTGAGTTTGTAGGAGGCGGTGAACTTTTGATTGAAAATACCGAAGCCAGTGGACCCTTCGAGGTTTGATCCGTCAGTATAAAACATCTTAGAACAGTCGACTTCTCGGAATTTATTATAAAAAATATTTGGAACCACTTGTGGGCGTATGTGGTCCGGAATTCCACTAATCTCATCTTTCATGGATGTGTCGAAGAAAACAGTAGATTCAGAAGTATTTATGAAATGCACACGGTTGGGATTGTAAGAAGAAGGATTAATATTTTGCGCCATGTAGTCAAAGTACAGGGACATAAAACGGGTCTGAGAATTGAGCTCAACAAGCCTTTCGAAATTTTCAATCACCAACGGGTTCAAGATATCGCATCGAATGAGCAATCGATATGAGAGTTCCCAAAATCGATTTTTCAGCGGGAGAACGCCCGACAGGACTTCGAGACTCATCGTATGGGTCGACTGCATGCACCCTAAGGCGATACGCAAACAACGATACTGAATTCTTTCGAGTTTGATGAAATGTATGTTCGCGGCGGATCGAAAGCAGAAGCATCCGTATTCCAGTACCGACAGTATCGTTGTTTGATACAACCTAATTAGGTCTCCTGGGTGGGCACCCCACCACGTTCCGGTTATTGTACGAAGAAAGTTGATCCTTTGCTGGCATTTCTGTTTCAGATACCGAATATGGCATCCCCAAGTACCTTTCGAGTCGAACCAGACCCCTAGATATTTTACTGTGAAGACCTGAGCTATAGTTTGACCCATTAATAGAAGCTGTAGTTGTGCTGGTTCACGCTTCCTAGAAAATACAACTAGCTCAGTTTTCTCCGTGGAGAATTCGATACCCAGCTTAATAGCCCATGCAGACAAATTGTCCAAGGTATTCTGTAATGGTCCTTGTAGATCGACAGCTTTGGGTCCCGTAACAGACACCACGCCATCGTCTGCAAGTTGTCTTAACGTGCAGGAATTGTCAAGACATTCATCAATGTCGTTGACGTAGAAATTGTATAACAGGGGGCTTAGACATGAGCCCTGGGGAAGGCCCATGTAGCTAAATCGTGATGTCGATAAGTCACCATGCGAAAAATGCATGTGCTTTTCCGACAACAAGTTTAGTAAAAAGTTGTTTAAAGTCGCTGAAAGACCATGCTGGTGCAGCTTCTCTGAAAGAATGTTGATAGAAACTGAATCAAAAGCCCCCTTTATATCTAGGAACACTGATGCCATCTGCTCTTTACTAGCATAGGCCATTTGAATTTCGGTTGACAGCAACGCAAGACAATCATTCGTCCCTTTGCCTTTGCGAAAGCCAAATTGTGTATCTGACAGTAAGCCATTTGCTTCGACCCAATTGTCGAGGCGGGATAGGATCATTTTCTCGAACAACTTCCGGATACAAGATAGCATTGCGATCGGTCGATACGAATTGTGGTCGGAGGCTGGTTTTCCTGGTTTTTGGATGGCGATGACCTTCACTTGCCTCCAATCGTGTGGGACAATGTTAGCCTCAAGAAACTTATTAAATAAGTTCAACAAGCGTCTCTTGGCAGAGTCTGGCAGATTCTTCAACAAGTTGAATTTGATTCTGTCTGGTCCTGGAGCTTTATTGTTACACGACAAGAGAGCAAGTGAGAACTCCACCATCGAAAAAGGTGTTTCGTTCGCGTTATCGTGACGGGACGCGGCGCGGTAGATCTTCTGTGCCGGGGCGGAATCCGGACAAACCTTCTTGGCGAAATCGAATATCCAACGGTTTGAATATTCCACGCTCTCATTAGTACTGTTTCGATTTCGCATACGTCGGGCTGTTCCCCAAAGAGTGCTCATCGATGTTTCTCTCGTTAATCCGTCGACGAACCGGCGCCAATAACCGCGTTTTTTGGCTTTCATCAAACTCTTCATTCGCTTGTCTAACGTCGCGTACTGTCGAAAACTAGCGGGTAACCCGTCGTTCCGGAAGGTCTTAAACGCGGCGGCCTTCTCTGCGTACACGTCTGAGCACTCTTTATCCCACCAGGGATTGGGAGAACGTTTTTGTATGTTCGCGCCGGGTACTGGCTTAGTCTGAGCTTGATTCGCGCTGTCGAGAATCAAGCCAGCCAAAAAGCTGTACTCTTCCTCCGGAGGAAGTTCTTGAGTAGATTCGATGTTGTCGGATATCGCGGCAGCATAGCTCTTCCAATCGATATTTCGTGTGAGGTCATACGAAATATTGATTGTTTCCAATGGCCTTGAGCCGTTATTGATTGAGACTACGATCGGCAGATGGTCGCTACCGTGGGGATCAGGGATTACCTTCCACGCGCAATCTAACTTTAGCGAGGTCGAGCAAAGGGATAAATCTAATGCGCTTGGGCGCGCTGGTGGGGGAGGAATCCGTGTAATTTCACCCGTGTTTAGAATTGTCATGTTGAAGTTGTCGCAAATATTGTGAATTAAAGAGGAACGGTTATCATCATAAAGGCAACCCCATTCCGTACCGTGAGAGTTAAAGTCGCCTAAAACTAGTCGCGGTGCAGGCAGGGATTCTATGACGTCATGTAGCCGGCGATGCCCAATCGCGGTGTTGGGGGGAATATATATGGAAGCTATGCAAAGATCTTTGCCTTTGGTTGTTACTTGACAAGCGACAACTTCAATACCTGTTATCGAGGGAAGGTTAATTCTGTAGAAGGAATAGCGCTTTTTGATCCCCAAAAGCACTCCTCCATAGGGGGTGTCTCGATCCAGGCGAATAATATTAAAGTCGTGGAAGTTGAGATCTATGTCGGAAGTTAACCAAGTTTCACATAATGCAAATGCATCGCAACTCAAATTATTTATTAAAATTTTGAAGGAATCGATTTTCGGGATGATACTTCTGCAATTCCACTGTAGAACAGTGATCAAATCCGTGACCTCGTTCGATGAGTTAGCCATCGAGGGATACAATCGCTGAAAGGAGGGGCCATTTAGCAGTCAACTGCTTCAAAAATGTTCTTACTGTAGGGAGAAAAGCTAACATAAGACTTTTAATAGGATCAGTTATATTGAAAGTTTTTATTATCCAGTCCACAATGTCCGAGAGTTTGATAATTCCAGTGCCGCGATTATTCTCGAACTGAAACAGAGGAACACTTGGGATTTTTGATGTTCCAGGAAGTGCTGGGAACTCCTTCTCTGAGTTTAATCCTCCGAGACCAGGAGCTAATTGCTTCGGTTTGGTTGCAACACTTCCAATAGATGTGACTTTCTGAGTCCCGTCAAGGGATACCTTCTGGCCTTTACAACGAACTTTAGGAGAGGAAATGTTCCTCCTCTTCCTATAACTTCTAGGCGCCCTAGTAGATGTTCCCTCTTGTGGGTCATCAGCCTCGCCCTCGTTAGGAGGCAAGTGAGCATAGATGTTTGTTGAGGTTGGTGGTGTAGCTTTCTTTAGCATTTCTGCAAAAGAACGTTCGGATCGTCCAGCAAGGGAACGTTTTAGTTTATCCCCGCGTAGTTTGTACGCGGGACATGCCGAGATATCATGCAGATTCTCTGCACAGTAAGGACACTTCTCAGCATTCTTACTGCACGAATCATCTAGATGATTCTCCCCGCATTTTCCACAGCGGGCCTTATTGCTACAATGGGTGGCTGTGTGACCCAATTGTTTACACTTTGTGCAATTCATGACCCGCGGCACAAACAGACGCACAGGCAGACGAACCTTGTGCAAGAGGACGTAATTTGGCAAAGCGGTACCAGCGAAGGTCAACCGATAAGAGTTTGATTGGGGGTACGTTTTTGAACCATCCCCCGCAACTACTACTGAGTGCAAACGCTTGCACTCGAGTATTTTCACTGGCTGAAGTAAGCGGTCTCTGAAACGGCCAACCCCGTACTGCAGCAGATCCTCGCATGTCAAACTGTCATCGGTGACAACGCCTTCAGACTGTACTTTCACAGCTGGAATATACACGTGATAGTCCTTCGTAAAGTGCTCGCAGCAAGCAATATCGTTTGCCTGCTTTGAGTTAGTCAGCACGACCCTCAGCCTGTCTGAGCGGACCTTTTTTATTTCGATCACAGCCGAGAACCGTTCCGTTAGGTCTTTTGAAATCTGTAATAGATTCAGCGATTTTGTTTTGGGCCGAAAGAAGACCACAAAGGGACCGGTCGAGAGCTCTGGATATTGTTTGGGTCGGGGGAGAGCCTTAGGAGTCGACTCGATCTCCATTTGGCCATCCGGGGAGGAAGCCATCGACACCGTCAACGCACGGGGTCAGCACCCGCGCAGACGGGAAAAAGCCGTAAATGTATCAAAAAGGTAGATTTCACTTATCTGTATACTCGTTTCCCACGACGCACCAGTCCAGCTTAAATAGCTGGTTATTGTTCAATCCTCGCTTTACGAACAAAAGGTTGAGGAATGTGGCCTAACGGTTAACACACGCACAAAAGAAAATAAAAGTCCAAACCGAAGAGGCAGAGAATGGCAAAATAACCTTGAACGCGGATTACTGCACTGTTCTTTTTCCAACAGACCGAAAACAAAACACTTCTATCTCGATCGAGCGATGCGTAGAGACTGGGACAGTTATTTTATTTTACATTGAAGTAATTTGACAACTATGAGATTTTGGTTAAGAGATAAGTTACAAGATCCCCTTCCCACAATTTTCCAAAACTTCTCATGACGCTTTAAACACAGTTCTCAATGTAATGATTAGAGAATATTTTTCCAAAAATATTTTGTGGAATATTAAATTAAATTCGTCAGCATCAATTTTTTTTCAATCCAATTAATTTTGGTTTGGGGGGGGGGTTTAACCCCCAAACCCCCCCCCCCCTGGCTACGCCACTGCGCCATAATAATCGAAAGAGAAAGTAAACACAGCAAGGGAACTCATTTGCGTACCCTTTTCACACGTTTATCGAAAAATAGCAAAGTAAACTCAGATGCCAAATTTCATATCATTTGGACAAATTTAGACCTCCGCACACTTTGCTTGAAGTTTTTGACATCGGTTCCATGGGAAAATACAGTGTGTCTCAAATTTATACGTTCACCCCAAATTTTTCAGAATAACTTTTTTCTATTCAAACAAACAGCACCAATTTTCTAGCGTTTGTTTTGAAGCTTAATCAACGATGTTTCTCGAAATTTAGAAGCCCTGGTACGCTTTGTTCATTTGTTATGGTAGTTTAAGTGAAAAAAGTGATATCCCATATTTATAAGTTCCACCTTCCCTCATCAATTTTACCTACCCCCCGAGAAAACTTCCTAGTTCCTTCAAAATAAACTTCCCTAGTAGGTCCGTAAAACCAGTGAAAAATTTGTTTTGAAATGATTTTGAGTTTAAAAACAACTTTAAAATTTAGTCTAATTGTTAACAAGTTGAAACTTTTTGGCGGGGTCCGGACCCCCCGGACCCCCCGAACGAAGGAGTGGGTCTGAATCCGCTGCTGGGTTCAGGTGTTTCAGCTACGACACATAGCTTCTCAAGTTCGTGGCTGTCGATCCATTGTATGTATGTGTTCGGTTCAGTGTAGAGACAGCACAGTGTCTGCCCTGGTGTAATTTCAGACAGCATGGCAGCCATGCATGTTTTCAATCCCACCGTTATCGCTAGCAGTATGTAAACCTTAGGCAGTAAGATTTATGCTGCTTTATTTACATTTTTCGGAAACAGTTCTCTCTTCACGTTAAATTAAAATTGTTGTATTTTGACTGTTTCCGAACAGTTAGTACATAAATAGCAGTAAGAAGAAAATAAAGTACAGTTTTATAGTTACAACTTACCGCTAGACGACCAACACAACGTTTTTTGTACCGATTTAACTAGTTAAGTTTTGGCACCCGTATATGATAAACTAATTTGAGAGATTCAATCAAGTTACTATTAACGTAGCGAATCGAACTAAATGCAGAAGTCCCCAAAAGATAAATTTGTAGTGATATTTATCGCCCTATAGCGCATACCTACCCGTGCCAGTGCTCCGCTCTGGAAGACCGTAATTTTACTTACTCATTTGCTGCTCCCGTTGATGATCCGTTGTTCCTGAAAAGAAGCGCTGCTACACGAAGAAAGTTGGTTACTCCCGTCCCGTCATTGACCGCTGTTCCTGAAAGAAGAAAGGTTACTTACTCAGTGATTGCTACTGTCGATGATCCGCTGTTCCTGAAATAAATAGGCTGCTAAAGCTAGAAGAAAGTTGAGTGCTCCCGTCCCGCCGATGATTCACTGTTCCCGAAAACGAGATCTGCAAAATAAGAAGGTAATCCCGTCCCAAACAGAAATCCTGCCCCAACAGTATGTGTAAATCGTACTGATTATGTAATGGACATTTCCACCATTATATTGAACATAACCAGCCATGGAATCGTACACGAAAAAAACCAGTCATAAATTCATGAACAAACGGTCACGATTTCGTGAACTTCACATTTTACGAAAACCATGACCAAGTTCCTGAAATTATTAATAATAAACCTCAAATTCATGAAACTATTTGTGTTTTCAAAAAACTAGTTCGCCCCGAATATATACATGGCGTTACATTAGAATATTCGGTTGGGGTACTGTTGTTGTTCACTGGAAATGTTTAGTTTTTGCTGTGATTCAAGTTCATTATTTGGGAATATACAGCCGACAGTCAAATGATGTTCATGATTCCAAGAGCTTATTCGCGATTCTTGTGATTTCTCATCACGTTATTGTGCTATCTTATTAATGAGCTTACTATCACATTTTTCTGTCAGACTAGCGGGATTAAAATTCATGATTTCAGGTTCTTAGTCGCAATTTTTGTAATTTTATTCACGTTATCGTGATATTTTATTTATTAGTAGAGTGATTCATGTTCATGATTTCAGGATGTAAGTCGCGATTTTTGTAACTGCTGTTCATGTTATCGTAATATTTTATTTTAAAACTTATTTCCAAATTTGACACGAGGAGTAATATGACTAATGTTCATGATATCAGCAGTTTTACCATGGTATTCGTAAATTCCTATTTGTGATCTATCACTTTTTGGTTACTATTGGTTGTTTTATTCGGAATAACGTGACAATATGAACCAAATCATAAGAATATGACTGATTCGCGATATTTTGTTCTGTGAATTATATATAATTATACTATTTGGGATTCCCAGCGCAGTTTTCTTTTTTTAACCAGACATCATCATTAACCTTATCAAACGAATAACGATGTTCGAGATCCTAATAGTTTTTTTATACCTAATGCTAGTGTCTATTACTATGGTCGCTAGCAGCTGAACATTTCATAAAACAGTGCATGGAATAAAAATGATTCCACGAATATTTCTCCAAATTTTGTGAAAGAGTTCACGGGAAAATTTCATTATCATGTTGCATGAAATTGTAAATGATTAGCGATATCTTCCAAATATCACCAGCACGCAAAATAGATTGTAAATCATGTACTAGGCATCATGAACCAGTTTTCGAATACATGAATAATATTTCGTGAACTATTTCACAAAAATGAACGTGAGTTGTGTCTTATACAAGATATCATGAACCAGTTCACGAATACCTGAATTATATTTCATGATTTCGTGAACTATTTCACGAGCACGGATGTTGGATCGTGACATATATTAGGAATCATGAACCAGTTCACGAATACATGAAAAATATTTGATGATTTTGTGAACTAATTCTCGAGTACGGATATTTGATCGTACCTAATATATTAGAGATCATGAATTAGTTCACGAGAATTAAATGGATTCATGAATAAAATTTAGAATTTCGCGAAATAGTTCACGAGAACATATCAAGGATATTTTGATTTTGTGAACTAAGGCTCCTATATCTATGAAAATCATCATGAGTCAACCTTTGATTTTATGAATAAAGTTTATAAACACACCAAAAATAATGAAATTTAAGCGACATGTAAATCAATACGAATGTAAAAATACAGAGCTTGAATCATTTGATTTGATTGAAAATTAAGTTGAATTTGATGCACTCAATGGGAGCATCAAAAAGCATATGACTTTACACTTTCATTCGCGTAATATTACATGTCATTTATTTTACAGCAATATTGGATTAAAAATACATTAATGTGCATTTGTATCCCATTTAATGAAACTGTAATCTTCAATCCACGTGTAAAATTATAATAAAATTCGTTGAAGAAAGCACGACAAGTTGTGTGTATTTGTGGTGGAACTTAATTTTACATTTATATTCATGCTCCAAATATGTGCATGAAATTAAGTTTAAAATTACAAAATATTTTTTTCTGTGAAGTTGTGAACTAGTTCGCGTACTGAAAATCGCTTTAGAAATGACTTGGCAGAAACCGTGACTGAAGTTCACAGAACAAAAACAAATAGTTCCACTAAAATAAGCGGTATGCGGGCGTAACTGAAGGAAAATTGAACATAATTATAAAACACATGATTTTTGTTCCTGGTCCTGTTTTCGTAACGCAAAAACGTGTTCCAGGATTCAACGTACCTTATTCACGATTTCGGGAACATTTTTTTCCGTGTAGTTTGGATTAATGAGAAAGGCACAATTGCACCGCTAGGTGGATTAAAACAGGTTTCGAAATTCGAGATTGCCTACCATTATAATGATATTAATAGCCATTATAATGAATCAAAGTCAGAATTATGTGAATACAATTTGTAACTCGACAATGGTGGCAATTAATCATGATATTTGTGTGACTGAATTGAAAAAAGAACTTATGGTATAACACTAGAAACGTATCTAATGCAAGAACACTGTATCTTTAATTTAGTTCATCACAGAACTACTTGTTGCACAAATATTTTTTTCAATTCGATGCCTAGGAAGATTTTACTTTCAGCATCATTGGCTGAGTTCAAAATACTGCTTCTATCACGCGTAAAATCTGTTTTGTAGACACATTGTTTTATGTTTTAAGTTTATATGAATGACTATGTGATACCATGAAAGTTGTATTTTTTTCTCTTCTTTTAATTGTATTTAGATACATTAAATTATCATGGTTTCGATAATGATTATGTTAGTAGTGTCTAGTGCGCTCAATAGATAGACTGTCTTGAAATCAAACATTGTGCTTATCGGGTTCAATCGAAGCTTTTGAAATTTTTAGTGTTTTCAAAATGGCTTGAATCATCAATCTCCATCATCTACTGAACAGTCCTTTTCAAATGACACCCATGTTGATGGTGGTTATCTACATTTTCTGATAACCGAAAGTCGCCATCTTGGATTCCCAAATAGCGTTATTCATAATTTGGGTCATTAAGCTATATATAGTTTTCCGTTCCATTCGATAAATTTTAGATCCAATATACATAATATAACTATATTTCAACGATTTCTTTGTTTTTTAAAATAAATCTTATGTAAACTTGGCAACCATACATAGAAAAACTGCGGTTGTTTACATCTGGCCTAACAAGACAACAGCCAAAATGAAAAAAAAACCATTTGCATTGGATGGTGTTTATGTCAAATTAAAATAACCCTGCGGGAACACCGGGAAAACATGTATTATTTTTTTCTGACAGGGCATCATTTGTCGTGGAATTCGATATGTCATATGTGCTTCTGATAGTCTCAAATCCAGACTGTCAAAATATTTCTTTATTTTAAATTTTAATATTATTTTCACGTTTCCTCAGTTGGAAAAAAACATTGTTGCAATCACGAAAATCAGCTTTATCCGTGTATGTAATAAAAAAAAAGATTTTTTTCTCTCCTTTAATGACCCAATTCCTGATGTGTACTGGACCACTTCCTTTCAAATGATGCTGCTTCTTTCTATAATCTAGTAACCGTATGTCGCCATCTTGCATTTCAAAATGGCATAAGTCTTCAATTTCTGTTTTTTTACTGATCACCTTCTTTCAAATGGCATCCATATTGATGATGGTTTTCACTGTTTTTTGGTAACTGAACGTCGCCATCTTGGATTTCAAAACGGCGTTAATCATCAAATTCCGTTGTCTACTGACCAAGCCCTTCCAAATGACACTCATATTGATGATGTTTTTCTATGATTTCTTATAAATCATTTCTGAAACCGTTCTTAGGATAAAAATGGAATATATCTCTACTCGGCGCAAAAGTGGTGTAGCTTTATAACACGTTTTTGCGCTAAGGATTTTTATTTCATTTCTGCTCTTACTGGTACTTAAGCCGGGTTAGGTTTTAATAAAACGTATTACGTTTTTGCTCGCAGTGAGTTTTTAATCCAGTCTAGCTCAGTTATATAAAAAGGCAAAAATTAACGGAGCTACTGCCGTTAACCCGAAACTGTCCTCATTTTTAGAATGTTTCATATTTCTACAACCTTGAGTTGATTGAAATTTGTTATTTATAATTTATAATACTCAAATATCTCAATTTAGGAAACAAAAAAATAATCGATTCTTAGAAGGTATCACATTATTTGTGTAACTTATTGTTGTTTGTAAAATCCTTAGCTGACAATTTTATCATTAAACTAGAAAAACTTTTCAAAAAAACATATCAATCAAGTGAACAATCAAGCCAAGTGAACGAAAACTAACAGCCTTTCGATCTAGTTTGCATTGCTCGATAACAAAGGAAACATTGTATTTCTTCTTGTGATCATGAGTAAAGGTGGCGAAAACAGTCTGCTTCGACCGGTCGATGACTTTAAATTTTGTTCACAGCGACCGTGTTTTAGTGAAGGCTTAGGCTTGCGGAAGTCACGTAGCTGCAGTATCATCATCTCCGAAATGCAGTATTTGTCACGTTAGCGCAAGACTAACGATTCTTTTTGCAAAAAAAACTTAAAATTCGCGGTTTAAAGTGACAAGGAATTCAGATTTCAGTGTATAGAGCAAATGACTAAATAGAGGTAAAGCATACATATCATTCATGTCACCCCTCTTCAGATTTTTCCAAAACGTCTGTCGCAATTGATTGTTGGTGATTTCAATTTCTCCGGATTAAAATGGCGCTCTGCTTCTGACGGATTTATGTTCGCTGATCCCGAATTGTCATCTTTTCATGCTGGTATCACCAGTTTGCTTGACTGCTACAGTCTAAATCTGCTGCGCCAAACGAATAATGTGGTGAACGAGAACAACAGAATCCTTGATCTCTGTTTTTCGAGCAAATCTGACTACGCGCCAAAAGTTACCGCAGCACCGTTCCCCCTGGTAAAGACTGTTAGACACCACCCTCCCCTGCATATATTGCTTGAAGCCATTCGAGTGAAGCATGACTGCAATGCTTCTGACACCGTCAGCTATAATTTTAGAAAAGCCAACTATAATAGCATTATTGACTTCCTGTCGAATATCCACTGGACTGAAATTCTCGACAATGATGATGTCAACGTTGCAGTGCAGACCTTCTCCAATGTTATGAGCTATGCTATCGATCGCTATGTACCCAAAAGAAGTGGCCTTCAATCTAAGCACCCAGCGTGGCACACTGCCGAGCTGAGACGGTTAAAAGCGACTAAAAGAGCCGCTCTGAAGAAGTACTCCAAGTTTGGGGGCTACGTGCTGCGACATCACTACGTTCATGTTAACCAAGTCTATAAAAAGACATCGAAGCGTTGCCATGCCGATTACTTGCGAAACGTGCAACGTAAGTTGAAGTCCGAACCTAAAACATTCTGGAAGCATGTAAACGAGCAAAGAAAGGAATCCGGGTTGCCTTCAACGATGAGCTATGGAGGACGTATGAGCTCTAGTTTACAGGAGATCTGCCAACTATTCTCTGAAAAGTTCGCGAGTGTTTTCTCCAACGAGAAGTTGACACCGACCCAGGCTTCACGCGCGGCTCTCAATATACCTCAATCATACCAGTCTTTGAACTCTATCAATATCGACAATAATATGGTACAACTGGCGGTTAGGAAAATGAAGGCTTCAACCTCGGCAGGCCCAGATGGTATACCAACTATTATTCTAAAAAAATGCTCTGCCGGTCTAATTGAACCTCTTTGTCATCTGTTTCAATTGTCGCTAACAACCGGAGTATTTCCCGAACTCTGGAAATCCTCCTTCATGTTTCCAGTTCACAAAAAAGGTGATAAAAAGGTAGTTGACAACTACCGTGGTATTACAACGCTAAGCGCAGTTCCTAAGCTGTTTGAAATGGCTGTGTTGGAACCCATCTCCAGCCACTGCAAACAGTATATCTCCGAGACTCAGCATGGATTTATGCCGAAACGTTCAACATCTACGAATCTTCTGTCGTTCACAACATATGTTACAGATGCTATGTCGGACGGCCTTCAAACTGACGTTATCTACACGGACCTTTCAGCTGCTTTTGACAAGATAAATCACGCTATTGCAGTGGCAAAATTGGATAGACTCGGCTTTGGTACTAATATTCTCCGTTGGATGCAATCGTATCTCAGTGATCGTCGTCTAGCAGTCAAGATAGGTGATTGTGTATCCGAAGAGTTCTGTGCTTCATCTGGTATTCCGCAAGGCAGCCATCTCGGTCCATTGATTTTTCTTCTGTATTTCAACGACGTTAACTTTTGTTTAGAAGGACCACGGTTGTCTTTCGCCGACGACCTCAAGTTATACCATAGAATCCGGAATACTCATGATGCAGCTTTCCTTCAACGCCAACTGGAAACCTTTGCGGAATGGTGCGAGATCAACCGAATGACCCTAAACCCCAAGAAATGTACGGTCATTACGTTCTCGAGGAAAAAAACGCCAATTCGATTCGATTACTGTCTAGCTGAATCCACAATTGACAGAGCGAATTGCGTCAAAGATCTCGGAGTTTTTCTCGATGAACAACTGACGTTTAAACAGCATATCAGCTATATTGTCGCAAAGGCATCACGCTGTTTGGGGTTCATAATGAGAATATCTAAGCACTTTTCAGATATTTACTGCTTGAAATCTCTCTACTGCTCACTCGTTCGATCAACTCTGGAATATTGTTCAGTTGTGTGGAACCCTCATTATCTCAACGGCGTCCATCGAATTGAGGCAGTACAGCGCAGATTTGTTCGGTTTGCCCTTCGTCGATTGCCTTGGAGCAACCCTCACCAGCTGCCAAGTTATGAAAGCCGGGGTTTGCTTATTGGACTCGATACATTGCAAGTGCGACGGGATCTATTCCGTGCTATGACGATTTCGGATATTTTGCAAGATCGAATTGACTGCCCCGAGCTTCTCAGTGCGATAAACATGAACGTTCGCCCTCGCGCCCTTCGCAATAATTTATTCCTCCGATTACCTCTTCGCCGGACTAACTATGGAGTGAACGGTGCCATCATTGGTTTGCAGCGGACTTTCAACAGAGTTTCATCCGAGTTCGATCTTCACATTCCACGTAGCAGATTACAATTTGACTTTTTAAATAGATTAAGAAATTATCATTAGGACCACACTGTGTCTGTTGATATTAATTATAAAATAAAAAAATACAAAGAAGTAGAATTTATTACACTTGATACTTGGAGAAATTTTTTCTGAGTATTCCTAGTGGTGTTCCTGTGATGAGGATGCGTGTAAAAAGGCCTTGTTTTCACATATCAAAGCGTTTGTATGGTTTGTCGATGAAGATTCTTTATCTGCCTAGTAAAACTCTGGGACTTTCTTTTTTACTCTTTTACTGTTTATTGTAGTATTGTGAGAATACGGAGGACGGTTAGCGACCGAACTTAGACTGTACTGTAACGTGTAAAGGCGGACTAACGGAAACGGAATAACGAATGACTGTACTAACTAAACTGTATTCACATAGTAACTTAAAAACGTATAAACGTCAAAACGAAATGAACTATAAACCGTAAAGAACGTATCTGATCTGGCGTGAGCTGGGCTTTTATAGACCTGATACACTTTTGGACGAACGCTATTGGTTCAACCGAAAACCCTTTTCGGTTTTTACTGCCAATAGAAACGTAAATTATGCTCACTACAACTAAACAAAATGAATCTAATCTAAATGGTATGCCGATTGCACGTATGCTATATGTACAGTGAAGCCCTACTAATTTGACGATGATAGATTAGAAATAGGCATAAACAGGCCTATTCCCTCCTACTTGATTGTAATACTCAAAACTGACGAAACTACTAGTAAACAAACTACGCCATTCACCCACGAGGGGCAAACTCCTACATGCAAGCATTGTAATCAGATAGCGCACCTTGCACGTAGACTGCATCTCAACCGATCGTCAACTCATCAACGGCAAACCAGTCCAAAACAAAGTGTTCATTACCAATACCCAAACGGTGGTTAAATTTGTGGCTGCTGTCCAGGAAATAATGACTACCGCAACAGAAGCATTCAGCTCCCAAAAGTGAACTGAAAGCAACATCGGTGAGGAAGGTAATAACAATGACGATGGGTTTACACTGGTCGTCACCCGTAAGTATAAGAAGAAAAAAAGAACATTCAATAGCGGGTACCAAGACAGCTCTAACAATGATCAACTTGGCAGGCATCACATCACGCAGTAGGCGAAAAAATGAACGGTCCTCTGCCGCGATGGAAGGTTTCCGCGCGCAATGAAAAGTTGCGTGCGTGATATCCAACGGATAATCAATAATATTTGTTTATATTTACACATTTCACATATTGTAAATATTTCAAATATCCACGGGTCCGTCAATCTACCGTTATGAGCCGTGTCAAATAAACGAATTGAAAAAACTGTTTACTTAAAAACCACGATATGAAAGCAGTATTTCAACTATTTCAAAGGAATTAAACCTATTGTTTTGGGACGGGTCTAGCGTAGTTGGCAAATCGATCGACTTGTACGCAGCTCATCTGGGTTCGATTCCCAACCCCGCATGTAGGGTTAGAGATTTTTCCAACCCAAAAAGAGTCGAATGGCCATAAGATTAAAATCTATGTAATCGAAATTTAAAAAATCTGTTGCACAGTGGTCCAGATTGCAAATTTAGCAGGAATTTTAAGTTGTTTATTCTTGATTGCTTACATTTGTATTAAACATTCATGATCGCATGTAACTGAGGTGTGATACAAAGCAATCTCCAACATCCGCATCTATGAATACAGCTAATTATCTATATCAAACTAATTTATCTGATCAGGCTATAAAACAATCACGCTGATACTCTATTCAATCTGTTCACGATCACATAAATTTAGCTCATTTCATGAGACCACAAACTACTCCTTCAAACGACCAATGCAACTAATTGTCCACAAATTACCGGATCGAATTACCGGGTCTCAACCGGGAAAAAACACATACATCCCCAGCAAGAACAAATTGAATCCCCCCTCATCCGCTAGAACAGGACCCCGGTGAGATCTGCCTCGAAAACGATCATTTGTGCATATAAAACGGATTCGCATAAAACACCATCCATTGCTACCCACTTCCAGCAGTCCCGGTCCTCAGCAAAGGATGTCGGCGACGGTTTACAACAAGATAATGCACTTTGCGCAAACCGGCCAAGTCCACAACCGATCGATTCCTGTTTCCTCACTCTCTCTCTCTAGGTAATGGACCCCGAATGGACTGTCTGACTAACTGTCTGTGTCGGGCGGCCGTCCGGCCGACCGGGGATGAGCTTCGAAACCGGTCATCCTGCCTCGTCGGGCTGCTCAGCACAGACAGAAAGAGCCCAACAGTGCGTAGCCTGGTAATTGAAACATTTATTTGATATAAATGACGGTCATAATAAGGGGCATTATTTTGAAATACATTTAAGCGGTGCCATTCTCAGAGATCGTAGAGTTCATATATCCGATTGATTGCTGTGTGAGGCAGGTGCTCTTTTAGATATAACCAGCTACAGTTGCTGTTAATAATCGCGTGATGTGAATCAATAGAAAGTTGTCTTGAGCCTTTTCAATGTGAATGACATTGTATGCGGGTCCGGTTTCGAAACGCCACTGTGCAGCAACAATTAATTGATGGCGAACCATTTTATCTCTGTTGGAACCATAAGTTTCAAAAACAAATTAAAATTTTGATTAACGAAAACGAAGCTAAGATTAATTTTCTGATAACACCAGAAATGCCACCATATTATCAAAATAACACCAACTGTCCTGCTGTCAGAGGCCACTTGAGTTCAGCATTCCTGTTGCGTTCGGTTCGCTACCAGATTTCAATCATTCATCGGTGGACGTATTTGAGATCTCGCAGCGGGGTTTCCCTTATGTACATACGCAGAGGATACAGTCATGAGGTGATATGATTCAGCCTCTCAGGCCGCAATTGGGATCAGTTTGAGTGTGTTTGTCACATATTTCTCTTTAAACAAAAAAAAGTTCATCGCCTGTCATGGTGAAATGGCTTTTATCAACATTTAATCGTTCCAGTTAGATTCCATCAAACGGCAATATTTTGAAAACAGTAACCAGAAATCAAAATTTATTAATATTGTATTATTCAGTTGGTGAAAGTAGTTTACGTTTGTTACACGCGCACGGGGTGTTAATCTAAACTGGAATCTATCAATCAAAGTGCTACCACTCGTACCCAAATGGAAGGCTCCGTCATCAGTGACACATCAAGATTTAACACCGCCGGCAACTGGCGGTTTGATGAGTGGTGTACAGGAGTTGTTAAACAACGCAGCCAACTAATAAGTCATGGAATTTGTGTTACGACTGCGTCTCATCAGAATTCGACACTAACTTAGTGACTGGATTGACGCTAGCTTCAAAAATAAGGAGACACAATCTGTGTTCCTGAGGAAACAGCCTAGTCAAGCATGATGTCTCATTTTAAGCTGATGAGAGACCCATTAAGTGAAGCCAGTCCCATTAAGTGTTCTGTTTCAACAGACTTCGCAACTTTAGGATACAGAACAATTGTACGACTTAAGCTCGTGTGCAGGAAATTCTGAAGGAAAAGGTTTTGAATTTTTTACGTTTCTTATAAAAGAAAAGGCACAAAACCTTTTGAAATTTTTTTTTCCGAGGTCAGAGGGACCAAGCTTTGTATACCAATCGACTCAGATTAACAAATTAGGTCTCTTTTATTGAAAAGGATTATTCGACAGACACCACTGCCTGCTGACACGTGGTAGTTTCGAAATAGGTCTGCTGCAAATATCGTCACCTCCGGAACGCGAACCGATCCAGCAGACCTGACCACAATGATATCAATCTCTTTACAACTACCTTCCCAAAGGTTTCTTATCCTTCTTGACGCTATTCGTTCCTATTTATTTGCTAGCTAGTGCTGAGAGTTCTCCGACGGTGGAATTTCTCCCGATATCAATGCCCGTTTTTGTGATTCATTTAGCTGTCAGCCATTCCGACAGGGAGTGAAATTTCTCTAGACATCGTTATCCTGATTGTCACCTACTTCGTGTTGTTCGTTCTTTGTGTTTCCTCACTAGCTACTGTTGCTATCTCGCTGACAAGGATTTGCTGTCTAACTGGTCTACACACTACTGTTGCTAGTAACAAAACTTGCCTCGACGTGAATCGGAGATGCCGACCAACTTGACTTGTATCCTTTTACTGCCATCCTCACTGGTTTCAATGCCTTGTTTCTGGAATTGTTCGAGCGGAATTTCGCACGAAATTGTGCACGAATTTTGCTCGGAAGTTCGCGGAATTTCGCACGAAATTTTTCGAACCGATTTTGCACGGAATTTCGCACGAAATTTCGCGCATTACACGGAACCAGCCAGCTGTATAAATGTTCACCCAAGACTTTTTGGATTGGGTGTCTAACTGGCGCGAAATTTCGTCATTCGAAATTCCGTGCGAAATTCCATGCGAAATTCCATGCGAAATTCCGTGCGAAATTCAGTTTGAAAATCCCTTCGAAACCTCGCGCGAAATTTCGCCTGAAATTCCGTGCGAGATTTCGTGTGAAATTCCGTTCGAAATTCCGTGCGAAATTCAGCGCGAAATTCTGTGCGAAGTTCCGTGCGAAATTACGCGCGATTTTTTTTGAGAAACACCGTGCGAAATTCAGTGCAAAATTTCGTGCAAAATTCTGTTCGAAATTTCGTGTGAAATTTCGCGTGGAATTTCGCCCGGAATTTCGAACGGAAGTTAGCACGGAATTTCATACGAAATTTCGCACAGAATTTCGCACGGAATTTCACGCGAAATTTCGCGCTGAATTTTGCCCGGAATTTCGTACGGCATTTCACACAGAATTTCGCACAGAATTTCACACAGAATTTCGCACGAAATTTCGCAAGGAATTTCTCGTGGAATTTCGCTTGGAATTTCGCATGGAATTTCACGCAGCATTTCTGATGCAATTTCGCACGGAATTTCGCACGGAATTTCGCGCGGAATTTCGCACAGAATTTTGCACGGAATTTCAGACGGAATTTCGCACGGAATTTCGAACGAAATTTCGCGCGGAAATTCGAGCGGAATTCTGGACGGAATTTCGCACGGAATTTCGCGCGGAATTTCGCACATAATTTCGCAGGGATTTTCGCACGGAATTTTGCACTAAATTTCGCGCGGAATTTCGCACGAAATTTCGCGTGGAATTTCGCCCGGAATTTCGAACGGAAGTTTGCACGGAATTTCATACGGAATTTCGCACGGGATTTCACAGAGATTTTCCCACGGAATTTTGCATGGAGCTTCGCACGGAATTTCGCGCTGAATTTTGCCCGGAATTTCGAACGGCATTTCACACAGAATTTCGCACCGATTTTCGCTTGGAATTCGCGCGGAATTTCACACGGAATTTCGCACAGAATTTTACACAGAATTTCGCACGAAATTTCGCAAGAAATTTCGCACGGAATTTCGCACGGAATTTCGCGCGGCATTTCCGACGGAATTTTGCATGGAATTTCGCACGGAATTTTGCACGGAGTTTCGCAAGAAATTTTTCAAAAAAAAATTCATGAAATTTCGCATGAAATTTTGTACGAAATTTCGCACGGAATTTCGCGCGTAATTTCGCGCGGAATTTCGCGCGGAATTTCGCACAGAATTTTGCACGGAATTTCAGACGGAATTTCGCACGGAATTTTGCACGGAGTTTCGCAAGAAATTTTTCAAAAAAAAAATTCATGAAATTTCGCACGAAATCTTGCACGAAATTTCGCACGGAATTTCGCGCGTAATTTCGCGCGGAATTTCGCACAGAATTTTGCACGGAATTTCAGACGGAATTTTGCACGGAATTTCGAACGGAATTTCGCACAGAAATTCGAGCGGAATTCTGGACGGAATTTCGCATAGAAATTCGAGCGGAATTCTGGACGGAATTTCGCACGGAATTTTGCGCGGAATTTCGCACAGAATTTCGCACGGATCTTCGCACGGAATTTTGCGCTAAATTTCGCGCGGAATTTCACCCGGAATTTCGAACGGAAGTTCGCACGGAATTTCATACGGAATTTCGCACAGAATTCCGCACGGAATTTCACGTGGAATTTCCCACGGAATTTTGCTTGGAGCTTCTAATTTTGCCCGGAATTTCGTACGGCATTTCACACAGAATTTCGCACGGATTTTCTCTTGGAATTCTCGCGGAATTTCACACTGAATTTCGCACGGCATTTCACAGAGAATTTCGCACGGAATTTCGCAAGAAATTTTTCAAAAATAAAATTCATGAAATTTCGCACGAAATTTCGCGCGTAATTTCGCGCGGAATTTTGCACAGAATTTTGCACGGAATTTCAGACGGAATTTCGCACGGAATTTCGAACGAAATTTCGCGCGGAAATTCGAGCGGAATTCTGGACGGAATTTCGCACGGAATTTTGCGCTAAATTTCGCGCAGAATTTCGCACGAAACTTCGCGTGGAATTTCGCCCGGAATTTCGAACGGAAGTTCGCACGGAATTTCATACGGAATTTCGCACAGAATTTCGCACGGAATTTCACGTGGAATTTCCCACAGAATTTTGCTTGGAGCTTCCAATCTTGCCCGGAATTTCGTACGGCATTTCACACAGAATTTCGCACGGATTTTCTCTTGGAATTCTCGCGGAATTTCACACTGAATTTCGCACGGCATTTCACAGAGAATTTCGCACGGAATTTCGCAAGAAATTTTTCAAAAAAAAAATTCATGAAATTTCGCACGAAATTTCGCGCGTAATTTCGCGCGGAATTTCGCACATAATTTTGCACGGAATTTCAGACGGAATTTCGAACGAAATTTCGCGCGGAAATTCGAGCGGAATTCTGGACGGAATTTCGCACGGAATTTCGCGCGGAATTTCGCACAGAATTTCGCACGGATTTTCGCACGGAATTTTGCGCTAAATTTCGCGCAGAATTTCGCACGAAACTTCGCGTGGAATTTCGCCCGGAATTTCGAACGGAAGTTCGCACGGAATTTCACGTGGAATTTCCCACAGAATTTTGCTTGGAGCTTCCAATCTTGCCCGGAATTTCGTACAGCATTTCACACAGAATTTCGCACGGATTTTCGCTTGGAATTCGCGCGGAATTTCACACTGAATTTCGCACGGCATTTCACAGAGAATTTCGCACGGAATTTCGCACGGCATTTCACAGAGAATTTCGCACGGAATTTCACACAGAATTTCACACAGAATTTCGCGTGGAATTTCGCCCGGAATTTCGCACGGAATTTCGCATGGAATTTCGCACGGAATTTTGCACGGAGTTTCGCAAGAAATTTTTCAAAAAAAAATCATGAAATTTCGCACGAAATTTCGCACGGAATTTCGCGCGTAATTTCGCGCGGAATTTCGCACAGAATTTTGCACGGAATTTCAGACGGAATTTCGAACGAAATTTCGCGCGGAAATTCGAGCGGAATTCTGGACGGAATTTCGCACGGAATTTCGCGCGGAATTTCGCACAGAATTTCGCACGGATTTTCACGTGGAATTTCCCACAGAATTTTGCTTGGAGCTTCCAATCTTGCCCGGAATTTCGTACGGCATTTCACACAGAATTTCGCACGGATTTTCGCTTGGAATTCGCGCGGAATTTCACACTGAATTTCACACGGCATTTCACAGAGAATTTCGCACGGAATTTCGCACAGAATTTCACACAGAATTTCGCGTGGAATTTCGCCCGGAATTTCGCATGGAATTTCGCACGGAATTTTGCACGGAGTTTCGCAAGAAATTTTTCAAAAAACAAAACCATGAAATTTCACACGAAATTTTGCAAGAAATTTCGCACGGGATTTCGCGCGTAATTTCGCGCGGAATTTCGCACAGAATTTTGCACGGAATTTCAGACGGAATTTCGCACGGAATTTCGAACGAAATTTCTCGCGGAAATTCGAGCGGAATTCTGGACGGAATTTCGCACGGAATTTCGCCCGGAATTTCGCACAGAATTTCGCACGAAATTTCGCGTTGAATTTCGCCAGGAATTTCGAACGGAAGTTCGCACGGAATTTCATACGAAATTTCGCACAGAATTTCGCACGGAATTTCACACAGAATTTCGCACGAAATTTCACACAGAATTTCGCACGAAATTTCGCAAGGAATTTCGCGTGGAATTTCGCTTGGAATTTCGCACGGAATTTCACGCAGCATTTCTGATGGAATTTCGCACGGAATTTCGCACGGCATTTCCGACGGAATTTCGCATGGAATTTCGCACGGAATTTTGCACGGAGTTTCGCAAGAAATTTTGCAAAAAAAATCATGAAATTTCGCACGAAATTTTGCACGAAATTTCGCACGGAATTTCGCGCGGAATTTTGCACAGAATTTTGCACGGAATTTCAGACGGAATTTCGCACGGAAGTTTGCATGGAATTTCGCACGGAATTTTGCACGGAGTTTCGCAAGAAATTTTTCAAAAAAAAATTCATGAAATTTCGCACGAATTTCAGACGGAATTTCGCACGGAATTTCGAACGAAATTTCGCGCCGATATTCGAGCGGAATTCTGGACGGAATTTCGCACGGAATTTCGCGCGGAATTTCGCACAGAATTTCGCACGGATTTTCGCACGGAATTTTGCGCTAAATTTCGCGCTGAATTTCGCACGAAATTTCGCGTGGAATTTCGCCCGGAATTTCGAACGGAAGTTCGCACGGAATTTCATACGGAATTTCGCACAGAATTTCGCACGGAATTTCACGTGGAATTTCCCACAGAATTTTGCTTGGAGCTTCCAATTTTGCCCGGAATTTCGTACGGCATTTCACACAGAATTTCGCACGGATTTTCTCTTGGAATTCTCGCGGAATTTAACACTGAATTTCGCACGGCATTTCACAGAGAATTTCGCACGGAATTTCGCAAGAAATTTATCAAAAAAAAATTCATGAAATTTCGCACGAAATTTTGCACGAAATTTCGCACGGAATTTCGCGCGTAATTTCGCGCGGAATTTCGCAAAGAATTTTGCACGGAATTTCAGACGGAATTTCGCACGGAATTTCGAACGAAATTTCGCGCGGAAATTCGAGCGGAATTCTGGACGGAATTTCGCACGGAATTTCGCGCGGAATTTCGCACTGAATTTCGCACGGATTTTCGCACGGAATTTTGCGCTAAATTTCGCGCGGAATTTCGAACGGAAGTTCGCACGGAATTTCATACGGAATTTCGCACAGAATTTCGCACGGAATTTCACGTGGAATTTCCCACGGAATTTTACTTGGAGCTTCCAATTTTGCCCGGAATTTCGTACGGCATTTCACACAGAATTTCGCACGGATTTTCTCTTGGAATTCTCGCGGAATTTCACAATGAATTTCGCACGGCATCTCACAGAGAATTTCACACGGAATTTCTCACAGAATTTCACACGGAATTTCGCACGAAATTTCGCAAGGAATTTAGCACGGAATTTCGCACGAAATTTCGCGTGGAATTTCGCCCGGAATTTCGCACAGAATTTTGCACGGAATTTCAGACGGAATTTCGCACGGAATTTCGAACGAAATTTCGCGCGGAAATTCGAGCGGTATTCTGGACGGAATTTTGTACGGAATTTCGCGAGGAATTTCGCACAGAATTTCGCACGAAATTTCGCGTTGAATTTCGCCCGGAATTTCGAACGGAAGTTTGCACGGAATTTCCCACGGAATTTTGCATGGAGCTTCGCACGGAATTTCGCGCGAAATTTCGCGCTGAATTTTGCCCGGAATTTCGTACGACATTTCACACAGAATTTCGCACGGATTTTCGCTTGGAATTCGCGCGGAATTTCACACGGAATTTCACACGGAATTTCACACAGAATTTCGCACGAAATTTCGCAAGGAATTTCGCACGGAATTTCTCACAGAATTTCGCACTGAATTTCACTCAGAATTTCGCGCGGAATTTCGCATGGAATTTCGCACGGAATTTTGCACGGAGTTTCGCAAAGAATTTTGCGCGGAATTTCGCACGGAATTTCACGCAGAATTTCGCATGGAATTTCGCGCGGCATTTCGGACGGAATTTTGCATGGAATTTCGCACGGAATTTCGATCGGAATTCTGGACGGAAATTCGGACGGATTTTCGCACGGAATTTCGAACGAAATTTTGCGTGGAAATTCGAGCGGAATTCTGGACGGAATTTCACACGGAATTTCGCGCGGAATTTCGCACAGAATTTCGCACGAAATTTCGCGTAGAATTTCGCCTGGAATTTCGAACGGAAGTTCGCACGGAATTTCATACGAAATTTCGCACAGAATTTCACACGGAATTTCACGCGGAATTTCCCACGGAATTTTGCATGGAGCTTTGCACGGAATTTCGCGCGAAATTTCGCGCTGAATTTTGCCCGTAATTTCGTACGGCATTTCACACAGAATTTCGCACGGATTTTCGCTTGGAATTCGCGCGGAACTTCACACGGAATTTCACACGGAATGTCACTCAGAATTTCGCACGAAATTTCGCAAGGAATTTCGCACGGGATTTCTCACGGAATTTCGCACTGAATTTCGCACTGAGTTTTGCACGGAGTTTCGCAAGAAATTTTGCAAAAAAAAAAATTAATGAAATTTCGCACGAAATTTCGTGCGAAATTTAGCTAAGAATTTCGCACAGAATTTTGCACGGAATTTTAGACGGAATTTCGCACGGAATTTCGCAAGGAATTTTGCACGGAATTTCGCACGGAATTTCACGCGGAATTTCGCACGGAATTTCGCGCGGCATTTCGGACGGAATTTCGTATGGAATTTCGCACGGAATTTCGCACTAAATTTCGGGTGGAATTTCGCATGATATTCCGCACCTCGAAATTTCGCACGGAATTTCGTACTGAGTTTCGCACAGAATTTCGTACGGAACTTCGCACGAAATGTCGCACGGAATTTTGCATGGAGTTTCGCGCGGAATTTCGCATGTCATTTCACACAGAATTTCGCACGAAATTTCGCTTGGAATTCGCGCGGAATTTCGCACGGAACTTCACGCGGAATTTCGCACGGAATTTCGCACGAAATTCTGCACGAATTTTGCACGGAATTTTGCACAGAATTTCACACAGAGTTTCGCACGAAATTTCGTACGGAATATTGCACGGAATTTTGCACAGAATTTCACACAGTTTCGCACGAAATTTCGCACGGAATTTCGCACGGAATTTCGCACAGAATTTCGCGCGTCATTTCTGATGGAATTTCGCGTAGAATTTCGCACGAAATTTCACGCGGCTTTTCAGACGGAATTTCGCATGGAATTTCGCACGGAATTTTGCGCGGAATTCCACAAAAAAATTTGCACGGAATTTCGGACGGATTTTCGCATGGAATTTCGTGCGAAATTTCACACGAAATTTCGCACGGAATTTCATGCGGAATTTCGCACGGAATTTCGTGCGGAATTTCGCACGGGATTTCACACGGAATTTCTCACGAAATACGCACGGAACTTCGCACGAAATATCGCACAGCATATCGCACGGAATTCAAACGAAATTTAGCTCGGAATTTCGCGCGGAACTTCACACGAATTTCGCACGGAATTTCGCACGAAAGGAACTCTCCAATGTTCTGTTTAGCAGACTGCGCTCGTTGCCAGAATTTTTTATTGGCGAATACCAGAGCAAGTGTCGAGAAGAACGATCAACGACGGTCCGGATGTTTACCCTGTCACCAATTCTGGATAAATTTCGGTTTTTGGATTTCATGGCTAGGTACAATTCAGTGAAACAAAACTGTAGCAGATAATGCGTAAACATAACTTTCCTACAAAACTGATTAAACTGATTTATATTACGGTAATTGTGTGAAAATCAATCGACAAAATAGTCGGAGAGACAACTGACGAGTTTGTGACGTGAGATATAGCAGGTCGATGTACTCTATAATCTATTGTTCATACAGTTACCAGTTAGACACTGAATCAAAAAGTCACAAGTCTTGTGTGAGCAGTCAATACAGCTGACTGGTTCAGAGTGAAGCAAGTGCAGTAGTTTTGGTTTGCGGATGAGAACGCGAAACCAAAATATTTACAAAACATTTACGTAAAGGTTCCAACATTATATATTTAAGTGAGGTATTTTGCTCTCATCCACAAATTCAGTGTATTCCAAACATCTCCCCAGCAAAAAACTTGATCACTTCAGTAGATAAACTACATAGGAACATATTTCTTTAATCACTGCAAGCTAGTAATATTTTTGACCATCCCTTCCATAGCGCCCCCTCCGAAACCAACCAAACACTTACAACCGAGCGCTCCAATACACATCGATAGCCGGCGGTGATTTAATAAGCAAATTGCATATATCAAATCGGACGTTGATCGATACACATTAAACCGAATAAGCTTTTGCACGGTGCCGCCAGGCCGGGGTCAGAGTCTCTGCTGAACTGGCCGCCATTGGCAAGCGGCACCCTGTCTGCTGCTTTTAATAACTTAATTATTAATTGATATATTTTTCGATTAAATATTGATTCGAATTGATTTCGCACAACACCAAGCCGCTCGTCAACGTCCGTGGCTGGCGTGGAAAAGGGCGGGAAACATGTGGCAGCAGCTTCCACCACGCGAAAGGTGTTCAATTTCACCTTTGTGAATGCTAAATATGGAGTGAGACTAGAGAGAGAAAAAAAAGAGGCTCAAGAAACAAGCGCAGCATAATGATTGTGATTACGCGACCTAATCCATTAAGGTGCTCTCACTCGGCTGCTGCTGCTGGTCTGGATGATCGATTTTACTGCCCTGCCACATACCTACCAACCTACCTACGCAGCGGACAGCCAGAGTCAGAGATCACGACTGTCGATCACACGACGCTGGAAAAGAGCACTCGGTTCGATGATAGTAATTTGTTACAATTTGAATTTCCTGCTCGATGTAGCGCGGAGATGATTTTAACAAGATTTACTTCAATTATGACGGCACTGATAGCGGGCACGATTAGCATTCAATAAGCTGTCTATGGGAAATATCTACGCGCTCGAAAGCGGATATTGAAAAAACTGTATGGAAAATGCGTCAGGAAATTAGCTCAACGTAGTTCTAATTGATTTACTTTTGCGTCAGAACGGTTCTCGCTGAAGCCGTGGGAAGGAAGGGGAAGCAAGTCAGTCTTGTCAGCAGGATGAACTTCCATAACTCATTCAGAGGTAAATCACGCGAGGGGCAAATTCCTCTGCTGAAAGCTTGCGTGTTTTTTCATTCGACGGGCAGTAAAAACCCTTTCATCCAGACGCTATGGCAACTGAATAATTCTCATGGGGTGACTAGCTTAATTTGACTGAAGTTGATATGAAACTGAACGATGAAAAATGTGAATTTGATGCAGTATTTTAGAAGCGACTTACATGAAAATAAGTGCATCACCTTTCTGACACTATGGAAAAGTGTAATTAAAGCCGACTTGGGCATATCTCAAAGTGAGATTTATGGCTATATCATGTCGGTAATATTCGCTCCATAAATTAATACGGAATTTATTCCCCACACAATACTGAATGCTTCGTTCGGGTTACCTTAAGTAAAGCAACGAAGTTTGTATTGCCATAGTGAATGGTGAGAATAGTTTTGTCCGGCCGGGAGTATGCAGGGTCATTTTTTAGCCTGACCGACCGACCTTCATTTAATCAGCAAATGTGTCGATGGGTTCATGTGTGTAGAAATGTTCACACTTACCAGCCATTACCTAATTTTGGGTAGAAAACGTACTAAAGTGCATCACCTCACTTTTGGGGACCACCAAAGTTTGGGTACTAAGCGGAAAACCCCTAATTTCGAGTAGAGAGCAGGTAAACCACAGTTTGAGTACTGAGCGGAATACCCAGGTGGCTTGGGTTTGGAAATTGGAATTGAGTTCAACATTGCAGGATGTGACGTGCGTGTGCTGCTTGTGAGTTTGCGTCGGGATCAATTGAGTTATTTATACGCTTGGGTGTGCACTAGGTTGGCGAAACTGATGGAATTTTCATGTCAAAATGCCTTCAACAAGGGTAGGGAGAGGTAGGGAGGGTAGGGTCTAAAGTTGTGCGACGTAGCATTAAGTTTATTTTTTTTGACGGGCATCAACATCTATTGATTAGAGAAAAAATTTAATGTTCCTCTACTTCCATGAGAAATAAATTTAAATCCACACAAGTTATTTTTCACGTGCTTTTTCATGTGGTAAGTTTTTCGATTCGTAAATTTGCAAGCAAGCAAAAACATAGAAAAGATTTTGTGTGCGGATTTAACTTGCTACATTTGTTAGCTAATCTTGCTAACTAGTAGATTTAGTTTGGCAGCTGAATTAAACTTTCTCTTTGGATTTAACCAAAACAAAATTTAATAAATCTGTTGAAGCATTTCTTATAATCATTTGGTAGCTGCAAGATTGGGAACCGAAAGATCTTCTCTTCACGCTTTATGACATATAAAATTTAAAACAAAAATATCAACACTATATTTGTCATGAAATGGGCTCACTTTGTACGAAATTTGCTGTTATGATGAAAAATTTGATAAAAGCTGCCAAGCATTTCATAGGGACATGTATTTAAAAGAGTTGTTTTCAGGCAGTACCTTAACAAGTATTGTAAATTGTGTTATTCCAATGGCTGGATCTTATCATTGGAAGGAGATTTTTTGCCCCCTTCGAATTGCGCATAAATCCACTCCTTTTTGGTCCTTCATGAAGCGATAATGTGAATGTCATTTGATAACATAATCCTTGCTGTTAGAAGCATCTGCAGCCACCGAAATATTCCATGCTCTGATGGTAGATTCCTATGCCATCATCATCATAACATGTAATTAAAATAATTGTAAAACATTTAATTTTTTAATCCCCGGCAGCGCTGCGGGGAGGCTTGGTAAATGCTACGTTATTTACAAGGAGAAGTAACAAAATGCAACGTGGGGGAGGGAGAGCTCCAAAATTGACGGTTATAAGCTACGTCATTTGCATGTGGCCCCTAATATTCAATATGTACAAGCGCTAATGAGAGCATGCAGAATAGGGGAGGCTTGACCAAGTGTCAAGATAACCCCCCGCCCGCCCACCAAGAGCCGATTGGCAATATCGAGTTATATTTGGCTCTGAAATTTAAAAAAATGGTTCTACTTGTTTTGATCCCTTTAAGATAAGTTTAAAATGATTACAGGGTGTTTTATGTTATTATATTTTGCTCTGATTATTCAAGAATCTCTTGGTCAAGACTCTCCGCACCAACACTTACATGAACGAGTATGTAGAAATGCATTAGTAATGTACTTAGGTGGCTTGGGTTTGGAAATTTGAATTAATTGAGTTCAACATTGCAGGGTGCGACGTGCTTGTGCTGCTTGTGAGTTTGCGTCGGGATCAATTGAATTATTTATATACTTGTGTGTACATCAAATTAGCGGAACCGATTGAATGTTCATATCAACATGTTTTCGACAATTTGTAGGTAGGTAATGAGCCTATGAAGCTACTTGTATTTTATTAACACACGCATTTCATATTTCGGATATTCGTGATACGTTAAATATAACTGCCAGCATGCTTCTATAGGTGTTTGTAAAGCACGGGCATACTACTAAAAGCTTTAGAATTTTGTTAAGTTAAACAGACTTCTCATGAACATCGACAAGGTTGCACATGTGTACAAAATTTCGTACACGCGTTCAACCTCGAACACGCTTTGCCTTCGTGTACACTGTACAGGGTGCGCCATCTGCCATTTTAGCTATGAGTCGATTTACACCAAAAGAACGCGTTGAAATCGTAGCGCTTTACATTGAAAATGATCGTTCAATAGTGAAAACTATACGTGCTTATCGTAAAAAAATATGGCAGGCATTCGGCACCTACAAACGAGACAGTCCGTAATTTGGTGAAGAATTTCTTTGTGACGGCGCTGGTGGTTGAGTGGTAAGCGTGACCACCACACATTCTAGTTGGCCTGGGTTCATTTCCAGCCGAGTCCGTTGAGATTTTTCTGAGGTGAAAAAATCTGTGTTCACGTCTTCCTTCGGAAGGGAAGTAAAGCCGTTGGTCCCCGGTCTATGAGTTTTGTCCAGATAGTTAAGTCACCTCTCTGGCGTCGGTAAAGAAGAAGTGATCCAACTTCTATACACTTACTAACAAAAATATCCTCCTCCTGTGATACATGTGGAGTGCGTAGTAGTAATACGGCCTCTAGCAAAAGCAAGTATCGGACTAACCATTCCTTCCCGTTCCTTCCGCGATCTACGTTCGGGCCTGGCCGGCGCCGGTATTGATCAATAAACACTTTAGGATTACCAGGTGTTGCACATTGAAAGATGTTTCGCTACTCCCAAGCATAATTAATCTACTTATTCCCTGTGCAATAGACTGCCCAGAAAAATAATAAATTTTTGAAAATTGAATCGGCCCACCCCTGATTCGATTACTAGTGCCACTAGGAGTACTTGCACCAAATTTGAAGCAAATCGGACAAGTCTAGCTACCGGACCAACGCTCTTGAAGTTTGTATGGGATTTTTCGACAATTTACATGGAGAAACCCCACTAACTCGCATTTTTACCGCTAGATGGCACTGTATGCATCGTATTATCACTGTAAGTGAAAATAAGAAAGATAACTTAATTGTCTACAACTTTGTCGAAGACTGCTTGTCAATTCGGCTTTGTTAAAAGAAGTTATTGAACTTTTAACGAAGTGATGTCTGAGTCAGTTTTCTATGGGGCCTAGTTGTGCTTGGTTGTGTATCAGTACTCGATTCCCACGAAATATACATTTTTGTAAAATAACTGTTAGATTTAGCTCATTAGTATGTTCAGAAGAATTATAGTAAATAATACGAGTCATGTTTTGGTTGAAAAATTTTAGTTCCAACTGTGACCGCATAGAGGGCGCCAACACTAACTATTCATAGAAGAGAGATAGAATATCGAAATTTTCGGAAGAATTATTGAAAAATGCCTGCTCTACAACTTTGTAGAAAACACCTAATATCTATTTCTTTCCGTTGAAAAGTTAGTGTTGGCACCCTCTATGCGGTACAATGTGGAACTACAACATGACTCGTATTATTTACTACAACTCTGAACATTCTATTGAGCTAAATTTAACGGTTATTTCACAAAAATGTTTAGTTCGTGGGAATCGAGTACTGATACACAATCATGCACTGCTAGGCCCCATATAAAACTGACTCAGACATCACTTCGTTAAAAGTTTAATAACTTCTTTTGACAAAACCGGATTGACTAGCAGTCTTCGACAAAGTTGTAGACAATTAAATTATCTTTCTTATTTTCACTTACAGTGATAATACGATGCATACAGTGCCATCTAGTAACAAAAATGCGAGCTAGTGAGTTTTCTCCATGTAAATTGTCGAAAAAACTCATACAAACTTCAGGCACGTTGGTCCGGTAGCTAGACTTGTCCGATTCGCTTCGAATTTGGATCAAGTACTCCTTGTGGGACTAGGAATCGACTCAGGGGTGGGCCGATAGAGGTCATTTTTTCCCTGTCACTCTACTGTGCGACTTCAGCTAGTCCAGATCGATAACGGAGTAGCAGCCAGGGGTGAATTTAGTGAAGGACTTCTTTAAGTACGGGTCTGTAACAACTCCCCAGATTCCTATTTTCAACAAGACGGAGCACCTTACCAAGTTCTTGCAAGGGGAAATTGCCAGGACGCGTTGTCTCAAAAAAAAACGGTGATTTGGAATGGCCTCCTTGTTCTCCGGATTTAACGCTACTAGACTTTTTTTTCTGTGGGGTCACTTGAAAGTAAAGTTTATTCTAGCAAACCTAAGAACCTTGACGAACTCAAAGCTAATATACAAGCTGAAACTGTTGCGATCAAGCCTGAAATGCTGTCCAATGTCATGCAAAATGCTCTCAAAAGAGCTGCTTTTTATGTATCAAATAGGGGTGGTCATTTGATCGACCTTATATTCTAAAACTGGATTAATGGCATAAAACATCCTAAAAAACTTACTTGTTTACTTGTGAAAATCGGCTGAAAAATGGTGGAATTGTTCAATGTTGAAAAAGGATACATCCAGTTGGCGCACCCTGTACAGGTTTGTCTCGAACACCGAATCCAAGCGAACGGTGTGCAAACAGATTTATACATCATGTACGCACACCAGGTGAAGAAACACACAAAACAAAACGAATCAACGCTAGTGATGAGGAGTGCGAGAAAGAGAAAAATAGTGCAGGAACCTGTGTGTGAGAACACCGTGTACGTACATGGGGTTTGGTTGTGCAGCAGAACGTGTGTACGCATTGGTGTGTTCGAATTTACACACGAAATGCGGGTTTAAAATGAGAACGGAACACGTGCACGTTCATTTGGGAAGACTGCTTCAAGTTTTAAGAGAGAAAGTAACTATTGTAACATATACAACGAAGAAAAATAACAAAAGCGCAGCAGAGCACATTTTTACTAGTCTTCAGTTCATTTAGGCCAATGGTTTTGATAGATCAAAATTAATTCGCGAATTATAAACCCTTAAAAGTCACAGCTGTCGCGTTCTTAACACAATCTCTGGTTTTTAAATTTTTGTATATTACCATATTTTTTGTTTTTATATTTTTATATTTTTAAATTTTTATATTTTTATATTTTTATATTTTTATATTTTTATATTTTTATATTTTTATATTTTTATATTTTTATATTTTTATATTTTTATATTTTTATATTTTTATATTTTTATATTTTTATATTTTTATATTTTTATATTTTTATATTTTTATATTTTTATATTTTTATATTTTTATATTTTTATATTTTTATATTTTTATATTTTTATATTTTTATATTTTTATATTTTTATATTTTTATATTTTTATATTTTTATATTTTTATATTTTTATATTTTTATATTTTTATATTTTTATATTTTTATATTTTTATATTTTTATATTTTTATATTTTTATATTTTTATATTTTTATATTTTTATATTTTTATATTTTTATATTTTTATATTTTTATATTTTTATATTTTTATATTTTTATATTTTTATATTTTTATATTTTTATATTTTTATATTTTTATATTTTTATATTTTTATATTTTTATATTTTTTTATTTTTATATTTTTATATTTTTATATTTTTATATTTTTATATTTTTATATTTTTATATTTTTATATTTTTTTATTTTTATATTTTTATTTTTTATATTTTTATATTTCTATAATTTTATATTTTTATATTTTTATATTTTTATATTTTTATATTTTTATATTTTTATATTTTTATATTTTCATATTTTCATATTTTTATATTTTTATATTTTCATATTTTTATATTTTTATATTTTTATATCTTTATATTTTATATTTTCATATTTTTATATCTTTATATTTTATATTTTTATATTTTTTATTTTTATATTTTTATATTTTTATATTTTTATATTTTTATATTTTTATATCTTTATATCTTTATATTTTTATATTTTTATAGTTTTATAATTTTATATTTTTATATTTTTATATTTTTATATTTTTATATTTTTATATTTTTATATTTTTATATTTTTATATTTTTATATTTCTATATTTTTATATTTTTATATTTTTATATTTTTATATTTTTATATTTTTATATTTTTATATTTTTATATTTTTATATTTTTATATTTTTATATTTTTATATTTTTATATTGTTATATTTTTATATTTTTATATTGTTATATTTTTATATTTTTATATTTCTATATTCCTATATTTCTATATTTTTATATTTTTATATTTTTATATTTTTATATTATTACATTTTTATATTTTTATATTTTTATAATTCTATATTTTTATATTCTTATATTTTTATATCTTTATGCTTTTATATTTTTATGTTTTAAGTTTCATATTGTTATAAACTTTTTTTTTTGTTTTACATTCTTACGTTTTTTTATAATTTAATACTTTCATGGCTTTATATTTTTTAGATTTCATGCTTTATTTTTTTTCTAGTTTGTTGGAATTATAATAAAATAATTTTCAACTCACAGAACTATTGAATTTTTGATATTCAAAAAGTTCTTCCAAAATTTTTTCCATTTTTTCAAACTTCGAAGTTAATTAATTTTAACATGCTAATATTTTAAAATATTAATTTCTAAATGCATTACTTTAGAATTTTTCAATATTTTAATTTTTAGAGTTTTAAATCTCTAAATTTTAAATTTTTTAAAAATTTTAAGCATTTGAATTTACAAATTCGTAATATTTTTAGTCTATTTAATTTTTGTTTATCAAAAAACCTAAGTTTTGAAATTTTTACTTTCCTACGATTTTAAATTCATTTTTAAATTTTAAATTGGTGGTCTAGAAATTTTAAAATTTTTAACTTTTCAAATTTTTGAATATCCAAATTCTTACATTTCTAAATTTTTAAAATATTCTTATATTTATATATACACTTTTTACAAATTTATGAATTTTTAGAATTCTAAATACACAAATTTATAAATTATTACCTTTTTTGAATTTGAAATTTATGAGTTTTTGAATTTTAATATTGATAAACTTTCAAATTTATGAATTTTTAGATTTTGAATCCATCGGTTTTTCATTTAGTTTAATAATTTCTACATTTAAAAGTTTCCTATTTTTTTTTAATTTTGATTTTTTTACATTTTAACGCAATTTAATTAGCTTACAATTTAATTGGCTTACTTAGATTACTGGGTAGGGAAAGTTATGAAAATTTAGAGCCATAGTACTCAAGAGAGAGCATAGATGTGAAGTATACAGATCGGAAAACTAGAAGTGGCAGGATCAATAGACTTTTGTCTTTTACTGGTGGCAATAACAGACTTGTCCCTCTTTACCGTGAGAACCCATCCTTATATTTTTAAAGTTACTTTGATTTTTAAAATTTTCAATCATTTGAATTATTAAACTTTTTAAATTTTTGATCCATGAATTTCAGAATTTTTAATCTTTAAATTTGCAAATCAATAAATTATAAATGTTTTTTTTTTTAAACTTTTCAAGCTTTAAATTCTCAAATTTCCAAATCCTATGAAATTTTTAGAATTCACAGATTTTTTAAATTATTCACTTTCCGTTAATTTTTAAACTTGTTTGGATATTTAATTTTCAAACGTAAAAATGTTTTTTTTTAAATATTGAATTTTGAATTTTCCAATTCTTTACTTTTTTTGGCATTGTTGGTTCTTGATTTTCTTACATTATCTTATTATTTGTGTCGTGGGTAATCGCCATATTCAAACTGCTACCTAATGTATGAGCTTAGCAGTGTGCAAAAATTAACCCAAAATCTCGGTAACATCGATTGTCAGTGTTCACTCTGCATTCTTAGACCGAAGAAAGCTTTTCGAAGATTGATCATAGTAACAAAGTACTGTTATGGTGATTCCTGTCGGCACTATGTATCTGGTCGATTAGTTGACAGTTGATAGAATAACTACACTATCCGCGAACCATTACACGAACGTTGCACTTACGGTAGTTAAACTTTAACAAAATGAGAATGAAATGATTGTAAGACAAACGTCTTACTTAATATGTACAATGGATAATTTAAAAAAAATCCCGGAATGGGAAATTCTTCCTTCTGATACATACCGAGCTTTATGCTTCACGGAGCGTTATTATTATGAGGTGTGTTTAAACATTAATCTACACGCATCACGCATTTTTCTTTTCCCCTTCCTCCCCAACTTTTGTAATCAAAGTTTTTAAACATATAATTGTAGCTAATTCCATAACCCCCGCGAAGCAAACCACACTCAATTCCCCATTGCACAACAGGAATGCCGTGTTATTTACTCCGAAATGAAAAAAAAATATCACAGTAGGTGTGTATGCGTAATTATCATATTTGATGACAGCGCAACGAGGAACGGTGTCTTGTAAGAAATTTTCCTTATACCATTGAGGAGGGGTTAAAAGCACAAAGAAGACCCCTTCCAGAATGGGTGCGTTCGCCGGTCAGCTCTCACGGTCATGGGAAACGGATTCGGACAACTTCACACCCTGTTGCGTCTGCGTCTTCAATTAGACCGTATCGGTATATGTAGCGGGAACAAACGAAGCGTGATTTGCAGGTAGTTTCTTGAAGATGAAAAAAATATCATTACTGTTTCCGAGCCTACTTAGTGGGAGGTTAAATCCTTTGGTAAATAACCTTTTCCAGCACCACCATCACCATCGTAATAAATTAGTGAGAACAAGTCAACAGCAGATTGATGGAATTTATTTCACTTTTAGGGATCACATTTTCGGGGATCGTAATACGAAAATGTATCGCCATTAATGGCAAATGAGAGGCTGTTAATTCGATTGGTCCCCAAATTGATTGACTGTGGCGCTGCTGCTGCTGAAATCGATGTTCGCTGAAATTGTTTTAACCTATTAAAGACCAACGTTATTGTTTATGCCGTTTCTGTTACACAAAAATTATTTTTAGAAATTCGTTAGTCTGAGCCAATCCGATCGCGACGATCAGTTTTTAAAAATGAACTGTCATAGTCCAAATGGATCATCGTCCTTCAATGGGTTCCCCCGTCACTTTCGACGGACCCATCAAAACTAATCAAGGCGATCATTAAGTCTGCAGGACCGACCGAGCAAATGCGTCACTCCTTCTCCCAGCAGCTGTAGCTATAAGGTTAGCCCATCACCGAAAATCGGTTCGTTTGCAGGTGCTCCGGCGTGTTATTCAATCGTGGATACAATTTTGGATACTGGTCACTGCTCATAAGTAGTTCTTGAAAGTAATAAATATTATTGCTTGGGCTTTTATTGGCTGTTCTCGTTTTTTTATGAACCACTCGTAATCTCGATTACACAATCTTTTCCGATGTGTGTTGGTCTTGTTGCTGAGGGGAACCTGCAAGCGACAGAAAACGTAATATCACACAAAACATGTCTTTTTTGCATAAAACAGCTTGCCGTTGGGAATTATGTTTCACATCGGAGTTAAAATCTGCTGCTTAGTAGGTACCATCGATTTATGATTTCAGCTACCGAATGCCATCAAAAGGTAACGGGTATTTAAGATGATTGCATCAGGATTCGTTCTGACCGAATTCGGTTACATTGTGCGTGTCACCATAGAAATTTGTTGAAAAGATGGCGAGACACAGGTACACCACTTAACCACCCATGCATGCCGTCGAAGATTAATTATGCCGTTTCTAGAACGTTTGATCATCTAAATTTAAATGTAGTAAAAAGCCAACAGCAATTGAAGGATACGAGCGGACTTATAATCGATTGAGTTTGTTTATTAGGAAACTTGCATATTGATTCCATTGACGAAGACTACAGTAGAGTTGGGCGTACCCGTAAACTTAGTTTTTGTTATGATTTTTGTTCATGATTTGGGAATACACATTCGACAGTCAAACGTTGTTCATGATTTCAAGATCATAGTCGCGATGTTCGTAATTTCTATTCACATTTTCGTGATATTTTAGTCATGAGTAGAGTGATTCATGTTCATGATTTCAGGATCTTTGACACGATGTTAACTAGTTTTGTCACGAGTTGTGTGATTTGTGTTCCTGATTTCAGGATTTTAGTCGCGATTTTTGTAACATCTGGAATATCCTCACGAAAATACCGCAGAACACAAGAACCGATTTCTTGTCAACCTCTATTTGCCACATTTTCCGACCACACGTACAAATGTACAAATAATGTACAAACATATGATATTATAGATAATTATACATAATCCTACCTTCTCCGTTGACTTCGATTACAATGCAGAGATTGTATTCCCAAAGCTGCCGCTTGTAAAAAGCTTCTCCTGTTGATATCTTTGGAGTTGGCAACGCCTTTTGTAGATTTCGGGTCAATACAGCCGTGTTTTCAGACTTTTTGAAATTTCAAAAACTCGTCCTTGATTTTTTTTTGGATAACCGACGGTGTTCTCGTTGCTTTTTTTAATGTCATAGTCCTTTCATCTGCTAATATTTGGGGATCTTTCAAAGACGCATCCAAGGAACCCCTTCTGTAATTAATCATATACATTTTAACATACTTACCATCCGGTAGATCCATCCTGAAGTAACAATGTCTTTTACCATGTGAAAAACGTTTTTCTTTCTGTGGTTGCACCAATCATTCTAGAAGTGAGGGTAGTCATTGGAGGGTATCCCAATGAATAAAAGCCCACACAGAATACTCCGTAACTGACGGAGCGTCGAAGCCCTGTTACGGGTATTTGACAAACTATGGGCGCTAATGTATTAGGTGCACCAGGATCAGAAGTTCTACTAAAATTATTTGTGTACGATATGCTGCTCGTTTGACGATTACGCGACTTCCGAGTGGTTAAGAACACTAGCATTTGAATAAAATTAAATAATATCGATATCCCTATTGTTTGAAATGACCCACACCTCTAATCAAACAATAATTGGTCAAAAACATTGCTTCCACCGCTACTGACATTTTTTGAATTCATAACAATGACTAATCAAATTCGTATGTCTCTAGATTACTACTCATGATCGCATAGCTGTCCCGTTTTCTATGGGATTTCCTATCTTTATGGGACTGATATGCGATCATGGACAGATTACTGGTCGAGCATTGAAAGTTCCTAACCACACCTGCCAATTAAATATCCGCTAATGCTCTGAACACACCCTGTTAAACACCCTGTTTAAATAGACGTTGAGCACGAGCGGCTACTCGCTTACTTCGCAAGTTTAGTTTACGCAAGTATGCATTTAATGTTGCACTAAGGCGCGCGGAGTACAGATGACATGTTCCGATATTTTCAAGCAAACCTAAAGCAAATACAAATATTATTTGTATTTGCCTAAAGTTTCACAGCGAACTTGGAAAGAAACTATATAGAGAAATTGAACGAATGAATAAGAAAATGGTCCAAATTACCGCACAACAGTGACGAATGATTCTTACTTTGCAATATCCGCATACACTTGTTTTCAACGGTAAAAGTCGTTTAAAAAAAATACTTTGTATAAACCGGCTATATTTTGGTCCGGTTTTTATACTGGAGGTTCTCATTATGCAACTCTTACCTCCAAGAACCCCTGTACGATTTTTACGCTTGAAGTTTATGTACGACTTTTACATTCTAATATAATTGAAACGGGTTTTACGAAGCATTTTCTGTCCTTCCGACTTTTATTTTCGGGCGCTTAAATGTGTAGTGCAGTAATCTAGTATGGTTAGAGTAGCACAAATTAATCTTCAGCATAAACGTACAGCAACTATGAATCTATCCCGCCTTGTGCAGGAAAGAAAAGCTTCCATAGCTTTGGTTCAAGAAACGTATTTCCATAAAGGAAACTTCATTGTTGGGAAGCTACTTAACCCCGTCTTCGTAGCTTTCAACAAAAATGACATCACAAATCCATGTATACTTGCGAATAGTTCTATTGATGCCTGTCTTATATACGACTTCACAACTCGCGATATTTGTGCTGTCATGGTGAATATGGCTGTTGACAACATAAACGAGAAATACATCTGTTGTTCGGCATATTTGCCGCATAATCACCATCACCTTCTGATGATTTCAAAAGGGTTGTATCATACTGTAACAGAAATGGGTTTGCCCTCACAATCGGCAGTGATGCAAATGCCCAGTATAAAATTTGGGGCAGCTCAGATATAAATTCGAGAGGCATCGAATTGAAGGAATACTTTAGTAGTACAAATCTGCACATTCTTAATGCAGCAAATCGCCCCACATTTGCACAAGCTAGCAGAGAACAGTTGTTAGATGCAACTCTCTGATCTGACGGTATTACGCATGATTTGGCTAAACGAGCCTAAGCCTAAACCGTCGTTATCTGATCATAAGCACATCGTCTTCGATCATTTAAATGTCTCGCTAGATATCGTCATATATCGTAATCCCGAATCTACGAACTGGGACCTCTACAAAGAGGGCTTGGCGACTTGGTTTCATGGGTATCTTCCGACGATTGAATCTCCAAGTGACTTGGATGAGATCGTGGATAAAACAAGCTCACTCATAGTAGCAGCATATCAAGAGGCTTATCCGCTTCGAGTTATGCGTGCTTCTAGAACTTGTTCGGCTCAAAAAGTTATGTAGAAGAGCTTGAAATCGCAGACGCAGGGACGGGTCGGAGGCATTTAAGTTGGCTCGTAAAGCATACAGAAATGCGCTTCGATCCTCTGAGCAAAGTGGTTGGGAAAGCCTCTGCACAAATGCATCAAGTCTCAACCAGACTAGTAGATTAAATAAGTAACTTTCGAAATCGAAAGACTTTCATGTCAGTTCAGTTAGAACTGCTGATTGTGAATACTCATCTGACGAAGATGTAGTACTCAACTGTCTTTTTGACACACACTTTTCAGGCTGTACGGAGCCATCACTGACGACAGCCCCTGAGTTCCTTTCAGGTAGTTCTGATTCTTGATCATTTACTCATAGAATTGTGGCAACCGAATCGATCAAATGGGCGATTGAAAGTTTTGCTCCATATAAGTCTCCGGGAAAAGATGGAATAATTCCAGTTGTACTACAAAGAGGATATGAACACTTCACGCATATTTTGAAAAAAAAGTTCTTACTTGTAGTCTTGCAACAGGATACATCCCATTGATGTGACGCGAAATAACTGTAAAATTCATTCCCATAGGTGGCCGCGTCTCAGTTTAACCTCCTTCCTTTTCAAATCGGTGGAACGCCTAATCGACCACTACATTCGGGATGTTGGCGAGCGAGCACCCGCTGCATGCAATGCAACATGTATATCAGCGGTGGAAGTGTACTACCACCCTGTTACACAATGTTGTCTACAATATTGAAAAAGTTTTTTTTACAAAAGCAGTTTTTCTCGATATCGAAGGTGCTTTTGACGACGTGTCTTTCGAATCCATTTCGGAAGCAGCATAAGGTCATGGAGTACCTTCATATATCACCAACTGGGTACACGCAATGCTTAGCAACCGACATCTGTTCTCATCGTTAAGACAAGCTGTGGTGTGCTGTCACCATTTGCAAGGGGTTTCCAACAGCATTGATTACATGTCACTCCCGAAAAAAATTACCTAGATTACTTCATGGTTATAAAGATTACTTCTTCGAAAAACAGATTACTAATTAATAACTCGATTACTATAAAATTCCTCGATTACTCTGGATTATTTGGAAACAAAGCGAGTTCTTGTTGGAATTACTTCAGATTATTCAATTATTTTAAGCGGAAACTGTTCATGCTTAGCAAATTTATTGCTATTTTATTACATGCATCTTCAATACATTCTAGCTCTGCTGGATTATTCTCACTACAAGAAACCTAAACCATGTGAACCGACCAAAAATACAAAACGACTATTCGGATAAATAGTAAGCTGTTGTTTGCTTGTTTTTTATCATTTCACACAATCTTTAACAATTTTTATAAAATTAAAAAAGGCAAGCGGCATGCGTCTTCCTCTTAGGGATCATCCATAAATGACGTAGCATTATATGGGGGAGGGGGGAGTTTTGTATTTTGTGATGATGTGTGACGACAGGGGGAGTAGGGGGTCATGTCATACTACGTAGCTTTTTTAAAGGGGAATAACTAACATCGTTCTTAATTTTTTTTAATTTTACGGGGACAAGGTGGGGGGGGGGTGAATTACCGCCAAGCTACGTAATTACCAGGGGGATATTTAGAGGTTTGTGACGAAATGCTACGATGGGGGAGGGGGGGGTGTTAAAAACACTCAAAAAATGCTACGTCATTTATGGATCGTCCCTTAGCCCCCTTTTGTACAATTTGCTTGTAAACGACATCTATGAATATCTTGTAAATATTAACACGCTAATGCCACTTGCAGATGATGGAGTGGTCTACGTATTAGGATCCAAGGCCATCGATCTGCAAGATACTTTGGATAGTTTGTCTGCTTCAACTTGCACCCGGGTTCAAGGTTTCCATGAACAAAACAAAGCTAGCCGTATTTCCAAGGAAGCGCGATTTAGCATAAGTACAGCTCATTTTAATAGGTCAAACTATCGCTCAAGTCACCGCAGTAAAATATCTTGTCATCTGGTTCGACTCGAAAACCACATTAGAAATCTGAATTAGAAGTGGCAACATAGGATCAATTTTCCAAGTTTTTTTTTTCAATTCAATAATCAGAATATAGTGGGGTGCTCAGACTCATCAAAACTCGATGAGTCTCCTGGCTTCGACACATTCAATCAAAATTCACCGCTTTCCACAAACTGCTTCAGTTTATGTCTCAGAACCAGTCGTAATTTGGGATATCCTTGGGATCGTTCACACCCTGCCTGTAGACCATTATTTCTTCGTTGCGGATAGTTTAAGATCGTGAAAAGCACTCCTAGAATTTTTTGGGGAAAGCACGAAAACTCCTGATTTTTTTTCTTCTGAGAAATCATACCAGATTAGTACATTAGTGTGGGTCCCTTCTAATTGCTCCATTATGGGTAATGAGAAGGCGCAAACTCTAGCTAAGGTGAGTGCATTAGAAAGTGATTTTTACAAAAGATCAGTTCACTTCACATGTGATTTTGTCGTCACTGGACACTCGAAATAAGGCAAATATCGTAAAGAGCAGTAAAGACTTAGGGAGGTGGCAACATTCTATAATCCCACAAATGTCCACGAAAGCCTGTTTCAAGGGGATAGATATGGGTTGTAATTTAATTCGAGTGAAGCCCATGCCAAATCATTATACGTTAACGTAGGATGTTCATTCCCAGCATATTGGGCTTGTAGAGAACGATATTTGAGCTTGTGGCGAAGGATTATCATGACATCGAACATGTTGTCTGGTCATGAGATGAGTATTGTCGCGCCAGATCTCAGATAAATTATTTCCTTTGGGTTCTGGATGTGTTGACGATAAATGTCCAAACACAAACTATTTCTTCTCTTTTCTCTATCATTCTCTGATCTCTACTACAAGATCAGCAGAAAATCTATCGCTGCACTATTGAAAACCGAATGCAAATAACGGACTGGAAGTCAGGTCTTTAAAAAAGACCAGCCGCTTGCTATAATGGAGCAAGTTTGTGTTCGTCTTGTTTCTGTCATCGTTGTCCGCCATCTCTTTGCTGTCCCTAATATGCTCTCTACTAATAAATCACCCGAATGTCGCTCTTGTGAATGACCCCGTTGTGAATGTATTTCCAAAGAATTGATCCCCTATGTGAATGTCTTTCCAAAGAATATTTTGCGCGCCTACGAAGAGCTGAAAAGTGTTTTCCTAGTTTTAATTGTTAAGGGGTCTGGTGTAGATGGCAACTATAATCGACTTCTGTTTTATCCGCTTAATTGTTAGTATTGAGCCTCTAGAAAGGTCTCCCGCAATCTCTATGGCCACGCTGAACTTATTTTGTTTTAAAACGCCATGCATTCCACGTACGTATTTTCTATAAAACACGCAGATTTAAATCTATCGGCAACAATTTTCGAAAAACTGACAGCGGTAAAAATACAGTTAAACAATACACTGTAAACTACTTCTACCCAAATTTTTAAGAGAGAATACCCAATGGGTCATATATCATTTTTAGATGATATCAAATGATTTTAAAAGATAATGATATTATCTAATACGCGAGTTATCAGATATTTAAGCAAATCAATACTTTTTATCAAGGGCACGCTAATGGGTATAATTTTTAACACCCGCAAATAATGATTGATCTCGGGAAATGGTTTGACATGATGTAGTGGTTATTTAGCATGACTGGTGAAAACAGAAATTTTAATAAGTCGTTCATAATCAAGGAACTTTTTTTCAAATTTGTATCATTCTGGGTATAACGGACACAATAGGGTAGGGAAAGATGGGCATATTTCTTGGGTGAAACACAGCAAAATGTCGTTAAATTGTACACCCTTGGGCTATTTTTTAATATCGAAACGTTGTGATATACCGACAGAAAACTAAATTTATTAGTTGCGAAGCTTTTCACTCTTCCCTTGTCCTATCTTCATCTTTATCAACACCACATGCCCATCTTACCCATGCCAGGTGCCCATCTTACCCATAACACTTTTGAAATGACGATTTTGTTCTTCATTTTCACAACCATTTTATCTTTTAGTTTGAAATTTAATTAGTATCGGTTACTGTGTTGATGAGATATGATCTCAAATCACGCTTGGCGTACAATTTGCAAGCACTGCATCAATCGATGAGTCGCATTACGTCTCCTGACCATGACATATACGAGCATCAAAAATGACTTAGTTTTACGTTTGATTTTAATTTTACATGACTTTTAATTTCGTAAATCATGTAAAATTACTCCACATATAGCGTTTGTTCTGAATTGTAGGAAGTGTAATTTTATGTCATTGGGCATGTAAAGTATATGTAGCATGTAAAATTAAACGGAACAAGGTAATGTTTCGTCATTTCGTGAATTACTAGTTGTTGAATTGAGTCATGTTTGCAATTACGTCAACGATAAAATTCAGATTTTTTTGGTGTGCAGTTCCCCTAAACCGCAAGTAAAATGTAATGAGAAATTCATATGTGAAATAACCAAAAAATATTAAAAAAATGGGAGCAAAAATGTGAAAATCGACATATAATGAGTCTTGTAGTAATAAATTACTTTATGATTAACTGATTACATAGTATTCATGGTTGATTACGCGAATTATTTTAAAAATACAGACAATTACCCTGCTTATTATTGATTACCAAAGTAATCGACGGATTACCGAATAATTTCGAAAAAGCGAAGTAATTCTTGATTAAGTGTCACTATTTTGGCTCGTTGGAAACCCCTTGAGCATTTCCATGAAACCTTGTCGCCGATGGATTGTTAGCTAAACTTAATGAGCTTGGGTTTTCGACATATGGATTCGCCGATGATTACAATATAACGATCACCGGTATTTGCATTAACACACCTTTTGATTTGATGCAACAAGCCTTATGTGTTGTTGAGCAATGGTGTCTTCATGTTGGACTATCATTTAATCCAAATAAAGCATCAATGGAGCACGCATCGAAGGACTACAATGTATATTAAAGTACAGCCAAGTTTTGCTCATATTATTTGTCAATTTCCAAGGTAAAATATTTAATTGAAATTCATGCTGATAGTTCATAGACAGTGATTCCTTATAGCAGAAAACGTTTGTGCCTTTGGAACATCTCCCAAACTGTAGAACTTCAAAACAAGTCTGAAATTGAACTGGAACTTAAACTGAGGCCTAGGCTTTCATCGTCTTCGAGCATCCCTTCCCCGTTCCCCCGCCATCCCATAAAGTTTCCAAACGGATAAAAGTGTCGATGAAAAAGTGCTTTTAAATTAATTGAATACACGCGATAAAAAAGAGCACACGCGAACCAAGTGGAAGCAAAGGTTTGGCACGGAAAATGAGGCCAGGTAAAATGTAGATATCAGTAATGCACGCCTCTGCTTCGCCAAACGTGGCGGCAGCACCGTTGTAAAACCGTGTGGTGCGAATACAAACTCCACACTGCAGTTGGCTCGCTCTGGGACCGTTTGACCCGTTCCGATGACTATGTAGCAACAGGGGAACGAAATAAATTCAATATTTATTTATTGGCAGAATATTACCAACATGATAGTGCAATAAATCTCGTTTAAGATATGTTTAGTCGGGTTTAATTACGCGTGCATCGAAAAGAGGTACCTTCTCGCTTCGGGCGAGAATCTCTCATCCCGAAAGGCGAAGCTATAGCACGCGATCTTGGCCGGGGCTTCGGGACTGCTTTTCTGCCTTCCAACCGAAATCTCGTTACAGTCTTTCATCAAATTCGAAACAAGACTATTTAATTAGTCCGCTCGTAGCGTTAACGATAGATATGACGGTGCGGTTTTTGCCAGACGCCCCCCGATAATGATGCTGCGATGACTCGGAATTCGGAAAATAGAAACGAAACAAACACAATCGTTAAAGAGTTGAACTAATTCCAGACGCCGCCGCCCGGTCAAAAGTCACAAAATTGCTGCGCGCGGTTCTTAGAACGACGAGTGAATTGTGGTTCTCGAGAGCACTTCCTGTTTTGTTTTAGTTTTAAGACATATCTTCAGGTCTAAATCATAGGTTAAATTTCGAATGATTAATGGATTGCTAATTGAGCGCCGAGTTGTGCATTTGGTCTCTGCTTTCGACATGACTTCGACATGGACAACGTTGCCGACTGGTGTGCGATGAGGGTTCAGAAGCTATTTCCGGAATTGAAAAGTTCACATCTTTTTGATTTTGACACATGATAATGGAACCTGCTGAGCGTCCTGTTCTCCTTATCCGGACCACAGAATCTTTGGAAGCGAGTTTGGGATGAGATTTTAATGATTCCGCGTAGAACCTGTCCTCATTTCGATAATTCGACCTCGGTGTATCATTAATCATTCCGAGAAATTACAAGAAAAGGGACGACTTAGAAGGCGCCATAGGCATGTATTAATGTTGAATAGTTAAATGGATTAGTTGATTAATTTATTGAAATCAGTTCCGAGTTCAGCGTTAAAGTGAACAACACTGTTCATAGCACTCCAAAAAGCTTTTTCTCTCACGGTCTCGAAAAACTGAAACTTTAATTCCAAACCACAAAAATTAACCTGTCAATCGATTATGTCTCAATTAAGTTTTGACCCATTTTATGAGCACCGTCTCGATAAGCTGCTTAAAACCCTTTCAGTGCTGACTGGTTGCCAGAAATAATGATTCGAAAATCATTTGAATAAAACGTTTTACGATCACCATCACCTATCAACGAATTCCCGTAGTTCGCAAAAATATCGCCCAACGTCATTTCGACTGCAAGCGTACCGTTGCTCCTTGCTGCTAATTCCTCGGAGAGTAGTCGTAAAATTCCACTGCAGCACAAATTCAAAATATAGTCATTCCGGTGCATACTCATATCGTACAGCGGTCGGACGGCTTTCGAATCAATATCTTTACCGATTCGTCGCTTCAGGAAAGACACCCGAGCAACCAGAAAGAAAGGCAAATAATCGAAAAACAATCAAATAAATTATCGTTTCATTTTTAATTAAGTTTTGTGATAAAGTTAAACGATTATTGCCAAATCCTTACCCGGCAGCCGCCCTGGTTTCACCGATTCACTCGGCCATCGACCAGCCTCCCAGCCATCTCGGGATGATGGCATACGACAGATAATGTATTTTTAATTTTAATTCACAAAATTATTACCGCGGCTCGTCGGAACTTGACCTCGGCGGCCTTGCAGTTGAATAGCGACACAGCTTGCTCAGAAGTCATGATAGGAACAGGTCCCCAACGGAATAAATTGAAATGTTTACCAAAGCAATGATCTGCGGAACCGAACTGGGCTCGTGCCTTCTCGCGCCTTCAACTCCAGCGGACTATACATACATACAACCTAGTGCGGCGAACAACGAGCCAAGATCAGCAGGTAGAGTCGCTACCAAGCCAGGAGGGCAGAAGCAGACACGAAGCGTGTAGGAGATAAAATATCGCAGGGGTGCCGATGACCCTTCGGGTCAATCAATATTTGCTTTTGAGGCCCCTCTATGAACAGTAATTTGCGATCATTATCGAGGCAAATTTGATTTATGCTTCTAAGAAGATAAATTGTTTGCACTTGGCGGATTGGGATAGCAGTGGGTGCAATTGAAGAAATAAGTTCAGGACATTGGCTACCAAAGTGTGAATGGTTATAATCACATAAGCGCCCACCCTCCATTTGAGATTTAAGTGACATTAAATGTGCATGGTTGGAGCGCATGGTCTTGTCTGAGTGGGGGGATGTCTTCGGTCATGTGTGGGGGTTGAGGATTGACCGTTCGCGAGAAGAGCCGAGGGCCAGTTACCAATTTCCCTCAGTCAAATCAGCGCGAGGAATTTTTTCTCATGTCCTTGTTGCAAAAATAGTCGATATTGTTTAGTTGTAGCCTCAGTTAGTTTTCATTCTTTTTTTCTATTCGAAATTTTTTACACTTACTTGCGATACCAGTAGTTATAGTAACAATAACTAAATCGCCCGCGGAAGTGATTACATAGATTCGGCATTCTATTTTTTGCTTAGAATCGGCATTCTTTTATACTATTTCTAAGGAAATAACTCAGTTTTCCATTAATGTTTTCATATTATTTTTGCAGTTTAAAATTAATAAAAGCCCCTCCTTCTACGAAACCATTATACATGTGCACTGGAATTAAAAAAATAGTATTATTATAATGTTGAAAAGACATGTCAAACTTACTGCATATCTCATTTTGTTTAAGCCAGCCATGATATCTTAGTTGGCGCAAGTTCGTTGAAATCAGGAATCTCTATCGATAACAAGATAAGGTTGCTGCGAGGAAGCGGTAACTGCAGCAAATATTCTGTTACCTGCATAAAAATACAAGAGTGTTGGTGATCAATTTCATTTTTTACTTTGGCTAAAAATTATAAACTTTTTATTGCAAATGATTAATGCAGTCGGTAAAGGCATATATGGTGATTCCAGGAGGTATTACATGGAAAGCGAGAACAAGAGAAACTTTCAACTTTCTTCTAAAACTTAACAGTAATATAATCTTAGAAGAACTAAATAGATGCTATTTATTTGGATAACAACTTATTCTACTTCTATCTACTGTTCATTTTAACGAAATTAAATTAGATAGAAATTATTAAGTAGGAAAAGTTTTTAAAAAATAGTTATGAAAGAATTTGGAATATACAGATAGGAAAGCTGTCGGTTCTCATGGTAAAGACTCTGCTGTTGCCGTGAAACATGGTATATTTAAGCAATTCGTAGTAACTCTGCCTAAGTACGACTCCTACCAGCAGAAGATAAAAAAATAGTCCGGAAGCTTCTAAGCATGTTCCTACCCAAGCAACAATTGAAGTTTTATAGCACGCTACAAGTGCAAACTTAGCTTAATAGTAAATACCAAAAAATATATGTTTAAATATCATATTTCATGGAAAGCATGAAATATATAATTCCCTCTTTAGGGCAAAAGGTTTTGGGGAACGATCAACAAGAGATTGACTGATCACAACGTAGCAGCAAGTTCAGCAGTCACATGACTATCGGATAACACACGAGGAAACTGGTTCGATGTCCGAGCAACAGATGACAAAAATCAGACTAGGAGCTTATTGCTCGCACTGGTTATATGTTAGAACAGTGTAGTGAGCTGAAAGCCGCTGAAAAGGACGATCACGACAGGGGCGCATAAGGCTTGATAATTATGGACTAGCATGTTAGAGACAGTTTAAAATGATATTCAGTTTTGGGCATGTAGAGCGTAGGAGACTTGTTAATGTGATCAGTAGACAACCTATAAGGCGTCGTCGACTTTTCAGGAAATTGTTGCTGTCACTAGGTATGCAATCGAGGAAAATATGTGTATGTGGAGCGTGACTGGAAAGTGGCTTTCTGGAAATGTCTAATGCATTCAACCATGGTTCGCATCAAATACTCAGTCGCTATAAATAGCACAAGTTTACGAAAAATAAATTGATTTCTTTCCTAACCATGTTTTCTAAATGCATTTTGGACCACTCAAAAAACCTCTAAAAGTGTTATTAAATGTTTTCCTACAGCAAGAAAATTTTCTATTTTCTACTTGATTCTCGGAAGTTGTTCAGAAGGTTTTGTTTGTCATCATTCTTCTTCTTGATATCATAAAATATAGTTAACAAAGTTTTAAAGTAAAATACAAATTATTTTTTAAACTTAAAAACCTATAGCGGGAAAAAAATCAGTGGACCATAATCCATTACCAAATCCTGACGAGATAGAAAGAGAAACAATATATTTCGTAAATATTTTGATCTGATTACTCAAATTCAATTTTTGTCTTTTTTTATATTTTTGTTTTTTTTTTTATATCTCATAATGCATTTTTTATGGATTTTTCCACCTTTCGAGATCAGTTCATAGTATTTTTTTTATTGATTTTATTTATGTTTTGCTTTTTGTTCAGTTGTAAAACTTTTCATTTAAACATTCTTGAGCTTGGATGTTCATGAAAAAATTAATTGGTATTAAAACAAGGTAGCTTTATAGCAGGCGGCCTATTAAAATTAAAATATGTTGAGATCCACTATGATAAAAAATCAGAATTTTCCCAACAAAATTCTAAAAATTTAGAAAAAAAATCCAAATTAGAGACATTTGAAACTCTACGAATGTAGAATCGTTATGAGTCTTCTTTTCCGGTATAGTGCTCTTTGTGACCGATTCTGTAAATTTTTGACTGCAATTTGCTTGCAATGAAATGCAAAAATTTAGAAAAAAGCAAATGTTTTCATAAATTGTCACGCGATGGAAAAATAGAGAATTGATTCTGCACAAATGAAATGAAAACCCGAGTATGATGATCGCAATGGCCAAACCTTTATATGTGCAGTACAAACAGATTTCATGTAATGTTTGTCTGCTGTCCTGAAGGTGCCATTGTGTTGTCGAAGCAGGGTCATCGTTTTCGTATAGGGCTATCAAGCAATCGAGCTGGACCGCAAAGCAAAACATTATGGCCAAAATCGCGGGTCTGAAAGATGTATGGTCAGGATCTGAACAAATTCAATAAATGCATCTGAAAGGGTAATGAAAATTTGATTTTAAACAGCTTCCGGGACAGAAGCTTTATGTTGCCAAAGATCACAAATTTCCAAGAAGTATAAAATTGTTGTTGCAGACAAGTCTGCCGGAAAAAGTGCATGATCTGGTAGTAAATTTGGCCGTTAGAGTCCGATTTTCATCACAACCTACAATATGAAGCGATAGTCTTAAAAAATCTAGTGATTAATTAGGTTCATCCCAAGTTTTTGCAAGATTTGGCGAGTAGCTACTACAGTAAAAATGCGCAATAGCAGTATTGGGATAATGACGTCAACGTCCTTGAGAATAGGATGAAATCCCCAAACTGCCCGGAATTCCATCCAATCCAAATCTATACACTCTATAAATATACAAAATTGAAACATAGCTAAGGATGCTAATTCAATGACCAGATACGGGAAAAGCAGCCCAAAGCTCAAATTTTCATTCGAGACGAATAAAAACCGCAAAAACCCACAATGCATAGTGGTTTCATTCCTTAAGAGAAGGGGTCATAAATATGTGCAATGCAAATATCGCTACTAAACTATATTTCTTTAGTAAATGTAGGGTAGCTGAATCCGAATTTCACATTAAAGATTGATTGCATCCACCTAACAGTGCGATATGGCCTTTCTTATTACACTAATCATTAATATTTAATTAACATTACTTTTTGCTCTAACATTTTTTAGAGTATCAAATAGTACATTTTTTGATGTTGTTCGTGATTACAAGCTCACGAAAAAATTTTAAATTAATTGTGAATGTTTCCCTATTTTTTTAGGAATACAACGTGTTTAGCCACCGTAAAAATAAAGCTTTTCGCATAAAAATAACCTCATTACGGTACAAATAATTTTAAAATAGAGCAAAAGTTCATGACTTCAAATTTATTTGTGAATTAGAACTAGGGGTATGGTATGAATCGCAACGGACTTTCTCGAAAAATCCGCATTCGAGATTATCATTGTGGTTCGAAGTAGAGTGAGCCGTACATCGAATATTTATTCTGACATGTGTTTCAAAAGGTAGCGTCCAATAAATTAATATAACTCAAGTTGTAATGATCCGATCGAAAAGAAATTTTGTGAAAATAATAATTTAACTATATAATTTCAAGATCTGAAGTATTAATAAATAATATAGTTTTTATATGTGGAATGAATTTTTTCGTCTTGTACTAACTCGTCAAACATATACAACATCTTAGAATCTCCAGGCATTCTGGTCGCAGACATGCGTAGCTGAAGCCTAGTTTAAAAGGAACTGAATAGTCTGAAGATAATTTTAAAGAAAAATTCGCAAGGGATATTGTTACCATTTGGGCCCTTTACCCCATAGACCAGTTGCAAAAACGAGAGCAAAACACGAGCAAGAGAGTTTGCCATACTGCTGTTCAACACGAACGTAGGCAGTAATAGAGACGCTATAATACTGTATAACAGTTAGGAAGTATATACTATCAAAAGTATTAGATATGTGTCTTGGATAATAAATATATAACGCCTATTTTTGTATCTAAAAATTTCATATAATGTTTAATGTGATTAGGAGGAAAATTAAAGTAAAGCACACGTAAATTATTTTCAAACGGTCTTAACAAATACTTAAGCTTTAATATGTAACACATGAACACAAAACATCAAATTACACACACGTTAGGAAAACAGGAAACGCTCGGGATTGGAAAACCATGGGAAAGCAGGAAATAAAGTCAAACGGGAGAGGAAAATTGCGAGTGAGAGGGAAGCTACTGGGTTAGGATAGAAAGAATGCGAATCACTTTTGCTAAAGACTTCAAGAAAGGCAGACATCAAAGTTAAAAAAAGTAAGAAGATAGACAGTTGGAAATATTTTTTATATCGTAAAGTTATAGTGGAGCAAATAGAGAAGTGATATAAAGTGGATTAAATAAATACCGAGAAGGAATCAGGTATGAATTGAAAATAAGAGCTTTCCCAGTAGCAAACCTATAAGATTTCCCTCCCTCGTCAATATTATCCGCTTGCAGGACCCATTAAATTCGATCCTAAAGCCATCGGAGTGGCTTATAGTCCGAAGCGTGGTGTCCCTTGAACGGCCCGTCATTGATAGTGGCACCATCATCGCCAAAAGCCCGTCAAAAGTGCCCATGAGCACACTGAACCAGCCACGAGGTTCCATCGAGACCTCCGGGTCATCAGGTAGCTGAGTCCAGCCAGAGTGCCCTTGAATCGCCGGCCTGTCGCCGAAGATCAACCGCAGTGACCGCCTATCGACGCACTCGCCAGAAAGTGGCATTTCTGGTCGCATCGGACCCCGCCACCCAACAGCCCACGTGTACCATCGCCACACCAACAACAGACCATCGCAGCAGCATCCCGTCGTCGTAGCCATCGCAACAGCAGCCGACCGTTTCCCGCTTCGTCCCAGCGTTCGCCGGCCAGCCTTGTATACACCTACACTCACACACAAAAAATGTAAGTTACAATAAATAATTAAAAAAAAGTGTCTTCCGTTTGGGATAGAGTGATATTGAGCCGACCCTGAAGCCTCCGTGCCTCAAGCTCGAGCTAGCCAAGAAAAGAAGCCTTCGGAGCCCACCCCAAACGGTCCCCGTGGCTTGACGAGGGACTAGGGGCAATATAAACCGCGACCCCTCTGGTCCGGCAAGTAACAATATCGAAAGAAAAAGTTAGTTAAAGCTAAATTCAAAATATTTAGTTAAATTCTTCGAATACATATTCATCTTTCTGCACTCCATATCCACCTAAACCCGATAATTATCGTTCAATTCACAGCTATTAGTAACATTGTGTGATAAAAATACTAATATTGATAACTACAGTTCGACAAAAAAAAATACTGACGAGCAATCAATATTATTTAACTTGTCGGTATATTGCGAACAACGTTAAGAATTCATTTATATACTAAAAAATCAGTTCATTATTGTCAAAATCAAGTTTGAAACAATAAAACATATCCAAAACCATATAATCACGAGATAAAAACACGCTCTTTCCGATATTTTTTTATATTATTGAACTATGAGGACTACTGTGCAATGTATCTTTAAACTACAATAAATAGGCATCATTTTCTTATAATAACGTTTTATGCTAAAGCATACTTCCAATTGAAAGCATTAAATTGGATTTGCTTATTGCAGGATACATAAATCAAATGTTAAAAAAAATTCCAATCACAACTTTAAATATTCTTAAAAAAATCCATGCATCAATAGTTTACGAGTTATGTGAGACTGAAAAATGGTAAATTTTACTAACTTCAAAAAAATCATATTGCAAAACACATGAGAATTGTTTTGCGTCAAAGACCACGAGTAATTTTTTTTCGATGAAGTTGAAAATGTTTAATGTTAATTTTTAAGCCTACTTAAAATGGGATGATAATTAGATACAGAAATACTATGATTACCTTTTTTGAGAAACCAGTTTCTACATTTAAGAAATAAATGAAGCAACTTAAATTTACAATAACAAAATAAAATAACTGTTTTACAATCGAACTTTTACCAGAAATCTACCTGATAATGAAGGTTTAACATAACTGAATGTTTTAAGCCGTTAGCCCCCCCCCCCCTAATGGAAAAGGCAGCGCACGCCTATGTACATGTGCAATCCCAACTATCTATAAAAATAGTAACTGACACAAAAGATTGAAACGCACACAAATAGCTCTTGCGTAAGAGTCGTGGTAGAAACCACGAAAAATTCACTGCGTGGTAGAAAAGTGAACGTTACTGATTTATTAAAATATAAGCAATGCTACTCATATCGGCTATCCGCAGTTCAAGTTGCTTATTTGGCCAATCGTATTACTGCGATAAATGATAAATTTCCCAAATTTTCGGCAGCCGGCTTTCCAGAGTAATTATTTTATGACCGACATGCAGGGATCAATAAAGATAGCACAATGTGGCTTATCATGTTATTCCTAAGCATGTTGTTCCAATAAACATTTCGCAATTTCAATTGGTTCTGGTCAATAACGGAGTAGCAACCACGTGTGATATCTTATGCTTATTCTGTATTATGTTAAACAGAATACATGTCTGCTTTAGGTTTGCACAGTGGGCTAACTTCATTTTTTTCTAGGATTAGTTCAGTTCACTGATTCTAAAATCTAGGTTTCATTTCTGGTCCATGTTGCGAATTAAAGGTGAGTAATAAACATTCCGGCCACCGATGGAATTTTAAGGGAATTCAACGGATATTTGTGGTGGAAGTTCAAGCTTCTTGAAGGTACAATACAACGATACAACGGGATATGGAGATCAGTATTAATGTTTTCTTGCCACCTTGCAGCTTTCAGGATGATTTCTTCGATGTGCATCGGTACCGACTATAGGATCCTATCCAAGAGTGGTATGCTTTAAAAGAGGCACACCTGTACGTGAAGTATTGGTTTGAAAATTGGAAATGGGCATTTAACTTGAGTCAAGTCCCAGCCGGGGTTTCTTGGAAACCACACGGCGAGGTTTGGTTCATTAAAGATGGACCACGATCCGTTCGATTCCCCGAGCATGGGCCAGGATCTCGCCTCATTTCCCCGAATGGAGGCTGGGATCCTGTCCGGCGGCTCTGTTCCCTGAGCCAGGGCCTGTATCTGGCATTGTTGATGCAGGACTACTAGTCGGTGCGGGACTCGGTGCTACGCTGGATGGCGCAACTTCTACCAATAATAACTAGAACTTCGGGATGGCGCTTTGACTTCACGGTGGCGACACGAACAAGGTCACCAGGGCCGGGATGAATGCTGAGCAGGTGCCATTTCACCGGCGGTGTTCTCTCATCTTTGAGAGCGACGATGGAACTAACGACTAGGTTGTCCATGGCTTCTATCTGATGGAATAGGATGCGCATTCCTAAGGATATTGCGAAGCAGCGTCTTCGCGGGCTTTATGCAGGCCACCAAGTGTGGAAGAGTGCGGTGGGAAACCATTTCGTCGTCTGCACATTCGTTGGCTACTGCATCTTGGTGACCTTGGATTAGAAACAGCTTCCGAAGTTATTCCAGTTCTCACTGTGCTCCAACAAAGTTCGTGGCGTTGTTGCAGTAGATATGCTCTGGTTTTTCTCTACGGCCGTCGAATCATCGCAAGCTCGCAATGAATGTGCCGGTGGTGAGATCCGCCCCTACATAGACAGGCTTTGAAGAATTGCCAGGTTGATCCGAACAGATGGCAGATCACCCATCAGCTGCTGTAACGGTTTGGGTTCAGCACATGCGTTGACCATGCAGCCGTGTACAATGTTGCAAGCCAAGTTCCGTCTACCGAGAGGCCAGAATCTCTGGCGCAGCAAGGACAGTAGCAAGCTGAAATCGGCATTGAGCGACTTGTTGTCTTCTCTAGTGGCGATCAGCTTGGTGAGACGATGTTTGGGGAACAATCGGTTGTCTTTCGTCAACAGGTATTCCTGCATTGTGAAGCCGGCCGCCGACACAGTCAATGTGTTTACAGATACTGTAGTGTGGATTTTCGACGGTTTCAAGTTGCCGTATCACCTTAGTAAAGTGCTGCTGTTTTATGCGAGATAAAAGATTGAGCAGAGTGCATTCGACATCAAGAACCGTCAAAAGGCATGTTATCGACAAAACGTCGAAGAAGTGTGTTAATACGCAGTAGCCGACGAAGTTCGTCACTAGTAGGCAGTAATCTGTCAGACTCCAGTTTGTCTAAGCCTGACTTCACTATAAAGATATACTTCGCTGGCCAAGGAGCGAATATTGATTTCAGTAAGTGCGTTCCGTTCCACCACAATGCACTTGCGAGTAGTTCATCGGGATCCACTCCTCGAGAAACGAGATCTACGGGATTGTCTTCGGATGGGACATGATTCTAACGACGTGAAACGTCAGCTCTTGAATTTCAGCCATTCGGTTGGCTACAGACGTCTTCCACGTCGATGGAGTTGGAGATATTCAGTTCAAGGTGATAGAAGAATCGGTCCACGGATATGTGGTGGCGATGAGGTTTACACTCTCCTAAACTTGTCTCCGAAATCTGGAGCTGCGCATAGCTCGAGGCGTGGAACGGTTTGAGTCCCCATCGCTGAACCCGCGAATCACCAAGCGATCGTAATCCGAGCGTAAAACGTGGCGTGAAAATTTAAAGCGAACAAGTGCTGAAAACTTCTAGCGAAATTGCTATCATTCGTTAGCCACGTGTGTGTCCCAGTCGAGGATGAAGTTTCCAAAGCCTCTGCAGCATGATTTTGCAATGGTCTGTCCAATCAAACCAAAGGGGTCGCCGGAGTTCCGAGTGATGGTGTTCTTCACGAAATGTTCCTCGTAGTATCTCTTTGCATCGTAGACTTCTTCGAGCTACCAGAATGGGTCTACCAATTCATTGATCGTGCAGAGATTACTGAAATGGCTATTACGTGGATCACTGTGATCGTGGTTCTCCAACAAACACTCTGTAAAGACGACCGAACTAAATTCTGTATTCTTCGGTAGCGGTAACTCTTCTCCTTGAGATATCCTGGTGTGTCGAAGAACTCGAAAGAAATGGGCACGCTCAGAAACATATCGATGTCGCCAGTACCAGCGAAAGATTGATTTGCTAGCTCCATGTGCTTTGGGATCGGCCAGTGAAAGGCTTCTACCGTCGACTGGGGCAGCTTTCACACTAATAGAAGGTAGATGATTATCGTGGTCTGGTGTTCAACCAGAGTTGTGGTGTTTTCGATTCCGCATATCGAAATTGCATGCGGTAATCGGATGCGAAGAAGGTTCGTTCGTAGGGAGTCAGTGAAACAGGTTGCGTTGGGACGCACAGTTCAGCAAGCAACAGACAGTGGCGAGGCGATCTCTACCGTTACGGATATTTACGATTGCAGTTGAAACAAAACGGTTCCAGGATCCACTTCACCTGAGTGTAATACGTCTGAAGATTCAGGGAAAGTGTATGACTGAATTGTAGATAGATGGTTTCTTCAGGGCCATTTTCAGTAACCTTTCGCCTCTTACGTAATTCAACAACCATCATTCCACTCCGACAAGACCATGCGTATTTCCCATACACGTCGAATACCTTATGGATTAGTTCCCTAGTATGTCAAATACACACCAAACAAAGAAACTCATTTGTTCAGAAATGTCAGCTAGATTGACATCACCTGTCGAATACACCACCTTTGCAACGCCATCAAATCAACGAATATTTAAAACTGAATTCGACCAAATATATCAAAGTAGCAGAAAATAATAACATGAATGCTATAAAATAATATAAAAGATAGTTCTATGCTATAGAACGCACCCATGTAATAAAAAAAATTGTCGTTTAACCTAGGTGCTTCATTTTCAAAGATATCATTGTTGATGAATCCACCTAGAATAGCAGATAAGGGACGCAGTACAACGGCTGTTATTTACGTTTAAAGAAACGGAACCTTTTTCTGCCAAAGTTTTTCAACTACACCCTTATATTAGAATGATTATGCTCCAACACAGGAACTTTTCTGGCCCAAATTATTCGTATTTCTAGCTTCTTTTCTATTGAACAGACACAGCCCTGCCTCCCTATCGAAATACAAAATTATGTAAACTTTGGAATTACTCCAACAAAAGTCGCACTCGACATTGTTCGCCTTCTGACCTCTAACTCTAAGACGATTGCTACTATCTCCTTCTAAAGGTTTTATCTAAATATATGCTTCCTTGACAACCAGCAAATTTGATATAACTTTCCTAATTTCAATTGGTTAATTCATAACTGATTATTGAATATCTTATTCGAGGATAATCTATATTTTGCTGTTTGTAGATTTCTGTGTAGCAAACAATTATACACTTTAATTTTCCCAATAATGTAGTTCCCGTTTGAATCAGCTATTCGAATCACATTTTATCAATTGATTAAATTACATTCGACCAATTGGCTTCCGGGAAGATGACATTCTGGTAAATGACATTTGGCCTAATAGCTTTCAGCTAAACATTTAGAGCATTCAACCGAATGACATTCGGCCAAATAGTATTCAAGCAAACAGTATTTGTTGTATCGCGTCCTTCTCGCTCGCTGGTCTTCACTCGTCTCTCCGATCGTTCTCTCTGCTTTCACTACCCCACTCTCGTTAAAGCCAAGATTTATTATCTGAGAGGTGGTACTATTTTGAATTGCGCTTGTACTCCTTACCCGACTTCAGAGATTTGATGATTGTGTCAGCCCCTACTTTGCTTTGCACGATGTACTCTTCGTTACTGAAATTTGTGTCTAATTTATTTTTCTTTCGCATTCGTTTAGCCAATACAGTATCACCCTGTCGTATTTCGGAATATTTAGCCTTTCGCTTTCTATCTCCATACTCTTTCCCCAATTGTTTAACAACAGCATCACGATCCCGCACTGAACTATTCTCGTGGAATATCATGATCGACGGAACCTTACTTTTGATGCGCCTCCCAAACATCAATTCGCCGGGAGATTTCCCTGTCGAGGGATGTTTCGTGGAATGGTACGTTAATAAGTAATCACGTAATTCTTTCCTCCAGTCCAAACCTAACTCCTGTGTGATGCGAAATCGTTTCAAAATCGATCTATTCTGTCGTTACACTTCTCCATTGGCTGTGGCCAATAAGGTATGGTATTCAGAATTTTGAAACCGCTTGACGCACAGAACTCTTTGATCTCCGCACAGTCAGCACTAAGCTGAGGGGCGTTTTTTTTTTTTTTAATTCGTTTATTTGACACGGCTCATAGCGGTAGCTTAACGGAGCCGTGAATCTTTTATATGTTTACAATACATGTAAAAATAAAGATACTAACAAGAATTAATTAATTGGATCTCGTGCGCGCAACTTTTTATTGCGAGCGGAGACGTTCTTTCGCGAGGTCTGTTGGCAAACAGCGTCAGGGGGGTCATTTAATCTCTTGTTTTTCACGTCCCGGTCGAAGCTGGCTTGGTGTCCGGGATCAGATGTTCTTCCTTGCTTCTTGTACTTATTGTTGATCAGTGTAAATCCGTCGTCATTGTTACTGGATTCGTTGCCGACGTTGCTTACAGTTACTTTTGGGGTGCTGGATGATTCTTTTGCGGTTGTCATTATGGTCTGAACAGCTGCCACAAATTTGGCCACCGTTTGTGGTTCAGGTATTGGTATTGAAAACTCTGTTTTAGGTTGGTTTGCCGTAGATGAGTTGGCAATCGGTTGAGATGCACTTTCCTCTGCATCTTCCGCGCAAGGTTGTCCATGATGAGCTGTCTGATTACAATACTTGCACGTAGGAGTTTGCCCCTCATGGGTGCATAGTGTAGTTTGCATAATTGTAGTTCCGTGAGTTTTGAGTTTTATTGCCAAGTAGGAGGGTATAGGCTTTTCAACCCGCATCCTCACTACAAAAACGCCGTTAGGAGTACCCGGGAAGAAGTTTCTCCAAGTATCAGGTGTAACGGATTCTACTTCTCCGTATTGTGACATGCATTTTGCAATTGGCTCAGGAGGGGTACGAGGTGATAGGTCATACAACCTTACATCTATATAATCATTCTCAATATATACGGCAATCTTAATTCCAACGTTGTCACTTTCAACCACGTGTTTTAAGTTGTTCTTCAAAACGAAGCGCTCGGCTTGTGCTAACGTGTTGAATGATATTAACACTACATTGCGAAGATGATGATACTGAAGGTACAACACTTCCGTAAGTCTAAGTTGCATTTTTGCCTTCAAAAGGTATTCCACTTCACTAAAACTCGGTCGTTTTAAGCAAAATTTAAAGTCAACGACCGCAGCGTTGGGTCGGAGTAGAGCTTTTTCGTCAACTTTACTCATGATGACAAGAATAATCCGATATTTCCTTTGTTCTCGAGACAATGTACACTAGATCGAGAGGCCTGTTGTTCACTTGGCTCGATTGTACGTCTGACTGCGGCAGAAGTAGAAAGTAGACTGGGCTGAGGGGCGTTATCTGCCTTTATGAAAGTAGGGACTCCATATCTACCAAACATAATAGCCAACTCTCTAATCACATCGTTTGAAGTAGTACATTGCATTTCACAAACTTCAATAAATCGAGAATAGTAATCGATGACCACAAACAAACTTTGCCCCTCTGGCAATGGACCAAGGAAGTCAACCACTAGTGTATGCCATGGATATGACGGGAGTTGGCTTCGGATCATTACTTCTGGTCAGAGCTGCAAATTTTCAACAGTTTGTTTTGAGCTTGAAGGAGAAAAAAATCTCAAATCATGCCCTACTATGCTCAATTCGCAGTTGTTCGTTTCCATTATTCATTCAAACAGCCGACCTGCTCAATCATTTTCCATTCATTTTCAATTTCATTGACCCTGTGAATATCTCTTTACTGGGTATTGACTAGGTTTTTCAAGCAAAACTACTCTGAACATAGTTCTTACTGTCCATGTAAGCTTGAAAACGAAAAACATGACGACATTTAACCTAAACTGGCTTCTACAGAGCAGATGACAGCTTTGGTTGGAGAATGAAAAAGCATCAATTTGAAATGAAGACGTACGATTCAGTTATGAAAATCCCGCCAACTTGAAAGTGAATGATTGAGGGAGGCTTTGAATTTGAATTATGGTTGGGTTTGATTGAACTGAAAGTTGGCATTTGAAAATGAAAATTTGCACCACTGCTTCTGGTGCATCCGGTGCAGCCACGAGTGTGCATCCTCTGCAGCTTTTAACGTATTTTTCAACGTCAGAATCCATTGTCGGCCACCACACATTTGACCGCTAATGATTCTTCATCATCGTTATTCCTGGGTGGCCATCACGAGCAGCTGACAATACCTTATGTCTAAGGGATCTTGGTACTACAATCCGATCTCCTCTAAGCAACACATTTTCAATATGTTATTGATTTCGGGGTCAGATTGTGAAGCTTCTTTGATATCATTCCACGTAAGTGCTGTTGAAGAAAGAGCTGACATTGTTACTTCTCGGACCATTATCTCTTCATTCGTGTCAAATGGTTTGGGTTCGACGAGATAACACCTGAAACAATTTATTTATCTATTAAGGAATCGTAGCATTCAGAATAAAATAACTTAAAAGCGATTTTGTTCTAATCACATTTATTGTTCAAATATTTCTTATTAGATTACCTCTTTTAGGCGAACATCATGTTCCTCCATATCCTTCCCTTCAACGATTACATCGTCGAGGTATCCCTATCCACCCCCTCGCATTCAGACAGAATCTCATCCATTGCCTTTTGGAAAAGCTCCGGAGCCGCCACCAGGCCAAATGGCAACCGTTTGAATCGGAACAATCCACGCCCTGTGATAAAGGTGGTGACATCTTTAGATTCGTCATTGAGTTCGATTTGTAAGAAGGCCTCTTTAATGTCCAGTTTGTTCCAGATCATACCTCTACCCAACCGCGCACTGTGATCATCTACCACCGGCATAGGATGGTGCTCGCGCTGCATTCACGCGGCGAAGACCAAGGCACAATTGTACTTCACCGTTTGCCTTACTTGTCACAACTAGTGGAGACACCCAGCTAGTAGGACCTGTTTTTGGTTCAATAATGTCGCGCTGAATTAACCCATCCAATTTTCTATTCACGGCTGCACCAAGAGGAACGGGAGTCGGCGCATAGGTTGAAACACAGGGCAATGTCGGGATTCATATGGATGAATGCTTTAACACCTTTGATTGTCAAAAACTGTGTTTGCAAGTCATCGACTTGGTTCATGTCCAATCCAACTTTAAGGATGCCCAATTGTTTTGCAGTGGTGTCACCGAGGAGACAACGCTGTCCACCTTCAATCACTATGAACCCCCTGAGTTCGGCTTTTGCCTACCTCTATCTCAGTAATAAATGAACCCAAAATCTGCAATGGATCATTACTTCCGTAAGCCTTGAGGATCTTGGTACTTACTTTCGTGGAAGACATCAACTGTATTCTTTTCTCCTTCAGTCTGGACCAGCATGGTCTGCTGATGAGATTTGCGTCGGCGCCGGAGTCTACCAGCATTTCCAACTCAATGCCACCGATGATGCACGTTACAACATTGCTTTCATTGCCAGAATGGAAAGCATAATATCCTTTTTCTTGTCCCGTCTCCTCCGTGACATTATTATCCTCGTTGGAAATCGATTTATCATTCTCTATAGAGCGAATCCGCTTGCTACCTCGATCAAGGAGTGGTCGTTGTTTTGGTTTGCGGCACAACCGTTCGAAATGCCCGTAAATCTGACAGTTTCTACACTGTTTGCCACGAGCTGGGCACACTTGGGACGCGGCAATATGACCTACACGGCCACAATTTTAGCACTCTTCATCCCGCATTGGGATGGATTTTGCCGATGAATCTCTGGACATCGTAAATTTTCCTTGTTTCGACTGACTCACTCGACAAATTTTGGAGGAGGTTCGCTCATATTTATTTCTTCGATTTGTTGATCTACCCGTTCCAGCGATATTCCCAGCATTTCAATCTCGGTGAAAGGAAGATCCTTGAGCAAAATTCGTCTTCTAGCTTCGTTTGAAGTGCATCCTTCAACCACCGCGTCTGCAAGGGAAATATCCGTCAAGATCGCTACAATCTCACATCCGTAGCGCTCGAAACCACATTCCGAGACTTGCTGCTTCAATCGAATGACATCTTTCAAATCTTTCCCCGGATTTTTGCTTGAGCTGTCGTAACTTGCGGCGTTCTGAGGTAGTTTGATGGCGAGGCTCAAAAAATTCGTCCAGCTTATCGACAGCTACATCGTACCAATTTGGGACGAGGGAAACAATCGGCATGTGATCATGATCCTTCAGGTTCTTGAAAACAGTTTGTAATGCTGGTCCACCAAGATGAAGTAACTTCGCTCGCATAACCTGTTGATCAGTAATACCATACGCAGCAAAGTAGCATTTCAACGACTCCCTCCAGAATCTCCATTATTTCGCCAGCTTACTTGTTTCAATCTGATTACACCTGAAGCTCACCGTGGAAAATTCTTTGATTTTCTGGAAAACCCCGCAGGATTTTGTCATTGCATGGAAAAATCCAATCGGTTTTCGCAAAATTTCAGGGAAACCCAACTGATTTCCACTACCGTAAGATTAACTTACAACTATCAACGATGCTTTGAGTCAAATTCTTAGAATTAATGTGGCTGTTATACCGCCATTTTGCATTGCCCGGAATTTTCACTTATCAATCTTTCCCATGAAGAGGTTTTTTTTTTATCAACAATTGACTTATAGATTACTGATAAATAACCTGTTGCCACCTAGTTATTTAATAGCAATACCTTTTTTCACAATAAACTATTGCTGCTTACCATTTTTGCAATTTTATTTCACCAAGTCCCCAGGTTGTTGTATCGCGTCCTTCTCGCTCGCTGGTCTTCACTCGTCTCCCCGATCGTTCTCTCTGCTTTCACTACCACACTCTCGTTAAAGCCAAGATTTATTATCTGAGAGGTGGTCCTATTTTTCATTGCCTCATGACTGTTGATAAAGGTATGCCTAATATGCTACACTATTGCATTCAACGGCACTCGATCAAATCACGTTCGGCCAAACAGAATTAGGCCAAAATGCATTCGGCGAAATGGCATTCGGTGAAACGATAGGTATTTGGCCTAAGAGAATTTGGCCATTTGACCTGGAACCGTCAAAAACTGAATTTTTTGCAAGAATTGTCAATGTTTCAACAGTGATGATCATAATACAACTTTAAATGTGAAAATATCTTAACAGTCTCAGATTTACACAGATTTCGTCATTGTTCGTCGATCTAAGTATAATGATATATGAGACTATTCAACCCATGGATTTTTCTTTAAAAGATTGATGAATTCCTTTATATTTACTTTTATGAAAATGTAAATAACATTTTGTTTTGTTTTCAAAAAATATTAGATAAAAAATCAAGCTTTTAGTCTGAAACCTTTATTTTTTTTCTGAAGTGAAAAATTAACGAAGCAATTTGCGCATAAAGGCACAACACCAGTTTCGTGTTCCACTCGTCAGTAACTGACACCAACTTGCTACTAGCTAGACGACATATTCAAACTAACACACTAAATTGGCGCCAGTGTCTCAGTGCAAACAGTTCACACAACATATGTGAACGCCCAAAGCAACTGGCTGGTACCAAAGGATGTCTCGGTTAGTCAAGCACAGAAAGGAACTGTTTGTTTGCATGAGAGCCAAGCAGCTAGGCGTTCACACATGTTGTGGGAGCTGTTTTGATTCAGTGTCCCAATTTGGAGTATTAGTAAGTTTATGACAATTACTGACCAGTGGAACGCGGAATATTAAAATCCAACTTTTTAGAGATTTTAGTCATTTTGAAAATTTTTGTAGCCGTGAAATCAGTACATGTTCAGAATAACCTAAAGTTTGTTTCTATTTTTTCCAATGCTCATGATTTTCAGTCGATTGAAACGAGTTGTTCACCGGTAGGTGGCTCAATAAAGCAAGAAAGCCACCTTCCAGTCTCTACGCATCGCTCGATCGAGATAGAAGTGTTTTGTTTTCGGTCTGTTGGAAAAAGAACAGTACAGTGCAGTAATCCGCGTTCAAGGTTATTTTGCCATTCTCTGCCTCTTCGAGGTTTGGACTTTTATTTTCTTTTGTGCGTGTGTTAACCGTTAGGCCACATTCCTCAACCTTTTGTTCGTAAAGCGAGGATTGAACAATAACCAGCTATTTAAGCTGGACTGGTGCGTCGTGGGAAACGAGTATACAGATAAGTGAAATCTACTTTTTTGATACATTTACGGCTTTTTCCCGTCTGCGCGGGTGCTGACCCCGTGCATTGACGGTGTCGATGGCTTCCTCCCCGGATGGCCAAATGGAGATCGAGTCGACTCCTAAGGCTCTCCCCCGACCCAAACAATATCCAGAGCTCTCGACCGGTCCCTTTGTGGTCTTCTTTCGGCCCAAAACAAAATCGCTGAATCTATTACAGATTTCAAAAGACCTGACGGAACGGTTCTCGGCTGTGATCGAAATAAAAAAGGTCCGCTCAGACAGGCTGAGGGTCGTGCTGACTAACTCAAAGCAGGCAAACGATATTGCTTGCTGCGAGCACTTTACGAAGGACTATCACGTGTATATTCCAGCTGTAAAAGTACAGTCTGAAGGCGTTGTCACCGATGACAGTTTGACATGCGAGGATCTGCTGCAGTACGGGGTTGGCCGTTTCAGAGACCGCTTACTTCAGCCAGTGAAAATACTCGAGTGCAAGCGTTTGCACTCAGTAGTAGTTGCGGGGGATGGTTCAAAAACGTACCCCCAATCAAACTCTTATCGGTTGACCTTCGCTGGTACCGCTTTGCCAAATTACGTCCTCTTGCACAAGGTTCGTCTGCCTGTGCGTCTGTTTGTGCCGCGGGTCATGAATTGCACAAAGTGTAAACAATTGGGTCACACAGCCACCCATTGTAGCAATAAGGCCCGCTGTGGAAAATGCGGGAGAATCATCTAGATGATTCGTGCAGTAAGAATGCTGAGAAGTGTCCTTACTGTGCAGAAAATCTGCATGATATCTCGGCATGTCCCGCGTACAAACTACGCGGGGATAAACTAAAACGTTCCCTTGCTGGACGATCCGAACGTTCTTTTGCAGAAATGCTAAAGAAAGCTACACCACCAACCTCAACAAACATCTATGCTCACTTGCCTCCTAACGAGGGCGAGGCTGATGACCCACAAGAGGGAACATCTACTAGGGCGCCTAGAAGTTATAGGAAGAGGAGGAACATTTCCTCTCCTAAAGTTCGTTGTAAAGGCCAGAAGGTATCCCTTGACGGGACTCAGAAAGTCACATCTATTGGAAGTGTTGCAACCAAACCGAAGCAATTAGCTCCTGGTCTCGGAGGATTAAACTCAGAGAAGGAGTTCCCAGCACTTCCCGGAACATCAAAAATCCCAAGTGTTCCTCTGTTTCAGTTCGAGAATAATCGCGGCACTGGAATTATCAAACTCTCGGACATTGTGGACTGGATAATAAAAACTTTCAATATAACTGATCCTATTAAAAGTCTTATGTTAGCTTTTCTCCCTACAGTAAGAACATTTTTGAAGCAGTTGACTGCTAAATGGCCCCTCCTTTCAGCGATTGTATCCTTCGATGGCTAACTCATCGAACGAGGTCACGGATTTGATCACTGTTCTACAGTGGAATTGCAGAAGTATCATCCCGAAAATCGATTCCTTCAAAATTTTAATAAATAATTTGAGTTGCGATGCATTTGCATTATGTGAAACTTGGTTAACTTCCGACATAGATCTCAACTTCCACGACTTTAATATTATTCGCCTGGATCGAGACACCCCCTATGGAGGAGTGCTTTTGGGGATCAAAAAGCGCTATTCCTTCTACAGAATTAACCTTCCCTCGATAACAGGTATTGAAGTTGTCGCTTGTCAAGTAACAACCAAAGGCAAAGATCTTTGCATAGCTTCCATATATATTCCCCCCAACACCGCGATTGGGCATCGCCGGCTACATGACATCATAGAATCCCTGCCTGCACCGCGACTAGTTTTAGGCGACTTTAACTCTCACGGTGCGGAATGGGGTTGCCTTTATGATGATAACCGTTCCTCTTTAATTCACAATATTTGCGACAACTTCAACATGACAATTCTAAACACGGGTGAAATGGCACGGATTCCTCCCCCACCAGCGCGCCCAAGCGCATTAGATTTATCCCTTTGCTCGACCTCGCTAAAGTTAGAATGCGCGTGGAAGGTAATCCCTGATCCCCACGGTAGCGACCATCTGCCGATCGTAGTCTCAATCAATAACGGCTCAAGGCCATTGGAAACAATCAATATTTCGTATGACCTCACACGAAATATCGATTGGAAGAGCTATGCTGCCGCGATATCCGACAACATCGAATCTACTCAAGAACTTCCTCCGGAGGAAGAGTACAGCTTTTTGGCTGGCTTGATTCTCGACAGCGCGAATCAAGCTCAGACTAAGCCAGTACCCGGCGCGAACATACAAAAACGTTCTCCCAATCCCTGGTGGGATAAAGAGTGCTCAGACGTGTACGCAGAGAAGGCCGCCGCGTTTAAGACCTTCCGGAACGACGGGTTACCCGCTAGTTTTCGACAGTACGCGACGTTAGACAAGCAAATGAAGAGTTTGATGAAAGCCAAAAAACGCGGTTATTGGCGCCGGTTCGTCGACGGATTAACGAGAGAAACATCGATGAGCACTCTTTGGGGAACAGCCCGACGTATGCGAAATCGAAACAATACTAATGAGAGCGTGGAATATTCAAACCGTTGGATATTCGATTTCGCCAAGAAGGTTTGTCCGGATTCCGCCCCGGCACAGAAGATCTACCGCGCCGCGTCCCGTCACGATAACGCGAACGAAACACCTTTTTCGATGGTGGAGTTCTCACTTGCTCTCTTGTCGTGTAACAATAAAGCTCCAGGGCCAGACAGAATCAAATTCAACTTGTTGAAGAATCTGCCAGACTCTGCCAAGAGACGCTTGTTGAACTTATTTAATAAGTTTCTTGAGGCTAACATTGTCCCACACGATTGGAGGCAAGTGAAGGTCATCGCCATCCAAAAACCAGGAAAACCAGCCTCCGACCACAATTCGTATCGACCGATCGCAATGCTATCTTGTATCCGGAAGTTGTTCGAGAAAATGATCCTATCCCGCCTCGACAATTGGGTCGAAGCAAATGGCTTACTGTCAGATACACAATTTGGCTTTCGCAAAGGCAAAGGGACGAATGATTGTCTTGCGTTGCTCTCAACCGAAATTCAAATGGCCTATGCTAGTAAAGAGCAGATGGCATCAGTGTTCCTAGATATAAAGGGGGCTTTTGATTCAGTTTCTATCAACATTCTTTCAGAGAAGCTGCACCAGCATGGTCTTTCAGCGACTTTAAACAACTTTTTACTAAACTTGTTGTCGGAAAAGCACATGCATTTTTCGCATGGTGACTTATCGACATCACGATTTAGCTACATGGGCCTTCCCCAGGGCTCATGTCTAAGCCCCCTTTTATACAATTTCTACGTCAACGACATTGATGAATGTCTTGACAATTCCTGCACGTTAAGACAACTTGCAGACGATGGCGTGGTGTCTGTTACGGGACCCAAAGCTGTCGATCTACAAGGACCATTACAGAATACCTTGGACAATTTGTCTGCATGGGCTATTAAGCTGGGTATCGAATTCTCCACGGAGAAAACTGAGCTAGTTGTATTTTCTAGGAAGCGTGAACCAGCACAACTACAGCTTCTATTAATGGGTCAAACTATAGCTCAGGTCTTCACAGTAAAATATCTAGGGGTCTGGTTCGACTCGAAAGGTACTTGGGGATGCCATATTCGGTATCTGAAACAGAAATGCCAGCAAAGGATCAACTTTCTTCGTACAATAACCGGAACGTGGTGGGGTGCCCACCCAGGAGACCTAATTAGGTTGTATCAAACAACGATACTGTCGGTACTGGAATACGGATGCTTCTGCTTTCGATCCGCCGCGAACATACATTTCATCAAACTCGAAAGAATTCAGTATCGTTGTTTGCGTATCGCCTTAGGGTGCATGCAGTCGACCCATACGATGAGTCTCGAAGTCCTGTCGGGCGTTCTCCCGCTGAAAAATCGATTTTGGGAACTCTCATATCGATTGCTCATTCGATGCGATATCTTGAACCCGTTGGTGATTGAAAATTTCGAAAGGCTTGTTGAGCTCAATTCTCAGACCCGTTTTATGTCCCTGTACTTTGACTACATGGCGCAAAATATTAATCCTTCTTCTTACAATCCCAACCGTGTGCATTTCATAAATACTTCTGAATCTACTGTTTTCTTCGACACATCCATGAAAGATGAGATTATTGGAATTCCGGACCATATACGCCCACAAGTGGTTCCAAATATTTTTTATAATAAATTCCGAGAAGTCGACTGTTCTAAGATGTTTTATACTGACGGATCAAACCTCGAAGGGTCCACTGGCTTCGGTATTTTCAATCAAAAGTTCACCGCCTCCTACAAACTCAGTGACCCTGCTTCAGTTTACGCCGCAGAACTAGCTGCTATTCAGTATACCCTTGGGGTCATTGACACATTACCCGCAGACCATTACTTCATCGTCTCGGATAGTCTGAGTTCTATTGACGCTATTCGCTCGATGAAACATGGAAAGCATTCCTCGTATTTTTTGGGGAAAATACGGGAGCTGCTGAGTGCTTTATCTGACAAATCTTTCCAGATTACCTTGGTGTGGGTCCCTTCTCATTGCTCCATTCCGGGCAATGAGAAGGCGGACTCTTTAGCTAAGGTGGGTGCCATTGAAGGTGACGTTTTTGAAAGACCAATTTGCTTCCACGAATTTTTCAGTATTACTCATCAGAGAACCCTCGAAAGTTGGCAAACCTCGTGGAGCAATGGGGAGCTAGGAAGGTGGCTACATTCGATAGTCCCTAAGGTATCGACGAAACCTTGGTTCAAGGGGATGGATGTGGGTCGTGACTTCATTCGTGTGATGTCCCGACTCATGGCGAACCATTACACGCTGGATGCACATCTCCGACGTATTGGGCTCGTGGAGAGTGGTATCTGCGCTTGTGGCGACGGTTATCACGATATAGAGCACATAGTCTGGGCGTGCACCGAGTACAGTTCCGCCAGGTCTCGGCTTATGGACACCCTCCGGGCCCGAGGAAGACCACCCAACGTCCCGGTTCGAGATGTGTTGGCAAGCCGCGATGTCCTCTATATGTCCCTTATATACACCTTCATAAAAACCATCAATATCCAACTTTAACTGCCCCTTTTTCCTTATCATTCTCAGAAGCGCTCTTTTCCACCTGTACCATACACCCACGATGGTTTGATGCGACTCCATGGCGACACAAAACATCCCTGTCGAATGAGCCAACAAACACGGGACCTAAAGCACGAACATCACACGCACAACTCGAAATGTAGCCGATCAACATCTGAGCCGCACTACGAAATCGTCTGGAGAAACCCCTGCCATCTCGAGAACGACCACCCGGCGTCCCAGTACATGATTCTTCCTGATGAAGACCACCCTGATTCTGTAATCCATCCGTTGATCTCCTGAAGTCTGAAACTGAAATAATGTTCTCCCCCTGCCATGTTTGTCCACCCTAATTCCCCTGACTCTTATACACAGAAGTAACACCCCTTCCCCCCCCCCCCCCCCCCCCCCAAATATCTTCATGAAGCATTTAGCTCTTCTTGCCTTTTCTAGTTTTAACTATTATATTATATGATCTCGTTGAAAATGCCCAACTCTACTACCACATAAAATAACTCTAATTAATGTCTCCGAATCTTTACAAAATTTAATCACGCCCTCTAATTATTTCTACTTTTAAGATAGTCGTAAAAAATTTTCCCCCTTAGTTAAACATTATTTGCTCCAATAATCTCATTGCTAAAAATGTCAAACCATATTGCCATAAAAACTAAATGACCCCTCTAATCTTACGAAAATTATACTACCCCCTTGTGTATATGTATAGCTATAAATTAGCCTTAGTTTAATTTAAAAAATCAATATGTAAGCCCCTAGTTTTAAGTAATTTAAAATGTAAAACAAAACAAAATTGGCACCTTTAAGCTAACGCAAACCTGCCTTATCAAATAAACGAATTGAAAAAAAAAAAAAAAGCCACCTTCAGTACCGTTTAGTCATAGTTTAGTTGCCTGATTTTGTAATCTCGACTCAGCTAATCCAGACGTGCTTCGGTCAGTTGTCGAAGACCAAACCCACACAAAATTGTCCCCCCATCGCGCAGAGGCGAGCCGAGAAAGAGAGAGCTGTGCTGCATCGCTCCACAGTCAGACAGGTCAGAGTAATGAAGGAACGAACGAATGAATCGAACGGGACGCACGCGACAAACCACCGACAAGCATGCCATGACGAGGTGAGAGCAGATATAATTAAATCAAGTGTGTCTGGTCGAGTTGAACTTACCCCTAAATCTGACAATTTTAAGTGCCAATGTGAGTAAATCGATTGCCCGAGCTGGTCCGCTTTTGTGAGTAATGAGCTGGGAGGCTGTGGGTGTAGGTAGGGTATCGATTCGCTACAGCCAACAGTGTAAACACCGTTGACAAGGAGTAATTTAATATCGACAAACGCTTGAAGCCAAACGGCTAACATTTCACACTCGTGTGCGAGGTGGAGTACGGAACTTTGACGTTTGGGGCCTTTTGTTTGTTGAGTCATAGAAGTAGTAAAATGTATTTAAAGAAGAATGGGAAATATATCCTGAGAAGACATTTAATTGTTAAAGCTAGTAATTTTCGTTCAAGGTACACCCAGCATAACAGTAAAAAACTGAATTGATCGAACATCTGGAAAATGCTAATGTGGTTACGGGTCTTCCACGAAGAACACAACACCAAAAAAATTATTATTTTTACCTCAAGAAATCTAACGGTAACATAAAATTGACGTACAAATACTGTCATTCATTACCAGTCGCACGTGTCGCCTTTGTTCAGTTGCACGAAGTACAATTAGGAAGAGTCAAGACAGCACTCGGAATTCACCTGTTGATAACCGTTTCAATTATCGCAGGTGAGTATATTTTTTATATTAGGATTCTGTTAGAAACACACAAAAAATCGCAGTTTTTTTTCTTATCACTCAAATTCGATTTTTCTGTCTCTTTTTTTTAGAACATCACCGGCATAACGGAACAGAAGAAGCAGGTTGATGGACGCAATTAGGGACACATACACCCAGGAATGGTATGTAATTTAGCAACCCGGTACATATGCCGCTTTGGTCTCCTGACGGACTTGTTGCATCGTTCCTTCGCTTGTTGGCGATGTTATCCGTTGTTTGTGTTGGAACAAAAAACTTGATTCAAACCAGCAGCTTATTAAGAAGCGACCGTAGGTACCATAATTTTCTCACTAATCGATACTTTCCTTTTACTTTGGGCACTAATAACCATAACAAAGGCAACAATAAAGCAGCGGGCAGTTTGCGGTATCCAACCGGTGTGCCCCGATCCTTCCGACAATAGAGATTCAAATTCAAAGAATAAATTGGGGTTTTATCGTCGCGTTGTCGGTTAGTAACACCGGTGGCACTGTGTTGCATTCATCTGCATAATCACATCACCCTTTCCGTTTTGTTCGGGATCCTTGAGTGGTACCCATGCGATGACAATGATAATTTTAATTTGTTGGAATTAGCCTAATGAAATATTGGTTGGTTTCCGATAATTTTTAATATTTCTTTTGACAAATATTAGCTCTGGTAGCATATTTGGTGTGTTCTGAGAACATACAATGGAACCTCGAAGCAGCAATGTCACCTGCTAGTTTGCATCTGGAACAATGCAGTCACGTTTCTCGCTGAAGCGGTTCCTACATAAAATCAAAGTAGTTGTTTTAAAGTAAATCACTGAAGCGAAAACGAGAAACCTGTTCACTATGACCTAGTCCGTAGACTGCAAAGAACCAGCTGTCAGCTGATTGACTTTATGATAAAACCAAGATCGTCCGCTATATATATACATGTAGGCACTGGTCATGATCATTTCCTCCGTCGTACTTCTCAATAACGGTTCAAAATATTGCTTTTCTCCCCAGCCTACAATGAATCACGCAACGCTGCAATCTAGCAGCTTCCTGTTTATTTTACCCAGAAGAGTGCAATGTGTCTCCGGAATAAAACAAATTAAAAACCATTTAAATCTGGTGCAACAGCACCTTGAAAGGATCGAACTGAAACGTTCATTACCATTAATAAATTCAACACTGCCAACACGGCTGGGAGTCACGGCAAAGGTTCCAGGCTGAGAAATAGAAATTAATACCTGAGGCATCCGTTCGTTCTGCTTTCTATACGTCTATATGTTTTTCGTTCATCGACCAGAAGCGACTATCTCGCGAGTCATTCACAGTTCATTAGAGACGAAAACATTTGTGTGTATATATGTACGGACGTACTTTCTTTCGCCCGATTTCTGCAAATCATTATTTATCATATGGAGAACTCCTGGGTGTCCTCACGCACTGGGACCTGTTGTTGGGCTAGACTCCGAACATTGACCGTCGTTCGAACCAACCACCGCCGCCACCGCCGTCCGATTAAACGCCACGCGAGACGCGCACACAGTCGGAGAAATTAGTATTCTATGCGTTAATTATTTTTTATCGTATTCATTTATCTACGCTCTTTGAGGCGTGTTTCCTTGGTGCGACATGTCGACCCCCCCCCCCCTTCGGCCAACAGCCGGTGTCGGACGGGCTCCGGGAACAGGGACAGGTTGTCGCGTTTGTCGTCGTCGTCAGTCGTCCGATCGGTTCAATCGAGTGCTTTGCATGCACTTTGTCCGGAGTCTGTGTGATCTGCGGGGAAATTGTAACGGGTTGAATGAGAAATGCATTCGATATTTCAAATCAATGCTATTAGTCACGTCGAAAGTTGAGACAAGGTTGGTTGAACTTATTTTTAGTCCGTTGTCGACGAGTGTACATGAAAATCAATACAGGAATGCCTTTTTTCAATTTGAGAAAGTGCAAGAAATTATCCTTTTCCTGTGGAATACTGCATGTGCATTACTGCAGGGCATTAACATATCAAACGGTATGCAGTTTCGGAATCGGATACACAAAAGTCACACGAATAATGCTCAGCATGCTGAATAGCAGCCATGTGATAATTGATTTTGCAATGTACACTCAGTACCCTGAGTAGAATTCTGCAATTGTGCTTGGACAAAATGCAATAAATTCTTTGGCATTTTCGGAATCACATCCGACAGAAAAGTTTTTGTTTTAAAACAAGCTCACAGCCTACACCAAAGAGCGAATCTTGTGCATTATCCACCTTATCGACAGTGGTACAACTGGTTCTGGACCAACGAAGTCAATCGCAGAACCCGCTCTAGCCAATTCGTCCACCCATTCGTTTCCAGTAATATCAGAATGACCGGGTACCCATTAAAGGTAGATATTTTGAGTTTGACTTGCGATTACTAATTTTGATCTCGAATCTACTGAAGTATGTGCCTTAGAGCAACCTAATTATCAAAAGAAAAATAAATTTCGTTGCTTCAAATTCCCTGTTAAAGTGCCGGTTGTATGCCACATAGAATCGCGAAGATTTGTGCTTGGACTACGGTACAATATCTACCAAGCGAATGGGATTGGTATGATTTCATTTCACGACAATAGACACCAGCGCCGGCTCGGTCTTACAACACAAAACGTCAGTGTAACAAACTTCGTATTCTTGCTCCAGTTGTTTCCGAGCCTTTGAACGGAGCAGATTGATTTACATTACAGTGATGTTCGTTGTGTCTTTTTTTTGTTTTATTTTCGTGACTTTAAATTGGTTATTCATTCGTCACGTCATTGTGTCAATTACAGTGAGTGAAAGTCAGTTTTTGTTCGTTTGTTAGCCACAGTTCTGCTGGTGCCGGTAGCAAATCCAGTACATTGTTTTCGCTGGAGCAGAACAATCGACGAATACTGCAGATAAATTTTGTTTGGTTTTTCTTTTGCCTCTCATTTTTCTTTCTTTTCCCCTTTGTCTTTACCTTGTAATCTAATAATAAAACACATTCCCGTTTATACAACGCTCTTCCCTCGTGCTTAAATCACCGAGGGTGAAATAACATCTGTAATAACATGAGTCCCTGATTTCCCTAACACTCGCATTGCCCTCCGTAAAAAGCAGAACAAACATGATTCCCCTGGACCATGGGTAGTGTATTTTTGAACCGCAGAGAAAGTGGTTAATACTTTTTCTGGAACTGACCACTCAGTACCCAGCGGTAACTCAGATAACACGTGTTCGGGCAAACAAGATACGTGTTATAGTGAATGATCTCGGTCAGACTAATTAGATTGTTTGCTGTGAGCGATTTTCGCGGGATTCTAAAGCCTACGTGCCAGCTATGGCCGTAGAAATTGATGGTGTTGTGTTCAAACCGGGCCTCAAGTTCTAAGAACTGTTGTAGCACGGGTGCACTGTTTTAAGGACCCCTCACTTCAACAGGTTAAGATCTTGAAATGCAAATAGTTGGATACTGCAAACAGCGAGGGAAGTAAGGCTCGCCTTTACCGGGTCTTCTCTTGCCAACTATATCCTCCTTGACAAAGTTTGTCTACCTGTTCGCATGTTTGTATAACGGGTAGGGGAAACCGGAGCTAGTTGACGGTGTTTTCAGTTTTCATTTTTTACTGCTTTGATATAGATGGATCTTTATTAAAATGTTTGATGCATTGTCTCCATTTATGGAGACAAATATATGTGACGCAGAAAACCTGCCAACTTACTCTGGCCTTGGGTAAGTTGGCGGCATGAAGTATTTGAATCTCCATTTGATTGCTTATTTTTGGCGTGCCCCAAAAATAAGCAATCAATTGGAGATTCAAATACTTCAGGGGTGCATTTGAAACGTGCTGAATGTATTTTCAAGAAAACTGCATATTAACCGACATTTGATATTATATTTCCTGGCATTTTGACTTTGATGCGTACTCCTTATTCAAAAGCAAATTTTCAAAATTCTTCAGGCGATTAGCCGAAGTAAATATCTCCTGCATTGACGAGATACACAAGAAAAAAAATTCCTTACTTTGGAGTGAATTCCGAAAAAAATTGCCCCGTGCGTGTCACCACCAACTTACCCCAACCGCAAATTCTATAGAAAAGGATTTAACGAATAACTTTTGTTTGTGGATAGGATTAATATCTATACGGATACTGAAAGCTCTTTTCAAGCACTATCGAAAAATAGAATAATTCGGGAAATAGATTGAAAATTACTCTAAATAAAACAACGTGTTTAAAATTTAGAAAATTTACTTGGAATGCTCGAAAACACAATATAGCCCACAGCTTCTACAAAACAAGGGGCCCTTGGCATACTCTTAAATCATGTCCTGCGTACAAGCAGCGGGGAATAAAACTAGACGCTCCCTTAAGAAACGCTCGAAGCGCTGGTATGTAGAAATGCTGAAGAATTCTTCGCCACCTTTGCTGTCCGACAATCCCTATGCTCGTTTGGTTCGCGTTGAGCAAGAGTTTTCAAAAAATAGTTATAACGATTTTAAAACTTCTGGTTCAATCCAAGTGCAGAAATTATTTATTATTTCTTCCAACACTGTCAGTACACCACCGACACCGATACTTCAAACTTAAATAAATGAGAATATAGTCATCGCATAGACTTGGTATCTTGGAATGAAATGTTCAGTATGAATTGCTAAATAACATAGACGTAGTCAGAAAATGAAAAGAAGAGGAAGGGGTTTGCGTACTCCTCAGTCCTCTTTTTAGATAGTTTAGTATAACATAAGGAGTACATCTTCAACGCAGGTTTATACCGCCGAATTAAAAATTAATCTCACGAGTTTGAGTGCTACTATTTAAGGGCTTGCTGTTATTCAGCAAGCTGTTATTCAAAATGGTACGACGGTTTATAAATTTTGCATATTTTAAAACCCTATTTCTTAGCCGCTCTGAGTCAGAATTTAAAAAAAATCCGTATCCATAGATTCCTTGAAGTCTCGGAATTGTTTCTATCGACGTTTTCGTTTGAGAATCTAGGAACGAAACCAAAGATAGTTACTTCAAACAAACGTTTTTGATGAAAATGAGTTAGATTCACGCAAAACAGTGGTGATGTTAGAAAAACTGAAATATATTTGAGGTAAGAACCCAAGACGATTTCCAGAACTAAGTTAGCATTAGCCTCAAGCGAAAATAACACATAAGTTTTTAGATGCAAATCCTAAATGTTGTAAATGTTACTTCGCACAATGATTGTAGTGTGATTCATATTTGGGTCTAAAAAATATTAAGAAACTTCAGTCATTCACATTTACCAACACGTAATGATTCGTTGTCTTATACAAAACAATCTAAAAAAGGGGACTGGGGGATACACAAGCCCCCCCTCTTCTTTTCTTTTTATGACTACGTCTATGTTATTCAGCAATTCATTCTGAACATTTCCTTCAAAGGCACCAACTCTCTGCGATGACTTTATTCCGACTTATTTAAGTTTCGGTGTCGGTGGTATACTAACAGTGTTGGAAAAAATAATTAATTTCTGCATTTGGATTGAACCAGAAGTTTTAAAATCGTTATAACTATTTTTTGAAAACTAGAAACGTAGCTAGTTACCGTCTACGACAAAGTTGTTAACCAAAGATGGAGCTATAGTTTAACCCTTTCATGCCCAACTTTTTTCTAGTGCATGTAGGGTTTCAAAACTATTTTTCCATGAAAATGGTGGGATCAAGAAACACGAAAAGCTTTTTTTTCATAAAGATAGGTGCTTCCTTTGCAGTGCTACAAGCTGCTCAATTTTTACCTTCTAATGCTCAATTCAATTCTTCTAGAATATTGACAACAGTCCAATTGTGGGTAAAACGTACCCAGTCTAAATTGATATGCTTTATTAATTTTCAAAAATATTGCAACATAACGAAGATATATGAAAAATTCATTTTCCGTCTCAACATAAATTGTCCCTGACAGCACTGCTACATCGAAATCCAAACAGAATAATTGCAATAACTTCAGTTCTAGAGCTGATCCTCGCAACTGTTAATACTCAAATGAAAGGAAATAGTCACATTTATTTGCCTTACTTGTTTTTGTGAAGAAATCTTGCCTCAAACAAAAGTTATAGCATTTTAAAAACGTTGTTGTCCACAAACAACATGGGCATGAATGGGTTAATAAAGCTGATTTTTCATATTGACCAAAATAGCAATCTTTATTAACATAAATGCGAAATGATTGCTTTCCCCATATAAAATCCCATACAAATTTTGCGCAGGCGTTTGGGACCAAAAAAAGAACTCAAAAAGTGCTGTGCCCGCTAGTTTAAATCATTTTGAAGTTTTCCCATACAACCGCGAGTTACTTTAATGTACATGGCGTTACATTGCAATTTTTGGTTGGGTTACTGTGGTTGTTCTCTGATCATGATTAGTCTTTGTTATGATTTTTGTTCACACTTTGGGGATACATTGGTTTGTAGTATATCAACTAACGCGACGGTCATAATTTCAAGAGCTTAGTCGTGATTTTTGTAATTTTTCATCATGTTCCTGTGATATTTTATTCTTTAATATAATATCGGATTTTTCTGGCAGAGTAGCATGATTTATGTTCATGATTTCAAGATTTTAGTCACAATATTCGTAATTTATATTCACGTTTTATTTTTTCACGTGATATTTTATTCACAAGTTTCTTGTTGAATGTTTGTGGCAGAGTAGTGTGACTTATGCTCATGATTTCAGAACCTCAATCACGATTTTCGTACCTTCTATTCACGCTATCATGATATTTTAGTCACAATCAGAGTGATTTTTTTTCATGACTACAGGATCATAGTCACGATTTTTGATATTTTAATCACGCATAGTGTAATTTATGTCCATGATTTCAGGATCTTAGTCACGTTTTTCGTAACTTATAAGCAATTTATCATAATGTGCACGAACAAGATTCGTGACTCCACAATATATTTTTGATACTTAGCGCAGTTTTCGTTTTTTTGTCCTGACATCACATTGAACCTTATCGAATGAATAATGATGTACGAGGTTCTAATAGTTTTCTCATATCTGCTGCTCGCGCCTTTTGCTGATCGCTATAGGTTGTACATAAATATATGACATATCACGACAAAACCCCAATTTTGTGAAACAGTTCACGTGAAAATTTCCAGACCATGTGAAGAGTTGTATGAAATAGAAAATGATTACGTATGTCTCCTAAATTTAACAAGCACTCAAGATAGATCCTGAATAATGTACTACAAGTCATGAACCAGTTTTTTTTTTTTTTTTTTTTTTTTTTTATAGCCCGCCTCTTACCCCCACACCAAAAAGCTCACAAACGGAGCCCCCTGGTAGTGGACACATCAGTTCTCAGCGTACACAAAAAAAAGGTCAGCACAACAAAACAAAGTTACGAATCGCGGAAACGCTGAGAACAAAAAAAAACAATACGAGACCGACAAAACACAAAATTTGACAAGAAGCTACGGCGAGTACCCAGCGGAAAAGAATCCTTTTAAGGGTCCCATCGTAGCTTTGCAGGAAGCTCATAATAATTTAAATTTATTTATTACTTATTGCTATAAAAAATGCATTTATCAATTGTTTTTATTAAAAAAATGTTAACCAATTATAGCTAAAAGAATAAGCTCGATTGGTGGTGAACGAAGTTTATATTAAAAATTCTCCTATTTTATTTTTTAAAATTAGTTTCAATTTTGCTTGGAAACGAGTGCGACATGTTATTTGCTTTAAATCCGTAGGAAGCTGGTTGAATAACTTAGGTCCGATGAAAGAAATGCGTCTTTGACCAAGGTTCGTGGATACTCTGAAGTAAAATAAATGATTGGCTTGTCTGGTGCTGCGAGCTCGAATTCCTGTCGTAAATTCTAGATTATTATGAGCAATAGTATTATGCAAAGCATTGTGGATGTACATTATTGTTTGGTAGTTAGTCAACCCAAGCAAAGGTAAAATGTTATGGGCATTATTATTGTATAACAAAATAGTAGGGTACATAAATGGTTTTTTATAAATAAAATAAGACATCTGTTTTGAAGCGTTTGTAGCTTTTTCAGATTCGAAATACTGGCACGGCCCCACACAGATACAAGGTAGTTCAGCAATGAGTGGATGTGCGCATAATAAAATTTTAGAAGTTCATGCTGGGGAACAAAAGAGCATACTTTACGCATAGCCCCACATAACGATGCAACTTTTCTCTCTATAGATGTTATATGCTCAATCCCAGATAGTCTGGGGTCTAAGTGAAGTCCTAAATATTTGAAGCAGTTAGTTTCCTGAATTACAGACTGTCCCATTCTTGGGTCTGGATGCACGCCTATAGCTCTTCTAGATGAACGAAACAGCATATATTTAGTTTTTGATAGGTTCAAGGAAAGAAGGTTTACGTTGAAATACGTCGTTAGTGTTTTTAAATCCGATTCAATGTCGCGTACAATATTCAGGCAGTTGTTGTTCGGGTAGAACAACGCGGTGTCATCCGCGAATAGACGAGGAGTCCCTTTTAACCCGAGTCTACCTAGGTCATTGATATACAATAAAAATAACAGTGGCCCAATATTACTGCCTTGGGGCACTCCTATTTCTATTGGTCTATAAGAGCTACACGAGTCTCCAATAGATACGAATTGGTTCCTATGCGACAGATAGCTACGAATAATATGATTTGCTAATCCCCTGATACCATAGCATTCTAACTTCTTAAGCAGGATTGAGTGATCCAGAGTATCGAATGCTTTTTTTTAGGTCCAGAAAAAGGGCACCAACAATTCTTTTGCTATCAATTTGACTAATGATGGAGTCAATTAGTTCGGTCATTGCAATTAAAGTGCTGCAGCCCTGTCTGAACCCATACTGGTAGTTGTAAATTATGTTGTGTTTGTTCAAAAACTCGAGTAGTCGAGTGATGAGCAATTTCTCAAGAATTTTATTGAAAACGCACAATATTGAAATTGGTCTATAGTTGGAAGGTTGGTTTGGATCACCAGCTTTGAAAATTGGAATTACTCGGGCTATTTTTAAACAGTCTGGGTACCTGCCGGTTTGAATTATTAAATTAAAAGCTTTGGGTAGGATATTTGCAAAAGTGGTACAGTTACTCTTAAGAACACTAGCGGGGATCTTATCAGGACCACAACTGTTATTTTTTTCGAGGCCTTTAATCAAAAGGATCACTTCGTTTATGGTTGCAGGACGCAAGAAGATTGTTTCTTGGACGTGTTGTATATTTGTAATAGGATTTGAGTTGGGACTCGTGGGAATATTGTCAGACAAATTTTTGCCAATACTAGAGAAATATTCGTTGAAAACATTACATACTTCTTTAGTCTCAGTGACTCTGATATCATTGGAAATTAGGCTGATGGGAACATCCGACTTTGAACGACCAAAAATGGTATTAATATTTTTCCAAAGTTTTGAATGAGTTGTGTTGGATAGAAGGTTTTCAAAGTAGGCCTTTTTGCACCGCTTTTTCATTACATTAACTTTTTTAGTTATGTGTTGCAGAAGAGCTTTGAGGTTTTCATCATTGGGGTTATTTTTTACTCGTTTCAGATAATTACTTTTGATTTTAATCAGTGTCCACAAATCGAAATTGATCCAGGGGTAAAAAACGCCTTTACATTTAAAAGTTTTGGAGACCGTTCTAGTGTTTTCCGCAAGTAAAGAATTGTAGGTTGTGATGATATTTGTAAGACATACATCTACATCATCAATCAACTCGATGTTTTCTATGAAATTTTGGAAGTCGTTATTGAGTTTTTCATGATTGATTATTGATTTCGTCAAATTAACGGGTTCTCTTTTTACTGCAAGTTTATATGAAGATATAATTTGAACGTGATCACTAACTATGGTGTAAACCGTGTCGTTTCGTAAGCGAGCAGCATCATCCAGTCTACAAACAACGTGATCAAGAATATTTGAACTAGCTGGGCGAGTCGGAAATGTGTTCGTACATATGAAACCATACGATTCCAGGAGAGTTTTATAACGTGAGACGACATTGTTATTCGATAGGTTAACCGGTATATTGAGATCTCCTACAATGAAACAGGGGTGCGAATTTGAAGCGGAAGCGAGAACACTTTCAAGCTTGGCAAGGAATTGACCAATATCGTATGATGGAGGGCGATAAAAACAATGCACATCGAAATAATGTTGCATTATGCAGAGTTCGAGGTGAGCATGATGAAAGCCGTTAACAACAGTGTTCAGCACTACTCTATGAGAAATATTTTTCCTGACGTAGATAGCTACTCCACCGTTCGATTGTTCTCTACAGGAAAAAATCCCATTATAGCGCCTAATTTTAAAGATATCTTCATTGCCCGACTTGATCCACGTTTCCCCGATAACAAGCACATCAATTAATTTATTGCAACGATCCAATGTTTGCAAGATTTGATCAAATTTACAAAGCTCATTCATACCCCTTATATTCCATTGCAAAATATTCAGCGATTTACTATTATTCATTGAAACACTCGCATTATAACTGTCTATATCATCGTGAAAGAAATTTTCTATATAAGCCATTGAAATGAAATGTAAATTATATGTAAAAGAGCAAAATGTTATAAAAGCAAGAAGCACTATTCCCTCGGGATATTGTTTGTTCGTTTTCTTTTGGGTGATGGAGAAATATTCGCAGGTAGCGAGTCTGCAGCGTCAGAAGAACCATTTGAGTATAGGCTAGTTATGCGGTTTAGATCATTCCGGTTTCTAATTATTTCAGGTTTTGCTTTTTCATTTTTCTTAACAAGAACAACTCCTCGACCGGACCAGACATATTTAATGTTGAGAAACTCCTGACGCTCGCGCATTTCGTTCAATAGTTCTAAGCAAAGTGGGGTTAACTCATCGCGAATCGCAACATTTGTAGGTTTGCCATTGATGGCCAGGGAATCGTCGATCGAAGTAGAGATCAGTCTACCAAACTCCTTTTTTTTTTGGTGAACAAAATCTCCTTCACGGTCCTATCTGTGAAAACCACTTTTATGGGAACCAAACTATTTGTTGCTTTTTTACCTGGTGACAACCTTTCGGCAGACACCACTGAGGAACGGTCTAGGTTAGCACCAATGCAATGAGCAATTTTGATAACTAATTCAACGGTATTTTCATTACAGAGGAAGGGGACTCCCAGAAAAATGGCATTGTTTGAGACGTTATCCCGAACAGTTTTGTCTAAGTTCATCTCAAGTTTGTTTACATTTTCATAAAGGCAAGATTGTTTTTTTCTTAAGGAACTTATCTCTTGTTTTAGGGCCTCGTTTTCAGATTTTAGATCTCGAAAGTCTGAGACAATTGAATCAAATTTCGTAGATAGGAAATCTTGCGAATTTTCAATAGCAGAGGTAATCGATCTAAATTCTGCCCTCAGGTTCTGCATTTCACAAGCCACAGCACTCGCGACTGTTATTTTCAGCTCTGACCCGAGAGCGGCTACAATATCACTTTTGTTAGTTTTCATTTCAATAATCTTTTTATAAATGTCCGAACAGTTGGGTGTGCAAAAGTACATATTTTCTTTTACGCGACGAACGGCATTGCCAATGATATTGCGGCATTTGTAATGAGCGCTTTTAAAGCAGTACAAGCAGGTTACCAGTTTGTTCGAGTCAGTCTCCCTTTTTTTACATTCAACGCAAATAACATCATCAGTATCCATCGCAATTAAAACAAAAAAGACAAAAAAGAATACAATAATAAAGCACAAGGCACACTAGATTAAACAAATAAACTAAAATTGTACATCAAAACACAAAAAAACTTCACTATATTTGCTGCAAAGAAAAGTAATAACAGGCACGATGCAATTTCGGTTTCCGTGCAGAAGTGCCCAGTTTGAGCAAGCGATGTCCGATACCCACCTGCACCGATCAGAAGTGCATCTGAAAAAAAAATAACAATATCGTTGCCACTCACAGAGCGATACAAACAATCAGCTGCGATGATGGCTGAACACCGGGGGCAAATGATCACAGTCACTACGTTGAGACAGTCTGGCACAACGACAGAGAATTACGCACACACCTACTAACTGTTTGATTACAGCAGTACGCAGCGAAAACAGTCCTAGCCGCACCGAAACCGTCCCTGATACACAAATTACCTGCTTATATCCACAGAGCTGACCCAGAACCAACCCAAAAACACACAGGCTAGTTGGCTAGTTGTATGTAGCGAGCAAGCCCTAGCCAGATGGTAGAGCACAAGTATGAGATGTGTACGGGCTGAATACAAGAGACACCCCGGCAGATGAGCGCTTACACTATACACCGATTGCGCCACTGTGACCGCTCATATGAGAGGCAAATATAGGCAAATTGACGCAGCTGATCGCTACAGATACACTATCACACTATCGCACAACTCAAAAATGGTTGAATTGCGGTACGCCGAATGCGAACCGATATTCATGCACTTAATACACTATTTACCGACCAAAATAACACCAGCCTCCTATTCCTATCACTGCAGAAAATAATGAAACACTAATTGACATATATTTCACCAACAAAACACTTAAAAAACACACGTAAATTAACGAAAGTGTAGGGACCCTAAATGACTTGCGTTAACCACCAAAGAGCAGTGCTGCAAAAAAAAAAGAGTTCATGAATGAAATTTTATAATTTTGTGAATTATTTCACAAGCACGAATGGTCAGTCGTGAAAATTATACTAGGAATCATTAACTGGTTCAAGAACATATAAACGATATTTTTTGATTTTGTGAACTAGTTCACGGCCACACATGGTCAGGTGCGACTATTATATTAGGAACCACGAATCAGTTCACGTTTCTATGAATAAGATTTCATGATTTTGAAAACTATTTCAAGAGCACGAATGGTCAGTCGCTAGGAATCATAAATCGGTTCACGTATACTAGAGATGGTCGGGTTCGGGTTTTTGGACCCGAAACCCGGACCCGACCCGAACCCGACGGGTTACGGGTCGGGTTCGGGTTCTGTAAATTTAAGCTTCTCGGGTTCGGGTCGGGTTCCGGGTTTTCAAATTTGAAATTCTCGGGTTCGGGTCGGGTCCGGGTTTATAAAATTTTGGACTTTCGGGCTCGGGTCGGGTTCGGGTTTTTCAAATTAGAAATTATCGGGGTCGGGTCGGGTTCGGGTTTTGAACAAAACAACCCATCCATTTCATGACACTGTTTGCGTCTATACACAAAACGCAGTCTTTTTTGTAGTAGTGAATTATACTTCGTAATACGAATGGATGACACATATAATCGTACCAAATGTTAGCACCTCTGAATCGCTAGAATTTGTCGTATTTTCTGGTGCTCAAATATTGTATTTTTTCATTCTTGCATAAGACTCCGTCTCTTCAGATTCGCAAACTGCCTGAATTATTTAATTTTTTAAACGAACATTCATGAAAGATCATTCAACAATACGTGTTTCACATCTAAAATCTCTTTGCGTATTATTTTTCATGATAATTAGTAATAAACCAAGTCAACAGGAATTTATCGGAAAATATCGGTTCAACTTTCTATAATGGAATATAAATTTCGACAGGTACTTTAAAACCGATACTTAGGCCGCGGCGACTTTTTCTCTACGTAAACGGTTTTGTGGGGGTACATTCGTACCCCAGAACTAAAATCGCTCTAGTATGTCTAATTTTTATTAAATTTATAATTAAATTGGATAGTTTTATTCTAAAATCATTCTTAAAGTAACCTGTTTGTTTTGACTATTTAAGTATGTAATATTTCATTTTGTATAGAACAAGTCTTTAAAATACGTCAAAACTCCCTTGTTTCTTCATATTGCTATAACTCCGATAGTTTCAAATCAATTTTGACCATTTATACGACGTTGTAAAGCTTATTAAATTTTCTTTTGAATAATTTTTTTCAAAAACCAGTCAAAAAGTATATTTATTCCGATGCTTTTTTGAAAACCAAACGCCAATACAATCGTTAAAAATACAGCAATATGCAGTAACAGAGATGAAACAGGAAGGCGTCGAAGGAATAGGTAGAGCCGGTGCATTGTACGTGTATATAAAGTAAGTATGTTCCAGAGCATGGGCTGCAGAAGATAACAAATCGAATGATGCGTCTTGCATAGTATATACAAATCATATTCACGAATGTGTTTTGACTCTTTCATCCGCAAAAGCAAAAATTACGATACCGATCCAAACGCATTTTCTAGTTACTTTGCTATAGTGCTTTGTTATACCAAATAACAGATACTATTATTTGGCAGAGTTGGAACTTTTAACTTTTTTTTTGCTTTTAAAAAAATATATTTTTTTTTTGAATTATGTACACATGACAAAACACTAACGCTAACGGTTTTGTGGGGTACATTTGTACCCCAAACAAACTTTAAGCAAGCACTGTTAAATTGGTCAAATGAAACAAATAGGTTGTACCTACCTTCACGTAAGTTTGATAATCAAATTGGTTTATGATAAAGATTTCTTGCAATTAAAATAAACTGTAACGGAAAAATAAGGATTTGGACTCATAAATTTGGTGGTACTTTGGTGTCATTATGGCGGCTCCAATTTATAAAGGGCACATTATTTTTTTAAAAGCAGATAGTTTAGGCCATATTTATTTTCTAGAGACTTTCTTTATTCCATCAGACCTAAACCTAGCTTCACTTCCGCCAGGTTTCGTTGGTCATGACACGCATATGGTGATGGGATAATAGCACCATTATCAAATCAGTGATATATGATACAAGCATTTTCTGTCAGATTGTTCCCGGGCTGAGCTGTTGCATGATCCAGATTCCTTCATGAAAATACACGAATTTCCACGAACTTAACGAAATGATCGCAAAAATTTTGTGTGTTCTGTTGAGGCCATTAACGGATTTTTAAAATTTTGGAGTCGTTCCGAGAGCTCCATTGGAGATGTCGAAGCTTCTCTATTGGCGCGCATACCGTATAATCTGAACCATAAAATAACTTAGATACCCAATCATAGATCGTCCTAACGCTAATGATGGGACATCAAGAACACGTCAGAAAATGATTGATACCCTTCGATACAGGTTTGACCGTTCCAACCAGTAACGTGGGTGACGTCATGTAAACTGTCGAATACGAATTGCCAATTGTCATAGCTTAATTTAATACATATAATAAATTATACGATACTGCCTTGCAGGAATGGTTTCTGATAAAAAATCAGAAATTTTGGTTAATTACGACGGGCAAGGTTGTTGGAAACTGTGACCATTAAGCTTTCTGTTTCCCCATGAGTTGACCGCCGATTTAACTTAATTTCCGGTTAAGATATCAACGATTTATCAAGTTTCTCAGCACGTTACAAATTTGACATTCAATAATAGTAAATATAAATGCGGATTCTACTCGGCAGTGATTTGTTTTTCCATATGCAGATATAACTCAATGCGTATGGTGCTACTTCAGATTCGAGTGATTCTACTATTCTTAGATGAGTCAAGGGTCCAGCTCGGGTGCCTAGAATTAAAAATCTTCGAGACCTTTGGTTGATTCTCCGTATTAGCAAGTTGGATTCGGATCGGGCTTCTCAAATTTTAAATTTTCGGGTTCGGGTCGGGTTCGGGTTTTCAAATTTTAAAATTCTCGGGTCGGGTCGGGTTCGGGTTTTACAAAATTTTCATTCTCGGGTACGGGTCGGGTTCGGGTTTTTAAGTTTTAAAATGTTCGGGCTCGGGTCGGGTTCGGGTTTTTCAAATTTTATAATTTCGGGCTCGGGTCGGGTTCGGGTTTTTAAATTTTCATGCGGTCGGGTTCGGGTAGGGTTCGGGTTCGAAAAAATTGAAACCCGACCATCTCTAACGTATACACGAATAATATTTTGCGATTTTATGAATTATTGCACGCGCTCGAATAGTAAGTCGTGATTTTTATACTAGGAATCATAAACTTGGTCACGAATATATAAAAATTATTTCATAGTTTTGTGAACCAATTCAAAATCAGGAATGGTAAGTTGTGGCTTATTTGCTAGAAATCGGGAATCTGTGAACATGAATAACATTGTGTGATATTGTGAACTATTTCACGAACACGGATATTGAATCATGACTATTATATTTGGAATCATGAACTAGTTCAGGATGATTGAAAAGATTTATGAATAATATTCCGGGTTTCGTGAAATAGTGCTCGCGTAAATATATTTTCCAAAAACTACGAATAAAATCACGATTCTACCTTTCGTTTTATGAACAATGTTCAAAAAATTGTGAACTAGTTCACATACACAAAATCGATTTAGTAATGGTATGACGGAAACCGTTACCGAAGTTCGCAAAACAAAAAAAAATATCTTCGCAAATAAAAGTGATATTTAGACTGAAAATGGAACATAATTATAAAACACATGTTTTGTTTCATGGTCCTTTTTTCGTAACGTAAAAATGTGATTATTTCTGAATTCATGACACTTTATTCACGTTTTTGGGAACAATTTTTTCCCATCTACACAAGAAAACGATCTGCTTCGATCGAGAGCTCGGAAACCAATGATGTAACTTAAAAAATCTAGCTTCCATGGTTTGTTACCGAATGAAATTTATCAGCGTAGACTCCGGTGCAAAATTAGTGGCTCTACAGAAAGGCGCATCTCACTCACTTCAAACCTTCAGGAGGAAACGGAAATTTGGCAGCCCACTTCAGTCTTCCAAGTGAAAGGTACCCTGATGCTGTCCCTCCTTCCCAATTAATACCGGACTTCCATCCTCTCGACAAAGGCGGCGTTTGGAACATCCGTGAAGACGTTTTTACAAATATCAGATGTAATGGGTTGTGCTTCTCCAAATTGCGGCATATATTTTGCAATTAACTCACGGTAGGTACACGGTGATAGGTCATGTAGCCTTACCTCTATATTGTCTTTTTCCATATACTCGTACACAGGAATCTTATTTCAACGCTGCCACTTTCACCTACGTATTTTATGTTGTTTGCAAAATTAATCATTTTGCTTGCTCTAACATTTTAAATGAAATCAATATTACTTTGTGCAGGCGATGAAACAGAAGAAAGGCTACTCCCATAAGTCATGACGGCAAGGACAAATTCAATGTTTCCTTTGAATTTGCGATAATGCACACTAGATCGAAAGGTTAATAGTTTTGTTTCACTTTGTAGCTTTGACTCGGGCAGAAGTAGAATGTAGGAATCAGGAATCAGAATATATTGGCTCAATTGGCTTCATCATTTCCTGAGCGGAAGGAAAGGACAAGGACGTGTGAGGAAGTAGAATTGGAAGGGTGGGAAAAATAACAGCACAAAACAAAAATAAACAACAGGTAAGTTAAACTCACACTTGCCTTGCCTGCGAATAAGCCTAAAGCTCTTTACCACATTGGATAAGAAACTTTAGTATGTCTCTGAGTTTCAGTCGACCAAACATGGTTTCGTCTATATAAGGACGGCTGAAGACTCGAAATCGCAATTGCGCTACCGCTGGACAGTTGCATATCAGATGATATGAGGTTCCGTAGTCAGATTCACAAAGATCACATGAAAAAGACTCAGCGCGCTGAATAGTTGCCATGTGATAATTGAGTTTGCAGTGGCCGGTTAAAGCCCTGGTCAGCATGCCGCAGTGGAGCTTTGACTCGGGCAGAAGTAGAATGTAGACCTGCTTTCTCAAAACAAAATTCCTGAAAAATCTGGAGAGGATTAGCTTCCTAACTGCCCTCCTCCTCTGACTACATTTCTGGCATCTATCATCATCCTTCTTTGCGACAAACTGATGAGCATTTGGACTGAAAGATACCCCCTATGATTGAAATATCTATAAAACTGCAACAACCCCTTCGTTGAAAATGCATGAAAATGTAAGCGGAAATGAAAATGCGATATCGTCTAGTAAAACACCTCCAGGAAGAATGTTTGCACTAATTTTCAAGATGACTTGGTTTTAACTCTGATGATTGTTTTGCGTAAATCCTCCAATATATTTTTCAAGCAACTTACTTTTCAAAAGATCATTAGTGCACTAACACCAAAGTAATTCTGAGAATCGTAACATCCGGAATGAACGAGCAATCGGTTGGCATTCCAGGACACCTTCGGCTACTTAGTGTTGTCCCTACAGTTCTAATAGTTAAATTCTTTTGAAATTTTGTGGAAACAATCTCGAGCTAAGATACATATTCGAATTCTTCGACATCTCAAGTAGATCCTAAAGTCTTAAAATTCCTCTAACACAAAAGCATACTTTGCATTCACGTTCTTATAGATACCTTTGAAACCTAATAAAATTTTCTACTAAACAACGCCCGAAAATATTTCAGTTATTGGAATCAAACAACGTTTTACTTGATATTTAGCATTTTCGATTAGGTTTTTATTAATTTTCTCAAAATATCGAATTATAATCAGAGAATACCTTTTTCCAAAAGTTAGATTTATAAACGATTCATTATTTGTTTTTTACATCATATTCCTATTTCTTCTCGATAAGATCAGCTTTTCTAGGAAATACTCCCACGATCGGCTGTGTTGAGTTGAAATTGCTTTTGTTTAGAAAACATTGGATACTCTCGGTAGCCGGCTGCCCAGAGTTTAAAAAGAACCAAAAACTAAACAAGATCTTCTTTTTCGGGCGATCGTGTTCTCGAAAACTAACTAAACTACTACCTAATAAACGGGTGTACCCCATTAGGCATAAATACGTTTGGCATACGTACGTTAGGAATAAAGACGTTTGGCATAATGGACGTTAGGCATAAATTATCATATTGAAGTATCCTTTCATGAAATTACTTTTTGGTTGTGACATCCTCGGGGGTAAGAGCGCAAATGCTTGAATTTTTTTTTAATTACTCTGGAAGCTGATAAAACTGGATCAACATTTTATTTTATTGTATATACCTCAAGAAAACATCACTCAAATAAAAGATGCAGAACGAAATACATCGAATGAACAAAATGCACATCTCTAAAATAGGCTAAATACTCTTGGTTAAAATCATTCTATTTTGTATTAAGGTATGAATAAAGCACATCAACCCCTACATGGCCATGTTGACTGTATAAAACAACGTTTTTAAACTGCTAAAACTTTTGATTTAGGCAGAATTTACTCACAAACACAAGGAAGACCAGTAACTGCGACTATTAGAACTTAGAACTGAAGTTATTGCTATGGAAGTTATTCTGATATAACTCTGATGGAGTAGTACCACCAGAGATATTTATAGTTGGCATTGATAAATAAAATTTTGATATATCTTCATTATTTTCCATTATTATTAAAAACTGATAAGGCGTATTAATTTGGACCGTCTTCGACTATCTTTTTCTAGCATAAAGAATATTGAAAATTTTCTAGGAGAATTGTGTTTAGCACCAGAAGGTAAATATTGAGCAGCTTTCAGCGTTGCGAAAGAAACATGTTTCAAAGCGGAGTTTTCGTTTTTCTTGAACCCTATGAACGCTAAAAATAAAGTTGGGCATGTAAGGATTACCTTAAATTAGTCCTTCATTCAGGCAAGGTGTAATTGTCCAAGAAGAAAATATATAACCTTAAAGAACAGCTCATGAAAGAAAGAATGATGCATTTTAGTATTCATTCAACGAATATACGAATATTGCTGGTTCTATATAGATTATCTCCCATATTCATCAGCACAATGATTGTATTCTCAAGGCCATCACAAATAGAACCACAGTAACTCTTTGATGTGAGAAAGAGTTTATTAATGTACTGTGATGAGTTTCCGAAACGAAAAAGGTATCGTCACAAACGTAGAATCCGTAGCCTAATGTTGATCCTGTACATAACACTGCCAGTTTACATTGGATCCAAAACTTATTGTCTGTTCATTATTTTGCCTTTTTTAATATTTGGATGCAACTGTATTGGTAATACATCTAAAAGGCTAGAAATTTGCTTGTATTAAAACTGAAGGGATATTGTCTCGTCTACAGAAAAAAATAGAAAATAAACTCTACACTTGCAAGGGCTAAATATCTCTCGTGGTATTTTTAATTTTGGAGTCTTTCGCTAAAGTTATGCAAAGGTATGGTATAGCAAAGTGTCATTTTTTCTTTACCTGAAATAACAAGTGAAATCTCTAACGAAAGCCTTGCCATTATCTTTATATTTTTATGAATTATGCCTATCGTACATTATGCCTAACGTACATTATGCCAAACGTACTTATGCCTAACGTATTTATGCCGAACGCCGCACACCCCTAATAAACAATTGATAAATTTCCCAAATTCTCGGCAGCCGACTGCCCAGAGCAATTATAACATGATAACGCTATTGGCACACTTACTAACAACTCTCCCCTTCCCGTGATACATGTGGAGATGCAGAGGATTCCTCGGTCTCTAGTAGCAACATGTATCCGACTAACATTCCCTCCTTTCCCAGAAGATCTGCATTCGGACGTGGCCGGCGTCGGTATTGATCAGCATTCAGGGTTCAATATAGATTGTACAATGATGCTCATCATGTTATGTTATGTTATGCAACCTAATTTGTTTCTGGTCAATAACGGAGTAGCAACTACGGGCGATCTCTTATGCTTATGCTTATGCTTATCATATTCCTATTTCTTCTCGTTTCTGTATAATTTCATTATTAAACCTTTCCTAAATATTGTCGACTTGTAGGTGGTCTTATCTAAAAAATAGCTGTATCTTCATACTCTGACGATTTCATTTGAATACGGAGAAAATTTCATACCGAATGATGTCCAAATATGTGTTAGTTAAGAGTACTTAGTGATTTTTTACTAGTAAAGCAATTCAAAAAATGGAAAATGCTTAAGATGGCAAAAACGACCATTCCAAGCAGCCAAATTAATTGTAATGATTATATTATATAATATATCATAATTTAAAAGTTTAAAAACCGATTTAGATAATCTATTTCGACAAATAACGTTAATCTGCTATAAACGTAAAACTTAGCAATTTCTATTTTAAGTTCCAACAGACTAGCAATTTTACTTGCTCAAGTCCACGCGTAGTCCAATTATAAGAAAATTATCTTGTTTCTATTTGCATTGAATGCCAAATGCTCAAGTGTGCAATCTTTCTCGCATGTTTGCCGTGCAAGAGTGTGTGAAGAACTGGCCCATTTTGAGGTGAGAAAAAAACACGTGTCCACTTGAAACGCCTCGTGATAATCATCCACCTCGGATTGCGTTATCGACTTAATTTCTACTTTGAATCGCAACTAAAGCTCTGTCATCACGAATCTGCGATTACTAACCCCACACTCGAGAGGTTTGTATCAAAACATCAAATTAACTACCTTTTTGAAACCCTCTCGTTCAGCACTTCCATACAGTCAATCGAACTGCACTCGAACACGCATTAGCTGTTAATTTGAAAATGATCGAATTAAATACCTATTTCCAAGTTCTCCACCATCTACCACACAGATCATTGCAAGTACATACAGCCAAACTGAAACAACCAGATCGCAACTACTCCTCCAATTATTCTATGCTATTTCCCTAGCGCAGAACAGCTCTCAACTGGGTCTCTCACAGTGTGTATTTACATTTCCCCTTGCTCTGTAATTTATGGTAGTAAAACATTATTAATTATTGCATAGTTTTAGCTTCGATCGGCGACGAGCTACTCTACCTCGGGTTGCTACTTGAGACCACAAGGAGCCAACCGGCAGTCGTCCTAATCGAATCAGCGCGAGCTTTGTGCATATTTCGTCTCCACCACCTTCCTTTTTATCCAGAGATAGAAATGTGCGCGATATTTTCTCGGAAAGAAGCGTTTAATAAATAAGAGCTGCTCACTGGCTTAAAAGCGTTACAACGTTTAATTTGAAGCATTTTAAACCCGGCAACACAATATTGATCGCGAGCGGCTGATATTCCCCCTCTGCGCGCTTTGTGGCCTACCCTAGCGACTTAACAGGCACGAAAAGCGCTCGGTAGTCTCGGAGATCTTCGGACCCTAGTGCCCGCCCGCCTGCCTTTTCGAGCGCTTTGCAGTGGCAGAGTGTGCGGTTGCTAATTAAATTTGTTTGCGTTTCTAATATCTGTTATTATTTATGTTCCATTCAAATCACGCAGGGCGCAAACTTAAACTCGCGAAATCCGGCTTGGCAGCTTGGGGATATCGTGTTGAACTGGAGCTGCGGTTGCAATAAACAACGGAAAATCGATGAGGTGAATGTTTATGTAGGTCGGTTGATAACGAATGGCGGTAAAGTTTTCTTTTTTCAACATTAACTTAATTATGATTACTAAACTATTAGGCATCTTTTCACATGAATTTTTAATGTGCACAAGAAGTACAATATTTTCACAATTCTTCAATCCAATTTCCAATAATTGCTCGTTCCGTAGAAATCATCACATTCACATTCACCGCATCGGACCATTTTATTGAACTATGTTCCGAGATAACCGCGTTTAAAGTTTTGTGTTAACTTCATTCGTGGATAGAGTCAGTGCGCTGCGAATGGCTGTAAATTGAAATCTAGTGCTCCGACCTGGATCAAATTTTGCACAGATATTTCCGAAAGTATGTGCTTTCATATTATTTAATAAAAAAAAATTTCCGATTTTCTGAGCCTCAACTTGGTATATGGCCCCTTAATTAATGCTATTCTAATATTGAAAAAACAGATCTAAATAAATACAAAATAACACTATCTGTATCGATAGAAAAAGCTTAAAAACGTTTTTGTTTTCATCGGATACCCCAAGAACTTTATTATATTCATTTTAACTAAAATAAGGTAAATTTCTAATAAGTCTTAGAAAAAGCATGTTGTATGTTCCAGGTTAGGGTAAAGTGGGGCTAATATAGTGACATGAACGCAGAATTCAAAATCCGGCCCAATGTCGTCGATGCCAAGGCTTTGGGTACGGTACAAAAAATTATCATTTAGATCCCAAATGTACGAATTGACGTGATAACTTGCACATAAAGGACGTTTGTCCGGTGAAAGAAATCACAGAAAATTTCAAATGTTGAGTCCATAACTCGAATATCTGAACATGCCCCATTCGGGGCAAAATACTAAATTCCCGTACGAAGCAACAAATAAAAAATTTCCCTGGGGTAGATGAGCCCTTATTCATCTCATTAGTCAAGATGTCACACCATTTCGTTGAACACTCGGCCAACTGTCCCTGGATCGCACTTAAATAGATTTTAACATCTTTGCTTCGTTCTTAAGAAGTAATTCAATGAAAAAATTGAGCTGAATAAAGAAACATACTCGCCTTTAAGAGAAGTGAAAAGTACAACGCAAATCAACTTACTGTTCCAACTAATGTGTTCAAAGTGGTGGGATGAATAGAGGTGCTAAGATGAATTAGGGCACTGTTACCCTACTTCAACAGGTACCAAAACATGTTAAAATGCTCTAATCCGCTTCAAAATAGAAATGCAGCTTCAATCTCCCTCAGACCATCCTACAATGGCGCGCCATCTTATGCTTGAGTGGCAGGTAACGCGACCAAAAGAACGATGACTACCACTTCTCTAATTTCATCTCCAAATGCTCCAATGGATCTAGGTAGCATTACGGAAGAAAAATTGAGTTTTTTGCAGCAATTAATGTTACAATTGATGACTACAATGCTAAGTTCTATCTCCACGTTTGAAGCTTTTCAAAGTGGACGGGAATCTGCTAACAAAATTGTAATGAATTTCGAATCTAATAACGATTTTAAATAATCATTTCAATTTATTAAATTGGAATGCTTGTTCTTAAAAACGTGCGACGAATTTTTCAACTTCTTGGGGGTACATACTTTCCTTGATGCCGATGTAACCGAAACTTTTATAAACCCAAATATTAAATTGAAGACTAACTCTAATTTTGTTATTTATCGATTTGATCGAATTGTTGGATTCGACGAAGGAATTGCAATAGTGCTTAATCGCAGAATCAAACATCGCATTTTGCCCTCGTTTAACAACAAAGCCATCGAGAGTTTTGGTATTGCAGTTGAAACCCATTTTGGTATCACTTCTATTGTTGCAGCTTATCTACCTTATCAATGCACTGGCGAGCAAACTAGTTGATGACGAATTTCCTGCCAACTCGAACAAATGTTGGCAGCACCCGCTCAGATTTTTATGAAACTTTCTGTACATGAGAACTTTGTCACAAAAAGCCACTGTGCATACTTTGTTTTTCCAAAAATGATCTAGACCATAACTATGGCAAATTTCAACCGACTTAGAACACTTGGATGTTTTGAAAACGGAAAATCATCCACTTTTGGAATCTGTGAAATTGAATCCGGCGGATGCATCTGGTTCTCGCTAATCTGGATTTCCAGAGGGATATTCCAGCACATGGGAAACAATTTGTAAATACTTATATATTTTTATAGGTTTTCGGGGTACTTTGCCGGCCGATGGCGGGGTAAATAAAATGTAGAAGACCTTTCTTAAGCCCCCGATTATTGTTTCATTAGTTTGATTCCCCGATAAGCTATGCTTGTTAATATTATAAGATGTCACTAAGTAGAAGTTTACAGCTTGGGAAAGAGTACGGGAATTGTACCCGTACCCTGTTCGATACATACGGTTAAGTTCGATCATGTGAACAGAGTCATAGCCTGGGGTGGCATTACGCATCTCGATTCGATCAAAATTCTATCGACTCGAAGTTGTTTCGCATTATGTATTTCGAACCGAGCTCGAGAGTAAATTTTCGTTCGAGTTCGCTCGAAGAAGTACTAGATTATCGAAAAGTGCTGGCATTATGGAACCATAACAATCGAACTCGAATGCGACTCGAGTCGAACGTATTTGCTCGATAGTTTCATTGCTGTCGACTGTCGTTCGAGATTATGATTTGTGTTTTTATTTCAATTAACAATTCCGAGGATATAAAATTACCAAAAGGTGTGAAAAGCTCCCACGTACTTTGAGCTACTTTATGTTATTTCTATTTTCACCATCAGGAACATACTTTTTTTTGGAAAAAGTAATACTAAATATTGATAATAAATTATCTTACATCAAGTAATAATAAAAAGTGTAGGAACAAAGTGAAGACACCTTGACTTGTCTAATCGCTATTTAATAGATGTATAGAATCGCAATCATTCTTGATTCCAAAGTGGTGATTTAAACAATTTTATATTCTAATTGATGCATTTGTTCCCGACTATATCTCAATTGTTTTCAATATCACAATACTGCCCATGATCGCATATTAGTCCCATAAAGATAGGAAATCCCATAGAAAACGGGACAACTATGCGATCATGGGTAGAATATAGCCTTGAATTCAATGCCATAATGTACGTTTTATACACCAACAGAATTAGGTGTTATATCGTTATATGTTATATGCTAAAGCATGAAAATACAGAATATTATCTTATATAGCATAGAACTTTGAAACAAATTGAATTAACTAACAGATTTGAATGCATCAACCGATAATTATACCATCTACAACTTCTGGAAACACTTCGTTTTGATTGTGTTCTCCCTATCTCTAGTTTTGTGCTATAACAAAATAATTAACTAACAAGTACAAGGGTTTTCCTGCAAACACGAAAACGAATTTTTGTCTTGACTATTTCAACTAAAAATGGCTATTTTAACGAACTAGTTTTTAAATTTTTGCGCCATCAATTGTTGAAAAAAATTGTTGCTTTTGGACGAAAAAAAAAAAGATTTGATAAAAGCGATTTCTGCAGATAATGCATTCCATAATGCGACTGAAGTCCGAATAAGAGACACTACCAGCTAGGCATTACGATGTTTCGGTAGTTCAACTTAAACAGTGAGATATATTAAAATTTTGTGGTAAGAAGTTCAAGAATACAATTATATCAAACTAAAATAATACCCAAGCATTGAACAAATTATGAACATGTTTGGGTCAATTTATTTACCACTATTACTATTTTTATTCTGTGAATTTGACGCTCATCGGAAAAAAAACAAAACAAACTGCAATTTTGTTTACACTGAAAAAATTCTTAGGTGGAATTAAAATTATCATACGATGAACAAAACCATTACTCGTTTTCTGCAACGAAGCATTTTTAAATAGTTCATTTCGTCTAATTCACGAACTGAACAAATGGCATCTTGATGAACGGAAAGTTGACTAGTTTAACATATTTAATGTACGGGTTATTCCACGTCAAATTTACAACTACAATTTTAATTCCCACCCAAAAATTTTCTTGCATTCTTAACACAAAATAATTGACATCTGTTTTTTGTTTTGGTTGAATACGATAGATTTTTTCAAGTTATGAGTTTTTGAATTTTATGAATTGGACCATTTTTCAACCACTGATAACTCGGAAACTCTTAGTTGTACGGAAAAATGTATTATTAACAAAAAGTGCGTGTTCGAATGAGCTCACCAATAAAAATCTGATATAGTTTTTTTTTGATATTTACGTTATGAGTTCTGCAAATGTTAGAAACATATTGAAAAATCAAACTTGGAGTAACAAGTTTTTTATTCTATGAGAACATTTATAATTATATTGAGAACCTTATAATTATAACCTTTACGAGATATTTCAATTAAAATTCTCAATTTTTCCGGCAAGCTCATGCGAAAATGCAACATTTTAAATTTAATTTTTGTTCCATACATCAAATACTTTCTGAGCTACCAGCGATTGAAAAATGTTCAATTTTTCTAACTTCAAAAATTGAAAGCTCATACCTTGAAGTAAATATTATATTCAGCCATAACAAAAATACCTGGCAAATATTTTTAGCTGAAGAATGCAAGAAAAAAATTTGGAATGAACAAAAATTTCATTTCTAAATCTGACGTTGATTGGCCCGTACGGTGCATAAAAGTTATCATCGATGTCTAAACTATTTTTCATGAATGAAACGAAATGATTCGTTTTTTTTCAATTGTTTTATATAGTACAAATATTTTTGGAAACGGTAAATTTATTTTTCGTGCATAAAAGAAAAAAAAATCGTATTTCTATATTACATAGGATCTTTTTGAATCGATGTTTGACAACATCGATTTTATTTCAAAGTGCTCACCCCTATTGTGACTAGAAAAAAATTGTTATATTTGCGAAACTTATCTATACATATTTCGATAACAATCAACTAAAAGCTAAATAAATTAAAACAATTCATATATTTTACCAAAGTTGGTTTATGAATCTAATTTGTAGCAGAATTAAAAATATTTTTCTCAGTGTACACCCTTAGTTGACAGTTTGCGCTCGAACAGGCTGTCGAAATCTAGTACCGCTATCTAACAAGCTCGAACGCTTGGTCGACTGCGATAAATAATGCCGCAATTTAGTCGAAACGACTTCAAAACGTTTCGAATCGAGTCACTCGAATCGAGATGCGGAATGCCTGACTTTGCGCAAAATGATTAATACGTAGGGGAACTGGGGGCAAGTCCGACATCGTGGGTAAGCCCGACACCCCACGACTTTTCCCAGATATCAAATTTTGAATCATACAATAATAACAGGATATCATTAGTACGATTATTTTGAGCATTTCGAGACACACAGATACCATATAGATTTATCCAATGTCACAAAATAAACAAAACATGCGAAAACAAAGTTGATGCGCACTTGGATGCTATTTTTAGTTGAAACACTTTAAGATTTTAACAGCACAAAGGCTTTGGAAATCACCAGTATTTTTGCCGCACATTCTAATCTACTCTCCATATCATTATTTATCTGCGTTGAGGATAAGTTTGAGTATTCCAACACTGTTTATTGGGCATTTAACAAAAATGTGCACTGTTGGGGTAAGACCGACAGTTTTAGGAGGGGTAAGATCGACACGCTATTTATTTATGGTTGAGTTCATTTTTGATTCAAAGCGAACGAGTTGGGAGTTTTTTATGGTATTCTACTTTTATAATATCATGTTAAGATTTGAAATATACGGAAACTCTGGCATTTGCATTTATTCCTTGTCAGTATTGTCTCAAGCCGACCAAAAAATTAAAAATCAAATTGAGCGCGATTCATAGTTTTATTATAAAACGAAAGGAAAAAGGATAATCTAATATGAGATTCTAAAATGATATTAAATAACAATTTCCATCGACTGCCGGATTGTTGATCAACAGAGTTCCGAAAAATCATAACACGAATCGGATAGCTTACTACATAATCGAAAAGATTAAGAGGGAAAATCTTTACCATAATACAAACCAAGTGTTGAACATTATTTATTCACACCTTCCTCTCTTTCTCTTGCTACGCGATGAAATTCCAGAAAGCATGCATTTGTATCACACATACTCATATACACATAGTTACACTTTATCACACATACACAACACATTTTTAATGAAAAAAATTGGACAAAAAGAAAGCTAACAAGGGTTTCGCTCTTGCCACTTCGGGGTGTCGGTCTTTCCCGCACCGTTTTTAAAATGTTATTTTTCTCCATTTTTTGGCAACCAATAATTTTTAATGAATCCATTTTTTGAAACGCTTAAAAAATTATATCTTGTTAAGAACCATGTAAACAAGGATTACGCACAGAATATACAATTTTTGGAGCTTTTTGGTATTTTAGAAAAATGATTGCGCTTACGGTGTCGGATTTGCCCCCAGTTCGCCTAACGCTGTTGCAACGCTACTTGGTCCGGATTGAATGTGTTTTATTTTGTTGATTACAAATGGTCGGTGTTAAGTCAGACCAGACTAAGTCGCAAAACATCAAAAAATGAGATAATGATAGCACTGGATAAAGAAAATCGTCAGCTACAATCGACTGTTGCCAGATGTGAAATATGTAACAATAAACAAGAATTATGGCAAAAATTAATTTCCAATCATAATGTAAATGATGCTGCAATACAAACTGTAAACTCGTTTTTCTCGAAATCAATATTTTGTCACTTTGTCCGGTCTGACTTAACACCGACCAAATGTACTTGTACTATATATGGGTCATTCCATGCGAAGTGATCGAGGCACGTGTAATCGACCTCCACGGATTTGAACAAAATTTATAGGAATTGTTCATCTAGGGCCAATATATAAAAACCCAAATTTTTGTGACAATTGAACCACCCCTCGGGTCATGGGAGCACCCCCCGTTTTGGCAAATTGTCAAAACCCTTGATTTTCTTTTGATCATATCTCCGGTTCTATTTACTCTAGAATCCAACCACAGGATGGCTTTTGAAGAAAATTGTTCAAGGAGTCTATAAAAAATATTATTTTTTGCCGACAGTGTTGCCAAGTATGCAATTTTTTCAGTTAAATATTAAAAGTTAATTTTTCTCAAAATACGTATATTTTAATTTTGAAAATTTTAATGCCATCGCGTTCCTCAGACATTTTTACATAAAAAACACTTATCATCTCAATATAATATGAGCGCATCCTGAGATACACCGTTTTGAAGAGAAAAAACCGCAATTTCCCATATAAAATCGCAAGCGCACAACACTAAAAAACCAACTTGAGTATTCTGAGTTCAAACATAATTTTTCGTGAAGTAGACGAGAAATGATGAAAAACTACGTATTTGGTTTGCTTCTAGCAGATCAGGGTCGATTTTTATGACAGTTTGAAGATTTTCTCAATTTTTGCCAATAAAAATGGATTTTTATATGAGAAAATCGGAGTTTTTCCCTTCAAAACGGTATATCTCAGGATGCGCTCATATTATATTGGGATGATAAGTGTTTTTTATGTAAAAATGTCTGAGGAACGCGATGGCATTAAAATTTTCAAAATTAAAATATACGTATTTTGAGAAAAATTAACTTTTAATATTTAACTGAAAAAATTGCATAGTTGGCAACACTGTCGGCAAAAAATAATATTTTTTATAATCTCCTTGAACAATTCTTCAAAAGCCATCTTGTGGTTTGATTCTAGATTAAATAGAACCGGAGATATGATCAAAAGAAAATCAAGGGTTTTGGCAATTTGCCAAAACGGGGGGTGCTCCCATGACCCGAGGGGTGGTTCAATTGACATAAAAATTTGGGTTTTTATATATTGGCCCTAGATGAACAATTCCTCCAAATTTTGTTCAAATCCGTGAAGGTCGATTTCAAGTTTGCATCTTTTTTTGATCACTTCGCGTGGAATGACCCATATTCATTTATTTATCAATAGTTTAAAAGAAATCCAATAAATTATTTTAGGTGCAAAATATGTTTTATTAAGAAAATGGCTGAACAGGATTTCATTCCGCAAAATTATAAAATGTCTATGAAAAATCTGCAAAAAAATGAAACTCGTTTAATAATTAGTTTTCATAAAAAGAATACATACAGTGGAAATAACTAGATAAATTTCAAGTAATACTTGTTGTAGCAATTTTCATCGACATACGCTGAAAACTGCATTAATGAGATAGTTTGGTTAGTCAAGTCTCTTAAGTGGCAAAATAAACTTTTTGCCCCGAGCAGCAAAAAACCTAGCGCCGCCACTGAAAGAAGTTGACCACATACTTCTCACAAACGGAGGAAAATCTTGCAAACTTGATCAGCAGGTTGAGAGTGTCCACAATTTTAATCTCTACGTTGTGAGTCCTATCGAAAACGAAATCCTACAAAAATATTCAAATCTAGAATTGTCTCTAGACAAAATTGTTGTAACAAACTCAAATCCTACATAAAAACCGACTTAATCCACCTAGTAGTGAGATAAGACATCTCCTACACATAACACTGATGGATTATTCATTAGACTGCAGATCTCATGCAAAGTAGGCACCCAATTAGAAGCGTGATAAACACAGTTTTTGGTCCTGCACGAATAAAACCTCGAATAACCTGAATAAATTATAAAAAATCATTAAAGCAAACGAAATTTTAAAAAAAATAATATAGCAAAAAAAAAATAAAAAAGTTATAACATTCATATAATGAGTAGAATGAATAACTTAAATCAAATTACTAAAATAAATCGATCAATAGTTCAGCTCATTAAACAAACAATACGAAAAGTTAAAACGAAAATGATAATAGAATAAATTAAATTTGGTTAAATTGACAAAATGGAAAGACTGAACAGAATTAATAATAGTAAAAGGTAAATTTCCTATTTTTATTCGACCTGTGTTGAGTCAACTGTCACCTAAACTGATAAGTGAAAAGCACAAACTTGGGGACGAAAAGGTTTCACTATGTTTATAGCGCTATAGTTCGATTATCAAAGGAAGAGAATATAAATAAAAGTTGAAGCGATTATATTTATTTTGGCAAAGACAAAGACACGCGCACTTTATTCGCGACTGCCTAATGATCAATTAAATTCTTTATAGTCTGATTGATTCATTTAATTATAACTTTCTGCGTACATTCTTCAATGCAAAATAGATTAACGTTCCTTCATCCAACTGTTTAATGAGAATCTATACAAAATTCAAATCCATCCCGAGTACACCATCCAAATGAGCCGCAGAAAAAACGCTCCGTTTCCAATCTGCTACAATGTCCAAATCAAACAACTCCCCCTCAACACGACCTTCACCGTATCGTATCGATTGATGACGGGCAAGGGAAACTTTGTCGGTTTACTGCCTCCGTCTTGGACCAAAGTAAAACACACAAAAAAAACAGTTTCTGCCACTTGAACAGCGTGATCAACGCGTTCTCCTAACAAACACACGATCGCATAGACCCACTGAGCCCGCAGAAGAGGGCGGCTTCTTTTGACCTATTCATTACTAGTTCCATTGATCCGCAATTTCTTTTGCTGCTGCTGCTGCTGCCGTCACCCAAAGATGGTCGTCTGTCTTCGGTCAAGTGTGTAGAGTGGTCGGGAAAGTGCTACACTTTTCATCTATCAGACTGACTGAGGTGATCCCGATGTGTGTAAACTCTTTTTTTCCCTCCACTGCTGTCCGATTCCTTTTATGTTTGTGCTGCTGTCGGAATTCAATTCCGTGGCACTCGAAAAACCAGAGCGAGAAAAAAAAGCGTCCGTTGGCCGAGTCTCCCAGTTGCAGTGGCTGAAGTAGGCAAAACTCAGAGCGGTCCATTGTTTAACTGTGGAACCGTGGCGCGTATTGATTGGATTTTGTGTGTTTTTCCTTTTCAAGTGTTAAATCACTCTCGTGACCACCGTGATTTACAAGAGAGTGTATTTCGCGGAACAAATTTGTTTCCAGGTCTTAGCCGCTACCGCCGCCGCCGTGCAACCGATGAATGTTGGCATGAAGAAAAAAAAGCTGATTGAATTACCCGATCCCAACAGGCGGGAGATGTGATTCCGAAGACGTTGACTCAGCAGTGCGTCGTAGTCGTGGTCTAGTTTTTCTTCACCCCGGTGAATAATCCTTCTTAGGTAGCGGCTAAAAATAACACCGACTTCCTGCCAGCCAGCAACCACAAAAATTCTGATTGAGGCAACCCGCACGCAGATCGGACAATGTAATCATACTGTTTTTCTTCGTAAATAATCCCCTTTCTGGTGGATAAAGCTCTCGCCCGTCATCATCACGAAGTGCTGTGGCCTCCAAAACCAATATTGTTCTCCTGATCGGTGAGGCGTGCGCTTACTGTTTGTTGATCGGACCTGACCGATCTCATTAGCAACCGTAAGTCGTGCAGCATAACGACCGCCGTCGTCCCTGCGAGAGCTGCAGGTATGTAATAAATAGCAACCAAAGAAGCCTCACAACTCCATCAGCATCAGAAACCACAACACAAGATTGTTTGCATTAAGCACCCCTTCCCCGTTCCCCCGCAGAGCCTAACTTCGGTCGTACAATTCCAATAAGCACCTCATCGTGATGATCATAAACCCCCCCTAGCCCATGGTGGCAGTGACGGCAGCGGTGGCGACTGGGTTTCGATCCAGTCTCGGTGCACCACTCCAAGCAATCATGGCTTAGCGCCTCATCCGATGGACTTAATCCAACCTGATTCAATATGTAGGGTGTACTTTTATCCGTCCGGTCTGACGTTACCCCGGACGGACAGCAAATGAGTGCTGGATTGTTTTAATGTTATTCCAACCTCATTCTCAGATCATCTGGATCATGTTGATCACGGGGCTCATACATGAACCGATGTATGGTCGTCAGCGATGATTCGTGGCTGCTCGGTTTCGGGAAAGGTGCCCCGGGCGGAGGTTTTAATCTAATTCATGACGGGGCGAAATTTTTCAGGTATTTGCACTTTGGATCTAGTGGACGCTGGGAATGGCGGTACTTTATTGGGATTAAAGTGCTTTATTTCGGGTTATGTAAACAGTGTGGTTGTTTGCTCCGGCGGCGACGCCGATCATTGTGGGGCGAATGAATTGGGATCTTGTTTCCGATCCGCCCGAAATGAGTGTTGGCGCCAGTGAGTGCGCGATAGTGCTGGTAAAGAGCAATACTGAGATGAAGTAAGTGATAGGAAAATATCGAAAGACATAAGACACATTGTTTCCAAATCACAAGATTATGGCCGTTCTCACGTTAAGCACTACACCGGATTCTGTTTTTGCACGCACTTTTTTTGCACGGATTTTTTTTTGCACGACTTTTTTTGCACGACTTTTTTTGCACGGTTTTGCCAAATAACACGATTTTTATGTATAAAATACCTATTTCGATATACCAGTTTAATGATTTGATCATCCCGTGAAAAAAAACCGTGCAAAAAAAATCCGTGCTATTTCGAGAAACCGTGCAAAAAAAATCCGTGTTATTTTGAAAAACCGTGCAAAAAAAATCCGTGTTATTTCGAGAAACCGTGCAAAAAAAATCCGTGTTATTTCGAAAACCGTGCAAAAAAAATATTTTTAATGGGCATTTAATAACAGCATCTGAAAATAAATGGCATTGGATATTTGCAATGCAAATGGGGATGATCCGCCAATGTGTAAAAATCGCGTATTTTTCAATTTTAAGAAATGAGTTGTTATTCAAAATTCAAGTTATGGTAGTTGAAAATCAATAATGTTGGGCAATGGTTTTTATAGGATTGTATGCTTTTTAGATATCATCAAATAATATTCCGGTTCATATATCACATCGCATTGGCAATGGAGCAATTGGTATATGGCCAAGTTCCCCCGGGTAGTGCCACTACACAAAGTATATTAATTTTGCTTGTTCAGTTTGCTAAGCTAGAAACTGATAGCGAAGATTTTAATATGCAGGGATACGCAATACGTATTGTTTGGTCTGAGTAGATAACGACTGATGTTTCTTTTTATCAACCAATTAGTGATCTCTGATTAAATAGAACTTTCAAAGAGTTAGGAACAGGCACAAGTCTATTTTTTACTGAGATGGGACAAGTTGGTACTGGACCTGTGGCCTTCGTCTGGTATGATCCATTCTCGTTGGTACGGATGTGTTCATGACTGGTTTGTAGATGAGTGGTCCTACTTAAAAGCGAATTGATCACTTCGCTTGGGTGGAGATATATGTGACTTCTGCTAGCTATCGAGCTTGGATATGTTAGCTGGTTCCAAGAAGATGTGCAGGACTGGCACCTACGAGAATGTTGATTGTTTCACTCGAGCTTTGGTTCTTGGAAATAACAAATCGCTTCCTCGGTATGATATGCTCGAGTTGAATGCTCAGGGGTTGAAATGTGTTTGGAGGATTGGTGGTCTCCGAGAGCAGATGCGAATAACTCTGAAGTATCCAATAAAGGGAGATTGTATCTGTGGAACTGAAAAATATTGTCACTACTCTAGCTTATTGGTACATCGTAATAACTACCAATATCGACTATTTAGAACAGAGATTTTCAAATTCTGTTATAAGATCGAGAAGATATATAGCACAGTTGTAGTGAATAAAGTATTTGCGAATAAGGACCTAGGAGACGAAAGAAAAGAACAGGAACAAGACAAAAGGCGGTTCTAATTCTAAATTGGTTTAGTATAGATATAGACTACTCAAACGCACTGACAGGAGAAAATTTTTCAGAATTAGACAAATTAGAGGACATCGCACTTTTTGAGACACACATGCACAAAACTTTATCGTTCTCCTAAAGATCGGTGCTTAATTGGCAGATAGTCGCCATTTCGTACGATTTTGCAAAATTTGCCTCGCGGGACGGACCGATATCCACCCAGGCACAGGTTGCAGTCGTTAAAAAAACTAAATTCGATAAATGTAAAATAGCGAATTTTCAGCTTTTCAGGAAAGAATTTTTCATCAAAGTGCAGTTTTGGAAATGTTAGTTGCAAAGGAGGGGTCTGTCAACATTGCAAAATGGCAAATGCTGCCTCTTATCAGGAAAGAGTATTTGATTAAGTAAAAGCCAATCAATAGGCCGTTGAAAATTGACAATTTCTGACATTTCAATTGCGCAAGAGAGTCTTTGTATCAAAATGATTTTTTTTTTTACTTTTCATGAAAATTCTTTTAGTGCGAAAATAACCATTTACATAAAAAATCGCAAAAAATGACAATTTTGATATTGTTGTCCCAGAATCGAACAATGTTTCTTACCAAACTGTATATGACCCAAGGGGTGAGTCGCTTAGAACAGTGTGCCATACACACTGTATCACCTACCATAACACGATATAAAATTACGATTCACAGTAATACACGATCATTTCACTCGTTACCACAATGTGTGGCACAATGAGGCACACTTTTGACAACTCAAAAACTGTCAACAAAGTGTAGTTGAATAATCATAGCAACCATTGCTTTTGTTTTACTGAACACCATGGCACAGCGTGGCACATCGTGGCACATTGCGGCACAAGCTACCACGCTGTTTGTTTGTGAGCACAATTCGATTTGTGCTAAGCGACTCACCCTTGATATGACCGCATACTGTTCGAAAGGTCTAGTTTTCTTCGTTCAAAAAATGTTACAAAACCGAAAATCGGCTGAAAATGACAACGTAGTTAATTTAGTTGTGGCAAAGGTTCCAAAAAATGTTTTTTTGCTTCAAATTTTCGTGTGTACATTACTTTGTATCGCATTTGTTATACTAGTTCATTTTAAAAGTTTAAAATCACTGTAGCACAGTGTAATCTACAAAAAGTTAACAAACTCTTAATAGTTGAAACATTTTACCATTTTAACTATTGCTTTTCAACGGACAATAACTTCTTTTAACGAATAAAAAAACTTACATTTTAAAAAAAACCTCCTCGAAAAATTAAAAAACTTCTACTGGGCACATTGACAGCCCTTGTGCATTTAAAATGTCAAACAGCATTCATTGTTAAATACGATAACCAAATAGCTGTTAATTAAAAAATTCAGATTATTTTTACACGGTTTCTCAAAATAACACGGATTTTTTTTGCACGGTTTCTCAAAATAGCACGGATTTTTTTTGCACGGTTTCTCGAAATAAAACGGATTTTTTTTACACGGTTTTTTTTTGCACGGAACGCATCCCCCGTGCAAAAAAAGAATTTGGTGTATTACAGTTAGCTGGTCGAGGAGTGAAACGGGTGACATGACAATAGTTCAATCACTACCAAGATAGTGTGACCCATGATTATCTGCCCATATCAGAATACATATTCCGTTTAGAAGATTTAAATAGCACTTTGACATTAAAAATGCATTACTTTACTATCTGGGACTTTACTATCTATCCAAAATATATCCTACATAACAAAACTTTGTAAGGTTTGCACACTTATAACACCCCTATTACTAGAATGATTTTAATCATTCATACACCAGCCGATTCAGAATCGCCTAACTTAAATGTTTAAATTGGTATAATTGGAAAGTTACCATTCACGAAGCAGCTTTTTTAGGTAGAGCCGTCAATATGAAGCACATTAGTGGCTCAATCAAATACGAGAGGTTGTAAATAGAGGTGCCACGTGGATACAAGAATCATTTGTTGCTCGCATATCAAACGAGCAACATCATGACAATAACGTCCGAACGGTACAACAAGCGGTAGACGATATCCACAAGCGGCATAGGTGGCATTAAACTGCACTCAGCCAAACCGTGTACCAACCTTTCGTCGTTCAGCACCAATTGCACTCGCTTCAGCACTGTGTGCAAAGTCCATCCTACGCTTTTCACCACGCTGTTCGACCCGAAACCTTGCATACACAAACGAGTATAGAAAAGCGAACGGTTTGAGCTGCGTACACACAATCTGCAATGTGAGTGGGCTTAGTTAGTTCCGGATTGAGTTCAACACTGCAGGGTGCAACGCTGCTTGTGAGACTGCGTCGGGTTATTTTTATTCTTGTGTGTGCGTTTCATAGGAATTCTCATGCCAAAATGTTTTCGGCGAACTGTAGGTACTAAGAGTAATAAGCCTATTGACACACACATTTCATATTTTGGATATACGTGATGAGTTTTTTATCAGTAAGGTATCTGACAACATTCTTCTGTGGGTATTTCTAAGACACGTGCGAACTGAACTGGATTCGCACCTACTGAAAGGTAGGTGTTAGACATGGTCTAAAGACTCGCCATCTCTACCGTTTGTTTACCATTTATCTGTCAGGGTCATTCCAATCGAACGCGATACCTGTCAATGGCCATCGTTGAAGAAGGATTCGAAGAGATTTTTTTCAGATTGAGTGCTTTAGACAGGTCTCGTACTCGAATGGAATGACACTGTCAGATAAACAGTAAACCAATGATAGAGATGGGAAGTTTTTTTTACCAGAAGGATTCAGCGTCTGTAATTTTAGTGGCTGAGGATATTGAGTTATTTTAGAGCAGTTTCAGTTTCGATTTGTTTTCAAAATGTTGCGGGCCAAGTGAACAACATGCCTCTCGATCTAATTTGCATTGTCTCGAGAACAAAGGAAGCATTGGATTATTCTTGTCACCATGAGTAAAGTTGACAGTTTTTCTCCGAACCAACGGTCCTTGCCATCAAATTTTGTTCAATACGACCGTGCTTTAATGGAGTTCTGAAGGTGGAAATGCAGCTTATGCTTACGGAAGTCACGTATCTGCAGTATCACCATCTTCTCAATGCAGTGTTTATATTATTTAACACGTTAGCACAAGCCATGCGTTTCGTTTTGCAGAACAACTCAAAACACGTAGTTGAAAGTGACAACGTTGGAGTTTAAATTCCCTTATATATTGAAAATGATTACATAGATGTAAGGCTACGTGACGTGTCACATCCCACCCCTCCTGAGTCAATTGCAAAATTCATGTTGCAATACGGAGATGCTGAATCCGTTATACCTGAAACTTTTTCCCGGGTAACGGCGTTTTGTAGTGGGGATGCGAGTCGAAAGACCTGTTCCCTCCTACTTGACCATAATACTCAAAACTCGCGGAACCTCAATTAAACAAATTACGCAATGTACCTATAAGGGGCAAACTTCTACATGCAAGTATTGTCATCAGACAACACATCATAGACAACCTTGCATGGAATATGCAGAGGAGAATGTATCTCAACCGATTTCGAATTTCAAAAGTATTTCGAAATTTATTTTATTTTATAATCTGACCTTGCTGGTCTTAATCAAATATTAAGTACTAAGTATTAGGATAGGGAAAAGCCTGTTTGAGTAAACCCTCATTTAAACTCTTCTCAAATTTGCGTAAAAACCCCATATTACCAACTCATCTACGGAAAACCAACGCAAAATAGTTTTTAACACCAATGCCTGAACCACAAACGATGGTAGCTGCTCCGACCACAATAAAAACCGAAAAAGAAGCATTCAACACCCCAAAATCGACTTAAGCATCATCGGTAATTACAATGCACAGTGGTCCGAATACACATTTTAGGAAGACAAAAATGTTTGTAGCTAAACCTTACATTTTTGGAGCTACGATGTCTTCAGGACAAATAATCAGTATCCAATGAACTATCTCCAGATGTAGATGGTATTAGGGTGACTCTTGTTGTTAGGGTGTTACAAAAATTATTTTCTGAGGAGATGGAATATGGCAGTCTTCAGCAATATTGTAGATAAAATAATACCAAGCAATTTTTCTCAAGACATCATAGTTGTATCTCAAAAGGTGTTCATTTTATAACTATTTTAATAGAAAAACTATGGGTGTTCCTAACAAAAACTGTTGTTTTGCTGCAACTTTTTTATTTTTTATTTCTCGTAAGTGGTGTCTTCATACAACCTTTAAAGCTCTTCGAGACACTTTTTTGTAATAGAAGAATCTAGATATCACTACATACTAGAACCGAAGTTATGAGCAATATTGAATAAAAAATAGGTCCTTTTAAAATATTTATATCTAAAATTGAGGCAAACGAAAAAAAAATCTTTTTCTTGCATTACAAAGAGAATACTTTCAGACATATTTAGAAATAAATGACGAAGGTGATATTTCTCGAATAAAAATAAATTGAGTTTTAAAATTTTGATATTACTACTGAAAAAGGCTCTAGGGGAAAGTGGGGCAATATCGCCATGTGGGGCGAGTTGAGCATCCCCGTTTTCCAAAAATCTATGAACAATTTTCGATTTTTTTGTTTGCACGAATGCTTCGTCAATCACCATTAGATGATGTAATACTTCATTTGCGACAAAAACCAAATCCTAAAGCACGAAAAATACAAAAATCTGATGGGATGTCAAAGAACTGAAAATGTTATAAAATTCAAGCTATATGAAATAAGCATTCGCATGACGTATGTGTACGGTAATTGAAAAATGCAAACATCTTCGGAATATTTAACGTCTTTCTAAGTATTTCAAACATAAAAATAATTTAACAAGACTTTGTAGTTCCTTCAAAAAAAATTGCGAAAATAGTCCTAAGGCATGGGGCAAAATGAGCAGCACACAAATCTCATATGAGTTCATGTATTAAATTCCGAAAAGTTATCCATATGTAAACGTTTTATACCTGAAACTACTACGAACGATGGATAATAATATTTGCTTGAGAAAATTACTCGCAATAATATGATTTAAACAAAATAGAAATTTGATTGTAATAGTTACGAAAATGATGTTAAAAAACTATAAGATGAATTTCATAGGCAACTAAATGTCACTAAATCAATGGAAAATATAATTCTTAGTAATCATAAGTGAAAAAAAATTGAAATTTTGTAATAAAATATAATATTTTGCGACATGATCATATTGCCCCTTAAGATTGCTCATATTGCCCCACAAGCTTTTTACCAAACCAAAAATCGATCATAACAAAAAACGATTATTTTCAAAGATTTTTAATTTTCTTCAGCATGTTTAGTAACTACGTGTGAAGAATATATTTTACTGTACCAGTAGAGGGCAATTTGGGATTATTTGTATGTTTTGCTGCAGATATATTTGCCTTCAACCTTGAGGTGCTCATATTTCCCCTATGTAGAGCTAAAATTTCTCAAGCTGGTCACCCAAATTAGGTGATATCGCAATTTCGATGGAAAATCCATTTTTTTTTAAGATTGAAGGTAAAACCAAATTCAGATGGGTACCGCGAAAATTTTTTTTGACCACAGTATCACAAACTAACAGACATAACACTATGAGAAAATTCCTTAAAAAAATATCGATCCGCCAATTTTACTAGAACACTAGCGCCACCATTTATCGACGGTCCCAACCACTTATTTGCAAAATGGTCATTCTTCAGGCTCGGGAACAATTTTTCACAAGTGCTCTATCCCCCCTACTTGCGCATATATCAGTGGAGCCATTATGGGAGAAAGTTGTTTGAAATTCATTAAAAATAATAAAAAGATCATAGAAACACGAAGAATTTTTACTCATTTAACCAATATATTTTAATTTAACGCGATGATATATTTCAAATAAATTTGCTCGATATATTGTGGCCTGCATTAATAGCAATCGATTGATATATAAACATGTGTATTAGACTGGTTCAATTCTCGACTTTTAGCTCCACCAAGCTCTACTGATTCCTTTTATGGCCCTTAGTAATTGTGCAAATTTTGGTACCGATCGGTTGTGTCTACGGAACCTCCAAAAATTTCAAAGTTTATCTGGAAGTTTGTATGGAAAATCGGTTAACATTGAAAATAAATTCTTTAAAAATCACCTCATCATTCAATTCATGAGAACACTATATATTTCTAAAGGTAAGCTTCTACTGAACACATTCGTGGTACATTAAAAGTTTATGAAAATTCGCTGAGAAAAGTTATTAACTAAAGAAGCAGCATGACTTCAAAACAAGTGAATTTTATTATTAATCATAGTTGTTAGATACTAACGTAGCATATGTGGTATTTTTTTCAAACAAAAAAGAGACGCAGAACGCTTTTTTATTTCACTTTTTTTATAAATAATTGCTTAAAAATATTTTTTTTCGGATAGGAAAAAATTCACGAACAATCTGTATCTTACGACAAGTTTATTGCTGATTAGTTCGTTATAAACGGTTAATTAGGTCGCCCGTAGTAACATTTTAAATTTAACGGGCTAAAAACTTCAAATGCCAATATTACTACAGACTAACAGACATAACACTAGAAAACAATTCTTCGCCCGCTTTAACGATCATTTATATTTTTAGGAGGGACCGTGGCCGCATTTAAGATTATGGTGCCACTGATATATGCGCAAGTATACGGGGGATAGACCACTAGTGAAAAATTGTTCCCGGGCCTGAACCCCTTTTGCAAATGAGTGATTGCGAACCGTGTATGGTGACGCTAGTGTTCTAGTAAAATTGGCAAATCGATATTTTTTAAGGAATTTCCTCATAGTGTTATGTCTGTTAGTCTGTGATATTAGGGTTAAACTTTTTTTTTTCTCGGTACTCATCTGAATATGGTTTTACAATGCCACATACTACCAAAAAATTGGATCTTCCATCGCAATATCGATATCACCTAATTTGGGTGACCCGCTTGAGAAATTTTGGCTCTACATAGGGCCTTTTTCAACAGTAAAATCAAAATTTTCAAACTAAATTTATTTGTTTTATTTTTTCGAGAAATATCACCTTTGCCATTTATTTCTAAATATGTCTGAAAGTATTCTCTTTCAAATGCAAGAAAAAGATTATTTTTTCGTTTGCCTCAATTTTAGATATAAATATTTTAAAAAGGACCTATTTTTTATTCAATATTGCTCATAACTTCGGTTATAAAGGTTATATCAGAATTCTTCTATTATGAAAAAAATATCTCAATGAGTTTTAAAAGTGTCTGAAGACACCGTTTACGAGAAATAAAAAATAAAAAAGTTACAGCAAAACAACAGTTTTTGTTAGGAACACCCTAAGTTGCACAATTAAAATAGCTATAAAATGAAAACCTTTTGAGATACAACTGACGTCTTCGACAAAGTTGCTTTATATAAGTTTCTCTACAATATTGCTGAAGACTGCAATATTCTAACTCCCCACATTCAAAAAATAATTTTTGAAACACCCTAATAATAAGAGTCACCCTAATACCATCTACATCTGGAGATAGCTCATTAGATACTGATTATTTGTCCTGAAAATATCGTAGCTCCAAAATGTAAGGTTTAGCTGCAAACATTTTTGTCTTCCTAAATTTTGGATTCAAACCAATGACGAGTGCAAGAAGCAGGGAAGAATATCAGATCGCGGGCACCAAGACAGCTTCAACGATGATGACCTGGACGTGAAAAACAAGAGAGAATTAAACCTCTGCTGCCCAAATTTTAGATTTGCTTAAAAAAGCTTTTGTAGACTGCATTTAAATTGAGAAAACCAAAAAATTTATTGCCAGCGCACAAAAGCTACGGATTTTTTATTTAACCCTCAAAAATGCACAACACTGTCATTTGACGAGTCATGATTTTATTGCTTATACCTTTTTATCCATATCGTTCACAACAGAATTTCACAGCTCTCTGTAGTACTACAAGTTAGAAACTTAAAAATATTTTTTTTATTTTGTCCTAAAAAATAAAAAAATATAAACATTTTTTAACTAAATTACACTGACATACACAAAATATTTTTTTGCTCGCTTTCCTCACAATTTCAACTTTGAACGTTGAATGTATTCAACATAGCGATTTCAAAATGCAGAAAATGTGTTTTTATGATAGGTGGGAATGTTGTGAAAAGCTTTTCATAATGGTGCCAACATACAAATGGTATGTTGATTATTCTATAGCGAATTTCCTGTAACCCGCCAAAAGGCGGGGTTAGGCTATAGAGGGTTAAGTGACTCCCCTGATGCAGTACGCGAGTAGGCAAATGTTTAGTCCCCACGAAAGAAGGTTTCCGCTCGCAATAAATCCGCCCACGAAATCCAATAAATAATCAATAGTATTTGTCGGCATTTTATTGTTACATATTATAAATATATAAAATGTCCACGGCTTCGTTGAGGTATCGCTAAGAGCCGTGTCAAATAAATTGCTGCTGGGACAGCAAGTTTAGTTTTAAAAATTTTAAACTGTTCGATACTTTAAAGCAAAACTGGGATTGTAACTGTTTCAGTTCGATGCTGAAACATCTACAATAAATAAAACACTGCAGAACATACACTAAGTTCTTTGTTTCAGTTTCAAACTGGGACCGGTTTAATTCTTTAATTTCTTACAAAATTCAAAACTTTTTGAGCGACTTGGCGGAATATCACAATTAATCCTGTTAATTCTAAAATTATCAAAATGTGCACGGTAGTAGCACTGGATTTTATTTATTTAGCCATTAATCGATTAATACTTAATACATTAAAAAAATTATTTAACTAAGTTCATTAGTAAATTATCTAAAATTTAAGTGGAAAATGAAATTTCATATTTCATGGAAGAACTGAATATTTCCTTTGGCAAGCGTGGGCTTCCTCATCACAGTCCTTGTTTTGTATATATTTGTTTAGCCGACCAGCCTATTTTTGCTAGATAGATCAGCCAAAATTTGCCAATTTTTCAATTGATCAATTAAAGGGAGATTATCACATAAATGGTCAAAATTATATTGCATTTTTGCGCGTGGGGCAAAAACGTTTTTCATGTTATAGATATAGCTTTTTACTTATTTTTAAATATTCGTTCATTTGACGCGCAAAGTCAACATATTTTTTTTCAGTTGGCGTCCCGGATTGCAAGAGAATGACTTGATTGATATCAAATTAAAGATAATCCCAAACTCTTCAACGTAAACCTCCGTATACTCCTAAAGTTAATGCTTTAGACGCACTTAATTTTGAATACGAAAACAACGTTTTAAAACACTGTGCCATGTGTTAATTGAGTTTACAGAGGCCGGTTAAAGCCTTGATCAACATGCCACAGTGCAGTTATGAAAAGTGTTAGAGATTTATTCCGAAATCACAGGAAACGTTATTTTCAGAAAAACTTTTGTTTAACGACAAGTTTGTAGATTGCACCAATAGTTGCAGAGCTCGGTTGAAGCCTAAGACCGGACCTTATTCCTTTATTTAATCTGCTGAAATTGGCTCAGGAGCAATAAAGTCAACCTCTTCGTCTGCTCTGAGTTATACCAGAATGTCCGGACACCCAATGCTTAGTTCTTCGATTTGGGTTCGGCACGCGATCACTAGTCTGAATCGTGATTTGTCTGAGCAAAGGGTCTTGATTGCAGCCTGACTATCGGAGCCGAAGTTTATAACTCTGCCGGAGAAGCTCTGTTGAAGGGCCGATTGTACCCCGTACATAATCGCGAAGATTTCTGCTTGGAATACAGTACAGTTTCTACCTAGCGGATGAGATTGTTACAATCTCATTTCACGACAGTAGACACCGGCATCTGCACGACACTTCATCAGAGAACCGTCAGAGTAATAGGCAACTTGCGTCTGTTGTTGTCTCTCCATAGAGCCAGCCAACCACTCCACTCGAGAGGGAATCTTCACAATGTCCTGTAAGGAAAACTACATGTGGGTGTAATATCGCTGGGAGGAAGAATATTTTAACCCCATTTGTGACCTCATTCGTGTAGGTTTCAAAGCCCAGTAACCTGCAGCCAGTATGCACCGGATAGCGCTTCTTGTTTGAGTTGTATGTGTAATAGTTTGATATTTAGAAGGGCCTCAGGGGCAGTAGTCGGAGTTGTGGTGAAAGCCCCTGTCAGCGCTATGGGCGACATTCTTTGCAGATGGTCTAGCTTTGATTGGGCCGTCCCCACCACTACCCTCTGCCACCGCACAAGGTATCCGTATGTCAGTATTGGATGTACAATTGTCGTGTAAATCCAATAGATGTATTTGGGCTTGAGACCCCAGGTCTTTCCGAAAGTTCAACTGTACTGCCCGAAACCTATGCACGCTTTCTTGACTCTGAATTCAACGTGAACAGACCCATTTAGTTTGTAATTCAATTAACGTATTTGACTTGATTTAAAGACAAAGTCTGCAAGGGATGAACCCCGGCTGTTATTCGCTTCTTCAAAAAAGAACCATTGAGGTTTTGTTTGGATAAGCAGATCATTCTTCGGTAGCTATTAATGATTGTTGCATTAAGTCAAAAATCGTTCAGATTCAAAGTCCAGTAATTAGTATATAGCTATCGGCACCAAACTCGTAGGCCGGAAATCCAAGCTCATTGAGTTTCCTCGACAAGCTGTCGGCTACCACAGCAAAGGTGACAATATGCTACCCAGAGGACAGCCGAAAAGACTCAACTTGCTTATCTCTGCCTATCAAAGTGACGAGAAAAGAATGCGGTTACTAAGCATTGCGTTTATCCAACCCGAGATACATGCAAATACTCCAGAATGCGCGTCACGCCCAGAATAGACCGAAATGACACATTGACAAAAGCACCTCCAATATCTGGGAATACACCCAAACTAATTTTTTTTTAAATTCGTTTATTTGACATGGCTCATAGCGGTAGCTTAACGGAGCCGTGGATCTTTTATACGTTTACAATACATGTAAAAATAAAAATACAAACAAGAATTAATTAATTGGATCTCATGCGCGCAACTTTTTATTGCGAGCGGAGACCTTTTTTCGCGAGGTCTGTTGGCAAACAGCGTCAGGGGGGTCATTTAATTCTCTCTTGTTTTTCACGTCCCGGTCGAAGCTGGCTTGGTGTCCGGGATCACATGTTCTCCCTTGCTTCTTGCACTTATTGTTGATCACTGTAAATCTGTCGTCATTGTTACTGCATTCGTTGCCGAAGTTGCTTACATTTGCTTTTGGGCTGCTGGATGATTCTTGTCATTATGGTCTGAACAGCTGCCACAAATTTGGCCACCGTTTGTGGTTCAGGCATTGGTATTGAAAACTCTGTTTTAGGTTGGTTTGCCGTAGATGAGTTGGCAATCGGTTGAGATGCATTTTCCTCTGCATCTTCCGCGCAAGGTTGTCCATGATGAGCTGTCTGATTACAATACTTGCACGTAGGAGTTTGCCCCTCATGGGTGCATAGCGTAGTTTGCATAATTGTAGTTCCGTGAGTATTGAGTTTTATTGCCAAGTAGGAGGGTATAGGCCTTTCAACCCGCATCCTCACTACAAAAACGCCGTTAGGAGTACCCGGGAAGAAGTTTCTCCAAGTATCAGGTGTAACGGATTCTACTTCTCCGTATTGCGACATGCATTTTGCAATTGGCTCAGGAGGGGTACGAGGTGATAGGTCATATAACCTTACATCTATATAATCATTCTCAATGTATACGGGAATCTTAATTCCAACGTTGTCACTTTCAACCACGTGTTTTAAGTTGTTCTTCAAAACGAAACGCTCGGCTTGTGCTAACGTGTTGAATGATACTAACACTGCACTGCGAAGATGATGATACTGAAGGTACAAGACATCAGCAAGCCTAAGTTGCATTTTTACCTTCAGAAGGTATTCCACTTCACTAAAACTCGGTCGTTTTAAGCAAAATTTAAAGTCAACGACCGCTGCGTTGGGTCGGAGTAGAGCTTTTTCGTCAACTTTACTCATGATGACAACAATAATCCGATATTTCCTTTGTTCTCGAGACAATGCACACTAGATCGAGAGACCTGTTGTTCACTTGGCTCGATTGTACGTCTGACTGCGGCAGAAGTAGAAAGTAGACTGACGCAAACTAAATTGTTTGAGCGAGAAGGCCTTTAAACAACATCGTGAAGCAGAGTGTTTATGGATTTCGCACATGATATGCATGTTGTATTTTGTGTAGTGGATATTTAACAAAACTAACGTTCCGTGGGCGACGGTCGATTATCCGTTCCAAAGCTTTTAGAAGAAAAGAACTTAAGCTGATAGGCCTGAAACTATTGGCTTCTTCATAGTTTGAGCACCCCCTTTGGGAATAAATCTAACAATTATTGCTCGTCATGCTTTCGGGATATACCCGGTAGCAACACTGGAAAGCATAATCTTTTTCAAGACATGTTTGAAAATATCAAATCCCTTTTGCATCAGCACGATAAAGATCCCATCTTTTCCAGGCGATTTGTATGCAGCAAAGCTGTCAATAGCCCACTTGATCGATTAAGTGGTACCCAATGTGCGAGTTAACGCCCACGAATCCGAATCAACAAAATCCAAATATGTCAGTGGCGTTGCCAGAAATTTGGTTTGGAGGGGGTTTTGATGAAAATCGCAATTTTTTTGAAAAAATGCCAAAATTTAATATGAGTTTGATAAATTATTGAAAACTCAAAAACATAAGTAGTCTAACAGATGTCATTCCAGTCTACAAACAAGAAGGATCAACATGGAACAGTTTTCAAACCTCTATAGATTATTTTCTTGTATAATATGTCAATGAAGTCAAAAATTGCGATCTTTTAAAGTGGGATAAATGATCTAAAAAATTTTCAACGTTCAAGATCACCTAATATAATAATCCTTGACTTTGAAGGTTTGACAACTTCGAGAAGTTATCAACATAAAACAGCGCCTGCTTTGATATTGAAATTTTAGTGATTAACTCTCATAGAGGTAATTATGGTGAATTAATTTTTCAAAAATATTAACACCATGTCTTCAGCAAAGTTTTTGATAATGTCATTTCAAACAATTTTGTTGAAAATATGAAGGCTACATGAATTCAACATATAGGGATTTAAATGGACTGGGCCTGCTATACTTCTTCTTGGTGAAGAAAAATTTAGGTGAAAACTATTTTTTTCTGCGCTACGGATAAAATTGTTTGAAACAATCATTGCGAGTTGAGAACACAGAACCTATAACTAAATTATGGATGGATGGAACTGAAACTTGCGTTTCGACTTCATCTCATCAGAATCCGACATTAACTTGGTGGGCGGACTAAGCTAGTGCCGAATTGATGCTAGCACCTGAAAATGGAATCACTCTTTGTGTTTTTGAGTCCTTTTAATATCTGGGAATTATTTGTTTTAAATCCAGTTCCCTTATTTTTTTGTAAGCTTCAAAGGCACCTTGAACGCAATGTGAATTTATTATTAAATTACCGCAGAAGAGATTTATCAAATACAGTAATTTCAGAATAGCTTGTTGTAAAGGTTTTCTACTACTATATTTCGATACTCTGAATATGTGGGATATTTATGTCTTTGACAAAGTTGTTTGAAATAGCACTTTCGAAAACTTTGCTGGAGACATTAAGTCTCGACCCAAATTTGGTTGAAGAGTAATTCTTGTCTATAATTACTTCTAGGAGGATTAACCGTCAAAATTATTCTATCAGCAGATGAACAGTTTTACATTTTGAAATTCTTCAATGTTACTTAACATCGAAATTTGGCAGTTTCGAATGAATGTGATCGTGACCGTTAAAAATTTATCGAGCATTAATTTTACTTTTCTTTATTAGTCAACCCCACAATTTTCAGTACTAGTACGTAGCACACAAAATTTTAGTACGCCATTCATTGCATCCTGCTAAGTGGCTATTCATATAGTTGATAATACAACAAAAATCCAATGCTCATAAAACCGATCCTGACCTGCTAGAGACAAAATTACATCAGCTTTCAACTAGTTTCTGAAATGTTATTCTTGTTGTTAACCATATTGAATTGTTGTCTAAACTCTACACAATCTAAAAAAATACATTTTCAGCAAATGTTGAAATGTATGTAAGTTTTCGGTAAACAAGCTTATGTTTTATATGCAATCAACCTATTCAAATTTAGATTCCTATTCGAAAAATTGTCTTTAATCCATATTTTGAAGCATCTTTCCAAAAATGAGCTCACAATAATTCAGACAGTTATTTTATTTTACATTGAAGTAATTTGACAACCATGGGATTTTGGCTAAGAGATAAGTTACAAGATCCCCTTCCCACAATTTTCCAAAAGTTCTCATGACCCTTTAAACACAGTTCTTAATGTAGTCATCAGAGAATATTTTTCCAAAAATATTTTGTGGAATATTAAATTAAATTCGTCAGCATCAATTTTTTTTTCAATCCAATTAATTTTGGTTTGGGGGGGGGGGTTTAACCCGTTTCCTAGATACTTCTATACGCCCGCAAGTGATCCCCAATATATTTTATGATAAATTCCGAGAAGTCGACTGTTCGTGTGGTGGGAATGCGTCCGACAAAACATATTCCCTCTTACTTGACATTCACATGCACATCACCTCAAATATATTCTCAACGAACACTAATCACGTACCGAGGACAGATTCCCACATGTCAATATTGCGATCAGCCGCTACACCACTGGAAACCTTGCGCAGAGACTGCTAAGGAAGTCCACGTGACACGACCAAAGCCGGTATACAGTCGTCGTATGCTAAACCACAACCGGTTGATAAACCAACGACTGCGGACCGAGCATTCACTAACCCTAGCTCAACAACGATCGAACCCAGCACCACTAAACCAACTGCCTTTACCAACATCGAAGTTACAACGATTAAGGCAAATGTTTCCAAACCAACAACCAACACCACCAATAAGGAATCAAATACCGATGAAGAAAGATTTACAATAGCGACCCATAAGCACAAACAACAAATAAGAACATCCGACCGTGAGCAACATGTATGCAGTACCGATGACGACATGGACATAAACAAAAACACAAGAGAAGACGGACCGAATGACTCCCAAAGTGTGGCAGACAACGCACCTAATATTTCACCACCAAGGAAGAGGATCTCAACACGCATCAGTAAGATGCGTCAACAAGACCCGACGAACAGACTGTAGAGATATTTTTTTTTTCTATTTTTGCATATGGCAAACACACGGAAGATCCACGGCTCAGTTGTGCTAATGCATCCAACCATATCAAATATAGTATAAAAGTATTTATTTTCAGAATATTCAATAATTTTTTTTCGATTTTTTGAGTTCCAACTTTGTATATAACCCCTTAAAATAATGAAAAACCTGTTTTAATCCACCTAGAGGTGCAATTGTGCCTTTCTCATTTCTCCAAACTATGATATCTAATAGCTGATTCGTACAATATAACATTATGGAAATGTCTTTCATTCTTATTACACTTGGTAAGTATATATAAGAGCACCTTTTTGCATTCATCGCGGTATCGGTTTGAATCGGAGTTTTCTATGTGATCGACCTCCACAACCCGTAACTCCGGTGCTGGAAGTCGGATGGAGATGGAATTTAATATCAGTTTCTGGGGACGCAACACCTTTCATTTGAGACTAAGTTGAGCAAATCTAGCCATTTTCGAGAAACCAATATAGCCGTTATTCTGACTTTGGATGCTTTCGGATCCGTCGATGGTGGCCAGTGTGGCCAAAGAGACTTTGAATGACTTTTGGGGACCTAGATCTACAAATTCAACAGTTGTGTTTACATTTTGGAAAAAAAAATCACCTTTTTACATTCATCGCAGAATTCGTTAGAATCGGGATTTGCTGCGTGATCGTACGTATCACCCTGTAATTCAGGATCCAGAACTCGGATCCACACAAAATCCAACAGCAGCTGATGGACCTTTCATTTAAAATTAAGTTTGTCAAAATCGATTCAGAAAATTCCGAGAAACTGATTTGGAAAAATCAACAAATTTTGTTTTGTAACCATACTCTTCAACTCGTAATTCGGAACAAGATGTCGGTTGAAAATGAAATTCAATAGCAACCTATGGGAATATTATACCTTTCATTTGAATCTTAGTTTGTAAAAATCGGTTCAGCCATCTCCGAGAAACCGATGTGGACAATTTCTTATCAAATCCCCACATACACGTACATAAATACATACATACACACATACATACACACAGATATTTTGCGATCTCGGCGAACTGAGTCGAATGTTATATGAGACTCGGTTCTCCGGGCCTCGGTTAGACAGTCGGTTTTTGGAGCAATTGCATAACCTTTCTATATAAGAAAGGTAAAAGAATAATATTTAATTAGCTTAATAAGCATGAGTTCAATGTTATCTTCATGTGATTATAATTTGCAAAGGTTGGTGGAATGCGTTTGAACGGGTAGGGAATGGGGGTTTAGTAGAGTGGGAGTGGAGGATGCGTCAGAAATCCTTCATCTTATTTCGGTATACGGGGTGGATGAAGGAAATCTGGGAGTGAGGGTGATCCAAGAAGAGGAGAGTGATGAAGGAGGGAGGTGTAAGGGCAAGGTGGGGAGGGGGGGGGGAAGGGGCGGCTACGCAATACTCAACTGCATATTTTGCCTTCCATTTGAGACTTGGTTTGAGAAAATCGGTTCAGTCATCACCGATGAACCGATGTGACTTTAATTGTGGAATATGCCCGGAATTCCGGACTTCCGGAATCGTCGATAGTGGACAATATATTCAAAGAATGTTTGATTGGCAATCAGTGATCTAGATCTACGATTAGAAGGAATTTGGTGACCATTTCAATAGTTTTTAGCCTCTGAGGTATTACGATTGTACCGATTTATATGGGAAATTCCAGTGTATCCTTACTAACACCCCTGTAACTCCGGAAGCAAGAGTCAGAACCGAATGAAATTCAGCAGCAGTCAATGGCATTACTGTATCTTTCATTTGAAATTAAGTTTGTAAAAATCGGTAGAGAATTCGTTGTGGAATGGGTGTGATATTAGCTTAGGAACTTGGCGGGTTCCCCGAGGGCGTCATGAACCGTCATAGGTGGCCAATGTGGTCAAAGCTGCTTTGATTGATCATTAGTGATCCAGACCCGCAAACTAGAGTAATGTTACATCAATTTTAATATGTTTTACATCATTTGAACATTATGGTGGTACCAGTTTATATGGGATTTTGCTGTGTCCGCACTCTTCAACCCGTAACTCCGGAACCGGAAGTCGGATCAACTAAAAATTCAATAGCAGCTTATGGGAGCGTTATACCTTTCAGATGAAACTAAGTTTGCGAAAATCGGTTCAGCCATCTCTGAGAAAATTGTGTGAGTTTAAATGACACACACACACATACACACACACATACACACACACACATACACACACATACATACACACACAGACATTTGCCGATCTCGACGAACTGAATCGAATGGTGTATGATACTCGGCCCTCCGGGCCTCGGTTAAAAAGTCGATTTTTACAGTGATTGCATAGCCTTTCTTTATATGAGAAAGGCAAAACCTGTTTTAATCCACCTAGTGGTCCAATTGTGCCTTTCTCATTTGTTCAAACTACGATTTCATGGCTGGTTATGTTCAATACAACGGTGGAAAGGTATATTACATATTCAGTAAGATTTGAACATACATGCAATGGATCGACAGCCATGATCTTGAGATGCTATGTGTCGATACTGAAACATCGCTTAAAACCAGCGGCGGATCAAGGAAGAGGATCCAAGAGGTCCGGACCCTGCCGAAAATTTTCAACTTGTTAAGAAATTTTAAACTAGTTTCAATTTTAAAGTAGCAACCCCTCACTGAATACTCTTACATACGCCTAAAAAGTCAAAAAAAAAATCGCCAGGATTATGTTGACGATTTTTAGAGTGATTTCTATGAACCTTTCTATTTGAGAAAGGCAAAAAGGTGCCAAAGTCCAAAAAGAGTCAATTTTCGCAAAAAAATTTTTTTCCGAGATTACATCAAATCTCGACGTTTTATGCATTTTAAAGACATTTGGCATCAAAAATACAAATTCTATTTGGAAATTTTCCTTTACTCGCCCCCCCCCCCACCTTTGAGCATTTTTCAATTCAGTTTATATGAGAATTAGCTGTGTTTCTCGCACTCTTCAACCCGTAACTCCGGAACCAGAAGTCCAATCAATAAAAAATTCAATGACAGCCTTTCATTTGAGACTAAGTTTGTGCAAATCGGTCCAGCCATCTCTGAGAAACAGAGGTGACATTTTTTTGCACATTCACACATACACACACATACATACATACATACATACATACATACATACATAAACACACAGACATTTTCCGATCTCGACGAGCTGAGTTGAATGGTATATGACTCCCGGCTCTCCGGGCCGGGATTAGGTTGACAATTTTTAGAGTTAACCTTTCTATATGAGAATGGCAAAAAGATTAAAAATATTCAAATAGTTAAAACCTGCCAATATCAAAAAAAGAAAAAAGCTCCAAAATGTAGAAACAACAGTAAAAGAAAAAGTTAAGACAATGGAAAAATTAAAACAAAATTGCATGTATGAAAACAATTAGAAGATATAGCAAAATTAAACTAACTGCATAACAATCAAATTAAACGAAGGAAATGAAAAAGAAAATTAGCCAAACTTTGTACAAATGGCACAAAAAAGAAAAATGAATGCAGCGAAAATATAAAAACAAGACCACAATAAACAAATATAGAAATGAACGAAATGAATCCACTGCGATAGACGTGAAAATAACAATTATACAAAATGTTTTAAATATAAAAAATAATACAACATTAAAAAAGGGAAGGCATGAAAACAAGAAAATGAGAAAATGTTAAAAATGTTTCAAAGTACAAGAATGAAAAGAAAAAAAATATTCCTGAAAAAATAAAAAAAATGAATTAATTAAAAATAAAACTAAATGGGAACAAATTCAAGAGAAAATAGAAAACAGGAACAAGTGAAAATAACCCAAAGGCAGACAATAGTGAAATCATAGAAAACATGAAAAATCAAAATGGTTTAAATGAGTAAAAATGAAAATCCTAGAGGGAATTGAAAAAACAAGAATATTATCACGAAGAAAAACAAGAAAAAAAAATTAATGGGTTGAAAAATAAATAAATCTTTATAAAATAAAAGCGAAAAAATTTTGATAAAATGGAAAACCGAAATCATGCAAAAAATGCAAGATCAAAATAAAATAATAGGAAAAATATTCACATGAAAAACGTAACAAAATGTAAAATATGGAATTCAAAAATTGTTTACATGGACAAAAAAGGAAAATACTAAACGTAACCAATATTGAAAAAATCCATGCAAAAGAAAAGCATAAATTTCAAGACTGATAAATGGAGAGCAGAAAATTTCACAACACGAAAAATGTTAAAATGAAAGAAATATAAAAAATAAGCATATGCGAGAAACCTAAAATGAAAAATATGGAAAAAGGAGGATACAGAAATACTATAATAGGTTTATTGGAAGATATAAAAAAATACAAAAAATAATAGAAAATAAAAGTTAAGTTAAATAAATTAATAAGTTTAATGAAATCAATTAAACAAACAAATACAAAAGAAACGAATAAAACGATAAATAAAATGCAAAAATGTAAAAAAAACATAAAAAGATAAAACGAATTGAAAAAATGGAACAAATACAAAAATGGGACAAATTTTAAAAAAGACATAAAAATGGTAAAAATAGAATAAAAAAAATATAGGGCATAATATACAAAAAAGTAAAATAAGATTGAATGAAGAAAATAGAAAGAATACAAAACCTGGATAAAATGGAAAAAGAAACAAAAATGCAAATATGAAGCAAGAGAAAAAATAGAAAAATTCAATAGAAAAAAACTTTTGGGTTCTTGTGTTTAAATAAAAAAATTCAACCGTATACAAAAAATTACTGTGAATTTCATGAAAATCCACGAAGAAAACGTCGTGGATTTTCTTGTTCTCTCTTGATTTGTGGAGTTATTCAGAATTAATTTCACAAATCGTATTTGACCAGTCGAGCATTTTAAAAGAAGGTTGCTGAGTGTTCTTCTACTTTCCAATAGAATCCTTTGTGATTCATTTAGCGGCCACGATGGATTGAAATAAGTAGAAATTAAGAAAGTCTCATACTGCCCATGATCGCATATCAGTCCCATAAAGATAGGAAATCCCATAGAAAACGGGACAACTATGCGATCATGGGTAGCATATCGCTCTGAAAAAAAATCACAATTGGTTAATCATTAAAAAACACTGTTTTTTAAACCCATACAAAGATTGAAAATTTCGAATTAATTAATAAACTACGAATCAAAATCAATTTCGAGAGCCCCGAACTTTCTGTTTTAGCTAACTTTAATTTTTTTTTAAAATAATTTGTAACCCATGAGATAACAAAAAAAAGTTTACAGCATTTCTGAACTAAATAAGCTGGTGGTCATTTTCAATGTAAAATCGTGTGCTGAATCCGAAAATGAGGTCCAAAAAATTCACAGTAGAACAGTTTTCGAGTTACAGTAAAAAAATGAATTTCACCTATAAAATCAAAAAATCCTTCAGTAAAATCCAAATATCTCCGGTTGTAGTGCATCGACGTGTAATATTATAATGTTGAATTAAAGGTAATTGAATGCACTTTCGATCGTTGGAACATTTTGTTTTAGTGCGACTAGTGGTTCTGGCGTTTTTTACGAATCTATTGAACTTTTTCTTGATTTTTCGTCATTTTTTGAAGAAAAATGAGCGTTTGGTCAATATTTTGGGCAAGATAATGCAATCCTAAAAAATATGTTTTTAAAGGAAATTAAAGCCTACTAATAACCAATGAAAATAAGCAATTATTAGTTTAAATCGGATGGAAATTGTGAGTTATTCAATTTTTGTAGAATTGAGATTTTTGAGTTTTTGTGGGTCAATTTTTTCTAGGCTCTGTCAGAATTCTGTTAAACAAGTATGTGGAAGAATTTTGAGAAAATTTAATGTGGGGTAAAATTCGAACTCGTTTATCCAAATGATTCAAGACTTCTTAAAACAATAAGTTCAGGCTCAGTGGAGTAATGTCATCAAAAATTTGGCATTAAAAAATGACGAAAAATCAATAAAAAAAAAAGTTCAATAGATTCGTAAATAACGTTAGAACAAGTAGGCGCACTAAAACAAAATGTGTTTACGATCGAAAGTGCATTCAATTACCTTTAATTCAACATTATAATATTTCATGTCGATGCACCACAACCGGAGATATTTGGATTTTACTGAAGGAATTTTTAAATTTATAGGTGAATTTAATTTTTTTTACTGTAGCTCGAAAACTGTTCTACTGTAAATTTTTTGGACCTCATTTTCGGATTCAGCACGAAATTTTACATCAGAAATGGTGTTCGAATATTAAAGATTTTTATTTTTATTTTGTATTGTATTGTATTGTTTATTTTGGGTTTTAACCGTTAGGTCATTCGCCCATAAAAAGAAAAAGAGGATTACAGAGTTATGTTTACAAGTATTTTTTTTCAAATCATTGCAATGCATTGTGTTATTTTTTCTCTGGTTTTACTATGTTTCGTTGGTGGTGATGTTGCTGTTGCTTCGTTCATCTGGTCCTCAGGAATTCTCTCAAGCGCATAGCTGGGTGCTGGCAGAGGGTCTGCGATGGGATGTGTTGGTTGCTATTGGGCCGCAGTGAACCCTCCCATCACCCGGTCCGGGTGTGGCGAGGGGTTCGCAGTATTTGTTAGTGAAATTCTTGGTTGTCTGTGTTGCATGATTGTGGGTTTGATTTGTTTTATAAACTGTCAAAGAGGCCGGCGTCTTTAAGGAAACAGATTATAATTTCCTCTCTGACCGGGTCGTTGGACAGGGCGTCTCTGATGGATAGCGGGAGGTCAGTTCTGGTCCGAAGATCTTGATATTCTAAACAATTAATGAGAATGTGTTCCACCATTTTCCGGGTCCCACATGTGGAGCAGATGGGAGGGGGGACGTTGGACACGGTGTGTGCGTGGGTGATGCTGGTGTGTCCAGTTCGGAGTCTGGAGAGAGCTTTTTGTTCCTGCATGTTGTCTCGGTCTGTCCATTTTTGGTGGGTGCCTTTGATTTTTTGTAGGTATCCTTGGGATGACTGCCAGTGCCTAGTGAAATCGATTTCTACTTTCTGTTTGAATGCTTTGATGAGATCATGGTGCGGGTAATGTAGTGAGGGTGTCGCAGTTAGCTTCTATTGCTTGCACGTACGGGTGTTTGTAGGTCCCAGTCTCGAGCGCAGTTAGGACCGAAAGGGAGTCCGAAAATACAGCCGTGGATGTATCGGTGGGTTTTTGGGTGATTGCGGTGAAGATTGCAGCTGCTTCAGCTGTGAAGACAGAGCAAGAAGCTGCCAAGCGAAGCGATAGACCAGCTCTGATTCCGCTTACTCCTGCTCCTACTTCCTCGTTTAGCTTGGAGCCGTCAGTGAATAGATGTAGGTGATTGTACTTCTGGTTGACAAGTTTGTTGAACTCGATCCGCGCGAGTATTGTGGGGTCGCCTGCTTTGATTTTCCGACTTAAGCTGTTGTCTATGTTGGGACCTCTGTCATACCATGGTCGGTCCCAGACCCGATGTAGCCGAGCGATTTTCGGTAGGGGTTCACTGGTGTAGTTGGCGTGGATGTCTCTCGCAGTGTTGAGGATGGAAAAGTCGTTGCCAGATGTTTTCTCTAGGTAGAGTAGTGCTTTTTTAAGTGCCGCGACGGCAGCCTCCCACCGGAAGGGGAGTATTCCAACCTCGACGCAGGCAGCTTCTTCTGGGGGGGCTGGGAAGTAGACCTGAAGCGAGTCTTACCGGCCCGTTGTACATTGGTGCAAGGATGGAGATGAGTCCGTCGATGATGGCGGCACTTTCCCGGACAGGGTCGATGTGGGTAAGCTTGTTTGGATTATATTGTTGTTGGTTGACATTGGGTTGGTTTAATCAGAAAAGTTGAATTCCGATTCAGAGTAGGTGGTGTGGGTTGGTCAGGTCTGGTAGAGCGTTTCGTTAGTATTTGGTGTAGGGCTGGGTCCAGCTCGGGTTCCGCTGGGTTTCCGCAGTGGGCTCCGAGACTTGCTTCGTTTCTTGGGATCGTGAGTTTGTTTTTCTCTGCTGCGTCCACCTTTATTAGACTCGTTTGTTTGACGGTTTGGTACAGGTCCTGGTTGCGGTTGGGAGCTAGCTTTTGCTAGTGTTTTGGTTGAAGATTCCGGATGGCTTCGCGCAAGGTGGCCATTTCGTTTCTGAGGTCTTTATTTTCAGTGCGTTCCTCGATAATTTGTTCCTTAAGTTTCCGGTTTGTTTGATCCTTGTCGTTGCTTGCAGAGGGAGATTGAATGGACTTTTTCAGGGTCTCAACCTCCATTTTGAGGAGGTGGATAATACGATCTTTATTGTCAGTGTTGGGGTTTAGTCTAGCGTTAATTTTGTTAGCGTAGGATGTGCTTCCGGCGGCTGCAATCTGCTTCATTTGAGCTCGTGCCTCGGGGAACGTAAGGTTATTGTCGGTTTTAAATTCGACCAGCTTTTTCCGATTGAAAGACTGGGCATTTGGGATCTCGCGCTGAATGTTCTCCGTCACAGTTTATACAGAGGCTAGCAGCTTTGCATGGGTTCTCCCGGCTGGTTTGATGTTCCCCTTTACAATTTAGGCAGGCTTCGTTTTTTCTGCAGTTTTTACTTCCATGACCGAAACGGCCGCATCTGAAGCCCTGCATCGGTAGTAGCGTCTTACGTTCACGCGCATCATGCCAAGGTAGATAAAGTTCGGTAGGTAGGAACTTTCAAAGTGTAGGACCAACAGAGGGGTGTTAGTCGGTATACTCACTTTTTTGTGATCCTGCGGACTTCGGTGACCTCTTGGTTCTTGAGACCTTCGAGGATTAGATGGGTGTCGAGATTTTTTGAGTCAGGATCGTAAATGATACCTGCTGTTTTGTTGAGAGTGGGGTGGTGTATTACTTCGACGGTGGTTCCGTTAACCAGTTCAGTCATAGCCAAAAGTCTGTTGTACACTTTCAGAGAGGACGTTCGCAGTACGTACTGCGTGCCCCGAGCTTCTTTGCTGGCTTTTACGACGGTGTTTGGTTCCTGACCGATGGCATTTTTAATAGAAATGTGGATAATAAAAGGATTGTAGGGGAGGTTTGTTCATTCCCCTGCTTATCTTTAACAGCTCGCATAATCAAAGTTTGCTCTTCTATTTCATCTCCGTTGTTTAAAAAGCTCGAAAATTTTCGGCTGAGCGGTATCCTCCCGTTGGGAGGGGTAGGGTGATTGTCCATTGTTGTGAATTTATTGGATTACGGGTTGCTCGGGAATTTGCCGTCCGAGACTTCCCGCTCACGTCGAGCCACTGGCCACGCACGTGGTCCTGACCTGAAAAAGGTTTGGAAAAAATCGGAAAAAAGAAAAACTGACCTGCAGGTTGCCGAATGTGGAACTGAGTTCTAAGTTTCAAAGTTTTCTTTCGGTTAATCTTTCATGCGGTATAAACTTCATAATGTAATGTACGATTAACGAAATTGGAGGAAACTCTAATTGAATGTTCAAATAAATTATTATTGAAAAAATATTTGACAGAATCATTTCTTCTGTTCAAGGTCCGGACCCTCCCTACAACTCCGGGCCCGAACAGTTATTTCTCGTCATACTTTCGGGATATGCGATTGCAAGAATCTTTTTCATGTCATGTTTGAGAATATCAAATCCCTTTTGCAACAGACCGGGATAGATTCCAGATTCGATTCAGTGCTAACCAACGTGAGTGCTGATACCCACGAGTCTGAATCATCAGAATTAAAAAATGTTGATAAAAATAGTTTACATGACAAAAACATTGGAGCAGCCTTAGTATTTTTCATGACACTGTTAGTGCAGCCGACTTATTTCGGCCCTAGGCCAGCGTTCCTATGTATATAGGCTGTACTGCTCTACGACCTGCAACGAGATATGAATAAGATTAAACTAACGTTAGTTGCAAGATAAAATTATATGTACCGTAAATAGTGTTGATCCGCTGTACATGGTCTATTTCACAGGATGTTATAAAAAGTAAAAACTGTCGACTGGGGAAAAACTAATTTGTTTTTGAATGTTTCCCACTGGTGCAGCCCCTTAGTCTGAATACGCACTCACGGACATGTATAACATTTCACTAAAGCGGCGCAATTCAATTAATCAAACGTCGCACTAGTGACACAAATACACCTGAACCAATTACCCTACGAAGTGTCCAATAAATCAACCAACCTTAATTAGTGGCAAATAAATTCAATCCACGGTAAAGTACAACTGTTCAAGTGGTTCTTTCCTCTTCTGGAAGGCGCGCGTTTGATAGCACCTACTCCAACTTACTCACTGCCACTGGTTCACAAGCATCGTGTGAGCCATAAATTACCGTGTGTTGTTCTAACCCAGGACCGTGCGGTGGTGCTGAGAAAAAAAAACACTGCATCCTAATGCGGGCAAATTAAACAATTTCTGTTCAACATAATCCTATTATGAATAAATTGCTGGAATGCCTTACAGCATGTCTCTGGCTTCTGACCGAGTCGCAATACTACAACTTCCACCATTGAAATGTGGTTGATCTTCAACCAGCATCAGTGGCAGTAGCAGCAGCAGCAGCAGTATGACTACTCGGTCCTACTGGCAAGTATTTCCACCGGCAGAATGTGACCGGATCGGATTGGCCAGTAGTAGTTAGCGCTCTGTTGAACCAAATAAAATCAGTGCCAAACAGGTGTTTTTTGATTTATGACTTCTGAACCCATTTATCACGCATTCTTTCGGGGTCCGCCCAAACCCTTCTTGCGGTTCGTGTCGGGGTCTTAGAATTTCGTTGTCCGTCCGTCTGTCTGTCTCGCTTTGCCCCCTGTCTCGTTCGCCCTGTGTATGTAAACGTTATGATGCGGTTTTCCCTGCTGGTTCCCTCCGATTGTGAACCGGAGAGCAATGATTTACTGATTTGTTCGCCACCGAGCAGCGCACAAAAGACAGGGGCAACAGAACTTGCTGCGGAGGTCATAAAACGCTCATCGCCCCAAAGTGTCGATCGATGATTTATGAACTCGAGCCCGCGCGCGCGTCGCACTGCAGCATCACGAGCGGGAGTCACGTCAGGCTAAAAAAAATACCATAATTTCTTGCGAGTTTTACCGGACGTTTCGAAGCTCTACATTTCGATATATTTCATTAAGTCTCCATTTTAAGGTGCTAACCACAACTAAACACGAATTAGCGTTCATAATTTGAACCATCTGTTTCTCACCGGTCGGTCCTTTCCACGCGGGTTAACCGCCGAATCAGGAGTGGAGTGGCGGGGTGCGGGCAAAATAAATCGTTTTGTTGAGCGATCATACGATTAGTTACTGCTTGTTGATTACCGTCATTAAATTGAAAGCATTTTTGTTTCGCGGTTAGCGCTTTTTGTATGTATCTCGGTACCCCGCATGCTTGGCTACGAGCAGTCGGTGCACGTGCTTTGCTGGATTTTTTTCCCTGCAGCAACATTTCTTGCTCTCCGTAAACGCTTTCAGCCTAAATAGGTAATTGTTCACAATTTGTGTTTTATGATATGTTAGTACAGTGTTTGATTTGGCTGCATAAATGAAATGGAAATTCTATCGGCGGTGTTTCTAATTCTATGAGCCCACTTAGCCGAATGGCGCGGAGTCTGACAACTTTTTTGGTCCATTGGGAATCATTTTCAACATATTCATACATTTACAGATAAAATCAGGTGGATATAAATGGCTTAATTCAAGATGGATGAAAAATATAATTCCACCGATCAATGGTCATGTGCGGGCATCGATAATAAATTTGCCGTCAGCGTTGCCACTTTTGTAAAACCTTCATTGCGTGAAAATCACCATTGTTTTATTTGGATTGCTTGATACTACAAGATGAAGCACATAATATGCCGACTGCTTAGCAGTTCGTGTATCCAGTTTGTGATATATGAAGGTCCTTCATGGCCTCGTGCTGTTGTGGTTCCTACAGACACTTTGTCAAAAGCAGATTCAATATCAAGAAAAACTTTCAAACTTTATTGCTTTTGGGAAAATTGTAATTCATTGTTGTAGATTTCATTTCGTAACAAGGTGGTAGTAGACTTCCCCTACTGATATGCATGTTGCATTGCTTAAAGCGGGTGCTCTCTCAAGTAAACACCCGAATATAGTGGTCGATTAAATGTTTCACCGATTTGAGAAGGCACGGAATGAATTTTACAATTATTTCCCTCCACGCTAACGAAGTGTATCACGTTGCAAGACTGTATGCTATGTTATGTTTCTTAAAATCGGTTGAAAAATGGCAGAGTTATTTTTTTTCTAAATTGGAAACTTGCTCGCATAAACTTTTAAGGGTACAGTCACATACAGGGTGTTTGGCTCGTGGTTAAAAACCTCTCGAGGGGTGATTGACTGTCATATTTGGAGAAAAAAATCGTTCTACACATACCATCAAATCTCAATCATTACAAAGTTATTGAACTTTTTGTGTTAAAAGCTTATTTGTTTTAAAATACCTCGAACTCAAAAAGTATACTTTGCATTTCAAATATTTCAGATCCACTGGAAAGGTGAAAAAATTTCGCATTGAGTGATGCCCTCACATGTTTCAGCTAATGAGTTTAAGTAGCCTTTTCAAAGTAATTTAGTGAAAATTAAACAATTTTAATCGATTTTTCGTTCATTTCTTGAAAATCCTAATAGTTAACCTCATCATTTTAATAATTCAGATTGTTAGTCTTGAAGAGCTGCATAATTCGTTGTTTACACTTACCTTTTCTTATTTTCATGAGTTTGGGTTATTCAACTTGGATATTTTTATCTCATTTTCACTAATACCAGCTCTAATTGAAAAAGTATGGCACTTATTGAACTTTTTTTCTTTTTATTCGAAAGCCAGGAAAATTTTACAGAGAAAAATGTATTAATACCATTCAGTTAAGTGAATTTAGTATTGTTTTAGAATTAAATTAGTTTAAAGTTAGTGTTATTATTAGCATTTTCGTCAATTTTCTTAAAATAGTAAATAATAAACATCACCATTATTATCATGGAAATAATGCATCTCAGCAAGTTCTACAGTTCTTTCTTTGACTCCATTCAATTATCTCTTTTGGTTTCGACGCAAAATCGTTTTTATCACATCGTTTCATATGCAAAAATAACGGTTTCGAACCCACTACATTTATGGCGAGGTCATGCTGTGTTAACTAATAAATAGCAGCAAAATGAAAAGAGATATAGTCAAAGTGTCAAATAAAAAGTTATAGAGAACACTAAGGGGCATCAAATGAACAATAGTAACGATAAATTTTGGTGATTAATAATTAGAAAAATTAAAAAACTCTCCAAAAAACACAAATTTTGAGTTATTTCTTTAGTAAAAAATCATTTAGTACAATTAACTAAAAGATATTTGTACATAAACTGATAGGACATTTTCTCAGCTTCCCAATGAAATCTTGTAAATAACGATATAAAGCATATTTTTTAGATTAGAGCCTTTTAAGCACTTGCAAGTCGGTTACAGGAAAAGTATAGTAATGAAATTACAAAGAAATGAGAAGAGATAGGAATATGTCGTCCTAGAACAAATTATGAATCGTCCTAAAACCCAACTTTTGGATAATGGATATTGCTATAATCATACTTCATTATTTCGAGAAAATTAGCAAAAACCTCCCCAAAAACACTAACTTTTAACTACTTTACAGCAAAAACTAACTAATTAACTAAAAGATCAAACTAATTAACTAAAAGATCTGAGAACACCATTCAATAGGAAATTTTCTCACCTTTCGAATGAAACTAAAACATTTAAAATACAAAGTATACTTTCAAAGTTAGAGATATTTTAGGATAAATAAGTTATTTATACAAAAAGTTCAATAACTCTGTAACGGTTGAGATTTGATGGTATGCGTAGAACAATTTTTTTCTCCAAATATGACAGTCTATCACCTTCCAAGAGATTCTTAACCATGAACCAAACACCCTGCATAAAATTAAAAAAAAATGTTTTTTGCTCGATTACATATACATTTAAGAGTATGTGTGTAAACTTTGAACGTGAAATTGGAAAAAATAACGGAAGATATAATTATAGCAGCTTATAGTGCAAGACAATACCCCACTAGCCCCTTAAGAGTTCATACGAACAAGTTTCTAATTTGGGAAAAAATAATAATGTTGCCATTTTTCGACCGATTTTAATGATAAATAGATCATTGGATGCGAAATTCAATGCTCTCTCTAAAATTTTATTAAAACAAAGATGCTTCTATAGAAGAATGTTGAGTGATTTTCATAGTTTTCATGGAAAAAAACGCAAAATTATGGTGGTTTTCATACTGTTTACCCAAAACCGCAAAGTATCTTTGTCAAAACAATATAACATAGCATACCGTTGAAAAGGTCATTTCTTCTTCTTTTCAGAACACTCAAAAAAATTAAAATTGGTTGAAAAATAATCGCGTAGACGAACTTTATCACAATGAGACAATGATCTTATGTATACCACAATAGATCGTTGATGGTCGGAGTCCGAAAAATCAAATCATAAACAGATAGTTTTAGATAGATAGTTTGTGTGTCACTTATGCGAATGAATCCGATTACCAGAACGTAGAACGCTTGCAAATCTTCTCTTACGAAATAAAATGACACTGAAGGTTGCAATGCTGTGCGTAAAGATTATTTGGAAATATCCATATCAAAAAATAATCCTATAGCATAAAATACTATTTTTTATAGTCTTTGTTTAGATGTTGCACTGGTTCTTTAGTCCGAGCGGTAAAACACTGGTCCGGGTAAAAATGTTCAAACCCCGTTAGAATATTGAACGGACTTTACCAAGTACTTTCACCGTGAAATAGTAACTTGGATGTGACTAGGTGCGAAATAACACAATGAACGTTGTATCCGAAACACCACGTACTAAATATAAATTTATTGCTCGCAATCTTAATAACTAGTCATGGTGGGTTACACACGAACATCCCGACCCCCGCTGAAATTGCACGATTTCTGACGCACTCACAGTTAAGCCAATGACGATCCATCCTCTGCTCTATTTTCGCTGTCATTAGCAATCGGTAGGAGACAGATCTTCTCAACAGGTCGCTGGATAACACCCTTTGAAGTTTTCAGCGTCACATCTCTGACCACTCCATCTGTGCCTGGGTGAATCTCCTGAATACGGCCCATGCGCCAATTAATAGGTGGCGAATTATCCTCATGAACAACGACGAGTTTACCTGGTTCTATAGCAATTGGTGGCAACCAACGCTTGGATCGTCCTTGAAGCTGTGAGAGATACTCGAGCCGCCAGCACTTCCAAAAATCCTGCACTTTCCTCTGCACAGCTTGCCAATGGGTTAGCCGATTAATTGGTGTCTTCCCGAAGTCCGCGTCGGGTAACGCCTGTAGTGCTCCAACCACCAAAAATGACCCGGTGTTAAAGGCTCCATATCATTGGGGTCGTCCGTTAGTTGGGCCAAAGGACGAGAATTTAAACAACATTCCACTTGAGTCAAAACAGTGAGAGTGTCTTCGTACGATGCAACTGTATCTCCCATAACCCGTAGCAGATGGTATTTTGCTGATCGAACCGCTGCCTCCCACAACCCACCAAAATGGGGTGCTCCCGGCGGGTTGAAGTGCCAGTTGATGTTGTCCTTGGCACATTCTTTCGCGATCTCCTCGTGGTGCTGCTTGTTCTTCAGTTTACTGATGAGCTCCGCTAGTTGGTTCCTAGCTCCAACAAAATTGGTGCCATTGTCCGAAAAAATGGTTGCACACCTACCTCGCCGTGACACAAACCTTCGCAGTGCTTGAATGAAACAAGAAGTAGTTAAGTCGCCCGCCAACTCCAGGTGTACCGCCTTCGTTGCGAAACACACGAACACGGACACGTATGCTTTCACCGCTGCTCGACGATATCCTGGACGAATATAGATCGGACCAAAATAATCTACCCCTGTTGTCGTGAAAGGTCGACCCGCTGTGACACGTGGAGTGGGTAACTCTGCCATAAATTGTCGGATGGTAGTTGGTTTGGTTCGATAGCACCGCATACACTTGTGGACGATCTGTTTAGCGACACTGCGACCACCTAAAGGCCAAAACCGTTGCCTAATTGCACTTAGCAATAGTTGTACTCCTGCATGCAGCATCTTTTCATGCTAGTGCCTCAGCAAAAGCCTGATGATGTGGTGTCATGCTGGAAGCACCATTGGATGCTTAGCTTCCTCGGTTTCGTAAGATTTTCCAAGTCTCCCACCAATACGGATAACGTCATTGGAAGACAAGCGAGGATGGAACCAACGTAGTGGTGATAGCCTCGATACTGGTTTTCCCTTAAGCAGTGCCTCATACTCCTTCGCGAACGCTTCCTTTTGAACCCGATGGACAATTGTCTGCTCTGCTTTCCGTAGTTCTTCAGTTGTTAACGCTCCTATGGTTGGCCTCAGAGACAAGCTTGTCTGATACTTTATGCGAAAATTTCTGATGAAACGTTGACAATATGCCGTTGTTCTAATCAAAACCGTGTAGTTGGAATATCGCGCAAAATACCAATTGTTGAACTCCGTAGAACATGATACTACCGCTCCAATAACTGCTCGCTTACGTTCCTCTTCAGCTTCCGCGGCCTCTGGGTCAGCAACTTGAGAAGGCCAACTCATAGATCCGATAGAAAGCCACGCCGGGCCTTCCCACCAAAATGTATTCAGGATTATTTCCTCCGGCAAGATACCGCGCGATATTTGGTCTGCCGGATTTTGACTACCTGGTACATGCCTCCAGGTGCAGTTTTCTGTGATGCTTTGAACCTTCGCCACCCTCTTGGCGACATAAGTTGTCCAAACTGTGGGTACAGCACGCAACCATTGCAGGACTGTCGTCGAGTCTGTCCAAAAATAGGCATCACCCGTGAACCTTACTGCTTCTTTTACCTTCGCGTATAATTCCGCTGCCATCAAAGCACCACAGAGCTCGAGGCGCGGAATAGATTGACTTTTCAACGGAGCCACTCTGGACTTAGAAGCAAACAACGCTGTTTTAACTCGTCCTTCTGAGTCCCAAGACCGAATGTATAGATTGACCCCGTATGCCTTCTGAGAGGCGTCGGAAAAACAATGAATTTCCATTCCTGCCATTTCTGAAATCATCACCCTTCGATCGACTAGAATCTGCTTCAAAAGTGGAATTTGTTCAAGAAATGCGCGCCAATTTATTTCCACCCTTGCAGGTAAACTGGAATCCCAATCAAGCCTTTCCTGCTTTTTATTTTCAAGCCTCCACAACATCTGCATGAACACCTTCGCTGTGGTTATTACTGCGCCTATGAGACCCAGAGGATCGAACAACATGGCTATGAAAGACAGCACCATTCGTTTGGTGAGCTTTAGGTCGATTGTAATTTGTGGAAACTGAATCTAAAGAGCAAAGACATCGGTGGTGGGATACCAAACTAAACCAAGTGTTTTGACTGATGGATCTGGTTCCAGCTCTATCCCGTCTGCTATCGATATCGCTAAGTCATCTGCGTTGATTCCTTCTAGCACCTCAGGGTAATTCGATGCCCATTTCCGAAGTCGAAGACCGCCACTTCTCAGCAGCCCGTCCAACTGAATCCTTAATGCGGTTGCCTGTGCTGGATCGTTGGTACCTGTGATGGCATCATCGATGTAAAAATCTTCTATTACTGCCCTTGCAGCCAATGGGAACCTATTCGCCTCGTCCAAAACAAGCTGCTTCAATGTCCGAGTCGCCAAAAACGGCGCTGGTTTTGTACCGTATGTGATGGTGGTCAACTCATACGTTGAAGGTGGCACTTCTGGTTTCGAGCGCCATAGTATACACTGAAGCGGGGCATCACTACCATTGATGTTTATCTGGCGGAACATCTTTTCCACGTCCGCGACAAGCATCACCAACCGTGTTCGACATCGCAGGATTATGCTTCGCAGGTCGTCTTGTATGACCGGTCCCGCAAGCAGTGCATCATTTAAGGACACGCCGGATGCTGTTTTGCATGAAGCATCAAATACCACCCTCACACGAGTTGGACAACTGGATGATGAGGCAGGTAGCAACGTTGCACTTTATTTACATCAGTTTCCGGAACCAGCGGCATGTGTCCAAGTTGCTCGTACTCATTCATAAATTCGTGGTACTGACGTTTTAAATCCGGATTTATCTGGAGTCGTGTTTCCATCTGTATAAATCTACCCTGTGCAATGGTCCTGGAATCGCCGAGCCTCAGAATCGTGTCCTTGTGCTTCGGGAGTGATACAACATATCGGCCGTCACGTTTTCGTTGAAATGTTTGCTTGAAATGTTCCTCACATTGTATCTCCTCCGGCGAGTAAGTGTAATCTTGACTAATCTCCTCACATCGCCAGAAACGGGCTCCTCCAAACTATCCAAAATTACAACATTACAGGCCGCCGTACGATTATTGTGCATAACCGGATACCTTCCACGGACTACCCATCCGAAAACAGACTCTACCAAGAGTGGCAGTGTATCCCCAAGAGATATGCGTTATCCAGTACGAAAGAAGTCGAAAATGATCCCCCTCCGAGTATTAAATCCACCTGATGCGACTCGAAGAATGAAGGATCCGCAAGCTTAAGTCCTTGTGGTATTTTCCATCCACTCGTGCTCGTTGGGATACCCGGTATAATCGTGGACAAACGAGGGTGTATGTTGAGCTCCACTTGTATTTGGAAATCAGAAACTCGAGACTTGACGACAAGTCTGACGTAATTGGTAACCTTTTCTACCTTCCCATTGACTCCGATAACGTCCAAATCCGTTGTTCGCCCTTTTGATTTGAGGATTGTACTGAACCTTTTATAGACCAGATCAGATTGACACGCACAATCCAACAATGCCCTTGCCGGGTACTCACATCCGGACTCGTCCTGAACCATCACCATAGCCGTAAGAAGCATTACACCCGTAATAGGAACATGAACAGAGTTACAGCTTACTACCTGCTACATTTACGTTGCTACTACTGCTACAAGATCCCTCCTCTGTCGCCTTATCAGTAGAATCCTTGGAACTTGTATTGGAATTGTTCGGTTTACCGTCATCCTTGAAACAAACTAACGTGTGGTGCCTGCCCTTGCACCTTCGGCACGTGTATTTGGAGGAACATTCCTTTGCCTGGTGTCCACGTCTAAAACAGTTGCGACATAGAGAATTTGTTCGCAAAAGATTCTCCTTGTCGTGTACAGGCATACCCTTGAAAACCGAACACTGATACAACGGATGGGTTTCTGGACAGGCCGGACAACCTTTGGACGAAGATGCTTGAAATGCAGCGTTGCATATTTTTGTCGACAAAGGGAATTTCCTTTTGCTGAGTTGAGCTGAATCATTCTTGATTGTTTCCTGCTTAGTCGATATAGCTTCTAACATTTGAATTCTCCTGCGCATGAAATCTGTCAAATCCTTAAGTGTCTCATCTTCCCTTGATGAAGACAGATCTTCCCAACTCCTTCTTGAGGAACTGTCAAGCCGCGAGCTTAACATGTGGAGTAACAGTAAGTCCTTATAATCTGCTGGCTGGGAGACGATGTGATCAAGAGACTTCACAATTGCTTCAAACGACTCAAGCAGCGAATGCATTTCTTCGGCGGATTCCCTTTTTATTGAAGATAGCTCGAACAGGGCCTGAATTTTCCTCTTCTTTAATAACTTCGTGTTTGAGTACCGCTGAACTAGCATATCCCAAGCCACCATATAGTTTGCCTTGGTGAGTGGTAGAGTGTTTACGAGATTTAACGCTTCTCCTTCCAGTTGGCTTCTTAAATAATGAAATTTTTCCACCTCTGGAAGATCCGTTTGCCAGTGAATAAGCGACATATAGAGGTCGCGGAAATTGAGCCAATCGTCGATTTTTCCCCCAAATTTTAGCAAACTTATCTGCGGCAACTTTGCATGTGGCGCGCGCATCTGAGCTGTGTCGTTCATTCTGGTCGACTGATTTAGAGCCGAGGCCTCCGGGTCATCTTTCAGTCTATCGAGCAAAAACAACTTCAATTCAAAAAATCGGTTTTCGAACTCCAATCTATCCTTAACGGTCGATTCCGTATCCACATTATCCTCATGTGCCGCTACGTCATCGAAGGCGTCATTCATTTTATCCCACAGCGGTTCTAGACGTCCCAGCCGTACCGAAAACTCACTGGCCTTGGAGTTTACCGTACACTGCTCGATGAATTGGTACATATTATAGAATGAGGTCTGCAATCCTTTCAGCTTCGTTTGTAGAGCCTTCAGTGTGAGAGATTTCCTCTTCGATGATGTTGATGGCGCCATAGTTGTAGACAATGAACCGAAAAAATAAGACCACAGTAGCACAACCCTAAACGGATTAGAGATATTGGAGAGCCAATTACCTGATGGCTCTTTGAATAGAGCCTTGTATGTTTATTTAGCAGCTTCAACAGCAACAGATCCGTCCAGTACCACCGAAGTCTCGTGCCGTTAAGTCGATGAAGAAACGGTGCCGAATCCAATATTTGATGACAATCATACAGTCCGTATGTAAAGTATATGAAAGCGAAAGCCGAGAATAGCACAAACCGATTTGCTAGGTATGATTGGACAGCAACTAACCTGCTTCATAATACAATAATGCCTTGTATTCAATTCGGTGCCAAGCCAAGCCACCTTAATGACGCTGATTAGAATGGCGGACAAAGCTCCTTTGCTTTGTCGAGACCAAGAGCAATGGCGATCCAACCCCAACAGCCAAAGCAGCCACTGATACCGTGAAAACTCGTTTAGTCCACAGGTCGAATCCTTCCAGGATCCGGTTCGAAGGACCAGCTGTTTAGATGTTGCACTGGTTCTTTAGTCCGAGCGGTAAAACACTGGTCCGGGTAAATGTTCAAACCCCGTTAGAATATTGAACGGACTTTACCAAGTACTTTCACCGTGAAATAGTAACTTGGATGTGACTAGGTGCGAAATAACACAATGCACGTTGTATCCGAAACACCACGTACCTAATATAAATTTATTGCTCGCAATCTTAATAACTAGTCACATGTATAAAATAATATAAAATTTCGTTGCACACACTGTAGGCAAATGTAGCTGACTGGTGCCTGTAGCTTCGACGCTGTCCCTTTTTAACTGTAGCAATTGAAGACGCTCACCGAGCGCGGGAAAGAAAAAGCTCGCAGCTGTGAATATAGTGTGTGTTATCTTTTTTTTGGTTCAGTGTATTCCTACCGATTAGTTGTTTACATAAATCGCTCCAACTATTTTTACTTTTTGACGAGATTTGTGAAGTTTTTATCGTTGTTTGTCGTGTTAATCGACTCAGTATTTTGTTTTTAACATTGTTATTGTGCAGTGTGAAAGTGTCTCCTGTTTGCTTTTGTGTTGCGAAAAAATCAGCGAAGAACGTAATTGAGTGAACTTCTGTGACTTAACCACCAAACTTTCCACCGACCGCAGCGCCATCTATATTTCATTGTTCGCATTCTCAGATCGGCACGCATTATGGCAAGTGCATGTGATCACTGCGCGAAAACCGTCAAATCGGATGACGACTTTATTGAATGCATGGGTTTTTGCAAAAATGTGGTACATATGCAATGTGGGAAACAACTTAACAAGCCGTTTTTGAAAAAACTTGCGGAAAACCCAAACTTATTTTGGATGTGCAATGAATGTGTCAAGCTGATGAAGTTTGCTCGCTTTCGCGACACCGTTTCTTCACTTGGATGTGTTATCGCTGCTATCGCTGGGAAAACGGATGACGTCTGTGCTGAGCTAAAGGCCGAGTTATCCAAAAATAACCAGCAAATTTCGCGCCTGGCTAGAAAGGTTTCAACAGCTACTCCAGTCCGGCCAAACTCCGGAACCTCTCGACCACCTCAGAAACGTCGTCGCGAGGATGGCCCTGATCCGAGCAATATTCTTGTTGGTAGTCGAAAGCTAGTCGATAATAGCAACATTTTTACGGTTCCACCTCCCGCGCCGTTGCTCTGGATGTATCTTTCGCGCTTTCATCCTAGCGTTAGCAAAGAGACGTCAGTACTTTGAACTTCATATCCTTCAAAGTTGGAGTTCACCCAAAGTACCGTGATGCAGCTCTTAATCCTGACACATGGCCGCAAGGCATACTGTTCAGGGAATTTGAAGACAGCCGTACCCAGAACATTTGGAGTCCGCCGACTGATTTTCCACCGCCTTCAGAAGAAGCATGTACCTCTCTAATGCAACCCGGCCCATCAATGGTCCTGCAGAGGACTCCGCAACGATTGGCCATGCCACTATACCAAGCCACACCGCCCTTGTGAAGGAGTATCGATGCCGATCGCATACTGGGATGCAACGCAGTTGGTACTATGGAAGCCCTCGATCCCCCCGCTACAGTCGAGCCCTTGCCGCCAGCGTTCATCAGTCGTCCCGGTCCTGTATGTGTGGGTGGGGAAAGGGTCTTCCAACCTGCCGCAAATGGCAAGTATACATCTGTTCCGAACACTTCACGCGCTGATGTATTCTTCGCTTCCAGTTTTTTGCCTTTTGCTCCGACATCTTGTTATCAGATGCCAACCATTTCTCTCGACGACGACGATAGTCGTATTTTGGGGCGCGACGCAGTTGATTCGGGATGCCTCGAATCCCTCACCACAGTCGACCAGGCGACCGTGAACCGTTCCGATACTGTTCACGAGATTGACGAAAGGATCTTCCTACACGGCAACATGGCTTCGCTCTCTGCTGTACCTGATCCGTCCTCCAACAACATCGAGGTTTACTACCAGAATGTTGGTGGCCTAAATTCATCAACGGACAGCTATTTGCTCGCGACCACGGGTTGCTGTTACGACGTTATCGCCTTGACCGAGACGTGGCTCGACAACCGTACTCTGTTTCGCCAGGTTTTTGGTTCAACATTCGATGTCTACTGCTGTGACCGTAATGCCCTCAACAGCCACAAGACATCAGGCGGTGGTGTGCTTATCGCCGTTCGGCGTGGTATAAAAGCCTGAGTGATCAACGATGACCGGTGGGCGAGCTCCGAGCAAGTGTGGATATCAGTGAAACTTGCCGATCGCAATCTGTTCCTGTGTGTTGTGTATTTTCCACCTGACAGAATTCGTGATTCCAGCCTGATCGATGTACATCTTTCCTCCGTTTCTTTTATCGCCTCGATCGCCGCCCCGTCTGATGATATCGTTATACTGGGCGACTTCAACTTACCTGGCTTGACGTGGTGCCAAGCAAGTAATGGTTTTCTACGATTGGATATCGAAAAATCTGCGCTTATTAACAATGCCAGTTGTATTTTGGACAACTACAGCAGCGCAACTCTTCGGCAAATTAATAATGTCACCAACGAGAATGGACGTACATCGGACCTCTGCTTTGTAAGTGCCCGGGACTGCGCTCCGTACTGCTGCACTGCACCGACTCCTTTAGTCAAGCAGGTGCGTCATCATCCCCCACTACATCTTGTATTCGCTGGTAACTTAGGAGTGAATTTTGAAGACGTCTCAAGCTCTATCGTCTACGATTTTAAAAACGCTGACTACGACAGCATCGTTAGCACGCTGTTGGATATAAACTGGGACGAAAATATTAACAATGACGACGCGAACGAAGCAGCGATGACGTTTTCTAGTATTCTTAACTACCTTATCGACCGCCATGTACCAAAACGAACAATTAGTACCGATGAACACCCTCCCTGGCAATCAACCGTCCTAAGACGTTTAAAATCTGCCAAACGAGCTGCATTTAAAAAATTCTCGAAGCATAAGACACTTGCATTACGAAATCACTACTTTCAACTCAACCACGAATACAAACAACAAAGCAGTCGCGCCTTTTTTAGACACCAGCGAAACGTCGAGCGTCAACTGAAATCCAAGCCCAAGTCGTTCTGGAAGTATGTTAACGAGCAGCGAAAGGAATCCGGTTTGCCATCTTGTATGTCGTTTAATGGAGTTTTAGGCACCGACACTAAGGAAATTTGCCAACTGTTCTCCGACAAATTTTCAAGCGTTTTTTTTTCAACGAGCGCTTGCCACCACAACAAGTCGCTGCCGCCGCTAATTTAACTCCTTCTCTAGGACGAACCATCAACCGAATTTGTGTCGATAATGCTGCCATTCTTGCAGCAAATGCCAAACTAAAAGCATCTTGTTCCCCAGGTCCAGATGGTGTTCCCTCGATTTTTGTCAAAAAGTGCATCAGCGGTCTTCTTGAACCACTTCGGCGAGTCTTCGAGCTATCACTCACTACTGGTACATTCCCTTCCTGCTGGAAAGCAGCGCACATGTTTCCAGTTCATAAAAAAGGAAACAAATCGAACATTGACAATTATCGGGGAATCTCGTGTTTAAGTGCTGGATCAAAACTGTTCGAGCTGGTTGTGTTAGATCCTATTTTCTTTCACTGCAAACACTACATTGCAGATGACCAACACGGTTTCATGCCTAAACGATCGACAACGACAAACCTGCTCTCGTTCACAACATATGTAATGGATGGATTCGCTGACGGATTGCAAACCGATGCTATTTATATGGATCTATCTGCGGCCTTCGACAAAATCAACCATGATATCGCAATAGCGAAGCTGGACAAACTCGGCATTCATGGACAACTTCTACGCTGGTTTCGTTCCTACCTCGATGGAAGGCAACTCCAAATCAGCATTAAGGACTGTCTATCTGCACCATTCTTCGCTACATCCGGCATACCACAAGGAAGCCATCTCGATCCAGTAATATTCCTCCTCTACTTTAATGACGTCAATTTCACATTACAAGGACCCCGCCTTTCTTTCGCCGACGACATGAAAATTTTTCAACAAATACGGGATAAAACCGATGCCGAGCTTCTTCAGAGGGATCTGGACAGCTTTAGCACGTGGTGTGATCAAAACAGAATGGTTTTAAACCCGAGCAAATGCTCAATCGTTACGTTCACGCGGAAACGCCAACCGACTCAGTTTAACTACCATTTCTTCGACTCGAGCATTCCAAGACACTCTCACATCAAAGATCTCGGAGTCATCATGGATTCGGCATTAACATTCAAACCACATACGTCATACATCGTGGATAAGGCATCACGACAGCTTGGGTTCATCTTCCGAATAGCGAAAAACTTCAGGGACGTATATTGTCTTAAATCGCTTTACTGCGCGTTGGTCCGCTCAACGTTGGAATATTGTTCAGCTGTTTGGAATCCGTACTACCAGAACGGGATTGACAGAATCGAGGCTGTCCAACGCAGGTTCATACGCTTCGCCCTTCGTCATCTCCCATGGCGAAACCGATTTCAGCTGCCGAGCTATGAAAACCGTTGCCAGCTTATACACCTCGATACACTCAGCATTCGGAGGGACTGCTCTCGAGCCCTGTTCGTCTCGGCCTTACTCTCTGCCAGAGTGGATTGCCCTACAATCCTCGGACGTCTGGATCTTCAAGCCCGCGTTCGAGCTCTACGTAATAACTCCCTTCTGCGAGTTCCGTTCAGGAGAACCAACTATGGTTGCCAGAGCGCTGTAACCGGACTCCAACGAATTTTTTACAGTGTGGCGACGGCCTTCGACTTCAACCGGACGCGGAATGCTATAAAAGCGAAAATGTTGTCAATTTTAAAATGTAATTAGTTTAAGCAACCACCATTGGGGCCAAGGGGCTTGTTGGTGAAGATAATGAACATAAACATCAGTTGCCGATAACGAGGGTTATCTCGATGGTAGGTTACACACGAACAGTCTACGCTTTCGAACTTTCTTCCCCTCACCACATTATGAAGCTATAAAAAGCATATATTTGCATCATACATACTCACACTTTAATCATCACGCATATATCTCATTTTTAATAAAGATATAGTTTTTAATTTAGTGGAGAGAAAATAAATTAAAGAGGGTGTCGATCTTACCCCTATGGGGTGTCGGTTTTACCCGCAGTGCCTACAAAAAGTCACTTTGTTTTCCAAGTTTTACAACCAACAATTTTTAATAAAATTAATTTTTTGAAGCGCTGAAAAAATTAAGTCTTGTTAAGAATTTTCTGAAGAAGAATTCTGCATAAAAATTATAATTTTATTGGCTTTGTGGCAACTCAGAAAAAGTGTTAAGCTTAAGGTGTCGGTTTTAACCATAATTCCCCTAATATGGATGTAGCGATTCCGCTCAGTGTAATCGTTTGTATTTTGCCAGGGCCTACTTTGATGCGTTTGATTCGTTGCTGCACGTTCGTTTCGTGCAATAATCGGAGACGAATGAAAACCTGCATTGAATGAATGTGCAGTTTGCTCGTTTGATGTTTTCTGTTGTGTCTCTGAACATTGAAAATGAATATGGCTGAATGATCTTTCCTTCAATGAATTTGAATATTTGTAACTCTGCGTGTAATAATAACGCTAACTCCCATTGGTCCGTTTAGCCCCGTTGAATACACCAGCATTTGACGCAGTCGTTAAATACACATAAAACACGAAAACCATCTGAATAAAATATTGTCATTTCTCTTACTTCTACAGTAGATCCGATGTGCCAGGCGTTTAACAGATTGCTCTCAAACTCATCCATTTAAAATGAGCCAATTTGAAACGTTGTTGAAATTTCGTAATCACCCCGAAGCCTAATCCCAGAGCTCAGTCTCCCATTCATAGCATGTATTGTCGAACAAAAAAAACCCTAAAGCCATCGCATAATGCCGGCTAATTAACAGCTTGTACTTCTCACTCACAGCATTTGACGCATTCCTGCTGCTCACGTGTTGCTCTGAAAACATTCTTTTATGTCTTGTCATGTTTCCTGCGCGCAGGTTCGTCGTCTAAAGCCATCCGATCCGGCCCGTTCAAGTCAGTTACCAGTAGTGCTGCTACTGGCGTGGAAGATGTTCCATGGAAGATGAAAGAAAAGGACAAAAAACATGTGACACCGTGTAATTATTTGCTCAACCACTTTTTTTCCGCTTTGCAGCGGAGACCACTTGGACAGAATCTTAGAAACAGTAACCGCAACCGCTCGGGTACTGTAATGTTTTATTCTGCACGTCATTGGACCCAGCATGTCAGGTGTAATGTAGAACACAAGAAATATCGAAGCAGGCATGGCAGGCAGAAGCAAATGCAGTTCCTTCCTCATAGGTTATTATTGCAAGTTTATGTGCTGTCCTTTCGGTTGCCAGTAGGAGGCCTCGCAGGGTTTGTGGACTTTTGCCAGGATCATAAATGCGAGCGATAAATTTTAGTATAATTGAAGTTCGAGAAAAAGCCATCTCGAAGGGAGGTAAAATGGCGAATTAGGTGCATGAAATAATAATAAAACGCGCAGGCCATCGCGAAAAAATCGAATGGATAAGTCGAAAGCTGGACATCACGAGTTTCACCAGGCGAATCTTTATTTATTGCCGCTCCTAATTGCTCGTAATTTATGGCGATGGAATGAACTGCAACTGGTGCCGATTTACACCGGGTGGAAAGTTCGTAAAAAAAAGATCGCCATCGCAGCAAGCGTACCGCGTGACACATTTCCGACCGGGAAAGCTCACACTTAATTAGTGCTTACTTTTTTTTCTTCTCATATGCAACGCCTCATCGCGGCTGCGTGTAACGTGTGAGGTCCCAAACCTCACCAAATCAGTAGAAGAACCGTTAATAGTCAAAGCCTTCTAAAATAGGTAATCTCCACGCCAAATTTCCAACCTTAAAAGAGATCAATAACCAGCTTCTTTTTTTTCTTTTCAAGGTTTCCTGCATTCGATGCCAAACACTGTAAAATCAAATTACCGGCGGTGTATACGTGGTTGAGGGCGCGAGCCAACAACGAAATGGTAGCAGGCATCCGTCAGCAGCGGTCCTCAAATTCTACACGAGGAAAATCAACTCCGTTCCAGGTGAGTGCGGCCAGTTCTTCACTCGCGGGTTAATGAAAATCTCTTTCCCCAAGACTAGGCCCGATTCGACCCAGATCTATTTCTATTGATCTCCCGGGAGAGCATAATTGATTCTGTCCATCAGTTGGCTGCTGAACGGTGGAGAAGAAAGCGGACACACGCCAACCCGGCTAGGATTATTTGGTTCATTGTCCAGCTGTTCGGTTTAAGCTACTGCTGCTTCACTCGTCTGATCGTGCGGCAGAACCTAGGAGGCCCGGTAAGACAAATGTGGCGTGCAAATTGTTCTGTACACATGATTGAAAATTAACCCTATCCCTCTTGGGTTCGGTGTTCTTTATGCCATTGGAGGCACGAGATTTGCTAGACCGAATCCGGTTGATCGCTTTTAGAGCCGTAGAAAACAATTTCCTGATGCTGTTTTGTTGGACTGAATTCCGATTGCTTTTGTTGACCTAACGTGTCAAACCGATTTACTACGTTGTGCCCGTCGGTATGCTGTTTCCGGCGTAAATGTACGGGTTAATTAAATATTGGACAATTGGAAAAGAAAGTCGCTCCTTATTTACTAAACCCGTGGAATATGCGACTAATTGTGCAAACATGCTTACTACAAGCATCTAACATCTAAAGCCCGTGTAAAATACCACGAGCATCTGTCCTCGCCATATCGGATGGATCACCGTGATCACATTCAATCAACCGACCAAAGTCCGTAGCAAAACTTATGGAGTGCATTTTCCGCCACTCGCTCGAGTTATCGAATCGATACTCGCCGCATGTTCATATATCACTCGAGCACACACTGATTCGTTTGTCCTTTTTTGGCCACCAGCTGCGACTCGATCGGCGGCCGATGGCAGCGCGGCAGTTCGTCACCTGACGATTCGGTTGACTTTCAAACGACCACAGCCGGTGCCCAGTGGAAGCGGCCTCAACGACCAGATACGAGAACTATTTTAACAAGCAACTCGTGGCGTCCGAGTGGTAATATAAATCGGCCTGCGGCTGTTGGAAAAAATGGAGATAATCTGCAACTGGTGCATTGGTGGCATCGTATTTTCGTTTTTTTTTTGCTTTGCTCGCGAGATTGTCAACTCCGCGTCGAAGGTGGGTTTCAGCCAGATATCATAACCTCAAATACGCTACGGGGAAGATGAGATTTATTCCAGTGCTCTCCAGCGATAATCTGTTTGCTGCACAAATTGCCTCTCTGGCTGTCTGCCCAGCTAGTGGAAAGACAACATGAATGCTCAAACATATTGCAGGCAGATAAATCTTTATCAAGCGACCTCTGAGGTGCTACAAGCTGATGGTATGCGAACATTTATGCGATTTTAGTTGGATGGAGTGTTTGAAGTTCATACGAGATACAATTACGTTCACACTTGGTTATTCGCGGCGAGTAGCAAATCACCTAGTAGGATGTTTCAGAAATTGGGAAATGGCGATTTTTAACTTATCAAATATCTGGGAATAACACATGATACTGTACCTTAACGTGGTACGGGGTATTTTTCACAAAAGCCGTATTACAGTCATTATCTCACATAGAAACTTTGAATACGACAATTTTCTTTTTAGTTAAGCTGCATTGTGATCAAATTTAGTATTTAATTAGGCGACCTTTATTACTCACTTAGCCATGGTCGAAATTCTCTCTAGTGGTGCTCTGGGCTTAATGATGAGCCCTGGGTTGGGGCTCTTTTAAAAGTGAAGTACCTATTCCATGCCAAGACTCTCAAACATGACAATCCACATTATGATCTTTGGCAGCCTTTTGCGATCCTCCACACATACCTACGCTTGCGATCTCCCAACCCCAGTGATAAAGTGAACCGTCTAGCATTTATGAATTTACAATCGCGGTCTCAATCTTGAACCAATCAAAAACAACGCTGGTATCCACTAGACAACACGTTCCATGGCGACATTATCGGGAACTCTAGTGATATGGGGGAACTCCCTCTCCTCTAGAATCTGAACCTGAAACTGAAAATTAAGTATCCTATTCACGATCCGCGTGAATCATGAACACACGCGAATATGCAAATCGCCATATGGTTACAATATGGAATTTATACACGCGAAGTCACATATGTGCTGGAACACGCGATAAAAGCGTAAACATACAAACGCTTGAGCCTTTCGCGGTAATCCACTTACGATCTCGCAAACTTGAGAAAACAACTATGCTAAAGAGAACTATTCAACACTAATAACTTGACATTACATAATAATAAATCACAAATATTTGATAACGAACCTTATGGAGAACCATATTTTTATTTATGAACAGCCAAGAACAGTACTGTTCAATTCCCTTTTTTATCACATTCTGCAGCGCAGTTATTCGTCAAACATACATTTATACCCATACCCCAACCTGCACCTTGATCCTCTCCGATGGTGTTTTTGTGGTCTGCATGGACCATTCAGCCATTACCCCTCCTATCATCGGGAATGGACGGACTTGCGCTCTCATTACCCCACAAAACGCTGCAAAATGAAAATGAATCAAATATATGGGAATAAAACTGGGTACTTTATTCCGGTACTGAATTGAACCATCCAGTTTGAAAGACGTCGCAGTTCTTCTGTTTTGTGAGACTTATTTTACCGCGATGACACAAAATCCGATGGTTTCGAAATCCCACCACTTTGACAATATTTTGCCGAAAATCACACATAAAGCGACTAGTAGCTCTGTCCAGAAGCTGGAGACAGTAACAGCAGCATCTCGTCCGAGTAAATGTGATATTTGCTATAGTGAAATCGACATAGATCTTTCATTAGGGCTTAAATCGCCAATGGAAACAAACTGCGTTTTCGCTATTATGACATTAGGCGACTAAAAATGCTACAAGATTGAGGTGAAAATTAGCTAAAATGGTTTTTAGTTCAATTTATAATTAAAGAAAACAAAACGGCGAAACATGCATTTTCTTCGAGATTTCGACTTAGGCCCTTCTTCTCAAATGGAATATAAAGGCTATACTTACATTTTTACACACAACCGGGGCGTACGATTATTATTCACAAAACTATTCTTTAAACGGCGGTTCTATTATATAAATGATAAGCAATATCTACTATGATCATGTCTACTCGGTAGTTGTTGTACATAAACATTTGAATATTTCGATATTTTCATGAAATTTGAAGAAAAGATGCACACGCATTGACATTGGGTTTCTCTACGCCCATTTGCTGAGCCCTATTAAAAAGTATACCGTCAAGCTCGTCCATTTACCCAGCCCTACCCAGCAAGACAGAGTCAGTTTAGCCCATTTACCGCGCCCTTCTGAAAATTATGTTCACGGTTTAGCCCTTTCGCAAATTGTGGTTGCTGAAGGGCGGAATCACGACTGGAATGCAAATTGGGCGTAAGCAATTTTTTAAGCTTCTACCCACTAAAAGCACATAGGAATTAAATTCTTTGTTATATTGTCATAAGTTTTAACCAAAGATGCTTCAGGAAAAACGTAGTCATAAAGTAATTTATACCTACAATAAAAACTACATTAAATTTAATGAAGAATTTTAGAAAAGAATCGCCGAATATTGAAACTGATTTTTCTCCATTTGAGTACACCCAGGTTTTTTTACGCGGGGGATACGTATCGCGTAAAAAAACCGCGTAAAAAACCGCGTTAATTGGAAAATCCGCGTAAAAAACCGCGATAATTCGAAAATCCGCGCAAAAAACACTCAGCAAAAGACTTAGAATATTTTTGGAAGATTTTTTTGCAGGGATTTCGCAATTAACACGGTTTTTGCAAAAAAGTCCTTTTGAAAGCAAAAGACTTAAAAATTTTTCGGAAAAATGGAAGACACAGGTCTAGAAGACTCCTTATGGGCCGCACCTCAACAATATGGGTATTTTTGGAATGGTCTTGGCGAGTAGGTGCCAGAAATGTTTGTTTGACGCCATTGTTGACTTTGGCCAACGGAGTAACAGCAGGGTATTTCCGCAATTGTAATCTCCAATAAAACACTCGGGTTTCGTAACGGGAGATTATAATTTTCCTATTGAGAAAGTAAATGAATCTTAGTTTAGTTTAACTGTACATTTTAGCGTAACATAGGTTTAGATTAGTTAACTTTAGTAATCGTATATATATAATGAAAATATATCTAGATGTAAGTTTAGATAAGTTAAGCTAAGTTTTGAATGCATATTCATATTTAGTTTGTATGCATTGGAATTATTGATATAAGTATATTTAATATTTACTCACGTTTAGTGCCTACTGTATTTCGTTTATCTGGTTACGATACGGAAATTCTGGTGCGATTTAGGTCGAATTTTAGCAAAATATAAACCACGGATTCCCGCTAGTGGGTAACTGCTATCGCTATCCTAATTTTAAGAGTAGTCTGTAATATACATATTTATAATAAATTGGCATTAAATCCTTACCGACTTTAGTTGTAGTTATACGGTAGTTTCTAGGCACTAGACTACATTAGACTAAGTTAGATTTAAGGCAATTAAGTAGCACTAGATTAGGGTAGTTTAGAATCAGTTTTCTGGGAGGTTCAATACACTTGTTTACGCGATCAAATTGTGATAATTGCTTACTCACTGCGATGACGTTTCACAGTGTGTTTATACCTGTTACCTCCAGGTATGCTTCATTGTTGGCTGAGTTGGTGTGCGAGGACCAATGTGTTGGAATGGAAGGTGCGCATGTAGGCCGAGTACGGTCGGCTAACAGCCATTTTGAAATCCAAGATAGCGACTTCCGGTTTAGTGAAATTCGCTATAACATAATCAATAATATAGGTATTTTTGGAATGGTCTTGACAAGTGGGTGCCAGATATGGATTTTTGACGCCTTTTTGAAATTCAAGATGGCGACTTCCGGTTTGGTGAAATCATCTGTAATCCAATCAATATGGGTATTTTCGGAATGGTCTTGACGAATAAGTGTCATTCTGCACAACTTTTTGGACATCAGTACGCCGTATTCAGAACTGATCGGTCCCACTTGAACAGCCGTAAGACTCGCGGCGGAGGAGTTTTGGTGGCAGTATCACTGAAATTAAATTCCTACATTGATCCCGCCACCATTTCTAATACCCTTGAACAGCTGTGGGTTATCGTTGATTTACCGCAAAATACACTCAGCATCGGCGTTATATATCTGCCACCAGACCGAAGATTCGACGCGGTGAGTATTAATGATCACTTAGAATCGTTGGGGTCAGTGTCATCCCGATTTGGCATCCATACTCCTGCCATTCTATTTGGCGACTATAACCAGTCAAACCTGCAATGGCGTTTTCCTGAGAGAGACTTACCGTTCATTGACCCACTGCTCTCGCATATGCCGGCCGGCAGCTGCGCTCTTATCGACGGGTTCAACCTACAAGTATTCACCCAGATTAACACCATATTTAATCGGAACGAACGCCTTTTGGATTTTGTTCTTGCAAATGATACTGCTTTACCAGTCACTACCGTGTCCTCGCCCATCGAACCTTTAATTGATCTCGATGCTGATCACCCTGCTCTTACTGTTACATTTAGTATGCCCACTCAAATTGTTTATGAAGAGGCTACTGTTACTAATTTTTTGGACTTTCGCCGAGCCGATTACGCCACATTGAATGCTATGTTATCTATCATCAATTGGCACTTCATTGAATCGTCTACCTGCATTGATGAGGCAGTAGAACATTTCAGCGCCATTGTGGAGAATGCTGTCTTAAGTGTTGTTCCAGCTAAACCACCCCCGCAAAAACCACCGTGGTCGAATCGACGATTACGTGCGCTCAAGCGAGCACGATCGGCTGCCCTTCGGAAATATTGCAGTTCTCGTTCACCCTATTTTAAACAACAGTTGAACATCACAAGCAACCGGTATCGTCACTACAACCACTACCTCTACAATCGACATGTGAAGCGTACAGAAGACAACCTTCGTCGTAACCCCAAACTGTTTTGGTCGTTCGTCAACTCAAAGCGAAAGGAAACTGGCCTGCCTCGCTCCATGTTTTTGGAAAATGCAACTGCCTGCAACGAAAGCGAAAAGTGCAATTTGTTCGCAGAACATTTTAAGCAGGTATTCCACGATAGTTCCGCCACCTCGATGCAGATTGAAGAAGCTATTCGGGAAATGCCACGTGACGTGTTTGACTACAGTATTCCGCATATAACTGAAAGCATGGTATCGACTGCCATGCAAAAATTGAAGTTATCCTTTGCTGCTGGCCCTGATGGTATACCGTCATCCGTGCTAAAGCGATGTGCACTCACTCTCTGTAATCCGCTGGCTATGCTGTTTAATCTCTCGGTTCAGCAATGTGAGTTCCCTGCACGCTGGAAATTTTCCCACTTATTTCCAGTTCTAAAAAAAGGTGACAAACGCAATGTTTCTAATTATCGTGGAATTACTTCTTTGTGTGCCTGCTCAAAGTTATTCGAAATAATCGTGAACGACACTCTGTTCGCCAGCTGTAAAAGTTATATTGATAGTGAACAACATGGCTTTTACCCAAAGCGCTCCGTATCCACTAACCTTATGCAGTTTACCTCGAACTGTTTGCGGAACATGGATGCTGGGTGGCAAATAGATACGGCGTATATGGATCTTAAAGCAGCATTCGATCGAGTGGATCATGGAATACTCCTAGGAAAATTGCAGCGACTCGGCATCTCAGCGTTTAGTGTTGCTTGGTTCAGATCATATCTGACAAACCGTTCTGTACAGGTCCGAATCGGCTCGACAACTTCTGAATCGTTCACAAACCGGTCGGGAGTTCCACAAGGCAGCAACCTCGGTCCGCTACTGTTTTCAATTTTTATAAACGATGTCGCATCGCTACTACCATCGGACTGTCGTCTGTTTTATGCAGACGATACGAAAATCTTTAAAATAATTAAATGCCTTCTCGACTGCCTGGAGTTACAAAGAATGTTGCATCTGTTTGAGGAATGGTGCACAAAAAACTTTATGGGCTTAAGTATTGCAAAATGCAGCATAATTTCCTTCCATCGGAAAACTCTGCCCATTATTTATGATTACCAAATCTGTGGCTGCTCTCTTACTAGGACAGAATGTGTTAAGGATCTTGGCGTTTCTTTAGATCGTGAAATGACCTTCAGACTCCACTATGACGATATCCTGTCAAAAGCCAACCGACAATTGGGTTTCATCTTTAAAATTGCTAGGGAGTTTCGTGATCCATTTTGTTTAAAATCATTGTACTGCTCGCTTGTACGCTCATTGCTGGAATCCAATGCCGTAATATGGAGCCCTTACCATGCAAACTGGATCGCCAGGATTGAAGGTGTTCAACAAAAATTCGTAAAGTACGCTTTGCGGTTTCTGCCGTGGCGTGACCCAATTAACTTGCCGCCATACGAGGAACGCTGCCGTCTGTTAGACATCGAGTCGCTGGAGGTACGAAGGATCACCTCACAGGGATTATTCGCTGCAAAGCTACTCACAGGCGATATTGACAGCTCTGCTCTGCTTACTCGGCTTAATTTGTACGCTCCTGAGAGACAACTTCGTCGTCGTAACTTCTTGTTCCTGGAGTCACGAAATACACAGTACGGACAGCACGACCCACTTCGATTCGTTTGCTCGAGATTCAACGAACTTGCTGATTTCTTTGATTTTAATGTGTCGACTAATGTGTTTCGTCAACGAGTACTTGATAATTTTCGTGTTGTTCGTAATGTTTAAATTTTTGATTAGTTTTAACCTTTAGTTTTAAGTTTTCATTAAGACAATCTATGTCAGATGAAATTATACCAAACAAATAAACAAATAAACAAATTGATTTTTGACGCCATTTTGAAATCTAAGATGGCGAATTCCGGTTTAGTGAAATTCGCTATAACTAATCAATACGAGTATTTTTAAAATGGTATTGGCGAGTAGGTGCCAGATATTCTGGTTTAGTGAAATCCTTTATAACCCAATTAATATCGGTATTTTCGGAATGGTCGTGACGAATAGGTGTCATAAACTGATTTTTGAAGCCATTTTGAAATCTAAGATGGCGACTTCCGGTTTAGCGCAATCTTTTATAACCCAATCAACATGGATATTTTCGGAATGGTCTTGACGAGTCCCATTTTGAAATCCAAGATGGCAATTTCCGGTCTTGACGAATAGGTGCCAGAAATTGACATCTAAGATGGCGACTTCCAGTTCAACGAAAATGAGCACTTGAAACCTGCAGCAATAAACTGGAAATGAACACTTGACACCTGTAACAGTAAACTGTACTGGAACAACTTAATGGATTGATGCAATGATGAATGTTGAACAACTTTAATTTTTCGTAGAAATTGTTTTCCTTGATTGAAAGAATATAATGCAATTGTGCTGATCTTTAGTTTTAATTCCATTGAATTTGTAAACAGAGTTGCGATAAAAAATATGGATGCCGAAAAAATGTATGCGCTGTGTCTATTTAATGGAACAACATACACAAAACAGCAGCACTTTTAATCTAACTCATTGAATGTCAAACATTTTTCAGTAGGGCACGTTGCCAAGAGAAAATGAAAAATGAAAAGCCAGTTGTCTCGTCTCGTTTTCGTTACGTAGCCTTTCTTTTTAAGTAGGATTTTCCTTTAAGTAGTTTTTTTTTATTTTTGGTTTCCTACACTGAGCAAAAAGCATCTGAGAATTTCATAAGTCTCGGCATATGAACCAACCTTCTGACGATGTCATTGAACGCTTTAGAATGTCATAGGCAGGCTTATGAATTCATTGATCTTTATTCATGCACTCCATAGACGTACAAATAATGTATTTCATAAAACAGTCTAATGACTTCGCTCCAATATATGTGTTTAAGAATTTCATAAGTTTTTCTCATGAAACCCATATGAGATCTGTTATTGATTCTATAAAATTGTATTTTGTTTTTCATAAACGTCACTTTTGTGAAAAGTTCATAATTGTTTCTTATGAATTCAGTACTGGCCTTGATGGCCAACCAGGAGTTAATAGTTTCAGCACTTTTTGATTACCGCTATTTGAAACAAAAGAAGTGAGATTTTCAGTCAAATTGCAACAATTTTAAATTGTTTTTATGTTATTGAATAAATTTCTGTGAGCATTAAATCTGTTTACATAGTTATGATTTTTACAGAAGATATCCGATTATTTGAAATGAAATAAGTTGCGCATATAATTAGTGTCTGACGCGTATTTTATAATTATTAAAATCATTTGAGAAGTAACAATCATTATCATTCAGTTGTCAAGTCCAGTTTCCCAGTTGTCTAAGCCCAGTTTCCCAAGAAATATTGACGAAGCGTTGCTCATTATGTACAAATTTTAATATTTAATGAGAGTTTTCTCTTCAATCCTTTGAAGGGATCTTTACTTGGCGGTTAATTTGTCCCGAAATGAGTTCTACAAGATGACAACACGAATGAACTCATGAGAAATGACGTTCATGTTTGACAATTCTCAGTGATTTGTTTACTTTGTCAGTTGCGTGAGTTGGAGTGCAACGTGTGCCCATCTGTTACATTCAAACTCACGTAACTCCCATGTACTCAAACCACCGAGAATTGTTAAACGAAGTTCATCCGGCTCATTTGTGGGGTTATGTCGGTTGGTGTAAAACCGAATATCCTCTCAAGGTTGATTTTTACTGTTGATTTTTTGTCTACTAAAAATGCTCGAGAAATGTCAGCCATGTTCTTTTTTTATATATATATTATTTTTATATATTTATATATAATATCAATAAATAAAAAACTTATGGCATTCATTCGAACATTGTAATGAATATCATAAGACTGTTCTATGGAAATCGTTATTTCTACTATGTTTTCTACTTATAAATGTCAGCAATTTTCCAATATGGGCACCCATGGCGTTCATTCAGATATTTTCATAAATTTCATAAGATTGTCTTATGAAAATAATAACAGATGGATTTGGAAAATTTCCCCTCCAAATCATAAGACAGATTTATAAAATTCATTTAAAATCCTTATGTCTGAAAGTCATAAGACGTTTTTATGGAAATTCAATGTAAATTTTGCTCGGTGTAAGATAAGAGAAGACAATCATAATATTTACAAATGGGATGAAAAACAGTGCTGCTGAATTTATTCTGAGTACTTCTTATACACATCAACATTTCATACAAATTGAATAAAAGTACTGAATAACGATATAGCTACTTGTATTGAGAGACGCGAATAAAAGTATTTTATTTTTGAATGCAACTAGTGTTGTATATTCTTGGTTGAGGTACAATTATTTTCAGCAATTGTGAAAAGCATGCAGAAGGAATCTGGGAACGATGAACGTTTGTTGTCAAATTTACGGTAGGGCCTAGTCAAAGACGATGTTTTAAATTTAAAGACACGCGGAGAGAAAAATAGTGAATTTAGCTGCACGGTTTACCAAGTTATTTTGTCGCTAGTTTTGGCAACCAGGAGTTCTGTGTAAATAGCGAGTGACTTGTTGTTTTAATGAAAGCTTGGTGAATTTCTTTTGAGAAATATTTCGTAAACACTATATCATGCAACTCGAAAGTACATTGACGTAACTGAGGCTGTGTAAATGTTTTTCGTTGCACTAGAGAGGATATATCAATAATACACTTAATGAGTAATTGCAATATTGTCGCACAGTTGGTACTTTGCTGATGCAATTCTAAATTAATATCTATGACGAATATCACAATAATATAAGAAAACTAGTCTATGTTTGTAACGTTCAGACTTTGCATCTACCAGTTATATAAAATGAGGGACTAGACAATCGATCAATGGCTTTGTAATGTTTAAAATCTGTTTAAATTAACTCGTACTATATTTGTATCATAAAAGTTATTTAGAATGTATGTCTATAAAGTTTACACTGTTCGTATGTAATCATAATTACATGTATTTCTTTTTATTTCAATCTCAATACTCCCCACGAGTTACTTCCTAAATCCGTCATATTTGTTTATATTGCTCGTTTGAAACCGTAGTTTTGGGTTCGATTGGACAGTGATGCCACAAGTACAGATTTATCTGGAAAGGTACAGATTTTTGAAGCATTTTCGGTACAGATTCTGTACGGTACAGATTACAGATTTTTGTAAAAAGTACAGAATAGTACAGATTTTTTCACATGACAGCTAGGAAAAATAATTTAACCCTGCGATGCATCCCAGTAAACAGCAGATAAACGTTGAGTTAGGCAGCAGGGATGGGAAGAATCTGAAGTGGAGCTGGTACTGATTGAGCTTGAACTGAAGCTGACATTGAAATGCGATATGCGAGAAACCTGCTTCCAGCAAATCAAAGGGATGATGTCTAAGTGAAAGCAGAGCAAAGCTTCTCGGAGTGCATACGTTTGCTCTGACCTGCTCCATTTGAATTCCTGCAAGCAGGTTTCTCGCATCCTATTGATATTACCAGCCCCATCTCAGCTTCTCGCCGCCACCCTGTTGGCCACCTTTGGTTACAAACAAAGTGGGAGCGAGAATTTGAGCTGGAGCTGATATTGGATTTACCCAGTCAAACTCATCCGGAACTCTAACTGGTTTCTTGCGGAATTCCAGCTCAAATAAAACAACCGAGTCAGAATGTTTGGTTTAGCTTCCCCGAATGAAAAATATGTAAAAGAAAAATGATATTTATAAAACAACATTGTTATTGTTTGGGTGCAGAATCTGGTACAGATTTTTCCATAGAAGAGTACAGATAGAAACGATTTTTCAACTCCCGGTACAGATTTAATTGTGGCAACACTGATTGGAACTTTTGGCTACGCGCATCTTTATCATCTCTGGGCCTAGTAGAGAAAATTAAGAAGAACAAGAAGCCAGCTGTCGTTTCTTGTCTTAGGGACCATTCATAAATTACGTAACGCAAAAATTGCCCAAAATTGACTCCCCCCTCCCCCTATGTAACAAATTGTCACAAATTTTTCCATCCCCCCCTCCTCTGTTACGTAACAAATTCTAAGAAAAAATTTTTTTTTCTTCGATGAAAACATGTTACGTAACGATCTAGTTAACACCCCCTCCCCCCTATGTCACAACCTGTCGTACCCCCTCCCCCCCCCCTAAAAGCGTTACGTAATTTATGAATGGTCCCTTAGGTTATTTCGAAGAAGAGTGAAATAGTGCCAATAAATCACCCTCTCGTCAATTTGTTTCGTGTGAGAATTAGGTAAGTTTATTCAATTGAGGATATAAATACGCAATAGCGGTTTTCATTTACCTCTACATATGTGTTAGTGAGTTGGATGGTTTAGCTGTGTTGGATCCAGGTTAAAAAGGAAAGGGAAGAGTACATACTAAAAAAGTGAAACCGCTGTTATTAATGCCCATAAATATTTATTCTATGTAGAATGTGTGAAAATAATCGGATTAATTTGGTTTGTGTTCTCACAGCAGATATGATTGAGCTATGACTCTAAGAAAGGTGGAAGCGGATGTGCACTTTTTTGCGGTCCCTACACGAGCAGAAATATTGACAATAAACGAAATATTGATCAATATATTGATGGTGCAAAGGCATCTTGAAAATATTGATGCTGTAGAAATCAAATGGGATTGATGTATTGAAGCAGTCTTGTCAACATTTTTATTGACAATATTTTTGTCGCATGTAGGGGCCGCTTTTGTCCTTTTCATGTTTCGTATTGCACCTACACATGCTACGCGATCATACCAAAGCTATGGATGGACATATTAGATTTTATCCTTTATTCTGTATTTGACCAAGCTTATTGATACATGGGCACGTACACACATGTTCTCCTATACAAATAAATTCCCTGTACATACTCTCGGGTTTGTTTTCTCTTCCATCACCATATTTGAAACATTTTGCTTTGGACGTAAGTTTTCGGTGACGTACGCGTCCGGTAAGAAAGTATTTCAAAAGAACGTAAGATCATTGAGAACCTAACTGTTTACTTTCTCTTCTGTTAATAACTCGGCAGCTTTAATATTTACCTTTTAACTTTGCATAATATGCAAAGACAAAACCGTCGTTTTTCATTATGTATTTGAAAATTTCACTCCGTAAGTATTACGTAAGGGAAAATAAATAGAGAAGGGCTGTCAATGTACTTAGGACCTTTTGCGAGCTTTCCCGAGATATGTAGATACATAGAGAACATTATTTATGCATTGATAGTACTATTTTATATCTGCCTTTCTTTCCTGCTGCTGTAAATTTTAGAACAGCTTGATTTGAAGGATCTTTGTGCAAATCGCCCTTAGAAGATGACCTGCATGGTTATTAATGTATTACACTTTTTTCTACATGCAGTCCGAAATGGCATCTTCACCTCAAAAATGCAAAAAACAAAGAAAGTCCCTCACGTTGGAGGCAAAACTGGAGGTTCTGAAATGTTTGTCAGGGGTCAATCTATTGCGGTCGTCAGCAGAGCGTTCCGGTTGAGTGAATCGACAGTGAGAACAATAAAAAAACGAAGGCTGTATCCAGACGGCTACTGTTAACAGTGCCGATGGTCACACCAAACGGTAGTCGTACGTTCGCGACCCAATCATGAGTAAAATGGAACGGGCATTGCTGATATTTATAGAAGATAATGCACAGAAACTATGTCCCTCGGACCAAGAGAGCATCATGGCGAAGGCTTTGAAGCTTTATGAAAAGTTAAAGGAAGGAGAAGCCTCTACAAGTTTGACTGAAAAAAAAATGAATTTACTGCCAGTAAAGGTTGGTTTTACCGCTTTATCTGTAAGCATTCTATCAAAAATGTTCAAATAAAAGGGAAAAGTGCTTCAGCTGATAAAGAGGCAGCAGAAGCATATTCACCGGAATTTGCAAAACTGGTCGAGGAAGGATCCTATCATCCGGAACAAATATTCAACGCCGATGAGACCGGCTTGTTCTGGAAAAAATGCCAAACCGGACGTATGTAGCAAAGGCAGAGAAATCAACATCCGGTTTCAAACAGCAAAGGATCGAATAACTTTGTTGCTTTGTAGCAATGCCTCTGGGGACCGAATTCTCAAGCCTTTGTCCATACACAAAGCATTGCGACCACGGTTCATGAAGGGCATGGACTTCGGCAAACTGCCAGTACATTGGACGTCCAATGCGAAAGCTTGGGTTACCCAAGAAATTTTTAGAAGATGGCTGGAGGAATGCTTTGTACCGGAAGTTAAAGTATACCTGCTCGAGAAAGGACTAGAGTTCCGAGTTCTGCTTATAATCGACAATGCTCCTGGTCATCTACGGGTCGAACACCCAAATGTAAAAATTGTCTTTCTTCCACCAAATACTACGTCGCTTATCCGGCCTCTGGATCAGGGCATAATAGCTACCTTCAAGCGATATTTCATTAAAACGACGTTTCGGTTTATTCTGGACCAAGTCGATACCGCCAAAGCAATGTCTATAATAGAAGCATGGAAATTTTTTACAATGCGCGAATGCGTGGCATTCATTGACGTTGCAGAACAGCAGTTAAGGAAATCAACGTTGAATGCATGCTGGAAGCCGTTATGGCCAGATTGCGTGCAATCCTCGTTGCCGGTGGGTGACGAAGAAGGCGAAATTCTCTTGCTCGCCCACGCTATTGGAGGAGAAGGATTCAATGATTTTTGTAGCGCTGATATTGACGAAATGACACAGGAACCATTTTTCGATGATGATGATTTGCTAGATTACATTAACGATTCAACAAGCACCATAAATGAAGAAAAAGAATTTACTGAGAGTAAAGTCGAGGAAGGGCTACAGCTTGGTGAACAACTCGCCGACTTCTTTTTGACTCATGATCCTTGCGTCGAGCGGGCAGTTTCTTTTCGTAACGACTTAAAGTATTGCTTACTTCGGTACACAGAGCTGGTAAAAGCTGGAAAGAAAGCTTCCGACGACTTACAGCTTAACGACGAGGAGAAAAATTCCCATGGCAACCCGCTGAAACGCAAACGAGCCCGCGTTATTTACGACAGCGATTAAGTGATATTTTCTCAAAAGAAATGAACTGATTTTTTTGTTAACAGTCTGATATAAAAACGAAGTTGAAGTTGTAGTACAAATAGTTTGAATTAAACAGTTGAATTTACTTGACTTTCAGCAATGTGTTTAATTTGAATCAATTCAAACCCAAAACCATGTTTCTCTTTCTCCTATCACTTCCATTTTCATCGTCTTCTTCTGGATGAACACATAAAAATATTTTGCGTTTCGCTGAAAAAATCATTGATTAGTTCATAGAGGATTTCGGTGAACTGAAAGTCTCCAAAGACTCCACAACATCAACCTTTGTCTCCAAGTCGTCAAGACTATTCCGAAAATATCCATGTTGATTGAGTTATATCAGATTTCTCTAAACCGAAACTCGCCATCTTGGATTTCAAAATGGCGTTAAAAATCAATTTATGACACCTAATCGTCAAGACCATTCCAAAAATACCCATATTGACTGGGTTATAGAGGTTTTCACTAAACTGGATGTCGCCATCTTGGATTTCGAAATGGCATCAAAAATCAATTTTTGGCCCCTATTCGTCAAGATCATTCCGAAATTACCCATATTGATTGGGTTATAAACGATTTCACTAAACCGGAAGTCGCCAACTTGATTTTCAAAATGGCATCAAAAATCCATATTTGGCACCCACTCGCCAAGACCATTCCAAAAATACCCATATTGATTGGGTTATAAAGGATTTCACCAAACCGAAAGTCGCCATCTTGGATTTCAAAATGGCGTCAAAAATCCCACTTATCAAGACCATTCCAAAAATACCCATATTGTTGAGGTGCGGGCCATAGGGAGCCTTCCAGACCCGTCTCTTCCATCTTTCCGGAAATCTTTTAAGTCTTTTAAGTCCATTCAAAAGGACTTCGAATTTTTTTTTTGCAAAAACCATGCAAATTGCGAAATCCGCGCAAAAAACTGCTTAAATTGTTTTAAGTTCTTTGCATTTGAAAGGACTTAGAATATTTTTTGCCTTTCTCAATAGAAAGGTATTGCAATTGCTCTGAAAACCGACTTGTTAACGGAGGCCCGGAGGGCCGAGTGACATATACCATTCGATTCAGTTCGTCGAGTTCGGCAAATGTCTGTGTGTGTGTATGTATGTGTGTGTGTGCGTATGTGTGTGTATGTGCGTATGTGTGTGTATGTGACCAAAAATGTCACTCATTTTTCTCAGAGATGGCTGAACCGATTTTGACAAACTTAGTCTCAAATGAAAGGTGCAACGTTCCCATAGGCTGCAATTGAATTTCTAATGAATCCGACTTCCGGTTCCGGAATTACAGAGTGATGAGTACGAACACGCAGAAAATGTCGATTTTAAGAAATTCTGCAATGAATGTACAAAGGTGAAAATTTTTCCAAAATATGACCACAACTGCTTCGGTTTGTAGTATTAGGTCACTAACATCCATTCAAAGTCTATTTGGCCACATTGGCCACCATCATCGGTTCCGGAAGTCCCGGCGGAAGTATCTAAATTCAGAATAACAGTCACATCGGTTTCTCGGAGATGGCTAGACCGATTCGGCTAAACTTGGTCTCAAATGAAAGGTATTGCGTCTCCGTAAATGGCTATTTAATTTCATCCTGATCCGACTTCCGGTTCCGGAGTTACAGGTTGTGGCGTGCGATCACATAGCAAATTGTGATTCAAACCTATACTCCGATGGAAGCAAAAAAGGTAAAAAATTCGCTAAAATGTCTCTCAAACAACTTAAATTTGCTGTTCTAGGTCACCGACGGCCAACCAAACTTGACGTTGACTGACCACCATAGATGGTTCCGGAAGTGCCCGGGAAAAGCGGCCATCTTTCAAAATTTAAGAACTCACATCAGTTTCCCGGAAATGGTTTGGCCGATTTTCACAAACTTAGTCCCAAATGATAGCTATAATATCCCCACAGATGTCTATAAAATTTCGTACGGATCGCTTATATGGGTCCGGAAATATAGACTAAATCGTCCGGTCACATATGAAATTCCCATATAAGTCGGAACTCTAATTTTTTTTCAAAGGGGGACCCCATGAAATTTCAGAAATCGAATTCGTATTTTTGATGCCAAACATCTTTAAAATGCATGAAACGTCGAGATTTTATGTTATCTCGAAAAAATTTTTTTGTAAAAATCGACTTTTTGGGACTTTGCCGATTTCGCACCTTTTTTCAGTTCAATATTACCATGGCTGTTTTTTCTTTTTCAAAATTTTAGAACTCGAATAATGATTTATTTTCCTGTATATAGTTGTCATGTGATGTATAATAATAAAATGTAATATATGCATTTAAAAGTTTTTAATGAATATAAACAACGCACACATTCTCGTGATTCATGATTGAGAAAGGCACAATTGCACCGCTAGGTGGATTAAAATAGGTTTTTTCTAAAAAAGTAAGTCTTTTGCATTCAAAAGGACTTATTTTTTTGCAAAAACCGCGTTAATTTGAAAATCCGCGTAAAAAACCGCGTTAATTGGAAAATCCGCGTAAAAAAAACCTCGCAAAAAACCGCGCAAAAAAACCGCGTAAAAACCTGGGTGTACATTGCGACTTAGGCCCTAATAATGAAAGATCTGTGTCGAAATACGCATACATAGATATATCTATAGTATGTATACATTTACATTGAGCCTGCCTACATTCATACAATAGAGGCGGTTGTCGCTTCTCACTTAAGGATGTCTGAATCTCTAGATTAATCAATTCATCAATTATTCCAATTACTTACCAATATAAGACTAGATTAACAAATAATTAGTATTAGTTGCTGGTACGTGTGTTTACAAATAATTATCTTTATTCGAATAATACAAATTAGTTCGGCTATGTGTATGACACCGTCATCAAGGATTACTTTACGCCAAAATTAAAGAATGATACTTGAGCTTCTAGTTCAAATTTAACGTTATATTTTGATAAGAGCAAAACATAGTATTATTCGCTGGTTCAACACATTTATAAAACTTGGATATAAGTGTAAAAAAATGCTTGCAAGTAATGGTAGTAGGCGATGAAACTGAAACATAAAATATACGCAAAAAACATTGTAACTTAAATTCTTTTGGAAAAGTGCGATATACTAATGAAATTATTCGATAAAAGGATATAGATTACGTGAAATCAACCTGGTACTGTAATGCAATTATTTGTGGTTGAACTTTTTGTCCGTATTTTAGATTGTTTGGCAATTGGCCATTTTTTGCCCAAGCTTTACTTAAGTCTATATTACACAATCTGTATATTTAATCTAAAATGTGTTCTTATTTTGGGATTCAATACTAATTCTAAGCAGATTTTTATCAACGTACTAGTTTGATTGATTTGAAAAATAAAAGTAATCGATAATTTGCAAGTTGAGTAGTGTAGTTGCAAGGGAAGTATTTCTAGAAGTATTTAAATTATGTGTATTGAAGCAATTTGTTGTGGAATGACAAAAGGACCAGCGGGGAATAGTTCTGCATTGTAGGCGAATAACCTGATGGTTAAAACATTACTAAACAAAAAGGTCCTCAGTATATTGGAAATGGATATCTCATAAAAGATGGATGAACTGACCTGACCATTAAATATAGCAGTACCATTCGCGTTTCTGTTGGAATAGCCTTTGCACTCCAGGAACACAATTAAAATTGCTTTCACCGTGTTACCGTAACACAACTTAGTTTTCTTAAAGATGTGTGAACCGTAGGGATAAATTATAATCAATTAGTGTAGGAGCAACGGTGAATTTAAAGTGGGCGGTCGGTAAAGAAGATATGTGGATTAGAACGCAGAGTTTGGGTGAAAAATGCAGTGGATTGACGCGGAAAATGAAACGGAAAGAGTGAGAGCGAGAGAGATAGTGAGCGGGAGTTGGAGTTGGTGAGAAGGCTACGATAAGGGAAGGCTATTGGATAGTTGGACTTGGACGATAGAAAGTGTAAGACGTGTTCGAGGTGCCATCGCTACGGCCCTTGTGGAAAAAGTTTAAACGAACATTATTAGCTAGACAGTTACTGCTACGTCCTTTTCCCAAATTGGGTCGCCGTTTTCCTAAAACTAAAAGTAACGGCTCACCGTCAAGGACCCCGTCGCAGGACACGATTGTCTCGTGCATTCCGGCACTCTCGCCTGCTAAACGCCAAGGACGACAAGGCCTGCGCGCCCAAATGCAGAACCACCCGTTTCTCGTGGTCCCGGATACAGTGAATGTAGTAGCTCTCCCGGCCTCGTAGCCCACAAAACAGCTCAACTTACCTGCCTGCCGCACGTGTCATCCCTGATCATCGTCGCCCGCTGCTCGCCGCCATTGAAGACTCACGCCATTGTCACCACCGCACCCGAACCGTAATAAATTCGTACGTAAGGTAGGAAGTGTGTTATTTTCTTTAGGACCGCCACACATCCGAAAGCTCCCCTACTTCCACAACGCCCTGGGACTCGGAACTAAAGAGGCCTTGAGTGCCCACTCCAGGACTCCCATACCAGGAATCGGAGCTTAGGCAAAACCCCCATCTGGGACTTTGCACCTTCCGAGGCGAGAGCCTTATATCTGGCGCCCAACGTAAATTAAAGGTTCCTAGGAGAGAAAAAATATTCATGGAATATTTTTTCTTAATCAGTTGTGGGGGAGTTTTCGAGCTTTAACCTCTCAAATCCACTCTGGTCACATCGCACACGAAGAATTGGTGGCCATTTGTAAGTTGAACCGCGGTAGTTGAACCACGTGGTAAATTCTGAGCGGTCAGTGGGGCATCAAAAGCTTATAAGTCATTTTCGATGAAGTGTAGTTAACCTCGAACAGTCTTGAAGTGCTTTGAGTAGAGAGACGTTTGATGTTCGGATCGTTTTCTTACAGATTAATAAGTGCCATCTAAACCACATTTATTCCTTCTCCGCGATCGTATCAACCATCTACAATGCCTCCGTCACGTTCAGTCTCGGGTACAGATTTCGGGACACTCTATCACAACCTGCGGGTTGATCATCTTACCGCGGGCGAACTTGATTACGAATTAGCACTCCGAAACGTGTGTATTAGCGATGACGAATCTCGGTGTAGGCGCCGTCGTCGGTTGAACGGAATCCTGAAAAACGAGCGGGAAGGTCATGAGTTTATTATTCACTATAATCAAGACCCGGAGGTGGATCTTAGTATCTGCCGACTGCTATACAATGAACTTGATCGCATTATATCCGCATCGCCAAAAGATGAAGCTTTTTTCTGTAGGGCAAGGTTGTTACATTTGGGTCATAGATTAGTTCTAATTAAAAACCATTCAGTAGGAGAGGTACAAAAGAAAGCTAATTGTGAGTTTAACAAAGTGATTGGACTGTTCTCAGAGCATTTTTGGGACGATGAAAATTGGTCTTCCGAATCAGATGAACAAGGGTCTGACGAAGAAGATTTGTTAGATGAAGCCGCAGGAACCACAGACACACCTCCTATCGTAACGTCGACAGTCACAACCTGCACAGGGACAATTCCTAAAACTCACCCAGAAACTGGCTTTATTACAAAAGAGGATTTTCACCAAGTTATGACCAATATCAATTCACTCATTCAATCAATGGCTATACAAATTACCGATTTGAAAGAACAATTAACTCCGCCACAACCTACGAAGACCGTACAGAGTCTGAATGAAACAAATCCTTTCCTGTTTCGGGACGATTTCCAATCAAATAATAACCCAGTACCCCCTAGCTATGATTTCCGGAAGGTGTCTCGATCTTCAACCATAACCACTACTGCCATTAGTAGGGGTATACCATATCCAGCACCCGCCACTACAGCGACTTCACATTTTATCCCAGCCAGCAACCCAAATCCTTTTTCTGGCACCAATAATCAAAATCATTCGTTCAATCGTAGAATTGATGAAATACAATTTAGTCCATTTGATCCTGGTTATGTGCATCAACAAGCAACTCCCCGTGCATACGGTAATTTTAGACACCCTTCGCAGATTTCCCAAGAAATTTCGCAACGAAAAATGATTCCAGTTTCACAGTGGAAAATTAAGAAGTACTCGGGAAATGATCAAGGGTTGGCCCTCAATGAGTTCCTCAATCACGTCCAACAGCTAGCAATTTCAGAACATGTCAACGAGTCCGATCTCTTCGATTCGGCGGTTCACTTGTTCGAGGGAGCGGCGCTAAGTTGGTATACGTCTCAGCGTAATCAAAGTTCCCTTCTCGGATGGGCACATTTGGTACAAGAGCTTAAAAGCGAGTTTAGGCATCCAGACCTAGACTCTGTTCTTCGTACCAAAATTTATCAAACCCGGCAACAGAAAGGCGAGTCCTTCCAGCAATACTATTTGCAGATGGAAAAACTGTTCTCAGCTATGAATCATGGCATGGCTGATGCAGAAAAGGTTGAAGTGTTGAAGATGAACTTACGATATGATGGCAAGAAAGCTCTCGTTGGTAAGAACGTACGAACTCTGAGGGAATTGATAGCCATCGGGAAGGATTTAGACGCCACCGACTTTTCAGCTTTTACAAAAGTATTTGGGATGGGCAAACGCGAGACCTGTGCTATCAACTCAGGTAATAATTCCGGTCATTCTGCCCGAACTTTCTTTAACAAAAACCGTTCGGATGACAATAATGCCCAAACATTAAAAGGGAACAAAATGTGGAAGGGTCAGAAGGGAGAATACCAAAAGTACCCCCCACAAACAGACCACAAGCATGCATCTACTAATAATAAAACAGATAGAAGCAATATGCAATCTCCAGAATCAGGTCCTAGCCAACAAAGTCCTTTGTTGAGACTGGTCTCAAAGTACGTTCCCCCTTCTAACGACGAGTGTTTCAACTGTGGGGAGAACCATAAACTCAAGGACTGCCCAATTCCGAGAAGAGTTTTTTGTAGCGTGTGCGCCTTCAAAGGCTTCACGAACGAAAACTGCCCTTATTGCTTAAAAAACTCGATCAGGAAGGCCTAAAGGCGCAGGTGCTTCCTATAGCGCGGGAGGAGGAGTGGTCCCCTTTATGGTGGTCTGAGGTCAGTCAATTTTACGAATTAGCATTGAACGAAGAAGGAGATTACCAACCACCCTCTCCAGCCCAAATTCACAAAATTACCTTTCATAATACGCTGGATGACAGACCTTATGTTCAGATTAAAATTTTTGATATACGAGTTAATGCCTTATTAGATTGTGGAAGTAATTTGTCGTTCATAAATTCCAAAATTTACCGTCAGTTGCACCGAGTAACCATTCGAAATCCGTCGGAACTGGTAGAGCTGCAGACAGCAGACGGATCGCCAATGGAAATCCTTGGAGAGGTTCTCATCCCATATACATTCCACGGCAAAACGAGAGTGATTCCCACCTTAGTGGCGCCTAGTCTCACAAAGGAATGTATATGTGGCATGGACTTCTGGAATGCCTTTGGAGTGTACCCGTCAATTGCTTCTATCTGTTCCACTTCAAGAAGCTTAAATACTATACCAGATTCGATTGGACCAGTTTTATCTGAGGAGCAAATAAAAATCTTGAACCGAATAAAAACTAACTTCAAATGTGCTCGGGCAGATCGGTTAGATACCACACCGCTTTGTGAGCACCAAATTATTCTCGACGGTGCATTTAAAACTGCTAAGCCGATACGACAGTATCCGTACCCGATTTCCCCAAAAATTCAGGAAGGATTGTTCACTGAACTGGACAGACTGCTGGACCGGGGAATAATTGAAGAATCAAACTCGGACTGGTCGCTCAACATTGTCCCGATTCGGAAAACGTCTGGGGCGATACGGCTATGCCTAGATGCTCGTAAATTGAACGAGAGAACGATACGTGACGCGTACCCCCTGCCTCATCCAGGACGAATCCTCGGGCGGCTGCCCCGAGCTCGGTTTCTTTCGACGATTGACCTGTCGGAGGCCTTTCTTCAAATTCCACTGGCGAAGGAGTCAAGAAAGTACTGTTCTTTTAGCGTACAGGGGAAGGGCATGTACCAATTCACGCGACTTCCTTTTGGCTTAATTAATAGCCCGGCGACGCTAGCCCGTTTGATGAACCGCGTCTTGGGGCACGGAGCACTAGAACCAAATGTCTTCGTTTACTTAGACGATATCGTCATCGTAACGGAGACATTTGAGGAGCACATACGTTTGCTCGATGAAGTCGCGACGCGCCTCCGCGAAGCGAACTTATCGATTAAATTAGAAAAGTCCCATTTTTGCTTGAACGAAATACCCTTTCTAGGATACATCCTTTCCTCGCAGGGATTAAGAATTAATCCCGAGAAGGTAAGGCCCATCGTAGAGTACGACCGTCCTAACTCTATAACCAAACTCCGCCGCTTTCTCGGTATGTCGAACTACTACCGACGTTTTATCGCGGATTACAGTAAGACTACCGCAGCCCTTTCTGAACTTCTCAAATCGAAGTCTAAATCATTGAAATGGACTGTAGAGGCGGAGGAAGCGTTTCAAACAATAAAAGAAAGACTGATAACAGCTCCGATATTGTCCAGCCCTGACTTTGACCGTGAGTTTATTATACATACTGACGCAAGCGACTACGCCATTGCTGGTGTGCTAACCCAGAAGATTGAGGGGGAGGAACGAGTCATTGAATACTTTTCAAGAAAGCTAACCACGCCAGAGCGATCATACCACGCGACAGAAAAAGAAGGACTGGCAGCATTGCAATCGATCGAACATTTTCGCGGGTACGTGGAGGGTAGCCACTTTGTGCTAGTGACCGACTCATCCGCTTTAACCTTTATCATGAGGTCAAAGTGGAAAACTTCCTCTCGCCTTAGTCGATGGAGTTTATCGTTACAGCAATATAACATGACGATCGTCCACCGTCGGGGAAGGGACAACATCGTACCCGATGCTCTATCGCGAAGTGTAATGGCGATATCGGCCAACTCGGAATCGGTCTGGTATAATGATTTATTGCAGTCAGTACAAGATTCTCCGGTTGATTACCCTGATTTCCGACTCCAGGGTAAATTGTTGCAAAAGTATCTCTTCAATGACGACCTCGCAGATCACCGCTTCGACTGGAAGATTGTTCCGAGCCCGGAATCGAGAAAGGACATTATTATAGCGAACCACAACAATAGCATGCACATTGGCGTTGATAAAACGCTAGCCAAAGTACGTCAGCAATATTATTGGCCCAACATGGTAAGAGACATCAGGGCCCATATTAAGAAATGTAACGATTGCAAAGAAATCAAACCTCCCAATACATCCACGGTACCTCTAATGGGTGAGATACGTTCCCCGTCCCGTCCTTGGCAAATCATCGCGATAGACTATATGGGTCCCCTACCGCGTTCGAAGGCGGGGAAACAATTCATCCTGGTTACAATGGACCTGTTCAGCAAATGGGTGCACTTGCGCGCATTTCCCCAAATATCGTCAAAAACTTTGTGTGTCGAACTAACCGATCATTGGTTTTTCCGGAACTCCGTCCCAGCGATTATTCTATCGGATAACGCCACTACCTTCACGTCCAAAGATTTTAAAAATCTGCTGGACCGCTTTGAAATTAAACATTGGCTAACCTCGCGGTACCATTCGCAAGCAAACCCAGTCGAACGAGTAAATCGCGCTATAAACACGGCTATCCGATCGTATGCGAGAGGAAATCAGCGCGAGTGGGATACGCGCCTGTCTGAGATCGAACTTATAATCAATTCCACTATACACACTTCCTCTGGTTACAGCCCGTTCCGGGTGGCGAAAGGTGAAGAGGTCATCTTGAAGGGAACCGATCACTCACGGTTAGTTGACGAAGAGGAAACCTCACTAGAAACCCGGCTAACGCGAATTCGCGAAGATTCTCCTCTGTTATATTTCATTGTTAAAAATAACCTCCAAAAGGCACACACTGCATGTGCAAAAACCTACAACTTAAGAACCCGCAAACCAGCCGAACCTTTCAAGATAGGCGAAACAGTTTATAAAAGAAATTCGAAGCAGTCAAACGCAAGTGAGTTCTATAACGCCAAACTCGGAGCTCAATATTTACCTTGCACTGTTGTGGCCAAGCACGGGTCATCTTCGTACGAACTAACTGATTCTAATGGCCGCAATATTGGTGTCTGGCCAGCAAATTTGCTGAAAACCGGGTAGACCAAACCTAAAATGAAACTAACAATATAGAACAAGAGAAGATCATCGTATAGCAGATTGCTATTGTTCATGTTTTCGACCAACAATAGTGATAATTACCTCATGACCTTCAACACTCCTTGGTGATAAAAGGCCACAACTTAGCCAAAAGTAACATCTAATTCCCTATCCAGAACGGTGACTGGGAGATCATTCATGGCGGTAAAGCTGGTCTATACGTGGAGATGAACGTTGTATTGGATATCCTAGCTCCAAATCGCGGAGACGTCTGCGAATCATGGCCCTGGAAATCCTCTCGAAATCACGCGCGGATTCTGACCTTCATAGGTTCAGAGTTAAACGACTACTGATATCCGGATAAGATTTCAACTTATACAAAGCTGTGTAAGTGAAATTAGTATTGCCCTTGGCTAACTGCACGAAAACCCGATCCCATGGGAAATTTATTTAATTAACAGTGACATGTAAAAGTATTCAAACCTCTATTATAATCCTACGAGGTTCGAAGCGAGAGCTCTTATCACCTAATCTGTGATCCTTGTCTCGTTCGATCGATCATCGTGACGATTTCACCCGACGTGTTGTAAGATACGAATCTGGCTTTCATCCTTAGTCTTACGTGAACCTTAGACGTCGTAATATGAATCCAAATTACTCGCGGCGCGTCGGTTTCGTACCCTTTCCGTGAAAAGATTAACAAATGTGGTGTAGAAGGCATATACATAATCGTTGTTGCGTAATCCGTCTGCGCTACTCAATACAATTTAGCACTGTCTCTGGTGCCTAAGCTGATCGAGAATTTTGACCGTAGTAAATAAGACTAGGAATGCACCCGATGATCGATGTAAGAATAGCCAAACGTTTATTTATATTAGTGTAAGTGTTTTTGGTATATTATGGTGGCCACCTATTCTTCTATGTGTGATTATCAATCGTTTATTTTTCTTGTTATTTCAATATAAGGTATTTGTGTATAAAAAAAAACGAATTATGTATCATTCATTTTTTTCGCTGACCAGAGGGGAGTGTTACCGTAACACAACTTAGTTTTCTTAAAGATGTGTGAACCGTAGGGATAAATTATAATCAATTAGTGTAGGAGCAACGGTGAATTTAAAGTGGGCGGTCGGTAAAGAAGATATGTGGATTAGAACGCAGAGTTTGGGTGAAAAATGCAGTGGATTGACGCGGAAAATGAAACGGAAAGAGTGAGAGCGAGAGAGATAGTGAGCGGGAGTTGGAGTTGGTGAGAAGGCTACGATAAGGGAAGGCTATTGGATAGTTGGACTTGGACGATAGAAAGTGTAAGACGTGTTCGAGGTGCCATCGCTACGGCCCTTGTGGAAAAAGTTTAAACGAACATTATTAGCTAGACAGTTACTGCTACGTCCTTTTCCCAAATTGGGTCGCCGTTTTCCTAAAACTAAAAGTAACGGCTCACCGTCAAGGACCCCGTCGCAGGACACGATTGTCTCGTGCATTCCGGCACTCTCGCCTGCTAAACGCCAAGGACGACAAGGCCTGCGCGCCCAAATGCAGAACCACCCGTTTCTCGTGGTCCCGGATACAGTGAATGTAGTAGCTCTCCCGGCCTCGTAGCCCACAAAACAGCTCAACTTACCTGCCTGCCGCACGTGTCATCCCTGATCATCGTCGCCCGCTGCTCGCCGCCATTGAAGACTCACGCCATTGTCACCACCGCACCCGAACCGTAATAAATTCGTACGTAAGGTAGGAAGTGTGTTATTTTCTTTAGGACCGCCACACATCCGAAAGCTCCCCTACTTCCACAACGCCCTGGGACTCGGAACTAAAGAGGCCTTGAGTGCCCACTCCAGGACTCCCATACCAGGAATCGGAGCTTAGGCAAAACCCCCATCTGGGACTTTGCACCTTCCGAGGCGAGAGCCTTATAACCGAAATACTAAAACAAGGTTGCCTAATTGATTGCTGTTTTTCATTTCAATTCTAAATCGGCTTTCTGTTTTTCATTGTAGGATTTATTGACTCTCCAAAATAAGGTTATTGAATGCGTGGTACGGTGACGGTACTCATTTCAATATGATTACTGGTTTACTATGTGCTCTTATCAATTAAAGCAAAAAGCTTAACGCAAATTTGGTCCCGACAAACGCGCTCTCGTTTCGGTAACTACTTAACTAGCTATTGATGCGATTTTCTCCCAAAAGAAAAAGCTGGCTTAGACCATTTTGTACATGAAGGGTAAAATACCTACAATTATCAGAGCCAAATCAGTGTCTAAGTATTCTAAGCAACGAAATACCTTGTTCATTCAATGACGAAGAAGATATATGGCAGGACGTTGATGACTTATGAGCATTAGGGTGGGGCATTGTTATATGGAAAAACGTAATCATAGCCACATCAACCGAGCACAGCACTTTTTTGGTTCCTTTCGGGGTCCCAAACAACTGTGCAAAATTTGGGGTCGATTGGTGTTGACCCGGCGTAGCGCATTGCGTTTGAAATTTGTATGGAGATTAGTATGGGAAAACCTACATTTTTGCATTTTTAATTCTACAGACTACAATTCTTCCTTTAGTATGCAAACAAATAGATAGAAATATAGTCCAGGATATGCTGAACAACTTTGCCGAAGGATGTATGGTGTTAGAATGTCTCTAAGCCATGTTATAGCTGTTCAAAGTTCGATACATAGAATTAAATGCCAAAAATCATTTTTATTGCCAACACTGCGGGTGTACCAATGGTATTTCATATAGCATTCCGAAATAACATTATATATTTTAGTTTTACCACATTGGTATGTTTGAATGAATTATTCAAAAGCCTTAGATCAATTTCATGAGCGTAAGTAGTTGAGCAATAGGGCGTAGTGAGGGGTGAGGGGGATGGGGGGACTTTAATATGTAGAAATTCGAACTGAAATGTTGTCGAGTTGAAATGTTCAGATGAATTATTTCAAAACAATTACACAATGTCCTACGCATAACAGTAATGATGAAATAAAACATACTGTATCCCTTTGCCTTGACTTTTAACAATAGAAGTTACGTTACAGACTGAATCAACTGATGTCGAGTTGATATGTCTGAGGATTATATTTCGGTTTAATACGCATTATGATTTGATAGCATGCTCATTTTTATGCTGTTCGATCACGAGGCGTGAATCTAATTTCTGGATTTCAACACGAAATCCACCAGATCCCTACAACAATTTTTGCTTCAGGTGATCGAACAGCATCGAAATGAGCATCCCATCAAATCATAGTGCCTATTAAACTGAAATATAATCAATGCAATCCTCTGACATATCAACTCGACATCAGTTGATTCAGTCTGTAACGTAACTTCTATTGTTAAAAGTCAAGGCAAAGGGATACAGTATGTTTTATTTCATCATTACTGTTATGCGTAGGACATTGTGTAATTGTTTTGAAATAATTCATCTGAACATTCCAACTCGACAACATTTCAGTTCGAATTTCTACATATTAAAGTCCCCCCATCCCCCTCACCCCTCACTACGCCCTATTGCTCAACTACTTACGCTCATGAAATTGATCTAAGGCTTTTGAATAATTCATTCAAACATACCAATGTGGTAAAACTAAAATATATAATGTTATTTCGGAATGCTATATGAAATATCATTGGTACACCCGCAGTGTTGGCAATAAAAATGATTTTTGGCATTTAATTCGATGAATCGAACTTTGAACAGCTATAACATGGCTTAGAGACATTCTAACACCATACATCCTTCGGCAAAGTTGTTCAGCATATCCTGGACTATACTTCTATCTATTTGTTTGCATACTAAAGGAAGAATTGTAGTCTGTAGAATTAAAAATGCAAAAATGTAGGTTTTCCCATGCTAATCTCCATACAAATTTCAAACGCAATGCGCTACGCCGGGTCAACACCAATCGACCCCAAATTTTGCACAGTTGTTTGGGACCCCGAAAGGAACCAAAAAAGTGCTGTGCTGAAAAAACGATCATTTTGCCCCACCCTAATGAGCATGTTAATAACAAAAAAATAACTTTGAATGTCGGAATCTATGGAATGAACTATAATATTTCAAACGTTTATTAATTTCGCACAATTGTTTATTTTTCATGCTTTATAATGCAAATAATTTATTTAAACGCTAGTCTATTTTACCCCACATTATTCCAAGGATCCCATTAGATCCCCCTATGATTTATATATGTATCAATAGGGTATTTCTTGCTGAGCAAAAAAAAAATAGCTGCTACTACCTGCTACTCTACAAACCATAGCCCCTTAAAGTTAGCCCAAAAAAAACCAAAAAAACAGAAAAACACCCTAAAAACGAAGAGAGTTGGCCTATTCCGCAAAAAGGTGTGTTTTGAAAGCATCTACAACTTTCTGGAACATCGAGAATCTGTAAAAAATCAAATAAAAAAGTTACCATGAAAAAACACTTTTTAACGGGGTATTCCGACATGTACTTCAATTTCACCCAATAACTTTTTTCGCTTAACATTTCGCTACTTCAACAAAGTTTCATAAAATCATTTCGTCTACAAACTTTCCATACATGACCAATTTTGGCAACAACTTGCAAAGTTATTTTTTTATCTGTGTATATACCCCCTTAAATCAAAATTTTCCAACATTATATTAAACTACTTAAAAATAAAGAAACCTTTCCGAAGACATCAAAGTGCCATAACCAATAGTTTCGTCGCAAATATCAATGTCCGGCTTTTTTTGATTCCGTCCCACTGTGTGTCGTCGGCAATGCTGATCCTTGCATCTTAGACTATATTTCTAAGGATTTTTGAATGAATAAGATGACACTCGCATTTTTTACTGGAATTATTGTTTCCATTCCAGATGGTTCTTATATTTTCTCACACAAACTTAATTCTTGTGAGTAAACCATAAGAAACCGGACAAGTTCATATTTTGTATCCCGTACGGTATTTTGACTATGCGTCTTGTTATTACAATTATCAATATCATATCAAATATAAGAAAGACAATTTTGAAATTGTCTAGCGAAATAGCAGAATTATAAGCGTTTAAATCAGCCCTCTGGTAACACTATACTAACATATGGAGTTTGACAGCGATCTACATATATGGGGTGTTAGAGCTATAAAGCCCTGAACAAACAATTCGCCGCTAGCACAAACATTTTGGTGAAACCACTCTTGGTACGTGAAGGGGCACAAATCCTAGCCCAATAAAATCATGCGTGCATTTCCACTTTGTCTCATCCAACACTAACTTATTGCCGGAATAATATAACGCCGACTTTTTATGTTTTTATTGGGATCACAATACTTATCCTCAATCTAGCACAAAGAAATAAAAATGACCATACACTCCTCACAACAAACAAACTGCGACGATATTGGAAATGACGAGCATAAATAAGGTTGAAATTTATTCACTTTGATTACCACTGCTGCTGATGCTGCTGGAGCCAGTTTGGGCCGGGTGTGCGAGTGCGAATAAATCTGCTCCAAAAAGGACGCCATATCGGCAGAGCAAATGAAGTAACAGCAAAAACAGCAGATGGCAAAAAATGAACTAAATTCAAGCCATCGGTTGCTGTGATTACGAGAGCTGTTGGAGGCTTGTCGAAAATGTGATTGAAATTTCGAACAATTCAACAAATGCTTGGCAACACCAAATAGGATGAGACATACATTTTGCTTATTCGAATTTTTTCTTGTCTCTTACTCCGAGCAGCAGACGATCTTGGCATAATTGTCATTTGGCCACAGAGTTCGGTATCAATATGGAAAATTAATTCCGTTTTATGGACACGTTCGTGTTCTGGACCAACTGGTCTATAACTGATGCCAGAGATGAGAGGAACGTGAGTCGCATAAATTTACACCGAATAAAAGTGGTGACATTCAATCAAGCTGGCAATGACCATTGAAATGGTCGTGTCGGATTCGGACTAATTATTCTCGAGAGAGTCACTGCTGAACATGTGTGAGTTTTCTAACACCAATATATTTCGTTCTACTGTCCGGATCGATCTTTTTACACAATTAAATTGTTAATAGTGCAAAAATATTTTTATTATTTTTTGTAATCCGTGTTGATTTTCCGACTGTCTCTGTCCTCACTGAGTGCCTTTCAATGACACCATCATCTGGAACCTAGATCAGCCAATCAACACAAGAAATTTCACCTCAGAATTCTAAAAAAAATCAAGAACCTCGGCTGCGAATGAACCCAGACCACCTGGGGCGAGATCCAGTCACGCTTACCACTCAGCCACGGGCGACATCTTTCATTAAATTTTGATATATATATATATATATATATATATATATATATATATATATATATATATATATATATATATATATATATATATATATATATATATATATATATATATATATATATATATATATATAGATATATATATATATATATATATATATATATATATATATATATATATATATATATATATATATATATATATATATATATATATATATATATATATATATATATATATATATATATATATATATATATATATATATATATATATATATATATATATATATATATATATATATATATATATACGATTAGTAATAGTTAAGCTCCCGATACTGAAACTATCAATTTCCCGCCATTTAAAGTATGGATAGAAGTAAGTTGGTGAGAAGTGAATCACAAGCGGAAGCAAGGTAACAGATTAAAAATTATCAAAGCAAGCCATTTTCGGGCATTCCATAGACCATAGACTCTGGAATTCGTCACCCAATCCAATCGTCATTCAGCAATCAAAAATTAACCGGTCCTCTGGCTGACGACCGACGACCAAGGCTTGGACGAAAAGGTGGAAGTAAGTGTAAAAGGAAAATTACGATCATCATTATTAGCGGAGATGTAATTCACGTTAATAACATTTAGGCGAAACAAATTCCCCCTCGCTGGGTCGGTCCGAAACCAATGACTGACTGGACCCAAAGTGGGCTCATTGGGGTTCGGAGGCATTTCGCACTGTGACCGATGACGCTTAATTTAGCGGAACGGCAGTCGCGGGCTAGTGTCCAACAGGGGGGGGGGGGGTGGTGGGCAGGGTTTGTCCGTGCATGAATGGGGAGGCTTCAACAATAAACCATAATTTTCCGTGATTCTCTTTTGATGTGTGACCATATGAGAGTGGCAGAGCAAGGAACGGAATTGTTGAGAGAAGTAAAATATACACAGGAAATTGACGATTAACTAATTTTTCATACGCTAATGACAGTTATGACTAGATGTGACTTATTTTTTTTAGCTACATTTAAGTGAACGATTGATTCGGAGTAAGTGTTGAATGTTCAAATATATCATCCAAAAAATGCGTGTTCTCGTCTATCGAATCTATTTTCGATTGAGAACATTAATTTTGATACATTTTCTGTCAATGCGTTATAATATTTTGAATTTTTGCAGATCTCAACAAATTAATTGTGGAATTTGTGTTTCGGCTTCATCTCATCAGAATCCGACACTGACTTAGTGACAAGGCTAAACTGGCGACGAATTGACGTTAACTTCAAAACGGAGACACTATTTGTGTTCATGAACAAACACCTAGTCCAGTGTCCCGAAAGAAAAGGATTTAATTTTAATCTCATGAGAACTCCTAGCACTAAGTTAGTGTGGGATTCTGATGAGACGAAGTGGAAACGCAAATTTCATATCTAATTAGAGTCAATTGTGTCAAAGGAGTTGAATACTTACTGGAGCCAACCAGAACTCCGACTCATTTTCCGGTTGGACTTACTCGCGTAGCGATTACACTCCTCCCCGTGACAATCAAATTGCTACTCTAGCGACGCCTAGCTGTTATTACCATCAAACATCGAGCATTGTACGCAATATTGCAAGCAACAATTTCTTAGGCGTATGAAATGATTTCATCGTACGACTTGCGTGAAAGACGCTGAGTTTGAATTGTGTGCAAGCAAGTACAGAGTACTTGTACAGAACTCAGCACTTTTCATCCGAGACGCATGACGGAATAGTTGCATATGACATTGCGTGCCACTTTTCATACACCTAAAAATATGAAGCGCACAAAGTCGAATTTGAAAGTTAAATAGTTTTTTGTGGACACCTACTTTATTTAGAAAAAAGGATTAATGGTAGTGGCTGCGCTAAGCGAGGGCGAAGGGGGCGGCATTTCGTGTGTTAAACCGTTACAATTTAAATTATTTTGGCGTCTCTTGAAAATGAAGAAGGTAGTTGATCGGAACGACGGATGTGACGCACAGTTCAAAACTATGTATTGCTCAATTTCAAAGGATGGGTCTTAATCTTGTTTTTGTTAACAATTTTGCAAAAATGTTTGTATTGTCAATTTGGCAAACGTTTTACCCGTTGATTCAGAATTGATAAAAAAGGGCAAGGCAATGCCGCTCTCTGCTTGGTTAATTATTCCTATATTTCCTTAACTCTGTTTCAATTCAATACAAATTCTAATTCATCTTTTTCAAGTAACTTTAACAATTTTTATCAAAATATGAGAAATGCATATGTGAGATAAATCGGGTAGCTGAAAATATGTAAACAATGCTACTTTCGAATGTAGTTTTCCAATAACCACGCTAAAGAAAAGTGTAACACTTCTACCCGCAGCGAAGGCAATAATTGAAAATTGAATAACATATGAACAAGTAATAAATAAAAATAATAAAAAAAAACATTTTATGCAGACATTTTCTAATACTTTCATCGATTCCAGGTCAATTGGCCGAATGTCATTGTAATTCAAGCCCAATAGGCCATTTAGCCGAATGCCGTTCGTCCGAATGTTATTTAGCCGACAGGGCCGTTTGGCCTAACGAGCTAAACAGCCATTTGACCGAATGCTAATTGGGCGAACGCAATTTAATCGAATGTCAAGCATTTATTTATATGTTTTGGTTAGTTCATGTTGTAAGAAAGAAATATATAATTGGAAATATAATACAAATATACTTGTTGCTTGGGCATATATTAGGGTGGGGCATTGTTATATGGAAAAACGTAATCATAACCTAATCAACCGAGCACAGCAGTTTTTTGGTTCCATTTGGGGTCCCAAACAACAGTGCAAAATTTGGGGTCGATTGGATTTGACCCGGCGTAGCGCATTGCGTTTGAAATTTGTATGGAAATTAGCATGGGAAAACCTAATTTTTACACCAAAAATTATATAGAAGTGTAGTTCAGGATATACTGAACAACTTTGCCGAAGGATGCGTGGTGCTAGAATGTCTCTACAACAAGTTATAGCTGTTCAAAGTTCGATAGATCAAAATAATTGCCAAAAATCATTTTTTGCCAACACTGCGGGTGTACCAATGATATTTCATATAGCATACCGAAATAACATCATATACTTTAGATTTACCACATTGGTATAGTTGGGTGAATTATTTAAAAGCCTTAGCTCAATTTCATGGGCATAGGTAGTTTCGCAATAAGGTGTAGTGAGGGGGAAGGAGGGGGGGAGGCTTCGGCATATAGAAATTCTAACTGAAATAACTGAAATCTTTTAGAGTTGAAATGTTTAGATGAATTATTTTAAAACATTTGCACAATATCCTATGCATAATAGTAATGATGAAACGAAACATACTGTATCCCTCTGCATTGACTTTATATCAATGGAAGTAAAGTTGCAGACTGAATCAACTGATCATTGGTACACCCGCAGTGTTGGCAAAAAAAATGATTTTTCGCAATTAATTCGATCTATCGAACTTTGAACAGCTATAACTTGTTGTAGAGATATTCTAGCACCACGCATCCTTCGGCAAAGTTGTTCAGCATATCCTGGACTACACTTCTATCTGATTTTTGGTGTACTGCAGGAAAAATTGTAGTCTGTAAAATTGAAAATGCAAAAAAGTAGGTTTTCCCATTCTAATTTCCATACAAATTTCAAACGCAATGCGCTACGCCGGGTCAAATCCAATCGACCCCAAATTTTGCACAGTTGTTTGGGACCCCAAATGGAACCAAAAAAGTGCTGTGCTGAAAAAAACGGTCATTTTGCCCCACCCTAGTATATAGTCTTATTCTTGTTTACGGCGAACACGAGATTTGTTCAAAAGCAATTCGAACCAACAGCAAGCCCATTTGATTTTGCTGTTGTGAACGAAAATGGACACAACTTTCGTTTGAATCTCGCATTCGTCGTAAACAAGAATAAGGGCGATTTTATAATAATTATCCTACGATGATTTGTGCATGCCAATTAAATAAATTATTTGTAAATAATTCTGATTTTTGGCAATGTTCAATGACAAAACAAATCGAAATATTTCTATTCATTTATTAAGGCTGTAACCTCGATGGTCTTTCGCCTTTTTGAAAATAATATACGTTTCAAAAATACAATTAAATTAGCAATTCAAACTATCCGGGGTGCACTGCTTCCAACTTCTTGTGTTAATTTCCTTTCTTGGTGGTGAGCAATAGTCAGGTTTATCCTCTGCCGCTTGCTAATCATTCCGTCTGCCTTCTCGCTTGCTTGTGTTTGTGTTCATGTCGTCGTAGCTAGAGCTTTGATTTTCGCCATTACATGTTTAGTGCGTTTTGTGTTTTCGAGTAACTCTGGTGTAACCGTCTTCTTTCTTGTTTATTTATTCGCTAGATATGTTGACTATTGACATGAGGATACCGTGGAATATTTTTTCTTCGGTATTTGTTCTTTGGCCGGCTGTCTTTGGTGTATCAGCATATGTCGAAGGCTGTTTCGTGGTCTTGGTTGTAGCAGATGAATTTTCCTTTAGCTGTTTTGGCGAATGGCTTACCGTAGTGTGCCATCTGGTTACAGAACTGGCACGTGGGCGTCTGCCCAATTTACATGCCTAGGATTCTTTGTGTGCACTTAACACCTTGAGATGATCTGCCCTTTAAAGTCAAGTAAGACGATATAGGTTGGTTCAGAATGCTAGGGGAAAAGTTTTTCCAAGTGTCATTGTAGACGGATTACACTTCTCTCTATTTCGACATGTATCTTTGTGGTAGTACGAGGTGCCAAATCATGCAGGCAAATTTCCATTAGACCAAGGTCCATATACACGGAGATCTTGGTTTTGACATTTTCATATCCGACGTCGTGATGCATGTTTCTTCGCTTAGAAGCTTTCTGCCTCGGCTAAGGAGTTATTGGTACTACTTGTCTCGTACAATGTAGCTGTATGTGGGAAACTTCTGTAAGAACAAATTATATTGTCACCTTGATAAAGTTGATCACCTCGCGCACTATAGGTCTAAGACGGGTCTGCGGAAAGTCAATCGCAATTACGTTCTCCCATAATCTATATGTTACACGTACAAGTTAGAACGGCACGGTACAGGTAGTATATTTTTTGCCTTTCACATATAGAAAGGTTATGCAATCACTCTAAAAATCGTCAATTTAATCCCGGCCGTGTCATATGCCATACGACTCAGTTCGTCGAGATCGGGAAATGTCTGTGTGTATGTATATTTTTTTTTGTCAATGGAAACTGCAATTTACGCACTAACCCAGTATACGTGCAATTAGTAGATGCCAAGCTACCACGCGGGGTGTACTGGAGTGTCGGGCTCTCATGGTGACACCATGACTAGGTAATACCGACTAAACTAAGGCACCGCCATTGTTCCCCCCAGGGACTACCTCTCGGTATTACTTCTGGGGGGATGGCTGTACTTGATGTACTCACTCACTCTAGCTCACGCTCTCATACATCCTGTAGGCTTACTTGGCTGCTCTCAGTCACACCTTGATTCACTCTCTAACACTCCACATGAGGCTTACTTTTGTGCTCACCCTATTCGCTCCTCTGCCACGCCACGAGGCATCGATAGCTAAGTCACAACATACTACGCTGCGACCCTCCCATCTTGGCATGAGGCAGTCCACATATACGCCTATACACTCGCTCTTCTGCCTTGCTTCGGGGTGGCTGGGTTTATCCCTTACGCGGTTGCCCGTCGCTGCACCAAACCTGCCTCAGCATGAACAGACCATTCGCTCACTTTTCAGCGCTCGGCCTTTTTCGCTCCAACTAACCAATCACTAGTTAGCTGTAGCCTACAGGCAATCTGGGTGGTAGCAGCCGAGACTGCGTTCCACTTCTCCACCGATTGACACATCCGCTGAATAAGGGTATCAGGGGTTGTGTCCCAGCCACAGACGTCAAGCATTGCTCTTCTTTCGACGTCGAACCGATGACATACGAACAGTATGTGTTCGGCAGTTTCGTCTAAAACCTGGGCAGTCAGGGCAGGCGGGGACCTCCGCGTGCCCGAACCTGTGGAGGTACTGTCGGAAACAGCCATGGCCTGACAGGAATTGTGTCAGGTGGAAGTGAACTTCCCCATGGGGTCTGCCGGTGGGTCCACCTACCTTTCGAGGAGTTATCCCACTCACGCTGCCATCTGGCGACCGAAGCCACCCCGGTGCGTTCGCGGGCTCCTCTATTTCTACGTAGCTCAAAGCACTCCTCGTCTTCACAGATAACCAGCCCGAACGGGCATCGTGCTCGCTATCACGCAGGATGCATTGTGTGATATCGTGCGGTAAGCAGATATCACTCTGAGGCACATCACGCGGTAGGTGCTCTCCAGTTTCTGCAGGTAACTGGTTACCCTTAGTGCTCATGACCATGACGGGCCGTCATATCTGAGTATAGATACGGCAACGCCTGTCAGTAGCCTACGTCTACTGGCGCACACCTTTGAGCTGTTGGACATCATCTTCGATAGTGCCGCAGACAACAGCAGACAACGCTCTCTTGCATGTCAGCTTGTTGTCTATAATGACTCCGAGAGACTTCAGACTCCGTGATCACGACTTCTCCCACATGGATAACTGCATGTTGTGCTGCCTTGCGGTTGTTGACGATAACTACCTCCGTCTTATGATGAGCGAGCTCCAGGCCTCTCGCGCTCATCTATTCCTCCACCCTGTTGATCGCGTGTTCTGCGATTAGTTCTACCTCAGGGATTGACTCCCCGTAGACCTCCAAGGTTACGTCGTCGGCAAATCCGACGATCTTGACCCCAGGAGGGAACTTCAGTCTCAGAACCCACAGTGGTCCCAAAGAGCAAAAACCTGTTTTAATCCACCTAGCGGTGCAATTGTGCCTTTCTCAATCATGAACACGAGAATGTTTGTGTTGTTTATATTCATTAAAAACTTTCAAATGCAAATATTACATTTTATTATTATACATGACATGACAAATATACAAGAAAAGAAATCATTATTCGAGTTCTAAAATTTTGTAAAAGAAAGAAAGAGCCACGGTAATATTGAACTGAAAAACCTGTTTTAATCCACCTAGAGGTGCAATTGTGCCTTTCTCATTTCTCAAAACTATGATTTAATAGCTGGTTCGTACAATATAACATTATGGAAATGTCTTTCATTCTTATTACACTTGGTAAGTATATATAAGAGCACCTTTTTGCATTCATCGCGGTATCGGTTTGAATCGGAGTTTTCTATGTGATCGCACTCCACAACCCGTAACTCCGGAGCCGGAAGTCGGATGGAGATGGAATTTAATATCAGTTTCCGGGGACGCAACAACTTTCATTTGAGACTAAGTTGATCAAATCGGTCTAGCCATTTTCGAGAAACCAATATAACCGTTATTCTGAATTTGGATGCTTCCGTATCCTGTCGATGGTGGCCAGTGTGGCCAAAGAGACTTTGAATGACTGTTGGGGACCTAGATCTACAAATTCAACAGTTGTATTTACATTTTGGAAAAAAATCACCTTTTTACATTCATCGCAAAATTCGTTAGAATCGGGATTTGCTGCGTGATCGTACGTATCACCCTGTAATTCAGGAACCAGAACTCGGATCCACACAAAATCCAACAGCAGCTGATGGACCTTTCATTTAAAATCAAGTTTGTCAAAATCGGTTCAGAAAATTCCGAGAAACCGATGTGGACAAATCAACAAATTTTGTTTTGTAACCATACTCTTCAACTCGTAATCCGGAACAAGATGTCGGTTGAAAATGAAATTCAATAGCAACCTATGGGAATATTATACCTTTCATTTGAATCTTAGTTTGTAAAAATCGGTTCAACCATCTCCGAGAAACCGATGTGGACATTTTGTTAACAAATCCGCACATACACACACATACATACATACATACATACATACATACATACATACATACATACACACATACATACACACAGATATTTTGCGATCTCGGCGAACTGAGTCGAATGTTATATGAGACTCGGCCCTCCTGGCCTCGGTTAGAAAGTCGGTTTTTGGAGCAATTGCATAACCTTTCTATATAAGAAAGGCAAAAGAATAATATTTAATTAGCTTAATAAGCATGAGTTCAATGTTATCTTCATGTGATTATAATTTGGAAAGGTTGGTGGAATGGGTTTGAACGTGTAGGGAATGGGGGGTTAGTAAATTGGGAATGGAGGATGCGTCAGAAATCCTTCATCTTATTTCGGTATACGAGGTGGATGAAGGAAATACGGGCGTTAGGGTGGTCCAAGAGGAGGGGAGTGATGAAGGAGGGAGGTGTAAGGGCAAGGCGGGGGGGAGGGGCGGCGACGCAATACTCAACTGCATATTTTGCCTTCCACTTGAGACTTGGTTTGAGAAAATCGGTTCAGTCATCACCGATGAACCGATGTGACTTTAATTGTGGAATATGCCCGGAATTCCGGACTTCCGGAATCGTCGATCGTGGACAATATATTCAAAGAATGTTTGATTGGCAATCAGTGATCTAGATCTGCGATTAGAAGTAATTGACCATTTTAGCCTCTGAGGTATTACGATTGTACCGATTTATATGGGAAATTCTAGTGTATCCTTACTAACACCCCTGTAACTCCGGAAGCAAGATTCAGAACCGAATGAAATTCAGCAGCAGTCAATGGTATTACTGTATCTTGCATTTGAAATCAAGTTTGTAAAAATCGGTAGAGAATTCGTTGCAGAATGGGTGTGATATTAGTTTAGGAACTTGGGGGGTTCCCCGGGGGCGTCATGAACCGTCATAGGTGGCCAATGTGGTCAAAGCTGCTTTGATTGATCATTAATGATCCAGACCCGCAAACTAGAGTAATGTTACATCAATTTTAATATGTTTTACATCATTTGAACATCATGGTGGTACCAGTTTATATGGGAATTTGCTGTGTGACCGCACTCTTCAACCCGTAACTCCGGAACCGGAAGTCGGATCAACTAAAAATTCAATAGCAGCTTATGGGAGCGTTATACCTTTCAGATGAATTTAAGTTTGCGAAAATCGGTTCAGCCATCTCTGAGAAAATTGTGTGAGTTTAAATGACACACACACACATACACACACACATACACACACACATACATACACACACACAGACATTTGCCGATCTCGACGAACTGAATCGAATGGTGTATGACACTCGGCCCTCCGGGCCTCGGTTAAAAAGTCGATTTTTACAGTGATTGCATAGCCTTTCTTTATATGAGAAAGGCAAAAAGATGCGAAATCGGCAAAGTCCAAAAAAATCGATTTTTACAAAAAAAAAAAATTCGTGATGACGTAAAATCTCGACGTTTCATACATTTTAAAGATGTTTGACATCAAAAATACGAATTTGATTTCTGAAATTTCATGGGGTCCCCCCCTTGAAAAAAATTTTGAGCTCCGGCTTATATGGGAATTTCATATGTGACTGGACGGTTCAGTCTATATTTCCGGAACCATATAAGCGATCCGTGCGAAATTTTGTAGACATCTGTGGGGATATTATAGCTATCATTGTGAAAATCGGCCCAACCATTTCCGGGAAACTGATGTGAGTTCATCAATTTTGAAAGATGGCCGCTTTTCCCGGGCACTTCCGGCACCGTCTATGGTGGTCAATGTAGTGAACGAAAGTTTGGTTGGCCGTCGGGGACCTAGAACAGCAAATTTAATTTGTTTGAGAGACATTTTAGCGAAATTTTTACCTTTTTTGCTTACATCGGAGTATCGGTTTGAATCACAATTTGCTAAGTGATCGTACGCCACAACCTGTAACTCTGGAACCGAAAGTCGGATCGGGATGAAATTAAATAGCCATTTACAGGGACGCAATACCTTTCATTTGAGACCAAGTTTAGTTGAATCGGTCTAGCCATCTCCGAGAAACCGATGTGACTGTTATTCTGAATTTAGATACTTCCGCTGGGGCTTCCGGAACCGATGTTGGTGGCCAATGTGGCCAAATAGACTTTGAATGGATGTTAGTGACCTAATACTACAAATCGAAGCAGTTGTGGTCATATTTTGGAAAAATGTTCACCTTTATACATTCATTGCAGAATTTATTAAAATCGACATTTTCTGCGTGTTCGTACTCATCACTCTGTAATTCCGGAACCGGAATCCGGATCCATTAGAAATTCAATAGCAGCCTATGGGAACGTTGCACCTTTCATTTGAGACTAAGTTTGTCAAAATTAGTTCAGCCATCTCTGAGAGTGACATTTTTGGTCACATACACACACAGACGCACATACACACACATACATACATATCCACACAGACATTTGCCGAACTCCGGAACAAGATGTCGGTTGAAAATGAAATTCAATAGCAACCTATGGGAATATTATACCTTTCATTTGAATCTTAGTTTGTAAAAATCGGTTCAGCCATCTCCGAGAAACTGATGTGGACCTTTTGTTAACAAATCCGCACATACACACACATATACATACATACATACATACATACATACATACATACATACATACACACATACAAACACACATACATACACACATACATACATACACACAGATTACACACATACATTCATACACACATATATATTGGCGAACTTCATCTTATTTCGTTATACGATGAAGGAAATGCGGGCGTAGGGGGTGGTCCAAGGGGAGGGGAGTGATGAAGGGGGGAGGTGTAAGGGCAAGACGGGGGGGGGGGCGACGCAATACTCAACTGCATATTTTGCCTTCCATTTGAGACTTGGTTTGAGAAAATCGGTTCAGTCATCACCGAAGAACCGATGTGACTTTAATTGTGGAATATGCCCGGAATTCCGGACTTCCGGAATCGTCGATAGTGGACAATATATTCAAAGAATGTTTGATTGGCAATCAGTGATCTAGATCTGCGATTAGAAGTAATTTGGTGACCATTTCAATAGTTTTAAGCCTCTGAGGTATTACGATTGTACCGATTTATATAGGAAATTCCAGTGTATCCTTACTAACACCCCTGTAACTCCGGAAGCAAGAGTCAGAACTGAATGAAATTCAGCAGCAGTCAATGGTATTACTGTATCTTTCATTTGAAATCAAGTTTGTGAAAATCGGTAGAGAATTCGTTGGGGAATGGGTGTGATATTAGCTTAGGAACTTGGCGGGTTCCCCGGGGGCGTCATGATCCGTCATAGGTGGCCAATGTGGTCAAAACTGCTTTGATTGATCATTAGTGATCCAGACCCGCAAACTAGAGTAATGTTACATAAATTTTAATATGTTTTACATCATTTGAACATCATGGTGGTACCAGTTTATATGGGAATTTGCTGTGTGACCGCACTCTTCAACCCGTAACTCCGGAACCAGAAGTCGGATCAACTAAAAATTCAATAGCAGCTTATGGGAGCGTTATACCTTTCAGATGAAATTAAGTTTGCGAAAATCGGTTCAGCCATCTCTGAGAAAATTGTGTGAGTTTAAATGACACACACACACATACACACACACACATACACACACACACATACACACACACACATACATACACACACACAGACATTTGCCGATCTCGACGAACTGAATCGAATGGTGTATGACACTCGGCCCTCCGGGCCTCGGTTAAAAAGTCGATTTTTACAGTGATTGCATAGCCTTTCTTTATATGAGAAAGGCAAAAAGGGGGTTTTTTAGATTGCGTCAAAACGGTTGACTTTAGCTATATGGTGTCTTTGAGAAAGTTTCTTGGAGTAGAACTCTCCTTCTTTTTGTCTTATCGGATTCATGATTAATCCCACTAATAGTGAGTTACCAAATTTATTTTCTTCAATAATTCAGATAGAGAAATACTTACTTCAGCAAAGTTGTAGAGAAACTCCTTACAAATATTTTACCTGAAGACTTCAACTCTCTGTATTTTAAGCTTTTTGAGATATGGAACATTATTTGTAAAAGGCCCCTTAAAACCAGTTTTTTCATCATAAGTTTTCTTCTAGATTTTTTCCATTATATAAATGTTCTAGAATATTGTTTGGACTATTAAACTGCATTACTTTGCCGAAGACGGAAACTGGCTATCGCTAGTATGTGTAGAGATATTCACGTTTTTTGATTGAAAAGAACTCTTTTTCCAATGCCGATAACTTTTAAACGGGCAAAAACGGGCAAACCACTTTGTAAACAAATTAAAGTGCAAGAAAAGCACAACAAATGCTGGAAAAATCAGATTTCCCAAAGGCGGCCCTCTATGGAAATACTAGAGCCTAAGTTTGCCCATACTAGAGCTGTTCCGGCATTAAATACATCACCATATATTACTGTTAGTTTTTTTTATTTCGATTATAGATGTTTTAACCTTAAGGTCATTCGCCTCTTCGGGTTAGAAAAATCTCTTATGAAAAATTTCTAACCCTATGTGCGGGGTCGGGACTCGAACCCAGGTGCGCTGCGTACAAGGCAATCCATTTACCAACTACGCTACACCCATCCCCTACTGTTAGTTCTGAAATAAAGGGTTAAAGTCGTAATAATTATCCTTTCTTACTTTTGTAAGCACGTCTTTAGTAAATACCCAAGCAACCAAAAGTTGATATAAAGGAACTACATAAGCTTCTCGTTTTAAGTAATTTTGCAATACGTTTTATGTTCTAATAGCGGGTTAAGCAGTTCTATTAAAGCTTGAGCAGCTTGAAAGTTCGCTAAGAATTTTTTGTGAATTTTAAAGTGTGCTTTTTAAGTATTATCCGAACTTCTGTTTGCTTAGGTCAAAAGTTACAGTTGTTCAAAAACTCAATGCATACGTCTGACACCGGAAACTGACAATTCCCTTGCGCCTACTTCATAACAATGGCGCAAGTGCAACCAAACGGCGAGTAATCAATTGCATTTGATGACGGGATGAGACAAACTTCAGCTCAAGTATTTCCATAGAGGGCCGCCTTGGGGAGATCTGACTTTTCCAGCATTTGTTACTATGTTTTAATTTTCCAGCATTTGTTGTGCTTTTCTTGCACTTAAATTTGTTTACAAAGTGGTTTGCCCGTTTTTGCCCGTTTAAAAGTTATCGGCATTGGAAAAAGAGCTATTTTCAATCAAAAAACGTGAATATTTCCACACATACTAGCGATAGCAAGTTTCCGTCTTCGGCAAAGTAATGCAATTAAATAGTTCAAACAATCATACTATGTTGCGTTTCGGCTTCGCCTCATCAGAAACCGAAAAGAAATCTAAAAAAAAACCCTTTTTTGCTCTTTGGGACCACTGTGCGACGGGGTCATTTTTAGCCCGGTTTACCTTGACCAAACGGCGTTTGGCCGTGACGGCTACACGCCGTTTGGTGTTGATTTTTGCACCCCCGCCTGGTGACTTCCTAGGACGTTTCTATGTATGCCAAACATGATCCCATTCGGCACCGATTCCCATTGGCCAGCATGGTCAAAAACGGTCATATTTACCAGAAATTGAAAATCGGAACTCTAACACACAATTTGGGTACAGGTTCATATAGATTTGATTAAAAATTTGTAACTGAGTTCAAAATCGAGGTCAATATGACCCGCTAACATCTTATTAGTTACAAAAAGTTAATACCTAAAGAAGGTTAACATCTTATGCAAATTGACATAAAACTTTAAATCCCCGTATCTTTCGGTTCTCTTGAGATCCAAGATCTAACTCGGATTGTTTGTCATCAGATTACACGTAACCACCATGAGACATGAGACAACCACGGGACGAATAAAAAGACTGCGGGTGCATAATCCGGCAGATTGCAACCGGAAACGAATCTCATTAGCGCCCGGAGCAGTGCAGTAAAAAGTGTAATTAGCAAAACGACTGTGGGTTTATTTCTTACTTGTAGAGTAAATTTTTTTTCTGATGCTATATTGTAGTTAGGATAGATGATCCCTTATTTATCTTATTAGGCAGGGTTCCACACTTTTCAATTGATTACTCGACCTATAAACAATTCTTGTTCCTAACCACCATTAAAAATGTATAAAAGTTTGTGTAAAGTTCAAGGACTCCTTCTTCATGCTACCATTCAAGCGCATGAATTGAGCAGAGAAAACAACAACTATGTAGAAACAATAGAAGAGCTAAGATTAGTAAATGAACTATTACTCTACTTTGCTAGTTTATCCCATCCGCAATGGGAATACGTTCTGGGAACTGCATACCGAGCTTGTTACACCGGAAAAAAAGGATTAAACATTTGCATTTGGAGTTTTTCCTTCTTCCGGTTGCAAATCCACGCATACGATCGGAGCTCCACTTGAAGTTGCATACAGCTGCTGTTTAGATTATTTCATCCGACGGAGACTCCGATGTTGTTCCGGTTCTCTAATGAACTTTCTCGACGTCGGCGGTTGGCGCGCACTGGGCACCGGATTCATGTAGCAATCCAACGTTTCGCGGTTCCATGGCAAAGGAAAAAGTTAATCCCTTGCCTACCCCTTCCCCTCACAATTGCGATATGATTTTACACATAAAGATTATGAAGTATTAAGCGTAACGCCGTATGATAATAATCCGCTTTTCCGAAATTTTAAAACATTAAGCCGCTTTGCAATTCGAAACAAAGTGAAAAATTGGACGTCTAGCGTAGAACCTATGAACAGGTTTTGGCTGCTTTCCGGTGCCAATGAGTGAAGGGACGGAAACGATGCACGTCCCGTCGGTCGGGAGGAAAACACGAAGCATCAGTTATTACGTCTGGTCGTGGAGAGGATTGTCGAGAGTGAAAACATGCGTTTAAATTTTCCGGTTGCCTACGAAAGGGGAAAGGATTGGCATTGCACGGTTCATATGGTGATGGATTGCGCCAAAAAATGAGGCAGAACTTCCGATGGTTGGTGATTTTGGAAAAGCTGATTACGAACTGGGCCCTGGCTTGTATCGACAGGCAAGAGTTCATTGTTCCAATATTGATGGGTGTACTTGTGAAAGTGATGGTAACATTTTCTGAGGGTTGTTGAACAGCGTTAATCCAGATGAATAGTGCTTTCCAAGCAAGCTCATGGGATGGCATGACGCGGGCAGAGAAGCGATCCGCTAAAACCTGAACCGATCTCTACTGTAACCGACGGTGCAATCAAACCGCACTCCAGTAACAACCCCCAACACACACACACACCTAAACAGTCAACGGTCATATCTTGACTTTTCATATTGCTTCCATTAGATCTATCTAGCTTGTGTGCAATTTTGCAGACGCCAAGCAACGTCGCCAACGCCGCCGCCGGCCAGGAAAACTTTCGCTTCCACTGTACAGACAGAGCATCCCCCCGTACCATGATTCTGCAGGAGGCAATCGCAACGTTCTCCGACGGGTCTAATGTTTCATCTTGGGCTCTCAAGACGATAATCCATAGTCTAAAGTGTCTTCTTCCGCCGCCGCCGGGTGGCCAAGATCATTCTAGTGCCAGCAGATTGGACCTCGGTTCCGAGAAAGTTGCTCATTCTGCTGCCGTTACACACGCCATTGTGTGCTAAAACTAGGGGATAAGTCTTGGATGTCAGTTTGCCTTCTCTTCCGCCGCAACCGGAGTGAGCAGAGCTGAGAGCGTTGCAAAGTGAGAAGAAAAGCGGAAGAATTAAATTAATGCATTATTGCAGTTTGTTGTTTTTGCTTTCTTATTCTGTGTTCGTTCGGCTCGGTCGCACACTAAAAAACCCCCGTACACGAATTGCTTTATTTCAGGCTTGGGTCGGACGTGCCACCGGGCCGGGCTGTAAAAATGAGCTAGCTGAAAAAGCTGTTGATCCGGGCAGCCAAGAAACTGGAAAGGTGCTGAAAAGTTGCCACTTTACACCGTGCGGCTCCATCTGCCTCTGCACAAAGTCTGCTAGAATGAAGCAACGGTATATAATCACTGCTCATTATTGCCCTCGTGCACTAACGGGGATAGTAATGTTTATGGTTATTGCAGTTTGCTGTGCTCAAGTTTCCACCCTCAGACGGAGTTCTTACTATATTGTGCATGGGGTTCCAACGGTTAAAGTGAGAAGTTTTTGACTGCATCAAATGTTACGCGTGTTCTCTCTTGACAACATGCTGCGTTTCGAAAATAATTGCTATCCTTCTCATATGAAATCTTGGAAAATTGTCGTTGATTCTGTTTTAATAATGCACTTCTTTGGTGGATAAGCGCATGGTTTTGGTTTATTAGAATGCCAAAGTGTCTCCATCTAGCAATCGATCCCATCAGAGGGGTAGCAACCTAACAACTGTCATATTGATCCAAGGGGTGAGTCGCTTAGAACAATGTGCCATACACACTAGAGTGGGACATGGTTATATGACAAAAATAAAATTTCGCTCCGAGTAACTTTTTGTGTCCCATTTAGGTCCCAGAACAACTCTGCAAATTTTTAGTTCGATCAGCGAAACTATATTTTTGCGCCCACAGTTTAAAGTTTACATGGGATTTCGTATGGGGAAAACGTCTTTTGCAAGCTAATTCTTCCGAGAGTCACCCGTTACCCCCTAAAAATAAATAGATATCTGATTTTTATAGGAAATTTGTTAAGGAAACAAAGTCTACAAGACCACGAAACGATCTGATGCTTGTGGAAAAAGTTATTAAGCAAAAACCGATTGATGCCTTAAGATTAATGAAAATTTTACTTTTCATAGCATCACTGCTACTGACGGTCGAATTATATATACAATCTTTAATTTTCTCTTATTATGTACAAAAAAGACTCAATTTATCCCTCAAAACTCTTGCGAGGTGGCCAAACAGTATAGAAAAATGATTTAGACATATTAAGAGAAGATCAAAACAAAATTGCATATATTTGGACAACCAACAACAGTGGTGCTAGAAACAATGAATATTTTATCAATCGTCAGAGCATCAATTGCTTTCAGCTTAATAACTTTTTTTCTCAAGCGTCAGATCGTTTCGTAGTTTTCGAGACTTTGTTTCTGTGTTAAATTTCCTACAAAAGCCACATAACGGTTTATTTTTAAGGAAGCAATGGGCGACTCCTGGAGGAATTATTTTGTGAAAGTTTATTTTTCCATATAAAATCCCATGTAAACTTTAAACAGTGGGCGCAAAAATATAGTTTCAGGGATCAAGCCAAGAATTTGCACAGATGTTCTAGGACCCAAATGGTACCCATAAACTTGCTCGGAGCTGGAATCTTTTTTTTGTCCCACCCTAATACACGCTGTATCACTTACGAAAACACGATATAAGATCACGATTCACAGTAATACACGATCATTTCACTCGTTACCACAATGTGTGGCACACTTCTGACAACCCAAAAGTTGTCAAGAAAGTGTAGTTAATAATCATAGCAACCATTGCTTTTGTTTTACTGAACCCCATGGTGCACCGTGGCACATTGCGGCACAAGCTATCACGCTGTTTGTTTGTGAGCACAATTCGATTTGTGCTTAGCGACTCACCCCTTGTACTAATCATTAAATTCAATTATTTCGGGTCTGAGTATCTAATATGATAGATCAATATTTTTTGCAAGATTTACATTGTTGTGTTTTCATAATATTTATTTCCTTTGCTCACAAGTTTAGCACAAAATTACTTGGAGCCTCGTTTGATCCATTCATTTAGCTCCCGCCTTTCCAATTACTTTCCGTCACCGTCCTTCCGTACTTGAGCCATTTCCCTACTTCACCCAGATATTCCCACCGATAATTACCGCAAACAATTTAGCTCCTGATTCCATGAGCCTTTTGGCTCCGATTTCTAGGGTTCGTCGCGGTTGCGGTAATTACCGCAACCGCGCGATATTTACCGCACCCGCACCACAAAATCTGCGGTGCGGTGAGACACTTTTTCCCGCAGATGCGGTGCGGAAAAGAGTTTTTACCGCGCGGTTATACCGCAACCGCACCGCAAAAAAAATAATTGATGAAGTGATAATTTTGATTATTCTAAATTGATAAACAGACTGCTATAATGAAAGAAAATCTAGCTGTGTCCGAAATATTTTGACGCTATTATTTTTACGACATATTTTGGACTAGTTATTTTATACTTCTAAGTAAAACATCACAAACTAACCATTTCAAATACATAAAATGCAAGATCCAAATAGAGACAAAATTATTAGATCATTTAAAAACAATAAATTTTTACCCTTACATACAATTTAAAAGTACATAACTTCTCCCAATTTCTGTTGGAAATCGTGGAATTATGAATCGTTTTGATATCAATTTTTCAACTGTTAATTTCGACTAATTTAAAGGAATTAGAGATGAACTAATTATGCTGGGACTTAAACACAACCCAAAGAATAAAATTATCTTCATCAAACCAAACGAATTTGGAGTAATTGGCAGTAAAGGATACAAATGTCTGAAAGCGTCCAAAATAAGGAGGGGTCCAAATTAGGATGACTTTTCTATCATTTGTTCATCAACATTGTATTTATATCTTCTTTGATTGCTGTGTAAATTCAATGGGAATTTTTCTGCAATCAATTTTATTGGACTCCTTATCAAAAAGTATGCTTCGTAACTTTTTTTCGCGTACTTCCATTCAAATTTACTATAATTTTCTATCAAATTAAGTCCTAATATTTTTCAGTTAAGACTATTTTGTAGCTTTTTTGAAGCATTTTTTACCAAATACCACATAGTTTGACTCCCGTTCACTTCAATTGAAGTTTTTGCCATTGGCTCTTTAGGAAAATATTAGAGGAAAATACATTAAATGCTAGAACTTTCGAACTAACCTTTAGAAAATTACACTTCATATATTTTTAAAGGGAGCAATCTTAGTTTTTGAATGAGAATACATATGTTTCTTGAAGAATGCGGAAGTTAGAATTTTGGGATATTTTGTCCGTAAAACCCCCTATTTATAAAAATCATTTCTGCTGTATGCTACAAATAATAATACAATATGTTTTTATTTCACTTATTGGAATATATGCGCTACTATATAGAAGTACTGGTATTTCGACTTTAAATTTTTTTTGGTGAAATTCCTTTAAGAATTAAAGGTGGTTTACTACGAAAATGCGAAAATCATCCATTTCATTTTCATATGTCAAAAACATTAAAAATATGAAAATTTAAAGAAAAAAATATGCAACTTAATTTCTTATTACACTTTTATTCCACATTTTTCAATTAACCGAAGGGTTGCTAAAATAGAAGTTTTCCTATTACTGCAGTAGAACGTTTTTGAATGTTTGATGTTTGCCTTAAAATGTACGAAATTTTATTAATAGAAAATGCAAAAGTTGATTTTTTTTCATGAACATTACATTCTGAGGAGTCTCTTAAAGTTAAATTTCGTGTGAATAAGTATAACATTTTATTATATATGGTTACACAAATGTACAATTTTTCAACACTATTTTTAAAAATACAAAAATTTTACCGCATTTACCGCATTACCGCGCGGTGCGGTGCGGTGGATAAAGTGCGGTTGCGGTAAACGGTGCGGTTTTATTATTTTTTTGCGGTTGCGGTACGGACAATCCATTTACCGCCCACATCCGCACCGCGACGAACCCTACCGATTTCCATGAGCCATTTAGATTCGCGATACATTTTTTTTTATTTTATAGAAACGTATTCAAGTTATTTACTTCTGATTTTCATTTGCCCCAAAATATATTACTACAATGTCTATTACACTAGTTTACAAATTTTGGGGTGATTGTATGAAGTTAAGAAAAAAGGTGTTTTTTAAGAGAATTTTGGGTCGCTGAACACGAAAATCATATTCATTTTCTTTTTCAAAGAACCGTTTTCGAGATTTTTTGAAAAACGTGTTTTTGAGCACTTTTTGCAGTTATTGGTCAATATCTCAGGATCAAATCTTCCGATTAACACAATTGACTCACCAATCGGTATTGATGTTCCCATTCCAAAAATGTATAACATGTTTGGATTAAATATCAATAATTTAGGGTTAAGAGCAACCAAAGTCAAAAAAAAAGTAATGTTTGGTAAAATTACTCATTTTTAGTTGATTTTTCATAAAAAAATAATTCGGCAAAAAAAAATCTTTTGTAATCTTATGTGATGGAAAAACTTCTCACGTGAATTTTAAGCCTAAGATCACGAAAATCCGATATAAACTGGTGATGTTATTAAGCACCGAGTGAAAATTGTTCTGTTTTTCAAATTTCTCTTTTGGTCTTAAAGATTACACTAGTTTACACGAAAAATGAAGTTGCGAGAAAAAGTGTTTTCTAGATTAATTTTGGGTAGCTGAATACGAAAATAATACTCAATTTATCTTTCAAAGAAGTTCGAGTTTAAAAAAAAAAGTTTTTCTTTTGATTCCTCATTGTTGGTTTTGCTCTGTTTTTTATTCAAGAAAAATGATTTTTCATATTTTCAGAATCTTATGTGACAGATTTTAACAATTTTAAGATAATCGTGATAAGCTAAAAAGAAACTTGTTTTCTAAGTTAATTTTAGATCGCTGAATACGAAAACAAAGTTCACTATTTTAAAGAAGCATTTTCAAGATTTCTTCGAAAAAGGTGTTTTGGGCACTATTTTAGTTATTTGTCAATACCTCGTTTAAATAGGATCCGATCGAAACAGTTCGAAAGGTATGCCCTTTCCGAAAATGTATAATATGTGTAGATCAAATGTACATTTATTATGATTAAAATTGACCAAAGCAAAAAAAGATCTAATGTTCGACTTTTTTTAAAAAAAATGCATATTTCTAGTTAATTTTTTATAATAAATCAAGGACAGAAGAAAATTCTTTTAAGATCTAATGAGATAAATAATCTTTTTGCATAAATTTTAGGCCAATGGTCACATAAATCTGATGAAAAATGTAGATGGTATGAAGCATTGAGTGAAAACTGTAACTTTTTATTTTTCACGCCATCATATTTTTGGCTGAAATAATCTTCCATACTTGATAGTTATTGTTTGTGTTGGCTACTGTCTTCTCGAGCTTGCATCCATCCATCCTGCGGCATTTGAATGGTTTTGGATATTTCATTGTACAACTAAGGGCTCTTTTTAAAATATGGAAATATTCGTTGGAAAAGTTTTGTTTTGTCTGTGGTGAGTACAAATTTAATAAATTAAAGAAATTTTCGCCTTCTGCTTCAACAGGCTTCGCAGCCGATTCTCAGTTCACAGAACATAACGTGGCTAGTGCTACAATCCCACTGAGTCCCGATAGGGACTCGAATATTTGATGACTGGTTTATGAGACCAGTGCTACACCCTCTAAACCGCCGCACCAGGGCAGGGACTGCTAAAATCATAAAATTTCCATTTCGCTCAATGTGCCATAGCATCAACATTTTTCATCCGATGTTAGTGATATTAAGCTTAAAATTACCGTAAACATTTTATCTGTCATCTTAGACTCTAAAAGGCCTGAAAAAAGATTTGTTCTTCTGTAAAAAAAATCAATTAAAAATGAGTAACTTTTAAAAATGGTCAAAAATGCACTTTTTTTAAACTTTGGACGCTTGCAGCACTAAAAATTTTACATATGATCGACACATATTATATGTTTTTGGAAAGGGCATTTTGGCACCTTTCAACCTGCATATTGACTATATTAATTGGATGATTTTGACACGAAATATTGACTAAAACAACAAAAAGTGCTCGAAAACGAGTTTTTTTGAGAAAATCACAAAATCGCTTCTTTGAACAAAAAAATGAATATGGTTTTCGTGTTCAGCGACCCAAAATTAGTCTAAAAAATACTTTTTCTTGCAGCTTCATTTTTCTTGTAAACTAGTGTTATTGCTCATGCTCCTTGAACCATTCTGCAATGCAGTATTTTTTTTTCCTTTTTTTTAATATTCTTTATTACATTGTACAATCAAGAACAATTACAATCTATTTTGCAGTTAATCGGCATACTTCAGCAACTATTTATAATTTAACTGGTGCTTTTTAAGAAATTATTTTGTGTTCGTACTAAAAGATGTTCAGATAATGTTTAAAATGACGTTGAAAAATTTCCTTCTCATTAAAACGTGCGTTTCTAATAATTTGTTTCAATTCATTCAAACTCCCACAACCTCTTTTTTTCTAAATTAAATGCAATCACTTCTGCAGTCCACCATAGCGCTGCTTTGTATCTATATTCTCTACTTCCTACGTTAAATGATAACAGCTCGTCCGGATCTGTAACTCTTATGTTGAGACTATTGTTGAGCATATGTTTCAACCATGCCCATTGGGCTCAGAGGACTTACAATGTTTAATTATATGACTAACTGTTTCAACTAAACCACAACTCGAACAAAGCTTTGATTCTATTTCCCTTATTTGATTTTGAAATAATTTATTGTTATTTGGAATAATATCCTTCAAAACAGAAAATATAGCTGTTTTACTTCTCGAGTTCAGAAAATTACTATTCAAATTTTGTAACAAATTTTCCCATAGCAAGTATGGCATGTCCTCTTGCGTTTTAGATTTTATATTAAGTTCATTAATGAATTGATCGTAAAACTTTTTAGTACTGTCTAAATGACATTCATTTTTGAAATCGTCTGATTTTGTTATCCATTCCCTCATATTTCTAGTTAATAAGCGATTGTGCTTATGCCCCAGCATGAAGAAATCTATTTGTATACCGTCATTTAAATTAGCTTACAATATATTTTTTATAAAAAGAGATTTGGCTTTGGACTCTACATCTACAAGTGCTAGACCACCTTTCACTACAGGTAAGTACAATTCGTTTCTGGAGACTTTTAAAATATATCCTTTCCATAAAAATCGACCACATACTGTATTTATTGTTGCAATATGCTTATTATTTGGCGGGAAAACTTGACAAATGTAACAAAGTTTAGGTAAAACATAAGTGTTAAGCAACCATACCTTTTGAAATATGTTCAAAAAACGCGTTTGATGTAAACTAATGGTATAAAAATACTAGCAAAGTCCCATCTTTAAGCGTAAAAAACATAATTCCAGATTCCACCGTGTTTTGCGCATCAATGATATTTTAGGAGCATGGAGATATAGAGAAGAGTAGATAAAATTTAAACAAAATTAAGACTCTTTTGAAAGCTGCTGGGTAATGCAGCAGAATGAAACAGTTTTTTTTTTCTGTCACAGATATATTTGTTTCTTCTTTTTTTCTTCACTCATTCTGGAGTATGCTTGATGTAATCATGAATCAACCTTTTTGCTCGGTAGCATCTTGTGGGATATATTTGGCCTAAATTTCAACTTTATATTTCATCAAACTCGATTAGGTGTTAAGTCATTTGATTTTATTTCAATTGAGAATCCTGATTGACAATTTCATGAAGGATAGAAAAATATTTCGATGAGATTTATGTTCAAGTTTGTTAACTTTTGGGAGTTGCTGTGCATTGAACAGAAAACGCAATAGTAAATGAGAAATAAAGGTTTTGTCTATTGTACGAAGATTTTTTTTTCCATACGTTTATTTGACACGGCATTTGCAAAAGCTTTTTACGCCAGTTTCTTTTTTTACATAGCACGTTACAAAAATCCTTAAGACTAATTTTAACTATACTAGTACTTTGTCTAAAACTAACACTGAAATCACTTTATTGTTTGCTTTTTTCCTTACATTGTTGTATTTCATACTGATCTAGTATTTTCGGGTGTATTTATTTACTTTTTTTCTGTTATTGTCTAAATTTAAAAACTAAATATTCTAGGACACTTTAATTGGTGAATGATTAGCCTTGGATGAGAGTATGAGTAGATGAATTTAATTAAATTTTGACAGACGCTGTTTTTAGAAAATGATAGATAAGTTCCATGTATAGAGGATCGCGATACGCCAGGATGTCTCTAACAGGAACATGGATTGGTCTTCCTCGGACTTGTAAAGAATCTACTAATTGTGATCTGGCTTCACGATATTCAGTGCAGGACCAAACAACATGCTCAATGTCATGGTAACCTTCTCCACAAGCACAATGATTACCCTCAGCGAGCCCAATACGACGGAGATGCGCATCTAAAGTATAATGATTGGACATGAGCCTAGACATCACACGGATGAAGTCCCGACTTACATCCAATCCTTTGAACCATGCCTTCGTTGATAGTTTAGGGATAATTGAGTGTAGCCATCGTCCCATATCTCCATTGTCCCAAGATGTTTGCCAACTAGCAAGTGTCCTCTGTCGAGAAGCGCTATAAAATTCATTGTAAGCGATGGGTCTTTCATATATTTCACCATCTAGTGCACCAATCTTGGCTAAATTATCAGCTTTCTCATTGCCCGCAATAGAGCAATGGGCGGGGAGCCACACTAGGGTAAATTTATAACATTTTCTTGTCAGGTTACTCAGAGATTCGCGTATCTTTCCCAAAAAGAATGGATCGTGCTTATCAATCCTCTTTGAGCGAAGAGCTGCAATTGTGCTGAGACTATCAGTTAGGATAAAGTAATGGTTCGGGGGTAAAGTATTAATTATTTGCAAACTATAGTGAACTGCTGCTAGTTCCGCTATATAAACAGAGGCGGGTTCTGCAAGTTTGAGAGAAATTGAAAAATTATTGTTGAAAATACCGAAACCAGTGGCCTCACTGATGCGTGACCCATCAGTGTAAAACATTTTAAGGCAGTCTATGTGTTGATATTTACTTGTGAATATTTTAGGGATCTCCCGCGAGCGAAGATGATCCGGAATTCCACGAATCTCTGCTTGCATGGACGTGTCGAAGAATAAAGTGGATTCAGGAATATCTAGTATATTGACGTATGTGGGAACATACCTAGCAGGCGTTATTTCTTGTGACATGTGATTGAAATACACTGTCATGAATCTGGTTTGGGGTTGAAGCTCGACAAGTCTTTCAAAATTTTCAATTACCAGTGGGTTCATAACCTCACATCGAATAAGTAAACGAGAAGAGAGATCCCAGAATCGGTCTTTTAAAGGAAGAACTCCCGCTAGTACTTCAAGACTCATTGTATGGGTCGACTGCATGCAACCTAAGGCAATTCGTAAACAGCGATACTGTATCCGTTCCAGTTTAATAATGTGAGTGTTCGCAGCTGAACGGAAACAGATGCACCCATATTCCATTACTGAAAGTATTGTTGTTTGATACAATCTTATCATGTCACCTGGATGAGAAGCCCACCATGATCCAGTTATTGTTCGCAGAAAATTTATCCTTTGTTGGCATTTCGTTATTAGATACCTAATGTGGCCTCCCCATGTGCCTTTAGAATCGAACCAAATTCCAAGGTATTTAAAAGTCAGGACTTGGGCTATCGTTCTACCAACCAACTGAAGCTGAAGCTGAGCTGGATCACGCTTCCTTGAAAAAACAACCAAATCTGTTTTCTCCGTAGAGAAATCGATGCCTAACTTCAAAGCCCAACTTGATAAATTATCCAAACTATCTTACAGTGGTTGTTGTAAATTTAAGGCTTTTGGTCCTGTAACAGAAACCATGCCATCATTTGCAAGTTGTCTTAAAGTGCATGGGCTGACAATACAATTATCAAGTAAGTCATTCACGTAAAAATTATAGAGAAGGGGGCTTAGACAAGAGCCTTGTGGGAGGCCCATGTAACTTATTCTGAGTGTCGCCAAATCGCCATATGAAAAATGCATGTGCTTTTCTGACAATAAATTGTATAGATAATTATTTAATATCGGTGAAACACCACATTGATGTAGCTTCTCCGAGAGAACATCAATGAAGACTGAGTCGAATGCTCCTTTTATGTCTAAGAACACAGACGCCATTTGTTCTTTTTTTGCGTAAGCGAGTTGGATTTCTGACGAAAGTAGCGCCAGACAATCATTCGTTCCCTTTCCCCTCCGAAAACCAAACTGGGTATCTGATAGCAAGCCGTTCGCCTCAACCCAATTGTCGAGACGTCGTAGGATATTTTTTTCCAACAATTTCCTGATGCAGGATAGCATTGCAATCGGTCGATACGAGTTATGATCGGAGGCTGGTTTTCCCGGTTATGGAATAGCGATAACTCTCACTTGTCTCCAGTCGTGCGGGACAATGTTCTGCCTCAAGAAGCTTATTGAATAAATTCAACAAGCGTCTTTTTGCTAGGTCAGGCAGATTCTTCACCAAGTTGAATTTAATTCTGTCTAGTCCCGGAGCATTATTGTTGCATGAGAGAAGTGCAATTGAGGATTCCATCATTGTCAAAGGCGAGTCTATGAAATCGTTACTTGTGGGAGCATCGCGAGTGATTTTCTGCGCAGGAGCAGAATCGGGACAAATTTTCTTGGCAAAATTAAATATCCAACGATTCGAAAAATCTTCGCTTTCATTAGTCACGTTTCGATTCCTCATTCTTCTGGCTGTGTTCCAAAGAGTACTCATTGATGTTTCTCTTGACAAGCCATTAACGAAGTGTCTCCAATAACTAGATTTTTTGGCACGACGTATACTGTCAAATTTGTTTTGCAAAATGAAATAATTTTCAAAGTTCTCACGTATACCCCCTTTCTGTTTCATAATTTCTTTGTAGGCAACTTGTTTAGCTTCATATGCATCAGAGCACTCTTTGTCCCACCAAGGATTAGGGGGCCGTCTATTTATTGTCATTCCAGGATTGCATTTCGTTTGGGCTTGTTCTGCTGCTTCAATAATTAAACCCGCTAAGAATTCATATTCTTCGGTAGGGGGTAGCTCTTCTGTCGAAGCAAGAGAAGTGGAAATTAATGTTTCGTATGTTTTCCAATCAATATTTCGTGTTAAGTCATAAGGAACATTGATTGAATTCGTAAGGCCTAATTCACTGTTAATTGAAACAACGATTGGCAAATGATCGCTACCGTGAGGATCAGGTACAACCTTCCACGTGCAATCTAACCGAAGTGATGTCGAGCACAGAGATAGATCTAATGCACTTGGACGTGCAGGAGGTCTGGGGATGCGTGTTGTTTCGCCAGTATTTAAAACTGTCATATTAAATTCGTCACACACATTGTATATCAAAGAGGATCGATTATCATTGTAGAGGGAACCCCACAATACTCCGTGCGAGTTGAAGTCTCCCAGTATCAGACGCGGAGCAGCCATGGATTCCACTACCTCAAAAATTTGACGTTGTCCAATTTGAACTTTGGGAGGTATATATATAGAAGCGATAGACATGTCTTTGCCTTTAATATTCGTTTGGACTGCTACAGCCTCAATGCCAGCAGTCATGGGGATGGTAATTCTATAGAAAGAATAGAACTTTTTAATTCCTAGAAGCACTCCTCCATACGGGGTGTCTTGGTCTAGGCGAATAATGTTGAAATCATTTAAGTTGAAATTAATGTTTGAGGTAAGCCATGTTTCACATAGAGCAAAAGCATCGCATTTTAAATTATGCAGTAAAAATTTTAAAGAATCAATTTTTGGTATGATACTTCTGCAATTCCACTGTAAAACAGTGATGGAATCTTTCATTGGAGGAGGTGAATTACCCATTGAAAGATACAATCGCTGCAAGGATGGGCCATTGAGCAATCAGCTGCTCTAAAAATGTTCTAATTGTTGGAAGGAAAGCTGAAAGTATACTCTTTAGTGGTTCAGAAATATTGAATGCTTTAAAAATCCAATCAACAATTTCAGAAAATTTCAATAATCCTACCCCCGGCTGAGCCTCAGAGGAAGTCGAAATTTTATTATTTCCAGTAATGGTGTTCTGTTTGGATTGTACGTTCCCAAAACCGGGCGGAATTGATTTCGGTTTTGAATCGGAATTTTTCGGTTTTGGGCGCAGTTTATCTATTGGTGGAGAAATTTTAAGGCCCTTTCTTGGCAGCTTGGGAAAAGAAGACTGTTTTCTTTTTCTGGAATTACCGGGTAAAACAAATGATGTACCTTCGCACGCTCCGTCAGAGTCAGACTGTTCCGAAAATAGAGATGTGTAAGTGTTTTCTAAGAAAATGGGTTTAGGGGTAGCATTTTTCAACATTTCTGCATAGGAGCGCTTAGACCTCTCCTTCAAGGATCGTTTAATTTTATCCTCACGCAATTTATAAATGGGGCATGCAGGGAGCTCATGTGAGTTTTCTCCGCACATTAAACATTTTTCTGAATTTTCATTGCATGTATCCTCTTGATGAGAACCCCCACATTTGCCACACCGTGCCTTATTGGAACAGTAAGTGGCTGTGTGGCCAAGCTGTTTGCAATTAAGGCAATTCATTACACGAGGGATAAAAAGGCGAACAGGGAGACGAATCTTATCGATAATGACATAGTTGGGCAGCGCAGACCCAGCGAAAGTCACTCGAAATGAGTCAGACAGTCGATAAACTTTTTTATCTCCTTCGTGTGATACTGAATGCAATTGCTTGCATTCAAGTATTTTTACGTCTTTAAGTATGGTGTCTTTGAAACGACCAACCCCATGCTTAACTAAGTCATCAACAGTCAAACTCGATTCTGTGATGACCCCATCAATTTCAATTTCTTTTGAAGGAATATACGCTCTATATTCACGCGTAAAAAGCTCGCAAGAAGCAATTGCATTGGCTTGTTTGAGACTACCAACGACAATGCGTATTTTATCTTTATTAACTTTGACGATCTCTTTTACATCCGAGAATCGCGAAGTCAAATCTTTAGAAATTTGAATGATATTTAGCGCCTTTGCTTTACGCCTAATAAATACAATCCATGGTCCCGTTGACGACTCTGGGTAAATTTTAATTCTAGTCGGATTTACATTTTCAGTATAAGGCTTAGGGGGAGGGTCTGTTACTCGTTCTCCCATCTCTTCATCCATTTTACCTAATAAGAAAAACTATCACAAAAAGGAATGAAAAATATACCTGTTATCTGCTATCTATTAGGTGACGAAGACACCGGTAGAACACACCTCATGTGTTACGTTGTAAACTCGGTGCCCGTTGTTTGACAATGTGACACTTGCTGTCCTTCTTCGTCGCGTTGCTTCTTCAGTAGAGAAATAGTCCTACCTGCAACACTTCAAAACTCTCTCCGATTAAGCTGCTCGTCGGTATCACCACCACAAGCGCGCTCTCACCGTTTCCACCACCTCGGTAGACAAATGTGGCTACCTGTGGCTTGCTGCGAAAATCCCACTGTCGATGCGGCACTTTTCGGTGCCACTTGTTTTCCTTATTCGTCGTACCACTTCTGCGGTAGACAAATAGAGCAAATGGGTCTACCTGTGACGCTTCCCTCTCGTCGATTAGAATTGCCCGACGACACCAATACACTATATTTTTTTCTGTGTGTACAGGCACGATCACTGTCGATTTCTGCCACCGCGGTAGGCAAATTCGTCTACCCGCGGTTTGCTGTCAAAACACCACTTGTCGAGGATGCCGTTGACCACGCCTCCGACGTATCAACTGTCGACTCACACTTAACAAACTGGTCTCTCTCTCTCCCACAATAACGCATACAGCGTCTCGCACTCCGTCACTCTCTCGAGAACAAAACCTTCCACCTGGAGGCACAACCGTCTCGGTCGGTTGCAAAAACTGTTATGATTGTACGAAGATAGCGATCTCAATATAAAAGTAGATATAGAAAGTATCACCTTTACCCGAAAGACGTATTGCTGTTAATATCTCCAGATTCAGAACTGAACTGGCAACTCTGTCTTCTTGATATGTTGTCTTTGCTCTGATCCCATATTATGAAGGAGATCTTCAATAAACATACTTGTATTACTTTGAGAATTTACTGAATGTATGGTCCAGCCTGATATTTTCTCGTGCGTTTTCTGTTGTGATCCGTGTACAATGAGTGACGACTCCGGAATTTCTTCTTAAAGGAAATTATGAAACTTGGTTTTGTTCTTTTTTCTAAGATTATGTAAAGTGTGTTAGATTTGGAAATAAAATTTGAGGACAAGCAAAAATCTGCATCTATAAATTCTGATGAAATGAATCTACCCCAAAAGATAGCAAACATGGATCCAAAACTCGAAGAGCTTTTTTTCTTTTTCAATCATCTTTATTTTAATATTGATAACGACAAACATGATTCTCAACCCAAAATTGCAATAAAATACGTCATTTGTTACAATGACTCGAACTGTCTACTTCAGTTCATTCAAATATAAAGCTTTGAATTTAAGCCAATTGTATTTTACCAGGCAGGATAGGATCAGGAAGAAGGGTCATTCTAGTTTACATTAGCTATCCTCTAGAGCGAGAAAAGAAATGAAAAAGGCATGATAAAATCCGTTACCACATTAATCAACATCTTGAAAAGGTATAAGATTATCGAATAAATTTGGTCAACACCTTTCCACACCTCCTTGTTCATAAAGTGTCATTTTCGCCCAAGACCCGGAGAAATCTGAAAATATATTTTTTCTGCTGAAAAAGGGACTTTGTATACATTGAAATTTATCTGAATTTACTGTTCATTTAAACCCAACATTTTTTTGTAAGTCCTTATTAATCGACTTCTTAACTAATCCATAGGCCCCGCGCACACCTAAAAACTGATAAAATTTTAATAACTTTCTCCGGTGATTTTATATCGATTTATGGCATTCTACGAAGTTGTAGATAGTAGGATTGTTCATCAGATTCATGCGAATTAATTTCATTAAAAAACTTAAGTTTTCAATCAAAAAACTTTAAAATAAAAAGTTGTTCTAGGCCCCCCGATAGAATATTTTATTTTTACTTTCAAAGGAAAGGGAAAAGTCCATTCTTTCATATCCCGAAGTTTTATAGATGCTGAATTTTTTTGAATAAAGTTGTTCGACAAAGACACCGTGAGTCGTCATGAAGTTTTTTCATCACGGAATTGAAAAAATTCAACAGGTCATCTGAGTCACTTTCTCTATAAAAATTGGTCCAATCGACAGAATAAAAAGCACTCGTTAGTCCCGGAATATCGATGGACGCATAATCGCGATATTGTACTATGCTAGGAGTAAGTTTTATATCAAAATCGAGCGAGGCAAATATGAGATCATGATTTGATAAAACTGAAGCTTCTACCTGGTTGAAGAGTAATGTTTTGGAAACATCATTGGAGATAATCAAATCAAGCTGGGATGCACCGTTTCTATGGAAATGTGTAGGTTCATTTCCAAGACTTGACATAGAATACATGCACAGTAGATTTTTCAACCTTGTTGTTTTATTACCTTGGTTACGCCACTGAACTCAAAACTTACGGAACTACAACTCGTGCAAGTATTACAACCAGACAGTACATTATGGACAACATTGCGCGGAGGTTGCAGAGAAGAATGCATTTCAACCGATTGCTAGCTCATCTACGGCAAACCAACCTAAAACAGAGTTTGCAATACCAATACCTGAACCACAAACGATGGCCAAATTTGTGGCAGCTGTTCAGACCATAATGACAACCACAAAAGAAGCATCCAGCACCCCAAAATCAACTGTTTCGGCCTGGACGTGAAAACAAGAGAGAATTAAATGAACCCGCAGTATGCCAACAGACTAATTAACACCCCTTTCGCGAGGAGGGCGAAAGAAGGTCTCCGCTCTCAATAAAAAGTTGCGCGCACGATATTCAATATTTGTACAATACTATTTGTTTATATGTTCGTATTTTTATTTTTACATATTGTTGTAGTATATATGATAGATAAGGCAAAATAAAAAAAGAAAGATAAAGAAAGTGTAATAATTGTTTCAATGTACCTAAACTATGTGCAAAAAAGATGCGCTAACGGTTAGTTTTTATGCTTCATTGCAACATAGAAAATGTGAATATGATATAGTATACACCCGCATAAAACAACAAGGAGATCGACATGACACACTCGACAAAGCGCGATTCCACAAACACCGTTGCTTGGAAAATTTCCCTAGAATTTTCTTTTCCCTAGAAACTAGACGCTTGAACCAGAAAGCAAATCTCTTGTTGAAGCGTGATTCTACGATCCGTTACGTTGGTTACTGTAAATAGGAACGTGCTAAGCGACAAACAGTTAGTTTTTGGAAACGTATTTCTCACAAAAACCTCAGAATTCTGTTACTTTGGTTACGGTGGGTAGTTAAAAAACAAGAACCTTCTTCGCGACAAACAGTCAGTTTTCGGAGTAGCGTATAGAAGAACGGACGTAAAATGGATTTTCGCTCCAAATCTAAGCCGGGACACGACAATTGTAAACATATAAAAGTTCCACGGCTCCGTTAAGCTGTTGCTATGAGCCGTGTCAAAAGACGAATTAAAAAAAAACAAGGAAATTTTGATTGTATTCGTTGAACCTACAGTACGTTTACGTTGAATCTTCTTTATCATTTACGTCCATGTCAGCAATACTGTAACACGGCTGAAAGGTCTAGTTCTAAACGCATGATTCTTCGCTGGTGGTGCCTTTTGCTCGTTAAGCGGTACTAGGCGTAGTTCTCGCTAAACGGAAAATCGTATCAAAAGGCATTTTTTTTTATTTTGGGCGTCAAAGCATATGTACATCATGTACATTATGGCGAGAACCGGTTGCGCGGTGCTGAAGACCTCAATACCGCTACTCGGACTTTTATCTTCTAAAGGAGCGAAAAACACTCCAAGGCGAAATTAGACGTTCGGAATCATGATTTTATTAATCAAGATAACAAGCTTAACACGCAGTCATGCAAATCTTCATTTTCAAACGCCAACTTACAGTACAATCCACCCCCACCATCATTCAAATTCAAAGCCTCAATCATTCACTTTCAAGTTGGCGGGATTTTCATGAATAAAGTGTATGTCTTCATTTCAAAATGATGCTTTTTCATTCACCAACCAAAGCTGTTATCTGCTCTGTAGTGGCAAGTTTTGCGTTTTCAACCTTACATGAACTGTAAAAAGTATATTCAGAGTAGTTTTGTGTGTGTAAAAAACCTAGCCAATACCCCAGTAGAGAGATATTCACAGGGTCAATGAAATCGAAAATGAACTGAAAATGATTGAGCAGCTCGGCTGTTTGAGTGAATGATGCAAACGAATTGAACATAGCAGGACATGATTTGAGATTTGTTCCCCCTTCAAGTTCAAACAAGCCTGTTGAAAGTATGTCAATGCATTTCGTATGTTCGAACAGGATGCAAAAAATTCATGAAAATTCATCGGTGGATTTCCCTCCCAATGCATCCGGTAAGGAATCACAGTAATCTTCATCACGTTAATAATGCTCAAACACCACGTTCGGCATAACCTCCGACACCGGCAAAAGGGGCATCAACTCCCCCGCAACCTTTATTATATCTAATTTGATGTTGTTCCTAGCGCGCTACTTTGCTACGCCTACACGAAACGAGCAAACGAACATTCATTATTTTGATTGATTGGTTCGAAAAGAGCGCAGCCTACTTCGGCATTCTTTCGGCTTTCGATTCCATTGATCTCTAGATCCCAACACACATACATACCTACACGGGGTGAGTACAGGGAGGGAAAGCCGCCTGATGAGACTTGATGGTGATGGGAGCGGAAAGCTCATTCGTCGTAAAGATAAAACGATGAACTCGGGCCAGACACGAAAAAACAGTCGAATTGAGATTAATGGGCAAAGCTTTAAAAGAGCCTCAAAATGGCCATTAGAGTTGCCTTCCGCTTGGAATTACATGATTTATTTTCGGGTACAGATTGAATCACCGTGCGTCTCCATCGGGAGCGTATTTCGAATGGAAGCGCAAGTTGTACCGAGTTTTATGACTTTTTCCTTCTTTTCATCATTGATTTCAAATCAGCTAACCAAGTGCGTATCGGATGGTGAAACACTAACGCTCAGATGATCGTAAAATCGAGAAGAGAATCCAATCGATCGAGCCAACCCAGCTGATTGGTAGGGTTTTCCTCAACCATTACCATAAAGAAATAAATTTCCACCTTTACCCTGCCACTCTGATCTGGTCGGGTAATAGCCGCTTCGGGTTGATTGTGAGCCGGAGGTTCGGTTCGGTAATCTGATTTGGCCTCTATGACTGGCGGCTGAATCAAGCCGGCGACTGACTGAGTGATGGCGGGCGAGGAAGCTGTAACTCGCAATCTAAAAGAAGGATTCTACGATGATGACGTGGCGCCGCCGTTTACCAAAGTGTGGAGTTGTTTTCGCCGTGAAGCTGGGGTTGATTGTTTTGTGCTTGTCGAAGAGTTATACGTGCTGAATAATTTATATTTCGGATTTGGATTTACAGGGGTTTTTTCTTGGGTCTCGATTGCATTTATTTCCGTGTGAGTAAATAAACTAATTGGGGCAATGAACTGGCATAGGTTGCGATATCATTTCTATAATGAATATAATTCGATCAATGTAGTTGTCTGGAATCGAAATTATGATTAAGATTATGCTATCTAGCGACGGACAGTAGTAATGATGTGATATGTACTTCAATTTCACCCAATAACTTTTTTCGCTTAACAGGTAGCAATTTCACTACTTCAAAAAAGTTTCATAAAATTACTTCGTATCAGGGCTGGAAACGTGACATTTTTTTGTGAACGCCATAAGCTTACAAACTTTCACGCTGCTGCCCGAGCAGGAAAGTCATACACGAATTTCATGGTTGGTGTACGTATGAATGTCGTTCAATGAATGTAATCTCTTTGGTGTGCGTGAATGCCGCCACACAGCAGTTTTGTTTCCCGCCACCAAGGCTGGAAGAAGTCATTTCGAATTTCATTTTAATGCGAAAGTTCGGGAAAAAACCAACGCGACCGCCACGCTGCAACTGTACCTAAAGCTGTTATGCATGTAAACGGACGAGAGAAAAGCAAAAACGTTCGTGCTGCTGAGCGTGCCTGTTACATGTTCGGGAAAGTTCGGTTATTCGGCTTGCTGCCGTAGTTGGGTTTCGTTCGCTAGCTGTTGCGAATGTATGTGAATGGCCCGTGTGTTTATCTTTCATCATCCGTTCCGTTGGAACTGTTGCAAATAAATTTCATAGCAGCGGTTCAAAATGAATGTAGTGAACGACATTCATGGTTTATATTTGCAAGATTGGAATGTGCGGCAGTCCTTTTTTCGCTTGCTATAGGAAAGGACTGCAAGCAAAATATTGGAGGTCACATAGTATCGTTGAAGGTAAAGTTGTTGGCCATAGAAAATCTATAGTTTTGTATATTTACAATGCGCAGAGGGGGGGGGGGTCCGCTGATGCCTCAAAATGGAAATGTTTTTTTTTCAAGTTTTCAGTAATGAGTTTTATATTGAAGGGGAAATTGTTGATCGTTGAAAATCAAAAGTTTTGACATTTACAATGCGCAGGGGTCCGCTGATGCGTCAAAATGGAAATGTTTTCAACTTTCTGGTAATGAGTTTTAGATTGAAAAGGAAATTGTTGGCCGTTGAAAATCAATAGTTTTTTCACATTCCAATGCGCAGGGGGGTCCGCCGATGCTTGAAGATGGAAATGTTTTCAGCTTTTTGGCAATGAGTTTTATATTGAAGGAGAAATTGTTGGCCGTTGAAAATCAATAGTTTTGTACATTTACAATGCACAGGGGGGTCCGCTGATGCGTCAAAATGGAAATATTTTCAACTTTTGGGTAATGAGTTTTATATTGAAGGGGGAATTGTTGGCCATTGAAAATCAATAGTTAAGTAATAATAGTAAAATTATGCGCAACAACAAGCTTTGCCGCCTACACTGTTTACTAACTTGCAAATTGCAATTACGCGAAGAAAACGGATGAAAAGGTTATTTGCAGAAGGTTTGGCAGAAATATGTTTTTCCCTGCATCGTAAAATATATTATGCTTATTGTACGATCTGTGATGTATTTTTTCGAACAATTTCCGCAATATGACTTTTATCGATTAATTTTAATTATAGTAATGTAATTTGTTCCAGTAGCTACTTTCTCCAGTTTTTTTTTTTCATTTCGGTATAACAGTTGACGAGTTTCCACCATTTTGTGATTTATAATGGTAATACAGTGAAGACCCGTTTTTATCAGCCCATTGGTGAATTTTAGGCTGATAAAACGGGGACATTGACAAAATCGAGAAATATACTTTTTTTTCTTTTTAATCAACCGATGCTCTTAAAATATTCTTGTTTTGTCCCTAGATACAGCCACTTAACTCTTTTCGGATCTCTAAGATAACAAAATTATGCTCAAGAAAGGATTTACTCGAAATCAACTTGATTTATCTGATAGAGCCCATCAATCTGCTATCAATTTCTTTTTTTTTTTTTCTTTTTTCATTTTTCTTTTGATACGCAATTCTCACTTCGACATAGATCTTGCATAAGGGCCTAAATCAGTGATGCCGCAAGTACAGATTTATCTAGAAAAGTACAGATTTCTGAAGCATTTTTGGCACAGATTTTGTACGGTATCCCTATAATAAACATCTAATGATCCAAGAGCCTAACGACCTGTTCAGTGTGTCATCCATACAATATGTAGAATCGTTGGACTATATGGGTTAAAGTTTGCGTATAATTTTTTTTTGTTAGGGTACAGATTACAAATTTTTTAAAAAATTACAGATTGGTACAGATTTTTAACATGACAGCAAGGTAAAATAATTTAACCCTGCGATGCATCCCAGTAAACAGTTGATTTAGGCAGCAGTGATGGCAAGAATCTGAAGTGGAGCTGGTACTGATTGAGCTTGAACTGAAGCTGACATTATAATGCAATATGCGAGAAACATGCTTCCAGCAAATCAAAGGGATGATGTCTAATAAAAGCTGAATGAATCTTCTCGGAGTGCATACGTTTACTCTGACGTACTCCATTTGAATTTTTGCAAGCCGGTTTCTCGCATCTTATTGATATTTCCAACCCCATCTCAGCTTCTCGCCGCCACTCTGTTGGCCACCTTTGGTTGGCAAACAAAGTGGCAGTGAGAATTTGAGCTGGAGCTGATATTGACATTACCCAGTCAAATTTATCCGGAATTCTAACTGGTTTCCCACACTACTTTTACAGTGAACGGCAAGTTACGGCGCCGCCTTTTAGTTTACTGGGTTCTTGCGGAATTCCAGCTCAAATAAAACAACCGAGTCAGAATGTCTGGTTTGATTTCCCCGAATGGAAAATTTTAACAACCTCGTTATTGTTTGGGTACAGAATCCGGTCCTTTTTTCGATAGAAGAGTACAGATAGAATATTTTTTTGAACTCTCGGTACAGATTTGATTGTGGCAACACTGGCCTAAATAGCTAATGTAAACAAACTGAGTTTTCGCTATTATGTGACTAAAATACTGCAAGGTAGCGGTAAAAATGATCGAAAACATATCCTTTTCAGATTTCCACTATGGAAATATGCCAAAATGTAATGGTGGAATATGAAAAAGATGATTTTTGTTCGTTTAATTGTTTCTTATATATTGGCACAAAATTAATAATGAAACAATATAATTTCCTGATTAAAGGAGAAGAATGACGAAAATTTTGTCTTGCAATACCATCATTCTGTAACCGGATTATGCTACTATTGCATAAAAAAGATTCCATTATGTCACATTGGCGGTTGCCCGTGTGCATTGTAAAAGTTCAAAACTATTGATTTTTAACGGCCAACAACTTCTATTCATTTTCAACGGCCAACGAATTCCCCTTCGATATAAAACTCATTACCAAAAAGCTGAAAACATTTCATTTTCACGCATCGGAGGACCCCTTGCGCATTGGAAATGTACAAAGCTATTGATTTTCAACGGCCAACAATTTTCCCTTCAATCTAAAACTCATTACCAAAAAGTTGAAAACATTTCCATTTTCACGTATCGGCGAACCCGCATTGTAAATGTACAAAACTAGTGATTTTCAACGGCCAACAATTTCTCCTTCAATATAAAACTCATTACCAAAAAGTTGAAAACATTTCCATTTTGACGCATCAGCGGATCCCCCTGCGCATTGTAAATGTGCAAAACTTTTGATTTTCAACGGTCAACAATTTCCCCTTCAATATAAAACTCATTACTGAAAACTTGAAAACATTTCCATTTTCACGCATCGGCGGACTCCCCTGCGCATTGTAAATGTACAAAACTATTGATTTTCAACAGCCAACGAATTGCCCTTTAATATAAAACTCATTACTAAAAGGTTGAAAACATTTCCATTTTGACGCATCGGCGGACCCCCCTGCGCATTGTAAATGCACAAAACTATTTTCCCTTCAATATAAAACTCATTACTGAAAACTTGAAAACATTTCCATTTTGACGCATCGGCGGACCCCTCTGCGCATTGTAAATGTACAAAACTTTTGATTTTCAACGGCCAACAATTTCCCCTTCAATCTAAAACTCATTACCAAAAAGTTGAAAACATTTCCATTTTGACGCATCAGCGGACCCCCCCCCCCCCCCTGCGCATTGTAAATGTGCAAAACTTTTGATTTTCAACGGTCAACAATTTCCCCTTCAATATAAAACTCATTACTGAAAACTTGAAAACATTTCCATTTTGACGCATCGGCGGACCCCCCTGGGCATTGTAAATGTACAAAACTATTGATTTTCAACGGCCAACAATTTCCCCTTCAATATTCTGGTTGCAGTTGAAAATCAAACTTGCGCCTTTTGTTTTTTTTTGTGTACATGTTAGAGAATCAACTTGCCCATCATCTATACCAGATGCGCTTTAGTTGGGCAAGAGCTAAACAGGAGGAAAATCGAAAGGCGCCAGTTCACTATTTCGATATTCAACTGCAACCAGAATATAAAACTCATTACAAAAAGGTGGAAATAATTCCATTCTGACACATCGGCGGACCCCCTGCGCATTGTAAATGAAGAAAACTATTGATTTTCAACGGACAACTTTTTCCTCCTCATCACAGAAAAGTTGAAAACATTTCCATTTTGAGGCATCAGCGGACCCCCCCCCCCTCTGCGCATTGTAAATATACAAAACTATAGATTTTCTATGGCCAACAACTTTACCTTCAACGATACTATGTGACCTCCAATATTTTGCTTGCAGTCCTTTCCTATAGCAAGCGAAAAAAGGACTGCCGCACATTCCAATCTTGCAAATATAAACCATGAATGTCGTTCACTACATTCATTTTGAACCGCTGCTATGAAATTTATTTGCAACAGTTCCAACGGAACGGATGATGAAAGATAAACACACGGGCCATTCACATACATTCGCAACAGCTAGCGAACGAAACCCAACTACGGCAGCAAGCCGAATAACCGAACTTTCCCGAACATGTAACAGGCACGCTCAGCAGCACGAACGTTTTTGCTTTTCTCTCGTCCGTTTACATGCATAACAGCTTTAGGTACAGTTGCAGCGTGGCGGTCGCGTTGGTTTTTTCCCGAACTTTCGCATAAAAATGTCATTTGAAATGACTTCTTCCAGCCTTGCTTCGTATACAAACTTTCCACACATGACTATCAATTTCGACAACAACTTATAAAGTTATTTTTTTATCTGCGTATATACCCCCTTAAATCAAAATTTTCCAACATTATATTAAACTATTTAAAACATAAAGCAACCTTTCCGAAGACATCAAAGTGCCATCAATAATTTCTTCGGAAATATCAATGTCCGCCTTTTTTTGATTCCGTCTCACTGTGCGCCGGGGTTGCCCAAGATTACGCACAGCGGCTGGAAGCAGCACTACCCACGGAAGAACAGCTGGGCGCAGCTACTCTTGAAGATGGCTGGTGGGAGATCCGTTCAGCCATACGAAGTACCGCTATAGCGGCACTAGGTAGAGCAATTCCGAATCGAGATAACGACTGGTTCGATGACGAATGTAAGCAGTTAATAGAGTAGAAGAATGCAGCACGGGCGAGGAAGTCGTTGTTCTTTGGCAGTTTAACTTCAAAATTTATATTATTGTTTCACTTTTCCATATTGCAACCGTAATTGATCAACTCAATATGTTCTACATGCTTGTAAGTGCGTGTAAAAGACAAGATTTTGGTAATAGCTAATAAAGTATATAAATTAAAAAGAATATAAAAACATTTTATGTTTTAAACCGTCGTACAGGAATGGTCACCCAAACAATGCGTCTTACTATATCCTGTTTCTATGTTATATTAATTATATTCTAGGAATAATAGAGTATCGTAATAGCCAAAGTTTGGCTGCACAAAAGTGCACCTAAAACAGAAATCTTTGATGAAAATAGATCAAATTATATGAAAATTGATTTTAGAAGCCAAAATATTGATTTTACGTTATTAGTTCCTTCAACAAAAATTTGTATTTTAATATATTGATTAATTTACAATTAAGGTTTTTAGTATGTAAAAGTCGAAAAACTTATTTTTTGGTCATATTTACAAAAAACAACAATTGGTCGTCAAACGGTGGGATAACAAAATTCTCACAAGTTTCCTATCTCATGCCACCACGCGAGTCTAAGTCTATTGATGACATTTGGTCCTTAGACCGGCGACGACTGGGTGCTATCAGCCTTCTGCCGATAGTAGCAGAATGAGAGGGTGCGAACAGTTCTAGTCGAGAAAACATTGCCGTAAAAATGAATAGTTGATCGGAAATTAGCCCCAATACGACTAATCTGACTAGTATCTATGATCACGGGTCAATACGTATTGAAAATTCGCCGCGTCTGTTTTTATGAACCTAATTTCAAGCTCCGTTATTGCTAACAAGCCTGTGCATCAGGTTAACAATCATTTATATTTCCTTTCAGTGTTCGTTATTATCGCTCGTATTCCACAAACAATCCGATATGGAAAATAAGAAATACTTTCCTTGATTTATAACATCTCGCGCTATTTTTGCCTGTGTAATGTGTTATCACTCGGTAGTTTTCAAGCCAATAAATATCTCGTAGAGAAGAAGTAGCGAATTCTGTCCAAATACTGTTGCAATAAATAGTGATCCGGCCCATTACGCAGATAAGATTAGCTTTTCTAGACAATACTCCCACGGTCGGCTGTGTGGAGTTCAAATTGCTTTTTTCTAGGGCACATAGAATACTCTCGGTAGCCGGCTGCCCAGAATTTAAAAAGAACCAAAAACCAAACAAGATCTTTTCTTTTTCGAGTCACCGTGCACTCGAAGACTAACTAAACAACTGCCTAATAAAATATACTTTATAGGTCGCATCGCTTGCTTGGAGCGAATCCTAGACCTGATACCCTTCCAAACTACCAACTCCGCGACACCTATGGAAGAGTCTGATGAATCGTCGTCCTTCCGTTAAGTAGGTGGAGCAGCAACACTTCCTGTCTACCTTATCCTTTATCCTTCCCCGTGAACGATGAAGATGGGGGCGGCCGGCAATGATGGCTATCATGCTGTTGAGGTTTTAATGTGGGTCGGATTGGTATGAATTCCTACTTACCATTTCCTAAGCAACTCTTATTAGATAATCAGCAGTCAAACATGATGAAGTCAGTGTGTAATCCGCCAAAATCATCGTCACAACGCAACGCAACGCAACGCATATTTACAAAAAAACAACAATTTTGCCTGAAAATGAGGTCTGATGTCTGTGCTATCTTAGAAGAAGTTATTCAAAACATAATATTCTACAACTTTGTCGAAGACATCGACCCTCTAAACAATTTAAAATAAAATATTTTTGCTCGGGTACTCTACTTTAGTCAAACCAAAAAAATATTCTTTTTAATAAGTTGTAGAATAATCAACCCTCCCGCAACTTGACGTTTAGCCTAAGTTGCTTGAAACCACCGTGTTTTGGATGATGTCGCCACTATAGAATGCCGTCCACTAATTGTGATACTGTAAATTTCTGTGCGAGAAAATAATTTCGTGACGTCTTTTACGAACTTGTTTTCTTTATTTACATTCGGAAGAGATAATCAAGATAATCATTTCAAAATAGCGTAATAATTTAATGTGAATACAGACAAGTTAATTCGTCATTTTGAAGTGTCGTAAAATGATTACAAATTGTACCGAATGTGAAATGTAAAATGCATGATTTGATTTAACCCTTTAACTTTTTTGTAGTGTATTTAGAGTTTCAAAACTATTTTCCCTTGACAATGGTGGGGTCAAGAAATACGAAAAGCCTTTTTTCATGAAGATATGTGCTTCCCTCGCAGTGCTAGAAGCTGCTCATTTTTTACCTTCCAATGCTCAATACAACTTTCTTAGAATAATTACAATAGTCCACTTGCGTGGAAAACGTAGCCAAAGACAGTCTAAATTGATAGGTTTTATCAGTTTGCAATGATATTGCAACATAACGAAGATATATGAAAAATTCATTTTCCGTCGTCAAGGTAAATTGTCTCTGGCAGCACTGCTCCATCGGAATCCAATCAGACTAATTACAATAACTTCAGTTCTAGAGCTGATCTTTAAAGGTGTTAATGATCAAATGAAAGGCAATAGTCATATTTATTAGCCTTACTTGTTTTTGAGAGCAAATCTTACCTCAATCAAAAGTTATAGCTGTTCAAAAACGTTGTTGTCCCCAAACAACATGGGCATGAATGGGTTAAGTGCACTTCTAGTGTAAACTTTTTCTTCTCCTGTCGCCCTTCAAACATCTTTCGCATATGACAATTCTCAAAAGTTTGTCGTTAATCCTTAAATACATTTAGTTTTGTGATTATCATTTTTCACTTCGCATTTAACAAAGGTGAGATTGACTTCGATTTTTTATTTCTGACAGCGTATTTAGCATCTAACTGATAGGTGCTGCGACATTTACGGTGCAAAGATTTAAAAAGTGATGAAAATATACAATATTTTTTCTGCAATACCGAGAGATATTGGCATAAGTATGACACCACATCATATCTTCGAATTCGATTCGCTATACACACATCCACATGTCAAGTTCTTACTCACGACGTCACCAATGAAAGCATTAAGCTAGAGCTTGAACATTTGCATGGGCTGCCCGTGTTTTCTTCCAAAAATAAGAGCTGCTAGTTTTCCGGTTGTTGTGTCCGTTGTTGTTGAATATAGTAATTATAGTATCATTGTGTGCGTTGTTTACATTGACATACAAATGCTCACTAATTGGTATGAGCACCGCTTGCTTGTATGCCGATGGTTCCAAAAAATCATAAATTATTTTAAAATAAAGCATCAGAATACAGATGCATTACTTTTATAACAAAACAACAACACCAAACCCCCAAAAAGTCTTCAAAAATGAATTATCGAAAGTAATAAAATCTAAAGATTGATCCGCCATTTTAGACCCACAGACCCAAAAAAAGTGGTTTCAACGATTTGTATAGGAGCTGTCAAGTTGTTCCCCCTCTGAGAATAATATTGTGAACATATCCTACGAAGAAATGCTGGCTCAAAAATTACATCTAAGGCCTCAAATAGGTTTTGTCCCACCTTTTTACATTTCTTACAAAAGAAATGTATAGGATTCGCACAAACTTTGAAAACTTTTCCAGAGGCCCGGAGGGCCGAGTCTCATATACCAATCGACTCAGCTCGACAAATTGAGACAATGTCTGTATGTGTGTATGTATGTATGTACAAAATGTCATGTAATTATCTCAGCAATGGCTGAACCGATCTTAATGAAACTAGTTTCAAATAAAAAGCCTAACGTTGCCATTTGACACTATTATCTTTGATTTTCGATATGTTGTTTACTTTCTGAGATATGGGCGATTTTGTCAAAACACAGCAGGTGATTAGCAAATAACTTTCGAACAATGCAATATAGTCTCACAAAATGCATGTGTCCAGAATCATCGCCTTCGTCGATCTCACAGCCTCCTGTGTCGACCAATCGCACTGATAGTAGCTGAACAGATCGGCATTTTTCTAGACCAAACGCCATGCCGATATCGCCACTAATTCTTTCGACTAGTTTGATGACTACACCCAATCGTTCTGTCGAGTCAGCATAGATCTTGATATCGCTACGTTGAAAGTATGGGTCAACTCTTCCGGTGAGCTTTCTCTATACCTTATCTGATAGTCATGCCCGTTTTGATTGAACGGTAGGACGAGCGGGATAAATGAATCATCTTGAAAGTTCCTCCGCAAGATGTATTCTAGACCGCAACACGTCTTTCTCACTTCTGAGCTGAGCAGTGTTGTCGTCCCCCTCTCCATCACCTGCCGCAGGAACAGCAGACTACAGACCTACTTTATACATATTCAACACCTTAATAATGAGTGAGTGCGGTATGGAGTTGTATGCCTTCTTGTTATCGATATAGGCCATACTAATGTTCCGTTGGTTACAAACTAATTCTCTAACATTGACTGTATCGATGATGGCTTGATCTTTCCAATCTAGTGTGTTGTTCATCTCTTCTGCTCCTCTGTCAGGATGCTATTTTTCTCACAGTGGGCCTTTACATAAATAGTGATGAATGTGCTCATGATCTTGTACAGACTTGTTAGACAGGTAATTGGTATGCCCTTGGGGAGGAGAATTCTGGTACCACTGGTGATGAAATCCGACGATAAGCGGGGTTCGCGTAACGCCCAATTCCTAAGGTACCGCGTACCCTCGCGTAAATAATTGATTTCGACGGAGACAACTGACATCTCGTCGATTTCTTTACCTGCTCATTTCTCCTCGCGCCTTAGCCATGGTTGCCCTTCGCAATATTGTCCGGGGCCTCCAAATACCGGTTCAAAAGTTAGTGACATCGCTGATATCCCTACTCCAGACCTTCGCTGCAATTGAGCTTCTTGTGGCTGATTTGGTCATAGAAGTGTAACGCCTTAGTCATTTTGATGAGACACTATTATATTATTGCTGTACTGCCCATAAGAGTCCCATTTCGATTTTTGTCGAAAATGAGATATTTGTTGGATCGAATTCTGTATCACCACTGAATCATAATACACAAATAAGATCACCAGGTTTGTTCAGAAAATATCGAAAAAATACCAAAACATGTTTGTCCTATCCATAACATCGTTTTTCTCGGTTTGCTGTTTTTCAATATGGGACTCTTATGCTTTTATGGGCAGTGCATTAGTGTGTCGCGTTTTTTGTCAGCTGGTGAGCTCCTAGCATGCGAAGCTCAGTAGGAGTAATAATCGCACATAATTTCGCCGATCTTTTGCCGTCTCTGTATGCGGTCAGCCTTCCAATAGCGGCACGGTTGTTCGATATCCGACTCTCCTATCTCTACTATAGGTTCTGACTTTTTCCAATGATGGTGAGACGGATCCTCTCTAGGTGTAAGTCGGTATCCTAAACATCTTACGGTTGCCACTACAGCACAGAATATTTCCAGATTCTGCACAAATTCCAGGTGAATTAGAAGCACGTTACCATTCATGTTCTGAGGTTCACAGAGCGACTTTAAAGAATAATGCAGCTTCGGTATCCTGGGGTGCAACATTGTATGCGTGTCACGACATTGCACAATCACCTCATCCACGTTAAAAACCAAATCGGGTAGTAGCTCTTTTTTCCTTTTTGTGAACGACTAAGAGTGAGTAATTTTTTTGTTTTTATCTTGTAACGAGCGAGACGATGAAGGAAGAAAGTTTAGAACATCGTGGAATAATGTCATATGAGTAAGCTTAAAGTTTGCCGACGACGTAACCCTTTGCGTTCTACCGCAGGAGTCAGGACCGTCTTGAGTACCGTGGCTCTTAATATTAAAAATACTTCTTATTTCAGGTCCTTGCTTTAAATATACGTTAAATTTATCAAAAAAATATTTGCCCCCTCACGCAAAGCAGGATTGCTACGGCTCTGGGTTTACACGCTTTCACAATTCTTTTTTTTCTTTCAAGTCGCCATATTGTCCTTGGGAACCCTTCAGATCACACGCTTTCACTCTTTCCTTATTTTGGTTACTGCGTGGGGGATTCTAACTGGATTCTTTTTACAATAACCGGTAGGATCGCCAATGTAAGAATTTGATTTTGCCAATGCTCAATCTACTATTAAATTTATTCTACATCATTTTCACATCAATTTGTTCGAACTTTTTCTAGGTTATCCACGATACACAAAACTCTCGCCGAGATACACGCTTGTTTGGAATTATTATATTTTTTTCATTTGTGATCATTTATCATTATTCCCGAAAATGTGGTGGGGGAGCGGAGTTATCCTTTAGACTCCCCCACCTTCCATCTGGCTACGTGCCAGCGTAGACTTCAGTCTTTTCTAATTAACGCGGTTTTTTACGCGTTACGTATCCCCCGCGTAAAAAAACCTGGGTGTAATACATTTTCATTATACATGACATGACAACTATATACAAGAAAAGAAATCAATATTCGAGTTCTAAAATTTTGTGAAAGAAAAAAACCAAATCAAAAACTTGAACCAGTAGTCAGCGGTTTGAGTTTGGTCGTCTTGATCAGCTGGTAGGAGAAGCAGGATAATGTTCGCATAATGTATAGGAAGGATACTTTATGCCCAAATGGTCTAAACACCAAAAATGGTTTGGTTAAAATCTCGATGTTTCATGAATTTTAAAGACATTTGTCATCCCAAATTCGAATTCTTAGATTTTTTTTAGTTCCTTCTTATTTGGGAATTTCATGGGACCGGACGATTAACAGTTTATATTTCCGGAGCCATACAACCGATCCGTACGAAATTTTGTAGCAGGAAAATATACCTTTAATTTGAGGCATTTGTGATAATCGGCCAAACCATCACCGAGAAACTGATAATAGCAAAAATAACCCGAGAATAGTGAAAAACTGTATTTAAGCGCAATTAAATCATACAAGTGCGCGGTAATTAGCAACCATTACCATCCTACCAGATGCGAGCCAAAGAACACACCGACGCCAAAACTTCGTTGACGGTACACGCATTCTTGAAAGAAGCTTATACAACCAAGAGGGTGACGTGACGTCATATTTTTGTAGCCAACATAAGAACTTTGCTTGTAACAAAATGAACGAAATTAATTTTAAATACGAACGAGGAGCACTTTAGTTTACATCAAATCAGTTAAAGTGCTCATTGTTTTCTTTTGTTTACTGCTACTATTGTTTGTTGATGACATTTTAAGCGATTTTGACGTTGTCAAACTGACCCCCATCGATCGGTGGAAAAACGATGTTGCCTATTGTCAAGCTCTGTATGTAGAGATAGGGATGCCAGTTACCTGTATACAACAAGTAAAAGAAGCGAAAGAGATAGCTTGTCGGGGTGCCGACCACGTGTTGTGAGAATGGGAATTTATTTCAGCCAACAGCCTGCCCCCACCATCATGCCAAAAACGAATGAGGAGCGCGATTGACAGATCTGTATGCGTACCGCGCAGTGCTACCAAAAGTACAGATTTTTCTATAAAGCTGCAGATTATTTGAATTGTATAGGTACAGATTAAAATGATGTCTACGGAAACTACAGCATGGTACATATTTTTGGAGAAAAAAGGGTAAAACAATAGTTTTATTTGACATTTCTAATACTAAGTATTATTGAGAAATTGTATATAGGATATATAAATTTACGGAAACTGTTTTCTTTGGTGTGTAATGTAAATTTATTTTGTAGTTTGACTATTCCAAACAAATGATTTGCTGGTGAATGAACTTATGATTGAAACCTTAACAATAGAACAAATGATTTTTGCACTAAGAACTCAGTGTTCATTGTTTATTATTGACGGAAAAATAAAGCATGATTGGAAAGGTTGATGTAAAAACGGCCAAATCAACCAAACATTATTCAACTAGCATTAACTTTAACGTTTGCATTAACTTTCTTATTGCTGTAAATTTCGGTACAAATTTTCTGAAAAAGTAGTGCGATTTTTTTATTCCCGGTAAATAATATAAATTGTAGCATCACTGGTACCAGCTTTTTGCCTTTCTCATATAGAATGGTTATGCAATCACTCTGAAAAACGTCAACCTAATCCCGGCCCGGAGGGCTGAGTGTCATATCCCATTCGACTCAGTTTGTCGAGATCGGAAAAAGTATGTATGTGTGTGTATGTATGTATGTGTATGTGTGTGTATGTGTGTGTATGTATGTGCGTATGTGTCAAATAATGTCACTCATTTTTCTCAGAGATGGCTGGACCGATTTGCCCAAACTTATTCTCAAATGAAAGGTGCAACCTTCCCATCGGCTGCTATTGAATTTTGGATCAATCGGAATTCTGGTTCCGGAATTACGGGTTTCAGAGTGCGGCCACAGAGAAATTTCTCATATAAACTATATGAAAAATTAAAAATAGAATTTTTATTTTTGATGCTAAATGTGTTCAAGGTGCATGAAACGTCGAGATTTGATGCAAACTCGAAAAAAAATTTGATGACGATTCACTTTTTTGGATTTTGGCACATTTTTGCCTTTCTCATATAGAAAGGTTATGCAATCACTCTGAAAAACGTCAACCTAATCCCGGAGGGCCAAATTTTTTTTTCGACTCGCATAAGGTTTCTGGCTTTTAACAGGGGCGTAGTTGATGGTTTACGGAGAGGGGTTACACCCCCCTCTACTGTTCACTCCCCTCCTTTAAAAATCTCCTTAAATCACCCCTCAGACCATCACTCCATCCAGCCCTCCCTTTCAACCCCATCATCTTTAAACCACCACTATATCACAAAGCATACCAATTTAAGCTTGGGAGTCGTTCGTTCATGGGACTTTCGCCTTCCTCACATACCCACCCCCGCATGACAAAATGAGTTAGCAAGCAGATAACTTTGATCTAATGCTGATTAGGCTAATGGAGTATGATATTTTTTGTTTCAAGTGTTTCACCGTCGACACGTAGCTCATCAAGTTCGTGGCTGGCATGCCATTGTGTATAAGTGCAAAGTGTACTAAGAATGTAATGGACATTTCCACAATTATGTTGAACATAAAAAGCCTCCGTGCCATAGTTTAGAGAAATGAGAAAGGCACAATTGCAGCGCTAGGTGGATTAAAGCAGGTTTTTTAGTTTCTCTTTGCCGCTCAGCAGCGAGAGGGGAATGGGTGTCGCAGCTCTCCAACGTGCAATGTTGCATCCGAAGTTTTGTATCACAACAGAGCAATACTTTCTCTTTTGCTCACCGAAAAAAATCGCGGCGGCCATGTTTAACTCAACAATTTGGTCATCGATGACCAATTGTTGAGCAATGTTGAATTTCGAAATACGCCTAATATATCGCACCATCATTTGCCATTCCTCTCTATCTCTCTCTTTCTCTCCCTTCTATTGCATCTACCTAGCTATTTCTGTATCCATTTCTATGTTATGTGATAAGATCTTCTGCCAAGTTGAAATATTTATTAATATCCAAGCTAATTTCATGTGTAATTGTAATTGTGTAATTGTAATTGTGAAGGATTGAGAAAACAAAACAATTTTTTGTCTGCTGCTACATCAACTCAAATTTAATTCAGTTCTATTTAAAGCCTGTATCTACACATTCCACGTGCAAAAATTAAACTATTCGCACCTCTGTTGAATTTTGAATGAAACAAATGCTCAAAGACTGAAAGCTGAAGCCAGCAAGATTGGACTTGCCATCAACGTTTCGTAGACAAAATACATGACAGAAAGAAGTTCTAGAGACGATAATGTGAACCTCCCATACCGAATTCGGAGTGACGGTGACGAAATCGAGATGGTCGACGAATTCGTGTATTTGGGCTCACTGGCAACTACAGCGTCCTTGAGCGTCTGCCTCTTTGCCCCCCCCCCCCTGGTCTTTCGTTTCCTGGCGAGGATCTTGTCCTCTTTGAAGTCAAGGAGTGCTCTTCACTCCAATCTGCTTCTCCTTCCCCTGCTTCGGGAGGGGGGTCAAGATGAAAGTAGCCTGAGTAGCCTTTCTCGTGACAAATGACATGTTTTTAGGATTTTTAGTTTCTATTGTGTTAGAATTTTAATTCTTTTCATTAAGAAATTTTCAAAACTTCATTCAGTTTTGGCGACTATCTCAAGTCATCAAAATGATTAGATTTATGCAATAATTTTTTAAAGCCTCTCCCGAAACAACATCCTGGCTCAAGGCCTACCTACGCCACTAGAGCAGCTCTCTGGCCAGTTTCCATTGCCACTTCTGCTCGAAAGTACAACACCAGTACAATCTATCGCCCTGGTGTTTTTTTTTCCTATGAAAAAAGACATAGTTTGATGGTAACGATAGAGATTATCCGAGCCAATCAATCGACCAGATGTGGAAGCACTTTCGCTTTTTTTTATATACTATAACATCAATCAGATTGATGACAGTCGGATTTTATTTGGCATCCTTCAGGATCACATATCAATCCGAACTTCGCAACTACGCGGACTAGTCCCGGACCGTTACAGTTACAGTGGGTCTCATTTTTCTCTCTTATTTGTTTTTACAATGCACAAAAAGTGCTTCGAACTCAATAGTCGGATAAATATTTGCTATTTACACATCCCCTTTGATGCTGTCCTCTTTGGCGGTGAGTCGAGCCAAAATCGAAAAGGGTCATATTCCATGATCGGGATACTGCTCTGCTGGTGATACTTTGTTTTTTTTTTTTTTAAATCGCTGCAGCTGGTGCCATGTGGTGAGTGCAAGTATCAAGAACCTCTCCCCTCTCCGACTCGACTCGACTGGACGTTGGGTTGACTGAATGATTGACTGCCGGCAGCTCTTGTTGTCAAATGCACGTTCAATTGCGCGTCAGCAAAGTTAATGATACAGGCAATCAACGGAATACACACTTTATAGCGCTGCGAAGAACGGTATACATTCAAGCGGTTTTTTTCGATTGAAATGCGGAAGACGGATTTGTGGATGTGATTAAAAACATGCGTGATGAGTTAGAATAACTTAAAAATGCAGTAGCTGTAATTTCTGCGCGCACTGGCAAACTGCGTATGTACGATTTGTTGGACCCCCAATAAATGATAGTTTTCGAAATATTTAGGTAATGCAAATATATAAAAGGCCTACGACTCCGTCAAGCTAAAGCGTTTGGCCGAATTCAAAAACAATTTTAGATACTTACAAAATCAAAAATAGTAATTTTTCACCACTGAATCCAGATACGTGATGGCTCTCGTATTTTTACCAAAGCGGCAAGCAAACGACTTAGATGCCCTACTTCAATAATTCAATAATATTTTTTAATATATCCAATAATTCAATAATTATCAAAGAACACTACTCTTTTCAGTTCCTGTTCCAGCTTACCAAACAATAGTTCTAGTTTTGAAAAAGATCGCAAAACACAGAACAGCGTCAGTAATTCACACAGCTAACCAATCAACATCAATTTAGCAAAACATGGCACCTCAAACCAAGGTGTGTTGACAGAGGCTCATGTACCTTTGTATGGCCGAAGCCATGCACTTTCCACCAACTATTCCACCGTGTGAAGCACCGTCGATGCTAGCTAACTCCACTGCAACAACGACCATACAACAACCCCGTTCTTCGGACAAATTCAATTTAAACGAAAAAGTTTATTAAATAAAACCCAAACAACCAAAGTGCAATCCGACAGTGGAAGCCAAATCCATCGTTCATAGTTATCAGAACGAAACAGCAACGCAGCAATTCCTAGCGCCTAGTCCCGTTCGTCCGTCCGAACCTGTCTACCTTCTGGTGTTTATTTAAATTCTGATGAAAATGGAAATCACCATCAATCATTTACGGTGCGACAGAATGGTTCAGCACGAGTTATCCTTTTGCCGTAGTCCTAGTTTTTTATGGAAGGGTTGAATTGACCTTCGTTTGAGTGCGACTCGTGCGGATGGGGCTGAGCGTAAATTGGTTTCAACTTCGGCGAGGGTTCGAGGGCCGACCACTTTTTCGGATGACACCTGATGTCTAGCCCGTCCGGTCGGGTGCGGTGAGGTCGTTATATTAATCAAATTGGTTCTCCCGGCCAAGGGGTTGAGATATTGACGCGTCCGGTTTGACATCGAGGGGGTAATTACAGAGCTAAAAATCACAGGATTATCACATTATCCACTCATGACGCGATGTTAAGCTAATTGAATATGATACGAGTTGAAGTTGATAGCTTACCAGGGTTCGAGTTAAAAATTGTCATTGTCCATGGGTAGAACACCTAAACATTCCGACACCGTGTCGAAAGGTATTATCTGGACTGTTCAACACACCCGACCGGGGTAATTGATTATGGCTCTCGCTGGTTGCTCAGAGCCATTCATTTCCGGTGGAGAGATTGCATTTACATAAGTACTGCTGCCTCTGTCGGTGGCATATTCAAGTGCGAGGCTGACTAATACTGCACAACAACATCGTCCAACACGTCCGGGAGCCACCGTACTGGAACAATGCTGCGTAACGGTTGAATTGCATATGCAACACGCAGCAACGGAACACGCTCTCGGAATATAACATAATCCCAGCCAGCAAACTTGACATTAGGCAAATTAGATCAAGTGCATCTCTCTGGGGCTGGAATCATTGCGTTTGAGCACAGCAAGCCCACCATACAAACTGTTATTGGAGTCAGGTCGTATGGACTGGCGGAAGTTACAAGGACGAGTACCTACTTTTCGCTTATCCACACACTGGATTGTGAGCTTTTTGGACGGCTAGTAAGTAGTGACCGTAGAAGGACTGATGGTATCAAAGGGGGAGGTAGAACCGGAAAGAATGTGTTATGTCATGATCATTACATCACGCGTTAATTTGTCTGCTGGTTTCAAACATACAATGGATGCAGTGTTTAGTTTATTCAGCATTTGTTGTTGGATTAGACACGGTGGATATTTGGATTCACAAATTTGGTACGAATTGTAAACTTTTAATGAACAGAAACAACTGAGCAAGGACGAAGGAAGAAGCGTACTGGTCCCCGAAAGCAAATTAAAACATTTTTTTTTGAAACCGACTTAATCCACCTAGCAGTGAGATAAGACATTTCTTACACATACTCCTGTTGGTTATTCATTAACGGGTGTTCAATAAAAATGAGAATCATTTCAGTACCTTTCTGTAATTAAAGTAAAGAGGGCTAATTTATTTCTCTCCAAGAGAATAGCTTTCTGGACTCCCTAGAAATGGGTGGCATGTTTCTTTTTGCTCGGGTGCTGTCAGTTCAATCAAAGATGGCGTCGAAACAGCAAGCACTCCGCGAGCGTGTTGCACGGTTTTACGAAACGCATGGTCATCGTGGAAAAAAAGTTTACGGTGGACCACTCTGGAGACGAAAAAGTGCCCATGAGTACAGTTTACCGTACAGTTCTAGCATCCCTGAGCGTGGAGCGGTAGGCCGGTAACGGCCGTCCAGCGAATATAATGTCGAAGAAGAAAAAGGAAGTGTCGAAAAAGCTGTTCGACAATAAGGACGAAACGTGTTTGCATAACGCCGGCCGAAAATATCACTGCTCCCATACCTTGATTCACCGAACCCTCAAGACCTGTCGGAAGTGTAATGTACCGTTTCGAACAGTTAATCCAAACCCTTTCAGAAAGTATCTCTCAGCATGAGAAAGCACACATTACACACATAAAGAAATCCACAGGTCAAGTATATAACAAGAAGAAGACTCGGTCCTCAGAACACACGGACGAACAGATAGCGATCGTGAAATCGCAGTGTCGGTGGATGACAGGCACGTAGCCAGAGGGGGGGGGGGGGCTACGGGGCTAAAGCCCCCCCCCCCCGAAAATTTTCGAAAATAAATTTAAGAAACAACATGTTTTTCGGTGACTCTTAAAAAAATTGTATCTTGTTTGGTTTCAACAAATTAATGCGAGAATTGTGAGGAAGATTGCTATTTCGAACCACCGAAGACAGCGGTCAGGATATCTACTCAGTTTGCTGAGTGTGATAAAACAGTTCCCTTCATATTGTGTGACTCGTCGGAAGAACAAAAGAAACTGTTACTTTAATTCTTGCTGTGGGGATCTGTCGAATGATTGAGTCGCAGAAGCAAGAAGTAGTGCTCCAGCCAAATACGGAGGCTATTGACTTCCGGTCTTTTCGCATAAGATCGATCTTATGCGAAAAGACCTGAAGTCAATAGCCTCCGTATTTGGCCGGAGCAACATTCATGATGTGAAATATTTGCTGAAGGTGATTATGGAGGTTATGCTTACGAACATCGCCATTAACGAGTTTAACCATGTCAGGCGTTCAGTGCTGATGCCATTTAACAAATTAGCCCAGGCGAAACCAGTCATTTTGCATAACAACTTGTAACATGTGGTTGATCCTCATATATATGGACGATGAGAAAATCAATGCTCGGCTACAAGATCTGATACCACTTACTTGCACCGTGGCTATTAAAAGATTCCTGTCACATTTGGAACAAAATGGTATTCATTATAAAGGACACATCTAGGAAGTAATTCCCTATATATTAAATGGTGTTTTGTGGTGAAAATCTAGGTGAACAGACAAATTTCCTCCAACCTGACCCTGCACGTAAAAACTGAAAGCGATAGTATTATTTTACACATTATATCTTTGCATATACATAGTCTCCAAAACCATTTCCTGAAAAACAAACATTTGCCAAATTTTGGCTGCTGTTCGGATAATATTGACGGCAAAAACTGCGTCTAGTATCTCAAAATCAACGGTCGGCACCATCATTGAGGAAGTCGACACTCGTGACCCGTTAGATGTTCGCGAACATGGACATGACAGTAACCACGATGATGATAAGGAAGTGTACGAGATAGAAATGAACAATCACCGCGACACTGTTGGTTAGGAAAAATATTTCCCAGCCTAGTAAATAGTTCTCCACACGCAATCGTTAGTTGTTCGCACGAGATCTGTAGGACAACCATTTACGTTTCTCACTTTCATTTTTCACATCATGGAAATATATTGAAGACACAAGGCTTCATTTAGCTAATGCATTGAACCGAATAAAATAAACGAAATATATAACAAAAATGCAGAAGTTTTATAGAAAAGTGAGCTTAAAAACTGTCCCAAAATGAGAACTTTATCGCTAGTGGTTGTGTCTAACAAAACTCAGATATTATGTTATATATTAGCCAGAATAAAGTTAGTTAAAGCATAAGCAAATTGAATTTCTGTAATAGGTTAGTGCACTGTACGCTTAGTAGAAGCATCAGGCATCTCACTCAAGCGTGCTAGACAAAAAAAAACATTTCCTTTAGTTGATGACAATATAGTCGAGAAGACAGTTTTTGTTTTCGCGTCATTTTAATGCAATAGTATTTCTGTTGACACTCAATTTCATTTTATGCGGAGAATGCGTTCCGTATTTAAACATTATTAGTCCGCAAAGTGGTGATATTTTAAACAATCGAACAATAAGCAAGAAAAATGCCAAAAAATAAACAAGCCAAAAAGTGGCAAAACAGCGGTTTTTCTGAGGTGTTCATCAACCCACGAATTGTATACCGTCGTATATTAGGTGCTGGGTCATTAGGCCGAAAGCCGGTAGGCCGAATGTCGTTCGGCCGAATGCCGTTAGACCGACTGCCATTAGGCCGAAAAGGTCATTGGGCCGAAGGCCATTTGGCCGAATGGGTCATTAGGCCGAATGGGTCATTAGGCCTAATGAGTCATTAGGCCGAATGGGTCATTAGGCCGAATGGACCAATGATAATGATAAATATGTTTTTGGTAATTGTATTTTCTAGGGAAAACTCTTCGACATTATATTTTCTAGGGAATGTTTAGCTAAAACTTATAGAACCACGTTGGACTCCATCTGATCGCAGTTAACATCGTATATTTTATTTCGGGAATGATTGCTACAAAAGTAATAAGATTAATTGCATAGGTATTAAAATTTTTAACGACTTTGCGGAGTCGTTCATTCTTCTGAGCGTATTCATTCCTCTGTGCGGTTCTTCCTCCAACAAGGAACACATTAGCCCACACCCTACAAGCTTTCTATCCAAACGAAGTTCGTCAATCGTCTTCCATGTTCCCACATGCGGTGCTCCAACAAGTTTCGACTGGCTATGCCACGTTTCGACCTGGTTTGGACATTGGAATATACAGATCAAAAAGACGGAGGGTATATAGGAAGACAGCGCTGCGGAGACTAACTAGCTAACGATCAGAGGTTAATCGAGACTACCAACTCATAAAGAAGTATTCCAAATTCCATGGTACATCGTATACTAGATCTTTTGAAGTAAAGAAGGAAGAACGGTCCCTTCAGTTTTTGCGACCTTGACAAACAAATTTAATTATCGAATTTTCCATCTGGCTCGTAAAGCTGGTAGCAATTGTTTATTGTTCGTTGCTAAGTTCGTTTCTAGGATTGTTGCTACATGCATCTGTTATTTTTGACGAGCAAAAATGTGTAAAGATTTTTAAATCATGCTACTCCACCGAGATTGAGAGAAACTAGCTCGTTAAATGGTCTAGGAAAATCATCAGAAGATTGGTGAATCGTGAGGGAACTAAATACCTAAAGGGAGGTTCCACTTGCACTCGTTAAGAAATTTTATGACGAGATGTTTTGAGGCGTTTGCTAACATTAGAACTGATAGCGAATATGCGTCATTGGGCCAGAGAGACCTTATGACGCACTAGGGGTACGTTGTAAACATCGGAAACAATTTGGGTTGAAACTTTAATTTTTCGGACGTTATGACATACACTCAATTTTTTATCTTATGACATACGGCTTGTGTATCTTAATATTCCGGATGATACATGCAATGCTAATGAATACGTATTGGTATCCGCAATCAGCAAATTTAAAAAAAAATGTTTCTAAATAAAATACATATAAATAAACCCATCACAACCGATGTTAAGGAATAAACAGCACTCTCCAAAGAAAAGCCAAGCACCTTCGATTATCAACGCGTTTTTTGTTTGACATTTCGTGGGACCCTCTAGTACAACATGAATTTTTAGCCATGGGAAACTCGTGAACCCGTCATCTCAATTAGTCTCTGAAACGATGCTTTTAATCAAATGACATTCAGCGCAATGGTACATACGGCCTAATGACCCATTCGACCTACTGACCCATTCGGCTTAATGGCCCATTCGGCCTAATGACATTCGGCTTTATGACCCATTCGGCCTAATGGCGTTCGGCCTTGCAGCATTCGGCCTAACGGCTTTCGGCCTAATGGCCCGACACCGTATATTACTAATGTTGTTGACATACAGAAACGTACATAGTAACGGTAGGACTATCTGTTGTGATTTTATCTTTACTTTTCAACGGATGTCAATTGATGCTAAACCACATATTAGTCAATCAATCATAATAAACTTAATGTTGTAAGCAGCAGCATTTCTGTCTCTTTCGATGGTTTCCAATTAATGTCCATGTAAGTCTAAAAACGACGTGACGATACAGTGAACAAACATCAGTAGCCTATCACGGAGAGCGACTAAAATGTTGTAACTAGTTGAGTCTACAGTCAATTAGTTGGGATTAATGTTTCGATTTCATGTTTTCGTTTTATTTGTGTTCGTTATGGAATAAAATGAGAGAGATGAGCAGAGATCACGAAGGAAAAGAGAGAAAAAATAATAAATAAATTGAAATCGACCCAAGAGCAGCTGTTCTATATTTTCTGGGCACTCAACTACAGAACAACAGAAATCTTCAAAGAAAGTTGGCCTTACACCTACGTTACTCTTCGGCAGAGGTGAAGTAAGTGCGATGTATACCCGTCCATGTGTCGGAATAAAGAGATGCTGAAATTATTGAGCTTGTTCATATTTATAATATCTAGTTCTTTTTTTCCATCTAAAGTTTTATTTGAAACGGCTCAATGCGTTAGCACAACTGAGCCGTGGGTCTTTTAATTTTTTTTACAATAAGTAAAAATAAAAAAAATTCTAAGAATGTCGGTCTGCCAGATCTTGTTGACGCAGTTTGCTGCTGCGTGTTGAGATCTTTTTCCTTGGCGGTGAGGCCGCTTGGGGGTCACTCAGTCTGCCTTCTCTCGCGTTATCGTTCCCGTCCATGTCGTCATCGGTACTGCTTTCTTCCTGTTCACGATCAGAGGTTCTTATTTGTTTCTTGTTCTTATGGGTCGCTGTTGTATATCCGTCTTCATCGGTATTTGCTTCTTTATTGGTGATGCTAGTTGTTGGTTTGGGAGCGGTTGTCGTGGTCGTTGTACCTGCATTATTGGGTAATTGGATCGTTGTTTTAGGTTTATCTGAAGGTATCGGTGGCTGCTTGTTAGAGTTGGCTGTAGTAGATGAGTTTTGACTAGTTGCTTCGGCGCATGTTTTTCCGTAGTGGACTGTATGGTTACAGAAATGGCATGTTGGGGTCTGCCCGGGATATGTGATTAGCGTTGTTTGCTTATAGGTCACGCCATCCTTCGATGATTTGCTTGGGAATGCCGGTGAAAAAATTTCTCCAGGTGTCATTCGTAATAGATTCCACTTCTCCATATTGCGACATGATTTGTTTGATGAAATCCTCCTTCGTGCGCGGGGCCAAATCATGGATACGCACGTCCACCATGTCGTTTTCCATATGCACGGGGATCTTGATTCTGGTGTTATTAAATTCGACCTCGTGTTGCATGTTGTTCTTTGCAATGAAGTTTTCGGCCTGCGCTAAGCTTCTAAACGTGATCAAAACACAGTTTTTTACGTGATGTAGCTGAATGTAGGTAACTTCAGCGAGATTAAGCTCCATTTTCACTTTAACTAATTGTTCCAGTTCCTGAACTGTTCGTGTTATCCCGTAGTACAGGCACTTTTGCTTCATTTGGCAAACTCATTTCACTCCGCAGCCGGGAGCAACGATACAATTTGTATGTGCACTGATATAGAACAATAGCTAGCTTGATTCACTGGTGCCTATAGCCTGCTATAGCGTAGCGATTTTTTTTTTTGATTCTGCTTTTTGCGACGTCAGAAGATAGACCTTCTAGTTCTTTTGGTAATACATTTAACAAATTTCACGTACCGTCAAGTCAGCAGTTACCGTGCGTTTTGGTGGATTTGCCGTGACTTCAAACCCTATTTTTTTTTATCAAAATGAAAACCTCTCTCATAGTCACCGTAAAAATACCTATCTAAATACGTCACAATTTAGAAATAATATAAAACTATTAGCAACAAAACGAGAATAAGTAGTTGAGGACATTCGTTTGGCACCAGTGCACGTTATATGATCAACTTACCGTGTATTTAAAATTTGGATTCAACTTTAGTTGGAATGTTTCAATAAAACGATGAAACTAGTGGATTTGGGATCTAGATCTCTCCGATGGATTCAGGGAGCATTAAATTTCGTGATTTTGAAACTGCACGGTGAACAAAACATGCACGGCGACTGGCGACTTGAAGGAAAATTAGAAGATATTAGTAATCAGTGTTTTCATTCGATTTGTAGACAATTTTCTTTAATAAATTAAATTGTGGGCAGTTTCCTTCAGTTAATTTAATCATTTAAATTTATATTTTAATCCTATTGATCACCAAAAATACTTCCTAACTGTGGCTCTAATCAACCAGATCTTGAAAATAGTTTCATTTAAATAGAATATATCAAAAAATTGTGTTAGAATGATGCCTTAGAACTGATAATACTCGCAGAACGCAAGACAAAGAAAATAGAAGTTGAACCGCCTCTGCGCATCTACAAATCGCTTGCTAAATCAGAAGATTTTGTGCGAATTTCGACATTCTCTTCGTTCGAACATTGAAAATGTAGTGTGCAATATAATTCGCGGCGTCGGCGGTAAAACATGATAATGAGCTATGTTCTATCAACAACCATGCGGTAAACTTGGGCGGAAAGCCGAACTCCTACCAGCAGAAGGCAATGGATTCTTCACATTTCATTTCGATCATGGCCATATGAGCCTGCCTAGTCCTAGTTTTCTGTGTTATGTTTACAACTGATTTGCTCTAGAATACCTATCTTTTAATTTCGTTGCTTTCGTTTCTCTTAGTCTTAAATTTGTTGCAAACAGCCCACAAAATCGATACAATAATCGAAATATCGCACGTTTACTCTCTTCACGGATATGGTCGGACAGAGTATTCATTTTGACGAGTAGTCGTTGACAACCAGGTTGTCAAACATCAATTGAGTTATTTGATGCCAACGAAACGTGCACCTATTTTATGTGTTTGGATATAAACGTGGATAAATCTACATGAAATGGAAAAAACAGCGTTATATTTTACGAATACTTCAAATATTTTACATCGTTTGTCATCATATTAAAAGTATGTACAGTTTTTCCGCACATATATGAAAGCTAAAAAGAACTACTTAGACAGTGCGAAACCATGCATATGATATGCATTAATTTAATAAAAATTATTGCGCATTTAAACTTTGAAACCTACTTTTGTTGAGTCGATAAAGTTCATTTTCGCGTTAAATTACAATATATTTCTTTCGTTTAGTTTAAATGGCTTAAATTAGCGAAATTTGAATCGCACTTCGATTTTCGCTTTACATTTTCGATCAATGCGTTGAACTTAATGCATACCGTTTTCAACAACAGCCACCACGGTACCATGCATAAATGACGTAGTAGTTTAGGGGGTAGAGGTGTATAGCAAAGTTTTGACGATATGTGACAAGGAGGAATATTGTAACAAAATCCTACGAGGGGGAGGGAGGGGTCGAAATTCGCCGAAAAAAGCTACGTCATTTGTGTACGGCCCCAATGGGTAAGGTTACGATATGGGTCGAGCTAACTAGTGCGCACAAATCAATTAGCCGAAATTTTAATCTTTTATGCGGAACGAGTACCTAAATAACTCAAATCTTTCCGACACGCACCGAAATGAGCAATAGAGTGTGCCGGTGTAAATACATCGAGTTTCAAGGTGTTCCACGAAGCTCAAAACAATTGACTTTCCAAATTTGAGAACCGTCGTTTTGTTTGTGTAGCAAAAAGCAACCCGGTACTAGATTCATCGCAACGGCATGTTATCACTTAGCACTGAGACTGAGTGCCGTAACTCTCCAGTTGTGGTGTGCAAAGCAGACTGCATAATTTAAATATATCTGCCGGCTACTACTATCGTCTCCACGTTCGACCAGAGAATGAGCTCGCCCGAGCAATGCTGAAAGTTATATATCCGAGGATGACGTCATCGGCTAAATCAATACAGCCAATCAGAGCCATGGAAAGGAGACATCACGAGCGCTTGGCCGCTGGATGCCTAGACCTGTCGTCGTCCCCACCCCCAGCGGAAGCAGTGATCAAATGCAGCACTCATCGCAGCACATTGTCAACATGCCTGATTGCTACTACTGTTCTTTACAGCCCGACGTTCGACGGTAGAATGAACTCGCTCGAGGAATAATATTCTTTAAATAGTCGAGGATGACGTCATTCATAGAAGCGTAGTGTGCTGGGTGCTCAAATCTGTCGTACGAGACGCTGTAGGCACGATGTTACTTGTCTGGCAAAAGAGCAACAACTGATTTAAACAGGCACGCGGAACATTTATTTATAACTTTTCGTTTTCGTCTGAATCACTAAGGTGCTCCCTATTGACGGCTCTGCCGGGGATAGATATATGGGAGTTTTCACGTTTTCCGAGATCCATTAATTTTTGCTTTTAAATGTATTTTTTTGGTTCCATGGTGATAAGACGATCTTCAGTAAATCGTCGCTGTTGTGCTATCTTATGACAAGCACAAGTTTGAGATTGAATATCTTGGAACTTAAAAATGGTAAAAAGAATTCAGAGAAGACAATTGATGCTTATATCTATTCTGTATTATTCTCTCAAATATTAGGAAAATTGGTTGACCATATTGCGAGTTTTTACTAAAATTGTAAACAAAAGTCGCACTCACACGTGTCACAGGTGTGTATGGATGACAAAATTTGTATGGCGTGTCATAGTCGGGCATGGAAAATTTTCCATAGAAAAAAATCATCAATTTTTAACTTTTATTCATATCTTTGGCTTCATTTGCTCTATAAACAGTCGGTTAGATCCATTTTGAAGGAAATGAATCAGGAAATCTAGAAAAATAGTTATTTTTGGCTACAGTGTTGCCAAATATGCTATATTGCCAGTTGAAAACTTAAACTGCATTTTTCTCACAATTCGTGTATTTTTCTTTCCAAAACGAATAAGCCATTGTGTTCCTCAGATATTTTGACACATAAAAACATCTTATACATCAATATAATTTGAGCGAATACCCAAGCAGTCATTTGAAGCAAAATATTAAAAATTTCTCTGCACGTTTCTTGCTATATCTCAGTAACCAAGCAGCATGTCAAAATTCTGAAAACGCCACTTTGTAGAGATTTTTTAGACAAGTAATGTGGCATATCTAATTCAGTTTACCCCAAAATGGCGTTCGTCATAAGATAGCACAACAGCGACGAAATGCCGTTTATTGTGGAGAATTGTGTTTCTGAAAATCGGTTGTAATCTACAGTTCGAAATGTTTTATTGATGCTTATTTTCGTTACTTTTTACGTGGAAAATAATTTTCTGACCTCGTCGGTGCATGGCGCGCTTTAACCCACCCATAAAATGTTTTATTCGGATAATGTTCAGAAATATAGTAGTGGTGGGGAGACGTAGAGGAGGGTTGATTTTTATACCTTCCATTCCACCGAATAACCGATGTGACTTCAGTTCTGGAATACGCCCGAAGCGCGGGACTTCCGGAATCGTCAATAATGGACAATATCTTCAAAAAACCTTTGATTGGCCTCCAGTGATCTAGATCTGCAAGTCGAAGTAATTGGATGTCCATTTCAATAGGTTTTTAACCTCTGAGGTATTACGATTGTAACGGTTGATATGGGAAGTTCCTGTGTGACCTTACTAACCAATCCGTAACTCCGGAATAAAGAGTCAGTTCTGAATAAAATTCATTAGCAGTCAATGGGAGTTCATTTAGAAAAATTCATTTAGAAAGAGATAGGAAATCAACTTAGGAATTTGGCAACTTCCCAGGGGGCATCAATAATCGTCATAGGCGGCCTTTGTAATCAAAGCTACTTTGATTGGTTGTTAGTAATCTAGACCCGCAAATCCAACTAATGTTCCACCCATTCTCATATGTACTATATCATATGGGCATCATTGTAGTGTCAGTTTATATGGGAAATTGCTGTGTTGCTTCACTCTTCAACCCGTAACTCTGAAACCAAATATCCGATCAATTAAAATTCATTAGCAGCTTTTGGGAGCGTTACGTTACGTTCATTTGAAACTAAGTTTGTGCAAATTAGTTCAGCCATCTCAGACACAAATGAATGACATACGCGCACACACACACAACGGACATTTTGCAATCTCGGCGAATTGAGTCTAATGGTACATAAGACTCATTTGCATTTCTACATGAAACAGGCAATTAAAGAATAACACAAAGTTACTGTGATCCGGAGGGTCTTGTGGATGTAGCTTGCTGCTGTGTGTTGAGAACTTTTTTCTTGGCGGTGATGCATTAGCTGTATTGCCCTCTCAGTGTTCTTCGTTTACTCGACTAACTTTCACGCGGATAGACGTTCTGAAGTCACGACAGTAGGTTGATGATTCTTACCGACTTCTGAGCATTGCTTTCCGTAATATGACATCTGGTAACAAAACTATCACGTAGGAATCTGACCAGGTTAGAAGCATCACGTTATTTTCCAACTGCATTTTAACAACACGAACGCTTTTGGGATGGTTACTGAAAATATTTCCTTAAATATCCTTTGTAATTCAATTTCTTCGTATTTTGACATACATCTTTTAATTTGTTCTGGTCTATTACACGGCGCTATGTACACCACCCATGATCGCATATTTGTCCCAAGTTCTATGGGATTTTCTATCTTCATTGGACTGACTCACGATCATAGGTAGCGTAGGTGCACTTAAATTTTAGTGTCATCCATATATTCAGGATCTTGGTTTTAAATATTTTCCCGCTTTACATACAAGGCACGGTACCATTACAGCCAAATTTCGCATTTTACATTGTTTTCTTAATACTAGAAGATAACAGATTTTTTTAAAACTACATTTAAACAGTAAGGAACAATTTTTAAACTGAACAACGATGACAGAGAAGAGACGAACTTAGCTTGCAGTTTAGGGCACAACGTCGACGGTACGACCTGTACAACTATACTGCCAAGACAGCATGCAGCGGGACGCGACACGGGTGTTCCTCGTTGGACCCGTGGGGAATCCTCCAAATTGGGTCAGATCTTCAGGTCATTTCGGCTCCAATTTTGATTTATGCCAGGACAAAGGTGAGAGTGAAGGCAATCACGTAGTAGTGCCCTGATGCGAGTTGGTGCCACAAAGCAGTACAGGAAACTTCTGAGAACGAGAAAAAAAAGAAAAAGAGGGGTTAACTTCTTATATTGATAGTTTTTAGGAAGAGATAGATGAGGGACATATATGGGCGATCGCGGCTTGCCATAACATATCAAACCGGGACGTTGGGTGGTCTACCTCGGGCCCAGAGGGTATCCATTAGCCGAGACCTGGCGGAACTGAACTCGGTGCACGCCCAGACAATGTGCTCGATATCGTGAAAGCCGTTGCCACAAGCGCCGATACCACTATCCAGGAGCCCAATACGCCGGAGATGTGCATCCAGCATATAATAATTATGATCGATTTTGTTTGCTATCAATATATTATTTTCTGCTTGTGGGGAAAAAGCTTTAGATTTCAATATCCAAACGGAAACGGACCTCTGAGACCCCTTTGTGGGTTAAAATATCGTTGAATGTCTTTTTTCCACTTGTATTGCAAAAAATGGGTGGTCCGAATCGAACCAGGGTTTGGGTGATTTTGTTCTTTTTTAAACTTTTGATTTAGTGTTTATTAACACAAGATTTAAGAGGTAAATCCAACAAAATTCCACAGTATAGGTTAATAGCTATTACTAGATCCAAATTGAACCAATTCCCTCTTTCAAATTTTGTAACAAAAATATTGAGACTTGACAGTTTCTTAATAGCAATGTAACATGCCCAAAGCCTTGTTCGACGTGTTTGTGTACCGGAAGGTATTATATTTTTCAACATATGACTAATTTCAAATTTTCGTTTCATAATCAAAACTTTTGACCAACCCGTTTTTATTTCATTCCCGTTATCCGTTTTACTAAAACGTAAATAACTCACACCAACCTCTTGACGTTCCACGCAAAAAACAGTGTGCGTGTACCTTCCCTCCCAGCCTGTCTGTTTTTGCACTTCGTTTGATACTAGAAAACATTTACTCGTTCGCTATTTCCCTGAATGCAAATCCCAATGGGAATCGGAACTGGCTTATGCTGGAATTAGTCAGGATATATATTCGTTCAAGCCTCATGACAAGTAGCTGCGTACGAGTTGTGCAGCCTACCAGCAGTGTCCCCAGTCGACACGGTAGTTCACTCTACTCTCCAACTCGACTCTGTATTAGGTCCGACCATGTCAGTAGGCTCTGACTCACAGTCCTACCATCAGGAACTCACTTGAGGCCTCTCGAAAGCTCGAATAGTCGGTCTGTTTTGCTCGAGTGCCTGCACTACTGACCGAGGCCTACCTCACCTCCATTGTGCTGATTAGTGAGATATACCTACAACACACACGTACGTACACTGACACACTCAGCGGCATTTGTCCAGTTGCAAGTGGCGATCGAATTCCGTTCGGGGGGAGGCTTTCCAAGTCGACTGTTTTCTGGTCATCGCATCCGGTTGGACACTTGAACGCGGTCAATGGGCAGAGAATAATTGCAGTAGGCCAGGCGCAAAGTTGTGTGTGATTTGAAACACATGCTGCCGCCTATCCTCACTTGCGAGCTGTATCTTGGTCAGTAGCGTCGCTTGTGTTTGATGCTGATCAAATTAGATTGAATTGATTACCAACCCACTACCTGCCAACCTCTAAACAAACCCGGCAGACCACCAGGAGTGGAAGCAATCCAAATGCGATTGGTGGTGACTTTTGCGTGATGTGGATTCACCACACACACACACACACACGAATATTTGCTTCAATGTAAAGAGCAATTTGTCTATTTGAACAATAATTGGTGGACATGCAGCAGCCTAATTTGGCGGCGTGAATTACATTAATCTGAACAAATTTAATTCGACCAGTATTATCATCAAAGGGGTGGGGAAGGGGGGTTGGTAATGGTATATACAAAGGTGGCTTCCAGTTGCTGTAATTCGTTGCTTCTAGCGTGAAATCACTTTTAAATTTGAAATAATTAATTAATAGCTGTGGGTCTGTTTCCTGCAAAATTCATGTCAAATTTAAACGAAAACAAATGTGACATGCGAAATTAAATTGAATTGTCAATGAACCGCAGTTGAGGATTAATTGATGCTTACAAATGGTTGAAAAGTGTACAGCGAATGCAATGCTGGCCCATTTCAACCCGGGGTATGTGTTTAATGTATGTAATAATTATTACCCATCTACCGGTTTGCGAGTACTTTTGGTACATACTTAATGTTCCATTTTTTGTAACCTGCGTTGCGTTACGTTGCGTAAGCAAGGTATACTTCGTAGATTGCAGACTGATGACACTCATTTCCAGCCATACTACTTGAGGAGCATTGTTTGGGAATAACAATTGATCCAGTCCAAGCGAGAGTTTCGCCTGAAAGCCACCATTGCGGGCCAGGACCATCTTTACCGTAACTTGGGATGAGAAAGGAAGTGTTGATGTGGTACTTACTTAACGGAAGGCCCCGACTCAGTGACACTCCCATAAGTAGCATGGATTGGGTAGTGGGTGGGTTGTTAGTCAGGATCGCCTCAAGCAAGCAATACGACTGAGAATATATTTTCGTGCATAAAAAGTTAGACTAGTTTATTGCCTGTAGGATACGCAAATGTTCTAGATGTGAAGGCGTTTGGGGGTAACCTGTTTATCGACCTCTGGGTAACCGTTTATCGAGAGTTTGTTTCATTGAAAACAACTTGAACTCCGGACAGCCGGCTGTAAGGAGTGTTGTCGACTAGGGTTGTGGTACCGGTAATACCGGTATTGAAAATCCCGGGAATACCAACCCATTTTTGGTACAGTAGTACCGGTACTGAACAAAAGCCAGTACCGGTATTTTCGGTACTATACAATTTTTTATGACAAATATGTTGACTCTACAGGAGGATCTGTTTCAAAATATCGGTCTGCAAGATAACGTTTAATTATATTAATTTGCCTTCTAGATAAATCGTTGAGATAACACCTTTGTGTGGGAATGAGATGGGGCCATCATCATAATAATTCTAGAAGTTAAAATTTTATTAGCGACATTCTGATTGGTTTCCATTATTCACTGGGTGGCGCGTAATAAGACTATGGTCTAAGTCATGTCTGTATTTGGTTTGCTCTTAAACCTTTATCTATAAAAGAACGAACAGCGATTTAGTAGCTAACAGTTTTAGACTTGGTGAACTGTTTCAAATGGGGCGATTTGTAATTATTGGTGACCGGAAAATTCAGCAAAATTCCATAGTTTACAGGAATGCAAGGAGCCTTGACCCCTAATGCATTAGAGAATAGAAGGCAAACGACATAAAGGTCGATACTAATTTTCAGAAAAGCAAGAGAGGAAATGCGATTAACCTGCTCGGATTTACTGCCATTCTCGCTTTGATTTACTGTTGTTAATAGGGTTTCATACATTTAACATCTGTTCAAGTCGACGAAAGTCGCACCACTTAGCAGTTATTGATTTCAAAGTGGCCTAGATTTCGAAATAAAAGAAGGTGCTCTATACGAAAAATATCTTCTGTGAAATGAATCTTGCCATTCCGAAGCAATTAAAAACAATAAACATGTTTTATGATCAGCACAAACCAATCATCTGAGAAAAAAGAGCAATCAATTTCAGTTTGAAGCTTTTTACGATTTTTTTAAAAAAATATTCGAGTACCGGTACTTTACCGGTACTACCTGTACTGAGGGCTTCAGTACCGGTTCTCGCCAAAAAGGGTCGGTACTGCGAACCCTATTATCGACAATATAAGATGGACCATAAACAATGAGTTTAAAAGTGGTATTTTGGACCATTCATAAAGTATGTCACGCAAAGATTGGCCAATACTAACTAACTTTCTCTCATATTACCACGCTCTTTATCCCCTTGGTTTAAAACGAACCAAATGATTACGGTTTTCTTTTTTTGTAAGAGCACAATACTGCCACTGCACGCAAACGTGTCCATGGTCTATGGAATTTCCTATATACACAGTAAAATCGTGCGTAAAACGGCCGATGACGTGCTCCCTATCCCATTTATGTCACTATTTGTCATAGCTTTCCCCCTAATAGCGAGGCAGAATTTATAAATGGTCCTTCATAGCTATTATCACAAGCATATTGAAATCCCTTAACTTTAAATTTTCCACCTCGTTCGAGTAAACGTTGCAATATTACAATGAAGCAGCAAAACAGAAAAAAATAATTATGCTGCGTTTCTGAACGATATTAATATCATACAAGAATCAAACACACCCCGTCTCCAAATAGCACGTACTTATTCTTAGCTCAGTATAATTGATTAACCATTCAATGGACTAAAAATAAATCATTAAATATGACAATAAAATATTTGTTCCTCGTGCTGAAATGATTGCCGCAAATTGGTAATTGGTTTTGAATTGCTCTTGCGAATTTTTAATTCACAACCCTCATACATCATTCAAAAGTCATCATTCACTCAGACAACCATGCGTATTCCCCACGAGCATTGAAGACCCAGTGGACTCGATTCCTAGTTGGTCAAATAAACAATAAACAAACAAAGAAATTAGTTTGCGCATTCTTACTGTGTTAAGCGGATCTCTGACAAAAAAGGACGTTTGTTTCTTTACATATCATGGGATTCAAATGATGGTCATGCCCCTAATACCCAGGGGGTGTTAGGGGTTCGCTACAGGCGATTATTAAGCCAACGTGTTTGCTATCTTCCAGTTCCTGTACAGTAAGTGCTGAAGATGAAATGTTCTGTGTTCTGAACGAGTTTGGTAAGATTAGTACCAATAAATCTTCAGCATAAACGTGCAGCAACCATGAATCTATCCCGCCTTGCGCAGGAAGGAAACACTTCTACAACTTTGGTTCAAGAACCGTATTTCTATAAAGGAAACTTCTATGTTGGAAAGCTACTTAACCCCGTCTTCGTAGCGTTCAACAACAATGGTATGACAAATCCACGTGAAATGCCTCGTGCATGTATACTTGCGAATAGTGCTATTGACGCTTGTCTTATATCCGACCTCACAACTCGCGATACAGTACAAACTGTAACGGTAAATATGACTGTTGACAACATAAACAAGAAATACGTCTATTGTTCGGAATATTTGCCCCTTATTTTTTTTTTATTCATTTCGTTTATTTGATAGGCACAAATGCGTTAGCTTGGCGGTGCCAAATTCCCTTGTTTTTACATTTTGATATCTTAAAACTAGGAGGTTACAATGTTGAAATATTTTTTTTTTATAAAAGAGAAAAAAAAATTACAGCTATCTTAAGACTAGAAATAAGATTCTATATACAATAGAAAAAGATTTTTTTATGAAAAATTTTAAAACAAGGGATTCAGTTTGATATACAAGAGGGGATTAATAGTATTTTACGAAATATTTTACAGTTATCTTAAAACTAACAATATAGTTTGGTAAACAAAAGGAGGAAAATATTTATGAGGAATTTCACAGATATCTTAAAAGTAGGGATACAATTCTATTTACAAGATGGAGGACATAAGTTTGAATAAAGAGTAGAAATTATCTTAAAACTAGGAACACAGAATATAATTTTGATTTTTTAACGAAGACTTATGCTTGTTCAAGATATTCAGAGGGGGGCTTATTTCCACATCAGTGTAGCAGCAGTTGTATCAAAGACAGTGGAGAGATGCGTTAGGCGTAGGTGACAGGAAAAGAAGAGCAAAAATTGCAACTTTCAGGCAAACGGTAGATCAGCGAAACAAATTAGCGCCTCAGTCTAGTAAGTCGTCGAGTACCGGATTGGCGGATGGTATTCTTCGGACCCGCGGGGAATCCTTCAAAAGTCATCGGTCCTCGAGTCGCTCTCACTTCAGTTTCCTTCTATGCAGGCGTAAGGGCGACGGCGGTTACATATTGGCACTCTGGAGCTGATCGGTTCCACAAGGCAAGAGTTAATTTCTAAAAACGAGAAATAAAAGAGAGGAGCTAAATTGGGATATTTATCATTTTTATGAAAGTATAAATAAGGGACATATAGGGAAGATCTCGATTTGCCAGCATATCTCGAATTGGGACATTGGGTGGTCTACCTCGGGCTCGAAGGGAGTCCTTTAACTGAGACCTGGCGTCCAAATACCCGGCGCATACCCAGACAACGTGCTCGATGTCGTGATAGCCCTCGTCACAAGCGCACAGACTACTCTCCGCAAGCCCAATACGCCGCAAATACGCATCCAAGGTGTAGTGGTTGGACATGAGTCGGGGCATTACACGAATAAAATCCCGACCCACATCCATCCCCCTGAACCAAGGCTTCGTTGATACCTTTGGGATAATCGAATGTAGCCATCGTCCAAGTTCACCATTGCTTCACGAGGTTTGCCTACTGTTGAGTGTCTTCTAACGACAAATACTAAAAAATTCGTCGAAGCAGATTGGTTCTTCGTATATGTCACCATTTAATGCGCCCACCTTTGCTAATGAGTCGGCCTTTTCATTGCCCGGGATAGAGCAATGAGAGGGGACCCAAACAAAGGTAATCTGATATGATTTTTCAGATAACGTACATAAGGACTCCCGTATCTTCCCCAGGAAATATGGGAATTGCTTTTTAGGCTTCATCGCACGAAGAGCCTCAATAGAGCTGAGACTGTCCGAGATGATGAAGTAGTGATCTGTGGGCAGAGTGTCGATGATCCCAAGGGTGTACTGAATAGCAACTAATTCTGCGACGTAAACTGAAGCGGGATCATTGAGTTTGAATGAGGCAGCAAGATTTTCGTTGCAGATACCGAAGTCAGTGGACCCATCGAGATTTGATCCGTCAGTGTAAAACATTTTGTCACAGTCGACTACGGAATTTATTATAAAATATATTGGGGATCACCTGCGGGCGTATATGGTCCGGGATTCCACGAATCTCTTCCTTCATGGATGTGTCGAACAACACAGTAGAATCAGAAGTATCTAGGAAACGGACACGGTTGGGATTCTACGAAGAAGGATTGATGCTCTGTGCCAACTAGTCGAAGTACAAGGACATAAATCGGGGTTGAGAATTAGGCTCGACGAGCCTCTCGAAATTTTCAATCTGTTACGGGTTCAGAATGTCGCATCGGATGAGCAATCGATATGAGAGTTCCCAAAATCTATTTTTTTAGCGGGAGAATGCCCGCCAGCACTTCGAGACTCATCGTATGGGTCGAGTGCATGTAACCCAAGGTAATGCGCAAGCAACGATGCTGGATTCTTTCCAGTTTGATGAAGTGTATGTTCGCAGCGGAGTGGAAACAGAAACACCCGTACTCCATCACGAACAATATCGTTGTTTGGTACAACCTGATCAGGTCTCCTGGGTGGGCCCCCACCATGTTCCAGTTATTGTTCGGAGAAAATTGATCCTTTTCTGGCATTTCTGTTTCAGATACCTAATGTGACATCCCCAGGAACCTTTAGAGTCGAACCAGACCCCGAGATATTTAAATGTGAAAACCTGATTGATCGTTACACCCATTAGAAGCTGGAGTTGCGCCGCCTCACGCTTCCTAGAAAAAAAACCAACTCAGTTTTCTCCGTGGAGAACTCAATACCCAGCTGAAGAGCCCAAGCAGACAAATTGTCCAAGGTATTTTGTAATGGTCCTTGCAAGTGGGCAGCTTTGGGCCCTGTAACAGAGACCACCCCGTTGCCTTAGCGTGCATGAATTGGCAAGACAATCGTCAATGTCATTCACGTAAAAATTGTAGAGCAGGGGACTTAGACATGAGCCCTGGGGAAGACCCATGTAGCTAAATCGCGATGTTGTTAAATCGCCATGCGACACAACAGATTTAGCAAAAAGTTATTTAAAATTGGTGAAAGACCATGCTGGTGCAGCTTCTCTGACAGAATGTTGATAGAAACTGAATCAAAAGCCCCCTTAATATCCAAGAAGACTGATGCGATCTGCTCTTTGTTAGCATAGGCCATTTGGATTTCTGTAGAAAGCAACGCAAGGCAATCGTTCGTCCCTTTGCCTTTGCGGAAGCCAAATTGTGTATCTGACAGTAAGCCATTTGCTTCAACCCAATTGTCGAGGCGAAACAAAATCATTTTCTCGAACAACTTCCGAATACAGGACAGCATTGCAATCGGCCGATACGAGTTGTGGTCGGAGGCTGGTTTTCCTGGTTTTTGAATGGCGATGACCTTCACTTGCCTCCAGTCATGAGGGACAATATTACCCTCAAGAAACTTGTTAAATAAGTTCAGCAAGCGCCTTTTTGCAGTGTCAGGCAGATTCTTCAGCAAGTAGAATTTGATTCTGTCTAACCCTGGGGCGTTATTGTTGCATGATAAGAGAGCAAGTGAGAACTCCACTATCGAAAATGACGTTTCGTTCGCGGTATCGTGAGGAGACGCGACGCGGTACGTTTTCTCTACCGGGACAGAGTCCGGACAGATCTTCTTGGCGAAAGCGAATATCCAACGGTTTGAATATTCCACGTTCTCGTTGGTACTGTTACTCATCGCTGTTTCTCTCGTTAACCCGTCGACAAACCGGCGCCAATAACTGCGTTTTTTGGCTTTCATTAAACTCTTCATTCGCCTTTCTAGCGACGCGTACTGCTGATAGCTAGCGGGTAATCCGTCTTCCCGGAAGGCCTTATATGCAGTGGACGCGTACAGCTCTGAGCACTCTTTGTCCCACCGCAGTGTGGGAGATCGTCCATGGGTATTCGCGTTGGGTACTGGTTTAGTCTGAGCTTGATTTTCACTGTCGAGAATCAAGCCAGCCAAAAACCTGTACTCTTCCTCCGAAGGAAGCTCTTGAGTGGATTCGATTTTAACGGATATCGCGGTCGCGTAACTCTTCCAATCAATGTTCCGTGTGAGGTCATACGAGACATTGATTGTTTCCGATGGTCTTGAACCGTTAGTAATTGAAATCACGATAGGCAAATGATCGCTACCGTGGGGATCAGGAATAACCTTCCACATGCAATCTAACTGTAGCGATGTCGAGCAAAGCGATAAATCCAACGCGCTTGCGCGTGCTGGTGGTGTAGGAATCCGCGTCATTTCTCCCGTATTTAAGATGGTCATGTTGTAATTGTCGCAAAAATCTTGGATTAATGTTGATCTATTATCATCGTGAAGACAACCCCATACCGTACCGTTCGAGTTAAAGTCTCCTAGAACTAGCCGCGGTGCCGGTAAGGATTCCGTGATATTACAAAGAGTTCGGTGCCCTACCGAGGCTCTATGAGGAATGTGGATGGAAGCAATGCAAAGGTCTTTACCTTTGATTAGAACTTGGCAAGCGACAATTTCAATGCCTGGTGTCGAAGGGAGGTTAATTCGGTTGAAAGCATAGCACTTTTTGATCCCCAGAAGTACTCCTCCATAAGGGTTTTCTCGATCCAGACGGATTATATTAAAGTCGTGGAAGTTGAGATTTATATCGGAAGTTAACCAAGTTTCACATAATGCGAAAGCATCACATTTTAAACTGTTTAGTACAAATTTGAAGGAATCGATTTTCGGGAGGATACTTCTGCAATTCTACTGTAAGACAGTGATCGAATCAGTGACCTCGTTTGGTGACTTAGCCATCGAAGGATACGATCGCTGCAAGGAGGGGCCATTTAGCAGTCAACTGTTTCAAAAGACTAATAAATGTGACTATTGCCTTTAACTTGAGCATTAACAGTTGCAAGGATCAGCTCTAGAACTGAAGTTATTGCAATTAGTCTGATTGGATTCCAATGTAGCAGTGCTGCCAGGGACAGTTCATGTTGATGATGTGAAAAGGAATTTTTCATATATCTTCGTTATGTTGCAATATTTTTGAAAACTGATAAAACTTATCAGTTTAGACTGTCTTTGGCTACGTTTTCCACACAATTGGACTAATGTAAATATTCTAGGAGAATTGCATTGAGCATTAAAAGGTAAAAAATTAACAGCTTCTAGCACTACAAGAGAAGCACCTATCTTTATGAAAAAAGGCTTTTCGTGTTTCTTGATCCCACCATTTTCAAGAAAAAATAGTTTTGAAACCCTACATGCACTAGAAAAAAGTTGGGCATGAAAGGGTTAAGAGGATCAGTAACATTGAAAGTTGTGAAAATTAAGTCCACTATGTCAGAAAATTTCATTAGTCCGTTACTGGACTGAGTGTCTGTTTGAAAAAAGGGGACCCTTGGGGTTTTTGGTGTCCCTGGAAGTGGTGGATACTCCTTGTTAGAATTAATATATCCAAGTCCTGGAGCAAATTGCTTCGGCTTTAATGCATCACTTCCGTTGGATTTATTGATTGTAGTTGGCGCACTCTGAAGGGACGACACCTTGGCACCCTTATGAGGCAATCTAGGGGAGGCTAGATTTCTCCTCTTCCTGGATTCCCCTGGGTTAACCAAAGATGTTCCCTCTCGTGGGTCGTCAGATTCTTGCTCAACGTTGGCCAAATCAGCATAAGGACAGGACAGATGGCAAAGCATTCTTTAGCATTTCTGCATAAGAGCGCCTCGAGCGTTCCTTAAGCGAGCGTTTAATTTTATCCCCGCGCTGCTTGTACGCAGGGCATGATTTAAGAGCATGCGAAGGGCCCCCGCAGAAAATACACTTTTCAGTTTCTTAGCCGCAAGAGTCATTCTCATGCTCTCCTTCGCATTTGCCGCATCGTTTCTTATTTCCACAATATGTGGCTGTGTGGCCCAACTGCTTGCAATTGCTGCAGCTCATGACCCGCGGTTCAAACAGGCGAACTGGTAGGCGAACCTTGTCAAGGAGGATGTAGTTGGGAAGGAGGACCCGGTGAATGTCACCCGAAGCGAGCCTGATAGAGAGTAGGTAGTCTACCTCCCTCGGTGTTTGCGGTATACAATTGTTTGCATTCCAAGATCTTAATCTGTTGAAGTGAGAGGTCCTTAAAGCAGCCAACCCCTTGCTCCAACAGTTCTTCGCATTTCAAGCCCGGTTCGGACACTACCCCATCGATTTCTACGGCCATAGCTGGCACGTACGCCTTAAATTCCTGCGTAAAGCACTCACAGCAAGCAATCGCGTTTGCCTGGCCGAGATAATTCACTAGAACACGAATCTTGTTTGCCCGAAAACGTGTTATATGTGTTACAGCCGGGTAGTTAGCAGTCAGATCTCGAGAAAGTTTTAATATATTAACCGGTTTCTCTCCGGTCCGAAAATATACCACTCATGGCCCAGAGGAACCTTCTGGGTACTGCTTTATACGGGGAGCAATGCGAGTATTAGGGGGATCAGGGACTTCCATGATTACATCAGATGGTATTTCGCCCTCGGCCATTTAAGCACGAGGGCAGAGCGTTATATAAACGGGGATGTGTCTTATTATTTGATTACAAGGTACAGTAAAAGAAGGGAAAAGGAAGCAAACGAGGAAAAAAATCAAACAAAACTCATCTGCAAACAACGTTGATTGTTCCGCACCAGTGAAAACAATGTACTGGATTTACTGCCGGCACCAGCAGAACGGCAGCTAACGAACTAACATGATAACTTTTTTTTTTCTTTTTTGCCTTATTATTTGTTTACTTTCATTTGGTTTATTGATTTTCCATAATTTATTCAGGTTAAGTTTTAATTGGTGCAAGACCCGAAACTGTGTTCATCCCACTTATAGTTGAGTACCTACATCGCATGAGGTCTGCAAACTAATGTATGATTCAACAGTGATATGCGTAAGAAGTTTCATCTCACTGCTAGGTGGATTAAATCGGTTTTTTAAACAAATCCCAGAAATCATAAAGAAACGTTAACAGCGAACATTTAACCAAACGCAACTCCACAGTACATTCATATTGTCCTATGAAAGTTCAACATTTCACATACGCAATTGTTTAGCAAGTGCCTGTCGAAACTGCAATAAATCTTAAAAAACAGAACAATCCCACCTGGCAACGACGACAAATCAAACGGGAAGTAAAGTCCTATTCCATCGGATTCACACCGTCACAACAACAATGTGCAAAGTGAAATCCGTCCGCTGAGACTCATATATCTCCTGCTAAGAATGGCACCGCCAAAAAGAAAAGCCAAAAGTTGAACAATAAAACCGGAAAATGGCATCGAATTCAATACGATCAGTGAGGTTAGGGCTTATGAAAATCCCTTTTATCGTGTTCCTATTTCCTTCCTCCCAGTGCTGGATCACAAAGAGACAACAACAATCACAGGGAGGTAGAAAGTGGCACGCGAAACTTTCGAGATAAGCGTGAAAAGAATTCACAAAACTGTCACTTCTTCGACTCAGACGTAGAGATAGAACTGGTAGACAGTAGACGCAGAGTAAACCAAAGATTCAATAAGACAAACCGGAATCCGTTTAGGGATGGGGCAATTGTTTTCTATTCTGCTGCAGCTGAAGTGATATGAACAAGGATTGTAACCAAGAGGAAGAGACTCACTTATCAAACGGATTCACGTTTGCTTGGTTACGAACTTAATCATTTCTCGCCTCATACTTCAGCCCCTGACACTAGAAGTAGTCAAGAGAAATGGCGAAACAACAGTACAATAGTACTCTGCTCGCAGCAGGAATTTAATAATCCAAACAGATTCGCTTGATGACAGAATGCAGCTTATTAAAAACAACCGTCTTTTGTACCTGCCATATAATAACACAAACGGGATCGGACGGAAGCTCATTTCGTTTCCGGCATGAGGCCTCTTTTCCGCATTCTGTAGACACAGCGGTAGCAAGGATGATATGAATTTAATTAACTATATCGAATGAGACGCTAATTAAATTGAAGCGGTTTTATTTGGCATTGTCAACTCACGTCTGATAACAGCTCGAGTGCTCTTGAGTGAGAACGAATTGTTGCTTTGGGTTATCAACCAAGTTTCAAGCATGACACATAATTCATTCAAACTCCTAAAAGCCATTCAATATCCTTCAAGTAACTATTAATACAACAAGTTACGCTGAAAACAATTCAATTATTTACGAGAGTTGACGGGTCCTCCAAAACCCTCTCTCTCCCCTTAACACCAGGTGACTGAAATACTCCATTACTACAAAACTTTGTGTTGGTAAATCTCAGCATATCGCCACCGCCAGGCTTCCGTTCCCTGGAGCTCAATCCATTCTCATAAATGAAACTGCTATTCCCCAACAATAGTTCGCGTATTTTACCGATCGAGGATGGATTTTCTTTTCATTTACTGTTTGTATTTGCTATTTTTTTTTCTTTGCACCATAAAACAAATGCTTTTCATTCATTGCTTGGAATTGTTTTGATGGAAAAGTTTCTGCTTCAATTTACATGGGGCAAAACTAGCAGCAGCAGCAGCAGCCAGGTGGCACTCGACTAGCAGCCAGTTTTTCAGTTTTTTCTCTCCCCTCTCTACAGATTCCATTATCACTGATCCCACTCTTCGACGAAGCTCAATTTCCTTTTTAATTACAATAACTTTGCACCTCTTCTTCGGCGGGGATGGGGTTGCGAGTTTCCAGACTCGAACTGAAAACATTTTTCTTATTGTTTCATTTTTCTCGTACCCACTCTGTGTGGCAAACGGAAAAGTGCAGGCTCTCTTTGGAAACGATAAAAGTGATTGTAGTCTTTTAATTACGAGATGGGAATGAATGGATGGATCATTTGGACTTGGAAGTGTTTTTCCGAGTACCAGCTGTTGGACGTTTACCTCATCAATGTTCATCACGGCTGAATGCGTCCCCGGATGATGATCGGTCGCCGCTGGGAACAGTTGCAATCTTCTGAATAAAAGAAGATGGCTCGAGCACCCATTGTGGCTATTACATTGTTTTATGACACTCGTATATAACAATATAAATGTTTGCTGTTTGACTCGCCTCAAAACAATACACAAACCAGTCACGCTAGCCAAACGACTCGTGAAAGCTGGCAGCGTTGCCCGGTCCACCCAAAAATAACGCCCACCTGATGGTCGCTTGGTGCGGACGGAGCTTTTCGCACTCAATGCGCGAGGCATTGGCCATATGTTGCTGAAAAATCGCGACTACCAACCATTTATGTCACCCCACAACGGCTACGATTATGGAAGCCATCGGAACGCATATGCTCTCGGAGCCATTATGGTTTTGAATGCCACAAGCAGTTTACAAGTGGCGCCCCGCTGCTGTTGTTTGAAACACGATAATGGGAGGTGGGACGTGCGCCGTTAACAAATATTTATTAGCTTGATGCGACCTAAAGTGGCACAAGATTTAGAGGAATGGAAAGCAGGTTAGGAAAGCTGAAAAATTTAATCGTGCCCTCAAAATTAAAGGACGCTGCCGAAAATGTCACCAGAGACAAATCGTTACATTAATTGAATGAAAGCTTGAAACAAAAGTGCTTGTAATTCATTGGAATTAAAGTGATCGCTAGCACTCGAAAATTAGAATAAATCAGTGAATTTGGCTTGTGCGTCATGGGGATACCCGATGTTTTTAGATTTTTTTTACGAAATGCTCATATACAAAACATATTCAATAAATTATGAAAAATCGGTCATCGGGAAATTTTGCTTTGATCTCTTTTAAATTTAGTACAAACTCCTATCACACAAAAGACTATTAAGCTTACAAATACGAATAAAATAGCATTTCATTACAAAAAATCATGCAGTCAAATTCTTTTTGCCATCTATGATACCTAGAACCATTTTTCCATTGTAGTCTAATCTAAATTTGATGATATTGCTTGAAAAATTGAGATGAATATAGATAAATGCTTATTTTCAAAGGTGAAGTAATGGAAACCATATAACTTGTAACGTGACAGATCAAAACTTCGAAAAAGTTTTGTGAACCACACTAAAAGTATGCATACAATGTCTAGCCTATATTTTTTCTTACTACTTTGAGTCTACTTTTTGAAATTGTATTATGAAAGCCTTGAAGTTTTATTCATTTTTGAGAAAACACAGTTGATCTTACGTAACGTGAAAGATGTTTTCTGCTGTGAAGCAATTCCATTAAGTTTGATTCAATTACGTCAAAAATTCGTTTCTAATGAAACTTTTTACGTTTCATCTTCATGGGAGACAAAATATTTTGCATTATTAAACAAACAATTTTTATTCAAGAGTAGTATTTAAAAAAGGGCTTATCAGACCATGAATGCACAGCCATTGGCGTAGCAAAATTATATGACAGCGAGTTCTAGGGAATCAATTCTTCTGTGTGAATATTTTTTGGTCAAATTTTTCAATAAAAAAAACAAAAAATGTTAAAAAATACCATTACAAAAAACAATGATTTTTTGATAGCGAAAACCTAAAATTAAAGAAACTGTAATTACATTATTAGGAAGTTATTAGTAAGGAAGCATTTTTAACTTCAAGTATGCTTCTAAATTTCTTAGTATTTGCCAGTCATAATTATAATTTTCTTATACAATACTAATACTAAATATAATTTCGAAGCAAAATGCTCATAAGAAAAATTTTCCTAAACATTTTGATTTTTTTCTTCAACAAAAATATCTAGAAATGAAAATACGCCGTTTTAATAAATAACTCACAGACACCAAATGCAAAAAAATAACACGTTTAAAATTTAATTGCTAATAAAAATGTTTAAAATACCTATAATTGCATTGTGAAGAAAATAACAATAAAAAATTTATCATATTTGAAAAATTCTTTAAATTTTTAAATTTTAATTTTTTAATTTTAATTTTATTTTTTTTTTTCTTTAAATAATTTAGTTAGTTTCAAAATGGTTTTTAAATTCAAAATTCTCATGAAAAATTGTGCTTCAAAATGCTGATGTTTTTAAGTTATTTTAGATTTTTTTCGACATTACTTCGTGAAATTACGACCTTTTCATAATTACTTCGTGAAATTACGACCTTTTCATAAGTTATTCATTTTTGTTCATCAAAACCAATATGTTTTTCAAAATAAACATGAAATTTCCCGTTAATACTCAGTTCCCAGACCAAGGATGATTTGTGCACGACTGTCTCGATATGCTTGCTTCAATAAAAATATAGAACTGTAACGTGACAGATTCTGGTTGTAACGTGACAGATCATTGAGAATACTGCATAAAATCGAAAACAAAGTTTTTCTTCAGGAAAACTATATTTCAAACTCTTCCTTGTTTTCCAAGCTTCAACTTAAAACTGTGTTCATGCAAATTTGGGGGCCAACGGAACAGACTGCGAAAATTGTGTAACGTGACAGACGTATTGAAATGACAATAACACGAAAACCGTTCATGATAGAAAATAATTTTCTGTAGAAAAACTGTGCGGTTTAGTGACCTTAATAATGTGCAGTTGGGATAGAATCTGATTTTATCGTTTTTGCTGCCTTATCTTATGAAATATGCGCAAAAATGTAACGTAACAGACAGAAGCTTTGGCTATATGTAGGTACATTATAGTGGTAAAAGATATGACCCGCAACGGCCTACCCTTGAATCGATTCCTAGCCCTATCAGGAATGTTTGTGCCAAATTTGAGCTATATCCGAAGCTACAATGTGTTTAGAGCTGACCGAGACATTCATATGTCTGAAAAGAAGTCGGGAGGGGGAGTTTTAATAGCAATTACATCAAAATTTAACGCAGAAATCATTACTACAAGGAAATTTAAAGAATTTGAGCATGTGCGGGTTGAAACCCATCTGGCAGGTGAAACACATATATTTGCCTCTGTATACTTCCCCCCAAATAATGCCCGCAAAGATACATTTGAAAAGTTTTTTCTTATTGCCGAAGACATTATAACCAGGCTCCCCCCAGAGATAAAAGTTCATATTTATGGTGACTTCAATCAACGAAGCATTTACTTCTTTCCAGACACTGAAAATGAAAGCATCCTACTTCCAGTCGTTGGGGATAACGAAACTCTGCAGGCCATATTTGACAAAACTGCAAGTTTAGGACTTAACCAAATTAATCATGTTAGAAATCAGCAAAACTGTTCTTTAGATTTATTATTCACAAACATTCTTGAAGACTTCTGTGTCACCGAATCATTAACTCCACTATGGAAAAATGTCATACAGCAATTGAGTTTTCTGTATTTGTACATGATAACAAAAGACCCGATGACTGCGAGTACGAAGAGGACTTTCAATTTCAATGGGCAAATTTTGACAACATAAAACAAAGACTTAGCAGTATATATTGGCAAACGTTTTTTTTTTTTTATTCATTTCGTTTATTTGATAGGCACAAATGCGTTAGCTTGGCGGTGCCAAATTCTTTTGTTTTTACATTTTGGATATTTTAAAACTAGGAGGTTATGGTGAAATATTTTTTTTTTTTTAAAGAAAAATTTTACAGCTATCTTAAGACTAGAAATAAGATTCTATATACAAGAGAGGGAGCAAAAGATTTTTTTTTATGAAAAATTTTAAAACAAGGAATTCAATAGTAATAGTTTTTTAGGAAATATTTACAGTTATCTTAAAACTAACAATATAGTTTGGTACACAAAAGGGGGAACAAATGTTTATGAGAAAATTCACCGGTGTTTTAAAACTAGGGATACAATTCTATTTACAAGAGGGGGGACAATAGTTTTAACAAAGAGGTAAAATTACAACTATCTTAAAACTAGGAATACAGAATACAAATTTGAACTTTTTTTGCGGAGACTTATGCTTGGTCAAGATATTCAGAGGGGGCTGTAGAAGCAGTTGTATCAAGGACAGGGGAGAGAAAGCGTAGATGGTGACCGGGAGAGAAGAGCAAAACTTGCAACTTTCGGGCAAACGGGAGATCAGCGAGACAAATTAGCGCCTCAGTCGTCTAGTAGGTCGGATTGACGGATGGTATTCTTCGGACCCGTGGGGAATGCTTCAAAAGTCATCGGACCTCGAGTCGCTCTCGCTTCAGTTTCCGTAGTGGTAAGTGCGACGGCGGTTACATAGTTGCAGTCTGGAGCTGATCGGTCCCAAAAGGCAGGAGAAAACTTCTAAAACGAGAAATAAAAAGAGAGGGGCTAAATTGGGATATTTATCGTTTTTATGAAAGTATAAATAAGGGACATATAGGGGAAATCACGATTTGCCAGCATATCTCGGACTGGGACATTGGGTGGTCTACCTCGGGCCCGAAGGGAATCCTTTAACTGAGACCTGGCGTCCAAATACCCGGCGCATACCCAGACAACGTGCTCGATGTCGTGATAGCCCTCGTCACAAGCGCACAGACTACTCTCCGCAAGCCCAATACGCCGCAAATGCGCATCCAAGGTGTAGTGGTTGGACATAAGTCGGGACATTACACGAATAAAATCCCGACCCACATCCATCCCCCTGAACCAAGGCTTCGTTGATACCTTTGGGATAATGGAATGTAGCCATCGTCCAAGTTTACCATTGCTCCACGAGGTTTGCCAACTGCTGAGTGTCCTCTGACGACAAATACTAAAAAATTCGTTGAAGCAGATTGGTCTTTCATATATGTCACCATTTAATGCGCCCACCTTTGCTAATGAGTCGGCCTTTTCATTGCCCGGAATAGAGCAATGAGAGGGGACCCAAACAAAGGTAATTTGATAAGATTTTTCAGATAACGTACACAAGGACTCCCGCATCTTCCCCAGGAAATATGGGAATTGCTTTTTGGGCTTCATCGCACGAAGAGCCTCGATGGAGCTGAGGCTGTCCGAAATGATGAAGTAGTGATCTGTGGGCAGAGTGTCGATGATCCCAAGGGTGTACTGAATTGCAGCTAACTCTGCGACGTAAACTGAAGCGGGATCATTGAGCTTGAATGAAGCGGTGATAGTATTACTGAAGATACCGAAGCCAGTGGACCCATCGAGATTTGATCCGTCAGTGTAGAACATTTTGTCACAGTCGAATTCTCGGAATTTATTATAAAATATATTGGGGATCACTTGCGGGCGTATATGGTCCGGGATTCCACGAATCTCTTCCTTCATGGATGTGTCGAAGAACACAGTAGAATCAGAAGTATCTAGGAAACGAACACGGTTGGGAGTATATGAAGAAGGGTTAATGCTCTGTGCCATGTAGTCGAAGTACAAGGCCATAAATCGGGTTTGAGAATTAAGCTCGACGAGCCTCTCGAAGTTTTCAATCACCAACGGGTTCAGAGTGTCGCATCGGATGAGCAATCGATATGAGAGTTCCCAAAATCGATTTTTTAGCGGAAGAACGCCCGCCAGCACTTCGAGACTCATCGTATGGGTCGAGTGCATGCAACCCAAGGCAATGCGCAAGCAACGATACTGGATTCTCTCCAGTTTGATGAAGTGTATGTTCGCAGCGGAGCGGAAACTGAAACACCCGTACTCCATCACCGACAATATCGTTGTTTGGTATAACCTGATCAGGTCTCCTGGGTGGGCACCCCACCATGTTCCAGTTATTGTTCGGAGAAAATTGATCCTTTGTTGGCATTTCTGTTTCAGATACCTAATGTGACATCCCCAGGTACCTTTAGAGTCGAACCATACCCCGAGATATTTAAATGTGAAAACCTGATTGATCGTTACACCCATTAATAGAAGCTGGAGTTGCGCCGGCTCACGCTTCCTAGAAAAAACAACCAACTCAGTTTTCTCCGTGGAGAACTCAATACCCAGCTGAAGAGCCCAAGCAGACAAATTGTCCAAGGTATTTTGTAATGGTCCTTGCAAGTCGGCAGCTTTGGGCCCTGTGACAGAGACCACGCCGTCGTCTGCAAGTTGCCTTAGCGTGCATGAATTGGCAAGACAATCGTCAATGTCATTCACGTAAAAATTGTAGAGCAGGGGACTTAGACATGAGCCCTGGGGAAGACCCATGTAGCTAAATCGCGATGTTGTTAAATCACCATGCGAAATGTGCATGTGCTTTTCAGACTACAGGTGTAGCAAAACGTTACTTAAAATTGGTGAAAGACCATGCTGGTGCAGCTTCTCTGACAGAATGTTGATAGAAACTGAGTCAAAAGCCCCCTTAATATCCAAGAAGACTGATGCCATCTGCTCTTTGTTAGCATGAGCGCTTTGTTAGCATTTGCCTTTGCGAAAGCCAAATTGTGTATCTGACAGTAAGCCATTTGCTTCAACCCAATTGTCGAGGCGATACAAGATCATTTTCTCGAACAACTTCCGAATACAGGACAGCATTGCAATCGGCCGATACGAGTTGTGGTCGGAGGCTGGTTTTCCTGGTTTTTGGATGGCGATGACCTTCACTTGCCTCCAGTCATGAGGGACAATGTTACCCTCAAGAAACTTGTTAAATAAATTCAACAAGCGTCTTTTTGCAGTGTCAGGCAGATTCTTCAGCAAGTTGAATTTGATTCTGTCTAACCCTGGGGCGTTATTGTTGCATGATAAGAGAGCAAGTGAGAACTCCACCATCGAAAACGGTGTTTCGTTCGCGGTATCGTGAGGAGACGCGGCGCGGCACGTTTTCTGTACCGGGACAGAGTCCGGACAGATCTTCTTGGCGAAAGCGAATATCCAACGGTTTGAATATTCCACATTCTCGTTGGTACTATTACGGTTACGCATACGTCGAGCCGTACCCCAAAGAGTGCTCATCGCTGTTTCTCTCGTTAACCCGTCGACGAACCGGCGCCAATAACTGCGTTTTTTGGCTTTCCTTAGACTCTTCATTCGCCTTTCTAACGACGCGTACTGTAGATAGCTAGCGGGTAACCCGTCTTCCCGGAAGGCCTTATATGCAGTGGACTTTTCCGCGTACAGCTCTGAGCACTCTTTATCCCACCACAGGGTGGGAGACCGTCTATGGGTATTCGCGCTGGGTACTGGTTTAGTCTGAGCTTGATTCGCACTGTCGAGAATCAAGCCAGCCAAAAACCTGTACTCTTCCTCCGGAGGAAGTTCTTGAGTGGATTCGATTTTAACGGATATCGCGGTCGCGTAACTCTTCCAATCAATGTTCCGTGTGAGGTCATACGAGACATTGATTGTTTCCGATGGTCTTGAACCGTTAGCAATTGAAATCACGATAGGCAAATGATCGCTACCGTGGGGATCAGGGATCACCTTCCACATGCAATCTAACTGTAGCGATGTCGAGCAAAGCGATAAATCCAACGCGCTCGCGCGTGCTGGTGGTGTAGGAATCCGCGTCATTTCTCCCGTGTTTAAGATGGTCATGTTGAAATTGTCGCAAAGATCTTGGATTAATGTTGATCTATTATCATCATGAAGACAGCCCCATACCGTACCGTGCGAGTTAAAGTCTCCCAGAACTAGCCGTGGTGCCGGTAGGGATTCCGTGATAATACAAAGCGTTCGGTGCCCTACCGAGGCTCTAGGAGGAATGTAGATGGAAGCAATGCAAAGGTCTTTGATTAAAACTTGACAAGCGACAATTTCAATGCCTGGTGTCGAAGGGAGGTTAATTCGGTTGAAAGAATAGCACTTTTTGATCCCCAAAAGTACTCCTCCATAGGGGTTTTCTCGATCCAGACGGATTATATTAAAGTCGTGGAAGTTGAGATTTATATCGGAAGTTAACCAAGTTTCACATAATGCGAAAGCATCACATTTTAAACTGTTTAGTAAGAATTTGAAGGAATCGATTTTCGGGAGGATACTTCTGCAATTCCACTGTAGGACAGTGATCGAATCAGTGACCTCGTTTGATGACTTAGCCATCGAAGGATACGATCGCTGCAAGGAGGGGCCATTTAGCAGTCAACTGTTTCAAAAATGTTTGCACCATAGGGAGAAAATGTATCAGAATGCTTTTAAGAGGATCAGTAACATTGAAAGCTGTGAAAATTAAGTCCACTATGTCAGAATATTTCATTAGTCCGCTACTGGACTGAGTATTTGTTTGAAAAAAGGGAACACTTGGGGTTTTTGGTGTCCCTGGAAGTGGTGGATACTCCTTGTTAGAATTAAAATTTCCAAGTCCTGGAGCAAATTGCTTCGGCTTTAGTGCATCACTTCCGTTGGATTTATTGATTGTAGTTGGCGCACTCTGAGTGGACGACACCTTGGCACCCTTACGAGGCAATCTAGGGGAAGCTTGATTTTTCCTCTTCCTGGACTCCCCTGGGTTAACCAAAGATGTTCCCTCTTGTGGGTCGTCAGATTCTTGCTCAACGCCAGCCAAAAGAGCAAAGGAATTTTCGGAAGGGACAGATGGCGAAGCATTCTTAAGAATTTCTGCATAAGAGCGCTTCGAGCGTTCCTTAAGGGAGCGCCTAATTTTATCCCCGCGCTGTTTGTACGCGGGGTATGATTTAAGATCATGCGGAAGGCCCCCGCAGTAAATACACTTCTCAGTTTCTCCACTGCAAGCGTCATCCTCATGTTCTCCCTCGCATTTGCCGAACCTTTTCTTATTGCCACAATAGGTGGCTGTGTGGCCCAGCTGCTTGCAATTGCTGCAGTTCATTACCCGCGGTACAAACAGGCGAACCGGTAGACGAACCTTATCCAGGAGGACATAGTTGGGGAGGGAAGACCCGGAGAAAGTCACCCGAATCGAGTCTGACAATGAATAAGTTGTCTTATTATTCTCAGTTTTTGCTGAATACAATTGCTTGCATTCCAGAATCTTCACATGTTCAAGTGAGGGGTCCTTAAAGCAACCAACTCCATACTTCAACACGTCTTCGCACTTCAAACCCGGTTCGGCAACGACCCCGTCGATCTCCACTGCCAAACAAGGTATATACACCTTAAATTGCTTTGTAATGCGCTCGCGGCGAGCAATCTGGTTTGCCTGGTCGAGGTCATTCACTAATATGCGTATCTTATTAGCTCTAACACGTGTTATCTGAGCTACGGCCGGGTAGTTAGCAGTCAGCTCCCGTGAGATCTCTAAAATATTAAGCGATTTCGTAATGGGCCGGAAATAGACCACCCAGGGCCCAGTTGAACTGGGTGGGTATGTTTTAATACGAGGAGGACTGGGGGAATCAGGGGAGGGTGTAATTTCGGGTTTATCCGGTATATCCATGGGAATATCATTCCCATCCAATGTTACTTCGCCCTCGGCCATTTAGGCACGAGGATAGCACGTGGTGTAAACGAGAGATGAAACTTATATTCAGGGGAAAGGGATCTAAGAAGTAGCGACAGATCGGGGGAAAGGGAAATGAGAAAAAAAAAAAGATACTTAGCTTATATAGCGGCTTGTCCGGTTATTGAACTATTCACTTCACCAACCTAGGCACCGGCGAACAAAGCCTGCCGCAAACAATGACTGGCCTTCACAATGTATATATTTATATTGATCCACTCTATGCACAGCACAAGAAAACGATCTGCTTCGATCGAGAGTTCAGACGATTGTGTCGATTGGCAAACGTTGCTTATAAATGAAGCAAGTATCGAAAATTCAGTAGACGTCTTTTACACAAAATTGTTTGATATAATAGTTGAACAAGTACCACTGAAAAAAATTAGGCGACAAGACAACACAAAATATCCAGTTTGGTATAAAGAGCAAATTAAAAATTTAAAAAATCGTAAACAAAAGCCCACAAAAAGTATAAAAAAAATCAGAAATGAAAGGAACTTATTTAACTATTTGGACAGTTACGATCAACTAAACCTATCCATCAATATAGCATTTGAAGAGTATAACTCAAAAACCGAACTTCAAATAAAATCTTGCCCAAAACATTTCTTTAATCATGTTAAAAATAATTTAAAATCGGAAAACTTCCCTTCAAAAATGAAGCTTAAAGAAAATGTCGGTGTCAACTCGGAACAAATCTGCAATCTTTTCGCAACCTTCTTTCAAGACATCTATACCACATTTTCTGAAGAAGATCGTGATCGCGAATATTTCGGTTTCTTCACAGAATTCACCACAGACATTGGCGTCAATCATGTCAGTGTGCAAGATATTATGGAGGCTCTAAACAAACTAGATGCCTCCAAAGGTTCTGGACCTGATGGGATTCCACCCGTATTTATGAAAAACTTAGCGTTGGAACTCACAGCTCCTCTGTTTTGGCTTTTTAACATGTCGCTTGAATCTGGCATTTTCCCCAATTTATGGAAAAGCTCGTACCTGATACCCATTTTTAAAAGTGGCAAAAAATCTGACATATGTAACTACCGTGGAATTGCCATTATGTCATGTATGCCTAAACTCTTTGAAGCAATCGTTAACGAAAAACTATTCAATCAAATTAAAAACAGAATTACTAACATGCAGCATGGGTTCTTCAAAGGACGTTCAATTAATACAAATTTACTAGAATTCGTCAACTACTCATTGATTGCAATGGAGAATGGAAACTACATTGAAGCTCTTTACACAGACTTTAGCAAGGCATTTGATCGTATCGACATACCCTTGCTATTATTCAAACTGGAAAAATTAGGAATTGAACCAGGTCTTCTCAAATGGCTCGAATCATATTTAACTAATCGTCAACAAATAGTTAGATTTAAAGGGAAGAAGTCGAATCCCATTCAAGTCACATCAGGAGTTCCTCAAGGCTCCCATCTAGGCCCTCTTTTGTTCATTTTATTCGTAAACGACATATCATTCATTCTCAAAAACATGAAAGTTCTTATCTATGCCGACGACATGAAGCTCTTTTTAGAAATTAGGAACGAACAAGACATAAAGATATTACAGGAAGAAATACATATGTTTTATCTCTGGTGTAACAAAAGCCTTCTGCAACTAAACGTAAAAAAATGTTATTCAATAACTGTTAGTAGGAAACGAAATACACCTGACATTTCAATTACTCTAGGAAATCAAGTGGTACAAAAGTGCGAAAGAGTTAAAGATTTGGGAGTCATTCTAGATTCAAAATTAACATTCATTGACAATTACAACACAATCATCAATAGAGCAAATAACATGCTTGGATTTATAAAGCGTTTTAGTTACAATTTTAATGATCCATATACAATTAAAACATTATACATCTCGTATGTAAGGTCAATACTGAAATATTGTAGCATAGTTTGGTCACCTTTCTCAATCACACATGAAGGAAGAATAGAATCAGTACAAAGGCAATTTTTATTGTTTGCACCTCGCAAAATAGATTGGACACGATTTCCTCTCCCATCTTATAAAGCTCGCTGTATGCTCATTAACATCCAAACACTAAAAGAGCGCCGAGAATGTGCAATGGTTTCATTTCTAAACGATATCATTTCGTGTCGTATTGATTCAGTCGAACTTCTATCTAAACTTAATTTTTATATTCCTTCGCGGCAGCTACGAATCCGAAATACATTTATAACAAACAATTATCGTACAAATTATGCCAAGTTTGGACCATTAAATCAGATGATGGCAACTTACAACAAGCACTGCGAAGCTATTGTCTTAACAATGACGAAAAGCAAATTAAAAAAAAATTTCAATTCTATTCGCTTATAAAGAACATCCTAAAGTAGTGCTATGTAAACCAGATAGTGTTTAGTTTAGTTATTATTATTTTATTTTTTAAGTGCATATTATATTTTATCGTTGTAACAAAACGGTCTACTCTTGCTTGACGACAATAAATAAATAAATAAATAAATAAATAAATAAATAAATAAATAAATAAATAAATAAATAAATAAATAAATAAATAAATTAAAGTTTGCATAGAATTTTTCAAAAATTTACTTACGAGATAACTCACTAACTCGCATTTTCACCACTTGGTGGCACTGTATGCATTAGTTTATCATTACAAATAAAAAATATAAAGATAACTTTATTGCCTACAACTTTGTCGAAAACTGCGAATAAATCCAGTAAAAGCAGATATTAAATTTTTAACGAAGTGTTGTTTGAGTCAGTTTTGCATGGGGATAAATCGCGTTGGTGGTGAATCAGTAGTCGATTTTCACGAACTTTGTTATTTTACAAAATAACGGTTGGGTTTAGCTGAATAGTAGGGTAAGGTGGGGCAAATCCGACCGTTGGGTAAACCCGACCCCCCTCTGTTACCGAAAATCAGAAGCACTACGTGAACTAATATCAATGGCTTCGTGTAGAGCATCGAAAATAATCATAGTGGTAGCATGACAGCATTTTATTAATCTACATTGAGATGCTCAAACGACAAAAAGTGTGTTTTTACAACTTTTGATTTGACTTTTGTGCTTTATTGCCTACAGGATATTTCTGATTGTTAAAGTGATTGCATAAAAAATGTAAGTGGATTTAAATTCTTTGAATATAGTTCTTCAAAGTGCGTAGATGAATTTGGTTCAACCTTTTTCATAACTTTTGTTAATTGCATCGTAATGAAAAATGACACGGTGGGGCAAATCCGACCTCTAAATAGTGGGGTAAATCCGACCGCTTTTTTTGCTAAGAAAATGTTTATTTATCAAATTGAATTATTGTTATTTTATATTACTTTTATGAAAAAATGGTTCATAATTACAAACGAAAGACACAAAAACGTGATGATTATAGTCAAGCAATTGCTCCGATGCAATTGGGAATATCATTACGTGCTACTGCTCGTGATTTAAGCATTCGAAGATTGACATTGAACTCCATTTTCTTCATGTTACAATTCAATAACATAACATTCATTGATTTATCATTGAAAAGCCATAAAATTTGGGTAATATCTGCACTAAATCAACCAAAAACATGGGGGGTCGGGTTTATCCCACCATTTTTGAAAACAGCAAAAATGAACATTTTCGTTAAAAGTTTGTATCTCAAAATATTCTCAAGATCCGAATAAAATGCTATATATAGGAAGTTGCCCAGGAGTCAAACCTTTAATTTGGTATATAAAACGACTTAATCCGATGTAAAATGAGCATTTTACAGCCAAAACCATTTACTAGGTCGGGTTTACCCCACCTTACCCTATATTTGAACAGTATATTTGTGAGGTAAATACTAGAAGTCTCTTGCAAAGTTGTAGAACAGACATTTCTCGATATTTTTCCTGAACATCTTCGTATTCTATCTATCTTCTTTAAAAAGTTATTGATGGCGCCCTCTGTGCTATGAAATATAGAACTAACATTTTCTAGTCAAAAGATGGCTCATTGTTTATTATTACGCAAACCAAAAATTTCGTGTTATTCTACGACTAATTCAGCAAGCTAATGGGTTTTCTCCATATAAATTGTTTAAAAATGCCATGCAAACTTCAAGTGCGTTATTCCAACAGCTAGACTTGTTCGATTTGGCTCAAATTTGGAGCCGAAACTCCTGGTGAGACTAGAAATCGACCTAGGGCCGATTGACTTTTCGAAAAATCGTATTTTTCCTGGGTAGTCTAATGTATGTATACAACTCATTCGTGAATACTTGTTATTGTGAATCATTATGAAGTGTTAAGGTGCTTATTTAGTACATTGTAGCTTCATGGATCAATATCATTGATGGATAAAACAGATACGAGTAGTCCTTAGTGGCTTCTTTGAGCAACGTAAAAATTAATTACTGTGAATAACTTGCTAAATTCTTCGCTCCTATCCACGTACGTCAGGAAACGCGCTTGAAAAATTCATCAGACGCATTTGGCCAAAAAGGTGTGCTGAGAACAGTGCCAGGAAAGAATCTGAAAAATGTTTGAGGAATTTCGAAAAGGAAACCTATGAAATATCGGAATAATTACAAAAATCTGTAGAGTTTTTTATGAAAATGCCAAAAAAATCGTCAGCTGTGAAAAAGACTCTCAACAAGTAACTGTGATATTGAAGAAAAATCTGTGAATGTGGTAGTACTGGCACAGATAGGCACTAGTAAATTCAATATTATTTCTCAAAAGAGCTGATAAACTTTGCAAATTAACTTTCGTTCGAGTGATCTGCTATAGTTTCAGCACTAAAACTTGCAGAATTGCTACTAAAAGGTATACGGGTTCAAAGTGTATGTAGCGTCGTCGTCATGATTAGTCGTCACACACTCTGTGCAACATCAACCTTATATTCGACAAAACCAAGCTACCAATTGTTCTCGATTTGCGCAATCTTTTTGTCTTTCTCAATAGAAAGGTATTGCAATTGCTCTGAAAACCGACTGTTTAACGGAGGCCCGGAGGGCTGAGTGACATATACCATTCAGTTCAGCTCGTCGAGTTCGGCAACTGTATGTGTGTATGTATGTGTGTGTATGTATGTGTGTGTATGTATGTGTAGGTGCGTCTGTGTGTGTACGTGAACACGATCTCACTCACTTTTCTCAGAGATGGCTTTACCGATTTTGCTATTGAATTTCTAATGGATCCGACTTCCGGTTCCGGAATTACAGGGCGATGAGTACGATCGCGTAAAAAATGTCCATTTTAATAAATTCTGCAATGAATGCATAATGGTGAAAATTTTTCCAAAATGTGACCACAACTATTTCGATTTGTCACTAACAGCCATTCAAAGTCTATTTGGTCACATTCGCCACCATCATCGGTTCCGGAAGCCCCGGCGGAAGTATCCAAATTCAGAATAACAGTCACATCGGTTTCTCGAAGATGGCTGGACCGAATCAACCAAACTTAGTCTCAAATGAAAGATGTTGCGTCCCCGTAAATGGCTATTAAAATTTATCCCGATCCGACTTCCGGTTTCGGAGTTACGGGTTTCGACATGCGATCGCTTAGCAAATTGTGATTCCAACCGATACTAAAAAAGGAAAATACCAGGAAAGCACCTCACGCGAGAACTATGTTGAATTGGATAGCTACTCACCTGGTGAGCCTGTCTATTAGCCCTTGTATTTTAATTTCTCCGCACTGTAGACGAAGAACCGATTGGTCGAAAAAAAAACGCACCAAACTTCAACTACACAAATTTCTGGAAATAATAACACCAGCAAAGCACCTTGGGCGAGAAATTTATCGGGTTGGACATGTACTCACCTTGTGAGTCTGTCTACGAGGCCTTTTATTTCCGAATTTCCACTCAGCAAAATCGATGCACTCCAGTGGGATATCTTGCAAATGAACCAAAAACGTAACGTATTCCTTGGACAACCCCTGTTGCGTCTCTGCAGCAACCATTCGAACCAGGTTTCCAGTTACCGAACCAAAAAAATCAAACTCTGCAAACAATACCCCAAGCAAAGCACCTTTCGCACTGATATGTGGATATTTTGACAGGTACTTACCTATTAGACCTATTCAACAAGCGTTGTATCCTCATATATTCGATCTAGCTTCATATGGCATTTAACAGCATCTCATACATTCACACAAACATCTTTTCCATTCGGTCCAGTATAAACACAAGAATTTCATCCAATATTTGCCAGCAGGCAACCAGGGCTCAGCGTTGAACAATGCAAACAAAAATAATGCAATGAAATTTTATTCTATGGCGGCGCGTTCCAATAATATTCCGATGCCAACCACTCAATCCAAGATGGATCCGAATTCTATTCGCAGCAGCCTTCCCTCGTCCGAGATTCGTCGACCGTCAATCCAATAGCTCCAAACTCGTAGTGTGCAAAATGAACCAGAAAGAAACCATAAAACGACCAGGTACAGATGCGGAAATTAGTTTGTTGGACAGGTACTCACCTTGTAAGCCTGTCAAACAGGCCTTGAATCCTAAATTCTCTCCTATAGTCTCCAAAATCCTCCGATGGCGTTCTTTCCCAACTGGGATGGCTTTCGTAATGGCGTAGTATTTCCTTTGTCTTTCTCCAAAATAGTCCGAGGCCAAAATTGTGGACGCTATAAACACAACATCAAGCCACACATACGATATAACATAAAAATTATATACATAATGCCCTAATACACGAGTGTCGCTGTAGCGATCGGTTCGCATCTCTTGTTGAAGTTGGTGTTTTTTACGGTATTTCCGCACCTCTTCTTTTCTGCTATCTCTAGAGAACTGTCAAAGTGTCAACATATAGTTTCCAATACAGACACTTTATATAACAGACTAGCGGAGAGAAAAACAGTAAAACTAGCAACCATGAATGTAAACTGGCATCACGGAAGCCTCCATAAGCTTTGCATGGGCTTCCTCTTGTACTTCCCCTCTCAAAACCCTCATGCTCATTTGGCTGCACTTTTTGACAGTCCGTTTGGCTGCATTTTTTACACTTTGCTAGTCTGTGTATAAAATGTCTGTAGTTTCCAACAAAGTAATGAGTTAAATGGCACAACGAACGCAAGTATGCCAAGGGGCTCAAGGAAAGAAGAGCTGTAAGAGCTCAAACCCTCCCGAAGTAATATTCAACGGAGATATAAGAGGTTAAGGTTTAGTTGGTAGGTGTACTGGAGAAGGAACAGTATGAATCAGATAGTACCACGTGCCATGTCCCCAGGTGTCTTTTTTTTAAATTTTCCCTCGATAAAAAAGACGCACACAGACATTTTCCGAACTCGACGAACTGAGTCGAATGGTATACGAGACTCAGCTCTCTGGCCCTGGGTTAAAAAGTCGATTTTCAGGGTGATTGCATACAGGCCCGATGAGAGGGGGCGTCAGCCGGGGCAATTGCCCTGGGGCCCGGGTCGCGTTTGGGGGCCCGCATTTTTACCGGGAAGATGGGTGAAAACGTCCGGTATTCGTAGAAGAGCAACAAAAATAATAATTGTAATGTCTTTGTAATCATTCACGCTATTAAATTTTCATATGATGAAAGCGGAGAAAAATTTGAAAGATATTTTAATTGAATAACTTGAGAATTCGAGCTCCTATTGTGGATACCAGAGCTTTATTTGATATTTGACTTTTGTTAAAGCAAACGTTCTTAGAGGAGTTGGCTACTTTATGTACTAGGTCAACAAAACAGAGTTTTTTGTTTGAATTGACAGAGTACTCTACAAAATGTTCAGAAGCCAATTCAATGTATTTTCGAAGAAAGCAATACAGCGCCAAACAGGAATGCAAGCACACGGACGTATCCGTCCTCTTCTGCGTTAGTTTCTTTGCTGGTGGTACCAGTTGTTGGTTTGGAGAAACTGAAAGTATTTTATTGAGTGAATATTTGTTCCTGTAAGACCCGTAAATCTTGATTTTGAAGGTTTTTGTGGTTTGGCATAAGATAACAATGTGCTGTTTACGGTTATAGTAAGCGGACTTTTCTTAGCTACTTCTGTACAATGGTTTCCGTGGTGCAGTGTCTTTTTAGAGAATTTGCACATAGGAATCTGCCCTGGGTGCATAACCGGTGTTTTCTGATGAGATGTTTCATTTTCGGTTAATATGCATAAATTGGTTATGTAAAAAGGAATTTGTTTGTTCGCAAGCATTCTCACCACAGGAAAAGGATTAGAATCACCCTGGAAAATGTTCCTCAACGTTAATAAATCCATTTTTTCGTACATTGATATCAACTTTCATTTCCAAAAAACCAATGGCAATACAATTTATCCACAGTGGGGCTAGTTTTTGCCGTGGATCTATAGCGGAACGATTTTAGCTTGGACTCCGGGCGGGATGAGAAGGTAGACTGACCTTAATTAACCGGTAATTGAAATAAATTTTTATTTGTATTTTTACAGCACGTTAAAATAATTTTTCGCCTAAAATTCTTTGTGTTAAGATGGAACACCAATTTTGGCCCTCGCTTGAGATGTTTGTGATATCCATAAGAATCCAATTGTTGTGTGCGGAATAAGGAAATCAAATCAGTTCAATTCAGTCACCAGTTTTGGATTGGTACGTTACCGTTATGTTTTGGATATGGAAGTTCTTTACATTTTCATTTAGGATGTAAGTGGCTCGGTGGTTTAACATCATCTGCTTTATTCGGTTTTAAAATCTTAAGAGCTAACCTAGCTAACCTGACTTTACTATTCTATGTACAAAAAGATGGGAGGAGTCAGTTACAATTCCAAAGTACATAATTATGTACGGGTAGCGTAAAAAAGGAAAAACAAATCGATGAATAAGTATGAGTGCATCGGTTGCTATCGGTGCTTGTTTCTTACGCAAGGCTGTTTATTTGTCGCCTTGGCATAATAATGACCTAGTGATAATGTTGCTATTACAAGTGGTGTGACCCAGAATAGTTTAACTGGAATGCGTCCATCTGGTTATGCAAGTTGGATTTGAAAACGATCGTTCGAGTAATTTACGATCTGTGAGAAAATATGAGTGTGGCGTTTCAAGTGGCCTGACTAAAGGATATGTTAGATTTGGGTTTTATGACCTGTGACCTGAGAAGAATTCACATTGGTGCATGTAGGGATTGGTTTTTATGACTTGTGGGAATATTTTGTGATGTTATAAAGTAAGTCCGTTACACCAGTACCAGCAGACGGTTGCCCGCTGCACTCACAGTTGTTTTATTTGCGTTTAATTCCGTATTACTGCGTTCTGTATCATTTTTTGTCTGTTACTACATATTCCAATAGCGTATTAAAATCGACTTCTACATTAAAACGTCACATTGCTTTCCCAAAAAAGACCATCATAAAAGCTATGATTAGAAATGATTCTCGGTTGTTCAATATTTTTAAATGAGAATTACGAGCTGCATCTGCTGCCTGCTCATCTTGCTTGCAACAAAAACTAAAAACTGCTCCACCACTACCAACAGAAAAATCTACCCGTATATCGTTTTGTCTAAACTACAGAAGCAAAATATCGTACTTCAACCTACTGTGTCGAACGTGAATAAAAATGAATGACGATCAAAGCAGAAAATGGCCCTACTTTGGTCAAACTGTATTCCTGTTTACTTTTCGAGATGTCACCTGTTGGAGAAGTGAAAAAATATCAAATTTACAAATGGAAGCAAAGATGATCAATGTCTACACCCTACCATTTCATATTTGGACATAGCGTACTGATTATTTTTCAGACTAGTAGAAGCGTTTATTGCGCAAAATGAAATATATCATTGAATGTGGCAACATGAAGTCAGTAACCATTGTGTACATTTTCAACAGGCCAAAAGAGTACCCGGGAACCCGCAAATTGAAAAAACTCGTACCAATGGAAATTTTAGTAACAGCAACATAGTGTGATATATGAATGAATATATACAGTTCCTCTAATCAAGATTTAAATAAGTAAGTTGAGAAGGGCCCATCAGTAACACTAGTCTTGGGGCCCGCCGCGGCTCTCGACGGCCCTGAATTTGCATAACCTTTCTTTGTATGAGAAAGGCAAAAAAGGTTCCAGCGATTTCATGTGTATCGCACTTTTTAACTCATAGCTCCGGAACTAAAACTTAGATCTAAATAAAATTCAATAGCAGCCTATGGCGATATTACACCATTCATTTGAGTATAATATTGTGGAATTCGGCCGAGTCGTCTCTGAGAAAAATTAGTGAGATTATTTGACACATACAATACTATATCAATGTGAATGAAATACGCGATTATATAATTTCCATTCGATTTTATTATACGCGATCTTAACTATGGAGCGTATTTCTATAAACTGACCGGTAGCATTTTAATGAATCTGTGTCTGTCTCATAACAGTGTTGCCTTATCAGACGATGAGGGCTGTACATAATAGAACATCCTCTTGACTAATAAGACAAACAAATAAGATGGTGTTTACAAAAATAATCATTACATTAAATCAATTCAAAATCCTTAAACCTTTCAACAAATCTTGGCTTTGCTGCAAGTTGCATACCACGTTGCATGCTAGGTGCTGGTACTGACAACGGTGACGATGGTATCTCAGCAGGCGACGATTTTTCTGTATCCTGAAATTGAGCTTGTGACAGTTGCCAGTGGTTGACGAATAGTTTTCAACAGCTACAGGATATTCAATAATCGGGGGATCGGATAGGATATTCAATAATCGGCGTGGATGATTTTGTAGGTGGTTCGATGTGAACCAAGATTCGACGATACTTCTTTGCGTTAGCAGTAACAGTATAGCTACGGTCGATTATTCGGTTCGAAATTGTTCCGGGAGTCCATAGTTTTGAAGTCCCTGGGGTTAATTGCACAAACATTGGTGAACCGATGTTTAGTTCAGGTAGGTTCCGAGTTTTCTTATCGTATTGATATTTATTTTTCTCCTATTCTCCTCGATATTTTCAGGAACATTACTCTGGAACCCCACATCGAATGGATCAGAAAAATAAACCAGCCGAAGGACTTGAACCAGTTTTATTAGGAATGTACCTCCAATGTAAAAGAGCGTACCAGAAATCAGTTCCGGTTTCGATGGCCTTCGACGGCAAGCGTTTAGCTCTTCACCGCAGCCTCTTATTTATCGTTTGCTTGCTGGTGATTTGGTGTTGAAGTTACAAGTTCGAAGTCCCAATCTTTAGCAAACTTTAGATTGTGCCGATTCACGAAATTCGAGAAGTATGGCGTACCGTCCGGAGATGCTGCGCTGAACTCAAAGCGGCACCTGACGATATTGACTGCGAAATGCAAGCAGACTGGTCTAAGCGGACTCGTTGTCTAAGTGGCAGCAAGAGTGGGACAACGCGAAGAAACACGGAAGGTGGACCCATCGATTCATCCCGGATGTGTCGGTGTGGATGCGTAGGCGAGATGAACTTCCAGTTCCAGGAAGTACCTGCATTAGTCTGGATATGCGTCGTCACCCCTTTGCCCGGAGTGCGTGAAACACCGGAGCACGTGGTTTTTGAATGTCTTACGTTAGAAGAAGTTCGAATGCCTGGTGTGACAGTTGACAACAATATCGTCGAAGAGATGTGCCACGACGAGCATATCTGGAATGCTCTCAACAGAGTGGTTACTCTCCGAACTGCACAGAAAGTGGCGAAGGGACCAACAAAGCAGCGCCGTCGGCTATAAATCCGCCATGAAACCATAAATCGGGCTTCGGGAGAAATTCCGCCGCCAGAGAACTCTCCGCCGGTGTAGACCAGGTCCACCACCGGAGACTAGTTGAGTAGTACTCGATGGAGCACCGGGTTCAAGCCGTCGGTTTTCCAGCAAACCGGACGGAATCACCGGACCGACCTCGACACCCTACAGGGTAGCTCGCGAGCAGGCTAGATCTAGGATTAGATGGTATAGATCGGGACTAAACGGGGAGGGACTGCCAGGTAACTCTCAGTTAGAGTAGGGTAGTCGCCGCCGGATAATATCCGAGTAGATCTCGATAAAGCTAGGAGCTATATGGCTCAAGGGAGCGGTGTGGGGAGAAATTCCTCCGTCGGTGAACTTTAATTTAATTTTGATCTCCAATCGCATTCTTTTCAGTTTTCTGTTTAGCAACATGGTACAATTGGGTGTAAAATGACAGCGCAAGAACTATTTTTATTATGTAGGCAGGGTTGCCACTATTTTTCAAAGAAAATCTGGCAGTTCAAATAAAAATGTCTGGAAAAATCTGTTACTTGACAGCGAGCTCAAAGTCGTCGAAATTTGGCATACATTTTGGTCTTCATAGAACATTAATCGATTTTTATTTTGGAAAATATGACCCAGATTTCCAAAAATTGTGTGTAACAATCTCTATAATTTAAATATAAATCTGGTAGAATGAGAGGTTTACCTTTCTGCTAAAGGCTTAAAAAAACTCTAGCTGTGCCAGATAAATCTGTCATAATGGCATTCCTTCTGGGGTTTAACGTAGAATTCAGAATATCTGGAAAAATCTGGCAAAATTTAAAAAATCTGGAAAAATGTCTGGCTTGAACAAATGTCTGTTCAGTTAGGAAAAATCTGGAAGATTCCAGATAAATCTGGAATATTGGCAACGCTGTATGTAGGGTTTAAGCTTTAAGTTTAAGAGTTTTAAGCTGATATAAAGAGCGCGAATTTTTAGAAGTTGCATATTGGCCTTACTCCTTAAAGCATCTTGTAATAAAATGCATGATACGCCTAATCTTTCCTACTTATTCACCACTCATGATCCACACTTTAAAACATTTAAAAGCCCCGTGACGTAGGTTTATGGGTCAAACATTCGCATCTCTCCTACTTCTATCGAAGCTGAAAAAACCGGCAGACAATAAAAATACGGGTTGATGGGTAATAAACTTTAATCGCGGCCTCAATCAAATGAAACCTTATAGGTTGGGTTGAAGCTGGGAAGAAACGGCTTGCGTGAAACTGTAAGTGCGTGGATTTTCTTGGTGTGAAAGGTTCGGAAAAAAAGGGATCAAACGCCAGACCAGACTTATATGGTCTTGGCGAGAAGAAGAAACTGAACGGGATGCGATTCCGATATCTTTTCGAGCTGAAAGTGGGAAGATTAATGTGTATAGCTGGCGAATTGGCTGTCAATATTTTTCTTTCCCTCCCCCGCTGTACTCATATATCAGCTACTGGTCGTTGAAGAAAAGTGCTCGCTCGCATAAGCTCCAACAACGTCCGAAAGTGTTTGCTTCTTCGGATGCGCATGTTGGAATGTGGTGGGGGAAAAAGCTCACGAGAATATGAAATATTGGTTGCCCCAAAGTAGATTGCTGCGCTGAACGCATTCCAGCAGGAACCGTTCGATGTATATTTATGAGCAGAGCAAATTTGTTTTGCAAAATGAAAGGTTTCTAATTTGAAAAGTTATGATTTGTTTGTGGTACGAAATCCGATTCGTTTAACTTTGGCGAGATTTGTGTCTTTCCGCCGCCGTTTCCGTTCTCCGGTAGAAATGGTTAGATCTTTGTGGGAAGAGAAAACAAATTTATTTGAATATTTTAAGTTCGACTCGAAGAGAAACTACTAAGATGAAAGTGTTAAATCAAAATTAATAATTTATAACTATTGCCACTGTTGGTCCGATTCATCTCGCGGGCGTGGATACGTATCGTATCTTCACCGTGTCAGTTTCTTAGTTTCATCGAGGTTCATTAAATATTTAACTCAAAATTATGATGCTCAAAATCATCGAGTTGGTAGAAGGTTGTAAACTGGTCTAGCACAGGATCGAAAGCCTGCGTTGGCAGGTATTGTTGAATTCAGAAATCTGTGGCTAGCAGACAATATTGTTGTGACTGCCAAAACACTCCCCGGCAACGCTATCCATTGTACCGAACACGAACATTCCTTTCTCCTAACAAATAAAGCAATAAGCGAAACAATGCTAAAATTGATTTTGACAAGCATTTTTCCGCACGTTCCTTTACCAGCAAACCATCCGTCAATCAAAGACAACGACGTAGCGTGATTCGTGCCCGGGCTTCGTACTCCTTTCTCTATCCGTTAGACATGCTTTGCATCGTTATACCGTCTGGCACGTGAACGGAAGTCACACTACGACCAACGAAGGGCCTTCCAACTACTCGCGGTGAATTGAATTGGGACTGCACTAACGCGAATGGGTTGCGCTTCGGAATTGTTAGAAAATTAAATTTCCACCGTAAATAAGCGTGAAAACCCTTATCTCTACTGTGCTGGTAATTGAATACTATAGCAAGACCTATCACTATTCCTTGCTCTCTACCGAAAACTCTTTTATCGGTTGTATGCAAACCGGAAAATTCAACTCGATCAAATGCGGGCACAGCCAAAGGGGGTGGGCTCAATCCGCTCGTTGTTGTCTCGAGCGTCTCCTACGAAAATTCCTAAGCAGGCCGAGAAAAAAAGTGTCGGATAACACGGAGTACGTTAGGGTGAATGAAACGTTACAGAGCTGCAATGTGCCAGGTCTAGAAATTCAATTTAACGCCCGTTTTCTTCTCGGAAAAATACTGCAACCAACTGACTGGAAAGTGAAAGAAGGAAGCAACAAACGCATCGGCATGGTGGCAACAATCCTTCAAGGCGGAAATTGGAGAAAATAAGAACACCCGCGAAGAACTTCTATACGGCTGAAATTCCACAGACGCTCCATTACATCGCTGCGTCGTTCCCCTTTTTTTTCGTTCCAAGTGACGGGTGCGCGGGTGCTCGGTCTGGGCGCAACAGACATTGGAAATGCATCCTGTCTTTCAAAGTTGATGAAAATGCCGCGCACTTGACAGACAGATTGCTTCCTCCCTTTCGAGAGGTGTGTATGTACTTCGTGTTGATGGATTTATATGCTGCGGCGACGGGTGGCGGCGGTTCCGCTTGTTGCAGCTATCGTATTATTGGCCAGATGGGACTAGTCAGACGTCTGGTTTGGAAGGCTGTTTCAAGTTGAGTTTCATTGTGGAGTAGAATAAACACATTGTTAATTGGTTTAAAGCACACTCCGATTCAGGGAAAATAGTGCATTGGGTGTTTTTTCGCCGTCCGAAGATCAAGGGCCGTCTAACTTCGCTCGATTCCCTGGGTACTATTAAAGTAAGGGTCCTCTATAATACAATAGATTTAAAGTTGCATTTGATTAGACAGGGTGTTTGGCTCTTGGTTAAGAACCTCTCGAGGGGTGATAGACTATAATATTTGCAGAAAAAAATCGTTCTACACATACCATCAAATCTTAACCGTTACAGAGTGACTGAAATTTTGTGTGTAAATAATCTATTTGCATTAAAATACCTCTAACTCAAAAGGTATACTTTTATGCCAATTCCCAAATGGGGAAATTTTGGACGATGCCAATTTTTTTGTGCATAAGGAGACAATACCTTACATGAAGTATGATTTTTGTTTTAGTGTTTCGGATGCTCCTCGTCAGTAACTAGCACCAACTGGGTGTCTAGTTAGACGGTGTATCTAAACTAGTACCTAAATTAGCACTAGTTAGACACTAAAATATAAAAAGTCACACGTCTTGCGTGAACACTAAACAACTGGCTTATACCGAGTGGTATACTTTGTATTTGATTTCTTTTAGCGCCATTGAAAAGATGAGAAAATTTTCTATTGAATGGTGTTTTCATACTTATCAGTTAATTAGTTTTAGTTAACCTTTAGTGGTAAAGTAGTTGAAAGTTAATATTTTGATGAGGTTTTTGGTGATTTTTTAAAAATAATAATTTAGGAACATAACAAGAACTAGTATCTAAAAGCTGTGTTTAAAGACGATTCATAATTTGTTCTTCATCATCAAATTCCTATTTCTTCTCATATCTTTATAATTTTATTATCAAACTTTTTCTGAATTCGACATGTAAGTGCTTAAAAGACACTATTCTGAAAAATATGCCTTTTATACTTATTTCCATAGTTTCTTTGGAAAGCTGAGAGAATTTCCTACCAAACTAAGTACACATATTATCTAGTTAAGTGTACCAAGTCCCTTCTCACTAGTTAAATACTTCAAAATTAATGTTTTTCCGAGGAGATTGGTAATTTTTCTAATAAATAATTAACAAAACCTATCATAAGGATTGTTCATTTGATGTTCCTTTATATTCTCACTTTATCTGAACTGAATCGCTCAAACTTTATTTCAAATGAAAGGTATATCGCTCCCGTATGCTGCTCTTGATTTTTTTTAGACAATCGGACTTCCGGTTCCGGAGTTACGGGTTGAAGAGTGCGGTCAGTGTCCAAATGGTGTAATACATATTAAAAAGGGTGCAACATAACTCGGATTTGCAGGTCTAGATCAATAATGATTCTAATCATTCTAAGCAGCTTTGATCACATTGGCCACCTATGACGGTTCTTGATGTCCCCGGGTACTCTCCAAATTCGTAAATTATTGTGACACCTTTTTCTCAGGGAATTCTTGGCCGATTTTTACAAACTTGATTTTAAATGAAAGATACAATACTTCCATGGACTGCCATTGAATTTAATTCATATCTGACATTTGGTTCTGGAGTTACAGGTTGGTTATTGCGGCAATATAGGAAATTCCCATATAAACCGGTACAATCGTAATACTTCAATCCATTTATATTTGGAAGTGAAGATCACATAATTTCTGTTTGTAAGTCTATACCACGATAGCCTAATCAAAGATTTTTTGAATATATTGTCCACTATCGACAGTTCCTGAATTCTCGGGTTCTGGACGTATTCCAGAATTAGTCACGTCGATTACTCGGTGATGACTGTTCCGATTTTCATAAATCAAATCTCAAATGGAGGGTATAATATGCGGTTGGGTATTGCATACTCCATCAACCCCCTCACAACTTCTCCTCACACCATCTATTCCTACATCACATTCTGCGTTGAAGATACCTTGCTTGAAATAGTAGCAATGCTCCTTAAATACCTTCTCGTCTCAATGCAACTGTACTCTCCGCAAAATAGATCTTTGTTACACACGTCTATAGCGAACTAGTCCCACCATATGATCATGGTTCCTTCAAATTGATGTTCTTTGTGTGTATCAAACAACTCGAATAATTAAAAATCATGTTTATGTCCATTTCTGGACAGCCAGTTTATAAAAGAAGCAAATGCATTTTAAATCTTCAATATTTTAATAATACACTAGTGATAACACTATTTGTTACTTGTATGGACTTGTCAGCTTCAGATTCGTCCAAATCCAAAAAAATCAGATCCGTCCAGATTTCGAAATATATATTTTAGCTAGTTGTCAGCTAATATTTGTTACTGAAATAATAATATTATTGTTAGAAGTATTATTCGAACATCTTTAATATAACCGAACATGCTTACCATGTTCTTGACGATCTATTACGAAGAAATATTTATACAGCTAGACTAAAAACGATGAGCAGGCAACCGTTTGGCGAAGCTACAACTAGAAAAAATATTTCACGAACAGTACTACTTTCATTAGTTGATATCTCAAATCAATCGACCTATCAAATATGTCAATCGAAGCAATACCGATAGGAAATTAGTTTGGCTTGGAAATATAAACGATTTTTGGCTTTCTTATTCACATATTAGGAAATCACTTCAAAAATCGACCTGCCAATCGAGTCCCAGAGGGCCAAGTTTCACATACTATTCGATTTAATTCGACGAGACCGTAAAATGTCTTTGGGTGCATGTGTGTGTCAAATAAATCCGCTCAATTTTCTCAGAGATGGCTGAACCGATTTGCACAAACTTAGTTTCAAATGAACTGTTCCAACGCTCCCACAAGCTGCTAGTGTATTTTTGTTGAACCGGCTTCCGGTTCCGGAATTACGGGTTGAAGAATGCGGCCACATAGCAAATTCCCATGTAAACTTGCACCATGAAGATGTCCAAATGACGCAATACATATTGAAACGCATTTAACATTACTTAGATTAGCATGCCTAGATATCTAAAGACGTCAATCAATGTGGCTTTGACCATATTGGACACCTATGATACTTCCTCGGGGAACTAGCAAAGTTCGTAAGATAATGTCACACCCAAGGATGCCAAATGCGGTTGCAATATTTTGCCTACATTCTCCTTTCTTCTTCGACGCTGCTGCCGTTCGCTACTGCAGGATGCTCAGCGCTGTATGGCAGCCTGCGTTCAAAGCAGTAACATGATAAAAAATACCACCCCTAGTACAGCCACCAGACGCAAGCTTGTTTCTTCAAGTTTCTCTTTCTCTATATTACACTTTCTTATATTTTTAATCTGTTTAATATTTTTAACCACAAACAACGACAATCAATGCGATTCATTTACGCCATGACCGGCATCAACGCTTTCGTGTGCGGTTCTCTCTTTGAATGAGCAGAGAAGAGTGTACTGCGTTACACTCTCGCCGAGAAGTCGGAATACAGCAGCAAAACAAAAATGCATTTTACTGCTGTACGGGAAGGTGTACTCGGTCTGGCTACCTTTCTGGCAGCAACAGCAGTGATGCGTCGCTGTAGTGGGCTTGTACAAATGTAAATATGCCGGAAAATATGTAGTTTACCGGTTTCGTTTGCATCCCTGGTCACACCTATTTCTCAACAAATTCTTGACTGATTTTTACAAAATTGGTTTCAAATAATAAATACAATGCACCTACTGACTGAATTGAATTTCAGTCGGATCTACCTTTTATATTCCGGAGTTACTACGGTAAATGAGAAAGGGATTAAAACAGGTTTTTTTCATATCTACTGCTAGTGCCTATTACTGGTCGCTAGCAGCTGGGAATTTCATGAAAAAGTGCATGGAACAAAAATGATTCCACGAATAATACTCCAAATCTTGTGAAAGAGTTCACGTAAACATTTCATTACCATGTTGCATGAAATTGTAAATGATTAGGGATATCTTCTAAATATTACCAGTAGGCAAAATAGATTGTAAATCATGTACTGGGAATCATGAACCAGTTCACGAAAACATGAATAATATTTGATGAATTCGTGAACTATATCACGAGCACGGATATTGGATCGTAAAAAATATATTAAGAATCATAAACCAGTTCACGAATATACGAATATTATTTGATGATTTTGTGATCAATTTCACGAGCACGAATATTGAATCGTGCCTAAAATATTAGAGATCATGAATTTGTTTACGGGAATTGAATGGATTCATGAATAAAATTCCGAATTTCTTGAAATAGTTCACGAGAACATAACCAGAATATTTTGATTTTGTGAACTAATGTTCCTATATCTATGAAAAACATCATGAGTCAACACTTAGTACATAATGTACATAAAGTTGTGAACTAGTACGCGTAGTAAAAATCGAATTAGAAATAACTTGGCAGAAACCGCGACTGAAGTTCACAAAACAAAAGAAATGTTCCCACTAATGAAATCGTTATGCGGGCGGAAATTGAACATAATTATATAACACTATTTTTGTACATGATCCTGTATTCATAGCGAGGAATTCCACGAAGATCCGTCCGAAAATCTTTAAAATCGTGACCGACCTTCTTAGATTCCAATGAAACTTTACACATTTCACCGGCATGGAAGACTAAACATTTTCCACAATCAGTAAGATTATTTTGACCCAAGAGCACTTTTTTAAGAGACATTTCTACGTGCATTAATTTCAAAACTTTTCTGTTCGATTACTGTATTTTATACAGCAAAACTTTCTGAGAACGAGTGACAGAGTATGAATATTTTTGTACGAAAAAAATATACACTGAATGAATTTTTCAAAAAAACAAAAGTTTGTGTTAAAATTTAAATTGCAAAGAAACCCATTTTTTAAAAATTTTATTTTGTCAACAAAAACCTAACGAGAAAACGAACATTTTGAATGTAATTGTATGATGGAGAACTTAACGGTAAAAAAGGTAAAAAACTAATACTTGTTTTTAAATTCCATACTGATTAACATACAAAACTGTAATTTTATTACAGAATATAATTCTAAATATCGTTTTAAATCAAAATTCATTTAACAAAAATCTTCCAAAATGCAATAGTTCTCGAGAAATTTGAAATTTTGTTCCAACATAAACAATTAATTTGTATGATTATGCCCTTTTTAAAAATTATTCGTGTTAACCCATCATAAAATGTCAAAAATCTAATATTTATCGTTTTAAAGACGTAAAAGAATTTTTTTTCAGTGTATTTGGATCATGGAGAAGCCTTCAATAAAAAAGTTTTCCTAACAACAACTTTTGACATATTTCTATTATTTACGCATATTTTCAGTGTATATTTTTTCGTACAGAAATATTCATTCCCTGTAAGTCGTTCTCAGAAAGTTTTGCTGTATAAAATACACCGAAATTAATGCGCGTAGAAATGTCTACGCCCTTTTAAAAAATTGCTCTTGTATCAAAACATTGCAATTGTCAGAGAAAATCAAGGAGATTCATAAACCGAACTCAACTTCAAAGTTTCGCTCGAATCGACGATGGTCATATTTTGTGGTCGGCCGGTTTCTCATGGAAACTCTCAAACGTAGAAACGTTCATGGCACCGTAAAATAGAGTGACTTTGATCCTCGGGGTGACTTTGATCACTCGAAACTTTTTTCGTAGATTATTTATTTAGCTAGAATACTGTACCCAATCATTCAAATTTGAAATGAGCTTTACTATAATCTTGTAAAATACTAATTTGTTTTACTTATTGAGTATATTGTGCGATTTTTGAGCACAAAATATTCTATAATCTAAAATTTTACTTTACCTCATTTTGACGAAGCCTCTAAAGTGTTTATTTTTTATACAACAAATAAATTTTATATTTTAGCAAGAATAGTAAATACCAAGCGAGTTTTTATTTTTCTTTAGATTCGGATGTGCCCAATTGATTTTTAAGAGCTTGCTTATTTGAAAAACATTTTTTTTTTGTGAAACTAGTTCGCAATTATTTCAAGCTTAAATTTGCAATAATTTTTTATATTCAATACCCCATCGTGTTAAAAGGGATGAAACTGTTTAATAATTGATTACCCGGAGAAATAAAACAAATTTAGCAGTTAAGCAAGTTTTCAGATTCAAGTTGGACTCGAATTATACGAATTTTGGTCACTCAAATTTGCAGTATATAGAAATACTTTGTACGATACCAATTAACATCTATTTAACAATGAGTATCTTTTCAGAATTAGTTTAAACAAACATTCGAATGAAAAACATCGACATCAAGAACTTAATACAGGTTATCAAAGAGTACGAATACGAAACCAGACTTCAAATTGGAATGATTTTTGGAAAATAATAGTAAGCGGACAATTTCAGGTAAAACCATCCAATCTTGTTTTTCATACAACAGTACATGGTTTAAAAATATTAAACTTGAAAAAAATGTGTTGCGTCAAAAAATATGCAATGATTACTTCGAAAAGTGATCAATGCCACCCCGGTTTACGGTACTTTTTTCACGATTTTGGGATCAATTTTGTCCGTTTATAGCAAACGTGTTCATGGCCTCCCACGAAGTCGGCGTCCTCCTCATGGCTCCCTGCTGAATATTGTTTTTGCAATTCTTTCTCCCGACATTCGTACCACATGACCAGCCAATTGCAGTCTACCGTATTTTATCTGTTTAACAATATCCGCAATTTTGTATACTTGGTACAACTAATAAATTCATGCGTTTGCACCACACTCCATTTTCACCTATCCCGCCGAGTATTGTCCGCTGCACTTTACGCTCGAAGACTCCGAATGCTCTTCTATCGGCCTCCTTCAACGTCCACGCTTCGTGGCCATAAATAGCGACAGGGAGGATCAGTGTTTTGTATAAGGCGAATTTTGTTAAAGTTTGCAGGTTGCGGGACCTAATCTGGTTGTGTATACCGTAAAAGACCCTGTTGGCAACAGCGATACGCTTTTTTACATCACGGGAACATCATTATCGCAAGTAACAAGTGTACCAAGATAAAGGAATTCTTCGACACTTTAAACAGGTCACTATCAAGCACAACCTCGGAACCAACACCAGTAGACCTGCCTCTCTTCTTACCTGCGACCATGTTCTTTGTCTTGGCTGAGTTGATGACTAACCCTATCCTCGCTGTCTCCCTCTTAAAAGGCACGAAGTCCTCTTCCACTGCTCTACGATCGATTCCTATTACATCAATATCGTCCGCAAAACCAAGGAGCATATGCGACCTTGTGATGATAGTTCCGTTCCTTTGCACGCCAGTTTCCCTTTCAAGAGCAATATTGAACAGCAAATTTGAAAGTACTTCGCCTTGCTTCAGTCCATCTAAGGTCACAAATGAGGTTGAGATCTGCAATCCGAATACTTGATTTCGAATCATCCAACGTCGCACGTATCTGTATAGTCAGTTTTGCCAGAAACCATGTTTTGACATAATCTGCCACAGCTCATTTCTTTTCACTGAGTCGTACGCCGCCCTTAAATCAACGAACAGATGGTGGGTCTGCAAGTTTTACCACCGGAATTTGTCTAGGATCATCCGCAGGCTGAACATCTGATCCGTCGTTGATCGGCCCTCACGAAAACCAGCCTGGTATTCGCCGACGAAGCGGTCTCAGTCTGCCAAACAGGATACGCGACAGTATTTTGTACGCCGAGTTCAGGAGAGAGCCCTTTCCCCTGTAGATGAGGCAAATAAGTCCATGCAGCCAACTAGCAAGCAATTCTTCGTCCACCCATATTCTTAGAACAATGCCGCGGATTATTTGGTGCAGCTGCTCACTACTGTGTTTTAGATTTTAACCGGGATCTTGTCCTTCCCAGCAGCTTTACTGGTTTTCAGCTCACGTATAGCATTCTTAACCTCGTCTAGTGTTGGTGGATCCACAGCTTCTCCGTCATTTTTAGTGCTTATCCTATTCCTAGATGCCTAGATTCACTTCCGCCATTCAATAAAACCTCGAAATGCTCCTTCCACCTGGCAGCCACCATTGTTTTGTCTGTCAGCAAATTTCCCTCTCGGTCATTGCACATATCGGGCACTGGCGCTGATTTATGCCGCGCACATTCAGTGCTAAGACCGTTCAACAAATTAGCCTAGGCGACCCAGTCATTTTGAATAATAACTTATAACATTTGGTAGATCCTCATATATATGGACTATGAAAAAATCAATGTTCAGCTGCAAGATCTTTTTTTTTACAATGAAGAATGCAATTACGCACTTTCCCAGTACACGTACTTAGTGGTTGCCAAGCTACCATACGGAAGTGTACTGGCGTATCGGGCTCGACCAGGGGGTCATACCGACTAAACTCCATTGGGCTCCGCCATTTTTCCCCCAGGAACTACCTTCCGGTATTAATTCCGGGGTATGGCAGTACTAACGTACTCGCTCACTCTTGCTTAATGTTCGCACTCACGCTCACCCTTCATTCCTCTGCCACGCCACGAGGTATCGGTAGCTATAGGTACCAGCAATCTACGCTACGCTACGACCCTCCTATCTCGGCATAGGCAGACCATACATCCGTCTATACGTCCGTCTATTCACTCGCTCTTCCGCCGTGCTTCGGCGTGGCTATCGCACTCTTGCCTCAGCATGAGCAGACCATTCACTCATTTCTCCGCGCTCAATCCATTCCGCTCTAGCTAACCAATCCCTAACTCCCCTATTGTCACGCAATTCAAAACACTCTTCCCGGATGACCAGCCCGACTGGCATCATGCTCGCTATCACGCAGGATGCATCGTGTGATACCGTGCGGTAGGCAGATATCACTCTGAGACACATCAAGCGGTAGGTGCTCTCCAGTTTCCAAAGGTAACTGGTTACTTCCAGTGTTCTCGCCCAGGACGGTCCACCGTACCTAAGGATAGATACGGCAACACCTGCCAATAACCTACGTCTACTGGCGCACACCTTAGAGCTGTTGGACATCATCCTCGATAATGCCGCAACAGCCGTCGAAGCCGAAGGTCAGCTTGTCGTCTATGATGGCCCCAAAAATCTTCAGACTCCGCTTTGAAGTTATCGCCACTTCTCCCGCTTGGATAACTGCTTGTTGTACCGACTTACGGAAGTAGCTTTCCAAGATCCGGTACAGGCCCACCAGCAGACTAAGCCGGTGTGACGAGAGCGCGATGGCATCCCAGCTTGGGCTGTTGAATGCATTCTTCACATCAAGTGTCACTAGCGCACAATATCGAATACCTCGCCTTTTCAGTTGGATCGCTATCTCGGCGGTCCTTGCCACTGAGTTGATAGCGTCCCTCGGGGACTTGCCCTTTCGAAAACCAAACTGATTACTTGACAGGCCATCCGTACCTTCTGCGTACGGAGTTAACCTGTTGAGGATGATCCTCTCAAGCAATTTGCCCGTCGTGTCAATCAGACAGATTGCTCTATACGCCGGCGGCTTCCCGGCCTTCGGCAACAGTACCAACTTCAGCCTTTTCCATCTAACCGGAAAACGGTACTCGTCAAGGCATCTCTGCATAGCTAGCCTGAACATTTTCGGGTTCGCTATGATTGCTGCCATAAGAGCACTGTTTGGAACTCCATTAGGCCCTGGAGCTTTAGTCGTTACTAGAGAATTGGCCACTGCAAGTAGCTCTTCATTCGTCACAGGGGCCACCGTGCCTTGCGGCGCAGGGGGCCAGGGACTTGTGGCTCGAGACAGTAAGAGTACTTCGATAATCCTCGCCAACCTATCCGGCGACCGTTCGGGGGGAGAGGAGCCCCTTTGGTCTTTGCCATCACGATCCTGTAGGCGTCACACGTCTGCTGCTCTTGATGGCCTTGTTAAGGGACGATTTCGCAGCTCGAAAAACTTCACGGCGGTCCACTCTTACCTCCTCGGTGCAGGCTCGCTGCATCCTACGTCATCCTACTGGAGGCAAGCTGATCGTTGGGCTGCAATCTCTGCACTCCCCCAATATACCGGACATCTGCCATTTCTTGGCAGAGTTTTCTTCGGCATAGTGGCGTCGCACGCGCGTGATAGGACAGCTACCAGCGCATCCCCGCTTAGACTGTCGGTGTTGGCCTCCAGTCTCAGGGCCGCGGTGAAAACTTTGTTGTCGAAGTGATTTGTCTTCCACCCACGTACCTGACAAGAATTACCCGCCCTCGGATGCTGCACACCATAATTGATCCTAAAGCGTATTGCTAGGTGATCACTATGGGTGTAGCACTCGTCTACCCTCCAGTCCATGTCTGGAATCAAACCCGGACTGGCAAACGTTACGTCAATCCATGACTCGACCCCATTTCTACGGAATGTGCTAGTGGAACCATTATTGACTAGCACTGCGTCGAGCTTCGCAAGCGCCTCCAGTAGCGCTTGGCCCCTGCTATTTGTACAGCGGCTGCCCCACTCCACTGCCCAAGTGTTGACATCTCCCGCTACGACAAACGGCTTCCGACCCACCATGTCGGACAAAAGTCTGTCGATCATCTGGTTGAACTGTTCTATAGGTCACATTGGTGGGGCAATAGCAGCTACAATAGAACACACCATTAATCTTGGCAATCGCTACACCCTCCGCAGAGGAGTGTACTACCTCTTGGACCGGGAACCGTCCCGTTGTACAGATTGCCGCCATCCTAGACCCGTCCGCCACCCAGTTGCCGTTAACGGCAGGGACGTTGTACGGGTCGGATAGGAGGGCGACATATGTCCTCGACTCCCAGACCGACAGCCACAACAGCTGCAGAGCAGATGCGCAGTGGTTAAGATTCAGCTGTGTGACGTTCACGGCTTCTTCTTACCGGCCTCCCCGAAGGGACACACAGGTCCGCCCATAACATGGTTGCGGCCTTGCTTCTTGCTGGCGCAGATAAGTCATTTTGGTGCCCTCTCGCATTTCTGCGCCTTGTGTCCCTCCTCGCCGCAGCAACGACACAACTTGCCCCTGTCTGGGCCCTTACAGTCGTATGACTTGTGGCCTGGCTCCAGACATTTAAAACACCGGTCCACTGAAGGCGGCTGTGGTATGCTTACTGAACATACTGACCAGCCGATCTTCAGCTTTCCTTTTTGGCTTCCGCAACCGGTAGCTTGAAGTAGGCTACCTGCGTGCCAAGCATCCGCTCCCTTAGACGTACAGAGGTCCGATCCATCTCTACGCCACACTGCTCCTTTACGGCCGAGACGACGTCTTCTGCGTTTGTAACCTCATCCAGTTGCTTACACTGGAGGGTTACTTCCGCACCCAACGACCACACCTGAGCACCGTCTCCCAGGAGCTCTTGGGCCAACCTCCTATATATCACCCCGCTGGATTGTGCACCACGTTTGAGCACCAAGATCATTTCGCCATTCTTGGTGCGTCTAACGTAGCGCACATCCTGTCCTAAGTTCGAGAGGCTTTCGGTCGCCCGCATCGATTTAAGGAGGTCTGCATATCTACCCTCATCGGTTTTCACCAACAGGGCCTCTCCTCTGTCTTTAGCCTTCTTCGCCGGTCGAGGTGCGTTCGACTTCTGCTTGGTTCTACTGATCAGCTGCCATTCGCCATCTTCTGCCGATGGCGCCGGCTGGCTGGTACCGTTGCCCGCGCACCGTCACCAGATGACTGCCTCCATTAAGCGCTTTGTGGCCGATAAAGCGAAATCTATCGCCTCCTGCGCCATCGTCGTTCCACCGATGAAGGAAAAGGACTCGGTTTGGATACCTCTATCGGCCTTTTCTCTTCCCTCCATCCTCTTCATGTAGACTTCTTGTTCTTGTCTTGCGACTCGAACAGCCTGGCGGAGCACCAGCAGGTTCTGTTTTAGCTTCTTACTGATTACTTCCGCTCGTAAACTCGATAATACTATCGAGTTGCAAGACTACCGCCCGCCTCGCGGGTAGTGGTCCGCCAAGCGTGCAGGTAGTGTTATCTCCTACCACACCTAATGATCCCTCGGTGCTGGTGTTTACAGCCCCCGTCGCTCCGCTGTCAACCCCTGTCGGGGAAGACCTCGCCAAACCCCCTTTGGCAAAGGGGTTCAACATCGTAGTCATTTCCTCCTACTTTACTCTCATTTTTGTTATTTTTAATTTCATTACTCATAATAGTTCCCACGAGTTGCGCGAGAGAATAGACTTTTCTACGGCTCATGTACGTACACGCCACATGACACAAATTCTACATTACAAGCTGGTGGAAAATAATAAACAAAGACGGCAAAAGTAAATGGGTTTGTTTTCAACCAGGAAACATCATTAGTGTTCGTGAGACCGGTCGCAAAGAACTCAATAGGTCCGCCACGCCAGAGCTCCGCATTAACGTGGTAAGTGACGCTTACTGTGGTGGGAGCCTCGGTACCCTACAGGCTCCGTTAACGATCGGACCACTAAGGCCCACTGTGGCGAACCACCGGGTTTATATTTCCCATTGCCCAGTAATTAGCCAGACAAGATCTGATACCAGCCGTTTTCACCGTGGTCATTGAAATGGAATTCACTATAAAGGACACATCTAGATAGTAGTCTCCTTATATATTACTACTATAGTAATTCTTCTAGCTTTTCCATAAACTCAATTCGAGTGCGCTCTGACCCTCTCATTTTCGAAAGATCCTTTCGCCTTTGTTATCCCTGGGTTTTTGATGCATTAGGTGCAACGGCTTTAATTGTAACTGTATCTCAAATTGTGATAAAATAAATCAAACAGACACTACAGCTTTGTTTAAGTTGTCGACCAATCATGCAATCTTTATGGTAATTGTGGAAAAAATAGTGTAAATTACTTTTTAGTCTAGTCTAGTTTAGTCTAGTCTACACATACACGGCCAATATATGTAGGGATCCTGGCAAATTGCAGACGTTCGCCTACAATTGAATAAGAAAGGAACGTGGACAACCGTACCGACATGATGGAATTTTTTGACTTCGTCATGAATTCTTGACAATGTTGTCATCGTATATTGTCACTAGTTTAAGTTCGTTTAGTTCAGTTTAGTCATTGTTTAGTATATTAAGGCATTGTCAGTTAAAGTTTTTAAATACAAATACAAAAACGAAATTGGGAGAGCCACCAAACAGATGCAATACAGTTTTTGAGCGAGAGTTCTCACAGAACGGTTGCTGTCTAAACTGTTATATCTCTATATGCTGAAGGAGTGATGTATAATGAAAGAAAAAGAGAGGTTTGTTGGACGGGAAGTCAGTTCATTTCCATCCGATCGCCAAAAAGTCGGCCCGAGGAATTTGACAAACGGCTTTAGGTGATGTTCAGTTCATTCGCTTTGAAGAAAATTGCTCTTTTTTTAATTGATTATTTCTTCTTGATTTCTTTCTAGTATCGATTTTTAATATCCTTTTTACTAGTTTAATTCATTTTCAATTGCATTCTTCTATTGATTTTTCATAATTTATTTCTTTTATACGTGGTTATATTCGTGCAGTACTCAAAGCTGTGTTTAACCCATTAGCAAACTAAGGAATGAGAAACATTCTTAGGTGGATTAAATCGGTTTTTTAAACCTTGATTAATTTTACGGCTGGCGATGAGCAAAATTCCAACATCGCAAAAATAACTGCCGCCTTAGGGTTTTTGCAGAAACAGTACAATTAAAAAAATGCAGGGGTGGTACCTGTGAATGAACGTGTGAATGTCGGAAATGAGACAACATCAATTCCGAATTACGCAAATCCCGGTATTCCCGTGTAATGATCTTCTGGTTAAGAAGCTGTATTTGGTTGTGGGTACGTTCATGTTTGCAAACATTATTGTTTGAATCTGGGCCAATATAGCAGGTAGAGTTTAAGTAGCCTCATTGTTTCTCAAGAAAATCTGACTAAATAAATAAGATTTTGAACTGTGCGTTGGGTTGTCTTTAGGTCGATTTAGACGTCTGTTGAACTATTACTTCTAATCGAAATCAAACAAGGAAGTAATCAGCTATTTAAATCGTTAGGAATTCGACAACATTCTAATTCACCCTAATAATCTCCACTCGCTTCTGCTGTCATCCACAATGCATCCCCATTACGACGCGTTAATCACATTTTCTTTCAAAACCTACCTTGAGGTGAAACCACTTCCCCTTCAGCTTTCCCATATATTGATAGCCAATTCCTGTTAGCGTGGGTTGAACAAAAGTAATTGTCGAATCCCACTGCGGTGAAGAATTCAAATTGCGAAACTGTCACGTTCCTCGCTTTATCCTGAAACCATCGAAATCACGTCACATTTCTTCCACCTACGATTTGACGCATTCGATCACAACCGCAAAGTCTCCTGCTGAGAGCATCCAAACTTTTCGTCTTTTACATTCCTCATTCCACCAAAGGTCGGAAAATCTATCGCCACACACTGTGTACTCTCACGGTCTAACAGATCAGCGCCAACAACAACAACAACGGTGCGGGAAGGCATCTTTTGGCCTTAACCAAACAAGCTGCAAATTGAATCGAACTGTCGCTCGAATCGAAGCTCGTTTGTCGTCTGCCAAAGTTGGCACGATTTGGATCAAGTTTCAGCACGCGCACAGTAGAAGCAATCGACAGCCGAAAGCTGCTTAACACTGAGACGGTGTCGCTCGTGGATGGATGGATGGATGGATCGGATGTGGCTCAACTCAACCAGTGACCTCACCAAGAATAAGGTGATTGATTGCGTGCCTAACGAGGGAAGAAACTCGTTACCGGAAAGTTTTAATTAGAATTAAACATGAGGTTCCGTTTGTGGGTGGAAATGCTCAACCTACAGTCGGCTTAGGTTAGGTTTTGGACAAGGATAACACTATCACTTTCTCTGCCGGATGGTGGCCAGAATGGGAACGTGTGGAATAGATCTCTAACTGTATTGCAAAGTGATGATTAGCGAGTAAAGTTTGGCACAATATAGTGTTTTGATTTTATACGAAACAGTTGCTGGTAATTTCGTGAGTCTTTGAATATGAGTTTCGTAGAAGGAAAAAGTGCTTTTTAATGAATGAAAAAATAGCATAGGTAACCGAGCTACGCGAAAATTCAAGAATCTAATTATTGCATTATGATACATACATTTTCACATAGTAAATCTGCTTTTAAAGATATTGATAAAACCTAGTCTACAGTTGCTCACCATAGTTCTTACTCCCTGCTCACCACTGCGATCGAAGCTGATTAAATTCCCAATCACTAATTCAATCTCCAAGTTTTTGCGGTAAATTTGCTTAGATTAGAGCGAAACTTTCTCGTTTCAACTTTCCCATCGAATGTGGCGCGGGATCCTCCCTCACACTGCAGTATTAGTATCACATCCACTACGTCGCGGACACCCGGCAGAACCGAATTAAACCTAGGTGTGCTAACTCAATAGAACCATACGACCACAAGTAATTTCAACTCCGACCACGACACCCGGTACAGGTCGGTTTTGCAGTTTCCTTTGCCGATAAGGTGATTTCGATTATCTCCGCTCCGGTGGCAACAATGGGCATCGAGGAGGAGGTGTTGTATCGGGTGTCGCATCTATTCGCTGCCATCACCCAGTAAACGAAATGGCGGACAGGCAGGTTAAACTAGATGCTGGCGATCGGTAGGCTATTGAAACTTTATTCTAGGCTATCCGCCGTAACTTGCCGTTTACTGTAAAAGTAGTGTGGGCAGGCGAGTAAAGGACTGATGAGCGTAAGCCGGATTTATAGGGGTTGGCAATTTTTTTTTGTTTCGCTCTCTGCCAGCCAGTGCAGAAGCCAAAAGTCGTAATCTGATTCATGTGACATGTGTCATCGACCTTGGTGGTGGGTTCAGTATCAACCATCAGCGAACCACTCCGCTTGTTTACGATCGGAAGGGAATGGCTGCCTATTTGTTGGATTTGGTTCGACCCTTCCGGTTCTATCAGATTGGAACTACATAAGTGAATCCATCCGAAGTGAATCAAGTCGAGAACAATTGGGTTTTATTTTGGGAATTTAGCCGGAGGCAAAAAAGGCAGAGAAAACGATAATCTCGAGCAGACATGAAATTGCTTTATGTTAGCGATGTGATGAAGTGATGAAGCGGTTTTGTCGATTGTTTCTTGATGTTAAATTGAATGAGAATATTTTGACGTAGGACTACGTCTTTGTTTTCGATATGGGGGTGCACTCTGCAAATTCTACAAAAATGGTATATAACGAAAAGTGGTCCAATTTTAAACGCATATAATTTAGCCATCTCACGATAAATTTTCAAATTTTTTGCGCAAATCGCCCCGAAATACTTCTAACAATAGATTCCAACAGATAAACCCAAGGATTTTTGATATCATAGCATTAAAAAATTAAATAATATACAAACTTGTCAAAATATCGCATATTAACACACAGAAGATAGCGCTTCCCAAGCCCTGTACGACGGATTGGTGTACCTAGCGCGCAACGCTTCTATGAATGACGTCATCATCGACTATTTAAAGAACGGACTTGATCAGACACGCTCAGTCAGTGATGCCACAAGTACAGATTTATCTGGAAAAGTAAAGATTTTTGAAGCATTTTTTGTACAGATTCTGTACGGTACAGATTACAGATTTTTGTGAAAAAGTACAGAATAGTACAGATTTTTTTACATGACAGCAAGGTAAAATATTTTAACCCTGCGATGCAAAACGGCAGGTAAACGTTGCGTTAGGCAGCAGTGATGGCAAGAATCTGAAGTGGAGTTGGTACTGATTGAGATTGAACTGAAGCTGACATTTGAATGCGATATGCGAGAAACCTGCTTCCAGCAAATCAATGGGATGATGTCTAAGTGAAAGCCGAGCGAATCTTCTCGGAGTGCATACGTTTGCTCTGATCTGCTCCATTTGAATTCCTGCAAGCGGTTTTCACGCATACTATTGATATTACCAGCCCCATCTAAGCTACTCGCCCCCACTCTGTTGACCACCTTTGGTTGCAAACAAAGTGGCAGCGAGATTTTGAGCTGGAGCTGATATTGGATTTACCCAGTCACACTCATCCGGAATTCTAACTGGTTTCTTACGGAATTCCAGCTCAAATAAAACAACCGAGTCAGAATGTCTGGTTTGATTTCCCCGAATGAAAAATTTGTAAAAGAAAAATGATTTTTATAAAACAACCTTGTTATTGTTTGGGTACAGAATCCGTACAGATAGAAAAGATTTTTCAACTCCCGGTACAGATTTAATTGTGGCAACACTGCGCTCAGTTCACTGTTGAACGGCTGGCGAAGCAGATCACTGCGCTGTGTTTTTTACAGCCAGTGTAGCTGAGCTAGAAGTCCGTTACACTGGCTGTGGAGGGACGCTACCCTGTGTCATCCAACAGGCGACCGCTCCAACTGCTTCCTAAATGCCGCTGTAATGTTGCCAGTAAATTTTTGGTTTAACTAACACATGTATTTGCTATTTTCGCTTGAAATTAAGTAATGTAGTGGTAGTAATAAGCTTCCCATTTTGGTTTAAATGCAAGGACAGTTTTTAAAACAGGATTTGATTAATTAGTTTAGCTCATCTAAGCAATTTTATCAATTCTGTAATTTAAAAGGAATTTTACGGAACTTGGTGAATTTGGCCCCACTTGCAACTGGTATAATCAACCTGCACAAAGTGTTGCATAACGCAGGGCTGTTTTTGGAACAAAATGTGTTATCATTCAGCCCTTCGCTATGCAAAATCACGATATTATGACAGATGGGCTAAGCGCGGCCGTTCCTTTCAATCGGTAAAGGCCGCGTGGAATTTTGGTGAAACGCGCTAATAGTGTCGTGGTGGTACTAGTTGTCTCTTTCGCTCTACCCATCATCATCAGCGTTGACTCATTTTGCATTTTACGCTTGGGTTCAATGCTTGTGGCGAATGAGTTGGTAGGTAGGGGAACTGGCGGTAAAATGAACAGCAAAGTCATTATTTTCTAACTAATAAGTGGCTGAGATATTACAATCACCTTATGTTTCTTGTTAGACATGTTTTGTACATATCTGGTAAAAATACTTCGTCATAAACACATTTTTTCAAACATGATTCTTGATTTCTAAACATGTCCAAAAATGAGACATGTTTATAGCGAGTGGGTAAAATGAACAGATTCTGGTGACCTGCAAAATGTCCTGTATGTATGCAATGCGCAGCGTTGGAAAGCATTTTCCGATCAATGCTAATATCCCAACAAATCATGAGCTTTGCAAACACACAGGGCTTTTTGCAGGCAAAAAAAATTGTCGCGGAAGAATTGAATTTTAATGACGTAATATTAACCATTTTACAATCCTGTGGCATCGAAACACATCTACAAACTTGGGGTTATCCATGGGTGTTTGAACTTTAAGGATCTGTTTAAGAGCAACTAGAAAGCTTGTTCTATACATGAGATGTGATTATATTGTCTAAAATTTGATTTTTCTTCACCGGCCCGGGTGTTTTTTCCCACACACTAAGTACTAAGAAAATAAATATTTTACATTAAGTAGTAGGGGAACATGGGGAGACTTGACCAGGTTTTCAGCTAAAACTGCATAAATCTTTAAAAAAGCCTTCAATCCCTCAAAAATCATTCAGATATAATGCGCAAAGTTATTGCGCGTCTTCATGATTTTTTGCAGAATTTTTAATTTAATTTTTGAAAAGTTACACAAGTTTTTCTCTGATCGTTTTTTCTGGTCAAGTCTCACCATTGCGGGGAGACTTGACCAAGGCGTGGGGAGACTTGACCAAGAGAATTTTGAAAAATCATAACAAAAAATAATCACATAAAACATACTGTAATTATTTTTTTCCCTGTTGTCGAGATCCTTAGGTAGCAGTAAAAAATATAAAAGAGTTGCATTTGATAAATTTTGATTTTTTTAAATGCATTTCTTTTTAAGGTTTAACTGTACTGCTTGCATTGCATGTTCACACGTCACGAAATCAGTCCTACTATTGCTAACTTTGCTTACAAATTTTAAAATATAAAGACTTATGTTTGGGGTGGGATTTTTTTATGACGTGATTAACATTAACAGTAGATACCAAAGCATAATAAATATTAGGAATTTTGTATCTTTCTTCAGCTGATCGCCACTTGGTCAAGTCTCCCCATAAAATCTTGGTCAAGTCTCCCCAACATTAGTTATTGCGTTCAATTTCATGCGAATTCTAGTAATAACTATTCCAATGTTCCAGTTTATGTAAAATCATGTCACTGCTTCACAAAGATTAAGATGGTATATTAGTCCTTTAATAGTAATTAGTAGTCGAGTAGATATGTCCATACAAAGTTTGATAAAAAAATACATCATTTAATGCAAATTTATTAATCACGTAATATTTTCTGCAAGGAAAGGATTTTTTACTCCAAACTTTCAAAATTACCTTAAGGGATCGAAACAAGTATAAAAATATTTTTGAAAAAAAATTAAGAATCGAATAGAAGACGCCATAGCCGAAAATAGAATTTTGCGCTTGGTCAAGTCTCCCCATGTTCCCCTATAGTCCTACGTCTACAGTTCGTGTAACCCCATAGGGCTGCTCCTTGTAGTTTTTATCAATCGTCAAAGCATCAATCGGTTATTGCTTAATAACTATTTCTACAAGCGTCAGATAGTTTCGCGGTCTTGGAGACTTTATTTCATTGTCAATTTTCTTATTAAAACACATGTCGATTTATTTTTAGGAGGTAATGGGCGACTCCTGGAGGAATTATTTAGTGAGAATCAAATTCCTCAAACGAAATCTCATGTAAACTTTGAAACGTGGGCGCAAAAATATAGTTTCACCGATAGAGCTAAGAATTTGCGCAGTTATTTTAGGATCCAGTTGGTACCCAATAAGATGTTGGAGCAAAATTTTATTTGTTTCATATCATCGTGTCCCATTCTACTAGATATACGCAGACAGCAACAGACATCTGTGCCCACCGTTAAGACAAATAGAGATAAAGAAATTGAGTGGTTGGGGATGTCCTCACACCTTGTGTGCTCTTACTACTTATTTGGGACCGTGTCGCCAATAGATTGTTGAGGAAACTTAATTAGCCTAGATTTCCGACATATGGTTTCGCCGGTGATTATCACATAATGATTCTCGGTGTTTGCATTAACACACTTTTGATTTGATGCAGCAAGCCTTATGTTTTGTTGGGCAGTGGTGTCTTCATAGTGGTTCTTAAACAAGAATCACTTTCTTGTGCATTCCGTCTTAAAGTTACTGGGCTTTGGAACAGTGATCCAATACATTGTGCAACTAGCCACGCAACAAAAATATGTAGTTTGTTACACTGACGATTGTATCTTAAAGGACCGAGCCGGTGCAGGTTTCCATTGTCGTGAAATGAGATTAGACTAATTCCATTCGATTCTTCGCGATTCTGTGTAGCGTATAATGGGCGCCACAACCGGGAATTTTCGGCAAAAGAATTTATTTTGGCAGATTCGAGATTGAAATTAGTAAGCGCCTGTCGAACGCATTGGCTAGAGCTGGCGCTTCGACTGACTTCGTTGGTTCAGAATCAGTTCTACCACTGTCAATAAGTTAAGGAGGACAAGCACAAATTTCGCTCTTGGGCTGCATTCGAACATGCCAATCATTCGCGTAGCTTGCAAAGTTGCGCTCAAACAGAAACTTTTCTGTCGCATGTAAGTCCGAAAATGTCAAAGAATTCGTTGCATTTTTGAACCACATTCTAGTGTATTCTAATGATGACACTGAATGGACATTGCAAACTCAATCATCAGATGGCTACTATTCAGCTTGCTGAGTATTATTCGTGTGATCTTTGTGAATCCGATTGCGGAACTTCATGTCATTTGATATGTAAGGAGCAAATCGCGGTAGCACCCGCTAAGCAACACAGGACAACTCTCAGTTGATCTTCTGTCTTCTGTCTCTTCTGTCTCTTCTGTCTCTTCTGTCTCTTCTGTCTCTTCTGTCTCTTCTGTCTCTTCTGTCTCTTCTGTCTCTTCTGTCTTCTGTCTCTTCTGTCTCTTCTGTCTCTTCTGTCTTCTGTCTTCTGTCTTCTGTCTTCTGTCTTCTATCTTCTGTCTTCTGTCTTCTGTCTTCTGTCTTCTGTCTTCTGTCTTCTGTGTTCTGTCTTCTGTCTTCTGTTAAACGCATGGTTTGTTGACCTTTCCGTGCGAATCAAAACACACTGCGTCCAAATTGAAGGAGGTATTATAAATGTTTCCTTTCAAACCGTTCGACACATCTATCTATGCCGGACTGATTGTGTCCCTGGTGCACAATTTCCTGCTGCAATCAGCGTCGTCTCCCGTCGTCACGAACAACGCCCAATGCATTCGAAAATAGTGCCCCCCCACTCCATCACGGTGATGCATTGACACCGTTTTGTTGCATGCTGGCATAGTGGAAGGCACCAGCAACAGCAACAAGGCGCACTCGCAGAGTTCACTTTAGTCAATCTTTCTTTCCTGATTTTTCCCTTGACAGGAACTTTTTCTTTCCATGCACAAAAGCACCAGCAACAGTTCGAAATTGATGAACCATGTTTGAGACGATTTTTCAACCAAACTGCCAAACGTCAGTCCCACCGATGACGCTGACGATGATGATGATGATGATGATGATGATGGCAGATCGGTCAAAACAATGCATGGCCAATACCCGGGTAGAGGTGGATACCGAACATGGCCAAAGTGAAATACTTTTTTCACCGGATGGCTGTATGACAACCTGGGTCCTACTGGGGATTAGGGATGGAACACCAGCGTCGATCGATGGTGCTTGGAAAAGAGTGTGTACTTCACATTCAAGCACACAAAGCCCCACTCGAAGTGATTGGGGTGGAAAAAATGTATTCTTGTCGGACTGGAAAAAATTGAACCATGTTCAAACAATTTACTTTGCGAGAACACCGATGGGAAAGAATACCCCTTTTTGTCTCGTCCGGTACGATACGTGTTACCTGCTGGTTTTTTACCTTCGCAGCCAGTAAGGATAATACTGCTTTTATGTCCATTTGAGCTTTGAAGCTTTGCCGGAGACAGGAACAATCGAACCCAAACGGTGGGGATGAAATCTGCGAGCTCCGGGTACAATCTGAGCTGCTTTTAAAACAATTTCCCTGAGATCAGCCGCCCTTCTGCTGTTTTTTGTTTGTTGTTAAGCTGGGTCTGGTGCTCTATCTTCGTTGTCGCTGACTGACATCGAATGGGTGCAGGATAGGATAGGACGTTTTGCATAAAGGTGTTTGGCATAATGTTGTAAAGGTCTGTAAAATATAGGGCATAAAGGCAAAATATCCAGCTTAGAAAAAGTCGAATTATTGTTACAAATTCATCTCATCAATAACAGGCACTAACTTGGGACCAGCTAGACGAGATATTCAAGCCAGCACCAAATTGGCACTAGTTACTGATGAGATGAATTCTAAATACGATTTCCAATCTCTAATCTAATTTTTCCTATTTGTGGGTAAATATTATATAGTACCATAGGCTTGGTTACCAAGGTAACAAATAGGAGTTTGTTATTGCTTTCATATCAGCACACAAAAGCTTCTGTGCTTGTCTTCAGAGACATTAATCAGCACAAGTCGCGTTCAAGTAAGTTGCGTGATTGTTTGGTCAATCCCAACACGTTTAACTACTGTCAATTTTGGCGCTATATTGGATTTGTCGACTAAGTGCTCCCATGTTTGTACTAGTTACTGATGAGACGGAGGACCAAAAACTCAAAGCCAAAAAAGGAAGACGAAATTCATTGTTTTATTGAATCCATTATGTTAAAAGTAGTTATGCCAACAGTTCCAAGGCGATAGACACGCTACTAGTGCTTTTGGGGGTACTATGAATTGATAGGAAATGCATCAACACCGTTTGCAGGTTCAGTGAGAGCATTGTTTGATTATTGACATCAAACCAGAGCTCCTTGAACATCAAACGGGAAATCAATATCTTTTGTTTTACACGACACTTGATCTGCATTTTAAATAAATTGATTTTCCTACACAGAAAACTGATTCCATTGTTCAGCGCTTCTCTTAGTCTAGTGGATCGAAATCGAGTAAAATATCTTTAAAATTGACAGAACCGAAACAGTTTTCATTTTTTTATAAAACCGCATTTTGGTGTCATATTACTTCACGCCAACGGAAAATTTGCCATTTCGATTCAACCGAATCGTTGAATTTTATTTCGCAATCAAAAGAAATTGCACCATCGGTACACTTGGGGTATCATCCAGGCAGTAGCACTCGCAACCTCTTTTGGCCTTTTGATATGCTCCCTAGTCTCTCGCTGGGAGTAATTTGAATAATTTAATTCTTTTCGTGTGGTTTTCATCCAATGATTGCTGGTTGAAATCCAAACGCATTTCGTGAAACTGTGCGGCAGCTGCGGCGGTGTGGCATTATCACTTGATTGGATTGGAAGTGATCTGAGAGTTGATCCTTGTAGGAAGTGGTATCTATCTGTGGAAAATTTAATCCTCAATCGTTCAAGTTTTAATTTTGTTGAAAACGCTTCTAAGGTACCTAATGATTAATATCAATATTTGAACTCCAAAATGTACGGAAACTAGTTAATTGAAGTTGAAGCAAGCGGCACTATCTTCGCCATTAATATTTTCACGAACATTATCAGTATTGACTACCGCAGTACTCGTATTCATGTTTCAACTAATTAAACCATTTAGGATTCACTAGAACATGCCGCATTGATGGGTAAATGTGCCTTTGTTTTGCAGCCATAATTTCCAACCGGGAACAATGTGGCATTGATTTAACTTATTATTCCAAGCCAGGCAACAAAACAAACCAACGCTATAATAATCATCGAAGGGTTCGATCGATCAGCATTAGAAACAGGCTTGTTTTTCAATTCCATTAAACACAGATTTTTTAATTCCAGCCACGTTGCTGAACCACATCAACTGAATAGGAGTTGCAATAATTTTCAAACAACGGCGATAAATTTCCCTCCATTAGGATGCGGTTTGTGGGGGTGTCCGGTTGCGAGTAGTTATATGTACATGGTAGTCTGCTTTTGATTACTATTTTAACAGAAAGAAAAGTACTACAATCAGAGAGCTCCAATGAGTCCTTAACAAATTCCATTTTCTTCAAAGAGTTAAAAAAAACTGGCTTAGTTTTTGATCTTTTGGAGCTATGAGCAACCAGCTGCCGAGAGTAATTTATTTTTTGTACACGAAAGCAATTTGAATTCCAATCAGCCAGTCGTGCAAATATTGCTTTGTAAAGCTACCTAATTGACCAGCTAACTATTTATTTCAACAACGTTTTGAATGAATTTGCTATTTCAACTCAACAATAAATGTATTGAGTTGGAAGCTTCGGTATGATAAAAGGTAGTTTAATAATAAAAGAATAATAAATTACTTTAATTCGAAATTCTTATTGATTTCAACGCATACCCATGTGTCTCTTGAAGTCTATCCCCTGCTCAGTAAAATTCTGCTGGTCAAAGCACCACTAGAGGCGGTAACCCTACCTTTATTTGAGAGCTCAATTGGTCAAATGAGTCATCAAAAACTCTTGATATACCAAAAGAATTCGAAATTAATCCAAAAATTTAAATTTAAAATTTAATATATTTGGTTTGCCGTTCATTGATACAAAATCTATTAAAAATCATATTCAGATACGACATTTTTGTAAACGGGTCATACTCAAATGACGAAGCTTTTTTCGGCGATTTTCGACTACCAATTCCCCCTAGCAAAGAGGCCAGAGATGGAAAAAATAAATAAGTTTTACAATTCTTTCAAATTCGGCCTTTTATCAACATTTTCATTATAACAGCAAATTGCGTACACAACAAGCCCCTTTCGTGACGAGTATAGTGTTAATAGTTTTGTTTTGAATTTTATATGCCATGGAGTATGAAGAGAAGATATCTCAGTTCACAATCCTGCAGCTGCCAATGATTCTAAGAAGCATACATTCAACTAAATTATTGAATTGTGTTTGATTGATTTCGAAGAGAAAATTTAACTCTGCTACCAAACTAAATCAACTAATTAGCAAGATTAGCCAACTAATATAGCAATTTAATCCGCATACAAAATCTTTTCGTTTTGGAGGAGTGAGCATGAGATTTTTTCCTGAACGTAACGATTTTATTTTTATTTTTGAACTATTTTCTAGAAATCAGTTACAACATTCTTGTAAAATATTTTAAGGTGTGCTAACACACCAACACAAATAAAAGATTAATTCATGTTTTTATAGGATTATGAATGTTTTAGAAACCAGCATAGCGTAAAATCCAACCCAAACCCTTATTTGAAATTTGATCAATGTTTCTCATTTTTTCCATTTTTTTTATTCCTACATGGATTTTTTTATTTTGTTTAAATTTCATTGATCTAAGTTGTGGATTGTATTTGTATTTCTACAATTGTAAGATTCTGCCTCACGTTCCTTACTTTTGCTATTTATTCTATTGCTATCACTATCACTTACTTTAATTTATAGTTTTTTCTCTGCTATTTCATTTTATTCGCAATTTTTCGAGAAAATTCTTCTTTCTTAATTTTTTTTCTTATTGTTTCATATTTTAATACCCTGCTTTTTTGTGTGTTTCTTTTGTCATTCCATCTAATTTTTAGAATTTGTCTATTCACTACATTTATTCTTGTCATAGAATTTTTCTATTTTCTTTTTTTCATATTTTTTTGCATTTTCAAAAGCAATTTTACTTATGCAAATTCATTCCAATTTGGCTTATCGTTTAATTTTTTACCTTTCTCCTATTTTCTTCCTAATTTTCAAGTTTTTAGCTTCCCTTTTATCGTAGTTTTATTTTTTCCCATTGTTTATTTAATATAATTTTATTTATTTTTTATTCCTTTTGCCTAAGATTTAATTCGTTATTGTTATTTCTTCATGTTTTCCATTAAACCTATTGAGAAAGTATTTTTTCTGTTCATAATTTTTCTATACGTTAACATTGATTTTTTTGTTTTCCTAAAAAAACATTTGATTTATCTTTTCTTGACACTATGTGCACTTTTTCTTAATTTTACATTTAGTTCGTTGTTTCAATTTGTTTAAAATTTCATTTCTAGTCCTTTTTACATTTCTTATAAAAGTAATGTATAGAATTCGCTCAAACTTTCAAGATTTTTTCCGAGGCCCGGAGGGCCGAGTCTTATATACCAATCGACTCAGCTCGACGATTTGGGATAATGTCTGTGTGTGTGTATGTGTGTGTATGTGTGTGTCTGTGTGTGTGTATGTAACGGACAAATTCTCATTCGTGTTTCTCAGCAATGGCTGAACCGATCTTATCCAAACCAATTTTAAATGAAAGAACTAAAAAACAGTATGAACGCTATTACTTTGTTTTTGATTCTGATGTTTAGTTTCCAAGATATGAATGTTTGAATGCGCAAAAATGGCGTTTTTTGCAGTTTTTTTTAAATTATCTGCCGAAATTGACAATATAGATTAACAATTTATATGTATTTAGACAGCTTTACCGAATACCTTTCGTACAAGCTATAAATTGTTGAAATCGGAATATTATCAAAAGAGATATTTAACATTAAATGCGGACGAAAGATTTTTATCATTTCCCATTGCCAGAAATATGACCAAAAACATGTAATCTATTATTAACGCCAAAACGGCTTATTTTAGGTCAATAGTATCTTCGGAGAATTTAATGGAGGCGATATGCCCTTTCTTTTCGTATTGTGCTTTTGCTGATTAATCCCCCTATGAGTGAGATATTTTCACAAATTTTTTTGGAAGTGATTATATCGAAATGATGTTTTCAGCAAATTTGTAGCTTTTACTTTTGAGAATAACTTTACTGAAGACTTCAAATATCTATTTTGAATACTTTAAAAGTTATGGCTTGTTGTTTATTGATTACTCTTTGTCGCCTATTTATTGTTCAATATAGTAATAATCCATTGAAATAAGCCAAACATTATTTCGATAAAACGAATTTTGTATTTCATTTTACTATCTACAACCGCTAGAAATAATCACCGAACACTTCCAAGTTGTCTGGAAGGAACTTGATAACTTATCAATACAAAAATGTTCATTTGTGCGAACCTTCTGACTGCAATTTTTCAAACTTTTAACCATCGGATCGATCTGAAACATATCGGAAAATGAAAAGCGAAATAAATAACTCCAAGCAACGGCGTAGCCAAGAGAAGGTTTAGGGGTTGAACACCATACAACCCCTAAACCCCTCTACAACACCCAAAAAAAAAATTGTATTGAAGTTGAAAATTTATTGAGGCAGACTGATTTAATTCAATATTACAATAACAATTATCTGATCCGTAGATTGATAACCTGTTGTTGTAAACATCATGAGGACTTTTGAAAAATTGTCGGAATGGGGTCCTGATATGTAACTGATCTTTTGGTCTTGATTTCACAGTTGTCTAATAGCATCAATATCAAATTTCTGCCTGAAAACATTCCAATAGAAAATTCCAGAGTTCTGTAGTCAATCATAATCCTCAGATTTATTTTCAAATTGATCTCGTTTTTGTAGAGATGTACTGTAATAAGGGTCTTTATTTAATAGGAAGCGAAGTTAAAATTGATTTAATGTCTATGAAACATAGAACTGCTCACCAAAAAATGCATAAATTTCAACATTTGCTAAAAATGTTTTTGCCTTTCTCATTCACTCTAAAATTCGTCGATCTAATCCCGACCGGGAGGGCCGAGTGTCATATGATAATCGACTCAGTTCGTCGAGATCGAAAAATGTCTGTGTGTGTATGCATGTCTGTATGTATGTGTGTGTATGTGGAAAAAAATGTGACCTCTGTTAATCAGAGATGGCTGGATCGATTTGCACAAAGTTAGTCTCAAATGAAAGGTACAATCTTCCCATCGGCTGCTATTGATTTTTTTTATTGATTGGACTTCCGGTTCCGGAGTTACGAGTTGAAGAGTGCAATCACACAGCAAATTCCCATATAAACTGAAATGAAAAATTTTCAAAATCAAATTTGTATTTTTGATGCCAAATGACATTATAATGCATGAAACATTAAGATTCGATGTAAACTCGAAAAAATAACGTTTGACAAAAATTGATTTTTTGGGACTTTGGTACTTTTTTGCTCTGTTACTATTTTCTGAAAAATTAATTCTGCATAATTTTAAAACTTCAAAAATTACGGCTTCGGAATTATGCCGTTTAGACATTAAAATCGATTTTCACCATCCCCCACCAATTGTAAAATTGTTATTGTAAAAAAACGTAAGGGCGATACTTCAATGCTGATAGGTGGGACCGAAAAAGTAAACAATCGTCAAAGGGACGATATACTATATATTAGACCTCTCCACATTTTGAAAAAGTTTTGCAATATGCGTCGGTCAGCTCAAATTTTTGTTCTAGGTGTGAATTTAAGAACTTTCGACAAAAATGGCTTAATTTGGACATGATTTAGAGGTGTCTCCAATCAAAAATCGTGTTTTGCTATGTTTCCGTAGGAAGATCACTAACACTCTGATTCAATAGACCCTACATGCCCACATATCGTCAAAGATTGTTCCTTAGGCATATCTTAACATGTTTTAACAGGTGAACTTAGCTCTAATCGCAATAGAAAATTTGTTGACTGGATTTTCATATAGAAAAGTATATCAAAACCAAGGAAAATTATAAGTATTTTTTCTTGGTTTTGGTATTCTTTTCTATATAAAAATTCAGGTAATAAATTTTCTATTGCGATTAGAGATATGTTCACCTGTTAAAACATGTTAAGATGTGTCTAAGGAACAACCTTTGACGATATGTGGGCATGTAAGGCCTATTGAATCAAAGTGTAAGTGATATTCCTATGTAAGCATAGCAAAAACAAAATTTTTGATTGGAGACACCTCTAAATCATATCCAAATTAAGCCATTTTTGCCGAAAGTTCTTAAATTCACACTTAGAACAAAAATTTGAGCTGACCGATGTATATTTCAAAACTTTTTCAAAATGTGGAGAGGTCTACTATATATACAATCATTTTGTCAATTTCAATAGCAAACACAAATATTAATTTAATGATTTCAAATACTTCATGAAGCTTTGGGTTTCGATCACTGAATCATGCAATCTAGGATGTAAAAAACACAATAGTTCTTAAATAGGAAATAAAACCAAGTCTGGAAATATGCACTGTTGATTTTCTTTGAATGGTGGGTTTTTCCAAGAAAAAGCGTTGATTTCTTAATTCTCAGTCGCGTAGGAAATTTGAGTAAAGTATAAACTTCAAATCGATTCAAAAAAAATTCGATTTTTTTTTGACTCAGTACGATATACATAACCCCTTTAGAAAAATCAGTTTTCCCACCACAATGCATTGATTGAGGAATTTAGATATTTTATTAACAGAGCATTAGCAATAATTCGTTTGTATGTCTATTTTATGGGCCATTTTTTCGCCTTCGCCATTGATTTGGTTTGAGATTTCTAGCACTGATGTTGTCCTATGCTGATTTGAGCGATTCTCTGAGTCCTGCCACTATACCATGTAGTATGTGTTATCAAAAACATCGCGAAGCATCAAGTTCTAAATGCTCTCAAACGATATAATATCCGAAGAGAGTGATAAGAGTTATAAGAAATGTCTCATCACACTGTTAGGTGGATTAAAAGCGTTTTCTATTATTCAAATAATATCCATTTTATTCATTTTTTTCGTGTTAATATCTTCATTTTTGTGTTTCTATAGTATACTTGGCTTTTTCTACTATTTTTTGTTTTCCATTTTGTCTGTTTGCTCCGTTTTCGTTCAATACTTCCAAGTTTCTTCGTCTTTTTCGTCTTTTCATCATTTCAATTTTCCAGTTTTTCAAAAAAAAAATTGGTTCGTCCATTTGTTTTAATTTCTCTATGGTTATTTTATTCTTGTCTTTTATATATACTCCTCTAGTTTTATGCATTCTTAATGTTCTATTTATTTTTTCTATAGCTTTAAATATGTCTTGTTTTTAATGTTAAATAAATTTTATTATTCTTGATTTATCGAGTTTTTCAGTTTTATGCATTTTTTATATTAAAGTTGTTATTCGTTTTAGTAGTTTTTTTTTTCATTTTCATTGATTCTACAAATTTTGCTTAGTTTCCTATCGATTTTTCATAATTTTTACCATTTGTTCAATAGGGGAGCCCGAGGCTAGTTGGCGGTTGGGGTAAGTTGGCGTAATCCCTTTATCTCCATTTCTAATTGACAAAAAGCGCTGTCTCTTGGTGTGTTCCTCAAGTAATGCGAGATCCAATGTGTTTTTGTTGCAAAACATTGTGTTTTGTGGAAGTTGTGGGCGATATTGTGTTTTCGAGGGCAGACCTAAGTTTGCGCCGCTAAAACAACAAAAATGATCCATAAAAAATTGAAAAACGATCCATAAAAAAGTTGTCCATGTTCCATAAAACAAAACTGAAAATCCATAAAAAAGTGTGAATGATCCCTAAAAAAGGGTGATTTGATCCATAGATTATGTAAAATTGAACCATAAAATAATCGCAAAAGAGCACTAAAATAGTAATAAAAGAGCAATTAAAATGAACCAATGCCCCATAAAAATATTGGAAATGTTCCATAAAATGATACATTTTGCGCCATAAATTAACTGACATTGATCCATAGTATATTAACAATGTACATTAAAACACGTCGATATGTTCCATAATATCGACAAAAGTGTTCCACGGTATTACAAAATGGAGCAATAAAATGTCAGAAAAAGTTCCATAAATTTGATGAAAATGTTTGCTAAATAATTTTTCTTGATCCATACAAGATGTAAAAATGAACATTAGAAATTATTCATATATCGAACCTTAAATTATGGTTCATGGATATTTACAAAACGATCCATAAGAAAATAAAATGTTAAACGATCCATTAATATGTGCTTATGCACCAGAAAAATTAAATTTAATGAATTCATGCGAAATTTTTGCTATTCGAACTAATAATAAAGTTTATTACATTTGGTTGTTATGTCAAACTACAACAAACAATGCATACATTATAGTTAAACTTCAGCTTCCGTACCCAACTAGTCAGCTAACTGACCTTAGCTAACCTGAAATCATTATGGCAACTCTTTAAACGTCAGGGTATTTATGATATTAGAGCGCTGAGTGTTACTAGACCACCTATACAGGCTGGCATGAGTCGCAAATACTATCTGAATAACTATCTGAAGCGAAAACGGACACTTTATACACGAACACTGACTAATGTGGCTACGCCACATCGCTTTTTTGTGCACTGTCCGACTTCGCTGCCGCTCAGTCGGCTTTTAACTAGCTATAGCCCCTATGTTTAAGTAAACCGGGCAAACGAGAGGACCACAGGTTTGCCTGTAATTCCAGCTACGGGTTAATCAATGCCTCGTCCAACGGATCCTCAGCGGCTTTGCGCCGCTTCGGATCCTTGGCCTCGGATATGCGGCCAAGCCGCATCACACTAGCTCCCAGTATAAGCTCACTTGTTAAAACACTGTCACTGTTATGAGAATTATTAAGCACAACTTGTTTTTTAAGTTCACCATAAAATTTCGCATGAATTCATTAAATTTATTTTTTCTAATGCATAAGCACATATTAAAGGGTCGTTTTACATTTTCTTTTCTTATGGATCGTTTCGTAAATATCCATGAACCATAATTTCGTTCGATATATGAATCATTTCTACTGTTCATTTTTACATCTTCTATGGACCAAGAAAAATTATTTAGCAAACATTTTCATCAAATTTATGGAACTTTTTCTGATATTTTATTGCTCCATTTTGTAATACCGTGGAACATTTTTGTCGATATTATGGAACATATCGACGTGTTTTAATGTACATTGTTAATATTCTATGGATCAATGTCATTTAATTTATGGCGCAAAATGTATCATTTTATGGAACATTTCCAATATTTTTATGGGGCATTGGTTCATTTTAATTGCTTTTTTATTACTATGTTAGTGCTCTTTTGAGTCCATTTTATGGTTCAATTTTACATAATCTATGGATCAAATCACCCTTTTTTAGGGATCATTCACACAGTTTTATGGATTTTCAGTTTTGTTTTATGGAACATTGACAACTTTTCTATGGATCGTTTTACAATTCTTTATGGATTATTTTAAATATTTTATATGCAAAAGTACATTTTCCCGTTTTCGAGCATACCAAGTAAATTTTTTAAATTTTAGGCACCTTCTGTTATTTAGGGTGATTTTCAATCTATTTATCAAATAATAATATTTTTCGATAGTGCGTGAAAAGAGCTATCAGTATCTGTATAGATATCACATCTATCCATGAACAAAAATTGCTATTTAAATAGTTATACGGTTGGGGTAAGTTGGCGGTTATGCACGCGGAGCAAGTTGACCGTACTATTTACAGTGCAAAAATAGTCCTCAAAAATTTTGATTTCTTTCACTCTAAAGTAAGAAAATCTTTTTCTTGGGTATCTCGTCAATGCAGGGGATATTTACTTCGGCCGAAGTACGATGGGTAATGAACTAAAAATTAGACATCAGACGATAATAAAAACCCGGGCCTTGGTATCTAGCGAAGAAATTAAATAGATCAAATGTGTTGGGGTGATCAGCTACCGTTGTGTGTGATTCTCGCTTTGCAGGCAGGGAACTATCACCGTTGCCAGTGGGATAATCATATGTTCTTTCTGGGATGTCACCATACCCAGGGATAGCATAAGGGTTAGTGCATTGGGCCGGAGTCTCAAAGGTTGCGAGTTTGAATCTCGCCTCTGGGGGGAATTTTTTCACATGATTGCTTAGCTTCACTCACCATTTCCGATCGTTTTTCCCCGTTGGATACCCCACCAGTCCGCAATTATCTTATCAGAAAGTGAATCTCACATCTATCACTTAACACACCCCGTTTTCATCGAATATTGCCCATGCAGCTATCATCTGATTAGAAGGGAAAAAATCTGCAGTGGACGGAAGAAGAGTTGCAAACACCTTCAAACGTAGTGCCAACATTTTCATTGGAGCTGTCGGCAACAAATAGGGGATATCACACAGTTGTGGAAAGAGCCAGAAAATGAGTCGAGCTGTCAATTTATAAGGTTACAGCGAATTTCAAGAAACTTCCAGGTTAAGAGGTTTATATAATTATGTCAGCTTATACAAGTCGTTAAAATTTTAAGATGAGTTAGAATACAATGCTAGTTCCCTACATTTCCCAGAAGCTCATATGACCTGCCAAATCAGATACTTCGTATCGGCATTCGACAGCATCTTTATTCCTGAAAAAATTCTATCACGGCAACTGCTTAAAATGAAAGTTTTATCATTATATCCCAGTATTCCGTAAGGAGCATCACGTAGAGTTTCCGAGCGCGCATTTTTGCCACTCTACTGGCGTTCGTCTCGATTCGGGAACTTCCACACCTTGTCCGTTTTCAACCCGGATCGTTTCTTGGCCCTCTGAATGAAACTTTGCGTTTTTTTAACAAGTCCCGTGACCAAATGTTCATGTTTATCATTATTCCCTAGGTGCAATGCGACAACTCAGGTTTTTCAATGTGGGTGAACAAGTAATTGAGTGGAAGTAATCATAAACTCTAAAGAGAATCAATTCGTTATCATAGGTGGTGTGGTGATCGCTACAAATTATCTCTAAAATTTAAGTTTTCAGCATATATATGTTACATAAGAATGATATACTGCCCTGCTAGTTGAGTTAAGCATTTTTTTTAGAAACTGTCGTTTGTCTGTTGGTAGTTAGTGGCTGACAACAATGAATCAACCCACACCATCGATTCCATAGCAGCCGCAGCAATAATGGTCGAATAACGACCGACGGGATGCGTTTTGCACAGAAAGGACGGTCACATATGCAGTGAGTGTGGATTCAATTAGATTGAAATGAATCAGACCTCATGTCATAATAATTTGATTTACTGAAACTACTTGTTCGGTCAATTTTTTAACAACGATTCGTTTCCCATTGTAATTTATAAAATGGTTGAAATAAAAAAATTGTCTTAGAAATTAAAACGCCTTCGAAAAGCCGTGAAAGTTTCGAAATCACAAAAAAAATCCGAAAACGAAGCAATCAAACGGGGTAAATGAGATTTCACAATTTTCCCTTTCACCAATTATTGACGCCATTCATCCAATGAATGCACTTAATTACTGCCATTCTGTAACAAATTACCCCAAAAATCCGAAAAAAAAACCCTTAACGAAAAATGCAATGAATCTCACGAACCGGACAGAAACAAGGCCCGTGGTCATGGCCTGCTGCGAACAGATTCCGATAGTAGCCAAACGAAGGGCGAAATTCAGCGATGTCCACTACGTCGCTTCGCCAGAAAGTATTCAGTTACAACCAACAGCCAAAAAAACAACAGACCAATGCCAAATTTGAACCATTTGGTCTGGACCAGGCTGCCGAAAATAATAAATAAAGTAAAAGTGGACGCTTCCGCGGACCATCCCCTTTTTGCACCGGGCAATATTTATGGGATTATTTCGTTTTTACTTTCATTTCCATCACCGGTTCTTTTTTTGTGTTGTCGTTGCCTTGGTAGCTATGCAGTGAATGTTACATTTAGGGGTTGGTTTGAGGCAGTCCGGTTACTGCGAGCCGGTTTCGAGCCGCCGAGTGCTGGTTTTTATTTGCTAGAGCTATCAATAACAAACAGAGCGCGTGGTTTCAAATGACCCGTTGGTTGCCTTTGTGGGGAAGGATGAAATGGAAATTGTGATACTGCTACTTCTGATTTCAAAAAACGATTGTGTTTTGTAATAAAAAAAAACCCTCTGAATTCAGAGGATCAATAGCACATCGATTGGGTGTAGTTTTGCAGTGGATCAGCTCTCAAGTAACACAGTTTATGGTGCGAATTCAATAAGCCGTAGGCGTTGCTAGAAACTCATACAAAACTGGGATGAGGTTAGGGTATAGTATCTGCTGTCGAGGACAGTAATAATCTACTTAGTTGTAAATGAAATGCCTTTACAGTTCCGGGAAACTCATTTACAAAGACTATTAGCGAACAATCATGAAAATATGATTTGCTCACTGAAAATATATAAGCCGATCCACCATTAACCAAAATAATGAATTAACTCAGACTACCATTCTCAGCTGATTGTCTATACTTTTCTCCCACGGCACAGTGAGCCAAAAGGCGATTTCTTTAAAAAAATTAGAACTTCTAAAGAGTATGTTTCAAATATTACTGGCGAAATGCTCTGATCCGACTAGTACCGCATGATGCTACCAAAAACTGGCCTTGTTTCTCCTGCAAACATTTTTATACTTGAATCATTTTTTATAACCAACCAACAAACTTCGACGATGGCTTCTTTGCTAGTTGTGATGGTTGTACCTTTGCAGGTACTAGATGCAATTGAGTGTTGGTTACTTTCTGATCCACAATTATTGGTGCTGAATTCACTGGCGGTTCCAAGTAGGTGCAAGGGATTTTTCGTATAATTTTCTGCTGGTGGGACTTGCTTTTGGTTTGGAGGTACTAGACGCAGTCCTCATTCAATGTTGAACACTGATCATTGTCCGTTTCGCATCTTTCTTCTTATGTTTAAACATGGTAATATCGATATCAAACTTTTTCAGAGACAAATTTAAAAATAGCTATTTAAAGGCTAATTTATCAATAAGGGTCTCAAACTTCATGAGCAATATTGGTATCAAATCTTCATGACTTTCGATGACTAGTTCGGAAATAGTTTTCCAAATATATTGTTTTCCTCCAGTGACATGATTTATGATACAACTTACAAACAAAGTCTTCCATACATAAGCTTTTCCTTACAATGAACGTCATGCTTCTCATAACCTAACTGAAACCATGTTTACTTTAACTCGATTCGTACCAGACTCCAAAATGACTCCGGTCTTTACCCAGTGACTGTCTAATCAAACCACTCTGACCTCCTAGCCTAACGCTCTAACTGTTTACGACTCCAACTGCCTCTTCCGAAGTACTTGCCAAAACTTTGTATCATCTAGAGCTGTACAGAGTTCTCACGCATCTCCGAGAAAAGGCCCGGAGATCACGAGATTTAGACAATAAACATCATATTTATTTTCTCGTGCGTAAAGTGGGTTAGTAGAGTTCATCCGACTGCTTAGAGGTTTACCGATCCGAAAAAACAATGCAAAAGACCAGTTTTGCCTAAGTTAAACACGGTTTCCATGAAAAGCCATGTGGTAAAAAGTAGAACATCATGACCTTGGCTTGGTGCTGCAGCTGTATGATGAATCAATCCCAGGAGTATCTTAACACCCTTCGGAGCCCCTGGGCACTATTGAATTGAGAGGCCCCTAGGAGAAAACTGATGTAAATATTCAATGAAAATAATAAAAATTAATTCACACTACGGATGGGGGCATACTCTAAACTATGCCATGTTCACTGAAATATGTTGGTGGCAATTGAAAATTAGCTACATAACGTTTCTTGAGGATAAGAAATATATAAGCCAAGAAAAGAGAATGATGGAGTAAGGCCGGTTGATCGCATATTCATTGCATGACTATACATCGAGAGCAGTTTTATGAGCACAACAAATGGCATTTCTTTTTCCTCCCTTTTCACAATATTTGCGTCTTTACCTATTGTACCTTCAACGCATTGCCAATCAGTACAAAAGGAGCGTATCTGATAATTTCTGCACCTTTTCAGTGCCTGCTCTTCTGGAAATAAGAATATTGCTTTCGACTGTTTTTTGCTGGATTTCGTAATTCGTCACTCCAAGCAAAAATAGCGAAACAGATAAGGAAATCCCGAAGAAAACAGCTGCCGTTGTGTTTTAAGGAGAAACGTCATCATCGGTGAAGGATAACCATCGGTTATCGTTGCTCACACTCAAATGGGATTACACCAATCATGACCGACTGTTTTCAACTACTGTAAACAATGGTGACGATACTAAGCCTTATTTTGGCCACTACCAACACGCGACAATCAACAAGAAGCAGTTATTTTGTGCTTATTGTCTAAAGATCGGCAAAACCAATACTTTTAGTTTTGCCGTGATGAACTATCGAGATGAGTGAGTCGCAGAAGCAAGAAATGGTGCTCTGGTCAAGTACATTGGTTGTTCGGATGACCGGACTTTTCGTATAAGACCGATTTTTCGCAATGTGGAACACATATGAAAGGTTAAAAGGGAGCGTAGATTTACGGAAGTTGGATTTATCCAATTTTATCACATCAGGCATACAGTATTAAAAACTGATAGGCAAAAGGATTCGCTTTACATATCAACCTCAAACATATTTTGAAAAAGTTTTGAAATATATATCGGTCAGCTCAAATTTTTGTTCTAGGAGTGAATTTAAGAACTTTCGCCAAAAATGGCTTAATTTGGACATGATTTGGAGGTTTCTCCAATCAAAAATCGTGTTTTTGCTATGTTTGCATAGGAAGATCATTTACACTCTGAATTAATAGGCTCTACATGCCCACATATCATCAAAGGTTCTTCCTTATACCATGTTCACACTACAGAGTTAAAACATGTTATAATAATTAGCAACAAGAAAAATGTCTTCACTACTACGTTCACACTACGAGTTAAAACACGTTTTAACTCGTAGTGTGAACGTAGTATTAGACATATCTTAACATGTTTTAACAGGCGAACATAGCTTCAATCGCCATAGAAAATTTGCTAACTGGGTTTTCATATAGAAAAATATATCAAAACCAACGAAAATTAGTACAATAATGTTTCGATTATATCACGGTCGGTCTGTATTTTAGCGTGATATATTTGAAGCGTGATATATTCAAAACAAAACAAAAATTACATTTAAGCATTAACCCATGTATTTCTCTAAACAACAAGTCATAAAAGTTAAAGTTAGTCAAACAAAATTAACCATGGTAGGGTATTGAGCATATTTTTGCCATCTTTCTAATATCACACCACCTATTTGAAGCCGTTGCACAGTGGTCCAGAATGCAAATTTAGCAGGAATTTTGAGATTTTACTAAAACTAAACAACTTAGTCTTATTAAGTCTTTGGAGAAGTTTTCATAGTATATGAACCCCCTCTTTTGTTAAAATAACAGTTATGGTGGTTCTAATTTTACCAAGATCAAAAAATTAACTTTTTAATCATTCTAGCTAGAGCCAAACGACCTTCAGCGAAGTTTTAGAACGACACATTTTGGAAAAGATTGCTAAAGACATGTAAGCTCTATCTGTCATACTTTTGATTTTACAACAAATTTACAGTCGGAGCTTAGTGTGTTTCTTAGAAATACAGTTTTATTCAAATAACTTTTACTGTATTCATTTAAAACTAAAGTAGTCTTCAAACAACTTTAAGATTGTTTCAAGGCGAATAATTTGTTTCCATACATCTAACTATTTTCGTTGAAAAGCACTTTTTTGCCAAACATGGGGTTGTTTGGAATAACAATATCACTCATTTGGGGCAAATAAAAGATATTTCTATTTGAACTATAAATAAGGTCATGATTAGAGTTATAATTTAAAATTTCATAAAATTGATTTATAAAAAATCTATTTTTGAAATATTAAGTGCATATATCTTCTGAACAATAAAAGCTTGATGTTTTGAAAAAAGTTTTGATGTATTAGAAGAAAATGTTCGTCTTCAAAAACCTATCCGGTTGGAAAAAAAATGAAAACTGAAAAAGTTATATTAAAAATTTGATTTTTCACGAATTGACTGTAATATGTTTAAATTACTTTCACGGTGAACAATATAAAAAATGTAGTTTCGTTTTCATGATAAAATATTGCACTTTACACTACTTTTCCATTATTTTAAATAGTGGGTAGGGTGGCTCTAATTTTTTTTAAATCAGAAAATTAACTTTTTAATGGTTCGAGATAGAGTTTCGCTGTCTTCCAGAAAATTGAAGAATATGAAATTTTAAAAAACTTCGTCGAAGACACTGAAACTCTATGTCGTGTACTTTTCACTTTACAAGAAATTTACCAAAAAAATTTAGGGTGTTTCTTAAAAAATGGTTTTCTTTGTATAACTTTTACAGTTTCGATTTTTTATTAAGATCACTTTAGAAATACTTGCAGATATTTTGAAGAAGAACAATTTGTCTTAATATATTGAACCTTTAGATTCACTCGTTAGAAAGTTACATATACTTTTTACAAAAAATAAACTATTTTTTAAGTAAAGTTCGCAAGATATAAAAAAAAATCGTATTTGCCATTTTTTGGTGATCTATACTACAAAGCAAGCTATTCCATATGAAAGCAACGGTATTTACTGTTCAGTGCCCGAATCGAAGATAACTCTATTTGAAAAACTTATATTTTTACATAAAAGTTCTTATAACTTTAAAACGAAAAAAGTTAAGTATTTGGTATTTTAAAGCAAATTATGCGCCCTAAAATAATCTTCAAGTTGTCTAAAGGGTACTTTAGCGTAAAATGAAAACTTCTAAAGTTATAGAAATAAAACCGTTTTTTTAAGGAACACCCTAAAGCTTACATTTGAATTTCTCGTACAATGGAAAGTATAAAAGCTTGAGCTTGCATGTCTTCAGCAAATTTGTCTAAAATGTGTTGCTCTACAACTTCATCGAAGACAGTAAAGCTCTATCTCAAACCGTTAAAAAGTTCTATTTTAAATATTGCTAAATTTAGAAGGGCCTTGCAAAGTATAACAACTTTGCAAAACATATTGTAAGGCTAAGTCATTTAATTTTAGCAAAAAGTTGAAATTCCTGCTAAATTCGCATCCTGGACCTCTGTGCGTTGTTTAAAATTTTTGAACTACCCAAAAATAAACTTGAAGAAATGTGGCACGTTAAAGTTTTTGACAAATACCTTGACTATTAATATCAATGTATTCGAAGAGACTACGATTTCTTCCTCGTTGCATAAACATTCATAAAAATAGTAACATCTCCACTTCTTGATGTTCCAAAAGAAAAGTATTCACATCAACTCAAGAGAAAATGCATATCTCTGCATACCTACCATATCTTGCATATTTTGTTTTTCTCATTATTTTGTTAGATTTTCCTGCGGATAATAAACAATTAAGCGAATAAAAAAGAAGTCGTACAGTAGTACACCAGGCGCCCGCTTTAGGACACGGCAAATGAGTTACGAAGAATTTAAAATAAAAATTGGAATCGGTCGAAAGATATTTCGACAATCCACAGTTTTCCAGGAAGTGAAATTAGCGGGAAACAATTAATTACGATTTCATCTTTGGATTTCGAGATTTAATGTCTTAGAAACATTTGTTGTGCGTGACAAACTGCATTTTTTGGCTGAAACGGTTTTAAGGTGGTACTCAAAATGTCAAAGTTGTAGAAATTATTTTACATCCTTGTTGAGATAGAATACTTTCTTCTGCAATATTCTAGAAAAATCATTTTTGAGCAACTTTGTTGAAGATTCTAACTTTGTATCTCAAACAGATTTCATTTTATAGTGAGTTCGATGTCATAACTTAGGGTGTCTCTCAAAAAAACAGTTTCTCCGTACAGTTTTTTAGTGTGATTTTTCTCACAAAAGTACTCTTCTGTGTGCTTTTAGAGCATGATTAGGAGCAACTTTTGTTGAAGAAATAGAAGAAATTTTTATCTTGTCTGGTTCCAAAGTTATACATAATTTTCACTGAAAAATACGCCCTTTTCAAATGTCGATATCTCAAAAGGGGGCAAACGAAAATTGATAATTTTGATTGCATTTGAAAGGTTGTACTTGTGTCTACAATATATTAAAAAATTGGAGAGCGTTTTTTTGTTTTTCTCAAATAAACCAAAATTACGTAGAAGCATTGTTGCATACATTCCTACAACCAGTCATCCAATATGCACATCGCACACAATGTTCGCTCTGGTTCTGTGCTCATATTAAACCCACACTTCGTGTACGAACTCAAACACGCTGTTTCGTACCTAAACCCGTGCACATGTTCGCCTGCACAACTGAGCCCCATGTACGTATACGGTGTGCGTCCACATAGATTCGTGGCACCAGTTTTCTCTTTCTCACTCACTAGCGCTGACTCTTTTTGCCATGTGCGAATCGTTCTCGTGTACGCACCCGGTCTACGTACACATATGTTTGAACTAGAGTTTGCAAATCGTTCGATTGAGTTCGATGTTCGAGACGAACTTGTACATCGAGACGAAGCATGGTTGAAGTTGAACGCGTGCACGAAATTTTGTACACAGGTACAAAATTGTCCATGTTCATGGCAAGTCTGCCTACAACGCTCATATACAAAAAATATTTGTTTTACGCAGATTCTGTGAGTTCTTGCCAAGACTTTTCAAGAATGCAGGCTGTTTCATATTGTTGATAGGGTAATGACCCTATTTTGGGTCTTCAAACAAGTGGCATTTAAACTCACACGAATTTTCAAAAACTGTCGTAGATTTGGTAAACCACTCTGCAAAGCGCTTGAATACGTCATGTGCAATACTAAAACTAAGCATGATTTTGAACATCAAATGGGGAACTGATGAGAGTTCAACTCATGGAAGCTAAGATGTTTGGTAGCGCTTTCCATTATTAGACATCTTTAAGGGACGTGCTTATTGTGGATTTTAAATCATCAAATATAACCCTCTATCACAAAAATTAATAGGTATGATCAAAGCTTCATCGATGCAGATGAAAACAGAGAATTGCGCGAATGCAACTATTCCCATATATGTATGTAAAAGACTTCAGTTTATATAAGGTATTTGCATTATCGCTGGCTCCATTATTGTTGGTGGTATGGTAGGGTGGAAGTAAGAGGAAAGCGATTCTAGTTTCTATTGCGCTCGTATACAAGTTTTTCTTTAATATAAAGGTTCTCAGGAATAAAGCAAATATTGACCCTAACGCATTGATCATAATTCATATACATTTCAACGATTGCACATAGTTCGAGTAATTGATAATATAGTGGGGCACCCTATCGAATAGGCCCAAAATATGGTCATTATACTATCAGCATTATGAAAAGCCTGCAAATGTATGTGGTCCTTGAAAAATATTTGCAAGAACTCACAGAATCTGCGAAAAACAAATATTTTTTGTATATGAGCGCTGTAGGAATGTATGCAACAGTGCTTCTACGTAATTTTGGTTTATTTGAGAAAAACAAAAAAGCGTTCTCCAATTTTTTAATATATTGTAGACACAAGTACAACCTTTCAAATGCAATCGAAATTATCAATTTTGGTTTGCCCCCTTTTGAGAGATATCGACATTTGAAAAGGGCGTATTTTTCAGTGAATTTTATGTATAACTTTGAAACCAGATAAGATAAAAAATTTCTTCCTTCAGCAAAAGTTGCCCCTAATCATGCTCTAAAAGTACACAGAAGAGTACTTTTGTGAGAAAAATCACACTAAAAACAGTACGGAGAAACTGTTTTTTAGAGACACCCTAAGTTATGACATGGAACTCACTATAAAATGAAATCTGTTTGAGATACAAAGTTAGAATCTTCAACAAAGTTGCTCAAAAATGATTTTTCTAGAATATTGCAGAAGAAAATATCATTCTATCTCAACAAGAATGTGAAATAATTTCTACAACTTTGACATGTTGAGGACCACCCTAAAGCCGTTTCAGCCAAAAGATGTAGTTTGTCACGCACAACAAATGTTTCTAAGACATCAAATATCGATATCCAAAGCTTTGATGTCAAAGTAATCAATTGTTTCCCACTAATTTCGCTTCCTGGGCCACTGTGCAATCCGTTTTTGGTAAAACATGATTTCGAGATTATTCACGTTTAAAGTTTTACGCGACGCCCTCCGCCCACGTAAAAGAATAAGATGAACAGTGCTATAAATTTGCTTTTACTTCTTAGATTTCTATAAAAATTTAAAATACTTTCTTAAGAATTTATACTTTAAGATAAAAAATAAAAATTTCGACTTTTTGACTGACCCTATAATATGTAAACCCTTAACGAAATAGTCCGAAACCCACTAATAGGCTCATTACCCAAAATGTAAATATGCAAATTAATTGTAAAAAAATATTAAAAGTGCCAGGACACAAAATGTGACTTAGCTGAATCAAAATGTATTTTCCCCTTTCTGTTTTTCAAAAAGCGTGATATAATCGAGACAAATCCATGATATAATCGAGGGTGATATAAACGAGTATTGATATAAACGCATAGTGATATAATCGAAACATTACTGTAGTAATTTTTCTTTGTTTTGGTATTTTTTTCTACATAAAAATCCAGTTAACAAATTTTCTATTGCGATTGGAGATATGTTCACCTATTAAAACATGTTAAGATATGTCCAAGGAACAACCATTGACGATACGTGGGAATGTAGGGCCTATTGAGTCAGAGTGTAAGTGATCTTCCTATGGAAACATAACAAAAACACGAATTTTGATTGGAGACACCTCTAAATTATGTCCAAATTAAGCCATTTTTGGCGAAATTTCTTAAATTCACACCCAGAACAAAAATTTGAGCTGAGCGATGTATATTTCAAAACTTTTTCAAAATATGGAGAGGTCAAATGGTTATGGAGTGAATGCGTTGATGTTTACGGGGAGGATGAATAAATTGAGATGTGGCTCCACGTATCTCGTGCTGCGCACTTGCTATCACATCATGAATCGAATACACAACGTAGGGCCTAGTTATCAGACGAAACATTGTTTCTCTGATGATCCGTCCGTAAATCAGTTGACGGATCGGTGCCAATAATCGCATTTTTCAGCTTTCATCAAGTTTTTCATTTCCATTTGTAGCGTCGCGTATATTGGGAAAAATTCGGGCGATCCGACGTTCAAAAGTCCCTTTCGCGTATAATTCTAAGCGATCTCTGCCCACCACAAAATAGGAGACTTCACGGTTGTTCGCGTCGGGTACTCGTTTCGTCTGACCTTTTATCGTAGAGCATTGTGTAAAACCTGAAGAAAAATGTAGGGACTGAAACATAAGGACACTTGGGGTTTTTGATGTACCATGTAGAAATTCCTGCGAGTATCTAAGATTACCGAGACCAGGAACCACTTACTTCGGTTTTATAACAGCACCTTCAAAGGACACTCTCAGGCCTTTACGAGAAAGCTTAGCAGAGAAAACTGCTTTTCCTCTTTCGGAAATTTATAGGATGGCGAACCAGAATTTTCATTGACCGAAGCAAAAAGTTATTGAAGGAGCGAACCCCATACTTCGCAATTAAGTCCCCTACACCATCAATCTCTACTTCCCAAGCGGGTACATAGACAAGATACTTCTTCGTAAACGGCCAAGTGGTATTTAGTTAAACCTCGCATATATCGATGATGTTAAATGGATTATCTTTGCCCTCATTCAAGTTTGTTATGAATATATACCAAATTCGTTAGTGATACTTTTTGCATGTATCAGGCAACTAGAAGGGGGATTCTGAGATGATTATGACTTTCATTGGTTTACTTTTCGATAAAAATACACTGAAAAAATAAATTCAGTTTGGACAAGGAAATATAACTTTTTTTCCTTAAATGTGCCCAACTTTAATTTTGGACGGTAGGTAGGGAACATAATTACCTATCTTGGAACAAAATTTCATCCCAACCAAAGATGGGTTTTTTTTTGTAAATCGACTTTAAATTTTTAAAATCGATTTTTTCAGTGTAGGAGTCGATGAAGAATTTTTTCAATATTTTTATTCGAAAATTTAACTAATTTTGAGCAAATCACTCGTACAACACTTTTTTGTAGGATTTGTCATTTTTAGACTATAGCCGTTTGAATTAAATTGGTAAAAAAAGTTTGACCCTTTTCAAAAGACAGTCTAGATCATTATTGGAAAAGCAAAGTATGCAAAGTGGCTTCTTGTGGCAAAGTTCTCATATACAGAAAGTTTCATTAAAATCTGAGAAGGTGCTGCCAACTCTAAACACGATTCAGCGCGAAATTCGTCGTTTGAAAGAAAATAGTTGCACTTATTAGTCCTACTTGTTTTTGTGAGCCTAAATTGAAAGTTATATCTGTCAAACAAGGCTTTGAATTTTAATCTTAGTTGCGGTAGATTCAACTGAAATTTGACATTTAAAAATGAAAATCGGCATCACTGCCTACAACCACTCACACGCGTCATTGAAACGTCAAGCAATGCCTTGAAAAGATCCAGGCAATTAATTACGGAAAATGTATACTTCATAAACTGCTTTTTAGGAGTCAATCTAAAAAGTGGCAGATATGTTATAAACATAAAACCACACACCACACAGAATTTCGGTACATTCGGCAAAGTTTCTCAAAAATTATAAGAACATTGCAAAAAGTTTTCCACTTTCATTGCATTATATTATATAGTGGAATTAAAAAAGATCGCTTATTTCAAAGTTGTAAGTAAAAATTTTACTAAATCGCTTAAACCGTTAAAGTAGTCCTCTATAACTTTTCTAAAAAACTCTTATACCATGTTCACACTACAGAGTTAAAACATGTTATAACAATTAGCAACAAGAAAAATGTCATCAAGATAGCGTTAAAACACGTTTTAACTCGTAGTGTGAACGTAGTATTATTTGTTTATCTATATTTTATGTTTATCTCAGCAATCGAGAGAATTAACCTAGTTTTCTTTACACGAAGCAAATTCAGATTGCATCTATAAATCTTACGGGTCACAAGTTTTAGATTTTCAACTTGATAAATCGATTGATGGCCCACTATGAAACAGACAAAAGTGTTGAAAAATCTCATCAAACTCGCAGCCGGTAACCAGGGCCGTCGAGAGCGGCGGCGGGCCCCAAGGCTAGTGTTACTGACGGGCCCTTCTCAACTTACTTATTTGAATCTTGATTAGAGGACTTGTATATATTCATTCATATATCAAACTATGTTGCTGTTGCTAAAATTGCTATGGTTACGAGTTTTTCAATTAGCGGGTTCCCGGGTACTCTTTTGCCCTGTTAAAAATGTACACAATGGTTAACAACCTTATTAGAGGTATATGGAGATAATCCGTGTATTCGCACCACGTTTGTGTCATCGCCTTTATATATACAGAGGTACTGACTTCATGTTGCCACATTCAATGATATATTTAATTTTGCGCAATAAACGCTTCTACTTGATTATTAGTCTGAAAAATAATCAGTACACTATGTCCAACTATCAAATTGTAAGGTATAGACATTGATCATCTTTACCTCCATTTGCAAATTTGATATTTTTAACTTCTACAACAGGTGATTTTAAGGGACACCTCGAAAAGTAAACAGGAATACAGTTTGACCACAGTACGGCCATTTTCCGCTTTGATCGTCATTCATTTTTATTCACGTTCGACACAGTAGGTTGAAATAGGGGAGACTGGGGCTAGTTGGCGGGTTTTTTTGGTTTCAATTTTTATCGCCGATTTTTTAAAGTGTTTGATGCATTGTCTCCATTTTTAGAGACAAAAATATGTGACGCGGAAAACCCGCTAACTTACCCCGGCCCCGGGGTAAGTTAGCGGTATGTGAGTATACGCCAAAAACTAAGCAATCAAATAGAGATTCAATTACTTCAAGGGTCCTTTTGGAACGTGCTGATTGTCTTTTCGAGAAAACTGTATATTAACCGACATTTGCTATTATATTTCAGTTTCAATACCCCGGAATTTTGACTTTGACGCGTACTCCCTATACAAAAGAATTTTTCCCTATACAAAAGAAATTTTTTATGCAATTGGCCGGAATAAATGTCTCCTACATAGGCGAGATACACAAGAAAAAGATTTTCTTACTTTGGAGTGAATTCCAGAAATAAAAATATTTCATGATTTTATTGCACTATAAATAGTACCGCCAACTTATCCCACGTGCAGCACCGCCAACTTGCCTCAACCGCATATTTTATTAAAAATTATTTAAAAAAATACTATTGTTTGTGGATAGATGTAATATCTATACGGATGCTCTTTTCACGCGCTATCGAAAAATATAATCATTCGGGAAATAGATTAAAAATCACTCTAAATAACGCAAAGCATTTAAAATTTAGAACATTCACGTGGTATACTCGAAAACACAATATCACCCACAACTTCCACCAAACAAATCGTTTTGCAACAAAAACACATTGGATAACGGGTTTTACCTAACTTGAGGTACACAAGTAGAGCCAGCGCTACAGAGAAAAAGGGATTCCGCCAACTTACCTCAACCGCCAACTAGCCCCGGGCTCCTCTACGATATTTTGCTTCTGTGGTTTAGACAAAATGATACACGGGTAGATTTATCTGTTGGTAGCGGTGGAGCAGTTTTTAGCTTTTGTTGTTAGCAAGAATAAGGTAGCAAATTCAGCTCGTAATTCTCGTTTAACCCTACAACGGTTTCGTAACTTTTTCTATACGTAAACGGTTTTGTGGGTACATTCGTACTCCAGAATTAAAACCGCTCTAATATGCCTAGTTTTCATTGAATTTATAATTAAATTAGATAGTTTTATTCAAAAATAAGCCAATCAAAGCAGCCTTTTCAAAAATAATCGTGCTTTGCAAATTTTTCGGAAGCTTCTAACCGATTTTTACTATCTATACGGCGTTGTAAATATTATTAAATTGCCTTTTGAACAAATAGTAAATAATTCAAAAAGCGACCAAAAAGTGCATTTATTCCGATGCTTGTTTGAACACCAAATACAAATACAATACAAATAGTAAATATACAGCAATATGCAGTAACGAAGTTAAAATAGGCGATGAAGGAACAGATCAGTGCATTGTACGTTCCAGAACTTGGGCTACAGAAGATGAGGAATTGAGTGGTGCGTAGTACATATTATATACAAATCATATTTTGACATCAAAACCAAAAAATACGATTACGATCCAAGCGCCTTTTCTAGTTACTTTGCTATAGTAGCATTATTAAATCAAATAACAGATTTAATTGTTCAGCAGTGTTGAAGCCTATACAATTTCACGCAAGTTACTATGTATCGATATTTTGCTTATAAAAAAGATATAATAAATTTTCCGAATTATATACACATGATAAAACACTAACGTAAACGGTTTTGTGGGGTACATTTGTACCCCAGACAAATTTTAAGCAGGCACTGTTAGGTTATTTAAGTGAAACAAATAGGTTGCACCAGCTTTAATGGAAGTTTAATAATCAAATTGATTTATGATAAAGTTTGCTTGCAGTTAAAATAAACCGTAACGGAATAACAGGGATTGCAAATAGCTCTGGGGTACAAATGTACCCCACAAAACCGTTGTAGGATTAAAAATATAGAACAACCGAGAAAATTTTCTAATCATAGCTTTTATGAAGGTTTTTTTTGGAAAGGAATGTGACGTTTTAATGTAGAAGTCGGTTTTAATACGCTGTTGGAATATGCAGTAATAGACAAAAATGACACAGAACGCAGTAATAAGGAATTAAACGCAAATAAAACAACTGCGAGTACAGCGGGCAAACGACTGCTAGTACTGGTGACTGAATTGAACTGATTTGATTTCCTTATTTGGCACATAGCAATTGGCTTCTTATGGATATCACAAACATCTCTAGCGACGCCCAAAATTAGTGTTCCATCTTAACACAAAGCATTTTTGGCGAAAAATTATTTTAACGTGCTATAAAAATACAAATATACAAATAAAAATTTATTTCAATTACCGGTTAATTAAGGTCAGTCTACCTTCTCATCCCTCCCGGAGTCCAAGCTAAAATCGTTCCGCCATAGATCCCCTGCAAAAACTAGCCCCACTGTGGATAAATTGTGTTGCTATTGTTTTTTTGGAAATGTTCATTGAGACCAGCTATTCGAGAAGTGAAACAATTACTAAAAGTGAAAAAGGTGCTCAATGTGGCAGGAGCTAATATCCTACAATTGCACCATATAAAACATTGATCACAGTTATTCGTTACGCGAAACAACATACAACACGCCAACGAATGCGGCAACGTTAACTAAAGCATCCCCGTATATATAGACAACGGCTCTAAACAGGTGCGCTTACACGATTTATCTCTGCCCACTCCTGACATGGCGATAAAAAAAAAGTTTATATCAAGGTACGGAGAAATGGATTTAATAACATTGAGGAACATTTTCCAGGGTAATTCTAATCCTTTTCCTGTGGTGAGAATGCTTGTGAACAAACTAATTCCTTTTTACAAAACCATTTTATGCATATTAACCGAACATGGAACATCTCATCAGACAACACCGGTTATGCACCCAGGGCAGATTCCTATGCGCAAATTCTCCAAAAAACACTGCACCACCTAAAACATTGTACAGAAGTAGCTAAGAAAAGTCCGCCTACTACAACCGCTAACAGCACATCGTTATCTTATGCCAAACCACAAAAAGCTTCAAAACCAAGATTTGTGGATCTTACAGAAACAAATATTCACTCAATAAAATACTCCCAGTGTCTGCAATCCAACAACCGGTACCACCAGTAAAGAAACGAACGCAGAAGAGGACGGATACGTCCGTGTGCTTGCATTTCTGTTTGGCGCTGTTCTCTTCGAAAATACATTGAATTGGCTTCTGAACGTTTTGTAAAGTATTCTGCCAATTCAAACAAAAAACTCGGTTTTGTTGACCTAGTACATAAAGTAGACAACTCCTCTAAGAACGTTTGTTTTAACAAATGTTAAATATATCGTCGGTTGTCACGGTAAAGATGGACACGTCTATCGATACCAGGACACATGTTAGTGAACTCGGGTGATTCGTAGTTATACTGCCTAAGCTCGACCCTCATTAACAGAAGACAAAGATTAAGCCCGTACAATATTAAGCCTGTTCTAATGACCCTGCCACTTCTAGTTTTCCGATCTGTTTACTTCACATCCTTGCTCTCACTTGAGTACTATGGCTCTAATTTTCATAAATTTCCCTACCCAGTAATCTCTAGCTAATTGAATTTCGTTAAAATGTAAAAACAAAATGTGACTAACATAGTCGAAATAAAAAAGGAAAAAAGTTAAATATAAAATAAAGCTCTGGTATCCACAATTTCGAATTCTCAAGTTATTAGATTAAAATGTTTTTCAAATTTTTCTCCGCTTTCATCATATGACAATTTAATAGGGTGAATAATTACAAAGAAATTACAATTCTTATTTTTCTTGCTCTTCTATGAATACCAGACGTTTTCACCCATCTTCCGGATAAAAATTCGGGCCCCCAAACGCGACCCGGGCCCCAGGGCAATTGCCCCGGCTGACCCCCCCTCTCATCGGGCCTGCCGGTAACTGGTTGACTGAGGCCATAATATCAGTCGGATTTATTTATTGATGCTGATTGATGATGATGGAATGGGACGGCGGAGAACGGCAATTAATACCAAACTCAAGTCAGGCAAAATCTTCAAGAAAAGAGAACCCTTTTTCTTAGGAAAACCTAAAAGTAGAGAACGGATGTTGTAACTTTATCCAACCGTAATCGGTTTTTGGAAAGGAAAATTTATTTCAACCAATGAATAGCTACTATTTTGATTTATGTCGCAACTAATCACTGGAATGATTTGTGGCAGGGTTGTTTGGCTACGGAAACAGTTTAATCAGAGACGCTTAAGCTGTGAGAAATGTTCGATTAAAGAAGGTAGTGGTTTTCACAGCTGAATTTATGTTGGCCCGTTTCAAGCAGAACGGAATTGGAATGGAGTGGTGTATTCCTTCATTGAATTAGATCATGCATTTTAACAGTAACTAATTTCTAAAATCGTTTAAACTCCACTCATTTATCTACGATTAAAGCTTGCCACCATTATGAAGGAGCTATTTTCTTACAATTTAGAGCAAACTGGTTCAAAACTGAAAGTCCCATTCTCGAGGCCAAAGCAACGATTCCCCCGAGAATCGCTTCCACCCCAAAGCGTGACGATGGACAGGCAAAATGAACACTTCCTACGCCCCACACCCACCCCAGAGGTGTCAAGATTGCTCAGCGGCCGATTGTCACTAAACAACAATGTCTCACTTCGGTCGGGTGTTCCATTTCCATTTCTTAGGACATGTTGTAGCACATTAGGCTGTTAGGCGTCCTGCCTGTTTAGAGTCCGGACACTACGGCTGTCTTGGCCAGTTGGCTCCCCAAAGTGGGAATACTTCTGACGATGACGCCTGAACCGGAACCGTAGAGCATAGAAGCATAGTTGATTCCAGTGCTGACACTGCAAATAGAAATCAACTCGAATAAATTGTGTTCGGTTTTTCTCGGTCCCATTTCTAGGCTCGTGTGAGCTGGACAAGCATAGTACCAATGGGGGCAATTCCTTGTAGAAGATATCCATTACATGGTCTACGAGTCATGGCGTCAATGGATGTGCATTTTCTTTAAGAGTGCAAGGGGACTAGAGGAAGAGCAAGGAACATTTTGCATTGACAGCACGTGTCCTGCTGAATAAATGTCTCATTAATCATGTTCAGCTTAATACATTACGTGGAAAGACTGGAAACCTGAAATTGAAATATTCGTCACGTCCCAGGAAGCTAATCAAGGTTTGCCGCTATACAGTTTCACTGTTAGTTATTTGGTTTGATTATTTCTCAGAATCCTAGCCCCCTCGTTGTAATTGCATAGCAATACTAAAATTAAAACATCGATTCAAAAGCTCAACCAGGTTTACTAAAACAATCTGTTTTCACTGCACCCGCATAACATTTATTTTCAGTTTTTTTTCCGCTGGTATCAACTGTTTTGCTATTCTCCGAGGGAAAGAATATTGATTTGATTCCGATCAGTACGAAGCCGATGGTTCATGGTTCGATTCATGGATCTACCCAACAGGTAAAACACTTCGCTCACATCTCGTCCTAATTGGTTTTGTATTAACTTTGTCGTCATCCGCGGTTTAATGCAAAATCCACCAATCTACCCTCGAACAAACAATACACCAGGTAGGAAAATCCTATGCTTACGGTCATGACTGCAGTTTTAGTTGATCACATGATGCTTCCAACAGGTACTCATTGCATGGTGAATCAGTTTTACTCTTATTTGGGCGTTACAAATCCCATTTGGGATTAGTGAATGGAAGTGTTTTTTTCTGTTTTCATCTCTTTATTTATTTATTTACATATCGGAATGCAACATTTATTCCCAACAACGATGATCTATATTTAAGCTCTATCACGGAAATACTGTTTCCTAAATCGTACGCAGCAAGCTATGAATTATAAGGTAGTCGCGTGTATATGTCACGTAAAAAGTTTCATGAATAAATAATTTTGTTTGGTTAGATTGTATTCTGTTTTTCTTTCGTGATACCCACGAAACAAAGTTTTATTGTTTTAACAATGTCAGGATTCATACACTGAAGCAATATAGCAACAAAACTGAACACGTTGCTATTTGGAAATTCAGAATTTAATTTGATATTGAGCGTAAGTCTGATAGCAAATGAAAACTAAACTTGATGTTGTGATGTTGCCGGCAATGATCACTCAGGTTGATATGGTTTGGGTCGTTTTAACGGTTAAAAGATCAAAATCGAGAGGAAGAAATTGTTCTTTGACATTAACCAGATCTTCTATCAGCAAATTGAAAATTGTTGAAAGATTTCGATGATAACAAAACAAGCACTCAATTTCAAAACAAGAAAACCAAGAATTTTTTTTGAAAGAATGCAGAACGTGAAAACACAGCAAAATGACATCAAAATGTTTCAGAATACTATCTAGAAGTTATTCTGAAACATTTTGATGTCATTTTGAAGTTTGGGCTTATGGAAATCACCTTAATTCAGTATGAACATCTATCCAATGCAGAACTGATATCATTCAACTTGTTAGACCAAGCAGAAATATTTGTTTTCAGTCTATTCTCAACCATCAAACACATCGGTTACGATATTCAGTGTGCTTCTGCTTCTGTCGAGCTAGTGCAAAGCGATCGAAAAAAAAAACAGTTACTTGTGTGCATTGTCTGAAGAACAAAGGATACCGTTATTATTAAGCTTGCGTTGTGATCTATCAAGATGACTGAGTCTCATCAACAAAACGTGATTATTCGACCTAACACAGTGGCCATTGACTTCAGGTCTCTTCGCATAAGACCAAGTATACAGCTTGAGCACGTCAGGCAAGCGGTGCTGAGAACGTTCAACAAATTCGCCCAGGCGAATAGATTCATCTCTAAAACACATACTTATTTGTGACAACGATAAGATCAAGATCTCAATCAATATGCTAATAATTCAATTTTTGGTCTATTGACTTAAGTGCCAAAACCTTATTTAGGACTGGTGGTATCCAACGGGGAAAAACGATCGGAAATGGTGAGTGAAGCTAAGCAATCATGTGAAAAAATTCCCCCCAGAGGCGAAATTCGAACTCGCAACCTTCGAGACTCCGGCCCAATGCACTAACCCTTATGCTATCCCTGGGTATGGTGACATCCCAGAATCGTTTTTCCCCGTTGGATACCACCAGTCCTATCAATATGGATAATGGAAATATTGAAGTGAAATTACACGATTTGGCTCCACATACTTGCAAAGTGGTAATTAAAATATACATGTCGTATTTCGGATCAGTGTAATTTATTACGGATGACACATGGAAAAACTACTTCACAGGTATTTCAAATGGTGTCTTTGTGGTGCGAATGCGGGTAGACCAACCCATTCCCTCCTACCTAACCCTGCTGTACAAAACAGAAGGGGGTGATACCATTATACAACGAACTCTTTGTACATTTCAAGGACAAACTAATACGTGCCAATTCTGTGAACAAACAGCACATTACGGACAACCATGTCCGGAAACCGCTGAGGAAAGCTTACCTGCAGACAGAAATGTCAACACCCAAGCTCCAATATCTGAACCACAATTGGTTGCCAAATTTGTGGCTGCTATTAATGCAATAATGACAACTGCAAATTCTGCGTCAAGTACATCAAACATAACAATTAATACCACCAGTGAAGAAGCTACCACCAATGATGGAGAGTTCACTCTCGTGACCCGCAAGGGGAAAGCAGCCAGGAAGAACATCTCATCGTGAGTATCAAGGAAGTAATCAAGATGATGACACGGACGTAAACGACAATGAGAGAGACATTGATGACATTGAGGGAACAATTTCCCGACGCAAAAAAGGTCTCCGCTCGCAATAACAAGTTGTGCGCACGGGATCTTACAGGCTCTAAATAAAATTAGTTGTAATTTTCATTTTTTTACATCTTGTAAATATATAAAACCCATGGCTCATCTAAGCTAGCGCATTGAGCCGTGTCAAATAAATGAATTAAAAAAATCTTTTTGCATAACAGCTTAAAATACGAGGCTGAAAGTTACAGCATTGGAATTAAGATTCCCGTGTGTATAGAAAATGGCAGTATGGAGGTAAAGTTATATGAGCTATCAACGCGTATCCCCGTAAACCAATTGCCTAGTACCCGTCATAATTCGAAAATGTAGAATCCGTTTCACCTGATACTTAAAGAAACTTTTTCCCGAATATGATCGAATCGAAAGATCTATCCGTTCTTGACTATACAATTCAAACACAACGGAACTATAATTGTACAAGCCACGCTATGCATCCATGATGGGCAGATTCCTATGTACAAGTGCTGTACCTAAACGGGACATACTGGAAAACCTTCCGGCCAGGAGAATACATCACAACCGATTGCTAACACATCTACGGCAAATCAATCCAACTACAATTACCTGAACCACATAAGGTTGCCATACATGTGGCAACTGATCAACTGAAAATACAGCATCAAGCACCCCAACATCAATAGCCAGCATCTTCAGCGCGGATTTTGTGATCTGTAGGTGAAAAAGGCAACGAAAAATATCTGATCGTGAACACGAACACGGCATTACCGATTACAGATGAGCAGACTAGTTCTGTAAAATAAACTAGGTCACATCCGTTCAGTTGAATTTTAAATTGTATATAGCGAATGGTTGTCGAAACAGTCTGATCTGGAAGGCCGGATGACACATACAGTATAATTTCGCAGCGAAAACTCTCACTGAGCGTTTGTTAGCTGAACTGTTACATAGGTTCGTTGAAGAGTGGTCAGCTGTTTAATAGAGAGCGAGAGGAATTTTTCTATTCTCCTTGAATGCCATTCTTCGTTCAGTTCCAAATAAGAGAGAATCCTGGATAGTTTGTGGAACGGTAGGTGAGTTCATTGTCATTCGTTCGCCTAAAAATTGGTCTCTTGAATTTGACAACTTGCTTTAGGTAAACTGACCAATTCGTTTTCAAGCGAATTAAGTAAGTACTACTGGGCTTTGAAAAGGAACTTTCGTTCACTCTTTCTATTTGAAAAACCAGTTCTCCTGATTCGTTCGCGAACGGATTTTCCATCTTTATGTGAATGATAAAGACAAGTGTTTCCCCACCGCGAACGAAGTTATAGAAAGTAGCACGTACCAAATCTGACGAACACTCATTAACATTTGGTTTTGTTTTTAGTTACATTTTGTAAATGTATAAAAGACCCTCGGCTCCGTTAAGACACCGCAATGAGCCGTATCGAATAAACGAAGCATTAAAAATAGTGATTTCATTAAAGGGTGGTGTTTGATTTACTAGTCACCAGTCCCTAAATATGAACCGTTTTAGGAAATGAGTTTCCAAAATTCTACGCTTCTTAAGGGGTAAGGTAGTCTTCTACTCACGAGGCCTATAATAGAGCACTTTTTTGGGAATAAATTGTTAAGCATCTACTCAATGGATTTAGAAACTTTTTTTTATTTTCAAGATACATATTTTGACTTTTAAATTTTACTTTTGAAGACGAAAAGAAAAATCTCTCGCGATCTTGAAACTTCATTGATGACATTGATGTTGAAACTACATGGGCCCCGCTTAAGTAAAGTTGTGGCAAATTGGATAATCTGTAATTAGAAAACTCATATTTTTACATTTCTTATAAGGGGTCACGCATAAATGACGTAGCATTTTAGGGGGTAGGGGGGCACACCAAATTTGTGACGAAGTGTGACGAGGGGGAGGGTAGGGTCAGAAGTTTTGCAACGTAGCATTAAGTTTAAATTTTTTGGCGGGCATCAAAACCCATTAATTAGAGAAAACAATTTAATGTTCCTCCATTCCTAAGTTGATTTTCACGCGGTTTTTCATTTTGTGAATTTTACTGGCAGGCTCGCAAAGAAAAGGATAGATTTTTCATGCGGATTTAAATTTCCACATTAGTTAGCTAATATTGCTAACTAGTAGACTTATTTTGGTAGCTTAATCAAATTTTTTTTTCGGATTCAATCAAAGAAAATTTAGTAATTTAGTTGAGCTTATGCTTCCTAAAATCGTTGGCAGCTGCAGGACTGTGAATTTCTTCATGCTTTATGACATGTAAAATTCTAAACAAAACTATCCACACTATATTTGTCATGAAATGGGCTTCTTTTGTTGGCAATTTTCTGTTATAATGAAAATGTTGATAAAAGTCGTCAAACATTTTGTAAGGACATATATTTAAAAGAATTGAAAAACATATGTAATTTTTTCATCTCCCGGTCACGTTGCGGGGGGAGGGGGGTTAGAGATATGCTACATCATTTACAAGGGGGAGGTTAGAATTTTGTGACCAAATGCTACGAGGGGGGAGGGAGGGGTCGAAAATCGCAAGAAAAAAGCTACGCCATTTGTGTACGGCCCCTAAAAGAAATGTATAGAATTCGCTCAAACTTTCAAGATTTTTTCCGAGGCCCGGAGGGCCGAGTCTTATATACTAATCTACTCAGCTCGACGATTTGGGACAATGTCTGTGTGTGTCTGTGTCTGTGTGTGTATGTAACGGACAAACTCTCATTCGTGTTTCTCAGCAATGGCTGAACCGATCTTATCCAAACTAATTTTAAATGAAAGGCCTATCACCCAGACAGAATGCTTTTAATTTGTTTTTGATTCTGATGTTTAGTTTCCAAGATATGAATGTTTGAAAGTGTAAAAATGATGTTTTCCGCAGTTTTTTTTAAATTATCTGCCGAACACTTTATATATCTTTGGATAGCCTATACGAATACCTTTCGAACAAGCTATAGATTATTGAAATAGTACTATTATCGAAAGAGATATTTATCTTTAAATATGGACGAAAGATTTTTATCATTTCCCATAGCCACAAATAAGACCAAAAACAGGCAATCTATATATAACGCCAAAACGGCTAATTTTAGGTCAATAGTATCTTCGGAGAATTTGATGGATGTAATATGGCCTTTCTTTTGGTATTATTTTTTGCTGATTAATCCACCTACGAGTGAGATATTTTCATAAATTTTCTTGGAAGTGATTGTATTGAAATAATGCCTTCAACAAATTTGTAGCACTTACTTTTGTGAATAACTTTACTAAAGGCATCAAATACATATATCGAATACTTTAAAAATTATGGCTTGTTGTTTGTGGATTACCGTTTGTCGCCTATTTATTGTTCAATGTAGTAGTAAAGCATTTAAATTAGCCAAATATTATTTCGATAAAACGTATTTCGTATATCCTTTTTCTATTTACAATCGCTAGAAATAACCGCCGAACAATTCCAGGTTGTCTAGATGGAACTTGATCACTTATCGATGTAAAAAAAATTCATTTGCGCGAACCTTCTGACTGCAATTTTTCTAACTTATAACCATCCGATCGATCTGAAACATAGCTTAAAAAATGAAAAGCTATATAAATAACTCCAAGCAATGGCGTAGCCAAAAGAGGGCGTCACGATTCAACCCCACCCTTGCCACCCACCCAAAAAAATAATTGGATTGATGAGTATAATTCATTGATGCTGACTGGCTTCATTCAATATTACAATAATACAGTAATGTTTCGATTATATCACGGTCGGTCTGTATTTTAGCGTGATATATTTGAAGCGCGATATATTAAAAACAAAACAAAGATTACATTCAAGCATTAATCCATGTATCTCTATAAACAAAAAGTAATAAAAAGTTAAAGTTAGTCAAAAAGAATAAATTATAGTAGGGTAATGAGCCTATTTTTGCCCATTTGAAGCCGTTGGTTAGAGCAGCGTTCGCCATCTTTGTTCAACGTATTGGGTCAAATGGTATGGCATTAGCGGATAATTTTTCTCCACACAGTTTCACTTTACGTATCCCGCACCGTTTCTTAAAATTGTTGAACCACCCAAACCTAAACTTGAAGGAATCTGGCACGTTAAGATGTATTCGAATGGACTACGATTCAGTTCTCGTTTGCAATATGCAATAAATTCCCAAAAGGGAAAAATTGGACTAAACCGCTTTGTGCGTTAAGGGCACAAGACCTAACTTAAATTAAGTTTTGCTTTTTTGTGTTTCGAATTCATCTCGTCAGTAACTAGCACCATCTGGGTGTCTAGTTAGACGATGTATCTAAAACTAATACCCAAATTAGCACTAGTTAGACACAAAAAATTCCAAACAGTTCACACGACATATCGTCGCTGTTGTGCTATCTTATGACAAGCGCCATTTTGCATATTTCGAGAAAAACGATTTTTAAAGTTTGAGATTGGATATCTTGACACTTATAAATGGTATAAACAATTCAAAGAAAACAAATTATGCTTCTATCTATTCTGCATTAATCTCTCAAATATTACGAAAATCGGTTAACTACATTGTGAGTTTTCTTTAAAAATGTAAACAAAAGTCGGTCTCACACGTGTCATAGGTGTGTATTGATGACAAAATTTGTATGGCGTGTCATAATCGCGCTTGGAAAAATTTCCATACAAAAAATCATCAATTATTAGCTTTTATTCATATCTTTGGCTTTATTTGGTCTATAAACAATAGGTGAGATGCATTTGGAAGGAAATGAGTCAGGGATTCTAGAAAAAAATAGTTATTTTTGGTTACAGTGTTGCCAAATATGCTATATTTCCAGTTTAAAACTAAAATTGCATTTTTCTCACTTTTCGTGCATTTTTGTTTCGAAAATTGTGTTTATCAGATAGTTTTACATATAAAAACATCTCATACATAAAGATAACTTGAGCCAATCCCCAGACACAGTCATTTGAAGCAAAAAATTAAAAATTTCTCAGCACGTTTCTCGCTATATCTCAGTAACCAATCAGAATGTCAAAATTCTGTAAACGCCACTTTGTAGAGATTTTTTAGACAAGTAATGTGGCATATCTAACTCAGTTTACCCCAAAATGGCGTTTGTCATAAGATAGCACAACAGCGACGATATGTGAACGTCTAAAGCCACATGTCCTGAGTGATGTCCCGGGAAGCAAATATAGCTCTGGTTTGCTGACGAGAAAGCGAAGACGAACTCTTGTCTTTTGGTTTAAGAACCAAACGCCTGGTAGTATGCAATAAATTCCCAAAAGGGAAAAATTGGACTAAACCGCTTTGTGCGTTAAGGGCACAAGACCTAACTTAAATTAAGTTTTGCTTTTTTGTGTTTTTGTGGCTTTAGGCGTTCACATATGTCGTGTGAACTGCTTGGAATTTTTTGTGTCTAACGAGTGCTAATTTGGGTACTAGTTTTAGATACATCGTCTAACTAGACACCCAGATGGTGCTAGTTACTGACGAGATGAATTCGAAACACAAAAAACCAGTTCTCGTTGTTTCAACATCCATATAAATAGTCCCATATCCAATCGTTGATGTTGTCCATTCAAAAGAAAAGGTTTCACATCCATTCAAGAGAAAATGCCATATCTCGGCATACCAAACATATCTTTCCAATTTTGTTTTTCTCATCATTGTGTTAGATTTTCCTGCGGATAACACAAAATTAAGCGAATAAAAAAGAAGTCGTTTTTAACCCACTACACCAGACGCCTTCTTAAGGACAAGGCACTTAAGTTACGAAGAATTTAAAGCAAAAACTTCTACTGAACTACTGTTTCTACTACTTATACCTCTAAAAAGATTTCAGATTCATTCTTAAGAATCTATTCTTTAAGATAAAAGAATAAAAAAGTTCGACTTTTTGACCGACCCCATCATATATAAACCCTTAACGAAATAGTCCGAAGCCCAATAATAGGCTCATTACCCTACATGTAAATAAGCAAATCAATTGTAAAAATATCTTAAAAGTATCAGGACATAATATGTTGCTTAATTGGATCACAACGTAGTGTGCCTTGTCTGTTTTTCAAAAAGCGTGATATAATCGAGGGTTATATAAACGAGTATTGATATAAACGCATAGTGATATAATCGAAACATTACTGTAATTATCAAATCAGTACATTGATAACCTGTCGTTTTAAACATCATGAGGACTTTTGAAAAGTTGTGAGAATTGGGATCCTGACCTGTAACTGATCTATTGGTCTAACAGTTGTCTAATCACATCAATATCAAATACCTGCCTGAAAACATTCCAATAGACACTCATTCCAGAGTTCTGAAATCAACCATAATCCTCATATTGAGCTCATTTTTGAATGAATGTACTGTAATATTTTAGGGTCTTTTTAATAGGAAGCGAAGTTGGAAACACAGAAACATGAAACAAAGAACTGCTCACCGAAAAATTGCACAGCATTCAACATTTGCTGGACATGTCTTTATTTTGGGAAAGCGTAGAGTTTAGACGAAAACGTAATATGATTAATAACGAGGATAACTCTTTCCAAAAGTAGAGTAAAACATATTAAAAAAGGCGTTTTCCGTTCGACTCTAGTAGGTCCTGATGAATTTTGATGAGCTTTTAATTTTTGTTGTGTTACCAATTATATGAATAGGTAAAATAAATCTTCGCAAACAGTAATTTAAGGTCAAGATTACATCATTTTCCAACCGCCAATTCCGGAGGTTTAGTATCTTCGATGAATTTTACAAACGTTAAACAGCACATCATCTGAAAAAATAACTTTGGCGTTATATCCTCTAAGAAGTATTTATGGAGAATTTACTCTTAAAACAAATTTAGTTCGAGACTGAATGTCAAAGCAAAATTTTGGGTTATGCTATTACAAACCACTTTGTTGAAGACATGAAGACTCCGTGTGTTCAGCGTAACAACATATTTTAGGCTATTTGTACCTTTAAAATAAATTATTATGATTTTACTGTTTATGATCTTCTACTATTTAGTATTTATAAACAATAAATTTTACATTTTATCCAAAGCTTGAGTTTGTGAAGCTTGCAATAAAAAGTTGTTTAAGATAAAAAAAATGGATTAAGGAACATTTCGTAAATATCATTTTAAAACTCGATACCCTACACGTAGTGTTAATTCCTGCAAATACAGTTGTTTTAAATGATAGTCTCAACAAATTCGCTAAAGAAACGAACTCTGTTACTATTTTTTAAAAAAATAATTCTTCATAATTTTAAAACTTCATGTATGACGGTTTCGGAATTATGCCATTTGGAGATTAAGTTCGATTTTCACCAAACCCCCACCAAACCGAATTTCTAGCTACGCCGCTGACCCTAAGCAAGCAGAAACAAAGTCGTTCTACACTCGTCCACAAGAAACTTTTTCGAATACTGCCTATTTATTACAATACAGTGAAAACCCCATTTAATTAGCCCCCGATTTTTTCAGTCTCATATGAAAACATGTTTGATGGGCTCTAGCAGACGAACAAGGCTGAATTTGAGTAAACTCTTTCTTGAGCATATTTTTCTTACCATAAAGATGCAAATATGCAAAAAGAAAAATTCAGCTATCAGACTAGATCAAGGGATGGGAAGAATATTTTAACAGTTTCAGTTTATTATAAAGAAAGAAAGAAATATGTCTCGATTTAGTCAATGTCAGTTTAAAACACACCATTAGGCTGATAAAAACGGGTCTTTTCTTATTTATTATTCACTGTGTCCCACATTAATAGGTACATCCCATTTTCTGAGGATATTTTCTTTCAATTGCATCGAACTACACTAATTTATAGATAGTTTTCAAGGGGATATTTTATCGACATTTTGGTGAACCTATTCCTATTCGTGCAATAGCTTATGTTAAAAGGGATTCTTCAATTAATTGGTATACTTAAGGGCTTATATGTTGCGGATTGAGGAAATACAGAAATTTCAGCTTTTTTCCTACACAATATTACAAATTCAAGTTCAATTCCATTAGAAAACTAAATTGAATCCTGCACAATATTGAAAAAATTCCATTAGAAAATTGAGAAAATGTCATACTATTTATCAAACCAAGTTTGCATTAATCCCGCTGAGCCATTTTTTTGTACTTTTAAAAACAGCAGTGCCATAAACATCAGCGGTCCTAACACAGTTTCGTCTATGTAACCTAAAACTTGAAATCTCAATCGCGTAGCTACTGGGCACTTGCATATCCGATGATGTGAGGTTCCGTAGTCGTATTCACAAAGATTACATGAAAATCACTCAAAAGTAATTTGATAATTGAGTGTGTAACGTTCAGTTAAAAGCCTGATTGAAAAAAAAATGGACATCACCATGAAACCCTGTATCTGGCAAATAGTATCCAAACAGAACACCTCCAAAGCATCCCAACCACGCGGAGCAACTTTGCCCTAACAACGAAGTAGTCACCTAACGCTCTCCATTAGTACGGAATCCGCACTGGCGCTGCAGTCAAAGTTTAATTTTATCAAAAGTCAAAAGTAATTTTTAGTTTACTTCCTTCTGCCCCCGCTCTCCGCACGCAAATATACAAAACACAACATTTCCCAGTCTTCGATATTTTTCATTAAACTTTTTCCTGCTTGAATTAACTTTCGCCCGGTTGTCGCCGGCTTTTCACAAAGTACTTGCAAGTCGCTCGTCCCTTAAACTTCCGAGCTTGCAACTTTCAGCCGTTTTTGACTTGTGAAATGTAAACTATTTCCCTTCCCCGTTTTCCTTTGGCCCGTGTGAACGGGAGAAGTAAACGAAGAATTGCATGTGAATCCGACATCAAGTCCCATCCAATCATTTCTTTATTCGCGAGTTGGTTATGCCTTCAACTTTGTGGGGCCAGAAAACTTTTCTCCCATTTCTACTGACTGACTTTCGCCTCGTCAGAGCAAGCGAAAATTTTAGGTCTTTTGGGGGAGCTTTTCCGGAACCGTGACCGTTCAACTACCGGAAAGTGTTTAATTTCGGATTTTAAGCTATGAAAACGCTATGCCCTGATCACGTTGATGTATGGAAATATCCGAAAGAAGAATTTTCACTGTAGGAAGTTGTACTGACGGAAGTGAAATGAACTCTCTTTGGGCTTCAAAAAAAACTATCAAACTATAAATGAGAAGTCGTTGTCACCTAGAAGGGAGCGAGCGTTTTTGTTGACATCAAACTAACAACTGAGTGACCCATATTTGTTCGTACCGTCGAGCGAGCATCGTAGCAACCAGATGATTTTTTGTCGAACTTGTAAAACGCAAACAAGCTTGGTATTTGACATTTAAAACACAAAGTTTATTTGTTGCAGAAGTACCTACTCTTGCATTAACGATATTTTTTTCGCAAATTACGAAACAAAAACTGATGGAAGCATCCTGGAGTGTGTGATTCAACGTGGAACAACGACAAGTGAGCACCGTAAGTTCTTCAATTATCAAATACATTTTTCAAACGGTCCAATTAGTCAGGCTGCGATGCAACACATGTTTCCAAGTACCCCATCAAATACGGCGAGTGGGTTCCACTCTTCTAATAATAAGCCTCGCTAACCATCATCCTATGCAACAACTTTACTACTTAATGTACGGAACCGCTCTCACTCGCTCATTCGTTCCAGACTCGCCTCCGTACTTTGCTCAGTCATGACAATGTTAATCAAGAATGATTTAGTGCCGTTCTCACACCTCATTTCCAGAACTAAATAGCGCTGCTGGGCTGAAGGAAAACTGCATAAACTTCTTATGCTCGGAACACGTACCTATAGGGATTCGCATACACACACATCCCATCATCAGACTTCGGATCGTTTCAAGCACCTGATGCCTTCCTAGTTTGTTACCATTTATGCTGCTGCCGTGGTGCATCCTTTCGGTCCGGGATGGTTGACTAGTTGGATGGTTGGCTGACTGGTTTCAGTTTTCATGCTAATTTCGTCTACCACCAAGTGCACCCGAAAATCAGGTAAATTTTTAATTAGCTTCTCACCACTAATTTTTAAGAATCTTGCACGAGTCGCGTGTTGGCAGGTATCTAATGCGGTGTACTTTTTCTTTCCTTGATTATGGTGGTATCAGTCATCGTTCGGATTTAAAAAGCACAAATCCAATCTCGATATCTTCTAGAATAAGTTGTGTTTAACGTATATGGCACTCGATTTGGTCACCACATAGACATTAAGATAATAGAAAGGAAACGCTATCTTTATTTACAGAAAACGAATTTGAACTGGAAATTGACGATTTTCTTTCATTTAATAGTAATACATACAGAAAAAAATTCTGATATTATTTGTACAGTCGAGGTTACTTACAAATACTTTGCTTTGGTATCCAATGTCCTGTCATGCACTTGGGCCTGATATGTGTTTCAATATTGCGTAAAACTGTAGCAACCTTCTGAGGCCACTTTCCAGCGCCTTATAGCTGTCCCGGTCCTGTGCTTTGGTCTAAAATGGAGATCTTCCGATATCGATTCCCAGGCAAGTACGACGTTTATTTTCCCTTAAATGTTTTGTTACTTCCATCCGACTCCCTAACTCCGAGCCTTGACATCGAAGTCTCACCACAACAAATCGCTCCGAATCCTGAAGCAAGACATCTACACGATAATATGAAGCACGAATTTCGCGCCAAATCGTATTCAGAGTTGGCCCTCTCAGATTCTTATGAAACTTTCTGTACACGAAGACTGTCACAAAAAGCCACTTTGCATATTTTGTTTTTCCAAAAATGATCTAGACTGTCTTTTGAAAAGAGCCAAACTTTTTTCACCAATTCTTTTCAAATGGCTATGGACTAAAAATGACAAATCCTACAAAAAATGTTGTAGGAGTGGTTTTCACAAAAATAGTCAAACTTTCGAATAAAAATATTAAAAAAATTCTTCATTGACTCCTACACTGAAAAAAATCGATTTTAAAAATTTAAAGTCGATTTACAAAAAAAACCATTTTTGATTTAGATGCAATTTTGTTCCAAGATAGATAATTATGTACCCTACCTACCGCCAAAAATTCAAGTTGGGCACTTTTGAGGAAAAAAAGTTTTTTGAAAAAAAAACTTCCTTGTCCAAACTGAATTGTTTTTCTTCAATGTATTTTTATCGAAAACTAAACCAATGAAAGTCATAATCATCTCAGAATCCAATAAAACTCAGCTTGTGAGAAGATATTGTCTAATTTAGCAACTAAGCATATTTTTATTAAGTTAACTACTTTTTCATTTTTCATGAAATCGATTTTTTTTATTACTTTATCTGAAAGTACAACTCCTTGAGAATGTTTTCCCAAATTTTTATAAAGATCCGAGAAATAGATCGAAAGTTACAGCGCTTCCAAACGCGCTTCGTCTACCAAGAGCAGTGGTAATTTGAAATTTTAAACTCGATTATCTCGAAATGTCGTTGGTTTTTCCGTGATCACGATTGCCGAAAAACTACTCAATCAATTTTCTTAATTTTTTTTCAATTGATCGTAATTAATTTTTCTCGTACTTTAACGATACCTTTTATATTCATAAATTTTTGTTTCATGGATAAGAAATTTTAATACAATTTTTAGAGCTTAAAATAGCGATTTTTTTACTAGAAACGTTCTCGAATGTAGGAAAAAATTATTATTTATTCAACTAATCGTTAAGGTACGAGGAATACTCATATACTAATGAAATTTTTTGAGTTTTAAGATTTTAGATGATCTATTGGTCTCCAATAGTGATCACCGCAAACCTCTTAAAAAGAAAAGGGTTTCGGGGAAAAAGCCATAACTCCGCCAAATATTAATTTAATAATATAAACTAGTGCTTGTTTATTTTACTGAAAAATGTACTACCTAAATATGATAAAATTGATGTAATGAAGTCATTGCTTTATTCCTTTACGTAAATTCAAACTTTCTTGACATTTTTATCACTAAAAGGTATGTAACCCCTTAATCAAGAATCCCATTGAAAAGAGTTTATGTCGTTATATTCCATAATTACTTTTTTATTTTCTTGTTTAGTGCTAAAGAAGAAGCAGAGAAAGAAATAACAACCACAACATTATGTATTGCATTTAACATAATTATTTATTTATTTTTATATATTACATTTGTCTTAAACCTGTCTCCATGCATGCTATTTAGTATTTTTTTATACAACGAAAATATTTTTGGTTCATTTTCTGAATTAGAATACCTTTTCGTCTCTACTTTGCCCCCAGGAATAGACGCAAAACTGTGGAATTTTTGAGTTCCAGATATTGTTTTGGCGTTATTATACAACTCTTAGAGTTCTTCTGACATTTTGTTGTACTGTTCAGTGAATATGTAGCAGAAAATTAATTTTGTGATTTATCTATTTTTTATTTTATCAGTTTGTTTAACTGCCCAGTTATATAACTCTCGGCGACTTATTATGGTATTTCCATAGTCACGAGCAAGACTGGCTCTTTTTGCCATTCGCTTGAGAGTGCCCCCAATAGCATCACAGAGTTTTCCAAGGGATGCTGCAACAAAATGCCATTCTGCGCTTATCTCATACTTTGACTGGAATCTACACAAGCGTGCAAAGTTTTTCTTATTTGTGTATTGTGCTGCTGCTTCATCAGACATAAAATAAATTTTAGAAAAGTTTATCAATTGTTTCATAAAATTTATCAGTTTTGCGTCTTCTTGTCTTCCAGTCTTTTAGTCTTCCAATCTTCCACTCTTTATTCAAGTTTGTTATAAATATATACCAAATTCGTTACTGATACTTTTTGCATATATCAGGCAACGGAAAAGTTTTTTTTCAAATGATTTTTTTAACTTGAAAGTGCTCAACTTGAATTTTTGACGGTAGGTAGGGAACATAATTACCTATCTTGTAAAAAAATTGCATCCAAATCAAAAATGGTTTTTTTTTGTAAATCGACTTTAAATATTTCAAATCGATTTTTTTCAGTGTAGGAGTCAATGAAAAATTTTTTCAATATTTTTATTCAAAAATTTGACTAATTTTGTGAAAATCACTCCTACGACATTTTTTCTAGGATTTGTCATTTTTAGACTGTAGCCATTTGAAAAAAAATAGTAAAAAAAGTTTGTCCCTTTTCAAAAGACAGTCTAGATCATTTTTGGAAAAACAAAGTATGCAAAGTGGCTTTTTGTGACAAAGTTCTCATGTACAGAAAGTTTTACTAAAATCTGAGAGGGTGCTGCCAACATTTGTTCGAGTTGGCGCGAAATTCGTCTATTACATGATCACGCTGGTATGGTGGGTGTTGAGGTCTCCCATTAGTATACAGGGGCCTTCTAACTGTTTGAATATCTTCACCAGTTATTACTGACATCGATTATGATACTGTAACTGTCACATGGAAAGTGTGAGAACTACTACTTTCCTTTTAGTTAAGCTACATCATGATCAAGTTTATTATTTTGCTTGGTGACCTTCATTACCCACTTAGCCATGGTCGAAATAATGTACAGAGTGGGTTTAGGGTCGGGTTCTTTCTGGAGATGCCTGATCTTTGGCAGCCCTTCGCAATTATCCTGGCATACCCACGCTTGCGATTTCCCAAATATGGTGAAACCCCGATGTTAAGATGAACCGTCCAGCACTTAGGGTGCATACTTAAGGAAAACTTTTTCTATTCTATTCTAACCCTTACACAGCCAGTATTGAAAAGCATCCTGGAAAACACTGCAGTTATTCATTAGTGTTTTTCTTGTCAACATTAATATTTGAAGCATATTATGTCTAATACGTCGCAAATATTAAAACGGCCAGGCCTACTGTGCAGAGTTTGTGTTTAAAGATGTTTCAAAATTTTACGGCAATCAAATTATTCATTTAATGGATAATCTAACTAACGAATCCTTTTGAATCTTGAAGAAGGAAGAAACGAGGACAACCGTACCGACCGTTTCAGGGGATATGATAAATCGTTGGGAGTGACTTTGCTAAGAAGGTTAATGTCACTCCTTTGGTCCTTTGGGATGGGACAAAGGTATTTACACCTTGCCCTGGCTAATGAGCCTAGGTTAAAGCGCCTTTACTCGCTCTGTAGTACTCGGAAAATTACAATTTATAGAAATTTAGCACTTTAATGGAAAGGTATTAATTTCTCGAAAAATACATGAAGTTGGGTTTTTGCCACATTTTGTCCCAAAAATCCCCCATTCCCTACTCTGTTCTACATATCTTGCTGTCCCTCCAACGTGGAAAAGTCTCAGAAATCGAACGGAACCCCTGCGAACACTGCCAGAATACGATAAGCTAGGACTCTAGGGCATCCTATCACTCTCGATATGAGTTCCTCGTGCATACATCTCTAATACTTCCACATCAAATTCCATTAAATGTACCTTGTTGAACGTGAAAGATCATAAGGAAAATAAAATAAAAGTAGAGTTGTCATCGCTAAAACTAAGATGCACTAGACCCTCTGACAGTAGAATGGCTATGATTTCTTTGAACAAAATGCCCCTAAACTCCAGCTTTCCCCATTTTTTTGGGAAAGAAAGATTTTTTCACTGAAATGCCAAGAATGTTTTTTTTTCCAAAAAAAGGTATAAATTGTAATGTTTTGAGTCTTACTCTAAAAGTTATGGCATTTAATATATATTTTCCTCATATTTTCCCACAGCGCCAATGTCAAAAACTTCAAGCGAAATGGACGGGGTTCTAAAATTGTCCAACTGATGTGAAATTTGGCATTTAAGTTTACTTTGACATTTTTCTTTGAGATTTCGAAAATGAGTGTGTTTTGCAATGCCCACAAAAAGCTTTGTCACTGAGTCGCTTGTCGAAATTTTTGAATAGAAAAACTACAGAATGTTATTGAAAATTTCTAAAAAAACGCATGAAAAGTGTTTTTTTCAACGCTGAAACCCTTACCCCTCTCTCAAACCTGATGTCCCTTTTACTTGAGGCAGAAAGTGACTCCATTTAGAACCCAACTACTGTCAAACTGTTTAATTGAATCAGTATTGCACCTAGGTTCATCGCCAATGAACTAAAAATCGGATAGAATTCTAACCCGAAATTCTATCGAAAACGTCCATTTGAAGCAATAACCTAGTTTTCTCTAAGCGCTCTTATGCAAAAACAATATATTATGTATTACGGAAAGATAAGCCAAATTGGAAAACCAGCACTTATCTGTAATCTTGACGGGATCTACAGCAATTCATCCGTCGATTTACTGGAAACTGCCTTCAGATAGTTACTCTACGAGAGTGTTTCACTGTTCGAACAAAATTAAAAGGGAAAAAATTTTGGATTTTATTGGAAAATTTTTACGAGAACAAAAAAATTTCGCGTCTAATTTGTACCTATGGCTACTGCGATCCTCTCGCATACTTAAGGAAAACTTTTGCTAAAAATCGATGAATAGACCTATGGGCAATATTAATACATTAAACGAAAGCTTTCAATCCCTGCTTCATAGGAAAAATATAAAGATTGTTCAATAACCAATTTATGTATTCAAAACCGCTTGTACCACTATAGGAACACATGCGCCAATAGTGGTGCAATCGCTAATTTCGGGTCCTATTGTTGCAAATCCCATTGACTTATTATGGGACTTGCAACTATAGGTACACTATATCAACTGTAGGTGCAAGGGAGCTCAAAATTCAAAGAACATATTTTTTCAATAGTTATTTGAGCAAATTTCAAGGATAACAGTTTTATTGTCGCATAATTTTAGTGCGATGAATCGATAAAAAAAAAATTTGTTGATGGTTGGTACCTTAGTTAGGCGTATAACCCACTACTGCAACTATTGGTACACCTCAACTATAGGAGCACCCACCCTATATATTTACAATCGTGGTCTCAAAAGTGAATCTGCAAATACCCGTGTTCGCGTGATCATCTATCGCTCACGTCTTGAAGTCTCTACCCTCGGTCCAAGAAATAATAAAAAAACGCTGATATCCACTAGACAAGGGGTGTGGGCGTAGCGTATTGGTAAATCGATTGCCTTGTACGCAGCGCACCTGGGTTCGAGTCCCGACCCCGCACATAGGGTTAGAAATTTTTCCTAAGAGATTTTTCTAACCCGAAGAGGCGAATGACCTTAAGGTTAAAACCTCTATAATTGAAATAAAAAAATCCACTAGACAACACGTTCCATGACGACGTAACCGGGAACTCTGACGATATGGGGGGAAGGGAGTGCCCTTCTAGAGTCTGAGCCGCACACTAAAAATTAAGCATCCTATTCACGACCCGCGCTATCATTCATGAACACACGCGAATATGCAAATAACACAAGGTTACAAAATCGAATTTATACACGCGAAGTCAAATATGTGCTCGTGACCATACAAACGCTTAAGTCCTTTGCGATCATCCACGCATAACACAATCTCGCAAACTTGACAACACCACTGTGCTAAAGTGAACTTTTCAGCATTTATAAATTTACTTCACATAATTAAAAAACACAATTATTTGGTATCAAACCTTATGGAGAAGCAAATGTTTATTTCTGAACAGCCAACAGTAGTACTGCACGATTCACCTTACCATACACAAATTCTTTAACCCTATCCCAACCTTCACCTTGATCGTCGTTTTTGTGGTCTCCATGGACCATTCAACCATTACCCCTCCTGTCATCGGCCTAGGACAGACGCGCTCTCATTGCCCCACCAAACGCTACAACATGAAAATGGCAAAGAAATAAGATTTCGCCGTGACTTTTTGGAACCCATAATTCAGTTTGTAACATATTTTCGCTAGAAACGCCAGAGAACGATCGTCGACACTACAAAATTTTTTCTGTATTTTCTATGACTCTCAGCAAACTACCCACGAACCAGGATTATGGAAATCTAGCCTCATCAAATATCAAACATTCCTTGGGATTCCAGGTAATGTAAAGGAATACCTAAGTCTGGTGAAGGATTGAAATAAGACACCCGCGAAGATCTTTTAACAGATCTTCTTTCAGCGCAATAGAATAGTGACCTTTCTCCAACCTTGCTTGCACTCGATGAGTATTGAGACTCGAAGACTCTATACAATGATTTTGATCAAAACTTTCCCCATTTTTAAGGATTTTAAGGTAGCACACTTCTCGCAACTACCAGTATTCACACCTGATCTTGTGGGAAATGACTCAATTTTCGATTCCCCGAAAATCCGAAAAGGATCTACACGCATCAACGCACTATGGGGCGGCATGTGGCCAAAAATCGAAAATTCCATCAGCTCCAATTTAATTCAATTCTATACCGAGTATTTCTATATACTTTAGCTAAGAAAACCTCCAAGTTTCTAGGAAAAATATTCGACTTAACTGGGTACTATAAATGTTTGAAGATAAAAATGATACAAAAAGTCATACTACGTGCATTTTCGCAACTGTTCGTACCTCTGCTAAATTTTGAATGAAGCATATGTTCAAATATGTCATTTGAAAGCTAAGAACACCAGCTTTGCGATATAATTATTGAAAAGGCAAATATAATGTATCGGAATGGAGTTGCATGAAAAATAACCATGCAATGTACTAAAATACCCATAGATTAGACCCGGGAAAAAAGTCCCCCAATGTCCCCCTGAACTCTCGATCGCGGATGCAAGTATGATGTATCTTCTAGCTTATAGCGAAGGTTTCAGTTGCCAATATTTGCCCTAAGCTGAGGGCATTTCAAATGAAATTTCAATAGCAGTCACTATTAGTAAACACGACAGTATAACACAGGTCAACATGATTTAGTATTTGAAAAGTTAAGGATTATTTCTGAAGTAATTTGCTAATTAGAATCCTAATTCTGGGTCAAAATGTCAAGATTTTGAGATATTTGAGGTTATGTACTCGAAAAACGGTGTTTTTCCTTCTTTTTAGGTTAAGGACATGATGAAAAAATATGTGTTCTATCTCTCCATTCACAATATTTAGTACCACTCTAATCCATTAATTTAGAAGTTCAAGATATCAATACATTTTCAATTTAATATTTCAATAAATCAATCACGATTTTTCACAAATTTTTTGAATTTTAATCCGCCATTTTGAATACGTTACATTGGAAAACTAAATTTTTATTTTTTTGATTTCATATTCGTTGTCAACGAAAATATTCATGAGCAAATATATAGTAAAATGAATGTCTCAATGCTTAATGCAAATGCGAAAAAATACATGATTGATTTTGTGAACAATTATTGTATTTTCAAAAAAGGCGATTTGTTATTTCAAGAATTTTAATACCTATATTATTATTTTGTATAAGGGTTTTCGGCATGCAGTCTTTAAAATACTGTGGACAGATTTTTACATTCTCTCCTACGTTTCGACAATGTATGTTTGTCTTCCTCAGGGATTGAATGTCAAAAATACATTGTCGAAACGTAGGAGAGAAGTTAAAAATCTGTCCACAGTATTTTAAAGACTGCATGCCGAAAACCCTTTTACATAAAAATCCGACAGTCGTATACACAACCAATTTGTTGAGATCCCAGAACAGTCAGAAGCAGTTTATGTGAAAAGGAACAGGAAACTTTTAATTGTCACTATCATTACCAAGTATTTTATTACTTATTCTTAAAATTCGAACCATTTCATTTTCATGGTATTGGTTTATATAGGACTCAATAGCTCAACCCTGAAACGATAATTTCAAACGAAGCAAAGTTGTATCACAAGCAATCAGATAAAGTAAATAGACTGCAAGATAATCAACTGAATGCACAACATTTAGCACGAAGTCCATATCAGAAATAAAATAATTACCAAAACAGCCTTTTATTTACTTCTACTTCAATATGTACTTGAAAATATCTACCTTTCACATTCACGACTTGCATGTTCTCTCTATCACTCTCTGTGTGAGGAATTAAACAGCGCCTATTTTGAGTTAAATACTGTATCTTAAAATTCAAAAAAATGTTCAGAAATCCTAAGCACAGGGATTTATTACTGCAGTCGAAGTTTTTAAGCTCTTTATAAGTGTCGTACATTATTAGCAACTCAAGCAAGTTTTTTACGAAAGAATAACAGACAAAATATTTTTGGCCACCCATTTGTATGAGACATTCCCATAGTGGCAACGGTTTAATCAAAAACAGCGGAAATTTAAAATTTAGCTAACGTAATTAGTTTAAGCAACCGCTATTGGGGCCAAGGGGCTTGTTGTTGAAGGTAACATAAATATAAAGTCCACACAATTAAATCCATTTTTTTTCTACCACTTATTCAAAATTGAATTATCACACAGTAGAACCGCAAGAGGTTGCCACCCCTAGACGTTTAAATTATCAAATACGATGTACATATGAACAGATAACGACGGTTCCAGCCTATTTGGAACGAACAAGTTTGACAACTCATGCGTAAGACCGTCATAGCAGAGAGTTACATCAAGCACTTCTTCTCTGCAAGACCGTACAAATGTTGGGTGATTTTCAACATTAAGTATATGCAAATTTGTGCTGCTTAAATAGTTCATCAATTCGGTGCCTCTTAAATTGATATCTTAGCTACCTCATATTATGTGGTGGGTATTTGCATCACTGCCGATTATGTTCTAGGGTTAATAAAGAGTTCGACACATTCTTGTTTAACCAATTTTCAAGTTTAAGTTGAGAAGAGATCAAAAAATGACCAAAATGATTAAAATTAGACAACAAATAATTGCTTCTTAAGTTTAACCAGCATTGTGCGGATCAAACGTGCGATACTTCGACTTATAAAGTAGCAATGGTCGCCCATTTGTAAACGAAGTTTGGTATCTGGCAACATAAAAAGCCATAAAGAACTAACTACCTACAATATATTTTTATCCATTCAGATCAATAGTGCCAGGGTTTTCTTAGGACGCCCCTGCGTGGTACACTGAATAAAGTGCTGGTATGAACTATCGAGATTTGCCTTGTAGTTTTGGATGCTACAAATTATATTGTCTTGTCGAAAACGGTATAGTAAGTTTTGTTCCAAAACTTGAGCTATATTAAAACAACAAATACTCGAACTCAAATTCTACATTGTAGATTCAAAACGAACCAACTACCCTACCAACAAAAGCACAGGTTGTTTCGTGCAGCAGCGCCATTCGGCAGAAAATTAATAGCATTCCTTCTTATGGCAATGGAGTTAACGGATTTATTCCCCTTTTCGTTCGTCAGGAGCCATTGCGATGCGCTGCTGTCTCAAAAGCTCATCCATGCCGTTGCGTTGGTCGCAATTTAATGGGCTTGCCGCTGTTTTCCCTTACCTTGCCTGCAACCAACACTGGCGAACCTGGTTTGGGTGAAGAAAACGTCGGAAAAAATGTGTCTCCCCAACGAGCACTAAAAAGGCTTATAAAGTGTAATAAAAAAGGAGCATCCATGGATGGATGGCGAATATGCATAAAATGTGTCGTTTCTGGTTTTATGGCCAGCAATAAGTTCGCTAAGCGACGTTAATGCTGAAACTTAAATCGAATCACATAGAAAGTTGCTAGGAATGGCTTTGTTAAACATAATCTTCAATTGAACAACTTTTGGTGAAATGCACAAAGTGTGGCGAGCATTCGGAAATCAAATTGCTTCCAAGTTTGGCGAAGTTATGTCCGGTTGAACATCGCCAAAAACTTCCGATTAGTTTTATTTCTCTTTGATTTAGTTTTAAATAGTTCATTTACACAGTAAACAAAACCTTTGATTTCCAGTAACATCCATTAGCTTAGATCGTCCGCAAATTCCACCAAACCGAACAAAAGGTAAATAGACATTCATTACCACCACGGTTATCCCCACTTGATTCAATCAATATTGTACCCAAACTCAACGCAATGGCGGCCACACGCGAGATAGAAACGCAAATAAACTGCAAACGAAACCAAAAACTCCCCAATTTACTTTCCAGCTTGAACTGTCAGTGGCAGTCCACAACCGAGCTGGGGTCTATTAAGGGGATTCACAGCTTCACTGGAGCACTGTGTCTAATCCCTAATAGCAACACAATAACCCATTTCGTACACATCCAGCGGATAGCATGCTGGCTGCACCCGAACAGCAGGCTGCGGTTCATTAGTGACCGCTCCCACCCCCAGCAACCATAATCAACCGTACGGTTTCCAGGCAGGATGATGATGCAGCTCTCAACTCTTCCGGGAGCAGATTAGTTTATGTGAAAATTGCGATACGATATGTTTAGAAGGCAGTGACTGCTTTCAAGCAGGGGTTATAGTAAAAATAGCCTTTCGCACCCACTGGCAGAATATTTTTGGTAGACAGTTTATAAAGATTGATGGAAGATGAAAAGGTATCTCTTCCGGATGGCGAAACGATTCGTCCGAATTCGAGGAATGTAGAAAGCCATTACTCAGTAGTTGATTGATATAGAACGGTACTTCTGCGACCAGTAGCGCAGCTAGGGGGAGTTTTGGGGTTCAAACCTCCCCCCCCCAAACCAAAATTAATTGAATTGAAAAAAAAAATGATTGGTGGTGACCAATTTAATATAAAAAAATATTTAATTTTTAATATTTAAATAATTTTTGAAGTACTACGATGGGATGCATATGAAAGACAGAATGCGGAGACGGCATATGAACAACGAATTGCAACAGTAGCTTGGAGAATCACCCATTATTCGCTCAGCGAAATTTGGGTGGCTGCATGTTTGCAGAATGGTGAACAATTCGGTAAAATGGCTCTAGAAACTAATTGTTCTAAACACGTTCCATTCAAAATCATTAAGAACGCGTTGATCTCCCGCCAGCATGCTTCAGGTTTCTTGACCGTAGAGAACAAACGGGCCAATGAGCGATTTGTAGAAGATTAACTTCATTCGGTGTCGTACATTCGTTGATCGAAGGGTTTTTCGAAGCCCAAAGTAACAACGTTCACCTGCTAGAATACTTTTCTAAATTTCTCTGTTGGTGTCATTATTGGCGGTCATTAGTGAGCCCAAATACACGAACTCACCCAGTAAACGAAATGGCAACTAGGCGGGTTAAAACATGCCGACGAGTGGTAAGCTATTGAAACATTGTTCTAGGCTACCCGTTATAACTCGCCAACCATCTGCCCTAATTGTGTGCGTATCAACTAGAGATGGTCGGGTTCGGGTTTTTGGACCCGAAACCCGGACCGTTCGGGCTCTGTAAATTAAAGCTTCTCGGGTTCGGGTCGGGTTCCGAGTTTTCTAATTTGAAATTATCGGGTTCGGGTCGGGTCTGGGTTTTTGAAATTCTGAACTTTCGGGCTCGGGTCGGGTTCGGGTTTTTCAAATTACAACTTATCGGGGTCGGGTCGGGTCGGGTTCGGGTTTTGAACAAAACAACCCAACCATTTCATGACTGTCTTTTTTTGTAGTAATGAATTATACTTCGAGATACGAATGGATGACACATATAACCGTACCAAATGTTAGCACCTCTGAATCGCTAGAATTCGTCGTATTTTCTGGTGCTCAAATATTGTATTTTTTCATTCTTGCATAAAATTCCGTCTCTTCAGACTCGCAAAATGCCTGAATTATTTAATTTTATAAGCGAACATTCATGAGAGAGCATTCAACAATACGTGTTTCACATCTAAAATCTCTTTGCGATTTATTTTTCATGATAATTAGAAATAAACCAAGTCAACAGGAATTTATCGGAAAATATCGGTTCATCTTTTTATAAAACAGCAATATGCAGTAACGGAGATGAAACTGGAAGGCGTCGAAGAAACAGGTAGAGCCGGTGCATTGTACGTGTATATAAAGTATGTTCCAGAGCCTGGGCTATATTCAAATCATATTCATGAATGTGTTTTGCCTCTTTAATCCGCAAAAGCAAAAATTACGATACCAATCCAAGCGCATTTTCTAGTTACTTTGCTATAGTGCTTTGTTATATCAAATAACAGATACTATTATTCGGCAGAGTTGGAACTTATACAATTTTACACAAGTTTCTCGCTTTCTATGTATCGATATTTTGCTTTAAAAAAAGACATAATAATTTTTTTAATTATGTACACATGACAAAACACTAACGCAAACGGTTTTGTGGGGTACATTTGTACCCCAAACAAACTTTAAGCGAGCACTGTTCAATTGGTCAAATGAAACAAATAGGTTGTACCTGCTTTAACGGATGTTTAATAATCAAATTGGTTTATGATAAAGATTGCTTGCAATTAAAATAAACTATAACGGAAAATTAAGGATTTGAACTGACAAATTTGGTGGTACTTTGGTGTCATTATGGAGGCTCAAATTTAAAAAGGGCACATAATTTTTTTCAAAGCAGATAGTTTAGGCCAAATTTATTTTCTAGAGACTGTCTTTGTTCCATCAGACCTAAACCTAGCTTCACTTCCGCCAGGTTCCGTTATTCATGACACTCATATGGTGATGGTATAATAGCACCACTATCAAATCAGTGGTACGTATATGAAACAAGCACTTTCTGTCAGATTGTTCCTGGGCTGAGCTGTTGCATGATCCGAATTCCTTCATGAAAATACTTCCACTTAATGAATTGATCGCTGAGATTTTGTGTGTTCTGTTGAAGCCATTAACGGATTTTTAAAAGTTTGGAGTCGTTCCGAGAGCTCCATTGGAGAAGTCGAAGCATCTCTACTGGCGCGCTCACCGTATAATCTGAAGCATAAAATAACTTAGATATCCCATCATAGATCATCCTAACGCTAATGATGGGACATCAAGTACACATTTAAAAATCTTGATTGATACCCTTCGATACAGGTTTGACCCTACCAACCAGTAACGTGGGTGACGTCATGTAAACTGTCGAATACGAATTGCCAATTGCCGTAGCTTAATTTAATACATGTAATAAATTATACGAAACTGCCTTGCAGGAATGGTTTCTGATAAAAAATAGAAATTTTGGTTAAGTACGACGGGCAAGGTTGTTGAAAACTGTGCACATTAAGCTTTCTGTTTCCCCATGAGTTAGCCGCCGATTTAACTTAATTTCCGGTTAAGATATCGACGATTTATAAGTTTCTCAGAACATTACAAATTCGACGTTCAATAATAGTAAATATAAATGCGGATTCTACTCGGCAGTGATTTGTTTTTCCATATGCAGATATAACTTAATGCTACTGGTGCTACTTCAGATTCGAGTGATTCTACTTGATGAGCCTAGGGTCATGATCGGGTGCCTAGAATTAAAAATCTTCGAGATCTTTGGTTGATTCTCCGTAGCAAGTTGGATTCCGATCGGGCTTCTCAAATTTTAAATTTTCGGGTTGGGGTCGGGTTCGGGTTTTTCAAATTTTATAATTTCGGGCTCGGGTCGGGTTCGGGTTTCTAAATTTTCATGCTCTCGGGTTCGGGTCCGAAAAAATTGAAACCCGACCATCTCTAGTATCAACCAACTCGATATCATCGTCATCGCTTCAACCGTCAGTCGGATATACGTTCCCACCATCGTCTCAAGATTGTGTGGCACAATATTGATGTTACCGGCCAAGCTAAAAAGCTAAGCAGACTTCCGGAAAACCTTGTCAATCTTAGCTCCTAATATCACACCTTACCGTAGCCCTCTCCGAGTGTCAAAAGGACTCAAAAGTATTTCTAATACTCATTACATATCACTCGATCTATTTTCGCTGGTCCGGAAATCCGTATTTGGGCCTTATATGCTAATTTTCTCAACGATCTCGCTTGCTAACGGTATGATATGATTGCTCGATAACTATTTTCAGCAATCCCGCTTAACACCCTTTTTACAGTTGGCACATACTACTTCCTCCATCCAATCTTCCAGTAAAATCTGTTTCTCCCAGATCTTTAAAACCACCTAGTGGAGTACTCTACACAATGCCTCTCTTCCGTGTTTTAACAGCTCACATGGCAGTTGATCATTGCCAGCGGCTTTATCAGTCCTCAACCCGCTGATCACCTCATGAATCTTCGGTAGATCTTGCGTTGGGAATCTGTTGTCGGCTGCGCATGTCCTCAGACTGATTCTTGCGATACTCTCGTCGTCTACTTCTATTTGGATATTCATCTCAATACACTAATCGATCAGCTCGCTCGGTCGTGAGAAGGTCTCCATTAGTATCTCTTCATATGTCAGGCTGTGGCACATAGGGACCATTCATAAATTACGTAACGCTTTTAGGGGGGAGGGGGTACAACAAGTTGTGACATGTTGTGACATAGGGGGGAGGGGGAGTTAGCTAGATCGTTACGTAACATGTTTTCACCGAAGAAAAAAAAATTTTCTGGGAATTTGTTACGTAATAGGGGAGGGGGGGGGGGGGGATGTAGAAATTTGTGACAATTTGTTACATGGGGGGAGGGGGAGTCAATTTTGGGCAATTTTTGCATTACGTAATTTATGAATGGTCCCATAGCCTTTGCTTGAGCGATTTACCTACTCGTAGAATTTTCATAACTCTATACAGATGCTCCATCGCCTATCTTCCTGTAGGCGATTTCGAATCTATATTCGCACTGTGGAAGATGCGCACATTTGTGAAGTTGGAAAAAAAAAAATCCGTTCATTAGAACGTGGTCGATTTGGTTATAAATTTGTTAATCAGGTGATCTCAGGGGTGAGGTTCATGTCGCTGATGAGGAGCTTCACTTTCTGCCGCGGGCTCCAAATGCGCGTAAAAGATATTTCTCGTTCTCGGGTTACGCTTCGTGAGGGCAGTGCACGTTAACGATGCTGTAGTTGTGGAAAAGGCCTTTGATCCACACACCTCCTTTCTCTGATTGTCTGGTACTTGATTACGGGTTGGTGCATCTTGCCCTGCACTACAAAGCTGATTCCCAACTTGTTTGTTGTACCGTCGCTCTAGTAGAATGTAACCGCGCGATGCCCGCTTTTCCACACATTCTGTCCTGCCAGGCAAAGTTCCTACAATGCTACGTCTTTGAAGTTGCGAGTTTTCAGCTCATTGTGTAGGATTCGTTCGAACCCAGGGAAGCAAAAAGACTTACAGTTCGATGTGCCAAGTTTCCAATCGTAGTCCTTTTTTTCGTTACGTGGGCTTTGATCGATTATTCCGATCCGCCTTGTCCTCCTGATTCTTCGTAACGTGGTGTTTTCCGGGCGGCTTGTTGGGTTTGACACAACATCCTGTCTCCTCGGACAGCCGCGCGGGGTTTCTTTGCCACCTCACGTATTCAGTTCTGTCTACGGTAGGGTTATAGCGCACATGCCCACTCGCACCTTCTCATTTCGCTACTACTGCAGAAGACGGTAGTACCCAGTCGATGCCGGGCTACAGATTAAATGTTATCAATAGACGAACAGGAAAGCATGAGATAGGAGCTTGTGAACACTGGGAAGTATTCACCATTTGATGACCACCCTTCGAAGTTGATGGTTTCGAAATTTTGTGATGTTGACCGTAAGATATATTCCATTTTAAAACTCTATGAAGATATTGAAGGTATTGTTTATTTTTTTCCTTATTTTTAGAATTGAATGGTAACCGCTGAACTGTTTTTGTTTGTGAACTTTCAATATTTTATCAAATTTACATTATTTTGAAGCATTTTCGAAAAATCAATTATTTTCGTCAAACAACCCCCCCCCCCCAAACCAAATTTCTGAAAATGTACGGAGTTGACCTGAGCTAATATGATTCAATTTTTTTATATATTATTTTCTATTTGATTATATTGTTTTGTTTGCATTACATTTCTAATTTAGTATTAGCCACAAGTGGTGACTTTTCATCCCTATTGTTTACATGATTCAGTTAATTATTATTAAGTTATAATATCCTTTCGCAGTTAAGTATTTTTTCAGTAGGATGTTTTAAACCTACTTGTCTTCTGAATAAGGATCTAAACAAATTTTATAAACTAACTTATAAACTATAAAGAGAGCTAATCGTTGCAATTGAAGGTTGCAACGATTTTTGTCGGAAGTTGCTTATAATACTGTTCGTCATAATTTCTAATGTTTCTATGTTTGCGAGTCTGTGCAACTCCTTTGCTCTAAACCAGGGAGGATGCTTCAAAATCATTTTATTCTGAATCCTTTGAAGCGTTTTCTTCCTAGTAGCACAACAACTTGCCCAGATGGGCACTGCATATAGCATTACCGGTCTAAATATTTGTTTATAAATTAATAGTTTGTTCTTTAGGCAGAGCCTAGAATTGCTATTTATAAGAGGGTATAAACATTTTATATATTTGTTGCATTTTGTTTGGATTGCTTCAATGTGATCCTTAAAAGTCAGTTTTTTATCGTAAATCAAACCCAAATATTTAACTTGATCTGACCACGTTAAATTCAGACCATTAAATTGTCTGTTGTCACGGTAAAGATGGACACGTCTATCGATACCAGGACACATGTTAGAGAACTCGGGTGATTCGTAGTTATACTGCCTAAGCTCGACCCTCATTAACAGAAGACAAAGATTAAGCCCGTACGATATTAAGCCTTTTCTATTGACCCTACCACTTCTAGTTTTCCTCTCTGTTTACTTCACATCCTTGCTCTCAATTGAGTGCTATGGCTCTAATTTTCATAACTTTCCCTACCCAGTAATCTCTAGCTAATTGAATGTCGTTAAAATGTAAAAAAAAGTGACTAACATAGTCAAAATAAAAAAAAATAAATTTAATAATATGGTTATTAATTGGTTTAAGAGAAGAAGCTCTTAGCTTATGCGAAAACACAATCAATTGTGTTTTTGCAGCATTAGTGGAAATTTTCCATTTTTTCAGGTAATCATTGAAAATATTCAAGCTTCGTTGCAGTCGACTGCAGATAATACGAAGGTTCCTACCAGTGACTGAGATGCTAGTATCATCACAGAAAAGTGACTTTTTACGGCCTGTAGGTAGATTTGGAAGATCAGAGGTAAAAATATTGCATAGGATTGGTGCGACGCTTGATCCTTGAGAGACGCCTGCTTATTAAAGGTAGCTTATTAGATTTACAATTCTGTTAAGAAACCTGTAGGGTACGGTTAGCAAGATAATTTTTAATTATCTTTATAATGTAAATTGGAAAATTGAAATCCCACATTTTGGCAATTAATCATTTGTGCCAAACACTGTCGAAAGCTTTTTCGATGTCTAGAAGAGCAACTTTGGTGGAATATCCCTCTGAGATATTTGCAATTATCATGATAGTTACTCTCACAAACTGCTGAGCCAGTTTTTGAACTTTTTCTTCGTTTGTAAGAAGTATGTGGTCACCTTCCTTCAAAGCTGGAATTGGTTTCTGAGGTTTCTTAAGAACCTTAGAAAGTTTCCAGAAAGGTTTAGAATTTGGCTTCATGTGTTCAACCTCTTTCGCGAAATTTTCATTTCTTAAGAGAGTGAATCTATGCTTAATTTCTTTTTGTAGATCCTGATAGATATATTTCATAGCAGGATCACGAGAACGTTGATATTGACGTCTCGAACATTCTTCAAGCGAATCAGAAGTTGAAGATCGTCGTCAATAATAGGAGTATTAAATTTTTTCTGTGTTGTTGGTACTGTCTGTGTCCTATCAGACGAATAGCACGTAGGACCATTCGGGAACAAAATTGAATAATAAGCAGCAATCATTAAAAAATAGTTTACCGTTGGAATTGCTTTGAGCATTATTCCAGGCTCGGTGTTTGGCGTTAAAATCACCGATTATGAAGAATTTCGACCGATTTCTTGTAAGTTTTTGTAAGTCTCCTTTCAAGAAATTAATTTGCTCGCCAGTACACTGAAAAGGCAAATAGGCTGCAGCAATAAAAATGATACCAAGATCAGCTTCAACTGCAATACCCAATCTCTCGATCACCTTGGTGTCAAGAGACGGCGTAACGGAATGTTTGATCCTGCGATTAACCGCTATTGCGATTCCTCCGCCGAATCCAACAATTCGATGAAATCGATGAATAACAAAATTAGAGTTACTCTTCAATTTAATATTTGGTTTTAAAAAAGTTTCGGTCACAAAGGCTAAATGCACATTATGTATCCTCAAGAAGTTGAAAAATTCGTCTTCGCACGTTTTTAATGAACGAGCATTCCAATTTAATAAATTTAAATGATTATTTAAGGTCATTGTTAAACTTTAATTTCATTACAATTTTGTTAGCAAATTCCCACCCCTCTTGAAAAGCTTCAAACATGGAGGTAGAATTTAACATAGCAATCATCATAGGTGACATAGATTCTTGCAGCTATTTTAATTTTTCTTCCATTACGCTACCTAGATCCATTGAACTAAAAGAAACGTTGGGTGCAAACGAGTTTGTAGGCGTGGTAACGATAGCCGTTATTTTGTCCTTGTTACCTGCCACTGAAGCAAAAGATGTCACACCATTGTAGGATGGTGTGACGGAGGTAGAAAAAGTTGTTAATCTATTTTGAATCGGATTAACACGTTTGGACGTGTTTTCTTGAAGTGTACCTGAAGAAGTAGGTACATTTTTTATTTGTTGTTTTTGTTGTCTAGAACGAGAATTTATAATTTTTTCTCGAACAGGACAACCCCAGAAATTCGATTTATGATTTTCGCTACAATTAGCGCATTTAAAACTTTTTGTGTTTTTGTTTCACCGGACAAGAATCTTTCGTGTGCGATTTATCACCACAGATCATACATTTCGAATCCAAATGACATTTTTTTTGTGCCGTGCCCAAAGCCTTGGCATCTACGACACTAGGTCTGATTTTGAATTCTGCCCCCATGTCGTCTATAATGTTCCCACTTTGCTCGCACGTGGAACATAAAACGTGCTTTTTCAAATACTTCCAAATTATTAACCTCATTACGGTTAAAATGAATTAAATAAAGCTCTTGGATAATTCCAAAGCGTACTGGCGTGTTATCGCCGCTAGCCCTTCTCTTCATAAGAATAACTTGTGAAGGAGAAAAGCCAAGTAAACTTTTCAATTCGTTGGATATTTCATCCAAACTTTGACCTTGTGGTAGCCCTTTCAAGACAGCCTTGAATGGTCTAGCTGTCTTGAAATCATATGAATAAAATTTATAAAGGGCGAACACGACATTATTGCGACACCGAAAATGTCATGCCAATTTTCTTATAATTTTTAAAATCAAACCAAAATTTTAGGGTAGTTTTATACATATTTACTTAAAAAATCAAAAGAAAAAGTTATCGATGGAGCCTTGAGAGTAAAATTGAACGCATTTTCGCTTGATGCCCTCCATCAAAGTCTTTGCAGTGTCATCCGGTACCAGTTTCTCAGTTTTTTCCATTTTCTTAACATGTCCTTCTCGTCTTTGACTGTCTTCTTGCTCTTCCGAAGTTCCCGCTTCATCTTTGCCCATTACTGCTCCATCGGGCGCAGCTCCGTACAGTTTGGCGGGTTCATGTCCTTTGGAACAAAATGGACAGAATTGGCCTCATACCACTCCAGGACACTTTTAGAATAGTGACATGATGCCAAACCTGGAAAAAAAGCGAAGCTTCGTCGTGCTGCTGCAAGAACGGCAAAAGGCGCTTTTCGAGGAACTCAGATTTGTAGATCTCGCCATTTACTGTGCCCTTTATCACGAAAGGCTCACTCCTCAGTCCGCAAGAGCAGATGGCCTGCCAAATTAGATATTTGGAGGCGAACTTCGACATTTTCTTCTTCTTAAATTTGTCGTCCACATAGAACTTGCTCTTGCCGGTGAAAAACTCCAACACCGGAATTTGCTTAAAATCGGCTTTTATATACGTTTTGTCGTCCATCACACAGCAGCCATATTTTGTCAGCATCTTCTCGTAGAGCTTCCGTGCCCGAGTTTTAGCCGTCGATTGTTGCCGCTCATCGCGATTTGGGAAGTTCTGTACCTTGTGTGTATGTTGTCCAGCTCTCTTCTTTGCGCTCTGGACGTAGCTCTGCGACATGCCGATCTTTTTAGCCAAATCACGGCTTGAGACGTTGGGATTTGCTTTAATCATCCGCTTCACCTTTCCCTCCGTCTTTTTGTTCTCCGGTCCCGGTTTTCTTCCAACTCCTTTGCCGTGGTCCAACGTCAACCGCTCCTGGAACCGCTTCAACACTCTGGAGACGGTTGAATGGTGAATGTTCAACATTTTTCCCAACTGCCGGTGCGACAGGTCAGGAAATTCCAGGTGTTTGGAAAGAATTTGTTCTTTCGACTCGCGTTGGTTCACCTCCATTTTCGTTGAATCGAAAAACACGACTTCGAGTTTGACAGCATGTAAACAATACACATCAATGAGAAAGTGTGCAAAATTTGGTTGATTTTTACCCAATGGTAAAAAAGTTATGCCCTGTTGAATGTGTCGCAATAATTTCGTGTTCACCCTTTATAACTTCTCCGTAAGATACTGGAGTAGTCGTTTGAGGCCAATCAAGTCCTCTGCTGTAACTCGACATTCTCCTCTTCGGCCAATCTGAAAAGAGACTTACGTCCGGAAGGAACGTCGAAAGCTCAGTTCGAAAGGCTTTAAAGTCGGAGATCATCACTGTTATAGGCGGAGGTGATTGCGTTTTCTTCTCATTGGCATTATGCGAGGAAATTTAGAAATTTCATCAGCTTCACATTCGGATAAAACATCGAATGAGTTGCTGCAGTGAATTGAATTTTCGGGTGGAGAAGATACCCTTTTCCATTTAGCTATAATTTTTGGCACACGGCCTTTCTGGGAGGACCCAGGCATGTTAGAAGAATTAAATATTTCTTTAGGCTGAATTGTTCTTGGAAAATGTTTTAGGCTTGTAAAAGACTGATTGAGTAGAAAAAGTAGGTAGTCTTGAGAAAGACTGCTGCTGTTGAAAAACTCTAGGTAAACCAGAAACTATCAAGATTTGGGACCGGTTCGAACGAAGGTTCAAGCCGGTATGAAATCTTTGCACTACTTTCCCCATTAGCACAAGTATCAATTCGCAACACAATCTCAAAGAATAGAGAAAACACAAATTGTACTGTTAAATACTCTCTGGCTAGACACGCTAATGAAATGAAAACGGTAGTTACATATGTACCTACAACCGGCAGCAAGTACCATTAGCAGACAGAAGACATCTTGGGTCGAAACTCCGCGCTAATTCCACTAATGGAATCTGTTCATCGATGCTCGTTTGTATGTACGTTTGCCGACATCAAATATTAATGCACTTTCCAATATCGAAAAACTTCCAGTTAGGCGAGTCTCTGCTGTATGCATGCAACTACATACTAAACTTAGGTTCAGGGCATCTAACTTTTCGAATCGGTATAATGCACACCAACAAAAAAGGAACATTCATCCCAACATGCATGGGTTCTAATTTATATTTATACGGAATGAATCAGCAGATCAGTGCGAGAGCATTTCGCCCATGGCGCGATATTGGTGATAAAGTACCTACCTACTCTGATTCCGTGGGTCCGTCTGGTGGATGCAGTGGCGCCAAAAACCATCAGCATCCCTTCCGGATACGGATATCCCAAAACGACACCCGAACGTGAGAGAGCCACCGAAATGCATCCCGGGCCTGTGTACTTCGAATTTTAGTCCTGTAGCTAGCATAACATCTGCATTCTAGACCAATGTACCTACTAGCGAAAGCTCACACAAAAGCGGTGCAGTTACTTTGTTCGGATTACTCCGAATGCCGAGGCTGGATGAAGCAGAAGCAAGCATCGAAGTAATCGTAGCTTCTAGCAACAGCAACATCCGTAACGTGGAACGGTAATGGCTGCCTCGCTTTGATTGGAGCACGAATCCAATCGCAGTAGCATTTTGTACCTACTGTGCATCGATATTTTCTCCATCGTGATCTGGTGCTTTTTTGCGAAAACTAGTTTGGTTAAGAGACTGTTACTGAAATTACTAATCGGATTAGATTTGAAACGATGGTTCAAATGAAAAAAAATTAGGAAAACTCCTTCATAATGGAAAGCAATCGAAGTGTGAAAGATTTCAATAATATCAATACCAGTAATTCTGGAGATCAATCTAACAGCGTTAATTAATCACTTCCAAACTACTATCCTAGTCATTTCCGCAATAATAATATATTAAACGGACGAGCAGAAAATTACCCTTCAGTTACTACCCATCATCAGGTGTGTTGTTGGAACGACAGCACTGGTAACTTTCTCCCACAGCTGCTCATGCTGCTGCGGGCAAACAAACTCCATTAAAAAGCGTTGAAATGACCAGCAACTTCTCATTTTTTTGCCTTTCAATTTTTCCCACAACTTAATTTTCCCGCGGAGCAAAACTTTGTGGTATGGTGGTTGAGTGGTTACGAAGAGGAAGCTAACATCTCAATACAAAATGATGGATGAAAAAATGGTGTCAGGAAAATTGTTAGTTTACAATAATGTAAAATGGAGGGGGTAAATAATCATAGTGTACTAAGATTGAACGCGAATTTCGCGCCTCTTTTTTAAGAATAAAGCGGAAAACACGCTGATGCTTGGTAGCGAGCTTGGTCTCACTTAAAACAGACTTGGCAGCAGATACTTTGACTAGTGAAATAAGTGCCTTTGAAAATAAATATGCTGTGATGTTGCCGATGATGACTACTCAGGTTGCAGCTTTAACGGTAAAAATATTAAAAGCAAGGGAAAAAACAAGATTATGGAAAATATCCAACGATCAACTATGTCTGTTGTCAGTGAGAGCAAATTGATTATTAAGCGAAATACAAAATTCGTCCAAATATTCGGCCTTATCCTGCGGTGACGTGAGGTGACTAAACTCACTTCACTCTACGTGACTTTTTTCACCATATTCTGAGAGTCGACTCGGGTGAGGTGAGATTCCCCATTGCGGTTAAATGGGCGTCTCACGTCACCCGAACTGACTCTTCAGAATTGGGTGAGAAAAGTCACGCAGAGTGAGGTGAGATTAGTCGTCTCACGTCACACGCCGCGCAGAATAGGGCCGATTAACAAAACAAGTATTCAAAATTTCCGAAAATAACGACCTGTTGTTGTTTCCAAAGTACCCGTATGTTCAGTACTTAACAAAACTCTTGATGAAGATCAGGAACGTCTTTAGATCTCTCGTGGCCCCTGGACACTATTGAATTAAAAGGCCTTCCTCATTGAACAGGTGAAAACAAACGTTAATATAGTAGAATGGAACTACTAATATAGAAAGTTAAGTGATTTTTGCTTGCCTTGGATTACTATTTGAGTTCTCAAAAATAAACTGATGTGGACGGTTCTTGTGGTACATCGGGTACAATAGCGTTTTTGGACATGTATCTCAAAATAGCGCTTGGTCCTCTTTGCCTTAACACAGGCCAAATCATCGAAACATAAGGAGAAAAGCATGGTTTTAGATTTCACCATCCGGTGGCATTATACACGTAAGATGATCTGCGTTGACCCAAAAAAGTTATTGGCAAGTGACTCCGTCATGCACAAAATTCCTACCAAAATCAGAATCCCGGGCATTACTAGCGATGAAAATGGTAAAGCATCATTTCACAGAGAAGCATTTGCTTGTAGCAGTAATCTGACAGAATTAACATGTGGTAATCTGATCTTCAACAGTGGCATGATTTTTTTGGGGACATTCTGCTCGGCCAAGGAAGAATAATAAAGTTTACCGTTCACGATTTGTTCGTTGTCTACACCAGAAAAAATACTTCGGGTTCCAAAATTTGTTTAAGGTAGTTTTTATAAACTAAGCGCGAAGTTTCTTATGTCTCAAAATATTTTAACTGCGCGGTTTTAATGTAGAATACATTTAAGCTTTCAATATAGGGGTCCCGTTTCAAAATATCGGCTGCGGCGCCGCGTCAGATTTTGAACGTTAATAACTTTTATCATACTTAACAGAATGATTTGATTTTAGGCCAATTTGTTGAAAATATGTTCCTCTATGCTGTATTAAAATTTGAAGTATGTATAACATGCACTAATAACAAAAAATTGTGTTTTGAAAAATCTTTCGAAAACGACTCGGAAAAGTGAAAATTTTCAGCCCATCCCGCACAGAGCCGTCACTTTGGTAGACCAACCGAACAATAAAATAATGAAAAGTTTATATATAGGTCCACTACATGTTTGTTCCTATGATTATTCGCATTGGGTTGCTTGACGAGAGCAGTTGGTGGGGGAAAGACGGCATATTCCTTTGGTTAGGCCATTAGAAGCCGGACGGAAAGGAAAGGCTCATGCACGGCACGAGAACGAGCGAGAAAGCGATACTAGTGCATATTAGCGCGATTATAAAAATATCTGTCGGTCGGTTTTTCTCATCATTCGTATTCGTTCAAGCACTAGCAAGCAGCCAGTCCACCGAAGAAAAGCAGTTGGCGATGACGACGGCGGAAAAAGTGCCCCAGCTACTGGTGACTCATCGCAACCCGATCAGGAACTGTCGCCCTGCAAGAATTTCGCCCCAACTAAAGGGCAACAGAGAAACTAATCTGTGTTCTAATAAGAGTTAAACTGGCTCACCGTGTCCGCGGGGAGTGCGTCTGAATTATGCTCCCGCAATAAAACAATAAACGGTTCTTTACAGGACCAATTAATTGTGTTCTAATAAGTGTTAAACTGAAATTTACATTTTAAGGTGTATAACAAATAATTTTCAGAAAGCTATATAAGAAATACGATGTGTGGAAAGAAAGAAAGAGAATTTAAATTATCCTCTCTCGCTCGTTTTCATGCACTGCTTTTCCATTCCTTTCTGCTGCTAATACCATCATAACAAACGAATGTGGGTGTTCCCCCACCATCCCATGGCCAGTATCACCGCTAACAAATAAGACAAAAGAATTCAAATTTGTGAAAATCTTTTCCTTTCTTCTTTTCAAATCTGCAACATTCTTTGAAAATATTGTTGGAATGTTGTTATTGAAAAACTGAACATACAAGTTTGCTAGCACTGGCCACTAGATTGAAGGCGATGGAAAGTCAGAATATTCGTTTTGGTTATGCTAGTATTGGTAGCCGAACGGAAAGGAAAGGCACAGGAATGGCACGAAAACGAGCGAGAGAGCGATAGTAGTGCTTTCTCGTGTTTTCATATATGAATATTGGTCAGTCGTTTCGTTCAAGCAGCCAGTCCACCGGAGGAAAGCAGTTGGCAATGATGACGGTCCGCAAAAGTGCCCCAGCTACTGGTGGCCCATCGCAACCAACTACCGATCAGGAACTGTCGCCATGCCAGTATTTCGCCCCAAATAAAGGGCAACGGAGAAACTAATCCGCTGGCTAACATTCCAGCGTCTGGTTCGTAAGGTTGTGTATTACTTCAAAGTCGAGCTACGCTTACAAAACTCAGCCGTAATGAAGCCAGTGATGCCTACTTGGTCGGTTTGTTTGAGGATACAAAATAGTGCGCCAAGTACGTAACTTTCGCAAAAGAAATCAAACTGGCTCACAGTGTCCGCTGGGAGTGGGCGTAAATTACAATAAAAGCAACGGTTCTTTTCAGGACCAATCAATTGTGTTCTAGTGAGAGTTAAACTGAAACTTTCATTTTAAGGTGTGTAACAAATTTTCAACAATCAACATAATACGTTGTGTGGAAAGAAGTAGCTTGCACACGGAACAAAAAATTAAATTATCCTCTCGCTCGTTTCGTGCACTGCTTTTCCATTCCTTTCTACTGTTATTATCAGTATTACCAAAACGAATGTGTTGTTGCATGTGTTCAAGAGAAATGTTGAAGTCGCATGCTTCTATTCGAACTTTTTGGCAGCCTCTGTGAACTAACTGCATTAAATGATTTTTTTTGTGCAGCTCCGTGCTAGTAGCAAACAAAATGGCCCTACCAGTGTCTGATTCGTGAGATTGTGCAGGATTTCAAAGTCGAGCTAAGCTTATAAAGTTCAGCCGTAATGGTACCCGAAGAAGCCAGTCTTGTCGTTTTGTTCGAGGCTACAAAACAGTTCGCCAGGCACGTAACTATCATGCCAAAAATATCCAACGATCCAGCGCATCACCATCAACACCAACGCCGATACCAAAGGTTCTTTTCAGAACCACCATTATTACCATAGAGAATTATTTGAAAATTTCCCATTCAAACGTTCCCATTCCCAAATTAACGTCTCGAATTGAAATCACGACGCTCCGGTTATGTGACAGACATTACCCACCCATCTTTTTTTTTTATTGTGACCACGACTAACGGTTCAATATAGACACCCCATTTCAATATTTCTGAAGGAACAGAAGGTCGAGTTCAGAAAGTTTGTAACTTTCATTGTACTTAACCAAATTACACAATGTTCGCACTAATGTTTCAGAAATATGACCAGGAATCTTCTATTAGATTTGTAAGTATGTATAATTTACATGAATAAAGAAAAATTGATTTTCAGGAATCAATTGTTATCTGTTCTTCCATTAGCCAGTACTACGCGATTTCCTCATGCTAACAATTAATTTCATCGTTAGCCATCTCCCTCACCAAGGCCAACAACGCCAACAAAACCGGTCCTTTTTAGGACCACCATCATTTTTGTAAAGAATAATTTGAAATATTCCTCGCCCAAATCACCTTTTGTCCGAAAATTCCAATGAGTATCAACATATTTGAAGAACGTGTTCCTTATGTATTCTACATCTCTCCGGTTGTTATGTCGCAGACATTACCCACCCATCTTTTTACATGTTCAATCTGAACTTATTAACATCGAAGCTATTATACGTGAATAGTTTCCAAACGTTAAAATATTGCTATTTTAGAGGACTAACAGTAAAGTATCACACCATTTAACCTTCACACTGCAGATAAACTATAGATACAATTATTTGTTGTAGAATTTGACTATTTGTTTCATCATTTTTTTCGGAGTTTTCTCCTAAATCTAAAGAATGTCGTGTTTACCAGGAATTATGTGTTTTGCTTCGAACTTAGCTAACTGAAATTGGAAACACAAACGATAAATTTAAACGCCAAATATCGTTCACTAGATTTTATACTGCTGGAATTACAACAATGCGCAGTTACATTGTCCCATTCAGAGCTGAACGATTTCAGTGAAATCAGTTGATAGCTGATATCCTCCCGTTTTGAGTTATCACCTTTTCGGACGAATATCAATTCAACACTAAAGACACACATAAGATCAATGTCAAACGGTATGTTTGATCAATAACATGAAATTGTTTGAAATATCACTTCGCTGGCAGCCAATATCAGTGGCTGATGCATTCCACCAAAAGTTCAGTACAATGAGTGTTGGTTCAGTTTGTTCCCCTATCAATTTCACATGCTTTGATACATCGGAACTGATATTGTCCAGCTATGGTCCCATTTAGATTTATTTAGACCTTCTTAATATTGAGCACTTGAGCAGTACAACATTCCTGATGTGATGCAACTGGATAGAGTCAAAATCCAACTACAACAAAGCTACATATTCTCTTCCAGCAAACATTCCACTTCGCCGAGTATTGCCACCCTTGAAATCAATCGATACAATATTGATTCTAAGCGCCCATATCGACTTGAGGCTCACTCATGTTCCATCCGCGATGTATAAATGGAAATAACAGCTCTTTGTAATATTTGCCCTTTTTGTAGGAATTTTTGTTGAGGCAGTTTTTTTGTTAGCGAACTCAATTGACGTTTTGTATACTGGTTTATTATGATCGGCTCGGGCAGACGTAGAAAATAAACAAAATACAGGGTGATTCATTTTGAGGTTTTTGTGCAAATCTTTATTTTCGCTCGAAAGAACATTCCTTACCATTAATTGTTTGAAAACAATTTCATTTAAATTTTGAGTTGTTGCTTACGACAAGCCAAGTTTTTGAGAACGATGCCAACTCGATTCTTTGCGATCATCGCCTACACTTTCGACCACTATGCTTTTCCTCACTGCGTACTGGATATTGTCGATTTGGTCACTTATCATGCAATAACGTGAACTGCGACTAACTTTTCGATTGTATGGCGAATAGTGAACTCAGTTGGCCGATTATGTCGACCATAATATGGTCGGTGTGCACACACACAACAAACACAACCCTTATAGACCGTTGATTTTCGTAATACCATTTAACAATTTGAGGACGATGAGCCATTGTAAGTCGTTCTATTATGAAATGGCAAACGATACAACAATAGTATGCCAGTTTGTTGTTAGCACCCCTTAATCACTAGAAATTTTTTTTGTGTTATTTCAGCCAAGAATACGGTTCTATTCTTTGCTGATGCTCCCATATCGTAAGAGGCGACTAACAACATGCTACGAGTTCCTAGGTGAAGGTACTGATCCGTACCGAAGGCTTAACCTGAACGGACCTTAAGGTTTTGCATTATAGCCTTTATAATGGATAAATTGATTAAGTGAATCACTGACATATGAAGGCTTTTTCCAATGGGTCCCATCTGCGAAGGAGAGCCTCTCTTTGTTTACTTTCTCTTCCGCGAATTACTAGTTCATCTTTCTGATTCCCCTTCAACTGTTTACATAATAAGCTTGTAAAACCCTTGGTCTTTCGAAACATACTGATAAATGTTTAAAAAAAAATATGGTTTTGCAGTAATAATCGAAAGAGAAAACGAAAGAGCACCCCCTTTTTATAACAAATGCTGAGTTCTCAATAACCTAATCAATATGGGTATTTTTGAAACGGGCTTTACGAATATATACCGGAGATCAATCTTTGTCAGTTCTTGGGCCGATTCTTTTCTCGATGTACATTGATGACCTTCCTGATGTTTTAAAGAACTGCCGTATCTAGATGTTTGCTGATGATGTCAAACTGATCTGCATTCAACCGGGAATGACGCTAACGGAACTTTTCGCACATAAATATAACCGAGTATATTCTAAGCAACGTTGTTCATCCAATGACGAAGAAGATAATTGGCAGGACACTGATGACTTATGAGCATGTTAATAACAAAAAATTAACTTTGAATGTCGGAATATATGGAATGAACTATAATATTTCACATGTTTACTAATTTCGCATAATAGTTTATTTTTCATGCTTCATAATACAAATAATTTATTGAAACGCTAGTCTATTTTACCCCACATTATTCCAAGGATCCCATTAGATCCCCCTATGATTTATATATGTATCAACAGGGTATTTCTTGCTGAATAACAAAAAAAATTAGCTGCTACTACCTGCTACTCTACAAACCATAGCCCCTTAAAATTAGCCCAAAAATATCAAAAAGACAGGCATACATCCTAAAAACGAAGAGATAGCGAGTTGGTCTATTCCGCAAAAAGGTGTGTTTTGAAAGCATCTACAACTTTCTAGAACATCGAAAAACTGTAAAAAATCAAATAAAAAAGTTACAATAAAAAACACTTTTTAAGGGGGGTATTCCGACCTGTACTTCAATTTCACCCAATAACTTTTTTCGTTTGACAGATAGCCATTTCGCTACTTCGACAAAGATTCATAAAATCATTTCGTCTACAAACTTTTCATACATGACTATCAATTTTGGCAACAACTTGCAAAGTTATTTTTTTCATCTGCGTATATACCCCCTTAAATCAAAAAATTTTCAACAATACATTAAACAACTTAAAAAATAAAGAAACCTTTCCGAAGACATTAAAGTGCCATAGCCAATAGTTTCGTCGCAAATATCAATGTCCGGCTTTTTTTTTATTCCGTCCCACTGTGCGCCGGTTCGAGACATCAAATGACAGAAAATTAAATAACTTCTTAAAAAATAAATAATGCTAAAAAGCATGCAAGTTACTTGGAAAAGAGAAGCTTGTCTTTTTGCTCTAATATCAGATATGGTAATTTTAGACATGAGATACGCACTTTCAAAGCGATGCGTAGTCTAACGTTGCGACGTGCGACGTTGCCAATATGTACGTTTTCGCGGGATGCATCAAAGTGGGCCGTGCGTTGAAAGAGCGCACTGTTACAAAATTATCCATAACTCCCGATAGGAACAAAAATGAAAAATTACACTAGTTTACAAAATAAAAATCTGAACTTTAATATTCAAACACCATTTCTGATGTAAAATTTCGTGCTGAGTCCGAAAATGAAGTACAAAAAATTTATAGTAGAACAGTTTTCGAGTTACAATAAAAAAATGAATTTCCTTTAAAATTAAAAGTGCGTTCAGTAAAATCCAAATACCTTCGGTTATAGTGCATCGATATGAAATATTATAATGTTTAATTAAAGGTAATTGAATGCACTTTCGATCGTTAGTACATGTTGTTTCAGTGCGACTACTGGTTCTGGCGATATTTACGAATCTATTGAACTTTTTCTTGATTTTTCGTCATTTTTCGAAGAAAAATGAGCGTTTGGTCAATATTTTGGGCAAGATAATGCAATCCTAAAAAATATATTTTTATGGAAAATTAAAGCCTACTAATAACCAATGAAAATAAGCACTTATTAGTTTAAATCGGATGGAAATTGTGAAAGTCATTCAATTTTTGTAGAATGGAGATTTTTGAGTTTCTCTGGGTCAACTTATCGAACCATCTCGATTCCAATTTTTTCTAGGCTTTGTTTCATAATATATGAGGGACTCTCTGTCAGAATTCTATTAAACAAGTAAGTGGAAGAATATTGAATGATTTTAATGTGGGGTAATATTCGAACTCGTTTATCCAAATGATTCAAGACTTCTGATAACAATAATTTTAGGCTCAATGAAATTATAGGTCATCGAATGATTGGTATGCTTTGGTAAAACTGCGTGTAATATTTACAAGTGTATTACATAAAATAACACTCTTATGATACACACATACTCGGATAAACTAAATCCTCACACGTCATAAAATTCGTTTTTTTGAAACGCTAGCAGCTCAACTGGATTTTGTACAATGGTTATACAAACTATCTGAAACCGTAGAAATATGTGATGCTACATAGTCAAGTATTAGAAAATTAATAATTTGTAAAACTTTTAATTTGTTATCCTTCACAGAACATCTAGCAGTTCGTGTTTTGAAATTATGTAGGACATCGAAAAAGACTTATTCTAGGTGCAAAATTTCAAAACTTCAGAATGATTTTAAGAACGTAGAATATTTTGTAATTGCTCTTAGATGTTTTACGCAATAAATTGTAGTATATTGAAATTTTGTGAACCAGTACAGTAAATTCGGTTCATCGTAGAAGCCAATGTGAATCCCATATAATTTCAAATTATAAACTTCAAGACGTTGTAATAACGTAAAATAAATTGTTAGTAGAACAAAACGTGACGAAATAGGTGGATAAGTCATCATTCGTGAAGCTAGTATCCGAATTGAACATTTTGCACCGTCATACGCTTCCGATGTGTGTATCAAGGCCTTGTGGAGCGTGCAGTTTACAACGTTTCTTGAACGTATGCGATTCTGTATGACACATTTGAACATTATGCGTATTTTTTAATGCCAAATTTTTGATGACATTACTCCACTGAGCCTGAACTTATTGTTTTAAGAAGTCTTGAATCATTTGGATAAACGAGTTCGAATATTACCCCACATTAAATTTTATCAAAATTCTTCCACTTTTTTTATCAGAATTCTGACAGAGAGTCCCTCATATATTATAAAGCAAAGCCTAGAAAAAATTGGAATCAAGACGGTTCAATAAGTTGACCCAGAGAAACTCAAAAATCTCCATTCTATAAAAATTGAATAACTTTCACAATTTCCATCCGATTTAAACTAATAAGTGCTTATTTTCATGGGTTATTAGTAGGCTTTAATTACCCATAAAAATATATTTTTTAGGATTGCATTATCTTGCCCAAAATATTGATCAAACGCTCATTTTTCTTCAAAAAATGACGAAAAATCAAGAAAAAGTTCAATAGATTCGTAAATAACGCCAGAACCAGTAGTCGCACTAAAACAAAATGTTCTAACGATCGAAAGTGCATTCAGTTACATTTAATTCAACATAATAATATTTCATATCGATGCACTACAACCGGAGATATTTGGATTTTGCTGAAGGCATTTTTAATTTTGTAGGTAAAATTCATTTTTTTACTGTAACTCGAAAACTGTTCTACTGTGCATTTTTTGGATTCAGCACACGATTTTACATTGAAAATGACCACCAGCTTATTTAGTTCAGAAATGCTGTAAACTAGTGTAATCAATACAAATTATTGAAGGTTCAATATTGCTGCGCAATTTGACATACTTTTTGAACATTTTTAGCGTGAAGCACACAAGAAACAATTGAAATTTTTAAATAGATGAAAAGTACCGTTATTTACAAAATTATACAGTAGATATATTTTATGAGATAGTGTTAATATCATTCTATAAGCGTACAAAAATCATTCAATTATCTTCATTAGTTTTTGAGATATAAAATTTACAATTTTATCGTGCAATGAAGTTTAAGGGTTAATATCTTAAAGGAAAAAAAAGAGTTTTAACGAAAAATTCATACCAAAAGCTATTCACCAAAATCCCTATACAATAAAATATACCTCAAGAAAATCGGTGATTTTGTGAAAATTCGAGGATCACTTGGCATGCCTTTACTCTATGATAAACAAAATCATCGAAGCATTTTATTGGATATTGAAACTATCCGTCAATGCTCATTTAGCACAGAACAGCCGAACAAAGCCTGCTTTTTTATTCCAATTTACTGACACGCTCATTCAAAACTACTCAAAATTTGAGTTCGGAGCACTCAATTTCAAAAGTAATAGCAATATGTCAAAAAATGAGTTTTAATTTGAGTTGAACTAACTCATTTCTTGAGTAGTCATAAAATCTTCAAAGTTCTGAGTGAAAAAAATACTCTCAAAAAATTGTGCGGAATTAGGTGTTGATTTAAATTTTAAATAGAGCCTGAAGTTAAAGCCGATGATCGTCCATAAAACTAGAAAGTAAGTTTCATTGAGTTTTGCTTGCTTTCAAATCTTACTTCCAGTTGTGTTTTTGTAGTTTCGGCAATTTATACAAGATGCCGATCGGTATGAAATAGATGTAGAGAACGACCCTTGGATTAAGTTCCCGAACATCGCAAACACCTGGACAACGGTCTGGAGGATCAGGTAAATGATATTTGAAATGCCAATGAATGTCTTTGTACTTTTATTAAAAATGCGGAATGATTATTTTCTGTATTTCCCTCTTGAGTAAAATGTACTCAAATTTGACATTGTTATCCCAAACTCAAAACTGAGTAAACGAGGAAAACTCAATTTTTGACTATGTGCACTTTTAATGAAATTAAGTGACTGGCTACTCAAATTTGAGTTGTTATGGATGAGCGTGTACTTACTAAATTAGTACTAACTCGATGCACCCCTCCCCTACCCCAACATTCGTTTCGACTTTTTTTTCGCGTCGCCTTCTTTGATCGTTGGGTTGCCAACTGATCCCAGCGATTTATATAGCGTTGACATTAGTGCTGGTTGCCATCTGCTGATGCCAGCATGCTGGCAACCAGCATGCTACCAGCATAATGTAAACGCATGCCATCTGCTGGTGCCAGCTGCTGGCGTTTACATTATGCTGGTAGCGTGCTGGTTGGCAGCATGCTGGCACCAGCAGATGGCAACCAGCACTAATGTAAACTGGGCATTACTCCCATACCAGCAAGCTGGCGACTGGCCCATATCCTAACATGGTCATGGAATTACATAGATGACGAAGGGACGGAAAGCAGCAGCAGCATCCACTTGAATGTTATTAAAGAAAACTAACCTTCGCATAATTTGTCTCGAAAGTTTTATTAAATTATCTAATTGCTTTTTCCGTTTGCATTCCTGCGCCCGGTCGGTTTGGAGTTGGCCAGTTTCCTAATGATGCTTCCACGAAGAAATTTTGCATGAGAGGATTTGCTTGCTTTAATCTTCTTACAGCAGTAGCAGCAGAAAATAGCATGGAACACACTGCCGGAAACAATTTGTGTGATTCCTTCTACTGAGGAGGCCTCCGGTCCGGTACAGTTCCAACTCCATATAGTGCGAGGTTGAGTGTTCTTTCGAACTAAGTCTGACTTGTTTTCGGCTTGTAGATTTGCGTTGCTGTGTGCGTGTTGGCATGTTCCAACCCGTGCCGAAGCATAAGTTTATCGTCGCTCTTATGCAATATTTTACCAAAAACGGGCTGAGACTTCCGTTGTTGTGTTGAGCTGCAGCACATTCGAAATTCGAGGCATATTTAGATGGAACAACACAGCACTAAAATGGCCATATTAACAAACCCAGATAATTTTTGTACATACCTACTTTCAACTTTGGCTTAATCTTTTTCGTTTGGATTGTGGCCAGAGGCATTCTCGGCTTTAGCTGCAATCGGAATATTCATTCAACTTTTTCTGCTTCTTTCATGCATGAGTAAACGTTAGTTTTCAACATATATATTTAATTGTTTTACAAATTCTAGAAATGTTACACGCATTATTGGGTAGTTTTGCTTTCTAGGATGTTGGATCCAGCTCATCTTATAATAAAATTTATTAATAGAGAAACAGTAAATAATTACTCCTTCATTTGTTACTACCAAGCGATGTTCCATGTAAAAAAATTAAAATAACCGATGTAGAGAGTTCTAAATTAAATTCAGCTTAAATTAATGTACAATGCCATCAGGATAGGCAGGCCTGGGGCCCTATTCTCACAGCCACGTCACTTAGTGACTAGAAGGAAATTCTCTTCTAGTCACTAAGGGACGTGACTGTGAGAATAGGGCCCCTGATGAGCCGGGGAGGGGGTCCTTTTTGGGGGCCCAAATTTTTCCTAAAAGGAAAACTAAACGGACGGAAGAATTTGCGTCTGTGAATCTGCTCTGGGTGCATGACCAGTGTTGTCTGATTAAACGTAACATTTCGGTCGATCTGCATAAAATGGTTACATATGAAGGAATTAGTTTGTTCGGAAGTATTCTCACCACACGAACAACGTTAGGAACATCCAGGAAAATGTTCCTCGGAGTTTCTGCTGTTATTAAATTAACTTTTCCATATTTTGACATAAACGTTTTAATCTCGATGTCAGAGATGCGCGGTGATAAATCATGTAATCGCACCTCGCTCGAGCTGTTATCTATATATGGGAATGGTGTAGTGAACGTTGCCGCATTCGTTAATTTGCTGCATGTTGTTCCGTGAAACGAATGACTGCTTGGTTACTGTTCGATATGGTGCATGCCAAATTGAGCACCATCTGCACTTTTAATAATTGTTTCGCTTCCCGAGCTGCTGGTCTTACATGACATTTCCATAAGTCAATAACAACACAATCCGCCTGCTGTTCTTGCCGTGCATCAATGGCGAAACGATTTTTAGCTTCTACTCTGCGTGAGATGAGGAGATAGACTGACTTTGATTGATAGGTTATTTAAATTGATATTTTTTTAATGTTTGTATTTCTACGACACGTTAAAGTAATTCCTTTCCTTATATCTATAAGAATCCAATTGCTATGTGAGAAATAGAGAAATCATATCAGTTCATTTCAGCCACCAGCACAGCAGTCGGTTGCCCGCTGTAATCGCAGCTGTTTTATTTGCGTCCGATTCCTTATTACTGCGTTCTGTATCTCTATTGTTGTAAGTTCTTACAAGCGCGGCTCCTATGATACGTCCAAAAGTTGCGATTAGACCATATTCTTGGTTTTTCTTGGATTTCATGTGACTAAACTTAGGTAAACTGAAAATCTTCATTATTTAATATTATTTAACGAGACTTACGTGTTGCATTGCTACCTTCTCATCTTGCTTATAACGAAAGCTAAAAACTACTCCACCGCTAACAGCAATTTAATCTACCCGTGTATCGCTTTGTCTACACCGCAGAAGCGAAATATCGTGCTCCAATTTACTGTATCCAACGTGAACAAAAATGAGAGACAATTACAACCAGAAAGTTGTCCTATTGTGATCAAACTGTATTCCTGTTTACTTTACGAGAAGCCCAAAAAAATCACCTGTTCGAGAAATGAAAAAATATTAAAAGTACAAATAGGCCTAAAGATGGCCAATGTTTACACCCTACAATTTCACCATGTTAGACATAGCCTATATTCCAGACCATTTACCAAGCAGAACTGTTTGTTTCGCGACACGAAATATATCGTTCAATGTGGCAACATGATGTCGCGGTACGAATATGCAAATTAGCTCCGCTCCGTGTGCCTCTAAACAACGTTGTTAACTGTCATATACACCTTTAACAGGCCGAAAGAGTACCCGAGTACTCGTAAATTGAAAAAAAAACTCGTAACTATGGAAATTTTAACCGATTTGGATACTATGGAATAACAAGCCGTCGAAATGAAGCTGTCTGGCAGGCTATCTGCAGATGTGGCAATATGAATCAACCACCGACTAATAGAGACGGTCTCATGAATTTCCAATGGCTCAAGAGATACTAACTCATGTTGAACTAGAAGTCACTCGAAATGTCAAGCAGAAAACGCGTTGGTAATTGAGGATGCTTTGCTCTTCTTTGGTATGTGTTGTTTCTTCCTGGTAACTAGTTGTCGTTTATTTAATTTAAACAGAACAATAATTCTCAGTAACTAGTATGCTAGTTTCGCTGGTTCCTGTATTAAAAGTTTTAACAGAATATCTACGAATTGGTACACGGCAGCATTATTTTTACAGTTCGATATCTGCTCAATACCGTTTCGGATTCTATGTGTAATGGAATTCATGAGCCCTGATGCACTCATAGTGTTGGCTATAATGGTGTGTATTAAGTGAATGACTAGCGTCCAAAAGGAGCTAACCCACATTTTGCATTTTCTACAGGAAATGAAACAAAAATCCGCATTTCTAAATTAACATTGATTTTATTTTTAAAAAATACACGATTTCATTAGTAGTTTATTGATTAATGCTGTCTAGAAAAAATAAGATCATTACATGTATGACTTTTCAATTCACGAGCATTTTCGTAATTCGGGGGGCAAACCCCGGGGGTACCTAGCGTCCAAAATGAGACTGGGGCTGTCAGGTAATTGTAAATATATCTTATGAAGTAAAGCAAATGTTTTAACTAAAACCTTAACTATCTCGAAACATACAGGACCCATAAAGTCTGCATCTTCAGAAGATATGTTTAAAAATTAAAGGGTTGTGTACAAGACACAACCGCAGTCACATTGAAAATGCAGCATTTTTGGCGTGGCCTTCGTTCAGTGGCAGGGTTGTCACATTCACTAATTTTCTTAAAGGTTTTGCAGAAATCATCGGGGATTATTATTTTGAATATTTGATTATATTACAATTCACTATTTTTCGGATGCGGGACGAGAATCCTTTACAACAATTCGAACTTAACCGGCGATTCGTTTCTGCTGCATACACACAGACAAACACTCCTCTTTCGCAGCTGAGATCAAATGACACCAGGTGATCTCTTTTATCAACTTTTTGGTGCAGATGGAAGACCCTCCTTTTGTACGATAATTAAAAATATTTTCATCATTCTTTTTGGCGTGGCTTTCGCTTAGCGGCGGGGTTGCCACATTCATTATTTTTCATAAAGGTTTTGAAGAAATCATCGGAAATTATTATCATGAATATTTGCTTATATTGCTATTCACTGGTAAAGGAACAGAATTAACAAGTACAAACTTGATACAAGTTAATTAAAAGAATTTTCTAATCGAATTATTTTTCCATTATATATTCATCCTATTAAGGACAGTTTGCTATTAACCACGTTTTGGGTTACGGACGAAAATCCTATGGAACGATTTGAGTCTTGCCTGAACGACTAATATGAACTAATATGGTTTGTACCAGCAATTCGCCATCTCGCTTCTGATCCGCCATCGTCATTTGGAACTGCGAACAGAATTCTTCCAGCGGGCAGATAAACATTCTGTAGCTCGTGTCAAATGAAAGATCTAACAGCAATCCTACAAGCTACAGTAGCGATTTTCTAATTGGTTCTGCCAGCAGAGCGAGCATGGCAATGAAGGAATTCGGTCAAAAACATTCCTTTTATAACAAGCGATGGAATGTGTAGGATGCTTATGCACAGCGTTGCCAACATTTTTTCAAAAAAAATTGGAACCTTTCTTGAAAAAAAAACTGGAAAAAACTGGATGCTCGAAAAAAACCTACTTTAGCCTTGTAATGTTTAAGTCAACGATTCAATGAACGTAATTTTTATTAAACACGTATGTTCCATACCTCCTTTTACTGAATATTTCAGTCAGTTTTGGATATTGTTGTCTAAATTTAAAAAAAAAATAATAAAATATTCGAAATTGTTTTGAAGGTTTCAATCTACACATCCACAAAATTCTAAATTTATGACCATTTGCTGAACTTGAGGATGCACTTAAACCTTTCTTTAGATACCACTATAGCAACTAGCTGTGAATTCAACAAATGGTCATCAAAATATTAGACACAATGTACTCTATTGCTATGTTTGAGTAAAATTCATTTGAAATCGAATCATTTGTACATTGCCGAACCATTTTACTCACCAGCGGTATAAAAAGAGTTCAGGTTACGGTGGACTAAAATCTTATTCTGGGGCACTCAGCATCATCCCATGGCTTGCTTGAAAATTCTATGAATCAAAAGTCAATTTGTGAGAAAAAAAACTAAATATATGAATATTAAAAAAACTGGATAAAACTAGCTCAAATTTTAAAAAAAAACTGGAAGATTTTTTCAATTGTCTGTTTGACTGGAATCCAGTTTAAACTGGAAGGTTGGCATCGCTGCCTATGAATGTCGGGATGAGGTCTGTGTTAGCAAAAGTCTGGCGCAAATTTGTGAACGTTTATCCATATTTACGGGTTTTTCAATAATGTTCTAATTAAATACACAGATAAATTTGAAAAAAAAATTTACTGGCAATTTTTAGAATCGATTGGTGTTCGAATTATGAAAATCCATCAACAATTAACTGTTACGTGTCCAACAAAAAAACACCTTTAACAGGCCAACGGGTACCCGCTAATTGAAATGCTCATAACTATGGTTTCCTTTATCCGATTTGGACACTGTTAATTTTTTTGGATTCAGGAACTCGTCCACTTTTTATTTTTAAAATTGAACCGGATGAATGTATCTGGTACTTGGTAATCCGGATTTTCCGGGGTAATGTTCCAGTACTAGGGTATGATTTGTAAATTTTAATAATGTCCTAGCAATATTAGTATCGAGACTCTTCAAATTGTCTCGGAAGTCTGTTATTTTTTGTTATGGGGCCCTATGGCAATTTAAAAAATGGAATTGGAATGGAATGGCCACTCACGGCCCCACGGGAACCTGCGCCGGAATATCCGTACCGGAGTCAAATCACCAAATGGTTCCAAAACCACGAGATACAGCCTACTGATGCAATTACTAGAATTTTAATACCTATATTGCTAGTATTCCATTCAAGTTTACAAATAGTATCCCAGTACTGGAACCTGCTTCCGGAAATCCGGATTCCCGGAAACCGAATGCAGTAACCCGATTCATTTTTACCAAGTCCAAAAGCAGATGAGTTCCTGAATCCAAAACACCCAAAAGCATCAAAATCGGTTGGAAATTACCTTAGTTATTGGTACTTCAGTTTTGTGGGTACCAGCGTTGCCAATGTTCCAGATTTATCTGGAATCTTCCAGATTTTTCCTAACTGAACAGACATTTTTTCAAGCCAGCCATTTTGCCAGATTTTTTTAATTTTGCCAGATTTTCCCAGATATTCTTTTTCCTACGTTACACCCTAGAGGGAATGCCATTATTCCAGATTTATCTGGCACAGTTAGAGTTTTGTTGAGCTTCTAGCAAAAAGATAAACCCCTCATTCTACCAGATTTTTAAATTATAGAGATTGTTACACACAATTTTTGGAAATCTGGGTCATATTTTCCAAAACAAAAATAAATTAATGTTCTATGAAAACCAAAATGTATGCCAAATGTCGATGACTTTGAGATCGCTGTCAAGTCACAGATTTTTCCAGACATTTTTATTTGAACTGCCAGATTTTCTTTGAAAAATAGTGGCAACCCTGGTGGGTACCCGGGTACCCACGTCGGCCTGTTACGTAGTAAAAAAAATTCAGGAGCCCCTCCTAACTCCCCCCTTACTATATCAACAATATTATTAACCCAAAAGCTTGACTTAGTGAAGTTCTAAGATGTCACAAAGTTTCAATTTCCAGCTCTGGATAAAACATAGGAATTTCATGAATTGAAACCAAAAAAGGTACCCGGGTACCGCGTCGGATACATAACGGTCACCAAACCTAAGCGAAAACTTTGTCTATTTTCTTTCATTTACCCAATATTTTCACAATAATACGGATTTTTCAATAGTGTACGGTTACAGTCTACTTTCTACTTCTGCCGCAGTCAGACGTACAGTTGAGCCAAGTGAACAACAGGCGTCTCGATCTAGTGTGCATTGTCTCGAGAACAAAGGAAACTTTTAATTGTTTCTTGTCATCATGAGTAAAGTTGACGAAAAAGCTCTACTCCGACCCAACGCTGCAGTCGTTGACTTAAAATTTTGTTTAAAACGACCGAGTTTTAGTGAAGTGGAATACCTTCTGAAGGTAAAAATGCAACTTAGGCTTGCGGAAGTTTTGTACCTTCAGTATCATCATCTTCGCAATGTAGTGTTAATATCATTCAACACGTTAGCACAAGCCGAGCGTTTCGTTTTGAAGAACAACTTAAAACACGTGGTTGAAAGTGACAACGTTGGAATTAAGATTCCCGTATACATTGAGAATGATTATATAGATGTAAGGTTATATGACCTATCCCCTCGTACCCCTCCTGAGCCAATTGCTAAATGCATGTCGCAATACGGAGAAGTAGAATCCGTTACACCTGATACTTGGAGAAACTTCTTCCCGGGTACTCCCAACGGCGTTTTTGTAGTGAGGATGCGGGTTGAAAGGCCTACCTACTTAACAATAAAACTCAAAACTCACGGAACTACAATTATGCAAACTACGCTATGCACCCATGAGGGGCAAACTTCTACGTGCAAGTATTGTAATCAGACAGCTCATCATGGACAATCTTGCGCGGAAGATGCAGAGGAAAATGCATCTCAACCGATTGCCAACTCATCTACGGCAAACCAACCTAAAACAGAGTTTTCAATACCAATACCTGAACCACAAAGGGTGGCCAAATTTGTGGCAGCTGTTCAGACCATAATGACAACCGCAAAAGAATCATCCAGCACCCCAAAAGCAACTGTAAGCAACATCGGCAACGAATGCAGTAACAATGACGACGGATTTACACTGATCAACAATAAGTGCAAGAAGCAAGGGAGAACATCTGATCCCGGACACCAAGCCAGTTCGACCGGGACGTGAAAAACAAGAGAGAATTAAATGACCCCCCTGACGCTGTTTGCCAACAGACCTCGCGAAAAAAAAAGTCTCCGCTCGCAATAAAAAGTTGCGCGCACGAGATCCAATTAAGTAATTCTTGCTTGTATTTTTATTTTTACATGTATTGTAAACGTATAAAAGATCCACGGCTCCGTTAAGCTACCGCTATGAGCCGTGTCAAATAAACGAATTAAAAAAAATAGTGTACAGTTGAAATACCAATTTATAGTTGCAACCAATTTTTAAGTGGAACTTCTCTGAATCGTTTAGAGTATAAATGACGCAAATCCATCAACAATTAAAAACGCTAGGGGAGAGTGAGGACACTTGATCCTTGGGGATATTTGATTCCCTGGCCATATCTCCTAATCTATACGCATGAAGTTATGACAATATATAAAGAAAATGAAGTATTGGGTCGCTTATGATGTTTAAAAAACAAATCTGATGTATTACGTTTGGTTTGGAAAAGTTGTATAATATTTTAGAAAATATGTGTTTAAATCTATCTCGAAGATCTTTTAACAATTTCTTTGAACGGTTGTATGTGATCGTCGAACTAATTATTTATGAATATTTTCAAGTATGATTACTTTCTAAAGGCTTTTGCCTAGAAAAACACATTTTTCGAATGAAAAGTTTTACTACACATTAAAAAAATTTAAATTTTGTTCGCCTCATACAACAGGTACCTTTGATCCCTATAACACTGGGTATTCTTGATCCCTATCATTAGTTCGCTCAAAAACTTTCGAAATGTAGAGAAATAGCAAAACATCATTTTCATAACGTACCTGGCACTATAAATCGATCTAAAATGTCTTTTCCGTGAACAAATGATGGTATAAGTTATTGAAGGTTGAAAAAGCCAGTTAAACAGCATTGATTTACAGCAAATACTTGTCTCGACCTTCTACTGTTGTTAAAGTTTGTCGTGCATTTAAAAAGGTAGTCTTACTACTTAATTTGTCAGGATAGATGGTTAGCTGAACTTTCGTATCTATAAGTCATATTGTGCTTTGTTTCTATAGCTCTAGTAGGCAGGGGATCAAGTTACCACACGTTTTTACAAAAACCTCGTTTTGACATGATTTTCAAAACGGTTTATATTATTGACAGGATATAGTATTCGGATTTACACATTATTCACAGGTCTTACAATTCGAATTGACTACAAGATGGCGAAATTTTACAATTAAAATTTTCATTTCATTGCACAGTTATGAGAAAAAAAACAAAAGTGGGATCAAGCGTACCCACTCTCCCCTACAGCAATTTAAAATTATGCTTCATTTTCGTGACGCTGTTCGAAATCAGATTTTAGTTTTACACCTAGCCTCAGCCCCATATAGTAGAGCATTTTCAATGCTAAAAGGTAGGACCTAAAACTTTCTCCAGCACACAACATTTCTATCTGCCTTTATAAAAAGTTGATAATAGCGCCGCCCTAGCGAGTGAATTCCGAACTAATATGCTTCAACCAAATAAAGCGCTAGGTACGATACAGCAACTTTTCCGAAGACACCATAACTCTATAACGAAAGAACGTTTTTGAACTTTCCGACCACAATGTACCGTTTTTCTCTCAATCCCTTATAGCTCGGTCAACTTTCAATGCAGAGACATGACATTTTTATTGGAATTTTCGAAAAAATACGCACAGCAATATACATTTGTGCAAGAAATATATATTAGATAGAAAATAGCCATACATACCCTCAGCTTCAGGAAGGACTGTTTGGGCCGAAACGTTAATGTACAATGCTATCCAACTAAAAACATTTTTATATCGAGTTCACCGAAGTATGAGCTACAACATAAAATTTACTGATTGCGAATCGATACACTACTTTGTCTTAAAACCTCGGAAAACGATTGAGAAAACTTGAATTTTCATAAGACTCAATGTGGGGTTAGCCCTTTTTCAACACCAGCTAACACTGGGGTTACCTCCATTGTCAACTTTGACTGCTAATAGCCAAAAATCTATTTTTTTAATTTCTTAAATGGCAATGCACGTAGATTACTTAGAACTATCAAAAAATGCAAAAATGTCGTTTTCGGAAAAAAAAACTGTGGGTTAGCCCCTTTCGGACGCTAGCCATTCAAATGTTGATGTGATACCTACTTAAAGGAAGGCCACCGTCCCATCGACGCTTCCATAAGTTTCACAGAGTTGAATTGAAGGACAGGTATTGGTCTAAGATTCGTCACAAGCAGGTGATTCGACCATGAAATGAATATATATATATATTTATGCGGTGGGATGGTTAGCCTTCGAGTACGCGAATATTCGAGTAAGAAGATATTTAGTTAGGTTTTTCTTGTGCTTAAACTCTGAAAAGCCGGCCATCAAGAGTGATTTACTTTTTCGCTAAACTACAGAAAAATGAACTCCAAATATCCGGCTGTAAAAAAATGCTAAAACATTGATCTAACCTGCTATATGTAGTCGATTGGGAATTGACCCGAGGATCACCAGATAATAATGCTTTTCTCATCAGACTGTTAGGCGGCTCAATTTTTTTTAACTTGGTTTAAACAGTAAATTCGTGAAAATTTTAGTGTAAATTAGAATGAGTTTGGAAGACGTAAATTTGTTTGAAAAAACTGAAATAAGTCAAAGAGATTCAGTAAGTACGACTAAATTTATCGTCGATACGTAAATGTGTAAATGTAAATGAAATTTTTTTCGATCATAATTTAAAAATTAAGTCGGAAATTAGATGCGATCGTGATGATGGAGGAGAAGTATTGAACACATCAGTTGCAGAGGAAGCTACTATTTCATTGAAAATAGGTTTGCTCATTTTGTGTCCCAGTTTCACCTAAGCGTAGATGCTACAAAGTTTTTGTGGGGTATCTTTCGAGATGAAGGACCGCACCTTTATTAATGTCGCTCTACTTTAGGGCATGCTCCAAAGGAGAAATTTATCCCGAAAAAAATTGCTGTCTATTCTCAACCCTCAACATGATTCAACAGTCATCATTCCACTCAGACAAGACCATGCGTATTTTCCACGCGCATTGATGTCCTGTGGATTAGTTCCCTAGTTGGTCAATTAAACACTAAACAAGCAAAGAAATTAGTTTGCTCAGTCTAGAGAAATGTCAGCTCGATTGGCATTACCCGGTTGATATGTGTCCTATTACAATGATATTGAATCAACGAACATTTAAAATTACATACGACAAAATAATTTTAAAAATAGTATCGGGTGCCTTTCATATTGGGATTTCTGCCAATTCTAAGCCTTCAGCAGATTTGTGAATGTTTCTCACCAACCACCTTCAGGGTTTTTTTTCGCCGCTTCGCTTAAGTGATGGTTGTGTTTTATGGTCGGAGCCCTCCAACCCACCAGTTGCTCCGCCGGGCTGGTCTGGGTCCTCCCTGACCATTGGTCGATCCTCATCTGAGAGGCTGAGAGCAAGAGTGGGTTAAAAATTCGCTGCGAGCAAAAGCGGTATACGTTTTATTTAGAGCAAAATTGGTTTAAGTACCAGTCAGAGCAGAAATGGGATAAAAAAACCTTAGCGCAAAAGTGGGTTAAAAAGATATACCACTTTTGCCCTGAGAGGATATATATTCCATTTTTATTCTAAGAATGTTTTCATAAATGATTTATCACCAATCAGGGAAAACCATCATCAATATCGGTATCATTTGAAAGGAGGTGGTTAGTAGATATGGGAAATCGATAATTACGCCATTTTGAATTCCAAGATGGCGACTTCCGGTTACCACAAAATAGTGAGAACCACCATCAATATGGGTGTCATTTGAAAGGGAATGGTGAGCAGACACCGAAAATTGACCACCACCGCCATTTTGAAATCCAAGATGGCGACTTCCGGTTACCACAAAATAATGAGAACCACCATCAATATGGGTGTCATTAGAAAGGGGATGGTGAGCAGACACCGAAAATTGACCACCACCGCCATTTTGAAATCCAAGATGGCGACTTCCGGTTACCACAAAATAGTGAGAACCACTATCAATATGGGTGTCATTTGAAAGGAGATAGTGAGCAGACACCGAAAATTGACCACTACCGCCATTTTGAATTCCAAGATGGCGACTTCAGGTTACCACAAAATGAGAACCACCATCAATATGGGTGTCATTTGAAAGGGGATGGTGAGCAGACACCGAAAATTGACCACCACCGCCATTTTGAAATCCAAGATGGCGACTTCCGGTTACCACAAAATAGTGAGAACCACCATCAATATGGGTGTCATTTGAAAGGGGATGGTGAGCAGACACCGAAAATTGACCACCACCGCCATTTTGAAATCCAAGATGGCGACTTCCGGTTACCACAAAATAGTGAGAACCACTATCAATATGGGTGTCATTTGAAAGGAGATAGTGAGCAGACACCGAAAATTGACCATTACCGCCATTTTGAAATCCAAGATGGCGACTTCCGGTTACCACAAAATAATGAGAACCACCATCAATATGGGTGTCATTTGAAAGGGGATGGTGAGCAGACATCGAAAATTGACCTTCACCGCCATTTTGAAATCCAATATGGCGACTTCCGGTTACCACAATATAGTGAGAACCACCATCAATATGGGTGTCATTTGAAAAGGGGTGTCAGTAGATATCGGAAATTGATTATTACGTAATTTTGAAATCCATGATGGCGACTTTCAGTTACCACAAAATAGTGAGAACCACCATCAATATGGGTGTCATTTAAAAAGGGTCAGTAGACATCGGAAATCGATTGTTACGCCATTTTGAAATCCAACATGGCGACTTCCGGTTACCACAAAATAGAGAGAACCATCATCAATATGGGTATATTTTGAAATTACGTCATTTTGAAATCCAAGATGGCGATTTCCGGTTACCACAAAATAGTGAGAACTAGACCTGTGCGCCGCCGCGCCACGCCACCGCCGCCGGTAATTTTTAACGTACGCCGACGCCGAACGATAGATCGGCGGCGCGCCGCCGATGCATTTTTCCCGCGCCGACAATTCGCGAGCTCTAAAATTATTGGCTCATAACTTTATCCACAAATCTACGAACATTGTCTATGGACCGAATATACGACGTTAACTGATTCATGATTTATCACATCTTGATCATTATTTGCTATTAGTGGTCGTCAATTGGATTACAAAATTAAAATAATCTTGATATTTTCTCGAAAACCATTACACGACACTCGCTATATAATTCAAAGATCCATTCTTGCTTCGTCAACTGGTTATGATTGTGAGCATATAAGTTTCAATTCACCATTCGTGTGCGTGAAATGGTCCACAAATTAAAAAAAAACTTCCACTTTCAAGATATATGTGCCTGAAATTTACGATTATGTACCTGATCCTAATCCTTGCACCTAATCAATTTCACTAGAACGCAGTGTATTACTCATTGATTTTTAACCGATTCTTAATTCCTAATATGCTACACACGATTCACCAGTCGAGCTCGTGAAACTGTTCATGATGTAATTCATGAAGTAATTAATTTTCCACATAATTTTATTATACTTACGTAAAAAAATACAAGGAACTCAGACTATTATTCATGGATTATTCGCTCTGCTTTTTGGTTTTGAAATTTTTATGTGAGCTATTGTGTACAACTGCTAGCAACCAGTCTCATAGGCACGAGCATTAGATACAAAGACATTACTAGGACCTGTAACCCTGTTATTCCTTTGTTAAAATTCAGAGAAATGTTCGGAATTAAATGAAACTGCGCTGAGCAAAATACATTACCTAACCACAATTCATGTCCGTGAAATAATTTAGAAAACTATAAGACACGTGACTCTGTGTAAAAAATCCAACGGTAAGCTCAAGACTAAAATATCACGATAACACGACGAGAATTTACGAAAATCCTTGCACGTCGTTCAATTCTTGACTGTTTTAGTCAATAAAGTTAATAAAAATCAATGTTTCATCGAGTTATGAATTAGAATCATAAAAATATTAAACATATTCAGACACAACCACCTACTAAACATTTGAGTATAATGTCATCTTTTTTTTGCGTGAACTAGTTTTGTGAAAACTTAAAAATTATTTTCAATGCGTGGTTTATTTATAATTGATTGAATCGTTACCTATTTTAAAAAAAATTTCTCGAAAAATAGTTGAGCAAAGTGATCTTGACTTTTCGCGACGCTGGTGCACAGATGTGGCGATGCTTCTTAGTTTCCGCACCCACCCGAAAACGTTACAATCTTTTTAATCTAATGTAAACCAAAACAAACAATATGGGCCGGAAATGTGAAATTCATTCTTGTCGAAGTGCCCAAGGTGGGAGTTGTTCACAACCATTTCTTAAGTTACAACACGATGCCAATCGGTGACTAAGCACATAACAGTATGTTAGTAATTTAATTGATTCGGTGTATCGAATGTATGCAATGGATTAGAATTTGTTGGTCCCCGGAACTGCTGGAGAAATTGCCGGGGTGCAGGTGCTACGAAAACTAGAGATACGCTCAGGCCATTTTCAATCAGACTTGTTTAGTGATCAGTTTCAACCTAACAGGAGCTAACACGTCAAGTCGTGGATTGATTATGTTTGATAGTAACTGTATATTTAGGTTTCGTCAGGCTGTAGAACTGTATGATTGCAGCACATCGAGCATACTTTGCACTCAAGATAAAAGCAGATCGTACGTTGTAAGAAAATGTAGTACCAGGGAATCGTATTCCTTATCATTGTGGCGATTTTGTACTTACAAGAAGTAAAAGTAAACACCAGCCTGGAAAATGAAGTAATGTGTCTACCTTGAAAGGTGTCCTTACACGATCATTAAAAGTGACATTTCTGCGCAGTAATACCAATAATAACGCCTCGTGTTAGGGTACCTGATATCTGCGGGATTCTAAAAGAGCGATGGTAAACAACCCAGGGACAACTTGACAGATAGTGCTTGTTTCATATATGCACCACCGATTTGATGGTGGCGCTAGTATGCCTTCTCTGTATGAGTACCACGAACAACGAAACGAAAAAGTTTCAAGAGAAAAGCGTGTTTCGTTACGTGTGTTATGAACGCCGTCAATGCGGCTAGAACAACATTTAGAAAAAGCTTATTCCAAAATGTGAATAAAGAAAACTATTATTAGAGAATAAATTTATCCCTAACTGAAAACCATCAGCAAAGTTACATAAATCTTATTAATATTTAGCTGGAAGTCTGTTTTTAACAACCGGCTCTCTTCCTTCCTAAACATGTTTTGGATTTCTTGTTGTGTGAAGTTTGAAATCGTTAAATCATTGGTGCTTTTTATCTCGAGAATTGTAAATGAAAAACATTTTGGCCAATGAAAGTACATCACCACCAAGCTTAACAATTCTCGAGTACTTTTTCAAATGGACGTAAGTAACAATGAGAGATTCTCTTTGAGGTCTTTCTCTTCTGTTCATTACTCAGCCATTTCAACATTTACTACTCTACTCTTTGCATAATATTGTAGTAAAAACCGTCGGCTTTCGATATGTACTGGAAAATTAGTACAAAGTGTTGTAATGACGTCGTAATAAACGAAAGAGAAAGTAAACAAAGAGAGGCTCTCAATGTTACTTACGTCCATTTGAAAAAGTACTCAAGAATTCGTTTTGAATAGAATTTGTGTTTTTTATTCAGAATTCTAGCAGCAAAAAAATCACCATATCACTCCCAAAATTTGCTTATGAATTCAATATATTGGAGCTGTCAATTGTCCCCGGGCTTACGGTAAAGATGACTAAATAGAAACAAAAAACAATGAAACGACAACAACAATTAATTTCCTCAAACAAAACAATTTTTTTTTACCGTTGCTTAATTTCCCAAATATAGAACAATAAATAATTATTATGGGTCATTGAAATACAGTCGTTACTCTGCACTCTTCAAATTTGTCCATTGCAATCATTATTTCATGCGAAGTCGTAGTATACGACATCGACAACTTTTCTATTTCGTTCTTCAAATTTTACAACTGTAAAAATAGTTCCACCTTTCATTTATTATCTTGCATTTGGCAAGCAGGTTGGGCACTATTGGAGCTTCAGTTGAAAAAAAAAAATTGATATGGTTGCGAGAATTACATTTTGTGCAATGTGTTCAACAGATGTCGCTAGTACATCGTGGGCGATGATTTTTTTAGATTTTCTTTAAGCTGTAACGTAAGCTGTAATGTATGAAGTCTGTTACAATAGAAACCGAAAATTTGGGAAAGGAATTGTACAGTCAAGAATTTTTTTTAGTTACATAGGCGTCAATATTCGTCACGCCGACACACGCCGGCGCGCCACCGCCGGTAGGGTCCAACGGCGTGACGCCGCCGCCGCCGGCCAAAAATGTCGCTTACGCCGCCGCCGATAAAAAATGCAGCGGCGCACACCTCTAGTGAGAACTACCATCAATATAGGTGTCATTTGAAAGGGGTGGTCAGTAGACATCGGAAATCGACAATTAGGCTATTTTGAAATCCAATATGGTCACTTCCGGTTACCAGAAAATAGTGAGAACCATCATAAACATGGGTAACGTTTGAAAGGGGGTGTTCAGTAGTAGCCGTTTTAGATCCGATTTTCTTTCACTGCAAACATTATTTTGCAACAACACGGTTTTATGCCTAAATGATCGACAACGACCAACCTGCTCTCGTTTACAACATATGTACTCGATGGATTTACTGACGGATTGCGAACCGATGCTATTCACATGGATCGGTTCGGCCTTCGACAAAATCAACCATGATGTCGCAATAGCGAAGCTGGACAAACTCGGTATTCATGGACAACTTCTGCGTTGGTTCCTCGATGGAAGGCAATTCCAAATCATCATTAAGGCCTGCCTATCTGCACCATTCTTCACTACATCCGGCATCTCAATAGGTAGCTATCTCGGTCCATTAATTTTCCTCCTCTACTTTAATAACATCAATATTAAATTACAAGGACCCCACCTTTCTTTCGCCCATGATATGAAATTTTTTCGGCAAATACGGGATAAAACCGATTCCGAGTTTCTTCAGAGTGAACTGGAGAGCTTTAGTACGTGGTGTGACCTAAACAGAATGGTTTTACATCCGAGTAAATGCTCAATCGTTACGTTCACTCGGAAACGCTATCCGATTCAGTTTAACTATCATTTATTCGACTCGAGCATTCCAAGACACTCTCACGTCAAGGGTGGTGGAGTCATCATGGATGCAGCACCACACACTTCATACTTCGTGGATGAGACATGAAGACAAGAAAGATAAAACAACCCAATGCAAGAGCATGGGAGGTATGAGCCTAGAAGCGACCGGGCCCACTATATGTTGGATACTGTCAACGTCTGTACATCAACATACGGATGCCACCCCCTGGATAAGAATGATCGACCCGCGCGAAATTAAAATTTTGTGATTTGTTTCTCGCATCAATAAAAATATTATATATGCAATTCCATATTAATTTTAGTGGTTTTAAAATAGGTTATATGAGGAAAAAAGCGAAAAAATGTTAATTTTCAATAAAATTGCTTTTGGTTCACTTCAATCCATTTTTGGGTTTATTAACATTCCTTGGATCTTCAAATTTTAAAGGTGTATGAAATGACACCCATACTGATGGTGGTTCTCACTATTTTGTGGTAACTGGAAGTTGCCATCTTGGAATTCAAAATGGCGGTAATGGTCAATTTCCGATATCTACTGACACCCCTTTTCAAATGACACCCATATTGATGGTGGTTCTCACTATTTTGTGGTAACCGGAAGTCGCCATCTTGGATTTCAAAATGGCGGTAATGATCAATATTCGGTGTCTGCTAACCACCTCCTTTCAAATGACACCCATATTGATGGTGGTTCTCACTATTTTATGGTAACCGGAAGTCGCCATCTTGGATTTTAAAATGGCGGTGATGGTGAATTTTTGGTGTTTGCTGACCATCCCCTATAAAATGACACCCATATTGATAGTGGTTCTCACTATATTATGGTAACCGGGAGTCGCCATTCAAAATGGCGGTAATGATCAATTTTCGGTGTCTGCTGATCATCCTCTTTCAAATATTTGTATTTGTATTTGTATAAAAAAAAGTCCAACTGACAATTTGTCTAAATGAACTAAACTAAACTAAGTTAAACTAAACACAATTAAACTAATGACAATACACGACGACGAAACTGCGAAGAATTCACGACGAAGTCGAAAATTTCAGCAAACTCGTTGAAGCGACGACTCATTGCTAAAATCGGACTATTGGCAGCGTAGTTAGTGCTGCGCATTGCAGAATGCAGCAGGGCTCGTGGGCGAAGAGAACGGGTAGGCGCGTAGAGGCTGATTTGCGCTAGTAGCTCCGGATCATCATATTCAGCCAGCAGAATCTTTGACACGAAAGTAGCCTGCGCTGCATGTCTCCGATGCGTTAAAGTATTAAGTCCTAAAAGACGACAACGGTCCTCGTACGGTGGCAGGTTTAACGGATCGTTCCACGGCAATCCACGTAACGCATATCGTATAAATTTACGCTGGACTGCTTCGATCCTAAGGCTCCACGTTGCTTGATAGGGGCACCAAACGACGTTTGCAAATTCCAACTGCGGGCGCACCAATGAGCAATAAAGAGCCTTGAAACACAGAGGATCCCGAAATTCACTGGAAATTTTGAAAATAAATCCTAGTAATCGATTGGCTTTGTCGATGGACGCAGAGACGTGATGAGTATACGTTAGCTTTTCATCAAGAATGACTCCTAGATCTTTCACGTGGTCAACGCGTTGCAGCTGAGTTCCTGCGATGTTATAGTTGAAGGTAAGCATATTTCTCGTTCGAAAATAGCTGATGACAAAACATTTTGCAACACTAAGGACCATCATGTTTCTTACACACCAGCTATAGAAGGTGTCGATAAGATGCTGTAGCTCACGGCAATCGGCTTCATTTCGTATAACAAGAAAAAATTTTAAGTCGTCGGCAAAAAACAGCTTTCCTCCACGCCTTAGAACGAAAACTGCATCATTCACGAACAGTGAAAAAAGCAGTGGACCCAGCGTACTACCTTGAGGAACTCCGGAAGTGTTGATAAAGGATTCTGAAACAATATCGCCAATTTGAACAACGACTTCACGGTGTACAAGGTAGGATCGAAGCCAATGACAGAATCTAGTAGAACACCCTAGCTTATCAAGCTTTGTTATCAGTATCTCATGATTAACTCTATCAAAAGCTGCCTTTAGATCAGTGTAGATAGTATCCACCTGCAATTTCTTAGACAATTGTTCCGTGCAAAATGACGTGAAGCAGACGAGATTCGTATCGACCGAACGTCCGGGGAAAAATCCGTGCTGGGATGTACTGATGTAGTGTCGACAAGCAGAAAATAACGCTTCGTTGATGATTGATTCAAATACTTTAGATTCAACTCCAAGCGAAGTGACTCCGCGATAGCTCTCCATGTTGCATCTGTCACCCTTCTTGAATACCGGGAACATTACTGAGCGTTTCCAATCCTCAGGAAACGTTTGCTGCTGAAGCGATAGGTTAAAAATATATGCAAGTGGTGTTACAAGTAAGTCCGAACATTTTTTCAATACAGTTGAAGGTATAGCACTGAGGCCGGGTGCATAAGATGACTTGGTTTTCCGGATTGCAGATATAACCATTTGTTCGGAGACAGTAAACACATCCATATCAACAGCACAAGCAGGAACGTCACGAGAAGCATTTTCGAGTTCGATTGCGGTTGGCGAGTCAGCTGAAAAAACACTTGAGAAGAATCTGGCAAACAGCGTACATTTCGCCACAGTTGTCGTAGCTTCTTCGCCGTCGTAAAGCATCCTTGATGGAAGTCCAGTTTCTTTTCGCTTCGTGTTGACAAATGACCAAAAGCCCTTCGGGTTTCGGCGTAGATTATTCTGCATGCGGTTTACATAGCGTTTATACAGAAGCTTGTTGTAACAACGATACTCATTACTGGCAAAAGTGAACATGCGCTTAGAAAGAGAACACCGTCGATTTGTGTACGCACGTAGAGTTTTTGCTCGAGTACGTTTTAGCTTTCGAAGAGAGCTGTTTGACCAGGGCGGCTTGCTAGGAGGCTGACATTTAGGCACTGAGGTCTCAACACAGTTCAGTAGTAGTCGCTTGTAGAGGGCAACTGCAGCATTAACACTCCTTTGGGCATACAGTACACTCCAATTAATTTGCGACAGAGAACTGCGTAGTTTTACAAAATCAGTTTTGCGAAAGTTGAGACGGTCGACAGAAACAGTTTCTACGTACTGAACTGAGCGAATAGTGCCAATTGAGATTTCAAGCGCTGGATGAAAGTTGTCAAGTGGAACAATCACGCTGGATGCTTCATTGACGGAACATACAGGTATAATAGTCTCACTAACAAAGACGAGATCCAGAAAGCGTGACTGGTGATTGGGAATCATGCTTACTTGACTTAATCCGTTGAAAGCAAATCCGTCCAGTAGCATACGACTGGCGATGTTGGTTGTCGAAGCAATCGGGTCAGGGTAAGCGTATCCGTGTCGTGACGGCACCCAAATGAGCCCTGGCTGATTGAAATCACCAAGGACAATCATCACGCCATCCGCGCCAGCTTGTGAAGAAGCGTTATTCACAGCATCAATGTGAAGTTGCATGACATTGCAGTCGAGTCGCTTTTCAGGAGGAATATAGACAGCACCAATATAAAAGTTCCTCGATGGAGTTGTAATTCTAACCCAAACAGCCTCAACACTGGTTAAACTACCCACATCAATCTCACATGAGGCAAATGCGGTGGAAACAGCTATCAAAACTCCTCCTCCACGACCGCGAATACTGTTGCCACTATTTCGGTCCGCACGGTACACGGTGTAAGCATCGCCGAAAAGCTGCACCGATGTTATCCTCGCATCAAGCCATGTTTCGGTGAAGACGCAAACATCGTAGTCACCGTCCACAGCAGCTAAATACACGTCATCAATTTTCGTCTTAAGACCTCTCGCGTTCTGATAGTAGATCCGCAAACCATCAGCGTCATGTGAGAGGTGTCGTGCTGCATACCAATTATCAGGACTGCGAGTTCGATGATCAGCATAACCACGATTGACGCTGGGAGAGCAGGATGTACTGTTGTCCAGAAGGGGAGCAAGCAGCGGTGCGGAGGGAATGACCGAGTTATGACTGTTGTGTCCAGCGGCTGACTGCAATGGGAGGCGTACTGAGCGGACAGATGCGATGCGATCGAAATTTTCATTTTGACATTGAAGATTCGCTGCAGCGGTAGAGTCCATTAAGTTGTGTTCATCATCAGACTGTAAGTGAAATTTACATTGAGGGTGTGCAGTATCTGGAAGTGCTTCGGAAGGACATATACCCTTCTTGGCTTTACCTGACACAGAAGAAGTCGCCGATTCGTCAGGTAGACCGAGATCGCTCGCCGGGGTACAAGAAGTTGGACAGACGAGTTTATCCAGAATAACTGACACCCATATTGATGGTGGTTCTCACTATTTTGTGGTAACCGAAAGTCGCCATCTTGGATTTCAAAATGGCGGTGAAAGTAGATTTTCGATGTCTGCTCACCATTCCCTTTCAAATGACACCCATATTGATGGTGGTTCTCACTATTTTGTGGTAACCGGAAGTCGCCATCTTGAATTTCAAAATGGCGATGAAAGTCAATTTTCGATGTCTGCTCACCATTCCCTTTCAAATGACACCCATATTGATGGTGGTTCTCATTATTTTGTGGTAACCGGAAGTCGCCATCTTGGAATTCAAAAAGGCGGTAATGGTCAATTTTCGGTGTCTGCTGATCATACTCTTTCAAATGACACCCATATTGATGGTGGTTCTCACTATTTTGTGGTAACCGGAAGTCGCCATCTTAGATTGCAAAATGGCGGTGGTGGTCAATTTTCGGTGTCTGCTCACCATCCCCTTTCAAATGACACCCATATTGATGGTGGTTCTCACTATTTTGTGGTAACAGGAAGTCGCCATCTTGGATTTCAAAATGGCGGTAATGGTCAATTTTCGGTGTCTGCTGATCATCCTCTTTCAAATGACACCCATATTGATGGTGGTTCTCACTATTTTGTGGTAACCGGAAGTCGCCATCTTGGATTTCAAAATGGCGGTAATGGTCAATTTTCGGTGTCTGCTGATCATCCTCTTTCAAATGACACCCATATTGATGGTGGTTCTCACTATTTTATGGTAACCGGAAGTCGCCATCTTGGAATTCAAAATGGCGGTAATGGTCAATTTTCGATGTCTACTCACCATCCCCTTTCAAATGACACCCATGGTGGTTCTCACTATTTTGTAATAACCGGAAGTCGCCATCTTGGATTTCAAAATGGCGGTGAAAGTCAATTTTCGATGTCTGCTCACCATTCCCTTTCAAATGACACCCATATTGATGGTGGTTCTCATTATTTTGTGGTAACCGGAAGTCGCCATCTTGGAATTCAAAATGGCGGTAATGGTCAATTTTCGGTGTCTGCTGATCATACTCTTTCAAATGACACCCATATTGATGGTGGTTCTCACTATTTTGTGGTAACCTGAAGTCGCCATCTTGGATTTCAAAATGGCGGAAATGGTCAATTTTCGGTGTCTGCTGATCATCCTCTTTCAAATGACACCCATATTGATGGTGGTTCTCACTATTTTATGGTAACCGGAAGTCGACATCTTGGATTTCAAAATGGCGGCAATCGTCAATTTCCGATGCCTTTTGACCTATACGGATCCTATATTACACGATTTCTAAGGCATCAAAAAATTTAATAAAATTTCATTTCCCACAAGTCCGAATAAGAAAATTCTGATTCTTTTCTTAGCGCAAAAATGGGTTAATATTCTATACCAGTCTTGCCCTGAAAATTTTGTCGAACCATTTTTGCGCGAATTAATATTTGATCCACTTTTGCCTGAGGTGTGATGACTATACCATTTCTGATCTAACAGAATATTTTAACCCACTTTTGCTCTGAACAAAATTTTAACCCACTCTTACTCTCAGCCTCTCATCTCTAGCTAGAGAGTTAAGAATGATCATTTGTGTGATCATTTGATAAGGCTTTTTGAAGGCAAACTGGCTATGGAAAGTTTCTGATGTTTTCATAAAACTCGTGCACTGATAGCTTTTTAGCCTTTTGTCTTCTCAGCGTTGTATTTGGTAAGAGCGGTCCTGTGATCTGACCAGTTACCAGTATTCTTCGCTTTTATTGAACGAAGAGCCATCTGGATTCCTCCCTAAGTTTTACTAACTTTTCGTTCCACCACGGAACATCGCGGTATACAGACCTCATTACAAGAGGGCAATTGTCATTGTAGGCCGCTTTTTAATCTAAAGGTTTATTTGAAACGGCTCAATGCGTTAGCACAACTGAGCCGTGAGTCTTTTAATTTTTTACAAGAAGTAAAAATAAAAAAATAAAATGCTAAGAATGTCTGTCTTCCAGATCTTGTTGACACAGTTTGTTACTGCGTGTTGAGATCCTTTTCCTTAGCGGTGAAGCCGCTTGGGGTCATTCAGTCTGCCTTCTCTCGCGTTCCCGTCCATGTCGTCATCGGTACTGCTTTCTTACTGTTCACGATCAGAGGTTCTTATTTGTTTCTTGTTCTTACGGGTCGCTGTTGTAAATCCGTCTTCATCGGTATGCTCTTCTTTATTGGCGATGCTAGTTGTTGGTTTGGGAGCGGTTGTCGTGGTCGTTGTACATGCATTACTGGTTAATTGGATCGTTGTTTTTGGTTTATCTAAAGGTGCCGGTGGATGCTTGTTAGAGTTGGCTGTAATAGATGAGTTTTGACTAGTTGCTTCGACGCGTGTTTTTCCGTAGTGGGCTGTATGGTTACAGAATTGGCATGTTGGAGTCTGCCCGGGATATGTTTTTTTTATGGTAAGGTTAAAAAAGCTTCAAAAGCCTTGCCTGTAGTGTATTGGCACTGTATGGGACTCACGACTCACGTTCGTGCCTAACCACTAAAAACATTCCTTACTTTTTACGCCCTTCTTCCCCACGGAACTACGTCATCGTATTACTTCGTGGGGGGGGTTCGTTGCGCTTTCGTCGCACCTCTTTCTGCTGCTCTATCTCGGAGCCTCGTTTGGTTCATGGAGTGGCACGACCTATGAGCTTTGATTTAACTCTCGATTCCACTCATGCTTCTTGTCTCCATCCATTACGTCGCCGTTTATTTCTCGTCCCTGTGGTGAGCCGGCATCATTGGACCCTTGATCCTGGCCATAACGACACGGTAAGCATTGCACCAGGGGTTAGCGTCTACTTCTCTGCACAGCTCCTTGTAGCAGGTGGACTTGCTTAGCACTATCTCACGTTTAAAAGCTGCCCTGGCCGCCCGGAATGTTACCTTACACTCTTCTCTGCCTGCCTCAGATCTTGCTCTCTGAACGTGTCTTCTGGCTTTTAGGCAAGTAGCCCGGAGGATGCTTAGCCTTTCGTTCCACCAGTACGCCGGACGCCGGTAGCTCCTCGGCTCCATTTTCCTCGGCTTTGTTATATCGCATGCCCTAGCTATTGTTTCCGACAGCTCATCGGCACTCGGAATTGGAGTGACGCTGTCAGCACGAAGTGCTTCCACAAAAAGGTCCTTGTCGAATTCCTTTATATTCCAATTCCGCTCGCCAGTCCTCACTCTCTGCGTCACCGTACGATTTCGCCGACCAATGGTGTAGTGGATGGCTTGGAGATCACTATATGTGTACTGCTCACTAACTCGCCAATTCATGTCATCCATCAGCGACGCACTGCAGAATGTTACGTCGATGATGGATTCCCGACCGTCTTTACGGAATGTGCTAGCGGAACCTTCATTGCACAGCTTTACGTTCAGCTTCGCCAGTGCTTCCAATAGTCTGTAACCTCGTGCGTTGGTCAGCCTGCTACCCCACTCCACGGCCCAAGCGTTGAAATCTCCTCCTATAACAACCGGCGTTTGCCCGACTAACGAGTCGGTTAATGCGTCCAGCATCCGGTTGTATTGCTCTGGTGTCCACCGTGGAGGAGCATAACAGCTACACACGAATACGCCGTTTATCCTGGCGATCACGAAACCTTCGTGTGTGCTATCCACCACTTCTTGAACAGGGAAACCGCCCATCACATGGATTGCCGCCATCCCTGCACTATCCACCACCCAGTTACCGTTATCGGGAGGGACACGATACGGCTCTACAATAATTGCAATGTCGCACTTCATTTCTGTTGTTGACTGCCACAACAGTTGCTGTACAATGTCACTATGATTGAGATTGAGCTGGGTAACCTCCATCATTATTGGCCTGCCTTCGCCTTTTTGTACTCTGGGCATAAGAAGCCTCCCGTCATGTGGTCTTTTCCGACCTCATTTGTGCAGAGAAAGCACTTCTGTTGCTTTGTGCAGTCTCTAGCAATGTGTCCCTTCTCCCCACATTTTCTGCACAGATCAGATCTGTCGGGGCCTCTACAGTTTCTTGCCTGATGGCCAAAACCCAGGCATCTGAAACACTTCTCCATTTGTTTAGTGGCTCGATGGATCAATCGTAACGAGCACACCGACCACCTGATTTTGATTTTACCGGTCGACATAAGCTTGTTGACTGCGGTTGGCGATAAGCGTATCACTGCTGTCTGTGTGCCACTGTACGCCTTCCTCAATCTTATTGATATCTACTCCCTCTCCAGGTTTCCTTGCTCTATTAGCGCGCTTCTCACTTCGTCTTCCGTTGTGATCTCGTCCAGATTCCTGCACTCGACCACTGCTTCCTGAACTAATGCTCTCACATTCGCTTCTCCTCCCACCGCTTCTGCCACAAGTTCCCGGTAGGCCGAGCTCTTGATCAATGGATCTTTCTTCAGCTCGAACAGCATTTCGCCTTTCTGAGTACGCCTGGTTCTTATAACGTTCTCTCCCAGCTCCTTCAACTTGGGATCCTATCTCACCCTTTTGAGGATCGCAGCGTACGTCACGCCTTCATTTACTTTGACGACTAGAGCGTCTCCCCTCTGCTTCTGCTGGCGTGGCCGAAGGTCTTCTTTCTTCTTTTCCTCCTTTTCTTTCTGTTTTTGCCTCTTCTCTTTTGCGGTTTCTACGGTACGCCATTCACTATGCGATTGTCGGCTTTTTCGCTGTCCTTCACCGACCTTCCTGGGCTTCTTCGGTTCCTCCTCCTCTCCTGGCGTTTCCCTTATTCTTTTCACAGAACGAGAATCCCGGCTGCCCTTCGGTGTCTCATAGGCTTCTGCTTCTTCTATCGCTGTGGACTTCAGCGCATTTTTGGCGTTTCAGCTCGCTCTAGTAACGCCATATGTTCGCATTCGGCTGCTGCTACGGCGGATTTGATGGTTTTCACGAATTCGTCGAGTTCTTCAATTTTTTGCCTCAACTTCGTCACTTTAGGTAACCCAAACTGCTGGTCTTCTTGGGCAACGCTTGGTTTCGGTGTGCGCACCTGAAATCCTAGATTTTCTTGGCGTCCAGTTGGTTTGGTGCCGTTCTGTATGGCCTCGCAAGGCTGCTCTCGCTGCTGCTGCTGTTGTGGTTGCACTTGCTGTTGCGCTTGTTCGTTATGCTGGGTCGGTGACCTCGCTAGGCCACCTTTGGCGAACGGGTTTTTTTAATTTCGTTTATTTGACACGGTTCATAGCGGTAGCTTAACGGAGCCGTGGATCTTTCATTTGTTTACAATATGTGCAAAATAAAAATAAAAGAGCAAATATTATTGATTACTCGTTGGATCTCGTGCGCGCAACTTTTTATTGCGAGCGGAGACCTTTCGCGGCTCGCCTACTGCGTCATGGGGATCATTTAATTCTCTTCTATCGTTAAAGGTGTCTTGATGCTCGCGATCAGATGTTCTTTCCTGCTTATTACCCTTACGGGTGACCAGTGTAAATCCGTCATCATTGTTTTTATCTTCTTCGCCGATATTACTTACAGTGGTTTTTGGGGTGCTGGATGCTGCTTTTGCAGTTTTCAATATGGACTGAACAGCTGCCACAAATTTTGCAACCGTTTGTGGTTTGGGCACTGGTTTTGAAAACTCTTTTTTGGGTTGGTTTTCCGTGGATTCGTTGGCAATCGTTTGAGATGCATTCTCCTCTGTATCTTCCGTGCAAGGTTGTCCGTGGTGTGCTGTCTGATTACAATACTTGCACGTAGGAATTTGCCCCTCATGGGTGTATAACGTAGTTTGAATAATAGTAGCTTCGCGGGTTTTAAGTTTTATAGTCAAATGGGAGGGGATGGGTCTTTCGATCCGCATCCTCACCACAAGAACACCGTTAGGTGTACCCGGGAAGAAATTTCTCCAAGTATCAGGTGTAACGGATTCTACTTCTCCGTATTGCGACATATATTCTGCAACTAGATCAGGAGGGGTACGTGGTGATAGGTCATGTAGCTTTACATCTACATAGTCTTTGCTATATACACGGGAATCTTAATTCCAACTTTATCACTTTCAGCCACATGCTTCAAGTTGTTCTGCAAAACGAAACGTTCAGCTTTGGCTAACGTGTTGAATGATGATACTGGAGATACATAACCTCTTTAAGCCTAAGCTGCATCTTCACCTTCAGCAGGTATTCCACTTCACTAAAACTTAATCGAATTGAACAGAATTTAAAGTCAACGACCGCTGTGTTGGGTCGGAGCACAGTTTTTTCGTCAACTTTACTCATGACGGCAAGAATATTAAATGTTTTCTTTGTTCTCGAGACAATGCACACTAGATCGAGAGGTTGCTAGTTGTTGTCCACTTGGTTCGATTGTACGTCTGACTTGGGCAGATGTAGAAAGTAGACTGACTTGGCGAACGGGTTCACCACAGTTGCTCCGTTCGAATTTTTTCTTGTATTTGTTGATTTTGTCTTCTTGCATGCTTTTTGGGTCCCAACTCCAATCCGCTATCTACGCCCGTAATAAGTAGTCGCCTCATATGATCCCAATGTTACCTTTGCGAGCAGTGAGGTCGCATGCAAGGGTTGACGCGGTCCTTCATGGGGTACCGCGTTCAGAGCCGGATCGGCGCTAGTCAGGAGCCTTCAACTGAGCCTACTTGCACCAGCTAAGGTGGCGGGTTTCGAACGTACTTGGAGACCTACCAAAGTTTTACTGGGACGGGGGGCAGCCAGCACCATTAGCCCACTCGCCGTTTCGGGGAAGTGTCACCCATCCTTACTAGGGTAGTAGGGTGGGGCAAAATGATCGTTTTTTCAGCACAGCACTTTTTTGCTTCCATTTGGGGTCCCAAACAACTGTGCAAAATTTGGGGTCGATTGGATTTAACCCGGCGTAGCGCATTGCGTTTGAAATTTGTATGGAAATTAGTATGGGAAAACCTACTTTTTTGCATTTTCAATTTTACAGGCTACAATTTTTCCTGCAGTATACCAATTAGATAGAAGTGTAGTCCAGGATATGCTGAACAACTTTGCCGAAGGATGCATGGTGCTAGAATGTCTCTACAGCAAGTTATAGCTGTTCAAAGTTCGATAGATCGAATTAATTGCCAAAAATCATTTTTTTTGCCAGCACTGCGGGTGTAGCAATGATATTTCATATAGCATACCAAAATAACATCATATACTTTACATTTACCACATTGGTATGTTTGGATGAATTATTCAAAAGCCTTAGCTCAATTTCATGGGCGTATGTAGTTTCGCAATAGGGTGTAGTGTGGGAGAGAGGAAGGGGGGGGGGGGGCTTCAACATATAGAAATTCTAACTGAAATAACTGAAATCTTGTCGAGTTGAAATGTTCAGATGAATTATTTTACAACATTTACACAATCCACAAGAGCTCCAGTTCAACAACAATTTTTACTTCAGGTGATCGACCAACATCGAAAAGAGCATCCTATCAAATCATAGTGCGTATTAAACTGAAATATAATCAATGCATTTCTTTGAAATATCAACTCGACATCAGTTGATTTAGTCTGCAACTTTACTTCCATTGATATAAAGTCAATGAAGAGGGATACAGTATGTTTCGTTTCATCGCTACTATTATGCATAGGACATTGTGCAAATGTTTTAAAATAATCAGGGCCATCTTAAAACCACTCGGGCCCATGGGCACAACTGAGCTGAGGGGCCCCTCTTATTGAACCGGTATCAACTGCTGTAAAGTAGGATAACCAAAAAATGATCCCCAGCATCAGGGAGCCATATATGCCACCTTGAGATTTTTTTTTTCAATTTTAAGCCAAATTATTCAACTATTTGATTGCATTGAAAAATATTTTAGGAATCAAAATATATGGAGAAAAAAAATAGATTTCCAGGTACTATCGAAAAACGGAAGATTATTTTGATATATGCGGTTGTGAGAGTTCGAACTCAGATGAGCTGCGTACAGTGTAATGGACTTACCAGCTGCGCTATTCCCTTCCCATATGATATAATCTGACCTTCATGATTGTAAGACGTTGTTTGGGGCGGAAGAGTGCCTCCGTCAATAATGAGAAATGATGCATTAAGGCGGGTTGAACATCAACACTATAATGTCGACGATTCATTGAATTATTGTCATTACACTACGACAAACTAGGAAAAATATTTAGCAATGTGCCAATAAAATTCGACTTGTTAATAAATGACGACTACTTGATTTAAAACAGTTACATTAATTCGTACAATAATGTTATCAATTTCATACTGTTCCTGATATGATGCAACTGGAAAAAGTCAATTTTTCAGCTTAAAGATAAGCCACATTTTTTCAATCATAATTTAACTACATTTACAGTTGAACAATATTGAATGTTGCAGCCATTGAAATCAATCAATATTATGTCGAACCTAAGTGAGCGATTCGAGGTTCATTCATTTTAAATTTTCGCATTTTTCGCTGCAGGAATAAAACTATTTCTTGAAATAGTGTCTCTTCATGCAAAAATTGTTGGTGGTTGTAGATTTTTGTTATATATTCTGACAGAAGCTTTGTGCTTTCTTACATAGTGAACGGTTCGCAGAGGCGAAGAAATCAAACAAATATATTATAAGAGACCATTCATAAATTACGTAACGCAATAATAGCATAGCATAGCATAGCATGAACACCTGCACAAATCGTAGGGTGGAGTTGCAGAATTGAGCATATCTATTGTCATATCAGTTTTCGCCACGATCTGCAATGACGTAGACCCGCTTATTTCCACACACCTGATTACGTCCTAACAAGCGTTTTTATGTTGATAATAGTCCAATCATCTACTTATTGAAAACGCTCGGAACCGAAACAGTTTTCATAGATGACGGAGAAAACAAAAGGCGAATCAAATGTATATAAACATATATTGGAAGTCAATATAATCAAAATAACATGAAAAAATCTCACCGGGAACTCCGTGGTGCCTTCACGACTTCTGAACTGCCGTCTGGGCTTCACACCAGCACGCAGAAACAGTCCCAAAAGCCGGCAGATCAAGCATCAACTAATAGTCTCTTGTTGGCATCACGTGGGTAACTGTCCTCCCGGGAACGCTGCGTCTAGTGATTCACTGATGATTCACTATTAGAATTACGGCACCGAGAGTGAAAAACAAACTGTTTTTTTTTTCTATTAAAATACACTGCAGAAAACTGACAGCGTAAAAAGCCCCATTCATAAATTACGTAACGCAATAATTGCCCAAAATTGACTCGCCTTCTCCCCATGTACCAAATTGTCACAAATTTATCTATCCCCTTCTCCCCTATTACGTAACAAATTTCTTTTAAAAATTTGTATTCTTCAGTAAAAACATGTTACGTAACGTTATAGCTTACTCCCACTCCCCCATTTGTCACAATATGTCGCAAATTGTCGAACCCCCACCCCTAAACGTAATTTATTAATGGTCCCTAAGTAATATTAATTTGGAATGTGGAAAAGACCGTAAAAGCCGAAAATCCACCACAGTAATATTAACATTTTTATATTCATCGAATTAGTATCTCAAGGACGGCGCCGGTAGTTAAGTGGCATGTCTAGGGTTTTGATGGTAGGACGCCTCTCTGGTGTGAGTGATAGGCACTCAGTACAGAAAGAGACCGAAGAAAAAAAAATAACAATAATTAGCCTTATCACCTTTCGAAAGTACAAAGTACCTTCATTGTTTCGTAATCAAATAAATACAGCGAAACGTCGAAATTACTCAAACCTGTGAGAAACACAATTCTAGAGTTTTTATTCAAATCGTCATGTCTACAATGAGTAATTTTTTGTTTACTTTTCTCTTGATTTTTACGGCGTCACTATAGCACTTCTCACTTATTTTACAGTACAGATTGCAAGACGGTGGTTTTTACTAGCATAGTATGCAAAGAGTTGAAGAATAAATGTTAAAGCGATCGAATTATAAACAGAAGAGAAAGTAATCAATGAGAGTCTCTCATTGTAGATGTGTCTTTTTTTTAAATAAGGCCCAAGAATTCATTTCAATAATTCACTACCACAACTATTAGGAGTTAATTCATAATCAAACACAAACAGAAATGCAACCATCTATCAACGAAGCTCATCTAAGATGAAAAGTAAATGCATATAGCTTTCACTTAGATTGCAATATTATACAAAATATAAACTCAATTAAATTCATTTCACTACTAGTCATGTAAAACAGTCGAAATAGGAAACATGTCGAATGCACGCTGGCGTGAGGCACAAATCCTCAACTACCTACGGGATACGTTCAATTTGACCCAGCATATTCTGATTCCTAATTCTGACGGCCTAAAATATTTTTAATAAGGCGGAGTGTCATACAAAAATAACGTAATTAGTTCTATACCAGACGACGGCATAGTGGAAAATGCCCAATCTAGCCGTGAAAGTATCGTGAGAACTCAAGAAGTCCAGAAGTCCTTTTTAGAGGTTTTCACGTAGATTTGTTCAATCACAATCCCTGATGTGATGAAGAAATGAAAATTTGCCACATGCGCGGATCGCTTGTTAAACAAGGATTGTATACCGAATTTCGACATCTTCTTCCACTTTCCGTACAGCATCCTTGTGAAAATTTTGCCACCTTGTCGGTTGCCGATCCTGCTTGGAAAACATTTCATTTTCTTGCTCAAAATGAATTGAAACTTCAATCGAAATGTTGTATTGACGTTTGAATTGGTCCAATACCATCCTGGTCATGCAGTGCCTCGTTTCCTACCATCACTCCGCTTGATTATCTGATGGTCTTGAAACGTCACATGGGTTAAGGTGCGATGTGCGAATTTGACCCATGGTTACCCACACGCTAAAGACTTATAATTTATTAAGTGCTACTATTTTTTGGAACATAGCCTTCTGAACAAAGCTTGGAAAACGAATCAGCTGAAAAAGAACGAATACTCTTCATTCGTTCTTCGCTTCACGAATATACCACCCACTGAACCATTCACCACCCAGCTGCGGTGTTGACGGCTTTAGTTCATCACCACGGAGGCTGGTGAACCATTACTGTTCCATAGTGTAGGTATATGAGCATAGCGTAATAGTACCCGTTGCTCATTCTCTCTCCTATTCGAAGAGATATTAACCGCTGTGCACCATTCGTTCTTCATAGCAAGCCGTACATAGGCACGCAGATTCTCTTTGCTTGCTGGGTGCGAATGTAGCTGCGAACTATGATGCCGCCCAGCTGCCCCGGAGAACAGCGCTCAGAACGAGAATGTGTTTGTTGTCTTTTATTATTTTTATTCGAGGTTGGTACATGTTCTGTGTGCTTTTCATATGCCCTATTTTTTAGTTTTGTCTTCAACCTATTGAATCTGTCGAATTGTGAAACAGGGTTTGGGGAACATGGGGAGACTTGACCAAGCACGAAATTCAAATTCAAAAGGCCTTTTTAATTTTACTATTCCTGTTCAACTTTAGACGAAGTTCAAAGTAATTTTCTGAAGTTCAAAGTAATTTTCTGATATTAAATATTCCACAATATGCCGTACATTTTAAACACTCCGTTAGTAGGTATTATCCAATTTAATCAGGAGTCATAAATCCATATCAACATTAGAATAGGGCTAATAAGATTTGTAAACAAACTTTTGTTTTGCTGATTTCTATTAATTTGTTATATTTTCAACTCAGAAAACATTTGAAATTGATTGTACCAAGGGTAAAGATGTTGATTCATGTGTATCTTTCATGAAATTCGACTCGACAGTGGAGTAATGAGCGGAATAAGTTTGTTTATAAAAATCTCATTAGCCCTTTTGAAGAATTGATATTGAAATCTTGCTCATCAAATTTGTGTTTAATATTATATTTGTTAACATTTAACTAGTCTGCACAACATTTAGGAAAAGAGTGCAGTACATCATATTTGAACCATATATTGTTCTTGTTAAATGCGTTAACTTATAACCAAGCTAATAACCACTTCGTTTTGGTTCACGACTATAAAATTCCAAATATTCGCAAGCTAAAGATACAATGTTAGAAAGAACTGAACTTATATGTTTTGGGCTGAGTCATCTAAGGAACCAACATCCAAAAAACAGATAAAATGCATATCCATGTTTGAATATCCACGATTTCCTTAAATTTATAAAGCAGCGCGAACGCAAGTTCAATTTTTTTCTCCTCAAACCTCAACAGAATCAAATTAGCGGTACCTATTTCCTAATGTCCGCTCCACAAGCCATATGTTCTTAACTGACGTAGCGAAATACGCTGAAAACCGCTAATATGGCCAGTCGAATTTTATATTCAGATTCAGCATTTCACAATGAATCTGAATGATTCAACAGCTATTATGTTCGTGAACCAATTTCGTCAAATAATCAACCAAGCAACAAGGGACCACTATTCAAGAGAGAATAAAATACTGATATACTCTCTCTCAATGATACTCACAACTGTTCATCATTGTAATGATACGATTATGCAAGTACCTATGTGTGAATATATTCGTTCCTGTTTCTGTTTCCTCGTGTTGTTACTTCGGTATCCATAGCGGGAATTCATTCAGTTGGGGTGAAGGCAAGCGTTTTACTGAACTGTATTGTGGTTCGTTCGGATTGAATTTGAATGAATGGTGAAAGCTCTGCTTCTGAATGATTCTATATTCATCCTAAGTTGGGGGCCCCTAAAAGCCCGGGGCCCCTGGCCCTGGCCCAGTGTGCCCATGCGTAAAGACGGTACTGAAAATAATTCAACTGAACATTTCAACTCGACAAGATTTCAGTTATTTCAGTTAGAATTTCTATATGTTGAAGCCTCCCCCCCCCTCCCTCTCCCCTCACTACACCCTATTGCGAAATTACCTACGCCCATGAAATTGAGCTAAGGCTTTTGAATAATTCATCCAAACATACCAATGTGGTAAATGTAAAGTATATGATGTTATTTTGGTATGCTATATGAAATATCATTGCTACACCCGCAGTGCTGGCAAAAAAAATGATTTTTGGCAATTAATTCGATCTATCGAACTTTGAACAGCTATAACTTGCTGTAGAGACATTCTAGCACCATGCATCCTTCGGCAAAGTTGTTCAGCATATCCTGGACTACACTTCTATCTAATTGGTATACTGCAGGAAAAATTGTAGCCTGTAAAATTGAAAATGCAAAAAAGTAGGTTTTCCCATACTAATTTCCATACAAATTTCAAACGCAATGCGCTACGCCGGGTCAAATCCAATCGACCCCAAATTTTGCCCAGTTTTTTGGGACCCTAAATGGAAAGTGCTGTGCTCAGTTGATTAGGTTAAGATTACGTTTTTCCATATAACAATGCCCCACCCTACTAGGGTAGTGGAATGGCGTGGCTGTCGGTCCGTAGATAATTTCGATGAAATCCTTATTCACATCCGTGTTCTGTCGCCAGTATGCCGTAATTAGGATCTTACTGGTGTCGATCCTAATGTGCCGGTTGGCACTCCCGTTGGGTAGGTTATGTGATTAGCGTTGTTTTGCTTATAGGCGTTGCCCGGGATATGTGATTAGCGTTGTTCGCTTATAGGTTACGCCGTGGTTTAGTCACTCGCATCCTCACAATACGAACGTCGTTGGGAATGCCGGTGAAAAAATTTCTCCAGGTGTCATTCGTAATAGATTCTACCTCTCCATATTGCGACATGATTTGTTTGATGTAATCTTTATTAGTGCGCGGGTCCAAATCATGGATACGCACGTCCACCATGTCGTTTTCCTTATGCACTGGGATCTTCAATCTGGTGTTATTAAACTGCAGTATTTTAAATAATACTATAACCGTTCCGAACAAGCGCGACGATTTGGTTTCAAGGATAATGTCAGAAGACGGTATCAACCTTCCTTACGGGCTTACGGATATAAATGTATATTGTTTTTGTTGTGAGCACCACAACCGGACAGCGACAACAGCAAAAAACGGGTCGCAGTTGGCAGTGACAAACCGCTTTCTTCGACTCGGTTCTTCGTAACTTCGTAAGGCGAAGTCCAAGTTCGCCTTTAACTCTTGTTTGTAGCGGCCCCGAACCGGAGAGTGCAATTTGCGACTAATGAATTGGTCTTGCCATTGCAACTTTTACTTTACCTCAACTTTTCTCGGGAACCCCGTACAAAACGGACAAGTTGGCTCTTTTTATTATGGAAATGGAAATTAATTTGTCCAATGAAGTATAATGCAGCTGTTTTACAGTCCAATCCGGGTTTTTCTGCGTTCTTTTGTTATTCCCGTACAGCTAGCACCACCGGTTTTGTGAGAGGCGGAGATCCATGGTTTTTCATGCTACAGTCCTGTTTTTCATTCGATTACGATTCATCCGGATTACATTCAGCTTCGCCATTTTCTCTGGAATTAGTTCATTGTGTACTGCGGTTCGTCGGTCCATTAGCAGAATCACGTCACCCTATTTGGGACGGAATAAATCTCCCATCAAACCACAGTGTCCCTAGTGGGTTTCTGCTTCTAATTTTCCCTTTACAATGATGTCGATCGCACCGCTTCAACTCAACAGAGCCAAGAGCTATTTTTGGACGACGCATCTTTGTTGAAGCGGAGATTATTTATGCTTTGTTAATTTTCACCCCCCATTGAAACGAACCGAACCGAGGGATCAGAATCTCTATACACACGCATTAGCAAATCGAACCAATTTCATCGCTCCTCGCTCGGCTCCTTACACGTGTGCCGCCACTTCCGAATGGGTCCAATTGATTGGAAGGAATCCTTTTTGCCATACCGGTCCAGTCCAGGTGAGAATGGTGGTTGGTAGTCAGTACCAACGTAACAACGCGTTACACATGTTTGAACTCAAATCGATTTAATTATATCGCAGGATGCCACACCGATTCTCGATGCTATTATCTCAGCTAGCCATGGTTTGGACACCCGATTTATGCGCTAAATTTCATAATCGCTTACACACGCTTTGAGCTTTTATCTTCACTTGAACAGGGTTTGCCACCGTATGCTGGCACTGGTTTTACCCATCTACGTGTACGGGGGTGTTGCTGATGATCTGAATTTATTGCAATATTTATTCATCCAGGATGTACTCATTCTGCTGTTCAAGAGCATACTTTCGGGCTGTATCATCTATGATCAAACGGCTTTTAACGTTTGGTGAAAATAGGTATCCAAGTATTGGTTTAACCGAGAACGGACTGAGGAGCTTACTGAAATGCTGCAAGATTGAAAGGAAGGTATGTTTTTATAAAAGTTTTCCATAATGGCAATCATCATCATTGTTTTGGTTAGGGTTCAAGTTATGAAGTTCCAGGAACTAATATCCACCAAGCATGGAATGCCTAACTTTCAGGATATTTTCGGACAATAACCGACAGCGGGCAACAATTTCATGACATGAAAATTTATTTTATCAAATTTCAAAGTAAAAACAGAACAGAAAAGACACGAACAATTGTACCGATCAAAAAAGAAATCTGGCTCTCATACTGCCTGAGAACCTTCTAACCATTTTATTATGTTGTCTTGTTAAACTACTCTGACGAAATCGAAATCACCATTGTTTCGTCATCCGATACGACGATGTTCTCACAACAAAGAGAAAGGAAATTACGAAAACTTTCTACACTTTCTTCCTTTCAAAACATCCTCTGCTCTCGTCCTGACAGAAACGAAACAAACGGAACAAGCGTTCACGATTCACTTTTCCCCTTCTACAAATTCAATGAACGAACTTTTTGCCTCCATTTCTCATCTTTGTATATAATATATATCAATATATAAGTACCTAGTGTATATAATATATAGTTAAGTTTTTTTCTTGTGTTTTTCTCCATTTTTTACCATCTTATAGACATTTTTCTTATATCTTCTATTCACATATTTTCACTGATTTGGATTTCGACTTTGACTTAACTAAACATCCAGTTTTCCGAAAAAAATTACTCTTCCATGTTACTCTTTGAATCGATCTACAATCTAAACTTTTCCCCCATCTTCTAGTTTTTTTCCTCTTCTTCTTCCACGTGATCTATTTGGTTTCTTTCAACTGGCACATTTAGCGATTTTTTGTTTAGTACTGATTTTTGTTATCTTTACTAACAATTTTCTTCCCCCCCCCGTTTTTGTATGTGGTTTACTAAATAGTTTCGAGCGAGCAAAGAACTGGCATTCTGTTTTATCGATTGACATCCACCGCCGTCTCGCTCTCACCGCGCCCATCAGAGCGGAGAGACCGCGGCCGAAAGTTGTATAAAATAATGGTACCTATCACCCACACTTCCTGTGCTTCTGTGTTTGTGTGTGTTAGCTTGTTGTGGTAGTTCACTAGAATTTTACTCATTTGTTTTCGCAGAGTTTAATTTACACTACTGATTTGCGTCTTACACGGTACTAGAAAATCTACGCCGATTGGTTTCTTAGTTTATCTCACGCGTACGCACACACTCACTCAAATACACACTCACTATCTCACACACTAGTGTGTGTTTTTTTTTGTAGTCGTGTTACAATCTACTAATCACCAACGGTTTACTTTGAAAGATTGATTTTCTTTTGCAGTTATCCACTATCTACACGGGAAAAAACAGGTGGTTACTCGCGCTACTAAAGTAGTAAACGTGGGACTGAGACGGTGTACAGAAACAGGACATGATTTCGTCTACTTTCGAGTTTTAAGGGTAACAAAAATATGAACTCATTTGACCGATCGATTTCACTTCATCAGTGTTGTTTAGAGCATTTTTGCCCTATTTTTTACATTGTACAAAAAATGATCTTAAAACTAGTTTGTTTTTTTTCACTTATTCAACATTGTTTTACCTACAATTAATTCACATATTTTCGCCGATTTGTGGACAAACAAAATAACTTAGTTTCTGTTTTATTGTAGGTGCGTGTTGTTTCTTTTTTACATTTACATTTTTATCCTCATTTAACAGTATTCAGTCGAAATTCTATTTCGGTATCGGATTTTAGTTTCATCGCACACTTTCCGGGATGTTGTTCGGTTAGACGTAATCGGAGCCGAAATTGATATAGTTTTTATTGAGACAATCGCGATTCAGCGATCATGGGCAGTCCCGTTCGGATGTTTGCTGATATCTTGTTTCTTTTTTTCTTCCTCTTGGATCAATGGAATGCGCTGAATTCAACGAATTAGGAAATGAAATCACTGCCAACCGAACGACGCCATCAAATAGAAGTAGGTGTGATGGCAGGGTACTTTTTAATGCAAAATTATCCGCTGATCAGAAGTGGAGCTAGTTCGAGTCGAGTAGAACACCAAGATTTTTCAGTGTCAATATTTCTAGTCATCAATGCGCTTTTCGCGTTGTTAATAGGGTATATATCTCTGTTGATTAGCAGAGTTGACAGTGCAAATTGAGTGTAGTGGAAAAGATACTAAAAAATAAACAAATTCGAAAGGACCAATGATAATATGTCCCTTGACCCCCTTCGAAACACCCCTGAGTCGATTTCTAGTCACACCAAGAGTACTTGCTCCAAATTAGAAGCAACTCAAACAAGTCTAGCTATCGGACTAACGTGTCTGAAGTTTGTAAGGGCAATCAAAGATTACGGCAAAAAAGATTAAGTTAAAGTGAGTTCACAATGCGCTACCTGTTTTATGTTTTTTATATCTTCTTGTATTTTGTTGTATCATGTTTTTGTATTTTATATTTTAACTTTCTGATCAATAACAAAATTCCAGTTTCCCTTGAAAAAGACCATCAAAAACGGCCGAAACGTAGGGCAATTTTTAAAACCAATCGTTTGCCTAAATATTACCGACTGGAAAAGCCGTAAACACCTGTTAAAGTTTGTAAGGGATTTTTTTGACAATTTACATGGAGAAAACCCACTAGCTCGCATTTTCACTGCTAGGTGCAACTCATGTTGTGATTATCACTGCAAGTGAAAATAAGAAAGACCTCTTCTGAAATAGAACCCAGCTGATGGTAAAATGTATGTTGAATAAAATTGGTCATCAAAAATACCGACTTTTCGTAAGTCGGACCATATCTGATTTTCTTCCGGTTCCGCTAAGAATTCCAAGAATTTCGAAAGAACAGGCGCAGAAATTATCAGCCGTGACAGATATATCGGAAGTTCGCCGAGATACGCTCAGAATTGCGACAAGAAAATGCCATTACTGGCGATAAGTACGTTATAAAGGACTACCGTATACACATGCCCGCCCACAACGTTGAGATCGACGGTGTGGTCACCGATTCGAGTTGTCATTCGTGGATCTACTGAAGTACGGGGTTAGCTGTTTCAAGCATCCCTAGCTCCAGCGAGCTATTGAATGGCAATCGCAAAGGACGGGACAAAATCGTATACACCTTCAAACTTCTATCGGGTGACCATTGGTGCGACTGCATCGTCTAATTACGTCTTGTTCGATAAGATTGGTCTGCCTGTTCGGTTATGTGTACCTCGCGTCGCACAATGTACTAAACATAAGCAAATGGACCATTGTAGCAATAAGGCTCGGTGTGACAAATGCGAAGAAAGTCATTAGGATGCCTTTGAGTAGTAGAAATGCTGAAAAGTGTGCCTATTGTGGGAAAAGATCACATCATCTCTTACTATTTGCCCAGTGAACAAACAGCGCCCGGAGAATCTGAAGTGTTCTCTTAACAGGCGCTGCGCCATGTACAACATTATGCTTCCTTGGCTCGGGAAGAGTGCGGTTTTGGCGATCCCTTTGGGGGGACACAGTCTGAAAAATTGTTTGAAAGATAGTAGAAATAGTTATCATTTGTTAAACATTTTTTCTAGAAAAATATTTGTTTAACTATCAGTAAGTCTGGTAAAATTCGAAATTAAACTTTGGTTGTAAATTTTTTTTATGATATTTTCAAATAACAGGAAATATTGTGAATATTTCGACACCGGACTATTCATTACACAAAACTGTACGAATACACCAATGACGAAATCCATCAAAATAAACGCGCAGAAATCAACGACTCTACAATGACGTTACCATTCTTATTTTAATTAATATGGAAACTTTACCTAATCATTCTGAATATACACATTTTTTAAAATTTGAATTATATTGGGTATGACGGACGCAGTAGGGTAGGGAAGAACATTTTTCTTACGCCACACAGAGGGGAAGTTGACCAAAAAAGCTGGTCGAAAGTCAAATTTTCAAAAACCGTTATCAAGGGCATTATACTATATCATAATATTCCCTAGTAATTTCTGCATTAGATGGCAACCATGTTGCGTATATTTACTTAAGTTAGGCAACACTGTTAACTGTCAAATGTAGAGATTTTTGATTTTGCTTAGCTGATTTGAAGTCGCGCGTGGAAACAAAATCTTCTAAAAATTAGTGATTCGAATTGTTCTGACTCAAATATCCTATGTTTTAAATAAACCAAGGTCAGGTTAATATTTTGATGTAGATGGATTCATGTACTCTAAAAATATCAGTTTTATAAAACATCAATAAATGGAAGAAAAAATCACACTTTTCAAAATTGAAAAAGTTATGTTCTCAATCCGTCCCAGTGAAAACTCTTGTACCCTGATTAAGTTTAATCCAAATACTACGGCAACAAAACTTGCGAATAATTTGAATGTGAGCTATTTGAATAATCAGGCATTTTTGACAGTTTTCCTCATTTTACTACAATGTCCGTGTTAAGTTCAAACTTTTACAAGAATATTTCTTTTGTATAATTCTCGGCAAAATTTAGGTTTGGCTAGCTGCGATAAAAAATGATGGTTTCATTGAACCAGACATTTTTGCACGAAAACAAATCGATTAATAACTGAAAATAGAGAATGACTTCAAAAAACTATTTCATTTGCCTGTTGGGAGGATCCATCGCACGTTGGGCGTCCTATTGAAATTTTGGAGAAGGAAGCAAATGTAGGGTGGGTGCTCCTATAGTTGAGGTGTACCTATAGTTGCAGTAGTGGGTTATACGCCTAATTAAGGTACCAACCATCAACAAAAAATTTTTTTTTTTTGATTCATCGCACTAAAATTATGCGACAATAAAACTGTTATGCTTGAAATTTGCTCAAATAACTATTGAAAAAATTGATTTTCTATGGATTTTAAGCTCCCTTGCACCTATAGTTGATGTAATGTACCTATAGTTTCAAGTCCCATAAGAAAGCAATGGGATTTGCAACAATAGGAACCGAAATTAGCGATTGCACCATTATTAGTACATGCGTTCCTATAGTGGTACAAGCGGTTTTGAATACATAAATTGGTTATTAAACCATCTTTATATTTTTCCTATGAAGTAGGGATTGAAAGCTTTTGTTTAATGTATTAACATTGCCCATAGGTCTATTCATCGATTTTTTTGCAAAAGTTTTCCTTAAGTATGAGACTATTGGTATATCCACCCTAGCTAAAGAAAAAAAATAAACTCAAAATTTTAGGGAAACTATTCATGTTATTGCATATCACATGCAATTCAGACTGTTCAAGGTAGTGCAATTGAGTAAGATATGCGTGCGGTGAATGTTCAAGAAGACGGGGGATTGATGGCCCAAGATCGAGTAACCTAGAAATATGAAATACATTCAGTCATGATTCGGAGTACCCGGATTGTTCGGCTACTACAATGAAGATGATGAAACGATTAATTTTTTTTTAGGAAAATGGTACTGCTTGGTCTTCTTCTATGAAAGCTGACTTTCAATGTCAGCTTCTTTCTTCGAGCAGCCTAGATATGCCGTCTAGTGCCAGTGGTGGTTGTTTCAACCGGCTAACAGCACAGATCCTGTTCCGGCAATAAAAACCCTAGCTCCGATAATGCGACATACAGATCCGCGCTATGGTTTAATATTAAGGGGGTTTAAAATATACTCATTTTCGATCGGAACCTGGGCAGTACCGGTTCGAATGCGCCCCAGTATGAAGCCCTTCTTGCATGCTGATAAGATAATTATGGAGCGAACTGGTCATTTTACACGGATTTTTAGGTTCGACCAAATTTTGCCGGTTTTCGTTGATAGAAAGTTTGTTGAGGCTTTTTGTTGTTAAAATTTTGGGTGGATTTTTGCTGGGATTCGATCATCAATGTTCGATGTGTACGGATGAACCTGACACAGTGGATGTTTATTTTCTTCGCAAATCGTGAGATTCAAATAATGATCATGTATTATTCAAACCTGATGTGGTTCATTATTATATGCGTTGACAATCCGACGTCATGGGTGTCCTCTAGTTGTTGTGCGTCATTTATTGAAAAGACGTAATTTACAGTTCTCTAAACAATACTGGTTAGATTTGCACAGGACCAGCTTAAATGTACAGCAACTATGAATCTAACTCGAATTATGCCGAAAGTTAGAGCTTTTCCAACCATTAGATCGAGAACCGTACTTCGATAAATGAAACTCATACATGAAAAGTTACGGAACATCGTTTTCGTTGCTTACAACAAGACAAGTATGAAAGATTCTCGTGAAAGGCCTAGTGAATGCATTTTTGCAAATAGGCCAATTGAAGCGTGTTTCATATCGGAGCTTAAAACTCGGAATATTTGCTGGTGACATAGGTAGAACGTACACCGATAGAAAGAAAGGACACACGACATATTTGCCCAATAACGACTCATTACCTTCTGATGATTTCAAACGCGTTGTATTTGTATTTGAAGGGACTTCCGCTCATATAATGGAATGCGATGCTACTGTACATCACATCACTTTTGGCAGCTCAGATATCAAACGGGAGGGCTCTGAAATGATGGAGTATATAAGTAATACAAATATAGATATTTTTATGTAGGAGACTGACCAACTTTTGCGAGATCTTAAGAGAGAGAGAGGTGTTAGGCACAACACTTTACTTGGAAAGAGTTTTGCATGAATCGGTCCATTATAGTTTCAAAACAACACGCTACAAATAATCAAGTATGAAGAGTCTGACCGCATGCATGACTCTACGAACAGCTCACTCTCCTCTCAACTACCTAAGGCGAAGTGGTCATAACATATGCCATGTATGAGACTGTTATCGTTTCCAATGTGTGCTTCTGTTACAATATTGCCCATAAAAACTGAACGTCGCTCCTCAGCGCCCTGTCTACATATACTTGAGTGTGCCGAGTGTGGTTTGGAGGATAGGTGACAAATAACCACAACTCTACTATCGTGACTTTTGTTTACTTGTACTGCGTCGTTCTACTGATTAGTCTCACATTTAACTTCCGTTATTAGGGGAGATCCAGTCTTGTGGGCGGTGTTTTCAGTTTTCATTTTTTACCGCTTTTATATAGCTAGATCTTGAAAAATAAAACACATTGCAGGGAAAGGCAGAATTTTATCAAAGTTTTTGAAGTATTGCGTTTGTTTCTATAGACAAAAATGTGCGACGGAGAAAACCCGCCAACTTACCCCGGCCACGTGGTGTATGGATACACCAGAAAATAAACAATCAACTGGAGGTTCAATTGAATCAAGGGTCCTCATGGAACGTGCTGAATGTCTTTTCAATTAAACTGTGTATTAACCGACATTTGCCATCGTATTCCAGTCTCAAAACCCCGGAATTTTGACCCCGACGCGTACTCCATATTCAAAAGCAAATTTTCGAAGTTCTTCAGGCGATTGGACGAAGTAGATATCCCCTGTATTGACGAGACACATAAGAAAAAGATTTTCTTACTTTGGAGTGAATATCAGAAATCAAAATTGTTGATGACTATTTCTACACCGTAAACAGTACCGCCGCCAACTTTGCTCGCGTGCGTCACCGCCAACTTACCCCAACTGCATATTTTATAAAAAAAACTATTTAAAAACTATCTATCATTTGTGGAAAGGTGTAAAATCTATACGGATACTGAAAGCTGTTTCCACGCACTATCGAAAAATATAATCATTCGGGGAATGGATTGAAAATCACCTTAAATAACACAAAGTGTTTAAAATTAAGAAAGATTAAGAACTTTGTATGCTCGAAAACACATGATCGCCCAAAACTTCTACAAAACAAATTGTTTTCCAACAAAAACACATTAGATAATGGATTTCACATAACTTGAGGTACACAACGAGAGGCAGTGCTATATGTCTAATAGAAACGCAGAAAAATGGATTCAGCCAACTTACCCCAACCGCCAACTGGCCCCGGCCTCCCCTTTTCCTTCAGCTTAAAATATTAGCATCTTACTGCACTGTCATGACATATACACTTAATCTTGCAACTTTTCATCTCGCGAGATTCACATAAAATGAGGATCGCAATGCATCTAAATTTACATTTAAGAAACTTTAAAAATACGCGTCGTTCAACAATTTATTCAAATGAGTTTTACATTGAAAGAGACATCATATTTTGTTTTACATGTCAGAACATGTAAAATCTTAGTATCAGACAGAAAGACAAGTTGAGATGTTGTTTGCGTCAAATGTAATACACATTTTTTCTAAGTGTAAATAGTCCATAAAGAGCATGCTCGACAAGCAAGCAACGAATGACGGTGCAGAAATGTGTATCGCTTAGGCTGGATTTTCATAAACTTTTATTTCATGTATCCAGAATTTCCAGAATTCCAGAATGGGGGTCAATAAAATGTATAAGTTGTTTCACACTTAAGCAACACTATAGCAATACAATAGGTCCTAACATAGAGACCAATCATAAATTACGTAACGCAAATATTGCCTAAAATTTACGTTACGAAAACAGGACAATTTCTCTTCAGTAACGCCCGCATAACGCTTTCATTAGTGGAAATATTTGTTTTTGTTTTAGTTCACAACTTTATGAACATTATACATAAAACCAAAAATTTAATCATGATTTTGTCATAGATATAGTAACATTAGTTCAAAAAATCAAAATATTGTGGCTATTTTTTCGTGAAATATTTCACGAAATTCGGAACTTTATTCATGAATCCATTCAATCCTTGTGAACTAATTCATGATCCCTAATATATTAGTCACGATCCAATATCCGTGCTCGTAAAATAGTTGACGAAATCAAGAAATATTATTCATGTTGTCGTAAATCGGTTCATGAAACCTGGTATAATAGTCACAAGTTTTCGTGAAATGGTTCACGAAATCATAAAATATTATTCATGTATTCGTGAACTGATTAATGATTCCTAACATATTAGTTACGATCCAATATTCGAGCTCGTGAAATAGTTCACGAAATCATTAAGTATCATTCATGTATTCGTGAACTGGTTCATGATACCTAGTATAACAGTCACAACTTATCATTCGTTTTCGTAAAAAAGTTCACGAAATCATAAAATATTATTCACATATTCGTGAACTGGATCATGATTCCTAGTACATGATTTACGGTCTATCTAGTATCTATTTGCGTGCTGGTGATATTTAGAAGATATCCCTAATCATTTACAATTTCATGCAACATGGTTGGAGTATTATTCGTGGAATGATTTTTGTTCTATGCCCTTTTTCATGAAATACCCAGCTGCTAGCGACCAGTAATAGATACGAGTAGTATATAAATTTAAAAAAACTAGTAGGACCTCGCACATCGTTATTCATTTGATAAGATTCATTGTGATGTCTAGATAGAAAACGAAATCTGCACTGAGAACCCCAAATAGTGCGCGTGATATAGTTCACAGAAACAGATATCGCGAATGAGTCTTATTTTAATGATCCAGTTCATATTGTCACGTTGTTCCGAGTACAAAAACTGTAAGTAACCAAAATTAATAGATCACGATAAGGCGAAGAAAATTTACGAATGCCTTGATAAAACTGCTGATATCATGAACATTAGTTACATTACTCTTTAAAAGTAAGCTCTAGAATAAAATATCATGATAACATGAACAGAAGTTACAAAAATCGCGACCAAGATCATGAAATCATGAACACAAATCACACAACTCGTGAAAAAAATATTTCAAATCGTGACAAAGATCCTGAAATCATGAACATGAATCACTATGCTCATGACTGAAATATCACGATAACGTGAATAGAAATTACGAACATCGCGACTAAGATCTTTAAATTATGAACTTTGATCCCGCTAACGTCATAAGCATTCACAAGAATCGTGAATAAGCTCTTGAAATCATGAACAACGTTTGACTGTCGACTGTGTATTCCCAAATCATGAACAAGAATCACGACAAAAACTAAACATGTCCAGGGAACAACAACAGTAACCCAACCAAACATTCTAATGTAACGCCACGTATATATTCGGAGCGAACTGCTTTTTAGCAAACACAAATTGTTTCATGAATACGAGGTTTATTATTCATAATCTCAGGAACTTGGTCACGGTTATCGCAAATCGTTCAGTTCACGAAATCGTGACCTTTTTTCAAGAATTTATGAACAGATTTTTTTTCCGTGTACGATTTACTTATATTTAAACGATTTGAATACTTGAGGTTCATCCTTGCCGAGTTTAACGTGTGAGCACTTTTCAAGCTATTCTTAAGCTGAAGGATATTTATCCGATTTTTATGCTTGAAGTTTATTTTCGACTCTTATACTCAAATGTATTTGAAACAGGTTTTACGAAGCATTTTCTGTCCTTGTGACTTTTATTTTCGGCCGCTCAGATGTATACTATATACTATACTACATCTTGGCAAGTAACATTGCAATCAAACCAGCCAGAATTCTGACTGGATGCCGCCTTCAATGAGATCAGTTGTTTCGTTTGTGCCGAAATTCTTGGGTACATCAATCAGAACTCCGCCTCTAATTTTAATAATAGGAATGCTGGTATATTAGTAAGCAAAACATTTATACTAATATTTTGGGGTCATAAAATAATCGTTTATGAAATCCAGCCTTAGCTATTTCATATTGATTACCCTGTGGAATACTTTAACGAAAAATTTATTAATGTATTTCAAACGATTTAGAAGAACGAATAATTAATATAATTTTCCTGGAGACAGTTAGGTACCAAAAATTGGCATTGTGAAAAAAAACTCCACTGTGTGATAGCATGAATATAATCACAGATCAAATAGATGAATTAGCACATAAACATATTAGTCATAAATAAACGCAATTCTGATATTGTTATAAAACAACCATTTCAAATGATCGAAAAACTATAAGTTATTGTCGTTTAATAGAACAAGTTTAAATACTGTTGTGAACAAGTTTCATCCGAGGGCGGCTGATATATGTTGGAACTTCGATTCGATTTCTTTTATTTGAACTAGCAAAAAAATGACTATCGACTTCCATCGAAACGACGCCAACACCACCACGAATCGAAACGGTTTTACGTTGGCTTTGAGAAACCCGAAACTCTCTGCACAAATGCGAAGCGTGGCTGGCAAAGTTAGTCCACAGTAAGCTGAGACTTAAGTACGTTAAAGTGTTCACCGTCTTTCGTTTCATTCCCACAAACACGGCTCGAAAGCAGCGGGAAAAATGGAATCTTATCAAGAAACAAAAGAAAGTACTCCGATAAATCCTTTACTGCGTTGAGCGCTGGTTTTTTGCATTGTCGGAACACAATTGCCCTAATTCGGGCAACATCAGCCAGCCACATTACAAAAGAAAAACGAGAATTTCCCATGAAAATTGATTAAATTAATCGTGAATAATTCAGCAATGGACCCATTTTCGCCCGACTGGAGCGTGTTTAGTTAGATTTTTCACTAGCCGAGGTTGAACATTAGTTCAGCGCGAAATACGAACTAGGGGTCGGACTACATGTTGCGGAATTTACGTAATTAAATAATTCATCATAATCAGTGAGGAAGTAGCATCCCCCCAACCGGACCCATGCTCAACCCCGACCGTGGAAGCGAGCGAACGAGCGGCGAGTGTGATTTAAATTAAAGGTAACTCTGCTGTGCGGTGGCAGCTAATTTGAATACGCTGAAATTTAGCCGGATTCAGTTTCACAGGGTGTTAACAGCTGCCGCCGTGCAAAGTTTCACACAGCGTTGTTTGAAACTAAAATAATTACCCTTTTCCCTCCACTCAGTCTGATGATGGTCACTAATTTTCGTGATAGTTGATCACATGTAAATCTACCGCCGATCATGTTTCGTCGGGTGCGAGAGCGGTTCGATGATCTACGTGGTTGGTTGACGGGGGATGGGTAGGGAAACTTTGCTAACCTACAACAATGCGTCGCCATGTAGTTTAAATGATGGAGGCGCTTGGTGGTGTATCAATGAGGGGTTCAATTCAAGAGAGATCTAACTCACATAAATAGAAACTGAATTTATTTTCCTTTCTTATGGGAAGTCAGCAAATTGTTTTGAAAAAAGTAGCCATAAGCTATTTGAGTATCATAATAATTTGAAGACAATGCGAATAGGTTAATGAGATTTAGGACAAAGCAATTCTTGTGGATAAAAAATAAATTTATAAGGCCTTACCATTTCCGAGTTTAGTGCTACCATTCCTACAAAAGCAATAAAAGCTAAATACAACCCGAAAACAAATGCGATCGCCAACAGGTAACACCTTTCGATGGCAACTATCATCCCGCAGCAATAAAACACATGTCAAGCCTATGAAGCACTCCTGCTAACAATACCATTCTCTAACAGTTGTTCCATTTGCGCCAACCGAATTTCCTACACCACTGCTACACCCCTCTACTAATTATGTCGTAATTTGTAGTAATAATAATTATTACCTTCACACACCGTCGGTTCTCCCCCATTTCATGCTACCTTCTATCAACGCGCGCGGGTGCGAACGAAATCCACTCGAGACTCGCCAATCGTTTATGCAACTAACTCACTCCACTTCCGATCATCGACAGTGCAAAAGTACAATTGTGCATCCATCCGCCTGCCCCCCACTGAATTGATAGTAATTTGAAATTTTAATAGAATTAATAATGACGCGTTGATACCAGAAATGAATAATGAATGAGTGACATTTAATCTGATTATACATAAATAGTTACATGTATACATAACTTCCTATTAACAAAGTTTTGTTTTTTTCATCTAGTTTTTCGGTACGTGCTTTGTGCTATTGGTGGTGTGCTCGTGTTCGTGTTTCGGTGTTCAACTGCCTAACTAACGTAGCTCACCCTCATCAAACTATAGTGTTTCTCCACAAGCTGCACTTTCGGTTAGTTTATTTGTATTCCGTCAACTTAACCAATACATATACGTGTAACTGCTAATAAACTAATTGGTTGATAATCAGTGAATCGGTATGATAATAAATTATTAATCGTTTACTCTTATGCGTAAAATTGAAACTTGAAAAGAAAAACAAGTAGTAACAAAAAAAAATCCAATTCAAATAATTCATTTGCGTTATGTTTAAAATACAAAGGAAGAAACAAAGTTCAGATTAATTCAATACATTACGGTTTAATGTGGTTACATTAACCGCAATGGGTAGGGTTGTAAAACAAATCCTAGTTCACTTGGGGTTGATAAAAAACAGCAAAAAAACAAATGAAAACTGACTACTAGCCTTTGGTTTTCCCGGGAGGTCAAAAGGAGTCAGCTTCTCCCTAGGTCATAATCGTTTCAAAAAAGCATCTGCTAAAACTCCGTTAAGCTTACAGGGAGAAGCTAACATTCCCAGCCGTCAGGCTCTAATTGTACTACTTTTCCTCTATGACGAAAAGAATAATAATAATAATAATAGTAGTAGTAATGATCGTAATAAAAATAGTAATAAAAGATATATAGGAAAACAAAAAACTACTCAACAAATTCCGATTAATGATAAGATGAACATTATTAGTCTACGGCGATCGATGCGCAGCTACCTTTTTTGCTTAGTTTGTTTGCTTGTGCTAGTTTGTTTGTGTTTTTTGTATCATAAGTTTTTTGGAATTCTTGTCTTCTCACCGAACTATCATCGAACAAGTAACGAAAAAAAAGTTAAATGAATCAAGGGGAAAATATCCAACAGGAAACGACAACCTTCTCTCTAGCAATCCGGAAACAGGAAACAGTTTAGTGTTTGTGTTTCTACTCAACGACAGTAACGACACTGAGTGACAATCAATGGTTGCGCGTTTGTAGGTGTGTGGTTGTGTCTTATGTAAAAAAAATATAAAACAATTGAACTTATCTCTCTAGCAATAGACCGACAAGCACGAACAGAACGACGAACGATTAGCTGCTTCCTCTCCAATTTGCCCCACTGACACTGACACACACACACCTGCAACGGTTCTCCGGCTGGTATCTTCTCCTTCTTACTACTGCCAAGCCTAATACGGCTTGGAAGCGTCCTTCGAACGCTTCAGCTGTACTTTCAGCCGCTTGGTACCGATCTGGAAACCGTGCATCGCCTGGATGGCGGCCTGCGCCGAGGCTCCATTGTCGAAGGACACGAAACCGAAACACTTGGACAGGTTGGTCTGCTTGTCGATGAAGACCTTAGCGGACACTACGTTGCCGAACGGGAGGAACGTCGAGGCCAGATCGGTGTCGGTGAATTCCTGCGGTAGGTGGTAGATGAACAGGTTACAGCCCTCGGGACCTGTATGGGGGGGAAAAAAGAGGCGTGATTAAAATGTGTTGGGAAAGTATAAGTTGAGCTGTGAAAGTGAATAAACTGATTAAAGAAGCAATTGAACGATTGAAATTTTCGAAATTCATGATCTTGATCAACTAGCCATACAACATAAAATCGACGGTCAGGTACACTAAACCGCGAAGGAGTTTAAAATTTCTAGGTCGACAAAGTTTATTTGTTAAGAATGTGTCAGTTTTGCAACTCATGCGTAATACTGTCGGAGCAACAAGTTTCATCAAACAGTTATTGTTCCATCAAAATCGTACGAGCCATTTCCTGCATTGAGTATATGTCGATTCAAACTACACAATAATTCTATCGATTTAGTGCCTCTAAAATCGTTATCTGAGCGGTAAATATGGTATGTAATTATTTACTTAGCTCATTGGTGTCGGGCCAACAGGCCGAAAGTCATTACACCGAACGGGTGATTTCGCCGAAGTGTCATGAGATTTAAAATACTATTAGCTAGTTTAACTCCAAGAGCAACAGTAATTTTTTGCCTTCACTTTGACCTAACTTAAGGCCTCTGTTATAGTGTCCCCTAGCAGTTAGCATCAGTGGATCATCATAGAAACTATTTCGTATCACGACTCATTGTAATACGCATCACATAATTCATGCGTTTAACGAGAGTCTGGAAAAGTTAATTCTGTAATTTTTCTGCCTTAAATCATGAGATGTTTCTTTTTTCATTTTTAATGTAGAATGCATTTATGCTTTCAATATAAGGGTCTCGTTTTAAAATATCGTCTGTGGCAGCCGCGTCCGTTTTTTGAACGTTAACAACTTCCATTATATTTAACGGAATGATTCGATGGGTCAAGCCATTTTGTTGAAAATATGTTCAGCAATGTAGTATTAGAATTTGCATTAATGCATTAATAACAAAAAAATGTGTTTTGAAAAATCTTTTGAAAATTACTCGGAAATGGTGAAAATTTTCTGCACATCTCGGACAGAGCCGTCAATATGATGCACCAATCAAACACGTAAATGACGGCAGTTTTAAATAAGGGTCCGCTACTGATTTGTTTCTATTATCATTCATATTTGAAAGTTTGGGGCGAGCAAAGGACTGTACAATAGCGAGAAGGACATATTTGTGAGCTATACACGGCTGGTGGATGAATCAGTTTGTGTCGTTACGTGCTACTAGCAGAGGCCATCATTTTCATTTCCGATGGGTGAAAGGTAGCATACACACACGCGAAAAAATCGATTTTAAATCATCTGACTGAAGCTCGTGCGTGATTTATTCTCGCTAATTTCATGCACCGAGTCGCAAATCTTGAACAGATAGAATCGTGATTTCAGTCGGTCAGCAAGACCACCAATCTTGTCAGATGGAGATTGTAAGAGAATTGCTCTCTGCACTCCCTAGAAATGGGTGGTATATTTCTTTTTGCTCGGGTGCTGCCAGTTCAATCGAAGATAGCGTCGAAAGAGCTAGTACTCCACGAACGTTCTGTACGGTTTTACGAAACGCATGGAAATCGTGGAAAAAGTTTACGGTGGACCACTTTCGAGACGAAAACGACGTGAGTACAGTTTACCGGACTCTGGCATCCCTGAGCGTAAAACGGAAGGCCGGTAGCGGCCGTCCGGCGAAGATTATGACGAAGAAGAAGAAGGAAGCGAAGAAAAAGTTGTTCGACAACAAAGACGGAATGAGTTCGCGTGACGCCGGCCGAAAATATCACTGCTCGCATACCTTGATTCACCGAACCCTCAAAATCATCTGTCGGAAGAAGACTCGGTCCCCGAGTCGACGAACGAGCAGATAACGATCGTGAGATCGCAGTGCAAGTAGATAACGAAGAACTACCGCGGGACGTCGTTCGTGCTGGATGACGAAAGTTACTTTCCGCTCTCGAAGACCCACATTTCAAGAAATGACAGAAACTATTCCAGCGACAAATTGGCCACATCCCCCGTAGTAAAATATAAGTTCAAGCATAAATTTGAAATATCAGACAGAGGGATTCCAAAGCCGTGGTTCAAGCCGAGCGGTCTAGCCATCAATCAACAAGTATACCAGGAGGAGTGTCTTAAGAAAATTCTTCTGCTGTTCTTAAAGGAGCATAATGCGGATGGGAAGTATGGCTTCTAGCCGGACGAGGCATCTTCCCATTACGCCAAGAAGACGCTGGAGTATCTTGAGCAGAAAAAGATACCGTACGAGCTGAAAGAAAGGAACCCTTACCTTGACTTACCCCAGTACCGTCCCATTGAGAATTTTTTCGGCTCCCTCGGCGCCCTAATGTACAAAAATAGTTGGCGGTCCAAAAATACGAAGCAGTTGACCACCAAGATTCGGAATTGTATCCGGAAGATGGTCGTCATTGCCGTCCAGCGCTCTTGTGAGAACATCGCGACTAAGTTGCGTCGTATGGCTCCAATATTCATTGGCGTTTTTTTGAAGTATAAACATTATGTTTTTAATAAAAAATACTGAATTCGTCGAAAAAATGTTTTTGTTTTTTAACTGCATGACTGAAAAAATTCTCATTTTTTATTGAACACCCGTTAACCAGGACCGATTGGAACAATAATCTCTCACTCGGAGAATATTTTCTTTGGAAAACAAATTGGTCGTTATCAGCGCTATCAAACCACTCAAAATAATTAAATTTGAAAATATTTTCCTTCGCTAGCTATTATTTTTATTTCCAATGGGAGGAAAGATGCATACATACGGAAAAAACCGATATTGAAACACCCGACCGAACCTCGTTCGTGATTGGTTCCCGATAATATCATGCACCGAGTTGCAAATCTTGAACAGAAAGAATTGTGATTTTGGTCGGTTTCTTTTAGTTCATTTTGATGGACGACCGGAGACTGCATTTCATCATCGTGAGAGAAGGTGATTATTAAAATTCAGCCGGCTTTTAACCACCAGACTGAAGCTCAATCTTGAACAGTTTTCGTTTGAAGCTTCACCTCCTTCGCTTCGAATGTAAACTGAACCGAGTACAAAACCGGGGGTCACATGTGAGTGCGGCATCATTCGTATGCTACATTCGTACTGGCTACACTACATATACGCTCGCAATGTCTGGATGCGGTAAAGGAGAAAAGATGAAGAGCAAACCAGCTCGTTTCATACCGGTCTCCAGTTTCTTGTCCAGCGTCTGCTGAGAAAGATCTACTACACCGGAGTATCTGTCTAGTTTGCAGTCGTAATGGAACATCTCGACTAAATATTGGAGTTGGCAGGAAACGCAACCCGTGGAAACAAACATAACATGTCAGCTGCAATTGGCCATTCGAAACGATGACGAGCTGAACACATTGTTCTCCGGCGTAACTATTTCCCAGGATGGTGTGTTGCCTAACATCCATACCATTCTGCTGGCAAACAAAACCGAATAGAATTAAGTTTTTCTTTGTTGCCAGGTGAAGCGATGCCGAGAAAAAATAACCGAACCTGCCCTTTTCAGGGCGACCATTGTATTCGCATGGAGAGAATTGATTTGAACTTGCTTGAAAACAACACACGCACACCTAAGAAACTTTTGGGGACAATGCACACACATTTGCATTTACATTTACAAATTCATATGTACTAGCAAACCAGTGCCGCCGCTGCGCTGTATCAGGATTGAAAATAATTCAAGTCGGCAGAAGAGAAGGGCGGCTATTTTTTTGTAATGCAATGTAAAATTAAATTAAATGTAAATTCAGTTAAATATTTTTACTACAATATAATTTATTGATCCTTAAACGGACCATTGGTTTGTTGGCGTGGATGGCGCTCTATTTCGCTGTGAATCTTCAATGTGAAAATTACATATTAACCACATCGCCTGTGTCCGCTCAAGTAACATAAGCAGCAAAATATGTCCTGCTGAAGCTTCGAATGGTACTACGCTTCCTTCAAATAATGGCTACTTCCAGGCGTACGGGTTATTGACTGTCGACGCAGACTTCAATGGTAAACTGTCGATTTATTACCAGAACGTCCGCGGTTAACGCACAAAAATCGATTAAGATTTCCTAGCAATTTCTTCTTCCCATCACTTCATAATTGTTCTCACCGAGACCTGGTTAGATGATAGGATTCATTCTCGTGGAATTTTTGGCTATACATATGCTGTTTATAGAAACGATCGCGGTGTTGTGGACACCGTTTGTCAGCATCGGTGTAATATACTAATGAGATTGATCTAATCAGTGCAAACGAACATGTCCGATCGATTGATGCTGTTTTTCCATGCCTTTGAACTAACGATTGTGCATTATTGTTTGGTAACTACAACCAGGCTGGCCTTATTTGAGACACACATGACCAGAGTGGCCAACCCTACGGATTTTCCCGTAGATCTACGGATTTGTGTCCTTTCTACGGATCTACGGATTAACGTGAGGAATCTACGGAATTTTCATAACTTCTTCAGAAGTCTACGGAAGTTTAGTAGAAATAATACACATTCGATTTTTTAATTCGAACTCGTTTAATAATTGTTCCACTTGCTTCAATCGAAGAGGAATCATTGGATGTATTTCAGCTGGAATACGCCAGTTCTGAATAATATTCGACTGGATTTTATACTTCACATTTAAATTGAACAGTTCGAAGATATTTGTTAATTTGGAGTACAAATCAACGCTAATCCCCAGAATATACGATGTTCAGTTTCACGAAGCAGAAGGGGGAATGCCGTTGTGCTGTGTTGTGCCAATATTATCTTTTGGTTACAAATGTAGATATTTTCAAAAACATTCACCAAATATTATCGAATCCTAAAACTTAACTTTATTGAATTTCTGAGCAACATATTACCTATTATCGATGGACTCAATAGATTATGCTAATCGGATAAGTCCAAAATATTGTTGACAAAGAATGTGAAACAAATTTTGGGATATTTCCAAAAAATCTTCAAATTGATCTAGAATGTTCAGTTCCAGTAAATGTAAAAAACTGATTTTCAATAAAGCACTTTTTACAAGGATACGAACCAATACGATGAAGTAACCCAAGTAACAATTGAAGTTTTATAGCACGCTACAAGCAAGGATGCAAAATGCCTACCTTTTCTGCGGCTGTATTTTTTCTGCCTACATTCTCATTTCTCATATGACGCTGCTGTCGTTCGCTAGTGCAGGAAGCCCAGCGCTGTGCGGCAGTCTGTAAGCAAAGCAATAACATGACAAAAAATACTGCCCCCAGTACAGCCACCAGACGAGAGCGGTACAGCTTCTCTTTCCTTATTTTACACTTTTCAATATTTTTAATCACAAACGACGACAATGAATGCGGTTCGTTTACGCCACGACCGGCATCAACGCTTTCGTATGCGGGCCTCTCCCTTTGACTATGCAGAGAAAAATGTACAAAGCGAGAGAACAAACTGTACTACGCCACACTCTCACCGAGCAGCCGGAGTACAGCAGCAAAACAAAAATGTATTCTACTGCTGTACGGAAAAATGTACTCGGTTTGGCTACCGTTCTGGCAAGAGCTGTAGCGATGCGTCGCTGTAGCGGGCTGTATGGCTTGTGCAAACAAATGTAAATATACCGAAAAAAATGTAGTTTACCGGTACCGTTGGCCTGGTTACCAGTGCAATCTAAGTTTTATGGGTGGCTTTAAAACTACCTTAAAACCTCAATTGTTACTAGGGAATGGCTTTCGATTTTATAAATTGCTTCTTAGAACACAACCCCGGATTTCTGGATCAATTTTAGACTTTTCAAGAAAGGTATATCGTTACTCCGTTGATATGCAGGGTATTACGCGCAACGTGTCGCCGGGAAGCTACCTAAACTAAACTTCTTTGAATTTTTTAGCAACATATTACCTAATTGACTTGCATTTATAGATGAATTCCCAGGTGCGCTTCTTGCAAAATAATGTTCTTATCCATAACTCGGGTTAATCAGCTTTCGACCACAATTCGTATCGGACGATTGAAATGCTATTCTATTACGCCTAGACAATTTGGATAAGGCAAACGGCTTGTTATTGTAAACTCAGTTTACATTTTGCCATGGCAAAGGAGCGAACGATTGTCTTGCCATGTTTTGAACATAGATTCAACTGACATACGCTCTAAGAGCAAATGGATAATTTATTATTAACCAATATGTAGCAAGTATTTTTTTTGTCGGAACATCTTCATTATTATAGACTTATACCAATTCTAAACAACTATTCGTAGAATAATAGCGTCGCGATACGGCGACTTCTCAGATCATCTACATGGGTTTTCCTTCAGACTCTTGGTAAAGCCATTCCTTCGTGTAAAGCATTGATTAATACCTTGCCAGCTCATTCACGCCATAATAAATTGCAGATGATGGTGTGGATGCTGTCACAGAACAACAGATTTGCAAAAATCGTTGCATCTAGAAAAATCTTTACAATTGAGCTGTAAATCCGGGCATCGAGTTCACGAAGAAGAAAATCGAAAGAAGTTTTCAAGGAAGTGTGATCCAGCTCAACTTCAGCTTATACCAGTGAATAGAAAGATTGCTGAAACTTTCGCATTCATGTACTTGAAGGCTGGTTCGACTTTAAAAATTGAAGGGGATACATTTGGTATCGAAAGACTAAATGTCAACAAAGGATTAATTTTCTTCGCACATGAATTTGATCTTGGTAGATAAACTTACAAAAGGTTGTATTGAATAACGATACTCTCAGTAATTAAGCATGGGAACTACTGTTTCCGTTATACCGCGAACACTCCCATTATCAACTTGGAACAAATACAGTTCGCGTATTGCCATTTGTGGGATCTCATCTAGTCTAGTCATCTAGTCAGCTGATGCGAGGTAATGAAGCTTCGATGACTTGTCGAGTTTCAATCACAAACCAGACAGTAAACTTTGCGTTTGTGGTAAGGATTTCCGAGACATCGAGCATATTGTTTGGACGTGGACAAAATGTCATAGTCCCAAGTGCCGCTCAGAAAATTCGTTACGTTTTCGAGGTAGATCCTTATTCGTGATATCCTGGCAAGCCGGAACCTGTCGTTTATGTCGTTGATCTATTATTTTTTTAAATCATAAGTAAGCAACTTTTAGATAATGTGGGACTCATATTTTCGGTTTTTCGCATATACCAGTCATCGAGTTTATGCAACACAGCTCAGTACTTTTCGTATTCAGTGTGGATCAACAACGACGTAAAGCATAGCAATGCTAGAAACCCGTGACGGTAGAATCCTTGACTTTTTGTCTTATTGAATGAGACAGCATTAGCCGACTGTCAGATCCACGAACCTGCTGAATTTATTTCTGTGATTGATGTAAATCATGCTCCCGTAGAGGTTACTATTAGTCTGCCGAAACCTGTCATTTTTGAGGATATCCGGATAATCAGCACTCCTTCATACAGATTGACATTCACGTGAGCATGCGGAAGATATTAACTGTGCCGTTGAATACTTCACTGCCATCAGGCTAGCTATTTGCTCACACAATGAGCCACAAAGAGCGAAATACACCGATTCAAAATAGAGCAGCACAAAAACACTGCGATGTGCAGAACGACTGCACAAAGAGAAACTTGAAAACGAAAAATAGTAAAATCTGTGCACCAAGAGCTGCACAATTTCGTTCAAAGAGTCACCTTGAAGAGCCACTTTTTTGTGCCTCCCCTCACTGGCAAGCAGGTAGGAAGGCGAATCAAACTACTATTCAGATAAAGTTAGATCGGATGAACTTTTTAAAAATGTTTTATGGTTGCCTTCTCTACTTACGTGCGCGTGGGACCAAGATACATACTAAAGAGCCTCTTTATTTCTACTCTTTGTGGCGTGCAGCCATGGAGAGTAGAAATAGAATACACGTGTGGGAGCAACACGCATCGGAGTGAAGAGGTTTATTGTGAAAGAGAAGAGCGGTGGTTCGCATGAAAAGCGCAAAGAGCGTTCGTTATTCTTCTCTTTATTTGCTCTGAGGTGCATAACATCTCTGACTGCCAAGATTAATGCACAATTGAATGATAATATTCCTCTGCATTATATTCCTCCGTTTGCCATACTCGCTGTCGTTTCGCCAAATAACGACCTTTACCTGCACAAACGCTACTTGATTCGAACACAAACAAACCTGCGCAATAAGCCCCAACAGTTTTGGAAATTCGTGAACTCGGAAGAAGAACGGATTGCCTAGGGATATGTTTTTAGGGAGCAGACTACTAGTCTGGCTTCGGAGAAGTTTAACCTATTCGCCACTCACTTTAAAAGCGCATTCAATGAATCTATTAAAACTGCTGATTAAATTGCGCACGTTTGTAGCGACAGTCCATTAAATGTCTGTCCTTTGAGAAGCTTCACGGTTGCAGATCGACAGGTTATAGCAACAATCAGTAAGCTAAAATATTCAGGTACTCCTGCCTGGCTCTTGGCGGTATACCTTCATGTGTTCTCCAGAAATACGTAGATGCGTTCATTTTGCCGTTGACAACACTATTCAACAGTTCCTTCAGGCAGTGTCGTTATCCCTCGAACTGGTAAAGGTCGCTTGTGTTTCCTGTGTTCAAAAAATTAGATGAGCGACGTATTGAAAATTATAGAGGAATTACATCGTTCTGTGCCTGCAGCAAAGTGTTTGAGATCATAATGAACGACGAGCTCTCTGCATGCAGCTAAAGCTACATTTCCTCTAATCAACATGAATTCATCCCAACAAGGTCAATCAATCTCCACGAATCTCGCTCAATTCGTTTGATTCTGCTTACGTATGTAGAAGGACGCTAGTCCTCAGATCAACACGGTATATACCGACTTGACATCAGCATTTGACAGGGTTGACGGGGCTACCCTGTTTGGCATAAAGTCACTTGGCATAACGTCGTTTGGCATAAAGTCGTTTGGCATAATGCCCATATGGCATAAGAACTAATTTGATAGTGGTCATTTGGCATAATGGCCATTTGGCATAAAATGTACAGGGCATTGAATGCTATTAAGGCATAATGCATTTGGCATGCAGTTTGGCATAATGGTCGTTTGGCATAAAGGTCTTTTGGCATAATGGTCTTTTGGCATAATGGTCTTTTGGCATAATGGTCGTTCGGCATAAGAGCCATTCCGCATAAAGCATGAAAATACTCGTTCAAATTTTTAGGGGTTTTGGTTCAGTGAAATAATATGTTGTTAATAAAATTATCTTTCAAAAAATATTTTATTGTTGATCAATTTAATGTTTAATAATTTAATAGTTTATCAATATTATCATCACTGAGCTCTTGATCCCAAGTTCGCCGCAATTGATTCTAGATATTCTAGCACATTATTGTAGGAATCCATATTGTCCACTATCTTTTTGATGTTCTCGTCAATTTTCTGACTAGTAACTTTGCGTTTTTTACTAGTGTTGCAAGAGAGGTAGCTACTAATCTGCCCTGCTATATATTTCTCCTCTACACGCAATTCTTTTATTATATTGTATAAACCAATACGACGCCCAACAGCAGTATTCCATCGGCTATGCCAACTTTCAATTTGATTGGTGGTACGGGGAATGTTGCTGAGAATATTGTCATATATCGACCACAACTGAGGCGGATAAAGTGGTTCCGTTCGAATTTCGCGTCCCTCAAATGTAACACGCCGAACTCTGCCTTTCACGTAGTTTTCTTCTACGTATCGGAAAAAAGAATTTGACTCTTTGGGTGCTGACGCTTTCAATTCATCGAAAGCTCTTACGATTTTTCCCGCTGGCAAAAAGGCAAGAGACTGCACCCGTTTAAAATACTCAAAAAATCGAGTACTACTATTTGTCAGTCCGCTACTTTGTACATTCTTCCAGAAGTTTTGACACCAATGAAAGAAGCACCCGTTATGTTTGGCTTCTGGAAATTCAGCCGCGACTGAATTTATAATAGCCTTTTCAAAATCCGAGAGTATTACCTCTGGATTTAACTCGATGACTATCTTTTCGGCTGCTTCCACAATTGTAGCAAACAGTTTCCTATATAGTGCTTCAGTCTTGGAAGTCATTAGGGCGTACACCATAGGGAAAGTGTGTTCATTGGAAGGTGCACAACTACCATGAATGGTAAATAACTGGCGAAATAAACCCGGTACGCTGTCAAAAGTGCCATCTATCACCCAGTACTTTGCAGAAGCTAATTTTTTTAAATGTTCGTTCGTTGTAAATATGAGCACTCTGTCCTTGTCCAAACCGGTATCGGCTAATAGAAATTTATCGTCATCTATCGAAACAGTAAGCTCTTGCGGGACGACAAATTTCTTCAACGTTTTTGGCTCCTCATATTTTTTGTGTGAGCCGGCTCGAGCGCGCTTCACTATTTTCCGTTGCGCATTCAGGGAAATACGTTGTTGAACTTCGTTTGGAAAAGTAGCAGAAACTAATCGTATCATTTTTGCCAGTCCACTATGATCTTCCGTTGCTTTTCTTTTTAATGCAGATCTGTATTTGATTTGTAACACGTGGATTGGATCATATTCGTGGTTATGTTCTGTTTTGGAAACTAATTTATGTATTCCATCACATTTTTGCGTAACCACTCGGGATCGACACTTCCGACCTACGCTCCCGGTCGAGTGACTTCTACCTTTACACTCCCAGTAATATATACTATCCACCTGTGAATACAATGAAATACTTTGTAAGACCACGTGATGTGTTCATAACCTTGATGAAAATGTAACGATCATGTGACCAATAGATGAAAAAATATTTCAAGCCAACATATGTACCGGTTTTCTGTTAGAATAGTACACAAATCCTCGGTAGTTTAGCACATCTTTATTCTTTGAACTTTTCAGAATTTCTGGCAATGGCTCTACAGTCTCTTCTTCGAATCCAAGAAAATCCTCTTCATCGGACATTTTGAATTACACAGCACGTATGAGCTCTCCAACCGTTTTCCACTAAATGAATATAAATATATTGTGGAGAGAGCAGAACTGCGATTGAGTGAACTGAGCTAATGAGTGCCGGATAACTATCGGTATCTCAATTGGTTATACCAGCGGTATATCACCACGCCACGTTTTTCACTCTATACGAACTAACACGCCACACATGTCGATAGGTAAGAAAGTTGGGAATGCGTTATTTGATAATAGTTCGTTTGGCATGACAATAAATAAAATAGGCTTTGATTCGGCAAAATGGTTATCTGTCATTCAAACTTCTAGAAAGCTGTGAGCGCTGAACCTGCACCTATGAATGAGTATGCCAGACAATCGTGTTGATCACAGGTTTGCTAGTGAGAGGTTTTTGACGAAAACCGGCGGATTCTCAGAGGCTTTGTGCCACTTCGTATCTTTTTCGCTGCATATTTAAATAAAACAGAGGAGTTTGTTTGCCAATAGTATATATTTATAATTAAACTTGTCGTAAACCCAAACTAATTAAACAACAAATTCATAGCCCCTATGTTTGAATATTCCGGTCAAATGAGCGAATCACAGATTTGCTTACGAGGGGCCGCCGCTTCCGCAACCGGTCGACGGCAACCTCGCCCAGCGCATCCTCAGCGACTTTGCACCGCTTGGATCGTCGGGCTCGGTTATGCGGCAAAGTCGCATTGCTCTAGGTACGCCTTAAACACTAGAGCAGTGAAGAAACCGGTAGTAGTAAGTGTAAATCCATCAATAAATTGTCATTTCTTAAATTTGGTAAAACCTGGTAATGATCATGCTATTAATTATCGTCTGGGTCAGAGTACCGTAATAGGGCTGGCTGTGTAGTAATTTTTACATGTTATAAAGAAGGATAATAAGCTTATTATTTCAGTTATTGAAACACTGTTTTGAAAAGCACCAATTCGCTGGCGAAAAAGTTCGGGCTTATAAAGAAAGGAGTTTCCATGATGATACGTTTGCATACGATGGGAGCGAGCCGGATGACCATTACCTGAAGATGCAAATAATTATGCCAAATGTCCGCTATGTTAAATGACTTTCAGTGTTATCACTTTGTCAAATTATGCCAAATGACCGTTTTCCGAAGTTAAAAATAATTATGCCGAATTTCTGTTATGCCAAATAACCCGATTCCCTATCCGATAGTTTCAAGTTCCAGTAAAGCTTGAAAATTCGCTAGGAACATGTGTACTTTTTAAGTATTTTCCGAGCTGCTGGTTGCTTGTGTTGGTTTGAATGCAATGTTGATATCAACCTTCGTCAAAATGTGCACTTAGTGCGATTCCAAGAACTGCTCATGTTTGAAAGAAGGAATCAACTTCAGTGAGAAAAATAATATTTCAGTGTCAGATTGATTACAAAGAAAACTAGAGTAAGCATGAAATTGCTTTGAGTGCTTTGAGAACTTTTGTATTTAGAACAATGTTGGTCATCTTATATGAAAGTTAACATAATCGTGATTTTTTTTTTATTTTGATTATAGAGGTTTTAACCTTAAGGTCATTCGCCTCTTCGGGTTAGAAAAATCCCAGATGAACTGCGTACAAGGCAATCGATTTACCAACTACGCTATGCCTGCCCCCTATATTCGTGAAATGTCATTCAACAAGGAATCTGTAATTGTAATCTATTATTCATATGATAGTCTGTTAGTTTCAAACTACAGACCAGGCCAAGGAAATTGGAGGAATTTACGAAAACGAAATATTTTTTGTATGGCGAATTTACGAATATTTGGATTGCTACCATTTTAAACTAAACTACTATTTATATAATATGAAATTTAATTCGTGATATAAAGTATCTTCAACGGAATTGGTATCTTGCTTTCCAAATTTTTGTTCTTTCGATGCCTTACTTTTGTTTGCAGCCTAAATTCAAAAGAAGGAAAAATCTCAAGAATAGTTCATATTTAAAAGAAAAAAAAACCTCAAAACAAAATAATCAAAAGCTAATGACAATTTACTATATATGTATAAAAGAAGGCAAAATGTCAATGTAAGTTATAATCGAAATCAAAAATATTTTCGAAGAATTGACAATATTCAGGAGAATGTGAACGCTTAGAAATTCTTAGTTGCATTTAAAATCAATGAAATTAAAAAAAATGTTCATGTTCAAAGCAAAAAGAAAAACTAAAAAAATGTTGGCTGCATAATAGGTCTTCTCAAAAAGAGCAATGTGGAATGATTTGCGATCATGGGCAGTGTAGTTTTATTGAATTTACGGAAAATTCGGATAATTGGTATAGTTCATTTCGGGCAATATTTCGGGAAACTGCATCCCAGAATATTGCCGATTTGGTGACCTATTATTTCAGTTATTGACCTACAGGTCTACACCTGAGTAATTATGTTTAATTATCATTATGCCAAATGGCTTTATGCCAAATGGTCATTATGCCAAATGGGCATTATGCCAAATGGGCACTATGCCAAATGGGCATTATGCCAAATGGGCACTATGCCAAATGGGCATTATGCCAAATGGCAATCTATCTTCAGTTTTGTTTTAGTTGATTATGCTAAATGACCTTTATGCCAAACGACCACTCGACTCTCGCTATGGTTATGCCAAGTGGCTTTATGCCAAACGACTTTATGCTAAATGACGTTATGCCAAATGACTTTATGCCAAACGGGCTTCCCCCAGGGTTGACCACGAAATACTTCTGGAACGGTTGTCAAGTCAATAGGAGTGTCTTTTGATGTAATTCGAATCGTATCTGAGAGCGCCAATTTGTAGTAAAAATTGGATATGTGTTCTCTGGATATTCCTCAAGGAAGTAATTTGGACCAACTCTTATTCACACTCTTTATCAATGATCTAGCTACAGTATTGCCATCGAGTGTCGTATATTCTACGCTGATGATGTTTAATTATACATGATCGTCAAGTTCATCGTGGATTGCTTAGCTATACAAAGGCTAATGGACACTTTCAATTACTAGAGCTCTTTAAATCGCTTATAATTAGTATTCACAAGTGCAGTGTGATATCGTATCATCGCGAACACAAGCCAATTTCATACGACTACTGTATTGGAGATCTTGAGAGTGTACTACAGAAACGGTTTCCTGGGAAATGACAAATTCCAGGGAATGGTGTTCCAGGAAATGGCGTACAAACCCTTTCTTTCATTAAGCTTTTTCCGCCTTTAGTTGCGTCACCTGATGTAGCGGGAGGAAATGCAACCTTGCATCTTATGATTTCAATGGAGTACTTGGCGTGGCGCAGGTTATCACTCCACTTTGAAGGTTACCTAGCTTTTTGAAGTTGATGTCATTTTTGTTTTAGACCACTAATGGACTGGGGACCCCATTTTCTCCAGCGAAGATCCCTGTAGGTTGGCTGCCGCCTCACACACGGAATCCTTTATGAAGCTGCTCAAGTTTCCGACAACTCCGCAGCTGGCCAACTGTCGCAGAACTTCCTCTCGGTTAATCGTGCTGTTGCCTTAGCTATGTCTAAAATAGCGATGTCTGCATATTGACCGTATGCTAGAGCTTGGCGGTGTATCTCCTTAAAAGTACCGATCATCGCTTCTTGTGCTGGTTCAGGTAGTGGTTCTCCTGCAAGAAGGTCATTAGGTTGACTATCCGCCACAAAAACTTCCCGAGACACGGAAGTAGACGTTCGGGATCGTCTCTTAGGAATGGGGACTATCAAGGTCATTTTCTAAATTATGGAATAGATTGGCAGTCCCAGATACGGTTCAGACATTCCAGTGAACTTTTTCCCCAGCTGGTGGAGCGTGTCGCAGCAAAAGGTACTCGAGTCCTGACATGAGATTCATTTACCATTTAAAATCTAGTTTCTCAGTTGGTAACTGCAACCATTTCTATCATCTCATTTCCAGGTTTATGTGCTTTCGGCAAACCATTTATTTCAGGAACTGTGGATTTAGATAATCGAAGATTACTCATTGATTTTCCCAGAATTATTTTAGCTTGATGATTTTATCAGCTAGATTCGCCATATCTTGATGCAGGTTCGATCTCTGTAGTCTGTAAGGTTTGCTATTGAGTTTTTGTCGTATTTATGAGACTGGCTTCGACTTGTCTAAAAAGAAAAACTTTTTAATAGAATACATGGGAATTACCGTTCCAGACTTCAACCGTAGAATAGGAAAACAACCTCCCGACACAATTCTAAGAACATTGACACTCACATTGCTAGGTTTTCATTCGAATAAGGGTATTACACCTCACCAGGTGACGACTATTATCAATGGGTGTAAAATGGGAAATTTTCTCGGCCTAACAGTCACTGATAATACTAAGCCGCAAAAATTTTCCATTGTATCTACTGAGATAATTTCAAGAATTCAGGAATAATCGGTGCCAAATGGCCGTCCGTGTCATATATAACGATGAAAAGCCATCGTTTAAAGAAATTCATTTGAATAGTACACCAGCACTGGGACATAAATATTCCCGAAAATCCGGATCTTCGGAAAACAGATCAACGGAATCGGTTTCATTAAACAAGTTCCGTGGATGAGTTCCTGAACCCAGAACATCAAATTCTGATATAAGCTGCCAGTTATAAGCAAAAAACCGTGACGGGCAATTGTGCACTGGATAAAAATATTCTTACAATCGGTTTAGAAGATCCAAATTCCACGTCTATTCTTTGTTGAAAGTTGGATGTGGAATGATTAAAAACTGCTTGAAACAGTAAAATAGATTTGAAACTTTCTTTTTGGCAAAAATGAAGTTTTTTGGATTTATCAAGGTACGCTTGTACCCATAAAATTTAGGACAGAGCCTTTTGTTGGAAGCAATAAACTTTTCTGTACACGAAAATACTGACGATTCATAGTCAACTTACCTTCAATCTGCTTACCAGCGGCCGCGGCCACTGCTTGCGCCATCGTGTGATTAGCTAAAGGCGTTGTGGTGAATGCTGTTGCTGCTGCCGAGCCAAATTGTGGCAGTGCGGCGTACGGCGTCAGTGCGGTTTCCGTTCCGGCTGCCCCTGTTGTCGATTTTTGTTGTTGATTGGGAGGAACAAGAAAAAAAATAACACGAATTAGCTTCAACCAGTTTCCAAATAGTTTGGGGACTGTGAGAGAAATGGAGCAAAAAAATAGCAGCGCAGAAAAATGTCAACCCGATTAGTTCAGCAAAAGAGAGATAGAGATAGAGAAAGTCATGCAATAAACAGAGGTGATGAGAACGCTAGTAGCTAGTAGAGGAACACGCATGCAAATGTCGGATGGGAAAAAGCTACTTGTGACCAAAGTGTGTTATTCACACCCGGTTCCCGCGAGGGTGGATATGAATTCGGGTAAAAAAACGTCGACCCGATCGGAGTGTTCAAATTTAATCATACAGTGTCGTGTGGGTCACAAACCGCAGGTACATGGCCGCGTGTGATCGGGAGGCCATCCATCCGGAACAGATGCCGGTGCGTGTGTGTATTTCGAGAAAGGCATTTTTTTCTGTTGATCAGAGGATAAAAAAAACTCGAGTGTGGTGTTTTTGGTTGACAATTTTTCGCTCATCCCGTGCCACTCAACCGGCCTCGTAGGCTGGCTGGCGGGGGGTGGTGACCCTGATTGGCATCAGTTTTCGCTGGTTTTTGTGGTCGGTCATCGGACCCGGTCTCATTCGTCAGAAGTGATATAGCGACAGTGTGTGTGTGTGTGTGCGGGTATGGGCATGCTAGAGTTGGACTTCTGGAATTGCCCCGGGGATGTTATTTTTACAGCCACCTCGAACTGCAGTGTCCGAAGAGAACACCGCACGCTGACGATGATATGTTTGTCCCGTGATGGAAATGAATTTAGTTGGGTTTTATTTATTATATTATCACATTTATTTGATTATTTATTCACGCGCGACAACGGACGTTGATTATTTTGACAAACTGTGGGGTAGTTTTCACTGGTCGGCTTGCGGTGGGTCGTGAAATCGTGATGTTTTGCGCCAAAGCATGATAAACAAACTCACTGAAGGGGGGTTGTTGACAAGTGAGATTGATGTTTGGATGAGGTGCATATGCTATCCTAAATATAAATAACCTGGATAGTCAAAATATAATTTGACGCCCTCCAAAAAATATTGGTAGTGTAATTGTCACCTTCGAAAGTTATCATCGCACTCCACAATTCGCAGTATATGACTCTATCGTTTGATTGAGTTGTACTGTGTGATTTTAAATTAGTTTCGGCCAAAAATTGTGTGTTCCATGAATTCAAATCGATTTAAACTTCACTACGCTGCATTCCAAAGTTAAACAAGTTACGAAACTATTAGGAAACAATGCTGCCTCTAACCAAGCTCCGCTTGTTTTATGAGTTTACTTCAGCTCCATCAATTATTCCTGGCAGCAATTGCGCGCACCATTAGGGCAGGTAATTTCCTCCCGAAAGCGCTAGCTAATGGCGGACGCGCAACGGAACCCATCTCCAACATCCGGGCAATCTGTCGCCAGCGCGGTACAACTTCACTTACTACACACAACTCGGCTATAGCTGCCGGTGGATATTAGTCTAAAGGCCGCGCGCTCATTAATACGGTCTGCGGGATCGTCGTCGGTATAAAAATTTAATTACCGTGCGGTTGTGACCCACTTGGTTGGCTGACTGCAAACTTCCACCACCTCACTACTACTGCTACTGCTGGCACAGCAGCCAGCCATCATGTGTCGGCAAGCGGGAACCGTGGCCACAATAGTGGTTTTACACGGCCATCCTGCCGTATAGTATAGTAGTAACATGCCAACGTAGCACAGAGTCCTGGCGAAAAAAAATAGACATCCACAACCCATCAGATATAAACTTTGTTGGGTGCGTTCTCTTTGTTGTCGTCGTCGTAATATAATTATGACCCACTTTTTTCCACCGGCAGAGTTGTTTTAATAATTCCGTGAGTGTCGTTTGAAGCTTTCTATGGCGAGCTACGGAAGGGTATTCACAGTAAGTGTGGTGCCCATATGGTGAGCTTTAACATGATTCGTTGCTTGAATTGTCGCTGTAGGACTAGATACTGTGGTTAACCAACGCGATCCGATGGAAATGTAAAATGATTTAACAAAATCCAAAATCCGTCCTCCTTTGCCGACTATTCAAGTCATCATTAGCGACCAAACTTAGAATTGTGACCGTTCTCGTCTGGTTCCTGTTCTCCTTTTCTGTCTCCTAGGTCTGAAACAAATGAATCGGCTATTAAAAAATATGATTAAAGATGCTATTGAGTTTTACTCGGAAATACAACTGTTCTATATAACTTCTCTTTTCCTGGTTTCAGCGGGTTTGGAGAACGATTTTTAGGCCTTTGGGTCTTACTCAATTCTCTCCGGGTCGAGTAATACTTTTTAGTACTGAATTTGATTTTATCTTTGCAATACACCATACGTTTGAAACCAGTTCAAAAATTTGCAATTTGACGTGCTTGTGGTACGTTTAAAGGATGGCCCTTTTTTGGCTGTTTTTGTCCATTCCGGCAAACCGCGGTTTTTTTCGCATAATCACACTTTGAAAGATCCGGCCAAAACATTTCTTTATGAGCGTGATTTTTCTCGATAGATTGCTTCAACTTTCGGCAGGATTTACTGATATAACCATTTGCATTGATCGCTTTAGCTTTGTTCAAACGGATCAGAGGCACTGAAAGAACCTTCTCAGGAATGGCTACGATTTACCGGCTATATTAACAGTGCAGGGAAAAAAACATGGTGGTGGTGTGCGTATTGCTGTCTCTAACCGACTCGCATCCAAACATAAACATGACACTCACACTCTCGAATAACTCTGGGTAAATATTCGTGGACCCGATAGAAATATCTGTGTGGGTGTCCCCTCCGATTCCGCAAGTGATATAGAAGTTGTTCAGAAGCACATTCTGCACTTGACACCGCAACGTCCATTGAATCCAATACGGCACATCTACTGCTTGGTGATTATAACCAAATGGACTTCTTTGGAAGAGTACCGCCCCTCTAAATCAACCATTTCGAGAACGAGTACTACCCTATTGGACAGAATGTCTGTACTGAACATGTGACAATAATAGGGGAATCCTGGATTCTTTGAGATCCTGGAAATGAGGGATTCCATGAGAAACCGGCCGACCGCAAAATATGACCATCGTCGATTCGAACGAAACTTTAACATTTGTGTTGGGTTTATGAATCTCCATGATTTTTTCTGGCAATTTCAATATTTTGATACAAGAGAAATTTTTCAAAAGGGCGTAGACGTTTCTAGGTGCAATTTCAATTTTTTTTTTGTTCGATTACACTATTTTATACAGTAAAACTATCTGGGAACGAAGTACAGGTAATGAATACTTCCACACGAAAAAAATATACACTGAAAAAAATGTTGTGTCATTTTTGTGTCAATAACAAAAATTTATGAAAATTCAAATTGCATAAAAAAACCATTTTTTCTAATTTTTAGAATCATATTCAAAAATAAAATTGCACTTTTGACTGCAGATAGTATGAATTATAAAAATTTGTCATAAGTTGTTTTTAGGAAAACTTTTTTATTAAAAGCTTCTCCATGATCCAAATACACTGAAAAAGCTTCTTTTATGTCTTTAAGACGATAAACATTAGACTTTTGACAATTTATGATGGGGTACGCGAATAACTTTTAAAAAGGACATAATTACATGAATTAATTGTTTTTGTTGGAGCAAAATTCCAAATATCTCGAAAACTGTCGCATTTTGGAAGATATTTGTTAAATGCATTTTGATTTAAAATGATACTTAGAATTATATTCTGTAATAAAATTACAGTTTTGTATGTCAATTTGCATGAAATATGAAAACAAGTGCACTGAAACCTCCATTTACGAACTATTTTTTTATGTAATATTCGATTTACGTAACTTTTGTTACGCACTAAATTCGAAATAACGAACTCTTTTTGGAAAGTTTGAGTTCGTACATTACAGCGTGAAGTTATATACTTATGTATTCTTAGTTAATTGTTACTAATATGAGAGGCTGAGAGTAAGAGTGGGTTAAAATTTTGTTCAGAGCAAAAGTGGGTTAAAATATTCCGTTAGATCAGAAATGCTATAGTCATCACACCTCAGGCAAAAGTGGATCAAATATTAATTCGCGCAAAAATGGTTCGACAAAATTTTCAGGGCAGGACTGGTATAGAATATTAACCCATTTTTGCGCTAAGAAAAGAATCAGAATTTTCTTATTCGGACTTGTGGGAAATGAAATTTTATTAAATTTTTCGATGCCTTAGAAATCGTGTAATATAGGATCCGTATAGGTCAATAGGCACCGGAAATTGACGATTGCCGCCATTTTGAAATCCAAGATGGCGACTTCCGGTTCCCACAAAGTAGTGAGAACCACCATCAATATGGGTGTCATATGAAAGGGGATGGTGAGCAGACATCGAAAATTGACCTTCACCGCCATTTTGAAATCCAAGATGGCGACTTCCGGTTACCATAAAATAGTGAGAACCACCATCAATATGGGTGTCATTTGAAAGAGGATGATCAGCAGACACCGAAAATTGACCACCACCGCCATTTTGAAATCCAAGATGGCGACTTCCGGTTACCACAAAATAGTGAGAACCACCATCAATATGGGTGTCATTTGAAAGGGGATGGTGAGCAGACACCGAAAATTGACTACCATCGCCATTTTGAAATCTAAGATGGCGACTTCCGGTTACCACAAAATAGTGAGAACCACCATCAATATGGGTGTCATTTGAAAGAGGATGATCAGCAGACATCGAAAATTGACCATTACCGCCATTTTGAATTCCAAGATGGCGACTTCCGGTTACCAAAAAATAGTGAGAACACCATCAATATGGGTGTCATTTGAAAGGGAATGGTGAGCAGACATCGAAAATTGACTTTCACCGCCATTTTGAAATCCAAGATGGCGACTTCCGGTTACCACAAAATAGTGAAAACCACCATCAATATGGGTGTCATTTGAAAGGGAATGGTGAGCAGACACCGAAAATTGACTTTCACCGCCATTTTGAAATCCAAGATGGCGACTTCCGATTACCACAAAATAGTGAGAACCACCATCAATATGGGCGTCATTTGAAAGAGGATGGTGAGCAGACATCGAAAATTGACCATTACCGCTATTTTGAATTCCAAGATGGCGACTTCCGGTTACCAAAAAATAGTGAGAACACCATCAATATGGGTGTCATTTGAAAGGGAATGGTGAGCAGACATCGAAAATTGACTTTCACCGCCATTTTGAAATCCAAGATGGCGACTTCCGGTTACCACAAAATAGTGAGAACCACCATCAATATGGGTGTCATTTAAAAGGGAATGGTGAGCAGACATCGAAAATTGACTTTCACCGCCATTTTGAAATCCAAGATAGCGACTTCCGGTTACCACAAAATAGTGAGAACCACCATCAATATGGGTGTCATTTGAAAGGGAATGGTGAGCAGACATCGAAAATTGACCTTCACCGCCATTTTGAAATCCAAGATGGCGACTTCCGGTTACCACAAAACAGTGAGAACCACCATCAATATGGGTGTCATTTGAAAGAGGATGGTGAGCAGACATCGAAAATTGACCTTCACCGCCATTTTGAAATCCAAGATGGCGACTTCCGGTTACCACAAAATAGTGAGAACCACCATCAATATGGGTGTCATTTGAAAGGGAACGGTGAGCAGACACCGAAAATTGACCATTACCGCCATTTTGAATTTCAAGATGGCGACTTCCGGTTACCACAAAATAGTGAGAACGACCATCAATATGGGTGTCATTTGAAAGAGGATGATCAGCAGACACCGAAAATTGACCATTACCGCCATTTTGAATTCCAAGATGGCGACTTCCGGTTACCACAAAATAGTGAGAACCACCATCAGTATGGGTGTCATTTCATACACCTTCCAAGGAATATTAATAAACCCAAAAATGGATTGAAGTGAACCAAAAGCATTTTATTGAAAATTAGCATTTTTTCGCTTTTTTCCTCATATAACCTATTTTAAAACCACTAAAATTAATATGGAATTGCATATATAATATTTTTATTGATGCGAGAAACAAATCACAAAATTTTAATTTCGCGCGGGTCGATCATTCTTATCCAGGGGGTGGCATCCGTATGTTGATGTACAGACGATGACAGTATCCAACATATAGTGGGCCCGGTCGCTTCTAGGCTCATACCTCCCATGCTCTTGCGCTTCTAGGCTCATACCTCCCATGCTCTTGCATTGGGTTGTTTTATCTTTATTGTCTTCATGCCTCATCCACGAAGTATGAAGTGTGTGGTGCTGCATCCATGATGACTCCACCACCCTTGACGTGAGAGTGTCTTGGAGTGCTCGAGTCGAATAAATGGTAGTTAAACTGAATCGGATAGCGTTTCCGAGTGAACGTAACGATTGAGCATTTACTCGGATGTAAAACCATTCTGTTTAGGTCACACCACGTACTAAAGCTCTCCAGTTCACTCTGAAGAAACTCGGAATCGGTTTTATCCCGTATTTGTCGAAAAATTTTCATATCATGGGCGAAAGAAAGGCGGGGTCCTTGTAATTTAATATTGATGTCATTAAAGTAGAGGAGGAAAATTAATGGACCGAGATGGCTACCTATTGAGATGCCGGATGTAGTGAAGAATGGTGCAGATAGACAGTCCTTAATGCTGATTTGGAATTGCCTTCCATCGAGGAACCAACGCAGAAGTTGTCCATGAATACCGAGTTTGTGCAGCTTCGCTATTGCGACATCATGGTTGATTTTGTCGAAGGCCGAACCGATCCATGTGAATAGCATCAGTTCGCAATCCGTCAGTAAATCCATCGAGTACATTGTCGATCATTTAGGCATAAAACCGTGTTGTTGCAATGTAATGTTTGCAGTGAAAGAAAATCGGATCTAAAACGGCTACTACTGAACACCCCCTTTCAAACGTTACCCATGTTTATGATGGTTCTCACTATTTTCTGGTAACCGGAAGTGACTATATTGGATTTCAAAATAGCCTAATTGTCGATTTCCGATGTCTACTGACCACCCCTTTCAAATGACACCCATATTGATGGTGGTTCTCACTATTTTGTGGTAACCGGAAATCGCCATCTTGGATTTCAAAATGACGTAATAATCAATTTCCGATATCTACTGACACCCGCTTTCAAATTATACCCATATTGATGATGGTTCTCTCTACTTTGTGGTTACCGGAAGTCGCCATCTTGGATTTCAAAATTACGTAATAATCAATTTCCGATATCTACTGACACCCCTTTTCAAATGACACCCATATTGATGGTGGTTCTCACTATATTGTGGTAACCGGAAGTCGCCATCTTGGATTTCAAAATGGCGGTGAAAGTCAATTTTCGATGTCTGCTCACCATCCCCTTTCAAATGACACCCATATTGATGGTGGTTCTCACTATTTTGTGGTAACCAGAAGTCGCCATCTTAGATTTCAAAATGGCGGTAATGGTCAATTTTCGGTGTCTGCTCACCACCTCCTTTCAAATGATACCCATATTGATAATGGTTTTCCCTGATTGGTGATAAATCATTTTTGAAAACATTCTTAGAATAAAAATGGAATATATATCCTCTCAGGGCAAAAGTGGTATATCTTTTTAACCCACTTTTGCGCTAAGGTTTTTTTTATCCCATTTCTGCTCTGACTGGTACTTAAACCGGTTTTGCTCTAAATAAAACGTATACCGCTTTTGCTCGCAGCGAATTTTTAACCCACTCTTGCTCTCAGCCTCTCATATAAGGTGGGTATTTTCGGAATGGGGTTGGCGAGTGCCTGACGGAAATCGATGTCTTGAGCTATTTTGGATTCCAAGATGGCGACTTCTGGTTTAGATAAATTCTCTATAATTTCAACAATTTGGGTGTTTTCGGAATGGGGTTGACAAGTGCATGACGGAAATCGATGTCTATTTTCTACTAGAACTATTTTGGAATCCTATTCTTTATAATCTCAAAAATGTGGGTATTTTCGGGATAGGGTTGACAAGTGAATGACGGAAATAGAACCCATATTGTTCGTTATCAAGAATATTACTCAACCGGCAATCGTCATATTGAACTTAGAAAAGGTTCCAATTGTCCATTTTCAGTATCTACTTGTCAAGCCCGTACCAAAAATACCCTTATTGTCAGGGTTATCGAGAATATTGCTCAACCAACGAATATTAATAAGAATGTGAAGCAAACTTTTTTTACGAACGAAATCCCAAATAACGAACACTTTTTTTACGAACTAATTCAATTTACGAACCCTCGGTTTGGTTCATAAATGGAGGTTTGGGTGTATGAAGTTACTGTTAGCAAAACTTTTTTGCTGACAATTTCTCCATCATGAAACCACATTCAAAATGTTTCCTTTCGCCTTAGATTTTTGTTGACAAAAAATGGGTTTTTTGTACTTTAAATTTTTATCATAAATTTTTGATTTTGTGAAAAATGACACAACATTTTTTTCAGTGTATATTTTTTTCGTGCAGAAGTATTCATTACCTGTAATTCGTTCTCAGATAGTTTTACTGTATAAAATAGTGTAATCGAACGAAAAAATTGAAATTATTGCACCTAGAAGCGTTTACGCCCTTTTAAAAAATTACGCTTGAGCCAAAATAATCTTATTGACTGTGGAAAATGTTTAGTCCTCCATGACGGTTGAACCTGTAAAGTTTTATCGGAATCTAAGATGGTCGGTCACGATTTTAGAGATTTTCGGACGGACCTTCGTGGACTTCCTCAAATATGCTCTTTCGTGAGACCAAAGCGTTTATATCGAAGGATCAACATGGCTTTGGTTCAGGCAGATCAACAACCACCAATCTAGCCCAATTTACTTCGTACTGTATTAAAAACATCGAAAATGGATCACAGGTAGACACTGTATGCGCTGATCTTTGAACTCATCTCGATCGTGTAGACAACCTGCCAAGATCGAGCGGCTGGGTGCCTCATCAAATTTCACAATATGACTAGAATCATATCTCGTAGATCGTGCTCTGTCTGTGTAATTAGGAAGTAACGAAGCTATATTCATCATATATTCATCAACTTGTCCGGTGTACCTCAAGGAAGCAATCTCAAACCGTTTCTTTTTTCTCTATTCTTTAATGACGTTTGCTATGTTATATTATATATTTTTTAGATGCTTTCTGTAAACGGTGTAATCCCAAATTGTTGGCTCTCAGCGTGTCCAAATGCGCTATAATATCTTTCACACGCAGCAAAACTCCAATCCTCTGGAGCTACAACATCGCCGGGCAATCGCTAGAGACAGTATCAATTATCAGAGCTCTTGGTGTACTCCTGAACTCGCAACTAAAATTCAGAAACCATTACTCTCACGTCGTAGCACAGACAAACAGAAATCTTAGCTTCGCATTAAGAATCGCCATCGAGTTTACTGATCCATATTGTTTACGGGTACTGTACTTTTCATTTGTTCGGTCTGTCCTGGAAGCTTCAGCAGCCACTTGATGTTCTTATACGAACATTTGGGCTAACAGAATTTTAACAGTGCAAGCAAGATTCCTCCACTTTGTTCTGAGAACTTTGCCGTGGCGTAACCCAGCAGAGCTACTACCTTACATCGATAGCTGTCATCTGCTCGATATGGAAGGACTCAGGACAAAAGGCAAAATACATTTAGAGCAGTGTTCGTTGGGAAAATATTGACTGGCCACATTGATGCCCCAGATACCCGAGTAAAAGAACCCATAATATCTCCATGGTCATGGTCCGATCTCACTCTCACTGCAAGGTATTTTGATAGTGTTTAAATGGGATTTAAAACATTATCAAAACCCATGAAATCACCATGACCATGGTCCGGTGGGTCCCATATAAAAACTAGATTTTGGTTTCCTAATTATATGGACCATGTTATAGTATTTTAATGGTTGTGAAACTTGGCACGGACCATATCTATAGTCTTTTTAAGGGGTTGCATGGTGTTTGAATCCATGAGAATTTGCGCGGGTATTCTCTCACAAATCAATATCAATGTAGACCCCAGAAATCGCATAACTTAAGACTAGATTTTCAGTGCACTGAGAACGGTCCGAACGAACCCATAAGGGTGATGCTGTAAGGTTTTCAACAGAGTGCATGATTATTTTGATTTTTCTATATCTTGTGATGTTTTCAAAAATAGACTAAAAATATAAATAATTAAATAGATAAATAGATAAACAAATAAATAAATATTTAACATCGGCTGGTGTTGCTTCAATGGTGTTACTGTTATAGTCATCGTTTCAACTGGATTTATACTACGACTCATCATCCAAAATGTTGAATTTTTCATTCGCAATGTGTTTACGGTGAAGTGTAAGGCGACAAATTGGTACTTTATTAGCTGTTTCACAAGCGCCGTTTTATATTTATGACAAATTACACTGTTTTTTTTTTTTTTTCAAAATACAGCGGACAATTTAGCTTGAAATACAAACTTTTCGTGCCAATTGGCATGTTGATTGTGTACATCATGTATTTGCTTTTGTTTTGTTTTGCTCTGCCACATTTCTTTTTGTTTTTCTGATTTTTGCCATGACGGCAACCCTAATTGAGTTGAAAATAGTAAAATGAACAGATGGCCTTTTGGTCACGGTTTTCATACGACAATAACTATATTTCGTCTAATACCACCGTTTCGAAGGTAAAATGGAAACACAGACTGTTTAAATTTCCAAAATAACTTGACTAAAATAATACTGTTGCCGTTTTTGGCCCTGAAGATGAAGGCGTAGACCTTCGAAACGTTGGTATTAGACGAAATATAGTTATTGTCGTATGAAAACCGTGACCAAAAGGCCATCTCTTCATTTAAAAACAAAGTGTCGTCCTTCTTACCATCGTTAAAAATAGTTGGACGCGATGTTGGTATGTCGTTGAACACTAGAATGCGCAATTTGAGGTTAACAGTGTAGCAATAGCACCTTTAAGTGTGATAAGCGCATTGGTACACTTTTTGTGGCTGGTAAAGTAGTAGAATTAAAGCCTGAATTTAATCTAAAAATTTTCCAAACAAATGTTAAGAGAAATAAAAATCAAATCAACTTTATTGCAACTTTCGGCAAAAGTATTGCCCGATTTTCTAAGGCTGTAATTATAAATTTCAATAAGTCGTTCAACGTAGTTTAAAAAGTTAACCGCCTTTTACTTCACCAAGGTCCTCAATGTTGCTAGAATTTATCTGCTGCTGCTACAAGGAATGTGAGTAATCTTTTTCGACCGGTCGACTGACCAACAATTCAGTCCTCCTTGTATTATCGTTGGCTACCCCCGCATAGGTCCTCCCCAATGGTAGATAAGAATGTGAGGTTTGCTTTGTTGGAACAAGCCTAGAATTCCAGAAGACACAGAAGAGTACATCACAGGCGATATCGCTGCCTTATCTACTCTTCTCTCTTTTGCTGTTAGCTGCAGAGGGGTGTGATTCTCATCCACAGCGAGAGTGGCTGGTGCTTTTGGATTTTTTGCGTCATCGGGAATGTGAAATCCTACAACTGTCCAAAAACAATTTATGTATCTAATGAGAACGATTTGGAACAGAGTTGAGTAATATCATGGCACCATACAATGAATGTTAGTAAAAATCTCCTGGTGAAAGTCTGATCAGAGGTGGCAAGCTGTAGTTCTTCTTGATCCTAACACAAAATTTGATAATCCTTGTTATATTCAATATTGGTATTTGACATGATGTGTATTAGTAAAATGCGCTTGAGTACAAAATTGTTTAGCTCCGCAAAAAAATCCCTTCATACCAACATGTATCCCAGTTCATACGAATTTATGAATTCACTTGTAAGTAGGAACACACATGCACCAAGCAGTCAAGAGCATCGAGGATGAACCATGCCAGTCGAAGGCCACAGACCCACCGCATCAACACACACAATATCAACAGTAAAAACTTGATCCTGTCCCTAATTCTGTAAAGGATTCATTACCCAGTATTTTTCGATGGGTCTTAGTTCCGGTGGGAACGGGGTTATGCCCTTGTATGCAAAAGTGACCCCGTTAGCTTCGTACCTCTCCAGGACAACATTTAAATGGAGGCACCAAACTGGATCCGGCCAGAAGATCTTCGTGTTGCATCAACAGAGGATACAGACGCTTCTGTAGACACTTCTTGAGGTACATCTCTCCGTTTACAGTCCCGGTAGTCACGAACGGCGCACTCCGTTTGCCACATGAGCAAATCGCTTGCCAAATCATGTATTTGTTGACAAATTTTGAAATTTTTCGATTCCTTATTTCCTCCGGATCATCAAATTTGTGCTGGGCGGTGAAGAACAGTAGCCCTGGAAGCAACCGGAAGTCAGCCTTGACATCCATGATGCGACAATGAGGCTTCGTCAGCATCTGGGTGTACAGTTTCCGGACCCGTGACTTTCCCACGTTATTTTGCCGTTCGTCACGATTTGGAGCCTTCTACACTTTGTACATATGCAGTCCCTCCCGGTCCTTGGCTCTCTGAATGAAAGACAGATTTAGCTTTTTGGTCACATCCCTGACCGAAGCTAACGCTTACGATGCTGAGTTTGGTAGTAACGAATAATCACACGACTCACCGTTGACTGCACGATTCTGAGTTAATTTTCGATGTCCCGATGAGAGTTGAGGATTTTACAGGTGCTTGCCCAAAATTAATTCGAGACGTTGCTTTTCGGGTTACGCCATTTTTTCCAATTTTCGAAATACTAACAGCGATAGAAATGCAGTGTACACAATACACTCTAAACTACTTCTACCCAAACTTTCAAGAGAAAATACCTGATGAGTTATGTAAGACAGCCTTTTTTCGTGATGCGATTTTATATGGGACACCCTTTAAAGGCCCAAGACAGAGGGCCGTGATTCTGATGGTGAAATTAAGTGTATGGATCAGATTTGGAGGCGAGGAAATTTCATGGTCGCGTGGGAACGAGTTTATATGTTCGTACTTGAGATTATGTTTATACGTTGGGGTTAATCACCGGGTGTAGGATTATCGTGACAAGCTCGAGCGTTTGTATGGTAACGTGTTTGATTCGTGGGCGTTGGAAGCCGCGTATGCTAGCGTGTATGATCGTGTGGCCATTTGCATAGTCTTGTGGGTTTTTGAATGCTGACGCGAGTCTGATATTTAATTTTGCGTGTACGGTTCAGATGTTAGAAGAAAGTGATCACGAGAGTTCCCGTCAACGTTGCCCTGGAACATTTTGTCGAGTATATAGCAGCGTGTTGTTAAGAATGTTTCACTAAAGGCATGGACCTAGGCTGCTAGAAACGAAGGTAGGACCTTCCGGACGTTATCGATTCATGATGGCGTTTGCATAGTCGCACTTGAGGCTCCTTAATAACTTAGTAGATGTTAAAGCGTTCGCTTAAGGGGCTTCTGTGAAAATGTGGTTTCAAAAAATCGATTTTTTTGTAAAATTCGCTCATTTTTATTCAAAATAATAGGGAGAATTTTTTTTATTCAATTTTCTGTGGTTCATCGACAGACTACACATTTTGGGCATTCTCATAAAAAAATCAAGTCAATTCGTTGATTAGTTTTTGAGTTATCGTGTGCGCCAATTTGAAAAAAAAAATGAAAAAGCTGTTTCGAGAAAAACGCTATTAAAGGGTGTTCCACATCAAATTGCATCACGGAAAAACGCTGCTGAAAATGACCCATTGCGTATTTTATCTTCAATATTTGGGTTAGAAGTAATTTAGAGTGTATTGTTCACACTGTATTTTTATCGCTGTCAGTTTTTCGAAAATTGTTACCGATAGATTGAAATCTGCGTGTATTATAGCAAATACGCGCGTGGAATGCATGGCTGTTTACAACAAAAGAAGCTTAGCGTAGCCACCGAGAATTCGGGAGACCTTTCTAGGTTCAATACTAACAATTAAACGGATAACAAAAAGTCTATTACTTTTGCCCTCTACACCAGACGCCCCCCTTAAGACCGCGTATATAAATTCGTAAGTGCTAACATTTTGACTTAATCGCTGGAGCATTTTTATGTATGCCAGGTCGCGGACGTAGGTTTGCACGGATGATTGCATGTTCGCCTTAGTGACCAGATTTATATTATCGTGAAGAGCACAAGCGTTTCTATGCTAACGTATTTGACCGCGTGACCGTTTTTATATTGCGTATGCTATTGTGTGTATAACTTGGCAGTGTTCAATTCTTTTATATAATTTTATATAACCGAGTACTTGTGCTTTCGAATGTGGTCGCGATTCTAATAATTGATTTTGAGTGAACGGTTCAGATGAAGGAAGAAAGTGAGCTGCACCATCTCACTGGAGTCTTCAGCTATGGCTGCCTGAAACTTGTTGCCTAAAGTATATAAGTTTCATATATTAGAACAAGATTGGATCCCGGGCGAGTCCGATTCATGATCGCGCCAAAGCGGGTGTTTATATGTTTGCGCTTGGAATCGCGTTTATAAACTAAATTAAATAACTCGTTAGAGTTAACACGTTAACTTTATTGCTGATACATTTGATGATTGCGGGGGGCATGAATGATCGCTTTTGCCACTTAGACTGTATTATCGCGCAAAGCCCGAACGTTTGTATGTTATTGTGCGCGTTCTTTTTATTGCGTGGGTATGCCAGCACGTGTATGATTACGTGTTTACTACATATCCCCGCAAATTTTTATGTTATGTTTTATGTTTGTACTGCCACGTTGTAATTATAAAAAATGCAGAAAAAACTTGACTCTCAGCGGAATGGGTTAAACCATCTTTCGTCCGCGATTACTAAAGTAACTTTCCAAAAGAACGATCATCGACAGATCAGATGGTTCGAAACTACAACTAACGGCTTAACAGTTTATTTATGGATTTAAAGGTAGCGTACGATTCAGTGAAATTTACGTTGATGCGGTATGGTCAGATGAATTGAAGCAGGACGATCATCCTCTGATTTGATATTCAACATAGTGCACTAAAATGTAATTCTAGATCTGGTTTGTAAATAAACGAGACCATCATCACGAAATCTTGTATGCTCCATGCTAGCTTTGCATATGACATAGGTATTATCGGCGTCGATCGCAGAGCAGTTGGAGAATCGTTTTTGGATATTTCTTTGGTCAGCATTCTAGAAAGTTGAATCGTCAAACCGACTAGATTCGAATAGGTTCATAGTACCCCGCTGCTCCCCCGAATTCACTAGGACACACAGGACAAACACTTAAACCGCATCCAGTCAGCCGAAGCAAATATGGCAAATATGCACAACAAATTGCCAACGGGCGAAACAATAATAATAACGACACGCCCAACCGCATCGAAACGGCCGGACGGACGTTATAAATTCATAATTATTAAAAATGTAATTATGATGATAATTATTGCGGATTGAGTGTCATACTGTTGCTAGCAGCATAATATGCTTCTCGCGAAATGACCTACCTGCCTGATGTTGTAATGTTCACCACAGCGGAAAAAATGTTCCATCCGAACGAACCGGTGATGACCGAAGGGGTGGGGAGCAGCAGTGCAGTTCTGGTTTCAATCCCATTTTTTGGTTGCCCATGCACACCGTTTGTACTAGGTGGGAAAGGAAGGATGCGGTTGAGCGCACAGCAAGAGGGGTTGAATTCACTTTATTTCTGAGGTTATGCAAATGGTTAATAATAGACGAAAGGATGGTTTGCGTGTAATTGGACACTGTCTGACTGGCTTTTGCTGGAATATCGGTTGGAAATAATATTGTTTTCCTTTTTTCTAGAATTCCGCCCATTGAACATTTTTTGGGTGGTCTGCTAAATGTGTACGTTTTTATGTGACGTTAAGCATAGCCGTAGTCATAATGAATTTGTAACTTGATATTTTTGGTAGGATGTTTCTATTGAGTTTTTACCACTATCACAGGCTGATAAATTTGTTTTCGTGTTCGTGTACTAATTTATCAATTGAAGCCCAGTGCAGTCGATTTCATCTGGAAACTTCCGAAAACACTTAAACCGAAATTTTATCAACAACCTTTCCCGCATCGGATCAAATGCTATAATCTCTCTAATAAATAATCATAAACAGTTGATAAAATAATCGCCTAGTATCCATATTGTCAAATTGATGTTTCCTAAACTTCACTCATCTGGTTGATTTTGATATGTTACTATGTGCGAATAATGATCTTGGTTGTTCAAATACCAGTTGCCTGATTTGCGTTATCACACAAGGAAGCCATCTCGAACTGCTATTTTTACATTTGTGTTCGATGACATGTATGTTTTTTTATCCGCCTCGTGTTTCACAGATAGCAACAAACAAATAACATATCAGCGGCATCTATGTGTAAGTGTATCGTCCAAAGGGAGAATTATATTTTTTGATGAACTTGAGTTTCCTAGTTATCAAAGTGTGAATTCCCCTGCCACCTCAAGTAACCGTAAATATCCTTCATCATGTATGCTTTATATACGCATTCAGTGCTATTATAGAGCAAATATTAAGCCAATGTAATGCTGAACGAATGTGTCTGCGTCTCTTGTTGATAATTATATGCGTCCATACTTCACAATAATATGCGGCATATTTCATTGCAATCAAACCTAGGCAGATTGCCGTGGATTACGAGACAAGGTACCTCTCTCATATCATTAGAAAAGTGTCATTTACGGTTTTCAACATTATTAAAATTTTTCTTTTTTTTTAATTATACCGAAAAGGGATCATAAAAAGCATTTCAACAACTTTGCGGAAAATGACAGCCAATAAAAGATATCTAGTAGCAAGATTAGAACCGATAACAGGCTTCCAAATTTGAAAGATGTTCACTGGTGCTATAAATTAGCATTTCTAATGCACAAAACGGGCTGTCAATCTCTGCAGAATAATTGCACAATATTTCGTCTTTTCTAGCACAACATCAGCATTAAATCAGCAAATATAGATCACTGGCTCCTCAAGACTGCCCAAATTGGAAGCGGTTGTAAGGCTGTGTTTTGATGCTTATTGGTTGCTTGAGACCACTATTCTTGTCAACACAACGCAAGCTTCTTTTGTAAAATCTATAACTAGCTTCTTTCGTACAATCCGTGCGGTTTTACCTTAGCGCGCCTTTACAAATGTTGAAAAACGTTCTGCTGAAGCTTTTGTACTCGGTTACAATGCAATTAAATGTTGGCCCTTTTTTCGTTGCTCATAACTCAATCTACTCCTCCTTCTTCCTCTCTTACAGCGAATGAAAAGCTTAGAGCAGTGTTGCCAAAAATATAGATTTGTGTTGGTAAATTTTTCGAATTTTATTCGCACAGAATATGTACAGTTGAGATGGGAAAATGTGTAAAATAATTCGATGCACTTTTTAGTCAACTTAAAATGTAAAATGAAGTAGGTCTGACGTCGTAATAAAAAAATAATAATTAGTAATAAAATTTCGGAACGACCATATGATCTATATACTGTCTTCTCTGACAATAGCTCATGAAAGGCGGTAAATAGTCATGGACACAATAAGAGAAAGTTTCATTTCCGTCTCCGATGGGTGGAAGGTAGCATACACACACGAAAAAACCGTTTCCAATTATCCAATTATTGAAGCTTGTTCGAGATTGGTTGCCGCCAATACACCGAGCCGCAAATCTTGAACAGAAAGAATTGTGATTTGAGTCGATTTCAGCAAGTCAATCAATCTTGTCAGATGTCCAGAGACTGTATGTCAACATCGGGATAGAAGGTGATTATTAGGATTTGTCTCCGTGGATTAGTTTGTGCAGCTCCATGCTAATAATCAGGCCCATTTAGAACCAAACTTTCCCGCCCGGAGTATATTTACTTTGGCAAACAAATTAGCCCAAACCACTCAAAAGAATTAAATTTGAAAATCTTTTCCTTCACCAACATTTTTTTTTATTTTTGATAGGTGGAAAGACGCATATATATGGAAAAACCTTTTCTTCGCCCACTATTCTTGTTGTGATTCGCGTTGCACTGGATACGTAACAACTGCAAAAACGGAAATAACACATTTTGTGAAAGAGGTTATTATTATTTGCATTATAATTGGTCCGCATCATTTGATCAACGGACTACGCAAGCCAGACCAGTTTTCGTACGAAGCTCCACCTCTTTGACGATGGAAGCTAACGGTTTTGATTCGACGGCCGGCCCCATTAGTTTCGAACGTAAACTGAATCGAGTGCACTCGTGCTACACCACATATACGCTCGTGACCCGGTAAGAAGTTTCCTGTCGGCCTGTGATCCACTGTCTGCTGAGAAAGGGCAATTACGCTAAGCATGTTTGTTCCGGATCACCCGTCTAGCTGGCAGCAGTGATGAAGGAGCTTTCCGCCTGTCACGAACAAATTATTCTCCGGCATGAACATTGCCCAGGGTAGAGTGCTGCCTAACATCGCCAGTCTTCCCATGAACATCGACAAGTTTGTACCTGTGTACAAAATTTCGCGCACGCGTTCAACCTCAAACATGCTTCGTCTCGATGTATAGGTTCGCCTCGAACATCAAACCCAAGCGACCGATGTGCAAACTATATTTCAAACAACCGTGTACGTACACCGGGTGCGTACACGAGAACGATTCGCACAAGGCAAAAAGAGTCAAAGCTAGTGATGATGAGAACTGGTGCCACGAACCTATGTGTATGCACACCGTGTACGTACATGGGATGCGGTTGTGCATGTGCACGTTTTGGCTCGAAACAGCGTGTTTGAGTTTGTACACGAAGTGCGGGTTTAATATGAGCACATAACCAAAGGATTTTGCCGGCTTCAAAACATACTGTATTAACTAGTTTGTGCAGCTCCGCGCCCGTAACAATGGCCAACTGGAACAAAAATCTTGTACTCAGAGAACATTTTCTTTGGAATCCTATCTTATCAGCGCTATCAAACCATCAAATTAAATTTGATACCCTTTTCCTTCAACAATTATTACTTTTATTGCCGGCGTACAGTGGGAAAAGGTATCAAAAACGCGACTTTAGTCAATAGCGTGATAGATCGCTATGTGCGGTTATCGAAAATATGCACTCCTTATGTAAAAATATCTGGGGAATCGAAGACAGGTATTAAAAATGATCGCAAAATACGCTGTCATGCTTGTTTTGCCCTAATTCCCCTTGTTGTTCGTGTTTATTTTTATTACTGGCTATATAACTTGAAGAAAACGAAATGTGGGTTATCATAGTCAGTGGTTCTTATGCAAAAAATTTCAATGATTCTGCAGAAGTTAGTAGGATTGTCTGCGTAAAACGTTTTAATCCGTTTTACCCCAATTCTCGTCAAATGTTGGGTTTTTAGTTCAATTTTACTCAACATCTTGGCCTAATTCCGCTGATTAAAAGTAGTTTTCTTATGCAAAAACGCCCAAAGAATCGAGTGAAGATAGATAGAATTACCGTACGGAAGAGGTGAACCCGTTTTACTACAGTTTTCTCTAGAGGGAAATTAAACGTGGCAATATATTTAGGAAAGACTCCGAATCGCTTGCAGATGGTCAGAACGTCGGTTTGAACTAGGTAAACCCGTTTTAGCCCGTATTCTCCATGTAATTCAAGATTGAAGTTAAACCAGGTATTACATTTAGGGAAGCGGTCGAATACGACCCATCCAATGTAGTTAGTTCAATGTAAAAAAATCCGGTGAATCAATTAAAAATAGAAGGACCGCAAGAAACTTGTGTGTTCATTTTACTCCAATTCGTTTGACAACTCAACTATGAAGTTAGATCTGGCCCTTCATTTCAGAAAGAGGCTGAATGCGATTGATCAAATGTATTGATTTATAAAAAAAGTACGGGGAATCAGTTTAAGATAAATAAAACGGCCGCACGAAACACTATACCCGTTTTACCCCCGTTCCCAGAACTTAAGATTGACGACGATTCTTACTCCACATTTAAGAAAAAAGGCTGACTGCGGCATATCATACATAATATTTCTTTTTAAAGGAATCCCTAAAAATTAATTGCAGATAGTTAGAATGACCGCACGAAACGTGTGGACCAGTTTTTCCTCACTTCTTCTCATATCTCGTGTTTTTAGTCAAACCTGACTACATTTCAGGAACAGACTGAACGCTATTTTGTAGTTCATAAGAATTACAGACTCTTTCCGAGAAGCACAGCCAGGTTTAACTTCACACTTGAGTTAGGGAAAGAATTGGGGTAAAACAGGTTCACACATTTCGGGCGGTTATTCTAACTATCTTCAATAGATTCCCCTGAAATTTTTACATATGAATTACTACTTTTCATCAGCCGAATTCATCTTTTTTTCGAGAACCATAGCCAGGTTTAATTTCATACTTGAGTAATGGGAAGAATTGGGGTAAAACGGGTATATAAATAACGTGCGGTGGAGAATTACTCCACTCGATTCTTCGGAATTTACTACATAAGAATTACTACTTTTCATCAGTCGCATTCAGCCTCTTTCCAAGCAATACAGCTGCTTTAACGTCATACTTGAGTTATCGGAAGAGTTTGGGGTAAAATGAGTACACATATTTTGTCTAGTCATTCCAACTATCTTCAATCGATTCGCTGAACAATTCAACACAAAAAAATGTTTTGATCAGCAGCTTCCAGCCTCTTTCTGAAATTTTGAGTAAGATACATCTACACACTTGTATTATGTGAAGAATTGGGGTAAAACGGATACAAACGTTTCGAGCGGTCATTCTAACTATTTTCAATCAATTCCCCGAGTTTTTCGTCATAAGAATTACTACTTTTCATAAGCCACATTCAGCCTCTTACCGAGAAGCACAACCAGGTTTAACTTTCCATTTGAGATATAAGAAGAGTTGGGGTAAAACGGGTACACACGTTTCGTGCGGTCATTCTAACTATCTTCAATTGATTCCCCAGCATTTTTAGCATAAGCAATATTACTTTAGATCAACCGCCGTCAGCCTCATTCAGAAATATAGAGCCAGGTTTAACTTTATACTTGATTTATTGGAGGAATTGAGGCAAAACGAGTATACACGTATCGAGCGATTAGTATAGCCATATTCAAACAATAACCCGGACTTTTATATATAAAAAATTACCACTTTTGATCAGCGGCATATAGCCTTTTACCGAAATATAAAACCAGGATTAATTTCAAACTTTAGTTGTGCGAAGAATTGGGGTAAAATAGGTGCATGCGTTTCGTGAGAATATTCCAATTATCTTCAATCGATTCTAATTTTGACCAGTTGCATTCAACTTTCTTCCGAGTTATATATTCAGTTTTTGAAAATGAATTCAAACGACAAAGGGAATTGGGGCAAAACGGACATGTTGTAAATACTAGAAATCAATTTTTCAGACCTTTTTACATAAAAAAACCTTTTCTATTAATCGTCATCCAGCTTTTTCAAAAAAGTCGCGATTCGGGTTCTTTTTTTCTCACTGTGCACTGGTCTAAGATATGAAAAGTACAAAATATATCTTCTGATTTCTATATTAAAGTTTTCTTTATTAAGGTAACGATATCAGCGCCAAACGTTGTTACCATTCCACAGAAAGCCATTTCCCAGAAAGCCAACCCCCAGAATTCCATCCTCCAGAATGTACCATTCCCTAGAAAGCCATTATCCAGAATGCTCCATTCCCAGAAAATCATACCCCAGAATACCCCATTACTCAGAAAAGTTAATGTTCGTAATCTTTTTTTTGTGGTGGAGCCTAACGCACAGACTAACAGACATAACACTCGAAAACAATGCTTCGCCCGCTTTGACGGTCAGTTTAAATATATTTGTAGTTGGAACTGTGGCCACATTTGCAATTATGGCGCCACTGACATATGAGCAAGCCCCCCATACGCTAGTGAAAAAGTATTCTTTAACCTGAGGAGTAACCCACCGGCAAATGAGTGTTTGGGACTGTGAATAAAAGGTGGAGCTAGTGTTCTGGGAAAATTGCCGGATTGATGTTTTTTTAGGGAATTCCGTCATAGTGTTATGTCTGTTAGTCTGTGCCTAAGGTTTGCTCATTACCTAATTCAAGGAACGGATGCGGTGTGGAGCTGCTGAGGTCATGCCGCCGAATGTGGCTGCCTCTCGCAAGAAAACCTGTTATCCACTCGTATAACCGGTTTACTTGTTCATAGGGATTGGTTCCTTCTTTCAATCATGAGCAGTTTTTTGATTTTGTATGCCAAATAACTGTTGAACGCAAATTTGTCATATTTTCGTCTAACCGGTTTATTCAAACATAGGTGTTCATTCCTTCTTTTAAACTTTCCTTGAATCTATATTAAAATCGAAATTAATGCTCATTTTGACAAACGGTTTGGTGTGTTTTTAGAGCATTTCTCGACAAACATATGACAGCACAGTTCACAGCATTTAATAAAAAAGAAAACTTTTCTCTTTTATTTACTACCAACATCTGTGGTTGGAGAGTAACGATTTGTCCAGAATTTCCGCTAAAAGTGAATTTTGACAGTTGCCTTTAACGCCGTAGTCATATGTTTGTCGAGATTTATCTTTCTTTTGCATTGGAAATGATTCGTACGCAAATGTACGATCTACCCGAAATATATTCGAAAGTATTTTCATACCTTATGTCAAATGCTACTTATACCACAGACTAACAAATATAATACTTGACAAACAATTCTTCGCCAATGTTAGCGATCATTTTGAATATACATTTTAGTTGGGACAGTGATATCATTTACAATTATAATATATATGGCGCCACTGATATATGCGCAAGTATACCGGATAGACCACTAGTAAAAAAAGTTCCTGGGTCTGAGGGTTAACTAATTTGTAGATGAGTGATTAGAAGCGTGTATAGTGTTTGGGGGCCATGCATAAATGACGTAGCATTTTAGGGGGTAGGGGGGATATACCAATTTTGTGACGAAGTGTGACGTGGGGAATAGTAGGGTCAGTAGTTGTGCGACGTAGCATTAGATTTAAATTATTTTTTACGCGCATCAACACCCATTGATTAAAGAAAACAATTTAATGTTCCTCTATTCATAAGAAAACTAAATGTAAATTCACGCAAATTACTTTTCACGCGCTTTTTCAGTAAGTTTTTCGATTCGTATAAAAAAATTTTAAGGACATATATTTGAAAGAATTATACGAAACAAATTTTAATTTTTTCATCGGCCGGCAGCGTTGCGAGGGGGGGGTCTTTGAAAATGCTACGTTATTTGCAAGGGGGAGGTTAGAATTTTGTGATCAAATGCTACAAGGGGGGAGGGAGGATTCGAAAATCGCTGAAAAAAAACTACGTCATTTGTGTATGGCCCCTTGGCGGATCGATATTTTTAAGGAAATAATCATAGTGTTATGGCTGTTTGTCTGTGCTTATGCTACACGACTGTTAGGTCAAATGGCCAACTATCATATAATGTCTCATATCAGACGATATTGTGGCAAAAGACTTTATGTCGAACAGGATAGTCTTGCTCAAAAGTTGGGACAATTCTTCAAGTGTAAACTGGGCAGACGTAAAGAGTCATTTTAATGAAGATTCAATGAACTGCTCATGTTTGAAAGAAGGAATCAATTCCTATGTTTGAGTAAATCGTGTAAGCGAATGGATAAATGGCTTACTTGCGAGGAGCCATCGCTTTCGGCAGCTCATCCTCAGCAACTTAACACCACATCACTTCAATTACTTCGATAATGCACAAAGTTTTGGTTTCACCGTATAATCTTACTTACATCACACTGTTTCATTCTTTTGAGTCCTAGGAAGGGGCACTACCGCTCCCTATGATTGTTGCCCAATGTCTCTCAAAACACACCTGTATTAGATTCTGCAATTTGTTCTACATGTTTCCTGGACAATAGTTTAAATAGTGTCCAAAGTTTAGTCACGACACTCCGTTTATGCCACAGATTTTACCCACCCGTCTTTTTTAAAGATGTTTTGGGGGTATCCGACGGGGAAAACAGATCGAAATTGTGACTTAAACGGCAGCAATCATGCGAAAAAATCATCCCAGCGGCATGTTTCGAACCTGCAACCTTTGGGTATCTGACCAAATGTGCTAGCTCTTATGGGCCGGATACTCAAAGGTTGCAGGTTCATATCCTTCCTCTGGGTTGATTTTTTTCGGTTTAACTCAACATTTCGATCGATATTTCCCCTTTGGATACTACCAAAAAATCTTAAAGAAGGTACTTACGTCAAAACCTAAAAAATTAATTAATTGCTTGTCATTTAACCCTATGCGACGCGAATTTTTCTTTTCATTGTTAATACTGTTATTTATAGGCTTTCGGGGTCGCTGATTTTGATTCTAACGTCGAAAATGTGAAATTCAAAATGGCGGGTCCAATATGGCGACTGTGCTGGCTAAATTTCATGTTTTTTACATTGGTCTAAAACGTCTTACAAGGGGTTTTTCGGGGTCGTAGATTCTGATTCTGACGTCGAAAATGTAAATTTCAAAATGGCGGATCCAATATGGCGACTGTGCTTGGATTAATTTCAAGTCGTTTTATATTGACCTAAAACGTCTTGCAAGAGAATTTTCGGGGTTGCTGATTCTGATTCTGACGTCACAAATGTAAAATTCAAAATGGCGGATCCTATATGGCGACTCTGCTTGGGTAAATCCAATATGGTGACTGTGCTGGCTAAATTTCATGTTTCTTAGATTGGCCTAAAACGTAAAATTCAAAATGGCGCATACAATATGGCGACTGTGCTTGACTAAATTTCATTTTTTTATATTGGCCAAAAACGTCTTACAAGGGGGTTTCGGGGTCACTGATTCTGATGTTGAAAATGTTAAATTCAAAAAGGCGAATCCAATATGGCGACTGTGCTTGGATTAATTTCATGTCGTTTTATATTGACCTAAAACGTCTTACAAGGGGGTTTTCGGGGCCACTGATTCTGATTCTGACGTTCTGACGAAAATATAAAATTCAAAATGTCGGATCCAATATGGCGACTGTGCTTATCTAAAAATGGCTGCCATTGTGTAGTCGTCATTTTGAATTTTCAAATTTTGTTATCATAATCGTAATCAGCGACCTCAAAAACATGTATTACTACATATCTATTTTTATGCTAATTGAGAAGTTGTCCCTGTCTCTCAGAATCTTTTATAGACCATCATAAATAAAAAAACTCCATTTTTGCATACCTTGATATTTTTTGTCGAAAAAACTGACCTACACAAAATTCTGTAAAAAAATCTATTATTTAGTTCAATGTTTGAGATCAGGCACGTAGCCAGAGGGGGGGCTAGGGGGCTAAAGCCCCCCCCCCGAAATTTTTCAAAAATAAATTTAAAAAACCGGTGACTTTTAACAAAACTTGTTGCTTATTTGGTTTGAACAAATTATTGAGAAAAAGTTAAAGAAGGCTATTTCTAACCACCGAAGGCAATGGTCACGAAATTCAGTGTGCTTTATGCTTTTGCTCGAGCCAGCGCGAAGCGAAGAACAAAAAAGTAACTTTTATATTGTGTGCCTTGTCTGAAGAATACAAGAGACTGTTACTTTAATTGTAGCTGTAATAATCTGTCGAGATTAGTGATTAGCAGAAGCAAGAATTGGTGCTCCAGCCAAATGCGGTGATTATAAAATTATTGATCATTCGCATCCTGAAGGTGTAAATAGAGATTAGACTTTCGGAAACCGGCTCTATCCAGTTCTACCATGGCAGGCATTTAGCGCTCAACAAATTAGTGCAGACGAAACCATTCATTTCGCACAACTTAAAGCACAAGGTTGTGTGTGACAATGCTATAATTAAGATCCTTCTGTATATGGACTATGAGAAAATGAATGTTCCGCTACAAGATCGGATACCGCTTACTCGCAGATTAATGTCACATTTGGGAGAAATGGAATCTATTTGGAAGGGCAATTATTGAGGGCGAAAAGCAAGGAAGATATTCGCGAACATAAAGGCAGCAACTACGATGATGACACGGAAATGTACAATAGCGAGATATAAATGAACTACTCCCCCCCAAGACATAGTTGGTGAGGAAAAAAAATATTTCCTCGCCTCGTAAACAGGTTTCCACGTGCAATGGCTAAGCGCTTGCGCGAGATCTGTAGGACAACCACATAAACTCGTTATATTATTTTTATTGTTTACATAAGGAAATATATAAAAGACCCACGACCCAGTTTGTTATTTTTAAATGATAAGTTTTTGAATTGCACACAATTTTGAATTTCTGCATTAGGTCAGTGCACACTGTACACTCTGTTCTCTGTACACTACTCTGCGCTACACAAAAAGTATTTCAATTTATCTGAGAACGATTGAGCCGAGAATAGAATTTTCATTTCGCGTCATTTTAACGCAATACCATTTTTATTAACGCTTCATTTCATTGTTACGAGTAATTCGTTCCGTACTAATACACTGTTAATCCGTAAATCCGTGATATCTTCGACAAACGTGCAAAAAAATTCTTTTAAAAGTGGACCGGGCAAAAAGTGGTAAAATAATAGGCAATCACGAAGAGGGACTAAAATGTTGGGACTGATTGAATCTATAAGTCAATAAGTTGGGATAACAGTTTCGATTTCATGTCTTAAGTATGTGACAGTCTTTCGTTCCGTTTTTGCTCGTCATGGAATAAAATGAGAGAGATAATCTTAAATAAGAGAGCAAAGAGAGGAAAAAATCAACCAATCTAAATCGACTCAAGATCACTCTTCTATCTTTACTATACACTCAACACGAGTTCTTTCCGAATTGCGCTCTGATCTTCTCATTTCGTCTTCGTTGCGTTAGGTGCAACAACTTTAATTGAAACTTTTTCCCAAATAGTGATAAAACAAACATGTAATCAGACAAACATTACAACTTTCTTCAAGAAATCATACATCTCTTCCAATCTTGATGATGATTGAAAAAAATCAAGAGCTAATTATTTTTATTCACAAACAAACCTATTACTAAACAGATTAGTGTTCATATTTGTTTAATGAATTGGCAAAGAGTTTTGCAAAAGTTTTACAGGAAACGGATAATTTGCTGTAATTTAAAACAGACAACTCTAAAAGAACGCCTCGGCAAATTAGGTGCAAGTGCGATGTGTTCTCTTCCATGTGTCGGAAGCAAGTGATGCTGAAATTATTATCTATGTTTATAGTCTCTAGTTATTTTGGTGGTGTCATCAATGTTATATTTACCAAATTTTATGTAAATTAGAAGCATTGAGTAATCAGTGCTAAGTAATTTTCTTTCGATTTGTGAATAGATTCTGAGCAGTTTCGCTCAGTAGATTAAATTCTGGGTAGTTTCCATTAGTAGATTAAATCATTGAAATATATATTTGACATTGTCCAAAACTCCACGAATTCCGAAATAAAACCTTCAAATAAATAAATAAAACCAAAATGTTCAAATATAATATTTACTTAATCTAGGTAATCTTCTCAAGTTACAACGGTTTTGCAAGATTGTCAAAAGTCAATAGAGCTAAGGCATTCTTGCTTTGTAGTGAAATCAGTAGTTTTTGCACTCACTTTACATTTTGACTTTTACTATAGTTTTAGGGATCTAGGAAAATCAGTCTACGATATTTTTAATTCATAAGTACAATGATATAAAAAGTACCTAAAAAGAATCAACTTAAATAGATAAAAAGATAGTTATTCTGAGTTGCCTGATAATGTTGTCGAAGATAGTCTTTAACCCATTACCTATGAGAGTCAAATGAAAAAAACATGTGTTTTTTTCAGGATTGTTTTGATTACGACATGATCAGTATCATTTAAATTGAAAATTTCATAAAGTCGAGTTAACGCAAACTTCGGATGAAGTCAAAGAGCTAGTAATAGTAGAAAGAAACCTGATCATGAAAATAGGAGTTGAACCTATTTTCTGCATCTACAAATCGCCTGCCTTATCAGAAGATTTGAAGCAAATTTCGACATTCACTTTGTTCGGACATTCTTTGCAACGGTAAACTTTGATTTCACACTGATATATTCCTATTCATGGGGACAACCTTGACGTTGGTTTCGTTCTTCTGATTAGCAAATGCGTGTAAAGTTTCATGAGACGGGTTTTTGGATATTTTTCTACTCATTCCAATTTAGCGTCTTCTACAAATTGGTGTATCGAATGTGTAGCATTTTCAAGCAGCGTAGCATGCAGCGTAGCATTTTCAAGCAGCCCTTAATACTTTGAGCTCTTGACTATTCATTTTTGTAACTAGAGAAATTTCTAACTTGTAAATCAAAAATAATCAAATTTAATTCGTCGATGCACTATAGCCTTTCTTGTAACAGGCAACATATTATTAGAGTTTTTAGTGTCTATTGTCTTATTTTTGGAATTGTTTTCACTAAGAACTTTTCATAATTACGTTCAGTTTCCAGTGATTGTTTCAAGTCATCAGAATTAATACATTTATGCAATAATTTTTAAGCCCCTCCCGAAACAAAATCCTGGCTACGGGCCTGTGAGATACTTGAAAAAAAAATAGTTCAGACACAGCCAAATTTACTCCTTACATAAGAGTTGATTAAAAGATAATTTGTATTTATATATTGACGCTAATTAGAAATCCAATGAAAACTTAGAAGTAGGTGGGACGTATACGTCCCACGGCGTTGCAAAGGGTTAAAAATGTTTTGGTGGTATCAAACGGGAAAAACGAAATGATAAATTAAACGGCAGCGATCATGCGCGAAAAATCACCCCAGAGCACAGTGTTTTAAAACGTCGTTTTCGTGTTCAAAATTAATAGCGTCTAAACCGTCGAATTTGGAGGTATAATTTGTTCAGAGAAGCTGTTGTTCTTATAATTACGCATCCACAGGAGTATACCGTTCAGTGATTAATTCACCTATAAGTGATATACGAAATTTATTTACCGAACTAATTGAGATAGAGACTTTGTGTCTTCGACAAAGTTGTAGCAAATGTTATTACAAAAGAAATTGCTGAAGACACTATATATCTAGCTTCAATAGTTTACGAGTTTTGGAACATATTATATGGAAGACCCCTTAAAATTAGTTTTTTCATGATAACTTTTTTAGACATTTTCGTATCTTCTTGGAATCTTCCACAAAGTTGTTTGCGGTATCGGAACACATATTTTTGCCGAACATAGTTAATTCCTACCTGTTGAATTTAAAAAGATATTTCAAATTTTACGATATTTTTGGGGTAACTTCCACCTTAAATAACTCGTCAAGGAGCAAAAAGGGGCAAACTATATCATAACATACTGAAAGTACTAGCTTTTTATTTTTATATAGTCGCCCGATTGTTAGTCGACGCGATTCTCCTCGAGTGTTATGTTCAAAACAATATCCCATCACAATGGTATACAATAAAATATTCAAGCGCACTGCGATAAGCAGCTTCATCTTTTCATGGTAAATTGCATAAAACATATTCATCGATGTCATAAAACATAAAATTCATCGATGTCCAAAAAAAGGAAAAGAGAACTTTGACCACAATCAAGATCAAAGTACCAAACGTAGCATATCGTGCATTCGAGAAGTGTGTCACGTGAAATTTAAACAATCAGTGGATACTGGTAAGCTTGAAAAAATTATGGAAATCCCACCAGAAGGTTGGTAATGTCACCTGTTCACAATGTGGATCCTGTCGTGACTGAGGCTCGGGGATGGCTAAATAAGCATAAAACGATTTTTAGAAGACGCCAAAGCTCTTCTAGCGGAAGAAGAAAGCTTTGAAGATGACGGAGAAAACGATTATTTAAAATAAATTTATTTATCTAATTTATAATTTTTTTTTATATTGTAACGCCATTTAATTAGCAAGGGACTGGAAGGTGAGGTATTTTTCAAATATTAAGAGCCATAGTATTCAAGGAAGAGCAAGGATTTGAAGCAAGAAAGTTTAGAAAAGCGTGGAGTAGTGTCAATGAACAAGCTTAGAGTTTCCCGGCTACTTAACTCTTTGTCTTCAGCAACGCATTCTGCATTTATAATGAAAATATCGACATTATTAAACACATCCAAAACTACAATTTGATTTTTGAAAGGCATTGCATGTTATAGGCGACCGTATTCTATGCAATTTACTATAAAACATGAAGCTGTTTGTCGCTGTGCGCTTGAATATTTCATTTTATACCACTGCGATGGCATATTGTATTCAACATAACACTCGGAGAGAATCGCGTCGACTAACAATCGGGCCATTATATGAATGTAAAAAGCTAGTACTTTCAGTATGTTATGATGTTGTTTGCTCCTTTTTGCTCCTTAACGAGTTATTTAAGGTAGAAGTTACCCCAAAAATATCGTGAAATTTGGAATATCTTTTTAAATTCAACAGATAGGAAGTAACTATGTTCGTCAAAAATATGTGTTTCGATACCGCAAATAACTTTGTGGAAGAATCCAAGAAGATACGAGAATGTCTAAAAAAGTTATCATGAAAAAACTAATTTTAATGGGTCTTCCATATAATATGTTCCAAAACTCGTAAACTATTGAAGCTAGATATATAGTGTCTTCAGCAATTTCTTTTGTAGTAACATTTGCTACAACTTTGTCGAAGACACAAAGTCTCTATCTCAATTAGTTCGGAAAATAAATTTCGTATATCACTTATAGGTGAATTAATCATTGAACGGTGTACTTCTGTGGATGCGCAATCATAAGAACAACAACTTCTCAGAACAAACTATACCTCCAAATTCGACGGTTTAGACGCTATTAATTTTGAGCACGACAACGACGTTTTAAAACACTGTGCAGAGGCATGTTTCAAACCCGCAACCTTTAGGTATCTGACCAAATGTACTAACCCTTATGGGTCGGATACCCAAAGGTTGCAGGTTCGAATCCTTCATCTGGGATGATTCTTTTTTCGGTTTAATTCACCATTTGGATCGATTTTTCCCCTTTGGATATCACCAAAAAATCTTAAATAAGGTATTGGTACTTACTTCAAAACCCAAAAAAATAATTAATTTCTTGTCTCTTAAACATAGGTTATTTCGCGTCCATAAAAATCCGTACAGATCACCATAAATATCCAGCAAAATCGTAGATCGATGAAAATTTTTAATATCAGTGATTTACAGAAAACTACATAGGGTGGGTATCACCACGGAAGCAGTTTTCTGGTTCGGTTTCTGGCACGAAAATTTTAATAAATTCTGAAAGGATACCAGATTTTTCGACTACCAACCGAAAAGGGCATGTTCGTGTCGGTTGGAAACGAGTGAGAATATTTACTTTCAGCATTTCGTTAAATCATGAATAAGCTTTTGTGGATGATACTGTGAAAATTGCTAGTAAATAGAAAATGCTTATGGATTAAGACTTTTAAGGTTAAAAAGTAGGTGTGAAATAGATGAAATCTCAAGGTTCATGTTTTCTGAAAATAATGGCTCGAAAATAAATATTGAAATTTTTAATCATGCAATAGAGAGGTAATTAATTAATCATGCAAAAACTGTAATAGGAATAATCAAAACCGAAAGATGGGCCTCGTGCGTAGCCCCAGAACGAAATCACTCTCTCTATAAGCTTAGAAGAAAACGCTTTTCAAACGCAATAAATTGAAAGAACCAAAAACACAACTGCTGATTCCTAGCAGCAGCCAACGAAATGTGTATTATCTGTATACCAGGCAAAAAAACCAGAAGAAATAAAATAAAAGAAAACCCGGCTTACAGTAAGTGTGAAAATCCGGAGATTAAACACAATCAAGTACATGATTAAGAGCAAACTGCAATGTCGTAAAGAATTAACAAGCTAACCAAACAAACAGTGAAGAGCCCGGACAGGCAAGTACCACGATAATTGTTTTTCCCCCCTTCTCCGACTAGTTGAGAGAGAGAGCACCTCCTTCCGTTCTCAGGTATGGTGATAGAGGTTTCGCAGCTCTCAAACAACAGTCAAAACAGAATTAAAACGGCACTTTGCCTGTTTCGAGTTGTACCTACTATTGTTTTTTTTTGCTAAACCAACCGGCAGATGATAACAACAATGCAGACATACGAAATTATAGAATCTAAAAGAGATGAAACACAAACGGACAAGCGAGCAGAAACAGCAGCAGCAGTAGCAGCAACCGGAAGAGAGTAAACTGACGAGGCTCACCTGAGGCAGATGTCGCTGCTGTCTTCCCTAGGAGACCTGTTCGGAAGTGTGAGAACGGGAGGTTCGACACGGTCGTTGTTCAGAGTTCGGTTCGGGGTGGGCGTTGTAGTGGTTGTTGTCATTGTTGTTGTTGTTGTCGTTGATAGATGGGATCGTTTTTTATCGCGAAACAGCAGCACAAGTTTGGTTTCGGTAAAAAAATATAGAAGGAACATTTTAGAGACCAAGTTTTGTCGAGGAATAATGTTTCGTTTTTTTATACTATGCATACGTAACGAGATGTTTTCGGATGATAAGGGAAAAGATAATAACATATTATGTTGTTTCTTTTTTTTTGAAGGTTTGTTTGGTGGTGACACTCGGAAAAAATGATCATAAGTATTCGAAAAAAGTAATTTAAAGTTTAATTCGACATAAACGAAACAACTTAAAAACTTCAACCTGCCATCATGGTAACTGTTCAAGACATAAATAGCGACAGTTGAAAAGGGAATCACAAAGTACCACGTGTATCCATTATTACTTCAATGATGAAGGCGACTTTTTTCGTAAAATAAATTCCACATAATCTTGATGTAAACACCACATCTGCTCTCGAAAAAGTTTTATGTTAAAATTAAGAGTTAAGCGACAGAAACAAATACGAGGAACATCCCTTTCTCCAAACTGTTTACTTCACCTGTTTTTTTTCTTCCGGTAACTCTGACCCAAAGATAAAGATTTAATTTAATAAAAATATTATCCTGCGAAAAAGATAAGCCCTGACAGAAGTGTGCCTCCTATCGCGTCAGTCCAGGAGACCTTCACTCGCTGTACCCCGCTGTAGGCTAAATGTTCTTCTTTGTTACGTTGATTTCAGCCCCGGGGGCTGGTGAGTTTAGGCTGTCGCGTGCGCGCTGACAGAAAGACAAATGCGGGACAGAACGAGAAACTTCACAGACTCGACGATTTTTTCTTCCTTCGTTGCCAGCCTGGCTTTCGTGACTGTAAAACGTTTATTACTCCAACACGTGGCACTCTGTTTTCTAGCTGTTTGCGACCGGAGCGGGTGAATGGGCGAATGGACGAACTGAGAGGGAAACCGGCGCGCAATGACGGAAACAGGTACCATTTTTCGCGAGTAGACAACGAGCCTTCACTTCAGCTGTCGGGTGAGAGATTCGTCCTGCCAGCGGCGGAAGAAGGAGACAGGTGAAAAAGTCATAAAACAGATAAAAATGAAATCGTTCATCTTTTATAACTTTTACGATTTGTTTTAATGGGACACTGGGAAGGTGGTTGTGGTGGTGGTGGAATGACAGGATTTTCCTCTTCCGTCTGAGCATTTTTTTTTGGTTGGGAATGACGCTTTTGAGTGGGCTGGACTACTATTACAACATAATGTCAGTGAGACACAGTGAGGGAGAGAGAAAGAATAATGATTTTAATTTCCTGGTGCTCAACAGGGGGAAATAATATCGTGCTGGTTTGTATATTGTTTGTAAATTATCATAAAAATGAGCTAGGAATGTTGATTTGGCTGACAAAAATGAACGAAAATGTAGCCGCCAGAGCGTTATTTTGACAAAGAAGTCACGGAACAATTTAAAATAATTTATTTATCATCAAGATTTGTACTTATTACGTGTTATATTTTAATTGTTTCGGGATGAATTGTATGTCTTTGTTTTTGGCAGGAATAGGTACGATCTTTTTTCTCAGATAAACGGATTGCGTCGCGGGTTTCTTACATAAACCACTTATTTTGCCTAATAAGCTAGCAATATATGTTCCTCCCATCACTCGCTATAACGGTGTTCAAGCAAAACGTATGACTTATGGATTTTAGTGTCTAACTAGCACCAATTTGGTGCTGGTTTGGACTTATCGAACCAGCATTAAGTTGGAGTTAGTTACTGACGATGAGAATCCGAAACACTTAACACCCACACTTTGTTATAAGACCTAATAAAGTCCTTGCGCACAAAAATTTTGTTCTGTCCAAAATTTTTCCCATTTGTTAATTTTGCATTTTTATCAAACCTGAACATTTAAACTGACCTGCATTAAATAATTTCAAATTTGGAGTAACATGGATAGAAATCCGCATTCGGTTCGGATGGGATTGTTTCCGAAACGTAAATCTGACACCAGGGTGTCGACTGAATTTTTGGAATTAACTCTCTATATTTTCTGAGTTTTCCAGAATCCGGATTTTCCAAAAACTTGAGCATCTTTGGAATTTCTTATGTCCAAGAAAAGTTTTATGTCGTCTGTACATGTAAGCACTTTTGGATACTTGAGAATAAAGGCAGTGCAATGTATGTACAAAATAAAAAGAACAGAGTCCAAGTGACAACCCTGTGGTGCGCCAGACGTCGTTCGGATTGGTTCGGAGAGTATATTGTGAAAGCGAACTGTTTGTTCGCGTTTCTTTAAATATCATTCGAGACATTTGAAGAGTATATTTTCAATGCCATATTTTTGCAGTTCGTAGAATAATAATGGCATTTAAATACGGTCGAATGTTTTACTAATTCCGGTATATAAGTTGCCATTGTCAATAACATTCAAAGTAGAAGCTACAAATTCGAAAAGGCTACATGTTGTTGATCGACCCTTAAAAAAATTGAGTGCGTTCAAATAATCGAACAAATTTTCGGACATAAGTCGATTTCAATTTTGACTTTGGGATTCCTACGCGGCTGTGGCCCATTAGGAGGTTGATAACAGTCTATTATCTCACAGAAAAAAATGTTTAGTTTTTGTTATGAATATTGTTCACACTTTGGGGATACACTGGTTTGTATTACATATATCAATTAAAACGATGTTCATGATTTCAGGAGCTTAGTCGCGATTTGCGTAATTTCTCATCACGTTACTATGATATTTTGTTCATGAGTTTACTATCGGATTTTTCTGGTAGAGTAGCATAATTTATGTTCATGATTTCAGGGCGTTAGTTACGGTATCCGTAATTTATATTCACATTTCCGTCATATTTTATTCACGTGTTTCGTGTTGGATTTTTCTGGCAGAGTAGTGTGACTTATATTCATGATTTCAGGATCTTGGGTCACGATTTTTTAATTTCTATTCACGTTATCGTCCTGTACAAAGACTGGTTTTTACCAACAAATTTTTCACCCTAGTGAGAAATTTTGGTTTTTACCAAAATTTCCTCCTTAGGGTGAAATATAGCATAGCACGTTATCGTGTTATTTTAGTCACAAGTAGAGTGATTTGTGTTCATGATATCAGGATCATAGTCATGATTTTTAACATTTTAGTAACAAGTAGTGCAAATTATGATCATGATTTCAGGATCTTGGACCAAAATTTTCTTAATTTATATGCAAGTTATCGTGATTTTTTATTCTTAACCCTCCGGAGATCGCGCAAATGGCTCATTAAACGAGCAGCAACTGGTGCTATATGCCGATTTCGCTAGATTTTCAGAGTGGCGTGCATTTAGTGCGAGTGACGGAAGGATAAGTTCACTTTCGAATCTGACACGCAAAGTAATGAGTCCTGTGCATGTTTAATTACTATCGTGTTTTTGACTCGGAGTAACGTGACAATATGATTTGGTTCATGAAAGCATAACCGATTAGCGGTATGTTATTTTGTGAACTACATCACGAACACGATTTGTGGCTCTAGAATATATATTTGATGCTCGGCGTAGTTTTCGTTTTCTGCCCAGACATCACATTGAACCTTATCAAATGATTAACGATGTTCGAGGTCCTAATGGTTCGCATCTATTACTAGTCGTTAGAAGCTGGACATACCTATCATGAAAAAACTATAATTTTGTGAAACAGTTCACGTGAAAATTTCATGACCATTATGTGTAGGATCATAATTCATGATCCATCTTGAGTGCTGCACATGGTCATGAAAAACCAGTACCAAAAACCCCGATAATACGGACCCATTGTTGGTACCGTAATACCGGTACTGAACAAAAGCCACATGGAAAAAAGCCACATGGAAAAAAATCCGTAAATTCATGAACAAAATGTCACGATTTCGTGAACTGAACGATTTACGCAAATTAGTTCCTGAAATTATGAATAATAAACCTTGTATTCATGAAACTATATGTGTTTTCTAAAAACCAGTTCGCCCCGAATGTATACAGGGCGTTACATTAGAATGTTTGGTTGGGTTACTGTTGTTTTTCCCTGGACACGTTTAGTTTTTGTTAAGATTCTTGTTCATGATTTGGGAATGTACAGTCAACAGTTAAACGTTGCACATGACTTCAAGAACTTATTCGCAATTCCTGTGAATTCTATTCACGTTATCGTGAGTAGAGTGATTCATGTTTTTGATTTCAGGATCTTTGTCACGATTTTAAATATTTTTGTCACGAGTTGTGTGATTTCTGTTCATGATTTCAGGATCTTAGTCGGGATTTTTGTAACTTCTGTTAATATTTTCGTGATATTTTAGTCATGAATAGAGCAATTCATGTTCATGATTTCAGGATCTTAGCCACGATTTTAGATATTTTTGTTACTAATTGTGTGATTTGTGTTCATGTCATGATATTTTAGTTATATTTGTGTTCATGTCATGATATTTTAGTTTAGAGCTTACTTTCAAAAAGTAATGTAATTAATGTTCATGATATCAGCAGTTTTATCATGGTACTCGTAAATTCTCTTCGCCTTATCGTGATCTATTATTTTTTGGTTACTAACGGTTTTTATACTCGGAATAAAGTGACAATATGAACTGGATCATTAAAATAAGACTCCTTTGCGATATCTGGTTCTGTGAACTATATCACGCACACTATTTCGGGTTCTCAGTGCAGTTTTCGTTTCAAATGAATAACGGTGTTCGAGGTCCTAATAGTTTTTTATATCTACTGCTCGTATCTATTACTGGTCGCTAGCAACTGGGTATTTTATGAAAAAGTGAATGGAACAAAAATGATTCCATGAATAATACTCCAAATTTTGTGAAAGAATTCACATAAAAATTTCATTTCCATGTTGCATGAGATTGAAAATGATTAGGGATATCTTCTAAATATCACAAGCACGCAAATAGATACTAGATAGATCGTATAAACCAGTTCACGAATACATGAATAATATTTCATGATTTCATGAACTATTTCACAAGCACGGGTATTGGATCGTAACTAATATATTAAGAATCGTGAAGCAGTTCACGAATACATGAAAATTATATGCAGATTTTGTGAAACCTTTCACGAGCACGGATATTGGTTTGTGGCTAATATATTAGGGATCATGAATTAGTTAACGAGAATTAAATGGATTCATGGATAAAATTCCGAATTTCGTGTAATAGTTCATAGTTTGTGAACTAATGTTCCTATATCTATGACAAAATCACGAGTCAACCTTTGGTTTTATGAACAATATTTATAAAGTTATGAACTAGTTCGCATACTGAGAATCGAATTAAAAAATAACTTGGTGGAAACCGTGACTGAAGTTCACAAAACAAAAACAAATATTTCTACTAATGAAAGCGTTATGCGAGCGTTACTGAAGGTAAATTGAACATAATTATAAAAGCCATGATTTTTGTTCAACGTCATGTTTTCGTAACGTAAAAACGTGATTGTTCCAGAATGCATGGCACTTTATTCACGATTTTCGGAACAATTTTTTTCCGTGCGGTAGCGGAACAAATTTTTTTATGAAAAATATGTGGACTCTCTAGGGGACCCATTTCAAAATATCAGTCTGAAAGGTGACTTTTAATTATATTAATTATCTTCTAGAAAAATCGCGTAGTTTACGCCTTTGCGGGGGAATGAGGTGGTGGAGCCACCATTATAATAGTTCTAGAAGTTAAACTTTACTAACTCCCGTTGTACTGAACGGTATATTTAAATTTCTTTACTAGGTTTGGTCGAAATAAAATTTCAACGATTTTGTATTAAATTTCAAAGTATCCGCATGTAGCGTAAGTGACGTAACAATTTGTATTGATTTTATTTATTAGCAATATTCTGTTTGGTTCCCATTATTTACTGGGTGGCGCATTATAAGACTGGCCTAAGTTACGTCTGTATTTGGTTTGCTCACTAATCTTTATCTATAAAAGAACGAACACCGAATCAGTAACCAACAATTGGCTGTTTCGAATGAAGCAATCTACATTCTTTTGGTAATCGAAAAAGAAAGGAGTCAACAAAACCACCTAGTTTACAGGAAAGTAAGGAGCCTTGGTGTTCATAAGAGAATAGTAGGCAAACCACATTAAGGTCGTAACCAATTTAGGGGAATTATGGTTAAAACCGACTCCTTAAGCTAAACACTTTTTCTAAGTTGCCACAAAACCAATAAAATTATAATTTTTATGCAGAATTCTTCTTCAGAAAATTCTTAACAAGACTTAATTTTTTCAGCGCTTCTAAAAATTAATTTCATTAAAAAATATTGGTTGTAAAACTTGGAAAACAAAGTGACTTTTTGTAAGCACTGCGGGTAAAACCGACACCCCATAGGGGTAAGATCGACACCCCCTTTAATTTATTTTCTCTCCACTTTATTAAAATCTTTATCTTTATTAAAAATGAGATATATGCGTGATTAATAAAGTGTGAGTATGTATGATGCAAATATGTGCTTTTTATTGCTTCATCATGTAGTGAGGGGAAGAAAGTTCGAAAGCGTAGTACTATAAATAAGGGTATTTTATGCTATAGGATTATTTATTGATATGAGTATTTCCAAATAATCCTTGCGCACATCATTGCAACCTCCAGTGTCATTTTATTTCATAAGAGAAGATTTTCAAGCGTTCTACGTTCTGCTAATTGGATTCATTCACTTATAAGTGACACACACACACTTCTTAGTAAAACTATCTTTTTCAGATTTGATTTTTCGGACTCTGATCATCAACGATCTATTGGAGTATACATAATACCATTGTCTCATTGTGATAAAATTCGTCTATGACAAACCAAGAGAACACTAGAAATTCGGTTTGATGACCTTTTTGCAGAAATAGCAAAAGCTTCGTTAGAATCAGATAAGCAAAAATTCCAATTTTTTATTTTTAAAGAGACTTACAAGAAATAAACACAATAAAAGTATTTCTGTGTATTTCTGCTAATACTATAGTGTTCAAATAGGCTAATTGAAGTGTCACAAAGATCCCCAGTATTTTGAAATGAATCGCAACTATACACAACCATCTTAACAGGGTGTCGGTTTTACCCTAACCATAGGGTGTCGGTTTTACCCCAACAGCGCACATTTCTTTATAAAAGCAATTAAAAATATTGAATTTTTCAAACTCGTCTTCAATGCACCTAGTTGATCATAGGACAGGCCGATAATAATAGGTACTGAAAATGGGGTGATTTGAAAAGCTTTCGTTCGGTTAAAACCTTAAAATCTACCAACGAAATTTTACATCCAGACGAGTATGAACGCTGCTGTCGAATGTTTTGTTAATTTTTATGACATTCGGCGCACTAACGTAAATCCAATTTTTCTTCAAATGCTCTAAATAAACGTACTAATAATATTGTATCATTATGAAATGAATCAAAAATTTGATTTCTAGGAAAAGTTGTGGGGTGTCGGTTTTACCCACAGTGTCGGTTTTTCCCACAATTCCCCTACAGCAAAGCGATAATTCCGAGAGGAAATGCGAGCAACCCGCTCTGTGTTACTGCTATTCTCGCCTTGATTTTCTGTTGATTATTATTTTTGCTTCAACCAACTTTTGAAGTCCACGAAAATGGCACCGCGTAGCTTGATTTGAGAGGTCTAGATCTCGAAATAAAAGATGGTATCGCTTATGAAAAATATCTTCTTCTGAAATGAGACACCATTTCGATGACATTACAAACAATAAATATGCTTTTTTGATCAGCACAAATCGATCATCTGAGAATAAAACCATCAGTTTGACCACTTAATTTCACTTTGAGGGGCTTCTCGATTTTTTTGAAAAATATATTCGTGTACCGGTACTTTATCGGTACTACCGGTACTGAGTGCTTCAGTACCACAGTACCGGTTCTCACCAAAAAAGGTTGGTACTAAGAACCTTATGTGCTACGACTCAACCAGCTCACGAACAATGACCAATATTTTATAATTTTGTGAACTATTCCGCGGGCGCACATGGTCAGGTGTGAATATTATACAAGGAGTCATGAGTAGTTCACGTTTCCATGAATATGGTTTCACGTTTTTGTGATCTATTTCTCGAGCATGAATGGTCAGTCGCTAAGAATCATGAACCAGTTCACGTATACGGGGAATAATATTTTTCAATTTCGTGAACTATTGCATAAACTTGAATGGTAAGTCGTGACTATTATACTAGGAATCACTAGTTCACGAATATATGATAAGTATTTTACGGTTTTGTGAACTATTTCTTGAGCATGAATGGTGAGTTGTGACTAATTCGCTAGAAATCATGAGTCTGTGATCGGATGCATGCATAACATTTTCTGATTTTGTGAACTATTTCACGAGTGACTAATGCATGAACTAGTTCACGATGATTGAAAGGACTCATGAATAATATTCCAGGTTTCATGAAATAGTTCACGAGAAACTATGTTTTGATTTTCTGAACTATCTTACAACCACGAAAACCAGATTATGTTCAAGATGTAATTCATCATGAATGAGTTCACGTCGCTTGGCGGGCTCTGAATAATGTTCTAAAAGCTATGAATAAAATCACTACTCAACCTTTGGTTTTATGAATAATACTCATTAAGTTGTGAACTAGTTCACGTACAGAAAATCGATTTGGTAATGGTATTGCGGAATCCATGACTGAAGTTCACAAAACAAAAACAAATATTTCCACAAATAAAAGCGTTATATAGGCGTTACTGAACGGAAATGGGACATAATTATAAAACACATGAGTTTTGTTCGTGGTCCTGATTGTTCGAGAATTGATGGCACTTTATTCACAATTTTGTGAACAAAATTTTCCGTGCTCTCTCCGGACAAAACTAGTATAGAGGCCGTGTGGCATCCGGCGGGTTGAAGAATCTCAACCAAGAATCGATTCACTGGATTCCTACTGCCATGTCGTAAGAGGCTATTGAAAACAGGACTCCTCAAGTCAAGGTGTTTCTCCGTGCCAAAGGCTGAATGGCTGACGGGACTAAAATATGCCAATCGAGCACGGAGTGTCATGGGTCTTGCCCTTGCTGTGTTAAGCGAATCGCTGACACAGTGGACATTTGTTTTTTGCAAATTATGGGGTTCTAATGTTGGTCATGTCCCTAATACCCATGTCGGGGTTTTCTATAGGCGATTTAATGCCAACGTGTTTGTTATCTTCTAGCTGCTGTACGATAAGAGCTTATGATGAAGTGTGTAGTGCTCTGGCCGAGTATGGTTGGAGTAGCACCAATCAGTCCTCAGCATGTACGAGCAGCAACTACGCATCTGTTCCATCTTGTGCAGGAAGGAAAAGCTATCAAAGTATTGATATAAGAACGGTACCATCACGAAGGAAACTTTTATGCTGCAAAACAAATTAACCCCGTCTGCATAACTTTAAAATTCAATAAAAATGACAAGATAAATCCACGTGAAATGCCTCGTGCATGTATACTTGAGAATAGTGCTATTGACGAATCTAAATCCGACTTCACAACTAGCGATATTTGTACTGTCAATATGACTATTGATAACATAGACAGGAAATGCGTCTATTGTTCGGCATATTTTCCGAATTTGATAATTTCAAAAAACTTGATTCATGCTGTGGCAGAAATAGGTTTCCTCTCTTAATCTACAGTGATGAAAATGTCTGTCACATAATGTGGGCACCTCAGATATCAATTTGAATTGATGGAATACTTAAGCATTACACACCTGCATATACTCAATTTAGCAAATCGCCCAGCATTTGCACGATCTGGTGGTGATGAGGTGTTAGATGTAACTCTCTGCTCTGACGGTATTATGCATGAGTTTGGAAACCGGCTCGTACCTAACGAACATGAACCGTCGTTATCTGATCATATATGATCATTTAAATGTATCTGTAGATATCGGCACTTATTCCAAACTACGAAATAGGAGGGTTTGGAGATATGGTTTAATGGGTATTTTCCAACTTTGATTGAAACTCCAAGTGACTTGATGAGGTCCTGGATAAAAACAACTGACTCATAGTAGCAGTATACCAAGAGTCTAATACACTCCGAATTATACGTGTTTCTAGAAGTACCGCTTGATGGAATGCCGAATTTGCTAGACTCGATGTTATGTAGAGCTTGAGATTGCAGACGCAGAGACGGATCGGAGTCATTTAAGTTGGCTCGCGAAGTTTATAGAAACTCCTTTCGATCCTCTGAGCGAAGTGGTTGGAAGAGCCTTTTCACAAATGTCTCAAATCTCAACAAGACTAGTTGATAAAATAAGTTACTTTCAAAATCGAAAGACTTTCATGTCAGTGGAATTATTTAATTATTTATTTATTTATTTATTTTTCACCTGACCTATGTGGTTTACATGAAGTATAGAATGAGAGAAAATCTATTTGCATTAGAAATTGTGATGGAGAATACTCGTACTGCGTAGCTGAAGTACTCAACTGTCTTTTTAACACACACTTTCTTGCATGTACGAAGCAATCGTCGACAAAAGTCCTTGGGTTCTTTCAGGTAGTTATAATCCTTGTGCATTTGCTCGTAGAATTGTGACAACCGAATCAACCAAATAGGCGTTTCGCTACGTATTATTTTCCGGAAAAGATGGAATTATTTCAATTCTACTTCAAAGAGAATATGAACGCTTCAGACATATTTTAAAACAAATGCTTACGTGTAGTCTTGCAACAGAATAAATGCCATTAACGTGGCGGGAAATACTTGTGGAATTTATTCCCAAAAGTGACCGCTTCCTTCTTAAATCAGTGGAACGTTCAATCGATCACTGCATTCGGGATGGTAGCTAGGGTGTATACACGCTGCATGCAATGCATCAGTGCGCTGAAAGAAGTCTATAACGACCCTGTTACACAATGTTGTCTACAACATTGAAGCACTGCAAGTGTTTTTGATAACGTTTTTCTTGAATCCATTTCGAGAGCAGCATGAAATCATGGAGCTTTAAATATATCGCGAACTGGCTGCACGCAATGCTTAGCAACCGACATCTGTGCTTATCGCTAAACCAAGTAGAGATTAAGAAACCGAGTGACTGTGGTTGTTCTTAATGTGGTGTGCGGTAGCCGTTCTTATGGAACTTTGTCGCCGATGGCTTGTTGATCTTACATTTCCGACATATGGGTTCACCGATGATTGTCATGCAATAATAACCACCGACATTTACATTGACACACTTTCTGATTTTATGCAGCAAACCTTGTGTGCTCCTCCATTGCAGTCCTTCTCTGAAATTATTATAGCAGAACCGGTACGTTGAGGTTATTCTTGAGTCAAAATTCGATTGGTCTGCTCACATCCATTTACCAACAACTTCACCGGAGACACAAAGTCTGCATCTTTAATTCCTTCAACATTATTGCTTATTGTTAGTGGATGGCCCGTAAAAGTTAAATACTTATCATAACTTTTATACATTATCCTACATTGCCCATTTTTGCCCGTTCAAAAGTTATTACTATTGAAGCTTTCGCTAATTTTATCAAAAATGATCCAACAATTTCGAAGTCACCAGAGATATACCGACGATCTCTTCTGGAAAAATATGTATCTTGACTAGACGAACAATTCTCTGGAATATCTACGGAAATAGAAATGGTATAAACGTTTTTAAGGGGTCATTCACAAACAACGGGCTACAACTTCGAGTGTACTATTAACAGAGATTTTTGGCCTTCAGTAAAGATGTTAGAAAAAATAAGCTCTTAAATGTTTCTGAAGACTTCTGAAAAATTTATTGCACTTTTTTGGCACTATAGCGTGCTAATAGTAGCATGCAAATCATTTAAATAGAATGAAAAAGTACTTTCTATAACTATCAACGCCATCAACGTTTTCATCGGATTTTCTTTCGGTACAAATATAGCATTTTCACCGGTGGTATTGTGTATCACGCACCAAACAAATCTAACAACATGGTCCGAAAAACTTTATAGAAGACTGAAAATCAAAGTATTCTTTCAAATACCTAAAAAGTAGGACATAACCAATTTGAGGCCTTAGATGGCGGTTTAGAACCTAGGTTTCTTCGAACCATATGTTCACAATACTGTTGTACAACTTTATAAATAATACAATTTTGATTATTCTTTGGGTAGAGTACCCGAAAAAACACAAAATGTTTTTAGTCTTGATGTCTTCAGAAAAGTTGTAGATTATTAACTTTTAAAAATCTTTGCCGAGGATACCACATATATATCACACTTATTTTTAAAGCCTATGTTGTGTTTTTTATGCTTTTATCTCAATTTTTGTAGCCCTCGATCCATGAGTTCACTAACCGTAAAAAATTGATTTTCTTTACTTACACAACAAAAAATTCGCGAGATGCCTTTTAAAGAAAATTGTTCAAAGGATCCAGAAAAGTGCTAGTTTTTAGCGGTAGTACAGTCAAGTATGCATTTTTGTTTTGTGAAATTGAAAGGGCATTTTTCTAAATGCTAGATACAAAACATTTTAATTTTGAAAATTCTAATACCATCGTTTTTCCCAGATATTTTTACATAAAAACCACTTATAATCTCAACATAATTTGATTCAATCAGGAGATACGAAGCTTTGAAAGAAAAACTTTAATTATTCCATATAAATTGCAGATTTATGGGCCAATGGAACTTTGTGTGAACTTATTATACTCAACTTGGTTTTTTCCCGTTGGGAACGTCAATTTTATACGAGAAATTGGATCGGCTCAAATTAGATTTAAAATCGGTGTTTTAATGTTATAATGAGAAAAATATATGTATTGCGAGGAAACCCACTTTTAATTTTCACTTGCACTGTCGTTCGTATTTTTTCTAGATTTCTTGACCGGTTTCCATCAAAAAAACATCTCGCTGATTGATTCTAGAGTTAATAATACCGGAGATGTAATCAAAAGAAAATCAAGATTTTGACAATCTGTAAAAAGGGCGGAAGCGCCCGTGAGCCAAGGGATGGTTCAATCAACACAAATTTTTTATATTGTCCATAGTTGAACAATTTCTTGAAAAATGGTTCAAATCCGTGTATGCCGATACCAGGTTTGCACTTTTTTATGAAAGACCCATATGTATATGACTACACAATTCCTTTTTGGTTTGGCTTTTATTATTGGTTATAGTGCAGCTTATTTATTTTTACGAAAATAACATTTTTCATGGTTAGATATCGACAAACGCAATTTAAAATCTCTTTCATATCTCACTTGCAGAATTTGAATGTAAAACGGTTAACCAAACCCAACGCCACCATTTAAATGTTGAGCTGAACCTCCCCAGGAAAGATTCTCCCCAAAACCAATTAAGTGGAAGAAGCGATCACCTAACACCGGAACTGAAGTGACAGACCTCTTACCGACACGGCAGACGCGGAGTAGATCAAAACAACCGGGCAACCCGCGGAATGGTTAGTGTATGTGTACCGAAGGAAGAAGACACATAATACGACCGACCGACCAACCGGAATGGAAGGCAGTTCAATGCCACCGTCGCGTCGCGTCGCATCAGCCAGGTTCGGGTTATATTGTACTTACACAGTGAGGTCGCTGCGTTGGTTAAGGCCGCGCTGGGCGTCTGAGCGGCGGCTGCCTGTAGCGAGGGCTGCGTCATGGCTGCCAGCGTAACCAGGTTCTGCATCGACAGCGGACTCAACAGTCCGGCCGCGGCTGCCGCCGTTGTGGTGTCCGTCTGAGCACCGAGACCTGCAATGGACAATGATTATGTAAGTAAGGATGGTTTTGCGTGAATAAATAAGATAAATGACTTGTCGATGAGAGTTAGCTGTCAGTGTGTGTATGTGTGGAGGTGTCTACGATGGGTGTCCTTTTGCGGACTTGGATGTGTACGGAAAGGCGTCATTGTGGATGAGGCCATTGTCGCTATGGAACATGACGTGTAAGCTGTTTGTTCCGTTTCCTCCTCATTCATTCATCTTCGTCAGCTTAAACGACATTGTCCGAACGGGCCGTATGCAGCGACCAAAAACGATTGATCGATGAATAGAAATTATTTTTCCCAAAAAAATACTAATCTAGTAACAGTGTTAGGATTTCTAACACCTTCAACAATATAGATTTGAGTTGGTCCCGAGTTATACTCATAGGTGCATAATGCCGGGAAAAAGGGATGAAAGTTCCCGAAAGGATCTCCCTATACGCATTCATCACACAGAGAATGACGGGAGGTTTGATACCTTACGGCGATGAAAAAGATCCCCTAATGCGGTGCGTGTAAACGTCGAACAACGTCGCTGCCACCACTAACCGCAGAAGAGCGCACAGAACGAGCCACACAGTATTTACGAGCTAGCACACAAACGATTGACCGATGGGTAATTTGTCACCACCGACCGAGCGAGCGAGCAGTTGCTGCTGGTTGGACTTTTCTTGGTCGGTATATTCCTGTTAAGTCCAAACCACCGACACGTGTGCGTGCAAATTGGTGATGGTGGCGGCAACGGAGGGGGTGTTGCTGGTGGCATATCAGCCACCGAACAAGCCATCAAGAGAATGCGAAAAAATCAGCCCTGACGGACGGTTTATAATGGTAGTAAATCATTCTTAATTCCCATTTTGGTTCCTCTTCCTTGGGAGACCGCTCCTGGAGAAAAGGGCGGCAGCAAAAGCTAATGCCAACCGGAGCGACAACTTCGGAACGTGGTCCTTTCCTTACTTCTGACTAGATGGAAAAGTTTGGCCAGCCAAGTTATGCAATTAATAGCGTGGTGGTGAGTAATGGCTTTTTTGTTTCCAAAGGGCAATTTGTTCCACAGTTTGGTACCGCCGCCGGATTACGCGGATTAGCTATTAGGCGATTAGAAAGAAGCAACGGTTGGACGCGCTCTGTGACAAGCTAAACAAATTGTTTGCCTAATCTCGGTGAGTTGGGTTTGCCTGCGAAGAAGAAAATTTAATTGATGCAAAGTCAAAGCTGATTTTGAGAAGACGGATTGAGCCAATGTTGTAAGTGGGGTTAGGCATTTCTTGGAACGTATGGATCCGCCTATGTGCTTTTCCGGTAAAGAAATGCCGAGGGTTTATCGACTGTGGGAGTAATTGAATATTTTGGCAGCATAATGTTCAAAAGGATGTGCTCATTTTACCAAATGCCGGTTGATCGATCGCCATTTGCCCGATTGTCGTTAGGTCGAAAGGGTCAATCAACCGAATTGGTTATTTAGATAACCAATTTCGGTTAGACGAGCGCAATTAGACCGTGTTCTTTGGTCGAATGAGACAGACCAAATGGTGTACTAGGTGCTATTTGGCCGAAAACGATACAGGAACAAATGTTCTTACAAAACTATCATTCGACCGAATAATAGGTATATAGTTATGAACTAATAAGTATTCAGCATAATTAATAAGCACCTTAGAGCATCAGTGTGTTCATTTTGTAAGCCATTTTCGCGATTTCCAATCTTTTCTGTGACTATTTTTCCTATTTTGATCGTGAACTGTATTTCTACATGGTTTACGAAAGCTACACATTAGTAGGTACCAATAGTACCCTTTTCAATTGAATTTTGAACAAACTGGGTTTTTTCAACGAGAAGCAGAGGAAAATTTTACCGATATCAAATTGCTACTCAACTATAGTTGAGTAATGGGTAATATGCTACTGGTTGAAAAACAAGGCTTTCAAAGTTTAGATTTACCGCTGTTCTCGCAACCTCCTTTTTAAAAGGCAAATATGCCTCTTCCACTACTCTGCGATCAACGCCAATGATGTCGATGTCACCCGCGAAGCCAAGAGACAGCTTTAAGATAACCTTGTACATATTTTCGTAAATAAATTATATTTCCAAGTTCTTTAAAAACTCAAGCGTTTCTCACATAATAACTAAGAAAATCCCAGTGAGAAGTTGAAACTCAGAGACATACTAAAGTTTCTTATCCAATGTGGTAAAGAGCTTTAGGCTTACTCGCAGGCGAGTTGAACTATTTGCGAGATTAACTTACCTGCTGTTTGTTTTTGTTTTGTGTTATTTTTCCCACCCTTCCAGTTCAAGTTCCCCACACCTCCTTCTCCTTTCCTTCCGCTCAGGAAATGATGAATACACACGGCAAGGCACAAATTCCCGACTACATCCGCGGAACGTACCATTTAAGCCAATAAATTCTGATTCCTGATAAGTGAACAGTGTCGCTAACAATAGGAGTATTTCCCGAACTCTGTAAATCCTCCTTCATGTTTCCAGTTCACGAAAAAGGTGATAAAAAGGTAGTTGACAACTACCGTGGTATTACAACGCTAAGCGCAGTTCCTAAGCTGTTTGAAATGGCTGCGTTGGAACCCATCTCCAGCCACTGCAAACAGTATATCTCCGAGACTCAGCATGGATTTATACCGAAACGTTCAACATCTACGAACCCTCTGTCGTTCACAACATATGTGACAGATGCCATGTCGGACGGCCTTCAAACTGACGTTATCTACACGGACTTTTCAGCTGCTTTTGACAAGATTAATCACGCTATTGCAGTGGCAAAGTTAGATAGACTTGGCTTTGGTACTAATATTCTCCGTTGGATGCAATCGTATCTCAGTGATTGTCGTCTAGCAGTCAAGATTGGTGATTGTGTATCCTAAGAGTTCTTCGCTTCATCTGGTATTCCGCAAGGCAGCCATCTCGGTCCATTGATGTTTCTTCTGTATTTCAACGACGTCAACTTTTGTTTAGAAGGATCACGGTTGTCTTTCGCCGACGACTTCAAGTTATACCATAGAATCTGGAATACTGATGATGCAGCTTTCCTTCAACGCCAACTGGTAACCTTTGCGGAATGGTGTGAGATCAACCGAATGACCCTAAACCCCAAGAAATGTACGGTCATTACGTTCTCGAGGAAAAAAAACGCCAATTCGATTCGATTACTGTCTTACCACGATTGACAGAGCGAATTGTGTCAAAGATCTCGGAGTTTTTATCGATGAACAACTGACGTTCAAACAGCATATCAGCTATATTGTCGCAAAGGCATCACGCTGTTTGGGGTTCATAATGAGAATATATAAGCACTTTTCAGATATTTACTGCTTGAAATCTCTCTACTGTTCGCTCGTTCGATCAACTCTGGAATATTGTTCAGTTGTGTGGAACCCTCATTATCTCAACGGTTTTCATCGCATTGAGACAGTTCAGCGCAGATTTGTTCGCGCCCTTCGCAATAATTTATTCCTCCGATTACCTCTTCGCCGGATTAACTATGGAGTAAACGGTGCCATCATTGGTTTGCAGCGGACCTTCAACAGAGTGTCATCCGAGTTCGATCTTCACATTCCACGTAGCAGATTACAATTTGACTTTTTAAATAGATTAAGAATTTATCATTAGGACCACACTGTGTCTGTTGATATTAATTATAAATAAATAAATAAATAAATGAATAAATAAACAGTTTTTGTTCAAACGTATATTATTGTATTGCGTGACGAATTATACAGACAATTGTATCCTAATTTTGAGGAATAACGAACGTACACTATTTTCCGGAACCTATGAGAACTTGCAATGTTTTGGACAAGCGAAATATTGAGCTATGGATGTAACGTTTTCGATCGCATCCAGTTTGTTTCGCTAACTTGCCGCAGTATATGGAAGAATTTCGCGTTTTAACTTTTGCGATATCAAGAATACAATCATTGAACTGCAAAATATGGGAAGAAATGATTCTAGAAGCAACAAAATTTACATGTTCATTGAATAAAAAATTGTAAAATTTTCCATTCTTTATTTCATGAGCTGTTCTTCAAGGCAAATATTTTCTTCTTGGACAGTTGCAACAGTGTGATATCCATCCCTAAATTCAAATTCAAATATAGATTTGAAACAAACATGTTGAGCATTTTTGTCATATGTACTTCTATTGTGACTTTACCTATGTCACAGCCTGTTGCTTTGGCTTGAATGATGAGAACGAAAATGAAGTTTCGCTTCACTTTAACACACGAGATGACATTTTAGCCGTTCTGTAATTGTATTGTTCCTAAGGATCAAATCAAACATATGTTTGCGCAATTCATAGACTGTATGTTGAATAATTAAGACAAGTTGAGATTGTTCATGTCAATCTCATGGTCTGTTTCTTTTATTTGAGCAAAGTTTTCTTCAAGGTTATATACCAGAATGGAATATTGCTCAAGTTTGGCCGACTTCCAGCGCAATTCTACAAGATCAAAACAGTACAAGCATTCATGCTCAAACCACCCAACACTATCACCGACGAAAAATAAGTTTATTTAAGTAATACACCAACAAGATAATTTATGCCTAACGTCCATAATGTCAATCGTCCATTATGCCAAACGTCAATTATGCCTAGCTTATGATATGCCTAACGTCAATCAAGCTTAGTGAAGAACGGTTGAGACCCCGATGGGATTTTCGGTCGTATACTAACAGGAAAGGGAGAAATGGAAAAACGTCTGTTTTCCATCTTAGGAGCGGCTTGAAACAGCGCCTGTCCCGAAACGGGCAGCAGAAGTAGAAACGCGGTGCCTATATCCAAGATGGCAGTCCCATCACGAGACTTGATACCGTAGCCCTGGTAAGGCGGCATGCCGGATAAACCACCAAACAAACCCGGAAAATGTAACAATAGGTGTAGGATGGTTTACTAGCTCACCAACTGATAATACAGTGTTAACATTCTTCTGGTAGCATTGTTCAACGTCTATCTTCTATGATGTAATCTACTTCAAACAATTATAAACGTACTGTTAGAGATGTTCATTTTTATGAATTGGTATCTGTATTACTATGTTGGCCATAATGTATTGGAAGTAAAGCTATGGTTTAAGCTTAGTTCCAACTTCAAACCCAAATGTAATTAATTGACTCCGAATACATTTCATCAGTTTAGCTCATTCGATATGATGTTCTAAAACAGAAGAGCTTAAGAAATGTTTCTTAGTAAAATACGTTCACGTGAGCTACAATTTACTCTTAAATATTGATTTTACACTGATATAATCCTGTGTTACGGAATTATGTTTAAAAATGGATTTTGAAGTGTGTAGGAGTTTGTCGCCGAATGTGAGCCGGGTTTAGTTTTTTGTTCGAAAATTTTGCTTCCATCATTTGTAGACTAAGTTCCGTATACCGTTCGAAAGGTGTGACAAATACCTAATTTTCTAGCGGGACCTTTCGCTTGACTAGGGGTTTGCTCAGGAACATAAATTGTGTCTCCGTTTTTTGGAGCTAGCGTCTATCTAGCGCTAGCTTAGTCCTGTCACTAAGTTAGTGTCGTATTCTGATGAGACAAAGTCGAATCGCAAATTCCATAACTAATTTACCTAATTTTTAGCTGAATACAGTAACTTGAATCAACAAGTTGAAACAAAAAAGATAAAGGCAATTATCTGACATGTTTTCGCTGTCAAAAAAAATATGTCCTCGGTTGTTGCCTACCTAGAAAAATTAACTACAAATATAAAATTGTGAAGTGTAACCAAAGCAGATTCACAGTTCAAAAACTTTTATTATTTTTCTGCGTCTCTAAGAAGCAGAAATTCAATATTGGATGAATCATTCAACATTTCAATCATAAAACACCCAAGGAAGAATCGCTATTAACACATTTGAAATAACAATCTAGCGACATTTAAAATGGGCTGGCCGCATACGTGTTTTGTATAGCGCTTTCTCTCTTGCTTCCTTTCTCGCCATCATTTTGGCAATGTTCTTGGGAGTAAAAATACTGCTTTCCATGGGTTTTCGACCACGTTTTGACGGCTTTTCCTACATACCTGCTTACAATGAGTTTATTTGAGCAAATACCGAAGCAAAGCTAGAATCTTGTGAACTGCTGGGGTCACGAAACTTGCTCTGAATTGAATGACCAGTTGCTTCAAACGAGGTTTTTCAAGGTGGCCCACGCCAGGGTATAAAAAGGGGATCCATAACTAGGGATGACGACATTTAAACAACGCCATTCCCTTTTTTCATTCACCCAAAGCTTTTACAAAAAAATCTTTAACATTTTTTTTACTTGGGCATAGTCTCGAATCGCTAGCAAAATGTACACGTCACAAATCGCGGGGGCTCACAACTGGGGACACTCCCCTAAACCAATAGGTGTTTTGTTATCTATTACAAAAAGTCACCTAAAACAAAACACTCAAAGTGAGTTGCACATCTATTTTGTAACACATTCTTCCAATTATACCCTTATTTCGACTATTGGCAATGCTGCCCAGTTAAAAAATCTAATTTCATTTTACATGCACCAAAACCCACCCAACGCTTGCTAATCGGTTCCGTTCTACGAAACTCTGGACCGAAATGAAGAAAAAATCTGATATCGAAAATTCCATCGCTGATGGCGAAAGGACACGCTTTAATGGGCGAATCGTGCCTGGTTACTGAGCCACCCGACGCACAGTGGTCTAAAACGGAGAACAGGTGTTCAAAAGTAAATATTGCATTTTCGTTAAATGAAGTCTTCATACAAGTTTGGCATCGGATTGAGAGTCGAACCTGCACTGAAATCGTTTCAAGAGTTTCGGGGAAAGTACATATCTCTCGAAGAAAATAGAGATGTGCTGTTTTAGAGATGTCTTCAACAAAGATGCTCCAAATGAACTCATATACAATAATATCGCAAAAGATTTTTTCAAATAGTTTATTAGAATAAATTCCCAAAATGAAGCTTTAGCCTTGACAAAAATTTAGACACTCATCGCAAAAAAGTGATATACAATTCAATAAAATGTTCCAGAACCACGAAAAGCCAGATAACATTGATGGTCTCCTTTTTTCAAATCCGGGACAAATGTGCGACGTGGCGTTACAGAAACCTGGACTGAAGAAGCAAGGTTCCGGGTGTGGCACGCAAAGCGTAGTGCTAGGGGGTGGTAGCGGCCCTTTTTCGATCCGACCCACATCGGGCTCAATGCTGGATAGTTCTCGACCAAGCGCGACGGGGGGTCACTTTAATTGAATCACGAAAAGGTGATTAGAATTCCAGATAACAACCGGTAGCAGCAACTAAGTGTACAGACTGCTAACCAGACCCCCGGGTAGGTCGATTAGCTTTAAGAAAATCGATAGAATCTCTGCGGTGCGGGTTGGACGGAGACGGCCGGATGTCGATGGCTAATGTGGATCCTTCTAAACTGATTGGCTGGATTCGATTGGAGTGAATTGTTGGAATCGAGCTATGCAGTAATTGTTCTTCGTCTGATGTGATCAAACCAACTATCGTGCGTCCTCTTCCCCGCAGTCGCTTTGTACATAGGTGTGAACCCTTTGTTTTTAGTTGCTTCGTGCGGGAAACCGCGCTTATCGCAAGCTAAAATTGACTTGCTCGCGGAAAACCGAGATTAAAATTAATTATTCGGAGTAAGGAAATTTTTCACTTTGTGGTGAAAGGGTTAGGAAATCGCTTTGTACTCTGAACAGTTCTTGTTCTAATGGAATAGAAAATGATTGATTCGAGTCTCGGTTAATTAGTGAAAGCGTCTTACCTTGCAGAAATTGCTGCTGCTGGGCCACTGCCTGTAGCTGCTGCAGAAGCGTCAGGGATGCCGGTGAAATCGCATCGGCCGCTAGGAACGGTGTCTGCTGCTGCGGTGGGTTCGGATGATGGCCGGTAGCCGGGGCCGTCATGGGTGTCACCGACTGTGTGATCGGCTGATTGATGCCGGCAATGCTCCACAGGTTCGACTGCATCTGCTGCATCCGTTTGGCGTCCTTGTCCTTTTGCGTATCGGCAAACTTAACCACCAGCGGCGCCGAGCAGCCTTCCATCGTTTTGCTCTGGTGCAGCGACTGCGGGAGAAAGTGAAATGGTTTCGATTGAGTAAGTTTGTGTATGTGTGTGCGCCGGTGATTTTATGGTCGGAGCAGGAAGATTTATAAACCGAAGCGAGTTGCTATATTCGATTACTAAAAGTGCTGAAACGGGTGGCTCCTAATGTGATTGCTATTGGAATGGATTGAATGTGATGAACTCGCTATCAAAGTTCATAAACTCAGAGATTTGTCCGATTAAATTTTGTTGACAAACCGCTGACATCGACCGAGATATTGCTTTTCGTACGAAAAGAACACGCTGGATTGTTTCACACAGACTGTTTCTTGTAGGAACTACAGAAATGGATGTTTATTTTCGTAGTACACAAGAGTAAAGAAAAGTAATAAAAACTCTCCGAAGAAATATTTAATGGTTAAACTTCACTCCATTAACTGCTGGCATAGCTGCCAACAGCAGACCAAGAGAAAAGCAACAATTGGCTTCCCATCCTCGGTTTTAGTTGAACTTGTCGCTTGTCGCCACTTAATCTGTTGGCTTGTGTTTGTTGGTTTTTCGTTTCTGAAATAACACGTTCGACTAAAATAGAACGGGCTTCTCTTATGATGCCGCAGGTTCCTTAGCAGAATTATCGATTTTTAAAGTATTTCTAAAAGGTCGAAACTAGCAAAAGGCAAAATGTAATGAAGAGTCAAATGAACGACAGTTATAACGAAAAACAAGGTTATAAACAACAAAAGTTAATTCATTCCATTTCTTTTTTAATTTTTTCTAATAACGTAATTAGTTTTTGTCTCAGAAAACCTTTCGGTCTGTTCTAAATTTATAAATTTTTATGGCATATATGTATCATGAAAATATTTGGTTGGAATTAATACGAACTACATCACTTTTATCCTTCTTTATGACATGAGCTGTTGTTTTAAAGAGTTGTTCTTATGTAATAATTATTCCTTCTATTGTTTTGATTGTGACACCTACGAACATGTTGAATTATAATGGGAACTTAATTATTGATAGTTTCACTCTACTTTGTATTATTATTCTTTTTAGCATGATCTGTGTTTGAAACGACAGGACTCTTGCCAACCCAACCAATAGTTGGCAGCACGCTTTCCAAATGTAATTAATCTTCTACGTTCACAAGGTTATCTAATTAAGCAAACTTACATTTTCAAATGTATCATTAGTAGAGTATAGTGATTTGCAAAAGGTTGATTTTTCACGACAATTGTTTTCACTAATAAATTACAAGGCCTACAATAATGTGGCCAATAAGTGGCATTTTTCCAATACCTTTATTTGACAAGGCATTTGTAAAAGCTTTTTTTCGCTGGAGTTTTTTTTACATAGTATGTTACAGAGTAATTTGTCTAAAATTATGATAATTATTATAATGTTAAATTAGTTTGGAATTTCGTCTTATCAGAATCCGACACTTAGTGACAGGACTAAGCTAGTGCCGGATTGACACTCCAGCTCCAAAAACGAAAACACCATTTGTGTCTTTGAGCAAACCCTTAGTCCTGCGTGATACCCCGCCAGAAAAGGAGTTCTGATTAAGCTGATGAGACTCCTTTTCTTGTGGGACATCACGCAGCAGTATTAAGGGTTTGCTCAAAGACACAAATGGTGTTTTCGTTTTTGGAGCTAGCGTCAATCTAATTGGGATGTGCTCTTCACGATATTCAGTGCACGACCAAATAACATGCTCAATGTCATGGTAGTTCTCTCTGCAAGCAAAATGATTACCCTCTGCGAGTTCAATACGGCGGCGCATCTAAAGTATATTGATTGGACATGAGCTGGACATCACACAGATAAAGTACAAGTACCCCTACTTACATGCAAACCCTTTGCAATGAGTGGCACTCAGCAAACACACCGAATTGTTATAGTGTCAGTTATAGTCTTATACAAGCAATGCTAAAGTCAACATTTTTTTTAAATTATACTATAGAAAGTTAGAAAAAACACTAAGCATGCAAAGTTATCAAGCTCACAAAGTGTAATCAGACTATGACCAACCCCATTGACAAACTAGCGGAAAATCCGGCGACCACCTATTATCTTCCATCAATTAGGTAGTTATAGAATTTGTGCCACTCAAACCGTGTGGAACAAAAGGCTATATTCTCGACAAACATATGATTACGGCGCAAAAACCAACTGTCCAAATTTGCTTTTAAAGGAAATTCCGGACAAATCGTTACTGATCGAGCATAATTCACAGCAGTAAATGAAAAGAAAATATTTCTCTTTTGTGTACTACCAAAATCTGTGATTGGCGAGTAACGGTTTGTCCGTAATTTTCACCCAAAGTGAATTTTGACAGTTGGCTTATGCGCCCTAATCATATGTTTGTCTAGTATTGATCGTACATTTGTTTTATAATCCTTTGCAAATATTTGAGTTTTGTTACCCAATGTCGACGCATATAGACCTTTTGTAACATTCAACCATTTGTTATATCAGACTTTTTGGTTATTCGACGTTTCCTTATATTCAATATTCCTACCAATTTATTCTTTTAGTACATTAATCCTTCATTGTATCCGATCTTTTGAGTAATAAAATACTCTTGTTGCGATCTTTCTGCCCATGGACATCGGATATAAATCACACATTATCGACCTATCGGCAGATTGCCCCTCAAGGAAGTAACTTAGGACCTGTTATAATCGTGCTATTTGTGAATGACATCTCAAATCTATGCTTATTCTCGGTGTAGTGAAAGCTACTAGACTGCTGCAGAATCTCGTTCTATCGATTATATATCCTAAGCTTGATTTACATACAATTGTTGCATTTTCTATAAATGTACTTGTACAATTTTTTTTCGTGACTACGACTACAACAAGCCTAAATACTAATTAGAAAACTAATTAGTCAGAAATAAATGCACCAATGTCATACTGCGAAGCATGTATGACTCGTTTGAACAAGGCTAATTTGACTTGGAAACAGTCGTTCATGTTCCCTGTTTAAAAGAGCAGTGATCGTCGGAATGCTAGAAATTACTGCGTCACAACTAGCCTATCTGAAATTGTGGTAAGCCACTTTCGTACTCTCGTGCTCGAAAGTTACATTTCCAGTATTCAACATAGGTTTATGCCCGGACGATCCGACATCTTCTACATTTCACATCAACTTGTATCACGCAGATGGAGGATAAGGTACAAATCGATGGTACAAAGTATACACGAACTTAAAAGCTGCATTCGACCGAATTGACCACCGAATATGATTAACAGAAATGTCACGGCAGGGCTGGATTCCTACTTGAGTATTCTACGTGTGCAGTTTGATTCTCAATTTACGAACAAATCTGGAGCCCCTCAAGGCGGCAACAGGGGACCTCTACTGTTTGTATTATTCTTCAATTATGCTGCTTTGATGGTTGGTGTGGTGTGATGCAAACAGGTTTACGCCAATTATTTGAAATTGAACCTCGTAGTCCGATCTAACGACGACTGCATCTGTCTTCAAGGGCTTTTCATTCGTTAGCTGGTGTCGTAGAAACTAGCTAATTATTAGTATTGCGAAATGCCAAGTTATAACCTTCAGTCCGATACGTTAAGACTACCGAATCCATGGACAAGGGCTTACTAGAGATGATTGATTTAGAGATTTCGGCGTTTTATTGGATACAAAGTCAACATTCAATCAGCATCGCTCAGCTTTAATTTCCAAAGCATCCCGGACAACTCGGCCTCATTTCTAAAACCGGCCGGGGTTTTAAGCATCCGCATTGTATGAAGGTGTTATATTGGTTCGCCCACTACTTGAAAATGGAAATTTGATTTGGAATCCTCAACAGCTTACATGGAACTCACGGTTTTAACGAGTGCAGAAAAGATTTGTCCGACTCGCAAGAAGACCTTCCATGGCGGAACCCTCTACACTAGACTGCCAAGAAAAATAATGAATTTTTGAAAACTCAATCGGCCCACCCCTGATTCGATTCCTAGTCCCACCAGGAGTTCTTGCACCAAATTTGAAGCAAGTCTAGCTACCGGATCAACGTGCCTGAAGTTTGAATGAGTTTTTTCGACAATTTATATGGAGAAAACCCACTAACTCGCATTTTTGCCGCTAGGTGACACTGTATACATCGTATTATCACTGTAAGAAAATAAGAAAGATAATTGTCTACAACTTTGTCATAGACTGCTAGTCAATCCGGCTTTGTTAAAAGAAGTTATTAAAATTTTAACGAAGTGATGCCTGAGTCAGTTTTCCATGGGGCCTAGCCATGCAAGGTTGTGTATCAGTACTCGATTCCCACGAACTATACAGTTTTGTGAAATAACCGTTTGGTTTAGCTCAATAGTATGTTCAGAAGAATTATACCACATAATACGAGTTATGTTTTGGTTAGACAATTTTAGTTCCAACTGTGACCGTATAGAGGGCGCCAACACTAACTTTTCATAGAAGTGAGATGGAATATCGAGATGTTCGGGAGAATTATTGCAAAAAGCCTGTTCTACAACTTTGTGGAAGACACCTAATTTCTATCTCTTTCCGTTAAAAAGTTAGTGTTGGCGCCCTCTATGCGGTACAAAGTAGAACCAAAAATTTTCTAACCAAAACATGACTCCTATTATTTACTACAATTCTTTTGAACATACCAGCTAGCTAAATCGGTTATGTCACAAAAATGATTAGTTCGTGCGAATAGAGTACTGATGCACAACCATGCACTGATAGGCCCTATGGTAAGTTGACTCAGACATCACTTCGCTAAAAGTTTAATAACTTCTTTTAGCAAAGCCGGATTCACTAGCAGTCTTCGACAAAGTTGTATGCAATTAAATTATCTTTCTTATTTTCACTTAGTGATAATACGATGTGAACAGTGCCACCTAGCGACGAAAATGTGAGCTAGTGGCTTTTCTACATGTAAATTGTCGAAAAATCTCATACAAACTTCAGGCACGTTGGTCCGGTAGCTAGACTTGTCCGATTTGCTTCAAATTTGGAACAAGCACTCCTGGTGGGACTAGAAATCGACTCAGGGGTGGGCCAATAGGGGTCATTTTTTTCCTGTCACTCTACTCTACACCTTCCACCGTATCCTGCTCAATGTCACCCGATCGATCTCGACACACTGGAACAACGCAGAATGCTTCAGCAAGTAGTATTTGTAGCAAAGCTACTCGACGCCGGGATTGACTCGACGAAGATTCTGTCTCTTCGTAGTTTTCGTGCCTCGCACTCATCTGGTTTACTACAGCTTAGATTCCACCGTACGACGTTTGGGTTCAACGAGCCGATGACAGCATGTATGCGAACTTTCTCCACTGTCGAGGATCTGATCAAGGTCTACAATTTTATGACTTGACTCCAGCTATAGCAGGATGTATAATGAATACATTAAGACTATTTTTGACAGATCAATTAGTTCAATAAATAAATCTATAAATTACTTCCATAATGAATGCAAAAACTGATTTTCAAAAAATCTTTCGGAAGCAACACGGAAAACCGAAATTTTCCACTCTATTTCAGACAGAAGATTGCAAAGTTTTCGCAATTAACGCGGTTTTTGCAAATTATTATTAATTATGCAAAGAACTGAAGATTTTTGAAAAGTGGAAAAGACGGATCTTGTATTTTTGGAACGGTCTTGACGGGTAGATGCAAAATATCGATGTCTGACGCCGTTTTGAAAAACAAGATGGCAACTTCTGGTTTAGTGGAATTTTCAAAAACCCAACCACCATAAGCATTTTTGAAATTTGTTTGACGAGTAAACGGCAAATATCGATGTGTGAGACCATTTTGAAAACCAAGATGGCGACTGCCAGTTGCAGAATTCTTTAAAATTCAATGAATATCAATTTTTTTGGAACGGGTTTGACGAGATGATACCTACTATAGATGTTTGAGGCTATTTTAAAATCATGATGGCGACTTCCGGTTTAACGAAATTCATTAAAACCTAGTAAAAATGGGTATTTTTAAAACAGGTTTGACGAGTAGATGCCAAATATTAGATGTCTGAGGCCAATTTGAAATCCAAGATGGTGATATCCGGTTTAGTGAGAGATTTAAACCCAATAAATATCTGTATTTTTGGATGAGTAGACGCCAAATATCGATGACTGAGATCATTTTGAAAACAGAAATGGTGACTTCCGGTTTAGCGGGATTCTTTAAAACCCAATCAATATCGGTATTTTTGGAACGGGCTTGACGGGTAGACACCGAATGTCGATGTTTGAAACCATTTTAAAAATCACGAGGGCGACTGACTTCCGATCTAGTTGAATCTTCTAAAACCCAGTAAATATGCTTATTTTTGGTACGGGTTTGACGAGTCGACGACGAATATCGATGTTTGAGGCTATGTTGAAAACAAACTTCCGCGACTTCCGGTTTAGCGAAATTCTTTAAAACGGTCTCAAATACGGAATTTTTCGAACGGACTAGTAGACGCCAAATATCAATGTCTGAGGCCATTTTGAAAACCAAGATGGCTACTTCCTGTTTAACGAAATTCATCAAAACGCAATTACTATCAGTATTTTTGGAGCGGGTGTGACGAGTAGATACATACTATCGATGTTTTAGGTCATGGGTGTTTTGGACAGACTTGACGAGTAGACGCCAAAAATCGATGTCTGACACCATTTTAGAAACCAAGAGGGCGGTTCCGGTTTAGTGAAATTCTTTAAAACCCAATCAATATGGGTATTTTTTTAACGAGCTTGACGAGTAAACGCCAAGATCGATGTCTTAGATCATCTTGAAATTCAATATTGCGACTTTCGGTTTAGTAAAATTCTACATAACCACAATATAATGACAATTTTTGGAATAGTGGTAATGAATAGAAGCCGGATATCAATCCCAGATTTCTGGTTTAGCGAAAATCTCGTTAACGCTATAGTGAAGATCCGATTTTACAAACTACCGATTTTGCAGCAAACTGTTTTCGGCTTTTTGACTAAATTGACGTCTTTTTGTATTGCAAAATGAAATCATACAATGATCACTCATCAATCTTTGAAGATATCCATATTCATTGGCTTTTTTAATGAATTTTGCCAAACCGGAAGGCCAAAATGACGTCAGACTTTAACCTTTGGTGTCTACCCGCCAAGACCGTCCCAAAAATACCGATATTGGATTAGTTTTAGAGAATTCCGCTAAACCGGAAGTCGCCATCTTGGTTTTCAAAATGGCATCAGATATCGATAATTGGCGTTTACTCGTCATCCTATTTTGAAAACACTCATATTGTTGAAATACGGGCCAACAAGCATCTTCAAGGTTCGTCTTTTCCACTTTTCCAAACATCTTCAAAGTACTTGCATTTAATAGAAAAATGCTGCAACTATGTTAATTGAGAAATTCGCGCAAAAAACTTGTTCCGAAAATCGTCTAAGTATTTTGCCTTCAAAAGGACTTCTTGTTGACAAAATATTGTTGATTACAAAATCCGAAATCATAACTTTTTCTGAAATCGTCTAAGTCTTTTTCATGCAATGTAACGCGGTTTTGTTGCACGGTTTGTGGAATACACACAATTTTGACACGGATACCGCAATTAACGCGGATTTTTACCCTGTACCTATTCCACGTGTAACAAAAACCTTACCTGAGAAACCTAACTGAATATTGTGAAGTCATATAAGGCCCGTATGTATTTTTGTGCTTCATTCATCGTTTGTTACTCACTAGTTGAATGAGAAGCATGTGTGTGCGCGGTAACCACTTTATTTTCGAAACAATGTGATTTGTATTCTCAATTCTCAAACAACAGTAAAATTAAACGGGTGTCAGATCGAATCGTACCACATTAATTAAAATCAATCCGCTATAATGCAGAATAAGGCTGAACAGTTTTGGATGCGCTATGTTATGATGATAAAATCGCAATTATTAGTTTTCCGCGAGGAGTTTGGTAACAAAATTGTTTCGCTGGGGAAGTTTCCGACCAGTTTGCTGTTCTTAACCTCATATATGGCCTACGTGTATTTTTGTGCTTCATTCGTTGATAGCTACTCGAAGGAGCAGCATGTTGATGTTGTAGGTCAGACAGTGCGGAAATATTGCTTTATTTTTTAAACAACGTGATTTGCGTTCTCAATAACAACAGCAAAATAAAACGGATGTCAGATTCAACTGAACCACATTAGTTCAGAAAATAAAACCGGCGTAATGCAGAACAAGGCTGTATATTTTTTGGACGCGCTATATTATGATGATCAAATGCCAATTTTAGTTGTCCGCGGAGAGTTCATTAACAAATTTGTTATAACAAATATGTTCCAATCATTACCCATCCACCTTCTGTTTTTGAATAGGAAGAGTGTACTTACAAAAATATTGAGCTTTTGTACATAGTACCAGAAAGTCCGATATTTTATTGTTATAATTTTATTTACATGATGATTATACAAGTCGGTGTAAATAGTGCGATGTTCATCACATTTTGGATACAATGCATCGTGTTTTTGTTAAATTCGGGTCAATTATGTCTTCAGAAGAATTCGTAGACATTAGAAGCCCCTTTATATGATGTTATGATTTAAATGATTGATCTCCCTAGAAGTGAGATATATTTATAACATTCTTGTGAGTATGTATATTAGCATTCTGCCTTCGGCAAAGTTGTAGTACAAGCTTCTGCCAACATTTTTGTTTTGTCTTTATCTTTAATATCGTCCACATTATTGTTTGTTGTTTGTGGACGACCCCTTAAAAGCCAATTCATTAATATCTTAACAAGTTGAAGTGTGTTCCATAAAAAGATTAGAATTATCGAAATGTACAACTATCAATATTACAACATTAGCTGATCTCATGTATTCTTGAAGTAATTCGGTAATTGTTGAAATATATAGTGTTTTAAATAGTAATTAGTTATATTCGTTGAAACGAATGAGTTCACGTCAATAGTGTTTTCGAAATACTTATGAAAAATAGCAAGGTATGCCATTTGCTGTAACAATTTCAGTGATTAATCCTCCTACAAGTAAGATTTTTTTTTCATTTTTTTATATGAGAAATGATTTGACGTCTTTGGCAAAGTTGTTGAGATTGCTTTCGCGAATATCTTTGTTGAACACACTAAATACACTCTTCTTTAAATGCCTTAGAAGTATCAATTATCATTCCTACGAGTTTCATATATTCTATGAAGTTATTTTAATCATCGAAATACACAATTTTCATTATCGCATTATTTTTCCTATCTCGAGATTTTTAGAAGATATTGGACATTTTTTGAGAAATAATAGCTTTTTTCAAATCATCTACAACTATACGCCAGCGGTGCCAACATAAGGGAGCCGCTAAAACCATTATCTGCTCTATAAAAAGTGACAATAAGTTATAAAATATATCAAGATAAGTGTGTTATTTCCGCGTTCACACTAAATTATGTTCATAAGTCTAACTGAACAAGAAAACCAATGACACCAAAGGGGTGTCATACTGAAACTCCACCAAAGAGATTTATTCGCAATAAATAATATTCTTAAATAAAAAGTGAATAAAAGAATAGATAACGAACGTGTTTGAGTTGCACGACACGGAAATGCTGCAAAGAATTCAAGTAAAAGAACAGTAAAAAATATTCCAAACTTGATCACACTTTTTCTCATGTCGTTTTCTTTTTTAACTGTGCACTACAATGGTACACTCATTCAAACTTGGGTGTAATCAGTCTGTCTCTTTTTTTGCACTACACCGGTGTAGCACCAGGAAAAAACGAAAACGCCATCAATTTCATAGAAGCACTAATGAGACAGGTATGTAGTACGGAGCAATAAAACAGACCACCTCGATGAAATTAGCAAAGATCGTTGAGTATGCTAGATCTTCTGTCATCGTGAAGACAACCCCATGCCTTAGGGTGAGAATTGTATTCTTTTCGGTGCAGGGAGAAGCTCGGTACTATCAAAAAGTTACAAAGATACAAAAGACGTAATCAGGCAGAATAATCCCGCCACACCCGATATGAGTTTGAAGAAAGACACAATTTTGTCCCGTCTAGGGCAATCCTCATTCAAAATATTTGCGCACTAGACCAATGTGTATTCGAAATAACCAACCATGTGCTTTCATAGATCCACCCATGATAAACTCGAATCGGAGACCACACCGTCGATCTCAACTTTGTGAGCGAGCATGTAGACGCGGTACTTGTCAGCAGTAATGTCATTCTCTTGCTCTAGACAGGATATCATAATTCTGAGCTAATCAGGGTTAACTTTCGAGTTATCTGCCATGGCTGAATATTTCTGCGAAATATTTCGAATGATTTAGAATATTATCGGATTATGTTTGATCCGAAAGAAGATCAGATATAGTCCAACCGAGTTGAATATGTAAAATTTTAAACGGGAAGTCAGAGTCCTCGAAGACGAATCTTGTTCGACAATATTAACACCAGCTGGAACTTTTTGTTTATTCACGGATCTACAGCCCGTGGTAACGTGAAACCTTAAAGCATATAAAAGAAGACGCAGAAATTACGAGAGCTGTAATAAATTGAAAACTAAGTCAGCGAATTGTCCAGCAAAAATACACTACCGATTTTCTTAGCAAGTGGCATAAAATATATGTAAAAAACTTTATCAGTACCATCGTCGTACATATACAAAGTTGTACGTAACGGCACTTGAACTGATAATTCAAAACTTATGAGATGCACCATAATCAACAATCCACCAACCAGAACATAACTCATAAAATTGTCTCCTCAGGAAACCGCTGCTATACCAGTTATACGTCTCTTGTGCCATGCGATTCCCTATAAACATGGAACAGTTAAGCGTAGAGCGGCAGTAAGCTGGTCTTGACATACAGTCCCTGAGCGGATTTTTTTTGTAGGAGACGAACCACTGCGACCAGTATTTAGATCTATCCCTGAACAGATGCTCCGACCGTCGCCTTCAAGTCGCTAGCGGCAACTGAATTCACGAATATTTAATTCAAGAATTGCACCTGGAATTTATTTGCAATGAGCGACATTCAAATATGAACGAAATTCGGTCGAATCTTTTGAAAACAGAATATTTCGGTGTTTCCAACAATTAGAAATAAATATAACGGCGAAGGAAGAAATATTTAAATAATTTTTTCGTGCTGTGGATAACGGAGTTCGATAGGCGAAAATAAACTAAACCCACCCTATTCCTTCATTCCTTACGTTTGGTCACGATGCTCTTTATCCACAAGCAACACTATGTGCTTATGAAGATCAACTTGCCACGTGTCAATTTTGTCAGCAACCTGGTCACTACGGAATTCCTTGCTAAGAAAAAAAAACGAAACATCTGCTAACGGACGCAAACCACTACCATCATTTTCAACTGTATTAATAGTTACAACTACAGCACAAGCAGCTATAACTATATCCAGCACAAACCCACACAGATTGAATAACGTCACAAGCTTTTGCGATCAGCAACGGATACTCCCAGCTTTTTGGTATCAATCACCAGTATCACAAATAAAGAAGCAAATAATAAGGACAATGCCGCAATCGTGAAGGGACGAAAAAGCCAAAAGAGATAGCTTCCGAAATCAATAGCGTCAATAGTATGAACGAAGACAACACCACCCCTGAAACTAGCGACAATGGTAATTCTCAGTTGTTATAATTACACAATTTTGAGTGATTGAGTTATTGATTGCTATTGGCTGCCTTTCCGTTCAAACGTGACTGAATGTAATTAATTCGCTGAAATCCACCTACACCACTAAATTTACTTCATAAACAGCGTCATACGAAGCCGTATTATCGCAAAGCGTTGAAGATGCCGAATGGCGTTTGCCTTTTTATCGGTGGTGCTGGTTATTGGGTTAGAGATACTAGGTGAAACAATGTTGAAGATGCCGAAAGAAAAGTTACATGACGAACTAGACCAATGAATAATTTTTGAATTTAAGTACGTCGGCTCAAGCAACCGGGTAAAATCGGATCGGCAGAAAAGATGAATTCAAACTAAATTTATTTCGTCGGAAAAATCATCTTAAGACAGATGTGAATTAGACGGAAGAGATCTGTCTAAAGAGGGTTAAACAATTTTTTATTGACCACGTCGTGATTTTGGCACGATTGTCAAAATATCAAAAGTCAAATATCATGATAAAAATACATCATTAAGATGCGAACGTAATTTTTCGCCTGTAGAACTTAAGGATTCTTGTAGCCATGAATGTACTCCTCCCTTTGAATCGAATTTTCATCCCGTCCCAATCCGCAACCTACCTACGTGCCAAACGACATACAAACCATCCCATAACAATGAAAAACGTTTATGGCTTTGGGTTTGGTGTTGCCATTGCTATTGTTGTTCTGGTTGTTGTTGATGTTGTTGCCATTATTGGTGATGTCGTTAGCGACTGTGGTAATGCTTTTCGATGGCACACGACAGAACCGACGTCGTCGGAGGAGGGGGGAGGACGTTGGAACGACATCGATGGCAGAAACCAGAAGTAAAGCGATTTCTGTTATTTTTTTTATGGATGTTTGTTGCTTTTCCCTTGCGCGGAAAAACTTTCCGCGAACAAGTGGAACCTGAACGATGTGAATCATTTGTTATGATTATTCGTTATTGCTGGTTTTTCCTTGCTGTCGCTGAACGTTTCGAATCGAACCTTTTCCCCACCACGCCGCCACCTCACGCACGCAAATATATTCACAGTAAATTCGTGAAAATGTAATTTTTATTTTTATGAAAATGTAGTCATTAACGCCGGGAATGCTCTCGAGACGAGACGGTATCGTACCGTGGGGGCGGGCGATTGATTCGGGGTGTATTACATATTCAGTTTATTTTCTGTTCTTTGATGGTGCTTAGTCCCGCGAGAAACAATCAGTCACTAGTCGATCCCGATCACGGTATGAATTCGTTATATAGCTCTGTTGCGATAGTGAACAGAAAAAGGCACCCTTCAAAAGGAATGATAGTTTGGTTATCGAGGAGGGCACCAGGAACGCTTTTATGATGGCACAAGTCAACAATTTATAAATTTTATTTAGCAGGGTGCGCGATAAAATTTAATAGCTGATTGGATTATATTAAACGTTGTTCACGTTTAACTGGAAAATTAATTCGGTCTCGAGGGCAAACAGAGATTCAGTAAGCCAACAGATTATCATTCAATTACAAAAAAGCAACATAAAAACCCAGTCGTTTCACGTTTCATTAATTTTAAAAATAATACAGTAATATTCAATCCTTTCCGCGAATTTTTTCACCCAGCATTACTCATTAATTCACCCCAAAAATTTCCACCCACTAAATTAAGCGCTTTTCGAATGAATAGAGCTCTTTTCAATTAACAAAATTAAATTCCAAATTTGGGGGAGATGGGGGTGAACTCACCTCTTCTTGCCAGTCACTGGGTAACGTTACAAGTGAAATGAAATTTATGAGCTTCTAAATTGTCATGTATGTCTACACCACAACAAATTACCGCTGATATGTGCATTCAATAAATTAGTGGGGAAATGAAAAATAGATGTGACATTCTGGAGTGTTACGCGCTCAACACACAACGCTAGTTAGTGCTACATTAATTAAAACATTAAGTTTCCTGATTTGATGGGAGCACGAGTTTAGGGGAATTGAATTTGACACGGCTCAATACGCTAGCATGATTGAGCCGTGGGTCTATTATGTTATTATTTTAAAAAATTAAATAATTTATTACGTACACTACCATGTCATCAAAGTATATTGCTTTCTTGTTGTTCACGATCAAACATTCGTATTTGTTTCTTGTTCTTACAAGTTGCTATTTAATATCCTTCTTCTTCGGCAATAGCTTTTTTATCGGTGGTGATGGTTGTTGATTTGGAAATACTAGATGCAGCTATTTCTAATCGGACGGCGGTCGATTAGCATTAGGTGTCGGTGTCAGTTTTTTTAATGTTGATTGTAGTAGATAACGTTTCCTTGGTCGGTTCGGTACATGGTTTTCCGTCATTTCTGGGATATATTGTCAGCGTCGCCTGGTTAAGGGATTTCCTAGACAATCTAGGATAGTGACTCTCAACTTAGGGTCCGCGAACCCCTAAGGGGCCGTGGAGTCGTTGCTAGGGGTTTGCGAAGAAAAACATTTTTTTCCGAGTGGATATTGAAATTTCAAGTCTTGTTTCGATCAGACAGAAAATGAAATATTAATAGCATAAATAATCAATGTTAAACCGTGGGGGATCGCAACAACCCTGGGTGATTTCTATGGGGTCCATGGTACGAAAAATGTTGAGAGCCGCTGATCTAGAGCATTCAATAATCAAGTAAGAAGCCAAAGGTGATCACACGCATTTTCACACTATGAGCACTAGTAAAAATACTGGGGGAAATGTTCTCCATATGCAGTTTTTAACAAATTCCACTTCTCCGATATTCGAAACGATTTGCTCAATGAACTAAGTGCACGGGGCTCGTCGTCCATATACGTGAGTCTTGGTTCTAACGTTGTTGTATTCGGTATTGTGATATATGTTGTTCTTCAAGAAGAAACTTTTTTCATCGGCTAAACTTTTGAATGTTTTAGTACACTATTACGCACGTAATGTAGATGTGACGGCGCCGGTGGTTGAGTGGTAAGCGTGACCGCCACTCATTCCAATTTGCCTGTGTTCAATTCCAGCCGAGGTCGTTGAGATTTTTCTGAGGTGAAAAAATCTGTGGTCACGTCTTCCTTCGGAAGGTAAGTAAAGCCGTTGGTCCCCGGTCTATGAAATTGGTGGATCGATATCTAGTCCAGAAGTCACCTCTATGGCGTCGGTAAAGAAGAATGATCCAACTTCCTATACTCTTACTAACAAAAATATCCTCATCCTGTGATACTTGTGGAGTGCGCAGTAGTATATACGGCCTCTAGCAAAAGCAAGTATCGGACTAACCATTCCTCCCATTTCCTTCCGCAACCTACGTTCGGGCCTGGCCGGCGCCGGTATTGATCAATACTTTAGGATTACCAGGAGCTGCACATTGAAAGATGTTTCGCTACCCCCAAGCATAATTATCTACTTATTCTCTGTGCAACTTCAGCTAGTCCAGATCGATAACGGAGTAGCAGCCAGGGGTGGTCGCACAAGCTCAAGCTTACTATTACGCGCGTAATGTAGATGTATATAGTTTCGTGAGGTTTAGTCCAATATTCACCTGAAGTTCGCAGCTAAAGCAATGATAGAAAACTGTTTGTGTAATGATTAAGCAACAAAGCGGTACATAGAATCGATTGCTTGATTTGCTGATAGTTATAACGAATCAATTTAGAGCTTCTGCTCGCTCTGGGTGAGATGAAAAGGTAGATTGGACGGCAAAGTTGGATACTAGATCTTCAACTAGAAAGAATGCTTACATATTCATAGAAAATTTGTCGAAGAACGTAAGCTCAATGAGCCATTGATTTTGTCATGTCAGATAGCATCTGCAGTCAAGTGTGCATTGTCTGAAAAACAATGGAATCCGTTATTTTTCTTCTTGCTCTGGTAATCTGTAGTGATGAATCTGTCCAAAAAGCAAAACGTTGTGCTCCTATCAAATACAGCGGCTACTGTCGTTGGGGTATTTGGTATTAGATCATGTATACGCGACGTGGAATATATACTGAACAAAATTAAAAATAATTGAAGTTTGTTTTTTGATGACTGAATATCGTGTTTCAGCTTTGGTCACCGTTCGATTATGTTTAGGTTGATGTTGCACGGCGAAAAAATATAATATTTCTGTTGTTGACGTTTCTGCCAAAAATGCCTGGTTGGAAATCACATAATTCAAGATATACAAACTTTTACGCTGGTCACTAACCGCTTGCACATATTCATAAAATGTCAATCTTTAATCAGGGTGTAAAACCAAGAAATAATCAAAAAACTAATAACTCTATTAAATCTGTTAAATTTGTGCAATTTTGCAAAAGCTTTTTTATGTTATGCACGACATTCAATTAACAAGGAACTGGAACATATGAAGTATTCTTTAGTAATTAAAATATCCTTTTCCTTTTTTATATCGACTAATATGTAGTCACATTTTCTTTTTTACTTTTTAACGACAATCAATTTGCTAGAAATTACTGGGTAGGGAAAGTTATGAAAATTTTACAGCCATAGAACTAAAGTGAGAGTAAGGATGTGAAATATGCAGATCGGAAAACTAGAAGTATCAGGGCCATTAGAAACAGGTTTAAAATCTTACAGGCTAATCTTTTGTCTTCTGTTGGCAGGAGTTGAGTTTAGACAGCATAACTACTAAATTTCTTTTATTTAATGTATTAATTTAAAGTACAATACTTTAAACTTTTAAAAGCCCGTCAATTATCAAGATTCCTTTTCTTCAATGAATACAGACAAATACAGATTTTATTGCGAGGATAAAGATTTTCAACAAAATCATCGGGTAGCTCTAATTTGTGGTAACACTGTTCCCGGCAATATGCCTCGTCTGTATGAAGAATGGCTAAAAGAGAGAAGGGAGCCACGTTGAACGAAAATAAAAGATGGGTAGGTAATGTCAGAGACATAACTGAAGTGAAGTAAAATACACTTTAGGCTGTTAATACGAATGCTGCAATTTTTTCTATCTTTTAAAAGGTTTTTTTTAACCAGTTATTGGAATGAAATGGAAATACCGAAATAACGGTAGATGTACTCGAATTTTCTGCTTTTGGCGAATGAATTGTTTCACTATCGTTAAATGCCCTTTTTCAGGGTTACCACATGAGAATCGATGTGTTCGAATATGTTTGAATATTTTTCATTTCGATGTACGTGGACTTCGGTATTTGTGCACTGAGTGCACAACGTTTCGAAATTCAGGCGGAATCCACCTATTGCTACAGTCAAACGCCTAAATGTAGATAACGACGCAACACCCAGAGGGTTAAATACGCTAAAATTTTGAATTTCTCTACAACAGTACGCGTGTACCGAAACTGATTATAAAAATGAGTAATAAATAAACATTTTTTCCAATAAAACCGCTGTATGCTATTAAAGGTCATAAATCACGTCCCCGTGGTGTAATTCCATAACTATTCCAAACTAACACTTTCCCACAAAACGCGTACTTCATCAGACGAAATCGTATAAGCACATCTGCTGGAAGAGTCAATTACTGCTGTAATTTACGGCCGCCCATTTGCGGTTCGTAGTTGAATGAAGGGACCAACAACAAGCAGTTCAATTATTATTAGTAATCTCTCCCGATCCCATCAGCCAGCCGAGTAAAGCCGTGGTAAGTGTTTAATTTGTCAGCAAGGGTACAAATTTATTTGAAACCAGAAAACTTGGCAGAACCCAGCCTCGGTGCTGTGTAGAGAGGACGGGACGTGGGCTGTTGTATTGGCGTTACCCCCCTAGTGATGATTTATTAATCGAACTGATTTAACCGCTGGCTGCGGGTATGTGCAGTTATCGTAAAAAAATCCCGCCCAATTTCGGTTGATTTGAATCGCAAATGCGATAGGGTGCTAAAATGGTATCCGTATTGCCGATGGCATCAATTTCCGGAATGTTTATCCTCACGCACACCACGTTCGCTTTGCGCTCTCGGGTAGATTAAAGTTAATACGGGGTGATTGTCGGATATTATTAAAGTGGATAGAAGCAACTGAACCCTTCGGTAATTACTACATTAATTTTTTTAGAACATACCTTGATCGCGCCAATCGCCGCCTGTTTGCTGGCGAACGTTACAAAAGCACAGCCTTTGCTCAGTCCGGACGTGTCCCGCAGCACCGTACACTCCTCGATCGAACCATGACCGGAGAAAAGTTGCCGCACATCGTTCTCATTGTACTTTTTACTCAGCATACCCACGAACAGTTTCCGTTCTGAAAGTAGAAGAAAGTCAGAATCCTATTAGCACCGGATCGATGAGGTGAAATAAATTTAATCCAATAAAAAGCTTGAATATGAATAGAAAAGCTTAGTTGGCCTTAGATCCCGGAGGTATCGTTTCTCAATCGGATCCAATCGTCTCGTTTGATTCTATTCGTCCAATTAGGAGTGAACATTCAAGAACCACATTCTCCATTTATTAACAGCAACAAGCTGGTCCGTTTTGGAATGTCCCATATTGAAATTCTGTTCACCGGTTTTCCTCTGGCTGAATAACTGCGTTTGGTAGACGGCAAACAACAACCGGCAAAGCTCAACCGGATAGGATAGTCCCAACCCGGCCGAGCCGAGCATATTTCGACTTTCATTAACAGCATTAGCTCGGTACCGAAGCAAGAGAGATTGTGTCTGACAGGAAGCCCCAGGATTACCATTGTTGAGAGCCTGCATCAAACCACCCAATCCCTGTGTGGCAGCAGTAGCTCGGACGGTTACTTTCTTAATAAGAATCCGTATCGTCATATCGGGAAGCACAGTTCACTTCAACCCGGTAGCAAGCAGAAAACTCAGCTTAGTATGTGTGTGTGTGTGGGTGTATGGTGAAGGACCGACTTTACACTGAAATGCTTCTAAAGCCCTTGAGAGATCACTTTTTCTGCTGCTCCCGGTGTACAACGGGGGGCTTCATTCGTTCTCCTGGGCAGTCCGTGCTGAAATGGATGATGGCTTTTCTCTCATATAAAGTAATAAATTGAAGGGTAAGAGACGAGTTGTACAGGGCTTTACTGGGGGAAAGGTGGAGAGATGAACGAGAGGAGTGATAACGAAGCGAAGCTATCCTGGTAATCCGACGATACATGCTCCTCACTAGAAACCCAACCCAACGAACCAGGAACGCTTGTAAACACTTGTACCTCCATTTTCATCTACTTTGCTTAGGAATCAGAATGAAGAACGTACACACAATCGTTGCGGAAAAACTAGGTGAAACGGTGGAGCGACTCTGAAGCTCTGAGAAAGAGTGCAATTATTTGGCACGGTGGAAAATTTGATTTTGACTGATATTCGAAATAGAAAACAGATTTTTGAACTGAAGTCGACTGTTTCCAATTTTTAGGTTAGGTGTATGGCTTTGCAGTCTAATTTTTAAGGAAAAACAAACTATTTCGTCTTCATCCGATATTTCGGTCCGTTTGGGGCCGGATAATGACTGAGCCAAATTCAGAGGAAGAAAAGACAAGGGTTTCGATCCCGAAAAGATTTACACGATCGGATAAGGTGATCATGAAAAACCAAACGACGATCGATTGTTGTAGAATAACAGATCTGACAACAAAACAACAATTATCGTATCCTTGAAAAAGGTCCGAAACGGGCCGAAACGTCGGATGAAGACGAAATAGTTTGTTTATGCTTAAAAATTAGAATACAAAGCTCTACACCTAACGTAGAATACAGGGACACCGCTTTAATATACAGGCATAAAAGTGGCGTAAGATTTTGAGCGAATTATTATACATCTACACGGAAAAAATTGTACACAAAATTCATTCATTCTGTCATAATTGTTATACATGTTCACGCTACAGAAACAGGACTGCTTAATCCAAAATAATGTGGTTTACAATTGTATTCAATTATGGTAGGATAACGCGTGTATTCTTTGTGAACTTTAGTAACGGTTCCCGCTTTGTCATTACTGAATTGTTTTTCTGCCCATGAAATAGTTCACAACTTTTTGAATATTATTTATAAATCAAATGTAGACTCACGATTTTATCCGCTAATTTAGAAACCTTGTTTACGGTCCAATAATGCGATGTGAACCGATTCATGATTTGATACATCTTGAAGATGATGTTCATAAAATAAAAAAAAATCATGATATTCGATCGTGAAATATTTCACGAAACACGGAATATTATTTATGAATATATTTATTTTACTGGTTCATGATTTCTAATATATTAATCATGCTCGTCAAATAGTTCACAAAATCATAAAATATTATACATAAATTCATAAACTGGAGCTTGATTCATCGCCTTGGCTCATAATTCCTGCTCGTGAAAATAATAAAATATTATTCAAAGATTCGTTGAGCGGTTCTTGGTGTATAGTATATTATCACAGGGTCGATTTCTTCACCCTCGCTTAACTGCTAAACCTGGTATTCCGGTGCATTAAACCTGGTTTAAAAGTTTAACGAAGCAATCGGGACACTATCTCTAATCACTTGAACCTTCAAGCAATTCTGCATAAGGTCTTGAAATTTCAATCTATTTCGCAAAACTAGAAATACTTTTCATAAATTCAGATTTGTTCCGTGAACTGTTTCATGCAATGTAATATACAGTCTGACCCCTGATCTCGCACAGACCAGAAGCTAAAACACACTGTTCGTTCACAGAAAAGCAAACGAATAAATTTTACCTGCGTCGCTTCAAAACCGAGCGAGTAAAGGTGATATACCCTGGCTCATTAGCCAGAACAGTGCTAAATACATATGTCCCATTCCAGGAACCTAGGACCAAAGGAGTGACATCAACCCTCTTAGTCAGTCACAAATTGAAACGGTCAGTACGGTTGTCCACGTTTCTTCCTTATTCAAGGTTTAAAATGGTTCATGGATTAAATTCTTCATTAAATGAATAATTTAATTGCCGTACAATTTTGAATCATCTTCATTTTGTACGCTGCACAGTTCGCCTGGCCGCTTTAATGATTGTGTTACATACCATATGCACTACAATCAATAATTTTAACAAGAAAAATTGTAGGCGAACGTCTGCAATTTTCCAGCGTCCCAACATGACTGTGTATGTGATGAGTAGACTAGAACAAACTTTACCCACGTCACTCCGTTTTTTCTACACTCCAGTTACAGAGAAGCCTCGTTGCGTCCACTAAAGGAAAATGCTGCCGTGATTAACTTTACGCAAACTCGAATAAGACCTACTGTGCGCGAGATGGAACAATTGTTAGCGATGAAAATGGACCTAAATCTTGCGTTAGTGACCCACATCCAACTACATCATACAAATAATGTGGTACTGTTAACGTTCAATATGCTATCCGATGCAGAATTCTTTACTGTGGTGAACAACATGCAGCGCGACGTCGAATACGAAAACTTTTAAAACGAAGATCCCCGTATACATGGACAAGGATATTATTGAAACTCGATTTGGCATTGCGCTCCAGCTACGCTAAAAAATTCATGAAGAAATGCGAAGAAGCATTCTCAACGGGGTTCGTGTGGGTAGAATGCGGCTGCACCAATCTAAACCATCTTACATGAGCTTCGAATGCAAATTTCTTCAAGGTTTCACCCATGCGCCAGTTCTGCAACCAGTCGACACACTACGGTAAACCATGCACTAAAACTGCCACGGGAAATAGATCAACTACAACAATCACTGACAAACAGCCTTCCACCGCTAAACTACAGATACCCGGGCAGAAGATAATCCTCGGTAAGCAGACACCCAGTACATCGAGCGTAGAAATAACCAGCATATAAGAAGGAGGTCACTCAGAAACACAAGAAGCATAAAGAACAACTAACAGTGAACATCAAAACTGCTCTAGCGACAACGACATGAGCGTACACGAGAACGAGGGAGAGAGCAGACTGACCAAACAACCAGTAGCAGATGGCAAAGTGGATTCGCCTCCGAGTAAGATCACGCACAATAGCAAACAGTGCGCCTAGGATAGACAACCGCAATAGTTTTCGTTTTTTCTTTGAATTGATTCAATCAGAAATGTATAGTTTCCAAAAAAGGCGAATGACCCGTGAGATTAAAATATTTAAAAACAAATAACAATAAATAACAAATATACTATAGTTGTGTCGTGCTGCTTGCGACAAGTCATAAATACGAGTAGAAGATAGATGAAAACTATCAGGACAACGAACATATTTATTAATTTGATAGGTTTAGTAAGATGTCCGGAAAGAAAATGAAAACTACGCTTAGTGCCAAAGATATATTACAGAGGCACAAATCGCATTTGTTGATTAGTTCACAAAACTGAACGGAACCACAGATCGTTAACGCTTCCATGATGCAGTTCATATTGCCACGTAAAAAATCCGACAGAACAAATCAAGAGCATCGCTCAATTCTCGGCTATTTTAGTCAATATAGCTAATACAAATCAGTGTGCCCCTAAATTATGAACTTTTTTTTCGAGAGTTGCCCTACTGGAGCTATAGAGCTAGGTTCCGGGAAGGGCTGCACGTCAGAATCACTCACTACAAATGCAGACGAGACGGTATCATCGCGAAGGGCTCGATCGTTTGTACGTTAACGTGTTCGATCGCATGTGCGTTTGTATGTCTTGTGTGGTATGGTGTATGTAACTTTGCGTGTATATTTTACATTTTCTAACCATATGCCTGATTCTGATACTTAATTTTCAAATGCTTCAGATTCGGTTCAGATGCTAGATGAAAGTAAGTTCTTTCATATCACTAGATTTCCCGGTCATGTCGCCATGACGTCAAGTGTTGCCTAGTGGATATGAGCGATATTTTTTTATTGGTCCAACAGAATGTATGGACCTAAGTTGCTAGGATGGAGGGTAAAGATTTGTCGTACGGGACCGATTCATGATCGCGCGAACACGGACGTTTACAGGTTCGCGTTTGAGAGCGCGTTTGCGACTTTGTAGGTACACCTTATTATCGCGATGATCGCGAAGGGCTTAAGCGTTCGTATGTTAACCTGTTTGTCACATGTGCTCGCGTGTATGTGACTTCACGTGTATAAATTCGATTTTATAACTATGTGGCCATTTACACATTCGCGTGTGTACTTGGATGTTCACGCGGACCGTCATTCTGATTCATTATTTAGTTTTCAGTGTACGGTTCAAATTCTGACAGAGAGTGAGTCACTCCATATCACTGGAGTCCCCGGTCATGTCGCCACGGAACGTGTTGGCTAATGGGATACAAGAGCTATCTTTTTTATTTGGTTCAATTGAAGGCATGGACCTAGATCTCTGGACCAAGGATAGACTTCCGGAAATAACCGATTCATGATTGCGCGAGCGCGGGAGTTTGTAGGTTCACCCTTGAGATCGCGTTTGAAAATTTATAAGTGCTGAGATCTTCACCTTATCACCGGGATGTTTGCGAGAACGCGGGTGTAGGTTGCGTAAATGATCGAGAAGGGTTTAAGAATTTGTATGTTAACGTGTTCCTATGTAACTTCGCGTGTATGAATCCGATTTTTGTCGTCATGGAAACTGTTGTTTAGTTTATGTGAGCGTAATTTTTAAGTTAGGTCCACCTGAAGGTATTGGACTCATGCTACCAGGACCGAGGATAGGGACTTCCGAACGTAAACGGTTCATGATCGCGCGAACACGAGCGTTTGTGGGTTCACTCTTTAGACCGCGTTTGTGTACTAAAACGTTCATTTAGTCACCGAGGTGTTAAGTGTGTGTGAATGATCGCAAAGGATTCGAGCGTTTGTATGTTAACGTTTTTGTCACGTGTGCTAGTGTGTCTGTAACTTCGCGTGTAAAAATTATTTTCTATCACCAGAATATTTTCGTTTCTAGGATTTTACTAGATGCTTCCGAACGCTAGCTCTCGGACAACAAAAATATGAAAGCTTGACAGGTTCTTTCCTGCCACCCAAAAAAATGGGACTGTAGCTTAGGGCATTGCAAAAATTTTTTTTTTTTTTAATTCTCAAAGGCCTCCCCTCTTATATGATGACAAATGTCAAAGTAAGCTCAGATGCCGAATTTCACATCATTTGAACAATTTTAGACCCCCGCCCACTTCGCTTGAAATTTTTTGAAATTGGTACTATGGGAAAATATGGAGAAAAAATACATTAAATGCTATAACTTTTGAAGTAGCAATCAGAAAATTATAATTTATACCCCTTTTGGAAGGAAATAATCTTAGTATTTGAGTGGAGATATTTCTGTTTCTAGTAAAATACGGGAAAGTGGGGTACTAGGTCATTTTGGTCCCAAAATCCCCTATTTTTAATGATTTTTCTGCTCTGTGATGCAAATCATACATATTTTATAGTGAAAAAATCTCAGAAATCGATCGGAACCCTTTTGACCTTAGGCCGAATACGAGAAGTTGGGGTTCTAGGGATTTTTGTCATTCATATTAAATTTTATCATTTTCTCATGCATATATCTCTATTATTCTTCAATCAATTTTCATAAAATGTAACTTATTGAACGTGTAAAATTCTGAGGAATAAAACAAATATAAAAACGTTAAAGGTAAAATTCAGAAACATCATTTTTTTATATTTACTCTACAAATCTCATTTTTTCATTATTTGTCCTAATACCTCAACTTCCCCTATTTTTCCAGGAATGAAACTTTTCTCATGTGATCCCTAAGCATATTTTACACTGAAAGTAGTAAATTAAATAAGAATTTTGTTGTTAAATGGAGTTAATATGTGCGATTTTATGATAAACATGTGATATCGACACTATATGTCAGATAATTTGATGTTCCTGAATTTTACCGGTAACGAATCTATTTTTGTTATAATCCTAAGGATTTTCCACGTTCAACAAGGTATAGTTTATGAAAATTGAGTGGCGAATAATAGAGATATATTCACGAGAAAATGATGAAGTTTAATATGAATGACAAAAGGCCATATAACCCCAACTTCTCGTATTCGGACAAAGGTCAAAAAGGCTTCGATCGATTTTTGAGATTTTTTCACATTAGAAAAACTACAAAATATGTATGATTTGCATCACGGAGCAGAAAAATCATTAAAAATAGGGGATTTTGGGGCCAAAATGACCCAGTACCCCACTTTCTTGTATTTTATTAGACACAAAAATATCTCCATTCAAATACTAAGATTATTTCCTTCCAAAAGAGGTATAAATTGTAATTTTCTGATTGCTACTTCAAAAGTTATAGCATTTAATGTATTTTTCCTCCATATTCTCCCATAGTACCAATTTCAAAAAATTTCAAGCGAGGTGGGCGGGGGTCTAAAATTATCCAAATGATGTGAAAATTGGGTTTGAGCTTACTTTGACTTTTGTCACAATATGAGAGGGGGGCCTTCGAGAATTAAAAAAAAATTTTTTTTTTTGCGATGCCCTGCTGTAGCTTTTTTGTGTGTACCTAACGACATGTTTTATGACTAGCCGACGTTTCAGTCCTATTTGGAGCCATTTTTCAAGGTAAGTAATCTATCTAGAGCAACAAATAGGTTGTCATCTTCGTCATCATGATTGAACGTTTTCAGTTGTTTGCATTGCAGGCTTTTCGATTTTGACCCTCAAGAGCCTTAGAACAAAAGCTGGGGGCCTATTCTCATAGTTACGTCACCTAGTGACCAAAAGGAAATTTTCTTCTAGTCAGTCAGTCAATTATAATTATCCAATAATTATTGGAGGTTGCTAGGTAAAATTCTTGTCACCATCGCTTCAACAGCAAAAGACTGATTAAAAAATGACAAAATACGTAATGCAGATTCTAAATTGGGGTAAACCCCTGTATTTATGCATAGGTTCAAAAAACCTAACTTAAATTAAGTCATATTTTTTGTGTTGCGAATTCTCTTTGTCAGTAGCTAACAGCTGACTGGGCCGCTAGCTAGATTGTTTTGGATTTAGTGTATAGCTAGCGACCCAGTCAGCTGTTAGCTACTGACGAGAAGAATCCGAAACACAAAAATATGACTTAATTTGACAAAATACATTTTAGGAGATACCGTTGTTGAAGGTATTTTTTGAGACGAAAAATATCAGTTCACTTTCCACAGGTACAGATTGCTTGCCAAATAAGGTATTTCGAAAAGCAGTGCGAAATTTTCCTCCTTTATTTATTATTTCCGGCGTGTTAGTTCTGACCTGGTAGAAGTAAACGTGTGTTGTGGTCCATCACATAACAGCTGTATCTAGGTAACAACCATGTAGAACTTCTTCCACCTTTTAACATGTGGCTCCCGACTTACAACCTACTTCATACCGGTAATCCAAAGTAAGCTGCTCGATCAATCTGTTGATCGGTAAATTATATATTTTTTTTCCAAAGCACATCTCCAGATGTTCTACGTGCTCGTACAAAATTTTTTCATGTGAAATTTATTGATTTCCTTCGATCTTTGCCGCAACAATACATAAAACTTTGAAATTCACAGGATCCATTTTGTGAGGGGTAAAAAAATAATTTTGGGAATGTTTCTGGAGAATCGTGAAAGCGATCATTTTTGTGATTTCTTAAAGCTTAATAAATGGGCGTTTCAGGATACAGTATCCACGGTGAATTTTTTGGTGATTAAAATGGTCACGGATCTTGAGTCAATGCAAACTTTCATAAACAATCAGTTTGGACGTTATGTCTTACCACAAGACCTCTATAACTTGATCTGGAGAGGTTGAATCAAATTTGAGGCCAATAAAAATCGATTTTCAAAAGTTGCCTTGTGGCTTAAGTCCTTAAAGGTTACATTTGGTGTGCGGTTCTCCGCACGCAATTTACCAGTGCGTGTAGATTCTATTCGTAATGGTGGAGTATTATCAGCGTCGACATTGCAGTAGATACTCGTGTGAAAAATTTTGCATTCGACGATGATATGCAGAAGGTTAACAGATTGGTGACTAATTAATGATGATGAGGTTACTGAATTGTTTTTTATTCTAGTAGATGTAATATTGTTCCAGGTTTTCCGTAGTGTTCAGATCTTTTTAAATAGCGACACGTGAGACACTGACTGTCTTAAATACACAGCGTAGTCTGGGCACAGTTAGAGTCAGGTCGCATGGTTACCAAGAAAGGAATACAGTGCTTCAATCGTGAATCGAGCACCGTTGTTGGTGTCTTAGTAGAAGTTCCTCCAATTGTCATCCTCTCGGTATTACGATATCAATTTACGAAGCATTGTTGTGTGACTGAAGACAGATCAAGCACTTTAACAAAAGCACTGTTTTGAGCAACTTAGTGGAATGTTATATTAAACACTTTAACCGTTGTCTTCCGTTTTAATTCCACTATGATGCATCATAGTGGAATTAAAACGGAAAACAACGGTTAAAGTGTTTAATTTAACAGATCAAGCAATTTGGATATTTGTGAACGCAAGTCGAACTCCGTTTTTTGGATACACCATTTATCACTTCGAATAAGACAAAAATGGTTCCAACATTTTCCACAGTGCATCTAAAACTCAGTTTTAGATTTTCATTTGTGGCCCTCTCGGAACTTTTAGCAAGGGTTGCTCCTCTGTGGTCCCTCGATTTGCAACTGCACTTTCTGCAATATCACAACTATCTAGGCAGTGGAAACGGAACCAACCCGAGCCCCGGTATGAGTGGCAGCAGGTTGCATCTGATGAACAAGCAGCAGATTACCACTCTGGTACGAGAAGCTGCCTATTTTCCTCCCTTAGGTTCCATTCCAGCCAGGTGCGCTACTGTACGGGCCCTATTTGAAAGAGGGCAGGCAGTATGTGGGGACATTTGCTGTTTACCTCTTCATATTTACCGACACTCTCTTTACCCAGCAGTGCACACTTCAGCTTCGAAGGATGAAATCGTTCCCGGAAGGGTTTCAACTCCCAAGCTATAGGGGGTGGTCGGATGCATTCAAGCGAAAAGGTTTCTATTCTCGGTTTCTCCTCTCGAACGCGTCCCATCCATACACGGCTAAATGGTAACCAGGGTGGTGGTTCATTTTAGCGCCAGAGCGAGAGGGATTGCGAATAAAGAACGGGTAAGTAGGACGAGTCACATTCAGGTGCAATTCTTGCCGAGGTTTCTCTGCATTTGCTATTTTGCTAGGAAACCACATTCATTTCGAGTTCGCTTCGAATTGTAACACACTCGGGTGAAGGAATAGAATGGCTCGGTAGGGTCTTATTTTTTGCGTTTCGACGAAAGGATCAAGCTTAAATCTTTCAACCTGGATTTTCTCCCTCCCGGTAAATGGGCGTCTGTTGGCGGTACGCAGGAATGTATCCCAATGCCATCTCCTGTTCACGGTTGGGAACCCATGCAGCGCCATTCAGGGCAACGAATGGATTATTTCGTCCTAACTAGATATATGTTTGGGCAATGGCTTAGAATTACAACGTTGTTGCGTGTCATCGCCCATCGTATGCTGCGTCGCAAGCAGGAAACGAGGGGATAAACTTCCAATGTGCTACTAATTGGCAATTAGCGGATCGGAACAAGTGAATCAACTGGTGCTGGTTGTATTATGGTGCATTAATCAGAGTTGCATCAGAGATCTCAACTCTATCGGTTTTTAGGTGTAAATTTTGAGTCTTATCATTACGTCCTTAGTTACCAGCTTGTAAAAAATTTGTTTTTGACGTTTAGTTAGATGACTTCTATTTCTCCACGTGCCTATAATTAACAGAAACGTGCATGTCCTTGCTGTATCCTAAGATTCTCTCAAGTTTGTGTATGACGAAACATGTGGCAAAGCTAGCTTTCAGCAATTGCCAGGTACTGTTCCGGTATATTTCATGTCACTAACAAAGACAAAACTAGAAAGCGAAAATTCGAAATTCTCAAAAAAAAATTTGATCTGGCAAGCGACCTACAGTTGCACCAGGAAGTGATCTCAAAGAGTATGAATAATGAACATGATCACTGGTTTTTATGGATGCGATATCAAAGGTACAGGTGTAAGCGGATGATCCCAACTGTATGTTCGCATGCGAGGGCAGATTTGTATTATCGCGAAGGACGTTAGCGTTTATATGTTAATGCATTTATAATCACGTGGTCGTTTTCACATCACGTAGGGGAGATCGCGGCTAGTTGGTGACAGGGTCGCAGCGTGGTACCGTTGTCAAGGTCTCAATCTTTGGTGTTTACATTGCATACGTTCTTCAATTCGACTTCCTAAGTTCATTCGTAAATTATGAGGACCAGTAAACGCATCGTTACTATGCAGCTTGCTAGATAATCACATAAGAAGTTTTGTTGGATTGACTGACAAGGCAGTTTTGGTTAAAAACCATTGTAAATGACACCCTTTGCGGACCCCCAGACTTATTATTTCTTCAGCCAATAGACAAAAAGGGCGAAAAACACTGATAAAAAATTGAGTAAAAACATCAGTCGGAGAGATTTTAATATCCATCAAATTTCGAAGTATGGATGACATTTATAAATAAACTGCGGAAACTAATTTTCGGGCAATCTTTCGAAAGCGACACACAAAACCATCATATTTGTAATTTCATCATTATGGTGACTTTGTGAAATCAGTTGACGCTTGGTGTTTGAAGGCGACGGACGAAGCAGTTTTTCCGAGAGACAGTATTGCAGATTGGTTAACTGAGCAGACGGCTCATTGAGGAATTCACCCCGTCTCCATCATATAAAAATTGGAATAGATGAAATTATTTATGAAATTTGCATTTCGACTTCGTCTCATCACAATCCGACACTAAGCTAACGAACCTAGCCTTTTCTTCAAAATTGTCATCCACTAAGTAGAAACATGCCATAGTGGAGTAATAGTTTTTTAATATTTGCTCGTTCACCAAAAAAAAAAAAAACAAAATATTTCCTATGCTTGGAAATTTGAAAACTTCCGAAAAATTCGATTGTAAAGACTGTTTGACTATCAAATCAGTTGACGTATGAAGCCAACGGACGGTGCATATATTTTGTAGACTTCATATCAAGACTAGTATACTAAAGAGACAATTTTAGGAGCTGTGACCTACTTGGTGATTTGTTGTTTGCATAATATTAGAGTTGAATTAGCAGTCTAAATGCCATAACAACATTCTTTTGCACAAGCGAGTACAAAAAAGATTATTTTATGATATGTTACAGTCAAGTTTTTACACATTCTTCTAACCTTCTTGCTATCGGTTTTACCATTTGATATCAGTTGCATCGAACCATACGTCGAGAAAAGATGGGTTACTACATTTTTGCTGTACTATCGCCTGACTCGTCTGCAATGGACATAACGAAACTATCTAAAGCAATCAAATGATGTAACTCACGACAAGTATTTTATAAAAGGCTACCTTATCTACATACCGGCTTACAAAGTAGAGATCGACGTCGTGACCACCGACTAGTTTTAAATGCTATTTTCAAGTCTCTTTTGAAAAAATATACGGCTATATTACTACAATACCATTAAAATTATTATTACTACTGTTGTGCATTCAAAATGCGTTCATTCTAATAAGATGTGCACTAATTTGCGCAAAAACTGAAGAGAGCTACATCATTTACCACGGCAAGATATTATCATCTTTTAGCTCCAGAAGATTGCGACCCTGTCATCCTCTTGTCACTGCACCTAAAAACTATAGGCAGATGAAATTCCTTGTAAAGGCAAAAAAGTTCTCTTGGGGGACCACCACATCTAACAACTCGAGGAAGCACTGATACAAAGCCTATAAAAACCGCAGCGAAGAGTTTCTAGCACTTCCAGGAACACCAAAAATCTCAAGTGGCTCGCCATTTCAACCAGAGATTCAACTTAGCGCATGACTGGGTGGGCTTAGATTTGACATCGGTCACTTCGTGTTATTGCGGAACTCTTCCCGACACCAAAGAGACTAAAATTCTCACGGTAGGACATGGAGTTGTCTTCTCGATTTTTATTATAGATTATCTCTGTAAAAAACCAGGTGAGCTGCGTACTAGGCAATCGATTTACCAGCTACGCTATACCTGCTCATAGCGTAATATTGTCGGTCAAGCAGAGTCACATATACGAGCGTTGCAAGAGTAGACGTCCAACCATTTCCACGTCAAGCTGCGCCGCGGCGAACACGAAAACTCTTGATAAAATTGTATGACGCAGGAAATCCAATGGGATCTGTAAAGTTTAGATGTGCATTTACGACCGGGTTTGTGTTATCGCGAAAGGCTTGAGCGTTTGTATGTTATTATGCGCGTTCGTTTTATATGCGTGAGCGTTTGTGAGCAAGTATGTAGAAAGCTTCTATAAGAATGCAAAATAATTCTCCTATTTTGCCGTAGTTCACAACTACCTATCAGAGTGCCGCTTTCGTAGCTTTTTTTCGACCAGCAAAGTAGCTTGTTTGGCAAGCAATTCAAAACAGCGAACTGAAGTTACGATTTCGTAATTTCTGGGACCATGAACCATAAAATTCATCAAGAAGAGGGTGTCAGAAAAGGTTTCTGGTACACCGACGCCGGCCGTCACTGTGGTTCCCAAGAAGTAGAATGCGGCCAATATCTCGAACCTAAAGGCGATTGAGAAATATTGGTCGATTGTGAAGGGTCGAACTAAGATAGGAATAGGAATAGCATAAGCATAAAAGATCGCCGTCTTGATTCTTGCTATTTCCCTATTGATCAGAACCAATTGAGATTGCAAAATGCTTGGGAATAACATAAAGCCACATTGTGCAATCAGTATTGATCCATGCATGCTGATCAATACCGACGCCGGTCACGTCCGAATGCAGATCCTCTAGGAAAGGAAGGAATGTGAGTCCGATACATGTCACTGCTAGAGACCGAGCAATCCTCTGCATATCCGCATATCACTGGAAGGGGAGAGTTTTTAGTAAGTGTGTCAATAGCGTTATCACGTAATAATTGCTCTGGGTAGCCGGCTGCCCAGAATTCGGGAAATTTTTACCATCTTACAAGAAGCGTAGAGTGGCAAGAAACTCATCGAACCCTCATCGCACCACACTCGAGCCGATTCCCAGACCCACCAGGAATGTCTTCTCTAAACCTGATTGTGTAAAGTGAAATTAAGCAAAATAGTGAAACTTCATGCGACGAAAAAAATTTCAACCGTAAATGAAATAAAGATCCCGAACAAATGGGAACAAGATGGTACCAAGGACGATGAACCGTGTTCGGACTTCAGTTAGAGCAATGGGCTATAATAAGAAGTAAGGGTGAAACAACAGTGTTACAATGAGCATAAAAATGAAGATTTTTTATTTCACCAGAACAAAACTTTCGATTTTTTCGTGAACAACCTAATGGAACTATTACCGTAAACCGGGGAGACTTTGATCATCGGGGTGATCACTCGAAACTTTTTTCGTAGATCGCTTATTAAGCCAGAATAGTCTACCGAATCATTTTAGTTTGAATTGATTTTTACTTTAAACATATAAAATACTGATTTGTTATACTTTTTGAGTATATTGTTCGGTTTTTGGGTACAAAAACTACAAAAAACCGAAATTTGACTTTACCTGATTTTTGCAAAGCTTCGTAAAGCGTCTATTTTTTATAAAACAAATAAATCTCAGATTTGAGCAAGAGTAATAAATTACAAGCGAGTTTTTATATTTATATAGATTGGGATATGCTAAATTTAGTTTTAGGAGTTTGTTTATTTTTAATACATTTTTTGTGAAACTAGTTGGCAATTATTTCAAATTATTTTAAGATAAAATGCGCAACATTTTTTATTGTTCAATATTCCAACGTGTTAAAATAGATGAAACTTTTTTTACATGGATAAAGCACTGAAATAAAGCAATTTTAGCCGTTTTAAAAGTTTCCAGAATCTTTTATTCTAGTTAGGCACAAATTATACGAATTTCGGTTACTGGAATTTTACAGTACATTGAAATACTTTGTATAATACCAATTAACATCTATTTAACAATGAGTATCTTTCCAGAATTCGTTTAAACAAACATTTGAATGAAAAACATTGACATCAATAACCAAATGTGGGTGAACATGCAGGTTATCAAAGTCACCCCTGCACACGAAAACGGACTTCAACTTGAAATCATTTTTGAAAAAATAGCTGAGAACGGACTATTTTAGGTAAAACCATCCAATCTTGTTCTCCATACATCAGTACATGGTTTAAAAATATTAAACTCGAAAAAAAATGTGTTGCGTCTAAAAACATGTAATGATTACTTCGAAAAGTGATCAATGTCACCCCGGTTTACGGTACAAAAATGGACACAGAAGTGCACGAATCATTTGGAGGTAAAAAGGATCGGAATCCATCTTAATGCAACGGAGTTCTAAGCTCAAAAATTGGTGACGAAAATGTATATTTCAGATTCTTTTCTTTTCGAGAGTTGTCCTACTGAAGCTATAGAGCTAGGGCCTCGGAGGAGCACAGAATCACTCACTACAATTGCAGACGAGCCGGGAAATGTAGCCCAATAAATCACTGCTTAAGGCCAATTGCAGTGAGCCGTGATTCGGGATGTGATATTCATTTATACAGATATGTCCGGGCGTAGGGACTTCACGATCGCGCGTATCATTGCGAGGGAAACGAGCGTTTATGTAACTTCGCGTATATAAAATCGATGTTATAATCCTGTGTCCATTCGCATATTCGCGTGTATTCTTGGATGATCCCGCGCGGACCGTGAACCTGATACTTAATTTTCGGTGTACTGTTCAGACGTGAGAAGAGAGAGTTCTTCCACATCACTGGAGCTCCCGGACATCCCGAGCAAACGAAAAACCCATAATACCCCCATGCTCATGGGGTTTGACATGGGTGTTTGAAATGGGTTCAACCCATGAAAACACCATCACCATGGTCCGGTAGATCCCATATAAAATACCATATGTTGGTGTATTTATGGGTTATTGAGACCATTTTATGGTGTCTTGATGGTTGTGAATTTAGGCACGGACCATGTTTAAGGTCTTTTCAAGGGGCTGTGTGGTGTTTGAACCCATGAGTATTTGCTCGGGATGGAGCCATTGAATGTGCTGTCTAGTGTATATAAGCGTCATTTTTTTTATTCCAACTGAGGGCATGGACCTTGGCTGCTAGGGCGGAGAGTAGGGGCTTGCGGACGTAACTGATTGATGATCAGGCGAACACGGGCATTTGTACGCACTCTGTTGAGACCACGTGTGTAAATTTATAAGTGCTAAATCGTTCACTTACTCATCGGGATGTTATACTGTTTGTAAGATCGCGGGTGCAGATGTGCGTGGATGATCGCAAAGGGCTCGAGCGTTTGTATGTTAACGTATATGTTGCTTGTGTAACTTCGGGTGTATAAATTCGATTTTATATTCGTGTGGCCATTCGTGAATTCGCGTGTATTCTTGAATGATCGAAGAGAGAGTGAATTTCCCCATATCACTAGAGTTCCCGGTCATGTCGCCATGGAACGACTGGTTGTCTATTGTCTAGTGAATATGAGCGTCATTTTTTATTGGTCCAACTGAAGGCATGAGCCTAAGTTGTTACGACTAAAAGAAGATATTTCCAGACGTGACCGATGCATCATCGCGCGAACTTGGGCGCTTATAAGTTCCCGTTGAATACCGCGTTTATCAGTGCTAAGACATTCACTTAATCACCGGGGTGTCTTCGTGTTTGCGAGACCGCGGGCTTTGATGTACGAAGCTCTGAAGCATTTGAATGTTAACGTGCTGAATACTAGAAGAGAGTGAGATTCCCCATATCACTAGGGTCCCCGGTCATGTCGCCATGGAACGTGTTGTCTAGTGAATATAAGCGTCTTTTTTTTATTGGCCTAACTGAAGGCACGAGACTAGGCTGCTAGGACCAAGGGTAGAGACTTCCGCACGATTCATGACCGCGCGTGAGGCGGATTAATACTGGATACCTCGCGTTTGTGAATTTCTAGGTCTTAAACGTTCACTTAATTATCGGGGTGTTTTAATGCTGGCGAGATCGCGGGCGTAAGTATGTGTGGATGATTGCAGTTACATGTTCGCGTTTGCTACCAGGTTTGTTTTATCGTGAAGGACACGAGCGTTTGTACGTTAGGAATGGGTGAGATTGTGAGTGTATATGAGAGAATAAGCAGTTGATTGTGTTAGTGAGTGTTAGTATGAATCTACTAGACAATATAGTAATAAAAGGAAAAATAACATGCCGAATAAAGCAAAAAAGTAAAGAAATTAAGAAGAAGCGTATAAATTGATCGATATAATTTTTGGTACACATGAGCAGTGGAAAAGCAAACTACTAGAAGTACAACAAAAACAGATTAATGAAGTAGAAGAAAAGAACACATGTAGTATGCAATCAAACTACTTGAACTTATCTAAATGCCAACAAAGTATATTTATTTACTGTTAACGACAATTGCATTCTGTTAGAATTTTGTCATGCTATGCTGACCATAAATAGATGATTCACGTGCGTCGGTAAATTAACCGTACCCTAATTTATCCAATCTGATCTTCTCGAATGGATCAAATCGAATGCACGAATTGAACGCTGAAAAGTGACCAACGAATCGTACGAAGAATTACCCACTATTCTATCATATACGCCAGTTCTGCATCCATTCGCTGATCCAGTTCTAAAAACAACAATTTTTGCAACACGACCACTGATAGGCTGCTACTTTTACATTCCTTTAGCAAGCTTGTGCACGATGACGAAGTCGACCGGGAAATCGACAATGACCTACACTGCGAGCCGTGTTCACCAACACTGCCATTAAGCTGTGGCACGGTGTCTGCAAACACGGATCACAGCAAAAGTCAAACCCATCAACCTAGGGGAGGAATTAAACTTTCCAACAGACTTACAATTAAATCACACAAATGATATCGTCTTAAAATCACTGACACAGAACTAAAAACTATTTTCTCGCAAAACAGCAGATTCCAGTCAGCCCCCTTTCAATTACTCCCGCCTCCTAACCCCCGGGACGGATAATTCTCGGCATGCCAAAGAATCCCATTAAATCCACATGTCCACAATTGACGCTCGTGATGAACGGATATAAAAAAACCCCAGCATGCGTCAACAGCAGCGCGGCACAGTCACACATTGACCCATTGGCGGGTTGACCTGGGGCCATGGAGCACTGAAAATGATGATGGCAGTTATTAGCATTTGCTCTACAAGCTCCGAACGCGTGACTACACTACTTGTAGCATATGTATATTCAAGCCTGCAAGTCTGCACAGGAGTTCCAACCAGTCAGTCGGTACAACAGCAGATTGAAGCTGGCTGCACATTCGAAACCCCGTTTTCATTAATGGTGATGATTTGTTTTGCCACTTTTTCGTCGTCGACCGAATCGTTTTGCGAGGTTCGGCATTTGGCATGGCGGCAATGTTTCCTTCCCGAGCAAACCAGAACGGAGCCTTCGGCGGCACCCGGCTGTGTGAGTGCGCTAATATCCTGCAATTGCTGTTTAACCTTTACAGTACCAAGCTAAAATTTTTCTGAAAATTTTGTTTAAATTTTGCTCTCATTTCGTCAATTTTAGACCGAATTGGATGGAACTGGCTTTAAAAGATCTGGAATTTAGTCCAGTTTCTATATACCGAGTAGTGTTCAAATCCGTGGATCGGTTCCGGAATTAATCCGAATTCCCTTGGGGTATATCCGGCATCCCAGTGGGGTGACGGACGAGTTTTGAAGAAACATCCCATAAATTTAAGTAATTGTATTTTGAAATGTGCTACATATGACTATTTCCCATTGATCCTTCACAATAGACATGAATTGGACCAATCTTGGCCACCGGAGAACTGTTCCGGGAGAACCTAAGAAAATGTATATATTTTTCTATCATTCCAGCGATTTGGGTTCATAGCTTTATACAAAATGCGAAGTTCTTCCAATCATACGGTTCTACAGCTCCCTCAAGACCATTCCGGCACCGGTTCCATACAGATGGACATTTGACGCCATTTTTAAAACCAAGATGGCAGCTTCCGGTTACCACAAAATAGTGAAAACCACCATCAATATGGGTGTTATTTGAAAGAGCCAGCAAAAGCCGGAAATTGACAATTGACGCCATTTTGAAAAGCAAAATGGCGATTTCCGGTTACCACGAAACAGTGAAAAGCATCATCAATATGGGTGTCATTCGAAAGGGAGTGGTCAATAGAAGACAGAAATTGATTTTTGACGCCATTTTCAAAACCAAGATGGCGGTTTCCGGTTATCACAGTGCAGTGCAAACCGCCACCAATAATGGCGTCATTGTAAAGCGCTAGTGATCAGCAAAAGCCGGAAAATGATTTTTGACGCCAATTCGAAAACCAAAATGGCGGGTTCCTGTTCCAAAGAAACAGTGAAAACCGTCATCAATATGGGTGTCATTAGAAAAGAGATGATCACTTGAAAACCAAGATGGTAGCTTCCGGTTACCACAAAACAGTGAAAACAACCATCAATGTGGGTGTTATTTGAAGGAGGAAATTTATAATTGACGCCATTTTCAAAACCAAGATGGCGGTTTCCGGTTACCACAACAGTCAAAAGTATTGTCAATATGAGTGTCATTCAAAAGGGGGGGGGGTCAATAGAAGACAGAAATTGATTGTTTCGCCATTTTCTAAGCAAAGATAGCGGCTTCCGGTTTCCACAAGGCAGTGAAAACCACCGTCAATAATGGTGTCATTGTAAAGCGGGTGGTCAGCAAAAGACGAAAATTGATTGTTTACGCCATTTTGAAAACCAAGATGGTGGCTTCCTGTTCCAAGGAAACAATGAAAATCATTGTCAGTATGGGTGGCATTTGAAACGGGGTGATCAGTAAAAGACGGGAATTGATGATTGACGCCATTTTGAAAACCAAGATGGCGGCTTCCGGTTCCACAAAACAGTGAAGACTGTCATCAAGATGGAAGTCATTTGCGAGTGGATGGTCGGCAGATACGGATATTGATTGACGCCATTTTGGAAAGCAAGATGGTGGTACCACAAAATAGTCAAAATCATCATCGGTATGGGTTTTATTTAGAAATGAACGGTCACCCAAGTAGCAATTTTTATTTCAACAACTATTTCACACCAACAATATGTATGTGCTGTTGTGACAGACAACTAAGTTTCTTCGTGACTCAAAAGGTACAGATTTAGACTAATTTTCAATATAGTTCAGCGAAACTTTTAAAACTTGCTCCCGTTTCGTAGTCATTACTATGCGAGAATAACCGAATTAAATCACATTGTTGTCAATATGTTGAACGCAGATCTCAACAAGATTAGTTCATTCTTGCCGATGTTCACATGGGCTATCAATCGGCAATATTATTATAATAATAATTTTCGATTTGGACATGTGTATTTTTCCTCGTTCAATACTGCGGATCGTGATAGTGCGTTGCATTGGAGATGTATTTGTTGATTCACGCGTTCGTGGTTGGTGTCGGTGTCGGCTACATAGTGGTATACGTGCAGGTGTGTGGGGCTTCTTCGATGAATTCATCGTTTATGGAGTGATTGCTGGCCTCAATTAAAGCAGTGGATGATATCAAGAAGTTTTGACTCGTGAGCCGCTGCCGAATAATGTGCTGGGGGAACGACGGCGACTGAGATGCCGCGGTTGCCTACTTTTTTCTTTACTTTGTAAGTAAGGGTTTTCCACTACTTCCACTACGGGTTCTTGTTTGCCCGGCGTACCCTTCTTTTGGGCGGCCTAGGTGTTTCTACAGAATTACGGATTTTCGTTTCACAACAAAAAAAGGTAAATAAACTAATAGATATACCGACTTTTATTCCACCAAATCTCCTCTTTGCTGCACTCTGTCGATGAAGTTGATCAGCTGCTTCTGACGATGGCGGGAAGGCGGGCGGTTTCTTCCGACCGGCCGGGAACACAACGGCCGCGTTCTCCTGCTGGTGTCGTTGGCTGCGCCGGCAGCGGTCCTTGACTTTTAGCTAGGGAGGTGAGCTTGGCTCCTTTGTTGGAACCTCTCTAGCGACGATGGCGAATTATCGCCGGATCTACTCGCTCCCCGCGAGAGATCCCAGAAGTCACCGCAGTGTACTTCCCAGGGAGCACCTTTGGCCACCCTGCTTCGCTCTCCTTGAAGCTTAGCTGTGAAAGAGAGCTAGGCTCGTTCGGCTGATCCTTCACAGCGAGAGCGGAAAGGCGTCTTCTGGGTCCTTTATACTTAGCCGGGGAAGCGAGTTGCTCCTTGGCGCTTAGCTTCCTTTTCCTGCGACCCGACACCAAAACACTTGAGTACCCGAACCACGGGTAGGCACTTTTCGAACGGGATTGTCACCATCGCACACGCGCACTTCACCGCACTGGTTATTGTGGCTGGAAACTGTCCCGGAAAAACAAAAAAACTCGGGGCGTCTGTTCGATGCCGTGGTCCGTCACTATCTAAAAACCTCGATGGCCGCCTTCTCCACGACACGAAAAAACAAACACCAACACCAAAAAACCGTACCGCCGCATAACTATGTGTAGCATATCCAGCACACTTATTGCAGCAAGAGGAGAGCGGTTGCCTATCCAACCCCTTTGTTTCTTGTATACAAACTTAAAACAAAAATTAGTACACCTATCTGATTACACAAAACCGTTCGACGATTGTAAGGACGTGACCCCTATCGGCCTACCCCTGAGTCGATTCCTAGTCTCACCAGGAGTACTTGCTCTAAATTTGAAGCAAATCGGACAAGTCTAGCTACCGGACCAACGTGCCTGAACTTTGTATGGGATTTTTCGACAATTTATATGAAGAAAACCCACTAGCTCGCATTTTCACCGCTAAGTGGCACAGTATGCATCGAATTATCACTGTAAGTGAAAATAAGAAATATAATTTAATTGTGTACAACTTTGTCGAAGACTGCTAGTCAGTTCGGCTTTGTTAAAAGAAGTTATCAAACTATTAGCGAAGTGGTGTCTGAGTCAGTTTTGCATGGGGCCTAGCAGTGCGTGGTAGTGTACCGGTACTAGGTTCTAACAAACTAAACATTTTAGATTTTAGCTGAATAGTATGTTCGGAAGAATTGCAATACATAATACGAGTTATGTCTTGGTTAGAAAATTTTAGTGCCACCTGTGACCGCACCTGTGGCGCCAACACTAACTTTTCAACGGAGAGAGATAGAAATTAGGTGTCTTCTACAAATATCACCGGTTCAATTTACTATAGAATCCATTCGAAAAATGGTTTTTGAAGAAAATTGCTCAAGGAGCTTAACTTTTCGCGGCAGTGATGCCAACTATGCGATTTTTTTCAGTTAATTATTAAGTTTTTTTTCGTATTACAAATATTTTAATTATGAAGATTCTAATGCCATCGTGTTCTGTAGATATTTTTACATAAAAACACGTATAATCTCAATATAATTTGAGCGCATCCTGAGATGCACTGTTTTGAAGGGAAGAACTCGAATTTTTCTCATATAAAAATCCATTTTTATTGGCCAAAATTGAGAAAATCTTCAAACAGTCATAAAAATTGACCCTGATCTGCTAAAAAGCAACCAAAAACGTAATTTTTCATAATTTCTCGTCTACTTCACGATAAATTATGTGTGAACTTAGAATACTCAAGTTAATTTTTTTTATTGTTGTGCGCCTGCGATTTTATATGGGAAATAGCGTTTTTTTGCTTCAAAATATCGCTGCTTTGCTATTTGGCTGAAAAAATCGGATAGTTGGCAGCACTGCCGCCAATAACTAATATATTTTCTAAACTCCTTGAACAATTTTCTTCAAAACCCATCTTACGGTTTGGTTCTAGAGTAAATAGAACCGGAAATATGTTCAAAAGGAAATCAAGGGTTTTGACAATTTGCCAAAACGGGGGGGGGGGGGGGGGGGGGTTTCCCATTGCCCGAGGGGTGATTGAATAGACACAAAAATTTGGGTTTTTATATATTGGCCCTAGATGAGCAATTCCTCCAAATTTGATTCAAATCCGTGAAGGTCGATTACACGTGCCTTGATCACTGCGCGTGGAATGACCCTTACATAGAATACATGGGAATTGAGAGGGACCATCAAGCCACCTGATTGAAACGATTTGGGCAGGAAGCGTGGAGTAGCCAGATTCTTGTTGCTAACATTTCGTGAACATTGCGCAGGATTTTCTCCCCACCTATTGAGGCTACTTTTTATAACAATGGCTTGCATTGTAATTGGCTTATATGGTCTTGTTATTGGAAGCAAAGGCTTCCGTAGTACATATAAGCGAAGTCACTTTCCGACCACGCAATTCCTTTTTGGCCCTTCGTACAGTAGCATGCTGAGTATGGTCAGAGATGCTTGAACACGTCATGCTTGTCGTGTAAAGATTGCTCAGTGCTATGGAGAGTGTTCCTGTTACAAAGGTGGTAGTACCACCGCCACCACTGCATCTACTGGCCACCCCTTTCAAATGACACCCATACTTATGGTTTTCACTGTTGTTTGTAGTAACCGGAAGCCACCATATTGGTTTTCGAAAATGGCGTCAAAAATCACTTTATGACTACCTCTTTCTGATACCTATACTGATGATAGTTTTCGCTGTTTTGCAGTAACAGGAAACCGCAAACTTGGTTTTCAAAACTGCATAAACAATCAATTTCGTCCTTTTTTCTCACCAATCCCTTTCAAATAACACCTATATTGATGGTAGTTTTCACTGCTTTTTGGAAACCGGCAGCCGCCATCTTGGTTTTGAAAATGGCGTCAATCATCAATTTCCGTCTCCTGCTGACACACCCCTTTCAAATGACACCCACATTGATGACGGTTTTCACTGTTTCTTTGGAACATGAACCCGCCATTTTGGTTTTCGAATTGGCGTCAAAAACCAATTTCCGGCTTTTGCTGATCGCTAGCGCTTTACAATGACGCCATTATTGGTGGTGGTTTGCACTGCACTGTGATAACCGGAAACCGCCATCTTGGTTTTGAAAATGGCGTCAAAAATCAATTTCTGTCTTCTATTGACTACTCCCTTTCGAATGACACCCATATTGATGATGCTTTTCACTGTTTTGTGGTAGCCGGAAATCCCCATTTCTTTTCAAAATGGCGTCAATTATCAGTTTCCGGCTTTTGTTGACCGTTCTCTTTCAAATAACACTCATATTGATGGTGGTTTTCACTGTTTTGTGGTAACCGGAAGCCGCCATCTTGATTTTCAAAATGGCGTCAAATGTCCATCCGTACGGAACCGGTGCCGGAATGGTCTTGAGGGAGCTGTAGAACCGTATGATTGGAAGACTTCGCATTTCTTATAAAGCTATGAACCCAAATCGCTGGAATGATAGAAAAATATATACATTTTCTTAGGTTCTCCCGGAACAGTTCTCCGGTGGCCAAGATTGGTCCAATTCATGTCTATTGTGAAGGATCAATGGGAAATAGTCATATGTAGCACATTTCAAAATACAATTACTTAAATTTATGGGATGTTTCTTCAAAACTCGTCCGTCACCCCACTGGGATGCCGGATATACCCCAAGGGAATTCGGATTAATTCCGGAACCGGTCCACGGATTTGAACACTACTCGGTATATAGAAACTGGACTAAATTCCAGATCTTTTAAAGCCGGTTCCATCCAATTCGGTCAAAAATTGACGGAATGAGAGCATAATTTAAACAAAATTTTCAGAAAAATTTTAGCTTGGTACTGTAAAGGTTAAATGTTATTGCAATGAGGTGATATGCTTTTTGTCGACGTCGCCTTCGACTCGACACAGCGAGGGCCTGTGGAAATCGGTCACGTTCGTAGGCGAGAGAAACAAAATTGTGCACAATTGGAAAACCGAATGGATTTCAATTAGGGAAACTAATTGACGATGATTTGTTTCGTCGGTAACCAAGGATTTGCTGGGGAAGTAGTTTCCTGATAATTACACCGGAGGAAATCTGGACTGGAATCCCCTGTTCGAATACCGACCAGGGAGGATTCTAAAGGGTCAGTAACCCTGCCGAGAGAAACGTAAGTAATTAACTAACGGGATCTTGTGATCTCATAATCAAATTATCTTAGATTTCACTCAAGTAATTATCAGTAATATCAAACATCCACACAGACTCGCTGATGCTCATAACGCGAAAAATAAATATTTCCCTACAATGTTAGCTCTCGCATCAGTATCCGACCTATCTATCTAGCGTTTCCATTTCCCAGTAACGAATCCGAAATTGTAACCCAGCCACAGCACACATATCATTTCGCCATTGTTTGTATGTTCTTCTCGTTTCTCGCGTTCGCTCATGGTGGGTGGTAAAACAACCCGCCAACCACCACCCTACAAACACACACACACACACAAGCTAATATCAATAGAGCATCCTGTTCCCCCGTTCTGTTTTCATTCGAGCAGCGATTGTCTGAGCGCTGTGATGGTCGTAGATAAAGCCGAGGCTTGCATCAGTGTGTCAAGAGATGCTGTGAAAAATATGTTTACGCGCTTTGTTCCCAAACACTATAACTGCCAGCCAGCCAGCCGCAGCCATTCAATCCGAGTCAGAACGTGGACAGAGAGAGAGTTTGTATGTTTACCAACGTCTGAGGACTCTCCCGCAACTCACGTAGCCTGTAGCGAGCGGTTTGGAGGGATCATTTCGAGGGGTTGCTTTGCTACTTCGCCAGCCGAGATTACACATGTCATATCAATTATAATAATTATTTTTAATAGGATCAGGATCTGCACGTGTTGTCGTGGCGAGATAATGCTATATGACATTTCTTTAAGTGGCGAAAACGACACGGGGATGTTGTTTCTTCGCAAAGAAGATTCTGCTGTCGTTAAATCAATAATGGAAGCTATGGCATTTAGTGTAGAACAAAAAAATATATGTAAAGTTATCAATAATATGAACAGGATAAATACATTCAAAATTTATTTTTTCAACTTCCACAATTGCCGCAATAAGGAAGAACGATGATTTGTAGGTTGTTATGCTCCAAGGGAAAATCCACCCCAAGCATATGAATTTTGATCTACCGTCACTCATCTGATTTGAAAAGATTATCAAACAAATTAGACAATCGGGGTTGAGTAAAAATATAAGCGATCCAAGATGACTACCCTGAGGAACTCCAGATTGGACTGCGAAAAGTGAGCTCGTACAGTCTCTAATTTTTACTGATATTTCACGACCGATCAGATATGATAATTAAATAAGAAAAAGCGTGGCATCTATTTTTTTTTTATTTTTACGGTAATCAAGTTGGCTACCACATACTGATGAGATTAAGTCGAATAGTTATTCCGAACCTACTCCAAGTAATGGACAAAATGGTTTCAGCAATTTTTCTCCCCATGGAAAGTTAGTAAAACACGATTTTACTGCAATGCAGTGTGGTATCCGGCGGTTGCAATCTCTCGCAGCCTTTCAGCAAAGAATTGACCCACTGGGTTACTATTCCCATGTCGTAAGAGGAGACTAACAACAGCTGTGGCTGAGGTCCCTTAGGAGGTCAATAACAGTCTATTATCTTTCTCCGGACAAAACCAGCCTTGCGGCCGCATGGCATCTGGGGGGTTAAACAATCTCAAACACAATACCCTCTTCGGGGTTCGCTATAAGCGATTATAAGCCAACGTATTTGGCGTCTTCTAGTTGCTGTACAAGTTCTGATGATGAAATGTGTAGTTCTGTGATCGAGTATGGTTAGAGTAGAACAAATTAAGCTTCGGCATAAACTTACAGCAACGATGAAGCTACTCCGCCTTGTGAAGGAAAGGAAAGCTTCCATAGACGAAAAAAATCCGTTCATAAATTCATGAACAGAAGGTCACGATTTCGTGATCTGAACGATTTGCGAAAACCGCGACCAAGTTCCTGAATTATGAATAATAAACCTCGTATTCATAAAACTATTTGTGTTTTCTAAAATTACATTAGAATGTTTAGTTGGGTTATTGTTCCTTGGACATGTTTAGGGGCCCTATTCTCACAGTCACGTCACTTAGTGACTAGAAGGAAATTTTCTTCTAGTCACTGGGTGACGTGACTGTGAGAATAGGGCCCTAGTTTTTGTTGTGATTCTTGTTCATAATTTGGGAATACACGGCCGACAGTCAAACGTTGTTCATGAGTTCAAGAGCTTATTTGCGATTCTTGTGAGTTCTCATGACGTTAGCGGGATTAAAGTTCATGATTTCAAGATCTTAGTCGCGATGCTCGTAATTAAAATTCACGTTATCATGATATTTTAGTCATGAGTAGAGAATCACTCTCTCTCTCTCTGTTCATGATTTCAGAATCTTTGTCACGATTTTAGATATTTTTGTCACGAGTTGTGTTTTGTGTTCAGGATTTCAGGATCTTTGTCGCGATTTTTGTAACTTCTGTTCATGTTATCGTGATATTTTAGTCATGAATAGAGCAATTCATGTTCACGATTTCAGGATCTTAGTCACGATTTTAGGTATTTTTGTCACGGGCGTTACTGAAGGGAAATTGAACTATAATTATGATTTTTGATAATGGTCCTGTTTTCGTAACGTAAAAACATGATTGTTCCAGAATTCATGGCACTATATTCACGATTTTGGTAACAATTTTTTCCGTGCAAAAACGTATTTTCATAAAAGAAACTTCTATGTTGGAAAGATAATTGACCCCATTTTCGTAGCTTTCTACAAAAATGGCACAAGTCGACGTGAAATGCCTCGGGAATGTATATTTGCGAATAGTACTATTGTCGCTTGTCTTATATCTGACCTCACAACTCGCAATACGTTTATTGTTCGGCATTAATGTAGAAAAGCTTGGAATCGCAGACGCAGCGACGGATCGAAGGCATTTAATTTGGCACAAAAAGCATACAAAAATATAGCATAGTGCATCTTTCATTGGATTGCTAAGCCAAACCAAATGTTTCGATTTCATAATTTCATTTCTTGCGGGACATCACGCTTGATTAGGGGTTTACTCACTAACACATATTGTGTCTCTGTATTTTGGAGCTAGCGTCAATCCGGCGCTAGCTTAGTCCTGTCACTAAGTTAGTGTCGGATTCTGATGAGACGAAGTCGAAACGAAGATGCAATAACTAATTAAGCATTTGCTGTAATAAACATCGCCTTCGCTATGTTTACGGTTTATCATTCAAAATGATGATTTTTTGATTCACAAAGTGTTTACGGTGGAGTGTACGGTAGGAAATTGGTATTTTTTACAGTTGTTTCTCTGTATATTTTGGTGCTCGATTGCGTTTGTGCTAAATTTTTTTTTGGTACTTGACAGTACATTTTTCTTTGTCCTGGCACTTAATTTTGGTGGCGGCTGCAATTTCTTTTATTTTTTGGCTTTTTAACGATCTTGAAAATCCTTCAATACATTTAACATAGTTGCACTCAAAGTTGGTTTTCCTTTGAATATTTGAAGAATTTCTTTTGTATTGAGCCGTCCAAACTGGTTGGCGAAACATATGCATAAAATCAAGCTTATACGACATTTTGTTTGTTAACAACTGCGTAATTCGAGGTTAGCCGTGTAGTAGGAGTACAATTAAGCATGAAAAGGCATTACTTGACATTTTTGTGCTGGTTAAAGCAGTAGAATAGATGCCTGAATTTCGTTAAAAAAAAACTTTCCGAACGGATACTACTCGACCATGTGCTCCTCGGAAGCGATTTTTTGCTGTTCTCGGTCGAATGTTCCTGTTTCTTGTTCTGCTGGGTCGATATTGTGTATCCGTCTCCTTCAGCTTTCGCTTCTTTGTTGGTGATGCTGGAGGCAACGGTTCCATCGTTGTTGAGTGAATATTTTTTACTGTTTGATTTGGCATATAGCTCAGATCTCCAAATACTTAGAGCTCCAAATACACATTATTTTAGCAGTTTAAAGTTGCCTCGCGTTCAAACTACTAGCTGCGAATGTTATTTTGATACAAACAAATAATTAATAGCGGTCTCGTGTAAGCAACACCCGGATTCGATTCGTTGTTAACAAGGCGTCTGCAATTAATTTTTTGGTAAGATTTCTGATAGAATCGAAACATGAGTAAACAAAATGGGAAACAAAATCAAATTGCCGACGCTTTGTTAGCAACAATTCAAATATTGGTGTGGCTTGCATGATGAGTTATTTTTTGACTAGATGTAAAGCGTTTTGAAGCGATTACGAACCCAACCCTTGTTTGAGCTATTTTACAGTTTTTTTCCACAGAGGTAATTGTCAGAAATATATTCTTTTTATTTTATTTTATTTTTTTCGAGTTGTCCTACTGGAGCAGTAGAGCTAGGTTCTCGGAAGGGCTCCCCGTCAGAATCACATACTACAATTTGCAGACGAGACAGGCAATGGCGCCCACTAAAACACTGCTTTAGGCCAATTTTAGGGGGCCGTGATTCTGAATGCGATATTCATTGAACGGTTCAGATATATGCGGGCGTAGGGACTCGCGATCGCGTGTATCATTGCGAAGGGCTCGAGCATTTGTACGTTAACGTGTTCGATCGCGTGTGCGTTTGTATTTGTATATTTCGCATATTCGCGTGTGTTTATTTTTTTATTGGTCCTACTAAATGTATGGACCTAAGTTATTAGGACAGAGAGTAATGGTTTCCGCACGTGAGCGATTCATGAGCGCGCGAAAACGGACGTTTGTAGGTTCGCGTTTGAAACTCCGTAAGTGCTTATTATTACCGCGTTTGAAACTTCGTAAGTGCTAATTATTGTGCGTTGTTAATCGCGAAGGGTTTAAGCGTTCGTAGGTTAACGCGTTTGTCACGTGTGCTCGCGTTCATGTGACTTCGCGTGTACGTAACCGTGTGGCCATTCCTATATACGTGTGTGTTCTTGGATGGTCACGCGGACCTTCATTCTGATAGTTAGTTTTCGGTGTACAATTCACTTTCTGACAGGGAGTAAGTTACCCCATATCACTAGAGTCCTCGGTCATGTCGCCATGTAACGTGGTGTCTAGTGTATATGAGAGCTTTCTTTTTTAATTGGATCAATTGAAAGCATGGACCTAGTCTGCTGATATCAAGGATAGAAACATCCGGAAGTGACCGATTCATGATCGTGCGACCGCGGGAGTTTTTAGGTTTGCGCTTGAGACCGCGTTTAAAAATTTATAGGAGTTGAGACATTCACTTTATCACCGGGATGTTATCATGTTTACGAGATCGCGGGTGTAGGTGCCGTGAATGGTCGCGAAGGGCTCAAGCATTTGTATATTAACGTATTTGTCACGTGTATGTGACTTCGCGTGTATAATTTAGATTTTATAATGATGTAGTGTGTATTCTTGTTTGATCGCGCGCGAACCGTGAGTCAGATGCTTAATTTTTACTGTATGATACAGATGGTAGAATAGAGTCCGTTTCCCCATATCACTAGAGTTCCAGGTCATGTCACCATGGAACGTGTTGTTTAGTGAATATGAGCGTCACTTTTTTGATTGGTTCAACTGAAGACATTAGTCCAGACTGCTAGGACCGAGGTAAGGCTTCCGGACGTGATCGTTTCATGATCGCGCGAATGGAGGGTTAATGTTTGAGACCGCGTTTGTAAGTTTAAAGATGCTACGTTTATTTAACTACCGGGGGTTTTTCATGTAGGCGAAATCGCGGGTGTCAGTATGTGTGGATTATTGCAATTGCATGGTCGCGTTTGTGGCCAGGCCTGTGTTATCGCGAAGGCCACGAGCGTTTGTACCTACATGAGTATAGATAGCGTATAGTAGAAAATACCAACAAAACCGATTTATACCAATAAAAGGAATCATAACATACCGAATAAAAAAAGATGCAAAGAGTTTGATTAGAAGTGCATAAGTTGACCGATACTATTTTGGTATACATCAGTAATGGAAAAGCAAACTAATAGATGTGCAAAAGTACTGACTAATGAAGTAGAATTGAAAAACACATGTAACATGCAATCAAACTCGGCTAAATGCAGCAAATGTTGTATATCTACCCTTAACGACAATTGCATGCTGTTAGACTTTCATCTTGCTATGCTGGCCGGGAATGGATGACTCACGTGCGTCGGTAAATTCATTGTACCCTAATTTATCCAATCTGATTTTCCTGAATGAATAGAACCAAATGCACAAATTGATCACCAGAAGTATTAGCCACTATTCTATCATATACGCCAGTTCTGCATCCGTTCCCTGACCAAACTGTCACAAATACTCAACGAACACATACGCAGATAGACATACGACTAACACATAACAATTGAACACTAGTACGAAAAACTACGATTATTACAAAGCGATAACTAATAGGTTTCTACTTATGTATTTTTTAAATTAATCTAATTATTAAATTGATTTAATTAGTATATGTACGTTGACGAATTCGACCGATAAATGGACACACAATAACTCCCACTGTGAGCCCCATCAAATTGTGGAACAATATTTGCAAACACAGCACACAGCAAAAGTCAGTGCACGACGACCCGCAAGTCGGCCACATCACCGCGCACAGTCCAGTGGTTGAGTGTTTGTATGCGCAGGTGTAGAGTATGAAGAAACATAGAACATAGAAAAGGCGCATAAGCCCTCTCGGTCTCCTCGATGCACCACTATCGAGGCTTAATGCAATAACCATCTTAAATCAGTTGTTCTTTAGCGCTGATGCACGCAATATGCCTGATGATGTTTGAAATACCGTCAAACCCCTCAACCTTGGGCAGGGTGCAAACATACTGCAAAATTGAATACAAAATTTGTGAATAATTTTCCTACGAGAATCAACTAATCTATTCAGTACACAAACGTTTTAATCGTTCGGAATCGTACACTTTTTTCCCGATATTTTCAAGCGCCCCTAGGACTTGAATGAGTTGTTCCGATCATATTTATAAATTCGAGTAATTTTGATATTTCACATTGAAATCAATTTTGAACCAACTTTTCCAAAGAAAGGCATATCATATTGGATCGATCACATAATTACTCAAATTTTGCCCTAACCGTACTAGTTGATAGCATCACCCCTCGTCGGAAACCGGGTGCTTAAAACATAGCACATCAGAAGCCACTCTCTTCTCAACCGTATGTTCGATGTTTGTCCATTTATGGTACCATTGTATTGCAAGTGATGTTACTAGGAAATATTAACAACCGAACTAGCCGCCAATACCACCACCGCACTATCACCGTCGCACTTTGGGACGAAGCATGATTGCAGCTTGGTTCTGTCAATTCCCGGCAACGGTTTCGGTGGCGAAACATGATACCTACGGCGGCAGACATTCGTTGTTTAGCGAGTTCGTTGAACCGCACGGGTGTGGCGTGGTGCAATTTTAACAAATCATCATTATGATAACGCTTCAGTCGAGAAACTAGAAATTTGTGAAAATGTGGCTTCCAAAACAAACATTATACACACAATTGGAAGGATCGTTTGCATACGGACCGCATGGCGGTAATGGCTAGCTAGAAACTGCTTGTGTCGGATTATTCTACATTCCCAGCTACAATAATTGATGCCATGTTGGGGAATTCCTCACCCGATATCGTATTTGAACAGGAGCCTCATTAACGCTTGCAGTGAAACACGAACCATCATTATTTTCACATCAACTACAGATCCTGTCGCGCAGCACTCTCCCCACACCCTGTTTAGCCAAAGTATCAGTTCAGTGCACCAAAACGGGGGTTCGATTCCCGATTCCCCAAAACCCGGTGCAGCCGATGTAAAATTGCATTGTTCCGCAATGATGAAGCGTTTCCATGGTTGTTTGCGGAAAACTGAAGCCTATTATCGAACTAAACACACTGGCCGAAACACACGCGAAGGCTGTTCTCGAGCGGAACAAGCTTTTTATTTCCTGCTGGATTACATCATACGGCAGGATCGCATAAATTGTATGTACTGCTGTAGGGGGTGCTGCTGCTGCCGTTGTTGTTTCTGTAATAGTGAATATGAGCTATGAATGGGCAGATATCTCATCAGACAACTTTCCAGTCCAATTCATTCGCTCATCCAGTTGCGGAGGAGGTTGCCGGTTAGCCGATGGTGTGCATCGTACCGATCCACTACTAGGCCGGATACAGGATGCTTACATACCTGCCCATCGCAAACCTCATAAACATTTAAATAAAGTATCGGATAACGGGTAGGGAGGGCTCAACGTTATCTACACACACATTTTCCTCCCTGGGATTATCAACATTCAGAAACTGGTTCAATGGTTGAAGCTCACAGGGTTTATTTTCAGGTGAGTGCAGTGAGGGGATTCGTAGCACGGCCTCTGTGGTTCAGTGAAATGTGTGAGCTTAACTTTTGCCAAGCATTGGAACGGTTTCTTCAGGTGGAAAATTCACAGATCTCTGGTACCGCCGGTTGCTAGGTTTTGATGTTTGCATCATATTTAAGGGTGATCATCCGGCTACGTTTGAGGCGAACGTCCGGATATACTGATACGGTTACACGGTAGATTTCAGTGCTGTGCTCATCCAAATCACAGAACAAAAACAATGTATTAGAATCGGTGAGATGAACAATCTTTGCCATTGGATATGAAGTGAACAAGATCAAACCTTTCCCAGAATTCCGTGGTTAACAAGACCGTTTTATTTTGGAATAATATTTTTCATACCCTTGTACCCTTTTCCTTTTCTTTCGGGACATTACGCAGGACTAGGGGTTTGCTTAGAAACACAAAAAGTGTGGTTTTGTTTTTGGAGCTAGTATCAATCCGGCGCTAGCTTGGTCCTGTTACTAAGTTTATATTCAAATCTGATGAGACGAAGTTGAAACGCAAATTCCATAACTAATTTAATTATAGGTTTTGGTCCCTTAAGACGCAATTTTCTTCTTAGTGGAGCAAAAATAGTTTTTACCTAAATTTTTCTCCACTAAAGAGAAATATAAAATAGTGAATACTGACTCAGTTTCGAGATCAAGCAAAAACGGCATAAGTGACCTATATGTAACTTACCCAAGTAACAAATAAGCATTGTGACGTAGCCTGCTGCACATCTGCATATAGTTTAATCTCAAAAAGTCGGTTGCCATAATATTCTGATATAATGCCAGAAAAGGTGAAATATAGTGCAATTAATGTGCAGTGATTGACGGCCCGTTTTCTGCATCACTTATTCTATTATATAGCACAAATGAATAAATGTCAACTTTGAAAGCCTGATACCAGCACTACACATGCTATTAGAAAGCTTCAATTGGCTGCCGACTTATACCGAATATAATATACCATATTAATTCTCAAGAGGAAATGCATAACGAACAAACCCACTACGTTGCATTAGCCTTGTAAAACTTCACATTTGCTCTATAACAGCATTAAATGTAAAGCATTCATGCTTTAAAGATCCTTAAAGTATATATGCGCTATATCAGCTTTGTATACGTATATAAAGCTGGCTATATTGCTACAATTCGGCTGTACGCATTTACTATGCTAATATAGAGCTTAATTGCAATGTGCACGCTTAAATGGGTTTTTAATGCAAAATTAGTGCAACTGTATAGCTAATATTACGCAATGGTTTAATGCTTATGATTACTCAGTTACCTCAGCCTGCTTCGGTTTTAGAAGCTAGTGGAAAATATATGATAATTGCTTTATATTGAATATTGCTCAAGAAAATTATTGAAAGCAGATCATTTCAATTGAATTCTATGATTTACAAATCTGTAAAATTTTGCGAATTATATTTGACGAATTTCGCGCCAAATCGTATTCAGGGTTGGCAGCACCCTCTCAGAATTCAATGAAACTTTGTGTACATGAGAACTTAGTCACAATAAGCGATTTTGCATACTTTGTTTTTCCAAAAATGATCTAGACTGTCATTTGAAAAGGGTGAAACTATTTTTACCATTTTGTTCAAATGGCTATAATCTGAAAATGACGAATCCTACAAAAAATGTTGCAGGATTAATTTTTACACAATTAGTCGAGTTTTCGAATAAAAATACTGACAAAATTTTTCATTGACTCCCACACTGAAAAAAAATGATTTAAAAAATTTAAACTCGATTTACAAAAAACCACATCTTTGATTTGGATAAAATTTTGTTCCAAGATAGGTAAATATGTTCCCTACCTACCGTCAAAAATTCAAGTTGGGTACTTTCAAGGAAAGTTTTTTGAAAAAAACTTTTCCTTGTCGAAACTGAATATTTTTTTCCAGTGTATTTTTATCGAAAACTAAATCAATAAAAGTCATAATCATCTCAGAATCCAATTTCCCAACTGCTAGTTGTCTGATACATGTACAAAGTATCAGTATCGAATTTGGTACATATTCATAACAAACTTGAATGGGAGCAAAGAAAAGCTATTTAACATCATCGGTATATGCAAGACTTAACTTAATACCACTTGGACGTGTACGAAGAAGTATCTTGTCTATGTACCCGCCCAGGAAGTAGAGATTGATGGTGTAGTCTCCAACAAGGGCCTTAATTGCGAAGTATGGGATTCGCTCCTTCAAGAACCCTTTGCTTCGGCCAGTGAAAATTCTAGTTCGTAAGCAATTCCGTTCAGGAAAAATCTATGAGTATATGAAAACTTAATTTCCCTTAGCCTCATTTCGAACCTTTCGCCGAATTTGCTCTTCCAAACTTTGATCTTTTTGACGAAACTATCTGTTCGCCTTTTTGTGCCGCGAGGCATGAACTGCCGTCGTTGCAAACAATTGGGCTTACAGCGACTTATTGTAGAAACAAGGCACACGGTGGATAAAGCGGAGAGAATGATAAAAAAAATCGAGAACGCTCGAAAATTGAAAAATTTCGTGGAGCGATGGAAGTTTAGGAATCCCAAAGATATCAACAAACCTTGGTCTAAGAGAATGGATGAGGGTCATGGCTTCATTCGAGTGACATCTCGGGTCATGTACAATCATTATACGTAGAAGGCCCATCACCAGCGCATCTGCGATTGTGGTGGCGGTTATCGTGATATTGAACATGTTATCTGGTCGTACGCTAAATATTCTAGTACCAGATCTCCGTTAAATGAATCCCTTCGGCCTAGTTTCAGTCCAGTCCGAGATGTTATATCACATTCTTTACAGATAATTTTTGCATGTATCAGGCAGTCAGGAAATTGGATTCTGAGATTATTATGACTTTCATTGGATCAGTTTTCGATAAAAAATACACTGAAAAAAAATTCAGTTTGGATAAGGAAAAGTTTTTATCAAATAACTTTTTTTCTTTAAAAGTGCCCAACTTGAATTTTTGACGGTGAGTAGGGAACTTAATTACCTATCTTAGAACAAAATTTCATCCAAATCAGAAATGTTTTTTTTAAATCGACTTTAAATTTTTAAAATTGATTTTTTCCAGTGTAAAAGTCAATGAAGAATTTTTTCAATATTTTTATTCGAAAATTTGGATAATTTTTGTGAAAATCACTCCTACAACTTTTTTGTAGGATTTGTCATTTTTAGACTACAGCCATTTGAAAAAAATTGGTAAAAAAAGTTTGAACCTTTTCAAAAGATAGTCTAGATCATTCTTGAAAAAAAAAACAAAGTATGCAAAGTAACAAAGTTCTCATGTACACAGAGTTTCATTACAATCTGAGAGGATGCTGCCAATATTTGTTCGAGTTGGCGCGAAATTCGTCATTTGTTGGATTACTATAAAGTATGCCCTTCCAGCTGGTAAAAAAATAGAAATCCACTGCTATGGAACGTCATCATTTTCTATAAGTTCGATCAATCATGGTCAATTGCCATAGGGATAATATCATGTGTGTACCAAGAACCACTGCATACCATACATTTCGATTCCCGTAATGCTTTGTAACATACACTACCGGTCAATAGTTTGGGGGGCTCATTTAATAATTTTCATAGAAGGTAGTAAAATCTTTTTTTTTCGCAATAATCATTATTTCTGCGTATTATATTCAACATTTTAATCATTTTTTAACACAATATAATGACATTTAATCATAATCATTTTATTTGGCCCACAACACTTCGATCGGTTTCAAATCAGGCCTAACCCGTAGCCAGGATTTTGCTTCAAGAGGGGCTTACGAATTGAATGCATACATGAATTGATTCTGATGACTCGAAACAGCCAATTCAAATTTCAATACAAAGATAATAGGAACAATGAATACCCAAGAATTCAAAAGCCAGCCGATCATGACGACAAACAGACGCTCTTCGGACGATTTCTAACTTAAAATACGTTTGAACAAGTCAGTTGCCATATACTGAACACCTGAAATTGAAATGTTATTTCCAACTTACTAACCTAAAGATGCAACCAGTCGCAACATTTTAGTCGCTTTCCGAAATTGCCTATTGAGGTCTCTCTGCTGTTTCATCGCGTCGTGTGTTCCTCGAACATCGATTGGCAATCATAGACAGCAGTTAAATGCTACCGATAGTGGCAACCTTAAGTTTCGTGTTGGAGCTTATCCTAAGAGCAAAAATTGGAAGCAAGCATTACTATAGCATTAGCTTGTTTGATTGTTAAAAATACCACAGTTTTAACAGTGTTTTTGTAACTATCGCGTTAGTCTTATAAAGTCAATGACTGCTTTTCTATACTATTAACGGCAAATGAAAATGTCAGTCTTGCCGATATGATGCAGATATTTTAGTTATTTTTGCTGAGGTCCGGCTACGATAATTTTTTGGCGAAAAAATGCGAGTTACCAAAAGGGTTGAAGCTATAAAAATAAATAAATAATATATTTTGGCAATAATTGGAAGTTGAACCTATTTTTCTCACACGAGCAGAGAATATTGTGGTATTTTCGATTTTCTATGATACGCTCAATTCACACAAAGTCACCAACTTTGTCTCAAGCAAAGCATCCGCAAACCATTATTGAAGTCTTGCCGTGATTGGCCGTCAAAAGACCATTCGAGGACCCTGAGACCTCTTTCACTAAGGGGTCCTTATAATTGTAGAGATATGTAGTGTGACCAAAAACCATCACGGAATCTCTTATTCCCCATGTCACTTTCAGATTCTATCCTCAATCACTTTGCATTTACCAGCTTTAACATTGCATGGTAAAAATCATTAAAATATAGAAGAAAACATGTTTACAGATTTCGCCACTAGGTATCGTTAGAAGTATCCCAGTACAGTAAAAGAACGTTAGTTGATTTGAGTTAATCCACATAAGTTATTGGCATTTCTGAAATCGTGGTCTTCTCCAAATGTTTTGATGGTTTTATCTCCACAAACGTCAAGCTACCTTAGAAATTAATAACTATTGACCGGTTTGGTGGAAAGTCTCAAGGTAGCATCGGGAGCAAGTGGCTCCATGATTCGTAGGGTCCTAGAAAATGTTACAACATTCTGGGCACCCTAGTAGATCCGGGGAGTATTAGAAACTCGTTATTTCTTCTCAAATGTCTAAGACCATGTGCTGTTTGCTTCGGATTTGTAGCACACCTGCTTGCTCAATATTGATGGTCTCTTAAGAGAGAGAAAAAATTACACAACAAAGACTCATTGCTTGTAATTGGCGCAATGCTACATGCATATAGCGCGACACAAACAACCGATCATGCAGACAATCCTTGTCGAAGAAGACGCAAAGCAGTATCGCAAAAGTTCACCCGACATTAGTTTGAAGGGACCCACCATTTTGTCTCGTCCGGTGCGAATGCCATTCAAAATCTTCGCTCACTGGAGCAAGGAGCCTTTGAAACAGTCAATACCGTATTTCAGTAAATCCACGCATGCCAAATTCGAATCGTTAACTACACCATCGATCTCAACTTTGTGAGCGGGTATGTAAACGCGTTAGTTCTGTATGAAAGTCTTGTCGCCAGTAACGTCATTTGTTTGCTTTAGACAAAAGGGTCACAATTCTGAGCATATCTAAGCAAACTTTCAACATATCTGGTGCGTATTGTGGAATTTTAGAATACTTAGCGGACTATGTTTGATCCGAAAGAAGATCGGATATGGTCGAACCCAGTTCTTTAATGACGAATCTTGTGCGACATCCCATTTAGGATCATTTGGGTTGTTTTAGGAGAGTTCAGTTATGCAACGGCCTAGAACCAGACGCAAATTGAAAACTGTACAATATGAAGGAAGAAACAGAAATCATGCGGGATATAATTTGAAAGACATGTCTGAATAAAGGAACAATATGGATATCTATCTCCATTCGATATACAGGGTGTTTGGTTCATGGTTAAGAATCTCTCGGGGGGTGATAGACTGCCATATTTGGAGATAAAAATTGTTCTACACATACCATCAAATCTCAACCGTTACAGAGTTATTGAACTTTTTGTGAAAAAACTTATTTGTCTTAAAATACCTCTAACTTTAAAAGTATACTTTGTATTTTGAATGTTTTGGTTCCATTCGAAAGGTGAGAGTATTTCGCATTCAGTGATGCCCTCACATGTTTCAGCTAATGAGTTTAAGTAGCCTTTTTAAAGGAATTTATTGAAAATTAAACAATTTTAAACGATTTTTCGTTCATTTCTTGAAAATCCTAATAGTTAACCTCATCATTTTAATAATTCAGATTGTTGGTCTTGATGAGCTGCTTAATTCGTTCTTTGACATGGTACACTTACCTTTTCTTATTTTCACGATTTTGGGTTATTCAACTTGGATATTTTTATCTCTTTTTCACTAGTACCAGTTCTAATTGAAAAATTATGGCACTTATTGTACTTTTTTTTCTTTTTATTCGAAAGTCAGGAAAATTTTACAGTGAAAAATGTATTAATACCTTTCAGTTAAGTGAATTTAGTATTCTCTTAAAAGTAAATTAGTTTAAAGGTAGTGCTATTATTAGCATTGTCATTAATTTTCTTAAAATAGTAAATAATAAACATCACCATTATTATCATGGAAATAATGCATCTTAGCAAGTTCTACAGTTCTTTCTTTGACTCCATTCAATTATCTCTTTTGGTTTCGACGCAAAATCGTTTTTATCACATCGTTTCATATGCAAAAATAACGATTTCGAACCCACTACATTTGTGGCGAGGTCATGCTGTGTTAACTATTAAAAGGCAGCAAAATGAAAAGAGATATAGACAAAGTGTCAAATAAAAAGTTATAGAGAACATTAAGGGGCATCAAATGAACAATAGTAACGATCAATTTTGTTGATTAATAATTAGAATAATTAAAAAACTCTCCAAAAAGCACAAATTTTGAGTTATTTCGTTAGTAAAAAATCATTTAGTACACTTAACTAAAAGATATTTGTACATGCACTGATAGGACATTTTCTCAGCTTTCCAATGAAATCTTGTAAATAACGATATAAAGAATATTTTTTAGATTAGAGTCTTTTAAGCACTTGCAAGTTGGTTACAGGAAAAGTATAGTAATGAAATTACAAAGAAATGAGAAGAGATAGAAATATGACGTCCAAGAACAAATTATGAATCGTCCTAAAACTCAACTTTTGGATAATGGATATTGCTATAATCATACTTCATTATTTCGAGAAAATTAGCAAAAACCTCCCCACAAACACTAACTTTTAACTACTTTACAGCTAAACGGTAATTAAAACTAATTACTTAAAAGATATGAGAACATCATTCAATAGGAAATTTTCTCACCTTTCGAATGGAACTGAAATATTTCAAATACAAAGTATACTTTTAAAGTTAGAGGTATTTTAAGACAAATAAGTTTTTTACACAAAAAGTTCAATAACTCTGTAACGGTTGAGATTTGATGGTATGAGTAGAACAATTTTTTATTCCAAATATGGCAGTCTATCACCCCCCGAGAGATTCTTAACCATGAACCAAACACCCTGTATGACTGGATGCAACTTATTATCTTAGAAACTGGAACGAAAAATATGTGAAAAATTTAATCAGCAACAGATCATAAAAGCATCTTTTGTTCATTTGCTTGTACGACTTGTAAAAAAATGGGTTGGTACTCTCTGAAATATAACCGGAATACCGTGACGGCCCTTGGACCGGTAATTCAAATCTAATGATATGAACCGTAATCAACAATCCACCAAATTCCTAAAATTGTCTCCTCAATATGCTTGATATACGATAGAGTGCCAATATTTGTGGTCATCCTGGATTTTTTAAACCGGACAAAAGTATAACTGAAATAGAAACCTAAAGTAAACACCAAAGGAGTGCAAAACTGAGACTCCGCCAAGGGCGCCAGAAGATCACGCTACGGCTCTGGATATAATATACAGGAAATGTTAAATTTCAATTCGATAAAAATAATAGCTAACGTCTATTCTGGGTGCACTGCTTTCCGCTTGCTTGCATTAATTCTTTGCCTTGGTGATACACAATGGTCAGGTTTACCCCATGTCGCTCGCGGATCATTCCGTCTGCCTTCTCCCTTGCTGGTGTTTGCATCCGTGTCGTCGTCATCGCTAGAGCTTTGATTTTCGCTGTTAGATGCTTGGTGCTTTGTGTTTTCGAGTGCCTTTGGTGTAGCCATTTTCTGTCTTTATTATTTCTACTAACTTCCTGTGTAAAGTGTCGTTAATAAACAACAACAATTATTTCTACCCTAGGTATGTAAACTATTGGTTTGGGGATACCGTGGAATATTTTTTGTCCGTCATTTGTTTTTTGGAAGGCTGTCTGTGGCGTATCAGCAGATGGTGTCGAAGATTGTTTGGTGATGTTGATTGTAGATGAGTTTTCTTTAGTTGTTTTGACGCATGGCTTACCGTAGTGCACCGTTCGGTTACAGAACTCATACGTGGGCGTTAGAGATGGTCGGGTTCGGGTTTTTGGAGCCGAAACCCGGACCCGACCCGAACCCGACGGGTTTCGGGTCGGGTTCGGGTTCTGTAAATTTAAGCTTCTCGGATTCGGGTCGGGCCCGGGTTTATGAAATCTTGGACTTTCGGGCTCGGGTCGGGTTCGGGTTTTTCAAATTAGAAATTATCGGGGTCGGGTCGGGTTCGGGTTTTGAACAAAACAACCCATCCATTTCATGACACTGTTTGCGTCTATACACAAAACGCAGTCTTTTTTGTAGTAGTGAATTATACTTCGTAATACGAATGGATGACACATATAACCGTACCAAATGTTAGCACCTCTGAATCGCTAGAATTCGTCGTATTTTCTGGTGCTCAAATATTGTATTTTTTTCATTCTTGCATAAAATTCCGTCTCTTCAGATTCACAAACTGCCTGAATTATTTAATTTTTTAAACGAACATTCATGAAAGATCAATCAACAAAACGTGTTTCACATCTAAAATCTCTTTGTGTATTATTTTTCATGATAATTAGTAATAAACCAAGTCAACAGGAATTTATCGGAAAATATCGGTTCAACTGTCTATAATGCAATATAAATTTCGACAGGTACTTTAAAAGCGATACTTAGGCCGCGGTGACTTTTTCTCTACGTAAACGGTTTTGTGGGGTACATTCGTACCCCAGAACTAAAATCGCTCTAGTATGTCCAATTTTTATTAAATTTATAATTAAATTGCATAGTTTTATTCTAAAATCATTCGTAAAGTAACCTGTTTAAAAATATTCGTGTTTTGACTATTTAAGTATGTAATATTTCATTTTGTATAGAACAAGTCTTTAAAATAGGTCAAAATTCCCTTGTTTCTTCATATTGCTATAACTCCGTTAGTTTTAAATCGATTTTGACCATTTATACGACGTTGTAAAGCTTATTAAATTAACTTTTGAACAATTTTTTTCAAAAACCGGTCAAAAAGTATATTTATTCCGATGCTTTTTTGAAAACCTAACGCCAACACAAACGTTAAAAATACAGCAATATGCAGTAACAGAGATCTCTATAATCTGAAGCATAAAATAACTTAGATACTAATGATGGGACATCAAGAACACGTCAGAAAATGATTGATACCCTTCGATACAGGTTTGACAGTTCCAACCAGTAACGTGGGTGACGTCATGTAAACTGTCGAATGCGAATTGCCAATTGCCATAGCTTAATTTAATACATGTAATAAATTATACGAAACTGCCTTGCAGGAATGGTTTATGATAAAAAATCAGAACTTTTGGTTAATTACGACGGGCAAGGTTGTTGGAAACTGTGACCATTAAGCTTTCTGTTTCCCCATGAGTTGGCCGCCGATTTAACTTAAATTCCGGTTAAGATATCAACGATTTATCAAGTTTCTCAGCACGTTACAAATTTGACGTTCAATAATAGTAAATATAAATGCGGATTCTACTCGGCAGTGATTTGTTTATCCATATATATACAGATATAACTCAATGCGTATGGTGCTACTTCAGATTCGAGTGATTCTACTATTCTTAGATGAGTCAAGGGTCCAGGTCGGGTGCCTAGAATTAAAAATCTTCGAGATCTTTGGTTGATTCTCCGTATTAGCAAGTTAGGTTCGGATCGGGCTTCTCAAATTTTAAATTTTCGGGTTTAAAATTCTCGGGTCGGGTCGGGTTCGGGTTTTACAAAACTTTCATTCTCGGGTACGGGTCGGGTTCAGGTTTTTCAAATTTTATAATTTCGGGCTCGGCTCGGGTTCGGGTTTTTAAATTTTCATGCGCTCGGGTTCGGGTCGGGTTCGGGTTCGAAAAAATTGAAACCCGACCATCTCTAGTGGGCGTCTGCCCAGGGTATATGCATGGGTTTCCTTGTATGTAATTAACAACTTGCGATGATTTCCCCTCGAAAGTCAAGTAAGACGGTATAGGTTAGTTCAGCCACATTCGAACCACCTGAACACCGTCGAGAATGCCAGGGAAAAAATTTCCCCAAGTGTTGTCTGCGACGGATTCCACTTCCTCATACTTCGACATGAATCTTTTAACCGTTATATGTCCAACAAAAAAAACACTTTTGACAGGTCAACGAGGGTACCCGGGTAACTACAAATTGAAATACTCATAACTGTGGCTTCCTTTAACCGATTTGGACACTTTTAAATGTTTTGGATTCAGGAACTCGTCCACCTTTTGATTCTGGAAAATTGAACAGGATGAATGGATCTGGTTCTTGGTAATCCGGATTTTCCGGAGTAATGTTCCAGTACTAGGAAATGATTTGAAAATTTTAATAATGTCTTAGCAATATGCGTATCAAAACTCTTCAAATTGTCTCGAAAGTCTTTATTTATTGTTACGGAACCCTATGGCCATTTGAAAAAAAATGGAATTGGAATGGAATGACCAATCACGGCCCAACAGCAACCTGCTCCGGAGTGTCCGTTCGGGGATCAAATGACCAAATGGTTCCAAAACTACGAGATACAGCCCTCTAACTGCAATTCCAAGATTTTTGATACCCATATTGCTAGTATTCCATTGAAGTTCACAGATACAGCACTGGAACCAGCCTCTGGAAATCCGGTTTCCCGGAAACCGAATGAAGCAATCCGATTCGCTTTTAACAAATCCAAAATTTGATGAGTTCCTGAATCAAAAACACTCAAAAGTATCAAAATCGGTTGGAAATTACCTTAGTTTGTGGGTACCCATCCCGGCCCATTACGTAGTAAAAAAATTCAGGAACCCCTCCTCGCTCCCCTAACTATATCAACAATATTATTAACCCAAAAGCTTGACTTAGTGAAGTTCTAAGATGTCGCAAAGCTTCAATTTCCAGCTATGGATAAAACAAGGGAATTTCATTAATTGAAACCTAAAAAGGTACCCGGGTACCGAGTCGGACACATAACGGTTAAACTAATCCGTACAATGATGAGGTGCCAAATCGTGTAGGCGAATTTCCGCCAGATCAAGGTCCATTTACTCGGGGATCTTGGTTTTGGCGTTTTCATATTCGAAGTCGTGTTGCATGTTGTTTTTCGCTACGAAGCTTGCTGCCTCGGTTAAGGAGTTGAATGTTATTTGTACTACTTGTCTTGTATGATGTAGTTGTATGTGTAACTGCATACCGTTGTTTGCTGTATTCTTTAGTTATCAGTTGTTGATCCATCTTTATTAATCGCTTCGCTGATTGCGTTGGATGTTGGGTTCAAGATATTGGAATAATTTTGTGGACTAAAATACAGTATAGCAAACTGTTTTTCGTGATTAGGGATACTTAGATATAAGCAGTATCCTATAGAAAGTAAAAAAAAACAATAGAAAATTCTTGAAGGCATGCAACTACTATATACGAACATATTGCATATAACTTAACGTCCCAAGTAGCATTTCTAGTTTTATAGCACACTACAAGTGCATAAGTTTTAAGAAGGCCTTCAATAGTACCATAAAACCACAATTGTTACTAGGGGTGTTTAATTGTTGCCAGCAACAACTTTTACTAAATTAAATACGTTGCACAAGAAGTTATTTTCCAGATAATACTCGCAGTCATTAAATCAGTTAATATAACTTTCCCCAGCCAACAATTAAACTGTAAATAATCTCAGATCATCTCTAGAGTTACATATACTACAAGTCAATGCAGATTTACGGCATGAAGCAGAAAAAAAACACCGTAACTTTTCTGTCGCCTCGAAACAATACTACCATAACAATGTTAGCAACAGCAACAACGCCAACAAACGGCAGCACTTCCCAGCTAACTTTCAATTAACCCGGCAGCTGTTAATCCTCCATTATTAAACAATCATCATAATCAGATTATTGTTGTCACAGCTGCTGAGTTTGCTGCCAGTTGCTTCCGGACTTCTGGGTAGCTTCTCCTTGCTCCGATTTGCCTGCTCCGAGTCGAGACGACGACGACGACAACGACGACACTGCGCTCCTGTCTGGTTCTCGTTTGTCCGCTTGCTTGCTTGCTTCGAGTACACAGAAGCTACAACCTCGGAGATGGAATAATTGAATGAAGTAGACATAACTTAAACGTTCTGGTGTGCTACTTGGCGCTTCTCTCTCTCTTTCCATCCCAGCGTTGTAGATCATGTCACAGGACACGGTATGGCATCATCCCAGCCCAGCCCAGCCATACGGGTGTACGCTCGCCGGGTTAGTATTGCTTGCTCTTCTATTGTTTTTTTTTTTGATGTGCCACATCCTGAACAACAACGAAACCATACACAGCAAAATTGCCACCCTGAACTCTTTTATCTGTGCTTTATTCTGAGGGTTTCTTCTTTTTTCTCTGTTCCACAGGACGAGTCGAGAAACACCTCCGATGAGACTCGTATTTTTTCATTGCTGCCAGTCACTGGAGGCTGGTTGGTTAAACCCAGCCGGATTTGGGGAGCATCATCAAGCGAACAACAGCTTGCGCTGCATAATTTTACCATTATGAAATTTATTTGATTTTACCCCCGGGAGCTGTGGTAAACCCGCCCGGTTCCGAGTAAACCGAATAACCGACAGGCAGGACACGGGTGTGTCCGTAGACCTTTAACAGTCTAATCTCTTCCTTTCGCTGAACGAAATTTTCGAATAGATACACACACACATATTTGCTAGAAGTGAGACCACAGTTATTCCAGCACCAGAGCAGCTATCGGGGAGTTATCTTCGCCCTCGTCATCGTCGTCGTAGTCGTTCGAAAACGGCACAAGAACGTTCTAATTTGCATATAAAAGAGCAGTTTTGGCAAGAGCTAAAATGAAGTTGCTACTTCTTGAATATGCGATGTCGTCGTATGAATAGCTCACATCTGCGAGGCGGGCAGGCGGGCGCTCAGCTACATACTGGCTGACAGGGTGTTTGATAAGTCAGACCACTGAAGTGAGGTACACCGCTCGTTCCATCGATTGGGGGTTGATCTCGAGATAGGAAGAAATTTGAAAAGGGATATTTAAGCTAATAGAGCCGATAATCTATGCATTCTAAAATCAGATGGTGTTTGACATTTGTGAGTTAATTTGTTTAGAGATTCTGCGGATAGACCTTTACAGAGAAATTTCCATAAACAGCTTAGTTCGATAAATTTGCTTAGGTCGCTCAATGCAAACAACTAACCAGTAGGAAGCCATATGTACGGGGGGAAAACGCATTGTTATGTCTGAGTTTATTGAAACTTTGTGATTTTTTGTTAAGTTAATTAGTAATGGAAGTTCCTATGTCGAATACGTGTGCAAAGGTTCATTTAAATATGAGATGGTTGACTTTTCTTCATCTGTTTTAACAAGGAATTAAACGTTAGGTTTGTTTGCTATAAAATAAACCACTTACCAATTGGGTTCCGAATATGCAAAGAAATACGCATTGTTATGCATAAGTGTCAAGAATAAAAGATTAAAAACATCCATTTAGTGAGAAAGAAAACTTCTAACCTAAACTATGCGAAAGCCCTATAATATTTTAGTTTTTCTCGTGACTTAAAGACTCTGGTAGGGCTTTAACTTCTACTGCTTTTCCGCTACCACCCACGTGTTCGCAAACTCCCATTGCCTCCAGTATCGTTTTCGATTCGCGCTATCAATCTTAGTAAACAGGAAGCGCCAACGGAATACAGACAAAACAAAATCTCGACAAAAAAATCACAAAAGCTAATGCATATGAATTATGGCATATGTTGAAAAAAACATAACGCGCCTCCACCACCGTCGAGCCCGTTCCAAAAAATGCCATCATATTTCCCTTCTATTTCCCCAACAAATACGCTGCTTTATCTATGTGGCGTCGCATGCTTTGGCATAATTTCGTCATAAATTTCAATATCGAGCCTTCTGGATGTTGATGCAGAAGGCGCCCATGTGTAGAAGAGGACCCCGGAAAAAATACACAACCAACCTCATAGACACATTACAGCAACGGAATGGGACGCGAAATGTCAAAAACGATGCTACCGGAAGACGCGGTTTGAGTTGGGAAAGATAAAAATGAACAAAAAAAATAAGGTATCCTCACACTTACGGTGAAAACACGAATGACAGCAGCTCGAGCGCATTCGATGGCGGTGAGATGTCCTTTTTTCCCAGAGGAATATTTATACGGTCACAAACTCTTAAACAAGTGACAGGCAGCATTTCTACCGACTCACGTCTACAGTAGACAAAGCTTACATGCAAGGACGTTCAGTGCGAGTGTGTTTGTATGCAGTGAAGAAGGAGGGGGAGCCAAAATTTATGGCTGCGAAAAAATGCCGGCAATGTTGGCGAAGAATTCCCTGCATCTCTTCACCAGATGAAAGTAAAACCCTACAGTTGTCGTCCTCCGAGAGCTTCGGCTTTAGTGTAATTTTGTGTAAAGTACCATCTCTTATGAACTCTTGTACTTTCCGGGAAAGTGCCAACCTCGTCCCGGCCCGAAGACTACGAGAAGCAGTCGTAACAGAAAATCACTTTATAATTAGTGTAATTTGAACAAGCATCTCTCCGAGGTCCTTCCGAGGCACAAGGTAGATATTTGAATGAAGACAAGACGGAAGAACACCTGAATACAGCGAGACATAATTGCGTACCTAGTCGGCGGGGATCCCAAAAGCAACGAGGGCGGTTGCGAGCGGTGGTTTCTTCCAACCTGCTTTAACCGCCGAAAAGAAGGGTAGGAAAATTGGTTGTATGGTAATCAAATTTAACCGTTAGGCGTGCCGACTGTGTTATGACAAGCTGTAATTGTCTGTTCATACTTCGGTAGGATGGACAGTTTTGTTCGCTATTCTTGGCACTTTCAACGATATAACAATTAAATTTTAATTGAATACAATTTTCGTTTAGTAACCGACACATTTTTGTTTATGTTTTAATTTTCTAACAATATTTTGGTCAATGTTGTTGTACAATGGCTACCTTAACTGCCCCACTATGACACAACCATGCGCATTACCTCGCATATTCGCTACAAAAGAACGTTGTACATCATATCCGCAGTTTTTACCGTTTCTATCTGCTATCGAACTGGGCTCATACACTCGAGTTCGTCCGATTTAGTAATCCGCTCATTTTCAACAAGACCAATTAAGAAAAAAAAATTGTTACAGAAATGAATCTTCGAACGTATTCAAAACTACATGCGCTTAACCCAACATACCCACTGTGATTTGTTTCAGATTTCAGCCATTAAAAATATTTAACAAGCCATCTGGCTCTGTTAGATGCAAGCCTTGAACTTTCTGAAATGAACGAATCTCATAAAAAACTATTTTCTCCATTTTCATAAATTGCATTGTAGTATTCGTCTGAAGTGTTTCCTTGATGATCTTTTTAATAATGCAAAATTTAATTGTAAAATTTAATAAGGTTCGTGATGGGCAACTAATTATATCGGCTTAGAATCACTTCAACAGGATACGAGTAGAGTGGTCGGAATATTGATTCTTTTGAAAAAAGGAGGGTCCCCTTGTGTTTGAATTTCGATTTCCCGGCATCCGAAAAAATATTGTCGCCATCAAATTTTCCTAACGAACTGGACTGGTAGCAGAACAAATTTAAATATTACAAGAGTTTGGGATCCTGCCAAACCAGCGTGATTTTTTTAAGGCAATTGGAATGGAATTCCACTAGTATAGGACCGACATGGATCTCCATGTTTTGAGATAAGGTGCATCTCTAGAAAAATAATTTCAACTGTTGATTTTTATCCAAAACATACTTATTTTTAGTCCAATCATGTAAATATATCATATACACACAAACAGTGAGAAAAACCCTATTTTCCTGAAGAAAAAAAACTATTTACTCTCTTTTTTTGCACTCTTCACTCTACATTAATCCTGCCCTATATTTGTTTGGAGTTGCATTTTGAGTCTAGCTAGCACCTAATTGAGATATATTTGCTGTGCATCTTCATGCTGTAACTCCAACAATGGAAAGCATTAGCACATTTTGTGATTGTCGCGTTCCGTTTTAAAGTTAAGGGTGATACCAGATATAGCAAAAAAATCAGCATTCGGCGTTCGATTAAGGCTAATAGCCTTTATCTATCACCATAATATCAGCTCCATACCCGAACACACAATGCCGATACAATTGGGTTTAAAGCGCAATAGGTACGTCTCTATAGCGAGATGCAACCAACGAGCACCGACGCACGACACCATACACCACGTCTCTGCGGCCAGAGTAAGCGATAAACGGGAAGAAACTCACAAAGCAAAATACAAACACGCAGTGCCGCCAAAACGGACACCTGTTCAGTTGGTTGCTCTTCCGTGTGTGGCAATTATCGAGCACGGGCCATATACACCGTCTTCGCGGTGATAAACTGTGGAGCTCTGCAACAAATTTTTCCAAAAATTTTAACCCCTGCCACGTACGAAAAAGTATTCACACGATAACGGTAAAGCGTACAGTAATGGTGTGTTCTGGGATGTTTTATGATGATCCAAGGCCTTCATTTTGGTGATAAAATTATAGTGGCTAATACCCCTAGAAGGAAGATTCTGCTACAAATTTTTTGAAGTATAGAAAATAAGATGAAATCTTCAGAATTGTTAAGGAATTTGTTTTTGTGTACATGTTAACTGAAGGCCAAAAATCTCTATTTATAGTACACTCGAGTTATAGGCCGTTGTTTATGAATGACCCCTTATAAACAATATTTAACACAACTTCTTGAATATCGTAGATAAAGCTTAAGCATGTTCCAGAAAGTTGTTCGTCTTGTCAAGATAGGTATCATTCCAGAAGAACTCATTCCTCTATCCCTAGCGATATAGATTTTGGCGGGTACTTTTTCATAAAATTATTGGAAGTTTCAAAAGTAATAAAATAACATTTGAACAGGAAAAAACGGGCAACCTGCTCTAGTTGCAACTAGGAGAGCTCAATCAATGCTAGAGAACTGAATGTATTTCACTTATCTCTAGATGTCTCCAGTAGAGTTATACATGATTTGAAAAAAAACTGCTGTCATTTAAAAAAATGTTCAATATCTTCGAAAATATAAAAAAAACGAAAAATTATGCGTTAATCAAAATTGTGTATTTTGACGATTAAAACAATTTCATAGAACATATGAAACTCGTAGGAATGATAATTAAAAAGATACTTAAAAACAAATTTTTTGAAGGTCATCCATATATAACGAGCTATAACTCTTAAAGCATTTAAAGAAGATACTTAATGTGTTCAGCAAAGATATCCGCGAAAGCAATCTCAACAACTTTACTGAAGACATCAGCACATTTCCTTTAGCAAAAAAAATTATTTGAATATTCTCACTTTCAGGAGGATTAATCACAACAATAATAGCAGCAAATGACAGACCTTACTATTGTTGATAGGTATTCCGAGAACACTATTGACGTAAACTCAGTCGTTTCAACGTAAACAATCAATATTTGAAACACTATATTTTTCAAAAGCTGCCCAAAATTCTTCGAAAATATACGAAATTGGTCAATATGTATTGTATTATAGTAAATTGTCCATTTCGATAATTCCAGGAACCGGTAAACTATACTCACGGGAACGTTTTCGTCTCGAAAGTGGTCTACCGTAAACTTTTTTCCACGATGACCATGCGTTTCGTAAAACCGTACAACACGTTCGCGGGGTGCTTGCTGTTTCGACGCCATCTTCGATTGAACTGACAGCACCCGCGCGAAATGAAACATGCCACCCATTTCTAGGGAGTCCCGAGAGCAATTCTCTTGGAGAGAAAAAAGAATTGCGCTCTTTACTTTAATTACAATTTTTTATTGAACATCCGTTACCAAAAATATGGTCTATGTCGAATTGCACAACCATCAACACAATATAGAATTGACTCAAAACCCCATAAATACATCTATATATGATTTTTATGGGATCTACGGTACCAAGGTGATTACGTTTTCATGAGACTGTAACCTGGCACTCGAAGGTGCGAAACTACGATTTGATACGCAAAGAAACAGAATTATCATCACGAAACCTCACATGCACGAATGACATCGACATTATTGGCGTTGACCATAGAGCAGTGGAAGAGGTGTTTGAGCCCTTCAAAAAGGAAGCGGAGAGAGTCAGACTGACTATAAACTGACAAAAAAGTACATGATAGCTGGTAGAGTACGAAAAGGTACCAACGTTGTTAGTTCCAATGCGAAAATAGATTGGGTACGATACGAGGTTGTCGACGATTCAACGAGTTTGTATTTCTTGGAACACTAGCGACATGTGACTACGACGATAGCCGTGAGATAAAAATTGGTCTATGCAAATTGCTGATACTCCCTGCTGCATTGTAAGCCAAGAAGGATAGTCGTTGGAAGAGACAAACTATCGAGTGAAGAATTCTGTACTCAATACTTGGCAAGACCATTAAGAACGGGGGAATGGCGCAAACGCAAAAACTCCAATCCTGCCATAACACGGCAGACTACAGTGGGCTGGGCATGTGGTGAGAATGCCGGAAGACAGATCAGCCAAAGTAGTCTCTCAGTGCGAAACACTTTCTGAAGTAAAAGGTGGTACTCTGGCCAACTCACGTGGCAATCGACTTTGAGTCTTGCTAAATTCAATTGTTATCAACCTCCTAGTGGACAACATCCCTCTACACCCCCCCCCCCTTTTCAGAAATCGCATCTCTCTAAAAAATCGTGGTTCATTCACTTTTTATTGAGATTCGATTCATGAATTAATCGCATAGTGAAAATCAATTACAAACGAGTGGCGTATAAAGGAAAACAGATCATCGCTTTGAATTCGAAATTATTGACTAGCTGAATGAAATTTCTGAACTTTGATGTATTTTTGTCTAGTTTTTGAGAAAATAAAAAAAATTGTACCTTCAGAAATTGGAGCCGATATGTTTTACAATTGGTTGGTAGGTAAAAGTGTAGGTCATCGCTTTGAATACGAAGTTATTTGCAAACTAAATTAAATTTCTGTACTTCCACGCATTTTTGTCTAATTTTTGAGAAAATATTAAAATTAATCTTTCAGAAATTGTACCCGAAATCATTAACAATCGATTGATACATGAAAAGGTATAGGTCGACGCTTTGAATTCGAAGTTATTTGCTAACAAAATGAAATTTCTGTAGTTCTATGTATTTTTGTTTATTTTTTGAGGAAATATAAAAATTGTAATTTCAGAAATTAAAATCGAAATCAATTACAATCGATTGGTACAGGTAAAGGTATAGATCAACGCGTGTAGCGTTGTCCTACGCATTTCCTAGGGATGTCCCAAAGAATAATTTACTGTGAAATAAACAACATGTATACACAAAAAATTACGCAAAAACCTGTTTCTGAAGAATTTTTTGTTAAAGCAGAAAAAATTGGATGTTTTTACTCCAACTTTATCCCACCCAATATTTGTTAGGAGTTGCATCTTGTGGCTTGCTAGTAACTAATTGAGACACATTTGTTGGGGTCTTCTTGTGGTAACTCATATACGACACCCAAAATGAAAAATAGAACACTTTATGATGGTCGCGTTCCGAAGTTAAGGGTGATACCAGATATAGCAAAAAAAATCACTCGGTATTCGATTTAAGCTAGCAGCCTTTGCTTATCACCAAAATATTAGCCCCATACTCGTGCAACCAATGCCGGCTTTGTTGGGCTCACAGCCCTTTGGGTTGCGTCTCTACTGCGAGAGGTAACCAACGAGCACCGGTGCGCGACACCATGCACCATGCCTCCGCGGCAAGAGTAAGCGATATGCAGGAAAATACGCACAAAGCACAATATCAACACGCAGCACCGCCCTGCGTATGCTGGTACAGTTGGGTGCTCTACTGGGTGTGGTAATTAACGAACACCGACGGGTAATATCATATACCACGTTTTCACGGCGATAAACTATGTATTTATTTTCTCAAATTCACGGTTCAATAGGAATTCCAAATCTCTGGCTAAGCTTATAATTTTCTGCTTTCCAATCCACTGCGTTAGGAAAAATCGATGGAAAAAAATTCACAGTCCCAAGAATAACTTCCATTAAAAAGATAACACAAAAATCTCTTTTCAGCAATTTTTATTTACCACTAGAAATTGTATTTTCAAAACTCATATTTTTGCTTTGACCTCAGATCATGTCAGTAGAGTGAATTTTGAAATCATTTGACTCTAACATGAAATTTTTGTTTGCCGTAATTATTTTGAAATATTTTGAAGGTCTGTAACGAAATATTTTACATTAAGTAGTATAGTCCTACGTCTACAGCTCGTGCAACCCCATAGGGCTGCCCCTTGTAGTTTTTCAAATTTTTCACGGTTTTCGTTTGTTTTGAAGCTAGATGATGACGTTTCATGCTATTTTGGACATGTTTTCTCAAATTGTTTTATCGATTTTTGTCCTCTTTGGATTTTTTCAGATATGTATATTCCGACAAGAAAGTGATGAAAAAAGATGATGCCGAAAACAAAAATCGGACCCCTCTTGGTTGCCAAACCGGGTCTAAAACGGACCAAAATCGTAGCTATACTGTACTGTTCGATCTCACCATATAATGTAATTTAAAAAAAACAATTTACATTGTAGTTAAGAATGAATAAGGCACATGTGCTTTGATTCGTTCTTGCATACATGCATGTTTAGATTGTCCACGAAGAAAATATTTGCCGCGAAGAACAGCTCATGAAATGAAGAACGAAAAATTTTCCGATTTTTTTTTCAACATATGGTCGGTATTAAGTCAGACCGGACTAAGTCGCAAAACATCAAAAAATGAGATAATGATAACACTGGATAATAAATTTCTTCAGCTATATTCGACTTTTGCCAGATTTAAAATTATTAAAATTAAATTAGCTATAAACAAGAATTATGGCAAAAAATAATTTCTAATTATAACGTAGAGGATTCTGCGATTCAAACTTTGAACCCGTTTTTCTCGAAATCAATATTTTGTCACTTAGTCCGGTTTAACTTAACACCGACCATATATACAAATATTCCTGCGTATCCGTTTATTTCCTGCCATATTGGTGGGTGCAATACATATATTCTCATTACCCTCAAAGATAAAAGAATGGAAACTACCAGATTTTTCCCCAATGTTTTTTTTCGTGTAAGCCATTTAAGTTAGTGTGGGATTCTGATGAGAGGAACTCGAAACGCTTTTCAATAACTTATTTAGTTATTATAGTTTATGTGCATACGAGGTTTTTATCCAGTTTTTTTTCTTCGGGAAAAACTTGGTTTTTAATTATTTTTTTCTTCCTAGAGAGAGAATTAGCGTAGAAAGGAAACTATCTGATGTGAGGGGGAGATTCTTTCCATGCACTGTAATAAGTTGCCGGAACAAACAAAGTTCTATTGCGAACATAATATCCGCAGCCTCTTAATAAAACGAACCAAGCGCCTTTTTTATTTGCTCCTATTTTCAGCGTTCGCAACCAATGCATATTTCTAATTTTTTTTATGGCCGTCTAAGTAAATTGAGAGTACTGCGATGGCATAGCGTAGATTTTTCTAACCCGGAAAAACCTAACATATGGTTAAAATTCTCGAATCTCTGCTTAACGTCGCGCACCCCGAAAAAACTGACGCTACAATTGAATAACTACCGAGTAATTGCAATGACAATATGAAATAATTTTGAGCGGCCTAAAATAAGCATAAACTGTATCGAAACCCCTAGTTTACATGATGGTCATACTAGAATCATTTCATTTTGACAAAAAAGAAAGTATAAAATTTTCTAATCAAAGAAATATGAATATACAAATGGCAATTCATTTTCTTCACTCTAGAATTTCTGTAATATCAGTTAATTATAAAAAACAGCCAATCAGTGAAATTGAAATTTAGGAAAAACAGAAAAAACAGTTAAGTAAGCGGCTATTTACGGTATACATTTGAATGCTGAATTGAATGGTTTAAAAAAATTTTGTATATCTCAATCTCAAGTATGCATTTTAAGCTGTCTGTAGACGCAATGCAGATTTTGTTCTGGCTATTCCATGTGACTACAGTACCAATGTGTTGCCGCATGTGAAGAGCTAGAACAAAATCTATAGTGAATATTTTATATGGCGTGTATCTTGTTGTCCTATCCGAAGACAGCTTTGAAATAAAAAAAAGTGAAAAATTAGATTTTGTGTCTTCAGCAAAGTTTTTAAAAATGCTCTTTCAAACAACTTTAGTGAAGACATACATGCTCTATGTATTAATGATATTAAGATACATGTCATTTTCTAAAGAAAAAACTATAAAACAAGAGGTTCTTATTTTTTTATGAAATTATTAAATTTAGTAGACCTTCTGCAAATTTAGTAGACCTTCTGCAAAGTTGTTTGAAACAATAAAATTTAGGGGCTATTCGAACCTACATAAGCTAATCGCCCCTTTAGGGGGATAGATGGGAAAGAATTTATCTGTCAAAGGTCTTAATTGTTAGTTTGAAGCCTCAGCTATATTTTGGAGCCATAAAAATTCATTCGCATCACTCCACGGCAGCGCTAGGCGACGATTAGCAATTATCTATGTTTTACCATTCTTTTTCAATGTAGGTATAATTCGGACCTAACTACAGGGCAATTCAGACCGCAATTTTTTTACAATTTAAATTCCTGTGTATTTGGGCGATGGCAAAATTGTGGCAAGTACGAATGGGATGGGTGAACTGATTAAATTCTGAGAGCGAATTGTATTCTGATTCTCTCCACAAATGAATCTACTCTCTTGGTCGATTCAGTAACTTATTTAACCCTTCGACGGTCGCGTAATTGGCTCACTGAATGGACAGCCGGTAGAGCTTAAAGCGATTTCGCTAAATTTAGAGCGACGTGTACTTTCGCGACTACCGGAAGGTTAAGGGCGGATTCTCCTTTGATGGGTCATAAAACGAACATTGTTTGGAAAATGTAAATCATTAAAGCTACAGAACATACACTATTGAAAGCAGACTTCCCATGAACATCAACAATTTTGTACCTGTGTAAAAAATTGCGTGCACGCGTTCAAACATGTCAAACATGCTTCGTCTCGATGTACGGGTTCGCCTCGAACATCGAACCCAAGCGAACGGTGTACAAACTCTAGTTCAAACATCCGTGTAGGTACACCGGGTGCGTACACGAGAACGATTTGCACAAGGCAAAAAGAGTCAACACTAGTGATGATGAGGGTGAGAAATAGAAAAGTAGTGCCTTGAATCTACGTGTACGCATATCGTGTATGTACATGGAGTTCGGTTGTGCAGGAGAACATGTGTACGTGTTTAGGTACGGAATAGCGCGTTTGAGTTGGTACAAGAAGTGTGGGTACTATATGAGCACAGAACTAGAGCGAGCATTGTGTGCGATGTGCATAAAGAGCGAACACGAAAGTATTGTGACACCGAAAATGTCATGCCAACTTTCTTATAACGTTTAAAATCAAACCAAAATTTAGGGTAGTTTTATACATATATTTACTTCAACAACCTAAAGAAAAGTTAATCGATGGAGCCTTGAGTGTAAAATTGAACGCATTTTCGCTTGATGCCCTCCATAAAAGTCTTTACAAAGTCATCCGGTACCAGTTTCTCAGTTTTTTTCTATTTTCTTAACATGTCCTTCTCGTATTTGACTGTCTTCTTGCTCTTCCGAAGTTCCCGCTTCATCATTGCCCAGTACTGCTCCACCAGGCGCAGCTCCGGACAGTTTGGCGGATTCATATCCTTTGGAACAAAATGGACAGAATTGGCCTCATACCACTCCAGGACACTTTTAGAATAGTGGCATGATACCAAATCTGGCCAAAATAGCGGAGCTTCGTCGTGCTGCTGCAAGAACGGCAAAAGGCGCTTCTCGAAGCAATCAGATTTGTAGATCTCGCCATTTACTGTGCCCTTTGTCACGAAAGGCTCACTCCTCAGTCCGCAAGAGCAGATGGCCTGCCAAATGAGATATTTGGAGGCGAACTTCGACATTTTCTTCTTCTTAAATTTGTCGTCCACGTAGAACTTGCTCTTGCCGGTGAAAAACTCCAACCCCGGAATTTGCTTAAAATCGGCTTTTATATACGTTTCGTTGTCAATCACACAGCAGCCATATTTTGTCAGTACCTTGTATGTATGTAGCCCAGCTCTCTTCTTTGCATTCTGGACATAGCTCTGCGACATCTCTTTAGTCAAATCACGGCTTGAGACGTTGGGATTTGCTTTAATCATCCGCTTCACCTTTCCCTCCGTCTTTTTGTTCTCCGGTCCCGGTTTTCTTCCAGCTCCTTTGCCCTGGTCCAGCGTCAACCGCTCCTGAAACCGCTTCAACACTCTGGAGACGGTTGAATGGTGAACGTTCAACATTTTTTCCAACTGCCGGTGCGACAGGTCAGGAAATTCCAGGTGTTTGGAAAGAATTTGTTCTCTCGACTCGCGTTGGTTCACCTCCATTTTCGTTGAATCGAAAAACACGACTTCGAGTTTGACAGCATGTAAACAATACACATCAATGAGAAAGTGTGCAAAATTTGGTTGATTTTTACCCAATGGTAAAAAAGTTATGCCCTGTTGAATGTGTCGCAATAATTTCGTGTTCGCCCTTTATGGGAAGACTGATTGAAAGTCTGCGTACTGATAGTAAATGACGTAGATAAAAACAATTTTGGAGCGGTCGGTCACATATGAAGGGCAAGTGAGTATTTTTTCTCGAAATCACGTCATCCTAGGGGCTACAGTTGAGCGATCGTTACGAATGTTTATGTGTGCATAGCTGATACTAGAATTAAAAATTTAAGCGTTGTGTGTCTAACAAAAAACTCCTTTAACAGGTCCACAAGGGTACCCGGGTACCCGTCAATTTAAAAAATCTTAACTATGGCAATTTTCAGCCGATTTGGACGCATTTGTACGTTTGGGATTGAGAAACTCACCCACTTAGAATGCGTTTGGTTCCGACTAATCCGGATTTCCGGAACAATATTCCAGCACAAGGATATGATTTGCAAATTTTAATAAAACTCTAGAAATATGCATGTATGCAACCTCTATTTTTTCAAGAAGGAAAAAAATGGGTTAACTAATTTGCGCATAAGGGCACAAGACTAACCTTGAAAAGTTGGATTTCAATGTTTCATGTTCCAATGGTCAGTAACTGACACCAACTTGCTGCAAGTTAGACGATATATCAAAACTAACACCAAATTAGCACCAGAGTAGAACAGTTTGGCGCCAATTTGGTGTTAATTTGGATATATCGCCTAACTGGCAGCAAGTTGGTGTCAGTTACCGACCATTGGAACACGAAACATTAAAATCCAACCTTTCTTAGAAATAGAGATAAAAAAAATTCTAGAAATTGCTTCAGAAGTCTAACATTTATCGTTACGGGACCATATGCACATTTGACATCGGAAAGGGCCACTCACGTCCCCCTGCTTCGAATCTCCGTTCCAGAATCAAACCACCTAATGGTTCCAAAAACATGAAATACAGTCTGCTGAGGCATTTCCATGAATTTTAATACTCATATTGCCAGTATTCCATTAAAATTCACAAATAGTGACCCAACACTGGAACATTCCTTCGTAAATCCAAATTCCTGGAAACATGAATTCATCATATGCATTTTTGTAGCGTCTAAAAGCGGATGAGTTTCGGGTCCAAAATATAGTGCCCTGATGGGTTAAAAATGCAATAGTTATGTGCATTTCAGTTTCGTGGGTACCCTTGCTCATTACGTGGTATAAAAACTACAAAATCGCTTCCACGGGCCCCCGTTTCTCCAATTATCAATTTTATTTCCACAAAAGCTATGCTTGGTGCTGTTTTAAGATAACTAAATATCAATTTCTTAAAAAGGTACTCGGGTGAACTTTCGGACATATAACGGGTAATAGCTAGGAAAAATATTCATTTGTCAAAAAAGAATTGGTGTGATTCTAAAAATGACTCATCCTAGATGAATTTACTTACAAGAATAAAATGAAACACTTAGTTGAATATGATAAAGTTAATGTTAAGATTCTTGTGTATGATGAGGACGATGCCTTCGAGGTACGACTACATGATCTATCCCCGGGTAAATCTGCTAGTGCAATCCTTTGATTCATACCGTAATACGTACAAGCAAATGATCTACCAACTACGTTATGCCCGCCCCTTCAGTAAAAACATTAATCGATTCCAGCCAGGTGTGACATTTTCAATTAAACATAGCATAGCGGGCATTTGCACTCAATCAAAAAATAATTTATCCCTCACTAGAAACCTTCAATCCTTTCGAAGCTACAATGAAAAACTCATTTCCTACACGACATTAGCCATCACCGCCATCCTTCATTACATCCGATCCCACGGCTGCACCGAGATGGATGACAGATTCTAAGGAGCTATAAGATGCCCACATTTATGGCAACATTTAGCAGACGGCAGACTGTACCATTTTTTTCCGCCTGGTCCAACCACGATAACGAAGTGCATAATGCACATATAAAACGATGCATTACACACTGTTGAGCTCCTCTCGCTCGGCTTGACGTTTGCTGTGGCGGATCGGTCGGTCGGTTAGTATCCTGCCTGCTAAGGACTTCACGGTGTTCGTTCGCCGCCAGGCAGCCAGCATACCGCAATATATGCTAATGGGAAAAACAATAATGTAGGTAAAATTGAAAAATTTGCTCGCCATTACGTACCGGAAGGCAGCATCCCCGCCTGTCCCGTCCGTCAGAACCGTCAGAAGCATTAGAGAACGGAGCGTATCCTGCTGGCAGGTCAATTTGAAAGTCAATTTCACCACCGTGTTTTAATTTTCCATATTGGGACTAACTTTGCTCAGCCCTTGTTAGCTAGTTTTCCATTGGTCTTTCGAGAGGTAGTGGTCGCGGATTTTTCAGGTTACAGATACCAGGTGAAATTATTTCTTAAATCCGGCAGAGACTAAAAAACTATAATCAGACCTCTGAAAATCATGTCACATCGAATGAAACGTTTCGCCCTACGGTAATTAGAAACTTTTGGAGCAGAAAAAGAACTGCGACAGAAATTCGACTCTTCCATGGCACCGAATGCGTGATTACAATTCCAACCACATCTCGTCGGTGCAGCACCGGGTTCGCTTCTTCCTGAAGCTGGGCTGGCGCATTGAAAACGTTCTGAATCAAAAATCACGTAATGCTTGATATTTCGTTTAAAGTTTGACACCCCCCAGAAATAAAAAAAATCTAACTTTATTCCACCACCTCTCGTAAATCTACGGAGATCGCATACAACCGGAAAAGGTAGTGGCAGTAGCAGAACTCTTTCCGCCTAACCCGAACCCTCCGGCAGACTGGGGCACATGTATGAAATATTATTTTTAATGTCACACAGCTAGTATACAATTTTAATATTTTTTTTACAAAACACTCGTGCCGGCAGTTCAGTTTCTCGTATTCCAGGAATCAGAACCACAGCACCAGAGGAACGGAAGGGATCGGAAAACGGTACTGGCAAAACTTTTCCCGCACACACTTCAACGAAACGGTGACTGAATGTTCAACTGGTTAATAGAGGTTTCCATCCGACCGAGGCTTGAGTATCGAAACATTTCCAAACTGGCATTGAGCTCACACATTTGCCGGTGGTTATGGAACAGACTTTCAACCGGCAACAACAACCCTATTCCCCGGTCGTATCTCGAAACTGGTCGGAAATGTAAAAGCCGAATAAAAGCGCCATCGCATACGATGAACATTTTCAATCAAGGCAGGCCAGAAGCAGTCGACAGCAAGCCACCACATGTGCCTCACTTTTTTGAGGAATAAAAGTTGCGAAATTATTTCGCAACCTGTGCTTCTAGAACAATTTTTTTTTTGCCTGTCTCTCCTGGGTAGGTATAGTATTTACAATTCTCAACAGAACGACAGCAACTTCAACAGTGACAGCCGCAAAAAGCCTAACTTTTTTTTCATCCGGATCAGTTTGAAACGAACGGGGGCCGGCGGTATGCGACCAGCGGAAGCAATCGGAACAAAAAAAATCCTATCGGCTTCGAAAAGTGCAGCCACAACGATTCGAACGAGTTTGACTGCGCGCAGTTGATGAACAGGTGGGACGGGGAACTGTATGTATGTATGTATTAAATAGAAAATAGAAAAAAAAAGCTGGAAAAACGCTAGGGGATTACTTTTCCACACATTTTGGGATGACCGTTTCGCGAAGGCAACAATCGATGTTGTTGCAGCGCGGCTACTGACTGCACAATACGGATTAGATACTGTTCGATGGGCTGAGAAGTGTGCCATGATGGTGAAATAAAACTATTGAATCGGAACAATTGAAAACATTTAAACTAATATTTACTGGTAGGATCAGTCTGATATTATATTTATTGTTTCATGATAGATTAACTAGACGAACTGAAGCATCGAACCGAACCGAACAAACTATACCTTTGCATTAATTTCTCGTTAAGTATGCGAGGTAATGCGCATTGTTGTGTCTGAGGGTATTGGTATCCAAATTTTGATTCAGAGTGACAATCATCTAATTGGGAATACAAGAGTTTTCATTATTATACACATTAGGCAGAACTATAATGTTGATTAATTACCCCTCCTGATACACATTTTGGAAGATGTACGCATAAGACATTCCGACTAAAATATAAGTTTTTGATGGTATTATTTTAGAATTACACTCAGCACTGTGTTGATTTTTTTTTTTTTTTCGAGAGTTGTCCTACTGGAGCTGTAGAGCTAGGTTCTCGGAAGGGCTCCCCGTCAGAATCACATACTACAATTTGCAGACGAGACAGGCAATGTCGCCCAATAAAACACTGCAATAGGCCAATTGTAGCGGGCCGTGATTCTGAATGTGATATTCTTTGTACGGTTCAGGCATGTGCGGGCGTAGGGACTCGGAATCGCGTGTATCATCGCGAAGGGCTCGAATATTTGTACGTTAATGTGCTCGATCGCGTGTGCGTTTGTATGTCGCGTGTGTTAACGTGTAACTTCGCGTGCATAAATTCTATTTCATAACCGTGTGCCTTTCGCATATTCGCGTGTGTTCTAGAATGATCGCGCGCGGACCGTGAATCTGATACTTAATTTTTTGTGTACGGTTCAGATTCCAGAAGGAAGTGGGTTCTTCCATATCATTAGAGTTCCCAATCATGTCGTCGTAGAACGCGTGGTCTAGTGGATATGAGCTTTATTTTTTTTTGATTGGTCCAACTGAATGTATGGACCTAAATTGCTAGAATGAAGGTTAAAGATTTCCGGACGTGACCGATTCATGATCGCGCATTTGCGGGTTGGCGTTTGAGATCGCGTTTGTAACTTCGTAAGTGCTAAAACGTTCACACAATTGTCGCAGTGTTATCAAGTTTACGCGATCGCGGGCATAGGTGTGCGTAGATGATCGCGAAGGGCTTAAGCGTTCGTATGTTGACGTGTTTGTCGCGTGTGCTCGCGTGTATGTGACTTCGCGTGTATAAATTCGATTTTGAAACCCTGCGGCGATTCATATATTCGCGGACCGTCATTCTGATCTTTAGTTTTCGGTGTACGGATCACATTCTGACAGGGAGAGAGTTACCCCATATCACTAGAGTTTCCGGTCATGTCGCCATGGAACGTTTTGTCTAGTGGATATGGTAGTTATTTTTCAATTTTATTATTTTTTTAATAATTAACAAGGACCTAGATTGTTTGTACCGAGGATAGATACTTCCGGACGATCCCGATTCATGATGGCGCGAGCGCGGGAGTTTGTAGGTTGACACTTGAGATCGTGTTGGTAAGTTTATGAGTGCTGAGATTTTCACCTTATCACCGGGGTGTAATCATGTTTGCGAGTTCGTAGGTTGCTTGGAAAATCGCGAGGGGCTCTAACGTTTGTACGCTGACGTGATTTTGTAACGTGTGTTCTTGAATGGTTGCGCGAACCGTGAGTCTGATATTAAATTTTCAGTGCGCGGTTTGAATTCTGGCAGAGAGTGGGATCTTTTATATCGATAGAGTTCCCGGTCATGTCGCCATGAGACGTGTTGTCTAATAGGTATGGGCGTATTTTCTTAATTGGTCCAGCTGAAGGCATGGACCTAGGCTTCTAGGATCAAGGATAGACTTTCGGACGTGACCGATTCGTAATCGCGTGCACGATGGCATTTTTGCTGAGACCGCGTTTGAGAATGTGTGAGTGTTAAGACGTTCACTATCACCATCTTTGTTGACCCAGCTGAAGGCGGGTGTAGAATGGCAGTATAGGACTCGAAAAGAAGAAATAAAAGACAATATATGATAGACGTAATAGATTAGATAGGTACAAGATACAGCTGAAGTTATGATCATCACATGAGACATACATTAGTACTTCAAACACTACTAATACTTGAATAGCCAATCACCACACATAGCACATCCTTTCTCAATTATCTATTTGTTACTGGTTGATTGTTGGTTATGAGCTGGTGAATAGAGGAAAGGTATAGAACAGACAAAAGGCTCATATCAGCCCTCCCGGCCTCCTCGACACACCACTATCGAGGCGTATTGTAATCAACATCTTGAAGCGGGCTTGTTATATAAATCAAATCCTCAGTAGTCATAATGTTTGGTGGATTATTAACATGAGAACTAATTAACCTCTAGTAGTAGAACTCTATTGAATATATTGTGGCTTGATGATGTTTACAATACCGTCAATCCCATCAACCTGCGAGAGGGAATTACACTCAGCACTGTGTTGATTTAGTATAATATGTTTTCTTGTTAAGCATCTGTATCATTGGGTAAAAAAATCGATTTTACCTTTCAGCTTGAACATATCGAAAGCTATTGCTCATACTTTAATGTCTGTACTTCAATACAATAAACAATTAGGTATATAAAACAAAAAAGACGATAGAATCGGATTATTTTTCTGTACTTAATTATTCTATCCAAGGTGCCACTGAATGAACAAGAATTACAATATAGCATAGTAAGGATTACAATTGTAAAATATTAAAGTTTTTTTTATCTATACTCGTCGCGATTTGTTGGCAAGTGCAAGCCTCAGTGCGTCATGCGAAGATGGCAGAGGAACAGTGCCTTCGGGAAATCTACCTGTTAACCATATTTCAGTTGAAGGATGGATGCCAAATTCAATACCAGTTGCTAGGTCCATTGTGGTTGGCCAGGAATTGATTACTAGAATCGTGAAGAGATGAATTGGTTGTTCGAAAATTACTTTTCACCTACACCGAAGAATATCGTGATTTTTCTGAGGATTAGCCGGCGAGTGAAGACCTACACGCGGTGTTCCAGATGATTTACTAGGAGCTAGTGTTGGCGTAAGGATGATTCCGAAATAACCAGTAAGTACTACTATGACTGTATTCAATATATTCAATGTGGTACACAGTCCCAATTCGTTCGCCGCGGTTTTGGAAAGTTCCGGAGGATTTTCCTAATGTTGCTGGTTATGGTTTCTTATCGTTTTTGTCTTTCGTGTTTCACTATTGTTGAGCCAAATATAAATAGCAATGACTTCTCAGTCGATTTTTAGTATCGGTTTGGCCTATTGTGAAATATACGGTACAGTTATTTGTGTTTTCCGCCAACGCACGACGAACGCGGAAGGTTTCTGTTTTCATGATCCTGTACTGCCTATTAGGCAGAGGCGACGCGTCGGTACGTTCAACCTGTTCATTGAACAGGTAAGCAAAATCTGCCTTCTCATGACCGGTTCAACCACAAACATGCACGCATCTCGTACTCTCACCGCATGCTTTGAGCAGCTGCGTGAGCAACGACTGGAACAACAGCGTGAATGTCATGGGCGACTGCGACGGATTTTTATACTGATTTTCCTTTTGCACCGGTTCAAGACAAATATTGAACCAGGGTGCATTGGTGCGATGACCATATGGGTGTGTTGTGTGCAAACGAGAGCAATTTATAATATTTGAGTGCATGTTGTCGTACGTTCATAACAGTCGGTTGAACCCTTTCTTTGGTAGCCTGAAGAAATGTTGCTGCACTTGGGGTATATTGGTTTTAAGAATGTATTTCGTTGGTTCAACAATAATAATTAACCGTCTACTTTTGCTTCAAAGAACTGTGTGCTCTTTGCATTTACATGTTGAAGACTTATCTACCGAGAGTGCAAAATGGACATAATCTCAAACCAGGAATTAATCGAATGATCTTGTGTTCTATTGTAAAAATGAATGGGTTTATGTTAAATATCTCATGCCTACGATATTTTACGAGAAACATATTTTTTTCTAGATTCAATGAATTGCGTGAAGAACATTTAAATTTCTACCCCATTTGAAAGAATCGAGAGATGACTTTTAACCGGTTGACAAATATTTCAATCTTTCTTTTTACAGAAAGACGATTATTTCTTGGTGCGTGGAACAAAAGATTCTACATTCCAAGATAATTCATATCATACCATGATATAAGTCATCACGAAATTCATCGTAGTTTCGTTTTCTACTTTTAATTTCGTGCAATTTACACTAAATATTTAAAATTACGAAAAATTTCGTCCATCAAGTCGCCGTGCTTTTAATTAGTTCACGAATTGGAAGCATCTAATCTATTTTTAGCAGATTTACCAATAAATTCGTTCAGCGATATGAATTTTTGGCGCATATTTATTGTGGAGATCCTTCAGAAAAAATTGTTCTTATTACGAAAGATGCTCGTAAATATTATAAAGGCTTTCGTGTATTTTATTGAACAATTCGTTTGAATAATGAAATGTAATAAGATAACAAAAGTCGTTTCGTAGTTTATACGAAAAACTCGTGATGAAAATAAAAACGTTTCAGTATAAATACGAATGATTCATCATATGTACGAAAAATTCGTATATTTTACGAAAGTTTTCTGCACGAAACATATTCGTAGCAGATTTACGAATATATTTTCTTAGTGTACTTTTTGCTCTTTTAAGCATTCTACCAGACGTTTGTTTGACAATTATCGGTGGGTTTTGACAACAAATTTGTTTTGCTCAGCTCTCACGTACAGAAAAACCCGAACATCTTTCATTTGCCCTATTCGTTAGATATTGGATGGAATCGATGATTTTGTCGAGCCCACCCGAGTACCGTCAGAAGATATGAACGAGAAATAATCTGATCTGAACGAGAAAAACAGCTGATCTAAAAACGTCTCATGGAGTCGAATTAGAGATGATTGTGACGTTTCCAGGGCCTTTGTAAAATATTGAACAGGTTGACGGTGGGACCACGCGTCACCTCTGCTATTAGGACATAGAAGTCCCGTAGGAATTTTTGTCGAAGGTGAGTTGTCTGTTGGTTTGTATTTTTTATGCGTTTTTTGTTTATATTACTACTAATTGACCGATTTCGCCAATTTTCTCTATTGTTTCAGAGAGCGAGTAAGGGGGCGCTATTACCCTGGCTCATTAGCCAGGGAAGGGCTAAATACTTCTGTCCCATCCCAGGAACCTAGGACCAAAGGAGTGACATTAACCTCCAACTCTTAGCATCGTCACTCCCAACGATTTATCAAACCCCCATCAAATTGAAACGGTTGTGTACGGTTGTCCACGTTTCATCCTTATTCAAGGTTCAAAATAATCCGTTGATTAAATTATTCATTGAATGAATAATTTGATTGCCGCATAATTTTGAATCATCTTTATTTTGTACGCTGCACAGTTGGCCTGACCGCTTTAATGCTTGTGTCATATTCAATATGTGCCACAAATATTAATAATGACAAGTAAAATTGTGGACGAACGTCTGCAATTTTCCAGGATCCCTACATGTATTGGCTGTGTATGTGTAGACTAGACTAGACTAGAGCAAGGTGCCAATGAATGAACAATAGGGTGTCCCAAAATGACATCATGTAAAAAAATTCATCGGGCTCACACATGCTCTTGAAGTGTTTAGAAGTTTTAGAACAGAATACAGCGCATCTTCTAACACCATTATTTTGTTGAAGATGCCTCCTAGAAGTAATTATGGAGAATGAACTCTTTAAAAAATAATTAGAGACTTAAATAACTCATACCCCATTAGCCGTAGCTATACACTTTCTTCTGCAAAATTACGCACCTGTATTTGGCTCAACTATATAAAGTGTTTTCTATACTTTTAAAATTTTGTAGTTTTGAAGAAAAAATACTGAAAAACACCAAAAATTTTAAGTTTTAATGGCTCTGCCGCTCTTATAATTCAAAATTTGTACAAGCCAACTAACCAAACTTCTCCATTTGGATCTCCAGAAAAATAAAAAATGCTGAAAAAAATCTAAGACAGTTCAGGATCACTTCAACAGGCTAAGCTCGCTAAGCTGGACTTCAACGTTCCTGGTAGGTCTCTGCGGAGAATGGATTTCTTTCGGCGTTTTTCATCATTTTGACTTTAATTTAAGTAGAGAAATGTTCAAATTGAAAATAGGTTTAAGTTAGTATAGTATTTCAGTCTTTCCGAAAATTATTAATTTGAAGACAATATATATAATTAAATTTGAAACTTTATCCAAAATCGGCCCATTTTTCAAAACAAACAAAATTAGTCACCAGTAGGAAGCGTTTTAGCAAATTCACTGCGAAGAAGGAAGTGATGCTAACACCCTAGCCTTTCATTTAAGAAGTGAGCCCGATGACTTTAACAATATGTCATTTTGGGACACCCTAATGAACAACTGGCGGTACTAAAATTTGCCAGTAGAGTACAAAGTAGCATGAGTCTTACACTTGCTGTGTCAATCGAAACTCTAATAAGCATTTGTTTCTTCGCAAAACTTGGGATTCAAATAGTGGTCATGTTTCTAATACCTATTTCGAGGTTCGCTATAGACGATTATACGCCAAGGTGTTCGGTAACTTTTTTTATTTCGATTATAGAGGTTTTAACATTCGCCTCTTCGGGTTAGAAAAATCACTTATGAAAAATTTCTAACCCTATGTGCGGGGTCGGGACTCGAACCCAGGTGCGCTGCGTACAAGGCAATCGATTTACCAACTACGCTACACCCACCCCCTGTCTGGTAACTTCTAGCACCTGTACAAAAAGTTCTGATGATGAATGTGTTGTGCTCTGATCAAGTATAATTAAAGTAGCACAAAAAATTATTCCAGCGTAAACATGGAGCAACTATGAATATATCTCGCTTTATGAAGGAAGGAAAAACTGGCAGTAATGCGATTGCGAATCTGAATTTTTGGCTCGCTATACATATATGATACAGGGGCTAAAATATAAGGATATTTTTTGAATCTAATCCAGTATGATACACAGGCTATAGGTTCTATCAGAATGGTTTATTATTCCTTAAGTAGTGAAGAATCTCGGCTACCACACAAATATCTTTGAACTACACAAACTTCTTTTTTGTTGTCCTTTTAGTGTTTGGAAATTAATCCAAAATTTACGGTGCGTGGGAATTACGCATGGCCTTGTCTGAGTGGAATAATGGCTGTTGAATCACGTAAGCTTTGCACAATTTGCAAAAAGGATGAAAAATCAGTTACTAATCTTCATCAGTCATATCAGCATTAAGAACAAATGTTTTACTGATATTTATTTGTATACTTTCAGTCTATTAAATGGTCAATGCCTGACTTGTTCTTGTTGTATTAAATACATTAATATTCTCAGTAACATATCATTTGAGCAGCTTATACACTATATTAATAATTGCCATGTTAGCCAGATTTCATCAAATGCATAACGATATTATTGATTGATTTACTGGATTTTCAGCCTTTACGGTCTGTTTAGTTGGAGCGACTGATTTGCACTGCTGTATAAATCAGTCGTTCTAGTGGACTGGCCGCGGAGGCCAAAAATTCAGCAAATCTTCAACCGGTCGTCTTCCCAACTCATTATAGCTAGATTATTGTCGTAAGAAGCTACAAAAACAAGAGTGTCTTCTTGGCTTGTGTCTTCTGCATTTTCTAGCTTCAGCACATTGGTTCATTAAATAAGTGAATTAGTTGCTTTTTGTCTCCAATTTCGCTACTATACATAGTCAGCATAAAAAACCTACGCGCGCCGTATTCAGTAAGTACCGAGATGCTGATGCGACCAACTTTGTATGCAGAACATACACCCGACGACATTGTTTTATGTTTTGCATACAAAGCCATACGCATCAGCTACTTACGGTACTTATTGAATACACCATTTTATTCATTTGTTCTTGAAGAAAGAAAAGAATGCATAGTCGTCGTTTGATGGCTCATAATAATACCAGTCAGCTGTTCAGAGTTTAAGTTGCATTTATTACAAGCTGAGAATTTTCGAATTGATTCAACAAACGATAAATCATAAATTCTCGCCAACCGGCTGCCGAGAGCAAAAAACAAATGATAACACTTCTTAGAGATGCATAGATCGTATCACTTATCAAGGTAATTGGTATAACTCTTTACTCCATTCCGCTAACTAAAACTCCTCTCCGTGACATACGTAGAGATGCCGAGGAATACGTGGTCTCTATAACAGCGTTTGTTACACTAACACTCCTTTCGTTCCCCAATGACTGTAAGGACGTGGCCGGCGCCATTATTGGCATTTCAAAGTATAGCTTCATTTGTTGATTTTATGTGTATATTAGTTGATAGCTCTAGTCAATAACGCAGTAGCATCTACGAATTCGGTCTTCATGCTCATGCTCAATCTTATTTTCTTGAAGTTTGTAGTGATTCCCTTGAAGTTCTAAAACATTTCGTAACGCTTGTAGACAATCCCTGTAGTTTGTATGACTACCCAGGCTACTGCGTATTCTTGACGTTCCGAAGACTTTTCAGATATTCTTAAGAATCATTTCAAGTCGTACGATTTTCTTGAAGTTCAGAACACATTTCTAAATTTCGAAGAACTGTCCTGACCTTGGTGAAATACCGCTCTTCGTGGACACTTCTGTTTTCATAGGCGTTTTTCAAGTTAACAGAAAATTGAAGAACTCCGTGTGATCTTTTTGAACTCGTTGGGCCCCTTTACCTGAAGTTTGTAAAGTTTCTATGAAGCTCATAGGTCTTCTCCGAAATTAATAGATACTCTGAAGTCCTTTAAAAAAAATCTTGAAATTTGTTGGACATGAGTCTGTGTAGTATGGGGCTCAATTGCGTGTGCCGGTGAATTACTCGATTTCCATGAAATTTATTGAATTCCGATAGCTGAGTTTCGCAAAATACTGATTGAAAGAGCTTTAGCACATAGTATCTTTTGGCTACAAAATTTAATTTCACATTTCACTGTTGCGCATTCTTACTTCTTAGTAGCAACTCGCCAAATCTGATCAAAACACTCGACAGGGCCTCGGTGGGACATAATGCAAGGCAATAGTTACACGTTTTGTTTCTTCAGACATTTGTTGATGTACAACTGTCATTTCATATTGTTTATTTTAATGCAAACCGGAGTTTTTCGGACACATCTACAGATTCCTTACCAGATCATCAGCTTATCGACAAACTTGTCGGTAAAAAGAAATGTGTATTTCTTAGTGACATTTGCTTCCCAACAAAAACTGGGTTTACGGAAATTGTTTGAAGTACAATTTGAGATACGTTTCATCGTTCATAAGGAGACATCCATTAAATTTACCTGGTTATACAGCTTCAGGACCGCCACTTGGCCGTAGTGTGTACCTTTTACGGTTCAGCTCGGTTCGGTAATTTAATAGCCCGATATTCGAAGAAACTATTTCCAATGCGTATATTTCGAGCAGTACCAGCAGTACGATTTCGGGGGCTTCTCCAGCCCGAATAGTCTGGAATATGGTTGGGTTTATTTAGGAGAACTGCGCGTTCCATGGGTGTGCACAAACTCGATTGAGCGATCAGGCGAATTCCTGATATATTGTTTTGGCTGTTTCATAGGTTACGGATTCGTCGTTCCTGGTTGTTTTTTCTTAGATGGATACCAGGGCGATGTTTCAGCCGAAGACTAGATGGCCGGCTTCAACGCATGCGCTATCTGCAGGTGTGTTTGTAGTAGCTTGGAGGCCGACCAAATGGATCCGTGTATAGTGGTCGATTCCGTCCGTTGTAGGATGTGGTTCATTCCGTCGTGGTTACGTCCGGTGATTTCGATCCCGGAATATCGTCTTGCTGATGGTTACTGCTAGGTTTCGATTGCACTTTGGGTGTCTGGTGCATATGGTACCATAAGCCTTTTCCGGTTGGCGCATTCGTTCTTAATCTTCCCGAAGTGGTGCGACGAAGATTGTCTTTCGGTCCATTGTGATTCCGAGAATATTCGGCTCCTTACAGTATGGGATCGGTGTGTTGCTGAATTGGTTCGGACGGTCGTTTACTCGGTGGGAGAGTTGCATAAGTGTGAATTAAATCTTTTCTAGATTGAAATCTACGGATGTAACCAATCGTGAAATGGAGCTGTGTGCAATTCAATTCTTGTTCGGCCTTCGGTCTTTCCGGTAACTTACAAAAAGATGTCGTCGGCGCATAGGAATATGTGGATTCCAGGTGGTAGCTGCCGAAGATGGATTGTATGCTGATTAGAAAGACGGCAACGGTCAGGTGGGACGGATTCCTGGGGTACCTCGTTCTCCTCGTTGAAGAAGTCGGATTCGCCTCCTGATTCGAACCCAGAGCTTCCAGTTTTTGAAGAAATCGTTGAATGTAGTTGCCGAGGTTGCCATGTATGCCTCAACAGTCGAGTGGTTGGATAACTCCTTCCCGCTAATCTGTATTGTAGGCCTTATCGATGTCCAAGGTGGTGATGTTAATGTGAAGAATGTGTTGTCTGGTCTAGGATATCCCTGAGAGATGCAATGTAGAACCCGGTACCTTTTCCTTTCCGGAATGCGTGTTGGCCATTCCCTCCAGTGTTTTTCTATACAGCGGAGGGGGCTGATTGGCCTGAAATCCCATGTATATGCATGTCACTTGAGTCCTACTGGGGATCGGTATAACTAATGCAGTTAGCCAGGAGTCCGGCTTTCCCACCTTTGGTTGTAGATTTGCAGCAGGGCTATTTTGCCTTGGGGAACGTAGATTTCTTAGTAATGAGTAGCCGATATTGTCGAGTTCAGCGCTGCCTTGACTTCAATGATACTTTTCCTTGCTGCATTCCGGGTTTGGTGGAAATGGTTTAGCCAGTTTATTCATAGATTGCAATCCGTCGCTGTTCTCTAAGCCGTGTGGTGTCCGGCGGGCTAAAATCTTTTTGCACTATTTCAGCCAAGAATAGAACCACTTGGAACCTGCTCCAGGGTCGTAAGAGGCGACGTACAATATGCTAGGAGTCCCTAAGTCAAGGTTTTGCTCCGTACAGATGACTTAATCTGGACGGATCTTTATCCGTTCTGTGTATAGTGAATCACTGACCCATAGTCACCTTTTCTGATTAGCTATTCCCGTTTGTGTACCAATGTTTTAGGTTTTTCTAGAGGTTGTACAATAGCCGTAAAGGATGAAGTCTAATTCTACACTAAGTAACAGCATATATTAATATACCGGCTCTTCCACACCAGGATATAACTTTCAAAGCTTTGGTTCTAAACCCGTATTTGAAAAAAGTAAACTTTCATGTAGGAAAGGCCTATGCCAAAAAGTTTTCTGCGTGGCAACAGGGTTGCCAAAATTAAATCTGTATTTTTGTCCTAAAAAATCTTTTCATCTGTATTTATTCTTAGCAAAATCTGTGTCGATATCTGTATCGAATCAATTGAGTCGTTTAACCTAGATTTTGCTGAATTATCTATCGAAGATATTAATTCCTGTGGTTTAAATCAGTCAAGCAAGGACCTGTCTACGACTTCATAAAAACACTACAAATCGTTCTGATATTTTACATCCAGGAGCTTGAACTTTACCGATGTGCACAATGGAAAAATAAAATTTTCTTCTTCATTTAATGACTTTTTATGATATATAATGTTATATACATTAGGTCGACCAATGTAGCTATCGAATTTTCGGACAAAAAATTGAGAATTAACAAAGTCATAGAGCGTTACAATTAAAGTTTCTGGAAATAGACTTAAGCCAGGCGTTTGCTGGGTGCTAACCTGAGTGTATTACAAACCTTTACCTTTCAGAATGTGCGACCACTCTCAAAAGTAAAATATATTTTAATATAGAGGGCTAAGCTGAGAGACACAGAGGATGTATTACTGAAACTGAAAAAAATATTTCAAAAAATAGTTTTTGTAAAATCATTTCTCAAAAATCTGTATATCTGCACATACAGATTCTTGGTCTGAAAATGGCTGAAAAATCTGTATAAATGCAGATTATTCTGTATTTTTGGTAACCCTGGCAAGCAATCTGTAGATGTGTCAAAATAAGCCATTTTATATTAAATCTTGAACCGTCTGCCGACAAATCTACATTGACGAATACCTCCAAAAGAGACTTCTTAAGTTCTCATGAAGGTCTGACACTAGCTTTGTACTACTTTTTCTTTCCTAAACAGTGGTAAACATTTCAACACTCCAGAATGTTGGGTCATCGGAAGCTAAAACTTTGTAAAATCGCACTCCTGGTCCTTTCTTCGAAATCGTCCAGTGCAGTACTCTGCGTCACTCTTTCGGGTTTGAACCGCTCATATGGTAGTCGGTCTTTGTCAGTTGTTGCTCTTGTCCCATTCATTCTTTTGCTGGGCCGCCGATGTATCAAGAGCCCTTGTCGTTGTGTTTATTATATTTATTACGCATAATAAACATGTCGTTTGCAATTTGCCAACTTGTCATTAACATTTCGCAGTGAATTTCTTCACATTTTTTTGGGATATCTTTTATACTTTATGTACACTTTCTTGGTACAGCAAACTTTGGAAATGATTACGGAAGTGTTAATAAGAAGCAATACTCCCGATGACCGGCTGTTCAAATTGCTCGGTTTGAATTCTCGGAAATTGAACGCGAGCGACTTCGTACATATTGCCTAGATCATATTGTCTATAGATGAAAAGACCTCTATTATATTCCATGCGGCTTATTTCTACTGGAGGTCACACACCTGAAAACTTTGATCTAAAATGAAAAGACAAAGCGCGTGAGTACTTAGCTAAATAACAAAATCTACCAAGATATATCCTGATTCATTTCCCTACCTACTAACACCAATCCTATACCTATACCCGACCACGTCGAGATTTCCAATCACTTAAGCTTGAGCTTGATCTTGAGCCTGTGCGACCACCCATAGTTGCGACTTTGTTATTGATTGGTACTAACTAAAAATACATAAAGAGTCGATAGATAAAAAAGTGTGGATGTAACAAATCATGCTTCAATGTGCAACTTCTGGTAATTTCAAGGTGTTCATTGATCAATACGGACTCCTGCCAGAGAACGAATGTTAGTCCGACAATTCTTTTTGCTAATGGCCATATATACGAATGTGTGCTTCACAAGAGTCGCGAGAGGTAGCAGATAATTATTAAAAATAGGCATTCGATTCGAAGTTGTGGTTGGCACGCTATTGCAGATTTAGGAGTCCCTGAGCGCCCGACCACCAGGATAGATAAAAAGAATGATAAGTACTGGCCCTGCGTTCGGAGGTCGTGAGGGGGTCTTCCGAATTCCCTTCTCAGGCAAGTATTTTGCTGTAAATGACGATCCGCTCCCTGAAAACCTTTTGGTTTTTTAGCATGCCATCGGGTACATCACGTCCTTTCAACGGCTATACTACCAAAACGTCAGAGGGCTAAGGACGAAAATCGAGGACTTGTACTTGGCTGCTCTTGACGGTGACTACGATATTTACGTTCTGGCGGAAACTTGGCTTGATGATCGTATTACATCGATGCAGCTTCGGGGATTCTTATGAGGTTTATCGTGCGGATCGAAGCGCACATAACAGTGTTCATGGTCGCGGCGGGGGAGTTTTGATCGCTGTTTCTTCCCCACAAGCCTCCTGTGAATTTGGTGTGGATAGTTTATCAAGCATTGAAGCTGTTTGGACGAAGATTACTACGCAGATGAAGAACTAATTTATTGGAGCTGTTTACATTCCTCCAGAAAAGCGACTTGACTGCACTACTACGCAGCTCCATCTAGACTCTATAGAACACGCTTCTTCTCAGGCAGATGCAAACGATGTGATAATAGTTCTTGGTGATTTCAACCAACCAGGACTGATGTGGGTTTCTTCTGGACGTGGATACTAGACTGCCCAGAAAAATAATGAATTTTTGAAAACGCAATCGGTCCACACCTGATTCGATTCCTAGTCCCACCAGGAGTACTTGCATCAAATTTGAAGCAAATCGGACAAGTCTAGCTACCGGACCAACGTGCCTGATGTTTGTATAGAATTTTTCGACTATTTACATTGAGAAAACCTACTAACTCGCATTTTTGTCGCTAGGTGGCACTGCTTGTATCGTATTATCACTGTAAGTGAAAATAAGAAAGATTATTTAATTGTCTATAACTTTGTCGAAAACTGCTAGTGAATCCGGCTTTGCTAAAAGAAGTTAATAAACTTTTAACGAAATGATGTCTGAGTCAGTTTTGCATGGGGCCTAGCAGTGCATGGTTGTGTATCAGTACTCGATTCCCACGAACTGTGAATTTTTGTAAAATAATCGATAGGTTTAGCCCAGTAGTATGTTCAGAAGAATTATAAGACATAATACGAGTTATGTTTTTGTTGAAAAATTTTAGTTTCAAATGTGACCGCATAGAGGGCGCCAACACTAACTTTTCATAGGAGAGAGATAGAATATCACGATGTTCGGAAGAATTATTGCAAAATGCCTCTTCTACAACTTTGTAGAAGACACCTAATTTCTATCTCTTTCCGTTGAAATGTTAGTGTTAGCGCCCTCTATGTGGTAAAATGTGGAATTAAAATGATTCAACCAAAACATGGCCCGTATTATTTACTACAATTCTTCTGAACATTCCATAGAGCTAAATCTTATGATTATTTCACAAAAATGTTTAGTTCGCGCGAATCGAGTACTGGTACACAACCATGCACTGCTAGGCCCCATGCAAAACTGACTCAAACATCACTTCACTAAAAGTTTAATAACTTCTTCTAACAAAGCCGAATTCACTAGCAGTCTTCGGCAAAGTTGTAGACAATTAAATTATCTTTCTTATTTTTACTTACAGTTAAAATACGATACATACAATGCCACCTAGCGGCAAAAATTCGAGTTAGTGGGTTTTCTCCATGTAAATTGTCGAAAAATCCCATACAAACTTCAGGCACGTTGGTCCGGTAGCTAGACTTGCCCGATTTGCTTCAAATTTGGTGCAAGTACTCCTGGTGGGACTAGGAATCTAATCAGGGGTAGGCCGATAAGGGTCATTTTTTCCTGTCACTCTAGTGGATACCCTAACCCGCTTTAGCTGTGAATCGTCGTAATTTTCGCAAAACTGATTTAGCAGCACTACGTCGCACCCTATCGCTGATTGACTGGAGTGTACTACTTGATCAAGTTGATGTAAATGCTGTAGTTGAACCGATTACTCATTGACTGTGTTGAAAAATCCGTGCCAGAATATCAACCTCCCTGATCTAACGCCATTCTTCGGAATCCGAAACGCATCCGTGCCAAAGCTCTACGTGCGTACACGAATCGTTGATGCCCTATTCTCAAGCGCTTTTTCGCACTCGCCAGTAATGAATACCGTTGTTACAATAAATTGCTGTACAAAGGACATGTGAACCGCATCCAACAAAACTTACGACGAAATCCGAAGGGATTCTGGGCTTTGTTAAAACGAAGAGAAAGGAAACGGGTCTTCCGTCTAGGATGGTCTACAATGGCGAAGTAGCGACTACAACGGCGGAAAAATGCTCCCTATTTGCCAGCTACTTCTCAAGTGTCTTCACGACTGATGTGCCATCTGCCATCGAGCTCGAAAACGCGACCCGTGATGTTCCCATTGGTGCAGTGGATATGGATCGGTTCACTATTTCAGTACAATCGGTTCTCTCTGCAATACGGATAACAAAATCGTCTTATGCTCCAGGACAAAGTGCTATGCCGTCTGCTGTTCTGAAAAAATGTTCCGATATCTCAGCGATCCCACTGACGCACCTTTTCAATGTGTCGCTTCAGCAGCAAAAATTTCCCGATAATTGGAAGTTTTCAGTTACGTTTCCGATACACAAGAAGAATGACAAAAGCAACATCGTGAACTACCGGGGAATCACTTCGCTGAGAGTTGAGTCAAAAATCTTCGAATCTCTTATCAACGAGGTGCTGTTTTTTGTTAGTAAACATTACATAAGCCCTTGTCAGCACGGATTCTTCCCTGGTCAATCGGTAAAGACGAATTTAGTTAGCTTCACATCATTTTGCATTGAAAACATATCCAAGAAACTCCAGGTGGACACGGTCTACACAGATCTTAAGGCCGCTTTCGACACAGTTAACCATGAGATACTGCATGCAAAGCTTGATAAACTAGGATGTACCTTGAGATTCTGCCACTGGCTTCGATCCTACCTTGTCCACCGCGTGTGTGTCGTGCAAATTGGTGACAACGTGTCTGAATCCTTTTGCAATAATTCCGGAGTACCCCAAGGTAGTACACTAGGTCCACTACTATTTTCATTGTTCGTGAATGATGCGGTCTTTGTTCTAATGCGTGGAGGGAAATTGTTTTTCGCCGATGACTTGAAGATATTTCTTGTGATAAGGAATGAAGCTGATTGCCGCGAGTTACAGTGTCTCATTGATACATTTTACAATTGCTGTCATGGTGATCCTTTGTGCTACCAAATGTTTTGTCATCAGTTTTCATCGTACAAGGGACATGCTTAATTTTAACTACAACATTGCCGGAACTCAGCTGCAACGCGTTGACCACGTACAAGCACTAGGTGTTATTCTCAATGAAAGGCTAACATATACCAATCACCTATCAGCGACTATCAACAAAGCACATCGATTTCTAGTTTTTATGTTCAAAATTTCCAGCGAATTCCGAGATCCTTTATATTGCTCACTAGTGCGCTCGCTGTTGGAATTTGCAAACATCTTCTGGTGCCCTTAGGGACCATTCATAAATTACGTAACGCGTTTAGGGGGGGAGGGGGTACGAGAAGTTGTGACATGTTGTGACATATGGGGGAGGGGGAGAAAGCTACATCGTTACGTAACGTTTTTACTGAACAAAAAAAAATTTCGAGGAATTTGTTACGTAATAGGGGAGGGGGGATAGAGAATTTTGTGACAATTTGTTACATGCGAAGAGGGGGGAGTCAATTTTGGGCGATTTTCGCGTTACGTAATTTATGAATGGTCCCTTATCATGCAACGTGGAGTGAAAGGATTGAAGCCGTCCAGCGCAAATTTATACGATATGCTTTACGTCAATTGCCTTGGAATGATCCATTGAACCTGCCACCATATGAGAACCGTTGCAGACTATTAGGACTACATACTTTGCAAGAACGTAGAACGTTTTCCTAACAACAACTTTTGACATTTTTTTATAATTCTTACTATTTGCAGTCAAAAATACAATTTTCTTTTTGAATATAATTCTAAACGCCATTTTAAATCGAAATGCTCTTAACAAAAAATTTCTAAAATGTAGTAGTTCTCGAGATATTTTAACTTTTGTTTTAACAGCACAATTATTTTGTTTTATTACGACCTTTTCATAAGTTAGTCGCGTTTCTCCATCAACAATAATAGGTTTTTCAAAAGGCCTGTAAACTTTCGTGCAACTTTCTCTTTGACATCAAGGCGATATTGTAAACCATTTGAAAGTTGCATGAAAGCAACCTAAATATATTTCAACCATAGGGTCTGTAGATTAAACTATATAGCTGAATCATATGTTGGTTGTTTTCATGTAACTTTAAGATGTTTCACAATATCGCCTTGATGTCAAAGAGAAAGTTGCAGGAAAGTTTACGGGCCTTTTGAAAAACCTATTATTGTTGATGGAGAAACGCGACTAACTTATGAAAAGATCATAATAAAACAAAATAATTGTGTTGTTAAAACAAAAGTTAAAATATCTCGAGAACTACTACATTTTAGAAATTTTTTGTTAAGAGCATTTCGATTAAAAATGGCGTTTAGAATTATATTCAAAAAGAAAATTGTATTTTTGACTGCAAATAGTAAGAATTATAAAAAAATGTCAAAAGTTGTTGTTAGGAAAACTTTTTTATTGAAAGCTTCTCCAGGATCCAAATACACTAAAAAGGTTGCTTTTACGTCTTTAAAACGATAAACATTAAATTTTTGACATTTTTTGATGGGGTAACGCGAATAACTTTTAAAAAGAGCATAATTACACGAATTAATTGTTTTTGAAGGAGCAAAATTTCAAATATCTCGAAAACTATCGCATTTTGGAAGATTTTTGTTAAATGCATTTTGATTTTAAATGGTGCTTAGAATTATATTCTGTAATAGAATTACAATTTTGTATGTCTATTAGTATGAAATTTAAAAACATGTACGAAGTTATTGTTAGGAAAACTTTTTTACCGATTTTTTCTCCATCATGCAATCACATTCAAAATGTCTCTTTTCTCTTTAGATTTTTGGTAACAAAATATAAAAAATTTAAAAAAATGGGTTTTTTCGCAATTTAAATTTTTATCATAAATTTGTTTTTTTGAAAAATGACACAACATTTTCTTCTGTGTATATTTTTGTCAGACAGAAGTATTCATTCCCTGTAACTCGTTCTTAGATAGTTTTGCTGTTTAAAATACAGTAATCGAACAAAAAAAATTTGAAATTCATACACGTAGAAACGTTTACGCCCTTTTGAAAAGTTGCTCTTGAGTCAAAATAATCTTATTACCTGTGGAAAATATTTAGTCTTGCATGACGGTGAAACGTGTAAAGTTTCATTGGAATCTAAGATGGTCGGTCACTATTTTAAATATTTTCGGACGGATCTTCGTGAAATTCCTCAATTTCGTCACCGTTTGCTGTTACATTAGGTTAATTATTTTTAGTTTAGTTCATTAAGACTTAGTGTCAGATGAACACAAATTTTAAATACAAATGCAAATACAAATTTAGTACAAAAAAGTCTAAAAGATGCAGGAAATGTAGAAGAGTGTCCTGTTTTTATCACTTCTTACGACATGAGACAAATTCTTGATTTCTGCAAATGAAGCAAACCAATTCTAAACTTCATAAAACATAGTTCAATTACAAGCGTGGATTTTTACCTACCGAACTAGCTTTCGAGAAACTGGAAATGAACTTTGAATATCTTTTTTTAATAAAACTGAACGCATAATATGATCGATAGTTTTAGCACCATGTTCGAGCTGTCAACTATAAAACATCATTGTACAGTACAATTTATTGCCTTAGTTATGTGCATTCCTTTCGTTCCGGAACAAGAAACTTCGAATTCTTCATTCAGCCAACTATTCGCTAATACAATATCCCCACGAGATCCGATTCGTCACACTACCTCCGTTCTATTCGAACGTCGTTCGGTTTCCATTTATCCCAACAATAAAGACGGAATGATGCATTGTATTTCACTTACAGTGAGCCATTATTATTATTATCTTTCCACTGTCATTGTCGCAATTTTCCAACACCACCCATCTACCATCCATACACCCAACCGGAGGAACATATGTCATGTCGTACCATCCAGGCCGGGAATGATATGTAATTCCATACTTTTTCACCTCCTGAACTCCCTTCCTCATGCCAACCCAATTCGCATAGCAGCGACAAACAAGCAAAGGAAGAGACGAAGATGGCAGGCATCTTCTATCCTGCTTCCTGCGTCTTCCGGTGTCGTCGTTAGATCGACTGGACCCAAGGCCAGCCTGCACCTATATTCCGACAAAACGTTACCGTATGCGAATAATGGGGTATGACATTCTTATTCATAAGGCCAACTCTAGACTGGGGACTAGTTTTCAAGTCCACGCGCCCGTCCCCCTCCAGGCCCGAACTCACATGTTCTCTCGTGTGAGCGACGTATAATAATGATGCACATTTTTATGCAAAAACATGAGCTCTTCTCCTCGCGGGAGAATGCACCCGCAAAGTGAGTCCTAACGAAGGATGTGAAGAGGGAAAAAAGAGCACTGGAATGAATAATAGATCGGAACAGACAAATCTCTGGTGACACCGTGCTTCCACCGTGCGGGATTGAAGAGGATTGGCCAGACGGCGAGGAATAAATTGGTCTTATGGGTACTTGACTTCGAAGAGGTTAAGGCCAACTTAGCAACAAAAAAAAAGCATTTTGAATGTGACATGACTTCAAGCCTAGATTTACGTGAAACAAGCGTCAAACAAGTCTCAAAATATGTTAACCTAGAATAGGCACCGCAGTGTCAACGGGCACGTATGAAGATCAACAATTGGCACTTTTCACGCAACGCTCAGCAGAAAATGAAACTAAATTGGTCGTACACGAAAGACACGCCTCGATGAAATAGCAAATTGCCGCGGATCCATCATCGGATTCACTTATGCTGCACGCTGGGTTAGTGTGGGGCTGGTTGGCTGGCGGGTTTGGAAGTGGCAATTTTGACAGCAATAAAAAGTGACATAATACGGCCACGATTTCGCCACCACAGAGTTACCTTTTGTCTTACTCTCGACTCGGGGACACCTTACCATCGACCGACAAAACACCAGATTGTATTATTTGTCACTGTATGTGCCAGCGAAATGTGTTGGGGGGAGGAACTGCACCAAACGAACCCCTTCGAACGAACGGACATTGGCAGGTGAAACGTGATCGGAATTTTGGCACATACGGCAACGACGACGACAACGAATCAACGACCGACCGACCGACCGACGAGACGTCCCGAGGCAAAACCGACCGATTCATCAAAGACCGCGCAAAAGTAGCGTGCCGACCGCGTCAAATTGTCATAATGCACCACGAGCCTCCGCCTTCGCCACCCTACCCACAACCCATACCGACCAAATCGGGAAAATCGGTAGGGGCGCGCGTGCACTGCACAAGCGAGCACCGAAACGATCTTATCAGCACATTTTAACGTTATTATTTGCAAAAGTACAAATTTTTTTTCGTATCGGGTATGATTGCTGCAACGGTTTGAATCCCAGGGGACCGAAGAAAGGACGCAATGCGCGTAGAGTATGCAAATTTGACAGCAGCCTGACGCGTCGGGAGTTGGACCAGCCTCATCGCCGCCCCTTCCAATGACACTTTCCGGCGGACGAACTAAATAGGGAGTAGCGTGCGTAGCTGCAGTGGAAAGAAGTTCCAACTGTCCTCTGGAATTGTTGCACGTTTTTAATTGCTAGTCCGAAAACGGTTGCTCGTTTAATTATAATAATTTTAATTTTGAGGGTGACACTTTTTTAATGGTTTCCGCCGTCGTTGGCAGAAGATTTATTCTCTTTGCCTGTTGTGATACTGGAAACGCAATAAAGTGGCAAACGTTGGTTGGCGAGGAATGCGAGGTTGAATCACGTCCTCGTTGGATGCTTGATCATCTTTGGTAGGTTTTTATTTGTGTGATGGTGTTACTTGACTTTGAATACCTGTACGGGAAATGTCCCACTGTTTTCTGAGAGCAGTTTCACAAATTTAAGAAAAAACAAATTGTCCTTAATTGTAAATAAGAACCTAAAATATGACCACCACCTACAAGAGTGATTGTAATTTTGAAAACGTTAACGAATGCAGTAAATAGGTATTTTGTATTAAGTATGTCCATTAAGTTTCATCGACAATCCATCCACGACAAGAATCCATTAAAGTGGTGACAGCACACCACCTTGAAAGCATCCAGTTTCAGAAAGTTTCCCAACCACTACTTGTCTAAAAGATGAGTACGGATGTCGTTTGCTAAGCATTGCGTCTATATCCAGTTCGTGACATATAGTTTCACCATGACCTCGTGTTGCTTCCAAAATGGATTCTAAACGCACGTTATCAAAAGTGAAATAGCCTTTTAAATGTTATACACAACAGGTCTAAAGTCGGATCCTCATAGATAACGCGACCTTTGGGAATAACATTTATTGTCATTAATCGCCACGTAATGCACCATGGGATTTCTCTAGTTGAAAATCAGGCACATCCTTATAACAAATTCTCAACAATAACTAAAGTAGAATGGGATCAAATAGGTATGAGGGTACAATAGGTATAAGGCATTATCTTAGCTATATTATTGCAGAGGCCGCTCATCTTGTGTGAATTAGATACACGGTAGAAAAAAACGTTGACAACTGTAATTTCGGCTGTTACCGTGGGTCAGTTGTATTAGTTACAGTGCACAGTGGTCCAGAATGCAAATTTAGCAGGAATTTTGAGATTTTACAAAAACTACACAACTTAGCCTAATTAAGTCTTTGGAGAAGTTTTCGTAGTTTGCGAGCCCCTTCTTTTTGTTAAAACCACAGCTAGGGTGGATCTAATTTTATCAAGATCAAAAAATAACTTTTTAATCATTCTAGTTAGAGTCAAGCGAGCTTCAGCGAAGTTGAAACGATAAATTTTGGAAAAGTGTGCTGAAGACATCTAAGCTCTATCCGCCATACTTTTTACTTTATAGAAAATTTAAAATCGAAAGTTAGGGTGTTTTAGTACTTCCTAGAATAACTGTTTTATTCAAATACCTTTTGCCTTTCTCATATAGAAAGGTTATGCAATCACTCTGAAAAACGTCAACCTAATCCCGGCCCGGAGGGCCGAGTGTCATATCCCATTCGACTCAGTTCGTCGAGATCGGAAAGTCTGTATGTGTGTGTATGTGTGTGTGTATGTGTGTGTATGTATGTGCGTATGTGTCAAATAATGTCACTCATTTTTCTCAGAGATGGCTGGACCGATTTGCCCAAACTTAGTCTCAAATGAAAGGTGCAACTTTCCCATCGGCTGCTATTGAATTTTGGATCGATCGGAATTCTGGTTCCGGAATTACGGGTTTCAGAGTGCGGCCACAAAGAAATTTCTCATATAAACTATAGGAAAAATTAAAAATAGAATTTTTATTTTTGATGCTAAATGTGTTCAAGGTGCATGGAACGTCGAGATTTGATGCAAACTCGAAAAAAATTTCACGACGATTCACTTTTTTGGATTTTGGCACATTTTTGCCTTTCTCATATAGAAAGGTTATGCAATCACTCTGAAAAACGTCAACCTAATCCCGGAGGGCCAAATTTTTTTTTCGACTCGCATAAGGTTTCTGGATTTTAACAGGGGCGTAGTTGATGGTTTACGGAGAGGGGTTACACCCCCCCCTCTACTGTTCACTCCCCTCCTTTAAAAATCTCCTTAAATCACCCCTCAGACCACCACCCCATCCAGCCCTCATACCCCTACCTTTCAACCCCATCATCTTTAAACCACAACTATATCACAAAGCATACCAATTTAAGCTGGGGAGTCGTTTCATGGGACTTTCGCTCTCCTCACATACCCACCCCCGCATGACAAAATGAGTTAGCAAGCAGATAACATTGATCTAATGCTGATTAGGCTAATGGAGTATGATATTTTTTGTTTCAAGTGTTTCACCGTCGACAAGTAGCTCATCAAGTTCGTGGCTGGCATGCCATTGTGTATAAGTGCAAAGTGTACTAAGAATGTAATGGACATTTCCACAATTATGTTGAACATAAAAAGCCTCCGTGCCATAGTTTAGAGAAATGAGAAAGGCACAATTGCACCGCAAGGTGGATTAAAACAGGTTTTTATGATGGATTTGATCTCATCATAGTTTGTTTCAACAATATCGTCTAGAGACAATACTTGATTTGAAACGTTTTCATATTTTTGTAAGACTTCGGTTTCAATAGGACTCACAACATTGAGATTAAAATTATGGACGCTTTCAAACTGCTGAGCAAGTTTTTGAGCTTTTTCTTCGTTTGTAAGAAGTATGTGGTCACCTTCCTTCAAAGCTGGAATTGGTTTCTGAGGTTTCTTAAGAACTTTAGAAAGTTTCCAGAAAGGTTTAGAATTTGACTTGATTTGTTCAACCTCTTCCGCGAAATTTTCATTTCTTAAGAGTGTGAATCTATGCTTAATTTCTTTTTGTAGATCCTGATAGATACATTTCATAGCAGGATCACGAGAACGTTGATATTGACGTCTTCGAACGTTCTTCAAGCGAATCAGAAGTTGAAGATCGTCGTCAATAATAGGAGTATTAAATTGTTTCTGTATTGTTGGTACTGATAAATTTCTAGCATCAACTATAGAATCACTTAAATTTTGTAATGCCGTATCAATGTCAGCTTTATTTTGTAAATCAAGGTCATGATTAAAATTATTCTCAATATAAGTTTTGTACCTTTCCCAATTCGCTTTGTGATGATTGAACACTGAGCTAATGGGGTTGGAAACAGCTTCTTGAGAAAGTGAAAAAGTTACTGGAAGATGATCAGAATCAAAGTCAGCATGTGTAATCAACTCGCTACAAAGGTGACATTGATCTGTCAAAACCAAATCAATTGTTGATGGATTCCTTACAGACGAATAGCACGTAGGACCATTCGTGAACAAAATTGAATAATAACCAGCAGAGCAATCATTAAAAAGAAGTTTATCGTTGAAATTGCTTTGAACATTATTCCAGGCTCGGTGTTTGGCGTTAAAATCACCGATTATGAAGAATTTCGACCGATTTCTTGTAAGTTTTTGTAAGTCTCCTTTCAAGAAATTCATTTGCTCGCCAGTGCACTGGAAAGGCAAATAGGCTGCAGCAATAAAAATGATACCAAGATCAGTTTCAACTTCGATACCCAAACTCTCGATCACCTTGGTGTCAAGAGACGGCGTAACGGAATGTTTGATCCTGCGATTAACCGCTATTGCGATTCCTCCGCCGAATCCAACAATTCGATCAAATCTATGAATAACAAAATTAGAGTTACTCTTCAATTTAATATTTGGTTTTAGAAAAGTTGCGGTCACAACGGCTATATGCACATTATGTATCCTCAAGAAGTTGAAAAATTCGTCTTCGCACGTTTTTATTGAACGAGCATTCCAATTTAATAAATTTAAATGATTATTTAAAGTCATTGTTGAACTTTAATTTCATTACAATTTTGTTAGAAAATTCTCACCCCGCTTGAAAAGCTTCAAACATGGAGATAGAATTTAACATAGCAATCATCATATGTAACATAGAGTCCTGCAGGTATTTTAATGTTTCTTCCGTTACGATATCTAGATCCGTTGGACTAAAGGAAGCGTTGGGTGCAAACGAAATTGTGGGCGTGGTAATGGTAGCCGTTATTTTGGCCTTGTTACCTGCTACTGAAGCATAAGATGACACCATTGTAAAATGGTGTGACGTAGAAGAAGTTTTTAATCTATTTTTTTCTATCTATCTATCTATTTAATCTATCGGATTAACACGTTTGGACGTGTTTTCTTGAAGTGTACCTGAAGAAGCAGGTACATTTTTTATTTGTTGTTTTTGTTGTCTAGAACGAGAATTTATATTTTTTTCTCGAACAGGACAACCCATAAATTCGATTTATGATTTTCGCTACAATTAGCGCATTTGAAACTTTTTGTGGTTTTCTTCACCGGACAAGTATTATTCGTGTGCGATTTATCACCACAGATCATACATTTGGAATCCAAATGACAATTTTTTGTGCCGTTCCCAAAGCCTTGGCATCTACGACACTGGGTCAGATTTTGAATTCTGCCCCCATGTCGTCTATAATGTTCCCACTTTACTCGTACGTGGAACATAAAACGTGCTTTTTCAAATACTTTCAAATTATTAACCTCATTACGGTTAAAATGAATTAAATAAAGCTCCTGGATAATTCCAGAGCGTACTGGCGTGTTATCGCCGCTAGCCTTTCTCTTCATAAGAATAACTTGTGAAAGAGAAAAGCCAAGTAAATTTTTCAATTCGTTGGATATTTCATCCAAACTTTGACCTTGAGGTAGCCCTTTCAAGACAGCCTTGAATGGTCTAGCTGTCTTGAAATCATATGAATAAAATTTATTTAACTTCTCCGTAAGATACTGGAGTAGTCGTTTGTGGCCAATTAATTCTTCCGCTGTAACTCGACATTCTCCTCTTCGGCCAATCTGAAAAGAGACTTTCACGTCCGGAAGGAACGTCGAAAGCTCAGTTCGAAAGGCTTTGAAGTCGGAGATCATCACTGTTATAGGCGGAGGTGATTGCGTTTTTTCTCATTGGCATTATGCGCAATGCGAGGAAATTTAGAAATTTCATCAGCTTCACATTCTGATAAAACATCGAATGAGTTGCTGCAGTCATTTGAATTTTCGGGTGGAGAAGATACTCTTTTCCGTTTAGCTTCAATTTTTGGCACACGGCCTTTCTGGGAGGACCCAGGCATGTAGGAAGAATTAAATATTTCTTTAGGCTGAATTGTTCTTGAAAAATGTTTTAGTCTTGAAAAAGACTGATTAAGTAGAAAATGTAGGTAGTCTTGAGAAAGACTAATTGTCGAAAAAATATAGGTAGTCTTGAGAAAGACTGATCGAGCGAAAATATAGGTACCCTTGAGAAAGACTATTGCTGTTGAAAAACTCTAGGTAAACCAGGAGCTATCAAGATTTGTGACCGGTTCGAACGAAGGTTCAAGCCGGTATGACGAATGTCGCTTAATTGTAAATACGAACCTAAAATATGACTTGCTAAAAATATCAGATTAAATCAGACCAACACCAGAAACCAACTACAAGAGTGATTGTTAGTTTGAAAATGTTAACGAGTGCAGTAAACAGATGTTTTGTATTAAGTATATCCATTAAGTTTCCTCGACAATCCATCCACGGCAAGATTCCATAAGTCCAAGCTGACATCGTTTCCCACAAATAGTGTTTTCGTTTATTGGAGTTAGCGTCAATCCGTCGCTAGCTTAGTCCTGTCACTAAGTTAGTGTCGGATTTTGATGAGACGAAGTCGAAACGTAAATTCCATAACCAATTTGTTAAAGGTTTTATGCCCTTCACGCCCAAAGGTAGTTTTAAACAAATCTCTCCTTAGTGGAAAAAAATATTTTTCTCCTATATTTTTGCTCCACTAAGGAGAAATATAGCACAGCGATCACTTTGTTATTTCAAAAATCGGAAGCGCCACCACAATTTTGTGTACACCAAAATAAAGGGAACTGGCATGTCATAAATACTTTTTAGCTTTTCTGTGAGATTCGCGTGCGACTAAAAAGCTTTCGACCCGTATTTAATCTACTATTCTATGCTCTTCTATAGAACTTGATGAATCTAGCGAAGTCGGCATTGCCGCAAGTAGTCCTACTAGAAATAGAAATAAATCGACGCGGACAAGGTTCTCTTTATGTGAGTTTATGCCGATCACGACCTCTTCCAAGCGACTACCAGTTCGTAGATTTGGGATTACCATATGTGACGATATCTAATGGAACGTTTGAATGATCAAATAAGCTGTATTTATGATCAGATAACGATGATTCGAGCTCGTTCGGCGCGAGACAGTTTGCCAATTTATCCGTAGTACTGTCAGAGCAATGAGTTACATCTAACACCTCTTCCCTGCCAGATTGTGTAAATGCTTGGCGATTTCCTGAATTGAGTATATGCAGATTTTTGTTATTTAGTGCCTCCCAAATCGATTTCTGAGTTGCTTGTGATAATGTGAAGGATATTGGGATTGTCATTGTCCCTTATCGGATCACTAAGCGGCAAATGTGCTGCACAAAAAATAAACTCCTGTGTATGTTATTAACGGTCATATTGACTGTGGCAACAAAAATATTTCGAGTTGTTAGGTTGCGTATAAGATATGGGTCGTTATTTGAAAGTATACACGCAAGACTGATGATTACTTTACGAAAATACGGTTCTAAGCCTAAAACCGAGCAAGCTTCTCCTATACCGGGAAGGTCGACCCATTTTTAGTACCAAAATACCCGTACTGAATAAAAATAAGTACCAGTATTTTCGATACAATGAAAAACTTCTGGCAAAATACATAGGGGAACTCGGGCTATTCGGACGTACCTAAACAAATCGCCCTTTTAGGTGGATAGACGTGAAAAAATTAATCGGTCAAAAGTCCTAATTGTTAATTTGAAGCCTAAGCTACATTTTGGTGCCATAAAAGTTCATTTGTACCAATCCATGGCAGCGCTAGGTGGCGATTTGCAAAACTTTACGTTTTTCCATCCTTTTACAATGTAGGGGTAATTCGGACCTCCCTACGGGGCAATTCAGACCGTCATTTTTTTTAGTTTTTTACAATGTAATTATATTTACCTATGAAATATTTATTAGAGAAACTCCTTAATCAAAAAAAAAAATCGTTACAAAAACTTAATCTGGTTAGTCACAGCTGTCGATTGGCGCATCATGTATTTTCTTTGCTGTGTCGTATGCAATCGCCTGCGTAGCCGCAAGCCGCTGAACGGTGTTTGATAGAATAGGGGGTACGAATAGCCCCGTACGCTCATTTCGCACAAAAGGGGCGCACGTCTTGAAAATATCTGTGTTTTCACCCAAACAAAAATCATTCCATAGAATAAGAGCCTCAAGCTTTCTAAAATGCATACCTTTCATTTTTTCACTTTTATTGGTTGCTTTAATCACGGTTTTAGCATTATAGTGATTTTTGTTTTGAGGATGGCACAAAAATGACACACAATGTATCTCCTTTCTAAAAAAAACAAATAATTAGATTCTGCTGTCAAAATTAATGTTTTAGAATAGCGGTTCCACGAATATGTACGACAGTCAGAAAGTCTTACGATTTTATAAGAAATCGAGGGGGTCCGAATTACCCCCACTGTCTTAATAGCCGGACACTTACAATTGTAGGTAGACAAGGCACTCAGGAGCGACATGCATTTTGTATGGGGTATGTCGTGACAGGAGTGCCAATTTGAAACGATAACAATCTCACATATGGCATATGTAATGATTGCGTCGCCTTACAGCAACTGTGAGAATATGGGTGAAGGGAGAACTATTTGTTCAGTTATGTGTACGGTAAAAGTCTTTCCTTTAAACTCGGAAGATACGAACTGGAAACTATCGTTACCGCACAGTTTTACTCATTGATGGGAGCCTATTACATCCTTTAATATACGGGACTCTTTCAAAATTTCGACCAGAAAGCTGACATCATATAACTTTAATCCTAATAAATCCCGTTATACCAGGAGCATTATTTTAACTATTTGTTTGAAAATAAATACAATGATCTTGTAATGAATTTTAGAGTATGTAGAACGAGTGGAAAATAATAGAAAACATGGTGTTTGGTAGCATTCCATACGAAATATTGGACTAGTTTCCTTTAACCGCTCTGTGCCGACATAATTATTTTATGGCCTAAATCACGTCTGTGTTTGGTTTGCTGTTCAGTATTTATCTATAAAAGAACGAACACCGATTTAGTATCTATGTATCTAATCAATTCGATTTTAGCGAGCGCCTGAATCGTTTCGACCTTTGTTTTGGTGACGGGCGGATTAGACAGTAGTTACAAAGAAGAGCTGAAAGAGCAATGTAATGCAAACGAGAAGAGTTGGCAAAAGATACTTTTGTATTAGGCAGCTATACAGTGAATTGCGCTGAATTGTGCTCGAAAGGTACTAGAAGAGAGAATCCTATTTTCTAGCTTTTACTAGTGATCAAAGAAGCTGTATTTGTGATCAGATAACTCGAATTCGAAGAAAATCGCACAGCGTGCTCAGACTTCGGAATAAAACAAGGCACCGCATTAAAAAAATCACTTGCTAAAATGTGAGAAACTGTTCAAAAGCAAGTGGTGCCTTAAACCTGATTTATTGATCAGAAAACTTGTTCAGCATATAAAAGTTGTGCGTTTCTCACTTACTTTAAAAAAAAATCGAGCACCGGTATTTTATCGGTACAACCGAGGGCTTCAGTACCATGGTACCTGTTCTCTCCTCGGTATTACCCAATTCCTGTCGGAGTTTGATTTACAGTTGCTGTACGTTTATGACGAAGATTGTTTTGTGCTACTCTACTGCCATTACCGAGCAGAATAGTTCATATTTCATCGCTAGCAAATCCCATATTTCGCTCGAGTCTGGTACGGCTCGGAAATACATATTGACATAGGGAATACAGTTTTCAGTCCTCTCTAATGAATTAGGGGAGCAGGAACCTAGTCAGTGGATCATTTCTTGGCTGAGATACTTCAACCCAGCGTATGCCACACACTCCACAGCTTTCATTAAACATCGAGCTAATATCAATTGTTTTTATTACATTCTAAGAATTACATAAAATTTAATGGAAATAAACATAAAGTTTGAACAAATCACAAAAAAACTGTGCGGTGAAAATAACGTCAATGGAATAATTAACCTGCCTGAAGCTTTTATAATAAATATTTGGCATTATAGCAAAAGTTCCATATAGTTTCTCTGATTCTTCTCAACACTTTTTGAACCAAAGCACAACCTTTCCCGTCACATCTTGCCCAGGCTATAAACTAAAAATTGCTCAGCTATAGCTTTCATTAAAGCAAGCAATAAGTTTCACCTACCGCTTTATTGCTTATAGTATCGCTGCTCCCAACAGTGCACAGTGGTCCAGATCGCTAATTTAGGAGGAATTTTTACTTTCTGACAAACCTGTATAATTTAGCCGTATCATGTCTTAGGATGAATTTGTGTACTTTAGAAGATGCTTCTTTTTATTGGAATAGTTATTAGGGTGGTTCTAATTTATCTAAAATACGATAATAAACTTTTTACTGATGAAAGATAGAGCTCCACAGTCTTCCACAAAGTTGTAAAGTAACTTATTTTGAATAAATTTGTTGAATATATTAAAGCTCTATCTCTTTTAGTTTTTGTTATACAAGAAATTAAAAAAAAAAAGATTAGGGTGTTCCTGAAAAAACATTTTTTTAGTATAACTTTCGTATCTTTTACTTTTTGTTAACACAACCTTTGAACAGCTTATTGAAAACTTCAAGCCGAGTATTTTTCTCCAAGACACCGAAGGTCTAACTTTTTTCTTTAAAAAGTTATGGACACTTTTCGTTAAAAAAATAGCCTATTTCAAGGCTCAATATCGCTGATGCGGGCACCTAAAATTGAATTCTGTTTCCACCACATGAAAGACCATACTTATTAGTATATTTGAGCAAAAATTGGCGAATACGATATTTTTTTAAAATTTGCAATTTAGATTTAAAGTTTGTAGTTTTGCAGGTTCAACGCATTAAAGCATTTACACACATATCGTTGTATTATGAAAAAAGCCACTTTCAAATATCATTCTCTCATCGCAGCAAGCTTTGCATAAGTGAAACGACTGTCAAAAAAGGTTTCTGATTTTATTCGTTTTAAATAAAACTAGTAAATATGGATATTAGTCGAAGAGAGTTGGCGAATTTGCTTATTGCTGGTAAAAAGACAGATGAACTGCTTAAGTTCATTACAAGTAGTAATCCAAATGTAAAATTGAGACTTGTTAGTGCTCGGAAGAAAATAAAAATCTTCATGTTGGAATTTAGAAGGTTGTGGATTCGGAGTAAGCGCACGCAAATTCGGTTTGAGCTGGAAAATTTTGTGTGGCTTGAAGGAAAGCTAAGATTCGAAGTCGAAGGTAAAGGTAAAGGCCGAAAGAGGAAACCATTTTCCGAAATATGTCGCAGAGCCAAAATAAAAAGATTAGGAAAGTTGCGCGATAAGTATTCCACGGAAGAACTTGGTTTAGCGTCAGCCGTCAACGCTAATTCTACTGGTTTCCGTTTAGTTGGCAGACAAATAGAACGATTGTCGAAAAGTCCCGTCAGATCTACCGTAGAGAATTTAGGATCTATGGCTGTCCCGATTGCAGAAGCGTTTACTGCGGAGGAGGCACTTAGATTTATTTGTGAAAATAATTTTTCTAAGGCGCAGTACCAAAACATACGCAGCTCAGTTATGCAGAAGGGTTTGGACATTTATCCCGCGTATAATAAAATAGTAGAAGAAAAGAAACTATGCTATCCGATCGGTATGTACTATTCTCACAGATTCGTCCCTGAATCAACAATTTTTTTCAGGAATTTCTGTTCAGCCTTCTTGTGCGTATGTTCCCCTTCAAGCTCTTGTTAACCATACCGTGGAACGACTCATCTCGTTTCTGAATATTGGAGTTCTACCACTGCATCCTGAGGATAATACGTTTGTTATCTTTAAGTGGGGCTGCGATGGAAGCAGCAACCATTCCCGGTAGGCAACATTATTTTTCTTCTAAACTTTGACTGACAGTCTCTTTTCCACTTGAACATAGATACAAGCAAATGTGCGTTGACGAAGATGAAACTATTCGAGTATAACGATTCGCATATATTTGCTCTATCTATAGTACCTTTACGTGTAGTTAGTCGCCGGAAAGATGAGTCAAGAGATTGCATTCTTTGGAATAATGATTTTCCATCTTCAGTATCCCTGTGCCGACCAGTAAAATTAATTTTCAAGAAGGAAAATCCTGAACTAACAAAGGATGAAGTTGCCGCGATGAACAAGCAAATCGATGAATTAGTCCCGACTATAGTAAATGTTAATATGCGCAAGATTCCGATTAGTTCAAGCTTCATATTTTCCATGGTTGATACGAAGGTAGTGAATGACGTAACAGGCACACCGTCTCAAGCGTGTTATATATGCAAACGCTCCGGAAAGCGATTGAATGATCCTTTACTGGAAGCCAGCGATCCACCGGATAGTTTATATGTTTTTTCACCTTTACATGCATTAATACGAGCAATGGAGTTACTATTGAATATTGCTTACCGTTTAGCTCTAGCAAAACCGCGTTGGCGCGTAGGCAAAAATACCAGCGAGCTTAAGGAACGACAAATAAAAATTCGACAAGCGTTACGTGACCGTTTAGGTCTTCGTATTAGCGAACCTTTGCCAGGTGGCGGAAATTCTAACGATGGTAACACAGCTCGAAAATTTTTCAGAAACCGAGATGTCGTTGCAGAAGAAACCGGGTTGGACGAAATGTTGCTAGAACGTATGTATGTGCTATTAACAATCATCAACAGCAAATTGGGAATTAACGCGGATGCTTACCGGAGTTACGCCGAAGATACACGATTGCTTTATGTACGCCTGTATGGTTGGTACGCTCTCTCACCAACCGTGCATAAACTCCTGGTCCATGGAGGAAGCATTATTCAACATAACATGCTGCCAGTAGGTATGTGCAGTGAAGAAGTTCAAGAAACCAGGAATAAAAGTATTCGCAGATTCCGAGAATTCCACGCACGCAAATTCGATCGACTCGTCAATCTTGACGTTTTCAAGAGACTTCTTGTTTCATCAGATCCTATAATTTCTCTTAAATGTAAACGTCGAATTCAACGAGCACCGCTGGATATACCTGAAAATGCAATGCATCTACTTTTGAATTAATTGGCATTGAATAAATTCTCCTTATATAAATCATAAATTGTTGTCATAGCCAAATTATTTTTAATGAACACATTCTGTATTGTTGATATGTAAGCAAAACAGAAAAGGAAATACAAAGGCTTTAGGCAATTTCTTTTATGTCGCTATGCGATAAAATTTAAAACTTTGGTTAGTAAATTTAAAATTACATGCTTAAAAAAAATAATATTTTCCAATTTTTGCTCAAATATACTTAAAAGTATGTTCTTTTCTATGGTTCAATCCGAACTTACTTTTATTTGCCCCAATCAGAGATAATGACATTTGAAAAAGGGCTATTTATGAGCGAAAAGTTTCCATAACTTTTGAAAGTATAAAGTTAGACTTTCAGAGTTATGAAAAAACGTGGATTGAAGTTTTCTAAAAGCTGTTCAAAGGTTGTTTTAACAAAATATAAAATTTCTTTCGAACATTAACAAGTCTCAATTTTACATTTGGATTACTACTTGTAATGAACTTAAGCAGTTCATCTGTCTTTTTACCAGCAATAAGCAAATTCGCCAACTCTCTTCGACTAATATCCATATTTACTAGTTTTATTTAAAACGAATAAAATCAGAAACCTTTTTTGACAGTCGTTTCACTTATGCAAAGCTTGCTGCGATGAGAGAATGATATTTGAAAGTGGCTTTTTTCATAATACAACGATATGTGTGTAAATGCTTTAATGCGTTGAACCTGCAAAACTACAAACTTTAAATCTAAATTGCAAATTTTAAAAAAATATCGTATTCGCCAATTTTTGCTCAAATATACTAATAAGTATGGTCTTTCATGTGGTGGAAACAGAATTCAATTTTAGGTGCCCGCATCAGCGATATTGAGCCTTGAAATAGGCTATTTTTTTTAACGAAAAGTGTCCATAACTTTTTAAAGAAAAAAGTTAGACCTTCGGTGTCTTGGAGAAAAATACTCGGCTTGAAGTTTTCAATAAGCTGTTCAAAGGTTGTGTTAACAAAAAGTAAAAGATACGAGAGTTATACTAAAAAAACGTTTTTTTCAGGAACACCCTAATTTTTTTTTTTAATTTCTTGTATAACAAAAACTAAAAGAGATAGAGCTTTAATATGTTCAACAAATTTATTCAAAATAAGTTACTTTACAACTTTGTGGAAGACTGTGGAGCTCTATCTTTCATCAGTAAAAAGTTTATTTTCGTATTTTAGATAAATTAGAACCACCCTAATAACTATTCCAATAAAAAGAAGCATCTTCTAAAGTACACAAATTCATCCTAAGACATGATACGGCTAAATTATACAGGTTTGTCAGAAAGTAAAAATTCCTCCTAAATTAGCGATCTGGACCACTGTGCAGTGAAGTGAAAGGAACCACAGAAAAAAAATCTTTTTTGTCGGTTCTCGTGGTAAAGTCAGTCTTTGCCGTGATACATGTTGGTAAACTTAAATGAGTCGTAGTAACGCTGCCTAAGCTCGACTCCTGCCAGCAGAAGACAAAAGATTAGTCTGTAGGATTTTAAGCTTGTTTTTTATGACCCTGCCACTTATAGTTTTCCGATCTGTATATTTCACATCCTTACTGTCACTTGAGTACTATGACTCTAAAATTTTCATAACTTTTCCTACTTAGTATTCTCTAGCTAATAGAATGTCGTTAAAAGTAAAAAAAGAAAAAAATACCGGAGGAATGCGATTGTGATTAATTTTTAAAAAGCTTGCATTTGCCCTGTGACTTCTGAGGTGGAACTATTACTAGTTAATAAGATATCTAAAATTCAAAGCTTTGTTAAGCAGAACAACATACAACATTTCGTCGAACTTAACCACGTTCCAATTAAGATCCCCGAATGATGATTCAATGAAAGCACGACTGCGCAATCTGACACGGTGTGTTCATTACCGGGTGTGTAGATATTTGCGGTGAAAAATCCGTTTTAACCTTTTAGCTAACTTCTTTCTACCGTATATAGGGTTCCAAAAAAATTTCAAACTGTTTCGACTATGAAACACGAAAAATTTGTTTTGATTTTTACAATGCAATTCTCCTGAAATATTTACTCCGATTGCTTGGAAAATACAGTCGAACACAGTATAAATTGATTTCAATTTTCGATAATATTGCAAGACAACAACGTTATATCAAATATCATTTGTCACCTTTAACTGAAACTGTCCTTGGCAGCACTCCTTCAATGGCATTCAATCAATTCAATTACAATAACTTCAGTACGACTAACAATACTAACAATTGTGAGTGCTGAAATGAAAGGTGATAGCCCCAGTTACCAAGCTTACTTGTTTTTTTAATCGTACAGCAGCTCCAGCGCCAGTTCTAGATCAAAAGGAGGATGCCGGCGATCCTTCACGATCTCAAGGCAGGTGGTGCGCCATTGGAGTGCAAAGACACCTATCTCTACCAGACAGTTCAGGCAGCAAGATACCCCAAAGCGACACTAAGACCATACCACCAACTTATCGAACGTCGTTTCTCGAACCATGCCCGAATATTCACCGATGATTCAAAAGGGATTAACGAAATTCGGACAGAGGTGAGTGGAACAGAAACCAGCGTTGTCATACTGACCCTACCAAAAAAAAACCCTGCCAAAACAGAAACGATAATTCTACTACTACTTTCGGTATCATTTGCGCTAGAAGCCGGGCGAATTAGGATGTCTTCTGTACAGGCCATCGAAACATATGGCAACCACCTCACGATTTTTGCTGACCATTGTAGCAAATCGGGAAATGTTAACACTGATCAACTCGCTACGCAATGCTGAACAACTAAACGGTTGAGGATTGATTGACTTTGTATCACAATGCCGAAATTGGCATCGTAACATCAAATTTAGCAGGCAATGTGTAGCTGTGCAAAAATAAGTAACGTCACAAACAGGCATCATCAATGGGGAAAGTTACAAAACTAAATGCTTCCAAAAGCGTCTTTTGCACACTTTTGTAGCAGTGCAATGGAACAACACTATTTAAGTCGGAGTTTCATGTAACTATTCTGAGAGCGTGGTGGATAATTCGATACTTCGAAATATCCATGAACTACGTCTGTTCGAAACCTATTCGACCATGATGAAGCGGGAAATTAGAAATACCAAAAAGTAAATATAGGAGGCGAATGGCATGATTAGGAAGTGAAAAAATGAGAAAATTGTCCGTGTATGACTATACAAGATCTTATGGATGGCATGAAATGAACATGTCTCAACAACACCGACCGCTTTCTTCAACACCTATGCCACATGGCCATACAGAGCAACAGGTGGTATCAGCGATTTGCATAGAGCATGTTTGGTGTGACGCAAATTACAGAAAGTCCGATTCGCAGCCGCAATACGTCTTTTACCTTACGGTTAACATCGTTCTCACATGTCACCAGTGTTCCAAGGCATATAAATTCGCCGACAACTCCGTACCGTACCCCATCGATTTCCACCAACACATTGTTTTCAACCAACTACCATGTACTTTGTCTTGTTGGAGTTAAAAGATAGTCCGATTCTTGTAACCTCCCTTTTAAAAGGCACTGATGCCTCTTTCGCAGCTCTACGATATTCGTCAATAATTTCGATGTCCTCCGCAAAGTCGAGAGGGATCTGAGATCTCGTTCCTTTGCGCATCAGATTTTCGTATCGCACCTTCAAGCGCTATGTTTGAACAACAGATTAGAGAGTACATAGCTCTGCTTCCATCTATCCAGCGTCACAAACGAGTCGGATATGTCCCCGGCTATTTTTACGCTTGATTTTGGCCAATCCAGTGTAACAAGAATCAACTTAGTTCGTTTTGTCGGAAAGCTATTTTCAAGCATTATCTGCTTGAGTTCAATTCGTTCCACAGAATCGTACGTCGCCTTGAAATTTGCAAACATTTTTATACCTCACATGTTGTAAATATATAAAAACAAAACCACAGATCAACAGCCCAGTCAAGTTAACGCATTCATCCATGTCAAATGATCAAAATATGTAAAAAATCAATCGGGTTGAGTAGCTTGCTTCCTGCATGTTTTTTCCACAATTCTTTCTCGTTGCTTGATTGTTCAGCATCAATTATTTTTCAATGATTTAACACAGGTTTTCTACCGAATTAGGAGCCGTAGAGCCAGCTGGCTGGGTTCCTTACATCGATGTTTTGGTCAATTATCAACGGTCCAAGCGAAATATTTCCTTCTCAGCATATGGAAGTAAGACATCTTGCAAAGTTTGCAGAGCTCCGTTGATACAAGGAATTAGACCAACTCCTTATCCTCAGAACTATCTGAACTCTGGCTCCATCGTTTCTCATCAGTATTTTCTAAATTTACTTAGATATATGAGTCCAACTCAAAAAAGCATAATGTTAATATAACTTTATTTACATTCAAGCTTGGATTCGCAGGTCTCTTCGATATTTGTGTTTATGCTCTGATCAGAGTCTCGTATGTGTCTAAATTATAAATATACGCCTATGATCAGGAGGAATAAACCAACCAACACTAAAACGTTGAGGGGGCCCGAATTTTACGTTGCATGAAAGAAACACAATTAACGTGGATTAACGCGAGAGAAACTAATGAGCGGGGAATAAACTTTGAAAGATATATGAAATTCAGAACGAGATAGCAACATGCTGAAGTGAGCAACGGGTTTCTTCAATAGCTCGGAAACTGTCGCCCGCTTTTTGTCCTGCCTGTAAGGATATGAATGCGCCGTGCAAATAAGAATCACAAATGCGCGAGCGAGAGCAATATTCCGATCCATACGAAGTATGGATTAGTATTTCGTTATTGCGATTCTGAAGCTCGAATCGCAGTAACGAAATACTAATGTGTGGGCGTGAGAATGTACAAGGTGTACATATCGACGCGCGGGAAAAAATCAGCGTCGTTCGGCATTCACTCGACTACGTTTCCAGTGGATAGACACTAGAATGGAGAGCGCTCGAAATTCACGACAAGTATGTATGTGCACGAAACGCGGTAGTTCTGGCGAGACAAATATTCCGATGCGCGAGACCTATTGACGGCACCCGAAGCTCGGAACGGGATAGCAAGACACCATACATTGTAATGTATGAGTGTGAGATTGTATAATATGTACTTATCGACAAACGGAAAAGCTTCGTTCGTCATTTACTCGACTACATTTCCCGCGGATAGACGTCATAGCGGATAGCTCCGATCAACCATCGACGGATCACGACAGAATGCACTTTCCTGGGGCTGCTACCGACAAGAATATTCTTGACATTCCTTCCCCCGACACTGATAATTTAAGCTCTTCCATAATTTTTGATGCTGGTTAAGAAGGATCTACAATGGGGAATTTTTTGATGTGCCTTTGCAAGAAGAGTATTTAAAACAAGCTCTTCAATCAATTAAATCAATTGTCAAGCACGCAACTCACCTAAGTTCCATTGCCAACACCGCACATAGGATAAGAGATTTTTCTAACACGAAAACTGGCTAATTACATTAAGGTTAGTTTCCCTCTTTACGCAAAGGTTAATCTTTTCCTTTTTCACAATCTTCTATATCTAAATTCATTCCGTTTCGAATAACGAAAACACCTACTTCGACAAGTAGGGTTTCATGTCCATGTTTCAAAAGCAGTGTAAACCTGGTCTGATCAAAAATTCCGATTACGTCATACCAATTTTTATGAAATAAAACTCAGAAAATTGGTATCCATGTACAAAGAAATATGTTTATATAATTTGTGTACACATTTTGAGTGCTAATCTGAAGCCAATAGTGCCATCTTGTGATGAAAACACGGGTTAGTGAGATTTCTCCATGCAAATTATTGAAGAATCCCACATAAACTTCAAGCACGTTGGTTCGGTAGTTAGACGTCCGATTTGAACTATGCTAAATTCATTTTTGCGCGGGAGGAGTCCAAAACCTAGAACTAAATTATTTATGGAGTTTGCGTTTCGACTTCGTCTCATGAAAATCCGACACTAACTTAGTGATAGGTCCTTTTCTTGCGGGGCATCACGTAGGACTAGGGGTTTGCTCAGAAACACCAAAAGTGTTTTCATTTTTTGGAGCTAGCGTCCATCCAGTGCTAGCGTAGTCCTGTCTCTAAGTTAGTGTCGGATTCTGATGAAACGATGTCGAAACGCAAAGTCCCTAACCAAATATATAGCAGACACTCAACTGGATCGATTGAATTTTCAAGCATTCGATTTTTTATGGGCAGTCTAGTACCCGCCGCCAAATAGTATTGGGCTTACCATTGCTTGAATTGATATGGCAAATAGGAATGATAGTCTTGACCGAAACGGTACATCCAATATTTGTAGACAATCTCAAAGTTTTCAAATTAATTAGGTGTGCTTCCACTAACTTATATTCTAGATGCCCTATTGTTCAAATTTGAAATGAAAGCAAGTCTACCGAAATACATTGAAACAATCAAAACATCCTTTGCATTCATCTTCTTTCAATTACAGCAATTTGCTAACTGAAACATGATCTTCATCTCAACTTTTCGCAGTAATTATCATCATTTTCATTCATCATAATTGTTCAGTTAGTTTCTTACGAAAAAGTTCGCAATACCCATTAATCGAACCCATTACCCCGCCGCACTAGTAACTACAAGATACCGAAAGAGAAAGCTCTTTGAAAGATTCATCTCCTTGAAATTTCACTTTGATACTGTGTCCTTTATCCCTTCGAATAATCCACTACAAGGCAAACATTAGTGTAACAGCAGACAACAGTGACGTAAGTCGGAACCGAGCGAGACACACAGCTTCAATTGTTCTTGGTTCGTGTCATGTTTACAGGCGCAAATTAGAGCAGGCGGAGAAGCATAATTGAAAGAAAATACCCCAACAAACAACTTTACAATCCAGCAGCAACGAGATTTGATCTCGCAGCAGCTGCCGGCCAGAGGGAGGGACTGTCGAGAAAGAGAGAGAGAGTTAGCAGTCCTAGATTAATAATCAAATCCGTGTCATCTTTTTGTGCTTCATTCCAACCCATGGAAGCGCAAAGGATAACATATTTCCATCAAAATGATCTGATGTTGGACTGTAAGACAAACCACTGCAAAAGGGAAAGCGTTTTTGTACACAAACGCAGACACACACACGTACATAATCACAAACACACAACGGTATTGTGCTACTGGATGAATGAGTGACATGTGTCTATGGATGCTGCAGCAGAAGATGCACTCTGTCTAGAGTGAAAACTCACTCGTTTTTGTGGCTTTATTCGGTTTGCCCCAAAGGAACAACAATCAGAGCTTGAAATAGATCTGCTGCTTCGTTCTACATACACTCTATGTGCGGTTGGACACTCATACACACACACACACCCGTATACAGGTGCCATCAAGCCATCCCCAGACCGCACAGCAAAAGTTCTTTATCTTCATTGTAAGGAAAACACCATCTCCAAGAGCTGTCGTTGCATATATGCAGGGGTAGTACTGATGATGATGATGATGATGCTTTCCGAGAATGGGGTACTACTGCTTCTGCCGTTGCTGTTGTTGTTGTTGTTTTCTATTTGGTCTATTGTGGTTGCCCTCCGGGGGTGATTCCGCAAACCAACCGGAGATGTACTTTGGAATCGATCTCATTTCCATCGACCCCGGTACGGATCTGAAACTGAACCGGCTGACAGTGTGTATTTTAGCTACATGCAAAACCCAACGCCCCGTTGCTGCAACAACGGCGGTGGTGCCCAGCAAAGAGGATGGTTATGAGATTTGAAATCTGAGAATCGCCCGAAGTTATTGTTCCCGCTTGTGTTCGGATGCGTTTGAACTTTGGGCGGGTGGATGCTGTATGTGGTGATATCGCTGCAAAATCATCCAATACACTGAAATTGGATATTCACTTTGTTGAAGGAAGTGCAGGACTGTTTGGAGATGGGATGTGGTGGTGAGGTGGGTGAATTGACTGCTCCCGGGTGTCGAATATATTCGGCGAGTTTCATTAGAGCAAATTCCATTCACAGTCGGTTTGTTCTGAACGGCGAAGCTGGCGAAAATCCGCTCAAACAATAATTTCCTAGAGGACGGTGAAAGGATACTAACGAACTGAAAAATTGTTGTTTCTAGCATGACCCATCTGATTTGCATTCAATGTACCAAGTACTGGGGAAATTTGACACTGATTATGATTCTCACATTCTCAGGAATTGAGCACATTTACCTATGACGAGTGGAAATTTCAATTTCACTATCAATGCACATACCTGAAAAGAAAAAGAAAGAAAGCAAATATTAGTCGTAAAATAAAAATTCATGGCGGTACCTATGCAAAAATATTCAACACAATTCAAGCAGGACTTTCAAAATATTCTTCCATCAGCGAATTTCTATTCATACTGTTTTTTATCGTTCATACTTCTGAAATAGTAAATAATTTGTTCCAGGTTTGTCATTTTGGTACCTGACAAATTAAAAAAAAACTTGAATGAAAGAGAAATAATCTACAAACTCGTTTGCAACTCGAACCCGAAGCATGAGTGCATATCGAAATGAGTTCTCTTCTTGTGAAAGAAGCATGACTTTTCACATGATGGAACCCCATCTGCTTGAAGCCAACCCAATGTGGGAAAAAAAACTACAAACGAAGCCGGTTGTGAGCTGGCAGATGAATCAATGCACACAAAACAAAAAATGAAACACTAACATACAAGTGCTGCTTGAGATAGCAGATAGTGGGTGGTAGCCGTTTTGTGGCTTGCACAGTCACAAAGAGCATCATCGTGATAGAGATCCTTTTTCCTATACAATTTAGAGTTTGTCCTTTCGTTGAATCCGACGTTATTTTTTTTTTTTGCTTATTTCAGTTGCTGTCAACCAGTGTGAAGTTTGCGAACTTTGTTCCTGCGATGACTGGTTGCGAAAGATTCGTATTCTATTCTGCTTCAGTATCTTATTCAGTTATGAAAGGAAAGAAGTTCTGCTTTATTTTGCTCTTAAACAGAGTACATCATAAAATAAAAATCAACTAGCATAACGGATGGAGAGCAACAGGTAACTATCAAGCTTAAGGATTTATAAAACTGTTCAAAAGGGCACAATAAAATAATATCTTTGGTCAGCACATGGACAATTCAGAGGAATACAATAAAAAATCAAACGAAAATCTACTCGGAAAAAGTGCACTTGGGATGTCATTTCGTGATTGTTGCTGTCTTTTGTTCGATTCAGCTTCCTTGCGGGTCGTCCTTTATCCCTTTTTCTTTACTTGACGAGTGCAAAGAGGGAGGATTTGATTTTTTACTTTTATGAAAGAAAGTTATAAAAACCGCCCAAATATTTTTTTCTAAGGTACGCAAGGCCGTATCTTGTATACAAATCGACTATACATAACAAATTGATACAAAGTCAATAGTTTTGCTCGTAGTATTCAAATTTCTTTGATCAGAAAGAAGTTTTTAAACGATGCTCAAAAAGTACAATATTCCCATCGGCTGCAATTTTATTTCATTTTGATCCGACATTCTATTCCGGAGTTCATCAGGAATCAGACATCATTTCCTGAGCGGAAGGAAAGGAGAAGGAGGAAGTAGAATTTGAAGGGTGGGAAAAATAACAGCACAAAAACAACAACAAACAACAGGTAAGTTAAACTCACAACTAGTTCAACTCGCCTGCGAGTAAGCCTAAAGCTCTTTACCACATTGGATAAGAAACTTTAGTATGTCTCTGAGATTCAGTCGTCCAAAAATGGTGTCGTCTATGTAAGGACAGCCGAAAACTATGTAAGGACAGCCGAAAACTAAAAATCGCAATTGCGTTACTGCTGGGCAGTTACACATCAGATGATATGGGGTTCCGTAGTCGAATTCACAAAGATCATACGAAAAAGACTCAGCGTGCGGAATAGTTGCCATGTGGCAATTGAGTTTGCAGTGGCCGGTTAAAGCCCTGGTCAGCATACCGCTGAGATTTTTCTAAATCACTGAGCACAGTTTGTTCTAGAAACGCCTTTGTTTGGCGATACGTTTCTAGATTTCTCCAATAATTGTGGTGCTCGGAAGAAGCCCAGAACCGTATTTTTTCTCTTATCCAACTTGTCGAAATTGGCAGGGCGGGCTCAGGACCAACGAAGTCAATCGCTGAACCTGCCCTGGCCAATTCGTCAGCCCATTCATTACCAGTAATACCGGAATGTACGGGCACCCAGACAAGGTAGATAGTGTTGACAATGCTTAGTTCTTCGATTTGGGTTCGGCACGCTATCACTAGCTTGGACCGTGATTTGTCCGAGCTAAGGGCTCTGATTGCAGCCTGACTATCGGAGCAGAAGTTTGTTACTTTGCCTGACAAGATGTGTTGAAGGACCGATTGTACCCCGCACATAATCGCGTAGATTTCAGCTTGGAATACAGTACAGTATCTACCTAGATGGTGAGATTGTTCCAATCTCATTTCACGACAGTAGACACCAGCAACAGCACGTCCCTCCATCAGAGAACCGTCTGTGTAACAGACCACTTGCGTTTCTTGTTGCCTTTCCAGGGAATCTTCACATGGAATGTCCTGTAAGGAAAACTACCTGTGAGTGTAATATCGCTGGGAGCAAGAAGGGAGGGTTCCACTAGTCGATTTAACAGTACGAAGTGGACAAGCTTCTTCGTAGGATACTACTATGAATGAGTTTGTCGTATCAATGACGTCATCTAAGTCGTCTAATTGACTAATTGTTGGAAAAAATCCATGAAATTTAGTTGTCAAGTTTTCCAAAAAGAGGTCCCAGTTTGTAGATTTAGGATTACGATATGTTACCACATTGAAGGTGACCTCAAAATGATCGAAAGATATATATTTATGATCGAATAGAGACGGTTCAGTTTCATTTGGAACCTGCCAATTACCCAGCTCATGCGAAATTTTTCAGAGCAAAGCGTTATGTCTAACACCTCTTCCCTCCCAGACCTCGCAAAAGTTGGTCGGTTTCCCGCATTCAGAATATTGAAATTTGTACTACTTATCGACTCCATCAGTTTAGAGCTTCCCAGATTGATGTCAGAGCTGCCCCAAATGATGTGATGAGCATTAGCATCACTGCCGATAATGGGCGGAACCCCATTTCTGATACAATAACATACAACATTTTTGAAATCATCAGAAGGAGATGACTCGCTATGCGACATTATAACAATATGTAAACTTTTTGTTTATGTTTATAGTCAGAGTAACTGTGACTGCACAGATATCGTGAGTTGTGAGCTCTGATATGAGACACACGTCAATAGCCTTATTTCGAAGAATGCAATCACGAGGCATTTCGCGTAGGTTAGTCATGTCTGACTTGTTTTAAGCAATGAAGGCAGTGTTACTTAATTTTCCAAAGAGACGTTTTCTTTATAGAAGTACAGTTCTTAAACCAATTCTATGGAAGATTTACCTTCCTACATAAGTCGAGATAGATTTATAGTTGCTGTAAGTTAATTTTAAAAATTGCTGATTAGAAAACTGCACATTTCATTTCCAACATATATTGCACAACTACTAGAGGACACCAAGCAAGTTGGTATGTGAACGCATGTAGCGAGCCATATCAGGATTAAACGGGGCACGATCATTTGATTCCCAAGATTTACGAAGAAAATAATGGTCCACTGTGTCAGAGATCTGCACAGTAAGGACAAAACCCATATTCTAGACCCACCAGCCATCAAGTCCTCGGCACGGAACTACATCTTGACTTAGGGACTTATTCGCCTTCTTCGTCATGGGAGCAGGAACCCAGTGGCTCAATTTTTGGCCGGATACCACACGGCGTCTGGACAGGTTCGCCTGCACACGTCGAAATTTGATAATCAAAATTCAGCAAAACTTCACCTAACTATCATCTGCCGAAAGCCTCACCAAACCCACAACCAACAAAAATCCAGTAAAATGATACCAATCATCGTCGGAAAAAATCGGTATTTGAGTGAACGTTCCGCTGCGTAATAAAGCATACTGGGGAGTTCGCTCGGCACGTCCCAGGCTCCGTTCGCCTTTGAGAATATTTTGAAACACCACCCCCCCCCCCCCAATAATTTTAATCATGCTACGGGTCATATGACACTATGGAATTGGGGATCCCTGTTTGGTGGGTTTTTACTAGTAGAACAGGTAGTCCGTAGTGTAATTCTTAGCCGGATGAAACAACCAATACCGACACTATACGGCTTATTTGGGCTGTTCGGAATAAGAAGCTGACATTGAAGGAAAGCTTCAATAGATGGTCGAACAGCACTACATTGAAAGGTACAGAAGAAAAGTGACAAAAGCAAACCGAGCAGCCATCCAAAAATAACTCTTACGGATAAAGAACATCTCTGAAGAAAGTTTGAAAATGCAGTCTACAAACTTTCTCTGGTATCACAACTCCCGAAATCGTATACAGGCCGAGGCAAATAACAAATCAACAGCTGCATCATTTGGAGGTGTCCCATTCTGCCCCAAAAGCCGTTCAAGCCCCAAAAAGTTAACCCCCCTCCCCCTCTCCGGTTACTCCACGCACACTAACGACATCTGGCATCAAAAATACGAATACGACCCCTAAAGGGCGAACACAAAATTATTGCGACACCGAAAATGTCATGCCAATTTTCTTATAATGTTTAAAATCAAACCAAAATTTTAGGGTAGTTTTATACATATATTTACTTCAAAAATCAAAAGAAAAGTTAATCGATGGAGCCTTGAGTGTAACAATGAACGCATTTTCGCTTTATGTCCTCCATCAAAGTCTTTACAGTGTCATCCGGTAGCAGTTTCTCAGTTTCTTCCATTTTCTTAACATGTCCTTCTCGTCTTTGACGGTCTTCTTGCTCTTCCGAAGTTCCCGCTTCATCATTGCCCAGTACTGCTCCACCGGGCGCAGCTCCGGACAGTTTGGCGGATTCATGTCCTTTGGAACAAAATGGACAGAATTGGCCTCATACCACTCCAGGACACTTTTAGAATAGTGGAATGGTGCCAAATCTGGCCAAAATAGCGGAGCTTCGTCGTGCTGCTGCAAGAACGGCAAAAGGCCTTTCTCGAGGCACTCAGATTTGTAGATCTCGCCATTTACTGTGCCCTTTGTCACGAAAGGCTCACTCCTCAGTCCGCAAGAGCAGATGGCCTGCCAAATGAGATATTTGGAGGCGAACATTTTCATTTTCTTCTTCTTAAATTTGTCGTCCACATAGAACTTGCTCTTGCCGGTGAAAACTCCAACCCCGGAATTTGCTTAAAATCGGCTTTTATATACGTTTCGTCGTCCATCACACAGCAGCCATATTTGGTCAGCATCTTCTCGTAGAGCTTCCGTGCCCGAGTTTTAGCCGTCGATTGTTGCCGCTCATCGCGGTTTGGGAAGTTGTATGTATGTATGTAGTTCAGCTCTCTTATTTGCATTCTGGACATAGCTCTGCGACATGCCAAATTTTTAGCCAAATCACGGCTTGAGACGTTGGGATTTGCTTTAATCATCCGCTTCACCTTTCCCTCCGTCTTTTTGTTCTCCGGTCCCGGTTTTCTTCCAGCTCCATTGCTGTGGTCCAACGTCAACCGCTCCTGGAACCGCTTCAACACTCTGGAGACGGTTAAATGGTGAATGTTCAATATTTTTCCCAACTGCCGGTGCGACAGGTTAGGAAATTCCAGGTGTTTGGAAAGAATTTGTTCTCTCGACTCGCGTTGGCTCACCTCCATTTTCGTTGAATCGAAAAACACGACTTCGAGTTTGACAGCATGTAAACAATACACATCAATGAGAAAGTGTGCAAAATTTGGTTGATTTTTACCCAATGATAAAAAAGTTATAGTGATATATGCGAACTTAGTTATCTGTTCATCTGCAATTAACCCTTAAAGGCGCAAGCCAATTTTTCTCAAATTGTCGGAAAATTGTCCCACAGCATTAATACGTTACTACGATAATTTTGAGATGGTTTTCGCAATGTTGCTCCAAAACAACATTGCGCATTTAAGGGTTAAGTATCAGATTTACTGTTCGCGCGATCGTTCAAGAACACATGCGAATATGTTAATACCATACGGTTATAAAATCGAATGTATACAAGTGAAGTCCATGCGATCATGCACGTTAACATACAAACGTTCGTATCTTTCGCGATGATACATAAATACGAACAGAGCACGTAACCTCATCATCCACCAACTATCCCAACATTTGGCAAACATAAAACGCCCCGATGATTGATCGAACGCTATAGGTGTCTCAAGCGGGAACAAATAAACGCCCGTTCCCTACAGCCGCACATTTGATTGTTATATGGGGCCCTTCCGAGAACCAAGCTGTACAGTTCCAGTAGGACAACTGCACGTGTAGTTTTATGTATATGGGTCATTTCAAGCGAAGTGATAAAAAAGATGCAAACTTGAAATCGACCTTCACGGATTTGAACCAAATTTTGAGAAATAGTTCATATATAGTCCAATATATAAAAACCAAAATTTTTGTGTCAATCTAACCACCCCTCGGGTCATGGGAGCACCCTCCGTTTTGACAAATTGCCAAAACCTTTGATATGAGAAAATGCGACTTTTTCCCTTCGGTGTATCTCAGCATGCGCTCAAATTACATTGAGATTATAAGTGTTTTTTATGTAAAAATGTCTGAGGAAAATTAAAATGTATGTATTGAGAGAAAAATTAACTTTTAATATTTAACTAAAAAAATTGCATAGAACCGGAGATATGATCAAAAGAAAATCAAGGGTATTGGCGGTTGGTCAAAACGGTAGGTACTTCCATTCCCATATTCAAATAGTTTTATAAATAGATAAGTTGGTTTTTGTTGTTTTTTTTCAGAGAAGAAAGTCCCCACTGTACTGATTTTCTTCAAGTGACATTTTGCTGCCGTTCAGACACTGGGGTGTTTCGTTCTACTTTCTGATACATTGTAAGAATGGCTTATGAGGTCTTTCTTGTAAATTTGACCATTTATTGTTCCAAAAGTGCCGTAGAAAGTGCCTTTTTTTCACTTCTGCGAATCGCCTACCCGATCAGAAATTCCTCGGCAGTTTCTGGCATTTTTTTAATGTTTTTAGATTTTTTCTGAAACGAAAAGTCCAATCGGTCTTGATGTAAGTCACAAAGCGAAATGATTTATTGAATAACTGGGAGTAAAGTTGTCAAGCACGGGTTTTCGCGACGATAATTTGTATGTCTTTCTTGTTTGGTATCTTCAGCATCTTTCATAAATGTAGTCAAGGAAGTTTCATTAGTTTCTGGACAATTCTGACTCCTTGAATTTTGTAGGGGCATTTAGAAATTGCCACGCTTGAATTATGTCAGAACTTTCTTGTTTATATTGAGGACCATTTTTACGACTTCTCTATTCCTTCTTCTCGCAGTTAGGGTTTCATTGTGAGTGTACAAAATCTGTTTATCTTTTGCTTTATTTTACGAAATGACTAGAAATATTATGCGAACTAATATGTAACGCGCGAACCACCATACAAACAATGACTCACATTGTGAATGCTTGACTGGTTTCTGGACCAAGTACAAACCAACTAAAAACCTGTCATTTCAATGATGTGTTTTTTCTTCAAAAAGGCGGCCTAAGCAAAAGCATTCAAGATAGCCCGTGGGTGCTACTCCGTTATTGACCAGAACCAATTGAGATTGCAAAATGTTCATTAGAACAACATGCTTAGGAATAACATAATGAGCCACATTATCTATTTGATCCCTGCATGCTGATCAATGCCGACGCCGGCCACGTCCGAATGCGGATCATCTGGGAAAGGAAGGAATGATAGTCCGATACATGTCGTTGCTAGAGACCGAGGAATCACCGGCATAGTAAGTGTGCCAATAACGTTATCATGTAATAATTTCTCTGGGCAGCCGGTTGCCGAGAATTTGAGAAATTTATCATTTGTTGTATTAATACAATTAGCCAAATAAGCAACTTGAACTCTAAATAGCTGACTATGAGGAGCATTGCTTATATTTTAATAAATCGGTAACGACAATCAGTAACACGCGACGATTTTTTCGTGGTTTCTATCGTGTCGGTGCTGATTTTACCCGGCAATAAAATGCGGAATACAAGAGATATTTGTGTGCGTCTGGTTTCCTCCAGAAACACATACTAAATGGAAACAAACCCAAATGTACGGCAGTGCTACTCCGTCATTATCTTCGATATTCACAATTATACTCAACAAGTACGTACCGTAAATAAACCACTCGGACCGTTCGTTAGTTCTAGGGTAATACACTGCTTCTCGCCTTCGAGAGTCAGCTCTAAAACTTTTCTTCGACTTATCTTGGTACACTATACTATCATAAACTTAGCTTAGAGAGCAAAAAACTCCTGTGAATAAAACAACAACTTAAACACAAACTGCAACTCAAGTGGGTAAAAAGTACAACATAAATTACTAAGTACACTTTCCTTCGCTGCATCATCTGCAGTACCAAGTAATGTAAATAAATTATAGCACGACGAAAGGAACCGGCCCTCATTAGGGTTGGTTGGTAGATAGGCATCGAACCGCCGGCATCCGGAAAAACTATTGAACTATATGAAATATTCAATTATAGATTTCGATCGACGAGTCGGCTGCGAGACCCCGGACGTTGCTGGGCCCGCCACTCGCAACGACACAGAAGCTATTAATTAATAGTGACTTTGCATGTCGAGAGCGAAAGAAAGAGAAACAGAAACTTACAAGTATGATCAATTGAAACCTTCCTGGGTGCAAGACCTCCCCGAGTCAACAAGGGGCAGTTGTGTCGGGAAATGATTGTGATTAGTTAGTGCCTATGGTTGTGTAAACAAACGCGCGCTCTGTTGTAGTTCGAAACTGCGCGAAGATGATTCTCCCACGTGATGTGCGTGCTCAAGTTGACCATGTAAAATTGTGTACACTAATTACGATTAATAGTTGGATGCGTACATTCCCGGGCTCAGTACAGTTTCAAATGAATTAGATTGCTTCCCCAATTAATCAATTTACGTAACTGTCTGCTTCCGTACGAAGGAAACAAAACTAAGAACACGCTATAAATCCAACACAAAACACTCGATAACCGTTCGGCGGCAAATAAAAATGCAGTTCCCTCCCAGTACGGCAAAGTTGTACTGCACCAAACTGGCAAACTTGTGTGCGGATTCGTTTTTCCCTGCAGCAGAGAAAAAAATAGTTTTCCAGGGTAAACCACTTTTGTTTATCTAAAGGATCAATTCTTCATCCCAGATTGGAGTTATTTCATCCCGATTTGCACACAAACAAATACATTTAGTTGATTCAATCCATCGATAAACACAAAGAGAGTCCCGTTTTTGTACTGTTGCTGATAAAATGCACCATACCTTTGATGCCCGCCGGAACCACCGCCCCATCAGTAGTAACCCCACATCGCACACCCACCCAAGCATCGTCGGCTGGCCGTGTCATGATGATGCTGATTCAATTGCATTCATTCGGGGAAACTGCCTTTCGGAGCTCATAAAGCAGAATTAAGAGTGATGCACCCAATCCACTTTGGTAGAGTTTGGAAACCAACAAACGGACGATGGCAACATATGTATGCACTTGGCAGCAACAGTTCTGATATGTGTAGAAGCTGCTGCAGAGACTGAATGCATTTGATTTTCATTTCCAAGGGGAGTGAGACTCATCAACAGCCAGTACACGATCAGAAACTGCTAGGAAGAGAAGGGATGGGGTTCATCCACTTGGATACATTTGAAGCGCAGGAGATGATTAATTGAATTAAGTGCTGCTGCTGCTGCTTCTGTGGTACTAATAATCGTTCGAATCTCGGAATGAAAAAGTGGTACACATGAAATTCGCACTGAAGAGTTTCTCTTGAACGGTTTTTGTTTGAGAACAAAATGGATGGGTTTGTACACACTTGTACATTGAAGCATGGCTATCGATGTGATATGGTTGCATGGTGGAAGAGCGTGACCCTAGATTTGGATAGCCAATTATTACGCATAATTAAAAGTGCCGAACAATATCATAGATAAGACGAATCATGGATTCACGTTAACGATTTTGTTAGAGGAACAATTTTTCTGTTGATTTTTAATTCGGTAGCTGACAAGATTTAAAGCATTGCAAGAAATATCACGTAGTATCACGTGACCGGTTTTTACAATTGTTTCAGAATAAAAAATGTCACTAAATTCCATGACACAGCAGTCTGTAACCATATCTGGTAATTCTATTCATCAAAATCACTTATAAAATAATAGAAACATATATAGTTACAAGCTGTGGGAGTTAGTCTAATTCGGCGTTCGCGTTCTTAAGATTACGATATTTGACGATATCTATCGAAACACGGCGATCACAGATGGTACGAGCTGACTAGATGGGGCCCGTTCCTCAATTCTTGCATAATACTGTCGGAGCAGAGAGCTTCTCCAAACAGCTCTTCCCTCGCAAAAAAAAAAGCCAATTCAAGCGATTTTCTGCCTTGAGTGTATGTAGTTTAGTGCTCGTCAGATAAAGATATGATTGGCATTTACATCACTGATGATTGCGAGTGGAAATCCATTTTTGTCACACGTTCTGAAATCAGAATTTCTCTTTGTTTTTGTCCTATGTAACTCTATTTTTGTTTTCGTATTACTCTAATATTTTCAACTTTGTTCAATGGAAATGTTTGCAATTCGTAATATTCTTTTCGATTTCTTGATTTTTTTTTACAATTTTAAACAATAGGTATTTTTTATAAAGTTTTACAAAAGAAAGACGGAGCTATTAAACATTTTATATTTTTATTCCACACATACCAATTTCGAATAACTAAAATTGAAACTGTTACATATAGAATATTGCTTTACTGATGTTTTAGGGGCAAAACTAAACAAATTTTGAATATCGAAGTATGAAAAACATCTACGTGATTCAAAAAATGCGATTCCGCTAAATTTTTTATGAATTTATTATGAACTATTCAAAAATAAATATGTAAGTTCTCTCCAAAAACAAAACAATGTGTAAGATCATTTCAAAGTGAAAATTTGTCCAGAGATCATGTATTAACCCCTTGAATTAAATGTTGCGTTCAGCCGTGAGGTAGTTGTTGAATGATATATTAATACACAGATCACCAAATAATCCACCTAGTAGTGAGATAATTGATTTCTCATATAATTTATATTCACATTATGCTCGTGGGATCGCCGAGAGCAACTGTATTTTCAATTCCCAAAATTCTAGTCAAAAGTTGACTTCTTTTGCAAGATTTAGATTAAACTGATCATGACACAAAAATTACCTGTTGCATTAATTACAATAAGGGTGTAATCGCGTAATATATAAATTTTATTTTTAAATTTCATTTTTTTCACGCTTTCTGTTTAAGGAAAGCGTCTGGTGTAAAGTGCTCAAACCGAAAGTTATTTTGTTTTACGATTTTGAAGGCAAGGCAACAATGGATCTTTTGTATAATATACATCCATTTTGTACGAAAAAAAAAATATTTTCAGTCACATAGAGCGTTCCAAGAGTAGACGTCCAACCATTTCCACGTCGAGGAGCGCCACGGCGAACACGATAACTCTTGATAAAATTGTCTGACACAAGAAATTCAATAAGACTTGTAAAGCTTAGACTTGTAGTTACTCGATGAGCCAAAAAATGGAAAAAAAGTTCGAGTTTCGGAAAACGGTTTCATGAAAACCGAAAAATCTCATATTTTACTGTAAAATTCGCTCTTTCTTCTTTTTTTATTCAATTCGTTTATTTGATAAGGCACGTTGCGTTAGCTTTAAGGTGCCAATTTTGTTTTGTTTTACATTTTAAATTGCTTAAAACTAGGGGATTACATATTGATTTTTTTTAAATGAAACTAATGCGATTTTATAGCTATCTTATATATTTACACAAGGGGATAATATTATTTTCGTTATATTAGGTGGGTCATTTAGTTTTTATGGCAATATGGTTTGACATTTTTATCAGTGAGATTATTGGAGCAAATAATATTTAACTAAGGGGGACAACTCTTTCTTCTTTAAAATGAGAGGGAGAAAAAAAATCGATTTTCTGTGGTTCATTGACTGACTATTGTGCATTATCATAAAAAATCAAGTCAATTCGTTGATTAGTTTTTGAGCTATCATGTTCGCCAATTTCAAAATCGTGGTTTCGAGAAAAGTGCTATTAAACGGTGTCCCACATCAAATTGCATCACGGAAAAAACGCTGTAAAAATGACCCGTTGGGCATTTTCTCTAGAAAATTTCGGTAGAAGTAGTTTAGAGTGCATTGTTTACACTGCATTTTTATCACTGTCAGTTTTTCGAAAATTGTTACTGATAGATTGAAATCTGCGTGTGTTATAGCAAATACGCGCGAGGAATAAATGGCTGTTTAAAACAAAAAAAGCCCGCAATCAAAACAAACTTTTTACATCCAGCACACAGGAAAGAATCAGCAGTGCAGCCAAACTATGAACGTAAGCTTGAAAATATATTTTGTTATGCAATTTCAGGTATAACTAATCAATTATTTCCAGGTTTCAACTAATTGTTGATCGCAGAGATTTTATTTTCATCTGGACATAAAATTCGGCTAGGGACATTGCTATGTTTGATGTGAAACTAATCATTATACCAGTTGTTAGCCTTAGCATGATTATTTGCTACGAGTGCAATACTGGGCACTCTTTCTAGCGGCTAATAAGGTTCTTTCATGTGCGTGATCTTTACGTTTGTTTTAAGTTTCTGAAAAAAAGTAAAAAGATTCGTTTTACAAATCATGCGTTCGCGTCCATGATCTAATTAGAAACCTAGTTAGAATCGACACAAATGGAATTTAAGGTTTTGCGTTTCAACCAGATTGTTTTTGAATGAGGTGAAAGGAGGAGGCACGCCCAGGAGGTGATAATTGGATCATTGAGGTGAGAATAGGTGCACAGAATAAAACATTTATTTTCGTTTATGTTTAAAATAGATACTTCTGCTAAATAAGCATTATGTAGATGTTTGAGAAACAGCACACTGATACTTTGTTCTAAGAGAGGTTATATATAATATAGTTTCAATATTGTTCAGAAAATAGTGCGGCCCTCCCCCTAATAGTGCTAAATAAGCTCATTACCCTAATTAGAATCTATCAATAATGTAGTAACAGCAGATATTCTTAAACGACGCAGTCAAGAAAAGAAGAACGAAAAAGAAAAGGTGAAAACAAAAAAGAATTGATATAATTGTATATAAATTAGTCATTTTTAAAATAATGGGATTTTCACAAACTTTTCAGAACATTCTGAAGCAATGGTTCTCAAATTTGTACAATTTGTTTTATTCATTTATTTTATTCAAATTTTTTTTTGTTTCATTCAATATACTCATTTTTGTGCATTTTATGCATGTTTTTATTCAAGTCATATTATAGATTTTGAATATTTGACTAATTTTAAATATATGATCATTATATTTTAATCATTTATTTAATTCATTCAGCATTCTTTTTATTCATATTGTTCATTGGAGCTCATTTTATCTATTCAGTTTATTCATTTCAAGCATTTTAGTCATATCATTCATTTAACTTATTTGTTTCACTGTTTTCAATATATGCATTTCGCTCAGTTTTTCCAGTTCATACATTTTATTCAGTTTCTTAATTTTAATAATCTGTCAATTTTTTCAGTCATTAGATTTATTCATGTCATCCAAATTAATAATTTGACGCATTTGAATTTATTCTATTATTTTTATAATTTTTTTAACATCGTTTAATTTTCATTATAATTAATTAATTCATTTTGTTTTGTTTATTTTCTTCTTTTCATTCATTTTTCTGGTTATTTTCGTCGTTCATTTGATTCGTTTGTATTATTTATTTATTTTATCTATTTCTTTTATTTTTCCCTTTCATTCATTTGATTAATTTGATCAATTTAGCTAATTTTATTCATTTTATTTATATCATGTTCAGTCACCCCTTTTATATATTTCATGCTATTTGCGAGTTTAAATTTTTAAATATTGTCAAATTTTTCATTTGATGACCTTACCTAATTTGATTTATTTATTTTATTAATTTGATTTACATTATTCATTCTAATCATTTTATGATATCGAAACATTTTTTTTTTTTTCATATTTTTGCTTTAGATTTTTTAAATTTCAATTGTGTGTTTGATTTTCTATAATTTATTCAATTTATTCGTGCAGAACTCGAAACTGTGTAAGAAGTGTCTCATCCCACTGCTAGGTGGATTGAGTCGTTTTTTCAGACATTATTTAAATGCAGCCGACGGATTTCAAGTTTCGACTTAAAAAGAAACGAATTACAACACGTATTCCGAAACTTAGTCTTTGGTCACTGGAGTCTCTCATTTTAGGTATTCAAATTTCCCATGAAATTGCGTTCACTCAGGTGTAGTTTATTTAAGCATATCTGAACAAGAGCGCCTAGGGCGTTCTTTTAAAGATAGCTGGATTTCAGTCAGCTCAACTCAAACAAATCAAATAGCTGGATTTCATCCCCACTCAATTTGTACTTTATTGCCACTGTAGATGGCCGTATGACCCAACTTTTCACATTGAACCTTCCGGAAGTCGCGCTAGTGCACTGAGTGCACGCTGCTCTGGAAATCTAGTAAAATCGTCTTAGCGCACCAGCGACTGCTCGTTCAGTGGGCCATTTGCGCGGCTTCCGGAGGGTTAATACATAACCTGATCTGTGGTACAAAAAACGAACAGTAAAACGAATCACATCAGTATAGCTGTGGCCTAACGAAAGTCGCTTGAAGTCGATCACTCTCGGTAACCACACCGTCAACCTCCACGTCCCGTGAAGGCACCCAAACGTGAGCAATTAATGTCAGAACAATTTTCAATTCGCTGAACACAGAGCAAACGTGTCTTCAGCAAAGTTGATTCCAACATTATGTTTCAATAACTTTGTTGAACACAGAAAAAAATATTTTGTAATTTTAAGTTTATTTTCATGCACATATTTGGAGCATGAATATAAATGTAAAATTAAATTCCACCACAAATACACACGACTTGTGTTTTCTTCAACGAATTTTATTATAATTTTACACGTGGATTGAAAGTTACAGTTTCTTTAAACGGAAAACTAATTCACTTCAATGTATTTTTACTCGAATACTGCCGTAAAATGAATGACATGTAATATTACACGAACGAAAGTGTAAAATTGTATGCTGGTTGATGCTCCAATTGCTTTTAACGTAATTTTCAATAAAATTTTTGATTCAACATTGTATGTTTACATTCGTATTGATTTATATGTCGTTTAAATTTCATTATTTTTTGGTGTAAAGATACCAATCCCAAAATAACATTTTTGAAGAGTTTATTCTTCATTATTACTTCTAGGGGGATTAATCACCAAAAATTCAAGAGCATTATGTTTTTTTCTTAGAAGACAACCTCAAATCTGAGGGTTTCGAAATTATGTGATCTAAACGCCAAAAACCTGTTTTTGAGAGTTGTCCTAATGGGGCTGTAGAGCTAGATTCTCGGAAGGGTTCCCCGTCAGAATCACTCGCTACAATTGCAGAAGAGAGGGGTAATGTAACTTACTAAAACATTGCTTAAGGCCAATTGTAGCGGGCCGCGATTCTGTATGTGATATTCATTGTAATTTTCAGATATGTGCGGAGGTAGGAATTTCGCGAGCTTTCTGGTGGATATGGGAGTTATTTTTTTCTTCCTTTGAGGGGCTCATTTTACCGGATCATCAGCTACTGCAGAAAGGTAAGTTATTCCGAATTTTACCGAGCTCCAACGTGAATTTCATAACATTAATATCAGAACAATTTGTTTTAAAAGGTTTTTGTTTCCAAAAGAACCTATCTTGATACCCTGAACATAGAGCAATCATATGTCTTCAGCGAAGTTGTTTCTAATATCATGTTTCAATAACTTTGTTGAAGACACCAAGTTGTTCTATTCTATTTGTTGAGCGGGTATTCGTTGCTGCTTGAACACCAGCTACTGTTTGTATAAACGTTCGTGATGTAGTTGAAGATGTGCAAGGTTGTTGGTTGTTTTGTGGATGCATTTTCCTTTCGCACAGGTTGTTTCATGGTATGCCGAACTGGTAGGTCCTCGATGAATGCATAGGATGGTTTGGGTGATTGTAGTTCCGTATGTTTTGAATTATATAGTTGGGTACGAAAGGAATAGATCTAACGTATGCGGAATGAAATTTGGACAACGCTTCCAGTATTAAAACAAAAAAGCAACCCTGCGCAAAGCACCATACTAAACGTCATACTCTAGGCACACTCATTTCAAATATCCAGTGTTAATTTCGACCCACTAGGAGGTACCATGTGAACAAAATGGCAGCGAACGCCCAATCTGGCACTTAGCTATTATGCCAAAAAAAAAATTTTGGCGCATTGGAGGATTATGGTATATATTTTGTACAAAAGGCTGATATCCCTCCAAATGTACCACAACTGCGTCCAAATGAGATTTTTCGGGGATAATATGAAGCAGAGAGTAAATGCTCATAATTTTCGACCTAAAACTAACAAAAATGATAATCAAAATTAAGAAAGAAATTAAAAATATGCCAACATCATTTTTTTCGACTCCTTTGCAAAAAGTTCCTGCAAACTGTCGTAAAGCTTCTCGAATGAGCTCAAATTTTTTTTCTACATTAAGTTAAAAAGCTGACAAATGTTTTCATATAGAGAGAACATTTAATAAAGGGTTTTCTACAAAAAAATTGCCTTTTGAATATTGTCCAAATTTTGTTCCGCCTACGTTATTAACCGCATCCTCACCACAGGGCCGCTGGATTCGTTTGTCCGATATGTTGTTGCAATTAGCTAACAGGGGTACGCGTTGCTAGTTCGTGTAGTCGTACTTTTATTTTGTCATCTTCCGTATTAACAGGAAATTTAATTTCAACGCTCTCACTTTCAAACACGCGTCTTAGATTGTTCTGCAGAACAGATTTAATTTTAATTTTAATATTGGATTTGGGCTACCTTGTAGAATGATATCAGAATTAAATTGTGTAAGTGATGAAACTGCCTGAAGGCTTCCGTAAGCCTAGTCAATTTACATCTTCAGGCAACATTTCAATTTACGAACACTCGGTCGAATATCATAAAATACACTGATCGTTGCCGTCTGCTAGATATGAATGAATGGATACTCTTGCCAAAATACGGAAAATATCTAGAGCCGTTTTCGTAGGAAAATTATTGGCTGGCCAAATAGATGCCCCAAATATTCTTTCACAAATTAATATTATTCTCTTAACCTCTAAACTACAAAGTCCTCTTCGATACACCAAAATCGACGTTCAATTGGCCATAACTTTCTCGATTTAGAAATTGCCTTTGGAGCTATGACCCCAGAATAAATCCAGATTCCAATGAGGTACCAACATTTGGATATTTTCATTTTCCAGCATATTTTCAAAATAACGTTAAAATTTCACTTTTTTTTCTACAACAAATTATTAGGAATAACCTTCACACAAAATAATTGCACTTCATATGAGAGTAATACCAATTGGCCCATCCTTGAGAAGGGTTTCCAAAAGTGCCCAATCACGAGCATACTTAGCATACGCATATCAGAAATACTAATTTATTCCATCCAACAAATCATATCAGATAGTCGACTTAGCACATGTAAGCAATTCGTACAATGAAGTTGTAATACAGATTTACTACTTTCTAACCAGTTCTGATAATTCCGGAACACGGTACCCAAGACAAAAAACTGTTTTCAAAAACTCTATTAAAAATATATTGTAAATAACAAAAAACTGCATGAGTCGTCTTACAAATATCTAAACTATGTTCGAAACTGATTGCTAATAAAAATAATAATTGACAATAATTACATTACATGCCTCGTGAGTGACTGTGGCGTAAAGTTTCTATATTGCTCTAAAAGATTCCAACCAAGATTGAAATTAATTACTCTCTCGCAATGGCATTTATTTAGATAAGAAGACATGTTCCAATCAACTGCCATCTTCGCAATTTCAGTAAATCCCGTCGCTGTCAGAACCTCCCCATACCGGCTAGGCGTATATGTTTGTCTCCATACCATCATTATCCTAATTTACACGCCCCTAACAATAACATTATATCTATTAACATGGATTTGAATTTTCATTTGTGTAGTAAACAAACAACTTCACGCCATTCCAGCCGTCACGCTTACGCAACGGTTAGTGGTACACTGCGATCATTGCGAAAGGATACCCGTGCCGCTCTGCTAACTGCTACACAACGGATACAGGATATTTGCCTTCTGATGGTTCTACATTTCGCTACGCTTTTCTAGCATTATTAGTAGAGCAACCGTAGCAGCAGCAGCCAGCGACGGATAGTGTTGGCCTCAAATGTACTTGCCAATGGGGATGATGGTGTTTCGAGAGATTAGAGATTCCCCTGGGTGGTGGTTTAGGGGTTGACTCGAACAAAACTAAGGGAAACATTAAGCCATTGAATGGTGTTCGTTGGATGTGATGATTTTACAGTCCGCTGACTATTCGGCGTTGTTACGGCTAATGCGATCCATTGTACTCGATGTGGAGCTCATTGTTTTGGATCGTTTCACGGGGAAATGTTACAGATGCTTGACAAAGAACAGTCGAAAACTGAGCGATAACAAATAGTTTTCTACTGGGGTAAAATAATACCGAACGATCTTGTTCTAAACAACGTGAATTTTTTACCAACCTAACATACCAAATGCCTATTGCCCCAGTACCTGCCACTGACAGTAGCTGCAAACGACAGCAATCATGCTAAATCGTATCGTTTCGTTTTCGATTCGACCCATCGAAATAAAATTAATTTCCAGCCTAATTCGCAATAACAATATGCCAGCCATTTCCAGCCATTCCCGTCCGGAATACGATAAATACCTTCCGTATGGGCCCCGCAGCACGCTCCTCCATGTGTGTGTGTATGTGACGTAATCGAAACCGATTCGCCTATATTTGCGTGCTCATTTATATTTATTTGTTTTATAATACAGCCTGTCCTCCATCGACGCAAAACACGAAGCATTGAAAACATCGAAGTTGCTTAGACAGACCTAGCTGAACGGGACGAGACGTGACGTGCGCTTCTTTTCGTGGTGCGGGCAGGCAAATTGTCGGAGCTTCCTCCTCCGCGCGACACTGCCAATATCAAACTCATGAATAAGGCAAAAAAATGTTCAAACACTCGTTTACATACACACACATAAATAAATCCACCGCTCTCGCTTCAAACAACTATTTTTCTACTACTCGCCCGCGACACCTGCTCCCATCCCATCCGCCCCCCTTTTCCCATTCGAAGTCTTCTCCAGACCGAGCGACGGTTGAACAATTGTGCGAAGGAACAGCCGGGCAATTGATAAAATTGTATAGGTAAGTACACCTTCTCCTGCTCCCCCTGCACCATTGGACTGCAGTGTCGCTTTAAATTCTCCTCATTCGGCAGAGCAGATTGAAACCTAATCGATAGGAACAAATAGTATGCCACCACCTCCAACACCCCCCGGCAATTGAGAGTAGGTATCATCCAAAGGCGCGCGCGTCAGTAGAACCATTTTCATAGGCAATGGGATGGGGGAGTGGAGAGATAAACGGACAAAGCGTTGAAAAAATGATTATTTTATTTTGGTTTGAGCTCTGGATGTTTTATAGCACAAATCCGCGATAAAAGTTTATGATTTTTACGATTAATTTCTCGCTGTTCCGTGATCTACTCTGATTCAAACAAATTTTGAACACTTTAAGAGGGGTGCGTAATTTACTTTTTTTAATATTTTTTTCGATTATGGAGCTCTCAACCTTAAGGTCATTTGCCTCTCTTTTCAGGAATCTCTGGAAAAAATTCTAATTCTATGTGTGGGGTTAGGAATCGAACCCAAGTGAGCTGCGTACAAGGCAATCGATTTACCACCTACACTATACCTGTCCCCGGATGAAGTATTTTTGTCTAACTTAAAAAATGCCTATAAGCTTGAATTAAAATCAATCAAGTTTGAGTTCAAATAGTTCCGAAAAGTTCAAAATAATTTCACATCAAATCCATTATGCCGTTGAAAAAACATGAAATCCACTATTTTTTTCAAATCTCAAAGTTATGTTGTACATCTTGTATGGTAAAATCCCAACATCATGCTAAGCATCTGTGCAGATTTCTAGAAAAATTATAATATTTACGCAGGGAAAAAGCAGAGCCCTAGATATTGACTTGCTAGTCGAAACCACGTTTTGAATCGGCTATGTTTCTCATAAACAAACTGAATTTCTTTACTTGCGTGTCTTCGTTGGTGAGCGGATTTTTTTTTTTCGAGAGTTGTCCTACTGGGTCTGTAGAGCTAGGTTCTCGGAAGGGCTCCCCGTCAGAATCACATACTAGAATTTGCAGACCAGACAGGCAATGACGCCCCACTAAAACACTGCTTTAGGCCAATTGTAGCGGGCCGTGATTCTGAATGTGATATTCATTGTACGGTTCAGGTATGTGCGGGTGTAGGGACTCGCGATCGCGTGTATCATCGCGAAGGGCTCGAGCAATTGTACGTTAACGTGTTCGATCGCGTGTGCGTTTATATGTCGCGTGTGTCTGTAAATTCGCTTGTATAAATTCTATTTTATAACCGTGTGCCTTTCGCATATTCGCGTGTGTTCTTGGATAATGGCGCGCGGACCGTGAATCTAATACTTTATTTTTGGTGTACGGCTCAGATGCTAAAAGAAAGTGAGATCTTCTATATCACTAGAGTTCCCGATGATGTCGCCATGGAACGTGTTGTCGTGTTGGAAATGAGCTTTATTTTTTGATTGGTGCTACTGAATGTGTGGACCTAAGTTATTAGGACAGAGAGTAATGGTTTCCGGACGTGACCGATCCATGAGCGCGCAAAAACGGACGTTTGTAGGTTCGCGTTTGAAACTTCATAAGTGCTAAAACGTTCTCCTTATTACCGGGGTGTTATTAAGTTTGCGCGATCGCGAACGTAGGTGTGCATTGTTAATCGCGAAGGGCTTAAGCGTTCGTATGTTAACGCGTTTGTCACGTGTGCTCGCGTTCATGTGACTTCGCGTGTACAAGACTGGATTTTGTAACCGTGTGGCATTTTCTATATACGCGTGCGTTCTTGGATGGTCACGCGGACCTTCATTCTGATAGTTAGTTTTTGGTGTACAATTCACATTCTGACAGGGAGTAAGTTACCCCATATCACTAGAGTCCTCGGTCATGTCGCCATGTAACGTGGTGTCCAGTGGATATGAGAGCTTTCTTTTTTAATTGATCCAATTGAAGGCATGGACCTAGTCTGCTGATATCAAGGATAGAAACATCCGGAAGTGACCGATTCATGATCGTGCGAGTGTGGGAGTTTTTAGGTTCACGCTTGAGACCGCGTTTGAAAATTTATAGGAGCTGAGACATTCACTTTATCACCGGGATGTTATCATGTTTACGAGATCGCGGGTGTAGGTGCCGTGGATGGTCGCGAAGGGCTCAAGCGTTTGTATATTAACGTGTTTTTCACGTGTATGCCGTGTATAATTTCAATTTTATAATGATGTAGCGTGTAATCTTGTTTGATCGCGCGCGAACCGTGAATCTAATGCTTAATTTTTAGTGTATGATACAGATGGTACCATCGAACGTGTTGTTTAGTGAGTATGAGCGTCACTTTTTCTATTGGTTCAACTGAAGACAATAGTCCAGATTGCTAGAACCGAGGTAAGACTTCCGGACGTGACCGTGTTATGTTCGCGCGAGGTGGGTTAATGTTTGAGACTGCGTTTGGAAGTTTAAAGATGTTACGTTTACTGAACTACTGGGGTTTTTTTTCATGTAGGCGAAATAGCGGGCGTGAGTATGTGTGGATTATTGCAATTGCATGGTCGCGTTTGTGGCCAGGTTTGTGTTATCGCGAAGGCCACGAGCGTTTGTACCTATATGAGTATAGATAGCGTATAGTAGAGATATACCAATAAAAGGAATTATAACATGCCGAATAAAGAAAAAAAGATGCAAAGAGCTTGATCAGAAGTTTATAAATTGACCGTTACTATCTTGGTATACATCAGTAATGGAAAAGCAAACTAGTAGATGTGCAAAAGTACAGACTAATGAAATCGAATAGAAAAACATATGTAACATGAAATCAAAATCGTCTAAATGCAGCAAATGTTGTATACTTACCATTAACGACAATTGCATGCTGTTAGACTTTCATCGTGCTATGCTGGTCGGGAATGGATGACTCACGTGCGTCGGTAAATTCATTGTACTCTAATTTTTCCAATCCGACTTTTCCGAATGAATGGAACCAAAAGCACAATTTGATCATTAGAAATATTAGCTACTATTCTATCATATATGCCAGTTCTGCATCCATTCCCTGACCCAACTGTCACAAATACTCAGACGAACATATACATTAGAGTGACAGAAAAAAATGACCCCCATCAGCCCACCCCTGAGTCGATTCCTAGTCCCACCAGGAGTGTCTGCTCCAAATTTGGGCCAAATCGAACAAGTCTAGCTACCGGACCAACGTGCTTGAAGTTTGTATGGGATTTTTCGACAATTTACATGGAGAAAACCCACTTGCGAACATTTTCACCGCTAGGGGACACTGTATACATCAGATTATCACCAAAAGTGAAATTTAAGAAGATAATTCTATTATCTACAACTTTGTTGAAGACTGCAAAGCGATCCGACTCGAACAAGAAAAGTTATTAAACTTATAACGAAGTGATGTCTGAGTCAGTTTTGCATGGGGCCTAGAAGTGCATGGTAGTGTATCAGTACTAGGTTCCAACAAACTAATTATTTTTATGGAATAATGGTTAGATTTAGCTCACTAGTGTGTTCGGAAGAATTGTAGTACATAATACGAGTTATGTTTTGGTTAGAAAACTTTAGTTCCAGCTGTGACCGCATAGATGGCGCCCACACTAACTTTTCAACGGAGAGAGATAGAAATTAGGTGTCTTCTACAAAGTTGTAGAACAAGATTTTTTCAGTAATTTTGCCAAACATCTCGATATTGAATAATATACAATAATCAAGAACGAGTTCATGAATAATATATCAAGATTTTATGACCCATTTTACGAGCGTAAGTCGTAAGTCGTGGCTAACATACCAAGAATGATGAAGTAGTTCACGAAGTAGGCATGTAGTCATGAATAATTTTCCTAGTTACGTGAAATAGTTCATCTTTCTTTGAATTTATTGACAACCACGAAAACACTCAATACGCCTGAGTTTTCGTGAAGTTGAATACCTACTGAAGGTGAAAATAGAGCTTGGGCTTAAGGAGGTCATCTATCTTCAGTATCATCATCTTCGCAATGCAGTATTGATATCATTCAACACGGAAGCCCAATCCGAACGCTTCGTTTTACAGAACAACTTAAAGCATATATTCGTTTCCCGGGACACCACTCGGGCTAAGTCAGTTGCTTTTGACGTTCACATATGCCGTGTAAACTGTTTGGAATTGTTTTTGTGTCTAAATAGTGCTAATTTGGGTACTAGTTTAGATACATCGTCTAAGTAGACACCCAGATGGTGCTAGTTACTGACGAGGTGAATTCGAAACACATAAAATCAATACTTAAATTAAAGCACATGGTAAGTACAAGAAGCAGAAAAGAACATCACGAGCGCCGAGACACTTTTAACGATGATTACCTTGATGTGAAAGACAATAGAGAATTAAATGATCCCCATGACGTAGTAGGTGAGCAGGCAAATGTTTTTCCGCCCCCGAAAGAAGTTTCGCACACGAGATCCAACGGATATTCAATAATATTTTTTATTTTTATTTTTACACATTGTAAACAAATGAAAGGTTCACGGTTCCTACCATTAAAAGTCGTGTTAAATAAACGAATTTAAAAAGTCACGAAAACAGGACCATGATCAAGATGTAATGCATCATTAATATAAGTTCACGTCGTATATTCGGACCGTAAATAATGTTCCTAAAAATTATGAATAAAATCACGACTCAACATTTGGTATATGAATAACTTTCATAGAATTATGAACTAGTTCACGGGTAGACACGATTTGGTAATAACATAGCGGAAAACCTGACTGAAATTCATAAATAATATCTCAGGAAACCGTAAAGCACTAAAGCAAGCATTATATTCACCTTAGAGCAGCTTTTCGATGCTTATAGGCTCTATACAAGCTTTGAAAATGTCTATAACCTTTGTACAAACTTTGCAAATGCTAATAAGCACTACGAATATCAATCATTACAACAGTCCGTATATGGGTATACGAAGCTCTACTGTAGAGCTTATAAAACCTGTATAGCCAGATAACTATAAGCCAGATACGGTAGTCGCCGATGCCATCTTAATGTCTGTTATGTCATTTTCAAACAATAAGTTCAAAATCAAAACAAATATGATATGAGGCACATTGTAAGCATAGGAAAGTTTATCAGCTTCCGAGGTTTGGGCATGTCGTCATAAACAATTTAAAGAGCACAAAACCTTCGAGCCATACATACATTGTCGGCGCGCTGACCATTTGTTTTGTTGAGATCGGCGGCGCACACCTTTAGCCATATGGTACACTGCGATGATTTGTTTTAATTTAGTATAGAACTGACGATAGTTAAAAAGGTATCAAAACCATGCGCCTTATTATGAGTATAATTACAACAGGAATCTTTCAGCGGCAAATATCAGTTAGATTAGCCAACGCCCAAATGGATCGAAGTCACTCTCAAATCTTAACGGAACGGAATGCTGTACTGAAAAAATAATCAAGCGGCGCATGTGACAGAAAACCATGAAATAAAGAACGAGAAAAAAATAATTGTGCTCCTAGCTATTTTCGTCTTGTTTTTCCCAAGCAGCGGGTTCTACCCAGCACAAATTATTTTGACATATCTCAATAGGCGCACTGGAAAAAGTAAGAGTAGGCAGTATATCAGCCGAATATTTCGCCAAAACTGGCCCTTAAGCAGCACTAAATGATGAAGAGTTTAGTAAAAAGGGTTTTAAGGGGATTTGGATAAATTTATTACCAAGCCTTTTGAAGGATTTAATAAACGAATCCTTGGATTCTGATCTTAGTTTAGCAGGAGCATTAGTATAAGTTCTGCAATACCCAAGTAACCCTATAGCTTCAAGAAATGTTAAACTTTGCGAACATTAACGGAGGCACAGTTAAAATCAATAATTACTGTATTGTATAACAGAACAAATTTTATAAATTACAATACGCAGGGGAAAAGAATGTTTCTTCCACATTACGATCATTTTTGCTGCGACTTCTCGAGTGAAAAGCAAAGGTCGAAATCACAATTATCACAGATATCGGTTGCTAAGCATTGCGTGTATCCACAGTTCGTAATATATGAAGGTACCTTGTGCGGCTTCCTAAAATGGTTCGAAAGAACACTCTGCCAAAAGCGCTTTTAATGCCAAAAGAATTTTCTAAACTTGATTGCATTTACGAAAATGATTCTTCAATGTTATAGACAATATTGTGTAACATGGTGATAGTAGACTTTCTCTGCTGGTATACATTGCATCAATCGGAGGCTCCATCAAGTTAACATCCCGAATGTATGGAGCAAAACGTTCAAGCGCCCATTTTATCGATTCGATTGTTGCAATTCTACGAGCAAAAACCCAGAAATCGGAAATAGCCGAACAGAACTTAGCGAAAGTGATCGGTGACATCTCCGTAGTATTGATGAACAAGTGACGCCGGTGTGAACTCGTTCTGTCAGCACAATACTGTCATAACAAAAAGTTACCTCTAACACCTCTTCCCTACAAAACCGTGCGAATGTAGTGAAATTTCATTTAACTATGCAGATTTGTAGTACATAGATATTCCATCCATTCAGTGCCCCTCAAATTGATGCCCCAAATAATGTAGCATGTATGCCACATTGAAATATGTGTTTCGATCGAAAAAAAACTTTTTACCATCTGTGATGACTAAAACAGAAAAAAATTCTGTAAAAATCTGTGTAAAATTTCCAAAAAAATCTGTGACAAATCCCAATATTTCCAAAAATCTGTGAGATGCTTCCATGTCGTAAGATGCGACTGGCAGCTTCTAGTCCTGCCAGCCATTCAGTCCTCAGCACGGAGAAACACCTTGAATTGAGACCTGTTTTCAGTCGCCTCTTACGACATGGGAGAAAGAAGGCAGTGATCGGTTCTTGGCTGAGATACTTCAACAAGCCCAATCTAGCACTGGATTTAATGAAAACTTATGCGTATTTTTCTGCGAACGAAAATTTTTTTAACCACTTTTCATACCGGAGTTTTTAATTCTTGCCGACTATTTCGATTAGGTACTTTTCAAGTGATTCTGAAGTATCCAGTCCGATTTTTACGCATGATGTTCTTATCCGATTTTCATATTGTAATATATTTTGATCGGGTTTTACGAAGCATACATTGTTCCTGCGAGTTGTATTTTTGGTCGCTAATTTTTTCTATATGACATTTCAGAAACACAGTGTCAAAATTGTGCGTGCGCCCCGAAATAAATTTTGTCTCAACTGGAAGCATCTAGATTTGGCGTTTCATCTAAGCGGATCAGTTGAATTTCATGCAACAGGAGTGACAGAAAGCTCAGAACACCTGAAGAAAAGATACAAAGTACCACCAAGCTTGAGAAGGCAGTTAGTCTTAACCTGTCGCTTAAAAACAAAAGAAAATATCGCTCACGCGGGCTACCAGTACGACAAAGAACGCAGAACAGCGTTTTCATTTATCGACTAGATTGTTTGTGGAAGTATTGTTATTTTTAAACCTACCGTGTGGTTTAAGAGTTGCGTTGCGTAAGCACGGCATACTTCGTAGATTGCAGACTGAAAACTCTCATTTCCAGCCAGACTACTTGAGGAGCATTGTTTGGGAATATCAATTGATGCAGTCCAAGCGAGAATTTGGCCTGGGAATCACCATTGCGAGCCACGGCCATCTCTACCGTAACTTGGGATATGAGACAGGAAGTGTTGATGTGGTACTTACCTAACGGAAGGCCCCGACTCAGTGACACTCCCATAAGTATCATGGATTGAATAGTGAGTGGGATGTTAGTCAGGATTCACCTCAAGCAAGCGATGCGACTGAGAATATATTTTCGTTCATACAAATTTTGAATAGTTTATTGACTGTAGGATACGTAAATGTTCTAGATGGGGGCTCTGGGTAACCGTCTATCGAGAGTTTATTTCATCGGAAACTATTTGAACTGCGGACAAAAAAATGGACCATAAACAATGAGTTTCAAAGTGGTATTGTGGACCATTCATATATAACTTGACATTTTCCACCTCGTTCGAGTAAACGTTGCGATACTACAATGAAGACGCGAAACAGAAAAAATATCGATGCTGCGTTCCTAAACGATATTAATATCATGCACGAATCAAACACCCCTCCGTCTCCAAATAGTACGTTACGTACCCATTCTTAGCTCAGTATAATTGAGTGACCATTCAATGGACTAAAAGTAAACCGTCAAATATGACAATAAAGCATTTGTTCCTCGTGCTAAAATGATTGCCGTAAATTGGTAATTGGTTTCGAATTGTTCTTGCGAATTGTCAATTCTCTACCCTCATACATAATTCATAAGTTATCATACACTCAGACAAGACCATGCGCATTTCCGACGCACATTAAAAACCCAGTAGATTCATTTGCTGCATTGTAAATAAACACTAAACAAGCAAAGAAATTAGTTTGCTCAGTTTAAAAAAATGTCAGCTCGATTGGCCAATCAAATGCCATCAAATTAAAGAACATTTAAAATTGCCATCAAATTAAAGAACATTTAAAATTACATGCGACAAAATATAAGAAATTCAGAATATAACGAAATGAAGACTGCTTAATTATTTGCCTTAAAATAAAATCGGGAAAAATTAGTTGCATAACGAAGGTGGTTTATTTTCAAAGATAGCACTGCTGAAGAATCACTTTATAAAGATATGTGATATAGGACGCGGACGAAAATAGCTGACCACCGCGAATTCCTTGGATTAAAACTAGGTATGTACATAATAAACACCTCTGTGATGAGATATTTTACCACTCTGTTCACTGTTCCCATTTATGGCCCGACTAATCTTAGAATGGTCATGAATGCATCACCGGTATTTTTTTCCATAATTACTTCTTTGAATTGTCAAAATTTAATTAACATGACATAAAATACACGTATCAAATCGCGGCTTTCTGCAGAAATAACTACTAACACAAATGTATCTGTCAGTAACGCTTCAAAAGCGAATCACAAAGAAGCTCTTGGCTTGAACCCCTCCAGAATAAAACCCACTCTACATTGAGTCCCTTCATTTCCAATAACTGTCACTGCTGTCAAGTGTCGATTCGAGTTGAATGAACACTACAGCTACTAGTTCAATCTGAAAGTTGTCCGCACGAGATAGATTTACCCACGTAGCCGGTGTTCACTTTTTTGTTTGCTTCTAGATCCGACCCGGTGCAGTGCACACGCACACACACATACACAATCCACTCTACTACGCTTCCAGCCCATTTGATTGATTCGAAACGCGAAGCCCCTACAAAACGGAATAATTTAATAATTGCCAGCACTGCATAGTTTCGATCAGACGACGTAATTGAAGTGCGTTTTATGCTAACCGCACCAGACAGTACCCCCCGTAGCCTCCGCATCTCCAGTGCCAGTGCCCTCCTCACCCACCAGAAATACGCCCGAACGCACAATTTTCAACCTTTGCAAGCCTAATTCGATTCTCGCGCCGTTGTCCAAGTGGTATTTATTTCTGCTTTGTCGCAACCATTTTCAATTGATTTGTTCAGTGAAAAACGCGTTTAATCCACCTAACAGTGTGATGAGACATTTCTTATAACTCTTATCACTCTCTTCGGATATTATATCGTTTGAGAGCATTTAGAACTTGATGCTTCGCGATGTTTTTGATAACACATACTACATGGGATAGTGGCAGGACTCAGAGAATCGCTCATATCAGCATAGGACAACATCAGTGCTAGAAATCTCAAACAAAATCAATGGGAAAGCGAAAAAATGGCTCATAAAATAGACATACCAACGAATTATTGTTAATGCTCTGTTAATAAAATATCTATATTGTGGTGGGAAAACTGAATTTTCCTAAAGGGGTTATATATTGTACTGAAACAAAAAAAACGATTTTTTTTAATCGATTTGAAGTTTATATTTTACTCAAATTTCCATCGCGACTGAGAACTAAGAAATCAACGCTTTTTCTTAAAAATGGCGATACTAGCAGTGATACCATTCAAAGAAAATCAACAGTGAATATTTCCAGACTTGGTTTTATTTCCTATTTAAGAATTATTGTGTTTTTTGACATCCTAGCTTGCATGATTCAGTGATCGAAACCCAAAACTTCATAAAGTATTTGAAATTATTAAATTAAAATTTGTTTTTGCTATTGAAATTGACAAAATGATAGTATCGCCCCTTTGGCGATTGTTTACTTTTTCGGTCCCATCTATCAGCATTGAAGTATCGCCCTTACGTTTTTTTTACAATAACTACCGTTTTACACCACCGATTTCGTCCGGGTTTTTTCAATAGAGATCATTGTTACTATTTACAGCTGGTATCAGTCTGATAATCCTAAAAAATACGAAAATAACAGTTTCGCCTCTAAACTGCTAGCAAAAAAAGTATCGCCCTGTTTGCTTGCATGGAGCGTGGAGGGCGAAACTTTAAATAAACAAACAAAAATACAGTTTCGCCCGTTGTATTTTTTGCTGTAGTTTAAGAAAGCAATATCGTAGAATCAAAATTTTTAGGTTAATTTGTTGCCTTTCAAAGCCCTCATTCGCATGTAAGAAAAAAGCTCTATGCTTACATTTGTAAGTATCGCCCTTTTCACAAAAAAAGCGTTGAAATGAAATCGCAGCTCCTGATATCACGCTATCTCTGAAGTACATGCGTGCATAGTTTCAAATTTTACTTCTACATCGACTTTTTCTAAAGGTGACTTCCCAGTAGTATTCTTGATTTGAATTATTATCGCTAATCCTAATGCCAAAGAATAAATAAAAACCTCACGAAAACGAACCGTTTGGGAAAATCATCATCATTACTGGAACTTTCATTTTCACGAAACTTTTCGATAACCTTCCGTCACTTGCGTTAATGCACTGGGTGCACAGTGCTCTAAAACTCTAGCGAAATCGTCTTAGGGCACCAGCGGGTCTGTAAAGAATACTAAAAATTAATTTCTATTCCATAATTTTCAGTTCAGCAATTCGAGAGTTCGTGCTCACCGCAAACCATGAAAAATAGACTACGTTGTGAAGCGATGATCACTATTTATTAAAAAATCACGGTTAAATAAAAAATAAAACTATAAAAAAATTTCAAATAGTTTATAATTTTCACAAACCTATTAGGAAAAATTGTGTAATAAGCTTTCGTAATATTGTGTAGGAAAAAAGCTGAAAATTTGAAAAGAAATCTGAAGATTATGATTGATTACAGAACTCTGGAATTTTCTATTGGAATGTTTTCAGGCATGAATTTGATATTGATGCTATTTAATAATAGTCTTGATTTCACAGTTGTCTAATTTAGACAACTGTGAAATCAAGACGAATAGATCAGTTACATATCAGGACCCCATTCCGACAATTTATCAAAAGTCCTCATGATGTTTACAACAAGAGGTTATCAATCTACGGATTAGATAATGTTATTGTAATATTGAATTAAATCAGTTTGCATCAATAAATTTTCAACTCTAATCCAACATTTTTTTTGTGTGGTGGGGGGGGGGGGGGCTGTATGGTGTTAAAACTTTCTCTTGGCTACGCCGTTACTTGGAGTTATTTATTTCGCTTTTCATTTTCCAAAAGGTTTCAGATTAATCCGATGGTCAAAAGTTAGAAAAATTGCAGTCAGAAGGTTCGCACAAATGAACATTTTTGCACTGATAAGTTATCAAGTTCCTTCCAGACAACTTGGAAGTGTTCGGTGATTATTTCTAGCGGTTGTAGATAGAAAAATGAAATACAAAATTCGATTTATCGAAATAATGTTTGGCTTATTTCAATGGATTATTACTATATTGAACAATAAATAGGCGACAAAGAGTAATCCACAAACAACAAGCCATAACTTTTAAAGTTTTCAAAATAGATATTTGAAGTCTTCAGTAAAGTTATTCGCAAAAGTAAGAGCTACAAATTTGCTGAAGGCATCATTTCGTTATAATCACTTCCAAGAAAATTTGTGAAAATATCTCACTCATAGGGGGATTAATCAGCAAAAGCACAATACCAAAAGAAAGAGTATATTACCTCTATTAAATTCTCCGAAGATACTATTGACCTAAAATAAGCCGTTTTGGCGTTAATAATAGATTACATGTTTTTGGTCATATTTCTGGCAATGGGAAATGATAGAAATCTTTCGTCCGCATTTAATATTAAATATCTCTTGTGATAATAGTCCGATTTCAACAATCTATAGCTTGTTCGAAAGGTATTCGTTTAAGCTGTCTAAAAACATACAAATTGTTAATCTATATTGTCAATTTCGGCAGATAATTTAAAAAAACTGCCAAAGCGCCATTTTTACGCATTCAAACATTCATATCTTAAAAACCAAACATCAGAATCAAAAACAAATTAATAGCGTTAATACTGTTTTTTAGTTCTTTCATTTAAAATTGGTTTGGATGAGATCGGTTCAGCCATTGCTGAGAAACACGAATGAGAATTTGTCCGTTACATACACACACACACACAGACACACACACACACAGACATTGTCCCAAATCGTCGAGCTGAGTCGATTGGTATATAAGACTCGGCCCTCCGGGCCTCGGAAAAAATCTTGAAAGTTTGAGCGAATTCTATACATTTCTTTTATAAGAAATGTAAAAAAGGCACATAAATACCGGAGTGTGTTAATTTCGGGCTGCTCGATCACCTGCTGCCGATCCGTTGTTAGGTGCATGATTTGTACCTCTTAGAGGGAATTTATCGTGGGGGGGGGGTGCCTCCCTGTTTGCTTAAGCATTGTTAATTGAATAATCAAACCAAAGTGCTGCAGCAATGTACTAGCAGAGCATGCATGGTGTTTCGAATGAAAAGTGCTTGTTCGTTTATATTGTATTGTTCGAGGAACACTCTTCTATGTTTTGGGTGCAGCTAATTGAATTCTGACACTCAGAGATGTTTAAAGCTACTCGAATTGGTCATAAAAAAGTATATTGACTGGACAAGTTCACGAACGTATTAAACATACATCACCTGACGACCATTGAGTGCAATAAAAACTGCCACCCAACAATCGATCAAACCCCAAACGAGCGATGAGCTTGCAAAATAATCACAAAAACCCAGCAGGTAACAAGTGCAGTCGATACCGGGGGCATTGAAAATGTGTACCTCACCCACAAAGCATGGCCAAGGTTGTACAACGACCAAGCCGCGAGACCGACCGCCGATGCGCTTTTTCGCGTGATTTTCTACCACCGAATGCCTACCACCGCAACTCGGCGGTTGATTTACATCAATTGCATATAAATTCTTTTGTTGAAAAAGTGTTATTATATCATCTCGCTTCATTTCAAGCTGCTGCGCGCTACTACCGAACCGTCCTCGGTGCAAGCTCAGCCGCGATTGCAATTGCAACTAACAGTCCATAAAACTGTCTACGACTGTGTGTGTGTTCGTGCATGTCGAATGAATGAGTGATCAGTGCCGACCACGCCGTGCATAAGTGCATTCTGATTGGACTCCGACGTGAATCAAAGCCCAGTGGGTCCCGTTCGATCGGTGATCGCTAAAACGGCCAATACAGCTTCAAATTTCTAGATCGGGTGACGCTTTTTTTTCGTCCTCCATCCAACAGCTGCAACTAACTTAGTTTCTTTCTCGCAAGCCAGACCCATTCCATTGACGAGGGTCACCGCTAGTTAATTGGATAAAAAAATCACGTTCTTCCACGAGTTCCGAACGACCCACTATAGAAGTTGCAATCGAAAAGTGCACCACGCTCTTTTTTTGCAGCGTAGATCAAATCCATCGACTTTTCACTGAAGAATTTGCTGACAGTCCGTAGTGTGAGTGTAACGAAGCAGTAAATCGTGTGCAACAGCCACTCCATTCTCATCTATGTTGCTGCTGCCCACTCACTCATATTAAGATCGAATTATTGACGACTTCCATAGAATCTGTGCAGGTGGGGAAAAAATGTGTCAAGTTCAACAGAGCGGTCCAATTTTGAAATGGATTTCCCTCCGTCCCAACAGTTCACGTGTTGTACACTTTTGCTTGATTCCGATTTGTATTTGCTCCATTGCAAATTATGTACATACTTCACTGCCTCCGGACACGTGTCCTTCGGAATCTATCAGTTCTATTAGCTCAACAAAGAGCACGCTTCTGTTATCACGTCCATCCGTATTGCCTCGTAGTAGCAGCAATCGTCATAGTCGACCACCTGCCGACGCCGCCGCCGACCCAGGCACCGATCGTTCTCACGTGGGTAGTGATTTGTAGTTGCTCATCATAGGTACAGTGTAACTAGGGCCGTAATATACTTGTCGGACTCGCTTCAAGATGAGCTCAGCGCGGGGTAGAGATTTAATTTGCTGTTTCTTCTGCAGGCGTACGCTTCCAGTTGTTGGGGAGGGGCACAACTACTAAAAGGAAATGATGTTTTAGCTCCGGCTCCGCGTGCCCGTTGTTTGCGTGGTTTGCGAGCTGGATGCGAATTAAATACTGCTAATTGTAAACGTTGTCACACGGAGCTCATTTGTGAAGTAGTGATTTTCAAAATTGTTCATCGCAGAGAAATGATAACCTATGGTCTTGAGTCAAACACGTCCAAGTAATTAGTCCAATCAATTTCCAATTCAGAAGAATTCCTGTTATGGATGGCAACTTGGACCATATCCGTTTTAGCTATAGATGAATTCCGTATGTTTTAACCTTATTTTTTTCTTTCAGGTAGAGGTTTTCCTCACGACCGGAAGGGCGGGTGCTGCAATACTTAAAGTCCACCTCTACGGCACTTCATCAAAGTGGAGGCAACTTCTACTTTTGTGACCCATTTTTCCTATACACTCGATCCACACAGTAGGTTCTTGTATAAACAGTCGACACAACGGGTTGAAGAATTGTCCTTTGTTCTTTGCTTTACTGGTAGCTAGCGGAGTAATATATTTCTTAAGCATTTCAAGACCTGCAACAATCAAATAGTAAATAAACTCATTATGTATTGCATTGGTGGCCTTGAAAAGGGCCGATATGTTGATGGTTGGAAAGACAGCGGAAATTATTTTAAGTTGGAATGGTTCATCCATAAATGTCGTAGCAACACATGGGGGAGCGGGGAGTTCTGTATTTTGTGACGATATATGCTGACAGGAAGGTCATATAATGCTACGTAGCTTTTTAAAATCTGATTAAAACAAATGCAATCACTTATTCCCTCACTGCCTACTGTTATTAATACCGTCATGTCTAACTCATATGCTGCCAACCCTTATTTGAGGCAGTACTGTGCGGTATTCCTGTGTCCGGAAAGGATAAAGCTAGCAAACAACTTTAAAAATCAGTCTACCTTCCCATTTAACATAGTACAAAAGCAAAAGCTATCAATAATGGAAGAAAAACAATTCTATCTACCACTTTGTTGCTTATACACTGCTCAAACAATATAGTATCGTTTCTTTCAAGGCCAAATTTTGATTTGCCTAAATTAGACCTGCAGCCCACGAAATGGAACAGTTACTAATACAGTAGGTAGAGTTTAATCTTCAAGATACATACAGCTACACCACGTCCGTAACCGTGCAATAGTAACGAAGAGGAGTTAAGCCCCGGTAGAAACTTCATAGCGAAGAAAAACATTCAAAATTAAGTCGAATACGACAACGTTGAAACCAACAACCCTGTTTACATCGATGACGATAAAATCGAAGCACGTTCACACGACCTAGCACCGCCACCCAAACTGAACTCATTGCAGGATTCATGTCGGGACACGGAGAAGTTGCGTTACTTAGAGAAATCTTTTCAGGCTCAATGTTGCCCATGTACAGAACGATGTCCGACCGATTACCTATGTAGCGTACTAGCATACCGCGTGTAGTGCTTGTCGAGAAGAGATGAAAATTGTTTACTGAGTCTTCAGCTTTATCAAGTGGAAAAGGGGTGACGATATTGGCGCATCGTCCTCGTTTATTAAAGCTTGCTCGGCATTAACTATGTACATAGATTCCCATGCGTTCAAACGTGAAACCTTTCTTATGGTTTTCACGAGTTTTGCTCTATCCTAATCTATGTGTTTGTAGGGGAGCACGTCGTTGGCATAAGTTCGTTTGGCATAATGTTCATTTGGCATAACAGTAGGTGACACATGCGTTCGTTTGGCATAATAGTCATTTGGCATAATGGTTGTTTGGCATAATGGTCATTTGGCATAATGGTCGTTTGACATAATTTAAAAAAATATATTGAATTTTCTGTTACTAGGCGTTGACGCCTAATGTGGCTACGCCACATCGCTTTAAACCCGGTGCTGTTGAACTAGTTGATAGCCCCAATGTTTGAGTAATCCGGGCAAACGAGTGGATCACAGGTTTGCTCGCGAGGGGCCGCCGACGCACCATCGGAACCCGGAGGATTCCGCTTCGGATCCTTGGTCTCAGTTATGCGGCGATACCAAGGGTTAATTGGTATATAGGTTCAAATAACTGCTCGTATTTGAAAGAAGAATCGTCCCTTATGTTAAAGTAAACCGGGCAAACGAGTAAATAAACATTTTGCTAGCGAACTTATTAAACATGCAGATTAAAAGAGCTGCTCATGTTTAAAAGAAGGAGTCAACCCCTAATTTTGGGTAAAACGAGTATATCACCAGTTTGCTTGCGAGGGCCATTTGCTATACAAATTTAAAGGACAGCTCATGACTGAAAGAAGGAATCAATCCTTATCTTTCTGGCAAATATACACATGTATATATATTTGCTAGAAACAAGGATTGATTTCTTCTTTAAGACATGAGCAGTTCTTTGAATTTGTAATAGCGCTCGCAAGTAAACTGGTGATCCACTCGTTTGCTCAAACTTAGGGGTTGATTCCAAACATGAGCAGTTCTTTGAATCTATATACCAAATAGCGCCCTTGGCAATATCGCATAACCGAGACCAAGGGGGCGAGGTGGTCATCGACCCGCCGTCAGAAGCGGCGACCCCTCACCAGCAAACGTACGACCCACTCGTTTGCCCGGGTTACTCAAGCATCGGGGCTATCAACTAGTTTATGTACCATACTTAAAGCGATGTGGCGTAGCCACATTTGGCGTCAACATTAAATATAACAGAGATTTCAATGTATATTTCAAATTATGCCAAACGACCATTATGCCAAATGAACATTATGCCAAATGAACATTATGCCAAATGAAAGCATGTGTCACCTGCTGTTATGCCAAGTGAACATTATGCCAAATGAACTTATGCCAAACGAGCTTATGCCAAACGACGTGCTCCCTGTTTGTAGGCTGTAGTGTGTGCATCCCCATTGAAGTAGCTGGCACTTTTGTTATCTACAGCATGTTTGTACTCTCGAAGGCGAACTTTAAATTTTCGACGGGTTTGGCAAAAATAAACTGCGTGGCAGTCTTTGCAAGGGATTTGGTAGATCGCCTATTTTTGATAGACCGGAACCTTGTCCTTGATGTAACACAAGAGCTCTTCAAGTGTATTACCATGGTGCTTTATAGTGGAATAAATTGGGTTGGTATCTTTGGTGTAAAATGGTAAGCAGATTCTTTGCTCCTGTTCTTGAACCGGCTCTGATGTTGTCGCGTTCTGTCTATTCTTTTTCTTTCGTGTTTTCCTAAAATTTTATTAACAAAATCTTTTTCGTACTCGTTCAATACTGCTGCTTTGTTTTTTTGTCCCACTCCTCTGAAAAGTCTTCAGGTTCCATGGGTACGTTGAAAAGACGATGGATTATGGGCTGCTTGTTTTTCAGCGCCAAATGCTTAGAATCGGAAGTTATGTACCGATCCGTCGATTTACGAACTTTAGTTTGTTGTCTGTTTTTCATATAATTTCTCTGTCTTCCTATCTGACTTTTGTATCCAAATTCAAACATTAATACATTAGCTATAAGCAAATAACACTACGCACCTAGTATGGTCAGATCATCACGTGAGAGTTCTGTAACCTGACGGCACATTACGGAAAGCCATGCACCGAAGCCCGTAAGAAAAATTAGCCTACTACAATCAACACCAACAAACTGCCTTCGACACACGCTGATAAAGCACAATCAATTAACCGCTGCATTTCGTATGACGAAACCTACTGTCAGTACCAACTGTGCAGAAACAACGATTACGCCTAGTGCCTCCAAATCAACAACCAGCCACACCAATACAGAAGCAAACACCGATTAAGACTGACAAACAAAAGCGATTCATAAGAACAAGAACATACGACCAAGAACATCAAGAAAACAGTAGTGATGGCAGTATGGACGTGTACGATGACGCGAGAGAAGTCAAACTGAACGACATCCTAGTTTCGGTATACAACGCTAATGCTTCACTAACAAGAAAAAGCATCCGCAGACAGGTATCAAATTTGTTTTATTTTTTATTTCCTGAAGAACATACAAGGGCTTAGTTTTGCTAACGCATGGCACGATTGTAATCGTATAAAAACCGATAGTCATGCAGAGCTAGCTACTAACTGAATCAGACTCTCCCCTAGAACAAATTCAAATGATTCTATGCCCGCTAGCTGAACATTTTGCTATTCAAGATATCTGCAGCGAGATTGAGCCAAACTACGGAATACCTTTTGTGCTGAAACTGATCTTGGAACTTTGCCAAAACTGATCTTAGAGCTCAACAAGTCGAAAAATCTACGGAAGTAAATATTTGCATTAACCTGATGTCTCAACAGGCCTACCCGTTTCATCTAACTACTGCGAACAACTGATATAACTGTTTAAGCATTAATGGCAGATAGGAATAGAAATCAACTTTGAAAGACATTTAACTGGTTAAAAGAATTCGAATTCAAAATGGCGGATCCGATATGGCGACTGTGCTTGGCTAAATTTCATGTTTTTTTTATATTCGCCTAAAACGTCTTACAAGGGGGTTTTTGGGGTCGCTGATTCTGATTCTGACGTCGAAAAGATAAAATTCAAAATGGCGGATCCAATATGGCGACTGTGTTTGGCTAAATTTCATGTTTTTTACGCTGGCCTAAAACGTCTTATAAGGGGGTTTACGGAGTCACTGTTTCTGATTCTGACGTTGAAAATGTAAAATTCAAATTGGCCGATCCAATATGGCGAATGTGCTTGGCTAAAGTTCATGTTTTTTATATTCGCCTAAAACGTCATGACATGACATGACCTTGACATGACGACATGACATGACCTTGACATGACGACATGACATGACCTTGTTTAAAAATACATAGCTTGTCAAAAAAAATTCATGGTGTCAATGGATTCTGCGAAAACTTCGAGCTCTCAAGTTTGTTTTGAAGCATTGCTCGCCCCGACATCAATAAACTCACAACGCATAGATTGAAAACAAAACCATGGACAGCTTTTACACTTGCAGTAAACAGCAAAGCCTTGCCTACTATATTCCGTTGGGAGCTTGACTTTTCGTTTCGGTAGACTTCGCCGTCTATTTCGAGTGTGTAGGACAAAACTAGTACAGTGGAGACCCGATATATCTAACCCCGATTATATCTGCCCCCGATTTTATCAGCTTTTTGGCCCGATTTTATCAGCTTCATATGCAAATTGATAGTTAGTAGGTTGATGGGCTCTAGTAGACAAACATGGGGGGGCATATATGTCTTATCTTAGAGATCCGAAGCATGCAAAAATAAAAATATAATTTTTTTTATATATTTTGCACTGTCAGACCCTTTCAAGGGGAACTTAAACCTTTGAAATATTATAACTTAAAGTAAATAATCAGAAAACGTTACGAGGCTATATCTAAGAACCAAAGAAGAACATTTTAAGAGCTTCGGTTTATTAAAAAGACAGAAAAATATATGTCCAGATTTTATCAATGTCCCTGTTTTATCAGCTTAAAATTCGACAAGGGACTAATAAAACAGGTCTTCACTGTACTACAATTCTACTGAACTAAGAATTCTCTTTGGCAGGAAGTCGAACATCCGCCAAGTGGCTTACGGGAGTAGTGTTTTGCTCCCCGATCCATAAGACCAATTAAGGGGAGTTATCAAAGGAACTAAGAACCGTTAGTCAATTCTTCGAACTTCTATTGGATCGAAATCTTTGATTCTCAAGGCCCACAAGTATGTGGGTGCGTGTGTAATAACACAACAACAGTTGATTTTGGGTGATGCAAGATACATCCCTCTGTTCTTGAAGTGCATATGTGTAAAGAGCAAAATTGAAAAATCTCGTGCATCCATTTTCACCACGTGAGAAATGTGATACTGGATATAATCAAAATGCTTGCAGAAATATTTATAGGCAAAAAATAATGTCGTTTATTAGTGTTAGTTTAACGGAACTTTAGTTCTTTTATTCAGTTATGATTCTTAAAACAGTAAAGTGGTAAGACTGTATATGAATGATTGCGTAGAGAGGCAGAACACCGAGCGCATTGAATGTCACGTATGCCGTGGTATTGGTAGTGGTTCGTGATTTTTTTAGTTTGTTTTGCCTGCATGGCCTAAACCCTTGCCAACAGCTGGTATCAGCAGATGGTTCGCGTTTACATTGTACCCGTGGCGTGCTAGTTGCAGGCGTGGTGGCGCCGGCGGATGGCAACCAACAGTAATGTTGGTACGGTTGTTCACGTTTCTTCCTTATTCAAGGTTCAAAATAGTTCGTTGATTAAATTCTGGAAAATGAATAATTTGATTGCCTTATAATTTTGAATCATCTGCTACATTGTACGCTGCACAGTTGGCCTGGCCGCTATAATGGTTGTGTCACATATCATATGTATGTGCCACACATTAATATTGATAATATTGACAAGGAAAATTGTAGGCAATTTTCCAGGATCTCTACATGTATTGGCTATGTATATGTGAACTAGACTAGACTAGATTTAGGAGTGATGAGTGTGAGCCCGTATTAGTTTTCTCTCTGGTCGTGCTAGCTATTGATTTGGAGGTACTGGACGCAGCTTTCACAGTTCTCATTATTGTCGTTTGAGGCTCAGATGGTGCTATTGAAGACTTTAAATTGAATAGTTCTGATGAGACTAAATCAAAACGCAAATTCCACAACTTATTTAATTATACGTTTTGTGCTCTTCACGCACATAGATGGTTCAAACAAATTTCTTCTTAATGGAGAAAAAATAGTTTTTTATCAAAATTGTCCGTCACTAGGCATCATGGTTCTCATCAGCTTAAAATGAGCTCCTTTTCTTGTGGGACATCAAGCTTGACTAGGGGTTTACTCAGTAACACAAATTGTGTCTCCGTTTTTTGGAGCTAGCGTCAGTCCGACGCTAGCTTAGTCATGTCACTAAGTTAATGTCGGATTCGGATGAAACGCAAATTCCATAACAAATGTAGAACATGTTCTATTATTTTAAAAATATGTTTCGGAGGAAAATATTCTCTCATAGACTAGAGTGCTACTCTGACTTGACATTTCTGACTGGCTGGATTTCAAACCCAAACCGTTTGATATACACAACACTGTCTTCTTGTACGTGATTCTCAATTCAGTCCGTTCATCTTTGTAGGGTAGTATCTAAGAAAGAGACTTTATAATTCTTACACAAACGACGTTTTCTCTTTAGTGCACAGCCAAAACGGCTATCCCTATGCCAATGGTATCTATTGGCGCTATTCTGACTGTCGCCCCATCTGGTGGGGTGAAGTGAGAGTAATCATCCCAGCCACTTACACTCACCTAAAGTGACAGATTGATATAGCGATTCTGAGAGTCAATCTGAGTGACGATAGTCTCCGTGGGATAGTAAAAAAATGACTAAACTCCAACCTACCAAGAAGTAGGTGACCAGCATAAAGAAGTGGTATTTTATGCTCTCGCAACCTATTGGAATTTTCGAGTATATTACTTGTTGGAAAATAAAGATTGGGAAGTTTATAGACGAAGGGAACTCATTATAGGAACCATTTCGCTATCCAAAATGGAGGTTTTCGGTTACCACCAAACACTAGAAACGATCATCAAAATGGGTGTCATTTAAGAGATCATGGTCACTGGATAACATAAAAGGATGATCGATTCCAATTAGAGATCCAAGATGGGTTCAACAATAGATGCCATCATTATTATCGGTATCATTTGAGGCAGGATAGTTAGTAGATGACGAAAATTAATGATTGACGACATTTTGAAATCCAAAATTGTGTTGTTGGTAACCGTAAATTATTGAAAATCATCATTATTGTGGATGTCATTTGAAAGGTAGTGTAACTAGATGACGAAAATTGATGATGTATGTCATTTTGAAATACAAGATAATGGCGTCCGGTTACAGTAAAACACTATCATCACTTTCGAAGGGTTTTTTTTGAAGATTTGGATCTTTCGAATACGTTTCCTATTGGAAAATGTAGATCGGGAAATTTCTAGATAACGAAAATTAATCAAAGTTACCATTTTGTTATCCAAAATGGCGGTTTTCGGTTACCACAAAACACTGGAAACGGACAATACAATTCCAAGATAGCTTCAACATTGTAGGCCATCATTACTATTGGTATGATTTGGGAGGATTACCAGTATATGACGAAAATTGATGATTGACACCATTTGGAAATCCAAGATTGCAGTTTTCGGCAACCCTAATTTATTGAAAATCATCACTAATGTCCATGTCATTTGAAAAGGGGGGTCACTAGATGACGGAAATTGATTATGTCATTTTGAAATTAAAGATATCGCCATCCGGTTACAATAAAACACTATCATTACTTTCAAAGGGTTATTTTTTTGAAAGATTTCGACCTTTCGATTGCATTTCCTATTGGAAAAAGTAGATCGGGGAATAGAGACGGAAATTTATCAAAGTTGCCATTTTGATATCTGGTTACCACAAAACACTGGAAACGGGCATAAAAATCGGTGTCATTTACCAAAAATGAATTACTAACAATTAGAATTTCAAGCTGGCTTCAACATTGGATGCCATAATTATTATCGGTATCATTTGAGAGAGGATAGTCAGTAGATAACAAAAATTGACTATTGATGCCGTTTTGAGATGCAAGATTACGGTTTCCGGTAATAATATATTATCGGGAATCATCATCAATGTGGATATCAGTAGATGACAAAATTACTTCTATAGTATTTTGAAATTCAAGATGGCGACATACGATTACAATTAAATACTGGAAACTACACTTATAAAAAATTAAAATTACATTTGACTTAAACAACATTGCGACGTATAGTACTGGCTAATAACGAAATTTTACATGTTTCGACATGTGAAATAAAATACACTCAGGTTATTTTTTACGCGGGGGATACAGGTCGCGTAAATATCAAAATCCGTGTAAATGAAAACCGCGGAAATTTCAAAATCCACGTAAATGAAAACCGCGTAAATCTCAAAATCCGGTTAAAAAAATACTCTTGAATGTAAATTCAAAAAAATTGCGACGCTCCTTTTCAGTGCATCTTGCGAAATGTAAATATTTTTAAGTGTGTATCATCAATATCGAGTATCGTTTGAAAATGTTAGTAGATGCCGGAAATTGACTGATTGACGCCATTTTGATATCGAATATGGCAGTTCTGGATACTTTCATCGCCTCCGTAGCTTAAAAGCGCATGACCGGTAGATGACGAAAATTGATGCCTGACGCCATTTTGTAACCCAAGACGGCGGTCTCCGGTAACCGTGAAGCATCCGGAACTTATCAAAATTGGTGTCATTTAAAAGAGAATAATGAGAAAGTTGAATGATATCCGGAAGTTGCCATTTTTGATTTAGGATGGCAGCAAAAATCTCGATTTGCGTTAACTACTTACTTCCCCTTTTCGAATGAGTTTACATTCATTTTTGCAATCGGAAGTCACCATATTGGATTACGAGGTCGCATCAATCCAACATATATTATCTTAGATGATGTTACGCGTGTTTCTAGATAACACGATGACAACGTCTAAAGTTATCAGAACAAGTTAGCCAGACAGTTTTAGATTTTTTATATCCCAACGATTCAAAATTAGCTCTCAATTCTGTAATTTTTTTTTCCAGTAAATGTTGTTCTTTGTGCACGAAGTTTTATGAGAGCACGCTGAAATCCCATTTCTCTTTTCGGCAGTTAGGCTTTTTAAGAAATGGGACATTGGACCACGCTTTTGTAACTGCTATTGCGTTATTGTTATTTGTTCATCTATTTGTATTTTCGGCATTTGGAGAGTTGCACTTGTTATTGTTTTCCTTGTTGTTGGATGAAAGAATTTCACGAAAATTTTCATTATCCAGTTCCATCATATCAGGAACTTATCGACATCGTTCAATAGTCAGAAAAAATTATTTACGTAACCTGGCACATTTCGCCGATATCAGCGGCATTAGGATTAGAATCTCCGTGTTTAAGAACGATGACAGAATCCATCGATCACCAACATGAGCTAGTGCTCGTAGCTCCAAGTAACAAAATCAATTTTAAGATGCACATAAAGAAATCTTCAAAAGAGTATATAAAACCGTTTATTCTGCAAAGCTACTGCCAGTCTTAAACCATTCTTTGGAGGAAAGTGTCCCATTCTTAAAAGGGTTCTCAAAAATGTTTCTTAAAGTACTTTTACAACTTGATGATATCAGATGTTTGGGCTAATTAAAAACGTGTTTAAGTACCTGTAACGCGCAGAGCTAATTTTTTTTTCGATCGAATCTTAGCTTTTTGCACTTTTTTAGATCTCAGTAAAATTTACGTGCCTGGCAAGTGTAAATAGGGCAAACTATTAGCATTTTACGCGGAAGTTTATTTCAGACGAATGTAATATTTATTCCCACTAAATATTTTTTTCAAAAGAGGAATAATTGGATTAAACCAATTTGTGTATAAATGGCACAATACCTAACTTAAATTCAGTTGGATTTTTGTGTGTTCGAATTCATCTCGTCAGTAACTGGCATCAAGTTACACGATACTCCGTATAATTTACTTCAAAAAAGGTCGAATAACCCATCGAGGTTAAAGCCTTAATAAATAATACAATGTTTCAAATATCTAGCTCCAAAAAAAAATCGGGCCTCTTGGAACACCAATGCCACTGATTAGGGCAAATGAAAGTTGATTCTTTTCAGACCACGTATAATTGATTTACTTGAGGTAAAACTGGCGAAATCGACATTGTAATTTTTTTAATTAATAGAAGCTAAAGTTTCCATGTTGTAGAAGAAAATGCTGCTGTCTTCATAAACCGTGAAAGGGATCTAAAGCAGAAATTTACTAAAAAAGGTAAATAAAAAAGATTTAACAATATAAACAATACATAATTTATAATATGAAAGCTAGAGTTTCGTTCTTGAGAAATGTTTTAGCTCTGTAGAAGACACTTTTGCGATTTAAATGCTGGTCGGGGCTGTTCCAACTTTACCAAAAGCTTAAAATACATTTTAGTTAGAGGGATGGAACTCGAGTCTTGTAGAAAATCATATCTTAAGAAACTGCCGAAAACACCGAAGTTCGATCTATTTTTGAATTAAAAAGAAATTTAACAATAACAATTAAGGTGCTTCTAAAAAATTTTCATTTTAAAGGAAAAAAAAAACTTTTAGTTGTGCAACATGATTTCCCAAAAGGAAAAAAAAATAATGACTTCTAAAGGTTGGATTTGAGTGCTTCGGTGTTCACCTCGTCAGTAACTGACACCAACATGTTGCCAGTTAGACGAAATATCCAAACTAACACCAAATTGGCGCCAGTTAGACACTAAATCTAAAAACCTCCCACAACACATGTGAACACCTAAAGCAATTGACCCTGGTACTGAAAGATGTTTCGGTTAGCCAAGCACAGAAGCCCTGAATTGCTGACGAGTATACTGAAAAGAACTCTTGTCTTTTGCCTAACTGAGACATCGCTCGGTACCAGCCAGTTACTTTAGGCGTTCACATATGTTGTGTGAACTGTTTGGAATTAGTGTATAATTGACGAGAATTTGGCGTGTTTTGATATATCATCTAGCCGCAGTGACGAGTGGAATACAAAACATTCAAATCCAACTTTAATTTATTTTGAAAGACGACTTGTCTCAAAGTACCAAACCTATAGCTTTTTCGTAAAAAATTATGAGAACTTTTTACGAAGAATGTGCTGTTTTTTTTTTAAATGAATGCTGATTCAAGCATTTAACAAGCTTTATCGAGCAAATATATTTATAACAATCAACAAATATATGTAACAATCAACAATCCTGCCAGTTTCGTCACTGCAGTTGCAGATGCCTTGCCAAATCATGAATTTATTATCGATTTACTTCACGTTTTCTCCACATATTAATATTGATTTTTTTTTTTTCAAAATGGTGTGACAGATAAAAAAATGTGCTATTGGAACAAATTAAGGTTTGTTCGCTGCAGAACTGAATCCGCTTCTTTTAAAGTCAAAATTTTATCCCAAGAATACGTAATTTCCAGAAAACCTTACAAAAAAATTACGATTTCGCGATTTTCTCCAGTTCTTTAGGTTTATGTAGAAGAAATACTTATGTAAGTTGAAAATCTTTCTGGTTTCGATATTTTAAACAAGGATTGCGGCCTGCACTTTTCCCGCAAATTTACTACGAGTCGCTTCACTAAATGACCCATAAGATAGCCATTTCATGATTTTTTAACTTTTTAGCTTTTCAAATACATCTAAATGTTCACAAAGCTAGGTCTTATATTTTCCTCAAAAATCAATTTTCCAGTCGGAATCCGTCTGAATCTCCATTCGACGACATGCACAACCAACTTCCAACCTAAACTCAACCTGCTCCAACCGACAGCATAGTCAAAACCGTCGCTATCTCTACATCGGAACTGTGGTTCGCACCTATTATGGAGTTTAAACAATTAAACTGCCAGTGCAACACGCTGCACTGTACCATCGTACGTCAGTGTCGGTTCCCACATCATTAAGCCGGACCCGACCACTTGCTAATTTTTAGCGAACTCTACCACAGTTAAAAACTAGAGGGTGCTGGACCAAGGTGTTATGGCAGCAGCAATACCAGCGCTCATATGTGAACTCTCGCCATTTAAAATGCTTCCGAAAGCATTTGCGGGAAAGTTGTTTCGGTAAATAGTTTTAATTCAATTACGAAATGCTAATTTCGCGAGTCTCGCCAGCTGGATCGCTGACTCTGGGGGAGCTTGCTTGTTCGACAGGCATTGAGGCGGATTGGTCGCTAAAGCTGCTGTTGTGTTTCAGGATGTGTTCTGGCAACAAAAACTTCACCGTGAACGGTGGAACCGTGCAGCAGGTATTTTGCCGTGTATCGTTAGACCACTTGCTGCTGTGTAGTTTCCACTAGGGAGTAATTCAAACAGACTGAGCAGTCAAGTAGGCAATATGAAAAATATTTCCTCCATTGTCAGTTGGCAACAAAAGATAGCAAAGCTGGAACAGAGATTTGCAATTTTGAGTAAATAACAATAAGATGAAAGTCAAATCCCGTTGGGCACGTAGTAACTCAAAATGTAGAATGTTTGCTATTTTACATTCAAACAGAAAGTTTCCCAACATACACTCACTGGATTACAGGTTTAGACGAACCCTTTCAAGATTACCTCCTGTGTGCAAGTGAAACAAAATATTTGCCCTGTTGCTGATCCGAATGGCAATCCACAAGTGAACAGCAAATGCAAACAACATGCATCCCAAACCCAACAATAATGGAGGGTGTTCGGTGGGAAAGAATAGCATTTTTGTTTCAAAATAAACTTCAAAAATATTTGCTTTCTGTGTTCGCCAACTTTCTTTCTCCATAGCGCACGTTTGAGTTCGTCGGAGTGTTAAGTCAGGGTGGGAAGTTGTTTCAGTACAAGCAGAACCGACGAACGACGATATTCCGGGAAGAATGTTCTGGTTGCCGTAATCTGATTGCAAACATTTGCTGGCATCTAGAGCGGATCCGTGCTGCATTCGAATTCACAAGGAAACCGCTGCTGCTAAAATGTTATACCGATTTTGGCTTTTTTCCCGGCAAACGCTCGTAGCAACAGTACCAGTAAAGCAATATTGGTTCCTGCTGGCTTCCACTTCTAATTAAAACCGCAACATATTCAACTTCTCCGTAAACTCAACTCCTTCCGTGGATTACGTAAAGCTTGACATGTTTGCGGAACTTTGGAACTCCCGGTGACTCACTTTCATCAGTTGGTCCTGGAAATACACCACCTTCAGGCAGATCCGTCCCCGTTATGTAAGTAATAAGTAAGTTATTTGCTTTTAATTAACCAAACTTCGACATTCCCCGCATCCGAGCTCGCTCGTTCGCTCGCCCGACCGGGCGGCCATGTTTGCTTTGCGATGTACATACTCAAGATGTGTCATGTTGTTTCGAACCGTTCGAGAACGTTTCCTCGAATCGCGAAGAGGATGATGCCGCGATGGTTGATTCTAGGATAGCGACCAGCTTTTGTTGACTCGTGCAGGATAAAAGCAGTGGGGTTGGTAGATCCTTCCAAAATCAGCGTGTCTCGTTTGTTGGGTTTAGTTCGGCTTTTGTTGACTTTACACTTGGCCGTTGTGCAGATTCAGACAAACAGAACGGGTTCACTTTGTTACCGTGGCTGGAGTAGGTTATGCAAAACTAATTGTTCCGTGTAGATGCTATCAAGAACAGTGATGATGAGAAACTTTAACCGCGGGATTCCATGGTTTTATGCAGTTTAAACGAGAGTTTGATTTTTGTTTTTAACAAAAAATTCTCTCGGCTATCGGCTGCCGAAAAACAGTTGACGTCCTACACGAATCTCGTGATGTTATGTTCCATTATTTATATTTTAAATCAGTCCCTGATATTCATACCAAATTGCCTGCCCGAGACGAGAGATCGACTTACCTAGAAAGAGAAGAAAAGAAAAACAATTATTAATAAGGCGCGAAATTGATATAAGCACTTAGCTATGGTTCGAACAAAACGGGAAAACGCTGTCAAGCGATGAAAATTCAAAAGAAGCTGGACACTCAACCAGAGCTTCTTTGTACGACTCTGCAAGCGTGTATGAACGAAGGCAAGGAAAAAATGTATTTTGCAACAGAGTCACAACCAATATTTCACGGTGGACTTACTTCGCCTTATACCTCTACATGCGGCTGGTGGTAAGACGGGAGGAAGGTGTAAAAATAACACCGTCCAACCGAGAAATAGCGCAAGCCAGTTAGAAGTTACGACACCAGCCGAGGGCGATAAGAGCTGTTGCAAACAATGTGAGGTAATAGAAATACGGTGAGGCCCTCGCACACCTCCCTCTGCTTGAGATGGCGGCTGCGGAATGGGAAAACGAACGACGACGTGTCATACAAACGGTGGACGTGTTTAGAATATGAATTCAAAGTTCGCGGTCGTTGCTTCCAGGTTCCCTTTCAGCAGATAACGTCTCTAAATTGAGTTATAATGAATCGTTGCAACTATGGCAAGAAATCCGCACAGGTTAAAACAATCTTGAAGCTAGAAGTGAATAACCAAACTTCTAGTTTGAAGAGCAATTTTATACATAAACTACAACCACAAGTAAGATCCCGATAGATGTGGTAATTATAATACTAATAGGAATAAATAGCAAACAATGATGGAGATCCTAATTAAGTGCACATCTGAATATGGCTCGACAGTTGTCAGTTGGAAATATTTGATATGTGCTAATACAAGGCAACAAATTCATATCATCCACCATGAGAAATGATATACCTACCACTACTAGTGATTCCCATCCATCTAATAAACATGTCACGAAAATCCTCGCATGGATTAGTGACGCTCAGTGCGGGGCTCAATGGAGAAGTATATCAACAATCGCTCGAGCAACAATTGAGCCACACCACGATGGTACGCATCTATGCACTGAAAATTGCTTGTTTGATCGAAATGGTGCTTGGTTTCGTACAGTGGAGGGGGGGGGGGGACTGTGCATTGCAGAATTGTTGCTTGATACTGATGATTATAGATTGGGTTCATTATCACAATTAGCATAAAGTTAGATCGGATTGTGGTGAAGAAGCATTATCATGTATTTATTGCTCTGGGCAGCCGGCTGCCGAGAGTTTGTGATAGATTTATTGTTTGTTGGATGAATTCGAAATTGCTCGGTCTTTGAAAAATGCAACTTCAACTTCGGGCAGCCGACCCCGTCGGGAGTGTCATTTAGGTTTATAATTCAAGTAAACGGTATGCGACCAATTTTATGATTTCTTGTTTCTGTATTCTGGCAAAGTGCTACTACTAGTGCTACCTTTGCTGTTTCGAGACATTTGCTGAAACAGCTATGGTAACACCTATGTAATTGACAATCCGCAAAACAAGTATTGTTTTTCGGTATAAACTTTGATATTATTGGAAGCATTGAAACGACAATTATGTATTGTTTTCTTTCCACACGAACGATTGGATAAACTGCCGACTTTTATGCTATCAATATTCGCGCACGTTGCAATACTGCAGTGCATTTTGAGTGGCATAAAATAAACATTATTTACTGACACTGCCGACTTTGTATATCGGACATACAATGGACGAATGCAGAAGATCAGAAAAAATGCAGAAGAGAACTCTCTCTTAACGCCTCTTGCGACAATTATCAGGCTATAATAATGATAGCACAGAAGCAATAAAAATAAATTGCTTTACTAAACGTATCCGCCGGTTGATGTTAATCGAGCTGACATTTCTTTGGACTGAGCAAACTAATTTCATTGTTTGTTTAGTGTTTATTTGACCAACTAGCAAACCAGTCCACTGGTCGTTAAGTATGCGTGGGCAATACGCATGGTCTTGTCTGAGTGAAATGATGACTGTTGATTCATGTATGAGGATTGAGAATTGACAGTTCGTGAGAAAAATCGAAAGCCAGTTACCAATTTTTGGCAGTCATATCAAAACGAAGAACATGTTTTTTATCATATTCATTGGCTTACTTTTAGTCCATTAAATCAATTAAATAAATTGGTCTCATTTTATTGAATGCTTTCATATCCTATGAAATAGTACATGCACTATAGTATTGATTGTCATGTTAATCATATTTCTTCACGAGTTTAAAAATATTTTAGCTTGATTATTAACGTAATAGGTCCTTTCCGTTCCCATTGTCTCCAACCTTGCTCTAGTAATTAGTGTAAAAATTAGCGTCGTCGGTTGTATATTAGATATGCAAAGCTGGTTTCAGTTATTTCGGCAGTGCTTATTTTATACCGTATAAAATGCACTTCAGTTAGCTTAACAACGCGCTCGAATAATGATAACATAACAATCGGCACCTCATTCAATTGTTCGCGGAGAAAGAAACCAATATAAAATTGTCATTCTTTTTGCTATAAAAAAAACCAAATTTTATACACGACAATTAATACTTGTATTACGAAATTTTCAATTACACAGGTATTAGCATATCTATTTCGACAAATGTCTCGAGACACTAAATGTAATCAATTTTCATTATATTGTATTGTTTTGTTTCTGAAATGTCATGTTTCGCCGGAAACAAGGAATAATAAAATCGTTCACATATCGTTTGATTCAATTAAACATAAGCAACACTCCCGGCTATCGGCAGTCCGAAGCTGAAGTTGCTTTTTTACAAATCGATCATTTCCAAATTAATTCTACAAACGATAAATCTATCATAAATTCTCGGCAGTCGGTTGCCCAGAGCAATAAACACATGATAAGACTCCTGAGAGTGGCATAAATCGTATCACTTATCAAGGTAAATCCAGATTTGTGTAATTCTTTACCGCATCCTACTAACAAAAACTCCCTCTCGTGGAAAACGTGGAGAATGCAGAGGTATACACGGTCTCCATAACAACATTTGTTACACTAACATTCCTTTCCTTCCCCGATGACTGTAAGGACGTGGCCGGCGCTGTTATTGGCATTTCAAAGTATAGAACTCTCAAAACGTGCACATTGAGAATGGCCCCATTTGTTGATTCTCTGTGCAATTTCGCTTGTTCTGGTCAATCACGGAGCAGCAACTACGAATTGCACGGTCATCATGCTTAATCATATTCGGTTAAGCTAAAAAATTGTATAGATTCCTTTTTTGATGTAATAAGCATTTCGAATTCGAATTTTATGCGCAAAATTAAGATAACCATTTTCATTAAAATCTTCCCTATTCAATATCCCTCTTTCTCCAATCAAACTTCGCCATTAAGCTGTGAAGTCCCATTCCAATTTTTTTTCAAAAATTTTCTCAGCACGCTTTGTTAGCGTAACGTAATTTTTAGTTTTATGTTGAAGCGCAATATTTTTTGTAAATTTGTTTCGCAGTGGTATCAAATCGAAGGTATAATATGCGATTGGGTGTTGCAGCCTCATCGCAGAAAATATTTTCACATACACTTGACTTTGACTTGTTTCCAATGGATTGCAATTGACATTTTGACAGATAAAAAAATGGGATCGTTTTAAAAAGCGACCCTGTACATGCTTGTTGCATTTGTCCAACAAGCAAATATTGTGCCTGAAGGACAGCTCATGCAATGAAGAATGATAAATTTTATTGTTATTTATTCAACGAATATACAATTATGACTGCTACAAGGATTTCCTCCCATATTATTCAGTTCAATGATTACATTCTCCGATATAAACCGGGACTCATTGAAACGGACTTGTGAAAGGTTCAGGGGGAGAATGTAGTAATCATTTTGTCTACATTTTCGGGCGGTAGATGACTCCGCTCATAAACAATTTTTCGCACGCTATTTTTTACAAAATCAAATCCGTTTACGGAAGCTGCGTTTCAGCTTCGTCTCATCAGAATCCGACACAACCTTAGTGACAGGACTAAACTAGCGCCAGATTGACGCTAGCTCCAAAAACGGCAGCATTATTTGTTTTTCTGAGCAAACTCCTAGTCCTACGAGATGTCTCGCAAGAACGATTTTCTCCTTAGTTGAGAAAAAATAATTTTTACCCAAACGTTTCTCCACTAAAGAGAAATATAGCGTAGCATGTTAAGCCAAACGAAGTTTCGACTACATTCTCATCAGCTTAATCCGAATTCCTTTTCGTGTGGGGCATCACGCAAAGCTAGGAGTTAGCTCAAAAACACAAATAGTATTTTGGTTTTTGAAGCTAGCGTCAATCCGGCGCTGTCGGATTCTGATGAGACGAAGTTGAAACGCAAATTTCATAACTGATCGAGTTATAGGTTTTGTGCTCTTAACGCGCAAATGTGGTTTAAAACAATTTTTTCTTAAAATTAGTTTTTCCTAAAGGTTTCTCAGCTGATAAGAAATATGGCATAATGTAATATTAATATGATTAAATCCCTAACGTACTTTACAAGTATTTTTTAACAAGTCATGAAAGAATTTTGCTAAGTCAAATTAGTGGAAAAAAATCATGCCGCAGAACACCTTACAAAAGGTGTTTCAGCAGATATTTTCGATAAATTGTATTACTGTGCATCAATTTAAGTTCGAAAATCTCGAATTGCAAAATCCAGCTGACGATGAACAGCGGAAGAACAAAGTCACGGTTCGTCCGAACAAACATATCGATAGGCGCTCATATTATTTTCTCCATTCGACCCTGAGACTTTATTCGATTCAGATGGTAGAGAAATAACAACAGAGATTTCACACTGACTGTCACAGCTGGCAGGCGCTCACCGCGAACGAACAGATACAAAAATGAACTAAATTCAACCAACAAGCGCTATCCCAGAACAAAATAATGTGGTAAAAGAAAGGAAGAAGGGTCAAGATGCTGGCGAAAGAGTTTCAAGGACTGTGAGAACAAAAAACGAAATTACTCCGAAAAGGAAATTGAATTATGAAATTTATTAGGTTAGATGAAAGATTCGTTCCCGTATTCCGCTTTGATTTAAATCAAAGCAAAAAGGTCGTTTTTCTTGAACGAAGTATACACGGTTGACGTAATCCTACATCTCCGACCGAAGCTAATTTCCAAAGATCATTATAAGTGAATGAAGTTAACTACACACTAAACAGCTTTACAATTTAACTTTTGACTATTAAAAAAGTTGTTTCCTTCTGTCAGAAGCAGAAGATCCCCCCGCACGGCATTCGTCGGAGCAAGTAAGTAGGTATCGTTTTTCGCTCTCCTCAAACGCAGTCAAACGACGAGGTGTGCGGCGAACCTTGCCAACCAGTGGAAATGTGGCGGAAAGTCATAAAAACCATCTTCTTCCTCTCTCGGTTTAGGAACTGGTTCTGCTGCTGCTGCTGTTGTTACTGCTAGATGGGACCACTCCCGGGAGCATTCTGGTGTCGTGCACAGTTCGCAAGATGCACACGCAAACTTTACCGAACTCTAGTCCTACCCCACAGACACAGGGTGGCGGTTACACTCAGCCAAGGAACCCTCGGTCTCGCAAGTCTGTTTTGTAAAGGATCTCTATATATTTTGTTAATTCTTTCTTTCCTTCCGCCATTGAAAACTTTTTGCCGTGCCAGTGCCAAACTCAGGAAAACTGCTGTTGACATTGCTCCACCGGTTCCGGCAGCAGTGAGAAGATACATGTTCTTGGTCGAGTCTCCGGCATGTGTGAAAGAGAGAGGCAGGGGAGAAGGGGACGGGTGCACTTTATGCATAAATATCGGAGGGAAGGAATTAAACTCCCGGTGAAAGTTTATGTTTATAGTTATCACACATGAAGCACCAAGATTTCAGCACCGGAAAGGACTATTGTAGACGTCGTGGTGTGTTGTATGGAAGAAAGTCAAATGTTAGCTGTGGAGGAAACTAAATTAGGTGCCATCGTTATGGTACACAGCTCAGCACAAAACACACACACATATGGGGCACGTTACGCGGTGAGCATAACGTTTGCATCCGTTGATCCTTTGAATTGCGTTGGATTACTGAGCAAAAGTTGTTTCTGGGCGGTATGCTGTGTTTGACAATTATCTTTTCAGTGGACGCAAGATAGTTAAACGATCGTTGTTTGATAGACCAGTTGTTCCAACGTGAGAATTAATTACCATAAACCATATAGTATTTAATACTTTTATCATGTAAATTGACAATGGATTAGAACGCTATTGTTCTTACACTACAAGTTATTCTGTTGCTCCTGAAGGAAATATCTTCTTCACAAAAACATCACATCAAGTGTGTGGTGAAATTTATCATGTTTATTGTACAGATTGAGCTTTTGTTTAATCCGGCATACACGCCAGGTCACGAAGTATCAGAGTAATAAATGCGTGTTTTCCGTCGATTTCCACAATCAACAACAACAATAACATCAACATCGCCACAATATGAAGGTTCCCAAACAAACTGTGACATTGACATAAACGTGCGCATCGTTTCTGTGACCTCAAGTGGAAAACGTTTTCGCCTCTCGAGTCTTCGAGCCAACCCCCCTGGGTCTGTTCATTTGATAGAAGGCAGCAAACCAAGACGTTTGCCTGTTCTTCCCTCGGTTGCTTCTTCGCCCGCCCTCGCGAACCCAGTACATTCGAACACTTGAGCTAATAGCCACACAAATTAAGTGCTTCAAAATAAACAATAAAAAGCACTCCGCAGTACTCCTACCCTTTCGGATTGCTGACGACACCGAAGAACCTAGCGCGAAATATTCAAAGTCAAACGACAGCACAGGGGACGACACCTTTTCCCGAAGGCCTCGACTAAAACTCGATGATGTGGTAAGCTGAGCAGCGACCTTTTCGAAATGGCATGTAGCTGCGCGCTTGCTCGCTAGCTGATGACACCCGATAATAGCCAGTCACGACTGATAATAATGAAGATGTCGGATTTGCGTCGGGTACGTGAGCGAGTGAAAGGCTCTGCTAGAAGTGCTAAATGTTTCCGCCGTTCGAGTATAATGGCTGTCAGCACGTGTCCTCTGACGGTTCTCTCAGCTAGCAGCTAGCACCGCCGCGTCGGAATGGTTTGGGAGGTCGTACATGAAAATGGCGGTAAGCTGATTTAGTCAGCATCTCCGGGCTGTCGAAGGTCTTCTTCGTCGTGGTTTGACGTGCCAATGCTGCGATAGGTTGGTGGTGTATTTCAGGTAAATGTTGCTTTGTGGGTACACGTGTTACGTTGATTTGGGGCGCAGAGACCAGCGGAAATGCGGAGTCAATATGTGAGAATTTGATGGTTCGTTTCGAGTGTAAGGAAAAATTTGATCACATAATCATAGAATGCTTCGTACGTGAACTAGTTCACAACATTATGATCGTTATTCATAAAACCAAACGTTGAATCGTGATTTCATTCATAGCTTTTGGAACGTTATTCAGAGTCCAACCATGCGACGTCAACTGATTCATAATTTGTTACATTTTGAACATGATCTGATTTTCGTAGTTGTGAAGTAGTTAACACAATCAAAACACATTTTCTCCTAAACTATTTTACGAGACCCGAAATATTAATTATGAATCCTTTCAATAATCGTGACCTAGCTCATGATTCCCAATATATTAGTCACGATTCAATATCTGTGCTTGTGAAATAGTTCACCAAATCACAAAATGTTATTTATGTAGACATGAATTGATTCCTGATTTCTAACAAATTAATCACAACTCACCATTCATGCTCATGAAATAGTACACAAAACCATGAAATATTATTGCAATAGTTCACAAAATCGGTAAATATTATTCATGTATAAGTGAAGTGATTTATGATTCCTAGCGACACCATTGTTACGCGTGAAATAGTTCAAAAATTATGAAATCTTATTCATAGACTTGTCCACGTGTATCCATGAAATAGTTAACAAAATCATAAAATATCGTTCATGTATTAGTGAACTGGTCCCTAGTATATTTTCGCGACTGACCTTTCGTGCTCGCGATATAATTCACAAAATCATAAAAAAATATTCATTGATTCGTGAACTGGTTCATGACTCGTAGTGCATGATTCACGATCGATGTTGTGTGCTTGTGATATTTAGAAGACATCCGTAATCATTTTCAATTTCATGCAACTCTGCACATGGTATTGAAATTTGGACGTGAGTTATTTCATAAAATTTGAGTATTGTTATGAAATATATACAGCGGAGACCCGAATTTAACAGCACCCGATTTCATCAGCCCCCTGTTTTATTTGCCCCCGATTTCATCAGCTTTTTGACCCGATTTTATCAGCTTCATATGAAAATTGATAGTTGGTAGTTTGATGGGCTTTGGCGGACGAACCAAGTTGAATTCGAGTAAATCCTTTCTTGGGCATATATCTCTTATCTTAGAGATCCGAAAAATGCAAAAATTAAAATATTATTTTTTTTTTTAATTTTTGCTCTGTCAGACCCCCTTAAGGAAAACTTAAAGCAAATAATCAGAAAAGGTTGCGAGGCTATATCTCAGGAACAAAGAAGAGTATTTTAAGAGCCTCGATTTATTAAAAAGACACAAAAATATATGTAAAATTCTCCAAGCGGCAGATAAAAACGAGTCTTTACTGTAGTGATGTCCAGCCTATAACGACTAGTAATAGGTGCGAGAAGCAGATATAATGAAACTATTGAGACCATAATTATTCATTTGATAAGGTTCGATGTGATGTCCGGACAGAACACGAAAACTGCGCTGAGCATCAAAAATATATTATAATCCGATAGTAATTAAACATGAACATGAGTCACATTACTCCACGTGGCAAATTCTAACGTGAGTTCAAGAATAAAATATCACTATGAATATAAATTACACTACTCGTGACTAAAATATCGGAAATCGTGACTGATCCTGAAATCCTGAACGCAAATCACTCTACTTTTTTTTCGAGAGTTGTCCTACTGAAGCTGTAGAGCTCGACGTTCTCGGAAGGGCTCCCCGTCAGAATCACACACTGAAATTGCAGACGAGACAAGCGAATGCCGTCCACTAAAACACCGCTTTAGGCCAGTTGTAGCGGGCCGCGATTCTAAATATGATATTCAGGTATGTGCGGACGTAGGGACTTCGCGATCGCGTGTATCATCGCGAAGGGCTCGAGCATTTGTACGTTAACGTGTTCGATCGTGTGTGCGGTTGTATGTCACGTGTGCTAACGTGTATGCATGTTCGTGTGTATAAATTCTACATTAAAACCGTGTGCCTTTCGCATATTCGCGTGTGCTCTCGAATGATCGCGCGAGGACCATGAATCTGATACTTAACCTTTCGTGTACGGTTCAGATTTTATATCACTAGAGTTCCCAGTCATGTCACCACCTGTTGTCTAGTGGATATGAGCTTTATTTTTTATTGGTATAACTGAATATATGGACCTAAGTCACTAAAATATAGGGTGAAGATTTCCGGACGTGACCGATTAACGATCGCGCGCGTTTGCGGGTTCGCGTTTCTAACTTCGTAAGTACTAAAACGTTCACATTGTTACCGGAGTGTTATAAAGTTTGCACGATCGCAAACGAATCGTATGTTGACGTGTTTGTCGCGTGTATGTGACTTCGCGTGAATAAATTCGATTTTGTAACCCTGTGGCCATTCATACTCATATTCGCGTGTGTACTTGGATGGCCACGCGGACCGTCATTCTGATGTTTAGTTTTCGGTGTACGGATCACATTCTGACAGGGAGTGAGTTACCCACTAGAGTTCCCGGTCATGTCGCCATGGAACGTGTTGTCTAGTGGAGTGGAAGTTATATTTTTTATTTTTTTTATTTTTATTTTTTTCGCTTCGCATTTTTTTTATTAATTGACATGGACCTAGACGGTTGGTACCGAGGATAGAGACTTCCCGACGTGCGCGGGAGTTTGCAGGTTGACGCTTGCGATCGCGTTTGTAACTTTATGAGTGCTAAGACGTCCACCCTTTCACCGGGATGTTATCATGTTTGCGAGATTATGGGCATAGGTTGCTTGGATAATCGCAAAGGGCTCAAACGTTTGTATGCTGACGTGATTTTGTAACATATTTGCGTGTTTTTGAATGGTCGCGCGAACTGCGAGTCCTAATATTAAATTTTCGGTGTACGGTTCGGATTCTAGCAGAGTGGCTTTCCTTATATCGCTAGTGTTCCCGGTCATGTAGCTATGAGGCGTGTTGTCTAATAGATATGAGCGTATTTTCTTAATTGGTCCAGCTGAAGGCATGGACCCAGGCTTCTATGATCGAGGACAGACTTCCGCACGTGATCGCGTGCGCGAGGGCATTTTTGTAGGTTCCTGCTCGAGACCTGTGAGCTCGCGTGTATATACTCGATTCTGTGATCGTGGTATCATTCACATATTTGCGTGTGGTCCTGAACGATCGCGCGAGTCGTGAATCTGATACTAAATTTGTCTGTATATTTTTCATGCCAATGCTAGGTATAAATCGACTCATTTTTTTGGTTCATTTTCAAAGAAACAAACTGTACTCTTTCAAAATATATGAAAGCATTTCGAATTCTATCGTAAGAAAAAATCAAAACTGCAAAAGTTATATAAATAAAATCATACTTTGAGAAAACCCCATTTTTATTCAGTTTCTTGTGACATGAAAAGTTCAAGAAATAGGTCCCATCCCAAAGGACCAAAGGAGTGACATTAACCTTCTTAGCCAAGTCACACTCAACGTTTTATCCTAACCCACTGAAAATTGAAACGGTACGGTTGTCCTCGTTTCTTCCTCATTCAAGTTGCAAAACGATTCGTTGATTGAATTGTTCATTAAATGAATAAATCAATTGCCGTATAATATTGAAACATCTTCAAACCCAACTCTGCACAGTAGGCCTGGCCGTTTTAATATTTGCGTCATATTATAATATGTTTCAAATATTAATGTTGACAAGAAAAACACTAAAGAATAACTGCAGTGTTTTCCAGCATGCTTTTCAATACTGGCTGTGTAAGGGTTACAATAGAATAAAATATAATAGAAACATGAAAAGTTCAAGATATAGAGCACCGGTGTCTTCGACCGAGTTTTTTTTTCAAATAAGATTTTCTTTAATTTTCAGAATGACCTGCTCTAGTTTATCTGAACTATTGAAATAGATTTTCATATATTATTAAGTTGAGAACCACCCTACCTACTAATTATTCACCCTGAAATAATCTTTAAGTTGTCTGAAGATAACATCAATTTTAAAACAATATCGCAAAAGTTATATGAATGAAATCGTTTTTCCAAAAACACTACGAAACACCCTTGATTTTAAATTTCTTGTAAAATGAAAAGTATGATGTTTAACCAAAAAGAAAAAGATGAAAAACTGCAAAAACTTTAGACTGACTACGGCGTTTAGTTATAGTAAAATTGTTGCTTAGTTTTAGTAAAAAGTTAAAAATTTCCCTCTACATTGGCATTCTAGACCACTGTATACTGGAATAAAATCTGGGATGGACGGAGGCTACAATCAACAGCATAAGGCTTGTTTTCTTCTGGCAACTTCGGAAAGCATCTATCTCAATTAAATTAAATAGAACTTATATCGTAGGTCCCGTTTTGAGATTAAGCACATGCGTCAAGTTATTTTGAATACAGAATGCGACATCTCAAACTTGTATATGATGTAAAACTTGGACCAAAAATTTAGTCCGGATTTTTATGCCGCACCCTGTAGAAAATTGACATATTGTTGTCCAAAAGTTCCTAGAATCCGAATTGTATCTTTAGCCCTGAAAGGTAGACCTTTAATGCCAATTTTAGAGCAGTATTTTAAAAAAATCAAACCTGCTGCAATACTATTCCTCTAATTTCAACCAACCTTTCAAACTGCACAGTTTAAATTCGAATAAATTACCCCCTTCGTTTTCCCATATAATCGACGAACCGCTATCAAATATGCTGTCATACGACGGAGTAATAGATGCATTGCAGATGAGACTTATATGATATTTCTTTTACGAACATTCGCAACGATGTTTGTCTGGTATGAATGCAGATGGCGCACATTATTCCTTCCTTCGTAACCATGGATAATGAGACTCCGCATGCCGAGACAACGCGGTGTGCCTATGAAAATCAGATACTGAAAACATACGGTATAAGCAATATGGAAAATAATTTCACACGATCGAGTATCAGTATACAATTTTCATATGTAGCAAACATCACTTAATATTTAGCATGTATAACAAATGTTCTATTTTGTGGATCTATTCGCACCGCATTAAATTCACCTTGAAAGACAATATTGAATCACAACGATTAACGCTGCGTTGCACCACAAAATGTCTGCTGATACCGAGCATGGTCGCATTGGTATGATATGTTAACCGAATAACTACTTTCGTTGTCCCATCAAAACAAACATTAACATCACAGAAGAAACATTGTATTATTCTTGCCAATACGAGTATAGTTTGCTGAAATGGTTCTGATCAGACCTAAAGCCGTGTGGAATACCTTCTGAAGGTGAAAATGGAGCTTAGACTTACCGAAGTCATCTATTTTAAGTATAATCAACTGCGCAATGCAGTATTGATGTAACTCAACTCGTTAGCCCAAGACGAACCTTTCGATTTGCAGAACAACTTAAGACATGTGGTTGAAAGTGACAACTTTGGTATTAAGCTTACAGTGCATATAGAAATTACCTTTATATAGATAGGGTTCAATGGCCTATCATCGCACACCCCTCTTAAGCTAATTGCAAAGATGCATGTCGATATAAGGAGAAGTAGAATCCATTACACCTTACCTGGAGAAACTTTTTTCCGGGTGGCATTCTTGTGGCGAAAATGCAGGTCGAAAGACCTATTCCCTCCTACTTGACTATAAAACTTACTTGCAAGTACCGTAACCAACACAATGGCAACCGCAAAAGAAACACTTAGTACCCCAACGTATGCAACATTGACAAAGAACTTAATTATAATAACAACGGATTTACAATGGGCACAACACCCCAATAATTGATTTTAAATTTTAGAGTTATTAGTTATTTTGTCTAAATAAATATTCCAATTTTCATCGAGTTGTATGGCCTTCAAAGAATCTCTACCCTTCAATACTTCTGGCACCTGATTAATAGTTCAGGAATCGATACTAAACAAGATATTGAATACTTAGGGACTTCAACAACCGTTTAAAAATGGGTTTCACGCTTAAATATATTCAACACGACAGAATCTGTATTGGATGCAGTTATAGTCAGAGTTACTAAAAATGGTTCGGTTTGGCAAGCAATCTGCATTTGTACCTTCCAAATCAGAAAAATTGTATGCCATTTGGAACTGTAAAACGTTATTGCTGTAGCTTTTTTCGGTCAATGTAAGGAAAAATCTAAAAAATAAATAGCTGATGTTTCTTTTCTTGACAGGTAGTTTTTTTTACTATATAGTGCTACTAAACAACCAAATGAAGCATTTCAGGCAGGGAGAGTGACATTGCCTACTAGTTGTACAACATGTTGCAGCGAAAGATACGCTTTTCACATTCATCGGGACACCCAATATAATAGTTACAGTACATTATTTTTCAAACCACTATAATTCCTGAAGAGTTACGATTCTTTGATCATAACGATAAACAATGAAAAATGGGTAAAGGAATGAACGAGAGTTGTTTAAAACAGTATATGTCAAAATAATATTTAGCAATACGGTACCTAATTTCCAATGTTCCAGCTACGTACGAAATGTGATGCTTCAACATAATTTTCGTGTTTAGCTGCACTCTGATATGTTTTACACAACTTACCTGTTGGACGAGTACTCCCAACAATTTGTATCAAAACTCGACGGGTTTTTGCCTTTCTCATATAGAAAGGTTATGCAATCACTCTGAAAAACGTCAACCTAATCCCGGCCCGGAGGGCCGTGTGTCATATCCTATTCGACTCAGTTCGTCGAGATCGGAAAAAGTCTGTATGTGTGTGTATGTGTGTATGTATGTGTGTGTATGTGTGTGTGTATGTATGTGCGTATGTGTCAAATAATGTCACTCATTTTTCTCAGAGATGGCTGGACCGATTTGCCCAAACTTAGTCTCAAATGAAAGGTGCAACCTTCCCATCGACTGCTATTGAATTTTGGATCGATCGGAATTCTGGTTCCGGAATTACGGGTTTCAGAGTGCGGCCACACAGAAATTTCTCATTTAAACTATAGGAAAAATTAAAAATAGAATTTTTATTTTTGATGCTAAATGTGTTAAAGGTGCATGAAACGTCGAGATTTGCTGCAAACTCGAAAAAAATTTTGACGACGATTCACTTTTTTGGATTTTGGCACATTTTTGCCTTTCTCATATAGAAAGGTTATGCAATCACTCTGAAAAACGTCAACCTAATCCCGGCTTTTTTTCGACTCGCATAAGGTTTCTGGATTATAACAGGGGCGTAGTTGATGGTTTACGGAAAGGGGTTACACCCCCCCCCCCCCTCTACTGTTCACTCCCCTCCTTTAAAAATCTCCTTAAATCACCCCTCAGACCACCACCCCAGCCAGCCCTCATACCCCTCCCTTTCAACCCCATCATCTTTAAACCACCACTATATCACAAAGCATACCAATTTAAGCTGGGGAGTCGTTCGTTCATGAGACTTTCGCCCTCCTCACATACCCACCCCCGCATGACAAAATGAGTTAGCAAGCAGATAACATTGATCTAATGCTGATTAGGCTAATGGAGTATGATATTTTTTTTTGTTTCAAGTGTTTCACCGTCGACACGTAGCTCATCAAGTTCGTGGCTGGCATGCCATTGTGTATAAGTGTAAAGTGTACTAAGAATGTAATGGACATTTCCACAATTATGTTGAATATAAAAAGCCTCCGTGCCATAGTTTAGAAAAATGAGAAAGGCACAATTACACCGCTAGGTGGATTAAAACAGGTTTTTTTTCTTAAGGAGAGTTTGCAGAACATTTTGCATTATTTTATATTATTCAATTATATTTATGTACATCGCCATGTCAAATTGCTCGTCATAATCGTGATAGTTCACATCGTTAAAATAGGGACGGACTAATTAAGGTACAAGGTGGTTTCCCTGTGGAATATCCGATGTAGTACAGAGGAGCTGAGAGTAACCAAACCTTAGCCTACATTAGCGAGAGTGATGTTTTCTGACAAAGAGACACATTTCGGTCGGGCCAAAAAATATTGAATTGATTTTCAAAAATTTCTTTGCTTCTTATGGTTTTAACGCAGCTACTTTCAGTTCCGCGAAACGTTTACGATTTTATTGTTGGTTTATTTTCTTTAATTAACTTTAGCTGGGTTTCCACATAATTGAAATTTTTGCAGCACATTAAAACTTTATTCTGTTGGACATGCGAAGAAATTTGTACAATGTTTATAATACTTATATTTCTGTGTTCTTCCTCTTTTGAAGATGCAATTACTTCCGAAAACTCGACATTTCCAATGACGTATACATGAAGTTGCGCATTATTGTTGAAGACGATTTGTTCGTTGGATAAAAATTTCCGATGAGGGTCAATATCAGCAGCTTTGTCTCGCATCAATAAACATAGGCTAAAGATGGTCAAAAGCAAAGCAAAAGTCCGCTGTAGCTTAGCTTAACACTGCGGTACTATTTCCAGGCGGCAGTTTTAAAGGATCAGATTATTAGCAAACGAGCTGCACTAAATGTATGATCTTCATGGCTGCGAGATAAGTTGAATTAACTTCTTCGCTTCATCTGACCCCCATGACTGAAAATACAAATCGGCCTCGATACCAAGGAGCTTTCCTTAGAGCATACGCAGAGTTCTTTGTCGAACAAAACATTGCGCTATATATGCTCACACAACGCAATGTATCTAACAAAATCAAATTGCTATGCGTGAATTATGACAGATGATTAACCACTGCGAGTAACCAAAAACAGCGTGATACGTCCCCCCGAAATGAAACAACTCGCACCATCTTCAGAGAAACCAACAACTATGACAACAGAACAACCAGCCATGGCTTCATCTCAAACGATCGTCGTTATCACTGTCGTGTTCGAACAATGCGGGTTCTATTTTACATCATGACACGCAACTAGCGGTAGTTTTGCCCCATTGTCGAAGACCTCTTCGAAAATTCCGTTTCATTTAGTATAAAATGGGTCAAGTTAGTTATGGAGATGCGTTTCGAGCTCCTTTCATCAGAATCCGACACTAACTTAGTGACAGGACTAAGCTAACGCCTGATTGGCGCTTTTCTTGGGGGACATCAACAGTACTAGAAACACAAATAGTGTTTACGTTTTTGGAGCTTAGTCCTGCCACTAAGTTAGTATCGGATTCCGACGAAAGAAACTCGTAACGCATCTGCGAAACTAATTTAGTTATAGGTTTTGTGCCCTTTACGCACGCGCAAATGTGGTTTTAAATAATTTTCTCCTCAGAAAGGAAAATATAGCTTTCACATAAATTTTACTGCACTAAATAGAAAAATAGTACAGTGTATAAAATGGATCATTTCTCTTAGAGGAAATGACGTACCAAAACGCTAAGGGTATTCACTATGCTATATTTCTCCTTGATGGAGAAAAGTTTAGATGAAACTGAAAATTAATTTTTCTCCACTAAAGGGGAAAATTGTTTAAAACACCATTTGTGCGTTAAGGACACAAAACCTACCACTAAATTAGTTATGGAATTTTCGTTTCGAATTCGTTTCATCAGAATCAGACACTAACTTAGTGACAGGACTAAGCTAGCGCCGGATTGACGCTAGCTCAAAAAACGAATACACGATTTGTGTTTCTGAGCAAACCCTTAGTCCAGCGTGATGTCCCGCAAGAAAAGGAGCTCATTTTAAGCTGATGAGAACTAATGAAATCGTAACATGACGTGACGAATGAAAATTTTTAAAGTCACGTAAATAAAAAAACGAAACGAACGAAATCGTAACATTTGGTTTAACTTGGTAGGTATTCGTTTTTTGGTGCTAGCGTCAATCCGGCGCTAGCTTAGTCCTGTCACCAAATTAGTGTCGGATTCTGATGAGACGAAGTTGAAATGTAAATTCCGTAACTAATTTAGCTGACGATATTATTTTGTGTTTTTTTTATTAGACTGTAAGGAGAAACTAGCCGAAAAAATATTTTTCCGCTTCTAGGGTGAATTTTTGAATTTTTCGCTTCTTGGATTGTGAATTTTTCCGTCCTTTTCATCCACTTTTCCTAACTAAACGGTGTATGAATTGTTATATTTTTATTTTTATCATCGCGTTGAAAAATTACAAACAGTTAAGCTTGAGCTTGTGCGACCACCCCTGGCTGCTACTCCGTTATCGATCTGGACTAGCTGAAGTTGTACAGAGAATAAGTAGATAATTATGCTTGGAGGTAGCGAAACATCTTTCAATATGCAACTCCTGGTAATCCTAAAGTGTGTATTCATCAATACCGGCGTCGGCCCGACCCGAACGTTGATCGCGGAAGGAAAGGGAAGAAATGGTTAGTCCGATACTCGTTTTTACTAGAGGCCGTATATACTACTGCGCACTCCACAAGTATCACAGGAGGAGGATATATTTTTGTTAGTAAGAGTATAGAAGTTGGATCACTTCTTCTTTACCGACGCCAAGAGGTGACTTCACTATGTAAATATCGATCCACCAAACTCATAGACCGGGGAACAACGGCTTTGCTTCCCTTCCGAAGGAAGACGTGGCCACAGATTTTTTTCACCTCAGAAAAATCTCAACGACCTTGGCTGGAATTGAACCCAGGCCAACTGGAATTAGTGGCGGTCACGATTACCACTCAACCACCGGCGCCGTCACGTTGAAAAATGACAAACAGTTGAGTGAATAATTTTTTTTTCGAATAACAGCCCATGAACAGAAAAAAAATCTGTTGCCTATTTCGGTTCCTTTTAATATTACGATATCACCATAAAGCTGTACCAGGTGTACGAACATGCTATCGTCGAAAGGCTGTTAAACCATGACAGACTACGGTGGGCTTAACATGCAGTGCGAATGCCGGAATAGAGCTTTATTTCCAATGAATATTTTTTAGTTTACCGTAGGACACAAATAATTGCTACCAAAATCAAGAACTTCTAATTTACCAAACCCAATATTCATTGGCGCCTCCTGTGGAATCTAAGTGACGTCGGAGTATTACGGTGTACTAGATAGCAAATGATGACCATTTTATACTTTCTGAGTTCGGTACGTAATTTGAAAGCCTTTAATTAATACAAGTTTTGTAGTCACCTACTACCTTCAAGCTACACTTCAAGAAATGTTTTGCTAGCCTAGCCATCACCCAAACGAATTCCTGTTCCAGAAGTGAATCATCAACACACAATATTTTTTGCGAACCCAGCTACTAAAAATCGCACATCGTTACGAAGTCACGAACTCCCCCTGCTCGAAACTGCCAGCTTCTGCTAATCATTACGATACAATAGCTTCCATTCATTTCCCGACACTTCCACACCGACTGGGATCTGCTCTGGTCATCTCCGGCATCTACATCTCATTCATAGCTCATTACAAAGCAAGCATAAAAATCAAGAAATACATCTTGGCGGCGGCAGCGGCATGGCTGGACAGTCTCCAGTCGACAGAATGCGACCGTGACGTGACGGAGAACAAAGTATGCCGCATTTTCTACTCATTTGTTTCTTCCCATGCTCCCTTACCGGTTGACAACCGGTCGCCATGTACGCGCAACTAGCCAGTCCAGTAGTCATCCCGGGGACAGAGTACTAATGTAGGCTGATTGTTCATAGTTTCGCCTCACGCCCTACTTGTTGAAGATGAAAAATTAATTTGGTATTCATATTACACAACCCGGTGCCGTCCTTTTTTCTGCATTATCTCAAACCCTCTGCATCTCGTCGTCTCAAACGCTAAGCCAGCTGGATATCGCTGTTCTTTTGTTTCTTCGATGTCCGAAGGCGGAAAGCTAACTGAAACTGGCGGAGGATAACCATTTTCATTAAACTGTAGTTAAGGGTCACTTGGGTGGAGATTTTTTTCTTTCTCTCTTTTTCATTAGACCAAGATTCAGACCAGCGCAGCATCCAGCTGCAGTACACCACCAACAGCTGCGGATGGGTTGTTCCTGTAAGACAGCGTCGTGAATTGATTAAAGTGTATCTAAAGGCGAACGAAAAATGCCAAGAGGATGCGGATGGATCTTGCAGTAAAGTGTCACTGCTAATGCCTCCCATCCCCTCCTGGTCCTGGTCCCCTGTTATCCCATCGGGGAAAGAGCTCTGTGTGCAAAGCATACTAATTAACTAAAATCGATAGCCGATAAATGGCAGTTATTGGGTGGGTTGTGGTTCGGTAGAAAATTGAATTTTCGTTCACCGCAATCCTCTTGAGGGGTGTAACAGAGATTGTGTAAGACGACTGCAGACTATCACTGGATGGAAGGATGTCTTTCTTCGAACAAGCAAAGACGATCGCATCCTAGGGGATTATAAAGATGTCAATTGGTTTTGTCACCCCCTTCTTTTTGCTTCATTCTTACTCTTCTCCTGATAAACATAAAAAGGAGAGGCTCATAGTTTTCATTACTATATGTATAGCGTTTTCTTTGACTCGCCACCCCCTATCAAGGCCCAGTATTTTGTCTCCTTTTAGAATAACAAGAAGAGCACCATCAACGAAAGAATTTTCATCATTGTGATAAAAATAATGGCAATAGAGCGGGTGCTGTTTACAGAGGATTCTTTAGCATTGCAGTTGTCAGTGCCTTTATTCGTACAAAAGACGGAGCAAAAAGGCTTTTCTATCTGCTGCTGATGTTGCGATGGAACCACCATATCATTTATTGTGGTTTGTTCTGCACCGGGATGCCGCCGCCCGCCCTTTTTGTTAGCTAGGGGTTGTTCCATTCCGCTTCCAGTCTGGTGGTGAAAGCCATTACCAGAATGAATGCAAGTGGCACACCCCACGGCCACCTCCGCATTCACTCGAAAGGGTCGTTGACCCCGCCGACTCGGGCGACGTTTTAAAGTGAATTGTTTCGGTAGTCAGAAGTTGGTTAGGTTTATACGTCCGTTTTGAGCAAGATTTATTAGGCACAATTTTTTAGCGAAAGTATTTTTCAAATCTTTATCCATCACACCTTCACATGAGAGGAAGATTTTTTTTTTAATGCTTCGTATGATTCAATTGAACGAATAAAAGACTATCATTAATTTTCTTTTGGATGCATTTGATGTTTTTCTGTAAAAATTCAGGAAATGGTTCGAAACCTACACAAAGCCTTCTAATGAAATCATATTTATTTTTATTGTAAATTGTGATGGTTACTGATTTGATAAGAAGCCGAATGAAGTTTTAATTTAACAATAAAACAATTTTAGATATCTTTTCTCGAATTAAAGATTTGGGAATAGGACCACAAACTGAGCGGGGTAAAAATACCTGCATTTTAGTGTTTTCCTAGTCTATTTCTGGGTCTAAAAATTATATTTTAGTTGTATGCTCAAAGCCATTGATGCTTGCATGGATGGATGTGTATTTATGATAGGTTTTACATGAAAAAGGAACATAACTTTATTTCAAATAACTTTGTCTCTCAAAAATAGGATAGCCATTTAGTGTTTGGTTGACGCCTCGATAACATTTGGTACCGTCTTCAGTGGAGATTAGGTTCCAAAGTTTCAATAAGTTTTTTTTAAATGAACATCTTTATTGTACTCACAAAATGAATTGTTCTTTATCTACACGCTTTGTAAATCCAAATATCTTAAATCTAAAGTGAATAAACGTTGATATAATTTGAATAGATTTACATGCAATAGTTAATTACATATTGTTGGCCTTATATATAAGCAAACATGTAAAATAAATACATTGCTGAACACAGCTGAAGCGAGAAAATTTCTTAGGTTTGGGTTATTTTTTTTGACGGAGCTGGTTTTTGAGGGGAACACGTTTTTGGAGGCATCTAGTTTTTTAAAGTTTACCATTAAAGGTGCCTGTTGTGACGACAATTTCACATCGCTTCCCACAGGTACAGATTGCTTGCCAAATAAGGTTTTTTTACGTAAGTTTCAACACAGTAAATTAATATCAACCGATCCCTGAACCTAAGAACGGTGAAATGATAGATTTTAAACCTTTTTCCTATGGCGCGATAGCGGAACAGCTACGAATTTTGCATGTGAATGAACTTTTTTTTCATGTCGCTACAATTCACTTCCAAAACGACACAAAATTGATCAATTAACAGGGTATAAATAATACACTTTAAAGAAGCACTGTGTAAAATTTGGTTAATTTTTGTTCATTAGACAAAAAATTTCAGCAGACTGTAAAGTTTGCAATAAATTCGTGTTGAGTTTGAGCTTGTGCGACCACCCCTGGCTGCTACTTCATTATAGATTTGGGCTAGCTGAAGTTGCACAGGAAATCAGTAGAAGATTGTGCTTGGGAGTAGCGTTTCAATGTGCAACTCCTGGCAATCCTAAAGTGTTTATCAATCAATACCGGCGCCGGACAGGCCTGAATGTAGATCGTGGAAGGAAAGGAAAGGAATGTTGGTCCAATGCTTGCTTTTGCTAGAGGCCGTATATACTACTGCGCACTCCACAAGTATCACAGGAGGAGGATATTTGTTATTAAGTACAGGGTGCGCCGGCTGGATGTATCCTTTTTCAACATCGAACAACTCCGCCATTTTTAAATCGATTTCACAAATAAGCAAGTTTTTTTTAGGAAATTTTATGCCATTTATTATAAACCAGGTTTAGCATACAACATCGATTAAATGACCACCTACAGCAGCTATTTTGCGGGAATTTTGCATGACATTGGACAGCATTTCGGGCTTAATCGCAGTAATTTCAACTCTTATATTATGTAGTTCGTCAAGATTCTTAGGTTCGCTAGAATAAACTTTACTTTTCAAGTAACCCCACAGAAAAAAGTATGTTACCATTAAATTCGGAGAACAAGGAGACCATTCTAAACCACCATTTTTTGAGACAACGCGTCCTGAGAATTTGCTCTGCAAGAACTTGATTGTAGCGGCTGCGGTGTGGCAAATAGAAGTTTTTCAGACATTTTTCTGCATTTGTGGACAAAGTGCGCCAAAATCCAACGGTAGCGTGCGCTGTCGATGGTCTCTCCCTCTTTGAAAAAATAAGGACCGATGATTGTTTTGGAGCACACGCCGGCCCCAACAGTTATTTTCTGGTCGTGCTGGTGTAAATCGACTCATAGCTAAAATGGCACTAAATGACGTTCCTGAATTGTGTTTATCTGTCAAAATTGACTGGAAAATGGCGGAGTTGTTCAATGTTGAAATAGGATACTTCCAGATAGCGCACCCTGCATATAGGTTGGATTCTACATCTTCATTACCGACGCTAGAGAGGTGACTCCACTATCTGGACTAGATATCGATCCATCAACTCATGGACCGGAGACCAATGGCTTTACTTCCCTTCTGAAGGAAGCCACAGACCTTTTCGCCTCAGAAAAATCTCAACGACCTCGGCTGGGATTGAACCCAGACCAACTGGAATGAGTGGCGGTTACGCTTACCACTCAACCACCAGCGCCGTCTGTAAAGGTTGCAATATATTCGTGTTGATCCTTTACTACCGAAATGAAAAAAAGCGGTATGATGTGTCGAATTGTAGCTTTTCCCTAGATCGACTTTCGAAGTTTCTACACAGAAAAACCAGTTCGTCTCGAATATATACATTGCATTAGAATGTTTGGTTGGGTTACTGTTGTTGTTACCTGGATGTTTAGTTTTTGTTGTGATTCTTGTTCATGATTTGGAAATACACAGTCGACAGTCAAACGTTGTTCATGATTTCAAGAGCTTAGTTGCGATGTTCGTAATTTCTATTCACGTTATCGTGATATTTTAGTCATGAGTAGAGTGATTCAATTTTTGGATTAAGGATCTCTGTCACGATTTTAAATATTTTTGTCACGATTTGTGTGATTTGTGTTCATGATTTCAGGATCTTAGTCGCGATTTTTGTAACACCTGTTCATGTTATCGTGATATTTTAGTCATGAATAGAGCAATTTATGTTCATGATCTTTTTCACGATTTTAAATATTTTTGTCACGAGTTGTGTGATTTGTGTTAATGATTTCAAGATCTTAGTCGCGATTTTTTAACTTCTGTTCATGTTATCGTGATAATTTAGTCATGAATGGAGCAATTCATGTTCATGATTCCAGGATCTTAGTCACAATATTAGATATTGTCGTCACTAGTTGTGTGATTTGTGTTAATGATTTCAAGATCTTAGTCGCGATTTTTTAACTTCTGTTCATGTTATCGTGATAATTTAGTCATGAATGGAGCAATTCATGTTCATGATTCCAGGATCTTAGTCACAATATTAGATATTTTCGTCACTAGTTGTGTGATTTGTGTTTATGATTTCAGTATCTTAGTCACGATTTTCGTAATTTCTGGTCATGCTATCATGACATTTTATTTTAGAGCTTAAAGGGTAATTATATAATATCAGCAGTTTTATCATGGTATTAGTACATTCTCTTCGCCTTATGGTGATCTATTATTTTTTGGTTACTAACGGTTTTTTACCCGGAATAACGTGACAATATGAACTGGAGCATAAAAGCAAGACACATTTGCGTATCTGGTTCTGTGAATTATATCATGCACACTATTTGGGGTTCTCAGAGCAGTTTATGTTTTCTGTCCGGACATCACAATGAACCTTATCAAATGAATAACGGTGTTCGAGGTCCTAATAGCTTTTTCTACATCTGCTGCTCGTACCTGTTGCTGGTCGCTAGCAGCTGCGTATTTCAATACTCCAAATTTTGTGAAAGAGTTCACGTAAATATTTCACTACCATGTTGCATGAAATTGTAAATGATTAGGGATTTCTTATAAATTTCACAAGCACGCAAATAGACACTAGACAGATCGAAAATCATGTACTAGGTATAATGAACCGGTTCACGAATACAGCAATAATATTTCATGATTTCGTGAACTATTTTACGAGCACGGATATTGGATTGTATCAAATAATATTCATGTATTCAACTATTATTCATATATTCGTGAACTTGTTCACGATTCCTAATATATTTATTGGGGGTCATGAACCAGTTCACGAATACATGAATAATATTTGATGATTTTGAGAATCATTTTACGAGCACGGATATTGGATCGTGACTAATATATTAGGGACAATGAATTAGTTCACATGGATTGAATGGATTCATGAATAAAATTCCGAATTTCGTAAAATAGTTCACGAAAAAATAGCCACAATATTTTGATTTTGTGAACTAAAGTTCCTATATCTATGAAAAAATCATCAACCTTAGGTTTTATGAATAATGTTCATAAAGTTGTGAACTAGTTCGCGTACTGAGAATCGAATTAGAAAAAACTTAGCGGAAACTATGACTGAAGTTCACAAAACAAAAATAAATAATTCCACAAATGAAAATGTTATGCGGGCGTTACTGAAGGGAAATTCAACATAATTATAAAAGCCATGATTTTTGTTCATGGTCCTGTTTTCGTAACGTAAAAACGTGATTGTTCCAGAATTCATGGCACTTTATTCACTATTTTAGGAACAATTTTTTTCCGAGCAGTGTAAAATTTAATTCACATCCCAAAATGTCCCAATATCCAGTAGTAGCTTTTAGTTGTTAGCTCTGCAATGTATCGAAAATGATTCATTCGATTTACTCGAAAAAGATTCAACAAAATCCTTATAAAAAATACGTTTCTCGTGAAAAAGGATATTTAAGCAACTTTATTCATCTAACCCGCTATCCCAACTTTTAGCACGGTATACATTTTTATTGAAATACGCATACTTCCCAAACGACATGTTTCGTGATCCCTGCTCCCACAAAGCTGGTGCACGACAAACCGAAGAAAAGAAAGACAGTGTCAGAATCACATACTCAGCGACTGATGCCTGCACGGATGAATGCGGGTCTATTTATAGATTAGAGTGATGTCGATCTTACACATTGAAATCAATTCTATCTATGTGTGTTTTAGATTCTGCACTAAAATCGAAGTTCAATATGTTATGACTATTTTTGCTGTTTTATCAGTTTTGATACCGATTTTTTCTTTGTTAAAGAACGGGAAATAATTCCAATTTTCAAAATTGTTTTGGACATTACATTGAGTAATATGACCTAGACTGAAGCCAGATTCCAGTTGGCCATTTCCTTTTTTGCTTTTCTTAAAGATGGAATTCCGTATTGTTTGTCGAAAACTTGTTAAAAATGAGCCAATATCTGTACTTTCTATGAGCATGATAGAATATAATATCGTGAAGATCGTTATTTCAACATATCTGGGTTTCATCCATATTTTACATTATACACATTGACGATTTGGAAGAAAACAAAACATGTAATCTTTTCGCAATTTGGAAATGAAATATTTTTCATACTTTTCCTAGGGGACGAGCATAGCGTAGTTGATAAATCGGTTGCCTTGTACGCAGCTCACCTGGGTTCGATTCCCAACCCAGCATATAGGGTTAGATATTTTTCCAAAGGAGATTCCTCCAACCCGAAAAGAGGCGAATGACCCTAAGCTTAACCCATTCATGCCCATGTTGTTCGTGGACAACAACGTTTTTAAGCAGCTATAACTTTTGATTGAGGCGAGATTTGCTCACAAATACAAGTAAGGCTCAATAATGTGATTATTGCCTTTAATTTGAGTATTAACAGTTACAAGGATCAGCTCTAGAACTGAAGTTATTGCAATTAGTCTGATTGGATTCCGATGGAGCAGTGCTGCCAGTGACAGTTTACGTTGACGACGGAAAATGATTTTTTCATATATCTTAGTTATGGTTCAATATTATTGAAAACTGGTAAAACTTATCAATTTAGACTGTCGTTGGCTACGTTTTCCACGTAATTGGACTATTGTAATTATTCTAGGAGATTTGTATTGAGCATTATAAGGTAAAAATTAACCAGCTTCTAGCACTGCCATGGAAGCACCTATCTTTATAAAAATAGGATTTTCGTGTTTCTTGACCCCGCCGTTTTCAAGGAAAAATGGTTTTGAAACCCTACATGCACTAGAAAAAAGTTGAACATGAAAGGGTTAAAACTTCTATAAACAAAATAAAAAATACTTTCTAGATGACAAACATGGAGCAATGTAAAATAAGAAATCAGGAGCAGTCGTCGTTGATAGCTCGATACTCCATCAAGGAGTACCTCTAGGAGTACGATTAAATCTCTATGTATACTGCTACTATAAGTACAGTGGTCGCATCAACTACCTCATCCAAGATAATTGAATAATCAATTGCTGAGAAAAGCAGTTTATTCTATTCCTCTTCACAGATTTCCCAGGTTGTAAATTTAGGATTACGATATATACAGAAAACTAATGGAACGTTTAAATGATTCCAGATAAGATATTTAAGATCAGATAACGGAAGTTGGAGCTCATGCGAAATACTGTCGGAGCAGAGCGTTAGACCTAGCACCACAAAATTTCCGCATTAAGTATATGCAGATTGGTGCTAATTCAGAATTCCATTAATTCAAGATATATCAATTTGTTATCTAAGCTGTCCTAATTAATGCGATTAGCAATTGCACCGGTATTTTCTGTCTACGTTATCAACAATTAGATTGATATCACAAATATCGCGAGTTGTGAGCATGGAAATTTAGGCAAGTGTCAATAACACTATTTGCCAAAAAAGTGTGCTCAAAGCATTTCACGTGGCATGTTTCTATTTCATGCAGAAAGTGGGCAAGATTGAATAATCATTATCATGAGAACCAGAACTTCTGTTATAGTGGGACATTATCCGCTGTCAGTCCGTTTATGTGGGCAACTGTATTGTTTCGTGTTTTCGATGTAACGGGAGCAATTGTTCAATCTCGAACCGTCTTTTTTAAAAATTATTGTAGCGAAGCTGCTGGTAATTTTAAGATAATTTCTAGAGAAAATTTCAATAGGACGTAAGTAACATTGAGAGCCTCTCTTTGTTTACTTTCTCTTTCGTTTATTACGACGTCATTACAACACTTTGCACTAATTTTCCAGTACATATCGAAAGGCGACGGTTTTTACTAGAATATTATGCAAAGAGTTTAGTAGTAAATGTTGAAATGGCCGAGTAATGAACAGAAGAGAAAGACCCCAAAGAGAATCTCTCATTGTTACTTACGTCCTATTGAAAATTTTCTCTAGATTTCTTCAAATTTCTGTTAGTCTTTTATTAGATATTCGTACCGTATAATCTCTAATTTTGATCGTCACTTGTATGGAAGCGTCCTAAAAAGGATAGCACGTTTTAGTCCGCACCTACGTCAATACATTTGTCAATGTATTGACGTAGGTGGGTTAGAATATATCAAAAGTTACTTGAATATCTAAAAATTTGCTTTTTTTGTGCAATTTCATTGCTCCATACAAATTGCTGTCAAACGCAGACGTAATTAGTCGGCCTAGCACCTAATAAAAGAATACCAAAATAGTCAATCCTAATTGATCTTAGTCATACCGATTCATATTGTTCCAAGTATGTAATATTTACCAGAAACTACAATTTGAACATTTTGGTTACAAAAATTTAAAGAATTAATCAATAATTTAACAATTAAATAATTTAATCAAATGGATAATTTTACTGAGGTAATGTATAAAATCAACCGTTTCTTCGAAAAACAAAAATAGCCAGATGCTAGGCTATCGGAAGGGCTCTCCTTCAGAATCACTCACTACAATTGCAGACGAGACGGGAAATGTCACCCACTAAAACACTACTAAAGGCCAATTGCAGCGGGCCGTGATTATGAATGTGATATTCATTGTACGATTCAGATATGTGCAGGCGTAGGGATTTCGCGATCGCGAAGGGCTCGAGCGTTTGTATATATGCAATATGTCGCCATGGCACGGGTTGTCTAGTAAATATGAGCGTCATTTTTATTGGTCCAACTTAAAGCATGGACCTAGGCTGCTAGGGCCGAGAGCAGGGACTTCCGGGCGTAACCGATTTATGCTGGCGCGAACACAGGCGTTCGTAGGTTTGCTCTTGAAACCGCGTTTGTAAATTTATAAGTTCTAAACGACGTTAACCTGTTTGTGAGATCGCGGGAGCCGGTGTACGTGGATGATCGCGAAGGTCTGAAGCGTTTGTATGTTAACGTGTTGAATGTTAGAAGAGAGTAAGATGCCATGGGACGAGTTGTTTAGTGGATATTAGCGTCGTTTTTTGATTGGTTCAACTGAAGGCATGGTCCTACGCTACTAGGGCCAAGGGTAGGGACTTTCGGACGTGACCGATTAATGATCACGCGAACACACGTGTTTGTAGGTGCGCACTTAAGATAGTGTCTATGTCTTTAAAAGTGCCAAAAAGTTCATTTAATCATCGGAGTGTTTTCATGTTTGCGAGATAGCGTACGTAGTTGTGCGTGGACGAAGCTCAAGCGTTTGTGTGTTAACGTGTTTGTCGCGTCCGCTAGCTTTGAAACTTCGCATGGATAAATTCGAATGCAAAAACCGTGTGGCTATTTGCATACTCCTGTGTGTTCTTGAATGATCCTACCCGAATCTAATGCTTAACATTCAGTGTACGGCTCAGACACTAGAAGAGAGTTCCCCCATATCACAAGAGTTCCCGGTCATGTCGTCATAGAACTGGTCCAACTGACGGTATGAGTCTAGGTTTCTAGAACCGAAGGTAAAGATTTCCGGACGTGAACGAATCATGATCGAGCGAGCGACCATCAAAATCAATAATAATTTTGTTACAGATATTGTGCCCTTCTTGGGTGAAAATGGTTTTTCCCAAGAGAGTAATATAGCAGAAAACATCGCATTGGGCCGCTGGTCTAGGTTTCAATATACCAATGATTCATCAGCGCAACAGAACGCTAATTTGTTTCACGAGCACAAGATTTGTTGTGCTTTTGAATCTGGCGTCTATCTGGTGCTAAGTTAGTGCCAAATACTGATGAGATGAAGTCGGAGCAACGACTTCTATGACTTACTAGATTTAAAAAGTTTATTATGTGTTCCTGCGGCTATAGTATTTTTTTAGGAGATTCGTCAAACGATCGTCGATACTGCAAAAATACTGCAGTATTTTCGCTGCTGAGAGATTTGTTTGGCAGGACATCCAGCATCGTAAAAATTTAGGTGTCGTTTTAACACTCCATGGCTTTTCATTCCACTTACTCTAAACTAAACCATATTATTAGATTATAAATCGAAATGGAATAAAGACACCATGTCAGCTGTCCCAAATCAGCTTAACAGAAAAGTTACGAAGTGGGCTAACTTTAGCTGTACTCGTTCGTAATGGGAACCCGATGTCTCCGTTCGACGAGCGTCAATATTGTTCGATAAGGTATCCCTGCTGCTGCGCTTCTTTTGATATTTGTATGTGTTCTCTTGTCAGATTTGGGGGAACATTATTCAAACTACTTTCGAAACGATCGAAACCTCTAATAGACTAAAATGGTATATTTTTCATATTTTTCTATATGACTAATATGGAGCAACACTTTCAATCGCCCACGTGATCAATTTAATTGTAAAGATTCCACGAAACGTGTTCAATAAGAACTCAGGGGCCGTCGTCGCTGATGACTCCGCACTGCACCAAGAAAAAACGAAAAAAAGCAGTTTGTTGCTACTATAAGTAATATTGTCACATCAACTACCTCATTCAAGACAATTGAATAATCAATTGTCAGAAAGCACAGCAACTGCAAGCTTTCGTTCTCTTCACAGATTTTACACTTTGGATATTTGGGGTTATGATATGTAAAGACAACTAATAGAACGTTGAAAGGATTACATAAAAGATATTTAAGATCAGATAACGGAAGTGTAAGCTGATGCGTAATACTGTCGGAGCAGAGAGTTAAACCTAACACCAGAATTTTTCTGCATTCAGTATATTCAGATTGGTGCAACTTCAGAATTCCATTTATTCAAGATGTATCAATTTAGGGTCTCGGCTGTCCTAAATAATGTGAAAAGAAATTGCACCATCAGCATGTGGTACCGGTATTTTATGTCGATGTTATCAAGAGTTAGATTCACATCATAAATATTGTGAGTTGTGAGCTTGGATATATAGCATATACGTACACTCAAAAAAAAGTAAACGTTATGCCTATTGATTTTACACATAGATTTTTGCAATTAACGGAGGCATATAGACACTATTTGCTGGCACATAAACCTAATGTGTGTATTTACAAGAAATATTAATCTTACATTCGCATTTCATAACTATTAGGCACATAAAACCCCATTCTATAACAATATGCACATATAACTTATGTGTGTGCATACATAGTTTATACAGTTGACACATAGAAGGTATGTGTGCGCGTGATAACAATAGCATTTCTTCTTCATATGAATTTTAAGCGGTTTGAAGCAAATAGAACTAACGTTTGGATTTTTTTCAGTGTAGGCAATAACATTATCTCACGTGGTATATTTCTTTTCTCGCTGAAGACGGGCTAGATTGAATAGTCATCATGAGAATCAGAACTTCTGCTCAAACGAAACGTTATCCGTTTTCAGTCGTTTTATGTGAACAAGAGTTGTTTTTTATTTTCGACATAAGAGGAGCCATGGTTCAATTTCGATCTGCCATTTTTTACAAAATTTTGTAGCGAACTATTCGTGATTTTCAGATAATTTCTAAACAATTGTTTTAGAATTTCATTGTTCATCAGGTATTCGTACAGTAGAATCTGTAATTTAGTCCGTCCTCATTTGACAGACACTTGAAAGCAAGCATCCGAAAAAACGAAATGCACGATTTAGTCCGCATCTGACATTTTTTTTTTTTTTTCGAGAGTTGTCCTACTGGAGCTGTAGAGCTAGGTTCTCGGAAGGGCTCCCCGTCAGAATCACATACTACAATTTGCAGACGAGACAGGCAATGTCGCCCAATAAAACACTGCAATAGGCCAATTGTAGCGGGCCGTGATTCTGAATGTGATATTCATTGTACGGTTCAGGCATGTGCGGGCGTAGGGACTCGGAATCGCGTGTATCATCGCGAAGGGCTCGAACATTTGTACGTTAATGTGCTCGATCGCGTGTGCGTTTGTATGTCGCGTGTGCTAACGTGTAACTTCGCGTGCATAAATTCTATTTCATAACCGTGTGCCTTTCGCATATTCGCGTGTGTTCTAGAATGATCGCGCGCGGACCGTGAATCTGATACTTAATTTTTTGTGTGCGGTTCAGATTCCAGAAGGAAGTGGGTTCTTCCATATCATTAGAGTTCCCAATCATGTCGTCGTAGAACGCGTGGTCTAGTGGATATGAGCTTTATTTTTTTTATTGGTCCAACTGAATGTATGGACCTAAATTGCTAGAATGAAGGTTAAAGATTTCCGGACGTGACCGATTCATGATCGCGCATTTGCGGGTTGGCGTTTGAGATCGCGTTTATAACTTCGTAAGTACTAAAACGTTCACACAATTGCCGCCGTGTTATCAAGTTTACGCGATCGCGGGCATAGGTGTGCGTAGATGATCGCGAAGGGCTTAAGCGTTCGTATGTTGACGTGTTTGTCGCGTGTGCTCGCGTGTATGTGACTTCGCGTGTATAAATTCGATTTTGAAACCCTGCGGCGATTCATATATTCGCGGACCGTCATTCTGATCTTTAGTTTTCGGTGTACGGATCACATTCTGACAGGGAGAGAGTTACCCCATATCACTAGAGTTTCCGGTCATGTCGCCATGGAACGTTTTGTCTAGTGGATATGGTAGTTATTTTTCAATTTTATTATTTTTTTAATAATTAACAAGGATCTAGATTGTTTGCACCGAGGATAGATACTTCCGGACGATCCCGACTCATGATGGCGCGAGCGCGGGAGTTTGTAGGTTGACACTTGAGATCGTGTTGGTAAGTTTATGAGTGCTGAGATTTTCACCTTATCACCGGGGTGTAATCATGTTTGCGAGTTCGTATGTTGCTTGGAAAATCGCGAGGGGCTCTAACGTTTGTGCGCTGACGTGATTTTGTAACGTGTGTTCTTGAATGGTTGCGCGAACCGTGAGTCTGATATTAAATTTTCAGTGCACGGTTTGAATTCTGGCAGAGAGTGGGATCGTTTATATCGATAGGGTTCCCGGTCATGTCGCCATGAGACGTGTTGTCTAATAGGTATGGGCGTATTTTCTTAATTGGTCCAGCTGAAGGCATGGACCTAGGCTTCTAGGATCAAGGATAGACTTTCGGACGTGACCGATTCGCAATCGCGTGCGCGAGGGCATTTTTGTAGGTTCCCGCTTGAGACCGCGTTTGAGAATGTGTGAGTGTTAAGACGTTTACTATCACCATCTTTGTTGACCCAGCTGAAGGCGGGTGTAGAATGGCAGTATAGGACTCGAAAAGAAGAAATAAGACAATATATGAGAGACGTAATAGATTAGATAGGTACAAGATACAGCTGAAGTTATGATCATCACATGAGACATACATTAGAACTTCAAACACTACTAATACTTGAATAGCCAATCACCACACATAGCACATCCTTTCTCAATTATCTATTTGTTACTGGTTGATTGTTGGTTATGAGCTGGTGAATAGAGGAAAGGTATAGAACAGACAAAAGGCTCATATCAGCCCTCCCGGCCTCCTCGACACACCACTATCGAGGCGTATTGTAATCAACATCTTGAAGCGAGCTTCTTATATAAATCAAATCCTCAGTAGTCATAATGTTTGGTGGATTATTAACATGAGAACTAATTAACCTCTAGTAGTAGAACTTGGTGCAAATAAAAACTAAAAAGAGCGAAGGTCCTTATATTTAGATAACTCTATTGAATATATTGTGGCTTGATGATGTTTACATTACCGTCAATCCCATCAACCTGCGAGAGGGGATTTAGTCCGCATCTGACATTAGAATCAAAATCTAAATAGATAGGTTTTTTCGTAATCAAATTGTAGATTTATGAAAATGAAAATGAAAATGACCAGAATTTCTGAAAATTTGCTCTTTGCGTGCGTTTTTTGCAATATTTAATGTTCAATACGAAATATCCATCAAATGCTGGCGCAATAAGTCACAAATTCGAAAATAGTACCGATGAATAAAGTCAAGCAAAATAAATAACTAAGAATCCCCAGTAGTTCCGATGTTAATCCCAATTCACCAATATTGATTACTATTGGTCAATGTATGTAATATTTAATAAGCTAACAGCTGAAATTTCAACAAATATTTTGGTTACAAACATTTGAAGATTTAATTAATAATCAATTACAAAGTTTAGTTTGAAGTCCGGGAAAATTTGACCAGAAAAGTTAAGACCTAAGGGAAATTAAGAAAAACTATAAAATTGTTCATGAGCTCAGAAATATTAAAAAATATAACCGAAATATCTCGCTATACAATTTGGAATTCTACATCATGCCTTATTTGTGTCATGAGCTGCCACGTGGCTCCGAAACACCACCAGACTATCACTGCGAATATTCAACCCTCATACCATCAAACAAAAAAACGGAAGAAAAAAAAACAACTAACCTGGCACTTGATACGGCGTCGCACTGGGCGCCGGCAGCCAGTAGGCCGCACTGATGGAGGGATAACTTTTGCCGCTACCGACGATCCCATCCTCGCTGATACTGCCACCGCCACCAGCACCACCCAAACCCCGCAGGGGGCAGATTGCCGTCGATGACAGACCCGAACCATTCGAGGCAGGACTGCCGGGTGACTTGGTGCGGCTTTTCATCGTACGTCGGTCCAACATTTGATTTGGGGCGAAGTGGTGCGTTTTTTTTTATTTTTTTTTTGTCGTTTACGATTGAAACAATATTTTTGGTTTCGTTATTTTGATGTTGCAATTTTTGGTTAATTATTTGGTTTTCCAACGATGAGCGGTGCGTTTTGAATTTACACACGCCGATGATCAAACGCAGCCCAGTTGCAGTTGCATCCGATGAGATCAGGAAGGAGGAAGGAATTACACACACAATGAGAGAATTTAATTATGTAACGAAATATATACATTCAGTGCACAGATAGATCACCATGGAAGCTTCGCGATATCATTGGTGCGGTACATTCCGCTCTAATGAGAACAGGGAAAGTGCACAGAATTACGCACGAGTACACACACAGCTCTTCCACCAACAAAAAAGATCGCAACTTATTTATCTAGCTTTTCCCTCGGTTGGCCTTCCCTTCCTCATGCGCACACACCGGTAGATCCTTGCTGTTATATGATTTGCGGTGAACAATTTAGCTGCTGTTAAATTTCCTTTCTGGCTTCGGAACGCTTCGTTTTTTTTTCACGTGGAAACACAACACAGATACAACACCGCGGAACACATTGATTTATGCCATTATAATTATATGCACCATTGATAATTTTTGTTAATTAACAGCGTATTATTTAAACCCGAACGCTTTTGTTTGATCTTCTGCCCCCGCGCAAACACAGGCGACGGATAACGAGACACACATACACATATACACAGGCGATATATAAATGGTTTCAGTTTATTCTATTTGCGCCCAGTTTGATAATAAATTATTACTCTCGCGATATTAATATTTACATTGAACGATTCAATTTTTCATTTGTATCACACAATTGCCTTCTTGCAACTACTTTGTATCTCATTAGTGGGACCCCTCGGTGATTTACAGCTGCCTGTAAAGTGCTCAAAAAATGAAATAGATGTCGATAATTTTCTTCTCCGATAACGATGCAACTCGTGTTATGCAACGTTTGGGACAGAATGCGATCAACATCTAAAAAAGAAACACACACAAACGACATAACACACAAATAGGAGACTAGGTGGTGTAAATTGACAATTATTATCGAATGTCTTAGCACTGGTGATTGTTGCGAACAGTTTTCACTTGACTTGGGCCGGGAAACACACAAGGAAAGGGTTTTAGTTCGGTACAAATTAATGTTTAACACACATCAAACATCTGCGATACTGCTAGTGGGTAAAATTTTCGGTGATTTTGCTTCACAAAACGGTTACACGATACGAACAGAACAACACATAATGAGATGGATGGACGGATGCATGAGCGGAAATGGATCGAGTTGGATGAGCACACAGGAGTCACACACCACACCATTAAGAAGAAGACGTCGCACGCGCGGTTCGTAGAACGGCAAGCAAGGCAATCTTCGGTAAGGATGTCTTTCGGGCTACTGCGAACTAGTTAGATCGAACGATCGATCGATCGCACGGCTTGCCGAAGCTAGGCGAAAAGGGGGGCTCTCAGCCAATCCGAATGCCGCGACAATGGTTTGCACTTAATTATAGCCTAAATGTGAACGATCACCGATTGGTGGGATTGCTTCTCGGTTCGAATTGAGACGGTAGGTACGGATCGATGGGGTGATAGGGAGTGGAAGGGCACAGCAGAATCCGAACGATCAGTTAGCACATGTCAGCACACTGTGTGTTAGCAAGGAATTAGCACTGGGCATTCGCACATACAACAACAGACACAGACACACGCAGTGGTTAGTGGGTATCGATGGTTTCAAAACGTTGAGCAGCAATGAATTGCATTCCGATTGATGGGCGGGCTTCGGGACGAAAAACAAACTCACAAAAGTTCGTCGTCTCGAATCGATCAGGATGCTAATTATAAGTTTAGACACAACGACGGACGACATTCGGGTGCTGAAACGATAGACTCTATCCGATCGGATGAGTATGTTGTGAGATTCTTGGATGCTGTTGCTTACAGAGACGGTTTTTGGGCGATTCCGAACTCTAATTTTGAACAAATTGAAATGTTAACAACTTGACTAGAATGTCGGCAAATGTCACGCAATTGGTTTTATAGTGCGGAGTTCTGGCAAAGGATGGATATTGGTAATGTAGAAAAACACTGACAACATTAAAGTGTATCAAATTAAAGTGTATCAATTTTGAACAATGTCTCAAGAGCCAAACATAATATTTCGTCGCTGATCCAAAATCAGGATTAATTTGATACGTTTTATAGACTAACGGAGCAACATCGCGTCGTGGATTGACAGATTTCCTATGTCGAATTTTGACGCTTCATGAGTAGGATTCGTAGTAACGACCCTTTTTGGAGGTAACCAGTTCCACGGTACCGTATCCTCCGGTACCAGTAGTACCGATAAAATACCGGTAGGTACTGGAATGTTTATATCCAAAAATCTAAAAAACACCAGACCGACATAAAATACTTAAAAATATAGTTTTGTTTGTAAGCTTTCAAATGCTTCTGTCTATCTTCTAATCTCGCTCAGAGCAGCAACAAGAAATTACTCTACCATTGAACCAAGCAATCAATTTCTACTGCTTTGTTGCTTATCCACTGCACAAACAGTACAACATCGTTCCTCCAGCTGAACAGTGAAATCAGAAAAGCACAGAAGTGAAACGTGCCTCTACTACGAAAATTACTGTTGCGACTGACTTTAAGCAAGATCGTATTAGACCAAATATGTGCTTGGTGCAACAGTGGCTAAAGGTGATAATGGCGATAGTCCTCACAGAAGTGACTACATGGTGGGCGTAGTATGGTACTGCCAACGTTCATAGAAATTTAACAGAGGCTGGAAGCGTCATTGTGAAAAATTTCAAGCAATACAACGTCCAATATAACATCGTTTGAACCAAGATTTCCGTGAATACGGTTGATGGTGAAATCAAGGTGCGCCGATTTGCACCGCGCACTAACTTGGGGTTCCTTAAAGGATTCATATCGAAATAAGAGTTGAAATTAATTAGTTGAAGAAACAAATTTCCCATGCATTTTCAACAGTTCATGTTGTGAGAATCCAAACAAAGAAACATATTCCTTCTTTGGATGCAAATTACATATAATCGAATAGCAATGATCACAAACTTAGGTCAGATCCCTACCTGCCCTATTCGGATCGAGGATAGGTACTAAGTCGGCGTTCGTTATTTTATAGATTAATATTCAACAGCAGAATGTATATAGAGTTGAATTAGGCCCAAAACTTATTATTTTGGCATACAGTGAATAATGGGAAACAATCCGATTGTCGCTTATGGGATATTTCAAAAAAAAAAAAAAAACAAATTAATTGTATTTTATTCATGCTTGTTCAAAATACGTAAATGAAAGATAGTGGTATTTACTTTCGATTAAATAGTCAAAATGATCTTCTAATGCCAACTTGCTGGCCCCTATATGTACCGTGGGGTTAGGTTAATTATAGTGCTCATCAAAAGCTTTTCATAGTACCGAAAATATCGGCACTTATATTTATTCAGTACCGGTATTTCGGTACCCAAGAATGGGTTGGTATTCCCAGGATTTTCGGTAGGATTCTAGATACCGAGTAACAGAAGAAACTATAGAACCTGCTGACATCTGAATTACTTGGAAAATTGAAAACGTTCTTTCGGATATAAGTTGAAAACAATTTTGCAGTTTGCGTAAATACTTCGAATACACTCTTTTAAAATGCTTAGAGAGAAGACGAGGAGTGACAATATAATAATTGTAACTCTTTTGAGCAGTACTTTAAACAAAGGTTTCATTTCATTGCGAAAGTGTGGGAATTGTAGTGTAGGAATAAAGAATGTAGAGTGTAGAATTGTAGAAACTAAGCTAAAGCGAACTGTAAAAAATCAGCTGAGTAGAGAATAGCGTCGATATATGAATAAATCATAAATAATTATAAATATACTTAAACCACAAGACTACACATGCTTTTAAGTACCTAATATGATTTAACTTATAACAATTTTTGAAGACGTATAACAAATCATCAATCATGACACGAGAAACTCATAATTTGGCAAGACATTTGCAATTGCAGATAAAAATACCGATGGACTTGAAGGTACAAAAACCTGTTTTAATCCACCTAGAGGTGCAATTGTGCCTTTCTCATTTCTCCAAACTATGATTTAATAGCTGGTTCGTACAATATAACTTTATGGAAATGTCTTTCATTCTTATTACACTTGGTAAGTATATATAAGAGCACCTTTTTGCATTCATCGCGGTATCGGTTTGAATCGGAGTTTTCTATGTGATCGACCTCCACAACCCGTAACTCCGGTGCTGGAAGTCGGATGGAGATGGAATTTAATATCAGTTTCTGGGGACGCAACACCTTTCATTTGAGACTAAGTTGAGCAAATCTAGCCATTTTCGAGAAACCAATATAACCGTTATTCTGACTTTGGATGCTTCCGGATCCGTCGATGGTGGCCAGTGTGGCCAAAGAGACTTTGAATGACTGTTGGGGACCTAGATCTACAAATTCAACAGTTGTGTTTATATTTTGGAAAAAAAATCACCTTTTTACATTCATCGCAGAATTCGTTAGAATCGGGATTTGCTGCGTGATCGTACGTATCACCCTGTAATTCAGGAACCAGAACTCGGATCCACACAAAATTCAACAGCAGCTGATGGACCTTTCATTTAAAATTAAGTTTGTCAAAATCGGTTCAGAAAATTCCGAGAAACCGATTTGGAAAAATCAACAAATTTTGTTTTGTAACCATACTCTTCAACTCGTAATTCGGAACAAGATGTCGGTTGAAAATGAAATTCAATAGCAACCTATGGGAATATTATACCTTTGATTTGAATCTTAGTTTGTAAAAATCGGTTCAGCCATCTCCGAGAAACCGATGTGGACATTTTGTTAACAAATTCGCACATACACACACATACATACACACATACAGCAGGGAAAAGCCCGCTGGAGCTGAATTTAGCTTTAACTCTCTCTCCAGCAGGCATAAAACCTCCTCATCTTTTATATCAACAGATAACAAATATCCAAATGATACAATTCAACACTTATAACTACAATTAAAGCTAACAGCAAATCTTAATAACTATGAACTATTACTAGACTACAGCTAACAAGATAATGAGCTCAAAAACGATTTTTTGATGGCATTACGGGACAAATGAAAGTCGAAGTCGTTGGAGCAGCGATTGAAAAGACGGCACATACTGACGAAAGGTCCGTTATAGCCATAATTTGTTCTGGCTAACGGAATGCGAAAGAAAGGATGGGTTCGAAGACTACGACGATGAATGTCTATGTCCAAAAGTAGCAGAAGTTCAGAGCAGTCGATTCGAGATTGCAGTAAATCGGAGATGAAAACTGCTTTCGAAACATCTCGGCGTACAGACAGGAGATCGAGGTCAATAAGCTTACAACGATCTATGTAGCTCGGTAGGTGCAGTGGGTCCCTCCATGGGAGTCTACGAAGTGCGAAACGAACGAATTTGCGCTGAATGGCTTCGATGCGTTGAATATCATTAAGGTAATAAGGTGCCCAGACTACATTGCCGTATTCGAGTGTAGAACGGACTAAAGCACAATAGTGCTTTTAAACAATGTATGTCGGTAAAGTTCTTGGAGACTCTAAAAATGAATCCTAGCAGCTTGGAGGCCTTAGAAATAGTGTACTCAATATGGTGTTTGAAGTTTAGTTTGGGATCTAAGTAGACTCCCAAATCTTTAACATATGATTCCCGTTTGAGAACGGTTTGTGAGATATTGTAGTCGAAATTAACTATCGAGTGTTTGCGAGTAAAGGATATAACCGAACACTTGGAGGCATTTAACATCATCCTATTGGAATACATCCAACTGGGATTGCAAGAATTCTGCGTCTTTGGCATTCCTGATAAGGTGAAATAATTTAAAGTCGTCGGCAAATGAAAGTTTCTTGCACTTAAGCAAATGGTTTAGGTCGTTTAAATAGAGCAAAAATAGGAATGGTCCGAGATGACTACCCTGAGGAACTCCGGAGCTGATGGCAAATGGTGGAGTCGTGCAGTCACCAATTTTCACTGCCATCTTCATGTGATTATAATTTGCAAAGGTTGGTGGAATGCGTTTGGACGTGTAGGGAATGGGGGTTTAGTAGAGTGGGTGTGGAGGATGCGTCAGAAATCCTTCATCTTATTTCGGTACACGGGGTGGATGAAGGAAATCTGGGCGTGAGGGTGATCCAAGAAGAGGGGAGTGATGAAGGAGGGAGGTGTAAGGGCAAGGTGGGGAGGGGGGGGGGGGAAGGGGCGGCTACGCAATACTCAACTGCATATTTTGCCTTCCATTTGAGACTTGGTTTGAGAAAATCGGTTCAGTCATCACCGATGAATCGATGTGACTTTAATTGTGAAATATGCCCGGAATTCCGGACTTCCGGAATCGTCGATAGTGGACAATATATTCAAAGAATGTTTGATTGGCAATCAGTGATCTAGATCTACGATTAGAAGTAATTTGGTGACCATTTCAATAGTTTTTAGCCTCTGGGGTATTACGATTGTACCGATTTATATGGGAAATTCCAGTGAATCCTTACTAACACCCCTGTAACTCCGGAAGCAAGAGTCAGAACCGAATGAAATTCAGCAGCAGTCAATGGCATTACTGTATCTTTCATTTGAAATTAAGTTCGTAAAAATCGGTAGAGAATTCGTTGTGGAATGGGTGTGATATTAGCTTAGGAACTTGGCGGGTTCCCCGAGGGCGTCATGAACCGTCATAGGTGGCCAATGTGGTCAAAGCTGCTTTGATTGATCATTAGTGATCCAGACCCGCAAACTAGAGTAATGTTACATCAATTTTAATATGTTTTACATCATTTGAACATTATGGTGGTACCAGTTTATATGGGAATTTGCTGTGTGACCGCACTCTTCAACCCGTAACTCCGGAACCGGAAGTCGGATCAACTAAAAATTCAATAGCAGCTTATGGGAGCGTTATACCTTTCAGATAAAACTAAGTTTGCGAAAATCGGTTCAGCCATCTCTGAGAAAATTGTGTGAGTTTAAATGACACACACACATACACACACAGACATTTGCCGATCTCGACGAACTGAATAGAATGGTGTATGATACTCGGCCCTCCGGGCCTCGGTTAGAAAGTCGATTTTTACAGTGATTGCATAGCCTTTCTTTATATGAGAAAGGCAAAAAGAATCCCTGAAAAATAGCACTATGATAAAATAAATCGTTCCCACAGAACTTTTAGTTTTCAAATTGGCGCCGTCTGAGTCAACACACAGAAAAGCAATCTTGCGTAAATATTTAGAAAATCGAAGCATATTACTTCAATAAATGCAAGTACCTACAAAACAAAATATCCTGAAAAACATCTTGTATAGCAAGCTAAATGTTCTTGTAGATTAAAATATCAGACATTCGTAACAACAGATACCATATTAAAATTAGGGTTAAGTATGTGCCAAAAACGATTATTTTTCTGCAACATCATGCAACTAAAACATTGTCTCGGAAAAATTATTCAGCTGCTATTACGCCAAGGACACGATTGAATGATTTGAACAGATTGTTTGTGTTGTTCAGGATTGTAATCCGCCCAACTACCCTAATCTATTTCCGATCGAAACATACTGGTCGATTATGAAGAGAAACCTTTAGCAACTTGATAAGGAAGTATCGTCGACATCAAATACGAAGTTAGGGGTGGGCGTAGCGTAGTTGGTAAATCGATTGCCTTGTACGCAGCGCACCTGGATTCGAGTCCCGACCCCGCACATAGGGTTAGAAATTTTTCATAAGAGATTTTTCTAACCCGAAAAGGTGAATGAATAAGGTTAAAACCTCTATAATCGAAATAAAAAAATACGAAATTTTAATTCAAATTGCAAATTTCATCTACTGACAGAGAAAATAAATGAACCGAAAAAATATCACGATTTCTTAACCCTTTCATGCCCAACTTTTTTCTAGTTCAGGTAGGGTTTAAAAACTATTTTTCTTTGACAACGGTGGGGTCAAGAAATACGAAAAGGCTTTTTTCATAAAGATAGGTGCTTCCCTCGCAGTGTTAGAAGCTGCTCAATTTTTACCTGCCGATGCTCAATACAATTCCCCAAGAATATTTACAATAATCTAATTGCGTGGAAAACGTAGCGGAAGACAGTATAAATTGATATGATTTATAAGTTTTCAATAATATTGCAACATAACGAAGATATATGAAAAAATCATTTTCCGCCACCAACGTAAACTGTCCCTGGCAGCACTGCTCCGTCGTAATCCAATCAGACTAATTGCAATAACTTCAGTTCTAGAGCTGATCCTTGTAAATGTTAATATTCAAATGAAAGGTAATAGTCACATTTATTAGCCTTACTTGTTTTTGTGAGCAAATCTTGCCTCAATCAAAAGTTATAGCTGTTTAAAAACGTTGTTGTCCACAAACAACATGAGCATGAATGAATTAAAGAAATCATGAATAATAAACCTCGTATTCATGAAGCTATATGTGTAGTATGCTATATTTAATCTTATTGGAGAAAAAATTAGGTAAACACTATTTTTTCTCCACTAAAGAGAAATTTATTTTAAATTACATATGTTTGTTAAGTGCACAAAATGATAGTTGAAAATGTGATTGTTCATTGTGTAGACGTTGTTAGCATAAAGCGGCTGCGGATGACTGAATATGTTAGTAGGTCGAAACGTCCGGTAAAATGCAGTTTGTTTTAATTTTCACCGAAAAAAATCTATGACCATCCATACCATAAGTGCACAAAACCTGTAACTAAATTAGTTATGGAATTGGAGTTTCGATTTCGTCTCATCAGAATACGACACTAACTTAGTGACAGCACTAAGCTCTTGCGAGACATCACGCAGGACTAGGGGTTTGAAACACAAATAGTGTTCTCGTTTTTGGAGCTAGAGTCAATCCGGTGTAGTTCTGTTACTTAGTGTCGGATTCTGATGAGACGAAGGCGAAACACAAATTCCATAACTAATTTAAACTATATGAGTTTCCACAAAACTAGCTAACGCAACAAAACACATGGCGTTACACTCGCAAGTTCGGTTGCTGTGGCTGTTTCTTGAACAAGTTTATAGTTTTGTGTGATTATTATGGTGCCCTGCATGGGAAAAACGTGACCATCTAATTTCATAACCGGTTCATTTAATATATTTTTATAACCGATTCCTCTAAAAGACTTTGGCACCTCGAAAAAAAGTATCTAAGCAAAATTTGAGCTCATGATCAAGGAGTGGCGGAAAACAGAGATGTTCTCGATGTTCATGATTTAAGGTTAGTCAGAATTTTCGAAATTTCTCTTTGCGCTATCGCAATGAAATTTACGTTTATTATTGCAGGATCTTAATAACGATTTGTAATTTCTTTGGGCGTTTTCGTGATATTTTATACTTGAGCTCACTATCTAATTTGACACGGGGAGTAATGTGGCTCATTGTTCATTATATCAGTGAAAGTGATTTGAATATATTCTAAATTTGTGAACTTATTCACGATTAGGCAAGATAGATCGTGCATATATTTATTATATATCAAGATCCAGCTCACGAACCAAACATGAATCCATGAATAATATTTTAGATCTATGAAATTTATCTATTAAGCACGTAAACACGTGAACATATTAGAACCATGCAAAAATTACATATTTTATGAACTAGAACATATTTTATAATTTTATGCATTATTTCACGAGCCCGAATAGTGAATCGCGATTAATATACTAGGAACCATGAACCAGTTCAACAGGAATTAATGCATAAAAATACGTGAACTAAAACACTAAGAGCAGTTTCGACTTCGACAACATCACGAAACTGGAATTTACTAAAGCCAAAAATAGCTACAGACATAGAAACGCTTCCTGTACTCTCGACACGTATCAAACGTCCCATCAAACTTAAAACGACATGCAAAACAGGTTTAGTATTTTGTGAATATTTTAAACTATCGTAGCATAATTTCTCTTTGTGCAATATCGAAGTTGCTCGAGGTTGTTCCACGAGACCAAAGCTTACATATTGAAGACTTGTTTTTCTCACGAAGATCAACAACAACACACTTCGCTCAGGTCCAACAACCAACTTGGAACAAACCCGCGACTACATACGATATATTCTGATGCTCGATTCCTGGCTCATGTCACATCACATTGCATTCGAAATATTGAAGATATATCGCAGGTAGACGCGATATACACGAGTCTCGATGCCACGTTTAACCTTGTAGACCACACTCTTCTACTAGCTAATATTGAGAGGTTAAAGGCATCGTCTGACTTTATCGGATGGTTAAAATCATATCTCTTGCATCTCTGCTAAGCTTAGAACAAATTAATCATAGAGTTTCATCAACCCGTCAGATGTGTCCCAAGAAGGTAAACTCGGACCTTTGGTATTCTTCCTGTGCTTCAATGATGTTTCCGTCATTCAACCGGGATACATAATTATATACGCTGACAACCACAAACTGTTTCTCATTGTGCTTTTTGTTCTAGTAGAGAGGTGAATAACCTCTTTTCCCGGGTTAGAAAATTCTCAAAATGTGAAAATGTGCATGGTTGGGAATCGAACCCAGGTGAGTGGGCTGAGTAAAGGGTGATAAATGTACCCCCTCGCATTTTGACCATTGGACGATCCATGGCAGATTGTATTGCACTTCAGTGACATCTAGATGGCCTCTGTGACTAGTGTAAGCACCATTAATTGTTTCTTAGTTCGACACTGGAAATAATTCGGAATTTAGATCCCAGTACGCTTGCCCTAAAAGGACTTTCAGTGTCAGAAAACTAAATTAAACACAATTAAATGCCGTCTGTTGTCAGCACGAAAAAAAAGAATAAACTAATTATTAGTTTAACCAGAAACCATTTGCTTGGTGTTTGGTTTTTATATGCAAGAATTGACAATTTAAAATAGCGTTCTGTCAAATATTGCTTAAATCAGTTTTTTCCGATACTTATACATATTTTCAAACATCTCAATTGATTATTGTTTTTTAAAAAATAAAACATCCCAGCTGGATAAAAATACAGTGTAGTTGGAAAATCAATGGCCTTCTACGCAGCTCATCTGGAGTCAATTATCAATCCCCGCAGATATAGTTAGGAATTTTTCGAGCCCAAAAAAAGAGGCGAATGACCCCAAGACCAAAAACCTCTATAATCGAAACATAAAAGCTTTTGATGTCGGGAACAGAAATTACTCCGAAACAGGAGATTCTGCTGGTACTCCTAATGCCGTCTGTTGTCGAAACAGAACGTAATAAATGGATTGGGACTCGACTGTGCTAGATTATAGTAGCGCAATCGGACTTCCAAATAACGTCTTCTCAGTATACCTCAGTACCTCGATTTACAGTTCAACAGCAGCTGCCCGTTCAGATTAAAATAGCCCGCCACGAATGATGATGCAGATAAATATTCAGTGCACCTATACGCGCATAACTTTACAAAATTTTGGTTTTCGATTTTAGTGATTCATATTGATGGCTCTGCCCGAGATAAACTGGGAATTTTTCGTTCTTACAAGCTATTTTCGAAATATACGTTTGAAAATCTGCTTTTTCTTTTTTAATGCGTCGTATCTGTTACATGTGAAACCAAAAATGTAAAATTGGAAATATTCGGTAGTATCCCTCGTCCTAGATTAAAACATACTTATTGTTCAGGAAACGCTACGCACATACGAGTTCCAGATTGCTAAGTGCCAACGCATTCAACGGACTACACTGGGAAACGGTATGACAATAAAACAAGGATAAAAAAGACGAAATTTTAGTACCTGGTTACGATGTTTTTGAGTAAATTGCCTTAAAGAGAGATGAAAAATTAGCGCCCGCCATTTTTTGGCCAAACTACACTTCGTAGAAAGTATTTCTAAACACAATCCTGCTCAAAATTTGTGGGGGAGGATTTAGTAGTGACAGATTAAATTAAATTGCGTAAACAGCTCGATTTCGTATTTTATGTGAGGAAAGAAAACTTAAATTGCGGTTGACGTGGACTGGCGTAAGAAAGACGATTGAAAACGAACAGCAAATAGCATACAAATTAGCAAAAGAACTGTTGAGTACTGAAAGTATCGTACATCCCCAAGCGATTCAAGTAACTATAAAAACAAATTTTGTCGTTAAAATTTCGAAAAGCTTAAAATGATGCTGGTTTAAATTTTGTTCCGCGGATTGTGTAATCAATGGGATGTTCTACTCAGACCATCCTGTAGCATACGGGAGAATACTTAATGTTATCTTAGACGATCTCATCTCATTGAAGCGCCCACGGTTATCCATAGTTTACAACCAAGATCGAAACAATTAGCAGCAAAGATTGGATCCACGTTCACCAGTTTGCCTTGGAGGAGACCTAGGTGAAAATGAAGATGACTATAATATGGTAGAAGCACAGAACAAGTATTAATTTGGTGAGATCGTTTTATATTATTTTTCTCATCATATATATATAATCTACAAATATATTTTTTGACACTAAATATGTGCCAGATTGAAAATCTTTTTTAATGGAAGTGAGTATATATTTCAGCTAGTACGCGGATATATTCATGCGGGGCTTATTGTATTAGGCAGTCAAGCATTAGGCAGCGCTCATATGTTCAAAACTGTCCGAAACAAATTGAAGAGATTTGGTAGATAAGAACTGTTGGATCCTGCATGTAGCCCGGATGTAGCGCCATCGGATCATCATTTGTTTTGTTTGCTATAAAACTCTCACTATGGAAAAATAAATCTTTTCATAGACGACTTTAAAACTCACTTCAATCAGTATTTTGTATTTTAGTATTCAGTATTTTAAAGTTTTCGGCATATTTTTTTGCCAAAAAATGAGAAAAGGTACGATTTTTGTGTTTCAAATTCATCTCGTCAGTAACTAGCACCAACTTGGGGCCAAGTTAAACGATGTATCTAAACAAGTACCCAAATTAGCACCACATTCAAACAGTCACACGACACATATGACGCCTGAAGCAACTGGCTAGTCCCGAGCGATGTCCCGGGAAGCAAAAGTAGACGGTCATCTTCTAACTTTGACCCCAAGTTGGTGCTAGCTACTGACGAGATGAATTTGAAACACAAAATCCAATTTAATTTTATGTTAGGTCTTTTTTTCCTTTTGGTAATATTGCATAGAGAAAAGGTAGTCGAACAAAACGGTGAATCCTTGGTTGATAGAAGTTTCTTAGAATATTCTTCAAAAAAAAAACCCTTAAAACTTTTTTGACTTCCTTATATATGAAGGCGATTTCAACATTCTGAAGTCGCCTTCATATATAAGGAAATTAAAGAAGTTGTATATGGTCAAGCATTCTTGAAATGGGTAGTTGGGTATACAGTAGAGCTGTCATTTTCCTTTTTCAAGGCAAAAAATGTGGACATCTATGTATAAAAACAAATATGCCAATAAATAGGCGTAGATAAGTTTCTTCCACAAAATCAATTAATTATATACGATGTCCTTAAGAACCGTTCTATATATTTTTTATCCATCTAAGACATTTTTGCAATGCACAAAACCATTAAAATTTGATTAATTAAATGCAAACTACAATGTACAAAAATTGCAATATAAACCTATTTGACTTAGATGTCGAAGATGAATTTTAGAAGTTCTAATCTACATCTGAACTAAATTGTAATGCATTTGATTCCTTTCATTTGATCGCTCACGTTTAGTTGACTAGGGCATACGTAACCGCAATCGCAGTTTACTAACATACTCTCAGAATTGTAATTTATCTCTACTGGATGAATTGAAGAAGTAGTTCATCGAAACCTGAGAATCTATATCACCGAGAAACCAATCCATGCGAATAAATAGTAATATTATAGACCTGAAATCATATGTCCCAGATCTGTGTTGTGGAACAAAATTTTGCAAAAAAAAACCTGTCCTCAACATTAGTCACGCTAAGATTTCCCAACATCCTACTGTACGACGCGAGAAACCGCACACGATAGGTGTCTGCGGCACTCACTCACAGCATCAGAACTCACGACCAGCCAAGTTGTTGCAGATGTCACGCAACAGTCGCATACGTATCGCTTCTCCATCCCCTTATTTGTCACATGGTACATCGGTCTACCTACTAGTCGTTGGCTATGTGTGTCAAACCCTTGAACCGGCGCAAGATGAAACTTGTTGCATTTTCACTCTCTATCGTTACCAGTTGGATCACCTCCCGATCCTCGCTCGCCCTGCCAGTTGCAGTTTATATACATACGGCACAAAAACCGGTTCAAATACTCATTTCTCCATTTGATCGGTGCAAAGGTTTTACTATTCAAAACACAGTCGGAAAGAGGTTGTGCACACTGCATATGCATCACTCGTATGTGCCATTTCAGCTAGGCTTCCAGCATCGCTTCTGCTAGTGTTTGAGCTACTGTTCCATCATCATCGTCGTACCACATCTGGATACCCCCTCTCCCTACCAATCCATCAAGTCAGAGAGTCTATAGTGGCTCTTTAAATTCCTTTGCTTGCTTTCTCTGCTTTGCTGCTGCCTATGTTTGTTGTTTATTATTCTTGACATAACTTGTATAATCGCTTAGCATCCTTCTGTTTATGCTCTGATCTGTTTTTTCGCCACCCACCTCAGCGCCTACCCACTTCTTCCGAGTTCATTTGCCGGAAGAGACAGTGGTACACACACATACACACCGATACTGGCCGAGTGTAGCAGCAGCAAAAATTCAAATCAATTTTTGTACAACTTTTCTCCAACTTCCCGGACTGCTGACTGGCGGCGGCTTCCGCGCCAGGTCTTTGCCATCTCTAGGGCCATCGAGAAATGAAAAGCGAACGGAGCAGTAGCCTTGATTGCGATTTCATTTATTTTTATTTATCTGTACACAATTTTTTTCTATGTTGTCTGCAGATTCTCATCATCTATCTCATTTCAGTGCTATATGTACAAACGTACAGTCTGAGTTTACTATAGAGTCTAGGGAAACGAGCATCGGTGGATGTCTCTGAGCTCGTGGGGAAGCTAAATGTTTGGGTAGTTCAACTACCGACTGCCAACACTCGGTTCGTCTGCCTGACCCGGCCGCCGCCACCGTCAGCCCATGATTCCGGTCGTATTGATCTTACAGCGGGACTGGAAGTCTATGCGACAGGAGAAAGTGAACGTACTTTAAAGTTCAATTCGAGGGAGACATTTTTCTGCGTCGTCATATTTTCCGATCAGGATTATTATTTTACTGTCTCAGTTTTTAGTCAATATTGGATAAGCTCTAAGCTTAAGGTTGTTAAGAGGGAAAATTATTATTAATTCTGAAAGGACAGAAGTAGACATCTAACTCTTCTTTCTCTTCCGGATAAGACGAGTCATGAAATTTTCTGTCTCGACAAAAAAGCGTGAGAATATCTTTTTGAGCTAACATTACTGATGATCACATGTGTCACCAGAGAACGCGATAAAATGTTTTTTCTCCGTTGAAGGAAACATCCTAGTCTGCGCCAATGCGATAATCATATAGGCTAGAGTCCCAAGGGTTGCAGGTTCGAATCCTGCCTCAGGGGAGACGGGCTTTTTTCCACAAAATTGCTATCGTTCAACTCACTATTTCGATCTATTTTCTCCGTTGGATACCACCCAAAAAATCTTAAATAAGATTTTGGCCCTGACGTCAAAACCCCAAGAAATGAATTTATTGGGTCTGCGTATATTCCTCCACTTGATGGCATTTCCTACAGGCATTCAGCCTTTCTTAACTTGACAAAATGAGCTCCGAGAGAGCAATGGCCTGTTAATTAGCCAGTAATTACCTTAAGTTCGGGTTTACTATGCTCCGTGTAATTAAGTTTTTTCTTAAGGTCCAAATCCAAAACAATTCGTTGAAACAAGAAGCAGCTTGTGTTTACTTTCCAGATCTAGACTCAGAATTTTCCGACAGCCACAGCCGAGTTTATACTCGACGTTACATAAATCCAGAGCTGGCTATCTGACAAAATGACCAACTATTTGCCCCTTATGTGACTTCTAAGCAGACACTCTCTGGTACAGGTCTCAATTGCATATACCTCCGTTTGCAAGACTGTATAGAACAAAGAGCCTTATAGAATCTGATAGTAAGGACCACAATATCCTGCTCTCACACAACACCTCTTTTTAAGCCATTAGTATAATATTCTAAGATGTCTTCTGGAACCTGAATGGCACCTGTTCATCCATTCAGTTCGGTCAGATATTACAACCTAGAATGGAAGATCAAAAATTTATCGGCATTCTATCCGCGAGTGTATTTATGAGCAATAGTTTCGAGACAAGATCCAGAAGTTAAAGGTGTCCCGTAAAATTGTATTATTATGCAACATGAGGCCACACTATGTCGCTATTCACCTCTGATGCAGAACTCCTATCCCTTAGCTCCCCTCGGTGCCAACCGGGATACCAGCATCCTTATACCGGTTTTGCTTGGACCCGAGACTGGGTCAGGTTCTGGCCCTAACCGCTGTCAGTTCGTACATTTTGATAGCAGTTGGAGTTGCAGTCAGACGCATAAGTCATGCAAAGAAATTCTTTCGGTACAGTTATTGCTTATTTTGGGCCGCTCAAAATTCTTTCATATTCTCTTCATAAAAAAAATCGAGTTTTCTGTTGTAGCTTCAGTTTGTTTACTACCCTCTATTAATGTTTTCGAAACTATTTACTTTTTTCTTTGCCAGTTTTCCTTCTGTAAAAAATATTTGAAAAAATGTCGATTGGGTACGTTTCAAGACATTTTCTCGCTATTTAACGTGAAGTTCAAGCTCAAGCTTAACGAAAACTAGAAAAATCTGGAAATGATCATTGAAGTGTAAATAATAAGTAACACTCTCGATGATCAACTGTCCTGAGTTCAAGTTGCTCGTTTAGAATTCTCGAAAATTGATCGCGAGCAATTTCCGAGAATTCGATGACCGACTATCCTGAGTTCAAATTGCTCATTTCGTTCATTTTGTTAGGAACATTTCACCCACCAAGTCCTACCTCCTGATCTTTTCCCTGCCCTGCTAGCACAATTCCTTTCCCGTGCTGTTCGCGAAAATGCAGAGATAGTCTAGAACAGCATTGGACGTGGCCGGTTTCATTATTGATTATTTTATGAAAATGTTGGGTCAGTGAAACATGTACGGCGAAAATGATTTTCTCCACCCAAACATCATTTTTATTTGGATCATTGTGCACTCATTCGGTCAATCACGAAGTGTAACTACGGACAGTCTACCTAAGCCAAGCTAAGCTAAGATCCAGGAGTTTAAAGTACCTCGTAAAATCCGCCGGTATGTACCGTAAGCCATAACGTGCTACCTTCTTTTCAATCAGGACAATGATTTAACATTGCTTCCGAGGAATTCACTGGGCTTAATTGCTGGAAAACCCACTCTTTGTACCTTTGATAGTTCCAGACAAGCTTTTTTGCTTTCCACTATGGACCTCCGTACCATTGAAGCATAAGCAACCATTTGTCTGATGACCAACATGTAGAACCAGCGCCTCATTTTGCGTTTCAAGCCCCATTTTTGATATACAGATTCCACAGCAGTTTACTATCTATTATTACTCCAAGAAGTTTTACTTCCATAGCAAAGGATAAGTGGTTTTAGTTTGACTTTACTTTTCCTTGTACATTGAATTGCGATGATTTTTCGGGAATTTTTGGTAATATTCACCCTTTTACACCAATACCATGTCACCTTGATGACAATGTCGTCTGCGCAACCCGTTATTTCAAATTCGAGACCCTTCAAGTGCATTCAGCAGTTCCTCTGCTACCAAGAACCACAATACGAGCGCCAGCACTCCCCTTTAAGGGCAGCCTTTAGTGGTTCTCAAGGTTATAGCCAGAGCTGCTAATTTTCGACAGATTTTTTGAATTTGAAGGAAATCTGAAATCTGAAATCATACCTTACTATGTTCAAACCGCAGTTGTTGGTTACATCATTCAACCAAACAACCCAGCCACTCAATACATTTATTTTCAGTTTTATTAACGCTGTTACTATCTCGCTACTGGGGTTTTGACTAGGTTTTTCAACCAAAATTGAACATACTTCACTATTCATGCATGCTTGAATATGATAAACATATCAACGATGATGACATTGGTTAGTGAATGAAAAAGTATCAATTTGAAATGAAGACTTTCGGTTTTGTCATAAAAATCCCGCCAACTTGAAGGAGAATGATTAAAGATTTGTAATTTGAATCGTGATTCGCGATAAATTCAACTGGAAGTTGGCATTTGAAACCAACGGGAATCAGACGCATTCATCAATTTCAATTTAACCGAGTCTGAAAGTATGTGAGCCTCCTAAATCCAAAATACCTTAAAGTGTCCCAAACAGTTGAAAACGCCAGTTATGAGCAATTCAGTTTTACGAGTACCCCAGTATCCTGTCAGCCTCGTAAGGGGTAAAAATACCCAGAATGCCTTCCTCAGACTCTTGCTGGAGGTATCACCTATGTTTATCCCCAATAACTAGGCTTGGTGATGTTCTAAGCTAGGAAAGAACATTGGTATTTCATGGATTGGCATAAGCAAAGATACTTGGGTATCCTGTAGGACGCATAATGGTTAAATGCACTGTTAACGTCTCTTTTTTCAAAACTATGCTATAACTATAAATGTTAATTGGATTATCCTAACATTTTTACATTTCTTATAAAAGAAATGTATAGAATTCGCTCAAACTTTCAAGATTTTTTCCGAGGCCCGGAGGGCCGAGTCTTATATACCAATCGACTCAGCTCGACGATTTGGGACAATGTCTGTGTGTGTGTGTGTGTGTGTGTGTGTGTGTCTGTGTGTGTGTGTGTGTATGTAACGGACAAATTCTCATTCGTGTTTCTCAGCAATGGCTGAACCGATCTTATCCAAACCAATTTTAAATGAAAGAACTAAAAAACAGTATGAACGCTATTAATTTGTTTTTGATTTTGATGTTTAGTTTCCTAGATATGAATGTTTGAATGCGTAAAAACGCCGTTTTTGGCAGTTTTTTTGAATTATCTGCCGAAATTGACAATATAGATTAACAATTTATATGTTTTTAGACAGCTTTAACGAATACCTTTCCAACAAGCTATAGATTGTTGAAATCGGACTATTATAAAAAGAGATATTTAACATTAAATGCGGACGAAAGATTTTTATCATTTCCCATTGCCAGAAATATGACCAAAAACATGTAATCTATTATTAACGCCAAAACGGCTTATTTTAGGTCAATAGTATCTTCGGAGAATTTAATGGAGGCAATATGCCCTTTCTTTTGGTATAGTGCTTTTGCTGATTAATCTCCCTATGAGTGAGATATTTTCATAAATTTTCTTGGAAGTGATTATATCGAAATGATGCCTTCAGCAAATTTGTAGCTCTTACTTTTGCGAATAACTTTACTGAAGACTTCAATTATCTATTTTGAATACTTTAAAAGTTATGGCTTGTTGTTTGTGGATTACCTTTTGTCGCCTATTTATTGTTCAATATAGTAATAATCCGTTGAAATAAGCCAAACATTATTACGATAAAACGAATTTTGTATTTCATTTTTCTATCTACAACCGCTAGAAATAATCACCGAACACCTTCAAGTTGTCTGGAAGGAACTTGATAACTTATCAGTGCAAAAATGTTCATTTGTACGAACCTTCTGACTGCAATTTTTCTAACTTATAACCATCGGATCGATCTGAAACATATCGGAACATGAAAAGCGAAATAAATAATTCCAAGCAACGGCGTAGCCAAGAGAAGGTTTTGGGGTTTAACACCATACAACCCCCCTCCCCCCCCACCACAACCAAAAAAAATAATGGATTGAAGTTGAAAATTTATTGATGCAGACTGATTGAATTCAATATTACAATAACAATTATCTGATCCGTAGATTGATAACCTGTTGTTTTAAACATCATGAGGACTTTTGATAAATTGTCGTAATGGGGTCCTGATATGCAACTGATCTATTGGTCTTGATTTCACAGTTGTCTAATAGCATCAATATCAAATTCCTGCCTGAAAACATTCCAATAGAAAATTCCAGAGTTCTGTAATCAATCATAATCCTCAGATTTCTTTTCAAATTGAGCTCGCTTTTGTAGAGATGTACTGTAATAAAGGTCTTTATTTAATAGGAAGCGAAGTTGAAATTGATTTAAAAAATGCATAACTTTCAACATTTGCTAAAAATGTTTTTGCCTTTCTCATACACTCTAAAATTCGTCAATCTAATCCCAACCCGGAGGGCCAAATGTTATATGCCAATCGACTCAGTTCGTCGAGATCGGAAAATGTCTGTGTGTATGTATGTGTGTGTATATGTGCATGTGGAAAAAATGTGACCTCGGTTTCTCAGAGATGGCTGGACCGATTTGCACAAAGTTAGTATCAAATGAAAGGTACAACCTTCCCATCGGCTGCAATTGATTTTTTTTATTGATTGGACTTCCGGTTCCAGAGTTACGAGTTGAAGAGTGCAATCACACATCAAATTCCCATATAAACTGTAATGAAGCATTTGCAAAATCAAATTTGTATTTTTGATGCCAAATGACTTTAAAATGCATGAAACATTGAGATTTGATGTAAACTCGAAAAAAATAATGTTTGACAAAAATTGACTTTTTTGGACTTTGGTACATTTTTGCCTTTCTCATATAGAAAGGTTATGCAATCACTCTAAAAATCGACAATCATACCGGCCCGGAGGGAGTATGCAGTGAGGGGTTGCTACTTTAAAATTAAAACTAGTTTAAAATTTCTTAACATGTTGAAAATTTTCGGCAGGACCCGGACCTCCCGGATCTTTCTCCATGATCCGCCGCTGGTTTCAAGCGATGTTTCAGTATCACATAGTATCTCAAGATCGTGGCTGTTGATCCATTGTATGTATGTGCAAATCGTACTGAACATGTAATATTCATTTCCACCATTGTATTGAACATAACCAGCCATGGAATCGTAGTCTGGACAAATGAGAAAAGCACAATTGCACCACTAGGTGGATTAAAACAGGTTTTTATTTTGGGAATGCGTCGAGTTGAGTCGAAAACGTAATATGATTAATAACGAGGATAACACTTTCCGAATGTAGAGAGAAATTTATGAAAAATGACGATTTCCATTCGACTCTAGCAGGTTCTGATCGATTTTGATGAGCATTTGATTTTTGTTGTATGACCAATTGTATGTATAGGTCAAATGTTTAAAAACAGTAATTTGAGGTCAAGATAACATAATTTTGAAACCGCCAATTTCGGAGGTTTAGTATCTTCGATGAGTTTTACAAACGTTAAACAGCGCATCATTTGATAAAATAATTTTGACGGTATATCGTCCAAGAAGTATTTATGGTGAATTTTCTCAGGTTGATGACTACAATAAAGTCTCAACACATTCGCTAAAGACACGAACCTTGTTACTATTTTCTGGAAAATAATTCTGCATAATTTTAAAACTTCAAAAATTATGGTTTCGGAATTATGCCGTTTGGACAGTAAGATCGATTTTCACCAAACCCCCACCAAACCGAATTTCTGGTTACGCCGCTGACTTCAAGTAAGTAGAAACAAAGTCGTTCTACACTCGTTCACAAGAAACTTCTTCGAACGCTGAATATCTATTATAATACATTGACACCCCAATTTTTGTCAGCCAAAATATGAATTGCCAAATATGTTTTTTTATTGCATCGAACTACAACAATTTTTAGGTAGCTTTCAAGGGGTTATTTTATAGACTTCTTCCAAAATTTGGCGAACCTATTCCAATTCGTATACCAATTAATTGTTATACTTAAGGGTTTATATGTTGCAGATAGAGAAAATACTGAAATTTTCAGCTTTTTTCCTACACAATATTACGAAAGCTTATTAAACAATTTTTCCTAATAAGTTTGTGAAAATTATAAACCATTTGAAATTTTTTAATAGTTTAATTTTTTATTTAACCGTGATTTTTTAATAAATAGTGACCATCGCTTCACATCGTAGTCTATTTTTCATGGCTTGCGGTGAGCACGATCTCTCGAATTGCTGAACTGAAAATTATGGAATAGAAAATAATTTTTAGTGTTCTTTACAGATTTAACTCGTCGCGCAGATAGCTCTGAATTAGACCCGCTGGTGCCCTAAGACGATTTCGCTAGATTTTCGGAGCACTGTGCACCCAGTGCATTAACGCAAGTGACGGAAGGCTATCGAAAAGTTTCGTGAAAATGAAAATTCCAGTAATGATGATGATTTCCCCAAACGGTTCGTTTTCGAGAGGTTTTTATTTGTTCTTTGGCATTAGGATTAGCGATAATAATTCAAATCAAGGATACTACTGGGAAGTCACCTTTAGAAAAAGTCGATGTCGAAGAAAAATTTGAAACTATGCACGCATGCACTTCTGAGATAGCGTGATATCAGGAGCTGCGATTTCATTTCAACGCTTTTTTGTGAAAAAGGCGATACTCACAAATGTAAACATAAGGCTTTTTTCATACATGCGAATGATAAATAAATAACCCCTTTAGGAAAATTCAGTTTTCCCACCACAATTTAGACATTTTATTAACAGAGCATTAACAATAATTCGTTGGTATGTCTATTTTTATGGGCCATTTTTTCGCTTTCCCATTGATTTGGTTTGAGATTTCTAGCACTGATGTTGTCCTATGCTGATTTGAGCGATTCTCTGAGTCCTGCCACTATCCCATGTAGTATGTGTTATCAAAAACATCGCGAAACATCAAGTTCTAAATGTTCTCAAACGATATAATATCCGAAGAGAGTGATAAGAGTTATAAGAAATGTCTCATCACACTGTTAGGTGGATTAAAAGCGTTTTTATTAAAGAAGTTATAACTTCTTTTTTGGGTTAGAAAAATTTCTAACCCTATGTTCGGGGTCGGGAATCGCACCCTGGTGAGCTGCGTAAGAGGCAATCGATTTACCATCTACGAAATACCCGCCACTAAAATCGCAACATTCTCTTTGCTCAACTAATTGCATTTTTGCCAATCAAAATTATTTTTTTGGAGAGTGGTCAAACAGAAGCTGTAGAGCTTGATTCTCGGAAGAGCTCTCTGTCAGAATCACTCACTACAATTGCAGACGAGACGGAAAATGTCACCCGCTAAAGCACTGCTTTAGACCAATTACAGCCGGCCGTGATTCTTATTGAAGGGACGTATAAGCTTTATGAATGCGCTTTTGTGTTTGCAAAATGTTGGGCGTAGTTGTGCGTGGATGATCGCGATTGCGTGTTCTCCTTTGTGTACCATCGCGAAGAGCTCGAGCGTTTGTATGTTGACGTGTTCGATCGTGTGGGAGATTGTATATCGTATGTGCTAGTAAGTACGTAACTTTGCTAAATTCGTTTATTTGCGTATGCTCTTGAATGATGACGGGGACCGTGAATCTGATATTTAGTTTTCAGTGAACGGTTTAGATTCCAGAAGAGAGTGAGTTCCCCCACATCAATAAAGTTCCTAATCATGACGCAATCAAATGTGTTGTATAGCGTATATGAGCGTATTTTTTTTTCTTTTTAAATTAGATCGGACCAACTGAAGGTCTGTATCGAGACTGCCAGGATTGAGGAACTATAGACTCGTGAATAAGACCGCGTTTCTAAGTTTATAAGTGCTAAAATGATTACTTAATACTGGGGCATTTTTAACCTTACGAGAGCCTGATTTTAATTTTAAGTGTACGGCCCATGAGTTAGAACTGAAGGCATGGGCCTAGGGTACCTGAGCAAATTCTAATGCACTCTGACACTATGCAACCCTTTCAAAAGACCATAAATATGGTCCGCGCCAAGTTCCACAACTACCAAAACACCATAAAATGATCTCAATAATCCATTAATGCATCAAAATATGGTTCTTATATGGGATCTACCGGACTATGGTGATGTTGTCTTCACGGGTTGATCCCATTTAACACATTGTTAAAACGCCATGCAGTAGGGGTGAAATTAGACCATGACCATGTTTGCTCGGGTAGGGGGCTTCTAAAAGTGACCTACTCAACATCACATGGGGACGTAGATATTAAAACTGAATCACAAGTTTTTATGTTTGTCAGATTGCGAGCGTAGTTTTGCGTAGATGATCGCAATTGCATGTTCGAGTTTATGACCAGAGCTGTATTATCACACAGGGCTCGAGCGATTGCATGTTAACGGTTTTGATCACATGCGCGTGTGTGTCGCGTGTACATACTCACATTGAATCTTCGTGCGACGCGTGAGTTTGAGTGTATGGTTCAGATCTAGAAGTATGAGTATGAGTTCCCCTATATCACTAGAGCATCCAGCCTTGGCACCCTGAGACTTCTAATGTATATGTGTTTATTTAAATACTCTTTGGAACCAAGATTGAAGACATGAACATAGATTGCTAGGACCAAAGAGGCTTTTGAACATGACCGACTTATGTTCGCGTAGGGACGAGCGTTGGTATAATGGCACTTGAGACGACGTTTATAAATGCGTAAATTGTACCATATTGATTAGATCACCGAGGCTTTTCAATGTATACAAAACCGCGGGCGTAAGAGTGCGCAGATGATTACGATTACATGATCACATGCATGACAAGTTGCGTATTATCGCAAAGGACATGAGCGTTTCTATGTTAACGTGTTTAATCGCGTGAACGTTTTTTGTCGCGTATATTCGCGGATTTCAATTCGTTTATATGACCGTGTAATTGTTTGCATATTCGTGTGGGCTTACGAATATTCACGCGAGTCGTCATTCTGATATTTAATTTCGAGTGATCGGTTCAGATGAAGGAAGAAAGTGAGCTCCTCTATCTGACTGGAGACTACAACTTTGGAGCCCTGAAACTTGTTGTCTACTGTAAATATGTTCCGTATTTTATAGTGGCGAGTATGATTAATTATTTCGTGAGACCGGGCGTTTGTATGTTGGCACTTGAGGCCAAGTTTATAAATTCGTAAGTGCTACCACGTTGATTTAATACCAAGGACTTTTGAATGATCGCGTTTGCGACCGAGTTTAAATTATAACGGAAGTCTCGAGCGTTTGTGTGTTCTTTTAAAAGGGTGGGCATTTGTATTGCATTTCGTTTGCATATTCCCGTATTCTTTTGAGAAAAAGCACAACAAAGAAAGAGTCAATACATTTATTAGAGATTTATTCATTAAAACGTTAGAATATTTTAGAGAAAAACATTAGATAGTGTGATAGTGCCAAGAACGACAAAAAAGAATTGAAATGAAAGGTGACAAAGGCAAAGACATACAACACATGAAAAAGGAACACCTCATATATAGTATAAACACTAACTAATTGATAAACTTTGGTTTGGGTAGATGAGAGTAGGAAAAAGCATGCAACATAAAAAGGCCCAATACGCTCTTCCGGCTTCCTCAATGCGCCACTAACGATTGCAGCAAACATCTTAAAGCAACTTTCTGATAGAGGTCAATATGAAAAGCTACGCATTATTTTTTTGTGGTATCCAACGGGATTCAAACCCGCAACCTTTGAGACTCCGGCCCAATACACTAACTCTTATGCTATCTCTGGGACCATTTCAATCAGTTTTCTTCATTGGATACTACCAAAAAAGTCTCAAATAAGGTATTGGCGTCTACTTGCGTTAAAACCCAAATAAATTAATTTTTAATAGTATTAATTGTTGATAATTGAAGCACTAAGTTTGTTCAAACTGACAAATGTAATATTGCCGGAAGATATTTGTGATACCGTTAATCCAATCAGGTCATTCAAAATTATTGAATAAAGTATTGTAAGAGGAAGATGGCTGCCGGACTAAAACTTTTGCAACTGCCCTGGGTCGAAAATTCCGACGGGTTTCAACGAAACAGATTCGCCCCCCAACTGTGGTCAGTGAAATGAGTGGATGCTAATTTGCATTTTCCTCTTTTGGGACAGATAACTTCGCCATTCCAGTCTGCAAGTAGCTTGACAAACAAGTGAACAAAAATTAACGCCATCCAACTGTGTGAGTTTGTAATACTGTATACTTCCTCTTCGTGCTAAATGCTATCGATGACAAATGATTATTGCTGATGGCTTCTGAATTGAACAGTGACTTTCGAAAAATGTCAGAAAACACTTCAAAGATGAGTTTCATTTTAAGGTTGAGAATCGATCATCGAACGATAAACGATACGGACATGAGATTAATTAAATCGATGAATGACTGATGAACGCTAAAGACGATTATCCGAGTGATGCAATTTCGATTAGCGTGCCGTGCCCATCCGCCACCGCACAATATGCAGCAGCAACGGGGTGCAGTGGTAAAAATGGCTTCGTCAGCGAAACCGCTAACTGTCACCACAGTCAACCGGCGGCCGAGTGCAGCATTAGAGCTGGCACATAAATCATCGAAATCGTGGAATAGTGTTGTTCGCCGCTACGAGCTATTAGTCAGTTATATTGCGTACTGCACACACACGGATTTTCTTGATCGCACAACCAACCACAGACGACAAACAGAGGAGGCCCTAGTAATGGATGGGTTGGACTGTGCGTTTGTGTCCGTATGTATGTATGTGTGGATATGACAAGTTACGATGCGGTGACAGACGAACTAGCCCGCAATTCCCGCCGACGTCCCTGGACCACCGATCCTAGCTACAAACAACATAGCGCGTTATGGATTTCGGTATGAACGATGAGCCTCGCGCTGGTTGGCACTTAGTGTAAGCAAATTAGTGTCTGTCTGTCTTGGCTTTGGTTTATCGCGATATGACGCCGATTTGCATTTAGTGGCCATTTCCGTCCGGTTATAGCTCACTGCACCCTTCCCCTGCCGGGAACTCCCACGAGGGCGATTCAGTTGACAGTTATGAATTATGGATTAGCGTTGAATTGCCGCCGCCTCCGACCGGATAGGGAATAGAACTTTCGAGTACTGATTGTGTGATGGGTGTGTGTGTGGGTATGTAGGATGTTTTTTGTGCCGCTAATTCTCCGCACAGTACCATGTCTTAACTTTCTTCACATTCATCATTCTTTAAGAGTAGGTTAATTGTAAGGTGCCCGAAAATGATCTACCAGCATACCCCGGCGTAGAAAACCTAGGCAAGTGTGTTTCTCGGTCAGTTTGTTGCTGCGGTTGCAAAAAAGATCGTTAGTGTCGTTTCCAGATGAGGGCTCTACGCTTGCAGCAGGTTTGTTGTCCTACTTTGTTTGATCAGTAGTGTGGTTAATGAAATGTACGCGCAATGTCGTTCACTGCTTTATGAAAGTTCTTTGACAACAAGTTGTCCAATTCGCATGGTGACAAAGATCGGGGGACATCTCGTTTTCACTATTCATAGAGTATGCCATTTCATTACCCTAAACGTCGTCAATTTCACTTTCAAACGTTTCAAACCCGTTTCCTAGTAAGCACACATCTCATTGAATACCGACTATCACGCAAGAGAGACCCTCTGCCTCTGCCTCTCGTCTCAGCATCCTCGTCTTCGTCGGATAGCCTGGTAGCAAAGCAAGCACAGGGGTCTTCTTTTAACGAGAGGGAATCCACCACAGTTGACGACGGTGGGAAGGAAAAGTGGCCTTCTTCAACAACGCGCCTATTCGCCCGTTCGTCGAAGTCGTATTTCCATTACAACATTGCGGTTTGCGCTGGTCTTCGCCGGCAAAGTCAATACCGTCCCGCGTACATACTCACGTATGACGTTATAGTCGTCGTCGTCGTCGGTGTGTCGCTTGTGGGAGATCGCGGAATCGCGTGTTCAGAGCTCAAGCTTCTTGGATCACGATTAGTTTTTTTTCTACCACAGCAGTATGTTGGCGGTAAGCATTTTTCGATAGCAAAGCGTTGAAAATTTAACAAGTTAGAGATTGTTGTGTGTGCGAAACGAGTAAACGTTGCTACTATGAGGGGTGCTTGTGGGAGCTGCTGATCTCGAGCAGAAGATTGTTACAAAATGCTATGATGCGATTATATATTTTTATGCTATTCGTTCTACTAACTACTAACGGAACCCAATTAATAACGAAATTTATTACGAAACTTGTATTTTGTCTCAATGTTACAGATTCATTTTGATCGGGATGCTGTACATGCGTGGTTTTCATTTAATTCATACACGAAAAAAATGTTCGCAAAATCGTGAATAATGTGCCATGAATTCTGAAACAATCACGTTTTTGCGTTGCGAAAACAGGACCATGAACAAAAATCATGTGTTTTATAATTATGTTCAATTTCCCTTCAGTAACGTCCGCATAACGCTTTCATTAGTAGAAACATTTACTTTTGTTTTGTGAACTTCAGTCACGGTTTCCGCCATGTCACTACTAAATCGATTTTCTGAACCTGAACTAGTTCACAACTTTACGAATATTATTCATAAAACCAAAGATTAACTCATAATGTTGTTCATAGATTTAGGAACATTAGTTCACAAAATCAAAACATTCTGAATATTTTCTCGTGAACTTATTCACAAAACTCGGAATTTTATTCATGAATCATCGTGAACTAATTCATTATTGCTAATATATTTGTCACGTTACAATATCCGTGCTCGTAAAATAGTTCACAAAATCATGAAATATTTTTCATGTATTCGTGGTTCATGAATCCTAGTATAATAGTCACGATTTACCATTCATGCTCGTGAAATGGTTCACAATATCATGAAATATTGTCCATGTATTCGTGATCTGGTTTATGATACCTAACATAATAGTCACAGCTTACTATTCGTGAAATAGTTCACGAAATAATAAAATATTGTTCATGTATTCGTGAATTTGTTCATGATTCCTAGTATACGTCTGACAATTCGTGCTCGTCATATAGTTCACAAAATTATGAAATATTATTTATGGATTCGTGAACTAGTTCGAGATGAACGCAACGCTAACGAAAAAAAATCGATAACACACACACAGCGAGCCTTTGTTAGTATTTGGTTTCGTATCAAATTGCTGCTTACGAATCTCACAGATTCCCTTTCTTATCCACCTTACAACTTACATAACCCCCACCCACCCATCCATTACACGCAATCTAGTCGGTGCTGCACTGAATTTTGTTATGTGCAATTCTTTGCTCCGCTGCTATAAATATCTCATGACCTGAAACTTCCAGTAAAAAATCCGACCGTCAGATTCCTATATTAGAGCCCTCAAACATCTATTCGCTAAAAACACCTCTTTACAACCCGTGCCATGACGCATGTACTCACTGAGTAGTAAAATGGCATATATATGCTTCACACTAATGATGAGCAATATAATATCGTACCACTTTCCCGCTGTTTTATTTTGTTTGTATGTATGTGTTGGGAATTAAGCTTTTCTAAAAAAAAAGCTAACGGGTAGCATCTGAACCCGAACCGACAAACATCTACTCGTTAAAACGCCTACTTACACCACCATAGGCCATAGAGACACATGATGGGTGGCTGTTCGAATGAGCTATATAAACTTCTTATCATTGTAGCAGCGATCACACTCGGGACAGCATGGAGACGTTGGGGGGATGGATGTGGGTCGGGATTTTATTCGTGTAATGTCCCGACTTATGTCCAATCACTACACCATGGATGCGCATTTGCGGCGTATTGGGCTTGCGGAGAGTAGTCTGTGCGCTTGTGACGAGGGCTATCACGACATCGAACACGTTGTCTGGGTATGCGCCGGGTATTGTGACGCTAGGTCTCAGTTAAAGGAATCCCTTCGGGCCCGAGGTAGACCACCCAATGTACCAGTCTGAGATATGCTGGCAACTCGTGATTTTCCCTATATGTCCCTTATTTATACCTTCATAAAAACGATAAATATCCCAATTTAGCCCCTCTCTTTTATTTCTCGTTTTTAGAGTTTCCTCCTGCCTTGTGGAACCGATCAGCTCCAGAGTGCCACTATGTAACCGCTGTCGCCCTTACCACTACGCCTGCATAGAAGGAAACTGAAGCGAGAGCGACTCGAGGTCCGATGACTTTTGAAGGATTCCCCGCGGGTCCGAAGAATACCATCCGCCAATCCGGTACTCGACGACTTACTAGACTGAGGCGCAAATTTGTTTCGCTGATCCCCCTCCCCCCCCCCCCGTTCGAGCGAAAGTTGCAAGTTTTGCTCTTCTTTCCCTGTCTCTCCCCTGTCCTTGATACAACTGCTGCTACACTAATGCGGAAATAAGCCACCCTCTGAATATCTTGCCCAAGCATAAGTTTTAGTTAAAAAATTCAAATTAGTATTCTGTATTCCTAGTTTTAAGATAGCTATAATTTTTACTCTTTATTGAAACTCTTGTCCTCCATTTTGTAAATAGAATTGAATCCCTAGTTTTAAGATTTCTGTGAAATTTCTCATAAATATTTGTTCCCCCTTTTGTGTACTAAACTATATTGTTAGTTTTAAGATAACTGTAAAATATTTCGTAAAATACTATTACTCCCTCTCTTGTATATCAAAGTGAATCCCTTGTTTTAAATTTTTTCATAAAAAAATCTTTTGGCCCTCTCTTGTATATTAAATCTTATTTCTAGTCTTAAGATAGCTGTAAACTTTCTTTTCTTTTGTAAAAAAATATTTCAACATTGTAGCCTCCTAGTTTTAAGATATCCAAAATGTAAAAACAAAAGCATTTGGCATCGCCAAGCTAACGCATTTGTGCCTATCAAATAAACGAAATGAATAAAAAAAAGCATGGAGACGTTCTTCAAGCTATCTCTGCACTGTGTAGCCAATAACGTGTAGACAAAATATTTGATTTTGTTTTGAAAACTTCAGTTACGGTTTCCGCCATGTCACTACCAAATCGATTTTCTGTATGTGAACTAGTTCACAACTTTATGAATATTATTCATAAAACCAAAGGTTAACTCATGATGTTGTTCATAGATTTAGGAACGTTAGTTCACAAAATCAAAAAAAATTGGATATTTTCTCGTGAACTAGTTCACGAAATTCGGAATTATATTCATGAATCCCGTCAATGCTGGTGAGCTAATTCATGATTTCTAACATATGAGGAATTTCACGAAGATCCGTCCAAAAATCTTTAAAATCGTGACCTTTACACATTTCACCGGCATGGAAGACTAAACATTTTCCACAGGTAATAAGATTATTTTGACTCAAGAGCAACTTTTCAAAAGGGCGTAAACGTTTCCACGTGTGTGAATTTCAAAGTTTTTTTGTTCGATTATTGTATTTTATACAACAAAACTATCTGAGAACGAGTTACAGGGAATGAATACTTCTATCCGAAAAAAAATATATACTGAAAAAAATGTTGTGTCATTTTTCAACAAAATAAAAATTTATGTTAAAAAATTAAATTGCGAAAAAACCCATTTTTTTTAAAAATTTATATTTTGTCTACAAAAACCTAAAAGGAAAAGAAACATTTTAAATGTGATTGCATGATGGAGAACTTATCGGTAAAAAAGTTTTTCTAACAATAACTTCGTACATGTTTTCAAATTTCATACTAATTGACATACAAAACTGTAATTTTATTACAGAATATAATTCTAAGCATCATTTAAAATAAAAATGCATTTAACAAAAATCTTCCAAAATGTGATAGTTTTCGAGATATTTGGAATTTTGCTCCATCAAAATCAATTAATTCGTGTAATTATGCACTTTTTAAAAGTTATTCGCGTTACCCCATCATAAAATGTCATAAATCTAATGTTTATCGTTTTAAAGACTTAAAAGAAACTTTTTAGTGTATTTGGAGCATGGAGAAGCTTTCAATAAAAAAGTTTTCTTAACAACAATTTTTGACATATTTTTATAATTCATACTATTTGCAGTCAAAAATACAATTTTCTTTTGGAATATGGTTCTACACGCCATTTTAAATCGATATGGTCATAACAAAAATTTTCTGAAATGTAGTAGTTCTCGAGATATTTTAACTTTGGTTTTAATAACACAATTATTTTGTTTATTTACGACCTTTTCATAAGTTATTCTCGTTTCTCCATCAACAATAATAGGTTTTTCAAAAGGCCCATAAACTTTCCTGCAACTTTTCCTTTGACATCAAGACGATATTGTAAATCATTTGAAAGTTATATGAAAACAACCAAAATATGATTCAACTATAATAGTTTATAATCATCAGACCCTATGGTTAAATAATATTTTGGTTGCTTTCATGTAACTTTCAAATGGTTTACAATATCGCCTTGAAGTCAAAGGAAAAGTTGCAGGAAAGTTTATGGGCATTTTGAAAAACCTATTATTGTTGATGGAGAAACGAGAATAACTTATGAAAAGGTCGTAATAAAACAAAATAATTGTGTTGTTAAAACCAAAGTTAAAATATCTCGAGAACTACTACATTTCAGAAAATTTTTGTTATTACCATTTCGATTTGAAATGGCGTTTAGAATCATATTCAAAAAGAAAATTGTATTTTTGACTGCAAATAGAATGAATTACAAAAATATGTCAAAAGTTGTTGTTAAGAAAACTTTTTTATTGAAAGCTTCTCCATGCTCCAAATATACCAGAAAAGTTACGTTTTTAAAACGATAAATATTAGATTTATGACATTTCATGATGGGGTAATGCGAATAACTTTTAAAAAGAGCATAATTACACGAATTAATTGTTTTGGATGGAGCAAAATTCCAAATATCTCGAAAACTATCACATTTTGGAAGATTTTTGTTAAATGCATTTTTATTTTAATTGATGCTTAGAATTGTATTCTGTAATAAAATTACAGTTTTGTATGTCAATTAGTATAAAATTTAAAAACATGTATGATAACTTCAACTTACGTTAGAAAAACTTTTTTACCGGTAAGTTCTCCATCATGCAAAAGCATTCAAAATGTTTCATTTCTTTTTAGGTTTTTGTTGACAAAATATAAAAAATTAGATAAAATGGGTTTTTTCGCAATTTAAATTTTTAACATAAATTTTTGTGTTTTTGAAAAATGACACAAAATTTTTTTCAGTGTATATTTTTTTCCGATAGGGGTATTTATTCCCTGTAACTCGTTCTCAGATAGTTTTGCTGTATAAAATACAGTAATCGAACAACAAAAAATTGAAATTCATACCCGTAGAAACGTTTACGTCCTTTTGAAAAATTGCTCTTGTATCAAAATATTCCAATTACCAGAGAATATCATGGATATTCATACACCGAACACACCTGCAAAGTTTCTTTCGAATCAACGATGGTCATATTTTGCGGTCGGCCGGTTTCTCCTATAACCCCAACTTCTCGTATTCGGACTAAGGTCAAAAGGGTTCCGTTCGATTTCTGAGATTTTGTCACATTAGAAAAACTACAAAATATGTATGATTTGCATCACGGAGCAGAAAAATCATTAAAAATAGGTGATTTTGGGGCCAAAATGACCCAGTACCCCACTTTCCCGTATTTTTCTAGAAACAAATACATCTTTATTCAAATATCAAAATTATTTCCTTTCAAAAGAGGTATAAATTGTAATTTTCTGATTGCTACTTCAAAAGTTATTGCATTTAATGTATTTTTCCTCCATATTTTCCCATAGCACCAATTTCAAAAAATTTCAAGCGAAGTGGGCGGGGGTCTAAAATTGTCCAAATGATGTGAAATTTGGCATCTGAGCTTACTTTGACATTTGTCACAATATGAGAGGGGGGGGCCTTCGAGAATTCAAAAAAAAAATTTTTTTTTGCAATGCCCTACTCATCAATGTCAATCCAGTTGCGATGCAGACGGTCTCCCAAACAACGTTTGTTACACTAACATTCCTTACCTTCCCCGATGATTGTAAGGACGTGGTCGACACCGTTATTGTCATTTCAAAGTATAGAACTGTCGAAAGGTGCACATTGAGGATGGATGGCTACTCCCAGGCCCCATTCGATGTTTCTCTGTGCAATTTCGCTTGTTCTGGTTAATCACGGAGTATCAACTACGAGTTGTATGGTCATTATTCTCATGCTGATGCTATTGATACATAATGTAAAAATTAAAGCTTCTGGGATCAGTTATACTAATGCATTGAGTCATCTTAAGTATAACAAAAATATATACAAAAATCGATGTTAAATCATCCATAACACTCGAGGGAAAAATACGTCCGTGATACGAAAATGGTTAAAAGCCGCTGCTATAGATCGTATAATAAAAAAACTGATAACAGTTGTAGGGTGATGAGCCTATTTTGGCAGTAGAGCCTATTGTGACCCTATTTCGTACCCCTTGGTTTCGAATCAAGCATATGAAATAATGACACTATCGATTTGGCTAAAGCAGGTGAGCAAAAATAAGCTCAAGTTATATTCTTTATTTGTTGCGCACATATGTATTTAGAACTATCCTCTAAATCCAACTTTTAATTAAAACAAAATCACCTTATTGAAATATCTACTATTCCGCCTCACTCACGTAGTGAACCGAAACTGGATGCAACGGCGCTTAGCACAATAAACACTTACGAGCCAGCATTTACCGCCTCATATCTCGTTATTCCAGCACAAATATACTAAACATTGCACTGATTCATACCTTTATTTTAGCTGGAGAACCTTTTTACGATAATTTCACTTTAAAATCACTCGTCAAACACTAGAATAGGCCTAGTGTTATAATAGGATAAAACTAAATACGGGGGTTCCTATTATTGGCATGTTTTGCTGATACACTACCACAATCAAAACCAACTTTTTGTATCCATCATACAGAAAAGAATCATCAGTGCGGCCAAACCAAAACATGAACTTGTAAATATAATGTAATGCAATTTCAGGTATAAGTAATCAATTACTTAAAGTTATTCAACTAATTGTTGATTGCAGATATTTTATTTTCATCTGCACATACAATTCGGATCGGAAGAAAGCAATGTGATGTGAAACTTGTCATTCCAGTTGCTAACCTTCGAATGGTTTTTTTTCTGCGTGCGCAATTCTGGGCGCTCTTCTACTAACAGCTGATGAGTTTCATTGATGTGCGTGATGTTTACGTTTGTTTTGATCGGCTGAAGAAAGCAGAATGATTCGTTTTACAAATCACACGTTGGCGTCCATGATCTGGATACCTAGTTAGAATCGACGCAAATGGAATATGAGGCATTGCGTTTCAACTAGATTGTTTTTCGATGAGGTGGAAATTGGCACACCCATGAGGCGATAATTGGATCGTTGAGGTGGGAATAGATGCACAGAATGGAACATTTATTTTCATTTATGCTGAAAATTGAGGCAATTCTGCTAAATAAGCATTATATAGATGTTTAAGAAACAGTACACTGATACTTTATGCTGAGAAAGGTTATAGATAATATGGCTTCTTTTAAAATTGTTCAAAAAATAGTGCGACCCTCTCCCTAATGGTGCCAAAATAGGCTCATCACCCTATGTGAAAGTATTTTCACCTCCTTGTGGGGTGACATTGTAGACTAGTAAAACAAGGGTCCGAGATTGCTTCCTTGTGGCATATACTAAATTCCATAAAGTACGGCCAAACCATAGGTCTAATAAGCTTAAAAAGAATCTGAGCTAACTCAACAGTATTCCTCACTACATCATAGTTCCAATACAACACAAGTTATGACATATTTAGTATAGCGATAGCTATGAAGCCCTCGCAACAAACACAAAAATAAACTTCGTCAACCACAATTGCAGCACCAGCCACCGTCATCATTTCATTCTCGGAGAACGACAATAACTCATTATCACCTTAACGGGTTTCTCAACTGCTGCCATTCAAACGAACTCCAAACTAAAATCTAACGGGCAACCATGATGTCCATGATTGCAAACCAACTTGAGCAACGAATAAGCTCCACAGACCCCAACAACACCAAAAACACATTGCACGCGGTCTCTCCGACCATAAGTGCCATTGTTTCCCGTTAGATTTATGTTCTATTGATCATCGATTTCTGCAACAAAGTACCATACACATTAACGCCTTTCGCCCGAAAACCACCACCCCCCGACTGCTCACTTAGAAGCCTCTTGCTTCGACTATGATAGTTGCACATTTTTAACGAGAGACGATTCTTCCATAATTTTGCAGCTCGGAAGAAGATAATTACACCGGTTCGTGTGTCACCTTCTCTCGGATACTTCACAGCTCTTAGAGTTTGTGCATTTTCTTATTCTCCACCGTTTGTGTTTACCGAGACCCAGTTGCTAAATAATGCCCCCCCCCCCTTCAATGGACTGGAATGCGCGAGTCGGATAGTGAGAGTGGCAAAAAATAAGGTGTTGACGAACGGCCTGAAGACAGCGACGACTACGACGCGATGTAAAACAACTTCATTTTCATAAACCTTTTCGACCGAGCTGAACGGGTTAACAGAGGAAGGAAAGGGGGTGGAAATGGCAGTCCATTGTTTTCCGTCCCTTGCACAAGCATCGCTGGTTAATCACAGTTTATGGCTTTCCAGGCGATTTCGCTTTCGGGGATAATAGATTTGGAAAACGAGACATGGTTGGTAAATGGTTTGACACCGAGAGGGAACTGTCGCAAGCGAGGCCTCCTCGGAATGAGTTATGACTTCGTTGGTAGATCTCGGATGCAGTGCAGTAGTAGATTCGGATTCAGTCAATTAGTCATGTTAGGTCAATCGCACTGCGTCTATTTGAATCAGTCAGTCAGTTGACCTTACTGTTCCGTCTAGTCAAAGTGATTGAAATAGCTCAGTGGCTGTTTGGCGCTCTCTATAATGAAGCTAATCGTAGCTGATTGCAGCGAATGATTGCATCGTTGCAGCTAGTTTTGCATTGTGCATAATCAATTACTCTAATGATAGATAGGACAGATTTCCGGTCGAGTGCGTTGGGTTCGAGGCAAAATTGCATTCAACAGATACCGAGAGAAACTGCTGAGTACATAGTAAGATGTCATTCCATCGTCTCACAGGATCTTGGATGACACTATCTCAACACCGCAACAGGTGTCAGAGCGGCGTAATTTGTGGCAGGAAGAATCACTCCGGCTATCTTCATCAGCTAGTATTTGACAACTTGAGTCCGTTGAAATGCTGTTGCACCCAGCTAGACACGATAAGATGACACAAACCACACAAGATAAAGCGCTCCCTAGAAAAACTGCCACCGATGCTTAGCAGTGAAAGGAAAACGAAAGAGAGCTAGGATTGAATGGCATCTCCCTTTTGACCGAGGGTCTTATTTCCAGTGAATATCGCAATACTGCACCTTAGAGCGCTAGATACGGAAAACCTAACTCGCACCACCCCGACCACGAAAAGCTGCTACGCTCTACCACCCGTAAACGAAAGTTATTTTTTTTCTGCCCTAGCATCAGAGATTTCTTCACCTCTCGGTGCACTTTCGTTTACTGCAACAGCAGTTTGGTCATTTCTTGCACACTTTCCCCCTACTAACCGCAATGCAATCTTCGCTGTGGGGTCGTATCTTTATCCGATGGCCACTAGCCCCAGTAGTTGCGGGTTCTTATATTCCGTGCCGAAGAAGTGGTCATCAGACCTTTAGGATAAGCACGAGCTGTCGCTCACCACACAGGTGACGGCGGTGATTGTGGCTTTTCATGAGGGAACACGGATCCACGTGTTTTGCTGGATTTAGTCGAGTTGTCTAATCGCGTAATTTCACTCCTATCAAGCTGACGGTAATGAAATGAGATGAACCTGTAGAAGCCGGGGAAGGGCGGACGCAGAGAACTGTAATTAGTTGCTTACGATGATGACAACAGCACATACTCGAGAAGCCACTTAATACACGTACGTTTAGACACGGAGAAGCTGCACCAGCACCACCCAGATTCAAGAGCTGCACTGTGCCCTTACATGACGCCAGCAGAGTGGGACGAAATTGCACTCGTTATCGCTCCGTCCCGCTTGCATACAGTAGCTAGGGCAAAACTTTGTGCGGTTTGCTGCTCGTTGTCACGTGATCTCCTGCCAGAGTTGACAAATAGATCTGAGCTGAAATTTTTCCCGCCTGTTCACCCCCCCCCCCCCCCCGGACACGATCCGCATCTGAGGAAGAAAAAAAAATAGCAGAAGCAAAAGCAGCCTGCCCGCTAAGGCTTCCTTCGCTCTCCTCCACCACCTTCACGATAGTGTGCGGGTAAGAAAACGCAAACGACACGCCGAAATCAATCAATCAACGTCTGAAGTGGTTTGTTTGGCTAGACGGGAAGCATTGAATGCCTGATTGCGCACCCGGGAGGTGTCAGATTATGCGTGTAGCTATCTTGTGATTGGAAAAGCGAACCGAATGACATTCAGGGAACGACCAGCAGCTCAGGGTCCGCCTAATCGGGATGTGGTTTACTGAGTTTCCGCTGGATGCGAAATTGCGTGGGCGTTGTAGAGATTGATCTTCCGCAACTAATTTGTTTTTGAGTTACCGGGGTATAGAATGAAAGTAACTACATAATCTATACTGTGGGAATTATTTGGGTAGCGTGGTTTGCATCGTTGTTATATCTGATGGTAACTGAGAACAGGATAAAATTGAACTATACCATGTAAAAATTACTGGAATTGTTGATAAGTTGATGACACACCAAATTGTCCACAGTTATGGGTCAAACGCAACTGACGTTGGCATACATGAGTGTGGGTTTATTTATAGATTCGAGATATTTGGATTAATTATGTTCATTTTTTAACTATTTTAAATACAATTATATTAAATAAGAAGAAATTATGAACAGTAAAAACATCCCTTTGAATTTACGAAAAAAGCTTTTAATCCACCTAACAGTGTGATGAAACCACTCTCTTCGGGCATAATATCGATCAAATTAGCATGGGACAAATCAAAAGTAAAGCCCCAAATTTAACATAGACGGACAATCGACTTATTACTAATGCTTTGTGAATAAAATATTTCGATTCTTCATTCAATGCATTAATAATGTTATATATTATATGTTGTGCTAGGACAAAAAATCAAAAAAAAAAATATTGCGTATATTTGAAGTATATATCCCCAATAGCGCTTATTAAAATTTTCACGGTGATCTGAGAACTAGAAACTGCAACGCTTGATAACACGCTTCCTCAACGCGATTATTTTGATTCCGACTTTTTCCAAAAGTAACCTCGCAGTGAGCAACATAGTTCGGATACCGTTGGACTCACAGTAGCTAGTGATTGAACAAAGGATTTTGATTTGCATCATTATTGCTAATCCTAATGCCAAAAAACCAACCCAAAGCTCTCAATAGCTGATTTTTTAGGGAAAACCGTCACCATTGCTGAGTGTACTGAAAACTTTAACTGCTTTTTTCTCGAAAATCACATTTTTTCGGTAGCCGGTAATATAACTTTAGCAATGCACTTTGTTCAATCGGCGATTGACCTGGCAGACCTGTAAAGGAGTACCCTTTTCAAAAATACAGGGTCAAACGGTGTACAGGATTTCATCTGTTCCAGGGACCTGTGATCAAGAATTAAGTATTTATTTTACGTGCTGTTACTGCAACAATGTTCTAATCGTTGCTTTTTAAAAAATTTGGCTCCAGAAAATGGCAGTAAAATTTTTTAAAAGTTTATTTCATACCCAGATACTCCCAGACAGATAATCCACAACCAATAGCAGTGTCTCATATCGGAGCTCACAACTCGCGATATCTGTGTTGTCACAGTTACACTGACTGTCGGAAACATAAAATATATATATTGTTCAGCATATCTACCGCATAACGAGTCATCTCCTTCTGATGATTTCAAAAGCGTTGTATCATATTGTAGCACAAATGGGCTTCCGCTCATTATCGGCAGTGATGCGAATGCTCATCACATCATTTGGGGCAGCTCAGACATCAATCTGAGAAGCTCTGAACTGATGGAGTACATAAGTAGTACAAATCTCCATATTCTGAATGTGGGAAACCGACCAACTTTTGCGAGGTCTGGGAGGGAGGAGGTGTTAGACACAACACTTTGCTCTGATAGAATTTTGCATGAGCTAGGAAGTTGGCAGGTTCCAAATGAAACTGAACCGTCTCAATTCGATCATAAATATATATTTTTCGATCATTTTGATGTCACCTTCAGTGTGGTAACATATCGTAATCCTAAATCTACAAACTGGGACACCTTTTTGGAAGACTTGGCGACTAAATTTCATAGATATTTTCCAACAATTAGTCAACTAGACGACTTAGATGACGTCGTAGATACGACAAACTCATTCATATTAGCATCCTACGAAGAAGCTTATCCACTTCGTACTGTTAAATTGACTTGGGGAACCCCTTGGTGGAGGGCTGAGCTTGAAAGAATGAAGAAAGTTATGAGAAGAGCTTGGAACTGGCGTCAGCGTGATGACTCCAGGGCTTTCAGGTCAGCTCGTAGTGCATATAAGAAATGCCATAGATCTGCAGCACGGGCTGGCCGGCAAAGCCTATGCACTAATGTCTCTAGTCTGAATGAGGCTAGCAGGTTAAATAAAATTCTCTCCAAATCGAGTGATTTTCAGATGAACTCCTTAAAAACCAGAGATGGTGTTTATGTAACGGACGAAAAAGATGTTCTTAATTGTCTCTTCGACACACACTTTCCATGTTGTATCGCTCTGGAGCTGAACAATGTTCATTCTGGTGATTCGGACTCGTAGGCGTTAGCACGCACATTGGATTCCACTGAATCGGTCAAATGGGCAGTTGACAGCTTTGCTCCATACAAATCACCCGGAAAAGATGATATACTTCCCGTACTACTGCAAAAGGGATTTGATATTCTTAAACATGTCTTGAAAAAGATTATGCTTTCCAGTCTTGCTACTGGGTATATCCCGAAAGCATGGCGAGAAATAACTGTTAAATATATTCCCAAAGGGGGTCGCTCAAGCTATGAAGAAGCCAAGAATTTTAGGCCTATCAGCTTAAGTTCTTCTCTTCTGAAAGCTTTGGAACGGATAATCGATCATCGCATCAGGAACGTTAGTTTAGTTGAATATCCACTGCACAAAATGCAACATGCATATCAGTATGGGAAATCCACGATCACTCTGGTTCACGATGTTGTTTACAACATTGAGAAAGCCTTCTCGCTCAAGCAATCTAGCTTGGGTGTATTCCTAGATATTGAGGGTGCTTTTGACAATGTGTCCTTCCAGTCTATTCTGGAAGCGACGCGCGGTCATAGGATACCTGCATGTATCTCGGGTTGGACAACTCCCGGTCCAAGCTAGTGATCGCGTGCCGAACCCAAATCGAAGAAGTAAGCATTGTCAACACTATCTACCTTATCTGGGGGCTGACGAATTGGCCAGGGCAGGTTCAGCGATTGACTTCGTTGGTCCTAAGCCCGCGCTGCCAATTTCGACAAGTTGGATAAGGGAAAAAATATGGTCCTGGGCTTCGTCCGAGCACCGCAATTATTGGAGAAATCTACAAATGTGTCGCCAAACAAAGGCGTTTCTAGAACAACCGTGCCCAGTGATTTCGAAAAATCGCCTACATTTTTCGAAGCTCCATTGCGGCATGCTGACCAAGGCTTTAACCGGCCACTGCAAACTCAATTATCACATGGCAACTATTCAGCGCGCTGAGTTCTTATCATGTGATCTTTGTGAATCCGACTACGGAACCTCATATCACCTGATATGCAACTGTCCAGCGGTAGCGCAATTGCGATTTCGAGTCTTCGGCCGTCCTTATATAGACGAAACCATGTTTGGACGACTGAAACTCAGAGACATACTAAAGTTTCTTATCCAATGTGGTAAAGAGCTTTAGGCTTATTCGCAGGCAAGTTGAACTACTTGTGAGTTTAACTTACCTGTTGTTTATTTTTGTTTTGTGCTGTTATTTTTCCCACCCTTCCAATTCTACTTCCCCACACCTCCTTGTCCTTTGCTTCCGCTCAAAAAATGATAAAAACACACGGCAAGGCACAAATCCCCGACTACATACGGGGAACGTGCCATTTAAGCCAATATATTCTGATTCCTGATTCCATGCCCACGTTCTTTCGATTTTGATATTGATGTTTATAAGCAACTAGCTAATACCCATCAGACGATTTTCAACGAAATAGGAGTAAAATACAATTTGTTCCGAAGCGCCATCTGGCAGACAGATAATCCACAATCAATAGCACACAAACACGCTCCTTAACAAATGTCTACGACATATAAATTTTTACGGCAATCGATTAAGCCGTTTGGGAGTACATAAATCATATACATACAAACATTGACTTTTATATATAGACTAGCTGATACCCATCGCGCGTTGCTGCGACTTTCAACGAAATAGGAAATTTGTTCCGAAGCGCCATCTGGGAAGCAGAAAATCCCCAACGAATAGCACACAAACGCTCTCCACAACAAATGCCTACTCTGTATAAATTTTGACGGCAATCGGTTAAGCAGTTTGGGAGTCCATAAATCATATACATACAAACATTGACTTTTATATATATAGATAGATAGATAGATAGATAGATAGAAGATAGAAGATAGAAGATAGATAGATAGATAGATAGATAGATAGATAGATAGATAGATAGATAGATAGATAGATAGATAGATAGATAGATAGATAGATAGATAGATAGATAGATAAAGTATTTGAACTGCTATATTTTTGTTTGTTTGTTTAGGCAATATTCGATTACAAAAGCAAGTAAGACAGATAATGGAGACTATGTATTATTTTTATTTGAGCACTAACAGTTACAAGTATTATTTGTAGAATTAAAGTTGTTGCAAATTGCTTGATTGAATTTCACTGGAGCAGTGCTACCAGGGATAGTTTTGGCTAACGATGAAAAATTGAATTATAATAGATCTTTGTTGTCTTAAAACATTTCTTAGAATTAATAAAACGATCAATTTGGACTTTCTTCGACAACCTTTTCCTTGGAATTGGACAACTGTAAATCTTTGAGTAAAAATCTTATTGAGCATTAGAACGTATAATTTTTTTAGCTTCTAGCGCTGGAAGCATCTAATTTATTTAACAGTTTTTTTGTATTTCCTGAACCCAACAGTGTTTAGGAGACAGATTTGGAACCCTATATGCGCTAGAAAAAAGGTGGACATCAAAGGGTTAAATCTTGGGCGCCATTTATAAAAGCGCCACTTTTGAAAAAACGTGATTTAAAAGTTCAAGATTTATCGTCTAACTAGCCCAAAGTCTCGTGCTAGTTAATGATGAGGAGAATCCGAAACGCTAACATTCTAACTATATTTTTGGTATTATGCACTTGTACACAAAAACATTTGGTTCAATCCAATTCATTTTTCCTTTCAAAATGATGTTTTCGTAAGTTCGTACCATTTTTTCAATCGTTGATTTTCGATTTCCTTTTTTTATATTCAATTTTTTAACATTCAGAGGCTTAGCGAATTCCAAGGTTCTATTACTAAATTTAAATCGTGACATAACAAGACTTTACCAAAGAAAATAACTGATTCGGAATAAACTATAAAGAGGGGATAACAAAATTCATGCCAATTAAAGACGTGGTTGGAAGAGGGTGAGTTCATTTTGGATATGTCATACTCCATGATTAGTCCCTAATCATCGAAAATATCAACATTACAGACCTATTTCAAAGTACGGAAAAAATTATTTCCAAATCAAGAATGAAGTGCCATGAGTTCTGGAACAAGCACGTTTTTACGTTACGAAACCAGACCGTGAACGAAAATCATGTGTTTTATAATCATTTTCAATTTTCTTTCTGGTTGATTGTGGTCTTGTTTTCGAGGTTGTGAGTTGTGAGTTCACAGCACGAAAACAATCTGAACATTTCCTCGTAAACTATTTCACGAAACTCGGAATATTATTTATGAATCCTCTCAATCCTCATGAACTTATTCATGATTTCTAATATATTAGTCGCGATTAAATATTCGTGTTTGTGAAATATGTCACAAAATCATAAAATATTATTCATGGATACATGATGCTTAGTGTATTAGTCGCAATACACCTTTTGTGCTTGTGACGTAATTAACAAAATCCTAAAAAAAATCATGTAGTCACGGCTCCTAGTATATTAAACTCCATTTATGCTTGTGAGATAATTCACAAAATTATGGTATACATGAATCGGTTTCCTGCGGTATTCAATAGACGCTCATATGAGCAAATTCTCATGGACTTCAAACACCATACAGTCCCTGAAAAAGATCCTAAATGATTTTCAGAATTTCCATCATACAATCTACTATACATAAATCACCGATAAAAAGCGCCCCTACATTTAACATACAAAATATTAGAACGTCCTTCATCGCAATTTAAATCCAAATCAGTGCTAATTTTCCCGGGCAGCCACTAAACAACATCGCCATAAAAATTAGCAAAACCAACGCCATTAGCATTCGCGGCTTTCGCCTGACTGGTGGTGCTGTGGTAGTCACAAAATTAGATCGATTATTTCTAAAACGGATCACGTTTCGACCGCTTGCTTTTTCTCGCCTTCCATACTAAATTTTGGTCGAAAAGTGAGCAACAGTTCCGCCCCGTCGCCGTACTGCACAGCAGCTAGCAGTTCTACAGGGGGGGGGAACAACTCCGAAGTGCCATTTCGTAGAGCAAACAGTTTGAATCTCAGAGCGCACAGTCGGCCCCACCACAGCAATTAGCGTCCATTAGCGTGCTTAGGGGAATACTTGCGAAAGGTCCATGAGCCCTGAAACGTCTGACTGTTTCAAGCTGTGGCATTGATTTGCCGAATTTTAATCCTTGGGTACAGGATTTCGTATAACGCCCCCCCTCAAATTCGAACACTTGCCGCAGAGTAACAAATAATACATCACGCGTTCCATCAGTTTTTTGTCAAAACTGTCATCGGCGGATGGCTGACTGTGTACAACGCGCTGAGTGGTGACGGTAAGATGGTAGAACTGCGCTTACAAGATAGTAGTAGCTGGGGGAAAACACGAACCAACAATTGTCATAAGCTTGAATTGTGTTCGATGTGAAAGAAAAGAGAATCTGAAAACAAATGAAATCAGAAAAACTAAACGGCACGAGTAAAGTGAAAACGTGCTCTACCCTGCTATTATTCTGCGTATTTCTGGGTTTTCACACTCGAGCTGATTTACATCTACTAAATGCTCTACGTTGATAAGTGGTCATGCTGAGGACAGTAGGGTTGGAGAGGTTCGTTGTGCGTTTGTGAAGAGTAGCAGTCTAAAAGCGATTCACGGTATGGTTCAAAATTTATATTTTGTACGAATTATTTGAAGGCATACTTTGAAAAGCATACACTTTTCTTGTTGGTCGGATCAACGCAAAGTTCTGTTGCTGTGTTGATTGCAGCCTACACATTCTGATAAAAAATATAAAAAAAGAAAATAACACAAAACGCGAAAGTCACATCAGTAAAAAAAACTTTGTGACTACCATACTTGTGGTCAATTTTTGTCCAACCATCCACGAAGTTCTCGGCAAAGTTTAACATAAATTACGAAAATGAAAGTTGATTGATCATAAAATACACTTGTTCCACCTCACTACGATATACGTTCAGGATGTAGAAAAGAAAGATGAGAACATTTGTCATTTTTGAGTGTGTTGGTTTCAAGCTTAATGTTTAATGATGGCAAACGTCACAAGCGGAACAAAGCATCAACAAAACCAATCAGCCAATCAAAACGAAATTTGACGGTACGAGGTAAAATATGACGACCGAATCCGCGAAAGATAAACATTTACATCGCTATCCAATCAAAACCCTAGTCGCTACGCTATAGTACGGTACGCATAGCATGAAATTATGCGTTCCTACCTGACCTACTAGAATAACAGTCAAAAGATAAGACTGTTTCCCCCCATCAAGGTAGGCTCCAGTTTATCGCCGTCGCTGTTAGCGCCTGCCACCAAGCTACAAATTACACACAATTTGCCAGCATAACATTTGGGAAGGGAATCAGCGTACGTTGAAGTCGAAAAAAAAACCATGCTTCTCCCCGGCAGAATGCTCAAAACTCGATCATCTAAACTGCCTGTTATGCGTGTGTACGAAGCCATACGGACAGGGACAGGCACGGTGGATGATTTAACATCTTTTGCCGGCAGGTCTACACGCTGTCAAAACTTTGCATAGCTAGCGCGCGTAAGCTAAACAATAACAACACCTAAATGCTGAAGAAAGTAAATAGAGCACTGGGTCCCCTTGTATGGGATGTAAAATTACGTAGAGAATAGAGAAAACAACGCAGGCGGCGCTGAAAAGAGCAACCGCTAATAAAACCATAAGTTGAGCGAATGTGCCTCGAACACAACAAGAACAACACGCGAAAAGGCGAACAAACGCGCGGGCGCGCTCAAAAGAGTGATAAAACAGACGTAAAACTAATGTTTTGATTTTTATGCTACTAACTTCGTAACGATCGGTGGTCGCCGGCAGCTGCGGCATCGCTGCGGGATCAAGCGGTCGAAATTTGTTTGTATGTTTCGGATGATCTAATAAGTGGCTCTTACTCCCCCTGATGATTGTCTTGTGCATAATGAACGGTTATAAGACAGTTGTTTTGATTTGGTATAGCTCTCACAAAAGATCGCCGAATACTTCCGAGTTTGGTGGCGCTCTCGAAAGTACTGAAGCGTCATACAATGGTCCCAAATTGAAAAAAGGCGAGTGTAAATGTTTGCTAGCTGTTGCTTGAATTTTCGTGCCTAATTTACGCTTATTTGGAAGAGGTATTTTTGTTTTTCTCAAGTTGGAACTTCAAATTTTGAAATTCTAAAAAAGGGAAAACATATTTTGCCTTCTACAATGTTATACGTTAGTTAATTTTGAGCAACTTTGCTGAAGACATATTTTATATAAACATTTTTTGATACGAGATATATCGCTCACAAAGTATTTTTTCGATTATAGAGGTGACCTGAAGGGGTCATTCGCCTCTTCGGGATAGAAAAATCTCTTATGAAAAATTTCAAACCCTATGTGCGGGGGGTCGCGACTCGAACCAAGGTGCGCTGCGTACAAGGCAATCGATTTACCAACTACGCTACGCCCACCCCGCTCCCAAAGTAGCAAAAACGTGTCCTGAACGTAAAAAATAAGTGCGAAATCACTTTAAGATTGAAATGAAAGCAATGGGATCGATCGAGATTGTTATCTGAGGGACCATCTAAGCCACTCGAGAATATTTAAAAAAATTACTATATCAAAATCAGGATTGCACAGTGTTTTAAAACGTCGTTTTCGTGATCAAAATTAATAGCGTCTAAACCGTTGTTTTTAGAAGTATAGTTTCTTCGGAGAAGTTGTTCTTATGATTGCGCATCCACAGGAGTACAATACCGTTCAGTGATTAATTCACCTATAAGTGATATACGAAATTTATTCTCCGAACTAATTAAGATAGAGACTTTGTGTCTTCAGCAAATTTGTTAACAAATGTTACTACAAAAGAAATTGCTGAAGACACCATATGTCTGACGCCATTTTGAAAATTAATGGCGACTTCCTGTTTGGTGGAATTTTCTAAAATTCAATAAATTTGGGTATTTTTGGAACGGGGTTGATGAGTAGGCGTCAAATATCGATGTCTGAGGCCATTATGGTACCTAAGATGGCAACATCGGTTTAGTAAAATTTTCTATAACCACAAGGTGAGAATTTTTGGAACACCGTTAATGAATAGATACCGGATGTCAATTCTGGAAGTCATATTTTAATCCAAGATAGTGATTTCTAGTTTAGGGGACATCTTATTAGCTTTAATAATCCAGCGAAGACCCGATTTTATCTGCACTCGATTTTGTCTACCCCCGACTTTGTCAACCGTTAACTCGATTTTATCAGCCTCGCATGAAAATCCGTTCGATGGGCTCCAGCAGGTGAATCAACTCAAATTCGAGTAAATCCATTCATGAGCACATTTTTCTTATCTTATAAATGCAAAATATGCAAAAATAAAGGTATATTTTTGTTTTACACAAGAAGACCCTCTCAAGGGATATTTATACTAAATAATCAGTGTACCATTTTGGGTGTTAAAATGACATCAGACCTCTGACAGCTGCACATTTATGAAGGCAGTCCCAAGACACTTCATGTTGTCTGAGTTGTACATAATATCTCCAAGCCAGTAGTCGCCATTTTGTATTTCAAAATGGCCTCCGACATTGATCTCTATCATGCGCTCATTTGGCCCGTTCTGAAAATATGCATACTGATTCGATTATATAAAATTCCTTTAGACCGGAATTCGCCATCTTGGTATTGAAAATGGCCTCATACATCGATATTTGGCGTCTACTCGTTAAGCCCGTTACAAAAATACCCATATTGATAGGGTTTTAGAGAATTTCACTAAACCGGAAATCGCCATCTTGGTTTTAAAATGGCCTCAAATTTCGATGCATGGCGTCTGCTCGTCAATCCCGTTACAAAAATACCCATACCACATTTTGTGAACTAATTCACGACTACAAAAACCAGATCATGGTCAAGATGAAATGAATCATGAATCAGTTCATGTCGTGTAGTCGGATTGCAAGTTTCTGAAGCTATGGACAAAATCATGGTTCAACATTTGGTTCGTGAATATTGTGTCTCAAATTGTGAACTAGTTTAAGGATAGAAAGACGAATTTGTAATGACACCGGAAACCGTGACTAAAGTTCACAAAAAAAACCGAATATTTCCATGAATAGAACCATTATAGCATTAAGGAAGAAAAGTTGCAAAACACATGTTTTTGTTCACGATCCTGTTTTCGTAATGTAAAAACGTGATTGTTCCAGAATTTATGGCAAATGAATTCGTGATTTTAGGATTTTTTTGCGAGTAGATAAATTAATCATTAATTTATCAATGCCACAAGTAGGAGCTTTTCTTGTCCAAAAACCATTTTGAAAAAAGCACATTGCTACAATGCAATAATTGCGATATAATTAATTAGTTTTCGAATACTGTGGGTCAGATGATTTAATTAGCTAACTAGTACCGCATTTAACCAAGTTCTGTGTTTTAATAAGTATGTGCCACATTTCCATAACCTATGAAGCGAATGCAATTTGAATGAATTTTGCTGTCACTGTTGAGAATAATAATCACATTCGTTCTAAAAAATAATGTGCGCAACAATATATGGGCGACAAAAATTCTAATTGTATTCAACTTACTGCACCGTTTGACTGCATATCCACATACTTCTCATTCGATTAGCGAACGATGATTGAAGCACAAAAATACATGCGGAACTTAGTTTCGCAATATTCAATTAGGTCGCTTAGATGCACCATATTGACGGCTCTGCCCGAAATACACTATCAAATTTCAGGTCTTTCGCGTCATTTTGCGTTATTCATTAGATTTAATATAAAATTAGTGAACATTTTTCCAACTGTTCAGTGCAAATATAATGTAATTACGTTCAGTACAATAAGAGTTAGTAAAGTTAAAAAATTTCCCTCCTGTAATTCCGAAATTTGTAAAAAGAGGCCAACTATATTGAAAAGTAAGCCGACATGACAAAATAATATGAAAACCTTGAATCAGATTCCTCAAAAATTACTAATAATGGTTGCATTCTTTTTAATGAATGCATGGTTCTTGTGAACTTGGTTGACTACAGCTGTTTTGGTTGTGCAGGAATCCGTACACTTGAAACAAATATTAAATTTTTCCCAATTTCCGACTAAGACTGATTTAGAGGTTGTGAAGAGCTGTACTTTTGAGATTTTTTAAAAGTGTATATGTAGTATTGCAAACCAAGAGTAAAAGAGATCAAAAATGAAAACACAACCAACCAACCCCGATCTCTTCTACTATTTCGGGTTAAATACGATAGAATTTCTTTATTGAAAATCTAGTCAGGTACGAGTCGGGCTCACGCAAGGATTTCTTTCGCATACCCGGGTACGGATCGGGTTCGGGTTTTGTATTTATTTAAAATTTAGGTTCGTATCGGGCTCGGGTAAACTTACAAAAATAGGTTAGGGTCGGGTCCGCCGATCTCTCTAACCCCCTAAAACTACTTTGTATATAGGGTACACAAAACTTACTATAACCTTGGAGAGTATCGACAATAAACAATGCTGTTGTTGCTTGCAAAAATACAGATGAATCACCTGACACCGATTTTCATAGCTAGGAGTCTCTCCATAGCAATACACGGAGCGTAAAATATAAAATGCGACATTGCACGGACTCAATTCTACAACCCCGTTCTTGGACTCCAAACTGCGATGCGAAGGGCAGTCTTCAGCACTAGATGTACATACAGCAGAAATTTCAACGGACCCAAGTGGCTTCCTTGGGGCAAAAGTGTGTAACCTTATCGAGCGGTGTACATAGCGTTGGTTTGGGTGCAATGCATATGTAATTCTAAGCAAGCTGTCGAAATGTCTCAAGTGACTGAATAAAAAATTAAATTTAACCATTACCAGTATGACTAAGTAATCCGGGCAATCATGTTGAGAGCTAGCGCCGGATTGACTTTTCCTCATGTATCTGCTTCTATGGTGTAAAGTAAGCAGATAGGAGGAAACAATATGAACTTGGATCAGATTCCCAAAAAGTTACTAGTAATGATTGCATTCTAATAAATGCGTGGTTCTTGTAAACTCAGTTGGCTACAGCTGCTACGATTGCGCAGGAATCCATACAGTTGGAACACATATTCAATTTTGCCAATCTACCTACGTGGTTGTGAGCAGCTGTAACTCTCGTTGTTGTGCTCCGATCTTAATGTAGTTTTGAGATTTTTTTTTTAAAGTATGTAGGGTGATGAGCCTATTTGCACCATGTTTCTATCATCACCCTACCCATTTGAAGCCGTTGGTTAGAGCAGTGTCTGCCATCTTTGTTCAACGCATTGAGTCAAATGGTAGCGCAACAATAGGGGCACTCGATTCGAGTTTTCATTGTGCTCAAACACGAGAATTTTACTGTTTTCAACGCATTTGTGTTATTATATTGGTTCTTATCAACGAAGCAAAGCAGTTCATGTCAATTTTTACGCATTCCATTGATTGTAAGGCAAGAAATTACCAAATTAGTGAGGCACCTTGCTTAGTATGGTGAAAATAGGCTCATCACCCTATGTAGCAATTAAAAGCAAACCAAGCCCCGAAATGGAAACGTAGATCATCAATTGCGGTTGAAGATCATTCGGATATAAAATTGCTAATCGATGTACTCTGCAACATCTTCGAGAAAGTTACAAATATTATTAATAAGGCTTAAAGCAACAAAAAGTGGTTAGAATCCAGGTCCGAAAGCTGTTCGACCGGGCGCTGATGAAACTCGAGGGATATGTTTTGATTGACGATTTCAAATAAATTCCGTGGCTCAAATTTTTCGAGGATAAGTTCGCGAAAAAATTATCTTCAAACAGAACTCTGCACAGTAGGCCGTTTTAACCCATTCATGCCCATGTTGTTTGTGGACAACAACGTTTTTAAGCAGCTATAACTTTTGGTTTAGGCAATAATTGCTCCAAAAAATAAGTAAGGCTAATTAATGTGACTTTTACTTTTAATTTGAGCACTAAAAGTTACAAGTATTAGCTCTAAAACTGAAGTTATTACAATTAGCATGATTGGATTCCGATGGAGCAGTGCTGCCAGGGATAGTTTACGTTGACGACTAAAAATGAAATTTTGATAGGGTAAGGTGGGGCAAATCCGACCTAGTAAATGGTTTTGGCTGTAAAATGCTCATTTTACATCGGATCAAGTCGTTTTATATACCAAATTAAAGGTTAGACTCCTGCGCAACTTTTTGTATATAGTATTTTATTTGGATCTTCGGAATATCTTGAGATACAAGCGTTTTACAAAAATGTTCGTTTTTGCTGTTTTCAAAAATGGTGGGGTAAACCCGACCCCCTATGTTTTTGGTTGATTTAGTGCAGATATTACTCAAATTTTATGGTTTTTCAATGATAAATCAATGAATGTTGTGTTATTGAATTGTAACATGAAGAAAATGGAGCTCAATATCAATCTTGGAATGCTAAAATCACGAGCAGTAGCACGTAATGATAGTCCCATTTGCATCGGAGCAATTGCTCGACGAATACTATAATCATCACGTTTTTGTGTCTTTCGTTTGTAATTATGAACCATTTTGCATAAAAATAATAAATAATAGCAATAAAAATATATTTAAATTTGATAAATAAAAATTTTCTTAGCAAAAAGCGGTCGGATTTGCCCCACCGCGTCATTTTTCATTACGATGCAATTTAAAATTATATGAAAAAGGTTGAACTAAATTCATCTATGCACTTTGTAGGACTTAAATCAAAGATTTTAAATCCACTTACATTTATTATGCAATCACTTTGACAATCAGAAATATCCTGTAGTCAATGATTCACAAAAGTCAAATCTAAAGTTGTAAAAACACACTTTTTGTTGTATGAGCATCTCAATGTAGACTAATAAAATGCTCTCATACCACCATTATGACTATTTTTGATGCTCTACACGACAACATTGATATTAGTTCGCGTAGTGCTTCTGATTTTTGGTAACAGAGGGGGGTCGGGTTTACCCAACGGTCGGATTTGCCCCACCTTACCCTATATCTTCGTTATTTTGCAACATTATTGAAAACTGATAAAACCTATCAATTTAGACCGCCTTCGACTACATTTTCCACATAATTGGACTATTGTAAAAATTCTAGGAAAACTGTATCAATCATTGGAAGGTGAAACTTGCGCAGCTTCTAGCACTGCGATGGAAGCACCTATTTTTATGGAAAAAGGTTTTTCATATTTTTTGAGCACTCTGATTTCAAGGAAAAATAGTTTTGGACCTCTGTATGCACAAGAAAAAAGTTGGGCATGAAAGGATTAATATTTGCAACATACGAAAATATGCTTTGAATATTAATATTGACAAAAAACATAACAGAATAACTGCAGTATTTTCCAGGATGCTTTTCAATACAGGCTGTGTAAGGGTTAGAATAGAATAGAATAGTATAGAAGAGAATAGAATAGAATATAGAAAAGAATATAGAATAGAATATAGAATAGAATATAAAATATAATATAAAATAGAATATAGAATAGAATAGAATAGAATAGAATAGAATAGAATAGAATAGAACAGAATAGAATAGAATAGAATAGAATAGAATAGAATAGAATAGAATAGAATAGAATAGAATAGAATAGAATAGATAAGTTCGCGAAAAAATTATGATTTAGCAAGGGATCTGTTGCTACGGCAAGAAAACCAGCGTTTTCGTGACAGATGATACTATGAATTCGAAAGAAAAGAATGTTCCTCAACAAACGAATGTTACCCTTCATTGAGCAACATGATGGTTCGTAACGACAGATTTAGCCAGGTACCAATACAAGGACCCTGATACGACAATGGAGTCCAGATCATCCCAAAGGGACAGAATGCACCATTTTGACCCCAGCTCCGTTCAATAGCGAAGTATTGGGCGATAATGAAACAGACATTAAAGATGCAAAGCACAGTCTCCAGTGACATTAGTCGGGCGAATTAGTGAAATCAGCAAAGCAAAACCGTGACTGAAGAAGGAGTGCACTGGATGAATAGCAATAGCAACAGAATCAATAACGATGAATGATTTGATTCAATTATTTTAGCATCATAAAATTTTATTAACTTTGTTCCATCCTTAGAAACTTATTCGATGGAAAGAAATCTTAACCATATACTATTAACTACTTATCGTGAAAACGAGCGCCAATTTCAAACTCTGGTAGGTGGCCAAGAAAATTGAAGTCTTTCGACCACAGCTGCAGATTGCCTGCCAGATCACTAACTTACCAGCAAAGTTATCCGCAAAAATAAATTTATATTTTTTTTAGGAACCTGGCAATACAAAACTTCTGTCCCGGAAGCTGTTTGAAATCCAATTTGATACACGTTTCGTCATTCATAATGAAATATTCGTGTGATTTAATCACATTTTTCGGGACCTCATTTTGTCTGTACTATATTGCTTTACGATCCAGCTCCGAAACCTAATTTTCACAACCATAAGTCACCAAAAGATTACTATTTTTGGAGGCTCTAGAAAGAGACGTTTCCTTGCAAAATAGCTGAAGGCCGAAAATCGTTTTAGAAGTTTACAAACTTTCAAAAAAAAATATTGGAGACTATTTAACATCTGTAGGACATTTCGTCGCTAAATATTGCAGAACTTCACTTCTGCTAACTTCCTAAGTTTGTTGGGATATTTTTTTTAAAGTGGGGTTTGTAGAAAAACGGAGTTTCATAGAATTTCTCTGAAGCTTGTAGTAGTTTCCTTTAAGTTCGAAGAAATTTTGTGAAATTTAAATTCTGAAGTCAGTAAGACTTTTCACGATAACGTGAAGTCTTAAAGATTACAGATCTTTGTCTCCTTTAAGGCCGTGGAAAAAAAACGGTGCCCACTTCGATCCAGTTTACTCTGTTTCACAATCTGAGACTTTTTTTGGCTCAAATCTCACTGTTAACATTCTTCCTGAATCAATACCTCTCTAAACTTTCACATTTATCACTCTTCAAGTGTGTACTCGGAAGCAGGTCACATAAAGTATGCGATTGAAACCATACTCTACCATTCTGTTACAGAATGACGACAAATCTTTCTGGTGCTCCCACTTAACCTCTCACCCCACTCCAAAATGTGTATCTGTTGTTATTGTTGATGCTGCTGATGCTGTTCCTTTCCCGTTGCTCATTCCGACCAGAACATAGTCAGTAGTAGAAAACTGCCAAGAGCAAGAACGGTTCCAAAAATGATGAATTGGCATCATTCAGAAGTCGCGTCACAATCGTCGACACCGGTGCTGCCTGGTGCACAGCGGATTGAAAAGGCGGGAAAAACGCGGGAACCCATTTTCTCATCCCATCTCATGATATCTCTAGCCCAGCCCAGACAACCGATATTCCCTGCATCAAACGTACGCACTCTCATGACGAAAGCCGAAGAAAGCAGCAGTCATTAGAAATCTCAATCATCTTGACGGGAGAAAGAAAAAAACTCTTAGGACACAAGTGGGCAAAAAAACGGTTCCGTGGGCCAGTCTGACGTTCGACATTGAAGTGGAAAACAAATTAGTCTGTTACGCGTTTTGTTCGCACTGCCTCATGTGCACCACCCACCCACCGTCGTAGCTTGAGAACCGCACAAAAAGGCAAGGACATCACCAAAAGGGGTCAGCGCTGGCATGTGGTGTGTGAATGGCTAACGACGTTAAAGATGACAAATTAGAGACAAGGGTTATACAACAAGATTCACGAATCTCAATGTTGCTGCTTGTTTGTTTGTTTGTTTACTGATGATGGCAGAAAAGTGTTTTCGCTGCTGGATTAGCCACAATAGTTTCCGGGAAAGCATTTGTGTGTGTGCGTGTTTAAAGTGTGAGACACAGAGAGAAACATGAAGGATTTTGACTTTACATTGACTGCTCCTCCACCGCGCATCCGTGGGAAGGAAAGTTCGCCACTGGAATTACTAGCGGAGATCCATTAAGCTTCCGTCCATCCATTTCACTTTGCGTTCGGTGCGTATATATTCTCAAGTGGGAAATCGATGGAAAACAACGACACCAATCGAAGAAACGATGCTCGAAAATGTCCGCTGCTGCTGGTTCCATTGCGGTTGATCCGCCGCGACCGATTGCGGATATAACGATGACGACATCTGCGGCAATAGCTTGCCTCTGTCTGCTGGCGACGGGTTCACTGAGTCCATCACAGTAAATTTTCTTCCCGAGGACCGCCCGTTGCTGAACTCCCCACACAGCCAGTCGCCAGCAGACGCCAGTCTTTTCAAAGTGGAACCATTTCCCGATCTTTTCTCTCTTCGATCAGTGTTCTTGTAAACGACTTTTCCTTGTACACGCGCAGTTTCGATATAATTCATTCCTGTGTTTGCTGCTTTTATAACCAGATACGACAGCATTCGACTATTTTTCATTTCTCGGATAATTCTTCATATTCACCCCGCCAAGTTCACCTTCTGGGCGACCGATGGAAGAGACGTATATTTCACAACGTTTATCACCAACGGCACACCGAATCGGCAGTGGAAATGTCGTGACCAATCACTTCGCACCGGCTTCAACCTCGTCGCGCCCCACGCTTGACAGGGGTGCTAAACACTTTGTTATCGAACAACTATGCGAACACTACCACACCAAGATTTCCCTCCCTTCGACACTTTGAGAACTGCGGGTCGGGAACTAGCACACATCACAACACACTAATTGACGGTCCCCACACATGATCATGATCACGAACACGATCGGTCGCGATCAACCACCATTCAACGACCAGAGCTCACTCGGCCAAGATTTACGCGATCAATTCCCTGGAAATCAACCCTGCCCGGCAACATCAGCGCACTCACTTGGGCAAGACAGGTGATGCGGACGGCAACGGAATCGACGATAGAATACAACTGGCATCGTCGGCGGCGTACTCCAGCTTGTAGTGCTGAAGTTCTCCAAAACACGACGTTTGATTCATAATTTTTGCTCGCCCTGTCGCGGAGTACAAACGAGAAAGAATGAAGCAAAAAAAACCGCCGAGTCTTCGTCGCAAAGTTTAAAGTGCAGTATCAAACAAGAAAAACAACAACAACAACAGTAACTGCACAACTAACAAAAAAAAACGTTCCGTCAAGTCTTGCACTGTGACCGGGAACCGCGCGCCAAGCCACACAACCGGAACGCGCACGACGTCGATCCTCGTTTGAAACAAAACGCAGCACAACTAATATTTCATAGGCGTAATGAACAATGACGAACCCCCCAATCGCTACGGTGCGCGCGGCTAAGGCACCAGTTGTTGTCACGCGGTGGTAGAAATTTTACTCGCAGTCGCACGGTGTATGTATGTGCATTCAAACGGGAACCCAGTTCGTGTCGGTCGCCAGCTGCTGCGATGTAGCATAGCAACCGTCACGCCGTACTACCAGTAGCGTGAGTCGATGGGTGGGATGCAACGCGCACATCGACGCGAAGGTGAGTGCTCACCACAGTCAGACAAACCGACAAGCCGATCCACTTGATCTCGCGCGCTGTGTGCTGCCGCAGATGTGTTTTCTGCAAGCGCGAGAGAATGAGTGATTGGACGGCGCCGATGTGGGATTAGAGCGACAGAGAGAGAGGGAGATCCGAATGGTTTGTTTACATAGCCACATTGCCAGCAAAAGTGCGAAACCTGTTTAGGGTAGAATCGGTGGTTGTGGGAAAATTCGACAATCATTTATTTCGATGTTGATAGCGAATTACTCAATTTGTTACTCAATTTGCAATTCAGTAATACAGTTCCTTTCTATTTGTAGGAAATAGCAAGACTGAATATTATAGGAGTTCCATGAGTTTCGTATAAAATCTCTGAATTTAGAATCATTTTCCTAAATGTAGGATTTTCGTAAAATGGATCTTCTCCCGCACTTCTAGAATTTGTAAAAATTTCTTAAAGTTTAGAGAAATTCTCTGAAGACTTAAAATTTAGTTTTCATGAAGTTCATGGAGGCCGACAACATAGAAAAATTTACATTTTTACCTCTCTCATATAAAGAAAGGCTATGCAATCACTCCAAAAATCGATTTTTCAACCGAGGCTCGGAAGGCCGAGTGTCATATCTCATTCGATTCAGTTCGTCGAGATAGCAAAATGTCTGTGTGTATATGTATGTGTGTATGTATGTGTGTGTCAAAATAAAGTCACTCAATTTTCTCAGAGATGGCTGAACCGATTTGCACAAACTCAGTTTCAAATTAACGGTATAACGCTCCCATAAGACGCTATTGAATTTTTAGTTGATCGCACTTCCGGTTCCGGAGTTACGGGTTGAAGAGTGTGGTCACACAGCAAATTTCCATATAAACTGGTAACCCTATGATGTCCGAATGAAGTAATACATATTCAAATACGTTCAACATTACTTGGATTTGCGGGTCTAGATCACTAATGACCAATTAAAGTAATTTTATGTTATATAAAACAAAACCCCGGCGTAAAAAAGCTTTTGCAAATGCCATGTCAAATAAACGTTCTATGAAAAAAAATTAAAGGGTTGTGTACAAGACATGACCACGATGACATTAAAAATGCGACTATTTTTGTGAGCCAGCCATATTATTCGTGGATACATCCTGTAATGCCATCGACTTATTTAGGACTACATACAAAAGGTAACAAATCGTATCCTCTACGGAATCTACTACACAATTGTTTTGATTATTTCCAAACAAATCGCGCAAAAATCTGTTTGTTCTGTACAGCATCGCGCAAATAATTGACGTTGGAAAACAAATCGGCAACTTCAGTTGCCAAACACTTAGAAACGATCGAAGCATTTTTCCGTCAATGTCACTTTTCTGATTCAAATTTTTGTAGGTATTTTCTTGCTTCCGTCCAATTGGTCAGTTCATTGGTTTTATCGTGCATTTTTCGGATATTATAGAAAATAACTAACCCGGTAAGAGGGAAGTTATTTTCCAAAGCACGAAATGGAAATTTCATTTATAATTCTTCTGAGAACGATTTTGTGGTCCTAATAAGGACCGTTTGTTGTGAATATTATTTCGACGTTTCCTTACTAATAATAATGCGACTTCTGTACACGTCTAGTGATGGAGGCAATTTTGAGAGCGCCTTTGTTTGATGCTGCTAAAGGGGATAGTTCCTTCCAGGAACTAACGAAGCGGGTCGCCAGCGACAAGCGAACTGATTTCAACGCTGATCAAATGCAAACTGAAAACATTTTCCTATAGATAATTCGTTTTACCTTTCTCAGGTTTCTGCGGTTCATCGTCAAAAAGGCGGCGCTAATAAGTACACCACCAATCAAAGTACGGCTAATTAATGCTTTTACAAAATCATTTCTATCAAAATTTACGGTAATCGTATCCTCTACGGAATCTGCTACACAATTGTTATGATTATTTCCCAAACCACGCAAGAATCTGTTTGTTCCATGCAGTACAGCGGCAATTGTTGGCCGTTTGTTTATGAGAATCGTCCGTACACTACTCGTCGACCATCAAGTATCGAATGATAAGCCAAAAAGGAAATTCAGTACATATATTTATAACTTTTCCTTGTTTTGATTGATCTCTTAAATGCTCTGTATTGACGGCTCTGCTCGGAATAGCCGCCTCGTGTATGCACATTTCCCCCTTTTTCGTGAAATTTTTCAATTTCAATTCAACCGATTTTCAATAGAATTCTTATATAGTACATCAAACTTATTAGCAACTACATTCGAGTCAGGTATTTCTGAATCGATTGGTGCATAAATTATTGAAATCCATCAACTAATTGCGAAGTTATAACCGTACAAACCTTACATAAATTCGTTACATAGGAGATTTTTAAAATTTAGAATGACACCCAGCCCCAGAAAGTGGAGTAAGACCATTTTAATGTCAAAAAATTAAAGTAGTTTTGACCACATTGGTCACCCATGACGGATCTTGATGCCCCCTGGGAACTCGCCAAGTTCCCGAGCTAATGTCACACCTATTTTCCAGCACACCCTTAACCGATGTCTACAAACTTGATTTCAAATGAAAGATATGATACTCCCATTGATTGCTATTAAGGTTCATTCATTTCTGACTATCGGTTCCGGACTTACAGGTTGGTTATTGCGGCCTCATACGAATTTCTTATGCAAACCTGTACAATCATAATACCTCATAGGTTTAAAATCTATTGAAACGAACATCAAATTACTTCGATTCATAGGCCTAGATTACTGATAGCCAATCTAAAATTATTGGAATGTATTGTCCACTATCGATAATTCCGGAAGTCCCAGGGTTCCGGGCAAATTCCAGATATAAACCTACTTCGGTGACGACTGAACCAAATTTCACTAACCTAGTCTCAAATGGAAGGTATAATATGAAGTTCGGTGTTGAAATCTCCATCTATCCCTCCACCTCTTACCTCTCAACCCGTCCTGTCTCACCTCCCCCCCACCCTCTCAGACCAACCTCCCACATGCATCTCCTTCATCCACCCCGTATACTACAATAAGTGAGATGATTCCCGACACATCCTCTCCCTCCTACTAATTATATCCCGTCCCTTCTCCACCACGAAGTTAACATGAAGACCACATTGAACTTACGCTGATTAAGCGATATAAATATTATATTTTTGTTTGTTTCAAGTGTATCAGTATCGACATGTTGCTTATCAGGTTCGTGACAGTCGTTCCATTAAATAATAGTTTGGATAAATGAGAAAGGCACAATTGCACCACTAGGTGGATTAAACAGGTTTTTTGTGTGTCGAAAGCACTATTGATGAAACAATTTTCGGTTCAATGGATATTTAACTGATTTTGTGTACTGTTGTTATTGAATTATGTTAGCTTGTTACTTGTGTGTTCATATTAATTCCGGTAGTATTATACAGTGGAGACTCGATTTCATCAGCACCCGATTTTATCAGCTTTTTGACCCGATTTTATCAGCTTCATATGAAAATTGATAGTTGGTAGTTTGATGGGCTCTAGCAGACGAACCAAGTTGAATTCGAGTAAATCCTTTCTTAGGCATATATTTCTTATCTTAGAGATCCGAAAAATGCAAAAATAAAAGTATTATTTATTTATTAAATTTTGCACTGTCAGACCCTTAAAGTAAGTAATAATCAGAAAAGGTTGCGAGGTTATATCTAAGGACAAAAGAAAAATATTTTAAGAGCTTCGGTTCATTAAAAAGACAGAAAAATATATGTCCCGATTTTATCAATGTCCCTGTTTTATCAGCTTAAATTTCGCCAAGGGGCTGATAAAAACGGGTCTTCACTGTAATGGTTTTACATTGGTTTTCTTAGAAAAGTCGATTGTTTGACCATGGTGGCGAAAATTAAAGCAGTGGCTAATTATAGTGCTTTTACCCTATTCAATATTGTAAGTGAATTTAGGAAGACCGCGCCTATTTTACAGCAAAACCTCAAGCTTTGAAAATTGCACAACATCGATAAATTTAGACTAAAATAACTAGTAACAACACCTCAATTTAAGATTTATCGATTCATTGGTTCTTGAGATATCGTGAAACGTTTTAAACGAGATACGATTTCAAAATTGAATTTTTGTAACTCAAGTTGTACTGTTCCCACCTTGATGCAATTTTAAGAAAATGCTTTCATAATATGCAATATTTTAATGTAGAATACTTTTAAGCTTTCAATATAGGGGTACCGTTTCAAAACATCGGCTGTGACAGCGAGGTCTGTATTCGAGCACTAATAACTTCCATTAAACTCAACAGAATGATTTGATGGATCAGGCCAGTTTGTCGAAAACATGTTCAGCAATGCAGTATTAAAATTTGGAGTATGTATAACATGCAATAATAACGAAAAAATGTGACTTGAAAAATCTTTCGAAAACTACCCGGAAATGGTAAAAATTTTCAGTTCATCTAGGTCAGAGCTGTCAATATGGTGCACCAACCGAACACTTAAATGATGAAAAGTTTCAATTGTATGTCCGCAACAGATTTGTTTTGATTATCGTTCGTGTTGAGCTGTTTAGAGCGAACGGAGCATCTCTTCAAAGGACCGTACAATACCGAGAAGGAAATACTCATGAGCAGTACACGGCTGGTGGATGAATCAGTTTGTGTCGTTACGTACTACTAGCAGAGGCAATTATTTTCATTTCCGATGGGTGGAAGATAGCATATTCATTCATTTATTTAGTTTAACATCAATTTCACGATAACACTGAATCAACAATTTCCCTCCACATTAGTTGATTTTTAGCTGCAGCTCTCCAACGTTGGTTACGCCGAACACTAGCCAAATCACGTGTCACCTGGTCCGCCCATCGTGCTCTCTGTGCTCCTCGCATTATTGTACCAACCGGATTATTAGCGAACACCATCTTTGCAGCTTTGGTCACCTTCTGGATACTGGATGCGCCATAGAGTGCAGCGAGCTCGTGGTCCATCCTTCGCCACCACACACCGTTCTCCTGCACACCGCCGAAGATCGTCCTTAGCACCCGTCGCTCGAAAACTCCCAGCGCTTGCAGGTCCTCGAGCATGGTCCAAGTCTCGTGCCCGTAGAGAACCACCGGTCTTATAAACGTTTTGTACATGGTGCATGGAGGTGAATCTTTCTTGACCGCAGTTTCTTCTGGTGCCCATAGTGAGCCCGACTTCCACTGATGATGCGTCTTCGGATTTGACGGCTCACGTTATTGTCAGCCGTTAATAAGGATCCTAGATAGACAAAATCCTCCACTACCTCGAAGGTATCCCCGTCGATTGTAACGCTGTTTCCTAACCGGATCCTATCGTTGGAAGATAGCATATACACAACTAATTTGTTGTACCGAGCCGCAAATCTTGAATAGAGTGAATTGTGATTTCAGTCGGTTTCAGCAAGTCTAGTCAAATGTGCGAAGATCGTATATATCGTATGTCAACACCGGGAGAGGAAATTATTAGGATTAGGATCTCCGTGGATTATTTTATGAAGCTCCTAGTAATTAAAACCAATTGAAACAAAAGTTTCCCACCCGGAGGATAATTTCTTGAACGAACAAATTTGCCCTTATCAGCGCTATTAAACCATTAAAAAGAATCAAATTTGAAATCATCCTTCGCCAACAATTATTTTCATTTCCAAAGATTCATCCATAAGGAAAAAAAAATCTATTTTAAAACACCCGACCGAACCTCGTTCGTGATTGGTTCTCGCTACTTTTATGCACCGAACTGTAAATCTTGAAAAGAAAGAATTGTGATTTTGATTGGTTTCTATAAGTTAACTTTGTTGGATGGTCGGACACTACATTTCAACATCGGAATAGGAGGTGATTGACTGTAATAATTAGTTTGTACAGCTCCGTGCCAGTAATGAGGGACAATTGGAAATCTCCAACCAATAGAACATTTTCTTTTGAAAACTGATTAACCCTTATCAGCGCTATCAAACCGTCAACAAAGAATTGAATTTGAACATCTTTTGCTTTACCAACTATCAGGCATTGCGTTTATCGCTCATATGAGTAAATTCGTCCGGATAATTTGCTACTGCGGCAATAAAAACTCACATTTTCACACGAAAAGTTATTGGCACTCACACAACTTCTCCGGATAAATATAACGTGTTATTTCTCCGGAAAAATAAAACCGCCGGAGAATGAACGAATGAATTTATCACGCTATCCTATTTACGCTCGCTGCCTTGCTGTCGTAATTCCAAAACACGAAAAAAAACTAGTCTATCGTACTTCTTTGCCGCTTTTCTTTGAAATTAATTGTATATTTTGAAGCTTGTATTGATTTTCACGAAATTAAAATATTATCACCTTCTCCGGTGAGAAGAAAAAAATCAAATAAATTTTATCCGAAGAATTATTCTCACGCTATTTGTGGAGACGGAGAATTTTACGACATCTTATCTCGGAAAAGTTGAACATCGGATAAGCTTCTTCTCGTGTGAGTGAGAGAGCATTACAATGCCTGCCAACTATTATTATTTAAGACGGGTTGAAATTACCATACACACACGAAAAAAACCGATTTTAAATAATCTTACTGAAGTTCATTCCTGATTGGTTTACGCTAATTACATGCAAATCTTGAACACTTTTTGTTCGAAGCTCCACCTCTTTGACGATGGAAGTAAACTGATTTCTTCTGATGGCCAGCACATTCGGCTTCGAACGCAAACTGGACCAAGCACGAAACCGGGGGTCGTATGTGAGTATGGCATCATTCGTTTGTTACACTCGTACTGGCAACATACACTCGTCTGGAAACAGTATAGGAGGAAAGTTGAAGGAAAAGCAAAAATCCTGGTTGGTGCGCGTCGGTCTCCAGTTTCCTGTCCATCGTTTGCTGAGAAAGGGTTACTACGCCGAACGTGTCGGTGCCAGAGCACCCGTCTAACTGGCAGCAGTGAATATTTTACCATCAAAGAAAGGGAGCTGACAGGAAATTCTTCCCGTGGTAACAAAAAGGTTAACCCTATCAACTACTATTGCTCTCTCGCATGTTTTCTTCCCACGTGGCTTTTCATTCCTTTCTGAATCTAATACTATCATAACCGAAACGAATTTCTTTCACCACCATCAATGCAGTATCCAGTGTTGTCACAAGCATTTGCAGCTTTTCATAAATAAGATTCCGACAATATTTTCAAATAAAGATGCAGATTTGAAAAGAAGGAAAATAGTTGATGAAGGAAAAGATTTTCAAATTTTAATTTTTCGACCATATTTATCATAACGATATTTTTGAAAATTTTCCATTCACATGTGATTCCGTTGAATACCATTAGATTTGAATTTACGTCCCTAACTCTTGTCACAATACTCCGGTAATGTCGCAAATATCACCCACCAATCTTTTTTCCTATTCGATCTAGCTAATCCCGATCAAAATGTGTGGTTCTCAACCATTTTCGCACCACGGACCTCTTCAAAATTACACTAGGTGACCCCTACGGTTTAACAATGATTTGTATGCTATCAAAATATTATTTGTGTGTGTATGTTACAAAAAATAATCATGAATTTTCAATATCCTTCCGGAAAAGATATTAGGAGTTCGCAGACCACAGCTGAAGAATCGCTGTTATTGGCGAACTGCGCAAAACAAAATAAAGACATTGATTTTACTAATTTACTTTATCTGGGCATATTCAGCAAGAATAGGGTTCTTAATCATTCTCTGACCCTACTCACTGGCCGTACTGGTTCACTAGGTAGCTGATAACAATCCATTACCTTCCAGGAAGAATGTTTAATGATCAGTAGAATCGTCGCACTAGCTGTGCCGTACTATATGAATCGACTGCGAAGTCTGTCGATACCAAGGCTTTGCTTTACTTTTGGCTCTTGTTCCCATGTCGTAGAAGGCGGCCGAAACAAGAGTCCTTAAGTCAAGGAGTAGCTTCGTGCAGAAGGCTGAAGTGTTTTGTTTTGGTAAGCGGTTGCGGCGAAAATTGACAAATGACGTATGCATAATAAAACATAGAAAAACGCTTCTTGAAGAAAATATTGGAAGGAAACGAAAATGTGAAAAGTCCCACATTATAGTGCTTTGGCTGACGGAAATACAAATTAATCCAGCGTAGTTATAAATCTATCCCGCCTTCTGTTAGATGATAAGCATTCAAAGTTTGAACTTTCAACAAATTTCCAAAACTTCTTCATTGTTTTCAACAAAACAGTATGAGAGATCCACGTGGTAATCCTCGTGTATTCATTCTTACGAATAGTACTATTGACACAAGTCTTATATCCGAAGTCACAACTAGCGATATTCACAGTTAACGCACTGTTGATGACATAGAAAGGAAATATCATCATCTGATCATGTCTTTATACATACCAAATTAAGGTTCTAGATTCAGATTCCAGCTTCAGATATCTATTTCAGATTCAGTTTCCAAACGCTGATTCTTACTTTGGGTTCTAGATTCAAAATCCAGATTTGGATCCCAAATCTCAGAGTGAAAACTCAGATTCTTCTTTCGGACTCCAGATTCAGATCCCAAATTCTGTTTCCAAACACAGATTTTTGTTTCGGATTCCAGATTCCGGTTCTGATCCCAAGTGCAGATTCTAAACTCAAATTCTTCTTGCAGATTTCAGATTCGGACCCCAATTTTAAGTTCCAGATTCAGATTTCAAACTCAGATTTATGTTTTGGGTTCTAGATTCCGATTTCAAATTTAGATTCTTGCTTCGGGTTCTATATTTAGATTCCAGATTCAGATTTCTGATTCCAGATTAAGATTCCAAATTCAGCTCCCAAACTCAGACTCTTCTTTCGGATTCCAGACTCCGACAGATTGCAGATTCAGATCCCAAATTCAGATTCCAAACTCAGATTCTTTAGGATTCCAGAATCAGATCCCATATTCAGATTGCGAACCTTCTTTCAGTTTTAAGTATCAGATCCCAATTCCAGAGGAAGATTCCAAACTCTGATTTTTTATTCGAATTTCATTGCTTGATTCTGATTGCTTTAAGTTCTAGATTCAAAATCCAAATTCGGATCCCAAAATCAGATTGAAAACTGAGTTTCTTCTTTCGGATCCAGATTCAGATCCAAAATACCGTTTTCAAAACCTGATTTTTATTTCGGATTCCAGATTTAGTTTCAGTTTCCAAATTCTGATTCCAAACTCAGATTCTTGTTCAGAGTTCTAGAACAAGATTCCAGAATCAGATTTCAGATTCCGATTCGAAATTAAGATCCAAAGTCCAGATTCATAACTCAGATTCTTCTTTCGGATTCCAGAATCAGATTCAGATTCTGATGCCAGATATAAATCTCAAATTCAGATTCCAATATCAACTTCTTGTTTCGAGTTCTAGACTAAGATTCCATATTCATATTACTGATTCGGATTCCAGATCAAGAGCTTAAGTTCAATGCCAAACTCAGATTCTTCTTTATGACTTCAGATTCAGATTCCAGATTCAGATGTCAATTTCAGATTCCAAACTCAAATTCTAGTTTCCGATTCCAGAGTCAGGTCCCCAATTCAGATTCTTGTTTCCGATTCCAGATTCACATTCTTGTTTCAGATTCCGCAATCAGTTTCCAGATTCAGATTTCAAATTTGATATCAAAGTTTGTTTTTAGATTTAGAATCATCTTAAATGTTTCCGGGTAAAGATTTGGGTAGGTTAAGTTTCCAATTTCATTTTTAAATTGTGAATTTGGAATCCATATATAGTTTTCAGAGCAGGTTTGTGAATTCTTCCGATTTAGAATCAGATTTCGACTATTAATTCAGATGTCACTAGAGTCATTTTACAGATTTTGATTTATGACTGAGATTCTATTTCGAATTCGAAATCAAGACTCACAGCGAAGCCTCCATGTGGATGGCGCATCCAGAAAATTGTAGGTGGGAACGATCCATGTTCAGAATTTCGTCCAGGACCATTTTTTTTCAATTCGTGGACTCGAATCCATTGATCACCAACGTTAAATCTGTTCCAAACTAAATTGAACAGCTGCGCGAAAATCTGATTTAGAACTTGTTTCGCTTACAAATCAACCGGATGCGGTGTGGCGAAGGAGTGATGTACCGTAAACTGGGGTGACATTGATCACTTTTCGAAGTAATCATTACATATTTTTAGACGCCACACATTTTTTCAACTTTAATATGTTTAAACCATGTACTGATGTATGGAGAACAAGATTGGATGGTTTTACCTAAAATTTTCCGCTTCCAGATATTTTTCCAAAAAAAAAATCAAATTGATGTCCGCTTTCGTATTCCGGGGTGACTTTGATAACCTGCATGTTCACCCACATAAAGTTATTGATCTCAATGTTTTTCATTCAAATGTTTGTTTAAACTAATTCTGGAAAGAAACTCATTGTTAAATAGATGTTAATTGGTATTATACAAAGTATTTCAATATACTGTTAACTTCGAGTAGCCAAAATTCGTATAATTTGTGTCCAACTAGAATAAAAGATTCTGAAAACCTTTAAAACTGCTAAAATTGTTTTATTTTAGTGCTTTATCAATGTACACAAAGTTTCATCCATTTTACCACGTTGGACTATTAAAAATTAAAAAATATTGCCAATTTTAGCTTGAAATAATTTGAAATAATTGCCAACTAGTTTCACAAAAAATTGTATTTAAAATAAGCAAACTCTTAAAAATAAATTTGGCACATCCCACTCTAAAGGAAAATAAAAACTCGCTTGTAATTTATTACTCTTGCTCAAATCTGAGATTTATTTGTTTAAAAAAAATAGGCACTTTACGAAGCTTTCTAAAAATAAGGTAAAGTCAAATTTGTAGTTTTTGTACCCAAAAACCGAACAATATACTCAAAAAGTATAACAAATCAGTATTTTATAAGTTTAGAGTAAAAATCAATTCAAATTAAAATGATTCGGTAGACTATTCTGGTTTAATAAGCGATCTACGAAAAATGTTTCGAGTGATCAAAGTCACCCCGGTTTACGGCACGCTTTATAATACCCCGGTTTTCTCAGTCAGATCAAACATATGAAATTTGTCTAACTGGTTCTGTGCCTTTGGGCTCACTGGTAATTGCCGACAATGATACCAGCAGAGAAATTCGGAGACGGATCTTGGCGGGAAATAGTGCCTACTTTGGACTCCGGAGGACTCTTCGGTCGAACAAAATTCGCTGCCGCACGAAGCTGATTATCTACAAGACGCGCCCTTAGAGTTTTCGAACGAAAGGTGTTGGGTACCATCTATGGTGGCGTGCAGATGGAAGACGGAACGTGGCGCAGGCGAATGAACCATGGGTTGCTAAAAGAACCATCTATCGCGCATACCGCAAACATAGGACGTTTGCGGTGGGCTGGACACTTCGTAAGAGTGTCGGATGACAACCCGGTGAAGATGATTCCTAAGGGCGACCCTACAGGAAAAAGAAGACACAGCGAGCACGGTGGATCGACCAGATAGAGGACGACCTACGGACCCTTCGAAGACTGTGAGGCTGGCGACAAGCAGCAATGGACCGAGTGGAGTGGAGACGGCTTCTGCATACAGCAAGAGACGACAAGGCTTTAGCCTGAACGATAAGGTAAGTAAGTTCTGTGCATTTGATAAGTGCTTACAGCTTACACAAAGGGTAAACTTTAGAAAGTATATTTGAATCCCAATAAAACCTTATATTTAAAATGCACGTCGAATGCGACATCCTGCATTTCGTACCCTCGTTGCACGTGACATACTGAAAGGGGAAGTTCACAGGATCATCATTAGCCGACCAAGAGCGAGCAAGTACTTCATACACTAGTGAAATTATATTAATATTACATAACAGTACACCAAATAATACACAGAATGTTTTATTCCGCTCACGGCCAAAACCAAACCGTAACCTCCACTAAATAAATATATTTGGTATTTTCTTGCAGGAACGAAACCACTACCTTGTGTGTGTATCAATCTTTCTCAACGGAACGGAGCCAAAAATCATAGATGCTCTCCGGTCTGAAATGCGACTGACAGACAGATTGCTGTCCAAATGGAAAGACATTGCATTGATAGCAGACTTGAATTATACTGATTGGGCGATCAATCGCTGTCCAGAAAAATTCCGGATGAGTATTTTCACTGGAAACGTACCTGCACTTTAGCGACCGCCCAAAACTCTAAGACAATGTCGTCAGAATTTCATCAAGTTGTGCACCCGGTGCCCTACCCGCCTTCCGGAGGGTGATAGTCGCGACCAACAATGTTGAACACCACCCTAAAAGCAGCCGTAAGCCATAAATCACGCTCGCGACTCTTTGTTGTATCAACTCAAATCCACTATGACTGCACCCTCGCCTATGTGATGCGACGTAACAAAACGAAAAAAGAGAGCCATGCCACTCGCTCCGAGTACCCAGCTGATCGTACTGCGCAGCACGTTTGAGATGTAAACAAAAGCATTTACCCGGAGAATGAGAGTCCCCGAAGCTGGCGTTGTGCAACGTCGAAATGATTGACGCATAGACTACTTGGATGAGTATGTAGTAGAAGACTACATTCTCTCTGTGACTACTCTCGGGATTGGCGACCTACTGAGGAAATAATGCATGCATGAAGCCACTATAATAAACATCATTACAATGCAGAGAGGTGTGTTGTTTGGGCAAGGCGAAACCCGTCATCGCCGGCGCTGATCGCGCGTGACCTGACGGGTGAGGAGATCTGTGTTGCACGCTGATGAAAACGGAAAATTTATATGTAAACGAAATTTCAGCGTCACAGAGCGAAGAGTCCTGCAGGCGCAGCAGTTTTGAATATCTGAGAACACATACACCATATAGAGTGCTTCGTTTTCGCTGAACCAAGGTGATTTCTCTGAATCATCTTAGCTATTTGTAGTACTGCTTCCATGAGCTATATGCAAATTAGAACTGTTCTCACAACTACCAGCAAATCGCACGTCAAAACCGCCACATCCGTCTCTGTCATCGCCGACGATGTCACCCAAGCCCAGGCCAAAGTCAAATCCGAAGCTTCGTTCGAACCAAACAATAAAGAAAAAACGCTTTTAATCCACCTAACAGTGTGATGAGACATTTCTTATAACTCTTATCACTCTCTTCGGATATTATATCGTTTGAGAACATTTAGAACGTGATGCTTCGCGATGTTTTTGATAACACATATTACATGGGATAGTGGCAGGACTCAGAGAATCGCTCAAATCAGCATAGGACAACATCAGTGCTAGAAATCTCAAACCAAATCAATGAGAAAGCGAAAAAATGGCCCATAAAATAAAATATCTAAATTGTGGTGGGAAAACTGAATTTATATATTGTACTGAGCCAAAAAAATCGAATTTTTTTTTAATCGATTTGAAGTTTATACTTTACTCAAATTTCCAACGCGACTGAGAACTAAGAAAATTTAATGAAATCGCAGCTCCTGATATCACGCTATCTCTGAAGTGCATGCGTGCATAGTTCCAAATTTTACTTCGACATCGACTTTTTCTAAAGGTGACTTCCCAGTAGTATCCTTGATTTGAATTATTATCGCTAATCCTAATGCCAAAGAACAAATAAAAACCTCTCGAAAACGAACCGTTTGGGAAAATCATCATCATTACTGGCATTTTCATTTTCACAAAACTTTTCGATAACCTTCCGTCCGTTAATGCACTGGGTGCACAGTGCTCTGAAAATCTAGCGAAATCGTCTTAGGGCACCAGCGGGTCTAATTCAGAGCTATCTGCGCGGCGAGTTAAATCTGTAAAGAATACTAAAAATTAATTTCTATTCCATAATTTTCAGTTCAGCAATTCGAGAGATCGTGCTCACCGTAAGCCATGAAAAATAGACTACGTTGTGAAGCGATGGTCACTATTTATTAAAAAATCACGGTTAAATAAAAAATAAATCTATTTAAAAATTTCAAATAGTTTATAATTTTCACAAACTTATTAGGAAAAATTGCTTTCGTAATATTGTGTAGAAAAAAGCTGAAAATTTCAGTATTTTCTCTATCTGCAACATATAAACAGTTACGTATACCGATTAATTGGTATACGAATTGGAATAGGTTCGCCAAATTTTGGAAGAACCCCTTGAAAACTACCTAAAAATTGTTGTAGTTCGATGCAATAAAAAAATCCCCAAAAGTGAAATATACCTATTAATGTGAAACACAGTGAATAATACATGCAATAAAGACCCATTTTTATCAGTCTCATGGTGTATTTTAGGCTGACAAAATGGGTACATTGACTAAATCGGGCAATTTTTTTCTTCATAATAAACTGAAGCTGTTAAAATATTCTTCCCATCCCTTGATGTAGTCTGATAACTATTTCTGATTATGATGAACTTTTTACTTTACATATTTCCATCTCCATGATAAGGAAAACGTGCTCAAGAAAGGATTTACTCGAATTCTGTCTTGTTCGTCTGCTAGAGCCCATCAAACAGATGTTCATATTTGGCTGATAAAATCGGGGTTTTAATGTATTATAATAGATATTCAGCATTCGAAGACGTTTCTGGTGAACGAGTGTAGAACGACTTTGTTTTTACTTACTGGAAGTCAGCGGCGTAGCCAGAAATTCGGTTTGGTGGGGGTTTGGTGAAAATCGATCTTACTGTCCAAACGGCATAATTCCTAAACCGTAATTTTTGAAGTTATAAAATTATGCAGAATTAATTTTTCAGAAAATAGTAACAGAGTTCGTGTCTTTAGCGAATTTGTTGAGACTTGTCCTGAATATTAATCCGAGACAATTCACCATAAATACTTCTTGGACGATATACCGTCAAAATTATTTTATCAAATGATGCGCTGTTTAACGTTTGTAAAACTCATTAAAGATACTAAACCTCCGAAATTGGCGATTTCAAAATGATGCTATCTTGACCTTAAATTACTGTTTTTGAACATTTGACCTATACATATAATTGGTCATACAACAAAAATCAAATGCCCATCAAAATCGATCAGGACCTGCTAGAGTCGAATGGAAATCGTCATTTTTCATAAATTTCTCTCTACATTCGGAAAGTGTTATACTCGTTATTAATCATATTACGTTTTCATCTCAACTCGACGCATTCCCAAAATAAAAACCTGTTTTAATCCACCTAGTGGTGCTATTGTGCTTTTCTCATTTGTCCAGACTACGATTCCTTGGCTGGTTATGTTCAATACAATGGTGGAAATGAATATTACATGTTCAGTACGATTTGCACATACGTACAATGGATCGACAGCCACGATCTTGAGATACTATGTGATACTAAAACATCGCTTGAAACCAGCGGCGGATCATGGAGAAAGATCCGGGAGGTCCGGGTCCTGCCGAAAATTTTCAACTTGTTAAGAAATTTTAAACTAGTTTGAATTTTAATGTAGCAACCCCTCACTGCATATTCTCTCCGGGCCGATTGACGATTTTTAGAGTGATTGCATAACCTTTCTATATGAGAAAGGCAAAAATGTACCAAAGTCCAAAAAAGTCAATTTTTGTCATGCATTTCAATGTTTCATGCATTTTAAAGTCATTTGGCATCCAAAATACAAATTTGATTTTGAAACATTTTCATATCAGTTTATATGGGAATTTGCTGTGTGATTGCACTCTTCAACTCGTAACTCCGGAACCGGAAGTCCAATCAATAGAAAATTCAATAGCAGCCGATGGGAAGGTTGTACCTTTCATTTGAGACTAACTTTGTGCAAATCGGTCTAGCCATCTCTGAGAAACAGACGTCAAATTTTTTTTCCACATATACACATACACGCATACAGACATATACATACACACAGACATTTTCCGATCTTGACGAACTGAGTCGATTGGCATATGACACTCGGCCCTCCGGGTCGGGATTAGATTGACGAATTTTAGAGTGAATGAGAAAGGCAAGAACATTTTAAGCAAATGTTGAAAGTTATGCAATGTTTTGGTGAGCAGTTCTATGTTTCATAGACATTAAATCAATTTTAACTTCGCTTTCTATTAAATAAATACCCTTATTACAGTACATCTCTACAAAATCGATCTCAATTTGAAAAGAAATCTGAGGATTATGATTGATTACAGAACTCTGGAATTTTCTATTGGAATGTTTTCAGGCAGGAATTTGATATTGATGCTATTAGACAACTGTGAAATCAAGACCAATAGATCAGTTACATTTCAGAACCCCATTCCGACAATTTATCAAAAGTCCTCATGATGTTTACAACAACAGGTTATCAATGTACGGATTATATAATTGTTATTGTAATTTTGAATTAAATCAGTCAGCATCAATTAATTTTCAACTTCAATCCATTTTTTTTTGTTGGGTGTGGTGGGGAGGGGGGGGCGTTGTATGGTGTTAAACCCCAAAACCTTCTCTGGGCTACGCCGTTGCTTGGAGTTATTTATTTCGCTTTTCATTTTCCGATATGTTTCAGATCGATCCGATGGTCATTAGTTAGAAAAATTGCAGTCAGAAGGTTCGCACAAATGAACATTTTTGCACTGATAAGTTATCAAGTTCCTTCCAGGCAACTTGGAAGTGTTCGGTGATTATTTCTAGCGGTTGTAGACAGAAAAATGAAATACAAAATTCGATTTGTCGTAATAATGTTTGGCTTATTTCAATGGATTATTTCTATATTGAACAATAGGCGACAAAGAGTAATCCACAAACAACAAGCCATAACTTTTAAAATATTCAAAATAGATATTTGAAGTCTTCAGTAAAGTTATTCGCAAAAGTAAGTGCTACAAATTTGCTGAAGGCATCATTTCGATATAATCACATCCAAGAAAATTTGTGAAAATATCTCACTCATAGGGGGATTAATCAGCAAAAGCACAATACCAAAAGAAAGGGCATATTTCCTCCATTAAATTCTCCGAAGATACTATTGACCTAAAATAAGCCGTTTTAGCGTTAATAATAGATTACATGTTTTTGGTCATATTTCTGGCAATGGGAAATGATAAAAATCTTTCGTCCGCATTTAATGTTAAATATCTCTTTTGATAATAGTCCGATTTCAACAATCTATAGCTTGTTGGAAAGGTATTCGTTAAAGCTGTTTAAAAACATATAAATTGTTAATCTATAATGTCAATTTCGGCAGACAATTCAAAAAAACTGCAAAAAACGCCATTTTTACGCATTCAAACATTCATATCTTGGAAACTAAACATCAGAATCAAAAACAAATTAATAGCGTTCATACTGTTTTTTAGTTCTTTCATTTAAAATTGGTTTGGATAAGATCGGTTCAGCCATTGCTGAGAAACACGAATGAGAATTTGTCCGTTACATACACACACACACACAGACACACACACACACACACACACACACACACACACACACACACACACACACACACACACAGACAGACATTGTCCCAAATCGTCGAGCTGAGTCGATTGGTATATAAGACTCGGCCCTCCGGGCCTCGGAAAAAATCTTGAAAGTTTGAGCGAATTCTATACATTTCTTTTATAAGAAATGTAAAAAAACAAACAACTATCAGGTTTAATCTCACGTCGCCATACTTCCACCACGATCGCGACCGACCGCCCAACCTTTCCAGCGATCGACGGCGCGCACATCTTTCTACGCGGTTGAATAGTTTCTGCGGAACATAAACTAACAGGAAGAGCAGTGAAAACAAAAGCGAACAAAAACTCATAAACCTCAGCTCCATATCACGGTGCGCGATCGGTAAATCATACGCGGCACGCACGCATCCATTTAGGAGGAGGAGTAAGAACCTAACGGCGAAGAACCAAACGACAGGAAGAAACACACAAAAGGTATGACAAATTTTAAGGAATGCCAACGAACACAATCGTTGCTTCGAAGGGAACTCCACCAACAAACGGGGCCTTTGAAAAGGGAATGAATCATCGTCGTTCTTTAACGCTTGGAAAGATCAGCTCAGTGTGATCAGATGTGTTTTGAATTGTTAATAAGACGGAAAACAGGATTGGAGCTACCATCGCTCTATCTGAGAGTGAATTGAAGCTGGAAGAGGATTCCAACCTGCGATCATTCTGTCGCTGATTGGTCCTACTTATTTAGAATCAGAAACACAGCTTTTAAGAGCAGGCTAATAATTAAGACACATATGTTAACACATGTTAGTGAGAAGTCGTTTAGCACGACAAATAGCAGATCGTCGTCGTAATTTCGCAATAGTTGTAACATAATCATTGCACTTCTGTTTGCCGCGAGTCTTCGTCGTCGTACCGCACCGAACGAAGAATGTACATAAACAGGCCAACCTCGAGTGAAATCTCCACACATCAATCATTTCGACGATGGCGGTTTAAGTAGCTACTCGGACTGGGGCAGCAGCGTGTTGCTCAGGCAGTAAAATGGGAAGAGTGCAAGTAAAGTGTACAGAGAACGAAGGAACAGACAGCTGGCTGGCAATTATCCGGCAAGCGCCGTGGAAAGATTTAAGGTGGAAAATCGGAAGCGGGATTTGGAGCGATGCCAGTAAAATTAAGATGCTTTTGTATCGGAAAATTTGTGTATTTTAGCTAATATGAGAAAGGTTGACGATCGCTCAGAATTTTGTGAAGAGTTGGGCGAAATCATTTCTTTTCTTATTTCCAATGGGATATGGAACAAATTCTTGAATCCATATTTAAGTAATTCTAAAGGGTTTTCAAATTACATATCTAGTGATTCTTTCGAATCTTTGATAGATCTGTATCCGGAATATGAAAGTCATATTCACACAGAAACCCGAACCCGAAATCTACATATGCAAAATGAATCTGGAAACTGAATTAAGAATATAAATCTTGAGTCTAATTTGAAAACTGAACCTGGGGATCTGAATTTAAATTGAAATCCAAAACTCGAATCTTGAAAATGGATTGGAAATTTTCATTTAAGTTCGGAATCTAAATCTGGGATCTGTCTGGATCTCAAACCCGGAATATGTTTGCTGGAATTGAAAACTGGAGGAAGTTGAATCCGGCATCCGTATCTTTACTTTGAATTCAAATGCAATCTGAATTCGGAATCTGACTCAAAAATTTGAATCAAAATTAGAATCAGAGATCTCAATCCCAGTCAGCATTCATCAACGAGATTCTGTTCGCGGAATCTGAACTAAATTTGTGTTTTGAAATCTGTGTTTACAATCTAAATCAGAAATCTGAGTGTTGACTTTGGCCAACGGATTGACAGAAGGGTATTTCCGGAATTGTAATCTCCAATAAAACACTCAGGTTTCGTATCGGGAGATTATAATTTTCCTAGTGATGAAACAATAAATTCAATTTCAGTTTGGAATTACATTTGCCTAGATATAAGTTTAGATAAGCTAGACGTAAGTATCATATAAATAACTATATACACTTTAGGTTTAGATTACTCACGCTTAGTTCCCTTTATGTTTTCGTTATCCATTTCCGATACTGAAACTCTGATGGGTTTTTGGTCGAGGAACTGTTCGAATAAATTCAGTTACATATATCCTATTAATCCTAGACTAATATCATAACCGCTTACCTAGTAGTAGCAGGGAACGAAGCAGCGTATTCTGCTAATTGAAAAGCAATTATCGTAACCGATTTGTGTAAAGTAGGTCTAAGCACTAATTGTACACTAGGTTAAGCTAGTTTTAAGTCAATTATTTTAGGGATGTTGAAATAAATCTAACGATGTATATTCAATGTTTACAATTGAATTCTTTTCTGCTTACCCGCCGCGATGACAATTTGACAGCACGACGTTGACTGAGTTAGTGTGCGAAGGCCAATGTCTTGGAATGCAAGGTGCGCATGTAGGCCGAATACGGTCGGCTAACACTGAGTCTTGATTTCGAATCCGAAATAGAATCTCAGTCATAATTCAAAATCTGTAAAATGATTCTAATGACATCTGAATATTCGAAATCTGATTCTAAATCGAGATTTCAAAAGAATTCACAATCCTATTTTGAAAACTATATATGGATTCCGAATTCAGAATTTAAAAATGAAATTTCAAACTTATACCTACCCAAATTTCCACCCGGAAACATTTAAAATGATTCTAAATTTAAAAGCAAACTTTGATATCAAATTTGAAATCTGAATCTGGAATCCGAAACAAGAATCTGAATTTGCGATCTGACTCTGGAATCGGAAACTGCTTCTGGAATCCGAAAGAAGAATCTAAGTTAGGAATCGGGACCTAGGATCTTAATTTCGAATCGGATTTTTAAATCAGAATCTGGAATCTTATTGTAGAACTCTAAACAAGAATCTGAGTTTGGAATCTGAATTTGGAAACTGAATCTAAATCTGGAATCCGAAACAAAAAACTGTGTTTGGAAACGGAATTTGGGATCTGCGTCTGGAATCCGAAAGAAGAATCTGAGTTTTCAATCTGAATTTGGGATTCGAATCTGAATTTTGAATCTAGAACCCATAGCAAGAATCAGAGTTTGGAAACTGAATCTGAAATCCGAATCAAAAATCTGAGTTTGGAATTTGAATCTGGAATTGGGGTCTGATTCTGTAATCTGAAAGAAGAAACTAAGTTCGCTATCTAAATTTGGGATCTGAATCTGGATTCCTAAAGAAGAATCTGCTCTGAATCTGAATTTGAGATCCAAAACAAGTATTTGTAGCTGGAATCTGAATCTAGAACGCGAATCAAGAATCTGTCGGGGTCTGGAATCCGAAAGAACAGTCTGAGTTTGGAATCTTAAATTTTGTTCTGAATCTGGAATCTGAAAGAAGAATCTGAGTTTTGAATCTAAATTTGAGATCTGAAATAGGGATCTCAATCGAGAACCCAGAACAATAATTTGTCGAAACCTAGAATCCGAAAGAAGAATCTGAATTTAAAATCCTTATCTGGAATCTGAGTCTAAAATTTGTAAGAAGAATCTGAGTTTAAATTTGGGATCTAAATCTGATATCTGAATCTGAATCCCGAAACAAGAATCTGGATTCAGAATTTGAATCTGGAATCCGAAACAAAAATCTGAGCTTGAAATCTGAACATGAGATCTGAATCTGGAATCTTGGAAACAAGAATCTGAGTTAATATGAATTTGAAGTCTGAATCTGGAATCTGAACTTGAGATCTGAATCTGAAACCTGAATCTGAAATCTGAATCTGGAATCTGAAAGAAGAATCGGAATGTGGAATCCGAAGCAAAAATCTGAGCCTGGGAGTTGAATTTGGAGTCTGAATCTCGAATCCGAAACATAAATTTAAGTTTGGAATCGGGATCTAAAATTCTAAACAAGAATCTGAACCTGGAATCCGAAACAAGAATATGAGTTTAAAATCTGAATTCAGAATCAAGCTTGCAATCTGAATCTGCAATATGAATTTGAAATTTCAAGCAAAAATTTCAATCTGAAAGCGAAAATCGGAATTTGGAAGCTGAATTTGGGATCTGCATCTGAATCAGGAATCTGAAACAAAAATCTGCGCTCGGAATCGGGAACAGGAATCCGAAAAAAAGCTGAGTTCGGAATCTGAATTTGGAATCTAAATCTGAGTCTGGAATTCCAAACAAGAATCTGAATGTGAAATCCGAAGCAAGAATCTGAGCTTAGGAGTTGAATTTGAGATCTGAATCAGAAATCTGAAACAAAAATTTGAGCCTGGAATCTGAACATGGAATCTGAATCTAGAATCAAAATCCGAATCTGGAATTCGAAAGAATAATCTGAGTTTGGAATCTGAATTTCGAGTCGGACCAAAAATATGAGTTTGGAATTGAAATTTTGGATCAGAATCTGAATCTGGAATCTGAAAGAAGAATCCGAGTTTTGAATCTGAATTTGGAATCTTAATCTGGAATTCGAAACAAAAACCTGAGACAAGAAACGGGATCTGGAATCTTGAATCTAAATTTAGACCCCGAAACAAAAAACTGAGTTTAAAATCTGAATTTGGAATCTAAACTTGGAATCTGAATCTGAAATCCTAAAGAAGAATCTGAGTTTGGAATCTGAATTTGGGATCTGAACATGGGATCTGAATCTGGAATCCGAATCTGGAATCTGAAGCAAGAATCTGAGTTATGAATCTGAATTTGGGATCTAAAATAGGTATCTGAAGCTGGAATCTGAATCTAGAACCCGAATCAAGAATCTGTCGGGGGTCTGGAATCCGAAAGAAGAATCTGAGTTTGGAATCTGAATGTGGAATCTTAATCTGGAATCTGAATCTAAAATCTGAGTCTGAAATCTGAATCTGGAATCTAAATCTAGAACCCGAAACAAGAATATGAGTTTGAAATCTGACTCTGGAACCTTAAATTGGGATCTGAATCTAAAATCTGAAAGAAGAATTTGAGTTTGGAATCTGCACTTGGGATCAGAATCCGAAACAGGAATCCTAACTAGCTAAACTTTGAGTTTGGAATCTGAATTTGGAACCTGAACTTGTGATCTGTATGTGGAATCTGATAGAAGAATCTGAGTTCTTAATCTGGATTTGAGATCTGAACTTGGGATCTGAATCCGAAAGAAGAATTTGCGTTTGGAATCTGAATTTGGGATCGGGATGTGAAATCTGAATCTGAAATCCGAAAGAAGAGTTTGGAATCCGAATTTGGAATCTGAACTTGGGATCTGAATCTGGAATCTTAAACAAAAATCTGAGTTTGGAATCAGAATCTGAGTCTGGAATTGGGATCTGATACTGAAATCTGAAAGAAGAATGTAAGTATGCAATCTGAATTTGGGATCTGAATCTGGAATCTTATAGAAGAATTTGAGTTTGGAATCAGAATTTGGGATCTGACCTTGGGATCTGAATCTGGAATCAGAATTTGTAATCTGAACGAAGAATCTGAGTTCTGAATCTGAATTTGGGATCTTAAATAGGTATCTTCAGCTGGACTCTGAATCTAGAACCCAAATTCTTGATTCTGTCGGGATCTGGAATCCGAAAGAATTGTCTGAGTTTGTAGTTGGTGCCTTGTACGCAGCTCACCTGCGTTCCAGTCCCAACCCCGCAGACACCGTTAGATTTTTCCAAAAAGAGATGTCTGTAACCCGAAAAGAGGCTTATGGCCCTGAGGTTAAACCCTCTATAATCAAAATAAAAAAATATTACAGATGGAATATTCTTATATCTTAAGGGGGTCCCCTACAAATAACGATTTTTAACAAAACTCTCTCGCTTCCCCTCTCACGCTCAATATCTCCAAATCTATCTTATCTCTATCTCGCTCAATCCATCCATCTCAATCTTTTCACTCAATCTCCTATCTCTCAATTATCTTTCTCAATCATCTCACTCTCAATCTTCTCTCTCTTTCTCAAACTTCTCCCTCAACCTTCTCTTTCTATTTCTCAATCCTCTCTCTCTCTGTCTTCTCTCTCTCAATATACTCTCTCTCTCTCTCAATCTTCTCTCTCAATCTTCTTTCTCTCGCAATCTTCTCTGTCTCTCACTTCTCTCTCTCAATCTTCTTTGTCTCTCTCACTTCTCTCTCAATCTTCTTTGTCTCTCTCACCTCTCTCTCACCATCTTCTCTCGCTCAATGTTCTCTCTCTAAAACTTCTCTCTCTATCAATCTTCTCTCTCTCAATCTTCTCTCTCTTAATCTTCTCTGTCTCTCTCATTTCTCTCTTTCTCTCTCAATCTTCTCTCTCTCAAACTCCTCTCTCTGTCTCTCTTAAACTTCTCTCTCTCTCTCTCTCTCAAACTTCTCTCTTTCTATCAAACTTCTCTCTCAATCTTCTCTCTCAATTTTCCCTCTCTCTCAATCTGCTCTCTCTCAATCTTCTCTCTCTCTCTCTCTCTCAATCTTCTCTCTCCCTCAATCTTCTCTCTCTCTCAATCTTCTCTCTCTTAATCTTTTCTATCCCAATCTTTTCTCTCTCAAGCTTCTCTCTTTCAATCTTCATCTCTCCTTTCATTTCTTCCTCTTAATCTTCTCTTTTATTTCTCTCTTTGTATTTCTTTCTCCTTTTTGCTTCTCTCTCTTTCTCTATTCGTTTTTCTCTACCTCTTTTTATTCCTCCCTCTATCTCTTTTTTAATTTTTCCTTTATCTGTCATTTTATAGCTCTCTTTTTTTCTCCCTCGCTTTTTATTTCTCTCCCCCTTTTTATTTCCGTCTCTCTTTTTATTGCCCGGTTTTCATTTCTCTCGCTCTTTTTATTTGTCTCTTTTTGATTTCTCTTTATCGCTCTCTTTATTTCTCTCTCTATTTTTATTTCTCTCTTCATTTCTCTTCCTTGCTCTCTTTATTTCTCTCTTTCTTGCTCGCCATATTTTTCTCTTTCTTACTCTCTTTATTTCTCTCTCACCCAATTTTCTCGCTCTCTCGTCTTTTTTATTTTCTTCCTCCCTCTTTATTGCTCTCTTTCTGTGTCCGTCACTCGCTCTCTTCATTTATCTCTCTCGCTCTTTATTTCTCTCGCTCTCTCTTTCTCTCTCTTCCTCTTATTCTTCATTTATCTCTCTTGCTCTTTATTTCTTTTTCTCTTTATTTCGCTTTCTCGCTCTCTTTATTTGTCTCTCCGGCTTTCACGTTATCTTTATCACTCTCTCAACCGCCATTTATTTCTCTTTCTATTGCTCTCTCCCTATATTTCTAATTCTTTTTCCGTTTTTATCTCTTCAATTGTTTATTTGTTTATTTGTTGTACCGTCACCAACAGACCCCTTGGCCCCAATGGTGGTTACTTAAACTAATTAAATTTTAGAATACTCATTATTTTAGATTTTATCGAATTCCTTGTCAGGTTGAAGTCAAAAGCCATCGCCACACTGTTAAGGTTGAACAGAGAATGAGCAAAAATTGAAAACGAAAAAAGCAGTTTTTTTTCCATACCGTGTATTAGATCTTAATATAAATTAATCAGCAGAACTGTAACAACATTCTACATAAGCTGATTGATTTTTATGAAGATCCAACACACGGTTTGAAAAAAAAACTGCTTTTTTCGTTCACGATTTTTGCCCATTCTCTGTCCAACCTTAAACACACGCTGGAGTCCGGTAACAGCGCTCTGGCGCCCATCTCTTACACTATCTGTGAGTCTTTATAAGCTCGCTGTCTGATTTTACAAAAAAAAGTATTATATTTGTTCGTTAGGGGTTGGAAGTGAGCCTAGTGGATTAAAAAATCAGATTTATCGTGCTGCGGCCATCCGGAATGTGTCCGTAATGTTTGATTTCCAATTTGGACTGCCTATAATTTGTGTTTTTTAGCGAAACATACGCGTGTTTTGCAAGAAAAATTAGTAGAAATGTGTCGCGCATTGGATAGGTTCCCTATCAGCTTCAAGTTTTCTAATGAACAGTGGTATTTTTGATGATTTTACGATCAGTCTGCTTCCAAACTTAGCTTCAGCCATCTAGGCACCGGTGGTTCTTCGGAAGTAGGTACGGCTCGAGTTGCCTAACTGAATAAGGAATAGCGTAACTGAAATACACACCAAAACTGTGTTGAGAAAATAAAAAGGAGAAGGATACCACATCGAAATCGGATAGTATTGAAGACATGTGATACCGGTAAGCTCGTTCTAGGTACGTTTTATTTCAATTCTTTAATTTTTCGCAAAGGATGAGACTTCCTTCTTTTACTTATCATTATTTCAGAGAGCGAGTAAAGGCGCTATAACCTTGGGTCATTAGCCAGGACAGGAACCAGGTCCCAGGAACCTAGGACCAAAGGAGTTACATTAACCCTCTTAGCCACGTCACTCCCAACGATTTATCAAAACCCCACCCCATCAAATTGAAACGGTTGGTACGGTTGTCCACGTCTCTTCCTTAGTCAAGATTCAAAATAATTGATTGAAACATTCATTAAATGAATAATTTGATTGCCGTATAATTTTGAATCATCTTCATTTTGTACGCTGCACAGTTGGCCTGGCCGCTTTAATGGTTGTGTCACATATCATATGTGCCACAAATATTAATATTAACAAGAAAAATTGTAGGCGAACGTCTGGAATTTTCCAGGATCCCTACATGTATTTGCTGTGTATGTGTAGACTAGACTAGACTCTATCTGTGAGTCTTTATAACGAACTCCTGTATCGTTTGTTATTCACGATTATTGAATACACTTTGTCGTTAATCTCACCATACTACCTGTATTTCTCTACACTCTCTCTGCGTGGTTCGTTCCAATCTTTGCCCATTTTCACACTATATACTTTTACGAATTATTTTTGTTTAAATACTCTCCTTCTACATTCTCTCAACGCACTCTTTCTCTTTATCTCTCAATCCAATCATTTTTCTTAAGAACTTCTTTTCTATTTTTCTCTCTCGATTTTCAACAATTCAACACAATTTTTACAACCGAAACTTTCTTATACTGCTATATTTTCTAACGCTTCTCTTTGTATTAATTAAATGGTGTTGCGATCCGAATTTGGTTTATCAACCTTAGTAACAATTGAGGTATTATGGTAGCTTTATAGTCACTGATAAAACTTAGATTGTACTTGTAGCGTGCTATAAAACATCAATTGTTACTTGGAAAGAATAGTATAGCAAAAACGCAATATCAGGTATAACGGATGATATATTTTGTTAGTAGAAAAGAAAAATGGGTTGGAGATTTGCAGTAGTTCAAATAATACTCTACAAAATATCCTTATACAGTGAAGACTCGATTTTATCAGCACTCGATTTTATCCACCCCCGATTTTATCAGCTTCATATGAAAATCGATAGCTGTTAGTTTGATAGGCTCTAGCAGACGAACCAAGTTGAATTCGAGCAAATCCTTTCTTGAGTATATTTTTCTTATCCTAAAACTCCCAAATTCGCAAAAGAATTTTTTTTAATTTTTTTTATTTTTGCACTGTCAAACCCCCCAAGGGAAATTTAAGCTAAATAATCAGGAAAGGTTATGATGCTATATCTAGGGACAAAAGAAGAATATTTTAAGAGCTTCGGTTTCTTAAAAGGAAAAAAAAATGTCCCAATTTTATCAGCCTAAAATTCACCAAGGCGTGATAAAAACGGGTCTTTAACTGTATCTGAATAATTCGTGATACTTTCTCTTTCTGCGTGTTTCTGTTTCTCTCTCTGACTCTGTTTCTCTCTCAGTTTGTTTATTCTCTCTCTTGTTCTCTCTCGCTCTTTATATATTTTTCTCTCTTTCGTTCGTTCTTTCTTTATTTCTTTATATCTATCTCAAGCTCTCTTTATCTTTTTTTACTTTCGCTCTCTCTCTCGATTTCTCTCTCGCTCTCTTTATTTATCTCTCTCTATCACTCGCTCTGGTCCCCTCTCTTCATGTGATTGGCTCTTTGTGTTTCTAACTGTCTTTGCCTCTTTCGTTGTCTCTCACTTTCTGTTTTTGTCGCTTCCCTCACTATATCATTCTACACGTTATCTTTCGATACTTTATATCGCTACTTTCCATTGTTTTGCGCTCTATTTTTTTCTCTCTATCGCTCTCTGGTTTACTCCAAACATTGTGGCCGGATGAAGGAGACCTATTCACGATTATCGAATAGATCCTGTCGTTTATTTGTAGCATCTTTGTATCTTTTCACAACAGCTGTACTACCCCCTCCCTATCTCACTGGTCCTTTCCAATCCCATTCTCAAACTCTCTTTGTCTCTTTTCACACTATATCCTTGTACGCTTTATTTTTATTCACATATTCCTTTCTTCACTCTATCCCTCAACTTACTCTTTGTCTTAATAGCCTCTTTCATATTTTTTTCCTATCTCAATTTTATCTTTGTTTCATCCAACACAACTTTTAGAATCGTCATCGTAGTCCCTCTTCCACTACTGCAGCACAACCGTTCGGCTAAGCTGGGTAAACTCAAAAATCAAATGTCTGAGATGACAAATCTGGCTGCAAATCAGTAGGAAACTGATATCGATAACTGAAGCTGACGTATCCACTAGTTTAATTAGTAAACAATACAGAAAAAAAACAATCAGCTGAGATACCGATTGACCGAATTCGAATTTCTGGGCCTTTCGTTTAACTCCTGGCATTCCATACATCGACCTCATCTCTTTCGTTCGTCAATGTGCCTCAAACTGCTTCTTGCTTCCAACCTTTTTTTTAAATCTTCTTCCGGTTTAGCGTTTGGCGAAAACAGCACAATCGTGTGGCTTCAGGAAAGTCAGCAGAACATTTACGTAAATTCCGTGGTTGAAGCTTCAGGTTGCAGTCGCTCTGCAAGCACCCGGTTCAGATAGCCTGCCAAACCAGATATTTTTCAGCCAGCATTGTTTTATATGCTTGAAAATTAGGCCATGGCAATTTTTTTTCTTTTTTAATTCACCCTCTCCCCCTCATATTATCATATTGTGATAAACGGAAACGGTGAGCTGATATGCCAAATTTAACATCATTTGGACAATTTTTGATCCCCATCTACTTCAATTGAAGTTTATGATATGGGAAAATATGAGGGGAAACACATTAAATGCTATAACTTTTGAAGCAGCACTCGAAAAACTGAAGCTTGCAACTATTTTAAATTTTTTGAATAGAAATGTATATTTTTAATAACATATCTACTCTATGCTGCAAATCATATTTTTTGAGCTTTTTTTTAATGTGAAAAAATTTAGAGAATCAACTGGCCGAAATCTAACCACAATCCCATTAACAGTCGTTATTTCATTTTGTAGCAAATAATTCCTAAAACAATCGGATTGATCAGTGTTTGTGGAGATACCGCGCACAACTCACCACAAACGCTATGATAAATATAAACATTTAGGGGAAACAACCGTCGCTCTGTCAACTATTTACACTTTTTTTACAAGCACATGAAAACATGTTCTATTAGATACTCCTTAGTTAATTTGTGGTTCCAGTAGAATGTAACACAAAGCAAAAACTTCAGCCAAAAAGCTGAACAAGCTGAACAGCAAACGGAATGTATGTCTGCGACTATGCTCACAAAATATATCATGTTTGGCAAGTGATCTGTAGTTGAGGACAAAAAGCTAAGCTCTTACATTTTCTGGGTTTATAAAAAGCTGGATTTTTGTGTTTCGTTTTATACTAGTCAGTAATTAACATAAACTTGGGGCCAGTTAAACGACACAAAAATGCCTGGATCTTTCAAACCAACAGACAAGAGCTCGTTCTCGCTTCCCCGCCAACAAACCAGAGCATCTGCGCTAATTGGATTTAGTATCTAACTGACACCATTTTGTCGTCTAGCTTGTCCCAAGCTGGTGTCAGTTACTGACGAGTAGAATACGAAATACACAAATTGAACCATCCAATTGTTTTCCTTTAGGGAGTTAACAAATCGCTTAGGCAATATTCACTTGACATGATCGTGCGACTAAGAAAATTCGAAAAAATAGGGATATTTCCGATTATATTGATACCAATTTGTGAATCTGTACTTTTAAGCAGCAGAGTTCATTCAATTTACAGTTTGCAGTACTTGTGATAATCAAATCAGTTCGAGTCAACCATTGATGTTGATGTTCCACTCCATTTGTCCCACAAATCGTGGCTACGGAACTATTAGCAATGGGATGATGCTGCTGGATGATCACTGTCCGCAAATGTATACAAAACAAACTGAATGAAATAAGTGCGTCAGTAAAAAAACTAAACAACGCGATAGATGTGAGTGTAATCTTCGCTAACTTCATGCAGATGAGCGAGTGTAGTGAGGCGGCACTTCGGCAACGATAGTAAGCCCCACTGACGGATTACTGATGCAAACTACAAGGTGAGAACTCATCTCACTGCACAGTCGATCCGCTTAGCCGGCTCTCATTCGACGAGAGTCAGAGACAGATAGAGTAGTATAATCGAGAAAGAAAAAAACACAACTAAGCTCGAAAAGTGTCACAAACACAACCGTCGGGGTGCGACTGAATTGTCGCTTGATATGTGTAAGTACTTTTCGCTCGTTCAGCGATTACACACTCGGTATTCTTTCTTTGCTTCTTTCATTGTGCCAACATATCCGACGGCTGGTTTTCCACTTGAGTGGGATTGAAATGGAAAAGAGTGGCTAGCAGTTTTTTTTTTTCGCGAACTGAAAACAAACGGATCATGAAACATGAGTTGGAGACCAAGCATTCTGCTAGGGTGGGTCTGATTGACTGCGGAAATGAATAGTCGGTGCCTTTGTTCGGTAATATATGAAGATAACGCAGTATTGTCTACGGTCAGAGATCTAGACAGTAAGCGAATGAGTATTTTTGAGAGAAAAGTCGAACGTAACTCTGATTCGTCAGTTAACGTTAGTAGAACAACAGGTATTGATTTGCAGAAATCCCTCATATTCTATAGACAAATAATAACAAATGACAAAAAGCGAAGAGTTGAAAAGTAATAAACAGGAAACCGAACAAAGAACTCCCTTTATATCGCTTCTATTAGTTCTAAAACTAAATAAGTTCAGACTTCAGAATCACCCAGTCTGTCTATCCAGCGAAAAAAATTAATTAGTAGATAAATATCTCCACTTAGCTCCACTCAAACCACTATCAGTTTCCTAACCCAAGACCGGCATCGAAACGTCAGATACGGTCGGTGGTGGACGCAGCGCAAAATGAATGATTGAAAAAGACTACACGAATATGATACTCTTCTTCGAACCGACAACCCCCACACCACAAACCCGACATCGTTCTGCCCAGAAACATCTGTTTTCCCCACAGAAGAGTATGATTAAATTTCACTTTCCGTTTCTAATTAACGGCTGTGTGGCTGGTCCGTGTTCTCCGCTCTTAATCTTGGTCATTTTCGACGCTGTTGCTGGTAATGTTGTTGTTTTTCGTTTCCTCCACTCTAGATCCCGACCGGACCGAAACCGATCACCAGACTCAGACTCCGGATGTGTATTGTGGTTTCCGAGTTCCGTGTGCTGGATCTGATGGTGCCACAAAAAGCATCCTACCACTGGTAAGATGTAGGACACTTTCCCTCCGAATCCAGCTCAGATGCTGACCGATTCATCCCCAGACATGGGGATAAAAAACAGACGGAATCCGCTATTTATAGACGGACCATCGCACGAACAACGGATCATCATCGTCGTCGTCTGGAGCGCCCAACACTAACAACAACTTTAATACAGTCGTTTTCGGACTGAAAATACTCACTCCCGTCCCAGCCATGTACAGAACCGAAAACAAACATTACAAAACTTGGTCAACCCAACAACGTCGGACGCTCCGAACGGACAAGTTTTATTTAGCCAGTAGCGCGAAAAAAAAACTGAGTAATTATTAAGTGGGTGCCTTTGGGAACGGTGGGATTCTGAAAGCGGGGAAATGTTTGCTTTGCAATTTTAAGCGCACAGCAGGATAAACAAAACTACCGCTTCTTGCGATCGAACAGCAGCGAGAAGGGTGCATATTGACATCACTCATTACCATCAGAAGTTGGTGGACGATGTCCGTTGTAAAAAAATAATTTTTATTCCATCGAAGTGATAATCTTTCATCCCGGGAAATATGTTGTTTTACGTGATTGAAACGGCTGATGTAAGTCGTTTTCGACTTTTCTGGTACTTACATAACTTTTCAAGACTTACCTGAAAAGAAAAAAAAGGAAAAATAATCAATTAGCAAAGCTAACTAAGGCAGTGTATAAACGACAGATATAAATGGAAATGTGAAAAATATTCAAAAGGATTTAAAGCGATATTAGCCTACTGCTAATACCATTTTCCAAATGATCTGCCCAAGGCAGTACTCTAGAACCATATATGGTATGTAAATATGTAAATGATCTGACGCAGCGATTCTAAACCTGGGGTCCACGAAGAATATCTTTTCAGGATGGGAATAGTTTTTTTTTTATTTTGATGCAAATAATTAAGCAGTTTTTATTTCATCATATTCTGAATTGCACATATTTTGTTGTATGTATGTAATGTTCTTTGATTTGATGGCATTGTAATAGAACGCGTATTCGCCGATTGATGCCAATCGAACTGACATTTCTTTACTGAGCAAACTAATTTCTTTGTTTGTTTAGTGTTTATATGACCAAACAGGAAACTAATTGAATGGGCATTGTATGTGCGTAGGGAATACGGATGGTCTTGTCTGAGTGAATGATCACTTTTGAATTATATATGAGGGTTGGGAATTGACAATTTGCAAAAAGAATTCAAAACCAGTTACCAATTTCCGGAATTTGGAGTATTTTACTGTCACGTTAACCATATTTCTTTATGAGCATAAAAATATTGTAGCTTAATTATTGACGCAAAAGGTGACAAGTTAATTTCTTCTCGTTCTTATTGTTTTCATTCTTGTTCTAGTAATCATTTTCATATTCATTTTCATTTTGCAGCGTTTGGTGGGGCAATGAGAGCGCAAGTCAGTCCAAGGCCGATGATAGGAGGGGTAATGGCAGAATAGTCTATGCGGACCACCAAAACGCCATGGGAGAGGAACAGGGTGTGGGTTGGGGTAAGGTAAATGGATTGATGTTTACTTGACGAATAATTGCGCTGCTTATCTTAAATACGTTTATTTAGGCCCAAATGCTTTAGCTTAACGAGGCCGATAATTCATTTTTTTTTAATTACATGTCACATGTTAGTGGGGGAAGGGAAAGCCGTATTTGGGGGCGGCTTGCTCCCCTCTTATGCAAGTAAAGGAAAAAGGTAGGAAGTGGGATACATATTGTGTAATTGACATCGTCGTTCGCTGATTGATCATTGTGGCGGATATGCACACTTTGTTGTAGTGTTGTAGTTTCCAGCCTGTAATCGCAGGGGCGAGGGGAGGGTCGATATTTCGGATAATTATTGGCACTCTGATGCTGTCATGATGTTCTCTATATCATCTGCATGTGAGGTATGTCATGATGTTCTGGGTAGACGGTTATCAAGAAGGGTATGCACCAAAGACTCGTGAAGCAATGCCATATTGTAGATACAGGGATAGGTTGGTGGGATTCTACTGTGAATGAGAGAGGGGAAAAAGTATTAAACTTGGACATCAATGGTTTTCAAAAAGATATAGATAAGAAAAATATAGGGGTGGTCACGGCTTGCCAGGACGTCCCGGACTGGCACATAGGGTGATCTACCTCGGGCCCGAAGGGAATCTATTAGTTGGGACCTGGCAACACAGTACTCTGCACACAGCCAAACAACATGCTCGATGTCGTGATAGCCGTCCTCACAAACGCAATGATTACTTTCAGCAAGCCCTATACAACGGAGATGCGCGTCAAACGAGTAATGGTTGGACATGATCCTTGACATCGTACGAATAAAGTCCCGGTTCACATCCAACCCATTAAACCAAGCATTCGTTGATACCTTCGGGATAATGGAATGTAGCCACCGTCCCAGATGCCCATTGCTCCATGAGGTTTGCCAACTATCGAGCGTCCTCTGACGAGAGATACTGAAAAATTCGTTGAAGCAAATTGGTCTTTCGTAAGTGTCGCCTACTAATGCGCCCACTTTGGCTAAAGAGTTCGCCTTCTCATTGCCCGCAATAGAACAATGTGACGGGACCCAAACCAAGGTAATCTGATAAGATTTTTCAGATAAAGCACTCAGATATTCCCGTATTTTCCCCAGGAAATACGGTGAGTGCTTTCCAGGCATCGCCGCACGGATGGCCTCAATGGAGCTGAGACTATCCGAAACGATGAAGTAATGGTCTGACGGCAGGGTGTCAACGATCCCGAGAGTATACTGAATGGCAGCTAATTCTGCGACGTAAATTGAAGCAGGATCATTGAGTTTGAATGAGGCAGCAAGATTTTCGTTGAAGATACCGCAGCCTGTGGACCAGTCTAGAATTGATCCGTCAGTGTAGAACATTTTGGCGCAGTCGACTTGATGGTATTTGTTATACAAAATATTTGGGACCACTTGTGGGCGAATATGATCCAGAATTCCACAAATCTCTTCCTTCATGGATGTATCGAAAAATACAGTTGGATCAGAAGTATCTAAGAGATGAGCACGGTTGACGTTATACGTAGATGAATTGATGTTTTGTGCCATGTAATCGAAGTACAAGGACATGAATCGGGTCTGAGAATTAAGCTCGACAAGCCTTTCGCAATTTGCAATCACCAATGGGTTCAGAATATCGCATCGAATGAGCAATCGATATGAGAGGTTCCAAAATCGATTTTTCAGCGGAAGAATGCCCGCCAGCACTTCGAGACTCATCGTATGGGTCGAGTGCATGCAACCCAAGGCAATACGCAAGCAACGATACTGGATTCGCTCCAGTTTGATGAAGTGTATGTTCGCAGCGGAGCGAAAGCAGAAATATCCGTACTCCAACACTGATAATATCGTTGTTTGGTACAGCCTGATTAGGTCTCCTGGCTGGGCACCCCACCATGTTCCAGTTATTGTACGGAAAAAGTTGATCCTTTGTTGGCACTTCTGTTTCAGATACCTAATGTGACATCCCCAGGTACCTTTAGAGTCGAACCATACCCCGAGATATTTGAATGTTGAAGCCTGAGCAATAGTTTGATCCATTAATTGAAGCTGTAGTTGCGCTGGTTCACGCTTTCTAGAAAATACGACTAGCTCAGTTTTCTCCGTGGAGAGCTCGATACCCAGCTGGAGAGCCCAAGCAGACAAATTGTCCAAGGTATCTTGCAGTGGTCCTTGCAAGTCGACGGCTTTAGGACCTGTAATAGAGACCACACCGTCATCTGCAAGCAAGCGTGCAGGAATTGACAATACATTCGTCAATGTCATTCACGTAAAAATTGTAGAGGAGAGGGCTTAGACATGAGCCCTGGGAAAGGCCCATGTAGTTAAATCGTGATGTCGATAAGTCGCCATGCGAGAAATGCATTTGTTTTTCAGACAAAAGGTTTACCAAAAAGTTATTTAAAATTGGCGAAAGACCATGCTGGTGCAACTTCTCATAAAGAATGTGGATAGAAACTGAATCGAAAGCCCCCTTAATATCCAAGAATACTGATGCCATCTGCTCTTTGTTAGCATATGCCATTTGAATTTCTGTTGAGAGCAACGTAAGGCAATCGTTCGTCCCTTTGCCTTTGCGGAAGCCAAATTGTGTATCTGACAGTAAGCCGTTTGTTTCGACCCAATTATCGAGGCGAAACAAGATCATTTTTTCGAATAACTTCCGGATACAGGACAGCATTGCAATCGGACGATACGAATTGTGATCGGAGGCTGGTTTTCCTGGTTTTTGGATGGCGATGACCCTCACCTGTCTCCAGTCATGTGGGACAATGTTTCCCTCAAGAAACCTATTAAATAAATTCAACAAGCGTCTTTTGGCAGAGTCTGGCAGATTCTTCAACAAGTTGAATTTGATTCTATCTGGCCCCGGGGCTTTATTGTTACATGATAAGAGAGCAAGTGAGAACACCACCATCGTAAACGGTGTTTCGTTCGCGGTATTGTAAGGCGACGCGGCGCGGTAGATTTTCTGTGCCGGGGCGGAATCCGGACAAACCTTCTTGGCGAAATCGAATATCCAACGGTTTGAATATTCCACGCTCTCGTTAGTACTGTTTCGGTTCCGCATACGTCGGGCCGTGCCCCAAAGAGTGCTCATCGATGTTTCTTTTGTTAATCCGTCGACAAACCGGCGCCAGTAACTGCGTTTCTTAGCTTTCATTAAATTTTTCATTCGCTTTTCTAATATCGCGTACACTCGATAACTAGCAACTAACCCGTCGTTCCGGAAGGTTTTATACGCGGCAGCTTTCTCCGCGTACACGTCTGAGCACTCTTTGTCCCACCACGGGTTGGGAAAACGTTTTTGGGTGTTCACGTCGGGTACTCGTTTCGTCTGAGTTTGAATCGCGGTATCGAGAATCGAGTTGGACAAAAACTTATATTCTTCCTGTGTTGAATCGATAGTTTTGGATATCTCTGCAGCGTAGCTCTTCCAATCAATGTTTCGTGTGAGGTCATAGGGAACATTGATTGGTGCCGATGGTCTTGAACCAGTGGTGATTGCAATTACAATTAGTAAGTGGTCTACCGTGGGGATCAGATATTACCTTCCACTTGCAATCTAACCTTAATGATGTCGAGCATAAAGATATGTTCAGTGCACTTGCTTGCGCAGGTGGTCTAGGAATCCGTGTCATTTCCCCTGTGTTCAGAATTGTCATATTGAAGTTGTCACAAAGGTCTTGAATTGTCGAAGATCGATTATCGTCGTATAGACAGCCCCACCCCGTACCGTGAGAGTTAAAGTATCCAAGAAGCAGGCGGGGCGAGGGAAGGTGTTCAATCACGTTGGAGAATCTTCGATATCCCATCATGGCCCTAGGAGGAATGTAAATAGAAGCAATTCAAAGATCTTTGCCTTTGATTGTTGTTTGACAAGCGACAACTTCAATGCCTGGCGTCGAAGGGAGGTTGATTCGATTGAAGGAGTAGCACTTTTTGATCCCTAAAAGTACCCCTCCATATGAGTCTTCTCGATCCAAGCGGATAATGTTAAAATCGTGGAAGTTGAGGTTTATATTAGAAGTTAGCCATGTTTCACATAGGGAAAATGCATCACAATGATTGTAATTTAGCAAGTGTTTTAATGAATCAATTTTGAGGATAATACTTCTGCAGTTCCACTGTAAAACAGTGATCAGATCCTTGATTCCGTCTAATAAGTTAGCCATCGAAGGATACGATCGCTGTAAGGCGGGGCCATTGTTCAGTCAACTGTTTTAAAAATGTTCTTACTGTTGGTAGAATAGCAACCAGCAAGCTTTTCACAGGATCGGTAATGTTGAAAGCTGTGAATATCCAATCCACAATGTCAGAAAATTTAAGGAATCCCGTTTTAGGTTGAGTTTTTGACTGTAAAATTGGAGCACTTGGGATTTTTGGTGCCCCGGGGAATGCTGGGAACTCCTGGTTGTATCTCAATTTGCCAAAACCAGGAGGTATTATCTTCGGATTTGTACCAGCACTTCCAATTGATGAATTATTTTTATTTTGTACCCTTGTTTGGGACAACCTAGGACCCTTACGTGGAAGTTCGGGTGAGTTTGGATTAGGTTTTTTCCTAGTGTTTCCGAGCGGAGCCAAAGAATGCCCCTCGCAAGGGTCGTTAGAGGCGTTATCGTCAGTTGGCAAGAGACCGTATGGGTTTTCGGAGATAAGTGGAACAGCTCTTTTAAGCATTTCTGCGTAAGAGCGTCTGGAGCGATCTTTGGCGGATCGCTTTAGTTTATCCGCGCGAAGTTTGTACGTTGGGCATGTCAAAACTGCATGTGGATTCTCCCCACAGTAAACACACTTCTCAGCGGGCCTACTGCAAGTATCATCCGCATGGCGTTCCCCACATTTACCGCACCGTTGCTTGTTGCTACAGTAGGTGGCCGTGTGACCTAGCTGCTTGCAATTAGAACAATTCATGACCCGCGGTACAAACAGGCGTACAGGTAGACGAGCTCCTCCCACTTCAACGTAGCTCGGAAGTGCAGATCCGGCGAAGGTTACGCAAAACGAGTCTGATGGATAGTAATTCTCATCTTCGATAGACTTTGAGTGCAATTGCTTGCGCTCCAAAATCTTAACTGATTGAAGGTTAGGGTCCTTAAAGCGGCCAGCCCCATCATTCATCAGATCATCGACAGTTAGACCCGCATCACTTACCACACCGTCGATCTCCACATCACGAGAAGGGATGTAGACGCGATACTCCAGCGTAAAGAGGCTATTGCTAACGATATCATTGGCCTGTTTCAAGTCAGTAACGACTACGTGCAGTTTATCTGACTGAACCTTTTTAATCTCGGTTACGGCCGAGTAACGTTTTGTCAGCTCCCGTGCAACAGTTATGCTGTTTAACGGTTTATTTTTGGGCCGAAAGTATACCACCCAAGGACCAGCGGATCCATCCTGATAAACCTTGACTCGGGGGGGCTGTGAGACATTGGGGGAAAGTGGGGGAAGTGGATCGACCATAACATTATCTGTCTCCGAATCAGATATACTTCCACATAAGATTCGTATTCGGAGAGTGATCCTTCTGTTTGTTCCATTTTTTTTTTGCAGGAGCAACACGCTTGACCGCACTGTTTAACTTAAATCAAAATAAAAAATCAAAAGCAATAAAAAGAAAAAAATCGATAAGAAAAGTAAAAAACGAAACACTTCACCAGTTGGTTCCTGACGAGCTGGTAGGTGAATTGATCCTTCGTTTGTTTTATCCGTCACCCGCGTGACCTTCACACAGTAGAGAGCTGATATAGCTCGTCTAAACAAAGCCGTCTTTCACTGCACTACCTTCACCGATATCGCAGGTAATAATTATCACTCGCGGAACTGTTTATTAGTAATGCTTTACTGTAGCCTCTGCCACAGCAAGCACCTTCGTACTAACGAAAAAACTAAACCACACCGGAGAGAACAAAAAGCACTTGTTTCTCGGTACAAAGTTCGGTTACGAATGAATTGCGCTGCAGAATGTGATGAAAAGGTGCATTGAACAGTGCTACTGTTGGCGATTGTATGTTCATATGTTTGTCGCGTATGTCAGAACGTATGTGATTTCGCGTGTATAAATTCGATTTTGTAACTCTGCGGCCATATGTATATTCGCGTGTGTTCTTCAATGATCGCGCGGACCGTGAGTTTGTTGCTTAGTTTTTAGTGTACGGTTCAGGTACTAGAAGATAATTCCCCCCTAACACTAGAGTTCCCTGTCACGTTTCCATGGAATGTATTGCCTAATGAATGTGAGCCTCATTTTTTTTATTGGTCCAACTGCAGACATGAATCTAGGCTGTTAAGAACGAGGGCAGGGACATCCTAACGTGACCGACTCATGATCGCGCGAGCGGTAGGTTGTTGGCGAGATCGCGAGTATGTGGGGATGATTACAATTGCATGTTCGCGTTTGTGACCCGGTTTGTGTTATCGCGAAGGCTAGCAGCGTTTGTACGTTTTGAGTGAGATATTATGAGTGTATATAAGTGAATATGCAATAGATTGTGTTAGTGAGTGTTATAATGAATCTAAATTAAGATATAGTGATAAAAGGAAAAAGAAAATGCCGAATTAAAAGAAAAAAAATGAAGACATTAAGTAGAAGCGTATAAATTGACTGATTTTTGTGGTTTACATGAGTAGTGGAAAAGCAAACTAATAGAAGAAAAACAAAAACATACAAATGAAGTAGACGAAAAAAAAAGAACGGGAGGGACATAGCCACTTTATTTGACGGTTTGGTTTGCGTGGATGATGGTTCTTCAAAATTACTAGGCACATTTTGAACATTTGACTTGATATGATCCCAATACTTTGGATAGTTCACTTAAATTTTAAATTCAATACATTGTGCAATTGAATGATGTTTACTTTAGATTCGGGTTTAAATTGGTACGATCCGAGTACTTTGGCTAATTGCCTTAAGTTTTAATGCATTGTGCAAATTGAATTATATTTAATTTAGATTATATGTAATGAACCATCAACCATAGGATACTGCATCGGTCTGGATCTAGTTGAATAGATAGTAAAAATAATTCAATCTTCCAGTCGTCAACGTATCCCTTCGCTTCTATCCAACAACTGAAGCATGCGCCGTGTTGCTATTAGATTCTAGGGACCAACAGAATCCAAGGTCTCCAAGCTACAGATTCCTAAGCATAAAAATTTGCAGTCTGGAGTCCACCGCCAAGCCCACGGTTCTCATTCTTGTTCTAGTAATTAGCGTAAAAAACACGCATGTCATCGGTTGAATATCCGACATACAAAGTTAGTCGTTTCAGGTATTTCGGTAGGGCTTATTTTATACCTTATGAAATGTGCCTTAGATAGCACAACAACGCGGGTAAATAATTAACGTTTGTACAATAAAAAAGGAAAAAAATTTCACTCGTGTAGTTAAAAAACAATTTTCTTTCAACGAATTTAGTTTTTTTTATTAAAAATATGTTTATTCACCTGCACGAAGAAAAATATAATGGAAATTCGGGCACTTTTTCGCAGAACAGAAAATAAGGTATTGATAGCATAAAAACTCGATGCTAAAAAGTGATTTCGAAGGGGTCCGTGATACAAAACAATATTTCACTGATTTTACCCATTGTCCGATGTTAGAGGTTGAGTGCATGGAAAAATCCCTTTTTAAAATTCATGAAATTCACCATTTCATGAAATGAACAATTTGCTAAAATCGTGCCAAGCCCCTGAAATTTGGAATACTAAAGCTTGTATTCATGAAACTGATTGTGTTTTCACATAACTAGTTTTTTCGGAACTGTAGAGCTAGGTCTCGGCAGGGCTCCCCGTCAGAATCACACACTACAATTGCAGACGAGATGGGAAATGTCACCCACTAAAACACTGCTTAAGGCCTATCGCAGTGGGACGTGATTCTGAATGTGATATTCATTGTACGGTTCAGATATGTTCGGGCGTAGGGACCTCGCGATCGAGTGTATCATCGCGAAGGGCTCGAGCGTTTGTACGTTAACGTGTTCGATCACTTGTGCTAACGTGTACGGTTCAGATTAAATTGAAACCATGGACCTAGACTTCTGGTACCAAGGATAGATACATCCAGAAGTGACCGTTTCGTGTTCGTGCGAATGCAAGAGTTTGTAGGTTCACGCTTGAAACCGCCTTTGACAATTTATAAGTGCTGAGATGTTCACCTTATCACCGGTATGTGATGTTTGCGAAAACGCGGGTGTATGTTGCATGGATGATCGCGAAAGGCTAAAGCATTTGTATGTTAACGTGTTTGTCGTGTGTATGTGACTTCAAGTGTATAAATTCGATTTTATATCCGCGGGTCCATTCGCATATTCGCGGGTGTTTTTAATGATTGCGAGGTCCGTGAAACTGATACTTAATTCTCAGTGTACGGTTCAGTTGCTAGAAAAGAGTGAGTTCTCCCATATCATTGGAATTCACGGTCATGTCGCCAAGTAGCGTGTTGTTTAATTGATATGAGCCTAATTTTTTTTGTTCACCTGAAGGTGTTGGACCTATGTTACTAGGGCCGAGAATAGGGACTTAGCGTGAAGTACCTGACAAAAACAGTTACTATATTTCTTGCCGTTGTGATCTATCGAGATAAATTCTCATCAGACAAACGTTGCGGTACACCGAAATGCGGTGGTCATTGATTTCAGGTATCTTGGCCTTAGATCAAATATTCAAGGTGTGGAACAATTATTGACTATAAAAATGGAACTTAGTTTTCATCATATCGACAACACACTTTTCTTCTATTCGTTTATTCTACACGGTTCATAGCGATAGCTCAACGAAGCCTTTGATCTTTGATATGTTTAAAATATGTGAAAAAATAAACACAAATATTATTAATTATCCGTTAGATCTTATACACGCCACTTGCTGTTGCGTGCGGAGACCTTCTTTCGCGGCAAAGAAACATTTGTCTGCTCGTCTACTGCATAATGGGGGTCACTTAATTCTCTCGCGATAACACACTGATAATTACGTTCAACAAATTGACCCAAGTAAAAAGATTCATTTTGTAGCTAAAATACGTTGTCGAATGTGACGACACTCGCGTCAAGATCCCCGTTTATATGGATGATGGGGAAATCGAAATACGTCTACATGACTTGGCAACACTTACTTGCAAAGTTGCAATTAAGGAATTCATGTTACGGAGGATACTTGTAGGAACTACTTCTCAGGTGATCCAATGGTGTGTTTGTGGGAATGTGGTTGGCCTGACACATTCCTTCCAAATGCGGAGCAATTACCCAGACTGCTCTTTACACATATCAACGACAAATTAATACTTTGCCAGTTCTGTACGCAGACTGCCAACCCTGCTAAAAAAAACTCTGAATAAACCTTATCAACGTTAATGAGTTCCAACGCACAGAATCTAATATCATTATCCGAACCACAAACAGTCACCAACTTTGTGGCTACTTTTCAAACAATAATGACCACCGCACCAGCTGTATCAAGTATATCAAAACCAACATCTATCTAGTATTGTCAATGAGGAAGCTACCACCAATCAGGGAAGGTTCACATTCGCAACCCGTAGGGGCAAGAAGCTAGTAAGAAGATTCGATCGTGAGTATCACGGCAGCAACCACAATGATGATATGGACCCGTATGACCACGAGAGAGATCTCCGTGCATGCAGTAGGCAAGGAAAATAATATTTTCCCGCCGCGAAAAAAGGGGTCAGCGTGCAATATGTGATTTTTTAATTTTGACATTTTGTAAAAATATAAAGATAAGCTAACGCACAGAGCAGAGTAAAATAATCGAATTAAAAGGAAACACGAAATGTTCACTGCTATGATTCAATAGTTTCCGGTTCAACAGAAACCTTTGTTTTTCACAATAACATGAACCACAAGAGTCTAGATCCCCACGTTGGGTAGACGCTACCATATTCAGCTGGTTAGTAGCGCGTTTGTGGAAAAGTATGATATAGAAGTGCTAAACAAACTTAGCTTGCTACATACAAACAATCGACCTGCAAAGCTACACTAGCTCAAAAACGTTTCAAGGTCATCATCTCAAACCACCTTGTTGCATCTTATTGCATCTTAATTTATAAAACGAATTCCGGCTTATTTCAGTCGAAATTCTGACTCAAGTGAAACAACTGATTATAAGACAGAATCGGTTTTACCATATAAGACCTGCATAGAACTATTAATAGATATAACCTAAATTAATCGGCTGCAGTGCGACAGAACGTATCATTATGATCGTCTCATTCTTTCCTCATTGTAAACTAGATATTTTAAAATTCTGAAACGCGAGATTTGCATAAAATTAAGTGTAGAATCATTCAACGATAAAACACACGATTATGATTATGTAGAAAATGTCGGTTTGTACTGAGATGATTGAGCTACTAGTGATGAAGAAATTCATCTCATCGTTAATTTTTGATCCAACTGGAACTGTAAAGTTAGATTCTTGGAAGGGCTGCCGCTCAAAATCACCCACTACAATTTTAGAGGAGACGGAAAATTTCACCAACTAACAAACTGCTTATGGCCAAAGGCAGCGGACCGTGATTCTGATTGTTCTATTGAATTTACGGTTCGCATGTGCGGACGTGTAGATTTCATTATCGAGTGGGAACGAGCGTTTATATGTTCGCGCTTGTAAGCGCGTTCCAACATTTAGAAGCGTCAAAAACAAATTCCACTTAATCACCAGTGCGTTTTCACGCGCGGGCGTAGATGTGCTTGGATTTTCGCGAAGGACTCGGTGTGCATGATTTATCGTATTAACGAAAAATGCACAAGCGTTTGTATGTGATTGCGCGTACTTTTTACCTCGTAGACTACGAATATCGCGTGTGCTGATGTGCTTGTAATTTCGCGTGTGCTAATGTATTTCTATAACCGTGGGATCATATGCTAATTTCAGTGTGTTTTGAATGTTCACTCGAGCGTGCACATTTGTAATGGGGATCAATATCACAGAAGAGGAAGACTAAACGTAATATATTCAATAACATATGGGGTTGATTGCGATATATGATTATGTGTACCGTTTGAGCAGTGATTTAACGGCTCAGAAGACAAAAGGGTTAAATCATAAGTGCTTACAACAATTTTGAATTTTCACTTAAAAAAAATTACCGTTGCATTATGAAGAAGTCAAATGGAGTAGTTTTCCCCAGATATTCTAAACGATGTTCTAGTGATAATAATGCAGTTGAAACACCCCATTCCTCCTGTCGTAACCCTAGAACCTGGATCTACCTACACTCAGACTACGCTGTGTACTTATTACATTCAGTCTCCCGTGTGTCAGTGCACATTAGGGAAAACCTTGCGCGGGAGTACCAGAGACAAAAACTCCAGCACAAACTATTGTCCAACGAATAACACCTGCCAAACCATCAGCGAAAACTGAATCAGAAAGAAGTCAAAGCAATCAGCAGTATTCAAGACACCATCAGTCACGGTAGTATGGACGAAAGAGACTACTAAGGAAGCGGACCTGATGATCCTCGGATACTATCAGCTAAAATTCTACACCGCAGCTGAAAAGAATTTTCGCACGCATTGTAAATTGCGTGTGAAATGTTCCAAGGGCATGCGTTGCATATGTTAGTTTCAATATTGATTTGTTGTACGTAGGTGTAAGATAAAATTACAAAGGATGCCTTCTTATGTACGACGAAGCTTTATCAAAATATATTTCTCGCAGGTTCCCGGACAAAATTGTTATCCCGCAACAATACGGGGTGATGTCTCATAGAATTCATGTAGGTTTTCGTCAATAAATTCTCGGAAAACAAGGATTTGTGGCGACAGACTCAAAACTAAATTTATTATAACACACAAAACGATGAACTCGAAGAATATGTATATGCAATAGTGCCTGGAGACATGTATGATTAAGGCTGACAAAGGTTCAGTGAAGTTCTAGCCAGCAGTTCTCTAAGCTACCACCGGGACACATTATCCATGACAACTCGACAATAAGGTGTATTTCATCGACAAGGATATCCATTCAATAAAGTGGGGGGCATGATTTTCGAGAAAATGGCCACTGAGGTCCAGTGTGCGTCAGATGATGACATGAATTTCAAGCGAATTCACCCAAAACGCTGTCGTAGTAATACTTATTTTTCATTAAGGTACATTAAAATACCTTTATTTTCACTAAATAACATTTTTCGCACGTCAAATCAATCCCGAGAAACACCTGGTTTGTGTTCGAACTCTAAATGAGTTAGACTTTATGTTTGCCACATGCACATTTTTCCCAATTGTCAGCAATATCGAGGTCTGTCTTCCGGTATTCGCACTACAGGTCTCCCTTCCGGCATTCGCGCTAAATGCCCAGTGACTAGTGATTCCAGGTATATGCATTCGTCGACAACCTTGTACTGTAGCCTTTTTGATTTCCATCTCGGATTTAACAACAGGAACCAATTACCACGTACATTATCTGAGATAAACCAATAAAAATACCATGAGTATCAATTATCTAGTGTAGAGAGACCATTCCGTCGAGATTACATCAAAGAAATGTTTTATATCATGGCTATCCTAAGCGCTAAATTCCTAATAAAGTTCTCAAGAACATAATCTTGGCATACGTACTAGAAACATTCAAGTCCCAAAAACAAAACAAAAAATGCTTAAATTCCAGTGATCCCGGGTTGCCCTCTGGTACCCCACAAACGTGAAATAAAAAAACGGAGCAAGGTACGCCGTGACGAACATTTAACAGCATCGACTAGCTGTTAAATCTAGGGAAACTGTGTGTTAGACTGACGCCTAAACATTTGAAATCTTTTTATCAAGTGTAAAACTATTATAGTACCTTTATTACAAAGAAATCATGGTCATATTAGGGTATTTTTAGAATAACTTGAATTTCTTGAACTAGACTTAATTTTTTGATCCCTAAACCCTGCAGGTCATCAGCACTGCGGAAAAGACAATTACATTTCAATAAATTCGTAGCTCTTGGAAATTCAGTTTGCCGAACCGATCCTGCTCTAATCAAAGTATTGATTGGATTTGAATGTTTCGTGTTCTACGCGTCAGTAACTGACACCAACTTGACGATGCATCCAAACTAACACCAAATTGGCACCAGTTACACACTACATCCAAACAGTGCACGCAACATGTGTGAGCACCTAAAGCAACTGGCTGGTACCGAGTGATGCTTCGGTTAGCCAAACATAGAAGCTCTGAATTGCTGACGAGTATAGGGAAACGAACTCTGTCTGTGGGCATTAGAGCCAAACGCCTGAAGGGATGCAAAATTTATTATTTCCGAAAAAAGATTAGATTAACCAATCTGGGCATGAGGGCACAACACCTAACTTAGAAAAGTCTAATTTGAATGATTCGTGTTCCACTCGTCAGTAACTGACCCAGAGCTTCGTGCTTGGCTGACCGAGACATCATTCGGTACCATTCATTTTTTTAGGCGTTCGCACATGTAGTGTGAACTGTTTGGACTTAGTGTCTAACTAGTGCCAATTTGGCGTTAGTTTGGATATATCGTCTAACTGGCAGCAAGTTGGTGTCAGTTACTGACGAGTGGAAGATGAAACATTCAAATCCAATCTAAGTTAGGTGTTGAGCCCTCGTGCGCAAATTCGAAAAATGATAATATTCAACGTATAAGAGGATTTACATGTATTTTAATATAATGTGGGTTACGAGAATTTTTGATTAATTTTTGCGGTTTTGGAAAGGCTTGTGAAATGCTATTAACGAAACAGTATTTGTCAAATTAATTGAAATTTTTTTTTATATTAAAACCCTGAGGGTGTCCCACTTATTCGGTATGTCCGTGTTCGACACACTTTCTCTAACAATCTCATAGATAAATCAGCTTCGAGCCATTTGCCCGAACCACCATCTAGCGACAAAAGGCCACGCCGCTGAACACACGAAGCCTCAAATATCTAAATTTAATCGACTCAGGCCATTAAATTCACTCCTCAACCGACCCGACAAAGGGTTCAAGTGAGTTTAGCCGCACGCGACGACAAATTCCGAGAATTAGTAAACAACTTAAAAAAGACAAATTTCCCGCAGAGTAAATCAGGCCTAAAATAAACACTTTGTCACCGAAATGCCGCCCGTCCTGTCGGCTTTCTGCTTGTTTTTCTCCGTGTTTCTCTTCCCGGGCCGTGCACTGCTTATCGTCTTCATTCACAAAATCAGAGCAAAATAAGTCATCACCGAGACAGCACGACGTTCCGATCCGACTCTAGCTCAGAATGCATTTTGAGTGGCGTTCTGTCTGACTCCGCCCGTCACTTTCGGAAGATGGAAATGACAATTAAAATTTACTTTACTTTCATTTCCCCTCTGAATGAGATGTAAACGTCAGTTATGATTGCCGTTTGGCTTTTTTGGTCGACGTTCGACCTTGTGCTCAGACTAAGCCCAACGGACCCTTCCAGTATTACACCACTGCTAGTTTGACAGATTTATCGAGTGTGAAATTTCCCATTTTTGGCAAAACCGCTTTCTCTCAAGAGTGGCAGGAGGACGTTTCGCAGACGGCTTTTTCTTAAACGAAAAAATAACCCCCTCCTTAATTCCCCAACGACGGAACCGCGACTAACTGGTAGAATCTAGAATCGAGTTTTCTGTCCGCTGCCACAGCAGATCCGAACGGAAGAAAGAAATGTGCGAATTTATCTACACGTAGTCTCTCTTTGTGGTTTTACATATGTCCCTACATACCAGGCTGCTGAATGCTTTTCCCGTCCTGTCATCGGCGCAGTTGCAGTTAATTCACGAGGTGCTTTAAATAGAAATGAACAAGCGATCGCAAATGGTTTCGGATTTCCGATCTAGCGAAAGGGAGCATCTTAATTTGCTCGGTGGACGGAATGAGTACCCGAGCAAAACGGCACGGTTCGAAACAGAACGAGTGTTGAAAATATTGATTGCTTGTGAAAATATTTTCGTTAAACTTGATCAGAATTTTGAGAAGTGATCATTCTGCAGGTTATTTGGCATAATTATTTTTAACTTCTGGAAAACGGTCATTTGACCTAGCGGACATTTGTCATAATTTTGATAGTGATCTCATTGAAGGCATAACAGACGAATTTGTAACTTATCAGCAAATTGCCCATAAGGTTAAAGCTGCACTGAGCAATAATGAAAATGCGTTTTATCCATTACCTAATATTGATTGTATTTTAAGTGAATAAATATTATAACAGATTTTGAGCAGTTCTTTTGAGTTTAATTTTTGAAATTCTGTTGGTTGTGTTGGTTCATTTTAGCAACTACGGATTGTCTGATTTTGTAGGTTTTTATAGATGCAGCGCACTAGAACTGCGCTCCACCAGACGTATGTTTTGTTTTGGTTATCATTATTATGATTGTTAGTGAATTTTAGTTTTCCATACAGCGTTTCAATAATGAAAATTATTCTTATTATCCTTCTTTATATCATGACCTGTTCTTTCGAATTATAAACCGTTCAATACAAACGATAGTTAACTTTATCATTTCTGGATATCGCCATGTTTTTCAAACGATGGTTTATTAAATGAATTTACATATATTGAATCATCGGTTGTTACAGTGCTCTAGCACTTGGGGCGAAACCAGCGTAATGCGGATTTGCCGAATACCTGAGACCAAGGATCCGACGCGGCGCAAAGCCGCTGAGGATCCGGCGGGCGAGGAGGCCGCCGACCAGGCGTCGGAAGCAACGGTCCCTCACAAGCCAACCTGTGATCCACTTGTTTGCTTGCATTATTCAAACATAGAATTAGTTTAAGTCCGAGGTAGCGATAGCATTATTGCACAGCACGCGACTTGAAGCGATGTGGCGTAGCCACAACAGGCGTAAATGTCATCTATTAATTTCCCAACTAGCACTTGCAACAAGCGTCGACTGCGGTTAGTTGCATAAGTCCAGCTTTTACACGTGCGCTTTTTTGGTTACTAAATCAGCTAAATAATCGTTGCTGTATACCTATATGTCAACAAACGGTATTACTTAGGGTGTAAAGAAGAATAAACTAATTAAATTTGAAACTTCAGTAGTAGCACGGCTAAAAAATATGCCGAATGACCTTATTTCTCGCACAGTCTAAACTTGTGTCCATTTCCCTGTAGATGAAATGGTAAATGACCTTCAGAATTGATCAGCAATTCTCAAAATTATGCCAAATGACCATTATGCCAATTAACTTGTATGCCAAATGTCTGTTAGGCTAAATGACCTTATGCCAAATGACCCAGACCCGCTTTCTGCCACGGTTTTTGTTAACCAGGTTTTGTTTCAACGTCCTGTTGGAATATTTGTTGGTATGGTTCGACAGAAAACCAAGAGCAAAAAACCTCACAGTCAAAGTAGTAGGCGTCGCAGGGAACCGATTCTTTTGGACTACCCTTAATGATCGTCACTCGTAGTATCCGGTCATATAATCTACTTCTGAGTTCGTTTTGTTTTGTGCGATCCAATGTTAGTGTTTTCCGGCAACGTTTAAGCCCGTGACGTGTGACTTTTTGGATATAGTTTCTAACTAGTGCTAATTTGGGTAGTAGTTAGATCGTGCCATGTTGGGGCTAGTGTCTGACGAGATGAATTCGAAACACAAGAACCCAACTTAATTTTAAGTGATGTATTGTGCCCTTAATGCACAAATTGGTTTAATCCAAGATTTTCCTTTTTGGGAATAAATATTGCACTGCGAAAGATCTTATCTACGCTGGTGTCTGCCCCGCTGATATCAAACATTGCGCTTCGTATTGAGCCGAACCGTGGGTAGCAAAAATCATGTTTTCTAATATCTCTCCAACGAAGCTATGGATGTACTTCCTGTGGCAACCATGGTCTGACAGAACTTGTGTCAGAAGGAAGTTGATTTCTCCGTGCTCCCTGTGCATCCACATGGACACGTTCGGGATCAATCGGTGCATCCATGTTCCATTCGCCACGTCGTCCCATTTCTTTTGCCGCTTGCGCATGATATTAATCCGAGTAGCAATACAATTAGGATCTTTTTGGCAATGACGTAGACCGCTTTGAATAATATGGCCCGGTAAATGCTATCCATCCTCCTGCTCCATGCTCAACATGCTGTTCAAACACCACATGTTTTATGTCGCCTTTATTGCCTTAAATCAGACCGAGCTACCTTAGCGGAGAATCGATATTGATACACTCGCCAGGAGTCTCCTCTTGTTACTAGTTATCGTCGAATTATTCGACATGATTCTGACCAAAGCTGTAGTCGCTCTTTACCGTCTTCTCACAATCATAATCGACGTGACTATTGACATTTAGTCGGTCGTCGTCGCCCAATTGCATATCCTCCCGCTTCGAGTCGATGATATATTCTTCGATCGTGATTTTTCTTGTTGCACTGCCTTTTCGGTTGCTAATCAATTCCACCTCTGTTTAATGGTTGGCACTCGCCAATTTTTTCTCCCGCATCCAGTCTGCCACTGAATCTATCGCCTCCGTGCCGAGTACCTCCACCTCTTCTAATGATTTCCCGACTACTTGGAACATCATGTCTTCCGCGAAACCGACAGTCTTCACGTTCCGGGGATAGTTCAGCTTCAATACTCACTGAATAGCTCTTCAATATCCAACAGAGTTAATCAGGAATCCTTAAGCTGTGCAGCAAATGGACGATTGCTTCCCAGCTAGAACTGCTGGAAGCATTCTTGGCGTCTAAAAAGTGTTTATGAAAAAAATGTTCAAACAAGAACCGTGCACATCTTACAAATTTTATTAACAAATCTTATCATATTTCTTTTGCAAGTTCAATTCAATTCAATTCCGCTTGACGATTGTCTAATATTTTGCTATTAGACGGAGCTCTGGCGTGTTGGGAGGGTTCATGTCCTGAACCTGGACGTTGTTCGCGGCATATCACACCATGGTCTTTTATCCGTAATGGCAAGAAGCCAAATCCGGCCAACTGAATGGAACAATTGTGTTGCTTGAAACAAGACGACAGACGTTTCTTCCGGCACTACCACGCATAAATTTTCCGGTTGGTAGTTCTAGTTGCGATGTAAATGTTGCTCTTCAAGCCACAGGAACAGATGGCCTACCACACGATAGTTATTTGAGAACTTTGACAGTTGAATGTGTTTGAAAATCTCTGCAACTTTTCCTCTACCATTCGAGCTATAATATTCTTGTCCAGGAAGGTGTTTAAAGTCTGTCTTGGATCTATCATCCTGTACCAAGCAATCAAACTTCGTTAGGATCTTTATGTACAGTTTCTGCGCTCGTTCTCTGGCCGACATTTTTTATTTATCGTCACGCTTTGGAATCACCTTCTTATAAGCTGGATCGGTTTTAGCTCGATGCACGGTTGTAGACGACACTCCCAGCTTGCTTGCGATATCTCGGACGAAGATGTTGGGTTTCGCTTCAAGCAGTTGGCCACTCTTTACGTCATTTTTACAGCCTTCTGCTTAAATTTTTTTCCCTATTCAGTCTTCCAGGTTGTCGACAAATGTTTTCTGAACACTTTTACTGAGGTTATGATAGTTGATTTGGCCACATTAACGATTTTCGCCAATTTGGCGTGCCAGTAGTTCGGATTTTTGGCGATTTGCTCTTCCTAATTCGACGCCATGTGCACAACTGAAAAACAAATGTCAAAATGTCGTGAAGTTAAAGTTAACCAATTTTTGATCGTAACCACCCTTTAATTCTTTTTCCCACTTTCCACCAGGTAATCATCATCGACTTGAAGAGCACACCAACACGTAGTAAGTCAGAAGAATCGGTATCATCACTAACTACTTTGAGCAATTCTACTGACGAATGTTTACCTCTGCTGTGCAACTTGCGTGGTCTGCGAGTGACTTATGACCAGAAACTACAGTTTGTTTTTGAAATCCAAAAGCGACCATTGCTGGTAACACGATGTTGAACTGAGATACCTTTAGAATGCTCAAAACTTGGCTCATGAATTCATAAACCGAAATGTAGATCTGTATTGCATCACCTCTTCGAAGAGCTGGACGGACGAAAAATTTTACATCATTCTTTCACTTAAATGCCAATCAAATAGCATGAGAGTCGTAGTCAACTGACACGCTCGGTCGGTTCATCACAGAAGCCACACTGACAAGAAAATTTGTTATTCTAAACAATGGTTCTCCATTTCGTCGCGATCCTGTTACAGGCTATACGTCGCCCAACGATGTCTCATTCTGCTCTGAAGGTTTAGCTTGAACGCTTACTTGGCGAACACTGCCGGACACTACAAGTTCCATTTCTATATGATCGTACGCCCGACAACACCACTCATGAGCGATTTTGATCAGAGTGGCCTCTGTACAAACGAATGACAACCAATTCGGTCCGTCTAGATGTGGAATGAGATATCCAAAAATTCACGAAGAAAATTACGCTCGAAGTGCTCCAAACCGGCTCCATGGTTGTGATGAAACTATCAAGCAGCGATGCAGACATATTCGAGGCCCTGCGTATGTCTATTTCTGAAAAACCTATGCGGTCGAAATAACCAAGCAACAATCCTGGAAGGGTTTCGTGGAGAAAATCTCTTCGAAAAGCTCACCTACTGAACTATGATGCACTATAAATACCCTGAGTGGCGGTCGACGTCAGCACTCAAGTACTAAAGTGAACGGATGGATTGACGGCGAATCCCAAAAACAGATTGCGAATAAGCTGGCGAACTAATATACCGAGAGGTCAGCGAAATTCAGCTACCCACCAACCTTGCAAAAACAGATGCAAAAGAACGAATGACAGCGTACAGATTAGATGAATTTTTATGGGCGCTAGATACGGTTAACGATACACTTCCGGGACTTCCGATGTCCGTGAAGTTACTGAATTGAGTTTATCGTAGCGGTATTTCCTACTTACTGGTGGAATGCAGTAGTCTATATCTCGAAACCGAACTGTGACGAACGCTAACGCTAACAAGTTGTAATGCTAAACTACTCAAACAAAACATCAGTCGTATCTGATTACCGAGTCTCTGATTATCTAGGTGAACATAGTCCAATAGCATCTTTAGACCTAACGAAGGTGTATCGGTACGAGACGACATGGAATCCTTCGTACCCCGAAAAAGTAACGAATACGTTGTCGCATGATGAACTTACAATATTTTTTTCATCCGCTCCTCTAACTACTTTTTGTATTATTCCTCGTACCCAGTTCTTCCTATTCTTCCCGTCAATCACGAACAGCCATCAAGGAATATTGCGTGGTCAAGCTGTGGACTACCTCTAGGTGTATAGCCTTCCGTGTGTCATCGATTGATTCTTGTTGCATACTGACGCCGATTCTACCAATGCCTAGTGATTCGTTAGAAGACCATGAATTTCTTTCTTGAATAACTAGACAGCTTCCTGTCAACGCTGAGTCTAACAGGTGGCAGCTAAAATTTTGAAATTATTTGTCAAAAAAGACAAACGTACTTGAAAAAGATCCGATTTATTGAAATTGAAGCCATGATAATTCAAGAAAGACTTCGGACTCGAATTGCCTGCCTTGTTCTGTGGTTATCGTTTAAGGCACACCGAAAAGTGAAATCCAAAAAAAGCTTCTGCTACCGTTTCCGCTGTCATGTCTTGTAATGGAACGGCCTCAGACCATCGAGTGTACCGATAAATCATAGTTAAAAGGTACCGGTAGCCATTTGATGGAGGTAATGGTCCGACTATATCGAGATGAATGTAACGAAATCTGCTATCAGGTGTAACGAATTTTTCCAATGGAGCTTTGGTGTGTCGTGATATTTTCGAACGCTGTAAACAGCTTTGTTCGAACGACTTAATGTCTTTCCATACAAAACGAGCTGTTATTAAATTACACGACGAACGAATTTCCTGGGTGAGCTAGGCCATGGATGTGTTGTCGTGTAGCAGACCGATGCTGTATTGGTGGTATATATGGCCTTGTTTTTCTCTGCGAAATATCACAATGTAGAGCCATCGCAGAAAATGGAGTTTGCCGTTGTCAATATCTCAATGACGTAGGCAATTTCAGCAATTGTTGTAGTTCACTGTCTTGAGCTTGATCGTCTGCGATTTGTTCGTAAGCGATCACCGAGGGAACTGTTACCGACTGTGTCCTCGATAAAGCGTCGGCTACAATGTTATGCTGGCCGCTTATATGTCGAATGTCGCTTGTAAACTCCGATATAAACTCCAGGTATCGGTGTTTGGGTGTGACGTTAAAGCATTTGTACCAGCATATGTCGAAAGTTCCAATTTCATTGCCTTTAATTCTCTTCCGAACATCGAATACTTCAACTGAGCGCCTGAAAATCTCTGAATAAAATTTAAGTGGCATCCAGCGACCTTTGACATACTGCTGCAGCACAGCTCCAGCTGCGATGTTTGAAGCGTCTATTAGCAAACTGAGAGTTTTCGATGTATCGGGATTATGTAGTAGAGTAGCTTCAGCTAATGATTGTTTGCATCGATGGAATGCATTCCTAGCATCGTCCATCCAGACCACCTTACGAGTATGAGTATCGTTTTTTTTATCCCGGGGATTAAATTTCGTATTTCGAGCTGAATGTCTACTGCATGGGGAACAAATCGTTTGTAACAATTGATTAGCACCAAAAAAATCGTCGTAGATGCTTGACAGGAAGAGGGAACTGTGAACCCGCTTTTACCCGATCAGGTAATGGAAGGACTCCGTCTTTACTGACTGTATACCCCTAAACACTCGTCGCTAGGCTGTGCGTAAAAGCTTTTGGAAACGTTGATAACATGGCCAAATGATCTCAGCCGCTCGAACATGGCACGTACATGACAGTAAAGTTCCTCGATAGAACACGAAGCAATGCAAATATCGTCGACGAAAACGACTACATAATCCATGCCGCTGAATAGCCTCTGGAACGTCTGAGTGGTGTTGTACAAGCCGATTTGCATGCGCGTGATTTCGTAAGGACCAAACGGAGTGATAACAGCCAGGGATATTCGTATCTTCGACAGGAATTTAATAGTAAGCTCTCTCAAGGTCAAACTTTGTAAATATCATTTTAACCTGAAAAACGTTAAGCAGATCGTGAATATGAGGGATCAGGGAGCGATCTGGAACTGTCACCTGATTTAAAGCACGATAGTCTCCAACGAATCTCTATTGTCCACTCTTTTTACGTACACAGTGCAATAGGCTGACCCAGCTACTGCACGACGGGTGACAAATCCCTTGTTCGCTTATGAGCTTGATCTCTCTTCTCGCTGCCTCTAATGTGTCCGGCGCCATTTGACGCAGGCCTGTGGGGGTCCTTTAGTCTGAATATGGTGCGTCACTCCATGTTGTACGGTGGTTTTCATAGCCGCTGGTAGTGAAACGTCTCGATATTCCGACAAAAGCTCTCGAAAAGGTGATTCTCGAGGTTAACAATTGAAGTGAGTTTAGTAAGCCCATCGATAAGTCGGTGACGTTTGAGATCTACTAGTATGCCGAAAGCCGCCAGATAATCTGCACCAATGATTGCTGCACTGATATCCGCTATTAAAAATCTCCAATTAAACCGTCGTCGTAGACTAAAATCCGTTGTTATAACTTTAATACGCGATCCATTGGCTGCGTGAAGGTCGAACAACAACGATCCTTTTCATCTGTCTCGATTGGTGGTTGGCAGTATTGAAACGTCCGACCCGGTGTCGATTAAGAACCTCCTGTTACTTGTACGATCGAAGAATATGAGTCTCGAGGGACCGAGAAACTAGTTTTTTAGCAGCACTGTACTTACATTTGAGAGAACGCCCTCAAAACTTTCAGTGATATCAGCAGATTTCTTCTGTCGTTGCATCGCGTCTGACTCTGGATGATGATCGGCTACGGGAAATTCCAGAATTTGTTTTCAGGTAACGAATTTCAGCGCTCTAAAATGTCCTGATCGGACCCGGATGCGACCGCAATTGAGATAGATTCTCTAACATTTTATCTGCAATTTCCGCCAACTTTTCAATAGTTCCGTCGCTTATAGTTAGAATGCCTTTGATTCTAGAAGGCATTCGCTGAAGAAATAGTATTTTAAGGAGCTCGTCTGATACATTTAATCCAGCTCTTGCATAACTCTTGCATTTTAGCCAAGATGTGAGTCGGACGCATGTCTCCCAAATCACAGGATCCGAGTAAACGTTCTAGTCTGCCTTGAGCCTAAACTTGGAAGCGGACAATCAAACGTTCCTTAACCGCTTCATATTTTCGCTCTTCTGGTGGGTTGGTAACGGTCTGGTCGATCTTGGCCATGATATGATATAATTTGGTGTGGTCTCGAACAATGTTCGCCAGTGCAAACTGAGCTTCCGCCTGCGCGAACAACATTACCGGATCGAATTCCGGAAGCTTGACTGAAACTGATGCAGCAAGAGCTGCGTTATCTGCTTATTGCATATTTTGATCAAATGTTGTCTTTTGCCGCGTCGAGGTCACCAGTTTAGGGCCGTTTCGTAGATCGCGAATAAAACGACCCCTTGCTTCGAGAATGACGAACGAACGGATAAACCGTTTTTTATTGCAATCTTTTCTCTCTACTCTTGACAGTTGCAACGAGGGGTGCGCGTATGAGCGTTTGGCGTCACAACAAGCTCAAAATCCCGATAAAATCTTTGATTGAGCGACACTGAGGCAGATTAGTCGGTTTGTGATTTTTAGATACCAATGAGATCAAATGGGACATATAGGAACCTTTTAGCGTAATGCGATGGCACTTCATTTGGCACAAAACACGAATTGTTCATGCGTATGTTTGTAAAAATACGGGATTAACATTTTCTTCAAACATTCGTCGTCATTGTCATTTCTCAGCCCACTCCCTGGCAGACATTCATTCGCCCATCTAGACTCTGTCAAGATGAGGACCTACAAAGCCTAACTGTTCGTATGTGCTAGTCCGTATAGCACACCAGTTTCTTCCACAAGCAGGCGCCGATTGTTAACCAGTCCCACAAGTTTGAGATACATTACATAGAGGATAGTCGGAGGCAGAAAATGAAGAGATAGTAGAGATTTTGGTTTGCTGGAACGAGACAAGAAAAGCAAAACAATTGTGATTAGTATCGTAGTTATAATAAATAAGTAGGGGATTTCTCATCTGTTGTTTGTTTCCTCGTTTGTAGTCCTCCTTCCTGGTTCCTGATCTGTTTGGACTATTGGTTTTCCGTTTCCTTGGCCGTCACGTTCTCTTGCACCGAGTTGCATGTATTGTAGCAAGAGAAATAAATAAAGACAAAAAAATAAAATAAATGCGAAATGCTCTCCTTCCTGATCACGAACATAACCCTTACTTTCCGTTTTGCTTATCATTTTGGTACCACCCGGGAAGCACTTGGCCTTGTACCCACTGCTCTTCCACCATCCTCGCGGTTTTCTCAATTTATCACTGGCGTCACATGTGATATTTGGGTACGGAAAATGATTTTCTGAGCAGACAATCAAATGAAAGAAGATTGCCAGGTAATTAGTGTACTTTCTGCACCAGGTATCATATCGCATTTGTAGATACACATATTAAGTGTATCTTCTATACGATATGATGGCCGGAAGGATAGATAAGCAACCCAAGCTCCCCAACATTTTCTTCAAACATTCGTCGTCCAAAACAAAATATTCACCGAAATATATCGTAGAGAAGAAGTAACAAATTCCGTCTAAATACAGTTTCAATAAATAAAATATAGCATAGAAAAATCTACCATGGTGTTAATTAAATTGGAAATTCTGCCTTCTTTTAAACATGAGCTCCTTCTACCAGATCTCTTTACGGGCTCCCTACTGTACTGAACGTTGATAGTTAAAGAGCAAACTTTGTTCCGCATAAATCCCACAATTCGTTTTACCGGGCTCACACCAGTTCAGCAGATTCCTTCTTCTTTCCCGAAATCGATGCAAACGTTGTCTACTTGGTCTCATTAAATCAATTTGAATTTTCTCCCAACTTGGTGCTGATCGTGGCAATGCAGCAATTCAACTCAACCATCGAAAAATATAGGTATCTCCTTTGTCTGGCTGAACGAAGACGACGACGACAAAAGCAATTGACATAGATTTATCCTTCCCAACAAACTGTGGCCCGCTTGGGCCCCGGGGGGAATAAAATTATCGGCACTTTAACGCACCACTGCTGTATTTTTATCGAGTATGGCCTACCACATTTTCGCATATCATCCACAGGAAGAAAGAAACTACCGTGATAATTGCTTTGAAACTTCCTAATTGATTTAGTGTGTTGGTTGGTTCGCTCCTCTTCTGTCTTATGTATATTCGATTGTATGTTAAATGCGGAATAGATTGGCGACTGGTGATAGTTGGGTCAGGTGACCAATTCTTCCGGTATTTGCCAAGCAGCGGAAATGTGTGTTGTTGTTTGTTTGGCATGGTACGTACTTTCTGTTTGTAGAATAGCGTTCGTTTCTCTTTCCACTTTTCGGTGGTATGACTTTTATTTGAAGTTCTCGAGAGCAACGCTGGTCAAGTTTGATTGAAAACAACCTACTAAATACAAACAAAATATTTCTTGGTTGTTAATATACTTGACCCAATCTCCATGTCAAATTATTATTCAGACAGATTCAGACTACTGACTATCTACGCAGAAATAGCTACATTATAAGAAAACTTTGTAACTACGTTTGGCTTGACCGAACTAAGCTAACTGAATTATGTCATAAGTACCAAGTATTTGTGCAGTTTACGACTCTGACGCCACAAACAACTACTACACTCAATACTTTAAATAAATTATATTTTGCAACGTTCCGCGTTTCAATAATTCATACGCCCTTGTCCCTCTTGGACGCGCCGTGGAAAATCTAAAATTTTAATACCTTTTACTTTACGACCACTTTGCAGTGAAAATAACATTTCCCGGTTCCACTGGACTACAGACATAAATAAATCCCTCCATTCCCCGACAGCGCACGGTTAGAAACTACTACATCAGACTCCATTTCTTCTGAACACACTTTCTACGACCGGAACCTAGCAAATCTGCCGTCATCCTGGCCGTGGCCGAATCGGGGTACGGTGCTCCTCGGTTATATGGCGTTGACAATCTCGAATCCCGAAGGGCAGAAGAACAGACGTCCGGTGACCTGTGAGTATTTTTATGGCACCACAACCGACTGTCGTCATCGTGCGCTTCCAGCGGTTGACTCTTTTGTGTGCTTATGTTAACAGCAACGACAGGCACAGTAGAAGAAAAAAAATGCACCATCAACCAGGAAGGCCGCGCGCGCGTGTGACCGTCGTCGCCTACGCTGACACCAGCAACGACGGGCTCACAACGCAGCAACCCATTTTCTACCGTTCTCGCGCTATGCTCTATGCGAGAGAAATGGACACTGTGGCAACAGAAATTGTTTATATGCGGTACACGTTCATAAATTGTCTCCTCATGTTCCCCTAGTGTGGGGAGAGCTGAGGGTGATCCTTTGGGTGGACTGACAGAAATGGTGATTACTACCGAGGAAAGGAAACTTAAAACCGTCGTAAAAATGGCGTCAACAGCGGTACGACAGTTTGATGGTGTTTTGGTGTTTGCAGTATACTACTTCCTAAGTTCAGGATATTTTCAAATCGCCGAATATTCTCCGTCGGTTCAAAGAATCCTTCAACAGACATTTAGCATGGAACGCATTTTGGACAACTTTGACGTTTTTGGGCCTTTCATTGCTAAGGATACCGAAACATTTAATGTCAGAGCAGCGCCTACTTTCTTAATAATTCATCACGTTGACTCAAAACTTCAATAAAATTGTTGTAACCAGAGAAACCTTCACCATATTTCAATAATGTAGAACAAATTCTATTTTGCTAGTGTAACAAATATAAAACGTGTTGCTTCTGATGTTTCCTGGTCTGCTTCTACTGCAGATAGACATTGTACCAGAGCGACAATAAAACCGATCACGAATATGCCTAGGAAAATGTCATATTTCGAGGAAAAATCCACTCTACCATCGTATTCCCTCATGGCCCAGCACAGCCAGGTCTGCTGTTGCTATTACGAATCATGAAACCAGAACGGAACATATTTTCAATTTTATGCCACCGTGCACACGAACAACCGCCCCTTTCATCCATTCGTCGATCTGATACGGTAAAATCCTCCGAGGCAACCCCCTGCAGCCGAATTTTTTTTAGATTTTTCTTACTGTATTCAACCGGGAAATATGCGACGCGTCGAAATTTTTAATAAATGTTTCGTTGAGTGTCAGCGGATATGTTTTACGTCTGGTTCGATTGTTTCGCCACCGACAGAAGAGCTCAAGATAAGTTCCCCTACTTCTCCTAATAACGGCAACCCCCAACCATCAGCAAAAAGAAACCCATCCCGTGAAATATTCCAGACAAATCTGGTTTGACTTAAACAGGACATCTAAAACAATTTGTTTTTGCCTTCTCAACCGAAAGCCAGAACCAGCAGTCGACGTTGATGGTTGCCCCCCCGTAGGAAACGACCGACCTAACAGACACACAATTTTCCCGGCTAATCTCATTAGGAGCGTTGCTGCACTGATCCGGCTAGCAATGCTTGTATCCCCCAAGACAAACAATCTCCCACCGACAGCAAACCCGAAACCGAGCGAAAGAAAGAACATCCAAATTTATGCAAACTGACGGGTCTTATCAACGACGGACAAGCCCCCGCCGCATCCGGACCACAATGGGAAGAAAGCGAACAGATTCCACGCACCGAGAAATAATCCCTAATAAGATAAATAACTTGAGGATAAGCATCTGCCCGACTGCTTTGTCGGCTTGACCGGAGCGGAGCAACAATCACTCTTGAATCGGGATATCCCGAGACGACCCGGATCAATTTTAGCCGGAAATAAACCAGCTGGAAGTTGCTTTGCTATTTTAAGTTAATTTTCTTTAGAATAGATTGGTTTTTCCGAAATACCTGCAAGGAAAGGTGGAGAACAAAAAACCCGTTTTTATTATATGTAACGTGCCGAAAATCCCGTAATTACCTGGATTAAAACGGTTTCTTCGATTCGGGAACCAGAACAAGTTGGGGTTAAACTCTGTATCAAACATGATTAAAGGTAAATTGCACAACACTTTAGACCGACACAGTTACAAAACAGAATTTCTTTTTAAAGCACAATTTTCACTTTATTTCAATAATTAAAATTACACGAAAAACAGGAAAACGAGAAGCTACAACAAGAACCGTTCAACGTTCAATCACATTTGAGCAGGGAAAATAAATTTCAAAAAGAAAAGGAAATGTTGCCAGAATGTTGGTAACGTGGCAGACTGACAATAGGTTTGTTCCAGTACATGGAAGTTACTCCCTGTTGCTCCGGAGCAAAAAATTCTTGCTCCTTTTCACTCCGGTTTGCCACCAGAAGAAGAAAAAAGAGAAGAAGATAGTACAGGAACGATTTCCTCCCTGTTTGCTCCGGAGTACTTCCAGTTTCTCCTGGTACTGGAACAAACCTAATTATCGTTGGTAAGACAGAGTGAAGACGACACCCACCCAGTGAAATTCTGACTGAATTCTGGCTGGTTATAGTTAGCACTCTGGTTCCAGACGAACACAGCCAAATCTTATTGGAATCGGTTGAATCACTGGAGTCGAAACACTAACGGGAATCTTCCAGCTCAAATTTGAATTAATGGCGCAACTGATTCTACACGGTTAAATAAAACAACCTGCAGAATAAGTTCTTTTAACTTACTTTTGAGTTGTGCGTCGCTTTCGCACTTATTAGTGTTATCCAAAACAAAACGAGAGATTCGACTCAGTCGAAGTCTTCCGTGGAGGAAGGTACTTTTGAGTTGTTTGGGGTATACTCAAAATTAGATAAATTCAACTAAAATTTGAGTATAAAAAACCTATCAATGAGTTGTAATTTTTGCCGTGGTTAAATGGAAACTACCTTCAACACGGTTTACCTAATTTTAACTTCCTCCACGATACCACGAGATTGAGTCAAAGGAACTCAATTTTAGGTAGTTTTTCGTTTCCGTGTAGACAGAATCGCTTGTCACTAGGATTGCCACCTCTGGGTAGACTTTGACCCGGAGATTTTCACTGACCGCCGCGGGTGTGGATTTTGAGTGGAACAAAACAGAAATTGAAATCAAAGCGATTGCTCGGCATTTTAGACCACTTTAATAGCTTTTTATTTCTACGTTAAAATAAACCTGTAAATTTTTCACGTTTGAGAACGGTTTTGTCTGTTTAATATGGTGTGGTATTTTACTTCCCCGACTAAGTGCCAGGAATACAATAGCACCAGCTACTCTCGCTGTGGAGGATAAGTCGAACGAGCATTGCTCTCCTCCATAACTAACTTTAGCAGGGCTGCGGCATTACATGGAAAGCACTATGTGGTGTAGGTTATTCATCACCAGAGGTCGCAACTAAGGGACAAAGCTCACCTACCCAACCAACATTTAAGGGTCGCCGAAGGAGTGGCAACAACACCGGAAGAACTCGATTGATGTTGACCTAGTCAGTTGGATTAGAACACATATCTGTCATACCGTGGTGCAGCTGGGTATAAGCACCACCAACAGTGAATTGATTTGGTAAAATTGCTGCAAAATAACTTTTTCAGATTATTTTGAACGACTTAGTGGGATGCAACATTTCAATTGTAGCATATAGCGAATATATTATTGAATATATATTTCCTTGATTTGTAATTGTTTTTCATTTTCATTGCTTTGTGGAAGAAATCAGCAATATTTGGTGAACTCGTCTTCGCCACCTTGAAATGAAGGATTACTCGGGCAAAATAAATCTAAACTAGAGTAATAGTTAACGTAGACTTTTTAAATATTTTCCAAAAAAAGTGTAATTAAAAAAAATTAAATGCTTCTTCTCAGCAAATTCGGAGAAATTGATGTGAAACCCGGAGCCCCGGAGATCGCTTCCGTAAACCAGAGTGTCCGGGCCAAACCCGGAGGGGTGGCAACCCTACTTGTGACTGAAGCAAGATTACTAAAATCAACCAAAATTCCGGCTCATTCTCCTTTTTATTGGGGCTATCCGGTAATACCATTGGAATCCTGAAAGGACCCTCTAAGAACGGTTGGTTTCAAAATCGTCCAATGAAGGACGTTCGTTGGACCAATTTGTACATCGTCCAAATAACCGTTCAACGAACGTCCATCGTTGGACCCGTGTTGAACGATTTTGAAACAATTTTTTGGACGTCTCAATGGGGATAGTCAGAATGGATTCCAGATCAAATGCACCAACCATTTGATGAAATTTTCCACAGAAAATCTTGAAAAAAAATGTTTAAAAATCGTTCAACACGGGTCCAACGACGGACGACTGTAAAACGGTTATTTGGACGTCGTCCAACCTTGTCCAGCGAACGTCCTTCATTGGACGATTTTCAAACCAACCGTTCTTAGAGGGTTCATTTGAACCCAGTCACCAAATTACCCTCTAAGAACGGTTGGTTTCAAAATAGTCCAATGAAGGACGTTCGTTGGACCAATTTGGACGACGTCCAAATAACCGTTCAACAAACGTCCATCGTTGGACTCGTGTTGAACGATTTTGAAACAATTTTTTGGACGTCTCAGTGGGTATCTGGTAGAGCCCGTTCTGCCGGATTTCTGTCAGTCTTAGTTTAACAGCCCTGTCAGATTTCTGTGCGCATCCTGTCGGGTTAGCTGAACTAGAGCGAACTTGGTTTCGCTCACGTTTTCTAGCACATTCTGACAGAAACCGAGTAAAACCCTGGCACAACTCGGAATTACCCCAGTTAAGCTCAGCCGGAAATGAACCGGAATTCTGGCTGGTTCCAGTTCGTATTCCGGCTCCAGTGACACAACCGATTCTAGTTAGAATCGGTTGTTGCAGTGGAGCCGGAATACGAACTGGAACCAGCCAGAATTCCAGTTCATTTCCGGCTGAACTTTACTGGGACACCGTGCAAAGCTCCTGGCAATTCCTACCTGGTCAGAGATGCCAGATTTGAAGATTTGTCTTCATTTTGAATCCTGGCCGTTGAAGACAAATGAAGACATGTTTATAAAATGTGGACATTTGAAAAAGATACCTGACATCCCTGTACCTGGTAGAATTTCAGCACGAATCGAGCAAAACATCTGACAAAGTTGTGGCAGGAAGCGTACATTCCTGGCTGAATTCTGGCTAAAACTGAGCAGCATCGGTTAGTTTAACCGCTTCTGTCAGAAACGGTCGTTGCATTTGTGCAAATTCATTGCCATAATTCTCGTACAAATCGCACAAAATGCTGGAAGAAACTCTGCCAGAATCAACTGCGCTTTACTCAACTTTTGCTAACTATAAGCTTGCCACGGTGACTGGGTTGGAGCCGCTTCGGAAGCCATCCCACATTAGAAAAACTCTAGTAAGAGAACTGCGGAGAGAAAAACAGCATTTTTGGCAACGTATGCCCCGGCATTCTATGGCAACACGTTCAATGTTATAAGGATAGGCCATGTTCGATTGGATTCGTTTTTTGATAGCTAAACGCGAATCCAATCGATCCAAAATGAAGTCTCCGCAGTTCTATTTCTAGAGTTTTTCAGAGTTCACATTTGATAGAAAATGTCTTCATTTGTTTTCAACGGCCAGGTTATGAATCGGTTATTGATTTTGAGCCAGAATTCTGCCAGAAGCCAGTCAGACATCCGAATAAATTTGTCTTCAAAATGAAAAACTCGTCTTCACAACATACCAAATGTCTTCAAAATGAAGACAAATCTTCAAATCTGACATCCCTGCAATGAAGGACGTTCATTGCACCAACGTTGGACGCCGTTCTAATAACCAGTTCAACAGGCGTCCTTCGTTGGACATGTGTTGAACGATTTTGAAATAATTTTTTGGGCAACCGTTCTTCTCTAAGCCACTGAGAAACCCAAAAAATTGTTTCAAAATCGTTTAACATGGATCCAACGATGGACCATGTTGGTCCAATGAACGTCCTTCATTGGACGTTTTTGAAACCAACCGTTCTTAGAGGGAAGTCTCTGGTCGTTGGACGATTTACAACCGTTATTAGGGGGTAGGAACCCGCCCACCCGCATAATTACCTTCCAGACTAACTGCGGAATGCAATCGTACTCGAATGTTCGATCGGCCCAATTGATGTTTAAATTAGTTATGGAATTTGCGTTTCGACGTCGTCTCATCAGAATTCGACACTAACTTAGTTAACGGACTAAGCTAGCGCCGGATTGACGCTAGCTCCAAAAAACGAAGACACAATTTGTTTTGTTAAGCAGAACCCATAGTCAAACATGATGTCCCGCAAGAAAATGAGCTTCATTTCTTGCGGGACATCACGCTTGACTAGGGGTTTGCTCAGGAACACAAATTGTGTCTCCGTTTTTGAAACTAGCGTCAATCCGACGCTAGCTTAGTCCTGTCACCAAGTTAGTTTCGGATTCTGATGAGACGAAGTCGAAAAGCAAGTTCCAAAATTAATTTAATTATTGGTTTTGTGCTATTCAATTAATTAATGTCAACGAATTTAAAATCTTATGTCTTTTTTGCTTGAGCCCGAAGCTGAGTCATATTCCAACCTCAATCCTTATCGATTCCGATGACAGTGGGAGTTACGTTGAAGACGCACAAGAGGCGCATCGTGAGAATCGTGACACTGATATTACAATTAAAATCCCTACAATATTATGGTGCACCAACCTAGTAATCGATCCGAGTAGTATTGTATTATTTCTTAGGGCATTAACCTCAGTAGATCATTCGCCCTTCTTCGTAATGGTTTAAGACCTTTATGTTGATGATTTTCTGAATACACATCCTAACAATCACCAACTTTAAGAGGGATTATGGAGGTTCAACTCAGAAAACCATCTTCGAAAACCGGAAAAAGTAGTTTTTTCGCTACTATTTACTCATTGTTCATGAAAAATAATCAACGTATTCGGAATAATGTTGCAGAACTACTGATTAATTTTTATTAAGATTTTACCGGTGGTGTGTGAAAACTACTTCTTTCGTTTGGTTTTCTGGTGCTTTCTCAGTTGAACCTAGATCAGGAGAAACATTGCAAAGTCATAGCACAGACAACGTTTGGATTACATACCAGGCACATTGTTACTACCTTGATCACTTTAGTGAACATTGTCTTACGAATAAGACAGAAACCCCCTTTTTCATCAGTTAAATTTAGATTTACATGTTTAAAAGAAACCAACGAACTAATCGCAATAGGACTTCGGACTTGGGGTAAATTGAAAGAAACATGAAAATAACCAGCGGCGTAGTAGCGTATTCAATGTTTCATATTTCAATATTTTATTGAAATATGAAAAATTCAATACGTTCTACAACAATGCGCTAAGATTTTAAATTGAATTATCTAAGTTTCTTTTGCAAAAGTTATCTTCTCAGAATATTTTCTTGTAGTGAGAATTGGCGACAGACCTCGGTACCTACCGTTTGGCGCGTTGTGAAGGCTAGGTCTACCGCCGAGGACTATATCGAGTAGATCGAGACGAAGCGGAGAGTTAAATGGCTCACTGGTATCGTGACAAAAGTAGGAGCTAATTCGATCACGAAACGGACATCGGTACTCAGAGAGATTCCGTCGCCAAAGAACTCTCTGTCGGAGTAAGGTAGTTTTTCCGCCTGGAAGGCGGAAACGGGTATCAGTTTCGGGAGAAATTCCGCAGCCAAGAAACTCTCAGTTGGATTAAGATGAGTTTAACGCCGGGGACTATCCGACTAGATTGCGACAAAGCTAGGAACTAGATGGCTCACGGAAACCGCTAAATGGTTCACGGTACTACCCAGTTAAACTCATTCCGGAACCGGTTCGGATTTCTTAATGGAGTCATTATGGATTCCAAATCAAATGCAACAACCGATTCCGACTCAGAATCGGTTGTTGCATTTGATTTGGAATCCATACTGACTCCATGCAGGATTCCGAATCAAATTCCGAATGGTTTGACCGGGTAGGAGTTAAATGGATCACTGAGATAAAAGTTAAATAGCTCCTGAAAACGGGAGCTAAATGGATTGCGGTAACTTGCCGCTGGGTAATACGCTAGTGGAGTTCGTTGCCAAATGTTTGAAGTACGCAGAAAATCTATCTAGCATAATAGCTGGAAAGAATGAAGGAAAACAAGAGAAAGGTCGAATCATGTAATGGATCTTGCAAGGGTCCGAGCTAACTTCAGAAAACTGATCGCCAAAATCAACGGCATCTGCAAAGCGGATAGTGGTGCAGTTTAGCTTAGTTTTAGAACAGTTAACCGGGCAGTTGATTGACCGAAAGCCGGTAGTCATTGGTGGTATATTGTAATGTATCATTTCAATAACATTTTACAATTTTTCCGTTCAAAAATTTCGACAAGCGACTCGGTGACGAGGCTTCTTGTAGAACGTCTCTGGAAAAACACGATTTGCGGTGTTAACTGCCATTCAAATACTACTTAACCGATTTGCTTCAAACTTTGCATACACATTCTGTATAAAAAATACCTAAGCCCTGCGTAGAGTTGTCGAGGTAATTTTTCAATTATGAGTTTTTACTCACGAATTTACGATAGTTACTAACGAGAAGAATGCGAAACCCTAAAAAATCAAACTTTTTGATAGGTATTGTGCCCTCATGTACAAAATGTGCAGTAGTCAAAAATCTTTCCCATTTGGGAACTTTTGCATAGTGGCAGACGTTTAATTCCCATACCAAAAGACGCTTTCGGTTCAAATTCATCATCAGCAAACCTGAACTTCTGCGCTTACTACTGAGACTTCACTCGGTACCGGTTAGTTATGCACGCACGCAAGGTGTGTGACTTTTTGAATTTTAGTGTCGGCGCCAATTTGCAGCTGTCGAGGAGAATCCGAAGCACTAAAAAACCAAACCAAAATTTTGGCAGCAAAGACAGGCAGTACACAAAAATATATTCCGAATTGTTTTTTGGTGGGCAGAAATGAATTTAATTTTGTTGATACATCGAACTGCATTCTAATCTATCCTTAGGACTATGTCGCTTATGATTCTGAAGTCTACACTAATTCAGAATTCTTTAGAGGAGAAAACGTATTACCACAGAGAACAGACATCCATAATCGAACAAATATATTAATAAAACGTGTGTAAACATTTGAATTAGTATACGATAAAACACTAGCGCCGCCAAACCAACTTATCCCAACTATCCGTCAAATCCCCGGTCAAACCATACGGAATTTGATTCGGAATCCTGAATGGAGTCAGTATAGATTCCAAATCAAATGCAACAACCGATTCTGAGTCGGAATCGGTTGTTGCATTTGATTTGGAATTCATAATGACTCCATTCAGAAATCCGAGCCGGTTCCGGAATGAGTTTAACTGGAATAATGACTCCATTCAAAAATCCGAACCGGTTCCGGAATGAGTTTAACTGGGTCTATTCCGCAACCGGTTCGAAATCCTGAATGGAACCTTGCTCAAAGAAAACAACCGATTCCGACTCAATCGGTTGATACATTTGAGCTGGAATTCATACTGAATCCACTAAGAAGTCCGGACTGGTTTGACTGGGTAGAGGTATAACCGCTGTCAATTCAGTGCCCAACTACCTTCAAAACCGTTAGGGATTTTTACGCAAGTTGAATGATGAAGATGGACGTCTGTTTTCTGTGGTATTGTTGTCAAATAAATCTAGTGACTGAGATATTCTTAATTTGAAGAATTATTATAATTATTTGAAGAATTATAACGAATTAATTACATTCTCTTGGTTGGTTTCAACTCGAATCAAATTTCATTGAAAGCTTTTGTGTACAATTTTAGTTACCAAAAAACTTCAAACCGCTTCCGACTGTCGAATCGGAAAGTAGAACAACTTTTTTTTCAAACAAACTGTTTCTTGCAGTAAAAGAACAAACACATTATAAAACACTTACCATTTCTATTCTCACTATCGGCAGGTTTCATCTGGATCGGATGGTGCATCTGAAATGAATGGAAGAGAAAGGCATTAGTTCCGTTTCATTCTTGAGAGAAAACTTGCATATCATTTACTATTAAGCTATCAGTTACACATGTTCTCGATACCAACATTTCACATACAGAGTTTAAACCCGCAACGCAAGTAAATATTTCCTGCAATTGAGCGAATTTTCTTTGATCAATCCCTTTCGCTCCCGCAGCCTACCAGGAACGTGTAGAATTAGCAATTGCTGGAATTTCGCACGAAAACAATCATTTCTCTGGTCTGGCTGTTATTGGATGTACCTATTTCGATTACATCCCCAATCTACATCCGCACCTACATGAACAAGGAAGCCATTTCCTATAACCGTGAAGCGAGTTAGCACAATCAAAAGGGATTTCCCGGTCAATCGAATCGTGCTTTGTTGCGTGTGCTGTACATGTGCGGGTGCCCGGACGCTATTATTGTGGATCAACAGCATCGACAGCGATTTTCCAAGTGAATGGAGAAACATGTACGGACAGCGCGATACGCCGAAGCGAATGGCAGCAGTTTCTCGGAATGAAGCCATCGAATCGGGCAAAAGGTGGAGTGTGAGTGTGTATAAAGACAGTTGACAGTTACATGTCGGCTGAGGGTACGTGACCGTTTTGCTGGATTTGAACACGTTCCGTGATTATTGAGTTTTAATACAATCTTCTCCTTCGCAGACTGGGTCTCGAGAGGTGTGGTTGAATCTTGGGATGCTGTAGTGTTGAAACCGAAAAAAATTGAATAGCATTTGAAGGAAAGCTGCTTGATCGGTGCTGAAACTATAATCGAAAATGGAACCCAATCAGGGAAGGTCACTTAAGCCGCTGAAAGTGTACTGAATTTTACATGAGATCGAATGCCAAGCAGTTCACGGTAAAGGTGGTCTGACGCGACACGCTATTCTCAACATTGGAGCTGTGAATCTGTATGAAAGGCAAACGCATGGATCGAAAACTCAATTATTTAATAATAATGTGTTGATTATGTATTATTAACAAGCGGAATGTATTGGTTTCCAATAGTCAAGCGAGGACGGGTCTGGGCCGTCTCGGTCTCGCGCTGTTCAACTTCCAGCATCGACAGGATGAGCAAACACAAAGCAACTCAACGGGAGAATAGTGCTTTCCTGTCGCTATCGAAACGATGTGTGGAATGTCTAGAGAATAGTGTGACTGAAGCTGCATACATTGTTGATTGTTGGGTTTGAGGCGGACTGTGAAACCCCGCCAGAGCCGCGTTCGTTCAAAGGCAGGACCATAAAACGAGGCGATATTGCTAGTGAACATTTCGCCTACAGGTGTATTGTTCACTAGACTAAAGTGTTCTGTCCAGTAGTGTGTTTATTGGTGCAGACCACCCATGACTATAACTGCCATGGAACGAGACGGCTGGAAAAATGTTTATGGAACCGTACTAACAACGGATCATCGACACCAGGGAGGCCTGTTTGATTGGAAATTATCTCGCGTGAAAACAACGCAGTTAATGGTCACTTGATAGAATATTATATTTCAATCTTTGACTGAACTCGTAGCACAACAGTCCAAGGTCGAGTTTAGTAGATCAAATCCCAACAATGTTGTGGACATAAGTGCAACTCGTTCATCTAGACAGAAGACTTACCATCTATATGGCGTCATTATCATCATCATCTCATTGCATGGAGAAGATACATCACTTCATTACACCCAGAGGTACGTTTAAGCAGTTTCAAGCACAGTTGACGCCTCCATCGTCAACGTCATGCATCAGGTGAGCATACTGGTGTTCACACAATCTAAACGGTGGCAAAATTGTCGCACCGTCTCTTTACTCTTGTCGTTCTGTTCTTCCATACCGTAATGAACCTCGTGGGTCTGGCGGTTTTTAAATAGTAGCTATTTATATTTACTGTTCTGCGCTGCCAGACATGGCCTTAAAACTTAATGTGTCAACTTATCCATAAAATTTTCCAACCGTACACCTGATCCTATCCGGTCTCCCATTACAGTCCCGCGAACAAGGTGGAACGATGAAAGGTTTCCCTTCTATAATGTCAGACCATAAATCAAAAAGGAATAATCGATTCCTTACTTGCTTTCGGTGTTGGGTTAGCTTCTTGGAGCTATTCCGGACGGCGGTCACCCTACTCTAACCTCTAAATATGTTTTAAATTTTAATTAATAGTGTAAAATGTGTACGTATAAATATTCGTGTGGGGAACATCAACACAATAGACTTACTGTTTCGTGCTCCGGCGATAAGGACACGAGCAGTTACGTGAGCAAGCGTTCCGTTACCGACACCCCAACGGGTTGATGTTGGTGCGAAATACACTCCCGCTGTAAGTGGATAGTTAATGAGGGAGTCGCCTGGAGGCGAAAGAGGCTACACTTGATGCACAAATGCACTGAAAAGTAGGATTTCCGTTTCCGTCGAAGAGGAACGAGTTCTTACAGGTTTCAACAGCGAGGTTGGTGCCGCAAAAAATTGGATTTGAATGGGTGTGCGGAAGAGTAGAACGTTAAGGGTTCGGTTTTATGGCAAAGTGAACGTGTTTTGACGCTGACAAGTATGAGATGAAGAAATTGTTTAAATTTAGGTTTTCAATGCATGAGTTACTTTTTAGTGGAATTCGTGTGTGAGTTTTTGAACGACAGTAACTTCTATTATACTGCCCGGAATTACCTATTATTTGCACTAGTCTATCAAGCATGGTTTAAAAATTTCGTATTAAATTATGAAAAATGACGATGACAGCAACGTATGATCAGCGTTTTTGCTCGATTTCTTCCAGAATTTTCTAAAAGGTGGCATTGATTAACGTAGTGTAACCTAAAGTGACTAGACGTCTCGGATTAAGAAGCACAGTCCCGAATTTAAAGGACTTGTCCCGCATGGCCAAACGTCCCAGAAAGTATCCTGCATTTTCCGAAATTCCGGCTGGCTTTACTGGATTACACTTCGTCAATCAATGCCACAGTTTATAAAATTTTGGAAGGAACCAAACAAGAACCCTTGCTATGCGTTCACGGCAGAATTTCGGCTTAAGTCTACCATTTATGGACTTTTCGATTGATAAGCAGCGGTGTGAGATGGATACAACGAGATTCGAATCCAATGCATCATCGATCACCACCAACGCCAAGAACTAAGGTTTTTACTTCAGAACCGCTCGAATTATCTTATAAAATAATATGAAAAGTTCCCATGCAAAACAAGATTCCGTTGAATGTGAGCAGATTTAAATTAACAGCCCTGAATGTCACGGCACTCCAGTTATGTGCTAGACTTCATCAACCTATTTTTTAACTAAATATCGCATAATATCAAAAAAGTTGACCATTGGTAAACACCCTTTGTGATTGAATGGGTTCGGCAAATAACGCATTTAAAGGAACATACAAGGTTTTTTCTAGTAGATTATTATTTGAATTTGTATTTTGACACCTCTATCTGCTTAGGACCCATTTCTTCCCCCTCGTTTAACGCTCAAGTCTAGTTTAAACGTATTGGTTTGAAAGTTAAGCGAGGGTGAAGGAATTGGCCCTTAGGGTTTTAAAAGAATGCTTTTCTAGAATGCTCCCCAGAAAACCAGTCAGTCCAGTCGGAGTTCCGACTGACTCTAGTCAGTATTTCGGTTCCACCCAGTTAAGCTCAGCCGGAAATGAACCGGAATTCTGGCTGGTTCCAGTTCGTATTCCGGCTCCAGTGACACAACCGATTCTAGTTAGAATCGGTTGTTGCACTGGAGCCGGAATACGAACTGGAACCAGCCAGAATTCCAGTTCATTTCCGGCTGAACTTTACTGGGCAGTGACATAACGGCCCAGTCACCAAATTTTCTGGCAGAGACCATTCTGCTGGATTTCTGTCAGTCTTGGTTTGGCAGCCCTGTCAGATTTCTGCGCGCATCCTGTCGGGTTAGTTGATCTAGGGCGAACTCGCCCTCTAAGAACGGTTGGTTTCAAAATTGTCCAACGAAGGACGTTCGTTGGACCAATTTGGACAACGTCCAAATAACCGTTCAACAAACGTCCATCATTGGACCCGTGTTGAACGATTTTGAAACATTTTTTGGACGTCTCAGTGGGCGGTTTCACTCGCGTTTTCTGGCAAATTTTGACAGGAACCGAGCAAAACCCTGGCATAACTCGAAAATAAATCGCGCAAAGATCCTTGCAATTCCTACCTGGTATAATTTAGCACGAATCGAGCAAAACATCTGAGAAAGATGTGGCAGGAGGCATATAGAAATCCTAGCCGTACATTCCTCGCTAGATGCTGGCTAAAAGCGAGCTGCATCGGTAAGGTCAGAAACGGTTGTTGCATTGGAGTTAATTCTTTGCTAGAATTCTCGCACAAATCGCGTAAAATGCTGGCAGAAACTCTGCCAGAATCATTTCCACTTTGCTCAACTTTTGCTAACTTTCTGCTTGCCACGGTAACTGGGTTATTCTAATTAGAATCGGTCGTGTCATTGGAGCCGGATATTAATTGGAGCCGGTCAGAATTCTGGCTCATTTTCCGGCTGGAATCTTCTCATGATTTTGGAGGAATGCTCCCAAGGTTCCCTGCAGGGTTCCCTCTAAGAACGGTTGGTTTCAAAATCGTCCAATGAAGGACGTTCGTTGGACCAATTTGGACAACGTCCAAATAACCGTTCAACGAACGTCCATCGTTGGACCCGTGTTGAACGATTTTGAAACAATTTTTTGGACGTCTCAGTGGGTTACCATATTCACAGATTTTTCTGTAATGTCAGAATGTTTTCGGGCCCCTATTATTGCCTCGAATCAAAATTCGTCGAAATGTCAATTGACGATAGGTTCATCCGGAGTGTTCATTTGTGTTTACATTTTGCTTGCGTTGTGAATTTTATTTTGATTTCACCATCCAATGTCGCTACCGCTCAGTCGGACTTAAACTACGGATAGCTCCTACCAGTGAGCAAATTTTCTGGCAGAGACCGCTCTGCTAGATTTCTGTAAGTCTTGGTTTGGCAGCCCTGTCAGATTTCTGCGCGTATCCTGTCGGGTTAGTTGAGCTAGGGCGAACTCGGTTTCGCTCGTGTTTTCTGGCAAATTTTGACAGGAACCGAGCAAAACCCTGACATAACTCGGACATAAACTGTTCAAAGATCCTGGCAATTCCTACCTGGTAGAATTTAGCACGAATCGAGCAAAACATCTGACAAAGATGTGGCAGGAAGCGTGCAGAGATCTTGGACGTACATTTCTGGCTGGATTCTGGATAAAAGTGAGCAGCATCGGTTGGTTTAACCGCTTCTTTCAGAAACGGTTGTTGCATTTGAGCGAATTCTTTGTCAGAATTCTCACACATATCGCGCAAAATGCTCGCAGAAACTCTGCCAGCATCAATTTCGCTTTGCTCAACTTTTGCTTGTGACGGTGACTGGGATAATCAAGTATAAACCCACTGCGAAGCCCAAAGAATTGCTTCAAGCCCAAAAAATTGTTTCAAAATACGTTGGTTGAAGGTGCCCATTTGTTTTTTGTTTCATACTAGGGGCAGATCACTCTAGGAATGTATAACAAATTTGCATCAACTTAGAAAAAATGCATTTAATTTCCATTTTTGCATCAACTTTGCACTCCCTCGCAGAAAAGATTACTTAACAATCGTCCTACTCTGATCCACTTTGTTCGATCTGGGACGGGACCTGCGGACTCGTGTTTTCTTATTCTTTCTTTTTGTTTGTTATATCTTACTTCTTCGATTCACACACACTAATACTTGGTGTAGTTCAAGAAATGACATGACTTTTTTAAAGAACAAACAAGAATTGAACTTTCAATTTTTTCGTGAATCCATTATCATGAAGTGCAAGGTAGAAAATTGCGGTCGTAGTAAAGCGAAAAATCCGGAGATAACTTTGCACCATTTTCCGGTGAATCCCGATTTGAGAGAACAGTGGGAGAAGTTCACAAGAATTGACGATCTCGAAATTAATGAAAGCACTATCACGCCACTATCATTACTGATCTAATGATTAATTTATAGATATATTTGAAAAAAAAGTTAACATTTTCTCAATTTCAAATAAAATACTCCCCATATTAATCACTCTGAGGACAGCCGGTTCAATCTGACATTTGCGTGCTGGATCAATTTGACACGCGTTTTTTTTCTTTCCGCAGGTCCCGTCCCAGTGTTCGATGTTTTGTTGAATGTAGGCCTGTTTTTGCAGGGTTTTGACGTCTTACACGCAACGCAAAATACATTTCACGCAACGCGAAATGCATTACGATTTTCTATTTTGATGGAAAAAAGCATTTAATTTCGCTGATTTTTAAAAATGCATCACAAGTGATCTGCCCCTAGGTTTCATATTTCAAAACTAGAGGGAAGTGAAATTATTTCAATTATATTTTAATAGTATCGATACATTTTAGGCCAGCTTGAGCTAGGAAATCACTGCTATATATAATTGATTTTTTTTTATAAAAACTGCGAAGGGAGAGAAGGGGAGGTTAAAATTAAGGTTGTTTTCTTATCTTTCGAAATAGCTGAACATTTCCATATTGCTGCAATTCACATTGGCAATTCTGCCAAGAGGTGAAATAATGAGCAATGGAAATCACAAATTATGCTTTCGAAGAATCGTTCAGCACGCAATGCAAACCTTTTTGTAAAGTTTAGTAAAGAAATATACCACTATACTAAATAGCAAGTGGAAAAAAGAAAAATTGTCGCGTGAATATTTTCCCCTTCCAAGTGATGAAATTATGCAAGCAGGAACATAAAAAAATAAAGGGTTGTGTGCAGGACACGACCACTGCGATATTGAAAATGTAGTGTGCAATATAATACGCGGCGTCGGCGGTAAAACATGATGATGAGTTATGTTCTATCAACGACCATGCGGTAAACTTGGGTGGAAAGCCCAACTCCTACCAGCAGAAACCAATGGATTCTTCACATTTCATTTTGATCATGGCCATATGAGCCTGCCTAGTCCTAGTTTTCCGTGTTATGTTTATAACTGATTTGTTCTAGAATACCTATCTTTCAATTTCATTGCTTACGTTTCTCTTATAGCGTTTTCGTTTTTTTGGTGATATAGTGGTGGTGTAGTGCAAAAAAAGAGATAGACTGATCATAAGTTTGAATGAGTGTAGCACCGACTACACCGGTGTAGTGTGGGAAATGCCATTAGTCTTAAATTAGCCGAAAACAGCCCACAAAATCGATGCAATAATCGAAATATCGTACGTTTACTCTCTTCACGGATATGGTCGGACAAAGTATTCATTTTGTCGAGTAGTCGTTGACAACCGGGTTGTCAAACATCAAATGAGTTATTTGATGCCAACGAAACGTGCACATATTTTATATGTTTGGATATATACAATCATACGTGGATTAATCTATATGAAATGAAAAAAGCAGCGTTATATTTTACGAATACTTCAAACATATTACATCGTTTCTCATCATAATAAAATATGTAGTTTTTCCGCACATATATGAGAGCTAAAAAGAACTACTTAGACAGTGCGAAACCATGCATATGACTTGCATTTATTTATAAATTTATTTATCGCTTATTTAAACAATTGCTTTGAAACCTATTTTTGTTGAGTCAATAAAGTTCAACTTCGAGTTAAATTATAATATATTTCTTTCGTTTTGTTTAAAATATTTAAAATTAGCGAATATTTTAGTCACGCTTCCATTTTCGCCTTACCATTTCGATCAATGCATACCGTTTAAAAAACAGCCAGTACGGTGCCATGTATAAATCAATATTAATTCGTCAAAAGGGCGAAAGTGTTTTTTGTAAACAAACTTGTTTCGCTCATTAGTCTGCTGCAGAGTGGAATTTTATGAAAAATATGCGTTAATATATCATACACAGTTGCGTTTCGGCTTCGCCTCATTAGAAACCGACACTAACTTATTGTCGGAATAGATTAGCGCCGGCTATACTAAAATCTTGACGCAAATCCCTTAAAACTAAAACACATTTTGTGTTTCAATCGAACGACTGATCAATGTCCGTGATGTCCCGTTCGAGCAGAAGTTCTGTTTATGCCGATGAGACACAGTGAAGCCGAAATTTGTCTTGGCTTAGCAGGCCTATGCGAAAGCACTATGCTATATTTCACCCTAAGGAGGAAAATTTAGTAAAAACCAAAATTTCTTACTAGGGTGAAAATTTGTTACTGTGTATGAAATAAGAATTTGTTCCCTCAAGTGCAAAGACTGGTTTAACCTAGAAAACTCTAGAAAGAGAACTGCGGAGACTCCATTTTGGATCGTTTGGATTCGCGTTTAGCTGTCAAAAAACGAATCCAATCGAACATTGCCTATCCTTCACTCTGAGAAATTCACATGTCCAATTTACGTGAAATATCACGTAACTGATAAGATTTTATAAAACTTCAAATGTTACGTGAAGTTAGTAACATTGACCTGCATAACACATCACGTTCACTCCTCATTTTGATGAAATTGACGTGATTTTCAGGTATGCAAAAAAAAAAACAATATGGCAACAAGCGAGTTGGTGGAAAAACTTTTACTGCTGGATTAAAAATTTCCCAACAGTTTATTGCAAATATTGAACGGTAAGTTGTTTTTTAAACAATTTCTTAATTATTGGGTGTAACCATTTGCACTGTTTATTATTTATTTAATTTCAGAAGGTGGAATCGGAATTTTTATCTGAACTGAACTGAACCCGAGGATCAGTTCAGTGAGAGTTCGGAATAGCTGAACTTTGTGGATATTTCTCCAACACCGTCGTTTTTTTAACTTTATTCAGCTTTGGAGAAATCGAAATGTAAGTAAACTGTAACAGTTGCAATTTACTCTACATTGTACCACAGAGAACAGACATCCATGATCGAACAAAAATATTTAAGAAGCGTGTGTAAACATTTGAATTAATATACGATAAACACTAGCGCCGCTACACCAACCTATCCCAACTATCCGTCAAATCCATTCCGGAACCGGTTCGAAATCCTGAATGGATTGAGTATGGAATCTTGCTCAAAGAAAACAACCGATTCCGACTCTATCGGTTGATGCATTTGAGCTGGAATTCATGCTGGAAATCAGAACCGGTTCCGGATTCGTTTGACTGGGTAGAGGAATAACCGCTGTCAATTCTGTCGAATTCTTGTGAATAAAAATCTTTAATCCAAAAATATGAGTTGCATTTCAAATAATTGGGTAATTATTTGATCAACTCTCTCGTTAAATACAAATAAGTTAAAACAAAAAATAAATTCAGAAAATAAGCTGATTTCACGCTCTTTGTGATAAAAATAGACATTGTTAACAGTAGTTTACTGAAAAAAATTCTTGTTTAGGATTAAGCGATGTGGTGAATTCACTTATATTAACCAATCAATCTGAAACGACTAAGACTATATTTCTCGAAGAAGCTAACACGCTCATTAAAACGGGGTTTTTTCTCACCGGATGCTTCGGAAGAGGAAGCCTCTACTTTAATCGAATTTGTTGGTACAGCATCACAACTAGTGTGCCATTGGAGATTACGGTTTACACTTGGAACAGTTAGATGTTACTTTGGAACAGTTAAATGAACAATGCAAAGAAATTGGCGAAATTTGTGTATTCGATAAGCTTATACGAGTGCCTGATTTATTCGAATACTATATAAGCGGCGAAAAACAATGTCTTTCAGAAAGACGTCAGGTGCGATGAAACCTTTATTATAAGCCAACTATGTTCCTACTGGCACTATAATGATACTGTGCTTAATATCGTTGTTTTCACCTGCTAACATTGCTCGATTAAGCGATGTAGCACTTTTAGGCTAGAATCTTGTAATAAATCTGTGAGAAGATTACTTGCATTTAATTTGTAATTAGTTGTTTTATTGCTTACGATATCTCTAAGCTCAGGTCAAAGATATAAGCATATGGAAATCACATCATCAACCAAAGTAAAACATATATATGTACACTTAAAAACAAATAAACAAATTATTTGAAGTATGAAGTTAAATCAAGCCTGTATATTAGGGCACGATTTTTTGAAAGAAATAAAAAACTCAGAACATCGATACTTAAAACTAATCGCTTATAATTTTTCAAACAGTAACAGTCCGATAAAATATAAACATCTTTACCGCTTCTGTACCCAACATTTTTTAAGGATAAAAATTCAGCAATCTAAACTACTGATTCAGTAATTTTTATTTAACCATTTGACAAATTCTTCCCCACCAAAAATTCAACAATTAAATTGTTTTATTGACAACACAATAATCAAATTTTCAGTGATCTGTAATTCCAATTTGACAATTGAATTACTGAATTTTTTGCAAAGAGAGTCGGTCTAATATCTGAATTCAAATGACTGAGCTATAAGCATCTTGGATTATTGATTTTTTATAACCAAAATTAGGGCGTATATAAATTCCATTATCCTCGTTGGAAATCCACGTACCTCCTATCTGAAAATAAGTTTAAACATAATGGAACATCACGTAAATGTTACCTGATTTCCTGTCGATTTCGCCAAAACTTCACGCAAAAAGCACGTGAAAATCATGTCTTATTTATTGGACTGTTCACGCACATAGTTTAATAACAATTTCATTAGACTACGTGCAATTCCGGTAAAAGTTACGTGAAAAATAGGGTGGATGAAAACCACCTATGTTTTCAGGTAAATCGAACGTGAAAATCCACGTACCTCCTACCTTAAAAGCATTTTAAATACAACGGAATATCGCGCAAATATTACCTGATTTCACATCGTTCTCACCAAATCATCACGTAAGAAGTACGTGACAATCATGTCTTATTTACCGGAAACTAAATTTTAATCGGCTACGTGCAATTCCAGTAATAGTTATGTGAAAAATAGGGTGGATGAAAAACACCTATGTTTTCAGGTAAATCGAACGTGAAAATTTTTCAGAGTCTTATAACATTGGACGTGTTGCCATACAATGCCGGGGCATACGTTGCCAAAAATGCTGTTTTTCTCTCCGCAGTTCTCTTACTATGAGTTTTTCTAGTTTTACCTAGGGTTTTACCAACAAATTTTCACCCTAGTGAGAAATTTTGGTTTTACCAAATTTTCCTCCTTAGGGTGGAATATAGAATAATGCGTTAATATAAATTTTGACCCTTCGTAGAAGTAATTTCAACTGTGTTTTGTTTTGAAATTATAGTAAATTAAGAGAAACCATCAAAATAAAAGTTTTTTTACAAATCTTATTCGCACTTTTGAGAAATTTAGTATGGAAATGACGTAGCACTTTAGCCCAGATAAGCTCAGCCGTAAATGAATCGAAATTCTAGCTGGTTCCAGTTCGTATTCCGGCTCCAGTGACACAACCGATTCTAGTTAGAATCGGTTGTTTCACTGGAGCCCGTGTACGAACTGGAGCCAGCCAGAATTCCAGTTCATTTCCGGCTGAACTTTACTGGGAGGGGTAGAGGGGTGTAGCAAATTTGTGACGATGTGTTACGAGGGGGAATATTGTGACAAAATGCTACGAGGGGGAGGGAGCAGTCTCGCCGAAAAAAACCTACGTCATTTGTGTACAGCCCCAATGGGTAGGATTACGATATGGGGCGAGCTAACTAGGGCTCAACATTTTCGATACGCACAAATTTAATCTTTTATGCTGAACGAGTACCTAAATAAATCGAAATGCGCAAGAGAGCGTGCCGTGTTAATACACCGAGTTTCAAGGTGTTTCACGAAGCTCAAAACAATCAGCTTTCCAAATTTGAGAACCGTCGATTTGTTTTTTGTCAGTTTAAAAACTCTAGTGTCACAAAAAGCAACGCGGTACTAGATTCATCGCAACGGCATGCATCCAATTAGCACTGACACTGAGTGCCGTAACTCTCCAGTTGTGGTGTGCAAAGCAGTACACAGCGCACTGCATAATTTAAATATATGCTATCGTCTCCGCTCCGACGTTCGACCAGAGAATGAGCTCGCTCAAGCAATGCTGAAAGTTATATATCCGAGGATGACGTCATCGGCAAAATCAATACAGCCAATCAGAGCCATGGAAAGGAGATATCACGAGCGCTTGGGCGTTTAAGTTTGTCTTAGATCCAATCTGACACGAGATCGCGAACAATCGTATGAGAGAAAAGTGTGCGTAGTCGGTTAAGCTTTCAGGAAAACATAAGTTTTCAAAAATCGAATAACAGACAGTAGAAGGTCGGAAAAAGTAACATTAGATGTTCGCAATTGATCAGGCTTTCCGGAAAGATATATTGCATATCACACGTTCCAGTTCTATAGCTCATAAACCCTCACTAGGTCGGAATTGGCCCAGTTCCCCATATAGAATACAACTGGTTTGAAACATATAAATTGAATGTTATTAGTTTCTCGTTTCTAGCAAAGCAACACAATCTCGTTGATTGACGCACATATCAATTGTCAAATAAGCTCATCGACCCCAATCTTTTTCAACTGATTTAGATGTTGACGTGAATATTGGCGGTAGTTACTGGAAGCTACTGAAACGAAGTTCTATTCAGACTAACCTTTGAACAACCCAAGATTCTGAGATCTTATTCTTCTTCCAAATCCATTTCAGTCGAATATGAGTTGTGTGTGTTTGTGAAATGATGCAAACTATTGATCGTCCGTCACTGAATTTTTAGTGGTTAGCAAAGACTGCTGTTCGCCACTAGGTTAGTTCATCGCGACCGACTAGCTTCCTATCAGAAAGCGATTCACCCGATTAATGTTTAAAGTGAAAGGTGATCCGGGAATATTTTAGCGAGGAATGTCGATCGCTAAATGTGTAAGCAATATTAAAGAATATATTAATGACATTTTTGTCGTTGCGAACGTAAGTCGGTGACCAATGACCTAAAAATCTTAAGCATGAGTAACTTAAACAAACTTAACTCAAATGCTAGTTTAATAAAACTCTAGTCATATCTCTTGAGTAAGATCTCAACGTAGAGGACACAGAAGTAAACGATATTCTAAAGTTCAGACAACCTACGACGTTTCTTAAGAGTAGTATGGTCTCTTAAACGGTTATCTGGACGTCGTCCAACGTTGCTCTAATAAACGTCCATCATTGGACGATTATAAACTCAATTGCTGTTAGGAGGCATACTGAAATAATACATTAGGACGACCACCAGCCTTAGCTCAAGAACAGATTAACGAAACATATTATATTGTGCATTTTATTCGTGTTTCAAGCATAAAATTTTATCGGTTTGATCTGAATCTGTTCCAAAATAGTGCTCGAAAAATAAAAATACCTCTCAGAACTGCAATCGATCTGTTTTAGTCGGAGATGTAAACTAAAACAGGCCAAATGGAATACATCAACGTCGCGAAAAGCCTTACAATCCATTATTGAAAAGCTCAATTTACTAAGCGTCGTTCCACCGCGGTCCTTCAAACAAGCACCTGGTTTGGATTCAGTCTTCGTGACGGAAGGAACTACTCAATAATTCAACCTTATCGATTGCTGTTGTTTCATCACACAACGCTCGGTGTAACAACTAGGCGGAGTCCGTGCTGATGCTTGCCGTGTAGTGTTCAAAGTCACGCTTTTGTCATATAGGTTGTTCACAGAAAGGAAATTGAAACAATTGCACTGAACATTATTCAACTCTCTCGCGACATGATATGTGTTTTCTGTATATCTGGAAGCTCTTGTTAAAAACGTGATGAGCGAGGATCGTTGAATGATGAAACATGTTTTTCGTTTTCGACTAAACATCAAATATTGATAAGCTTTTCCGTTTCTGCAGTCTCAATCCTTTGATAACTTTGAACTTTTTGCTTCATCAATGAAAAATGTTTCTCTCATTTTCTTGAAATTATTGCTCCACTTTGAACAACATGGTTTATCAATAATTTAAAACAGTTCCTGCCTGGCGCTTCAGAAAGAAAAGTGCTGGTCTCATCAGTCACTCGCCGTATGTTCGAGTACCAGCTAGGAAAGGTTTTTAGTGGTCGGTAGAATCGTAGTACTAGCCCCGAATCGCCTAAACGTCTTTTATCAGTGGTAGAACCCAGGCTGTTTGGGCAGCTTATCTATCTTTCTTGAAATTGACGAAGCAAACTTGGTTGTAAATATTTTGTTTTAAATCTCCGTGCACAGGGGAGTACAATTATATAATAATTTAATTTGGTTAAAATTTAGATGATTTTGCTCAATTGCAGTAGCGTTAAGGTCCCACATATAATTAGTAAACAAGTCAACAAACTTATGCTTATACTTTCCAGATGATAAACAATTTAACACGTGTACATAACAGCAACGTCGGGTCACGGAATCTGAAAACTCAAACACTCAATAGAAACATGAAAAGACCAACTTACCCCCCCAAGCGTTTTGATGTTGTGCAGCGCATCCTGGGCCTTGAGAGCCGCTTTTCGCGTATAAAACGTCACAAAACAGCACCCTGAAAGAGATACGAGAAAAACAAAGCACGATAAAGCATTGCACGATTTACACAAGGACGGTTTTTTTTGGTTGTTTTGCTCAAATAAATAACAACGGAAAAGGACATGTAATTGAAACATTTAACAATTGAAGAGTGTTCTGAAGCGGACTCATACACGTGGACAACATGCTTCAGGAAACAACATACTTCATCAGCGTTGATGGCAAAGAAACAAACATATCATGTCGTACTGTGAAACAACCGGCAGTTAATCCACCCGCCCCTGTATGCGAGAACCATAACGTGACCAGCCCGGGCCGTTGATGGATTATGGCTTCTTGTCACACCGTGTGTACTCGTACTCCCAGAACACGTTCTGTAGCTGGGGCAATCTAACATCTTTTGTATCAAAAAGGACAAAACATTTACACGCACACACACAAAAAAAGAAAACCAACAGACATAAATTCCTACCGGACCGAAGACTTTGTGGGGTCCGGTAGAGCTTAATAATGACACCGATACTGTATATTGAGTGACCGGAATGAAGTGTCCCAGTGTGTAAACAAGACATGTTTACCGGACGGATCATTTGACGCCCAACTGGACCGAGGCGGTATCGTCTTCCCCCGGTGTGATATTTCTTTCCTACAGATGCTCACCGAGAGTAGCGAGGGCCATCAGTTTTCCGAAAGGCTTGTCGGATCCGGGCCGGAAATTACAAAGATGTTATCTTGACAGTTGGGAACTTGTAGTGGCAATTTGTGAGAAAGGGGAAAGTAAATCTCCGAAAAAGATGGCTTTACTCTGATAAATGGCCGCTTAACGGGAAGGGAGCTGGAGCTTCGAAAATAAATTGATAATAATCTTTAAACTAGAATAGCAAAACAAACAATTTAATCTAGTAGATAACTGTTTTTAAAAAGCGAAATTATGCAGATTATAGTTTGATTGTTTGCAGATATCCTATTCGGAGGTATGAAAAGGTAGAAGAAAATTGATTTCCTTCAAGATGGTAAGGATTGTTTTCTGCTAGAGTAATTTTTCTTTCAGAACCGGTATCAACGTACATCATTGAGAGTTGTGTGATAAAAATAAATAATAGCAGATACTTGACAAAGGTAATTTGTATTTTTATGCTTTTATGGACATATTTCAGAACAATTATGAAGCCTAACCTAGAAGCTCATCCACACAAAACTATTTACTGGACAATTTTTCTCAAATGATGTTTATTTAAGAATCTAAAATTGGCAGAACACTCTGAGAACAATATTTGTTAATTTCAAAATCGTCTAATAAATGACGTGCGTTGGCGACCAAATAAACCGTTCGATAGACGTCCGTTGTTGGACCCATGTTAAACGATTTTGAAACATTTTTTTGGCTTCTCAGTGAAAATAGCCGTTTGAGGCAGAAAATTTCGACTTGTGGTTATTTTTTTCTGCCTAATTTACGTTGAATTCCTGTCATGGACCCATCAAAGCCATCTAGGAAAAGGGGTCGTATTTCCAGCTCCAATGACACAGTCGATTCAAACTCGGAATCTGCTGTGTCGTTTGAATTGGATGGTTGGCGGGGACAATTTGGAGCAAGTTTATTTTTTTATGCTGCATTTTTTTTTTAATTTCATTTGAATTCCGAAAGAAATAGAAAAAAATATTTACATTTTATTTATCTTTCATCATTTCATATTTATAATTTTTTTTTGTCAGAAAATATACGAATGTATCTTTTGATCAGTTTCATGTATCAGACTAGAATAATATATAAAACAATGAAATCGAACACAATTTTTAAACTGTTATGTATTTTGAAATTCTGGAGAAGTAAAAAAAACTTCTACCGCCTGAAAATCTCGTGTTCTTTATTTATTGAATGAAATTACATCATTTTTCGAAAGATTTTAAATTATTTTGAATTTATACAAAAGAAAACAAATGTTAATCTACACAATTAGGCAATCCATGAGACGTTTCTGATCAGCTGATTATTTCTTGGTCTTGGTCTGACAATATGGTTGATTCGATCCAACATCAAACGAATCGGACTAACGAAAGATGTTTGTCGGACGAATTTTTCTGTTCGCAGGAGTAGACTTGTTGCAGAACCCATCACCGAATTGTCAAACAAACGTCTAATGGATTGCCGAATTGAAGTGGGCCGAATCTGTCACCATTTAGGATTTCGAACCGGTTCTGGAATGGATTTGATGGATAGTTGGGATAGATTGGTGTGGCGGCGCTAGTGTTTATCGTATATTAATTCAAATGTTTACACACGTTTTTTAAATATTTTTGTTTGATCATGGATGTCTGTTCTCTGTGTATATATACAGGATACTAGCCATACAATTACCAGATTATGGACACCCACTGAGAAGCCTAAAAACAATTGTTTCAAAATCGTTCAACGCAGGTCCAACGGTAGGCGTCTGTTGAACGGTTATTTGGACTTTGTACAACGTTGGTCTAACGAACGTCATTCATTGGACGATTTTGAAACCAACCGTTCTTAGGGGACAGCTACATTCTACTTGATGCCGGATTTTTCTCCAAGCGTGAACACATCCATTAAATTAACCGGGGCGGTTTTATGGCTACCTCATCCAGGAAACGGCTCGCTGCATGACGTTTCACAAGGCTGTCAATTTCCGAAATGACAGATGGATTCATTTTTCAAGTTTGCTTCTTTTTACCTCGCAGTATGCTTTTATACACAGTGTCATCGTCTTAGCGTGTTTTGGTTCTGTCTCTGTCTAATATTTGCAATGGCTGGAATATAGCCATTATTTTTGTATCTACTAGTTAGGCTGTGAACCATTTGGCGATTTTTTAACCTTTAGTTAAAATTTGACAGTTCGAAAATTATTTTCTCTTGAATGGGAAAATTTTACCGAGAGAGCGAACCATTTCAAAAGTTGACATAGGGATAGTTATTTAGAATTGACAGCTGACTGCGATGACCACAAGTTGGTGATGAGATGTGAACATTTGTCGATATTTTAAAATTAGTTTTTTTCTTATTACTTTAAGTATGACAGTCATAGCCTCGAAAAGTAAACATCCACATCATGAAATAACCCAAACAAATCTTAACACAACACGTTATCGTTTCAATCGTTATCCCTTAATTTTGTATTGAAAAATATTGACAACCTCAATTAGGTACAGAAAATGTTTCCACTTTTTTATTCTACATCATGGGCAAAATTTTAACCATCGAGCTGTTAAATTTAACTATCGCTCTGTCAATTTTAACCATGCTCCAGAGTAGGATTATTTTTCAAATAACTTTCGAAGTGTCAGATTTTAACTAAAAGTTAAAAATTTCACCAAATGGTTCACAGCCTTAGGTAATATTGGTGCGGACTCTAATTCCACAGAAAACAGACGTCCATCTTCATCATTTAACTTGTGTAAAAATCCCTAACAGTTTCGAAGGTAGTTGGGATATCTTCACCAGGTGCGCTACTGTCGTCACGTTTTTTAGTGGCCGAGTTCCAATGAATTGACAGCGGTTATATCTCTACCCAGTCAAACTAGTCTGGAACCGGTTCAGACTTCTGAGTGGATTCAGTATGAATTCCAGCTCAAATGCATCAACCTATTAAGCCGGAATCGGTTGTTTTCTTTGAGCAAGATTCCATACTGAATCCGTTCAGGATTTTGAATCGGTTCCGGCATAGATTTGACGGATTGTTGGGATAAGTTGGTTTGGCGGCGCTAGTGTTTTATCGTATATTCATTCATATGTTTGCACACGTTTTATTAATATATTTGTTCGATCATGGATGTCTGTTCTCCGTGCTAATTCCTTACAAGTAAGTTTACGCACAGAGAACAGACATCCATGATCAAACAAATATATTAATAAAACGTGTGTAAACATTTGAATTAATATACGATAAAACACTAGCGCCGCCACACTAACCCGGTCAGCGTGACAAGCAGAAAGTTAGCAAAAGTTGAGCAAAGCGAAATTGATGCTGGCAGAGTTGCTGCGAGCATTTTGCGCGATTTGTGCGAGAATTCTGGCAACGAATTCGCTCAAATGCAACAACCGTTTCTGACAGAAGCGGTTAAATCAACCGATGCTGCTCACTTTTATCCAGAATCCAGCCAGAAATGTACGGCCAAGATCTCTGCACGCTTCCTGCCACATCTTTGTCTGATGTTTTGCTCGATTCGTGCTAAATTCTACCAGGTAGGAATTGCCAGGATCTTTGCACAGTTTATGTCCGAGTTATGCCAGGGTTTTGCTCGGTTCCTGTCAAAATTTGCCAGAAAACGCGAGCGAAATCGAGCTCGCTCTAGCTTAACTAACCCGACAGGATACGCGCAGAAATCTGACAGGGCTGCCAAACCAAGCCTTACAGAAATATAGCAGAGCGGTCTCTGCCAGAAAATTTGCTCACTGGGGTGCCGGCTCAAATGCAACAACCCAGTCACCAAATTTTCTAGTAGAGACCGTTTTACCAGATTTCTGTCAGTCTTGGTATAGTAGCCCTGTCAGATTTCTGCGCACATCCTATCGTGTTAACTGAAGTAGGGCGAACTCAGTTTCGTTCGCGTTTTTTGGCAAACTCTGACAAGAACCGAGAAAAACCCTGGCACAACTCGGAAATAAACCGTGAAAAGATCCTGGCAATTCTTACCTGTTAGAATTTTAGCACGAATCGAGCAAAACATCTGACAAAGATGTGGCAGGAAGCGCGAGAAATCCTGGCCGTACATTCCTGGCTGGACTCTGGCTAACAGCGAGCAGCATCGGTTAGTTTAACCGCTTCTATCAGAAACGGTTGTTGCATTTGAGTGAATTTTCTGCCAAACTCCTCACACAAATCGCACAAAATGCTTGCAGAAACTCTGCCAGAATCAATTTCGCTTTGCTCAACTTTTACTAATTTTCTGTTAGGGTATGGTGACTGGGGACCGTTTCCGGCAGAATCCCGGTCAAACCATTCGGAATTTGATTCGGAATCCTGAATGGAGTCAGTATGGATTCCAAATCAAATGCAACAACCGATTCTGAGTCGGAATCGGTTGTTGCATTTGATTTAGAATCCATGACTCCATTCAGAAATCCGAACCGGTTCCGGAATTAGTTTAACTTCCCACTGAGACGTCCAAAAAATTGTTTCAAAATCGTTCAACACGGGTCCAACGATGGACGTTCGTTGAACGGTTATTTGGACGTTGTCCAAATTGGTCCAACGAACGTCCTTCATTGGACGATTTTGAAACCAACCGTTCTTACCCACTGAGACGTCCAAAAAATTGTTGCAAAATCGTTCAACACGGGTCCAACGATGGACATCTGTTGAACGGTTATTTGGACGTGGTCCAAATTGGTCCAACGAACGTCCTTCATTGGACGATTTTGAAACCAACCGTTCTTAGAGGGTAGAGGGTGCCCACTAAGACGTCCAAAAAATTGTTTCAAAATCGTTCAACACGGGTCCAACTATGGACGCTTGTTGAACGGTTATTTGGACGTTGTCCAAATTGGTCCAACGAACGTCCTTCATAGGACAATTTTGAAACCAACCGTTCTTAGAGGGTGGGATTGTTCGCCTCACGGTTATTAACGGTTTTTCCTACCGGATATTTGCCAGGCACGGTCCGGCAGGACTGGTTTTGATCCGCTTCGGGTTTATCTTGTAGTTTTTTCTCTTTTTTATAATTTTAAATATATTTATAATAAAAACATGCCAAAACTATTCTTTATGGAAGTTTGTTGCAAGGGTGGCAAAAATTAAATGAAAACTAAAATCGGTGAGGCGAATCTACCGAGCATAACTATGGTAGGAGTAGTACAGCTGAATTCTGACTGCGCCATTTTGATAATTTTACAGCTGTCGGAATCCTGACGGATTTATGCTATCTGCCAAAATTTCTTTTTCCAACCGTTCAGCATGAGTCCAACGATGAACGGCTGTTGAACGATTATTTGATCGTCGTCCAATGTAGGTCCAACGAACGTCGCTTATTGGACGATTTTGAAACCAACCGGGGCTGTTAAACCGATTCCGGAACTGGTTCGGAATTCTGAATGGATTCCAGCCCCTAAGAACAATGGACGACGTCCAAATAACCGTTCAACAGACGTTCATTGTTGGTCCAACGATTCATTGGATGGTTTTGAAACAAACCATTCTTAGGGGGCCGGAATCCATTCAGAATTCCGAACCGGTTCCGGAGTGTGTTATATAGCCTTCTACCCAGTAAAGTTTAGCCGGAAATGAACTGGAATTCTGGTTGGTTCCAGTTCGTATACGGGTTCCAGTGACACAACCGATTCTAACTAGAATCGGTTGTGTCATTGGAGCCGTAATACGAACTGGAACCAGCCAGAATTCTGGTTCATTTCCGGCTGAGCTTAACTGGGTAAGAATGGTTCGTTTCAAAATCGTCCAATAAAGGAGGTTCGTTGTACCAACGTTAGACGACGTCCAAAAAACTATTCAACATCGTTGGATCCGTGTTGGATAGGGTTGCCACCTCTGGAGAGGCTTTGACCCGGAGATTTTCACTGATCTGGGGGATGGTGGATTTTGAGTGGAACGAGACAGAAATTGGAATCAAAGCGATTGCTAGGCATTTTAGAGCACTTTAATCGCTTTTTATTACCACGTTAAAGTAAAATTGTTAATTTTTCACGCTTGAGAACGGTTTTATCGGTTTAATGTGGTGTAGTATTTCACTTCCCCGACTAAGTGCCAAGAATACAAAAGCACCAGCTACTCTCACCGTGGAGGTCAAACGAGCATTGCTCTCCTCCACAACTAACATGAGAAGGAGAGCAAAGGAGGCAGAGCTGCGACATCACACTATGTGGTGTCGGTAATTCGTCACCAACAAACGCAACAAAGGGGCAAAACTCACCTCTCTAGCCCAGTTAAGGATCTCTGCTGGAGTAGCAACAACACCGCAAGAACTCGTTTGATGTTGACCTAGTCAGTTGGATTAGAACAAATCTGCCAGACCCTAGTGCAGCTGGTGATAAGCACCACTAAGAGGGAAATGATTTGGTAAAATTGCAGTAAAATAACTTTTTTACACCATTTTGAGCGACTTAGTGGAATGCAACATTTCAATATTTGGTGAACTCTTCGCCACCTTGAAACGAAGGGTTAGTCGGGAAAAATAAATCTGAACCAGAGTAATAGTTAATTTAGACTTTTTAAATATTTTGTAAAGCATCAATTAATTCCAAAAAATATTGAACCTATGCTTCTTCCCACCAAACCCGGAGAAATTGATGTAAAACCCGGAGACCCGGAGATCGCTCCCGAAATCCGGAGTCTCCGGGTCAAATCCGGAGGGGTAGAAACCCTAGTGTTGGACGACTTTCAAACAATTTTTTGAGCTTCTGAGCGGGTGGGATCTTTAGGGAACACCCCTCAAACACGCCATCAAAATGATTCGAGAACAAAAAAATAAGGAAATGAAAGGAATCCAAAAAAATGAAGACTTTAATTTGGGATCAATACATTAATATGCAATTATCAAAATTGACAACAATCTACGAATTATAAAAATACTTAAATATGTACCGATTTACCATTATTTTGGACTAATCCAAGGCAAAAAATAATATATCTTTAGTTAGATTCACAAAAGGTCTATTACATTTACCTTCTTCAGAAACTCGATATGCAGCTTCAATCTGATTTACTCCTAAATTAGTTTTACAAAGCATCCGACGACAAACAGAAAACTATTTTTCGAAAAACTCGTTTCAACCACGCCCCCACCCCCCAACTTCCCCTAAAATCTACAGTGAAAACAAGTCCCAGCAATTTTCCACTCCGTTTGCGACCCAATTAATCCATCGTCCAGCGGATTAGTCGCTTAATTTGCCACAAAGCATCAAGTTCTTCCAACTGCTCGATACCGGTGCGGTCAAACTACCAACCGATTGCATCCAACAGGAGCTTCCGGTTGTAGCTGGCCATGATTACACCCGTTCGTTTAGTTTGAGCAAAAACAAAAATCCTAGTTAGCTCTTGTTTGCAATTGTTTTCGTTGTTTCCCCACTCACGAACAGATAAATGCCCGCGTGAAACTGTCCCCTAAAAACAGCCCGATAAGAGTCAAGACAATCGCAATCGACAGAACCCAGCCAGTAGTCAATGGGGTGATGGTGGTAGATGAGAGAAAATCAATAGCAAACACTGATTCGTGGAGACACTTGGAAAGCTCGTGTGCTTTCCCAGTAAAGTTCAGCTGGAAATGAACTGGAATTCTGGCTGGTTCCAGTTCGTATTCCGGCTCCAGTGCAACAACCGATTCTAACTAGAATCGGTTGTGTCACTGGAGCCGGAATACGAACTGGAACCAGCCAGAATTCCGGTTCATTTCCGACTGAGCTTAACTGGGTTTGTTTTCACCATGCTTCGCTTGGTTGCAGAAGCGAATAAACGGCAGACCGATTGGAAATGTATCCGTTTGTTTGGTTCGGATGCCTTCCAATCGGTTTGATTGGCTGCAAAGGAAAAGTAGAAGCTCAAAGGGTCTCGGTCCGGAGGAATCAACTTGTCCGCTCACATCAGTCTGTTTGGGTGTGAAATTCAGTGGGATCCCAGGGAAAATGACAATAGTTTCTGATAATGCCTCGAATCCGAAGTGGATTTCTGTTTATCCTTTCTCGATACCGAGTAGGGATTGGCCCGGATGTATCTAATTGAGAATATATACGGTTAAGGGGACAAACCCATCAGCGAGGCTTATTGTGTCACACAACACACACACACAAGACGGCCTACATCATGGGTTGTTCTGTGCGACTATAGAGTGAGCTTGTAGGGGTGGAGGAAAAATGAATATGATGATGTCAATTCTGATTGGGGAAATAAATGACTTTCGAATGATAATAATTGCTGGGACATCCGTCCGAGAACCGAAGCTGAAAGCTCGTAGAAGACCACATACGGAGTGGAATAAATTGGATGGAAAATGGATTGCAAACGATATCATTAAAAGTTTCGGTTCGTTTTTCCGAGAGATTCCTCTGATGAGCTCTTTTGATCTGTATGGTTTCATCGTGTGGCGAAAAGTGGGCTCTTGTGTCCAAGTGTTTTCAAACAGATTATCTTCGATTCCGACAAGGGATTTTATTAATACTGACTTTGTTATTTTAGAATATTTGAAAGAAGTCTTTGTGTCGTTTCTGTTTAAAAGTTTCATGTCATTGTTCAACTCGTATCAACCAACCATAGAATGATCCTTTTTCGGATAGCTACAAACTGGAAAACTAGAATCAATAATTAATGCCACGTCGTTGAAACTTTACCATCGGGAAAAAGCTCGTAGTAGACCAAGCTGCTACTACACAAGACTACCCTAAGTTTCATTTGTAATTATACCTTTCGGTAATCTTCCATTCCTGTCCAGCTCGAAATCAATAATTCAGAAAAAAAACCTCAATTATATGCTTCAGTCACGGATGTGCATTTCCGCTGTTACTTCTCTACCATCCGAACGAGCTGCCACTTACGTGCAGTTCGGTACAGTTCACCACATACACACCGTGCGGTTGAATAATTTAAACTTATTGACGTGAACTTTTCCCGGAGTTGCTGCATCGACCGCGTGATATGCCAAAAGCTGGTAGTGGAAAGAAAATTTCATTCTAGGAGACAGCTATTTTCTTTGTATTCTGTACTCGGAATGTGTACACAAAAAACGAAATAGACCATAGCTACCGAATGGAGGCGAAAGTTCCGGTTCCGAGCGTTATGCACGAGGATCATAACTTATTCAAAAATTGATATTGCATTTAGGTTCTTGTTTTCGAATTCGTCCTAAGCGATTTTTGTTTCGAAGAATTTTAATAAGAACCATCGAGTTGATATTTGCCTTGGTATGGAACATGCTTGTTGACTCCACTAACAAATAACATCTGTAACCTTTCAGCTAGAAAAGGTCTGTTTGGCGTAAAGTGAGACTAATGATTCCTGTATCGAATAGAATACAATTTCAGATGAACGATAACGTTTTATTGGATTACAGCAAACCGTCCAGGAACCTGGTTTCTGATTTGATAAGTTTTTAATTTTTTCATGGAATGAAAAGGGTAAACCGATCAAGTATGCTTCTTGGAATAGAGTCGTATTTTATTGGGAAAGACAGTTACATGGGGTTGTTTCCAAAAACGGAATAACAGCAGTATTGGTGGCAGGGGGAAAATACGGGTTGATTTCCCTTATACATATATGGAAATTTTTTAGAAAGGGTCAGAACTTCAGGTCGTTCTCGATTTCATATTCGGTTGATGCAGACACAGTTTAGATTTGGAAATTTGGATATTGATTGTTGTTCGGAAGAGCCATTACATCCCGAGCCGGAGCCTGCCGACCTTTCTCGTGCTCGAAACGAATCCAATAACTGATACTTGGCGTCATAACATACGGTGTATGTCTGGATAACATGCTCGATGTCGTGATGATTATCACCTTATGCGCGAAGGGGCACATCCAATATGTAGTGATTTGACGTGATCCAAGATAGCACACGAATGGAATTTCGATCCACATCCATTCCCCCAAAGTAAAATTTTGCCGATTCCTTCAGGGTAACAGCACAGAGAACAGACATCCATGATCTAACAAATATGTCAATAAAATGTGTGAAAACTTTTAATGAAACACTAGCGCCGCCACACCAGCTTATCCCAACTATCCATCAAATCCATTCCGGAACCGGGTCGAAATCCTGAATGGATTCAGTATGGAATCTGGCTCAAAAGAAACAACCGATTCAATCGGTTGATGCATTTGAGCTGGAATCCATACTGAATCCACTCAGAAGTTCGAACCGGTTCGGGAATGGTTTGACTGCCCACTGAGACGTCCAAAAATTGTTTCAAAATCGTTCAACACGGGTCCAACGATGGACGTTTGTTGAACGGTTATTTGGACGTTGTCCAAATTGGTCCAACGAACGTCCTTCATTGGACGATTTTGAAACCAACCTTTCTTAGAGGGTGGGTGTATATTCAGTCGAACTCAGCCACTAAAAAATATGACGACAATAGTGCACCTGGTTTGGATATCCCAACTACCTTCGAAACCGTTTCGGATTTTTACACAAGTTGAATACTGAAGATGAACGTATGTCTGTGGTAATAGAATATACTAACACAGAGAGCAGACGTCCATCTTCAGCATTCAACTTCTGTAAAAATCTCTAACGGTTTCGAAGGTTGTTGTGATATCCAAATCAGGTGCGCTACTGTCGTCATGTTTTTTTGTGGCTGAGTTCGACAGAATTGACAGCGGTTATTCCTCTACCCAGTCAAACTAGTCCGGAACCGGTTCGGACTTCCACCCTCTAAGAACGGTTGGTTTCAAAATCGTCCAATGAAGGACGTTCGTTGGACCAATTTGGACAACGTCCAAATAACCGTTCAACAAACATCTATCGTTGGACCCGTGTTGAACGATTTTGAAACAATTTTTTGGACGTCTCAGTGGGCAGTATGAATTTCAGCTCAAAGGCATCAACCGATAGAGTCGGAATCGGTTGTTTTGTTTGAGCAAGATTCCATACTGAATTCATTCCGGAATGGATTTGACGGATAGTTGGGATAGGTTGGTGTGGCGGCGCTAGTGTTTGTCGTATATTAATTCAAATGTTTACACACGTTTTTTAAATATTTTTGTTAGATTATGGATGTCTGTTCTCTATGCTTTTACCGATGTCTTCCGTTTTAATTCCACTACGATGAACAAAATGCAAAATGCACTTTACTGTTACAAATACGTCCCTCTAAGAACGGTTGGTTTCAAAATCGTCCAATGAAGAACGTTCGTTGGGCCAATTTGGACAACGTCCAAATAACCTTTCAACAAACGTCCATCGTTGGACCCGTGTTGAACGATTTTGAAACAATTTTTTGGACGTCTCAGTGGGGTATTTCGGCTACTAATTTGCAGCCTTTTTCAGTGTATTGTATCAGAATACAATCAGAATTCTGATCCCGCATAAATAAAAACTTTATCTGGAATCCTCCATATTATACATAAATCATAAGTGCTATAGTAACCACATACGTTAAGGTCTATTTATGATATTACGATAAATGCGTTGTCCTGTAAAATTATAGAATGAAGATACGAGTTATTGTTACAATATAGGGAATGGTTATAATATAATATTGTATGTTAAGCGGACCCTACACGAGCGGAAATATTGACAATAAACCAATTATTGATCAATATATTGATCGTGTAAGGACATTTTGAAAATATTGAATATGTAGAATTCAAATGGGATTGACGTATTGAAGTAGTCTTGTCAATATTTTTATTGACAATATTCTTGTCTCGTGTAGGGTCCGCTTTAGAAAAGAATTGAGATGCTTCCGCAGGATTATTAAAAAATATATCGAAACGATTTAAATTGAAGTCACAATGATGGTAGTCGTTTTCATATGGTTCTGTAAGGTTTGTTTTAAAGAAAAACGTGTATCGATACAATTTCCTTACAAGATTACCATAATGTTCACCTCAAGTCGAATCTTTTGGTTACAGTTTACAGTAATCCTTTATATTGAATTGAATGTGTTATTAAAATGAAATAACGAATCTTTGTTTATTGCACATATTTATTGGGAAAAAATAATAATTTATCCACGGATAAAGTGCTTTAATACTTTATTATTATTTCTTACCAAGTGGAAATCAGATTATTTAGGTTGGATAAAAGAAATTCCAAATTTAATTTTTGGCGTACAGGTTTTGTTTTTGGACAAAATCTAAAGCTTCATACATTTCTGTAAAAGGTGAAATGAATCCACAAGGCTGTCAATAATGTTTTACTCAGCGAAGGTCGATTAGATTAATTCACATTTCATCTATAGCAACAATTTGTTTATAAGCACATTCAGTAAAATGGCAAAACTAATCATAATCAAATTTCGTATATGGCAAAATATATCACATCGTAACACTGCCGTTTAAGAAGTTCTGTTAGTAGGAAGGAGCTTCACGAATTTAGGATGGACTTCTAAAGAAGGGCTAATACCATATATTGCAGTCCTAGCAACTCAAGAATTTCAATCCTCCTCTAATACCCGAGCTTATACCTTTTTCTTAAGTGGATCAATGCAAATGTATTATATTTTTCGTATACATCATAAGTCTTTTTAACAACGTAAGTACACAGCTGCCGGAAGTTGCTACACCTGTCAAGACGAGGAGAGATGGTATGAATTCTAATAACGGATGCATCATCCAGATTCTCGATTTGCCTAACCAACCAGATTCAACGGTTTATATATTATATATGAATGTATTGTATCAAACACACAGCTCACCATCACCGAAAGGCTCGCAAACCTCCTCTTAAACCAATTCAAGGAAAATTAAGGGAAAATTTGAATTGAAGTTCCAACCATATACGGTATGCTCCGTAATTATTCAGCTCTTACAATCATGGTCATTCGCAATCATCAACAGGTTATTAGTATATGACATGTCGATTCACCCTCTTCCTAAAGTCGATTGTGGCTAGATTATTATGAAGACCAAAATACGTTCCACAAGATTACAGAAATAGCTCAATTGGTAAAAGCGGCAGTACCACCACCACCATAAGATGTCAACAACCGAACATGGAGGCGGCATGCAATGAAATCACAGATTACCCATAAATCGATAGAATAAAAAAAGTTATTCGAACTGATGAGGGGGAGGGGGAAGAAGCTCTTGGGTGAATCAGAAAAAAAAACATTTATATAGTTCTTTTTACATCAGCCGCTTATTTGATAGTGTCGATAAAGTAGTTTATTATACACACTCATCACATTTTGCCCATCGCATAGTGTCACTCGAAAACTATAACTGTACTATTCGAGAAATGGTTATCTGTGGTTACAATACACCAAATGATCGAAACGATTTGTGGTATGGTACCATGTTTGTTTTGCGTCACGATTTGTCGTATTGTAAAAAAAACATTAAATGTTGTGTGTAGTGTAAGATTATACTAATCGCACAGCATGGTGAAGAAATGTTTATGGTAAAATGTTTAATGTTCCTTGTTATAACCAATAACAATGTAGCACCGCAAAAATGGATTATAAGATCACCATTCCCCTTATAATATGCCCTATAATTTGTTCGAGGAAATTGGCATTTTTGGATGGTAACGTTACTTAACGACCTATTCGGCAAATGGTACAAGTGGCGCTGACCATAAGTGGAATAGTCAATATGATTGTCGGTAGCGTTGGTTTATCGTTTCGCTAATGATACGAGGAAACTTCAGGGAATGGTTTTTTAAGGTCCAAATACCATTGCGGTTATCTTACAGGGATGGTCACCAAATATTCGGGATACAGTATACTGAAGAAGGCTGCAAGTCGTATCCGAAATACGTATTTGTAACAGTAAAGTGCATTTTGCAGTTCATTTATCATAGTGGAATTAAAACGGAAGACATCGGTAAAAGCGTTTAATATAATTTATTGCCGGAATCAATCTGGAGCTAATATACTATCTAGTTATCTGTTCCACAATTCCCAGAGCAGAACAGCCCCATCCGAGAAAAGTCAGAAGAGATAAACCAAAAAACAGCCGATCAAAAATGTCCCATGGAATGCCTAATTTTCCAAAATTAAAAAAAATCTATTAGCTCCTCTCTTCGAAATGGTAAAAAGACTCACAATAATAGTCTGCACCAGAAAATTCACTATTTCACAGACGCCTAAAGATCTCTATTATGAGCACAATTCAATTTTTTCCCTTTAATTGCATTTCGTAGAGCTCCGCTGACCCATGAAAATTGTATGTCAGAAATAAGAAAGATGGACATCGGAAGCATTCAGCGATGGGCAAACAAACCGGGGGTCGGCCAAGGTGAAGACCAAATTCTCCAAGGGCTACTCAAAAAGTGAAATATGTTACTGGAAAGGAATGTTTTCATTGGTACAACAGACATTGGATCAGCATCGAAATGCGCAGCAGCCCTGGCAGTCGGTAATGATTTATAATGCTGCATACCGGATGATAAAGTCAATTTTGCTGGTGCGTATTGCTTCATTTGGGTTTCAGGGCACTCCTTGGGATGGATGCTAACAATCGGCACGGTGCTTCGGCTAAGCTATGCGAAGCACGTGCAAGCGTTCGTCCCTAATTTGAATGCGCTCCAATCCAATGAATTAGTAATTTGAATGATGAAGTGTTGATTTTATGGGACACGACCGCTGACGTTATGCCAGCCGTCTAACGGGTGATTAAAGGAGATTGTTTGCTAATCCTCGGCAATGATTTGAATGATTTTGAAGATGTTTGGTAAAATATGTAGATAATTTAAAGTTTAACTATGTGTGAAAATACGTATGAAAATAATTGAACTCACGATGAAGCACTAGCTACAATTTTCCTAGAGCACTTTGAAAATTCCACCCTCCCACCGCAAAACTGATAACCACCATTTCTGATCAAGTACATAGAATGCCTTGTGGCTTACGTTTATTTATTTGTTTAGTCACCTCCCTAACTTCTACAACATAAGCAAACAGTCCGTTCCCAATAGAAGCTTCTACGAGTTAGGTTGATAGTAAGTATGACAGATAGCAAATTGCAGTGAGAGAAATAGAAAAAAAATTAAAACGGAAAATCCTTGAATGCACTCAGCCTATGCACTAAGTGCTATATCCGATCGATAAACAATAGTTTCGTATAGTGACACGGTTTACCTACTAGCTACTTTGCTGGTAGTCTAGAACTGCAGAGTATATGTTGCATAGAGCCTGATAAATTATACTCGTGGGTGGGAGCAACAGAAAATCGATAGCGACGACCTAAATAAACAGGAATTACTTGTGGCTATAATTACGGGTGCCTTTTCAACAATGAGCAGTTCCGAGTAGTCGGTTTGCAATTAATTCGAGACCGCCATCTCTGATGACGACTAATATATTTATGAAGCACTAATTTTAAATGTTATTTCGTCGAAAAGCTATCCATTTTCAATTATAAATATTGATTAAAACATAACAACCCTATCAATTATGTACACTTTGTGCATTGCTATATATCTTCAATAAACCGAACTCTTGAACCAAAAGTCCTTCTTTAAGCTTGTTACCAGCTTTGTATCGTTCGGTAGTCGATGCACAGATTCCTATATGTGCAAGGGTGCGACCGAACAATCTTCGTACACACAATTTTGAAAGATAAAGAAAGACCCTGCTCCAGGAGTACCGTCCAGCACCAGACTACAACGCAAGATACCAACCGAACTAACCCAACCCGTACTACAGACAATAAATCTCTAATCTCATTATTATAGTTCATGTGTAGAGAAATAAAATTTTCATCGATCCTTTTCCCCGACGAGCACGAGCAGACTTGGGTGGTGGTGGTGGCGTTGGTGAGATTTTCCAAATCCTATTTGTGGGGAGAACGTTGCGGGTCTTACTATCCACAGCAGTCAGCGCCCCAGAGTGATGGGTTCAATAATTACGTGATGAAATTGATTCTTCCTACCACCCCTCTTAGATCAGCCATTTTCGTCTGTGGAAAGCGGAAGATATTCTTCGGTTGTAGAAGTCGAAAGCAGTGCTCGCGTGATTGGTGTCTGTATAGCGTCCTACCGCGTTCGGTTCCATTCGGTTCCGGTGATGATGGAAAATTCATGCTAAGCTTGCTCGCTATATGTCTACGAATGTGGTGCACCGGCAAGCTATTGAAATGAAATTAAATTTCAATTATAAATCCATTGTACTGCTGATCTGCTACCGTCTAGCGGGTAATGGGATTCGATGGTTTAGGGGAACAGTGAGCTTTTGTGAGCCTTTGGTGACTTCGGAATGCATGTCGGGTTTGGTTTTAGATCTGAGCTTTTCGCTCTTTTTGGTAGAATTGAGGTGTCAACTACTCTCCTCAGTAAATTCAATCCGACAATCGTAATGGCGAAGAGCGGATTGAATTGCAGCAGATAACGAAGCAGAATTTCTGTTGGTTCTAGTTCAGTCAAACCCGTCAAAAATATTCGATTTACGCAAAATTCTACGAATCTCTCACTCGGAATTCATTCATTCAGATTAAAAGTCATAAGAAGCACAAAACACCTGGTTTCCAAAAGAAGGACTCCGATGACCATATCAGGCGAGTAAAAATCCAGGACAATCATAAGAATACTCCCAAACTCCCCCGTTACATATCGATCGAACGTTCCTGGCTTGATTCTCCTTCAATTTTCAGCAGTCATAAAAAATTTCTGAAGGTCTGGCAGACAGATCTTGATATGAATGTCTTTCATATAAATTCGATTACTGAGCACTTATTTGGATTTACACACACGCTGAGGTTTCATGCTGTTGATGAAGAAGTTTGCAATCATCAATTGAGCGGATGAGATGAAAAATCGTCTGCGAAGAACCGGAATTGGTTTTTCCCTTTGAGTCACAATCCATGCTTAATCCATCTAGGATTTCGAACCGGTTCTGGCATGGATTTGACGGACAGTTGAGATAAGTTGATGTGCCGACTCAGAATCGGTTGTTGCATTTGATTTGGAATCCATACTGACTCCATTCAGGATTCCGAATCAAATTCCGAATGGTTTGACCGGGAACGATGAACCTTTGTTGAACGGTTATTTGGACGTCATCCAACGAACGTCCTTCATTGGACGATATTGAAACCAACCTTTCTTAGGGAGATGAAACACTATGCTGATTCCATTTAGAATTCCGAACCGGATTCCGGTTCCGAATTGAATTTAATTGGGCGTCCGTCGTTGGTCCTGTGTGATTTTGAAAACTTTTTGGGTTTCTCTGTTGGTTGCATGGGTTTACCCTAGTAACTACAACCGTAATTCTGGCTGAAGCCGTCCCAATAATGCTTGCCGGAAAATGAGCTAGAACTTCGTTTGACTTCAAGCCGTATCCCAGCTCCAATGAGTCCAGTACCGTCTTTACGCATGGGCACACTGGGCCAGGGCCAGGGGCCCTGCGATTTTGGGGGCCCCGCACGTAGGATGAATATAAAGCCATTCAATAGACTAATTTTCAAAAAATGTTTGTAACTTTTTAGCATAGAAGCAACTATATTGCCACTCTATGCATAATTGTATCGTGTGTATTGGGAATCCCATAGCACATGGGACAGTTATTTATTTATTTATCATCGCACATTATAGTTCAAATGATTTGGGTGAGAAACAGTCTGTTCGAGTTGGCCTCCTCCTACAAGGCGCCACCCTCTACCCGAGCAGAAGAAAATAACTGCGGGATACTAAATTTAGGTATCAATACCAACGACTTTTTACCACAATATGGTATTAATGAGCTCTACATAAGAGGTAAAATACAAAAAAAAAAAAATAACACAGATATGTTCGACAAATAACTATTTGATAATAAAACGAGTTATTATAATACCTGAATAATAATAAAACATTTTTCAACCTTGCAGTAACAAAATTCGCTCTATGTAGGTATTTAATAAGGTATTGATTTGGTATTTGTAAAAATCACTGGAATACATAAATAATACTAAAATAAAGTATTAAACCTCATTGAGGTTGTTTTTTTTTATTGCAATACACCCCAACGCCATCTCAAATCGCGGCTAGACAAGTTATGCCTCGTGACCTACCGTCCTTCTCTGGCAGCCCTACCGACTGGCCAGTATTTTTTAGTAATTTTATGAATTCTACGTTGGCGTGTGGCTATAGCCCAGCAGAAAACGTCGTGCGACTCCAAAGGTGTCTGAAGCCACCAGCGGTTGATGCAGTCCGCAGTCGACTCCTTCTCCCAGAATCAGTTCCACACGTAATCGAAACACTTCGTCTTTTATACGGTCGCCCCGAGCTGCTCATAAACGCACTGCTGGAAAAGGTTCGCGCTGTTCCTCCACCGAAAGCAGAGAAACTAGAATCTCTCATCGACTTTGGAATTGCGGTTCAAAGCCTGTGTGATCACCTAGAAGCTGCTGATCAACGTGCTCATCTTTCGAACCCATCTTTGCTCATTGAACTGGTGGACAAGTTACCAGCGCATGTGAAGATGGAGTGGGCGTCACACTTGCAACGATTTCCCGAAGTGGATTTGAAAACCTTTGGGGAATTTATGTCGGAATCCATTCCGGAACCGGTTCGAAATCCTGAATGGATTCAGTATGGAATCTTGCTCAAAGAAAACAACCGATTCCGACTCTATCGGTTGATGCATTTGAGCTGGAATTCATGTTGGAAGTCCGAACCGGTTCCGGACTAGTTTGACTGGGTAGAGGAGTAACCGATGTCAATTCTGTCGAACTCAGCCACAAAAAAAAACATGACGACAGTAGCGCACCTGGTTTGGACATCCCAACTACCTTCGAAACCGTTAGAGATTTTACACAAGTTGATTGCTGAAGATGGACGTCTGTTCTCTGTGTTAATATGTTCAGTGAATGATGTAGATAAATTCAAAGTGAACATTGGACAATTCTCGACAAACATGATTAAGGCCTAAAAGCCAATTGTCAAAATCCACTTTGAATGGAAATTCCAGACAAACCGTTACACGCCAATCACAGATGTTGATAATAAACGAAAGAGAAAAGTTTTCTCTCTCATAAACTGTTGTGAACTGTGTTCGACTAGTAACGGTTTGTCTGGAATTTCCATTAAAAGTGGATTTTGACAGTTGGCTTTTAGGCCGTAATCATATGTTTGTCGAGAATTACTCCAGTTCGATTCAGACAAAGGTGGTAAGTTCCACTAAAAAGCGATTCAGTTATAAAGTGATCAACAGGCGAATCACGGCTATATTCTATATCAAAAGTTTTTCATGTTACCGAAAATGTTTATTATGTACCGTTATCTCGGTACCAACAATAGATTTTCGGAACCGGTACTACTGGAACCACAACCCTAATAATAAATCCAAGTCATCGGCAGCAGATGTGCCGGAAACCTACCTAACCCATGTTCAATTATGTCGATCACAAAAAAAAGGACTATCAATGGCTCTTCCAGCCTCGCTGCGGCCAAACCCCAGTAGACCGTGATTCAACTTCCGAAGCTTGAAATTTAAATTAGACGGAAAATGCGGATTTGGCACGGGTGAAAAGGTGCCTCATCATGATGACATGATCCGGTAGATGGCGGTGGCGGTGATGACTTTTTATACTTTTCGTGACGTCTTATTTCCCCGTGCTTGACGTAAAGAAGGGAGATTAGGCGATGAAAGGAAGGCCTTATTTGGTAGCGTAACGACGGAAGCAGATGATGCTTCATCGGTAGACATTATAGGATTAAGAGAAAAGCAACTGTTGGATACTGATGGGGAATTTAACAGAGTTGTTTGTTCTTTAAAAATACCAGCAACACATGGAGCTATGTAGCACGAAACACCGTCACTGTAAACAGTAACGGTGTTTCGTGGCGCATCCTTGAAGTGTTTCGCTCCAACCCGAAATGTAATTAAAATTCACTTTGCAAAGTAGAAACTTCTTATCATCCAACCAGAACCGGAAACTGTGAGACATTAGGGAACTGCAGTGCCCCCATTAGGGTAGCATGCAAGTTATAGCTTCGAAACAATCCAAACTTTGCTGTTCGCCTGTAGCATACGCAAACCACGTGTGCTCATTTAGCCAAGGAAGTCGAAAAATTTATGGTCCCTCCTCAGGTGTTAGAAATAAATTTCATTGCTCTGACACAATCGCCATTCTCTAGATATTGTATCCCTGGAGTTAACAGTGAGTTGGCAGCGCAAGTTAGCTCCATTAACGAACGTATTCTCATCATATTTTGAACACTTTAGCTAAAACGCATCCATTTCAGACCGCAGCCACCGTGCCAGCGCAGCTTGCTGCGACTCTCGTTGCAACCAATCCACACCAAAGCAACCGAGAGCACATGACAAAGTGGAAAAGATTATCATTGTCACATGACGTGGCCGGGCCACCCACCTATCTTCTGCTGTTGCTGCTGCCACTCATTGCACGGGTGGAGTAGCTCCTGCCGACTTTGCATATGCGGTACGGCAAAGGGGATTAAATTAAATGCTCAACTGTATTATCTTATCTTTCACCGTTGTCTTCTGCTGGTCCTGGTCGGGGGGATGATAGTCTCGGTTTCGTCTACGAAGAATTTTGCGTCGACCGTTCTCGACTGTGTGAGTACGTGTGTGTGTGTGACTATGGGGTTTGTCTGTTTCGAGATACGTGCGGGGTCCGGGTTTTTGCCCCACTTGCCATCCGACTTTATTATCCCCTTGGGTGTTTTTGACTACAATTTATCGCAAAGTTTCAGTTTGGTTACACTTGAAGTGCAAATTTCCGGATTTATTCTTCACTTTGTTCACTCTCGTTGAATTTTCCTTAAATTTGCTATTACTGTGAGTGACGCGAGAGTTTTGCTTTAATTCTATAACCGCGAAATTGAAGCTTTATGAGAACACAAACTATTACTGTGAAATTTAAGTCTTTGTGAAACCATAACCCACCAACGGTCCTAAACTGTTCCCGAGGGAAATTTGGCTTTCACACCTTGCCGATCGGCCAGTGCAGTGGCCTGCGTTGAAAACATTTCCCGACCGGCACTCCCTTCATGTGCTTAGGGTATTCCTCTGCTGTGCATAAATTTGCAGCAAATATGAATATTAAACAGCCGGAACCGCTTCCCCGGGTGAGGTACATGAATTTCCACCTCACATCGCACACAGCCTCGACCTGGAATCCGTACGACAAGTGTTGGTACGCACTTAACACACAATATCAACTATTATTAATTATACAAATACAAATTGTGTTGGCCGTTGTGCAAATAATACGATTAATCGGGTACCCCCCGGTGAGCATCGAGATGGTGGAACGAGGGGTACGAGTTCTTCCGTTGTACCATTATCCCAGCAGGCTTCGCGGTCAGTGTTTTATGACTTCGAAATGACCAATTCCCGGATCGGTGACTAGCTGGTACCGTAGGTCAAGTGGTGAATGGTTTCACAACGGATGACTAATATGGAAATTATGTTTAAATTCCAATTGACTATGTCCAAATTTATGGTAATTGCTTTATTTTGTCAACGATCGGGTCAAGTATTTCGGGTTGTAGTGTGAAATGGAGTGCTATTGGCAATAGTATATCGTTTTCCCCTTTTAACTATGTTTTCCTGGCTAAAAGCCCTTTCAGAAATACTAAACAGAATTAGATTTCATCAAGATAAACTAGAATTAGAGACTTTACAATTTCGACCTATTTCTTCGGATCTATTTTTGACGCCCGTTTTACTTCACTTACCGTTAAGTATTAAGCTAATTTCTCATATGCATATTGCGCATTTTGCACCTAACAAGACTCCTGCGTGGAAAATATTTGCACAGTGCATTCCCTCCACTACACATATACATATGCCTTCTGTATTCTTGTACCCTATCTGACAGTTCGTTTTGTTTTGTGGTTGCAATTTGCTGCTACTAGATTAGGTAGGTATTTTTCAAAATTTTATAACGAAAGGCTAAACTAAGATAAGATATGATATGTTATTGCAGAACCGTTTCCAGCCTCGGTAAACACGGTTCGAAGTAACAGACGATTTACAACCCCGGTATTCGTATCCGGAAGTTGAGTTTAAATAGAATCAACTATTCTCGGGAAGATCTTTTGCGTGACGATGACTCTCTTTATGCTACGTTGTCAACTGAAATGATTTAATGCAGCTTAAGATTGTTCGACACCGGGATGGATATCAGCAAAGCAGAAAATGTTGATCACCAAAAAAGTGAAAGCGGATTTTCTCAGAACAAATTGCCGGAAGGATTGCTTGGTTGTTGGTTGCTGATTGCGGTACGGGATTTTAAGGGCCATAGTTTCGACATATGCTGTTGTCAAAATTCTGCATGAGTATTGAGCGAGGCAAACTAGCTGTCAAAAATTTCACCCGCTAGAGTCTTAAAATTCATAGGATAGGCAATAAAACGTATCAGAATCGAAACACGTCAATACGGACTCATGAACAAAGGGATGTCCACTTTTGAAAAACTGGTGTTCTATAATTTGTTGACAACCGCAGTGACAGCAAACGAAAGATTCAGGTAACTGTCACCGTGCCACCTGGTCAAACATTAATTTAATTAATTATCTTAATTTGATACAGCTCAATGTGCTAGCTCAACGGAGCAAATGGTCCTTCACATATTCACAAGATATATCAAAAATAAATATAACAAAAACAAATATGAATGGCTGTCCGTCAGATCTCGTACATGTGACTACCATTGCGCCACAGAGAACAGACATCCATGACCGAACAAAAATATTTAAAAAACGTGTGTAAACATTTGAATTAATATACGAAAAACACTAGCGACGCCACACCAACCTATCCCAACTATCCGTCAAAACGATTCCGGAACCGGTTCGAAATCCTGGATGGATTCAGCATGGAATCTAGCTCAAAGAAAACAACCGATTCCGACTCTATCGGTTGACGCATTTGAGCTGGAATTTATGCTGGAAATCCGAATCGGTTCCGGACTAGTTTGACTGGGTAGAGGAATAACCGCTGTCAATTCTGTCGAACTCAGCCACAAAAAACATGACGACAGTAGCGCACCTGGTTTAGATATCCAAACTACCTTCGAAACCGTTAGAGATTTTACACAAGTTGAATGCTGAAGATGGACGTCTGTTCTCTGTGATTGCGCGTTGAGACATTCGTTCTCGGCAGGAAAACATTTCTTTCCTTACCAACCGACGAATTTCGCGCTAGCTCGAACAAGTGTTGGCAGCACCCTCTCAGATTTTAATGAAGCTTTCTGTACATGAGAAGTTTGTCACAAAAAGCCACTTTGCATACTTTGTTTTTCCAAAAATGATCTAGACTGACTTTTGAAAAGGGCCAAACTTTTTTAACCAATTTTTTTCAATTGGCTATAGTCTAAAAATGACAAATCCTGCAAAAATGTTGTAGGAGTGATTTTTACACAATTAGTCAAATTTTTGAATAAAAATATATGCAAAATTCTTCATCGCGTCTTGCACTGAAAAAAAATCGATTTTAAAAATTTAAAACCGATTTACAAAAAAACATTTTTGATTTGAATGAAATTTTGTTTCAAGATAGGTAATTATGTTCCCTACCTACTGTCAAAAATTCAAGTTGGGCACTTTTAAGGGAAAAAAGTTATTTAAAAAAAACTTTTCCTTGTCCAAGCTGAATTTTTTTTCAGTGTATTTTTATTGAAAATCAATGAAAGTCATAATTATCTCAAAATCCATTTTTCCAACTGCTAGTTCCCTGATGCATGCAAAAAGTATCAGAAACGAATTTGGTATATATTCACAACAAACTTGAATGAAGATTGGAAGATTGGAAGACTGGAAGATTTGAAGACTGGAAGACTTGAAGACTTGAAGACTGCAGTTCATTTGGTCATCTCAAAAATGAAAAATTTTATGAAACAATTGACAAACTTTTCTAAAATTTATTTTATGTTTGATGTAGCAGCAGCACAATACATAAATAAGAAAAACTTCGCAAGCTTGTGTAGATTCCAGTCAAAGTATGAATTATGCGCAGAAGGGCATTTTTTGCAACATCCCATGGAAAAAGATCCTGTGATGCTATTGGTGGCACTCTCAAGCGAATTGCAAAAAGAGCCGATATTGCTCGCGACTATGAAAATACCATAACAACTCCCCGAGAGTTATATAACTGGGCAGTTGAACACTGATAAAAATATCATAAAATTAATTTTCTGCTACACATTCACTGAACAGTACAACAAAATGTCAGAAGAACTGGAAGAACGGTATAATAACGCCAAAACAATATCTCATTTCGAAATAATCGAGTTTAAAATTCCAAATTACCACTGCGCTTGGAAGTACTGTAACTTTCGATCAATTTCTCGGATCCCTATAAAAACATTCTCTAGGATAATAAAAAAAATCGATTTTATGAAAAGGTATGTAACCCCATAATCAAAATATTCTTAGTTGCTAAATTAGACAATATCTTCTCACGAATTGATTTTTTTTTGGATTCTGAGATGATTATGACTTTCATTGGTTTAGTTTTCGATAAAAATACACTGAAGAAAAAAATTCTGTTTGGACAAGGAAAAGTTTTTTTCAAATAACTTTTTGCCTTAAAAGTGCCCAACTTGAATTTTTGACGGTAGGTAGGGAACATAATTACCTATCTTGAAAAAAAAATTTCATCTAAATCAAAAATGGAGTTTTTTGTAAATCGACTTTAAATTTTTAAAATCGATTTTTTCAGGGTAGGAATTAATGAAGAATTTTTATAATATTTTTATTAAAAAATTTGACTAATTTTGTGAAAATCATTCCTAAAACATTTTTTGTAGGATTTTTCATTTTTAGACTATAGCCATTTGAAAAATAAAATGGTAAAAAAGTTTGGCCCTTTTCAAAAGACAGTCTAGATCATTTTTTGGAAAAACCAAGTATGCAAAGTGGCTTTTTGTGACAAAGTCTTCATGTACAGAAAGTTTCATTAAAATCTGAGAGGGTGCAGCCAACTCTGAATACGAATTAGCGCGAAACTCGCCAACTGCATCTCTTGTTGTTATACGCATTCATGTTGCCATCGTTAATGTTGCCTTGATACTCTCGATCAGATATTCTTCCTCGCTTCTTGCATTTATGAGTCATGAGTGTGAACCCCCTTTCGTTGGTGTAAGTTTCAACGTCGAAGGTGCTGACTGATTTTGTGATAACTTTTTCTTTCTAACAACTACAATGTTGCCAGTCTTTTTGAATCAGCTAACGGTATTATACACTGAGAAACGAAAATATGCATAGTTAGCATACTTTCTATTCCCGTCTCTTTTCTTCTGCTGTGATTTTTTTTGCAGTTTCATGCATATATTTCTAGTAAGCATTCAATGAGTGGATAGACAGAATATGCCCAATGAATAAAATTTACAGCAGAAGAAACGAGAGGCAGATAGAAAAGTATGCTATCGATGCATAAATAAAATTCTGCGTGTAGGTTGTGTGCCGCTGCCAATGTTCCAGATTTATCTGGAATCTTCCAGATTTTTCCAAAATGAACCGACATTTGTTCAAGCCAGACACTTTGACAGATTTTTTAAATTTTGCCAGAATTCTACGTAACCCCCCAGAGGGAATGCCATTATGCCAGATTCATCTGGCACAGCTAGAGTTTTTTTAGATTCTAGCAAAAAGATAAACCTCTTATTCTAATAGATTTTTAAATTAGAGAGGTTGTTACACACAATTTTTGGAAATCTGGGTCATATTTTCCAAAACAAAAATCGATTAATGGTCTATGAACTGCATTCAGGATGTCCGTACATTTGAATACAACGTCCGTCGCCTCGGGTTTTCTCATCACTGGCAAAGTACAAATCCCACAACAGACTAACAAAATGAAAAGAATTGGGATTTGTCCCGGTTGTTCTCGGAGTCAACCTCTCCAGTAAACAGCAAACTACAAAAAAAGTAATTAAACGAAAACCGACGACATGAAAAAAACCAGCACAATAAACTAAGACGGGACTACTTCACATAAGGTAAATCTAATGCATTCTGAGTGCATCTGAAAACGAGAAAGCTTTATTTCGGGACACATTTGTATGGCTTTCAAGCAAGTTTAACTTGAACTTTTACAATTTTATTTCTCTATCCTAACACATACCTCTTGGTTCATTCATCTAGGCCTAGTTTCATTTCCTTTCCTTACCCTTTCCCATTGTCTATTTCCTACATATTATTGTGATCACTGTGTTATACTGCCACTCATTGTTTGAAAACACGCGTACTTGCTACTAGTATTAATTATTTGTGAATCTGTTCTTATGTTGCTAAGTAATTGAGATAATTGATAAATAGATTGATAGTGACCGATTAATCGAAATAATCGATTAGCTCGCAAAAAAATCGATTAATTAATTCATCGGTTGATTTTACGCAGGTAACCTCAGCCGGAAATGAACCGGAATTCTGGCTGGCTCCAGTTCGTATTCTGGCTCCAGTGACGCAACCGTTTCTAGATTCTGTTGTTTGACTGGAGCCGAAATACGAATTGAAACCAGCCAGCATGCCGGCTGATTCTCCAGTTGAGCTCTGTTGAACGGTTATTTGGATGTCATCCAACACTGGTTTCAAAATCTTCTAATGACCCACTGAGACGTCCAAAAAATTGTTTCAAAATCGTTCAACACCCCGGTCAAACCATTCGGAATTTGATTCGGAATCCTGAATGGAGTCAGTATGGATTCCAAATCAAATGCAACAACCGATTCTGAGTCGGAATTTTGATTTGGAATCCATAATGACTCCATTCAGAAATCCGAACCGGTTCCGGAATGAGTTTAACTGGGACGGGTCCAACGATGGACGTTTGTTAAACGGTTATTTGGACGTTGTCCAAATCGGTCCAACGAACGTCCTTCGTTGGACGATTTTGAAACCAACCGTTCTTAGAGGGGAAGAACGTTCGTTGCACGACGTCCAAACAACCGTCCATCGTTGGACCCGTATTGAACGATTTTGAAACAATTTTTTGGGCTTCTCATTGTTTCTGGCAACCCGAATGTTTGCTATAATTTTGAGCGACTTTGATAATGTTACAAAATTAATTCATGCGGATCCAAGGAAAAAATATGGTTTACGATTTCTTTTCTTCAACCACTATCGTTGAATATTGGAATAAAAATGATAGTTGATTAAAATTATTGTGTATTCTATATTATTCATATGGACAATAAATATACCTGTATATCCATCAATCTAGACCTCAACGATAATGTTTGTTTACTGTGCTCGATAGGTCACCTCATCGGGTTTGACCTGGAGACATCTGTTTTTGGGATCGATATCTGGATTTAGCGTAATTTTTTTCGGGTCGGCCAGACGAACAATATTTTAAACTTTTATTTCTGAATTGAATTTTTTCGTTACAAAATATTTAAAAAGTTTATATTGGTTTCAGGTAAGAGTATTTTTTTGTTATTTATTTTGCCCGACTGGCTCTTTGTTTCAAGGTTAGTATTTTCAAACTTATAAACGAAAAACAAGGACGATAAAAAGAAAATCAATTTTATCACAATTTTTGGCAAAAATATTCCACTCTTTGAGTACAATAATTGTACAGTCAGTAAACATAGTTTATAAATCACTTTCACCAAACACCTCACCACAGTGAACAGACGTCGATCTGGAGTGTTAAAGTTGTGTAAAAATTCAAAGCTAGGATGTCACCACCAGGTGCGGTGCTGTCGTCTTTTAGTTTAGTGAGTTAATTTGATTGATTTGATAGCTGATCAGTTCTGAGTCTGGGTCTGAGAGCGGATGGTATATTTCGACTGGCCGAATCAATAACAATCGAACTTCCCCAAAGCCATCGTTGACTGCTCCTACAGTGGCCCTTAGCTGTTAAGTAGGGAAATGAGTTTTGCTCCTTTGATGGATCCTCCCATGCTACTGTGGTGACGAAGTACCAGATTCATCGTTCCCTACAAAGAACCTCAAAAGATACCACAATGCACTTTCCAGGCGATGTCGCTGTCTTATCTGCTAAACTACTCTTAGGCGCAAGTTGTAGAGCGCAATGCTCATATGACATATCCTCCACAGCGAGGATGGTTGATGCTTTTGGATTTTTTCCGTTAGTTGGGGGAGCAAAATTCTACATATAACTACTACATATAACAAACTAAATTTACAGCTACACGTGAACGCCACGAATAGCAATACGCTCTGCCAAAATATTGCACTCTACGGTAATGTGAGTAATGTTTCGTAAATTTCCATCCAGTGATAAATTGTTACCCGGGTTGCAGAAAGAATGAAAGTCAGCATACTTGTTTCTCTTTAAATCAGGTAATAAAAAAATTCGACCAAATGGCCCTTTCGGCCGTTAGTTAAAACAAACTGGATTTTACTTTCGTGAGAATGAGATTACCAAGCACTTTCTTGGATTTACATACGTACGGATTGTGCTACACCAATCAGCGAAGGTCTCATGCTGCAAACCTCAATTGTGCGGATTAGTCGAAGTATCTCGAGATCGTCTGCGAAGGACTGAAAAGCTGGCCTAAATCTTAAAAATTATCTTCAATTCACTGGACAAAAAAGGGGCAACCAATCGGAGTCAAAGAGGAAAGATGGTCATTAGAGTGGGACACGGTTGTATGAAAAAAATAAAATTTTGCTCCAAGTTACTTTTTGGGTCCCATTTAAAAAGCTCGATCAGTGAAACTATATTTTTGCGCCTACGGTTTAAAGTTTACATAAGATTTCGTATGGGGAAATCATCTTTTGCAAAATAATTCGTCCAACAGTCTCCCGTTACCTCCTAAGAATAAATAGATTTCTAATTTTTATAGGAAATTCGTCAAAGAAACAAAGTCTAGAAGACCGCGAAACGATCTGATGCTGGTGGAAAAAGTTATTAAGCAAAACCCGATTGATGCCCTGAAGATTGATGAAAATTTCACTTTTCATAGCATCACTGCTGCTGACGGTCAAATTATATATAAAATTTTTAATTTTCTCTTATTGTGTGCTAAAGGAGCCTCAATTTATCCCTCACAACTCTTGCAAAGTGGCAAAACAGTACAGATAATTGATTTAGACACATTTAGAGAAGATCAAAGCAAAATTTCATATAATTGGACAACCAACAGCAGGGGTGCTAGAAAAAATGAATGTTTTATCAATCGTCAAAGCATCAACCGGTTCAGCTTAATAACTTTTTTCTCAAGTGTCAAATCGTTTCGTGGTTTTCGAGACTTTGCTTCTTTGTTTATTTTGTGAAAGTTAATTTTCCCTTGAAAATGCCCATGTAAACTTTAAACAGCGGGCGCAAAAATATAGTTTCAGGGATCGAGCTAAGAATTTGCACAGTTGTTCTAGGACCCACATGGTACCTAAAAAGTTGCTCGGAGCTGGAATGTGATTTTTGTCCCACCCTACTGGTCATCTGACGCGTCCTTATTAAAACAAACTATCTCGTTGAAAGCTTGACAAATGTCGTGAATTCGTCGTTATTCAATCGATTGGATCATACTCGTAAGTGGAGATTCTCTGATGCCCGCGAATACTGAGTAGGTGTGTTTGCCTACGGGTCCGCCACCTCATTGTGGCTCTTCATACAGCGGTACGCATATGCAGTTTTAAAGAATTAATCGATGATAGTAAACAAACCGAAGCTACAACAGAAAACTCGATTTTATTTGTGAAGAGAATATGAAATAATTTTGAGCGGCCCAAAATGAGCATTAACGCTACCGAAAGCTTCACTTTATATGACGAATATATTAACAGTTCCACGCGCGCGTCTTTTGTTGCCCTTCCCTGTTAGCATACGGTCCACAGATTTTCACTAATGCAGCTCCTGCCCGAAGCAAAAGTGACTTAGGGTCAAACCCCAACCGTTGTCAAAATGCATAAATAGACAGCGGGGTCTAAGCAAAAACGGCATAAGGTGGCTCGTACCCCGGTTAGCACCGCGGGGAGGTAAGAGATAGGAGTTCTGTATCAGTGGTGAAAGGCGACGTAGTTTGGCCTCATGTTACACAATAATACAGCTTTGCCAACCTTTGGGCGCTTTTGAATATATTAGGAACAGAAAAAATTCGAAATATAAGAAATCGCAATTTATTGCATCATAAAACTACAGAAAGCGATAGAGAGAGAGAGAGAGAGAGAGAGAGAGAGCAATCGCATTGTCTTATATGTATTGAATACAGCTCATTTGCATCAATTAATGTCCAGTACAAAACTAGCACCGTCCTGTCACTCAGTTAGTGACGGATACTGAAGAGACAAAGTCGATTCCACAACTATTTTAGTCCATTACTTGTTATTTTTGTAAAGAATACCTGTTTTGCTGCAAGTAATTCTTACCGAGTTTCGTTTGTGGTCTCATCTCAGCTATAAATATGCCCAGCATCCCTAATTCTCGTCCCACTTTCTAGACATATTAAAACGCCCGTTTCGGTTCGTCTGAAAGATATGAGAAACGGAACACGTAGTTCGTCACTTTTCGGTTGACAACACTAAAAAGTGAACTTCGTTGCTCAGTTCGTCGGAAAAGAGCAAACTTTTCTCCTTGATCTTTGCACAGGATTCTCAAGTCGAAGTACACTGCTCTGTCTGGGATGTCTTCCCTCCAATTCATAACCAAACCTACAAGGCGAAGTGACGCCGACATGTCGGAGGGGACGGCGGATCCCCTTCGATTGTGCTGTCTCCATCAGTAAAGTCAACCAAACGAAAATCGTCACAATGTGATGAGACGGCAGACGACGACAGTTCTAATAGTTAGTCGGTAGGTATTATGCTACATCATCAACATCCTTCTATGGTTGATGGTGGTGGTGGTGGTGGCATCTGGGCCGAGGAACTATGAAAAACGGATCTCATCAAAACGTTCGTCAGTTTGCCGCTTTGTAAGCTTGAAAATTGAGTGAAATCTGCCACTCGCACTATCAGTCTATCAACCTCCCTTTTCTCCTCTCTGGTGCAGTCGGTCCAAAGTTATGAAAGGATGAGAAAGTTTTATTACTGAGCTGTGATGATCGTTGCAGTATGAAACTTTCGGTCTCACTTCAAGCCTTCCACTTGCTAGGGTTACATGGGTAGGACTCAGGACAGGAACTGTCGCGCATACCGAAAGTCACTTTTCCAACCACAAATCCTGCCGGTGACTGACTGCTATTGACATTCGGGAAACTTTTCACGCCAATCTGTTTGTGTATGATGTCGTGTCGTTTTTCTTTTGTCTAGAGACACCGGAACGGACGAACGAACGAACGGGTCCCGATTACAACGGCAATAAGTGTTAAAGTCATCGTAACTTACACGTTCCAGGAGTGTGATTTTCATTTGAATCTAATGAAATTTATATTTTATTGCTTGCGAGCTTGTAGAACACTATCCTGTCGACTATCAACCGGGGAGGATCTCGGGCGAGGAGCATTAGTCCACATGTTGATGGCTGTAGAACTATGCGGCAGTTGGCTTTCCAGCATAGGGATAGACTCTAACGGTGGACGTGGGGATTCAATTTATTAGTTGCAATAAAATTCAATTCAGGAAAACCGAGCGTACACACAAATGCAGTAAAAGTTAAGTGCGCTTTGGCGGCGGGAAAAGTTGTACTCCGCAGTCAGTCGGTTTCCGGCTCCGTCAAAAGAAGCAACGACACGAGCAGCTGGAGCGGGAGCTGGGACACGGGATGTGTTTGTCGTATTTCCGGCCACAGGAAGTTCAAGAGTGAGCAGCAGGAATTACTCTCTGGTGAGATACTGGCGCGATTAAACTTTAATGCCATTCGTGTGTCGATGATATGAAACTTTACAGGTCTGGCAAGTTGGTGCGATTTCAAATCCGTCCGAAACATGCAGATAAAGGTATCTCTGTAATAATATTTGAAACTTGGTCGTTTGTGTGAGTTTTGAAAGAATAAAAAAATATTTTGTTGATGAGGTGATGAACCCCATCCAGTTCCAATCTTTAAGATACGCTTTGAAATTTTCGCATTGAAATTTCTCAGATCATTCGGTGTGATCTAAAGAACATCATCAAAATCGTCCTTCGGGATAAACTCAGTCACGTCTCAGTCTGAAGCCAAACTAATTATGAAACCTATTTCGTGCAGGGCCAAAGATAATCAACCGTTTCCTCAGATGTTTCCCTTTAATCCTTTTTTCTTTGCATTTGATTACCTCCCATTTCTTTCCAACATCCGCTTCGTCTAACGAGACATGAAACACGATGCTAACGATGTAACGAGAAGATAGAACAAAATAGCTGCCAGCATTACAACCCAGCACTCAGGCCTCAATCCCCGGATACGGAAAGCTGGAAATGTGTATTTAGATCAAAAAATTAAATCAATCTGAGTTTGTTACAAAATCAGTGCGGCATCAGTCTTCGCCCTTCTTTTGCTTGTGATTGGAAAATGCTATTACCAGCGAGGGGGAACAAATTTTCCTATTTAGCTGTGGGGTGTTTTTCGATTTGCTTGGAAATCACTTGTACGTACTCTTTTCGTAATCTCGACTAAATCAACCCTCGTTTCCGGTATTTCCGATCTACATGAATACGCTTGGTGATTAGTTGTATCGCTGATTTAGATGTAAACAGATGCATCAATAGAGATTTGTTCACGCATTATTTTAATTTTTATAACGTGATTAATATAGTTAAAAGGCTAAATGGTTAATGTTAAGGACTTAACCGATATGTCGTATTTACCTACATTTGGGTTTGGTATAAAAATGTATTGAATATAAGGTTAGTTCGGAACACATCAATATCTTAACCATAAAAAGTAAATTGAAAATAGTCATGACTTTCGGATTATTTACCATTTGAAAGTGAATGTTTATTTAAATATTTTTTTGAAATTTTGGCCAGCTTTGCATCACTGTGCGCCGGTCCTTCGCAGACGGTTTAAAGATACTTCGTCTTATTCACTTAAAGGACTCCCCTTCTAATTTTTTTTATAAATTTAAGGCTGAAAGTGTCTAGAATATGTTGGTAAACTGTTGTTCCGTGAATTAATTTCATCGCTACACGGCTTTGAACGGCCCTATGCCCTAAGCGTTGACGGACGCTCAGAAACAAGTTCGCCGCGCGATCTAAAACAAGTTACTATACCGACCGAAGATAATTCTAGTAATCTACATTAATTCTAAATCTCACATCCAATTCGTGTTCAACGACCACAAATATCCTTTTATTCAAGGTTTCATTGATATTAATAAATATTTCGCTTTTTTAGTCCGCCATTTTGAATTTCCCAAATATAACCCCAACTTCGTAACATTTTACACAGGTTTTCTCCCATTTAATTCCACTATGTTTTACAGGTAAGTACCTAGATGCGCGAAGCTGATCGTTTTTTGCACGTTGGTAATATTTCGAAGAGCCATGACTATCCGTTATCTTGGTCTCGATTAAATATTAATATATTAATAATTAAGCGGTTTTGTTCCAATTTTACGTCAGAATGGTCCAGCTCCTGATTGGTTGATTTTGACTTTTTGTACCGTACGAAATGTTACTGCAGGGATAGCGAAATAATGTTTGACAGTGTTGCAATATTTACAGGAAAAGATTGTCAATACTTTTGACAAATAAAATTATCGTTTAAAAATTAAAATTGATCAGAAATTGTTCGGCAAAGTGAAACAAGCAAAAATCATGCATTTACCGTATACCCTCAATTCGGTTCGGCAATTTCCCAACAGCTGTGTAGTCAGCAAATTTAAAAACTGATGTCTCTAAAATGAGATTTGTTTGCTGGTTTTCGGTGAAACATTTTCCAAAACTCACACACCTAGAAAAAATAGTGTAAATTTACGTCTCCTGACCCTGACATATGCGAGCATCAAAAATGACTTAGTTTTACGTTTGATTTTAATTTTACATGACGTTTAATTCCGTAAATCATGTAATTTTACTCCACATACAGCGTTTGTTCTGAATGGTAGGAAGTGTAATTTTATGTTATTGCGCATGTAAAGTATATGTTTCATGTAAAATTAAACGGAACACGGTAATGTTCCGTCATTTCGTAAATTACGGTTTGTTGAATTGTGTCATGTTTGCAATTACGTCAACGATAAAATTCAGATTTTTTTGGTGTGCAGCTATCAAACGTCACTTTTACTGAGATCTCAGCAAAAAGAAGATTTCGGCAGGGTCAAAATGTGCGAAAAGAAGAACGTCGAAGGACAAATAAGAAGCCGATTGTCACGTCTTGTCAGGCCCGTGCGCAAAAAATACCCAAGGGGAGGGTTTTGATTTTTTTTACGTTTCTTATAAAATATAGGTGTCGAAACCCTCAAACTTTGAAGTTTTTTTCCGAGACCTGGAAGGCCGAGTCTTGTGTACCAATCAACTCAGCTCAATAGATTGGGTAAATGGGTGTTATTGAGAAGGACTCTTCAACAGATACTGCTGTCTGCTGGCTCGTGGTAGTGTCCAATTGGCTTTTAGAAGTTAGGCTTAACGACTAAACCTAACAGTTTTAGTTTTGCGTCCCTTTGATGTTTACTTTGGCTTTCTTTTTCAGTTCGACATTCAAATAATAATTTGTGTACATGGAAATACCTACTCCCTACTTAACTAATGCTTGACTGCCGTTCACGTCACGTAAATTCCAGCCAATGTACTGGATTCTAAGGTTTGGCAATGCTATATTGCTCGCTCGCTTAATTTCTGTAAATTTATTAAGTAATAAATTTCGACTCCATATATTTTCCATATATCTGTTGTCCACGTGCTTTATAGAGATCGAGCGAGAGAGCAATAGCATTGCCACATCTTAGAATCCAGTAGATTCAATTCCTACCACACATCTTTTACTGTATATTTAGGAAATCAGTTGACGCTAGAAGTTTGAAGGCGACGGAGGGAGCATCTATCAGACGACTGTATATTAGACTGCAAATGACTTGTATGGAAAACAGGCGATCATCAAATTTAGTAACCAGACGCACCTCAAACAAAAAACCCTGAATGTTGTTTTAAGATAGCCTTTATGAAACTTGGATTTGTGTTGATACTGGGGTTTGAAAAGGCTGATTTTAATTTATTTTCTATGCCAAATATCTTAGAACTGCATGAAAACATGGATCTTGTGTCTTCTCATAAAAATTGTTTTGACAAAAAATTCCTATCTGGTACTTTTGCTTTTTAAATTGAGATTTTCAAATAAAAATCAAAAAACTTTCATTCCGAATTGACACCAGATTTCGACATTTCATTAATTTCTAAAACATTTGGCATACAGAAACATTTGCATTGTCCCATTTCAATTCGAAAAAAGGCCTTATACCACAAAAACATTTTTTCAACATTACATCAGATCTCGTCGCTTCATGACATTATTGTTTTATTGCGCTCAAATTTTGCATGGGGAATTTTTTTGAGGTACCAATACTTTTGAGGTGCGTCCGATTTGAAATTTCAGGAAGAACTTAAATATTGGCACTCTATCCTATATTAAGTGTACTCCTCAATAGACCCAAATGAATTTAAAATGTATGTCGAACAAGATGCGTCGCCATAGATCCGAGCTTCCATTTAAAATCAAAGAAAATAAACTGGGTTCGACCGTATCCGATGATCTTTCGGATCATAGGTAGTCCGCGATGTATTCTAATATTTAGCAAGACGTAGAAATATTCAGTTGCGCCAGATATCTCGAAAGTTCGACTAGATAAGCCAGGATTGTGATATTTTCTCAAAAGCAAACAAATGACGTTACTGGCGACAAAACTTTCAAGAAGAACTAACGCGTTTACATACCCGCTCACAAAGTTCAGATCGATGGTGTAGCTATCGATTCAAACTTGGCATGCGTGGATCTGCTGAAAGACGAGATTGTCTGTTTCCATGACCCCTTGCTCCAGTGAGCGAAGATTTTGAGTGACAATCGTACCGGACCTTCAAACTAGTGTAAGGTGACCTTTTGACGAGACTACTTTGCGTCTTCTTCGATATAGATCGTCTGCATGATCGGTTGATTGTACCGCGCGTCATGCATGTAGTGCATATTGCACTAATTACAAGCAAATGAGTCTTCGTAAAAATATGTTTTTATCTTTTGAAAGTCCGCTAAATATACCAGTAAGAAAAGGCTCTGCCATAAATACGAAGCAAACAGCACCTGGTCAATTCAGAAGAAATAAAAAGTTTCCAACGCTTCCACGAACACCAAAAACTATGTGACATTTCAACCAGAGATTCAACTTAGCGCAGGCTTGGTTAGACCTAGGTTGGGAACCAGCAACTTTGTGATATTACGGAACTTCTCCCGGCATAAATTTTCATGGTACGGCATGGGGTTATCTTTTCGATGATAATTGATCTAGTTTACTCTACGATCTTTGCTACAGCTTTAAAAAGGTGCTTTACTGACCACGACCATATTTCCGTTCCCCTTGTTCCTATGAAACTGAGAAACCGCGCGAAAAATGCTTGCAATATTTTTAACTATTTTTGTTGAAATTTGAAGTCTTTGTCTTGTTTGTTGTTTATTTTGGGCTAATAGGCAGTTTTCTTACGCCTTTGGTAAAGTCTCAGTTATGCGCCTATTCGCTGTCTGCTTTGGGTTTCTTTTTCAGTTCGACTTTCAAACAATAATGTGTACCCGGAAATGATACTTCTATCCTGACTAATTTTATGACTTAAGCTCACTTATTTTAAAAAGCAGATCCAGATTTTAGTGCCCCTAAGGATGCGCCCTTGGCGGGGGCCAACCGCACGCTACGATTCTGCCTCTTGTATCTCGCAATCCTTATCCACCTGGGCCACTGTTAGGTACTACTACAATAGAGAATGTGCTTTTGCCAGGACAGGGCAGCGAGACACTCGAGCTGGCGCCGGCACCAGAACGAGGCGGCATGTAGCAGGACGCTCGACCAAGCGAGCGGACAGCTGGCCTTTCGAATGAGCGAGCATGGATAGTCGACGGATGGCATCGAGCGAGATAGCAGTGTAGCCGGGTCGGGACACAGCCGCCCAACAGCTACACCTGGATAAACCAGCTTCGGTGGAAGCTTCACGACACTGACCTGCTAAGGTATGCTGCAAATATCGTCACCTGTTGAGATACGAACCGATCCAGAGGTGTCGACCATAATGCTTTACATCTCGTTATAACGCAGCGTTTCTTATTATTCTGGGTATTATTCGTTCCTATTTATCTGCTAGCAGGTGCTGAGACTTTTTGGAGGCGGTATTTCTCCCTATACAGATGCCTATTTTCGCGAACTATTTAGCTACCAGCCATTCCGATGGAGAAATTATTAACGGTAAAATTTCTCCAGACAACAATATCCCTCTTTTCTCTATTTTCCTGTGTTCCTCCTTAGCTCCCGTTGCTGGTCCTCTGACCGACCTTTGTTGTGTAACTGGTCTACTCATAATTGTTGCTAATATTGAAACTTGTCAACACGTGAACCGATCCAGAGAGGTCAATCAACTTGACGTACATCCCTTTCCAGCCTCCCTCACAAGTCGTTTGTTTCCTCAACAGCTTGTTTCTAGAGTGACATTTTACGTTTTAAAACGGCTTGCAGTATATTTTTTTTCCTAAACAGGAAATATAAATATTTTAAAAAAAATATGCAACACCCTCATGGGAGGGGTTTGAACCCCCAAAACCCTCCCCTTGCGCACGGGCCTGCGTCTTGTCTTAGAAAATAATTAGTAATTTCCAGGCTTTCAGCTACGTCTAATTTCCAACAATTGGAGATTTGACGTCGAATTTTTATGTCTTCTATAGTTAGGTTATGTTTTTTTCCGCTACCTGTGAAGTGGAATGGTAAATCTTTATTAGATTCCCTAGAAGCTTTTACTGCATACTAATACAAACTATGAAGAAGATTAGTAACTGGAATACTGGTATCTGTAACCTACAAAATCGCAATATTTTGATCATTAACGATTTTTTACAGCCGGCCAAAGCGGAAAAATCATGCAAAAAACGATACTTTTTTTCAAGTGGCCGCCATTTTGTTTCTATAACGATTTTTTTTTTCATATTTTTTAGGTAATGTAATATTCAAGAACGTTTTGGTTTTCTGCTTGTAGACGACGAATTGCAACCCGTATCATGTCCGCAGATGAGGTCGGTTTTCAAAACACCTTTTGCTGGAGCCGCCATTTGATTTTATAGAGGAAACCTCAATAGATATTTTGCAGAACAGCGTCACATGTCAAAATTTATCAAACATTAGGTACTTTTTGCACAACTATATAAGAGGACCCCCTTAATCTGCCATCCTCCAGATTTCTTCAACAACAATGGTTGGAAAAGCTGTATTATCGTGCAACATGAGGCCAATCTTTGTCGCCATTCACCTCCCATACAGAACTCCTATCCCTTACCTCCCCGCGGTGCCAACCGGGGTACAGGCCTCCTTTCGCTGTTTTCGCTTAAACTCGGGACTGGGTCGGGTTCTATCCCCAACCGCTGTCAATTCATTCACTTCGACAGGTTGACAAATTGGAGCCTGTCTCAGTTTCGTTTCGAACGGGAGTGGCATTAGTGAAGATCGTCCAGGATCAGTGGCCGTATGCTGACAGGGAAGGGGGACAAACGACGAGTGAATCTTTCGGTACAGTGAATTGTTATTTTGGGCGGCTCAAAATTATTTCTTGGTTTTCTTTTGTAAGTTCGGTTTGTATACAACCTTCGATTAATATTTTTTCTCAATGAATAGTTGTTCGGCAATCAGCCCCAATAAGACTTCAATTTGACTAGTAGCGATGATCAAGGGCCAATACGTACTGAACATTCGCGGTGTCTGTTTTTATTAATCTAATTTCGAGTTCCGATATTACTATCAAGCCCGTGCATCAGGTTAACGATCCTTTATAATTCCTGTCAATTTTCCGATTTGGAAAATATTAAACACTTTGCTTGATTTATAACATCTCGAGCTATTATAACTCTGTCTGTACAACGTGTCACTCGGTAGTTTTCAACCCAATAAATATATCGTAGAAAAAATAGCGAATTTTTTGTGATCCGGCCCATTATGCAGATAAGATTAGCTTTCCTAGGCAAACTCCCACGATCGGCTGTGTGGAGTTCAAATTGCTTTTGTTTAGAAAACACGATACTCTCGGTAGCCGGCTACCCAGAGTTTAAAAAGAACCAAAAACTAAATAAGATCTTTTCTTTTTCGAGTGATCGTGTACTCGAAAACCAACTAAACTACTACCTAATAAACCATGCTTTACAGGTCATATCGCTTGCTTGGAGCGAATCCTAGACCTTGTACCCTTCCAAACTACTAGCTCCGCGACACCTATGGAAGATCCCGATGAATCGTCTGCCTTCCGTTAAGTGGGTAGAGTATCAACACTTCCCGTTTACCTTATCCTTTATCCTTCCCCCTGAACGATGGAGATAGGGGCAGCTGGCAAAGATGGCTATCATGCTGTTGAGGTTTTAATATGGGTCGGATTGGTATGAATTCCTACTTACCACTTCCTAAGCAACTCTTATTAGATAAGCAGCAGTCAAACATGATGAATTCAGTGTGCAATCCGCCAAAATTTTATTGGATTATGATCCGAAAATTAAGTTAGCCATTATATTATCTAGATTTTATCGTCGTCCATCCCCAATTTAACGATTCGACCGGTATTCTTCGGTACAAAGCCTTGCATAAACTGCCACTTCAAAGACATAATACCTTCGATCCTGCAAATTGGGTCTACTTCGTACCTAGAGAAACAACCCTTAACATAATAAAGGGTGCTTACTGTTTGATTTTAACATTTGCTCTTCAGTTGTAAAAAATAACATCGATTCAAGGGAGCAACATTTTGCTCTTGTATCGCGAAAATCCGAACTACTGAACTACCATGATGGTCCATCACTAATGTAATTAAAGTGTTCGGTAAACGTTTGACGGCAGCTACGGAGACTGGATTGGGGGAAGTCGAAAGGCGGAAGCCGCAAAAGCAACGAAAAGTGTGGCCAGCTGTTTCAAGTGGAACCCCAAACACTCCGTCCGAGATATCGCAAACAAGGTGGGAGGTAAATAACGAGCTGGACTGTCCACTTATAAGAAGGTAGTGACTTCAAATCGTGGCTATATGCAAAAAAGTCGGCCAGAGACAGAGAGAGCTGTAGATGAAGATGCTGACGAAATTTGATTACATGGCACAGGATGACGAAGCCTACATCAAGGTGAACATAAAACAGCTTCCTGGCAGGAATATTATACATCGACTGGAAGAGCAAATGTGGCAGAAATTTTCAAATATAGTAAGCTGTCGAAATTCACAAAGAAATATCTTGTATGGCAGGCCATCTGTTGCTGTGGCTTGAAGAGTATCATTTACATCGCAGCCGGGCCCATCAGAAATTTATGTTTCGGAAAACGTGTGTTGCTTTTCCTCAAGTAACATAATTGTTCCGTTCCGGTATCTTGCCATTACGGAAATGGAGCGGTATGCCGCGAACAACGTCCAGATAGTGCCCAAGAACAACACACCAGACCTCCGCCTAAAAGAAAAACATTGGGCGATCGTCAGGCGGAACATCAAGAATATGCGAAAGACAGTTGCCAGCGAGATACAATTCAAGCCAAACTAGTGTTCTGCGGCAAGTAAATTGACCAAAAAGGTTATGCAAAACTTGACGGAAATGAAAGGTCCGGAAATTCTTATTCACTAAGAAGGAAGCTTGAGTGAATACATTTTTTTATTCTGAACGAATTGAACTTGCATAAGGAATATGTTTTGATTTTTCAATAAAACCTTTGACCGATTTACACACATTCTTGTTTGACCAATTTTAGATCGTAACACCCTTTATTCTATTCTCCATGTTTGAATGTACTATGACGGATATCCAGAATTTTCTGAACCAATTATTTCCTATCAAATACAAACATGTTACATCTTGGTCTTCTCTGACCATAGAGTCAGAGTTATAAATATTTAAATTCGTTGAATGAAAATTCATCTTCAATATTCAGTGACGCTACCGAAGACGTCAAACGAACCAACTCCCCAGTCATTCAATACAGGCTTTCATTCATCTCCGATATTTGCACAAAGCAAGCGCATCAAGGTAGGCTGTGGTACGATGTAAGCGTGGCCAATTATTGTTTTAGATCAGTGGTGCAAATTTTCATTTTCAAATGCCAACTTTCAGTTCAATCAAACCCAACCATGATTCAAATTCAAAGCCTCCCTCAATCATTCACTTTCAAGTTGGCGGGATTTTCATAACTGAATCGTACGTCTTCATTTCAAATTGATGCTTTTTCATTCACCAACCAAAGCTGTCATCTGCTCTGTAGAGGCCAGTTTAGGTTAAATGTCGTCATGTTTTGCGTTTTCAAGCTTACATGGACAGTAAGAACTATGTTCAGAGTAGTTTTGCTTGAAAAACCTAGTCAATACCCCAGTAAAGAGATATTCACAGGGTCAATGAAATTGAAAATGAATGGAAAATGATTGAGCAGGTCGGCTGTTTGAATGAATAATGGAAACGAACAACTGCGAATTGAACATAGTAGGGCATGATTTGAGAATTTTTCCTCCTTCAAGTTCAAAACAGACTGTTGAAAATTTGCAGCTCTGTTTTAGATGCTTTGCCAATATTTGAAAACATTTAACTGGATAGGTTTTTAGTGAAATGAATATTATTGTACAATATTTAATTGAATGAATAACACGGATTTTTTAATGAATATTAATTCCATTAATCACGAGTCGCTTCATGTTCATTTTCAACCGTAAAAAGAGCTTCGATAATTTTCAACTCTTCATAGGATGCTCTACCATCTTTTTCTGAACTTTCGCTATCAACCTACTCTTTGGCGAGCTACAGTAGAGTCTGGTCTAGTAGGACTTCCCTGGGGGTCCTACCAACTTGATTATTTTCCATAAGCCTCCTCTGGAGAGTTCTGGGTAACACTGATTATTTCAGCTCATTCCTGATCTTCGATGCTGGCCAGGGCCTGCGTATCACGTGGGCAGTATGGGTAGTACTACACACTCAAAAATAACCGGGAGGAGAATTACCCACCCGAAAGTTTGGAACAAACTAAAATCTGTGATTAACCATGTATGTGTTTCGCGCGTAAAATGCATGTGTCTGAAATTCTCGATGCACAAAAATTTCAGTTTTTTATTCAGATACAAATTTAAATTTCTTGCAATTTAAATTTCTTGCAAATTAAATTTCTTGAAATAAGGGATAATGATCAGGATCTGCTTGAATTTTTTTTTAATAATACTAAGGGGAATACATTTTTACACATTTACATAATAAAACACGGAATTTAGATCGATATACAAAAAATATTTATGCAATTTTATTCAAACTAAAAAATCCACAAAGAAATAGTTTTAAAGATTAGGTATGCAATTTGCAATTTTTTTTTAATAAGATCTATTATTTAATTAACAATAGAAACAAGGAGATTGGGTTTTTATAAGGAAGGCAAAAGACATACACAAGAGGGACTGGTTCCAACATCAGATCAGCAGAGACCGTATCATAGAAAGTGAACAGAGGGCTGAATGAAAGGGAAAAGAAGAAACTAAACTTGCAGTTTTTTTTTGGCACAGGAAAGACAACAGGACATCATGAACTGAATCGGCCTCCTTGGAACACCATTGGCGTAAGCACTTGATTTTTTACTTTCCAGCCGAAGCATTATTGCATTAGTTCTCACCAGCTTAAAATGAACTCTTTCGTTGCGGAACATCACGCTTGATTTAAGATTTGTTCACACCGTGTCCCCGATATTGAAGGTAGCATCAATCTTATGCATGGTTAGTCCTGGCACTAAGTTAGTGTAGTATTCTGATGGGACGAAGCGAAAACGCAAATTCCATAACTAGCATACGAACCTTGTCGAAGAAGACTTAATTAAACGCAAAGCTTTGCCGTCAAAGTTCCGTCTAGTGCGATTTCTACTAAAAATCTTTTTTGAATGGAGCAAGAAGTCCCTGAAACAGTCAATCGTCACTTGACAAACGTGAATCGATTTCCACACCGTCGCCATGTTTCTATGAGAGAACCGTATCTACATACCCACTCACAAAGTTAAGATCGACGGTGTGTTCCGATTCGCGTTTGCTTGCTTTAGATAGGAAATCATAATCCTAAGCTTATCTGGGTTTTGAAGTTATCTGTCAAGATGATATCTGTATCAGTTTTTTTAAATCTTTAGAATAATTAGTGGATTATCTTTGATTTGCAAAAAAAGGTTCAACCGAGGTCAATGTGTATTGTTTTAAAAGGGAAATCGGAATCTTTGATGACGAATTTTGCTAGATATCTGTTTTACCATAAACTGGGTTTTGAAGAAAAGTTTGTTTATTAACGGGCATTTTTTCAGGGACATTATAATAAATACACATTACTTACCGTTTCGATTGTCTTACAGAAACTAAACTTCACATTCAACGCGGCATATTCGGCGAGAAGCCGAAATTTTCAACGATTTCATTCTACCTATGCAGGCCAGTAGCGTGCGGTTGGCCCCCGTCAAGGACGGCAGTCTGGCATAGAAATCTTGATCTGCTATATAAACTGAGGATAAGTCATAATAGAAGTCAGGTTCGATTCGTAACCCTGCATATATAGTTTAGACATTTTTCCGAAAAGAAATTTTTCTAACCCGACAAAAACGAATGACTTCAGTGTTAGAACCTCTAAAATCGAAATAAAAAGTGTTCAAGTTCAAAGTAAACAACATAGGGGCGCTACGCTACGCTACGACCCTGTGTTTGCATCACAGTCTCTTTCATGATTGTACCACTACTGTCACAATAATGAGCATAGATGCGATACATCAATGTATAGCTGTCTCATCTGACGAACGTTACGGTGGTATGCGCACTACTCTACTTAGCGCGAGCATCTTTGCTGTCAGATAAATTTGTATGTTAAAGTACAACCATCACGTTTATATACAGTATTATCATTTCGTCACGAAACGTCTATTGTTGGAATGTGGATCTACATGGAATACTCGCCGAAAAAGGATTTTTGGTCCCGTGTATTCTGATCAAAGGTTGAATCGAATACAAAACGTAGGCGCTAGCCGCCAGACGAAACATTACTTCTATCGTTAATCTGTTGACGAACCGGTGCCAATAATCGCGTTTTCCAATACCAGAAATCCCTTAAAGGGACACTTTCAGGGCTTTACGAGAAAACTTTGGAGAGAAAACGATTCCGCATTCGAAAATTTATAGTCACATTAGAAGATGTCCTCACATTGGGATGGTCAGACTCTCGATCTTTAGTGAAGAAGGAAGCTTAGAAATTAGTTGTGACCGGTGGTGTAGCCCTCTTTAGCATTTCTTCTTGAAACGTCCCTTAAAAAGTGCTTCAATTTTCCCCCACATTATTTATATGCGGAATAGGTTAAGATCATGCGGATTCTCTCCACAGTAGGAAGACTTTTCATGACTCTTTCCGGATTTTTCACAGCGTGCCTTATTTCTACAGTAGGTCTACAGCTGCCCAATTGTTTGCTATTGTTTATGCCCCGCAACACAAAAAACAGGTGCACAGGTAGACAAGACCCGTTCAAAAGAACAAAGGATGGAAGAGCAGATCCGACGGAAGGCTCGAAATGAGGCTGATGGAAAATCAGTTGATTTCTTATGCTCCTCGATTTTTGGTGAACGCAATTGCTTGCAAACCAGAATTTTAACTAACCGAAGCAAAGTTCTTGAAGGAGCCTACACAATCAATCTTTACTTCTTGGGCGGGTACGTAGACAAGATACTTATTCGTAAAAGGTCGAGTGTTATTTAGTTATATCACGCATCCATCGATGATATTAAATTACTTAATTTGTATCGAAAAGGAGACTTATCGGCATTATTTTTACCAAATTCTGATATGATTACGAATGTGGTCCTATTTTTGTGTCGCGTTGCTCGTACGACAACTCCGTTAAAACGTCAATTTTAATTGCATCACAATACTTTTCATGCCACAATTCTGGTAACGCTCAATGGCACATCAGTACTAGTAATCGTTGTTAGAGGATATCATATTGATCATAGCGTGAAGGCTAACGGTGAAATTAGAAAACACCGCAGTAAAGGGCGAACACGAAATTATTGCGACACCGAAAATGTCATGCCAATTTTCTTATAATGTTTAAAATCAAACCAAAATTTTAGGGCAGTTTTATACAAATATTTACTTCAAAAATCAAAAGAAAAGTTAATCGATGGAGCCTTGAGTGCAAAATTGAACGTATTTTCGCTTGATGCCCTCCATCAAAGTCTTTACAGTATCATCCGGTACCAGTTTCTCAGTTTTTTTTCCATTTTCTTAACATGTCCTTCTCGTCTTTCACTGTCTTCTTGCTCTTCCAAAGTTCCCGCTTCATCATTGCCCAGTACTGCTCCACCGGGCACAGCTCCGGACAGTTTGGCGGATTCATGTCCTTTGGAACAAAATGGACAGAATTGGCCTCATACCACTCCACACGGAAAACCCCGCAATCACAAAAAATGAATATTGCAATTTTTGATTTTTGTCTTGACTGTTTCAACTAAAAATTGTTGATTCAACTAACTGTCCTGTTGATTTTCGCATCATCAATTGGCTGAATAAATTAGTTGTTTTTGAAAGCTGTCAGTTTTCAGAAAATAAAGACAGCAAAAAGGAAACAAAAATTTGCAAATTTTATTTAACCATTTCTTTAGTTGAAAAGGATACGTCAGTTTTCTCGCTATGTTCATGTTGTAAAATTTTTGAGGCTAACATAAAAGAGCTTGATTTTGAAGTTTAGATTAATAAACCAGTTATAATACTTAGAAGTGCCTACCTAATTTAGTGATATATATGTGAATTTTATTGTGAAGTATTTTTATATAATACATCAGGTAGACAACAAATTGCATGATTCGACTGATGTTCGAACGTGAGCAAATCTTCTGGAACCAGGTGTGTATGTTTCATGTGTTTTTACAAATCAGCCATCCAATTTTCTCACATGTTAACAAATGTTAGACATTAGAATAGGACATTAGTCTCCATCAGTAAATTGATCTGTATATTCTATCATTGCATAAATAATTGTTCCATGCAAATAGAGAATCTAGTGGAACATGGAACCATAATTCGTATAGAAAGTCAATGCTATATATTTTTTTTATAAAATAGAATTAATGTAAACGTATTGGCGCTGAACAGTGTTAATATTTATATTTCCTAGTGATACAACGCGTTTGGATAAATCAAGCCATTGATATGATAGCAATAAACTTCTTCGAAGATAATTTGGCTTTTTATTACTGGGTAACAAATCCTCCTTATAATTAACAAAATCGTTAGCTGTTACAACTGGTTGGGATATTTTTCAATAATACAATTGCTTGAAACAACCATCTTGGTTTTCAGTTTCAACTCGCACCAATCTTGAAATCGACAATTATATTAGTTGTTACAGCTATTTGATGAGCTGATTCGGATGGTGTGTGTCTTTGCTAACTGACAGCATCACATTTTCAACTAGATGATTTAGTTGTTTCAGCAACTGTTTTGTTCATTCAAAAACAAAAATGAAAGTTTAGAAAAATCAACAATCGTTTAGCTGTACCAAATTTTAACCAATCGATTTCAGAAATTCGACTAATATATTAGTTGCTATGCGATCGGGAGCGTTTCCGTGCAGGACACTTTTAGAATAGTGACATGATGCCAAATCTGGCCAAAATAGCGGAGCTTCGTCGGGCTGCCGCAAGAACGGCAAAAGGCGTTTCTCGAGGTACTCAGATTTGTAGATCTCGCCATTTACTGTGCCCTTTGTCACGAAAGGCTCACTCCTCAGTCCGCAAGAGCAGATGGCCTGCCAAATAAGATATTTGGAGGCGAACTTCGACATTTTCTTCTTCTTAAATTTGTCGTCCACATAGAACTTGCTCTTGCCGGTGAAAAACTCCAACCCCGGAATTTGCTTAAAATCGACTTTTATATACGTTTCTTCGTCCATCACATAGCAGCCATATTTTGTCAGCATCTTCTCGTAGAGCTTCCGTGCCCGAGTTTTCGCCGTCGATTGTTGCCGCTCATCTAGGGACGTTTCAATATTAAAATACATCGATACTTAGAATCGATACTGGTATCGAATGCAAGTACTGATACTTTCAATACAATCGTAGTCGTAGTATCGATACTTGAAAGTATCGTCATTCGATTCCGCACTTTTACAGTAACTTAATTCCCTGAATTCGGTAATCTGCAAACCGTTGTTTGGAAATTCAGTAGTGGGTTTAACGTTTTGCTCTGCTCCTGCGAACAGAAAAACCCGCTTGACAAATATCTTTTATTGGTCTGATTCGTTTGATGTTGGATCCAGTCGACGATTCTGTCAGACGTCGAATGTCAGAAAAGATAAACAATAAATAATTGGCTGAGCAGAAAGTCTCATGGACTGTCAAATAATGGGCAATGTTCGGAATAAATTTTTCCATCAAATGCGATTGGTGCTCCAGCTATTGTAGCAACTCAAATGCAACAACCGATTCCGCAATGATTTAGCCTGAATAAATAATCACATTTTACTCGGAAATAATTCCAAAATCGTTCAGAATTCAGGATCGAATTCTTCCAACTAATGGTTCATTTGATTCTTTTTGCTATCGTGAAGATTGTATCGATATCAGTGAAGTATTGTGCTTGAAGTATCGATACCAAAAAATCGAGTACCGGAAACAAAAGTATCGATTCCGTACTAGTATCGAAAATATCGCAACGTCCCTACGCTCATCGCGGTTTGGAAAGTTCTGTACCTTGCATGTATGTAGTCCAGCTCTCTTCTTTGCATTCTGGACGTAGCTCTGCGACATGCCGATCTTTTTAGCCAAATCACGGCTTGAGACGTTGGGATTTGCTTCAATCATCCGCTTCACCTTTCCCTCCGTCTTTTTGTTCTCCGGTCCCGGTTTTCTTCCAGCTCCTTTGCCGTGGTCCAACGTCAACCGCTCCTGGAACCGCTTCAACACTCTGGAGACGGTTGAATGGTGAATGTTCAACATTTTTCCCAACTGCCGGTGCGACAGGTCAGGAAATTCCAGATGTTTGGAAAGAATTTGTTCTCTCGACTCGCGTTGGTTCACCTTCATTTTCGTTGAATCGAAAAACACGACTTCGAGTTTGACAGTATGTAAACAATACACATCAATGAGAGAGTGTGCAAAATTAGGTCGATTTTTACCCAATGGTAAAAAAGTTATTCCCTGTTGAATGTGTCGCAATAATTTCGTGTTCGCCCTTTAATATTATTGTTTTGTCCGCAACAGTCCGAACAGCAAAATTTGGTCACTTTCTGTTCAGTCGAAAAAAGGGTCCAGAAAATGTTCAAAATGAAATTGCATCACGCAGAAGCAAGTTGTTCCAAAAACAACTTCAACCCGAAAGAAAATCACATCTGTGGTTTTATTAATGTCACATTTCGATTTTCGTAGCACATCAATTAAAAACCATTCGGTGATTTTAGTGTTGTTCGGCTGTTCGCAACGCTGATGTATTCTGTATGGGCTGTTTTCTTTTATATCACCGACTACAACAGATCGATCGTAATGCTGAGATGTAGTTCTATTTTTCGAGCACTTTTTCGGACCAGATTTAGAACAGCTCGACTGTTCTGTTTTAAATTTTCCACAATTTGAAACACCAATAGAACACTATTTTAAGTATTTTTCATTAGTATGTGTAGAAAAAACAATTTGTGTCACATAAAAGATAAACAATCACAAAATCGAATAAACAATATTTAGAACAGGTGGCTAAATCATAGCATTGGGAACACCGTGTTCTAGATGTATTTTGACAGATACAAATTATCCGACGGCTTGTCATTTTGAAACAAATTTTCATCACTGCATTGCGAACAACCTTAGTATTTTTGTGCGGGGAAGGAAGATCGAAGTTGGTCTTGATCAAAACTAGACGTGATTTTTCCATCTGTCGTATTTTTACCAAAAAAATATTTTTCAGTGGGAAAGTTAAGGTGAAGATATGTGGAAGCCAGCAACGCACGCTTGTTGCTAGGCACCAACGCGCTTGTTTTCATTGAGAAAAAATAAAATTCGAAGTGAAAATTCAAACGCACAAATAAGAGTTTTCGGACATTTTCCTTCGGTAATCTGCACATTGGTAGAAAATTTGAAGTTTAGTTAGTAAACGATTAACGTTTCGCGGGTGTTTTTTCAGTGGTGTGTGATAAAAGTGCATTTGAAAAAGTGTTCTGAACATGAGAAGAAGAAAAATAAAAGCGTTTCGAAAAGAAACCCCAAGTGAAGAGGGGTGATATTTTCGCACAAAATAAGATAAATAGCTGGAATTCCGTCAAAAATTCGGGTTGATTGTATAGGAAAATGTTCCAGCTTCCTCAAGTAGCAGTTTCGTGGTACACCGGCAAGGTTAGTGTATCGAAAAACGTATTCTTATATTTGCTCATGTCAGATACATGGTTAGGCAGGGGGGAGGGGTGTGTGCGGCGTAGAAGCTATGCTGTGGCTCGCATGTATAATGCCCTTAAAGCAAAATAATCATAGTTGAGAAGTGAAGCCATTGTCTTCGACAACAGCAGGTTCTGTCTTCGCAGCAAAAAACCACCAATAATCAATACATGGACATTACCAGTCGGAGAAATCGAACGAAAGCCACTGGGTCATTCACGAATATGTGGAGGAGCATTTGCATTTGGTGAGATCGTTTTGTACTTAAATATACGCCAGAACCATCATTCCAAAACCACACTATGCTATGATATATTAGTATTTTTGTGTGGAGCAGATTTCTATAGTTTAATACTAAAAAGAATTCTAGTCATAAATCGGTAGTCCTCGACAACAGCACCAATATAGAAACAATTCTCGTGTCAAAGCTCTCGAAGCTACAAAAAAGTCAATTCTGAGGATAAAATTCACCAAAAAAGACTGCTCACTTCTGCTCCTGCCAGCCTGGTGTACGTAGCACTCTTCCAAGTGAACGCTTTCGTGGACAACCGTGCTGTCCCCATCGGCCCCGACATTGTTCACTCTACCAGCTAGCAAACCGGGCGTATTACGTTGAACACGTCCGATGTGTGAGCGAGAACCGTACCCACCCCGACTGAAACGTATCAAAATTGGTAACAAAACGCCTTTGGTTATGCATTCTACCGTTTCGGCATCAGCACCGTTGCCGTGGATTCGATGAAAAGTGAACGAAGTTGAGTAGTAGAGTTGGCTTTCCAATCCATTACTCATTTTCCCTATTGCTTCATCATCATCATCGTCGTCGTTGTCGTGGTCCCCGTCGTCGTACGTAGGTTGGTAAGCTCAAAACGCATTGAACCGGGATGATGGCCTCTCGGTCTGCGACCGTCAGTCAACAGCAATTGTGCTTTCAACGTTTTTTTCCCACCCTTGTTTGAATACCGAATGGTTACTCTTCACAGCTGCCAAAACAACAAAAGTCAGTTCCCTTAACGAGAAGGTACTTTAAAATCTCCTAAAACAACAAACTTACACTGGACAGTCATCTTCGAGACGTGGCCGAAGCACTTTCTTGAAGGACTCCCAAACAACCCACTTAAAATTAGAACAAAACTTCTCGACCCAACTCGTCAAGGATGGATGGCAAAAACACCGGCAACCAGGACGACCAGGTGAAGGTGTGAAAAAGGAAAGCAAGAACTCAAACAATCTGCTTTCGGACACGAACTTTGCGCTAATGTAATGCAGAGCAAAAAAAAATGAAGCCTGGCCGGGTGGGATCTGCTACTGCTGCTGCTGCTGCTCTAGTCGGTCCAGCCCAGCGAGTGAGCCGCAAACTTCTTCCTCAAATAACCCGAAGGCAATATAAATTAAATAAAAATCACCTTACCACCTCGTAAATGGGAAAAACTGAACTGGCCGTGGTGCGAGAATGGTAGGGAAATTTTCCCGAAAGAATTTTCCAGCAATGTCTCGAAAAGTGGAATTCCGGGGGCAGGTGGAAGAATTTTGAATGTTTTATGGCACTTGTCGTTTGCCGGGGATTGTTTTCTCGCTCAGTGTGAGTGTAGGAGTCAGTCAGTTTTGGTGCAGGGCTTTTTGATGTTTCGGGGAAAGAGGATGGGAACGTGGTTGAAGCGGTACGTTTCTGGAGGGGAACTTTTTCGAGCGGAACTTGTCAATGTTTGCGAAGGTTAACTTAATTACACAAGTATGAATAATATTCTTTGAGGTTATGGTTGCGTGATCAGTTGTTCATTACTTTCTAAATATTAAAATGTATAAAATTGCTGATGATGTGTGTTGATTAACCAACGACATCTATGAGTAAAGAGCGGCTTTAAGCTTATACACCTGGCATGCTACGACATTGAAATTAAACCAAAAGGATTTTTAAATACTTGAATAAGATTCTAAGCTCTCAGTACAACTGTTAGAATGACAGCAGTGAACTGAACTGACTCTTTGCTATTTTATAATTAAATAACTTTGTAGGTACTAGCGAAGGACTGAAATCAAATATCGGAAAGGAACATTTTCAACCAAAGAAAAATTCATAATAAAAATTTAAATTCCTACCTTTACTCAGCCCGGACGCCTTGTCCCGCAGCACATTGATCTGGTGCACCCGGCCAAACTCCTCGAACATATCCTTCAGCTGCTGTTCGTCCATCGACCGAGGCACCTGACCGACGAACATCTTGATGTAGTCCGGATCGGGTTGATCCCTTGGAATTTCCAGGTCCTCACAGAGGGTGGGTGATTTTCGCGCCCGAATTAGCTGCATGCCCACACCGAGACAACTGTTGCCATTGTTTTGGTTTATCACATTTGGATTGTTGTTGTTCAGCGTGGTATGATTGTTATTGTTGTTGTTGTTGGCGAGGTTGAGGTTATTGTTGGCGGTGCTGCTGTTGTTGTTGTTCATGTTCAAGATGGCGCTGAAAGTAGAAGAAAATATCCTTTAAAATAAGCTTCTTAGACACGAACAAGAAAAACTCAAATTCCAAACAAACAACAATAATTCGACCTACTTAACATTCTGGTTTACCCCAGCCATCACTAAATGACAAACCGTCTTCCAGCAGGGATTACAATTCGCCCGTGCGTAATTACCTGGGAATCCCCCTCGGGAGAGCATTCTTCCTTGAAATTCAATTTCCTCGGAATCAATTAAATATCATCGCGACGGTATACCTTTTCTTGCCATTCACCGTGCTTAGCAGCGATTTCTTCCCCATAGAAACGATGAAATAAAACAGCCACAAGGCCCGGGATATCGACGGGGAAAGGGGGTTGAAAAGAAATTATTCAAATTACTTTCCCAGGAATTTTCTCTCCAATTAGTTCGGGACAGAGAGCGAAAATAAATTATTTGTCATCGCCTTCATCGCCATCATCATTATCGTCAGTGGCAGCAGCTGGCAGTTGTCACCGCGGCAACGACCATTCTTCGGCTGTTGTATAACAACCATTGCAATTGGAGTCTCAGCGAAAAGCCATTATCTCAAGAGCTTTCCACTCCTCCACGATGGCAACCCTATGACGACGACAACGACGAATAGAACAACTTTCCTCCTGATTGTGCATCATCAAGTTGGCCATGGAACGTCGTCGTCGTCGAAAGCGGCGTACATCTGCGAACGCACCGAACCGTTCCTTTTCGCTCGAGAACGTCCGGGAAACTAATTCGATACGGGCTGAAACCTTCAACCATCATTAGGCGGGAAATGGCGAAACAATCGCGTATCACGAGAGAGAGTGAGTCGACCCTTGCAGGAAGCTGAACACACAAAAAAAATGATTTGATTCCCTCTTCCAGACTCAGACTGACTTCTTTCGGATTCACCCACGCTCGGTTGGAATGCATCAGCGTCCTGACTCCGGACAAAGACCAGGCGGTCGGATTGCTGGAGGTGGATTTTACTATATCATTATTTCGATAACGTTCCACTTGATAGTGCACGGTAGGATGCAGGAGATTTTCCCATTCCCCCGGCAATGAATGATGGTGGAATTTGTTGTTGGCAAGGCAATGTTTTTTTCTCCGGAACACAGTGTAGTAGTCCTACAGCAGTAGCGTAAACAGAACCAATCCAAGGAGGCGGGGCACCGTTGCACACGGTATGCGAGAGAGGGAGAGAGAGAGTTCATTAAATTCACCATGGATCGGTGCACCAAAATGCAATATAGGAAATAATTGAATCTAATATTTTTCCTGGTTTCAACGCGGGTTCCTCTGTGGTGGTGGTGGTGGTTGTAGGCTGCTAGGGAGCCATGGACATGGACGAGCTTGGACTGCCTGTTATGGGATCCATGGAAGCAGTATGGTTGGGAATCGGTGTTTAGATCTCGAAAGAAGGTCAATGACCCTTCTCTGGATTATTTTTATTTATGGAATAATTATTGTGTGTTTACAGTCCGAGCTTGTAACCTTGTTTTTTATATTCTAGGTGGCTTTTCCTGTTCTTTCGCAAAAGAAAGTTGGTTGATTAAATTTTATGATTAAGGAACCCAGGTAAATGATGTTGAACAAAAGAACCCTATAGCTTATCTAAACAATAATATGTATACAATTCTGGAGAATTCTAAAGAATTTGCATCCTTTGGTTTCAAAAGAATTCAATTTGTTTTTAATTAAAGGCGATTTAGAATTTTAAAGAACCCAATTTTTTATAAAGGAGAATAATTCTAACTAAAGTCAAATATCACTACGAATGTTATGGGATTGAAAAGATTTCGGAGACATTCTTAAAAATTGCTGAATTTTTTTTTACTCTTTAACGACATTCAATTAGCTAGAGATTACTGAGTAGGGAAAGTTATGAAAATTTGAAGCCATAGTACTCAAGTGAGTGAAAGTATGTGAAATATACAGATCGGAAAATTAGAAGTGGCAGGGTCATTGAAAACAGGCTTAAAATCTTACGGACTAATCTTTTGTCTTCTGCTGACAGGGGCCGAGGTTAGGCAGCATTACAACGAATCGCTCAAGTCTACCAACATGTTTCACGGCAAAGACAGACTTGTCTCTCTTTACCATGAGAACCGACGGTAGCTATTAATATTAGTTATCAGCACAATATTACGTGTAAGATGCAGTTGTATGTGTGACACTTCTGTAAGCTCCTATTTCACTTTAAGAAACTTTTTTTTAATTTTGATTACAGAGGTTTTAACATTAGGGTCATTCGTCTCTTTGCGGGTTAGAGAAATCTCTTTTGGAAAAAATCTCTAATCCTATGTGCGTGGGGTTTAGAGGGTTAGGATCAAACCCAGGTGAGCTGCGTAGAAGGCAATTGGCTTTTAGCAACTGTTCCACCTCGAACACTGTAGGTCTACGACTGGTATGCGAAAAGTCAATTGCGATCGTTTAGTGCCGTAATGGGAGCAATTTATTTTACGGTTCACTAATTTCACTAGAACTACGGGACTGTACTTTTTCTGTAGTGTATACATAGTAGAGCGGTTCGGGTAATATTCCAAAATGATACCGAACATTACAAAATATTCTGAAGACTTCTAAATAGAATCAACATATTTTCTTAGGAAAATGAAGGTTTTGTGGGATTGTAAAGGATTTTTACTACATCTAAACATTTTGGGATATTATAAAGTATTTGAAACAATAAACAATTCCCACCATGTAGTAAATTCTACATACGTCTACTCAATTCGTAATAGTTTTAAAATTCTAATCAAATAAAAAAGCCCAATCGAATAGCAACTGTTCCAAAGATATGAAAATAATTAAAGAATTAGAAATTACAGTAATAATGAATTCGAGGAATCGAAAATTATAATATGAAAAAAATCGAAAATTTGAGGAATCGAGAGTTGAAAAAATCATAATTCTAGCATTCTGAAATTGTAATATTCGAAAATTCAATAATTTAAAGGTTAGAAGGTTAATTAGAAAATTCAGAGATTCGAATATTCAAAACAGCCTACAGCTACAAACATTTTAAAATTTGAACATTCGCCAATTCGGCCCATTCTAAACTTGAAAATCAGAGATTCGAAGATTCAAAAATTCTACTATACGAAAAATCAAAAATACTAAAATCTGAATATTCGATAATTAAAAAATCAAGAATCGAAAATTAGAAAATTCAAAATTTCAAAAATTCGATGATTAATGGTTAGAAGATTCGGGAATTTTGAAAATGAAAAAAATCGGAAATTTTAAAGATCAAAAGCACAAATGTTTGAAAATCCAAAAATTTGAATATTCAAATATTGTAGAATGCAGAAAATCGAAAATTCACCAATAGAATATTCGACTATTAGAAAATTAAAAAACATAAAAATTTAAAAAATTGAAGAGTTTGAAATTTCGATTGCTCGAAAAATACGACAAAATTTAAGAATTTTAAAATTTTATTACTTCGAAAATTTTAAATTTCGTATATTGGATAATTTGATGATTTGAAAATTCAAAAATACAAAAAAATGAAAATTCGAGAGTTTGGAAATTGGAACATTCGGAAATATAACAATTCAAAACCCCTAATATTTTAAAGTTCAGGTATTCGAAAATTGGAGAATTTAAAAAACAGGAAATTCGAAAATGCAAAAATTCTGCTATTCAAAAATACAAAAATTGAAAGAATTTGGTTGTTCGTAAATTCGGAAGTTCAAATATCAGAATATTAAAAACTTAAAAAAAAGAAAAATTGGAGGATTAGAAAATTTCAAAATTCGAAATTCCGAAAAAGCGAAAATCAAAGATTCAAAAATTCGAGCATTCGGAAGATCGAAAAATCGGTATTTTTGAAATTCAAAAATACAGAAGTTCGAAGATTCAAAAATCTGAAAATTTAGAAATTCGAGTTTTCAAATATACAAAAATTTAAAGATTCAAAATTCCAAAACATAATATTCGAATGTTCGAAAATTCGAGGATCCAAAAATTAAAAAAACTTAAAAATTTCGAATGTTCAAGAATTTGAAAATTCGGATGTTCGATTATTTAAGCATTCGTAAATTCTAATATTTGTCAAATCGCAAATTCGTGAATTCAAAAATTTGTGAATCCGCAAATGTCATATACACAAATTCCGAAATTCAAATATTCAAATTCAAGAATTCGGATATTTGTAAACTCGACAAATGGAGAATTCAAAAATTTGGATTTCGAAAATACAAAAATTCTAAAATTTCAAAATTCAAGAACACGTAAATTCAAAAAAATTGGAAGCTTGATTCGAAAATTTCAGAAAAATTGAGAACACAGAAATTTGAAACTTTGAAAATATAACAAATCGAAAATTCAAAAATTCAACGATTAAAAAATTGGAAAATTCCACCAAAAATTTAAGTTTCGAAATTATTCTTAAACTTAAACTTTTCCTAAAAATTTGAAAAAAATAGAAATTAGAAAATTCAAACATTCGAAATTAAAAATCTCTGGAATTTGAAAATTTGTAAATTCGCAAATTCAAAAATTCAAAACTACGGAAAAACTAAAATTCAAGATTCGAAACCTTAAAAATTGGAAGATTCGAACATTAAAAAATCTATCAATTTGGAAATTCTAAAATTCAATTAGGCCATTACAAATTTTTTTCGAAGTTTTTGTCTCCCTCCCCTTCATTAACGGCTCGAAAAATCGAGGGGCAAAAAAAAGATTTCTCAGTGTAAAAAGTTTTCTCAGTGTTCATATATATATTCTTGTGCTGACGTATGGTTACCAATTTATTTATATTTATTTTGTCCAGACTCTTGCTAGAGGAGCACTACTGTGTGAAACGAACAGCGGTTCCTGTCATTCACTCATCGCTACACAGTGACTGGCAACAATGACTGTTTTTATTTTCCATCGTACAGCGCACGTCTAATTGCGTAAATTTATAATTTTTTTCGGAAATTTCAACTTCTAGCAGAGAAAATCGTATTGATTTTAATCAATATGGATACGGTAAGTAAAAATTACTCTCTACATTAATGTTTACTAACGCTTACACCTCTTTTACAGAACACGAATACCACAGTTCCGATTGCTCTCAGAATTGAACGTGATGGTAAGCTGATTCAACAATCTGTGATCGGAGTTGAGCTACACGAATCGTTCTTCGATTTAATCCAGCGGGAAATCGATTTACCCCATGGGGCAGAGCAAATAGAAATTGTATATGCTGGAGCACAATCGTTCCAACTTAAAGAACTGTATAAAATTTCAGCCACGAATAGAATATCTGATTCTATCACAGCAATTGGTGCTTGCACAAAAGTATTGTGCATCCTGAAGTCAGATATTCCTAAACGACGAACCAGCACAAATGTTTTTGATAAAATGATGAACTGCGCCGCGGTTTTAAAACTGCCGGATAAACGGCCGGAGCAAGACGGTAGAACGGCGATTTATAATCGCCTCGTTGTTTATTTGGAGCAGAACAAAGTGGGTTTTCGCATATATCAGAAATCAGATATGGAACTATTCATGACAACAGTCGTCACGACATTATGGCAATTAGATGGCCATTGGCATAAATTTTCTGTTGCGTCGAATGTATCGAAACCTCCGGAAACGCTACACTTTATTCCGCCTAATCAAGAGACGTACCGTGTTCTATACCATGGAACTCACAAAAAAAGACCATCCCGCAAATCAAACTGGATGAGCTAGTCTTTAATCACGAAAGATTAGAACAACTAATGACGAAGCATTTTCTGCAGTCACACAGCTGGAAAGTCGTATTTGATGATGTTTTGCAACTTAAGAAAGCAATTTCGGACTACATTCGACACATTACCAGAGCGATTGACAGCAAGGCTACTGCTCAAGTAATTGTCCCAGAAACTCGAGAAAATCGTGTTTTGAAGATCATTCCTCCATGCGGGAAGCGAGACGAGCTAGCGAGGTTCCGGTATAAATGTCGAGCAACACCTGTCTGAACTTCCGGAGTATTCGGAAATAAATATTGTGTTTTTCGCCCCAACCGAGCGTAGGTTGAAGCATAAGTTCATTGCTGGACTATGTTTAAGTTTTCCTGTACAGCTCTACAGGTCATTCAAACCGAACGGAAAATTTATTTGGAAAGTGTCGAAAGAAGAGAATTCAATCGCTTCGGCAATCGTAATTAGCAGAATAGAAATGAACCTCGAATCACGTCTGAAGCAGGATAAAATCAAGCGGATTTCCAAAGTGTATAGTGGAACAACTAAATGGACCACTAGAAAAGTTCAAGAATTTGTCTCTGCAGTAGAAGGTAAATTAAAGTACATATTTATGTCACATAAACCAACCTACTTAACCAACTTCTGTTGCAGATGACGACAGTGAGCTGGACAATTCACTGCAAGCAGAATACAAGCTACTACTGGAAGAAGGGTATGAAATACCCCGAGGTATTAGAGCTGGAATGCGAAGCGAAAGCTTCATCAGGAGGAAAATTCGCGAACTTCTGGAAAACAGCCGAAAAGGTTTTAGCTGCCAACGATTATACTATCGCCGAGGAACGTCGCCATGGAGAAATAACATGGATATCACCTCTCTGTGTGTCACTCCAAGATTTGATGCAGAAGTGTGAAGATGAGATGCAGAAAATGTTCCCGAATTCTGATCACAATTTCGTACCATTAGGTTTTACACCAACCGACATAACCCCATAAAACGAGCCGGATGAACTTCTTTTGACAATTCTCGGTGGTTTGTTTACATGGAAGTTACGTGAGTTCGAATGTAACAGATGAGCAACCGTTGCGCTCGCACTCACGCATCTGACAAAGTAAACAAACCACCGAGAATTGTCAAACATGAACTTCATTCATTATGAGTTCATTCGTGTCGTCATCTTGTAGAACTCAATCATATGAGTATTTTCGGTTACAGTTTGTTCCACGTAACAGCAACTCTGAAGTTGCGAAGCGGTACTATGGTCGTTTCAACGTTAAATTCGGGTTACAAAAACGAACACTTCACAAAGCTCATGTCGATCAGCATTTCGGAGCAAAGCAGTTTCAATATCTGAAAATGATGGCAGGTTTGTTAAAAGTTTTCAGATTCTTACGAGATTTACAACGAAACACTCTTTGCAGGCATGTTTTCGGATAGCGCGTTGATATTTTTTCTTGATGATAAAGCTTCTATTCCCGTGGGGTTTGTAGGAGCACCTGTTAGTGCTACACGCCGTCAAAGGCAAGTGTTGATGGCTGGTTTAGACGAAAAAGGTTTAAACGCAATGGATCACGATAATATACCGCAGCACATCGTGCCATCCGTAACTATCAAACTTGTTCCGCCTAGAGAGCTCACCGATTCGTGGTATCACGGACAGCCTACGATAATATTGAAGGATGCTATTTTTGAACCATCCACTGCTTTCCGTCATGCGGCGGAAATTGTTAAAAATCTTGTTCTTGCCGACTATTCGAAGCCGATGATGTTTTTTGGAACAGATGGAGGTCCAGATCATAATGTGACGTCAATTCAAGTCATTTTAAGCTACATGTCATTATTTTTTGAACTTGATCTTGATTTTTTGGCTGCTGTACGAACACCACCAAATTTTTCAGTTATAAACCCAGCTGAACGGTTTATGAGCATTGCTAACATTGCATTAGTTGGAGTTTCATTGGCTAGGAATCACCTCGGAAGTAACGAAAAAAAAGTGCGCTCTTTTATGAGTAAGAAACAGTGGAGGGATGCACAGCAGAGGCATCCGGAAGTTGATTTTCGTCAACTAGCTCTTGACGGAACGAAGGATACAAGAATGCTGTTAACCGAACGGTTCCAAAGGTTAACATATAAAGGCGAAAAAGTGTTGATTGGACAACCTGCTTCCTCAGTCGAGATCGATGAACTGAAACAGTTGATTAATAATCGGTGGCCAGAGCTTGATTTTTCCAAACATCTACTCAAGGCTAACGTGATGAGCATTCCGGAGATGAAAGATTTTGTAGCCAAACACGTACGCTGTACAAAATATACTATCCAAATTAAAAAATGCAAAGATGCAGCGTGCCGGTACCATCAGAGCATCAGATTACCTTCAGAGGTTTTCGATAACATAAATTGGCTACCGAGTCCCGAGTTTGTAGGTGAACAATTTTTAAACTTTACCGATGTTTTTGGGCGGGAACCCACAGATAAAGACGTTCCGAGTGCCAGTACAGCAACATCAACTTACACTAGTAATCTTCCGAAAGCACCATTCCCTTTGGCCCACACCCGAGCACGATTAATTGTCCGATGTACTGAGTGTGAATTTCCGCGAATGTTGTACACGAGATATGCCATTGAAAAAAAGCAGATGTTGCAGATACAACAGTTCTTCGAAGACAAGTTGTTCGTCTGATTATTAACGAGTTTCCCGAACTTTATCAGAGTACAAAAATAACGTGTTTTGACCCCATTTGTTTGCATTATTATCAGGCTGGACCTACACTTCCTGGCTACTTTGCACAATGTGCGAAGTGTCTTAGTAGAAGCGTTACACCTGCAGCAAATCGAATTGTACTCTGCGATCAATGCAGATTCCAGACTCCAAAACCCGCAAACATTTATCAAAAACAACCGAGAGGAAGACCAAACAAAAAGAAATTAAATTAGATTGTAATAACCTGATCCTTGAATAAACATACTTTCTTTAAATATATGTATTTTTTTTGCGCCCCCCCCTTTTATTTACATTTTATTTACAAGGATAGAGACAAAAACTTCGGAAATAATTTGTAATGGCCTTATTCGCAAAATCGAAAATTCGGCTCTTCGAAAATTCAAACATTCTAAAATTGGAAAAAAAAAATTTTATTATAGGGGTTTTAACCTTAAGGTCATTTGCCTCTTCGGGTTAAAAAAATCTCCGAAGAAAAATCTATAACCCTATGTGCGGGGCTGGGACTTGAACCCAGGTGAGCTGCGTACAAGGCAATACCAACTATGCTATTCCCGCCCCGGGAAAATTAAAAAAATCGGAAAATTGAAGGATTCGAAAATTTGAAGGTTCGAAAATTCCAGCTTCAGAAGCTTCAAAAATTTGCACATTCCTAATTTGGAAGATCCAAGAATTGAAAAATCGGAGATCAATAATTTGCGAATTCGAGAATTTGGAAACCAGAAAAATTAAAAATTCCCAACTTTGAAAATTCTAAAATTCGAAAATTTGATAATTCAAAAATTCGAGAATAGAAAATTTGGAAGCGTGAAAATTAGAAAATTTTAAGATGTTGAATTTCGAATAATTGAAAATTTTAAGATTCGAGATTTCGAAAATGCGGAAATGGAACGATTTGAAAACTTAAAAATTCGAGAAATTCAAGACTTCGACTATTCGAAAATTTGAAAATTCAAGAAGTCAAAAATTCAGAAAACCAATAATTCGAAAATTTGATAAATCCGATATTCCAAATCCAAAATGAAGTTTTCAATTCACTTCGAAAATTTTAGAATAAAAAATTCTAAAACTAGAAAAAAGTTCGAAACAAAAATTTGAAGGTTCGAAAGTTTTCAAATTAGAAAATTCGGAAATATGGAATATAGAGAGCAGAAATTAAAAAAAAATTGAAATTTGAAAATTCAAAAAAATAGAACAGTCGACATAATAATTTGTCGATATAATAATTATATTTCGCGACTGAGAGTGTGTACCATAGCCGCGATCGGTCGACTGTTTTGGAGCTCCTCGCTAGTCGGTCCAAAATCGTAGTTTTTCGGTACGGATTATCAAACAAAAGTGTTTTTAAATACGAAGAACGACTCGGTGAACAGTGTTCGTAAATCGGAAGTGGAATTCAGTGATTTTTTTGGAGTTTTTTTTTATCCCGGCGTAAAGTGATTCAAATCCACACAGCATTAGTGTCAAAAGTGCTCCCCCACAATACGGGCCGTCTATTCCCGATGCGGGGAAGAAAAAAGTGTTTTAACAACGTAAATAATAATAGTGGAGATCAAAAACTCACAAAAAAGTGTTTTTTCCCAGTGATAAATCTTTCCCAAAAAGTGAAAATTTTTCGGCGTCACTTGTTGAAAAAAGTGGCGATTCCATATTATCACCGCGTCACCCGTAGCTATCGCCCCATAGGTGTCGCACCAATTTCTTAGTTCCACATTCGGAAACCTGCCGGTCAGTTTTCCTTTTTCTTCCGACATTTTCCAAACCTTTTACGGGTCAGGACCACGTGCGTGGCCAGTGGAGTCTTCTGTATCTGCTGCATGCATACTATTGTTGATAAATTGCGCTGTACTTGCAAACGTGAGCAAGAAAAAGGATTGCTCGGGCTGTTTGATGCGTGAGAAAGAAGCTGGAGATTTTGAGGATATCTGGAGGAGGTTTGGAATGGGACGAAAAATGGATAAGCAAGTATCAGTCACTCGCGTAAGTAGGAAATGAGGAAGGAAATAGAAAAACTGGTATATTTTTCTACAGACATTCTAATTTATATATACAAAAATCAAAATAAATACACTAAATACGCGTCGATTTCTTACCTCATGTAAGGAATCGAAAGTCTTATTGTAATGTTATAATCCATTTGATACAAACATTACAGTAAGGCGGGGCTGGTTGAAGGAACGATGACCTCGGAACATGTCTGGCGCTGTACACGAAATGGGTCATCGGAAAGTCAATTGAGCTAACACCTACCTAAATCCTTGAACCAAGTTATTTGCATGGATATGTTAAAATAGATGCAAACATCTTTTTTCTGTAAATCACTACCAGTTAGTGGGAGTTAGGATGGTTAACACACACACACACACATAATAATTATATTTCGCGACTTCGAAAATTAAATAATTAAAACCTTCCAATATTCGAAAATTTAAAAGTAGGTAAGGTAAGGTGAAGCAAATCCGATCTAGTAAATGGTTTTGGCTGTAAAATGCTCATTTTAGTATTTTATTCGTATCTTGGAATAATTTTGAGATACAAGCGTTGTACGAAAACATTCCTTTTCGCTGTTTTCAAAAATGGCGAGGCAAACCAGTACAGATATTATAGATATATTATATTAACATTATTGGACTAAATTCATCTATGCACTTTGTAGGACTTTAATCAAAGAATTTAAAGTCACTTACATTTTTTATGCAATCACTTCAACAATCAGAAATATCCTGTAGTCAATGATGTACAAAAAATCAAATCAAAAGTTGTAAAAACACACCTATTGTCGTTTGAGCATCTCAATTATGATTATTTTTGATGCTCTACACGACAACAATGATATTAGTTCGCGTAGTGCTTCCGAATCGTGATAACAGAGGGGGGGGGGTCGGGTTTACCCAATTGTCGGATTTGTCCCACCTTACCCTAAAAATTGGATTATTTGAAAATTCGAAACTTCGGAAATACGAATATCCAAAAATTAGAAAACCAAACATTCAAAAATTCTAACATTGAAAAATTCGAACATGCGTAAATACAGCAATTTGGAGATTCGAAGATTGTGCAATTCGAATATCCAAAATTTTGAGAATTACAAAATTCGAAAATTCAAGTGTTCGAAAATTCGATCATTCTAAAATTTAAAAATTGAAGAAATCGAAAATTTGAAAGTTTAAAAATTCCAAAATTGGTAGCTTCGAAGATTTAAAGATTTAAAAATTCGAAAAATTCGGAGATCCATAATTCGCAAATTGGAGGATTTGAAAACAAGACAATTCAAAGCTTCCAAAATTGATAAATTCGATGATGCGAAATTTGGGAGATTATTTGCATATATTTAGTGAAATGCGCGATGTGCGGTATAAGTAGCCAAACAGGTAGACGAACCTTGTCTAACAAGACGTAATTACCCACCAAAGGTCACTCAATACTAGTTTGTTGGAACATGGAACTTCGTCCCGTCCTGTACAATTGCTATTCAACATTATCGCTCGCTGGGCCAAGAAGTGCTTAAAATAGCCTACTCCGTACTTTTGGAGATCTTCGCATGCCAAACTCGAATCGGTAAGAACACCGTCGATCTTAACTGTGTGGGCAGGCATGTAGACGCGGTAGTCCTTCATAAAATACTTGTCACTAGTATTTTTCATTTGTCATTTTGACAGAATATTATTATTCTGAGCTTATCTCAGCGTTCTTTGGAGATATCTGTTACGGTTGAATATTTTTTCGAAATCTTTACAATTCATAGGATTGCCATTGATCCGATTCGATCAGGTGTGGTTCAAATGAGTTCAATGCGTATGATTTTTACGAAAAGTCGGAGTCTTTGATGACGAAACTTGTTGGAATATTTCACCATCTGCTGGGTTCTTTTTCAGGAGAGTTCATTTATGCACAGGCACAATGTCTAGTCTTTTGGAATAGGAAGGAAGTTATAGAAATTATGGGAGATTTATTAAATTGAAAGATGAACCAGGGGATCAATCTATCTATCTTAACTACATGTATGGCTGATTTTCCTAGCAATTGGCAAAAAATGTTTAACAAATATATATTATTGAGCATATTTTTTGGAAAACTCAAGTGAAGGTGTCATGTCTTTACATTGAAAGTTCACCGAGCAATAGGGGATTAAGGGAAAAAACGGTACATTGTGGTCGGATAGTTGAAAAACGTTGTATCAATTATTATCTTTCGTTATAGAGTTATGGTGTCTTCGGAAGAGTTGTTGTATGGCACTTAGCGATTTATTTGGTTGAATCACACTAGTTCGGAGCTTAGTCGCTAGGGCGGTGCTATTATCAACTTTTTAATGAAGCTAGAGAGAAATGTGGTGTCTTCGAGAAAGTAGTAGGTGCTATCATTATAAACATATCTTCTGAAGATGCAAACTTTGTAGGTCCAGTACGTTTTGAGATAGAGAAGGTTTTAGTTAAAACATTTACTTGCAGGTTATGTTTAAAAAATGCGCGATATTTCAAAAACCCGTAGGACCTACAATGTTAGTGTCTTCAGAAGATATACTTATAATTACCTGATATACAACTTTGCTGTAGGCACCATCTTTCTATTTTGTTCTATTAAAAAGTTGAAAATAGCGCCGCCCTAGCGACTGATTTTCGAACTAATATGAAATGATCAAACGAAGCGCTAGATGTCACGCAGCAACTTTGCCAAAGACACCAAAACTCTAAAACGAAAAATAAGGAAAGGTGGTGTGAATTGTGGGTTAGCCCCTTTTGGATTCTAGGTACCCCTGGGGTTAGTCCCCCGAATTACGAAACTGCTTGTGAATTAAAAAGTAGTACATGTAATGATCTTATTTTTTCTGGAAAACATGCATCAGTAGTTCACTACTAAAATAATGTATTTTTATAATAAAAACAATGTTAATTTGGAAATGCGGAAGTTTTTTTTCCATTTCTTGTAAAAATGCAAGATGTGGGTTAGCCCCTTTTGGACGCCAGCCATTCAATTACATATAACTCTAAACAACAATTTGGACGGTTCATAGCAATGATCGAAAATTCTATTTAATTCCAAACAATACGTAGGGCTTCTGAACAATTTTAAACTATTTTAAGTATTTATGTACTATTCCAAAACGATCTTAATTAACAATTTGTAATAATTCGAAATTTTAAACAAGTTTGAATAATTTCTACTATTTTTTTGGTTTTGCATTCTATTGACTCAGAACGGTTGATTTATATTGACCAATGTTACGACCACCGATGTGTTCTACAAAATTTCCCATACCCTTAAAACTGCCATCACTCTAGGTCGCACAATCTGATTTTAACCGATTTGCACCGCCAGCTTAGATTTCGAGGGAACGGTGAATAGGAATATACCTGTTTTTAAAAATTCTTTGTGTCAGCCGAAAACTGCCTCCGCTCGTGTCCCATTTGGACACGTTCCGGGATGCAGGGTGCTTTGATCTGCTCGTTTGACACGTGCCCTAATCCACTGTCCACCGGTAGAAATTAAACTTTTCCCACTGTGTTTCAACTGCCAACGAATTGATTGACAGCGAATGAGCGACAGAAAACACTACCCCAAAACCTAAACATCGCTAATTACCGCTAACCGAGCAGAAAGGCATCAATTTTTCCCAGGACTTTGTTCGTTCTTCGATTAATTACTATTCATGTTGTGCAAATTTCCTCATACAGCTAATTATAAACTTTTCTCATCGTCGCTTGATGGAGTAGTATAGTAGTAGCAGTAGGATAACAAACAAACAAGAAAGCCAAACGAAAACGCGGGAGAAAAAAACTTTCCCCGTCTGAGCGCCGGGCACATCCCAACTAGTTGAGCAGCGGAAAAAGTCAAATATTCCACAAACGTCTTCATCATCACGCTGCCGTTTCCTCCCTGATTGGATCGCTTTTTTTCTCTCTCTTGTTTCTAATTTTCCACCCTTGCCGCTGCTGGCCACCGCTTTCCAATTTGCGCCCTGTTGCACTGATTTAGTTTTCATCAACTTTTCGTACCACGGGTACGGACAAGATTTTCGTTTTCAGTTTTTTCCTCCATTAAGCACACTTTAATCACACAACAATATCATGAGCTGAAAGCTAATTAGTATGTACTTCGTTCTCGCTCTTCGGTCGCAACAGTTTTCTTTTTTTTTTGCTTCAGATCCATTCCAATACAGAACCAAATCTCGGGATCACAGCAACCACCTTTCGCAATCACCGCAACCGTTTCTCGGAACGGGAAAAGTGCGCAGGAGGAAGGACACGGAAATAAAACTAATTAATAACATTTTAAGTAAAAGTCTTCTCCGTGACTTGCTGCACTGGCTCTTATGGCTGGCCGTATCTTCGTGTAGTTCCATTCGGCAGAGCATTGCTGCGGATGCGAAGAAAAAATCAGCGCTGAAAAAAAATAACCAACCGCAAACAAACCCAAAGTGTAGAGCTATTTGAAACGCAATCTCGGGGCAGAAAGCAAGCGCTGGAAAATGGAGACAGTTCTTGGCCCCGGGGATATTAAATATGAGGCGCTACAATTGGCCTGGTTGATGTAGGAAAATCTAGAGAAAATTTTCAATAGGACGTAAGTAACATTGAGAGCCTCTCTTTGTTTACTTTCTCTTTCGTTTACTACGACGTCATTACAACACTTTGTACTAATTTTCCAGTACATATCGAAAGCCGACGGTTTTTACTCCAATATTATGCAAAGAGTAGAGTAGTAAATGTTGAAATGGCCGAGTAATGAACAGAAGAGAAAGACCTCAAAGGGAATCTTTCACTGTTACTTACGTCCTATTGAAAATTTTCTCTAGAAATGTTTTTCGTTTAAGTGCAATTGTTAAGTTCCGGTCAATACAAACAAAAACTTTAATCTCAGCTCGGTTTCAAGCGATCAAAACAACCATCTTCGAATTAGTGTTCATAAATTGAGGAATCTCTTTTTAAACATGTTGATATTTTTTCTTCCCCTCGAATAAAAAACAAAACAAAGTCGTCTGGGTGAATCAGTGACTTTATAGAGGTAAAGTGGAGGATTAAAGTGTATTTCACACGAACCGTTTTTGTGGCTTGATTTTTGTAATCGTTTACAACACTTTCGATTATAGCGTACGGGAGAATGCTTGATCAATATTTTAGTGTTTCATGTTGATCTATCAAAGATCGTAATGTCTCTTTTCAAAAGCAGGTTTTATGTCGCCGCACGGCAAAGTTGTTTTAGTGGGTTTCTATTTAAGCAGAATCTGATTAGAAACTCAACTTTCTGTAATAGAGTCTGTTCCGATTAGAATTCGGCTGCACAAAATAAGTCTTTTCTCAAATGCTAATGTGGTCCGATTACATTGAAAAAAAAATCAAAGAAGCTTCAACTTGCGCAACTATAGCTTGTAATAATGGATCATACTATCGCTTATGTTTTGTTAGCGAAATTTTTCAGGATATGGTACCTGGGGATGTCACATGAGCTATCTGACACTGATTTACCAACAAAATATTAACCTTAACGAATATTAGTGGCTGTCTCTCAAAATCCCTTACATTGCATATGCATAACTTTTTTCGTTGCGGGGAAACTTTTGTTTTCTTTCTGACTGTATATTGGACGCCATGCATGTCTCTCACGTTGTAGTACACGTCCATGTCGTCATCGGTAATTCTGTCGCAATCAGGTTTTCCTCTGTGCTTCTTGTATTTCAGGGTCACGAGTGTAAACCTGTTCTCTTTTGCGATTGCTTTCTCGCCGACTGTGCTTGCCGATGACGTTGAGGTACTGGGTGCAGCTTTGGGAGTTGACATTATGACCTGAACATTAGCCACAAATTTGGCTACTGTTTGTGGTTCAGGTGATGTTATCGTAAAATGCATGTTGACGCTTTGATTATGTACCCTCTGATTAGAGAACTGAAACGCATTAATTTATCCGTTATATTTGTAACACCACCGTATTCTCACAAGGGAAATATCATTGAGGACACCTGGGAAGTAGAATCTCCGTGTATTCTCTATAATGAATACTAATTTTTCGAATTGCAACATTAATGTTTCAATTGCAACCAGTCTTCCCATGAACATCGACAGGTTTGCACATGTGTACAAAATTTCGGACACGCGTTCAACATCAAACATGCTTTACTTTTGTGTACAGGTTTGCCTCGAACATCGAACCCAAGTGAACGATGTGCAAACTTAGGTTTAAACATCGTGTGCGTAAACCGGGTGCGTACACAAGAAAGATACATACAAAACAAAAACGAGATAACGCTAGTGATGATGAGTGAGAGAAAGAGAAAACTAGTATCAAAAACCTGTGTGTACGAACACCGCGTACGTACTTGGGGTTCGGCTGTGCAGGCGAACATGTGTACGTGTTTTTGTACGTATTAGCGTGTTCGAGTTTGCACACGAAATGCGGGTTTAAGATAAGCACAGAACTAGAGCGAACATGGTGTTCGATGTTCATTTGGGAAGACTGATGGCAACAATGCAAGTAAGCGGTACCAGATCATATTGGCTTACTTCGATTTTCCTATCGTCCATTTGATCGCTGTCAAACTCAACCATGTGTTCGTTTCTTTGCTTGTTTATTGGCTTTTTAATCTATAAGGTCATTCACCCATCACCTACGTGGTTTAGGTTGTTATTCAAAATGATTTTTTTCTAGGCCAATTTGTTGAACATAATTGGTGCATGGTGCTGATATAGTGAAGTTGAAGTTATTCAAACTTAAGCTATATTGACATCGTCAATTTTTGCTTAATATCATGAATACTTAGTCTAATACGAACGGACATCAAGTCACCGACTACCGTCATTAATCGGAGCATCACGTTTTGCTGCTAATATTTATCCATCTCGATAGATCACTACGGCAAAAATAAACGTTTTATTTGTTCCTCAGAAATTGTACACGAGACAAAATTGTTTTTATCATTTATTCATTTATTGGTTGGGGTCGAAACAGAATGTAAACTTAGCACCGTTATCGTTGGATCGATTCGTTCGTTTCTTATAGACCCTATTTCTCTAGGTATACTTTATAGTAACAAAATATATTTTGATCGATTCAATCCAGCAATATTGTACACACCGCAAAAAATCTATATCCTTTATTTTAAATAACGCCCAATATAATAATAACGTGAAAAGAATCCAATTTCAATTTTTTTCAAATTCTTTTCTACCACTAAATTATTCAATGATATAAATTATGTTCATGATACTACGGGTTTCTGGCCGTTTACTTGTTTCCTTCTTGGTGATACTTGCAGGATGCTAACTGCTTCGAATGTGGAACAAAAAGGAATCGATCGAACCGCTTCAAAAACTGTAGTAAAAAATGAACTACACGTTTCGAGTGGCTTTGTGGTATGAGTATCATTATTTTTACTTCAATCTCGACCCACATTCAGTTTTGTTTTCAGATAAAATGCGGAAATGTCACTTCAGAATATTTGTTACACTCTCACCAGATTTGCAATAATTCACTTGTTTCGATAATTTTACAACATTCCAACATTTTTCTGTCAATTCGAGTTATTCCTAAGGACTGCAAAAATTGCAGAAATTCAATTAAATCTGGATCCAATTGTGCTAGAATTTCGATTTAACTGGCAAACCTTCCTATTTTATGTTCGAACCTTTCAATAATTCTGGCAACGATATTTATGTCGTTACGCCGAATTGACCCTAGCTACAAAAAAGAAAACACTATTTGTGTTTCTGAATAAACCTATAGTACTGTATGATGTTCCGCATGAAAAGGAGTTCGGATTAGGCTGATGAGGATTAATGAAGTCGAAACTTTGTTTGGCTTAGCAAGCTAATGCAATATGCACTAAAAGTATTCTCCTTAACCCTCCGGAAGTCGCGCAAATGGCCCACTGAACGAGCAGGCACTGGTGCGCTAAGACGATTTCGCTAGATTCTCAAAGCATGCTTCCACTCAGTGCACTAGTGCGACTTCCGGAAGGTGAAGGAGAATTATAGCATAGTGCGTATTGCATTGGCTTGCTAAGCCAAACCAACTTTCGACTCCACTAATTCTCATCAGCTTAATCAGAACTCCCTTCCTGAACGACGTGTTTTCAACTTACGGAAGCTGCTTGTTGCCGCAAAAACACCCACCATCTCTACTCAAACGTAACCATGATAAGCCACGAATATTATCAAACTGTGACCTACGAGCAAGAACGAAACTGTTAGCAATTTGTACATGTGGAGAGTAAAGTGTAAAATGTCAATAGCCTCAGAATATTCATCGTTTGAAACTGACACTAATGGTTGTCACTAGTAGTGATATAAATACGCGTATCTGTTGATACAAGTTAGGTGGGGATCGTGGAATCAATTCCAATATTGCTAAAATGCAAGCTAAAATTGTGACAAAGAAATAGTAAAATTCTGTCTGTTTACCAGTGTGAGAATCGAAAGCCCGAAAACGCTCGATCATTTGTATTTCAAATTTCCACTTAATGGAAACTAGAAAACTGTAACTAGCCGGGCCTCTGAGACCCGTTGCCTTTTTGAGGGTTAAACATAACCAACAGTGCACCTCTAAAATGGGTTCAAAAGTGCAGTTATTTCTATTCCTGCAATTAACAATTAATGAATAATCTGTGGAACGAAATTGATTGAATCTTAGTCGGCTCTCCCCACTTCCAGTGGTTGATTTCAAGAATTGTAAAATTCAGCCGTCTGTGAGCAAAGTGTTTGTTGTTTATTGAAAGAGAAAATGTTGTTCTCGTTAATATACGTTATTTTGGTTTCCTGTAGAGGAAATTCTTCATTCTCAATAACACTATTCAGCTAGGATTATAATGTACCAATTCTGTCAGTATAATTATAATTACGGATGACCTTAACGCTTTCATGCCCAACTTTTTTCCAGTGCAGGTAGGGATTCAAAATTATTTTTCCTTGAAAACGGTGGTGTCAAGAAACACGAAAATCCTTTTTTCGTAAAGATAAGTGCTTCCCTCGCAGTGCTAGAAGCTTCTCAATTTTTAACTTCCAATGCTCAATACAATTCTTCTAGAATATTTACAATAGTCCACTTGCGTGGAAAATGTAACCAAATATAGTCCAAATTGATAAGTTTTCTCAGTTTTCAATAATATTGCAATATAACGAAAATATTTGAAAAAATTATTTTCCGTCATCAGTATAAACTGTCCCTGGCAGCACTGCTCCATCGTAATCCAATCAGACTAATTGCAATAACTTCAGTTCTAGAGCTGATCCTTGTAATTGTTAATACTCAAATGAAAGGCAATAGTCGCATTTATTCGCCTTACTTGTTTTGTGAGCAAAACTTGGCTCAATCAAAAGTTATAGCTGTTTAAAAACATTGTTGTCCACAAACAACATGGGCATGAATGGGTTAAGGGGTTACAAATGTTGAGGTCGGCCAAAAAACCAAAAAAAAAATTGTTCTTCTATCTTAAAGGTTAGGTTTTTAAGAATCCCCAATTTTAATAAAGATCGGAGCAGTAGACGCAAAGTTAAAGCGTTTTTCATTTTGCTCCCTTACGGAGGCGTGGCTTATACTTGAAACTTTGAACGCGATTATCTCGAAATCATTTTTTTTTCCAAAAGCGTCTTTGCGGTGACTACGATTGCCGAAAAAGTTTTCAACCGATTTCAAAACTTTTTTTAAATTCTTCGTAATTTAACTGCGGTGTCCTTGAACGATTCCATGTTTCCGTCAAAATTTTTGTATCGAATTTTTTGAATTTTTGAATTTTTCAGGTGAAAATAGTGTTTTTTTTAAAATCGTCCCCATTTCCAAAAAAAAAAGAAAAACATTTTTTAACGAATTGTTCAAGGAAACCAAAGGTATCTATCCTAATGAATTTTGTTTAGTTTTATACTTTCAGTCGAGCTGTTGGAATCGTAGTCACGACAAACCTCTTTGAATAAAACGCGTTTTGCGGAAATTGCTATAACATCGACAATTATTAATATTTTTCATGTTCTCAAGTGGATTTTGAAAATTGGGCATTATACTACGTTGGACGTATAGCAAGTATTTCATAAAAATATGACTACATACCTTTACAAATTCAAACTTTTCCAATTTTTCGCGCCTCTAAACATATATAAACTTAGCGCAAAGATATTTCTCTATTCTCTGGAACGATAACTTCCAATTGATAGAACGACATGTCTCATTATAGAAAATAACTAAAACTACTAAAACACGGTATGCTGTAATTAAGGGACCGTACACTTATTACGTAAAGCATTTTTAGAACATTCCAACCTCCCCCTCCTCCCAGATAAGAATTCGCAAGATTTTGACGAACTCCCCCTCCCCCCTACATAAGATCTTATCATTAAAATTAATTCATTAAATAAAATAGCGAAAACGATACTTATAGAATTATTTCAAGAAAATTCATGACAAAATTTAACTGCATTCATCTGTAGTAATTTTATTTGCATCCTAATAGAACAACTATTGGGTGATATTTAGAAAAGCCAATCTGGTCCATGTAATCTGCTTCGTTATATTCCACTTCCTTTGAATCTTTTTTCTTGTGATGCAGAGCTCAAAAGAATTTATAACCTGTTCTGGCATGAATTTATTCTGAGCTCCAACTGTGACGATTATCGTACGCATAGCTCCGACATCTTCGAATTTTCTTGAAGTAAAATACAGTTCACACTCTGGAAATATTCTGCCCACAAGATCTGTCACAATCGCATGACAGAACATTTTCCGAATACCTTGCGGTTTGAACAAAAAGAATGAATAGAAGAATATTGGACCATCAACACGAAGAGTGTCAGCACTTCTTAACTTGTAAGGCATACTGTGACCCCAGTTCCCGAACAGAACAATGTGCCACCAAGCGTCAAGAAATTGATGTAACTGCTCTAACATCATCGACAATTAAGACGCTCCTCACGATGGCAACGATAAACAAAATTACATAATTAATTTAACAATCATACCCTGCTGTTGCAAAACACTTCAATTCCAGGTCCATGATGTACAATATGTGCTAATTTTGTTTGATATAGAAAATGTTCATGGCACAAATAATAAATAATTCTTGTGTAAAGAATATTTTTCTTATTGATTTCATTTTCATACTTTTTTATGATATTATGTAAGAAAGAACAAACCCTCCCTCCCCCTCAGATAAGAATTTGTAAGATATTTTGAAACTCCCCCTCCCCCCATATGCCCTTACGTAATTAGTGTATGGCCCCTAAAGGGTGTACGAAATCAAATAACATCACTTTCAAATCGCGATAACTTATTTTCCATTAGACATTTTCTATTGGAATTTTGGGTAAAATTAGCTCAATGTATATTGTTTACAATGTGTGTATTGAGCTTCAGCTTGTGCGATTACCCCTGGCTGCTACTTGGTTATTGATCTGGACTAGCTGAAGTTGCACAGGAAATCTATATAATTATGCTTGGTAGTAGCGAAACATCTTTCAATGTGCAACGCGTGGTAATCGACGCCAGAGAGGTGATTCCACTATCTGGACTAGATATCTATCCATCAACTCATGGACCGGGACCAACGGCTTTACTTCCCTTTCGAAGGAAGATGGGACCACATATTTTTTCACCTTAGAAAATCGCAGACCTCTGCTGGGATCTCTCGTATTAGCAAAAAAAACTGGGAATGGTCCAATCTACGGAAAGTCGTATTTTGGAACGTTTGGCCATTCCGAGGGTTTGTAAACCAGAAGGAAGTTTTTGTATTGTTTTATTTTGGTATGACGATAATTTTTTCACGATTCGGTAGTGTTTATACCATTGGAAAGTTATGTAATCCAACTTTTTACATTTCGCAAAAATAGTTCAAAAATATGTATAAAGTAAGTTGACCTTCACGGAAAAATGGTTCTTGTATTATTGATTTCTAGAAAAAGTTTTATTTCAAGAAACTATTAATGAAATTTTTATCTGATTAAAGAAAATTGTTTGATATTGAGTGTAGAATGTTAAACTAGAAAGATTTTCATCAATAGTTGATCAATAATATTTTTGAAATAATAGAAGTTTTGATTGATCACGAGTCATGAGTCACGAAAAATGCGTAATTTTTAAAATTCTCAAAAAATAATCAATTTTATTCAAATTGACGTTCAGAATTTTCTTTGTATTTGAAAATACCTCTCCAAAAAATCTCCAACTTATTTTATTGGATGTGCGTAACTAAAGTTACAATAGAATACACTTTGCTTTTATCAGACGCTTAAATGATTTTTCATATATAGTGTCAAATTTTACTTCGTAGTGTTTATTGAAACGTTTTCAACTTGTTTCGTAAACAGGGGATTATACTATATTTAAACAGGGGATTATACCTTATTTACTGATATTTACAAATTCCGAATTTATTCCCTCAAATACTTAAGGTGTTATATACCATCGACACATGCTTTCGTGACATTACAACAATTTTACGAACCTTCATTACAATATTTCACTGTACAAAGCCCTGTCGATTGTTTGGTGCTTCAAATAAGCCCGCTTCGTCATATAAATTCACTCGCTTAACCTTCCGGCAGTCGCGCTGGTGCACTGCTCTGAAAATCTAGCGATATCGTCTTAGGGCACCAGCGGCTTCAAATACATTGGAAGTTGTGACGCGTTGTAACGTCACGTTACCTTATCGTTCATAAAACAATCCTCTCCCAGTATATTCAGTTTATGCTGATTGAACACTTTGTGAATTTTTTCTACTTTCCGAATCTGTAATCAGTTTTGATGCAGGCGTTCATTTGAAAATGATATAACATATTTATGGATTGAAGGTCAAATAGTGGTAATGTCACGAAATGGTGTGTTTATTTAGTATATACAAAACAAACTAAAAACGCTGAAAAGCCTTGCCATGTTGACATGCATAGAATTATTTATATATTTGCGAGATTTGAAATCGAAAATTTTAAAAATTTCTCTTTTTGAACAAGATACTAAGGAAAATTTGAAAAAGGTTTTCAATTTGTCAAAACTGGAACCTTAGTCAATGTATTTAAGAAAGATCTAGTCTCAAATCAAAGCATTTCCATAAGACCATTAATCATAAAGGAAACTGTAAATAGAATAGTGATATCAATAAATACTAGCTAAAGACTCGTCGAAAACAGAGATTAGATGAAGTTTCCATGACGTTCCTGTGTCTGGAACTGTTGTTTGTGCATCACACATCAATAACTTGATTCAGCTAATTCTAAATATTTTGCAACCGACTAGTTTTGAAAGAAAACAATATTAAAAGATAATAAACGAAAACCAGCAGGGTGCCTTCTAGTTGGAGCTCGAATATAGATTGGCAAATGAAAAAGACCCTTCGTTGAAATTGTATTCAAGCAATTGTTGAAAAATTTCTGAATGGAATCACAATTTCCCCGGCCTGTCAAATTTTTTCATGACTTTAAAAACTCGGTTTATATTTTCTGGTGTTTAGGTGTAGTAGACGTTCTCAGTAGTTATTCTGGGAAAATTTGGGTATTTTGGTGATTCAAACACCTTTCAAGAATGTACAAAACTCGAATTGATGATATAAAAGCACATACATATTGAGGAAATACGAACGTTAAAGAGTCATCCACCATCATAATCTATAACTTTTAAACTACTTCAGATAGAAGTTTCACCCTTTTAGTAAAGTTGTTCAAAAACAAAAGCCTAAAGTTGAAACTTTATTATACTTTTATTAAAATTGTAAATCTCATGTTTGAAGGTATTAATTAGCTTACATACTGTAACATTAGAAATAACTTGATTTATCCGTATAAACCTCCGAAGATACCATAGTCTTTTGCTTAATTGTTTTGGTGTTAATAATTGGTCGCATGTTTTTGACGCACACGCACTGTGAACCGATCAATATTCAAAATTCTTCCGTATGTAATATTCAATATCTCTGCTTTGCTCCAATTTGAATTATCAATAGATCTTTAGAGTGGCATTCTCATGAGATTTCTGGTGCTATATGGAAAGTTTGTTTAATTCTGATAGTTAGAAAAAATAAAAATCGGTTGTTCAGAGTACAAGTGAAAGATAAGATATTGAAAATGTGTATATGTAATTGCTTTGGCATCGAATCGATGACCTTCCACTTATTAAGCGAAATCTCTGGCTCTGAAATTATTTAGACTGGAAGACACACTGACTAACTCTTAGATGTATTACTAGCATAACGTCAAAAATAATAAAAACGACCAGAAATCTAAAAAAAATGCTTTAATTTGTTGGGCCAAGCTACAGCAAAAAGATTGAGAATCACTGAAATACGCTATCGAGTGTCTCGTTGTTACAATAATGTTCACTAGTACTTTGTTAAAATATCTCGAATTCTAAAACTGAATCGGCGCATCAATCACCTCGTGTGAAACGCGCTTAAACCCCAGCAGGCAGAGGGTGCTTCTTTCTTCAATGCTAAGCAATCTGCTACCAAAACCACAAACTGGAGACGTTGCCCTCTTCTGCAGTGGCCCCGAACTAATTCACTTCGCACGGTAAAGTGTGTGCAGGAGGTAGTAGCAAAAGCGCTTGTCGAGGGTCCCTCTCTTATTTTCCCACTTGAAAGCTGTCAAGAAGTTGGTTAGCCGCCGACGCCACCACCGCCTATCGCCGCAGGAGGAGAACCAACACCCCGGCGGCCGGTGGCTGCCACGACGGTCGGCAAAACTGGTTAAGATAGGATAGCTCAGTCAGAGAAGCAAAAGACAGGAGAAAAAAAACGAAACTAAAACTTTGTGTAAACTCTCTGACACAGAAAATAGCTTTTCACTAGAGTGCATCTGGTCTGAAAAGAGACCGGGCCTGGTGGACGGACTGGCCTGGAAGGTTCAAGTTTTTCCTCCGGCGCGCAACAGCCAAAAGCAAAGGGATGAGATTAAAATGCCGGATGAAAGGTCTCATTTCTGTTTCTGTGCGAGAGTTGCTTTTCTCGCTGTGTGTGTGTGTTTTTTTATGCTGCAACATTTTTCGGGGGGAACTACGGAAAATTGCATGAAAAAGTCCTGAAATGTGCAACAGAGCGGTCACGATAATGGATGCGATGGAAGGGCGACTTTGTGAAGGAATTTGCGAATACGATGGACGAAAAAAAAAATGAAAACAACTTAGTTATGGAGCTGAAACTGAGCAAAATAGGATTTTCGTTAGTTGATTCGGAAAAGAAGACGGGACTCCGCAAGTGGGGCATTATTGGTAAGATTGGGAGGGCAACGTCGAAAAATTTCGTTGGTGGGAATGTGAATGAAAGTCGAAAGGTATGACAGGCTTAGATTATGAACATCCCTATGGCCATTTTTGTTATTTCAAAGAATTCTCTAATACTAAATCAAAGTTAGCAGTGACTTTTGATCTGTAAAGTATTTGATAACCATGGACTATGAAGCCGTGTCGGGAAGCGAAACCTCATTGAAAAGTGTTGACTATCTAAGAGGTAGTAGATTTTTATCGTGACCCGCTTAATAAAAATTAAAAAATTGTTTTTTCCCGAAAAATCCATGTTTCACAGTTCCCCTCCCAAAATGAACTATTTTACCCGTTTCCAAAAAGTTCAACTGTCTAGAGCCACTAAATGAACCACAGAAGCAAACTATCCGGTGGAAGCAGCCCCAGTGGTTAAAACTGGCATCCGACAGTATACGTAAAAAAATGTAAACATTTCCGTTATAGTGGTACAACTTTTAACCCGCAATAGCAACGAATAGTTGCTGGCCTGAGCTACGCTTCGAACTGTCCACACTACACGTCATGGCCAACTGCTGTACACGCCAACCAACCGACCGACCGACCACAATAATTCCATCACACTTTTCACACACCATATCCTAAGCCGGCACAGAAGAATGTGCCAGTCGTCAACTCGGTAACTATTCCCGCTCAAAATGGCGAATGTTAGGGGAGGAAAAAAAGCGCACACTACTCACAGTTCATCAAGGTCGACTGGATCGGTCATCGAGTGGAAGGGGTTGAAGAACCGCTGGCGGTTTTCCTGGTATGCTAACATTTTCATTTTCACACTTGTTCACAATAGGCACTACTACGGTAAAACTTGCAAAAAAGGGCAAAACGCGCTTAACGAAATTTATCGCTTCGAGAAAAAAAACACTTGAAATTATTCTAGACACAGGGAGAATTTTCTTCTCACTAAAATCGTGCAAATAGTTGACGCGTGAACACTTTCCGTTAGGTAACGGCGAAAAAAGGGAACGCGATTCACAAACGGAGTAAAATGGCGTCAACGAGGCCGTAATTTCGCGTCACAATATTCAGACAGAAGTTAAAAGTACTTCGAAAAGATAACGAAAGCGATGATGATCACTTTGGATGAGAAAAAAAAATAACCGAAATACCGAACCGGGGAAGGGAAGAAGCCAACAACGAGCGCAACCGTTTTTAATAACTGATAAAAACGAAATGAGATTGATTTTGGTACGATACGGTTAAGTGGTCGAGTTGAATCAGAACGGGTATGAGTGGGGAGTGGTGGGGATCCGATGTACGTGAAGGTGCAAGTGATGGGAATCTATTGTTCTGCAATTTATTTGGAAGTGATTGTGAGTGTTGTTTCAGTTCGATTAAAGTCAGGGTTGAATTTCAGTAAATCGTAAACTAATGTTCTCTTGGACATTTTTTGAAATTTTATCAGTCAGTGATGATCAATAGGCATTTTTATAATCAAACGTATATTTCTTACAATCTATTTAGGCTTCTCTTTGGAGATGTTTACATTGTAGCAAGTGTTTTGCTCTTAGCACAAAAAATGAAAAGTAATGATAAAAAATTAAATGAACAACTTTTTGGTTTGTCACTTGAATCTTGGATTCAAAACTACGCAATGGAATTAAGGGTGATCCTAGTTTAGTTGGTAAATCGATTGCCTTGTACGAAGCTCATCTGGGTCTGCCTTCTTCCTCGCTTGTGTTTGCGTCCATGAGCTTTGATTTTCGCAGTTAGATGTTTTGTGCTTTGTGTGTTTCGTGTGATTCTGGTATAATTGATTTCATTTTTGTTCATTACTTCCTTATGTATCGTGAAATATTTTTTGTACTGTTGTTTTTTTGGTTGGCTGTCTGTGGTGCATCAGCTGATGTCGTGTTGCATGTTGTTTTTCACGATGAAGCTTTCTACTTCGGATAAGAAGTTGAACGTTATTAGTACTATATGTCTTGTATGATGTAGTTGCATATGTGTCACTTCTGTAAGCCTACATTAGCTACATTGTTTGTCGCAGAGTTCTTCCAATGGATTCACAATTAATTTCACTGTCAAATTACAGCAAATTAATATTAAACCCACTGTACGAAGTACGAAACTGAGCGTGAGAATGTTGATCCGTCAGTGGAAAATGGTTTACTGGTTCACTATGGACCAGATGTGGTAAAGCGCAGATCCGAGACGAGAATAACTGTTTCAAGTTACTTTTGGGCCTTGGTGAGTGGTCTCCAAGGTTGAGCTTTTAATGAACAACAATAACAAGTTGCTCTTGAATAATCCTTACTCGCAGATGTTGAAATAGACAAATTTAACGTCATGGATACCCTGATCAAGATTGAAATTCAAATCAATAAGTTTGCTTTTCACTCTAGACTGCCAAATAGATTAATAGGTTCAATATGCTTGCGAACGTTTTCTCAATATTTGTTAAATATTCGAAAAACATTGATCTTCAAATGTTTATCTTCTAGATCTATTTTATCTTATGTAAGAATATAACGTTTAATGTAAGGAAACATTTATTATATCGGCATCATGAAGCGTAAGTAGACTTGGACGGATTGGACTTGCGAAGATCGGTCTCTGTGCTTGTGGTGATGGTTGTTACGACACCGACTATGTTGTTTGGGCGTGTGCGAATATTGTGGCGTTCGAACTCAGTTACTGGTTTCACTCCGGTCCAAGATGTAATAGCAAACCTCAACTCCCATATATATTCCTCATCTATCTACCTCTTCTTACAAACAATTAATATCTAAATTTAGCACTGTTTTTCTTTTGCTTCTCGTTCTCAGAAATCCCTTTTACGGCCCTTGTTATGTCGACTCGCATCAGAGTGCTACTACACGATCGTCTTCACCCTTAACACTATGCTTTCATAAACGGAATTGAAATCGAAAACAACCTGAATGTCTGATCAATTCTTTTGAAGGACTCCTTGCGGGTCCGAGGAGGGCCTTCCGACGTCCCGCTGCGTGCTATCTTGACGTTGCCGATTCTTCGTTTGCTATATTATCTTCACTGTAACTGAATACAGCTACCGAACAAGTGAAAATGAACAACGAAATAAAAAAAATATGCTTGGAAGGAGCAAATCGTTCTCACAGAGCATGTTTCACTAATGCAATATTTTCATAAAATAATCAATAACGACGCCGGCCACGACCAATGCTATTCTACCGGGAAAGGAAAGGAATATTAGCTTGACACTAGCTGTTGATAGAAACCGAGACCAGGGATGCCACATTGAAATCTGTGTTTCGGTCAAAAATATCTTTTTACCATCTGTGATAACTTAAACAGGAAAAAAAAATCTGTGAAAATCTGTGATAAATTTCCGAAAAATCCGTAAAAAATCACAATATTTCCAAAAATCTGTGAAAATCTGTGAAATTTTCATCAATATGCCAAAGATATGCCATCTGCAAAAAAGAATCTGTGATCAAAAATTGTGAAAAAAATCTGTGACATAACAGAAAAATCTGTGAATATGGTAACCTTGACCGAGACTACCTCTGGATCTCCATGAGCATCAGGGGAAAGACATTGTGTTAGTAGGAAAAGGAAAAGATCAGAAGTTATGTCTTGGTAGACAATATGAAGTTAGCAATATGCACGAAAGTTGAGCAACTTGAACTCCGGACAGACGGTCATTGGGAATACTGCTGATTATTTATAATTCAATGAACAGATTCAGATTGTTTTAGATTGCTTTTTTAGCTTTAGTTGTTCATCAGGACTGCTCTCTATAAATATCAAGTGATGACCATGTGAAAATATGACGCGACGAATTTGCATAAAGACATCAGTAGACAATTCCGGAAAGCGACTAAAATGTTGTGACTGGTTGCATCTTTAAGGTAGTAAGTTGGGGTTAATATTTTGATTTTATCTCGCCAGTATGTGGTAGCCGACTCATTCGCACACATCTTCTCACGTTGCATTAAAGAATAAAGCTGCGTTTCGATGATTAAACACGCAGCGAAGCATCACCTATCGTTCTTATTTGTTGTTCGTTATGGAATAATAACAAGAGACAGAGGTGAACAAGAACTAGGGAAAAATCAGAGCATCTGTTTCATATTTTCCATTCACAGTACAAATGCTTCAGAATTAGGTCCTTTAATTCCGATTTGAATAAAACAATACACTCAGGTTTTTTAAAGCGGTTTTTTGTGCGGATTTTGAAATTTACGTGGTTTTCATTTACGCGTATTTTTGAATTTACGCGGTATCCATTAACGAGGTTCCTATTAATGCGGATTCTTAAATTTACGAAGTCTTCATTTACGCGGATTTCGAAAATTTACGCGGTTTTCATTTACGCGGTTTTCGTTTATACGGCCTGTATCCCGCGCGCAAAAAAAATCCTGAGTGTATTTTCAAAAGCGTCTTATATTTTCGTTATTCGTACAACTTTTTCTGTTTGGTGGAACAACTTTAAGCTATTTTTAAACGCGTAGTCAAACGTAGCTCATCCTGCAATCAATAATACAACACAGTTTTCTTGAAGAAACCGAATAATGATTAAATATTTTTATTCATAAAACAAACCAATTACTGAACAGGTTAGTGCCACTATCATTTTCTGAGTATTTATGCAGCAAATCGTATCCTAAAATCGGATGGATGACCCACTCTTCCATATGTCTGAATCGAGTGATGCAAAAATGATTGTCCGCACCCATATTTATAGATTCGAGTGGAAGTGGTGTTCTAATTATTGAACCATTTAACCAGCTTTACGTGAAATTCGAGCCTGAAATTCTCATTTCTATTCATTGAACGATGAAATTAAATTGATTTACCTTCGTCTATTGACTGCCTCTTTCGTCACAAAAAAAATGCAAACCAACTCAATTCAATTCAAGACCGTTCTTCTTGCGATTCTATGAAAATGAGTAGCCGAACCCGAAACTTTTATTTCGTTCTTATTGACACTCAGTCATTTTCGATGATCCTTTTCAATTCCCACAAAATGAAATTAAAGCAGTTGGCATCATAAAATATCACTAGAACTCGGAAAACAGAGGAAATATGCGCCTACTATGCTTCTGTATTCAAGGCCGTGTAGCGTGGTCTTCTGGAGTAGATCAAATTTGTTTATCAGCGAGGCCGTCAAGTTAGATTCTGTAAGACAATCTAATTGGAAAATAATGTAGATGACAATGTCCCTGAGGAAAGGATTCAGGTTTAAACATGAAACATTTTCACATAGACAAGTGAAGGTAACAAAAGTTGTATAACAGTTGAATGACACAAACTGGATGAGCAGTACTTTCACTTAGGATAGGACAAGGATTATTCATGAATTAGAAGGATCAGTAAAAGTAAGTAAGAAAGTAAAAAGTTTGTGGACTTGAAAAGGCCGTTACTGATTAAAACAGCTGATAATGACGTTCTTTGCAGACCCTCAGGTTCATTTCCTCACACAATAAGCGCGGAGCAGGGATACACCGATTTCTTAGTCTATTTCGGGCAAAACTAACTAAACTCTTCCTGATCTAGATTTTCACTTCGCGCTGGACTATAGGCCCGTGCATAGAAAAAGACTCAGCTGATAGTAAAATGGATGCCTCATCAAAGACTTCGCGTTTAAAATCACATACTCGGTCTATCTGATTTTCATTCGGATCAAAGAACAACCGCTATATATTTTAAAGATTTCGAAACAACCGAGACAGAAATATTCAGCCGTGATAGATATATCGGAAGTTCACCTAGATAAGTTCAGAATTGTTCTATTCTGTCTAAAGCAAGCACAAATGATGTTACTGGCGACGAACGGTAGTCTACATGCCCGCTCACAAAGTTGAAATCGACGCTGTATTCATCGATTCGAGATGGTTGTTTAAAAAACCGCTTGCTCCAATGAGCAAAGATTTTAAATAGTAATCGCTGATCTTTGGTGGGACTGTTTTGCCTAATAACATCTTGTTCGACAAGGTTGGTCAGTCTGTTCCGTTTCCGTTGTACCGCTCTTGTGAGTACATTTGTTACTGCTCCTAAAAACTTTAGGCAGATGAGATTCATGGTAAAGGTTAAATTTTTTGTCATGAGAGGCCGCGAATTAAAACAGTTTGAGAGTACGAAACAAACAGCCTCTGGTCTTACAAATTTGAGATGAGATCAAACAAGGAGTTTATAACGCTTCCAGGAATACCAAAAATCTTAAGTGGCTCAACATTTCAACCAGAGATTCAACTTATTGCAGCACTGGTTGTGTCTAGGCTGGATACACAAATTTGTGTTATTGCGGGACTCTTCTCGGTACCGAGGAGACATCAATTTTCAGAGTACGGCATTGCGTTGTCTGCTCGATGATAATCGATCCAGCTTACTCCATGATGTTTGCAACAGTTTAAAGGAAGTGACCTGCTTTATTGCCTTTGAATGTGATCTGTCCCATTTATGTTTCTATGAAATTGAGAAAACACGCGATAAGTTTACAATCAGATTCTCACGGATTCCAATGTGTGCTCTTATCACAACATTTCCAATACAAACTGCATGTCACTCGAGAGTGCCCTGTCTAGGTGTACTTCTGAGTGACCAGAGCAACTTATAGAATGGAAGACATATAACCACAATTCTTCTGTCGTGACTAGTGTTTGCTGTTAAATCAAAAAGACATTTTACGACCCTGACAGCAACTAGAAGATATGAAACACGTTGGCTTATAATCGTTCATAGCGAACCCTGAAAGTGGTATTAAGGACATGACTTTCATTTGAAGTGCGATGAAATAAATCTCTGGCACAGTTTGCTTGGCACAGAAAGTGTCAAACCCATGATACTTCGTTTGCGATTGGCATATTTTAGTTTCTGCAGCCTTTCATTCCTCTGTACGGAGATACACCGTCCTGCCCTCAGTCGCCTCCTACGATCTGCGAGTAAAAATCTAGTGTATCGATTCTTGGCAATTATGTTTTTTTTTTTTCAGGGAATGGTAATGGGCCACGGTGTCTTTGTCGAACAACTTTATTCAAAAAAATTCGGCATCTGTAAAACTTCGGGATATGAAAGAATGGACTTTTCCCTTTCATTTGAAAGTAAAATTAAAATATTCTGTCGGGGGGTCTAAAAAAACTTATTTTAAAGTTTTTTGATTGAAAACTTAAGATTTTTAATGAAACTAATGCGCATTTTTGCTACTAATTGGTACTATAGACATTCAAAAAATAATAAAAATGAGAATCTGATGAACAGTATCATTGTCTACAACTTCGTAGAAAGTAAATCTATGTAAAATCACCCGAAAAAGTTATTGAAATTTTATCAGTTTTTATGTCTATGGATTAAGAAGTCGATCAACAAGGACTTATTAAAAAATGTTGGGTTTAAATTAACAGTAAATTCAGATAAATTTCAATGTTAAACAAAGTCCCATTCTCAGCAGTAGAAAATATATTTCCAGATTCCTCCGGTTCTTGGGTGACATTGACACTTTATGAACAAGGAGGTGTGGAAAGGTGTTGACCAAATTTATTCGATAATCTTATACCTTTTCAAGATGTTGATTAATGTAATAACGTATTTTATCATGCCCTTTTTATTTCTTTTCTCGCTCTGGGAGATAGCTAATGTAAACTAGAATGACCCTTCTTCCTGATCCTATCCTGCCTGGTAAAAATCAATTGGTTTAAATTCAAAGCTTTATATTTAAACTAAAGTAGACAGTTCGAGTCATTGTAATAAACAACGGATTTTATTGCAACTTTGGGTTGAGAATCCTGTTTGTCCTTATTAACATTAAAAAAACATCTTTCTTGAAAGAGAAAAAAGCTCTTTGAGTTTTGGATCCATGTTTGTTATCTTTTTAAGTAGATTCATTTCATCAGAATTTATAGATGCAGAGTTTTGCTTGTCCTCAAATTTTATTACCGAATCGAACACACTTCACATAATCTTAGAAAAAAGTTTCATAATTTCCTTTAAAAAGAAATTCCGGAGTCGTTAGTCGTTGAGCATGGATAACAACAGAAAACGAACAAGAAGATATCAGGCTGGACCATACATTCAGTAAACTCTCAGAGTAAGTCTGTTTATTGAAGATTTCCCTCATAAAATGGGATAAGAGCAAAAACCACATATCAAAAAGACAGAGTTGCCAGTTCAGTTCAGAATCTGGAGACATTAAAAGCAACACGTCTTTCGGTTAAAGGTGATGCTTTCTACTTTTATATTGAGATCGCTATCTTCGTAGAATAGATAAAACCTTTATTTCTCATTTGCTTGAACATAAATCTCATCGAATTATTTTTCTATCCTTCATGAAACTGTCAATCAGGATTCTCAATCGAAATCCAATCAAATGACTGAATATTTAATCGAGTTTAATCAAATATAAAGTTAAAATTTAGGCCAAATATATCCCACAAGATGCTAACGAGCAAAAAGGTTGATTCAAGATTACATCAAGCATACTCCAGAATGAGTGAAGAAATAAAAAAGAAGAAACAAATATATCTGTGACAGAAAAAAACTTTCATTTTGCTGTATTACCCAGCATCTTTCAAAAGAGTACTAATTTCGTTCAAATTTTATCTACTCTACTCTATATCTCGTTGATCTTAAAATATCATTGGTGCGTATAAAACGGTGGAGTCTGGAATTATGTTTTTTCCACTTAAAGGTGGGACTTTGCTAGCATTCATGTTCTTCTGAGCACACTGTTAAGATAAGGCAAACCATTTTTTTTACAAATGGAAATGTTTTTGGAATAAAGCTTCTTAACCAATAGGCCCCGTTCGAATCTAGAAACTTTTATAAAAATTGAATAGCTTTCTCTGGCGATTTTAGATCGCGATGTAGTTTTCTACAAAGTTGTACACAATGAAATTTTTCATCAGATTCTCACTTTTGGTAAAATTTGAATGTCTAAAGTGCTACCTATGGGCAAAAATGTGAACCAGTTTCATTAAAAATCCTAAGTTTTCAAACAAAAATACTTTAAAATAAAAAGTTGTTCTGGAGCCCCCGACAGAATGTTTTAATTTTGCTTTTAAATGAAAGGGAAAAGCCCATTCTATCACATGCTGAAGTTTTAGCGATGCCGATTTTTTTTGAATAAAATTGTTCTACCAAACATACCGTGGGGCAGTTATCAATATTGTAGTGGACACCATTTACTGCTGAGTACAAATGAGAATTAAGCGATGACGACTCGGTTGAGATGATGCATTATGCTATGTCAAATAAACGATCATCAACAAGCAATTGAAATTGTAAATTAACTCATTCCAGGAATAGAAAACCTTTTTCAATGCCACTTTGTTCCATTACTGGGAACTTCATAAGTTTTTTTATTTCAAGATTAAAACCCCAAACTGAGCATTGTCTTATTTCCGGAAACTTCGGGTTTTAGGGAGAATAGGTTATTTTTTGTTCCAAATTTAAAACAAATTTCCACCGGAAAAAATCTCATTATTTTAAACAAAGCAGAAACTGACTCTATTGCCACACGCGCTTCAGATAGCTTCAACCACATGTATTAAAGCCTGCTATGACCTTGACTGCCAATACTCGCAACACGAACGGTAAACCTCCACAACACAAGCACTCCGATAACGAACACCATCATTTCTTCGGAGCGTTCAAAGATTCTTTTGTCATTTCATATCTTGGCTGCTTTCCCGAAGAATACCACGAAATCGTCCTATTCAAAAAAAGAAGTTATACAAGCATGTGGCATTATCACCAGCGAGAAATAGCAAATGAAAACACTTTTCGCTCTGCTTTCAGTGGCTTGGCTGTGGCGTAGCCGCCGCACCGCGCCGGGTCGTGAACCTTCTCACTCCCATTGCCTACTGTTCGCCCGCCACATGCAGCAATCGCAGGAGCTGCTGAACCAGAGATTTGACGATACCTCGGGTTGTGAGTTTCTACTGGCATTTTTCCTCCCTCTCTATTCCCTACCCCACACAAAAAAGCCATAATCGTTTCACTTCAAAATGTGAAGGTTTGCGGTTTTGCCTTGACTTGCAAGTTCCTCCGACCACTCTTTCTTCGCCAACTAACACACCGCAAAAACCGCACAAAATAACCTTGATTGCTGTAATTCTTTTCTCCAAAAAGTTTTCGCTTTCTCTGTCTGCCCGACAGTGATTATGATGGAAAAAGTGTAAATGTGTGTTCTTTGGTGCACGGTTACTTCTTCGGTTTGTCGCCTCCCCCCCCCCCCCCCCCTCGCCGTGCCGTTCTGACTCTTCTACCTTGTTATATTATTTTCTAACTTTTTATGTGATGTGTTCGAGAGTGACCTTACCTCCACTCGAATGATAACTGATAGGGATGAATTTTGTACGTTGCTACACGCAAACGAATCCAATCGGAAGATTGCACCGTCACAATTTTTACATCGAAGTTCACCGATAAATGCAAATTTTCCACATTACACAATCATCCGATCGTTATCGACCTAGTTAACATCCCCTTCTTCGAATAACTGTTGCTCGGTGTTTGAACTCGATCGTTTCGAATCGGAAAGCAGAGTATAAAACCGATAAAAATTCATAGTCTGCTATCTTCCCTAAGCACATAATATCACATACGTACATATAACCAACCACTCCGGCGGCGATTGTGGGGTCAAAGGGCAAAAGAATTCAGCTGTGCCACGACTCTGATTCAACACCACCACCACTCGGTCCCCATTCCGGAAATAGTGGCCATCGGCGTCCTGTTCCTGTCGCATGTAGGATACCCGCTTAAAGTCAAGATTTCCTCGTCTTACCAAGAAAAATGTCTCTCGAGAAAAGTGCCTTCGTTTTACTGCTGGGGGGTGATTGGTTTTGCACCAGATGACCTTATGGCTTGTGGTGTGATGTGATTGAGCGCAAAAACTACCCTGCCCGAGGGTTGAGCTGTTCCAGGAAATAGCAATGCGAAAAATAGAGTCCGGATTGTGTCAAGCAGTTTTATTGATTCGATTGATAGATTTTTGTAACTGTCGATAATAAAATTGAAAATCGACAATATAGTTTTCTAGACCGTTATTCACATTCTGACGGTGAGGAATGTATTGATCGAAATTACCTTAAGTGATAGTGAGATTTTTGCAGTATTTCTGTACGACGGCTGTAGACTGGGTCAGCGTCGCCATGTGTTATGAAAAGATAGGAATCGAGTTCAGGAAACTGGCTCAAATGGCACGTTCCCCATGTTGATCGGAGATTTTTGCCTTGCCATGATTTGTCTTTTCATCATTCTCCTGACGGGAAGGATTGGGGAAGTGGTAAGGTTAGGGCTAAGAAAAAATATCGACACAGAGAACGTAGCCAATACGGAAATATTCTTCACTTCAAAAGGATTAAAAAGACACTTCTCGATGAACGAATATATCAACACCCCCGAGGGGATATTGAGATAACAGAACGACAACACCCCCGAAGAGATATTGTCATTCAAATACGGCTTAAGCCGATTTAGGTTTATAAAATTTCACCGTGACTTTTTTGCAGCCATAGCCCAAAATATAACCCTTTTTTCACCAAAAATTCCAAAGATCTGTTGTCGATACTGCAAAAATACTGCTGTATTTTCTCTGTAATCGAATTGGTTTTCAAAACTTCCAAGCAAAGCCTATAGCTGTTTACAACACTGGGTTAAGAACAATAGCATATATACCAAATGATGTGAAGCTCCGCAATCGGATTCACAAGGATCACACGAATAATCCTCAGCACGCTGAATAGTAGCATTGTGATAATTGAATTTGCAATGTCCAGTCAGTGCACTGATAAGAATATTGCAATTGTGCTTGGAAAAAACGTAACAAATTCTTTGACAGTTTTCGGACTCGGAATCCGGCAGAAAATCTTTTATTTGAGCGCAAGTTTGCAAGCTACACCAATGGTTGGCATGCTCGGATGCAGCCCGGGAGCGAATCTTGTGCTTTACTCAATTTATCGACAGTTGTATAACTGTCCGCCCATTCATTTCCAGCAATATCGGAATGATTGGCTACCAATAAAAGGTAGATAGAATTTGAAATGCTAATTTCTTCAATTTGAATTCGACATGCGATTACCAATTTCGATCTCGAATCTGCCGAACTAAGTGCTTTCAAGGCTGCCTGACGGTCAGAGAAAAAATAGGTTCTTTTACCGCAAATTCCTTGTGGAAGTGTCGATTGTACTCTACACAGAATAACGTAGAATAGCGTAGATTTCAGGTGAGATTGGTCTGATCTCATTTCACTACAATAGACACCAGCACCGGCTCGGCTCTCCAACAAAGAATCGTCAGTATATGTAGCTAGTTGCACGATCTATTAAGTTACTGTTCCAGAGTGATTCCCTGTGCAACTTTAGCTAGTCCAGATCGATAATGGAGTGGCAGCCAGGGGTGGTTGCACAAACTCAAACTCAAGCCGGTCTTGTTGAGACTTGAGACATTTATGCAGAGACTTTTCCAACCACTTCGTATGCTTTGCGAGCTTAGATACCTCCGACCCGTCACTGCGTCTGCGATTCCAAATTCCTCTACATAACTTTATGAGTCGCGCAAGATAGGTATTACAACAACACCCTAGAAGCACGCATAACTCGGAGCGGACAAGCCTGCTACTATGAGTGAGTTTATTTTATCCACGACCACAGCCAAGACACTTGGAGATTCAATCGTTGGAAAATACCGATCTATCTAGTCGCCGTGTCGTCTTCGTAGGAGTCCCAGTTCGCAGATTTAGTATTGCGATATGTGACGATATCTAGCGAGACGATTAAATGATCAAAGACGATGTACTTATGATGAGATAAAGAGGGTTCAAGCTCGTTGGGTGTGAGATAGTTTGCCAATTCTTGCATAATACCGTCAGATCTGAGAGTTACATTTAACACCTCTTTCCTGCCAGCTCGTGCAAATGTTGGGCTATTTCCTACATTAAATATTTGCAGATTTGTACTACTTCAGTATTCAATGTATTGTTTGGTTCACTGACGTACTGCACTTGTCAGTCTTCTGTGCCTAAAAGTGTTTTAATTGTGTGAAATACTTATCTTACTTCCGTTGAAATCGAAGATAATTGCTCCCCGAAGTTGTCTCCTGTACGGTGTTGTGTTTGTTTTGCAAAATTGTCGCAAGGAATTGAGTATTTTGTGCAATAATTTTGCTCAATTTGCGACATTGTTTACATTCCCGTGACTAGTGTGTAATTCCCCACAAAAATTGTACGCGCTCATTTCGCCACCTGCACGTGAACAGCGGAAAGTGTTCCCCACATTACAATTTGGCGCATAGCGAGACGAGATCGAAAAAGCTGGTCATAGGGCGGGTTGAAAGCAACCATGAGTATGAGTTGCAAGTCATGCGATTCTCCCGTTAATGGGATTGAGAGAATTGCATGCCGAGGCCGCTGCGGATCGGTTTTCCACCGCACTTGTATTCCTGGTATGCAGCGATCTGCACTAGACTTAATGTCTAGCTTCAATAAGAATCTGTACTGGCTGTGTGACGATTGTGTTTGCTGTTTCAACACATGGGTGCAGCAACCCGATTCCGCTGCTCCTATCGTGGACACAAACAAGTTATGTGAGGCAGTAGACAATCTAAACGCGGTCGTCTCAAATCTCTCGAGCCGCATTGAGACTCACTTTCCGGCTAATTCTGGCTCTTTAAATCAAAGGGGGCTGTTTGTGAAGCGACTTCCGGGGGACCTGCCCACTCCAAAACGAAGTCGTGAGAATGATGCAAAAATTCGCGCCACTGCAGTCGGTGTCTGTGGTACTAGAACCATTCAGCGAGAAATCAGAACAGTTTCTGATGAACGCGATCAGTTCTGGGTCTATCTGAGTCGCCTCGACCCGAGTCATACAGTGGAGGAGATTGTTGCTATGACCCAAGAATGCCTCGGTATAAGCGATACACCCAAAGCAATTTTGTTGGTAAAAAAAGACACGGATCTCACAAAACTCAATTTCGTCTCGTTCCGAGTTGAGCTTCCGAGTGAGCTGAAGGATACTGCACTCAAAGCGTCCACTTGGCCCACTGGAGTATTCGTTCGTGAATTCAATTTCGACCAGCCAAAGCAGGATAGATTTCGTTAATGGGATACCGGAATGCACCGCAGCTTGTATTATGGAAGCCCTCGATCCCCCGCCACAGTCCAGCTACTGCAGCCAACGTTCACCAGTCGTCCCGGTCCTGTGTGCGGGAGTGGAGAAAGGGTCTTCCAAACTTCCTACTGCGGCAAGTACCCATCCATTCAGAATAATTCAAGCGCTGAAATGTTCCCCGATTCCAGTTCTCCGTTAATTGCGTCGTATAAGCACCAGATGCCGCTCCTCCTGCCAGCGAACCGCTGCTGTTTACGTGAGGTACCTAGTCCAGCTTTGTTGCATACATCCCACGTCATTTCGTCTCTTCGGTCACCGGGACGCACACTTGCCGCCAGTCGCGAGGAAGCTCTTAGTCCCCCCATCACAGTCGAGCCATTCCTGCCAGCGACCAGCAGCCGTCCCGGTCCTGTGGTGGAGTTGGGACGAGGGGTCTTCCGTAAACCTACCTCAGGCAAGTACAATGCATCTGTGAGCTCTTCCTTGCCTCAAAGCTCTTCGATTTCCAGCCTTGGTCAACGACAGGACAAGCTGCTGTTATACTACCAAAATGTTGGTGGTATCAACTCAATCGTCGAGCAATACCGCCTTGTAATATCCGATAAGAATTTTGACATCATTGTCTTCGTCGAAACGTGGTTGAACGATGACACGCTTTCCAGTCTGGTGTTCGGTACTGGATACGAAGTGTTTCGTTGCGACCGGAGCCCTAGCAATAGCCGAAAATCCACCGGAGGCGGCGTATTAGTAGCGGTTAATACCAGTTTGAAGGCAAAAACTGTCGAGAATATTTCTTGGGCTCGTCTAGAGCAGGTTTGGACGATTATCGAGCTTGGCGACCGTAAGTTATACTTGTGTGCGTTGTATGTTCCACCCGACCGCGCTCGTGATATCGAATATGTTGAAGCACACTGCAGCTCACTTTTTACTATCCTCGAAGACGCGAACGCAGTTGATGAGATCATGGTACTAGGAGATTTTAATCTTCCTAGCATTTCATGGAAGTCTTCCCGCAACGGATTCCTTTATCCGGATGCGGACCATTCCGTACTCCACCCAGCTGCAGTGAGGCTACTTGACAGCTATAGCTTTGCCACGTTACTACAAATCAATTCTATTGCCAATGAAAATAGCCGCCATCTCGATCTTTGTTTTGCCAGCGATCAGGTTTCCGCCACATCAATAGTGATGGCGCCCTCTCCTCTAGTAAAACCAGTGATGCATCATCCTCCATTGATCGCTACGATTGATGCCACTGTGGTGCATGATTTCGATATTGCACCACGTTCTGTCACCTACGATTTCCGTAAAGCCGACCATCGCAGTATCGCAGACCTTTTTTCCACCATCGATTGGGAAAATATTTTGGACCTCGAGGATGTCGAATCCGCAGTCCAAACCTTTTCCAACGTTCTGGCGTACGTTATTGACAGGTACGTTCCGAAGAAAGTTCACCATCGACAAACCGGCCCTCCATGGCAAACGAGTACATTGCGACGGTTGAAGTCTATTAAGAGAGCTGCCCTGCGGAGGTTTACCAAGTATCGTACAACATCACTCAGAGACTATTACGTCAGTCTCAACCATGCGTACAAACGAGCCAGTCAAAACTGTTTCTATCGATATCAGCAAAATATTCAGCGTAATCTCAAGTCGCATCCTAAACGTTTCTGGAAATATGTAAATGAACAGCGCAAGGAATCTGGACTGCCGTCGTCTATGACTTTCAATGGTAACACAGCTTCCACATCACGAGATATATGTGCACTTTTCTCGGAAAAATTCGCGAACGTGTTCACAGATGAGGAATTAACTATTGAGCAAATCGAACTCGCCGCTAGCAGAGCTCCACTTGTGGGTCAAACTCTGAGTGCTATCGATGTCAACGCAACGATGATTACCAGAGCTTCCTCTCGACTTAAGTCATCCTTCAATCCGAGACCCGACGGGTTCCCCTTCGCTTTTCTGATAAGGCACATTGAAGTTTTGGTTAATCCGCTTCTTCACATCTTTCGAACATCTATTGACAGAGGTATTTTTCCATCTTGCTGGAAATCAGCGAACATGTTCCCAGTACATAAAAAGGGAAATAAGCGAGACGTCAATAACTACCGTGGAATAACTTCATTGAGTGCTGTCTCGAAGTTGTTCGAGCTTGTGATTATGGAACCTCTTCAGGCTCACTGTAAGCAGTACCTAAGTGACGATCAACACGGCTTCACGTCTGGGTGGTCAATTGCGTCTAACCTATTATGTTTAACATCCTTCATAACAGAGAGTATGGAACATCGCGCTCAAACCGACGTTGTTTACACCGACTTATCGGCCGCTTTTGACAAGATAAACCACGATATCTCAATAGCAAAAATGGAGAGATTTGGAATTAATGGTAGTATTTTGCAATGGTTTCGATCCTACCTCACTGACCGAGAGATAACGGTTGTCATAGGAGAATGCCAGGCCCCTGCATTCTATTCTACATCTGGAATACCTCAAGGAAGCTACTTGGGACCGTTGATGTTTCTGATATACTTCAATGATGTACATCTAATTTTGAAGACTCCACGATTATCGTTCGCAGATGACCTCAAGATTTTTCGCCTAATTCGTTCAATTGAAGATTGCAGAGTTCTCCAACAGCAGCTTCAAGTCCTTGCTGATTGGTGCAATACGAATCGTATGTATGTAAACCCGAAGAAGTGCTTGGTAATATCTTTTTCACGGAAGAAGGATTCGATTTATTTTAACTACCGTCTACTAGAGACAGAAATCGAACGTGTCAGTCACGTGAAGGATCTGGGAGTCATTCTGGATTCTCAACTTACGTTTAAACAACACGTATCCTATGCAGTAGGTAAAGCGTCTCGAGCACTGGGATGCATATTTAGGATAGCCAAAAACTTTACGGATGTTTATTGTCTCAAATCGCTGTACTGCTCTGTATCCCGATCAATTCTAGAATATTGCCCTGAAGTGTGGAGCCCGAACTATAATAATGGCGTTGAAAGAATTGAAAGTGTGCAGCGACGCTTTTTACGTTTCGCGCTCCGTAGATTGCCGTGGAGAGATCCTGTCCGACTACCTAGCTATGAAAACCGATGTCAGCTGATTCAACTAGAGCCCCTACATGTTCGAAGGAATACCGCAAGAGCTTTGTTCATCGCTGACACTCTGCAAGGCCGTATAGATGCCCCAGCTATTTTGGAACAAATGTAATACATCTAATCACCTATCTCTAGCTCATTCAAATTAACTACCTCGGCTCGGTACACGCCTTAGCGAAACCGTCCATATGGTTCGCATGTGTCGTGAACGCCGAGAAACACCCAGCTAAAGCAAAATATATTCAATTGTTTATTGATAGAACCTTTCGCTTTACAAGCGTTTTTCCCTACGTCCAGTGCTATCTATGGGCACACACCCTCTGCCCGAGTAGCGACCAATTCTAGGTAGCCTCTCTGTCTCTCTCCAATTGGCTTTACTCAGAATAACCAAAATATACAAACATGTCGCGCAACATGCCAGCGCATATAAAATAAGCCTTGGGAATTAATAAAAAAAACATTCTTAGTCTTACCTTAGGGACGAGCAATCCTTACCTTCGAAAAAACCAAAAGGTAGCCAAAAGCTACCAGATGGCGACCGTGAAAAAGAAAAAGTGAAAACGGTGCAAACCAACAAACGAAAAACTCAGTTGCATGAAATCGAGCAAGGGTGCCACAGAAAAATAGCCTCTAACTGAATAATATACTTGGAAATGTGAATGTATCAATTTTGAACAGGAGTGATAAAAGTTCGTTATAAGGATGTTTACGAGAAGTTAAAGTTGATCCTGAACGTGATCGGTTTGTTGATGTCATTCTTTTTGAACTATGAATCGAGAAAAGTTCGATTCCGAACAAGTGACGTTTTGAAATAACTGGTTATACCTGGATAAGGACATTCAAGTGTTTGACAGTGGCAACAAATTCAGACTACTGATTGGTGATCGATAAGCATGCAAGTTTGCTTTTGGCAATGAAACAAACGTGTGAAATCATCCACACCGAAGAAGAATTAGTGCCACACAGAGAACTAGTGCCACGTAGAACCAAGGAAACGGAGACACCCGCATAACACCATGAGGAAGTGAAGCAGCTGTACGGCAACAGTTTGGTAACTATGCCACCACCACCGCCGCCGATGATGGCCCCGTCGTCACTGAAACCAGCTGCGCCGGTGGCGGATCGAGAACCGGGCAACGCACAGGCAGACCGAACCAGCCTACATGCCTACACACCCGCCACAGGCCCACGAGTTGTTACAAATTAATTCGACACGTAGCAGTACCTCTCCCTACTCGGACGGTTTGGGTGCATGACTGTCGGAGAGTAACGGTGATACTAGCAACAGCAGCAGAATCCGGAGGTAAGAGTTCGATGAACAGAAAACGCTGTTTTCTTTCCAATGCATGAAATACAGATGTCACCGGAGAAGATGCAAATCAAGATTCATTTTAACAGCATTGTTGAACTTACGTCAAAAACCAAACAAAAATGAATAATTTGTATATTTTTATTTCGTGTAGTTTTCAAACGGTTCAGAATATCGCCCTGACGTCAACAGAAAAGTGACAGAAAATGTTATGCGCATTTAAAAAAAAAAAAAAACGAATAACTTAGAAAAAGGAAATACCTTAACGATTTTTTTTTTCCTTTAAACAAAACTTAAGTCATCTTGAAAACAATCATATTTTGGAAGATTTTAGTTAAAATTATTTTGATTTGACAATACATTTACACTATGTTGTTCTGTTGAGGAATAGTACAATAATCCGACGAAAATAAAGTCAGGATTCTATTTTAGCTTTTGTTCTTATTCAGTGTAATTTATACCAAAATCAGATAGTCTATCAAAATTGATACACTACAAAGCAGATCTATTAAAGATACATTACAATCCAAATAATGTATTTTGATCCTTCCATTTTCCAAATTGCTCTTAAGACATGAGATATAGTCGGGATTGCAAAAACAAATTCCTCCCAAAAATGTTTCACCACAACCTGTTCACCGAATGTATGGATATTAAATTATTATATACTGTATGTTAAATTTTAATTATTAGATACTAATACATTAAATTTCAAAATTTCCCATTAGAGATAAAACAGACTAACAGATAGACAAGTTAACATACGCATTTGTTTTTGCATGCTCATGCAAAGGTTACGAGAAATAGACTCGCACCTTTGCAGGATACAGCTAAATTTAAATAAGAGCAAGGGCAGGGCTAGAACCCTACAAGGTATTCTAGAGAAAAAGGAAGAAATTTCCGATCTCTATAATGAATACAAAAGCAAATTAAATAAATTAAAACATCGGATATCGCACGAAGAGTGGAACATCGAATGCGATAAGTTTCTAAATTTAAAAACAAAGTACCAAGCATCATTAGAGATCTTGGATACAACAACAATATTAAAGAAAACTACTTTAAAAACTCTAGCTAAAACAGCCATATTTTGCAGACGGCTATCGGCAGGTAAACCAAAAATGCCTGACTTTGATATTAAAACTGCGACAGCCATCGTACAAAAGTACGATGGAACTGCTGACGAGTTGGAGGCATTTATCGACTCGGCTCAGTTACTAAAAGAAATGACATCGGCAGAACATATGCCGATGGCAATAAAATTCCTTAGAACTAGATTAACGGGTAAGGCAAGACTTGGCCTACCCATTAACTTAGTATCAATTGATGCACTTACAGCGGATGTAAAAGCCCGCTGTGCATCAATCAAAACCCCAGATGAAGTTCTCGCTAAATTGAAATTTTCACAACAGCGAGGACCTCTCAACAAATTTTGTGATGAAGTAGAAGAATTAACACTTCAACTGCAAAACACTTATATAGAAAGGCAAATTCCAGGTGATGTAGCAGCTTCAATGGCTACAAAAGCTGGAGTTAATGCCCTAATTCACGGTTTAAAAAACCATGAAACACGTACTATACTTAAAGCAGGAAATTTTTCCTCAATAAAAATAGCCACACAAAAAGTATTGGAGAACTCGGAGCACGAAAGCCACAGCGTACCAAATGCACAAATTATGCATTTCCGGCACCGTCAACACTACGATCGTGTTGACAACACACGAAATTATCGTGGCAATACACGTGTTAGAGATTTTGATAGGCGACGTCCCAATGCACAAACTAACCGATATAACACATATGGTAACATGCAGCACTATACTCCTAATAATACACAAGCTAACCGATTTAGCACAAACGGGGACACGCAGCAATTTTACCAAAACAATAACAGAGGACGAGGAAGAAATAATTCGACTCCTCAGCATAACAATTACCGCAGTAAGCAAGGTCAGGGACGATATATATATGTCACTGACTCAGCACCAAGCAGCCTACCTGATCAACCAACAGCGGACCGAATCCAACCACCGCCCAACCATCTTTTTTTAGGAAACGGGCAGTCTACACATTAAACGTAGCTGCCTCGAATTTCATAAAGCTCAAATTGAACAATTCGAGCAAGATGTGCACTTTCCTGGTCGACTCAGGAGCTGACATATCACTCATTAAAAGCGAATGTATCTTGCCAGGTACAAGCATAGATACAACTCGCAAATACAAACTAAAAGGGATTATTCCTGGTGAACTGCAGAGCCATGGAATTACCAAATGCATCTTTTACATGCAAGACACACCTATTGAGGGTACTCTGCATATAATTAACGATGATTTTCCTATACCAACCGATGGTATTATTGGAAGAGATTTTTTGGCAACATACCGATGCTCGATAAATTATGATGCATGGTTGCTGTCAATGCATGTACATAACATAAATATAGATATACCTATACACAATAATCTAGGTGGCTCAACCTGGTTACCAGCTAGAGCAGAAACATATAGAATAATTAATAATTTTAATCCAGAAGGAGACGTTGTGTTAATTGCCTCAGAGATCGCTCCTGGAGTATTTAGCAGCAACGCAATTGTAAATAAAGAATCTCCTTATATAAAGATTGTAAATACCAATAACGAACCCGTTTTAATCAAACATTTGTTACCACAATATGAACATTTAACCAATTTTCAATTGGCGACGATCAGCGAAACTGATTCTCGGAATATTAAACGAAATGATGCTCTCCAAGAGGAGCTCAATTTAAAAAAATTTTCGGCATCTGCAAAAGATAGCCTTATTAAATTATGCAATAAGTATAACGATATCTTCCACCTAAAGGACGACACACTATCTGCAAACAATTTCTATAAACAAAAAATACACCTGAGTGACAAATCACCAGTATATATAAAAAATTATAGAAACGCGCATAGCCAGCGTGAAGAAATGTGCCGTCAAGTGGACGACTTAATCAAAAATGATGTGATAGAACCATCTGTTTCTAATTATAATTCACCCATTATGATTGTTCCAAAGAAAACAACTAGCACAGAAAAGAAATGGAGACTAGTTGTAGATTTTCGGCAACTAAATAAAAAATTACTAGCCGACAAATTTCCTCTACCAAGAATTGACGACATTCTTGACCAACTTGGCAGAGCAAAGTATTTCTCTACTCTAGATCTACAGTCCGGTTTCCACCAAATAGAAATCGAGAAAAAATCTAGAGAATTCACCGCATTCTCCTTACAGGAACGCGGACATTTTCAATTTAAACGATTGCCATTCGGACTCAATATTAGCCCGAATAGCTTTCAACGCATGATGTCAATCGCACTTAGCGGACTAGGTCCCGAGTGCGCATTTCTCTATATTGACGACATCATAGTCATCGGTTGTTCAATCAACCATCATCTTGCAAACTTGGAAAAAGTTTTTCAGAAATTAAGAAACCACAATTTAAAATTAAATCCATCCAAATGTAACTTTTTTCGAGCTGACGTAACTTATTTAGGTCACCACATTTCTGAAAAAGGAATTCAGCCAGATAAATCCAAATTTGATACGATCTGCAACTACCCTATACCTAAAAATGCAGATGACGTACGACGATTCGTCGCGTTCTGTAATTATTACAGGCGTTTTATAAAAAATTTTGCTCAGATAGCAAACCCTTTGAACAAATTATTAAGGAAAAACACTACCTTCGTTTGGAATATTGAATGCCAAAATGCATTTGATATGCTTAAAAATCAACTAATTTCCCCAACAATTTTACAATTTCCTGATTTTAACAAAGAATTTGTTCTAATAACAGATGCTTCCAAAATTGCATGTGGTGCTATCCTAGCACAAACATATGACAATATTGAATTACCAGTAGCATTTGCCAGCAGAACCTTCACGAAAGGCGAAGCAAATAAATCTACTGTAGAACAAGAGTTAACAGCCATACATTGGGCTATTAACTATTTCCGACCATATTTATACGGACGAAAATTCACTGTTAAAACTGATCATCGACCGTTGGTCTATCTTTTTTCAATGAAAGAACCATCATCTAAATTAACTAGAATGAGACTAGACCTAGAGGAATTCAGTTTTACGGTACAATATGTACAAGGTAAAATGAATGTAGGTGCTGATGCTCTTTCTAGAATAAATATCGACTCTGAAAAATTAAAACAATTAAATTTATACGTGGTGCAAACTAGAGCAAATACTCGCAAACAAACAAATTCAAATATAGACGCGATATCGAATGATGCTGAGCCCGATCAACTCAAAATCTACGAGTCGCTAAACAATGAAGAGGCATATAACCTCCCAAAATTAATGTTAACACAAGAAAACAACAAAATCCATATACAAATCATGGATAAAAGCTACAAGAGGGAATTGACTCCAGCGTTAACAGTCCCTAGCAAGCTATCAAAAAACCTAGGTCACATTTTACAAAATGTGGAATTACTGGCAAACAATAAAAAAATTACCACTTTAGCTCTAGCGCTAAATAGTGAGATTCTTAAGGATATGAATATTCAAGAATTTAAAGATAAAGGCCAACAAATATTGAAGAATGTATCAATAATTCTATATACTCGCCAGCAAATAATAGAAAATCCTGAAAAACAAAAAGCAATTATCAAAGCCAACCATGACACACCGATAGGCGGTCATGTTGGATCATATCGATTATATAAAAAACTTCGTTGCCAATACTATTGGCCAAAAATGAAAATACACATAAGAGAATATGTAAAAAATTGCCTAAAATGTAAACAGAATAAACATACTTACAAAACTAAAGAAAACCTCATACATACTCCTACACCTACTAAAGCACTAGATAGTATCTCAGTAGACACAATCGGTCCATTTTCAAAATCAAACAGTGGTAACCGATATGCCATAACAATACAATGCGATCTGTCAAAATATGTAATAATCCAAGCGATTACTGATAAACAAGCAAATACGCTAGCAAAGGCACTTGTCGAAAATTGTATCCTTGTATATGGCGCACCCAAATTAATTAGAACAGATCAGGGAACAGAGTACAAAAATGAAGTATTCTTACACATGAATAAATTGTTAAATCTCAACCATCAGTTTTCTACAGCATACCATCCAGAAACAATTGGAGGTTTAGAGAGGAATCACCGTTGTCTGAATGAATACGTAAGACAGTTTATCAATCACGCCCAAACGGACTGGGATGATTGGCTGCCTTACTATGCGTTCTGTTATAACACGACACCTCACACAAACCACCAATACACACCATTTGAATTAGTATTTGGTAAACAGGCAAACATCCCACAAAATCTCATGTATTCCGAAAACACTCACACACAACCCATATACAATTTTGACCAATACCACGCAGAACTAAAATACAAACTACACTTAGCAGCACAAAAAACAAAAGCAATATTAGATAATACAAAGCAAATACGAAACTTAAGTCAAGAGAAAATAAGTAACCCAATTGATGTAAAACCTCTAGATAAGGTAATGTTGCAGAACGAAAATAGAAGAAAGTTAGATAAAGTATACCAAGGCCCGTACACAGTTATTTCAATTCAGCATCCAAATATTACCATACAAGAAGATACCACAGGTTTAAAACAAATTGTTCATAAAAACAGGATAATCAGATTATAAAAAAAAAACCACATACCACAAATGTACATCCAAAATATCCAAAATTGTTCATAAAAACAGGATAATCAGATTATAAAAAAAAAAAAAAAAAAAAAACCACATACCACAAATGTACATCCAAAATATAAAAGCTATCTGGAGAGAAGCAAAAGCTACAAGTTTTTTTCGAATAATTTCACTTAGTTACATTATTCTTCCAAAAGGAGGGTGGTGTAATACATCTAATCACCTATCTCTAGCTCATTCAAATTAACTACCTCGGCTCGGTACACGCCTTAGCGAAACCGTCCATATGGTTCGCATGTGTCGTGAACGCCGAGAAACACCCAGCTAAAGCAAAATATATTCAATTGTTTATTGATAGAACCTTTCGCTTTACAAGCGTTTTTCCCTACGTCCAGTGCTATCTATGGGCACACACCCTCTGCCCGAGTAGCGACCAATTCTAGGTAGCCTCTCTGTCTCTCTCCAATTGGCTTTACTCAGAATAACCAAAATATACAAACATGTCGCGCAACATGCCAGCGCATATAAAATAAGCCTTGGGAATTAATAAAAAAAACATTCTTAGTCTTACCTTAGGGACGAGCAATCCTTACCTTCGAAAAAACCAAAAGGTAGCCAAAAGCTACCAGACAAATCAACATAAACGTCGCACCTCGAGCACTACGTAACAACAATATGTTCCGGTTGCCACTTCGACGCACAAATTATAGTATGTATGGAGCCATCACCGGTCTGCAACGAATTTTCAACCAGGTAGCTTCAGCATTTGATTTCAACGTTTCTCGACATACTCTGCGTGTACGTTTCTCCAGATTGTTTAATCATTTTGTTAACAACACTTGACCTTTTTATTCTTTGTTTGTAATTATTGTATGATTATTGTTTTTATGTGCGACTTGAGTATTAGAAATAAGATTAGTATTTAGGGTAACATCATTGGGGCTTTGATATGCCTGTTGATGTATTAAACAAAATAAATAAACAAAATAAATTCCATCAATTCAGTGTTTCTCTAATTCATATTTGAGCTACCCCAAATGGGTGTACCCCATTAGGCGTAAATACATTGAGCATAATGGACGTTAGGCATAATGGACGATTGGCATAATGACTTTAGGGATAAATTATCACTTCACGAAAATAATTTTTTGGTGGTGAATACCAGGAATGATAAGATCGTAAATGTTTGAACATTTTGGATGTGGTAGAATTACTCTGAAAGCTGATCAAACTCGATCAACATTTTATCCTACTGTATATACTTGAATAAATCTGAACTCAAATAAAAGAAATAGAGCGAATGCGTGGTATGCGGAAACTCAGCTTGCGTTAATTTCTCTACGTACAACCTATAAATTTCAAAAGACTAAAATAGAAATTTTCTTTAGACTGATATGAACATTGAAAAAGATTACACGTAATACTAGTTTCTGATTGATGTTAAAAAGCAATTGATTTTCATTATTATTAATATGTGGAATTAAACGGAAGACATCTGTCTTAAGAAGATTAAATGTGACATTCCGCCAAGTCGCTCAAAAAGTTTTGAATTTTGTAAAAAAAATGTTATTCATCTTGATTTTTCTATCTTCGATAGTACTCCTAACGAACTATCTTTCGCATTTTCAAATAAAATTTGCAGAAAACCCTCTAAAAAAATCACAAACTTAGCTAATTTTATCGCCACAACTTAGTATATAACCCCTTAAGGTATGAATAACGCACATCAACTTGGATTAGCCTTTACATACATGTGTGGTGCAATTGTCCAAGAAGAAAATATGTGCTCTTGAAGAACAGCTCATGAAAGAAAGAATGATGCATTTCATTATTTATTCAACAAATATCAGAATATTACTGCTTCAATATTGATTATCTCCTATATTATTAAGATCAATTATTATAGTCTAGAGGCCATCAAAATAGAAGTACGGAAACCTTTATTGTGCTTAAACTTATCTTTCAATTTTTCATAAGATCCAAACTCAAACTTTAATACTTCATCAATTCTAAAATATGTTCAGGTACTTGAGTATGATTGTTCACTTATCAAGCTTTACATTATGTATTGATCATCAGCATGTAGCTTTGCACTATTGTGGTTTTATCTGAGCTCATCTCAATTAATTTTCAAATTTATTGATAAAATGAAAAGATAAGATTTGAGAAGAGATCTTAATTGCAAATACCATTCAATGGATTTGTCCCCTGCTTCTAAAGAAAATATCAAGTAGCAGGACTGTGCGCAAGGGGGAGTTTTGGGGGTTCAAACCCCTCCCATGATAGTTTGGCTGTAACATGATGTAAGTCAAGTTGGTCAACATCTCTGGATCGGTTAATGTCTCAATAAGTTTTGATATTTTTATTTGTATGTTTATTTGTGACGATAGCCTGTTAGCGTATTTGCCTTATATCAGGCCAAGGAAATAAATAATATTAACAATAGTTGTGAGTACATTAGTTACACAGCAAAAATCGGTCAGTGAGCTCAGGACAAAAAACAAGGAACGAACAACACGAACTCGGAGAAAATAGGGATGTCCTTGTCTAGAGAAATTTCAAAGTAGGTGATCTCTGCGCCAGAGTGGCTGAGCACTAAATGGCTTACGAAAACGGTCATCGGGATAAATTCCGCCGCCGGAATACTCTCAGCACCAGGTAGAAGATAATTAGAAACGAGTTCCGCCAAGAAGGATAAGAAATCCTGCGAAGATGGTTGTAAAGAGACGTAAGACTTTATGCTCGGCATCTCTGGATCGCGTCTCGACAGGTGACGATATTTGCAATTGAGCTGAGCATGTCAGTTATACCACGAAGGTTGGACAGCAATCAAGAAACAGCATCAATGAAAAAAAAAACACGAACGATCAACACAACATAAAAAGACCAAGAGCACAATCCCTCCTGAAGTAATACCTAACGGTGGTGCCGGTAGCATGAGGATTGGGAGGAACACGAGGTTTAGTCTGTAGGCTTACTACAAACCACCACAGCAAGAAGTCGACGCTACCATAAGCCAGCAGGCGGTGGTGTCTGATAAAGATTCCATCTAGATAACTGACATTGCTCCAATTTGTTGAGCAAAAAAAAATCTTCAAAGGTTGAAGATTTCTATGAGAAACGAAAAAATCAAAACCTCTCCCTTGAGAATTTACTACCAAATTCTTAGTCGAAAGCCGAAATGAAGTTGATACTTTGGTGAAGATTGTCAGAGCAGAATCAATTCCAATTAACCAGATTTAAGATACACGTTGTCTTTGTCGAACAACTTTATTTAAAAAAAATCGGTATCCGCGAAACTTTAGGATATGAAAGAGTGGACTTTTTGCTTTCATTTGCAACCGATCGCAAAATAATCGGTTGGGGGGGTCTAGAACAACTTTTCATTTAGAAAATTTTTGTTTGAAAACTTAGGTTTTACAAGGATACTAGTTTACTACTAGGTGGTACTATAGATATTCAAATAAAAATTAGAATTAGAATCTGATAAAAAAATTCATTGTCTACAACTTTGTGAAAATATACAAATTGATAAAAAATCATCCGAGAAAATATTACTATCATTTTATCAGATTTTGGATCTGCACGGGGCCTACTGGTTAAAAAATCGATTTGCAGTTGCTTAGTTCATGCAAGACGTATGAGTTTTTGCATTGAGGATTGAGCATCCAACTAGTGCCAGCATTGGTGCTAGTTTAGATTTATCATCTAATTAGCCCAAAGACTGGCGCTAGTTACTGATGAGGAGAATCCGAAACGCTAAAAACTGGGGTGGCATTACGCATCTCGATTCGATCAAAATTCTATCGACTCGACCTTGTTTCGCATTATGTATTTCGAACCGAGCTCGAAAGTAAATTTTCGTTCGAGTTAGCTCGAAGAAGTACTAGATTATCGAGAAGTGTTGGCATTATGAAACCATAACAATCGAACTCGAAAGCAACTCGAGTCGAACGTATTTGCTCGATAGTTTTATTGCTGTCGACTGTCGTTCGAGATTATGATTTGTGTTTTTATTTCGGAATACTTAGAGGATATAAAATTACCAAAAGGTGTAAAAAGCTCCCACGTACTTTGAGTTACTTTATGTTGTATCTATTTTCACCATCAGGAACATACTTTTTTTGGAAAAAGTAATGCTAAATATTGATAATAAATTATCTTACACCAAGTAATAATAAAAAGTGTTAAAACATATCGATGGAACAAAGTGAAGACACCTTGACTTGTCTAATCGCTATTTAATAGATGTATAGAATCACAATCATTCTTGATTTCAAAGTGGTGATTTAAACAATTTTATATTCTATTTGATGCATTTGTTCCCGACTATACCTCAATTGTGTTCAATATCACAATATAGCCTTGAATTCAATGCCATAAGGTACGTTTTATACACCAACAAAATTAGGTGTTATATCGTCATTTGTATTAAATGCATGAGAATACGGAATATTATCTTATATAGCAAAGAAATTTGAATCAAATTGAATTACTAACAAATTTGAATGCATCAACCAATTGAAAATTATGCCAACTACAATTTCTGGAAACACTTCATTTTGATTGTGTTCTCCCTATCTCTAGTTGTGTGCTATAACAGAATAATTAACTAAAAGTACGCGGACAACAAAATTTGACATAAGATTTTGACATTCAGATGCTTTTTAGTTGGACAATGGTCCAACAAGCGGAGGTCCAACAAAAAAGCGGTCCAGTTAAAAAATGTCCAACCAGCGAATCACGACTGTATTTCAACTAAAAATGGCTATTTTTACGAACTAGCTTTTAAATTTTTGCGTAATCAATTGCTGAAAAAAATGTTGCTTTTGGAAGCTATCAGTTTCCTGAAAAAAAACCCTGAAAACCAAAATTTCAATGCAAAATTAGGCATTTTTATTGAAAAGGGGAAGTGCTCGCTATGATTATTTTCCAAAAGATTTTAGAAAAACAGTTTCGAAGTTGTGTTGTTTTAAACAATTATTTAGATATTAAATATGTTATTTAATCTAAGAATAATTGTGAATAACTCATTCTGCAGATAATACATTCCATCATGCGACTGAGGTCCGAATAAGACACACTACCAGCTAGGCATTTTGATGTTTCGGTGCATCAACTTAAACAGCGGGATATATTAAAATTTTGTGGTAAGAAGTTGAAGAATACAATTATATCAAACTAAAATAATGCCCAAGCATTGAAAAAGGTGGTGAGGGAGAGTGACGTGAATAAATTATGAACATGCTTGGGTCAATTTATTTACCACTATCACTATCTATATTCTTTGAATTTGACGCTCATCGGAAAAAAAACAAAACAAACTGCAATTTTGTTTACACTGAAAAAAAATCTTAGGTGGAATTAAAATTATACGATGAAGAAAATCATTACACGTTTTCTGCAACGAAGCATTTTCGTGCATTGTAAATAGTTCGTTTCGTCTAATGGCATCTTGATGAACGAAAAGTTGAGTAGTTTTACATATTTAATGTACGGGTTATTCCATGTCAAATTTACAACCACAATTTTAATTTCTACCAAAAAATTTTCTTGCATTCTTAGCACAAAATAATTTACGTCTATTTTTTGTTTTGGCTGAATACGATAGATTTTTTTCAAGTTATGAGTTTTTGAATTTTATGAATTGGCCCATTTTTCAACCACTGATAACTCGGAAACTCTTAGTTGTAGGTAAAATTTATTAATAATAAAAAGTGCGTTTTCGATAGAACTCACCAATAAAAATCTGAAATACACTCAAGTTTTTTTTTACGCGGTTTTTTTTGCGCGGTATTTTTTTACGCGGTTTTTTTTACGCGGATTTTGAAATTTACGCGGTTTTCATTTACGCGGATTTTGAAATTTACGCGGTTTTCATTTACGCGGATTTTGAAATTTACACGGTTTTCATTTACGCGGATTTTGAAATTTACGCGGTTTTCATTTACGCGGATTTTGAAATTTACGCGGTTTTCATTTACGCGGTTTTCATTTACGCGGCTCGTATCCCCCGCGTAAAAAAAACCTGAGTGTAGTTTTTTTTGTTATTTATGTTATGAATTCTGCAAATGATGGAAACAAGAAGAAAAACAAGCTCGGACTAATAAGTTTTTTATTCAATGAAAATATTTATAATTACATTGGGAACTTTATTACTTTACGAGATATTTCAATTAACGCTGCCCTATAACATGTCGTTTAATGTAAAATTGCCCTTTTTAATGTTATATTTGTAATATCTCGCAAAATATTTTGAGATCCACTGCAAAATTTTTACACAATATTTCTAACATGATTTTTATTATTTGAAGAAAAAAATAAGCAAAAAATTTTATCCAACTTTTAAAAAAAATCTCAATTTTTCCGGCAAGCTCATGCGAAAAGGCAACTTTTTAAATTTAATATTTTTTCCATGCATCAAATATTTTACGAGCTATCAGCGATTGAAAAATGTTCAATTTTTCTAACTTCAAAAGTTGAAAGCTCATACCTTGAAGAAAATTTTATTTGGAAATCTGACGTTGATTGGCCCGTACGGTGCAAAAAGTTATCATCGATGTATAAACTACTTTTCGCCAATGAAACGAAATGATTCGTTCGTTTATCAATTGTTTTATATAGTATAAATATTTTTGGAAAGGGTAAATTTAATTTTCGTACAAAAAAGGAAAAAAAAATCGTACTTCCGTATTACATCGGATCTTTTTGGATCTATGTTTGACAACATCTATTTTATTTCAAAGAGCTCACCCCTATTATGTACTAGAAAAAAATGCTATATTCGCGAAACTTATCCAAATATATTTCGATAACAAGCAACTAAAAACTAAAATTAAAATAATTCCTATATTTTACCAAAGTTGGTTTTATGAAACTTATTCGTAGCAGAATTAAAAATATTTTTTCTCAGTGTATACTCTTATTTGACAGTTTGACAGGCAGTCGAAATCTAGTACCGCAATCTAACAAGCTCGAACGTTTGGTCGAATGCGATACGTAATGCCGCAATTTAGTCGAAACGACTTCAAAACGTTTCGAATCGAATCACTCGAATCGAGATGCGGAATGCCACCCCTGATTTTGAAAACTTTGTCCAGAATCTGGAGACAGTAACCTCTTTCGGCTAAAGGTAGTAATTTCTATATCTAGCTCCCTATTTTCGTACAAAAGACAAAACTTTTATTTCTCATTGACAATTGCTATTTCTGATCAGCGTATAGCGACTGCGGAATTTTTGCTCTAAGAGAATTATGAGAGTGGGCTTTGATACATTTGTCCTAGGTTATGTGAAATTTGTTCCTATTGTAGCCAAAGTATGATTGGAGTACAAGAAAAGCCTTGTAGGTATATCGTTCGATGGACAGAAGCCCTCCAAATTTTCCAAACACCACTAATTTGAACCCAAATCTCATAGAATTACATTTGTATCTATAATTTTTATTAATTTTGAAACGAATTCTCAAATGACCAAATATCTAATCGAGTTTGTCAAATATAAAGATTAAGCCAAATGTATCCTGCAAGATGTTGATCGGAAAGAAGGTTGATTCAAGATTATATCAGACATCGTACAGAACGAGGAAAGAAATAAAAAAGAAAAATAAATATATTTTTGACTCAACATCTTTGAGAAGAGCATCAATTTCATACACATTTTATCTAGTCTTCTATATATCTCCTTGTTTATAAGATATCATTGGTGCGCGAAAACCGATTAAATCTGGAATTGTTTTTCCGCTTTAAGGTGTAGCTTTATCAGCACTCAGATTCTTCAGAATCACTGTTCAATCAAAGTAAACCATTTTTCACAAATGAAAATATTTTTTGAAATCGGCTTATTAACCACACAGAAAAAAATATTTTGTAATTTTAAGTTTATTTTCATGCACATATTTGGAGCATGAATATAAATGTAAAATTAAGTTCCACCACAAATACACACGACTTGTCGTGCTTTCTTCAACGAATTTTACTATAATTTTAAACGTGGATTGAAAATTACAGTTTCTTTAAACGGAAAACCAATGCACTTCAATGTATTTTTACTCGAATACTGCTGTAAAATGAATGACATGTAATATTACACGAATGAAAGTGTAAAATGGTATGCTGTTTGATGCTCCAATTGATTTTAACGTAATTTTCAATCAAATTTTTGATTCAATCGTTGTATGTTTACATTCGTATTGATTTACATGTCGTTTAAATTTCATTATTTTTGGTGTGCAGGCCCGAATAAACAAATAATAAACAGTAGGCCCACTGCAATTCTGTAACTTTAACAAAATCTTAATAACTTTTCCGAGCGATTTTAGATCAATTTATAGTTTTCTACATTGTTGTAGACAATGAAATTGCCCATCATTTTCTCACTTTTAGTAATATTTGAATGTCTATAGCAAAAATGTGAAACAGTTTCATTGCAAACCCTAAGTTTTCAAACAACAAATTTTCAAAATTAAAAGTTGTTATTCTATTTGCTTACTGTGGTCGTATTAAATAAGTATATAAATTCTGTGGAACTGTACTACCCATGATCGCATAGTTGTCCCGTTTTCTGTGGGATTTCCTATCTTTATGGGAGTGATATGCGATCATAGGCAGTGTACAGGTTTTCAAATTTAACGGGTTACATACCCTTTTGTGCGAAAAATGTCAAGAAAGTTTGAATTAAAGTAATGATTTCATTACATCAAACTTATAGTATTTTGGTAGTAAATTTTTCAGTCAAATAAACAAGCATAAATTTATAAAAATATATTGATAATTGGCAGAGTTGTTGCTTTTTCTTGAAACCATTTTTTATTTAAAAGATTTGCGGTGATCTTGATTGTAGACCAATCAATTAAACAAAATTCCAAAACTAAAAAAAAATACCATTAGTATATTAGTATTCCTTGTACTCTAACCAGAGTTAAAAATATTCAAATTCATTGAATGAAAATTGATCATATTCAGCCGCATTCATTTTCAATATTCATTAACGCAGCTGAAAACGTCAAACGAACAAACCGCCCATTCATCCATGCAGATTTTCATTCGTCTCCGATTATTACACGAAGCGGCCGTGCAGCAATGAATCAAACGCATCAAAGTAGGCCCTGGCACAATGTAAGCGATGATGATTGTAGTTTCATATGCTTTACCGGCATTTGAATACATTTTCCTATATAATTAGTGAAATGAATATATTGTACGATATTCAACTGAATGAATAACATGGATATTTGAATGAATATTTTTTCTATTCACCGCGAGTCTCATCAGGTTCATTTTCAGCCGTCATAAAAGAGCTTCGATTATTTTTAACTCTGACTCTAACGATTAGTTGAATAAATAATAATTTTTTCCTGCATTCGGCAACGTTTTTCCTAAAATATTGCCTTTTTTGGCTCTAAAAATTGCATTAAAATATTTTCATCTGCGAATCAAAAATTTATGCATAAAAAAGAAAACGATAAGCTACGAGAAAAAATAATAACGATCAATCGAAAAAAATTTAAGAAAATCCGTTGAGTGGTTTTTCAGCAATCGTGATCACGGAAAATCATTCTTGGAAGAAACGACATTTCGAGATAATCGAGTTTAAAATTTTAAGTTACCACTGCTCTTGGTAGACGAAACGCGCTTGGAAGCGCTGTAACTTTCTATTTCTCCGATCTCTAAAAAAATTGGGAAAACATTCTCAAGGAGTTGTACTTACAGATAAAGTAATAAAAAATTCGATTTTTTGAAAAATAAAAAGGTATGTAACCCCTTAAAGAAAGATAATAAAAGGTCATAAAATTTTAACCAATTCGAAACAGATGTCTTGAAATTAACTATATACGTTAAGTTATATAATTTCACCATGAACATTACATCATACCAACCGTCAATTACATTACATTTCTGAGGTCCCTAAATTTAATAGTGCCCGCATAGGACAATCATCTCTACGCCAAACCGGGCGTCATTACAATCGTAAGTACTTCCACGGAACCCGGTTCCTACTCCATGTCGATTGAGTGAGCACGTTAACAAAAGAAAGAAGCTAAACAGACGCCATCATCTACGACGCGTTGTACAAGTGTAAAATCAAAGACGAACGAGATTTGATGGGGGGGGATGCAACACCACCCCCGTCTACCATTTTCCACCGAGTGCGATACCACGTGGAAAGAGTTCAACTTTTGTGTCCCTCGGCGCACCCTTCCGGCCTCCGACCTTCCGCTTTATCACCCATAAACAACTTCCTGGGTGGAAGCATCAGCCAAGATTTGTTCTCGCACGAAAGATGCGCCCGGGAATGCGAGATAAACATCCAAGCACCCGGGTTTTTTCCTCCCCACCCACACACCACCATCGCACTGCAATTCAAGCGAACGGGTGAAGCAATTTTCTGACAGTTATGAGCTGGAAAAGGGTACAAAAAGTGCCCCTTTTTTATCACCATCCGACGATGGGACAACGAGCGACTGAACTATTCCGGAATTCGCTTCAACTTCCGGTTCGTAATCTTCGACCCCAACCGCCAACACTTTCTCGCCGTATCGCCGTCACCCTCCCCCAAGAGCGTGTGAATGTCTACGAGTGTGTATGTGCGCACGGGCGTGAGAAGCGTGGAAAGGGTCCATCTTGGCACACAGCGAAAGAAATGTATCATATGTCATTGTTTGCCCTCTTGAATTGTGTTTTTAACCTTTCGGTGTCGGAGCAGGAGAGATCGACGACGACAACGACGACGATGAGGACGACGGAAAACGCCCGGTTCACTTTTGTTGCATTGAAGGCTGCTGCTCTTTGGCTTGACTTGGCACCGTTCCATCCCGGAGAAGGGGGAAACCGGAAATGAGATATAGTTTTTCGTTTCAATTATTTTATCATTTCTGCTAGCTGCCTAGCTGTTGGTTGCGCTACCCCACCCTCCACTGCTTTCCGTTCGCACTGTTGCCGGGTGGAAAAGAAGCTGCAAATAAGGCTTTTCCGGTTCCGGAGTCGGGACTGCGGGACTGGGAGGGTTCGTGAGTGCTCGGCTAATAGTTCATAGGTATTTTTATTCTCTGGCTGCAGGCTTGTGGAAGTGACCTGGTTTCACGATTTGCACCCAGCGGAAGTAGTTAGTTGGATGCGATTTCCAGCGATTGTGACGCCTTGGCAGTATAAAAGCCGGGAGAGAGAGATGGAGCTGTTTAGTTACTATCTATATGGTCGACTATAGCGAGTGTATTTACTTTTCCGAAAAATCTGTTGGAAAAAATCTGTGAACATTTGTGCGTCGTTTTTTGGAATAATTGGTCGGTTCACACTGGTGGTCCCTTATCCGAGCGGGTGAAATTTTTAAATCAAGATCAGTGGTGGCTTTCAAAACTACAAGTGATGAAGAGCACAAGTCATATAATCCTAAGAGAGTATTAGAAACCTGTGGAGAATTGGCACAAACGGCATGGGAATATTACAAAGACCTAGGCATAGGTTTCTGAACCTCAACAAAGTTCAACGAACTTCAAAAGATTTTTTTCGATCTTCAATGAGGTCCTAATAATTTCTTGGAAACCTTTAAGAAAGTATTTCAAGAAACTTGTTTTTGGGACTGTGCCAACGTAAGGATTCGGTTCACACTCTGCAAAAACACGACGCGAGATAGGACACAACACTTATTGTTTTGACTAACTATAAAAAGGATTAAAAATTGAAGGCGTTGGTCGTAAAAGGGTTAATATACAGGATAATAATAGTAGAAAATCACATAGGATAGCAGAAATGGTTGACTAAACTAGTCAAACTCACTAATTTTTCAGTAATATGATGTTGTTTAGGTAACCAATTTGTAAGAAGATTTATGAGCTACAGGGCGTCTCCATATGGGTATTTTCCAAAACATCGATATAACAACTTCGGCGCAAAAATGCGCCTATTTATCTTGAAACTACGCTAAATTTTGAGTAAGATTCATGATAAGTGACCCATGGGATACCATCTCAAAAATTGGAAGACGCATAAAGACAAATTTCTGATAAGACATTGAATTTCAAAATTGCCTTTTCCTGATGCAGAACAAACAAAAATCATTTCTGCACAAAAATTTTACATTATAGTTTAGCATATTCATTAGATCGGCAACAATTCAAATGGTAATTAGATGCAAAAATCATATGAAAAATATGAGATTTTACCGATAACTCTAGTTCACCCACAAGAGGTTTCAAGTTTCTATAGTAAAATTTATGAATACTCGGAAATAAAAACTTAAAATCAAATAAAAAATCCACAGTAACTCTGCATACCTCAAACTTTTTAGTCATATAGCTTATTTTATAACGAACAGCTTCGTTGAAGGTTGCATATTAATTGGAGGTTCCCAGATAAAGTTATTTAACTTTGATGACCAATAGATTTGTTGAAGGTGCCTATTCTAACCATGCGCGAGGAAGAGAGGCATCACATAACTTTATATGAGAATATCTTTTTACTGCAAAATCGGATCAATTTGCAGTCATCGGCAATGTTGATCCTTACACCTTAAACTATCTATCTAAAGAATATGGGATGCACAAGATTAAACTGACATTTTTAACTGAATTTATTGTTTTTTGACTATTTTTCGTGTATTTTATCATACAAACTTGAGAACTCTTGTGAGTGAACTAGAGTTTTGGGAAAAAGTTCATATTTGACAAATGATATGTGCAGCCAATAACCGTTTGATTTAACAGTGTTCCGAAAAAAATAATTATTGCCGGTGTAATATTCATTCTTCTTTCCAAAAAAACTACTCAAATCGGTTGCGTAGTTCTTGAGATATCGCCATTTGAAGCTCGAAGGTACGAATAATACTAATAAATTGAATTGAACGGAAATCCTCGACATCATCTGCTTCAACGACATGTTTAAAAATCATTTTTAATACGATGATCGTAAAATTTTAAGATACTTTTATTCAAACTGAGAGAAAAATGAAACAAATATTTACAAAAGAGTTACAAGACATTGATTTTTGCGGTTTTGTCGCTCGTCGTGCCACTGTGCGTCGTCCTCGTTGTGTTCAGGTGTAAAATTTGGAATAAGTCATAATATAAGTCAAAATTAGTATGCCATTTACACATATACACTAACTTTTTGTTCACAAATCGAACTGAAATATAAGAACCAAAGAAGCGCAGATTTCACGGATGGCTTCAAAAGTCTACACTACGGCACTGCCAATCCCATCCAGAGTTATTCACAATAAATAGAGTTGTTCTCAAATTTAAAGCATATTCAAAAATAAATAAATAAATCACATTCCTATAGTCTGTAGGTGTAGTAACAAGGGAATGTCAGAGCCGCACTCTTGTCCTGGTGAATGGTCTACTGCCCATAAAAGCATAAGAGTCCCATATGGATTTTTGTCGTAAATGAGTTATCTGTTGGATTATATTCTGTATCACCATTGAATAACAATGCACAAATAAGATTACAAGGTTTGTTTAGAAAATATTGAAAAAAATACCAAAACATGGTTGTCCCATCCATATGACTCAATGAGAATGTAAATCTTCAACAGCGTTTTTCTCGGCTTGCTGTTTTTCAATACAGGACTCTTATGCTTTTATGGGCAGTGTAGCTCTCTTAGGTTTTTCTGGAAAATAATGCATTAGCATTTCGTATGCTTGACTGGTTTTAATCAGCATTCCAAAATTTATTTGAAATCGTCTTGTTAGTAAACAGTATTTTGAATGCACAATTGCAGTGAAAACTATTTCAATAGCAGTGCAAGTAATGTAGCCGCATATTTTGCCAAAAGCGGCTTTTGAATACCCCTTTAAAACTAGCTGGTGATCACGCCGTCGATCTTTACTATTTAGGGGGAATGTAGACACGGTACTCATTTATAAAATACTTTTCGTTATATGCTTGCTTTAGATTGTATATCACATTGCTCTAGAAGAGGCCTTTTTCAGGCTAGTTCATTTATGCATGGTTAAGAGACAGCAATGTTATCGTTTTTCATGAAAATATTACCTAATTTATCTTTAAAATCATTTTTCTTAAAGTATAATTTTTTGGCTGTCGTGGCGGTGGTCACCTATTTTCGTCCGCGTCCCTTATCACTCATTTTTATAAAGTGATTCATCAGCAGTGCTATCTTTGAAAATAAATCACCTCGGTCATACAAATAATTTTTTCCTATCTTTTTTAACACAAATAATTAACCAGTCTTGACTTCGTTATATTCTGAATTGCACATATTTTGTCGCATGTAATTTTAAATGTTCTTTGATTTGATGGCATTGTAAGGGAACAAGCATCCGCCAGTGGATGCCAATCGAGCTGACATTTCTTTAGACTGAACAGACTAAATCGCTTGTTTGTTTGGTGTTTATTTGACCAACAATCCAATGGGTGTTTATTGCGCGTGGGGAATACGCATGGTCTTGTCTGAGTGATGATGACTTTTGAATTATGTGCGAGGGTTCGAAACCAGTTACCAACTTTCGGCAGCCAAATCAGCAGGAAGAACAAATGTTTTATTGTCATATTCATTGGTTTACTGTTAGTCCATTAAATCATCAATGAATTATATTAATTGTTCTAATTGTTTTTAATAGTATTTAGTACTTGCATATGCTTGGAATTAGTACATACACTATATTACTGTCATGCTAACCATTTTTCTTCATGAGTATAAAAATATTATAGCTTAATTATTGACGCACGAGCTGACAAGTTAGTTTCTTTTCGTTGTTATTGTTTTCAATCTTGTTCTAGTAATTAGTATAAAAACCGTGCACATTAGATTGGTTCAATTTTTGACTTTTACCTTCCACCGGGCTCTACTGATTCCTTATATGGCCCTTAGTAATTGTGCAAATTTTGGTACCGATCGGTTGTGTCTACGGACCCTCCAAAAATTTCAAAGTTTAGACGGAAATTGCTATGGAAAATCGGTTAAAATTGAAAATAAATTCTTAAAAAAATCACCTCATCAATAAATTTATGAAAACACTGTATATTTCTAAAGGTATTCTTCAACTGAACACATTCGTGGAACATTTTAAGTTTGTGGAAATTCGCTGAGAAAAGTTATTAACTAAAGAAGCAGCATGACTGCAAAAGGTGGATTTTATTATTAATCATAGCAATCCTGTTTGAATAGCTCCATCGTTATACAAGTGTAAACTAGACCTGCCACCCACCGCTCGCGTATGGCAGTTACAGTTATTCAAACAGGGTTGCTATGATTAAAAATAAAATATACTTGTTTTGAAGTCTTACTGCTTCTTTAGTTAACAACTTTTCTCAGCGAATTTTCACAAACTTACAATGTTCCTCGAATATGTTCAGTAGAAGAATACCTTTAGAAATATACAGTGTTCTGATTAATTGATTGATGAGGTGATTTTTTAAGAATTTATTTTCAATGTTCACCGATTTTCCATACTAATTTCCATATAAACTTTGAAATTTTGGGAGGGTCCATAGACACAAGCGATCGGTACCAAAATTTGCACAATTACTAAGGGCCATAAAAGGAATCAGTAGAGCCTGGTGGGGCTAAAAGTCAAAAATTGAACCAGTCTAGACTGCACATGTCATCGGTTGTATATCTGACATACAAAGTTAGTCGTTTCAGGTATTTCGGTAGGGTTTATTTTATACCATTTAAAATGTGCCTTAGAAAGCATAACAACGCGTGTGAATAATTATAACATAAAAATCAATCATCCGCGGAAAAAGAAGCCAACTGTTATTAATAATAATATCAAAATTTATACACGATAAATAATGCGTGTATTACGAAACCTTTAATTACATAGATAGATATATCGACGAATGTCTCGAGACACTAAAAGTAATAGCTTTTCATTACATTGTATTGTTTCTGTAAGGCCACGTTTCGCCGGGATGATGAAGTAAGGAATAATAAAATCGTTCACCTGACGTTTGATGCAATTAAACATAAGCAACATTCTCAACTGTCGGCTGTCCAAAGCTGAAGTTGCTTTTTTTTACAACCGAGCATTTCAAAATTAATTCAGTGAGCGATAAATTTATCATAAATTCTTTGCAGCCGGCTTCCCAGAGTAATAAACACATGATGAGACTACTGAGAGTTTCATAGATCATATTACTCATCAAGGTGAATCTAGATTTCTGTAACTCTTTACCCCATCTTACTAACAAAAACTCCTTCCCGTGGCAAACGTAAAGATGCGGAGGTATACGCGGTCTCCATAATAACGTTTGTTACACTAACATTCCTTCCCTTCCCCGACGATTGTAAGGACGTGTCCGGCGCTGTTATTGGCATTTCAAAGTATAGAACTTTGCAAACGTGCACATTGAGGATGGACTCCCAGGCCCCATTTGCTGATTCTCTGTTCAATTTCGCTTGATCCTCGTCAATCACAGAGTAGCAACTACGAATTGTACGATCATCATGCTCATGCTCAAGTAGTGTTTTTTTGCTGCCGAGTAAAACAAAAAATAAAAGTTTTGATACGATTTCAGTTTTTTTATTATTCATTAAACATACCGTTATGATTTCTCGAGTACGATTTGCAAAATTTTATTTAGTTCCATTTTTATAGTCCTTTGACAAATCATTGCATCAGTCTACTTTCTACTTTTGCCGCAGTCAGACGTACAATCGAGCCAAGTGAACAACAGGCCTCTCGATCTAGTGTGCATTGTCTCGAGAACAAAGAAAAAATCGGATTATTCTTGTCATCATGAGTTGACGAAAAAGCTCTACTCCGACCGGACGCTGCGGTCGTTGACTTTAAATTTTATTTAAAACGACCGAGTTTTAGTGAAGTGGAATACCTTCTGAAGGTAAAAATGCAACTTAGGCTTGCGGAAGTCTTGTACCTTCAGTATCATCATCTTCGCAATACAGTATTAATATCATTCAACACGTTAGCACAAGCCGAGCGTATCGTTTTGAAGAACAACTTAAAACACGTGGTTGAAAGTGACAACGTTGGAATTAAGATTCCCGTATATATTGAGAATGATTATATAGATGTAAGGTTATATGACCTATCACCTCGTACCCCTCCTGAGCTAATTGCAAAATGCATGTCACAATACTCCGTATCCCTGGAAGAACTCGCAATTCAAGATATTTCTATTTCAATTTCATGCTCAACAATCCGTCTCATAGGTTGCACTGGTCGGGAAAAAGTGTTAAATAACGATGCAAAAACTACTGATATTGACAGTACTAGATGGTTTTCCGGAATGCGTCTGCCAACACGATACTAACTAATGATCTGGCGTATATAAGTTGATCTGAGCAATAACAGGGATTCATCACTCGAAATATCTTTAAAGACATCTTGGAAGAACTTCTTTCAAATCTCAAATCACACTCTTTGTCATCGTTCTTGCACCCACGAACAGATGAATGGGTACGTCAACACTTAACATCGACCGCTACGGTGCAGTTTCACATAGCAGGAATATGACGTATTGTTCATTGTTTTTGCGCAATATACGAGTAATCAAAAATCTTAATTCTAAAAGTATCCTTATCTGGCAGAGTTAGAGCAGACTGGACCAATTATATTGAAGATTACCTTATTTTACGATACATGATTCGTTGTAATCATTGAAGTGCAGAACTACCAGCTCTAATACTCATTCTGGAGGAAAATGACTAGAAAATGTTCAGTGAATTAAACAATTTTATGAACTAAATCATTTGATTGATTTTCCATAAAGGGAATTAATTGAAAGGGCAATTTCAAGAATGTTTTCATATTTTTCAAATATTTCTGAAACTGGAAGTAAAAAATCAACATTCTACTAAACGCTTATTTTATTACGCTTTATCTTCAGTTTCCGCTTCAATATCGCTCGTCTCTATTGGACGGATCCGGGAACAATTTTGTGAGCTAAACTCTTGTGGGATGCCCATTGTCGTTCTACCATTGAAGCGAGTCCTTGCTGTTCTGGCAGCTGGATAAATCTGGCCATAACGCAACTAGACCATCGTGGGTAAAATGCGTTAGTAGACGCACAAAAATGCGCATTTTCTTGCCACATGAACAGTTCCCTTACCAAATCATAATTTTTTTCGAGAATTTTTCCGCGAAAGCAAAGTTTAATCCAACAGAATTCAACCCCGTGATTTATTTGATGTGATAATAGTCCAACCTCATTCCCCCACAAAGGTGTGAGCTGAACGATTTATCTAGAGGATAATTATTATTTTGATTCATAACAATACCAGTTAACTAAAAAACGGACTGTTTCAATTTGCAGACATATCCTTTCCTTCAAAAGAACGTAACCAGATACATTTCGAATATCCCACCAACAACCACGGTCCATCAAGAAAATTTCTATTCCGCGAAGATACTTGATTGAATCGGGAATCAAACTCAATAGCTTCCATTTCTGATAATACTCTTTAAGACTTTTCCCGCCTGACCAAGGCATTGATACTACCTCCTACTAAGATGAGAAGTGTCGAGTCTAGTGGTAGGGCAGAGTCCAATTGAGGTTTATCATCCACTTCACTTAACCCTTTCATGCCCAACTTTTTTCTAGTGCAGGTAGGGATTTTAAACTATTTTTCCTTGAAATCGGTGGTGTCAAGAAACACGAAAAGCCTTTTTTCATAAAGATAGGTGCTTCCCTCGCAGTGCTAGAAGCTGCTCAATTTTTACTTTCCAATGCCCAATACAATTCTCCTAAAATATTTACAATAGTCCACTTGCGTGGAAAACGTAGCCAAAGACGGTCTAAATTGATAAGTTTTATCAGTTTTAAATAATATTGCAACATAACGAAGATATCTGGAAAATCATTTTCCGTCATCAGTATAAACTGTCCCTGGCAGCACTGCTCCATCGGAATCCAATCATTCGAATTTCAATAACTTCAGTTCTAGAGCTGACCCTTGTAACTGTTAAGACTCATATGAAAGGCAATAGTCACATTAATTAGGCTTACTTGTTTTTGTGAGCAAACCTTGACTCAAGCAATAGTTATAGCTGTTTAAAAACATTGTTGTCCACAATCAACATGGGCATTGGACTGCCCAGAAAAATAATGAATTTTTGAAAACTCAATCGGCCCACCCCTGATTCGATTACTAGTGCCACCAGGAGTACTTGCACCAAATTTGAAGCAAATCGGACAAGTCTTGCTACCGGACCAACGCTCCTGAAGTTTGTATGGGATTTTTCGACAATTTACATGGAGAAAACCCACTAATTCGCATTTTTGCCGCTAGATGGCACTGTATGCATCGTATTATCACTGTAAGTGAAAATAAGAAAGATAATTTAATTGTCTACAACTTTGTTGAAGACTGCTTGTCAATCTGGCTTTGTTACAAGAAGTTATTAAACTTTTAACGAAGTGATGTCTGAGTCAGTTTTCTATGGGGCCTAGTTGTGCTTGGTTGTGTATCAGTACTCAATTCCCACGAAATATACATTTTTGTGAAATAACCGTTAGGTTCAGCTCATTAGCATGTTCACAAGAATTGTAGTAAATAATACGAGTCATGTTTTGGTTGAAAAATTTTTAGTTCCAACTGTGACCGCATAGAGGGCGCCAATACAAACTTTTCATAGAAGAGAGATAGAATATCGAAATGTTCGGAAGAATTATTGAAAAATACCTGCTCTACAACTTTGTAGAAGACACCTAATATCTATCTCTTTCCGTTGAAAAGTTAGTGTTGGCGCCCTCTATGCGGTACAATGTGGAACTAAATTTTTCTAACCAAAACATGACTCGTATTATTTACTACAACTCTTTTGAACATTCTATTAAGCTAAATTTAACGGTTATTTTACAAAAATGTTTAGTTCGTTAGAATCGAATACTGATACACAACCATGCACTGCTAGGCCCCATAGAAAACTGACTCAGACATCACTTCGTTAAAAGTTTAATAACTTCTTTTAGCATAGACGAATTGACTAGCAGTCTTCGACAGAGTTGTAGACAATTAAATTATCTTTCTTATTTTCACTTACAGTGATGATACGATGCATACAGTGCCATCTAGCGTCAAAAATGCGAGTTAGTGGATTTTCTCCATGTAAATTGTCGAAAAATCTCACACAAACTTCAGGCACGTTGGTCCGGTAGCTAGACTTGTCCGATTCGCTTCAAATTTGGAACAAGTACTCCTGGTGGGACTAGGAATCGACTCAAGGGTAAGCCAATAGGGGTCATTTTTTTCCTGTCACTCTAATGGGCATGAATGGGTTAATTATTGAAAGTTGCCTACCAGCAATTCAAGGCAATCAAGGGATATTATATGGGAACATCCTAGATTGTTAAGAAATTGAACTCGATATCTTGTTATATCGGAAGGAGTCTACGAGCTCCATACTCAATCAACTAATTCCGTTATTACCACTATCGCAGCAATAACCGAGATTAAATCTATTGTCGAGCAAAGCCCAGACAACTCCACTATCAGATCAAAATCGGCTTTTGCATCGTCGATTCAGACATATTCATCGAGTCTCGTCAGCACCTTACCGTACAGCTTACGGGCCCGGGTTTTAACAATATTTGTTGTCTGGGGCTACTGTTAGGTTATTTACTTGCTCGGTAACATTTTAAGCCTTCTCGGAGCGGGATTTGCCAGACAGTTCAGTGTTCAGTTTTTTTTTTGCCATGGTGGCATAGACCTTTGACGAATAAACCAAAGATCTAGTGTCCTATGTGATTTCCTTGTGTGAAACCTATAGACATCTGAACTAAGAATGAGCCTGAGATACCAACTTTTTAAATGCGGTGTGCTAAGATATTGGATTTTAATTAACTGGTCAACGATTGAGAAACATCACATCTCAACAGGCTGACCTTTAATGAATGTTGTTGAATTAAAGCGTGTACTTCGACTTGTGCAAATGAGTCTCTTATTTCATTTTCTATGCTTTTCCTGAAAATATCAAAATCAATATGGAAGCTTGGACCTTGAAGAAATTCTTCTACTGCTTTTCGTGAAACGTGGGATTTGCCTAAATCAGTGAAATTTAAAGATATCTTAGTGGCCATTCATAAATTACGTAACATTTTTAGGGGGCGAAGAGGTAAGACAAATTGTGACGTTCTTAAAGTGAATCTCGCATGGTTTCAGCAGGTATTTTTTAACACTTCCCGTAAAAGCGCTGTCTCTGCGCCGGAACTGTGCCAAAAACCTCCTAAAATTAGTACAATTGCTACGCTGAAGAGGATCACTGATTCCATTCAAACAGCATGAGTTCAGCTCCCAAATAGACCTACATAAACGCCACTAAATAGAGCCGGTAATAAAACATAATGAAAGCCAACTAAAACTGCTAGGTTCCTACTGGTTCATCGGAAAATTATTACCCCACACTGGTCACATGATCCACCGCAGGATGCAATTTTATAAGCGCAGCATCCAAAACTACCGTTTTTTTTGCTCTCTTTTTCATTTTTTCACTGGACCTTCGGAAAATCTACATAAAAATACTATAGTATGAAATATATTATACTGGCCACGTTTTTTGTGTTTGACTACACCACACTTCCTGCGTGGGTGCTAGCCATGCTTTGTTAGGAATTACCACGGAAACTAACCGTACGGGAGATGATCGTATCGTGTATTACTAACCAACGTGATGGTGAACCGATAGTGAGAGTGGTACTTTTAAAAGTTTTCATAAAATTGTAAATTGACCTGCTCTGGTTGCACCAAGATAAGGTGTAGTTTATTAAAGCGGGTTTCGTTCATATCGGTGTCTATCGAGTCATTACGCTAATCCTTGATTGTCTTGTGTCCCTATGGTTTTCTCGTTTTTGACGGCGTTACACTCGTTTAAGTTTAGGAATACTAAGTCTGTTTTTACATTACAAAAATGATATTTTTCCTTCATCACTAGGTTCATCTTTCCGAAAAAAAATCCAATTGCAAACTATAACCATATTTTCACTCGTGCAAGTTGCAAACATCTGGGTAACTTCCCCTACAGACAAATGAGTTTCTACTAACCAGAGCGGCAGCGGTGGAGAAACAGGCGAGCTCCAGATTTTTTTCCAAGCTCGCCTACTATTTCTCGTACTATACACATGAAATAAAACACACACACATTCCTAGTTTGGTCGTTTAGGGCCGTTGCTTGGTCCAGCAGCGGCAGATAAAAACTGTAGTTTACTAAGCCATACTACAAACGGCAATTGGAGTGTGCTCCAATGGGCAATAAAATTAAGCCTACACCGGGCCGTAAAAATAGATTGCGCCGCAAGTGAATCCTGTAAGCATGCCGCTGCAGATTATTGGTAGGTTTCTTTCTCTCTTTTGTAGTGGAAGGTGATAGAAACAGCATCTTTCTGGTTTTTATGTACGTTCCGGTTTGCAAATGAGGTTTATTTTGAGCTTTAGGAAGTAGCGAATTTGGAAATGGATTAAATTTTTTAAATGTTTTGTGTACATAAAAAATGAATTTAATTGGCACGTATGCTGGAAAGTCATTTTTTTCAAAATAAAGCGATATGATTTTTCGATGGTGTTCTCTTGAAACGCCTTTACCAAAAGAAAATTAATGAATTTGATTAATAATTGGGCTTGAGGACACAATACATAACTTAAAAGGTTGATTTTAAGCGTTTCAGAATCTATGAGTAACTAGCACCAACTTGTGCCAATTTGATGCTATTTTTAACATATCATCTAACTGGCCCCAAGGTCAAGGATTATAATATTTTTTCATTTGTTAGTATAATTAGATGCATAATAATAACGTTTAAAAACGTGCCGAGTAATAATTCACCACCTTCGTCTGATTCATACTTGAATATTTTGCTAATGTTCGTCTTGAATTTGCCTATTTCATTCACTGAAGGATATATTAATCTACACGGTATTTTCAAAAGGGGCTGGGGTCGGACGGATTCCAACCATCGCTCATCCAGGAATGATCCTGATCGCTGGATCTACGAAGATTAGACTCGCGATGTTTTGTCTGGCCTGAAACAAGAAAATGTGGCTCAGCTCTTCACATTAGAACACCGCGTACATGTACCTCCAAGAGACGTGGATATTGACGGTGTTGTCACCGAGGCGACCATCACAGACGTGCTGCAGCACGGAGTTGGCTGTATTAAGCACTACTCGCGTCCGTCAGTTGAGATACTAGAATGCGAGCAATTGCGCTCGGTATCGTTAATAGATAGGATGAAAACTTATTCCCCGTCAAACTTTTGTCGAGTGACTTTCGTCGGATTTGCTCTGCCGAGTCACATGTTTATTGGTAAGGTTCGTCTGTCGAGTCGCTTTTTGTACCACGGGTTTGAACTGCCTTAAAAAAAGAAGTTGTATCATACGTCCATCTTGTAACTCGGCTTACAGTGATTGGATTGCACTAAAATAGGTATCAACAGCCTTGCTTCGGACATTCCATGTGAAGATTCCCTCTCGAGAGTTGTCTGGCTTTATGGAAAGACAACAACAAACGCAAGTAGTCTGTTACACTGACGGTTCTCTGATGGAGGGACGTGCTGGTGCTGGTGTCTACTGTCGTGAAATGAGATTGGAACAATCTCACTCACTAGGTAGATATTGTACTGTATTCCAAGCAGAAATCTTTGTGATTATGTGCGGGGTGCAATCGGCCCTTCAACTGAGTTTGTCCGGCAGAGTTATAAACTTCTGCTCCGATAGTCAGGCTGCAATCAAGGCCCTTAGCTCAGACAAATCCCGGTCCAAGCTAGTGATCGCGTGCCGAACCCAAATCGAAGAACTAAGCATTGTCAACACTATCTACCTTGTCTGGGTGCCCGGACATTGCGGTATTACTGGAAATGAATGGGCTGACGAATTGGCCAGGGCAGGTTCAGCGATTGACTTCGTTGGTCCTGAGCCCGCCCTGCCAATTTCGACAAGTTGGATAAGGGAAAAAATACGGTCCTGGGCTTTGTCCGAGCACCGCAATTATTGGAGAAATCTACAAACGTGTCGCCAAACAAAGGCGTTTCTAGAACAACCATGCCCAGTGGTTTCGAAAAATCTCTTACATTTTTCGAAGCTCCACTGCGGCATGCTGACCAGGGCTTTAACCGGCCACTGCAAACTCAATTATCACATGGCAACTATTCAGCGCGCTGAGTCTTTTTCATGTGATCTTTGTGAATCCGATTACGGAACCTCATATCATCTGATATGCAACTGTCCAGCGCTAGCGCAATTGCGATTTCGAGTCTTCAGCCGTCCTTATATAGACGAAACCATGTTTGGTCGACTGAAACTCAGAGACATACTAAAGTTTCTTATCCAATGTGGTAAAGAGCTTTAGGCTTATTCGCAGGCAAGTTGAACTACTTGTGAGTTTAACTTACCTGTTGTTTATTTTTGTTTTGTGCTGTTATTTTTCCCACCCTTCCAATTCTACTTCCCCACTCCTCCTTGTCCTTTCCTTCCACTCAGGAAATGATGAAAACACACGGCAAGGCACAAATCCCCGACTATGTACGGGGAACGTGCCATTTGAGCCAATATATTCTGATTCCTGATTCCTATATGTTTATTGGTAAGGTTCGTCTGTCGATTCGCTTTTTGTACCACGGATTTGAACTGCCTTAAAAAAAGAAGTTGGATCATACGTCCATCTTGTAACTCGGCTTACAGTGATTGGATTGCACTAAAATCGGTATCAACAGCCTTGCTTCGTTTCTAAGAAGCAGTAACATAAAAAATCTGGTTTGAAAAATGGAAAATACTCGAGATTGAGCGGAACAAAAGGTCGAGTACAACGCACCCTTATTCATCCTACCATTTGACCTAATGCGTTGAATGGAGATAGCAGAAACTGCTTTAACTAATATAAGGATGAATACAGGATTTAAGATGAATTAGGGCACAGTAACCCTATTTACTGCTAGATTACTATTGAAAATTTCGCCGTTAGATTTTTTATACTAAAAAATTCTTTAAAAGAATATCTTAAGAAAAAAAAACAAAGATCGATGATTCAGTCGAGCTAACGCATTAAGCCAACAGGGTCGACGGAGCACTTTTTTCCAGAGTGGGTCGTAAGATTCGGAATTATTTCTACCCGTACTGGCGAAAGTTCAGACATGGCGTACGTAAGTAAAAATGGAAATTCTATGATAATGGCTGATGGCAATTCGAAAACACCCTTTGTTAACAGTCTGTATGACCGACGGTTCAGCGAAGACGTATTTGTTGATTACTGATACTACATGGAGCATTTGTACAGTTAAGTCCCAATTACTCCTTTCTTTTATATTTCCATTCCCTGCGATAGAACCATCTTTGGTGGGTACTACAGCCCGCATGATAGTGTGGACCTGGCATTGTAATTCTCATTCACTCACGCTTATCCGATGTCCAACTTTTCCGAGATAAGATGAGTCGCAAAATTATCCGTCTCCACAAATGGCGTGTGAATAATTTTCTGGATAAAATTTATCTAATTACGACTTGTTCTAGCGATAGCGGTAGCAAGACTGAGAGCGCAAAACGTATACTGCGATAAACTCATTCGCTCATTCTACCGCGGATTTATTGCTCCGGAAAAATAATGCGTCGTATTTATCCGGTTAAATTGCGAGAGTGCCAATAACTTTCCGTGTGAAAATGTGAGTTTTTATTGTCGCAGTGGCAAATTATTCGGACTCATTTACTCATATGAGCGATAAATGCTATGCCTGGTGTGGACTATTAAAAAGGTAGCTGCGTCGACCAACATCCTTCCAGGCTTAATGGGCTTTGATGGCAAAAAAAAATCCTTTTCGATACAAACCATACCCATTTAGTACAACCGGCCCCTGGATCATCATCGATACATCGCGTGATTTATCTAAAAAAACAGTCGGGCGTGTTCGAAGGAGTATTTTGTCTACGTATCTGCTCTGGAAGCAGAGATTAATGGTGTAGTCTCCGAGAGGGTCTTTAATTACGAAATATGGGGTTGGCTCCTTCCAGTCGCTTTAGTCAGTCAGTATGCAAGCAATTGCGTCCAGTCTTTCGCCAGATCTGTTCTTTGTTTTTTAACGGAGCTGGTCTACCTGTTCGCCTTTTTGTACCGCGCGTCGTTGCAAACAATGTGGCCATAGAGTTGCCCATTGTAGAAACAAGGCACGGTGTTTATGAAAAGTTTTGCTTCTGTGAAAGGACTCCTCATGATCTGTCGACATATCCCACATATAAATTATACGGGGAAAAACTGAAGCATTCGTTTGAGGAACGCTTCGAGAGGAAATGCCAAAAAGGGCTACACCACCGGCCACGGCAATATTCTAACAATCTCGTTGTGGGATGGATGGATAATTTTATTTGAGGGTACTTTAACTTTGTGGTCATTCGTCCCTGTCCCCATTGTGGGAACATCTTCTAATGTGCCTATAAATATTCGAAAGAGAAGGATCATGTCCTGTCCTAAGCTTCCTCGTAAAGGCCTGAGAATGTCCCTTGATGGGTGCTGTTACAAAACCGACGTAAGCGCGTCAGTCCTATTATTTTCCTAGGTTTTACACAATGCACTATGGTCCCAAAGCTGTATTTAGGAAGACAAAACTGTTTGCGCCTAAACCGTTGGTTTTAGATATATAGTATCTTCGGCAAACTTTCTTAGAACTTTCTTGCCGAATTTTTTATATTAGTTAAATTAGGGTGGTCCTTGTGGTTAGGGTGTTTAAAGTATCAACTTCTTAGATATGTAAAATTCAGCTATGTTGTATTCTATAAAGTTATAAATCAATCAAATTGACGCAACTTTTCTGAAGAAACTTTATGGCTATCTCTAATGGTTCATGTGTTATGATTTTTGCAATATATAAGGTAGGGTGGTTCTTGAAAAATTGGTTTTCTATTAATATTTTCATTTGCAATTAATATTTTCTTATGTGTTAATTTCTCGCTAATACTTTGTTCTAGAGGTTTTTAGAACTTTTGTAAATACACATTTTTTCCGAAGCAATGAAGTTTCTATCTCTTTTGTTTGCATAGTTACAGGCGATTTTCAATACGAAAATTGGTTTTTTAAAGCTATATATCTTCCAACATTGCAAATAAATTTTCAATCTTTAATTTCATTTGAAAGATCGGAGCTTTTCTAATTTTTGGTGAAAAAACTACGGAAGCGTTATTTCTGTAAAAAAATTAATTAATTTTTAAAAAATGGTGTATTTTACAACAAAAATCGTTCATAACTTTTCAAATAGACGAAATAATAACTTTGTTACTTCAGCAAAAATATGCGCCATAAAAAGTTCTAAAAGTGCTTCAAACAAAGTATTAACGTTAAATCAATTTACTTTTTATGACGCATATTTTTGCTGAAGTAACAAGGTCGTCAAACGGTGGGATAACAAAATTCTCACAAGTTTCCTATCTCATGCCTCCACGCGAGTCTAAGTCTATTGATGACATTTGGTCCTTAGACCGGCGACGACTGGGTGCTATCAGCCTTCTGCCGATAGTAGCAGAATGAGAGGGTGCGAACAGATCTAGTCGAGAAAACATTGCCGTAAAAATGAATAGTTGATCGGAAATTAGCCCCAATACGAATAATCTGACTAGTATCTATGATCACGGGTCAATACGTATTGAAAATTCGCCGCGTCTGTTTTTATGAACCTAATTTCAAGCTCCGTTATTGCTAACAAGCCCGTGCATCAGGTTAACAATCCTTTATATTTCCCTCCAGTGTTCGTTATTATCGCTCGTATACTTGTATTCCACAAATCTGATATGGAAAATAAGAAATACTTTCCCTGATTTATAACATCTCGCGCTATTTTTGCCTATATAATGTGTCACTTCGAGTGGAGTTCAAATTGCTTTTGTTTAGGGAACATAGTATACTCTCGGTAGCCGGCTGCCCAGAGTTTAAAAAAAACCAAAAACTAAAGAAGATCTCTTTTTCGAGTGATCGTGCACTCGAAGACTAACTAAACAACTACGTAATAAAATATGCTTTACAGGTCGCATCGCTTGCTTGGAGCGAATCCTAGACCTGATACCCTTCCAAACTACCAACTCCGCGACACCTATGGAAGAGTCTGATGAATCGTCGTCCTTCCGTTAAGTAGGTGGAGCATCAACACTTCCTGGCTACCTTATCCTTTATCCTTCCCCGTGAACGATGGAGATGGGGGCGGCCGGCAATGATGGCTATCATGCTGTTGAGGTTTTAATATGGGTCGAATTGGTATGAATTCCTACTTACCATTTCCTAAGCAACTCTTATTAGATAATCAGCAGTCAAACATGATGAAGTCAGTGTGCAATCCGCCAAAATCATCGTCACAACGCAACGCAACGCAACGCAACGCAACGCATATTTTTGCTGAAGTAACAAAGTTATTATCTCGTCTATTTGAAAAGTTATGAACGATTTTTGTTGTAAAATACACCATTTTTAAAAATTAATTATTTTATTTGCAATGTTGGAAGATATATAGCTTTGAAAAAACCCATTTTTATTTTGAAAATCGCCTGTAACTATGCAAACAAAAGAGATAGAAACTTCATTGCTTCCGCAAAAATGTGTATTTACAAAAGTTCTAAAAACTTCTGGAACAAAGTATTAGCGAGAAATTCACACATAAGAAGATATTAATAGAAATCCAATTTTTCAAGAACCACCCTAACTTAAATATTGCAAAATTCATAGCACATGAACCATTAGAGATAGCAACATAGTTTCTTTAGAAAAGTTGCTTCAATTTGATTGATTTATAACTTTATAGAACATTATGTAGCTGAATTTTACATATCTAAGAAGTTGATTTTTTAACCATCCTAACCACAAGGACCACACCCTAATTCAACTAATATAAAAAATTTTCAAAAAAGTTCTAAGAAAGTTTGCCGAGGATACTATATATCTAAAACCAACGGTTTAGGCGCAAACAGCTTTGGGACCATAGTGCAATGCATTTGCATTATGCAAAACCTAGTAAACTTCCGACGTAGATCTTCCACAATTTTAACATAATTCGCCAGGGCCGAGAATGCTCTATGTAGGAGCGCTGCGAGGATCAAGACGTGCTATCATTTCAATCGGATTAGCAATTGTTCGGTACCAGGTACTAAAGCTTTTCAAGTCCGAATCAACGGCAAAAACTTATTGATATTGTTTCCATATACATCGCACCTCAGCTGTTTCTAAAAAACTTCAACTCCCACGATATACTACGTGTCCACTATATCCGAAACAATCGAATCAAAACAAGAAATTCCTCCAGTGGAACTGTACAACGTTTTGACGGGTCTGATGCTCTACATGCGATTAAAGGTCAGATGAAACAAGTATATTCGGCGCGAACAACCATGGACGGTGTCCTACTTCGTGGTGGGCAGAGAGTGCACAGAATTGTAAGCGCAAAAATCTTGCAAGGACTTTCTGGATGTTTGATCGCCCGAATTTTACGAATATTCGCGACATTGGAAAAGAAAATGAAAAACTTGATGAAGCTGAAAAACGCGGTTATTGGCACCGGCTCGTCGACGGATTATCGAGAAAAACAACATTTCGTCTGGTGGCTAGGCCCTACGTTGTGTACACGATTCGATCTTTGATCGGAATACACGGAACTAAGAATCCTTTTTTGGCGAACTGCATTCCTTGTAGATCCGCATTCAAAAGATAGACGTTTCGCATTGAAATGATAATAACATATATATATATATATATATATATATATATATATATATATATATATATATATATATATATATATATATATATATATATATATATATATATATATATATATATATATATATATATATATATATATATATATATATATATATATATATATATATATATATATATATATATATATATATATATATATATATATATATATATATATATATATATATAAACGTAATGATTGTTCTTTACACACAAATTTATATGACAGCAAAGACGCTCGCGCTAAGCATTGTAGTGCTAACTTATCAACGGCATCGGTACAGTACCAAGGAGGCTCTCCATTTGACGAAGCATAGAAAGCACTTCTTGTTTTTCCTGGGGAAATGGGGAGTTCCTGAGTGCTTTGTCTGAACAATCATACCAGATTACCTACCAAATACAAATATTAGTTTGAGTTCTTTCACATTGCTCCACTCCTGGTAATGAGAAGGCGGACACTTAGGCATTAGAAGGTAATATTTATGAACGATCGCGTAGCTTCAACGAGTTTTTCAGGATTTATTGTCAGAAGACACTCGAAGCTTGGCAAATTTCGTAGAGAAGCTTAGGTATCCCAAAGGTTTAACCTTGGTTTAAAGGGGATGGATGAAGGTCGTGACTTCCTTCGGGTGATATCTCGAGACATGTTCAATCATTGTACGTTGAATGCGCATCTCCGGCGTATTGTAGTCTTGTTGTCTGGTAGTGCGCCTATTGTTCTAGCGCCAGATCTCCGTTAAATGAATCTCTTCGGCCTCATTCCAGTCAAGTGACTATCCTCGATCGCTCCTATATGTCTCTCATTTACATATTTTTAAACACCTTAGATATCCAAATTTAGTTATCTCTTCTCTTTCTATTAACATGCTAACAGCTACCTGGAAATATGATCCCAACTGTTCCTAGTGCATTCAAGAAGCCAGTCGGTGATCCTATTTGTTCATCATGTCCTGACAGTGATCTTCCGTTTGCCAAAAAGCAAGTTAAATTTCTTTTTTCCCTGTCGACCCTCTTTTCACACTCAATACTGTCTTTGCTGCTGATTTTGGAAATAATCCGTCTTGTGTATGTCTTTTGTCTTTCTTATAAACAGCCTACTAGTGTTTCTCTTTGCTTCAATTTTTAATCAAATAAAAATTTAAAAATGACAAATTGTATATCTAGTCTTTAAAAATATTTTTTGCTACATGCTTTAGTTTGAATAAAATTGCATTAATATTTTTTGTATATCGATCTGAACTACTTGTTTTAAGATGTAGATGTGTCAAAATGTATTCCCCATAATATAAATATGAAAAATAAATTCAAATTTCAAACAAGTCCTCATTATTATCCCGTATTTTCAAGAATTTTAAATTGTAAATAAAAGAAATTTGTATCTGAATAAAAAAGGTGAAATTGTTTTATATCCAGAACTTCAGATGCATGCATTTTGTTCTAGCGATCGTAAGGACAAGGTAAGGTTCCAAACTTTCAAGTGGGTAATTTTCCCCCTCGTTAATTTTCGAGTTACTACCCATACTACCCGCGTGTTCCGCCGGCCCTGGTTGTCATATTCGTCGTTGTGTTGCATGTTGTTCATCACTATGATGTGTTTTCCCTCGATTATCATATTCAACCTTACCAGCACCATATTTATAGTATGGTGTAGTTGAATGCGAGTCATTACCGTGAGATTAAACTCCATTTTCACCTCGCGCACCTTAGATCTTCTTCGAGTTTGCTTAAAGTCGTTTATGTAGGTACTATGCTATATTTCTTCTTAGTGGAGAACAATTTAGGTAAAAGCTATTTTTTCTCTATTAAGGAGAAAATTGTTTAAAACCATCTTTGCACGTGAGGAGCACAAAACTTATAACTAAATTAGTTATGGAATTTGTGTTTCGATTTCATCTCATCAATACTTAAATTCTGTCTCCTTTGTTGGAGCTAGTGTCAATCCGGCGCTAGCTTAGTCCTGTCACTAAGTTGGCGTTGAATTCTGATGAGACGAAGTCGAAACGCGAGTTCCATAACTAATTTAATTTTGAGGTTTTGTCCAGCTGGGCGACACAGTCTTTTTCAGTGTTCATGTCAGACTCAGTAGACTGATATGAACACCGAAGAAGTCTTAGTCGAAATACTAGCTTCTGTTGTTTGATGGTGAAATGCAGCTGCATTTCATTATTTTTATAGTGAGGTCAAACGGAAGACGTCTGTCTTTAGAGGGATAATCCACTTCCAAAAGTCTATGGATTATTGCTTCCATCTAAATTTTTTTTCCAAAAATACTCATCATTCCCAACAAAAATTTGCGCTCTGTTACCCAATAAATAAAATATGTGTGTTTGTTGTTGAACGTCACTCAATTTAAAAACTTTCCAAGTATATTGTATATCTAACACATGATCAAGGATCACTTCATTAGCACTAATAACCCTAAATAAGTTCCGCTGAGCAAGAGTCAAGTTAAGGCGCTGAGTTTATATTGCATGTCTTCCGAGTTTTACTGCTTTGGCATGTTCCCATCGAGAGCAGAACTCAACAAGTTCGAGATATCATGTTATTTTGATAGCCTGTTTTTTTTTTCTCTTACTCATCCTTCCGGAACCATCTTCGTCGTACTCAGTTGGAAATGTGCTTTCGCAACGTGAGCGCATACGTGTCTATGATGGCAGCCAGCCCAGCACTTCCCAGTCAGTCATTTGGCAGCAGTACACCATCCAGCAGTACATCTTCATTGTGCCAATCTTCGCCGATGGAGTGAACGTGTGATGGACTGGTGCCGCTCGGGTTTGTGTTTCCTTGCTTTATGTTGTGTTGGGGTTCTTCACAGTTTACAACAAGAAACAACTTCAAAGATCGAACAGCCTCTGAGGAGCTTCTTCTGGGAAACGTTTTCCGCTTTATTGGAGCTCGTCGTTCTAGTTATGTACGGGTTCGTGGCGAGGGTTAATGGCACGGATGTCGGTTTTGAATTTTGGAAAACAACGCGGTCTTTGCGTTTGATTAAATTTTCAATTTCTATTTCTTTTATAACAAAATCCTAGCAAGCGTTGAAATTGTTAAAATCGCTACCAAGTGTGTAACGGCTGTAGACATAAACACAAATTTTGCTTTCTTTGTGACGCATGCTAGGGCCTTTCTATATAAGAACTTTGATCCCCTTCGAAATCCACGACTGGCTTCGCTACCCTTAAGATGAGTAGGCAACGCCTTATTCCTCATTCCTCAACAAGAAGCATATTCTGTCCTCGAACTTAGTCTCGGCCGACTTGGATGCTTGCTGAAATTTGTTCTCCGCATGCGGCTGCGACCATCATAATTTGCCCATTTTCATTCTTTGGCGTTATTACCGCGCGATTTTGGTCCAAATTGAGACTAAAATAACTGCAGCGAACCGAACCAGCCGTCGAGTGAAAAGTAGTCGTACAAGGAGATGGAGCAGTAAGAACAAGTAGGGAAAACAACTCCTCGTTTGTGTGTTTTCGGAGGGCTCTTTAGCCAACGACGGAGCCGACCGGAAAGCGCTGCCAAGCCAAAGGAAGTCCTCGATGATGTCCTTATTTTCTGTTTTTTACTTTCGAGGTTTCTTCGCTTTGTGGTGCTCTGCGGAATGATGCTTGAGTTGGAAAAATCTTAAACATACTTCAGCTCGAGTTGATGTGGAAAAAGTTCATTTCCTGACGGGAAAGTTTTTCTTCTGCGAGGTGGCATTCTTTTCGCTTTTTGCTACAGAACTCTTGAATTGAAAATGGTTGAAAACTGTACAGACAGGAAATCTTAAAACAAACCGCCGTCGGCGGTATAGAAGTCGCCCGCATTTCGTGCAAGGAACTCGCTACATGTGTTTTCCGAAAACAATCGCCTAAATTTCTTTCGAGTAGCTGCTGAAATTACTCTATTCAGCAGAAGAACATCCCTTATTTTAGCCAAACAATAAAAATCGTCCATCGAAAAACTCTGTCTGCCTGTTATTCTATTTTTTTCTCATAGTGTGAAAGCTTTCCCACCCCCACCAGGCAGCCTAATTTAAACAAGCCATTGTCTTCCTGAAAGCAACCACCCGGGGTTCGTCGGTCTGTAGTCTAGTCTCGTTCGCAAATTCAGGGCCGACTAGTGCCCGGAACGAACCAGCAGCTGTCGCCGGATTATGATTTATGTAGGCTACTAGTGTGTCTGGTCTCTGGTCTGACCCCCTTCCCACCCACCCTTTTCTGGGGCATGTTTTTCTCGAAGTGCAATGCAATCGACGGCGGCGGCTGCGGCAGCATCCTTCGACCGGGGCCACGTTCACTCGGGTTTCGGGTCGAAAAATTTCGAGAGTAAAGCCAGGCTTGCGATTTGCGGAAATCATGTGTCTGCAGCGGATGCTGACTCGGGCTTGGCTAGGCAGCCGGCAGTGATGACGATAACCGCAGCAGGCAGCCCTCGAACATCCGGTCGACGGACTATTGGCGATTGAGGCAGGGCGGATGAACGAAATCCGTATAGTTCACTGCACTTCAGAGTGAGGGAGTGAGGGGCATAGTTGAAGCGGGAATGCGAGTAAACGTCGGTAGTTGGCTGGCAGAGGGATTAATGTTCCACAAATGGGGCTGAATCGATTGCCGGCCCTCGATGCAGTAGATGGATCGAGAGAAATAAAGGGGGCTAAAGAGGGGAGGGGGGAGTGAAAATCTTTTATTGGCCATGAATAATTTCTGGTCGTCTTCTGTCTGTGTACTAGAACTCATCTGGCGAAATAAGCAACAGACAGACATGCAGGTGGGTAGTCCGTGGTGTCAATGGAATGCAAACTGAGAATGATTCGATTTGCGGTTTCTTAGAGTGTATTGCAATCGTGTACAGAAAAGCGATTGCTTACTTTTGTAGGGGGTTTTAGAAAGCGAATCACCTTGAATTGATTTTTTAAATGACTACAATATAAGAATAATAAGTTTGTATACTTAACAATAGTGGCATTTTTTGCTGATTCATTCTACGTATACTATCACCAAACAAACGTACCTGGAAGTAGAAAAAAGTATTGTTTAGATCAATTATTATAGATTGTCAGAATCACTATTTAAGATTATATTGACAAGATGTAGTGTTCTTTTAGGTACATGATGCGAGTTTTCAATTAAATTATGATCTAACAAATCGGTTTTCTACAACATATCTTCTTAAATATCGTAACTATAGATTCTGTTGTTATTCATTTCGTTATGGCACGTTTGCGTTAGTTTGATGGTACCAATTACTTTGTTTCACATTTTAAATTTTCTGATTAAAGCCTCGGTCGGCTGAGACATCTTAAACAGGCCGTACACGATACGATTGGTCGTACGATTTGGGTCGCAACGACCGTCTGAACGATTATCGTAACGTGTGTGCCTCTGTCGTACGACTTGTAGTACGACCGGGTCGAATCGTATGGTAGTTTGGCATGTTTAAAAACTGGTCGTACGACCAGTTGTATGTATGAGTGAAAATTTGTAAGTATTTGTTTTTTATGCCACAATCGGCAGTGATTCTGTTTTGATTGTGCATTTCTTTTTGGCGATAATAGTTGCAGCGGAGAAGATCTGTACGCTGACTACTCATAATATTCGGCATGGAAAATCTTGTAATTTGTCAGGACAGCTTATTAGAATATATTGGCTCGTTTGGTACGTTCCCCATGTTATTATTTATGTAGTTTTACATTTCTTATAAAGGAAATGCATAGAATTCGCCCAAACTTTCAAGACATTTTCCCTATATACCAATCCAATGTTTCTCTCTCTCTATGTTTTTATAGTAAGGTTTAAAAAGCTTCAAAAGTCTGGCCTGTAGTATATTGGTACTGTGTGAGATTCGTGACTCTCTTTCGAATCTAACAACTAAAATACTCGTTACTCTTTGTCCGCCCTTCTTCTCAAGGTATTCTTTCATGGGGTAGAGGGGGATCGTTGTGCTTTCTTCGCAACTATTCCTTTGGACCACGAGTTTTCCGTAGCTATCTCGGAACCTCACTTGATGCATGAAATGGCTCGTCCTTTGAGTCATTTAGCTTTCGACTCTTTTCTTGGTTTTCGTCTCCATCTATTACGTCGCCATTTTGTTCCCGTCTCAGTGAACCGTGTAGCTGCTGATTTCCGTGGGTCAATAAGCTGCCAGCCTTATTACGATCTGCTAGGACAATCCACGGCGGTGAAATCACCCTACTCCGATTGAGTTTTTCGACGGAGGAATTTCTGGAACGTGTTATCCAGTGGATATGAGAGCTTTCATTATTTAATTGGTCCAATTGAAGGTATGGACCGAGACTGCTGGTACCCAGAATTCCGGGAGTGACCGATTCATGATCGCGTGAGCGCAGTAGGTTCACGCTTGAGCCTGCGTTTAAAAAAATTTTAGGTGCTGAGATGTTCATGTTATCACCGGGATGTTATCATGTCTGCTAGAACGCGGGGTAGGTTACGATTTTTATGACGCCATGTTGTTTAGTGAATGTAAGCGTCATCTTTTTGTCATTCCCCTGAAGACATTGGGCATATGCTACTAGGGCCGAGGGTAGGGACTTCCGGACGAAACCGATTCATGATCGCGCGAACACGGCATTTGGAGGTTCACTCCTGACACCGTGTTTGTGAATTTATAAGTGCTAAACCGTTCACTTAGTCACCGAGGTGTTACGTTGTTTGCGAGGTCGAAGGACTCGTGCGTTTTTATGTTGACGTTTTTGTCGCGTGTGCTAGCGTGTATGTAGCTTTGCATGTTCGCGTGTTCTTGAATGATCGCGCGCGGACCGTGAATATACTTAATTTTAGTGCCTGGTTTAGATGCTAGAAGAGAGTAAGTTTTCCCATTTCACTTGAAATCCCGGCATTGCATATTTTTTTTCTATTGGTCCAACTGAAAGCATGCGCTTGGGCTGCTAGGATCGAGAGTAGAGATTTGCGGACGTGACCGATTAATGATTGCGCGAGCGATTGGTTGATGCTTGAGACCGAGTTTTTTTATTTATATATTTTAAAACATTCACTTAATTACTTGGGTGCTTGAATGTTGGAAAGATCACGGGCGTTCGCGTTTGTGATCAGGTTTGTGCTATCGCGAAGGCCACGTTTGTTCGCTTGGGATGAAAGAGATTGTGAGTGAATATGAGAGAATAAGCAATTTATTGTGTTATTGAGTGATAGCATGGATCTAATTTAAGACATAGCAATAAAAGAAAAAATAACATGTCGAATAAAAAAAGGAAAGAAATTAAGTAGAAGCGAAATTAATCGATATTATGTTTGATACACATGAGTAGTGGAAAAGTAAACCACTAGAAGTCCAATAAACAGACTAATATAGTAGAAGAAGAGAACACATGTATCATGCAATCGAACTACTTGAAGTCGTCTAAATGCCAGCAAATGATACTTATTTACCATTACCAACAGTTGCATTCCGTTAGAAGTTTTTCATACTATGTATTAAGTGGATAATTCAAGTGCGTCGCTTAATTAATCGTACCTTAATTTATCCAATCCGATCTTCCCGAATGAATCGAATCGAATGCATGAATTGAACACCGATAAAAATTGACCAACGATTCCCAAGAAGGATTACCCAACAAACAACGAAAGCTGAACAAGCCTTTATTACGAGGGAACAAGCTGAACAAGAACTGGGCATGCCATTATTCAGCATAATTGTTTATTGGGTACCAACTATTCTATCATATATGCCAGTTCTGCATCCATTTCCTGACCCATCTGTCACGAACATACACATAATACTAAAAACTACAATTATTACAACACAACTAATAGGGTTCAACTGATATATTTTTTAATGCACCTGCGCACGTTGACGAGCAGCCGACCAATAAATCGACACACAATAACTCCCACTGCAAGCCGTGCTAACAAACACTGCCATTGAGCTGTTGAACATAGTCTGCAAGCTAGAGATGGGCAAACCGATTCAATTTGGTGAGTGAACCGTATCCGATTCACTCACTAAAGTGAATCGACTATTTTGATTGAAATTTAACTGCACCTGGCTTCCCATTTAGATGGAGACTTCCCATTTAGCTGCGATGTTGCCAAAATCTTTTCAAATGCTCCGTCCAACAGTGGCTGCGCCAATTTGGAAACCATGAGAGGGCTTTGCTTCACCTTCGGTTGATTGAAGCACACATTTTACCATTATGTTTTGGATATGTTAATGTTTTATTCCGTGCAGACAAACATGTTTGTCATTCCTTTTGTTTCATTCGTTTTAAAGATTCATAATCTTGGCAAACCTGTCAAATTGACTCATTCGTTTTTATTGGATCTCATAGGGCTCATAATAGTTAGTCACTTCGCCAGTGAATCGCAGTTCTTTAAAGAAGAATCGCGGTTCATTCATTCTTTTTGAAGAGTCGATTCTTTCGATCGATTCGTGATTCATTCACCCATCTCTACTGCAAACACAGCCAACAGTAAAAGTCAACCCATGGTGACCCACCAATCGGCCACGCCAATGTGCACAGGCTGTTGGCTGACCGTTGGTTTGGGCTGGTGCAGAGTATGAGAAAACACAAAACATAAAAAAGGCTCTCTCGGTTTTCTCAATGCACCACTATCGAGCATAATGCAATGACCATCTTAAAGCAGTTTTCTGTCAGAGCGTCTTGAAAACTTATGTACAAATATGCTTGATGATGTTTGCAATGCCGTCAAACCCGTCAGCCTAGGGGAGGGAAAATACTACTTTTTTCTTCAAGAAAAATAACAAACAAAGGTTTAGAATGGTTAACAATACAAGGTGCGCTATCTGGATGTATTCAATTTCAACAGTAAACAACTCCGTTATTTTCCAGCTGATTTTGACAGATAAACACAATTCCGAAACGTCATTTGGTGCCATTTTATCTATGAGTCGATTTACACCAAAAGAACGCGCTGAAATCGAAGCGCTTTACATTGAAAACGATCGTTTAATAGTGAAAATTGTGCGTGTGTTTTGGGACAAAATTTTAATGAGGAAAGAAACTCACTTCATCCTTTCCGGCGAAACAAAAAATAAGCAAAATTTTAGAATTTGGAATACAGAACCCACACGTTATACATCAAACACCACTCCTCGGTCCTTATTTTTTTCAAAGAAGGAGAGACCCTCGACGGCGCACGCTATCGTTGGATTTTGGCGCACTTTGTCTGTCCACAAATGCAGAAAAAAAAGTCTGAAAAACTTCTATTTTCAACAAGACGGGGCACTTTGCCACACTGCAGCCGCTACAATCAAATTCTTGTAGAGCAAATTCCTAGGACGCGTTGTCTCAAAAAATGGTGATTTGGAATGGACTCCCCGTTCTCCGGATTTAACGGTACCAGACTTTTTGTGTGGGGTTATTTGAAAAGCAAAGTTTATTCCAGCAAACCTAAGAACCTTGACGAACTCAGAGCTAATATACGAGCTAAAATTGCTGCGATTAAGCCCGAAATGCTGTCCAATATCATGCAAAATTCCCGCAAAAGAGCTGCTTTTTGTGTATCAAATGGGGATGGTCATTTAATCGACGTTGTATGCTAAACCTGGTTTATAATAGATGGCATAAAATATCCTAAAAAACTTGTTTACTTGTGAAAATCGGCTGAAAAATGACGAAGGTGTTCAATGTTGAAAAAGGATACATCCAGCTGGCGCGTTTCAATCAGGTTGGGTTTTTTAAAGAAACATCAGAAGAAAAAAAATTCACACTGTTAGGTGGATTTTTATGCAAAAGTGCTCAAGATCAATTATTTATGCTTTCCATGAATTATAAATACAAAATAATTCTAATTTTATTCAGCTTTTTGGCCTAGTTACCCCATAGTACAATATTAGATTGTCGGTCATACATGCACACATGCACTCTCAAATACACGCACACACAGACATTAGCCGAACTCGACGAACTCAGTCGAGTGGTATGCGAGACTCAGCCCGCCGGGCCTTGGCTAAGAAGTCGATTTTCATAGTGATTGCATTACTTTTCTTCAGGAGAAAGAAAAAAAAAGTCAAACTGGTTGGACGACTTATCGTACTGCAACTACAACCGTGTGTGGCGAATCGGTCGTACGACAAATCTTTTCAACAGTCTATACGACTGGTCGTACAACACGTCGTACGACCAATCGTATCGTGTATGGGCCGCATTAAGCGCAGTCACTGCAGTGTCCAGTCCAGACAATTGCGTGGTAGGGCTCTGATGCGGATCGGTAACACACCGAGTTGCGCGTAAGATGTTGTAGTTCTAATGCTGGTTTGCTTGGCGATGGAGATTTATTGTGCCACCTCGAGGTTTTTTGATATAGGCGTGAGAATGAAAAAAAGGATGGAGAACTAAATTAGCACATTACTGTTTTTCATTAAAGTATATACGAGGAACATAAAGGGCGAACACGAAATTATTGCGACACATTCAACAGGGCATAACTTTTTTACCATTGGGTAAAAATCAACCATATTTTTCTTTCCAAACACCTGGAATTTCCTGACCTGTCGCACCGGCAGATGGGAAAAATGTTGAACATTCACCATTCAACCGTCTCCAGAGTGTTGAAGCGGTTCCAGGAGCGGTTGACGTTGGACCATGGCAAAGTAAAATACTTTGATGGAGGGCATCAAAATACTTTGATGAAATGCGTTCAATTTTACACTCAAGGCTCCATCGATTAACTTTTCTTTTGATTTTTGAAGTAAATATATGTATAAAACTACCCTAAAATTTTGGTTTGATTTTAAATTTTAATTTTTGATACTTTCGGGATAATAAAATGTAGCCATCGTCCAAGTTCTATATCGCTTCCAGTGGATTGTCGACTTTCGAGTGCTCTCTGAAGAGAAATACAGAACAATTCATTTAAGCAAATTAGTCTTTTGTTGATGTCACTTTGTAAGTTCGCCGTGCAACAAGCACAGGAAATAAGCAAAGCGCTTCCCAGGTTTCACCGAACCTAGAACTGGAATGGAGCTGAGGTTGTCAGTAACGATTTCAGTGTCAATGACCCCAAAGCTATACTGAATAGCAGTTAATTCTGCAAAGTAAACTGAAGCAGGATCATTAGGTTTGAATATTTGAATATTTGATATGAATATTTGGAAGCCAGTGGAACATTAGGCAGGCTTAATGTTCTGTGCCATGTAGTCGAAGTACAAGGACATAAATCGAATCCGAGAATAAAGATCGATAAGCTTCTGAAAATTTTCAATCACTAACAGATTCAACATATCGTATCGGGTTAGCAATCGATATGAGATATCCCTAAGTCGATTTTCCAGCGTTTGGGTCGACTGCATGAAACTCAATGGTCTCCTGGGTTGGCTCCCCACCATGTTCCAGTTATTGAAGGTAGAAAATTGATCCATTATTGGCTTTTCTGTGTCTGATAGGGTGGATGTACCAATAGTCGCATGCTTAAGGAAAACTTTTGATAAAAAATCGATTAATAGACCTATGGGCAATGTTAATACATTAAACGAAAGCTTTCAGTCTCTACTTCATAGGAAAAATATAAAGATGGCTTAATAACCAATGTATGTATTCAAAATCGCTTGTACCACTATAGGAACACATGTACCAATAGTGGTGCAATCGCTAATTTCGGTTCCTATTGTTGCAAATCCCATTGCTTTCTTATGGGACTTGCAACTATAGGTACACTACATCAACTATAGGTGCAAGGGAGCTCAACATTCTAAGAAAATCATTTTTTTCAATAGTTATTTGAGCAAATTTCAAGGATAACAGTTTTATTGTCGCATAATTTTAGTGCGATGAATCGATAAAAAAATATTTGTTGATGGTTGGTACCTTAGTTAGGCGTATAACCCACTACTGCAACTATTGGTACACCTCAACTATAGGAGCACCCACCCTACCTAATATGACATCCCAAGGTCCTATTGCATTGGAGTCGAACAATGTCCAGAGATAATTAAATGTTAACACCCGAGCAATAGTTTGATCCATTAGTATGAATCTGCGGCGGCGATGGCACGCTTCCTTGAAAATACGACTAGCTCAGTTTTCTCCTTGGAGAATCCATTATTTAGCTGATAGGAACAGATGCATAAATTGTTCCAGATTTCTTCAAGTTTAACGGGATACTTTAAGGAGCCAACCCCATACTTTAGCAATTGAAAGAAGCCAATTCAATACTTTGCAATTGAATCTTATGACGGAGACCTCGCCATCAATCTGCACTTCTTGGGCGGGTATGTAGACACGATAATTCTTCGTAAAGCTTTTTTGGCTACTCAAGGTCGCTCACAGGTACTCTAAGTTTATCTGGTCGAACCTTGGGGATAACGGTTTCGACCGAGTAATACTTAATTAGATCACGCGACATATCGACGGTGTTAAACTGTTAATATTTGGACCGGAAGTAGGCTATCCAGGGGCTGGTTGAGTTAAATGATTGGTATCCAAAAGGAGAATTATCGGCATTACTTTTGCCTCAAGTTAATCATCCGGCATTATCATGTGGGTTTCGCATCCCGCAAAAAGAGAGTTTTATAAAGAGTGAAATAAATGCATCAAAATGAAAAAGAATGGAGAAATTGGTACTCAGTTGTGGAACACTTGTAGAAACAGCAATCATTTACACGTTTTCGATTTATAGGTTGTACGGTCCGTTTACCAAAAACATTTCCAAATAGCCACAAGCTATTACCTGGCGACTTTTATTCTCACTTACATACGCAATGTTTGAACGTATGTTACTGCGGATAGAAATCAACAAGAGAACAATAGCAGGAACCAGAGCAAAACCAAAAACCCAAAGTTGTATTTAGGAAGACAAAATTGTTGGTATTCAGCCAGACAAACAAGATCTACAAGTAAACCGTCCATTTTCTCAGATTTTGTTTAAGCTTTTTGGGTAGATTGTCCTATTGGATCAGTAGCGAGCATGAGAAAATGTCAGACCATACTACTGTTCGTTGCAAACGCGTTGCAATGTGTGTAAGTATTTGCTATAAACGCAGGCAACCATCCAATGCAAGTATCTAGATGAAGTATCAACTGAAGAAAAGTTCAGAGAAGCTCTGAAGGAGCCGTGCAAGTTTGGATGAGTGTAGGTGACATATCGTACGAGGGAGGGACCTTTCGGCACGCAAGTGGCTTCGGTTAACTTCCAGTTACCAATGTCGTTTTCGCTTGAGACAGAAACTAGCTGAGTTTCGGACCTAACTGCTGTCAAACCGTTTGTTTGAACCTAGTTTCGAACCTAGGTTATAGGGTTGGGTTCTAACCTGAAATATATTTCGATTTCGCTCACTTCATCGCTGTTTTGCTAGAACCCAACTCAGTTCCATTGAAAACGTTTGTTTGAAGCAACTAACCTGGGTTAGGTTCTCAATCGATAACGACATATGACACCAAAAAACCGCGAAGATCAAAGTAGGCTAGCCGGTATGTCAGTAGGTAGGCGGCTCTCAGCAACCGGAAATGTGCTGAAAGTGTCAAGAGGTCGGCCATCTTGCTAGAAACTGCAGTTAACCTGATAGGAGCAAATTTTGCAGAAGGTGCGGAGAAGAAGGGCACAAGGCAAAAGTTTGCTGGTAGACTCCGAAATGTCTGAACTGTGCAAACGAAAAAGGTAACAATGACGTTACTGAAGGTCCACGATGCCCGGCCGTCAAGTAAGCGACTGGAGTGAGGTCACACACTTGCTGCGGTAATCTGTCTAAGTGTTATGTAGCTATCATCTCGTAGCCGCAATTGAAACTGAAGTGGTTTATCCCGCAGATGAAAGCTTCGTGATCGCCAAAATCAATTGAGTCTTTTTCTGCAGCTGCTACGAACCTCCGCAGATCGATCGATTCACAGAAATGCTCCATAAACTGATAGAAGAGCTTATCGATCGGAGACCAGTTGATATAGTTGGCGATTTCAACGCTTGGGCAGTAGAATGGGGTTCACTAACTAAAGGGGGAGTAGTCTACTCGAAGCCTTTGCAAAACTGAACTTGGTAGGCAGTTTAAATTGCAGAGTGTGTGAGGAATACACCCACAGCGACCACAAAGCGATCCGGTACACCATCGGAAGTAAAAGACAGTCGGAAGCACGTGTGACCTAATCAAACGAGTGGAGGTGCAAAACAACGAAGTTCGACAAGAGTGTCTTCGTCCAAACGTTGAAGAGTTGAGTCCAATCACTTGCACTTCGAATCAAAGCACGAAATTCCTCCGGTAGAAACGTACAAGGGTAGAGCTGGATTGATAATTGACACTGCGATTAAAGTCAGAAGAAACGAAATCCGGCGCAAACAGCAGTGGACGGTCTCCCACTTCGTGGTGGTTAGAGAGCACTCAAAATTGTACGCGAAAAGATCCGATTAGGACTTGTTGAATGTCGGATCGCCCAATCTTTTCCGAATATATGCAACGTTAGAAACGCTAATGAAAAACTTCATGAATGCTGAAAACGCGGTTATTGGCACCGGTTTGTCGAAGGATTAACGAGAAAAATACTGTTTCATCTGGTGGCTAGATTCTACGTTGTGTATTCTACTCTTCCGCTGATCGGAATACACGGAACCAAAAATCCTTTTTCGGCGCCAACAGTATTACATATAGATTTACACTCAAACAATTGATGTATCGCGATGAAATGATAATACTTTATTCAAACGAAATGATAACATAAATTTATCTGACAGAAAAGATGCTCGCGCTAAGCATCATAGTGCGCATATCACTGTAGTGTTCGTTAGATGAAGACAGTTATGCATCGCTTCTATGCTAATTATTATCACACTAGTGGTGAGGGTGATCACAAAAGAGGCCTTGCTGCATACATTCTCCCCGCAAAACTGATGGTTTTATATTTACCCATCAGCGACCATGTCCACATCGTTACAGTTCCAAGGATGCTCTCTATTCGATAGAGCATGGAAAGAGCTTCTTGCATTTTCTGGGAAAAACAGTTCCTCAGTTCTTTATCTGAAAAATCATATCAGATTACCTTAGTTTGAATTCTTTTGCATTGTTAAATTCCGGGTAATGAGAAATTGGCAAATTTCGTATAGAACAATGGAAGTTTAGGAATCCCAAAGGCACAAACAAGCCTTGGTTCAAGGGGATGGATAAGGCTCATTCATTCGGATGATATCTTGGGTCAAAAATTTCTTTGCTCGCCACTAAGGCAGACAGATATAAGGAAGTTGAGTATTCGCAATTGTACTCAGGGTGGCGTTCTGTCACTTTTGCTGTGAGACTTGGTTGCTGGCGGCTTGTTGAAAAAATTCAATGAGCTTGGATTTCCAACCTACGGGTTTGCTGACGATTCTGAAATATTATTTACTGGATTTTGTATCGAAATCTTTGACTTAATGCAATAAGTATTAAGAGCTATCGACAAGTTAAATTATCAGTTAATCTAAACAAAATTCAATGGTTCTTTTCAGGAAAAAAAAAGAATAATAGCCAGGGTTCGTCCCCATGCAGTTATTTGATTTTGAACTACTGTGCGCAGATCAAGTCAAATACGTTGGAGTTATATTGAATGCTAAACTGAACTGGTTTGCTCAGATTGAATTCAGAGTCAAGAATGCGTGTATGGTTTTCGGGCCGCGCAAGCGAACTTTCGGGAAAATTTGCGGTGTCAAACCCAAATACGTCTATTGGATTTACATGACAATTGTACGTCCAATAGTGTTATACGGATGTCATGTGTGGTGTTAGAGGAGAGAGGTGATGACGGTCCGGTCAAAGCTAAACCATCTGCGAAGAATCGCGCTCATGGTGTTGACTGGTGCTCTATTGTCGTGAAATGAGATTGGAACTATCTCACTCGCTAGGTAGATACTGTACTGCATGCTAAGCAGAATTCAATCGGCCCTTCAACAGAATTTATCCGGCAACGTTATAAACTTCTACTTCGATAGTCAGACTGCAAGCAAGGTCCTTAGCTCGGATAAATCCTCGCCGGAAACTAAATCGAACAACAAAGCATTGTCCACACATATCTCTGGGCTGTATTTGTCCGCGGGTCTTCGCGCCAGCTACTCGTTTCGTTTGAGCTCGAATCGCGGTGTCTCGATTGAAGCCAACCATAAACTTATACTATTCCTCCGGAGGAAGTTCTTGTTGGTTCGGAAAACGTGGATGCGTAGCTTTTGCAGTCAATATTTCGTGTGAGATCATACGAAACGTTGCTTGTTGCCGTCGATTTTCGGGATTGAAATTACGATTAGCAGATACTCGCTACCGTAGTGCATTCAAACTGTGGCGAGGTCTTCCAAAAGAAGAAATTTTATGTGCTTGGGCATAAGATGGTGTAGGTGTAGGAATTCGTGGCATTTTGCCCGTATTCAAGAAGGCCATATTGATGTTGTTGTAAAGTAGGGTGGATCGAGAATTATCGTGAAGACCACCTCAAAGCTCACCGAAGCAACCGGAACTCCAGAGGGAAGCAAGGCAATGATCTTTGATCCTGATTTGATAAATGACAATTTCAATACCGGTTGTCGAGGGGAGGTTGATTCGATGAAAAGAATACCACTTTTTATGCCCAAAAGAACTCCTCCGTAAGGGGTTATCTCGATTCAGACGAATAATGTTGAAATCGTAGATGTTAAGATATATATCGAAAGTTAGCTATGCTTCGAAAAAAAAACAACCCAACCATGCACACAAAACGCAGTCTCTTTTTGTAGTAGTGAATTATACTTCGTGATACGAATGGATAACACATATAACCGTACCAAATGTCTGGTGCTCAAATATTGTATTTTTTCATTCATGTATAAAATTCCGTCTCTTCAAATTCGCAAACTGCCTGAATTATATATTTTTTAAACGAACATTCATGAGAGAGCATTCAACAATACGTGTGTCACTTCTAAAATCTCTTCGCGATTTATTTTTCATGATAATTAGTAATAAACCAAGTCAACAGGAATTTATCGGAAAACATCAGTTCAACTTTCTATAATGGAATATAAATTTCGACAGGTACTTTATAACCGATACTCAGGCCGCGGCGACTTTTTCTCTAAGTAAACGGTTTTGTGGGGTACATTCGTACCCCAGAACTAAACTAATTTTTGTTAAATTTATAATTAAATTGGATAGTTTTATTCTAAAATCATTCGTATAGTAACCTGTTTGAAAATATTCGTGTTTTGACTATTTAATTATGTAATATTTCCTTTTGTATAGAACAAGTCTTTAAAATACGTCAAAATTCCCCTTTTCCTTCATATTGCTATAACTCCGGTAGTTTCAAATCGATTTTGACCATCTATACGGCGTTGTAAAGATTATTTTCCTTTTGAGCAAAATTATTCAAAATCCGGTCAAAAAGTGTATATATTCCGATGATTTTTTGAACACCAAACGCCAATACAAACGGTAAAAATACAGCAATATGCATAACGGAGATGAAACAGGAAGGCGTCGAAGGAACAGGTAGAGCCGGTGCATTGTACGTGTATATAAAGTAAGTATGTTCCAGAGCCTTGGCTGCAGAAGATGACGAATCGAATGGTGCGTCTTGCATACTATATATAAATCATATTCACGCCTCTTTCATCCGCAAAAGCAAAAATTACGATACCGATCCAAGCGCATTTTCTAGTTACTTTGCTATAGTGCTATGTTATATCAAATAACAGATGCTATTATTCAGCAGAGTTGGAGCTTATACAATTTTACACAAGCTTCTCGCTTACTATGTATCGATATTTTGCTTTTAAAAAAAGATATAATAAATTTTCCGAACTATGTGCCCATGACAAAACACTAACGTTAATGGTTTTGTGGGGTACATTTGTACCCCAAACAAACTATAAGCGAGCACTGTTAAGTTGGTCAAATGAAACAAATAGGTTGTACCTGCTTTTACGAAAGGTTAATAATCAAATTGATTTATAATAAAGATTGCCTGCAATGAACATAAACTGTAACGAAATAAAAAGGATTTGAACTCACAAATTTGGTGGTGCTTTGGGCACATTATTTTTTTAAAAGCAGATAGTTTAAGCCAAATTTATTTTCTAGAGACTGTCACAGACCTAAACCTAGCTTCACTTCCGTTCGTTGTTCATGACACTATCAAATCAGTGGTACATATATGAAACAAGCACTTTCTGTCAGATTTTTCCTGGACTGAGCCGTTGCATGATCCGGATTCCTTCATGAAAATACATGAATTTCCACGGACTTAAGGAATTGATCGCAAAAATCTTGTGTGTTCTGTTGAAGCCATTAACGGATTTTTAAAAGTTTGAAGTCGTTCCGAGAGCTCCATTGCAGATGTCGAAGTATCTCTACTGGCGCGCTTACCGTATAATCTGAAGCATAAAATAACTTAGATACCCCATCATAGATCGTTCTAACGCTAATGATGGGACATCAAGAACGCGTCAGAGAATCTCGATTGATACCTTTCGATACAAGTTTGACCGTACCAACCAGTAACGTGGGTGACGTCATGTAAACTGTGAAATACGAATTGACAATTGCCATAGTTTTATTAAATATATGTAAAAAATATGCAAAACTGCCTTGCAGGAATGGTTTCTGATAAAAAAAATATTTTTTTTTGTTAAGTATGACGGGCAAGGTTGCTTGAAATTGTGACCATTAAGCTTTCTGTTTTCCCATGAGTTAGCTGCCGATTTAACCTAATTTCCGGTTAAGATATCGACGCTTTATAAGTTTCTCAGAACATTACAAATTCGACGTTCAATAATAGTAAATATAAATGCGGATTCTACTTGCCAGTGATTCGTTTTGCCATAGGAAGATATAACTCAATGCGTATGGTGCTACTTCAGATTCGAGTGATTCTACTATTCTTAGATGAGCTTAGGGTTAAAAATCTTCGAGATCTTTGGTTGATTCTAGCAAGATGGGTTCGGATAGGGCTTCTCAAATTTTAAATTTTCGGGGTCGTGTCGGGTTTGGGTTTTTTGAGATTTAAAATGTTCGGGCTCGCGTCGGGTTCGGGTTTTTCAAATTTTATAATTTCGGGCTCGGGTTGAATTCGGGTTTTTCAATTTTCATGCTCTCGGGTTCGGTTCGGATTCGGGTTCGAAAAAAATGAAACCCGACCATCTCTAGTTTCGAGTTGCATGCGTAAAACGGTTGGTTCTTATACGTTGCGTGCACCAGAGAATATATCGTCGACGCAGAAATCCTTGCCTACAACTTCAGCCGCTTTAAAGTGCTCGTCGCGTTCGTCGTTGGCTGGTCGCCGAAGAGCTTTTGATGAGTGTAGATTGTTCCGCGCGTAATTGTCTTCAGCTCGAAGGTTTCCATTGATGTGTCGGGAAAAACTCCTAGTCGTCTACCAGGACTTAGCAGTACATATGCTTCAAGATTGTCGATGAGGTTAAGATATGTATTGACTATCGGCGTTGCGTGGTACGAGGCGACATCAGCGTCGACCCCTGAGGGCTCCTGAGCATTACCGTACTAAGGGGCGCTATATTGGAACAGGTATGGCAGTAGGATGGCCAAAAATGAAAGTTTGGGTGAAATTAGTTCAATATCGAATTCTGAGCGCATCGTGTCGTCCACTGTTGCTTCCTTAGTCGCTATCGGAGAAGATTTCTCCATCCGGGGAAGTCCCGTCTTTACGAATGGACACACTGCGCTAGGGCCAGAGCAATCTAGCGGGCCCCACGATACACCAAAAATCATTGAAGCTGGATTACTTGGCAAGGGGCCAACACAACATCATTTGTTTTCAAGTGAGGCCAGATTCAGGCTTCTGTTAGAGAAGTGAAATGTTAATTGAGAAACAAAACGTGACTAAAAGCTTATTTTTCCAGTTCATCAGGAACATGGTACAGCTTATGTTCATGTTCACAAAGTTTCGCGTGAAATACAATTTAGGACATTCAAAAGTTTTATTTTATTACAATTTTTGTACTTAATTTTCTAAGATTCTCACTGCATACAGGGAGCCAAAACTTTTGGCAGTGACTGTGTGGCCCACTTATTTGCCATAACTCAGGTAAGCACCCGTCGCACAAACGGCGAACAGATAGATCCAGGGAAGGTTTTCCAATTTGAGTTTGAGCAGATATAGGTTTTTATAAGTCTTTAGCTGTGACTGATGTTGAATACAATCGTTTACAATCTTCACAGGCTGAAATATGGAGTCTTTGAAATAGCCAACGTGCTTCAGCAGATTCTCGCAAACAAACTCATCTCGATGACTACGCCTTCGATCTCAACTTCAATTGCAGATACTTACACGCGGTATGCCTTCGAAAAAGGATCGTCGCTAGTAATGTCATTTGTTTGCTTTAGACCGTTTATCGTTTCATTGGCGCGGAAGAAAAACACAATGGACCCAAATGAGGACGATAGATATAATTTCAAACCGAAAAAATCGATTTTATTTCAACATCCGTTTGAGTGTAAGATGAATCTTAGCTTTGGAAAGTCATTTTGAATGGGTCAATATAACAGAAACTGAAATGAAGGAATCGAAAACAGGAATGAAAAAGGGTGGCGTTTAAAGCGAGTGGGCTGGATTTGATAAGAAGCCGTTGAGACCTTCTACTGTTGCATGTGGTTCCAGAAAAAATTTTGAGCTTTGTTTGAAATACGCCACTTCAGTTCACGTGCATTCAATTTTATTTTACGTGAATTATAGCTTGTTTGATGGGTCAGACAGCCAGGTCTCGTAAGTCACTCGTCTAGAAGGATTTTCAGTGGTCAGGAAGGATCATCGCACTTTGACCAGTACACTAACAATTAGTTGCGAAGTTGGTTGACACAGAAGGTCAAGTTCCGCAACGCAATATAGTATCAAGGCTTTTCTTGGATTCTCGGTTTGGGGGGGGGGTATGTTTTTTTTATTCCCTGTTTCGTACAGGGCCACCGAGAGGGGGGTGGGGACGGGGTGTTTCCCCCCGGGCCCGGTCTGAAGGGGGCCCGGATTTTGAACGTAAATTAAAATTTTGGTCAAAACTTTCAAAAAAAAAAATAATGTCAATATATCAAAATATATGTATTTGTACCCAATTTGAAGATCAGACCAGGGCGGGCATAGCGTATTTGGTACATCGACTGCCATGTACGCAGCTCATCTGAGTTCGATTCCTACCCTCGCACATAGGAATGGAGAATTTTTAAAAGACATTTTTATAACTTGAATGAAGAAGTGAATGACCCTAAGATTAAAATTTCTATAATCGAAAAAAAATTAGATCAGACTTGCTAGGGGTAAACAATTAATGATTTGATTAGAAGTCATGAGGTTGTCTTCAAATTTCGTCAATATGTCAATCGATTTTTTGATTTATTGTCATGTCTTCGCAACTGCTGGGTAATTATCAAAAGTAATTAGAAAGAAAAAGAAAACTTCTCAACCATCTATTGAGGGTTGCCACACCGGTTTTTTGAGGCAAATTCCGGGCCTTTGTTCATGTAATTCGGATTTCGTCCGGATGAATCCAGTGGTTTGTTTTGCAATTTTGCAATTTTTTCTTTATCAGGATATCTCAGCATCATTTTATAATAAGTATATGTAGAGCCCTTCTCGGTGTTGGCCAATATATTTAAAAAGTGCTCACCACTATTTGGGTTCAGATTCACTTTACCCCACAGGACCTTCACTTCAATGGATCAACGGATTATATGCTCCTCACAAAGATTCTTGAAAGACACTGCAGTGTGATTTTACGACCCGCGTTTGTTTACTGTAGAGCAGAGCACAGTTCGCTTGGGTTCACAACGAGAGTGGCTGGTGCTTTTTGATTTTTTGCAGATATTCAAGGATGTGAAGTACTTTACCATAACATTACACTCTGTGGTGAATCTGAAGAATATATGATTTTGTGCTACGAACTACATAAGAAATAAAGCAGAACCTATTTAGCTTTTATGAATGTTTTCGAAACCAGCATAGCGTAAAATCCAACCACAACCCTTATTTGTAATTTCATCCATGTTTCGCTATTTTCCCCATTTTGAATGGATTTTTTAAAAATTTTGTTAAAATTTCGTTGATCAATTTTTTTAGCACTTTAAAAAGCCCTGTTTTTGGGCGACTTAGTGGAATGTTATATTAAACACTTTTCTTTTTTGATGTCTTTCGCATATTGATACACACACTGCAAGTCGTGGTATATCTGTAATTTCAACATTCTGCTTTTTTTTTTATCTATTTCCATATTTTTATTTTATCCTACTTTTGACGCTGTTTATTTTTGCATTTTTTTCCATTCTATAGTATTTTTTCTGTTGTTTCTTATTTTAATACCCTGCTTTTTAACTTGTTTCTTTTGTCATTCCATCAAACTTTTAAAATTAGTCTATCAGTTCCATTCATTCTTATCGTTCCCTTTTTCTATTTTTTTCTTTTTCTCTATATCTTTTTTGCATTTTTCCAAAAAATTACAAAATGTCTCATTGTCCTTTTATCTACATCTTTCGTATTTTGGTACATGTTTTCTAGTTTTAGCTTTCCGTTTTCCGTAGTTTTATTTTTTCTCTTTGTTAATTTATTATAATTTTTATTTTTAACACATTGTTTTGTTCATTTTTGTTATTCTTCATTTTTCCATATAACCTATTTAAAGTGCTTTTTTCTGTTGGCCGTTTTCCAATAGGTTTGTTTTTTCATTTTTCTAGAAAACATTAGATTTATTTTTTTGCCATAATGCGCATTTTTTTTCTTCGTTTTACATTTATGCTGTTGTTTGAATTTCTATCATGTTTCATTTCTAATATTGTTTTCCATTCTTTAAATAATCTAATCTATTTTTTTCAATTTCTTCTTGTTATTTTTTCAATTTTGTGTGTTTCTATGGTATACCATTTTAGCTTTATACTATTTTTTGTTTTCCATTTTGTCCGTTTTTGTTCAGTTCATTTTTTTTTAATTTCTTCATGTTTATTTTATTTTTGTATTTTATATCTATTCCTCTACTTTTATGCATTCATAACGCTTTATTCACTTTTGCTATTGCTTTAAATATTTCTTGTTTTTAATGTTGAATATAATTTATTATTTTGGACCCCCGGGCCTTATTTTCTATCTACGGCCCTGTTCGTACGCGATCCGTTTAAATATATTTTGTGTTAAATAAATTAAACTTGATATTTTATCTGTGGTAAGTTGTCTAGTATCTCATCGCACTGAGTGCCTATCACCGACGCCAGAGAGGTGGCTCCACCATCTGTACCCAAAAATCGGCCCTTCAACAGCAAAGACCAAGACCAACAACTGACGTGAGTAGAGGTTTTTACCACCGAAAATTGCAACGATCAGGGATAGAACCCGGACTCACTGGGGTGAGAAACAGTCACGTTTACCATTCAAACACCGGCGTTCATTGATCCAAAAAGACGTTCAAAGCGTATGCTGAAGGCGTTTTCGTGTATTCAGCAGAATTTCATGAAACCTGATAATCTTTTTTATACAAAAATAAAAAAAGGTCTGTCCATCTGCATCTCCTCTCTACCCATATTCCAGTAAGAAAGTTAATGTTTCTAGAAGAGCATTTTTCCGGAACAATCTTTCAACGATAAGGCGTGCTGATAGTTACTAAAGGGTGTTGGGAATCAAATTGCATTACTTCCAAATTGTTTTAACTTTTCATTACGGATTCTCTTTAGAAATTTTCGGTGCGTTTAGTTCAATGTGCATTGCTTAAGTTTTACTAAAAATTTCGCACCCATAGCGAAAATAGAGTCAGAAGAACATGATCGGCGTAAACATGTTTGCTGGAAATCTCTAACCCCTCACCGTACTATATATCTACGGTAAATCGAAGGAAAAAGTGGTCAAAATGGATCCCCGTACAGTGAGAAAGATCTCAAGCGGACCATCTAAGGGTTCAAGAGGAATCCCAATAGTTAAGTGAAAAAAGTGATGCAAAAACTGCATTTAACCAAATCTTTTGAGCAAGATGCAAATAACGTACATGACTACACAACTGCTGATGAAATCGTATCATCTCGTCGTGAATAATGAGATTTATGTCAAAGAAGATTTCCGGTAGCTTTCTTTTCTTCACAGCTTGTCATAAGTTTGACATTCCTGATCAAGCTGGAAAGCAGAAGATGTATAAATCAGGGCCGGCGTTACACTTTTAGCACGAGTGGGTAGTAAGCATAGGGTGAGGGTAATAGAATAGGGATTTGTCTCATTTTCGCAATACACACGCTTGCATTACATTTACATTAAATCACTTGCAGTGTGTTTGTGTAAATGAAATTGTTGTGCATCGATATTTTCAAATGTGTGCCCGAGATACATACGTAGCAGATTTCAAATCTATGAAAATATCCAAAATTTCGAGTGGGTAATTACCCACTCGGTTATTTTCGAGTGGGTAGTACTATCCATACTACCCACGCTTTCCGCCGGCCCTGGTATAAATTAGCTAAAAATGCATGATTTGCCAGGAAATTTGTTCATATGGAAAGTGGAGCACCCTGTTCGTGATAACCGGAACGGTCAACGTGCAGGTGTGTTTGAAAGAACGCCATCAAAAGCATCTACGTCCACTTCTGAGATCCCATGGTGGCTCTACGCTTTTCTGGCCGAATTTCACCTCGTGCCAGTACTCGAAAGATGTTCTGGATAAGTACAAGGTGAAGGAGGTCAATTTCGTGCCAAAGGATTTCAATCTCTCGAACACACCGGAATTACTACTCATTGAAAAATACTGAGCCATCATGGAGCAGACCCTCCAGAAGCATCCTAAGGAAGTGAAATTGACAGCAGAAATGAGGAAAAAATGGATATCCACACAAAAACACGATGGCCCAAACGTTGTACAAGATCCTATGAGCAGTGTTAATAGGAAGGTACGTGCATTTGGGTATTGCTATGAAATTGAATAAAATGAGCACGGAAAAAAGTCAATAATATGCTCCATTTTATTCCCTGAAAATTTGAAAACGATGGTGAATTTTGACGAACGTTTTCTTGTCATACTATTTGATTCCGTACACACTTTAATGCGCACGTTTGAAACTTTCGATGTAAGAGAACTTCATTTGCACAAACACAGTGATTTTAGGCGATTGTTTTGTACGCTTATGAGAAGGCGACAAATCTCTAGTAATAGACTAATGCTTTTCTTACTACCCGCTAGGGCTAAAAGTGTAACGCTGGCACTAAATACAGCTCTTTCAAGAAGGCTGAGAATGAAATTAAGCGAAACGAGAAAAAAATTTTATGATATTAAAATAAAACAAAATAAAAATGTTCATTTCTTGTACAAGCTCCCGGAATGTGTCTAATATCATTTTTTTGGTATGTCGGGGATTTCTATATTGTTTAACCATTCTAAGAGTGGTGAAAATTTCAACAATTCGATAGGGGCATATAACCCCTTTGTTATGGAACATAATCTGCAATTCTGGGGCCATTGTGTCTAGTTGTTATGATACATGGTTGTCCCATCCAGCTTGTTGTTTTCCAATACTCTTATGCTTTTATGGGCTGTATGTTGGCAGTTATATTTGCACTCTTTAAAAGTTCCTAGAAGGCAGTTAATTTCAATTTAAATTCCTTTTCAGCGTGTCTTGTTTTAATCATTACATATATTAAATGATAATTGTTTCAGAAATATAACGAACTAGAAATGCACCATTTTGTTTATTTTCATTTTGTTAAAATATCTTCATTATATTGATTACTTCAGTGCTGTTAAATGTATCGTATATAAACAATTATATTGTAGAATAAATCAAGAATGTAAATTGAATTAAGTAATACGGGTATCACATATTATTATACAAATAAAAATATTGCTGATTGATCAATTAATGGATATTATTAGACTTGAGACAACAATATTTATTGCTGAGTTTAGTCCAACATATTGTTGAATTTAGCATACATTTCTCAGTGTGTCTAAAAAAACAACGTCTACTCCAGTTCAGCCAAAAATCCTGATACTTGTTCGCCAGAACTGCGACTTTCAACGTGGGGTCTATCTTGAAGCCATTGCTGGGGGTCCGCGAAGAAGGATCTTTACCGGATAGATGTAGAAATTTTTTCTGTGACAGACTGAAATATTGACAGCGTACAAAATCGATGTTAAACAACATTGATTTTTTTCAAAGTTCATCCAAAATTCGTAAACAAATCCATAGTCCTACGTCAAAAATTTTGGTTCGCTTTTCTCACAGAAACGGTCTCAAACTGCTTAAAAGCTAGTACTTTCCACCGACCGGAAATTAGTTTCGTGCTACTGACAGCTTATGGCGTGCCCCCAATCATCTCCCGAGCACAAAGAGAACCCCTCCCGTTGGGAATCCCTTTTTCTCATTCTGTACCACTTCATAACCAAGAATCGTAAAAAAATCGATTCTTATTGAATATAAAAAAGCAATCTTACACAGCATAGAGAAGCAACAGAAAAAAAACCTTCTGAAACCCGTCTCGAAGAAAAAACGGGCGACAACGCGGAGTTTCCCAGCTATCATTTTTTGCATCTCTGTTCTTTTCCACTCATCCGCGACTGCACCAACGTGTCACAGACACCCCGGCCGCCATTCCCCGCTCTACCACCACTCTAAAGAGGAAACGATGACGATGATGAGTCAATATGCGCTCTATCCTTCTGAACCTCCCACCACGGAGGACCGGGAGCAAACGCCCATCCGAATCCGGAAGAGGAGTTTTTTCGCCTCTTCTCTCCATTTTCGAATAACGGAAAGTATCGAGAACAGAAACGGAAGGTTTTCATTAAAAAATAAGATAATTTAATAGGTTTATCGTTCGCTTATCTCCGGCGGCGGCGGCGGCGTTACGAACACTGCCATCCTATCGGCAAGGCTTGCTGGGATCTGCAGTGAAAAAAAGGGTGACCCTCCTCAAGTGGTTCGACTTCATTCAATTTGTGCTGCTGCGCCACCAACGAAAGGCGTCCGCGGGTGATCGAAATCAATTGCTTCGCTGTGATGCTCTTTTCACCCCCGCGTTTTTTTTTGTCATTTGACAGCAAGGAGACGCCTGAACTGTTCGAAAGAGTTGTCAATTCTTTCCGTGAATCCGTTTATTGATGTCGGGAAAAAAAGGAGTTGCACCGACGGTTGGCCGTCGAAACGATGAAAGACAGTGAAAAGTGGTTGAAAGGAATCGTCGTAAATAAGCCAGTAATAAAAGTCAATTAGAGGAAGCTATTAATTATCGTTGAACAGCGGACATGGCATCCGCTGAAGTTGGGACTTTTAAGCCAAACAAGAACTGGGCCAGCAGGCGCACACTGCTGGAGCTGCTGCTGCTGGTGGTGGTAAACAAAAATCATCAATCTCTTTGGCTTTTGGGGAGCCTTGTTTAACAGAGCCTCAGAGCATCTTGACAATTTTAATGATGACGAAAAGGCGTAAAATAATGCCGCAAGGAATAGAGATTTCATTTCGGTGGACTCGCTCGTTTTATCACTTTACAAACAAAGAAATGTCTGTTTTTTATCTTCATTGTAGGCATGCCGTGATGTGATTATTCTTAGCGCAGTTATGTGGCTTTATAGATGCGGTTAATTTTCCATAATTACATTAGATTTTTGGAAGGTACGCTGTACTATGTTATAAAACTTATTCGAAGATACTAAACTTATTCTTTGAAGTTTAGTGTCTTCGAATAAGAGTTTCGAAGTGATGTTGTCATGCTTTACCAGCTATAGAAATAGCACAATTTTCCGGTCTTGTTTGCTTATTTTTGTTGCAATTCAATATTAGTAAAAGTCCCTTCTACAACGGAGCCAATATACGTGCGTAATTCCAACTAGGTATCTACAGGAATAGTACTGACATCACTAAAAGTAAATCACCCCAGTCGCATAGGACTTGGCAGTTCATTCAAACGATCGCCAGGCAATATTATCACTGACAATAGAAATGACAAGAATTTTTTCCCAGGCCCGTAACGTGGTCTTTTAGTGCCTTTGGCGAAGTCTCAACATCAGTCAGCTTGGAAGTGAATAAATTAGAGCTGCGTTTAAGCTGAATGCTGATCTCGCTAAATGTTCGCAGAAATAGGCAACATTAGATTCGAAAAACAAGTCCAAGTGCCGTCACGACCTGCCGAATATGTTCCAAACATTTTCCACCTTTCGTTTTGCTCATGTGTGTGAAACAGAAATGCTTTTATGATCTGATACTGATGAAGATTTTTACATATTCTTTGCACCAGATGCGAAAAAATTCGGTACCATCCAGCCATACATCGAGTAAAATTGTTCACATTTTTGCGTTACTATCCCATAGCTCGTCTTTAAATTTATTATATCTCCTGTAATTTCTGCCTCTTGCTTCGAATTCTTTAGATTTTTACTTTGTCCCGGGCTCTAGACTCGTGCATAAATGAAATTTCCTGAAAAGACCCAGCTGATGGCAAAATGAATGGCGAACTAGGGTCGTCACCAAAGCCCGCGATTTCGGATCGTTTTTGATTTTCTTTCGGGTAAAAGATAATCAGCCAATGCTCTAAAGATTTCGAAAGAGCTGACTCAGAAATATGTATTCAGCCGTGACTAATATCGTGAAAATTCGCCCATATAAGCTCAACATTGTGAAATCCACTACCGTGTCTACGGGCCCGCTCACAAAGTTGAGATCAATGGTGTGGTCACCGATTCGAGTTTATCGTGGGTAAATCTGCTGAAGCACAGGATTGGCTGTAGTAAGCTAAGATTTTGAATGGCGACATCACTGAACGCGACAGAATTATGTGTCCTTCCAACTCCTATCGGGTGACCTATGGCGAGTCTGCTTTACCTGATTATACCCCCTTCGACAAGGTTCGTCGGCCTATTCGGTTGTTTGTACCACGCGTCATGCTTGGCAGCAATAAGCAATAAGCAATAAGATCCGTGGTGGCAAGGGTGCCGCGATTCATGAGGATGACTCTTGTATGGAGACTGCTGAATAGATTACCATGGCTCTCATACAAACATCGCTCGAAGAATTTGTAGCTTTCTTGTAAAGGCTAAAAGGTTTATCTTGAGTGGCAGCGAAATATAACAGTTCGAGGAAGCCCTGAAACAAACAACTGGTCGTAGAAATTTAAGATCAAACATGGAGTTTCTAGCGGTTCCAGGAACACTAAAAATCTCCAGTGACATTTCAGCCAGAGGTTCAACTTAGCGATGGCTGGTTAGACACTGGCCACTTAGTGATATTTCGGAAACATCATTTTACTCTTACTCCAAGATCTTTGCTACAGTTTCAAGGAGGTACCACATATCTGTCCTGTTAAGTCTTTTATGTAAACTGAGAAAAGAAGTAATAAAGATTTGGATAATTTTCGCCAAGTCTGTGTAGTTGAAATTTTCGTATCTGCCTCTCAAACACGATCGTTATCTATTTATTATCGACTTTATATTCAGGAATAACACCATTTATTCTAACTAAATCTGAATGGGACTGACACGGCCGTAGCCTGGTCTTCTTGTCCCCTTTAAGTTTGGTGCCTTTTTCATACTTCGACACTAACTACACGGAAATAAATTCGTGAAAAACTATCGCGATTTCGTGAACTGAACGATTTACGAAAACCATTACCAAGTTCCTGAAATTATGAATAATGGAACCTAGTATTTATGAAACCATTTGTGTTTTGAAAAAACTGGTTCGCCTCGAATATATACAGTATGTAAAAAAAAATTAAAGACACTCCTTTATAGTTCCAGTATTTTTGTTCATAAGAAAGGTTTCTTGTATTGTACGATGGGCATACTTTTTAAATTTTTGATTTACCGTTTCAAAGCCAACAAATAAAATCTAAATAAGTTTGTTGTCATAATAACGTGTGGCAGTCGAGTAGTGGTAATCAGATTAAAAGAAAAGCACGAGGGTGTCTTTAATTATTGTACATACTGTACATGGCGTTACATACGAATATTTGGATGGGTTCCCTTTCGATGTTCCCTGAATATGTTTAGTTTTTGTTATGATTCTTGTTCATAATTTGGAAATCCAAAGTGGACAGTTGAACGATGTTCATGATCACAGGAGCTTATTTGCGATTTTTGTTATTTCTCATCACATTACCGTGCTATTTTAGTCTTCAGTTTACTATCGCATTTGATTTATGTTCATGATTTCATTATCTTAGACACGATTTCGGGATCTTAGCCATGATTTTTGCCTTTTATGTTTACGGTAAGCGTGAAAATATGAACTAAATCATAAAAGTGTGACTGATTCGCGGTATCTTGTTCTGTGAACTATATCATGAACATGATTTATGGTGTTCAACGCAGTTTTCGTTTTCTGCACAAACATCACATGAAACGAATACCGATGTTCGAGATCCTAATGGTTTTCTTATGTTTATTGCCCGTACCTATTACTGTTCCCTAGCAGCTGCGCATTTCATGAAAAACTGCATGGAACAAAAATGATTTCACGAATAATACTCCATATTTTGGGAAATAATTCACGTGAAAATTTCATTGCTATGTTACTTAAAATAGAAAATTATTAGAGATATCTTATAAATATCCACGCCAAATAGATCGTAAATCATGTACTAGGAATCATGAACCAGTTCACGAATCCATGAATAATATTTCATGATTTTGTGAACTATTTGATGAGCACGAATGGTCAGACGTGACAATTGTACTAGGAATCATGAATCAATTCACGAAAATATGAATATTATTTTATGCTTTTGTGATTTATTTCACGGGCACACATGGCCAGTCGTGACTATCATACTAGAAATAATGAACCAGTTCATGAATACATTATCAATGTTTCATGATTTTGTGAATTAGTTCACAAGTTTTATCCATCGAATGGATGGATGTCCGTACATTTGAATACAACGTCCGTCGCCACGGGTTTTCTCATCACTGGCAAAGTACAAATCCCACAACAGACGAATTAAATGAAAAGAATTGGGATTTGTCCCTTGCCAGTGATGAGAAAACCCGTGGCGACGGACGTTGTATTCAAATGTACGGACATCCTGAATACAGGTTTAGGTCGAGTACATCGGACACGTTTTGAGTCAGTTAGCTTGCTTCCCTTCCCGCATTAGGGATAAATGGAACCTTCGCTTGAAAGGTCTCAGGCCGGGCAAACCTTCATCTGGTGGGTGGTCTCTCATTTAGAGAGTGGCGCTTAAATCAACCACTTAACAGCGGGGAGCGGTTCGGCTGGCCAGTTACATTGGCGCCCAACGTGGGGCTCGAACCCACGACCCTGAGATTAAGAGTCTCATGCTCTACCGACTGAGCTAGCCGGGCATTTGGTAATCTTCGAACCGGAACTTGCTTGGCGAAGTTCTTGAAAATCGTGTTCAAATGCACGAAATCCCAAATTGGAGCAAGGGTCATCTTTTTTTAACGGACAGTTTTAATCATACCAAGCCGCTTCCCTCCCACATGACAGAGCGAAAAAGAATCTCCCCCGGCACATTGCGTAAGGGTCAGTGGCCTCAATCGGTAGCAAATCTTCATCGTATCAGCGGGTGCGTCGGTAGCAGTCTCATTGGTAGACGAATGCCAAGTCCTTTCCTATATGGGAGCGTAGTATGCGGTAATCCCAATTGAAGATTTGTGTCGAATTAATACTCGACCAAATTTATGAAGTTATTTTGAAATTATTTATTCCATATTTATTATTTATTTAACATGCATTTTATAACCTAAACAATAATGAACAAAAGTTAATATACCAAGACTATTTGTATACAACATTGCAGACAATATTTGTATACAACGTTGCACACAACCTATAGGCATATATGTACTCGTTACATCATTCCCAACTAAATTTACGAAAATTTGATTGGCATTGGAATAATCATCAAAAAACCAATCAAATTTTCGTAGGCAAACAAATCGTATCTCAAAAATTGTTTCGATCTTCGGGGTCATATATGGTCATCACCAACCGAAGTTGGCTCATTATCTATTTACAGATCATCATCCATCACAGACAAAGCCTGCCACTGACTATCATCGACTTTCGTCTCCAGTCTCCAGCAAAAATTTACTTGCGATTTTCGAATATGCGACTCCAAACCGACTATAACATATTATATTACACATGAAAATAGAAAAGACATTAGAAGCAAAGAACTACAAAGGAAATTAAAGAATTTGAGACGAATCAGTTTTGGTAACAGATGAACTCATTCACTCTACCCATTCATTGATGCCTATTATGCCCACATTCAAAACATACAACATTAAAATGGCTTCAACTCGAAGTTGTCGACAAACTTCGAGCGAGCTCACGAAACATTTAACTGGAGTATTGTCTTCTACACCTGGACGAACTGATTCACGAAAACAATACTCACGAAATAATTCACCTACGTGAAAAACCAAAACTAGCAGGTCCAGTTTGGTGTGCCTCCCGCAGCACGTAGCGAGATATACAGGACCCAAGTTTCCCCACAAAATAAGCCCGTCCCTATTCGCAATTCACTGCCACAGAGAAACGTCTCCGCGATATACGTTCATTGCGACCTTGGAACGAAAATTGTACTTCTTAAGAGAATTTTTAAACACCGGAATAAATCCGACAACAAAATTCTCCAAGAAAAATAATTACACAAAAACACAAACTCATTCAGACACCCCTAGCACTCTGCGCGCATCGGAATCCATCTCTAGAACGAACTCCGACAACGAGCTTTACCAGTCTACCATACATACAAGTTCAACTATACCTTCTATCCCAAAAGTCAAATGAAAAAAAAACCGTGATCGCGTACGCAACCAAAATGAGTTCGGTAGGGATGGGCGATACTGAAAAAAGTATCGATACTTCGGTATCGCGATACTTTGGATTATTACGATACTGAGTATCGATGTATCGGAGGAAAAGTATCGATACTTTCAATACTATCGATCGGTAATAAACAAATGCATATTTAAAATTTGTTAAAATCTGTTATTTAAAAAAAAAAAGTTGTGTTTATCTATGAATGTTAATTGGAGAAACCTACAGTAATCCAAAATGATAATTTATTCTGAAATTTAAAAAAATGGGAAACTGCAAAATTAGAAAATGAAATGAGGAAAAACAAACATTAGAAACTGTAAAGAATACATGATGTCATCAACAGAAAAGATGTACCCGTTTTAGTTTACTTATGTTGATTTCGTTTTTAGAATCGAGTCGCTCTAGGTTCGCTCTGAGCTGTCACTTTTGTATGGATTTTGTAAATATTAGAGCGAACCTAGGGCGACTCTCATCTAAAACCGAAATCAGCATTACTATGCAATAGTGCCTTTCACTAGGATTCCATGGTTGGCTATGTTTACTATAACTTTAAAATATTTGTATTGGACTGTCACAATTTTTTTAACCATCAGTAATCGTGGGCTGCAAAGCCAAGCAATATAATATTAATTTCAAATGGTTCAATTTTAAAAGAATAAATTGGATTACCCTGGGTCGGTGGTGTTCCTCGTGCTGTTTCCATAAAACAATTTTCTGATGTCCGTGCCTCATAAGGGAAGCGCAATAGTATTGTAGAGATCAATCTGCTTCCTTATCTCATTTTCGCACAGATCTGAAGTCAAAAAGCGCACCGCTTGCTAATAGCATACAAACAAACAATACCACCCGCGCCGCTCTAACGTGTACGCGTAACATATATATAATTCTCCCATGACGAGAAAACACAATCGCGATTGACTTTTGGCAGACCCGTCTTAGAGCTACAGTGCGCGAGGTGGAACAGTTAATCAAGGTCAAAATGGAACTTGTTCTTACAGAAATTTCACACATACAACTATATCATACGAGACAAGTAGGGCTAATAACGTTTAACTCCTTAGCCGAGGCAGAAAGCTTCGTAGCGAAGAACAACATGCAACACGACGGAGAATATCAAAACGTCAAAAACAAAATGCCCGTGTATATGGACCTTGATCTGACAGAAATTCGCCTTCACGATTTGCCACCTCGCACTAGTACTGATTATATTAAAAGATTCATATAGCAGTATGGAGAAGTGGAATCCGTCACAAATGGCCCTTTGGAAAAACTTTTTTCCCTGGCATTCTCAACGGTGTTCGGGTGGTGCGAATGCGGCTGAACCAACCTATACCGTCTTACTGAACTTTCGAGGGTGGATCATATGCTATGCACATATTCTAGGCAGACGCCCACGTGTCAGTTCTGTAATCAGACGGCACACTACGGTAAGCCATGTACCAAAATAATTAAAGAATTCATCTCTTCTGAAACCAACACCGCCAAACAGCCTTCGACATCTGCTGATACACCACAGACAGCTGGCCAACAAATTAATACCGGACGAACAATATTCCACGATATCGCCAAGCTAATAGTTAACATACCTAGGGAAGAAATAAACAAGAAATAAGACGGCTATGCAAAGTGTGTGTGTATGTGTGTGTGAAACCTATCCCATCTCCCACTGGCTGGCGGCGGTTTACAGAAAAAAGATACATGCATGCAAATAATTTGATTCCAGGGTTTGGGTATGTGCTAGCTCAGTTGATTTGCTGAATCCATTAACCATTTCGTATACAGGGCAAACCGTTTTCCGAGGCAATCGTTCCATCAACCAGCCCCGCCTTAATGTAATGTTTGTATCAAATGGATTTTAACATTACAATAAGACTTTCTATTCCTTACATGACGTAAGAAATTGACACGTATTTAGTGTATTTAATTGAATATAATATAATTCATATATAAATTAGATTATATGTATAGAAAAATATACCAGTTTTTCTATTTTACCAATACACAGAGAACTTCATGCAGTCTTCGACAGCATATCCCTCCATCCTCACCGCACGCATTGGATATACTCGGTCCATCCACCCGACGAATACTCACCTGAAGTATACTCTAGAATATACATAAAAATCACAGAAGAATAAGAGGCCGAAATAGAAAACATGGAAGGTCTGCATATGTCTGTTTCAGTATGCACCGAGGAACAAAAACACGCAGAGCCCACACAGCCCCTACTCACGTCGCTCACACTTCGCCGCGATTCCTATGCACCCCACAGAATACACCTCCAGCAAGCACCCAACGAGTTGACAGGCTGAATACGCCCAACGCACAAATTCTACAGCGGAAAGAACGAGACAGGGGAAAAACTGCCATCGATGATCAAATAAAGCTCTCCGTGTAGTGTGCATACTACCCACTTTTCAGTGGGTTCGTCCGTCTCGCTTTTGTAATAGCTTGGTTCTTCTCACACTCTCGTTCGCAGCAACAGCGTTCGTACAGAAGTGATGAGCGGCGGACGTGGAGGTGTATTCGTTATATTCGTACGTTCCGTTTGTCTCCCCTCCTGATGATGCTTCTGCGAGGAAGAAAAACTTTCGAAAAACGCTTTTATGAGTCGTCCCACGTCAGGAATCTATTTTCCTCAACGTATCCCATATTGTCCGACGATCCTTTGGTACTTTTTCCCAGCTAATAAACACTCAGAAACGTCCCGAAATGACAGCAATTTATGGAAGAGTTTTTCACTTCACACGCGACGAACCGACCGACTCAAGTTTCGAAATTTTCTCAATAAGACGGCTATGCCAAAGTCATCCGAAAACACAAAAAGTACCAAACATGTAACAGCGAAAATCAAAGCTCCAGCGACGGCGACATGGACGTAAACACGAGCGAGAGAGAAGGCAAATGGAATAATCAGCAAGCTGCAGAGGGCCAATCTGACCATTGCTCCTAACCAAGAAAGAAATTAATTCAAGAAACGGAAAGCGTGCGCTCGCAATAGACGGCAGCAACAATATATGGCTTTTTGTTCTATTAGTTTTGATGAATTGTAATTTATTTCCTGAATTGTATATTATTTTCAGAAAAGTCGAATGGTCGTTGGGGTTAAAACCTTAATAAATAAACAAACAGACTCAGACTTGGGTTGGCCATCATGGTGTTGCACGTAACTAGTAGGAAGAATTCTTATTGCCAAGTATTGTGCCTATGATTGCTTCAAACACCAAAACTCGTTGGCGCTCAAAATTTTCAATATGGTTTTAATATTGGCCTTGGGAAAATTTACGGATCTGACTTATATAGATATTCCATAATTGACCAAGACAACACAGTTCATTTTTCCGGAATATAAAATTATGAAATTCGATAGGAGTCTATGGTGAAATGGTATAATGCGACTTTATTTTTGCCATAAGGTCATTTCCAACGGAACTTCCGGCATTGTCGATACATTGTGTCCAAAACCTGTTTTAATCCACCTAGTGGTGCAATTGTGCCTTTCTCATTTGTCCAAACTACGATTCCATGGCTGGTTATGTTCAATAAATGGTGGAAATGTATATTACACATTCAGTACGATTTGCACATACATACCATGGATCGACAGCCACGATCTTGCGATGCTATGTGTCAACACTGAAACATCGCTTGAAACCAGCGGCGGATCAAAGAAGAGGATCCGGGGGGTCCGGACCCTGCCGAAAATATTCAACTTGTTAAGAAATTTTAAACTAGTTTCAATTTTTAAGTAGCAACCCCTCACTGGATACTCCTACCTACGCCTAAAAAAGTAAAAAAAAAGAATCGACCGGCATTAGCTTGACGATTTTTAGAGTAATTGCATAACCTTTCTATATGAGAAAGGCAAAAAGCTGCCAAAGTCCAAAAAAGTCAATCTTCGCCAAAAAATTTTTTTCGAGATTATATCAAATCTCGACGTTTCATTTATTTTAAAGACATTTGGCATCAAAAATACAAATTCGATTTGGAAATTTTCCCCTACTCCCACCTTAGAGAATTTTTCATTTCAGTTTATATGGGAATTTGCTGTGTGGTCGCACTCTTCAACCGGTAATTCCGGAACCAGAAGTCCAATCAACAATAAATTCAATAGCAGCCGATGGGAAGGTTGTACCTTTCATTTGAGACCAGATTTGTGCAAAGCGGTCCAGCCATCTCTGAGCAACAGAGGTGACATTTTTTTCCACATACACACATACGCACACACATACACTCACACATACATTTTCCGATCTCGACGAGCTGAGTCGAATGGCATATGACATTCGGCACTCCGGGCCGGGATTAGGTTGACGATTTTTAGAGTGATTGCATAACCTTTCTATATGAGAAAGGCAAAAATACCTATTTTAATTGGTTTTGTACCAATTAGCTACCATGCCGTTTATATGAGAAATGCCTATATGACTGCCAACCTGTGACCAGAATCAAAGCTGAGTTCGGAATGGAATCTAATATAAATTTTATGGTAATATTGAATCTTTTATTTGAATTCAAGTTTGTGAAAATCGGACGTAAATTCCATGAGAAATGGAACCAAATCATTGGTTTTATCTGGTTAGACGTCCTGGAAAGTGTCCTGGATAGACATTCTGGAAAGTATTCTTTATTTTCCAGTATGTTGACGTTTGTTTTAAAATATACTACGAACATATTGTAGAAAGAATTCATATAAGGATAGAGTCGTGGTACCTAGTTTCCGAATAACGCGAGGAATGCGAACATTGAGCCAATTTATTCTTATTCCAACGGTACCTTTCTCGACTACTCTTGAATCATCTTTGCGCAATGTTTCCCAGTTAGTGACGGAAAAGGGAGTAAACACAGAGAGGCTCTCATTTGCGTTATACCCATTTCACATATTTATCCAGAATTTGCTGTTTGACCGCAGGCTTCAACTCGAAAGTCCGGAATGGAAACTTTGATTCAACGACCGAAAATAAAAGACGCAGGGACAGAACATGCTTCGTTACACTTTAAATATAATAGAATGTAAAAATCGGAAATAAACTTCAAACGTAAAAATCGGACTTAGATCTTTCCGCATAAGAATCACTTAAAGAGTTCTCAACCGCAAAACTAGGCTGACTTGAACCTCTAGTATAAGAACCGGTTAAAATAAATAACACGTAGGCAGGGGCTTGCATATATTTTGACGTTCACGATTAAACAATACTTCTTTGTAAGAATCGTATATAATTTTGCGATTTTGATACTGAAGTTTTTTTTTATCCGACATTTACAGAGGAGAGCCCCAGTTTGATTTTTATGCTCGAAAGAGAAAAAAAAATCAAGCGATACCACGCGCAAATATCGTTCAGAAAGTATCGATACCGATACTTTATGGCACATGGAAGTATCGATACAAAAATACTCGATACTTAGTAGAAAAGTATCGATACCGTCAGTATCGATACTAGTATCGCCCATCCCTAGAGTTCGGTCGGAAAAAAAACTAAGAGTGGAGAAAACCCCGTTGGAATCGAGTGAAAATTGTTAACATTATGGAAGTGAAGAGAAAATAGTGAAAATATTAATTCGTTCCCCTATTGGGTGTAAAGGTTAGTTTTCTTCTTTTTTCAGGTTTCTTGGTCAACCGCTGATGGAAGAAGAGTACTGTACTAGCAGAAAAAGAAATGGCAAATTGGATGAAAAGAGGCAAAGGAAAAGAGAAAAAACGGAACGGATAAAAACTTAAGAACAGATTTGTCATTGGATGGAATTAATTGAAGAAGCTGGAAATTCAAAAGGAGATACGGATTGGATGGATGGAAAGAGGACACAGGAAAAATGAAAAAGAAATCGAAACGTATAAAAACTTAGGAAAAGATTTGCCATGGGATGATAATAATTGAAGACGGAGCTGGAAATTTAGAAGGAGATACGGATTGAATGGATGAAGGTGGACAAAAGAAAAAATCGAAGCGTATAAAAACTTAGGAAGAGATTTGCCATGAGATGAAACTAACTGAAGTAGGAGCTGGAAATTTTAAAGGACGGTTTGGATGGATGAAGAAGGAAAACTAAAAGGACTTGAAAAGGGAAAACTTTATGAAAATGTGGAGAAACTAAATGGATTTGAGGATTCTAAAAAAGGACATCAGATTTGCCATCAAGGACTAACTAAAGATGGGATGCATGGTGATAAGGAAAGGGAACGATGCTGGATGGCTGGAAAAGGAAAACTGGAAGAAAGGTCAGAAATCAACTGTCGTCTACTTCATTAGAATAAGCTGCTATCAAGAAATATCGCGCAATAGAAGAGAAATATAAGGTAAATGTTTTATATACAAATCTAATTCTAACTTTTTAATAAATAGGAAGACGATAATGAAAAAAACAAGAACCCAGAACAACAAAAAACAGCGAAGCAAACAACAAATTATATACAGCAACAGTCCATTCAGAAGGAAGGATGTATGCGGATAATCGCTAGGGTTCCTGTTGGCAAATATCCCCTCATAAGGAAGGAAGGATGCACTTTGAATGGGTTTCGACCAACGATGGAAAACCGTGAGTGGTCTATGTAGAACTAAGCACTAAGCACATAGATTAAGTACTAATATTACGATAAGGGTTAGGAATTTATGTATAACTAACAAACTAAACTACTATTTACAAATTATGCACCATTTCGATTTAACATGGAATAAATACTCGCTTATTCGCGGTTTCTTTGTCGTTTGGTCTTATTATGTCGTTGACTCTAACAAAGTTCGGCCCATTCATGGTATTTTCGTGAGTTCAACTCTTCGTCACTTTCAAGAAGCTTATTCATAGCTGGCAAAGTAATTCGGTTTAGGATCAAACCTGGTACACTCAGTAGCAGGTCCATCAAAGGACTCTCCTGTACGAGTTCATATATGTATTCGTTACAAGTATGAAGCATGACTAAATTAGCGCCGGTTGTGGTCTTTGCGCTAAATGTGCCAGATTGTGATGAGACGAAGTCGAAACAAAATTTCCATTTATTAACCCTTAAATGCGCAATGTTGTTTTAAAACAACATTGTGAAAACAATCTCAAAATTATCATAGTGACGTATTAAAACTGTGAGACAATTTTCAGAAAATTTGAAAAAAAAATGCTTTGCGCCTTTAAGGGTTAATAGATTTTGTACCTTAAGCGCGTAAAATTCTTTATACCTCATTTTTCTTAGTTTTTCGTTTTAGCCATAGGGAAAAAGATGACAAAATGTATAATTAATTGTAAACATGCAAATGACGCACTTTTCTTTTAATAGTTTATGAATTATCATAACTTAACCCTTAAATGCATACTGTTGCCATTGGGCAACATACCGAATCCTGTGATATAAAACCTTAACAAGTGATATACATCGTATCCAACCAGAAAAATGAGTACCAAGGAAAAATGAGTTTCATACATTTAAGAGTTAAGAATAAGATTCCAGCGCCCCCTAAGCTTGACACCCTTGGTGGGGGCCAACCCGGCCAACAGCACGCTCCGAGCCTGGATATAGATATCCCTGCAATCAGCATTTTCAGATATTGAAAGTCTGATTTGGTGGTTTAGTTTAGGTTTCAGATGATGATGAAGTATTTTCTTTGATAAATTTGTCCTATGTTCTAAATAATAATGTTTCCGTAGAAATTACGTTCCAATTATCTCCCCCAAACTGGAAAACCCCGGAAATTTCATACTCTATCAAAGCAAGACTAATTACTTTCCCAACTAGCTCAAAATTAGACTACTTTTATCGTCATCCAGACAAACGTTTCAATTCCAACCACTGCTTCCTAGAGGAAAGAGACCTACCCAACCCAAAAGCCTATCTGCAGACTCCGACCGGCAAACACAATCCATCATTTACTTTCAATTAGTCTCAAAAGCTGGACAGTAAATCCTATTACTGACCCTCCCGGGGTCGAAACATTAGAACCGAGCCCCGATAGTTTTGCCGTTGCATGACACGGCAGGGCCAAGGGACAAACAAAAGAGCTCAGCCAAACAAATGAAATTTATTGCCCTCGAGTGGGACTAACAACGAGACGCTTCTTGGAACGGCTACGGCTACTGGTTGGCCTCATCGGTGCGTGGCGTCCTCCTATCGATGATCAAACCGAGCCAAGCCTCTATAGAGACAAATGAAAGCGGACTGGTGGCCCGGCCCAGGGTTTTGTGTCTCGTTTTTTCAGCAACAATTGCCCGAGTGAGTACTTATTAAAACGATCTATCCTGAGGCAGGACAAAAAAAACAATGCGATAGATTTGGGATGGAACTTTACAGTGAGCTGCAACAGACTCGGGATGGAACGGAAACTATTGCATTGCGTTTTGCGGGGTGGCAGGACAGGACCTATCCGTTGGCGGTTCACTTCCTATTGATTTATATCGTTTTTTCGTTTCAGTTTAGTCATTCTCTTTGAAATGGACCATCGATAGGATGTGTGGTAGGCTATCGAGAACAATCGTGCAATAATTTTCCTATTTAGTTTCAACTGTTATTTCAAGTCAGGTTCTTCAACTATGAGAAAAAAACAACATCCACGGTCGCTCCAAATAATCCTAATTGTAACACTTAACTGAAATTGAATTGCTCTCTAATTAATCCCACTTTCAGAACATAACCTCTTCCACCCATCCCGTTCGAATCAACTCGTAGTCAATCACCAGTTTCGTTCCGCTTTGCTCGTTATGCAAACCACTTAGGCAGTTTTTTTCACTGTCGAAACCAATCTCGCAAATCTAAATCTCCCATCTGGTTCACTATTGTTTTTATCAGCACTCCATTGTTACAATTTTCAATGAAAACACATTGTAATTACTCCAGCTATTCTCTTTCACTCGGCTATTTTTCGGAATTTTCAATCCTCATCATTCTCATCCCACAGCCTACTGCTGTTGACTGGATGGGGTGCGGTCGCATGGAAAAATGTTTTAATCCATTTGTTCGTCAAACCGTCCGTCCACCACTAACTAAACGAGCTCGTCATGCTCATCAGAACAAGAGAGCAAAAAAAACGCAAAAAGCTCGCCGAAAATTGAAAGGATCATTTGAATAAAACCGAATGGGTGCTTGACACAATGGAAACGGAATGGCAGTAGAGCGGAAAAAAATACGAACGAGACAAAATTCACCACTGACCCAAAAAATTCAAGCTTCGGTTTGCCATGCAAGAAAGCAATTGCCACTGTCCGGCCTCCCGGGTTGTCCCCGGAGATGGTCAGCCAGGAAAGAGTTTGGGTGGGGGGAGAATGAACCCAAAACCGACTGCATCCGTTTAAAATGTGCCTGAAAAAGCTCAAAAGTTTCGTTAGTCTTTTTTTGTCCCCTATTGGAAACTATCTCCAATGCTCGAGGATAGTTCGTTTTGTTTCCCTTGCTCGAGAAGAGGACCCCCCCCCCCATCCGAACAAGTCGAAAATTGTTCCAGAATCATAGAACACGACAAAAATCCACTACTCTCAGTTCGTCGCAGGATCGGGGTACCACTGGGACAGGTGGGAAGTGATTCCGGATTATGATGGAAATGAGGACCAGTGGCGAGATGAAAGGAAAAACTGCCTGTGAGGAACACATTCATTAGTGCAGAAACGGAGCAGATGATTGAGAACGAACTAGATTCCCAGTGTGATTGCGGATGGAGATGCTTCCTGCGGGGCCAGTCAGTCACCGGCAATGGCAGCTACTAGTAAATAACATTTCCGAAACAAGGTAGCTTGTTTGTGTATTTTCTAGTACTTCGTCGGGCGTATTCCGGTTCTCGGTTCTGGCACGGGCATGTTTCATCCGGGGACTTTTTTGGAACAAATGAATCCGAAGAGTAACATTAGAATCTGGTTTTGGAAATTTGATCCCTTCTGATATGAAAGTTGAAGGGGTTTTTGAAAATATTGGTTATATAAGAGATACGTTTAATGTAGACAATTTCACAACAAAAAGACATGATAAGAGCAGATCTTATTTAAGTACATCCTAAAATCGCTATGCATATATTTTTAAAAGTATATGAGGTTGGGGGGGAGGGTGCGTGTGTAGAATCATACGAGTTTGGGGTATGATGGTATTATTTAAGATGAGGAAAGACATTGTCGGATTTTTGTTTCCCGGAAATTAACTGAAACTTCCGGCTGATGGCAGTTCGGTGAAGTTTTGCATGATTTCGATGTGTACAGACGAACCTGCTCAGAGACCGTTTGAGTTGGCCTCCTCCTACCAGGCGCCACCCTCAAATGGACGTAAAAACCACTATCTTTTCGTAAGGTTAAAAGTATAAAATCAAGTAAAATTACATGTCAGGTTTCTTAGTACTAATACACATACTATTCACAGTAAATGCAATCGTCTTAAATTGCTTGCAAATATTTTCGAGGAGTCACCAAACTCAAAGGCACCGTCAGCACGAGAAAAGGTTCGAACCATTGAAGACAGTGGCTCATGGAATCCAAAAGATGTTCTCCTCGATACTCGGAAATCTAAGTGGAACAGCAGTTCAGGCGCATCACATTCTGCATTTAAGTTTTTCACCAAGGTTTTCCAGGTAGGTGCTGGATACTACGACGACATTCTAAAGTCTCCAAATTGAGCAGCTGGCAACGGTCACGATACTGTGGTAAATTTTGCGGGTCCCGCCAAGGCAAGTTCCTAAGAGCTAAGCGTATAAACCTTTTCTGTACGCTTTTCAATTTTAAACACCATGTTAGGTGATGCGGATTCCAAACCGGTGAGACGAACTCGAGGATTGGTCTAACCTATGCGCAGTATAGGGATTTTAGACAGTAAGGATCCGTAAAATCCCGTGAAATCTTCGAAATAAATCCCAACTGGCGATTTGCTTTCGCAATTATGTTGGTCATATGAGAATTGAAGGACAGTTTGTGGTCAAGAATTACACCCAGGTCACAGACTTCATTGCCTCTTTGTAGCGCAACCTCGTCGATACTGTAATCGAAGATTAACGGATCGTTCTTCCTATGGAACGTCATCACGGAGCATTTAGCAATATTTACGGTAAGCTGATTCATTCGACACCATTTTACAAAGCGATCCAAAAGTGCTTGCAGCTGGCGGCAGCCCTCGACTGACTGGATGACTAAGTACAGCTTAAGGTCGTCAGCAAATATGAGCTTGCACCCGGAACCTAACACTACTGCTACATCATTAAAAACAGTGAGAAAAGTAGTGGGCCCAGATTGCTGCCTTGCGGTACACCTGATCCAATGGTAAACGGAGCCGATATACAATAGCCCAATTTCACACAAAGCGTTGAAGAAGATGTCGTCGCAGCCGTTAAGGAACAATGCGACGTCACAATCGAGCGGGCCTCTGTGCGATTTAGAGATAGACCCTCTGGCACCCAGGTAGCCTACCTCAGGCTACTGAAGGCGGATGCCTAAAAGGTAACCGAGAAAGGGAAGCTGAAGATCGGCTGGTCGGTATGCCCTATTAGCATACCCCAGCCGCCTTCAGTGGATAGGTGCTATCGGTGCCTTGAGTCCGGCCACAAAGCCTACGAGTGCAAGGGCATAGATAGGAGCAAGCTATGTCGTCGCTGCGGCGAGGAGGGACATAAAGAGCGGGGTTGCACTAAGGCACACAAGTGCCTTATCTGCACCGCTAAAAAGCAAGCCCATAAACATGCTATGGGCGGACCTTCGTGTCCCTTCGGTGAGTTAAATAAGAAGAAGCCGTGAACGTCAGTCTCGGAGTCGAGGACAGATGTCGCCCTCTTATCAGACCCGTACCGCATCCCTGCGGGCAACGGCAATTGGGTGTCGGACGGGTCTGGAATGGTGGCAATCTGTACAACGGGAAGGTTCCCGGTTCAAGAGGTAATACACCCCTCCGCCGAGGGTGTGGCGATTGCCAAGATCAATGGTGTGTTCTATTGCAGCTGCTACGCCCCACCAAGGTGGCCAATAGAACAGTTCAACCAGATGATCGACAGGCTCTCGTCGGACCTAGTGGGCCGGAAACCGGTAGTCATAGCGGGAGACTTTAACGCTTGGGCAGTGGAGTGGGGCAGCCGCTGTATAAATAGCAGGGGTTAAGCGCTAATGGAAGCGCTTGCGAAACTCGATACTGTGCTAGCTAATAATGGCTCCGCTGGTACATTCCGTAGAAACGGAGTGAAGTCGTGGATTGACCTAACATTTGCCAACCCGAGTCTGGCTCTAGGCATGGAATGGAGGGTAGACGAAGGCTACACCCATAGCGATCATTTAGCAATCCGAGGGCGGGAGATCCCTGTCAGGTACGCGGGTGGAAGTCCAATCACTTCGACAGCGAAGCTTTCACCGCGGCCCTGGGACTGGAGGCCAACACCGACAGTCTAAGCGGGGATGCGCTGGTAGCTGTTCTATCACGCGCGTGCGACGCCACTATGCCGAGAAAAACACTGCCAAGAAACGGTAGATGCCCGGTATACTGGTGGAGTGCCGAGATTGCAGCTCCACGGTCAGCCTGCCTCAGAGCTAGACGTAGGATGCAAAGAGCTCGCACCGAGGATGGAAGAGAGAACCGCCGTGAAGTGTTTCGAGCTGCGAAATTGGCCCTTAACAAGGCCATTAAAAGCAGCAAGAGAGCGTGTTTCGACAACCTATGTGAGAGTGCCAACGCGAATCCATGGGGTGACGCCTACAGGATTGTGATGGCCAAGACCAAAGGGGGCTCCTCACCCCCAGAACGGTCTCCGGACCGGTTGGCAACGATTATCGAAGTACTCTTCCCGTCTCGAGCCACAAGCCTCTGGCCACCTGCACTACGAGACAGTGCGGGCACGGCCAAAATGGTGGCTCCAGTGACGAACGAAGAACTACTCGCAGTGGCTAAATCCCTAGCAATGAACAAAGCTCCAGGGCCGGATGGAGTTCCAAACAACGCTCTCAAGGCAGCGATCATAGCGAACCCGAACATGTTCAGGCTAGCTATGCAGAGATGCCTTGCCGAGTGCCGTTTCCCCGATAGATGGAAAAGGCAGAAATTGGTGCTGTTGCCGAAGCCCGGGAAGCCGCCAGGCGACCATCGGCGTACAGACCAATCTGTCTGATCGACACGACTGGCAAACTGCTTGAGAGGATCATCCTCAACAGGCTCACCCCGTACGCGGAAGGTACGGACGGTCTGTCAAGCAACCAGTTTGGCTTTCGGAAGGGTAAGTCCACAGTGGACGCTCTCAACTCAGTGATAAATACTGCCGAGATAGCGATCCAACGAAAAAGGCGAGGTATTCGATACTGTGCGTTAGTGACACTTGACGTGAAGAACGCATTCAACAGCGCAAGCTGGGATGCCATCGCGCTCTCGTTACACCGGCTTAGCCTACCGGTGGGTCTGTACCGGATCCTGGAAAGTTACTTCCAAAACCGCGTACTGATATATGAGACCGATGCCGGTCAGAAAAGGGTTCCGATTACCGCCGGAGTCCCGCAGGGCTCGATCCTAGGTCCGGTGCTATGGAACCTCATGTATGACGGGGTTCTGAGACTGAAGTTCCCTCCTGGGGTCAAGATCGTCGGCTTTGCCGACGACGTAACCTTGGAGGTCTACGGGGAGTCAATTCCTGAGGTAGAACTAACCGCAGAACACGCGATTAGCACGGTGGAGGAATGGATGAGCGCGAGAGGCCTGGAGCTCGCTCATCATAAGACGGAGGTAGTTATCGTCAACAACCGCAAGTCGGCACAACATGCAGTTATCCATGTGGGAGAAGTCGCGATCACTTCACAGCGAAGTCTGAAGTCTCTCGGAGTCATTATAGACGACAAGCTGACCTTCGGTAGCCATGTCGACTATACATGCAAGAGAGCGTCGACTGCTGTTGCGGCTCTATCGAGAATGATGTCCAACAGCTCAAAGGTATGCGCCAGTAGACGTAGGTTACTGGCAGGCGTTGCCGTATCTATCCTCAGGTACGGCGGCCCGTCATGGTCAAGAGCACTGAGGGTAACCAGTTACCTACAGAAACTGGAGAGCACCTACCGCGTGATGTGCCTCAGAGTGATATCTGCCTACCGCACGGTATCACACGACGCATCCTGCGTGGTAGCGAGCATGATGCCAGTCGGGCTGGTCATTAGGGAAGATGAGGAGTGCTTCGAGCTACGTGGAAATAGGGGAGCCCGCGAGAGCACCAGGGTGACCTCGGTCGCCAGATGGCAGCGTGAGTGGGACAACTCCTCGAAAGGTAGGTGGACCCACCGGCTGATACCTAGCATATAGAGCTGGGTGGGAAGACCCCATGGGGAAGTTCACTTCCACCTGACACAATTCCTGTCAGGCCATGGCTGTTTCCGTCAGTACCTCCACAGGTTCGGGCACGCGGAGGTCCCAGTCTGCCCGGACTGCCCAGGTGTAGATGAAACTGCCGAACACATACTGTTCGTATGTCATCGGTTCGACGTCGAAAGAAGAGCAATGCTTGACGTCTGTGGCTGGGACACAACCCCTGATACCCTTATTCAGCGGATGTGTCAATCGGTGGAGAAGTGGAACGCAGTCTCGGTTGCTACCATCCAGATTGCCAGTAGGCTACAGGTAATCTGGCGAACCGAGCAACAGACGACGGGCACGGCTAACTAGTGATTGGTTAGCTGGAGCGAAAAAGGCAAAGCGCAAAAAAAGGGAGTGAATGGTCTGTTCATGCTAAGGCAGGTTTGGCGCAGCGACTGGCAACCGCGTAAGGGGTAAACCCAGCCACCCCGAAGCAAGACAGAAGAGTGAGTGTATAGGCGTATAAGTGGACTGCCTCATGCCAAGGCGGGAGGGTCGTAGCGTAGTATGTTGGGACTTAGCTATCGATGCCTCATGGCGTGGCAGAGGAGTGAAAGGGTGAGCATCCAAGTCAGTCTCACACGGCATGTTAAGGGTGAGCACAAAAGTCAGCCTCACATGGTATGGTAGAGGCGAGCACAAAAGTAAGCCTAGCAAGGAATGAGTAAGGTGAGCACACAAGTCAGCCTCGCAAGGAACGAAAAAGGTGAGCACAAAAGTCAGCCTCATGTGGGAGTGTTTGAGAGTGAATCAAAGTGCGATTGAGAGAGCACCCAAGTAAGCCTCATACAGGACGTATGAACGCGTGAGTGAGAGTGAATGAGTACATTTAGTACAGCCATCCCCCCAGAAGTAATACCGAGAGGTAGTTCCTGGGAGGAATGATGGCGGAGCCCAATGGAGTTTAGTCGGTATTAATGGCTGGTCACCATTCGAGCCCGACACGCCCCCAGTGCACTCCGTGTGGTAGATTGGACCCTACCAATAGCACGTGTACTGGGCTAGGACGTAAAGGTCTTCTCCATTGTAAAAAAAAAAGACAAAGCGTTCTGTGCGTAAGATAGGAGCGTAGCCACGGTGCAAGCTTGTCGGACGCTCCTAACTTGTACAACTTTTTGAGAGGAATTTCATGGTCGATTGGGTCAAAAGCTGCTTTCAAATCTGTGTATATAGTGTCCACTTGTGTTTTCTTCTCCATGCAATTGATGCAAGTTGACGTAAATTCGAGCAGGTTTGTTAAAACGGATCGCCCGGGCATGAAGCCATGTTGGTCTGGGGAAATGAAACTTCCTGTACGGCTGAGGATGAATTGATTGACAACAATTTCAAACAACTTAGATCCAGCTGAAAGATTCGTTATTCCGCGGTACTGCTTTATATTTCGCTTATCTCAAATGATTGGTTGAAGATGCGAGACAAAGGTTCAGCCAAAGTGACAGCACAGCGACAGTAAACAGCAGCTGGAATCCCATCCGGTTCAGGGGAGAAAGAGCTTTTTAGCTTTCTTGCAGCTGCTATTACCATGTCGGGTGAAACCAAAAAGGTACTTAAATGAGCGATATCTTGCGGAACAGTTCCTAATGCGATTTCGGTTTCCCGATCAGACGCTGAACAGGGAGCAAAAACGGAGGCAAAATGATTGGCAAACAATTCACAGGCTGTTGCATTGGACGACGCTGCCTTTTCATCGAGGTACACATTGGAAGGAACGCTGGAATTTTTCCGTTTAGAATTCACAAAGTTCCAAAATCCTCTAGGATTACTTCGTAAGCCGACTGGAACTCATTGTACATACGATCTATACAGAACAGCGTTGAGATTCACTAGCAACGTGAAAGTCGTGACTTGTAGCCGGCGATCGTTTGCGACGAAGTTTGCGTTGGCATGTATTTCGTTTTCGGCGAAGGGATCGCAGCGTCGATGTACTTCACGCCGGGGAAACAGGCTGTCGTTTTACCGGGAGATTATTCTGCAACCAGTCCTGATTTACTCGGCAGAAGTTTATAGTCATTGCATCTGCATCGCTGTTTCCTAGATGCGTTGCCCAGTCCAGATGGAGCAAATAATCACACATCTCGGAAAAATCAATCCTACGATAATTCAGCTGTTGGCTAGCTGGAACAACTACCGGCATAGCCGGACAACTAGGCGATTGCATCGTGACAACTAGCGAAGGGTGGTGCGTGTCGACGGGTAGAAGGGGGGATACTGACTTTTCGAACGAAATGTGGTCCATCGAGCAGAAAACTAAGTTAAGGACCCGTCCGATTTGATTGGCATGTACATTAAACTGGTTAAGATTTGAAAAAAAAATCCATTCCCTTAATTAAGGTGGAGCTTGTTGGCGGCAACGTGGTTGATTGTAATCTCCGCAAACCAAGACAGTGTCCTCAATTGATCCCATGTCACAAAGCTCACGCACTGATGCAATGTGTGACTCAATCATACAGACATCTCTACTGTTATCTGGAGGAATATATATTGCACAAAGAAAAGGCTTACGTCCATTGATGAATGCCGATACGCAGACTTGTTCCAAATTAGTCCCGTGGGTAATGTTCACACGTGAACTAGAATGTTGCTGTGCAACAGCGATCAGAACACCTCCGACGGTGGATTTCGTACTGTTGGTTTTGTTCCTATCGCAGCGGAATACATTATAGGAACTGCCGAAAAGTTGAAGAGACTCGATCCGATCATCAAGACCAGTTTCTGTCATAATAATGACATCGAAATTGCAATCGCGTACAGCAAGAAAGGCAGCATCAATTTTGGTTCGTAACCCACGTACGTTCTGGTAATAAAGCCAGATACCGTTGAGGTGATCATGTGAAACAGTGGGAGATTGTGTCTGCAAATGGGTAAACTCTTTCAACGTGTGTGTAGCATCAGACCTAGCTTCGGGAAGACATATACGCTCTATATTTTTACCTGACGAGCCAGGGTTGGCACTAGTTTCCAAATGATTTCCCGATCTTGTAGTTTGTGGTAGGTTGGCGAGTGTGAATTGCAACGTCTGTAATTGTGAGGTTTCTCTCAATGTGATTGCAGTATCAATCCTAGCTTCGTGAAGACATATACTCTCGATTTTTTTACCTGGCGAAGCAGGGTAGGTACTGGTTTCCTTTCCGGACAGCTCCATTATTACAGGTAATTGCTACGAGTAATCAATCCTCGATTTAGCCAGCTTCAGGCGCCTTGAATAAAGTGGGCAATCCAAACTCCACGTAGCGTGATTCTCGTTCATTTTCTCGGTGGCAGACTGTGCTGCTGCATTCATTCCAACACAGTTCACACACTTCGCGTTCGCGACTTCGCAGTCTTTGGCATTGTGGCCTTCCGCACATTTTGAGCAACATATTGGCTTGGAGCAGGCCTGTGCTTTGTGGCCATATTCGGAGCAATTGTAGCATCGGAAAACATCGACGTCTTCGAAGATCCGGCAGCGGTCCCAGGCAATGTTGACACGTTGAAGTTTTAGCAAGCAGTTGTAGGTGTTGGCATCAGTTTCCCACGATTTCACGATCTTAAGCTCACAGGATTCCGGCAGACTGTTCTGCGCTTTTAGTTTTCCAATAATTTTTTCCTGGGTTTTAGCGGTTTTTGAATCTCGATGTCATATTTCTCGGAGAGCAACTCTTTGGAAGTGGACACCAGTTTTAGGGCGAGTTCGCTAGAATCACATCTAACGGCTACCGCGCCATTATCTTTAAATCTCACATCTTTGACAGAGAATGTAGTCGGATCAAGGTTAATTCGGATGTCTTTTTTGGTTATTTCAGCTACTTGAGAAGTTTTAGGCTTGAAAATCACCGTTTGTTCGATCTTTCGCACAGTTTTTGACTTCAGTACTGGCGTTTTATTCTACACTCAGTAAAAGCTGGCGAAAGATTTTCATTCTGCACAACGTCGTGCTCGTTATTACGCATAATTCTGCGACGCTTTCCGGACCTTAAAAGACCACCTTCCTCGATTGTGGGAAAATCGAATGAGTTGTTTTTCAGTGCTGGTCGCTCTATCGTACCTGTCCGTTTTGCCTTCGAGCTTGACAGAGCTTCTGTGCCACGTACTGCGCTTGCGTATGTACTGGTTGTAATGGGACGAGCGATTGAGTCGACTTCGGACGAATTATGAGCTGCAGCAACTTTATTTCTCCAAACAGTCGCTGGCGAATATGAGGCATAAAGCCCCTCAAGCCAAAACCACATAAACTCCAACAACAACAACAACAACAACTTCATTTCTTACCACTTCCTTTAGTGCAGACATCAGTCGGGGGAGTATGGATTTTTCAGCCTCGCAAATACCAGCTATAATGCGCCTTCGAGATTATCCACAACATCACTCAACACTTGCATTTTCTCGGCAATTTCAACGTATCTCTTACTCGCGTCATTAAGGCAGAGTTGTTTTTTGCGACACTCCGAACACATGTACTTCAGAGGACAACTTCATAGCATTCGCCGCGGAAATGCTGAAATTCGAACATTTGATGGGCAGAATTTGCATGCATCCACCAAAACAATGAACCCGATCAGAGTCGGTAGAAATCTGCTACCAACACGCATTGCACAGCGCGTCTGATTACAAAACTGGCACGTATGAATCTGACCTGGGTAGCTGCAGAGCATTATTTTCCAACCGCATTTTAACAACTCAAACGCGGTTAGGGATGCCTCTAAAAGTTTTCTTCAAGTTGTAACGGATTCCACTTCTCTGCGTTTTGACATAACCCTTTTAATGTGGTCTGGTCTAATTCGCGGCGCTAGGTCGTGTAGGCGCACTTCAATTTAATTGTCATCCATATATTTAGTATCTTGGTTTTAACCTTGTTATATTTGAAGCCGTATTGCACGTTGTTGTTCGCAATTAAGTTTTCTGACTGTGCAAAATTTAAGGTGGAAGTTACCCCAAAAAATCGTAAAATTTGGAATATCTTTTTAAATTCAACAGATAGGAAGTAACAATGTTCGGCAAAAATATGTGTTTTGATACCGCAAATAACTTTGTGGAAGATTTCAAGAAGATACAAAAATGTCTAAAAAAGTTATCACGAAAAAACTAATTTTAACCCTTAAATGCGCAATGTTGTTTTAAAACAGCATCCGGAAAATCGTCTAAAAATTATCGCATTAACGTGATATATCTGTGAGACAATTTTTACAAAATTCTGAAAAAATTGATTTGCGCCTTTAAGGGTTAAGAGGTCTTCGATATAATATGTTCCATAACTCGTAAGCTACTAAAGCTACACGGAAAGATAGAAATCAGCTCTAGTGCTAAATCCTATTTCTGTTTTCAAATTAGTTGAATTTAACAACAAATTCCTAAAAATAACAAGCGATTTAGTTAAAATTCAGCTTTTATTTTTCTAATTAAGTTTTTGTTTTTAAGAGAAGGTGTTAGTTAAATAAAATCCAGGACATAATCCAGCAAAACAAAAACTAAAAATAAAATTTGCAACTTCAACTTTGTTTGCGGTTGAATTTAGGAATGAAAACAGCATTCTCAATTAAATAGATAAAGAATGCTATTTTGTTATTTCGGGGCTGTGTATATATGGTGTGAACATTCAGAAAGGCGAATAACAAAAACCTTTACTGAATTTTATAATCAGAAACATTGTTAAAAACAGAACAGATTTTGCTCATGTCAAATTCACTTGAGCGAAAAAAATAAATTGTTAGTAATTGGTGTTGTGGCAGATTTTTGCACGAAATATTCTGGGAATTAACGTTGTTTAGTTTTAGTTCAAAAGGATTATTGTCAATAAGTAGTGCACAGATAAAATGAGAAGTTAATGTTGCATGAAGTTGTCCACGAAAAGTGTAGTATTTTGGTTGAAAATAGTGGTAAGTTTTTATTTTTCTCTTACATTCTGGCTTGGTGGAGTGAAATTGTGGCAATGCATGTATTGTCAAGAAAGAAGACTTAATGGCAGTGAAACAATCATACTATCATCGCATAATGTATTTATTTAGCATGTTTACGTCCGTTTAGTTCCCTACGTGTATAATGTGTCAGAGGTGGATGTTAAGCGCCATTTTGAAATCCAAGATGGCGACTCCCGGTTAATCAAAATTTTTTGCAGCACAATCAGTATAAGAATTTTTAAAAATGACTGACGAGTGAGTGTCGATGGTTGATGTTTAGTGCCATTTCAAAATTAAAAATGGCGACTTTCGGTTTAACGAGGTTCGGTTAAACCGAATCATTAAGGTTATTCTAGGAATGGTTCGGATGAGTTGTTTCCAGAGACAGATGTTTTACGCCATTCTAAAATCCAAATTGACAACTTTACACGCAGAAAAATTAAGCATATTTAAACCAAAAATATGTGTTATTGAATCCTATCATTTATTGTTTATTACTTCAAATAAAAAACTAATTAGTCTGAATTTTTTTTATCGCAACAACAATAAAATTTTGTTTTCAATAAAATCATTTTTAATTTCAGTAATTTTGTTTTAATTTCAATAAAAAATTATTAAAAAATGGAATAATATTTTTTTTGAAACAATAAATAAATTTTATTGAAATCAAAATAAATAAATTTATTGTCTCCCGACCCATAATTTAATTATTGAATTTAATCCATATTTTTATTGAACCTACAAATCTTTTTTTCTGCGTGCAAGTTAAGCGAATTTCTATAATCTAGTCGCAGTTTTTTCGAAATGGAGGTGACGAATAGGTATTAGAGGTCAATGTTGTTTGGGGTTTTATGTGATTAATCCAGAAATTATGACATTCAAATAAGGAATATTTGTCAAAGTTTGTGGTTTACGTTTTTAGATCCCATTTACGGGAATATATTCCTAACAAGAAATTGTTATAAGCCAAGGTTAGGAACCAAGGAAAAATTCTCGCAAATATTCATCAATCCTATTCGAAAACAACTATACTGAATGAGTTACAGAATTATATTCATCTTGATTGGGCTAACCCTTTGCGACGCGAGTTTTTTTCATTGTTAATACAGTTATTTTTAGCTTTATATAGGTTTTAGGGGTCACTGATTCTGATGTCAAAAATGTAAAATTCAAAATGCGGATCCAGTATAACGACTATGCGACCCAAAAAAACCGCGAATCGAGTTTTATACTGACGGTAACAAAATTTGCCAAATTCGTAAAAATGGTAGCCATTTTGTAGGCGCCATTCTGAATTTTCGAATTCTAGCATCAGAATCGTAATCATAGTGACCCCAAAAACTCTCGTTAATCGAGTTTTATGCGCATTTTTTCGAAAAAACCGACCTACGAAAAATTCTGCAAAAAATTTATTATTTAGTTCAATGTTTGAGATACTTTCAAAAAAATGTTTGAATCTCTAAGACTTTTAGTTCAGACACAGCCGATTTTTTTGTAAAAAACGAGATTTTCGAGTTTTAATTGTTTATAACTAAAAAGTAATTAACAAATTCACATATTTTTTGAGCTAGTTATACTCCTTACATCCTTACAAACATTGCGACGCGGAGGGACGTGTACGCGTCGCAATGTTTGAGGAGGTGGGGGGGGGGGGGGGGGGGGTGCAAAGGTTTCAGCATGAAAAAACACTTTTTTTGAGATTTTGAAAACTTAGCGTGAAGCGAATTGATTGAAACTTTTATACATTACAGTGAATTATTTCAATAACATGTTATAATTTGTCTGCAAAAATATCGACAAACGACTCTGTGATGAAGCTTTTTGTAGAACGCCTCTGGAAAAACAAAATTTGCGGTGTGACCTGCTATTCAAAAACTACTCAACCGATTTATTTCAAACTTTTCATAAACATTCTATTAAAAAATACCTATCTCCTACGAGTTTTTAAGATAAATTTTCAATTAGAGGTTTTTACTCATTTAAGTTTTTTTTCGTTTCGCGAAAAATTCCGCCTTTTTATTAGTATACACCTTCCTTTAATCGAACAATTATCTCAAAAACTCAACGTAGGAGTTAGATATTTTTTACATAGAATGTGTATGCAAAGTTTGAAATAAATCGGCTGAGTAATTTTTGAATGGCAGGTAACACCACAAATCATGTTTTTTTCCAGAGACAAAAAGCTTCGTCGCCGAGTTGCTTGTCGATTATTTTGCCTAGAAAAATTACTGCATGTTATTGAAAAAATACATTATAATGTACAAAAGTTTTGATCAATTCGCTACACACAAAGTTCTAAAAAAACGCAAAAAAGTGTTTATTTACACTGAAACCTTTACCCCCCCCCCCCCCCTCCCCGTAAAGAAAATTTCGTTAAACCGGAAGTCGCCATTTTGGATTTAAAATGGTGCTAAACATTGTCCTCCGACACCTTCGTCAAAACCATTTCGAAAATACCCATATTGATTGTATTCTAAAGGACTTCAACTGAATCAAATTAAGGTCGAAATATAAGTCTAAAAAGCAGGAATTTTATTTTTTTAAATCAGTAGAAAAACGCTAAATTTAACCAAAGCTGTCGTAAATTTAAAAAATCGACATTCTAAATTTAACTACGAAAAATTTTAAATTTAAAAACAGAATGGCTTAAATTCAAAACTGACATTTGTTGAAATCAACTGAGGAAAAAACAAGATTGAACAAAACAACCTCCCTAAAATTAGCATATTTTTTCAGGAATTCAACTAAATAACTAGATAATTTTAATGCCAAAAAGTTTTGAATTTAGAACATATATTTGTTGAAATAACAGAAAATAGTACTAAATTCAGCACAAAATTTAGTTGAGAAGATGGAGAATGTGTCTCCGCTAAAAGTGACAGCATCATTTTCTCGCCAAATCAGCAGAGAAAACAGAAATTCCAACTAGCATTTTAGCTCTTTTCAGGAAGATCGAGAACAATTAATCAAAATCAGCAAATTGAGAATTTGCTTAGTTGTCCTAAATAATAACTAATTCAATTCAGTAAATCAACTAAGGTTTTCATATCTGAGCCGAATTTTGGTTCTCCGTGTAGATATATAGTGTCTTCAGCAATTTCTTTTATAGTAACATTTGCTACAACTTTGGCGAAGACACAAAGTCTCTATCTTAATTAGTTCGGAAAAAAAATTCGTATATCACTTATAGGTGAATTAATCACTAAACGGTATACTCCTGTGGATGCACAATCATAAAAACAACAACTTCTCCGAACAAACTATACCTCTAAAGTCAACGGTTTAGACGCTATTAATTTTGAGCACGAAAACGACGTTTTAAAACACTGTGCATGGGCTTCCTTCTATACTTCCCCTCACAAAGTCATCATGATCGTTCGGTTACAGTTTTTGACTGTCCGTTTGGCTGCAATTTCCAGTACTTCGCCAGTCTATATGTAAAATAATGATATTTTAAGGGTTTTTTAATCATTTTAATTATATATCCTGCAATATCGCTTTCTAGTGATGATCACTGTATTAAGTAAGACAATATTATTACAAACGTAGTTGAACACAGCCATTTGTATAACTTTAGGCTAAAACCAACTGTTGCTGTGCATTGCACCAACTCTAAAAAATACGGTTTTTTAAATATTTTATTCCAAACTTGAATGATAAAAAGTTACATAATACGGCGAGATCCGGCAAAGTTGCTGAAGCAGTATTACGAAACCAGATTCCAGCTATCTGAAAAAAAAACATTCGAACTCTTCCGATCTTGTCCGATCCACAAATTCAAAGCGATTTGAAAGTATTGAAATTTTTATTAATTTGAGGTACACCGAAATGCTGTAGGGCCAAATACTAAGTTCTTCAAAATGTATCTCTATGAAAATATGTACAGGCATCCCTTTTCTTCCCCCTTTTCCACTGATCAATTGTTTGTGCAACTGGAATACAAATGTATTCACAAAGATCACCTCGAAATTACTAGTATTCGAAAGGATATAGAAAATTGACCTCTGCACTGGTAGGTGGATAGATGCCAAGCTGTCCCAAAAAACTAGTTATTGTCTATTTTTTGTTCATACTAAGGCATAATAAAAGCAATAGCGGCAACAAATAATTTTGGCCAGGATTTGACCCCAGTTACTCCTTTGTGGGAGGGTATGATTGCAGCCTACCTCTTGACGCAATTTTTTTTATAACGTCCGCTTCATCCAACACGAATTTTTTAACGTGTCCATTTTGTTTTTCCCAAAGAACAAAATCATTTCCAAAATCCATATTTTTTCTAAATTGAATTATTACACAGTAGAACCGCAAGAGGTTGCTACATATACGCGTTCAAATGAGTAAGATGTAGGTACTTATGATCAGAGCTGGTTGGGTACGAGCCAGTTTGCTGACTCATTCGTAATACTGTCAGAGCAGAGAGTTACATCTGACATCTTTTCTCTGCCAGCTCGTCCAAATGTTGGGTGATTTGCTACATTAAGTATGTGCAAATTTGTGCTGCTGAAACAGTCCATCAATTCGGTGCCTCTTATATTGATATCTGAGCTGCCTCAAATTATGTGGAAGAACGAGGTATGATGCGGTAGTTTACGGCTGGGATTTGTGGTTTAGCAAAGTGCTGTTGCGTTCTATTCGGTTCACTCAGTGAATGCGGCGAACTAGCAGAAGATAATTTTATGTTAACCAAAAAATATAATAAAAATGTTCATGACTGAAAGTAAATGAAATGAGAAAATGAAAAATATTACTTGAGATTATTCTTGCACACCTTTTAGAAAAATTGACATTGTCATTGTCATACTTGATTCAAAACCAATAGATGCAAAATAGGGTCACAATCAACTTTACTGCCATAATACATACAGTTGCAAGGCCTACTAATCATCACGTAAAGCACCACGTGCTAGTCCGAAGTTCCTGGTTTAAAATATTGAAATATTCTATTGATTTTGTAGTCTTTCTTTATAGAAGAGAAATCATTCGGTAATTTCAAATGTCTGATGGAACTGAAAGACTAGTAAAGCATGAATACTTACAACTATTTTTCTCGCTTTTTCCAATCATCCCCTTTTCTCGTGAAACCCCTCTTGTTCGGGATGGAAATCACATTTTGATGACTCAACGCTGACAAGCCGTTCACATTCCTGTTGCCACTGCATGCCTTGATTCTACGACTTCCCTGTCACAATTCCCTTTTCCCGAAGAAAAAGTTGTCATCGCGTCAGCAGCTTCCCAAACGAAACCACCCCCTTGGGATCGAAAGTGGAACTCGTATTCGCGTATGCACATAAATATGTGCGACGTATCTCGTCATCGCCGTAGTAGCCGTCATCACTTTTTCTTATTCTACTCTTCCTTCTTCGTCTTATTTGCCTTATCGCTATTCATGTCACGTACAGGTTACATCCTCAACATGTAGAACGACGTGAACCTTGCACAACAACACACATCCGCCGACGAGGCCCAATTCCAGCTACGTCACCCCGCGGCGGCCAACTTCAGATTATCTGTACCAGTATAGCGTAGTAACCTGGAAGCAATCAGTATCCCATTTCCCACCCAGTCACACACACAGAAACACAAAGACACGCAAAGTCCTCCGATTGACTGACAGGGAAGCCCTTCTAACGGCTTACGCAGTTCGTGAAGTTCAAACAAAACTCGAAACAAGATTCTCGAGTGGCTCCTCGCCGACCTGAGTAGGACAGCATCTCTTGTACGAGGGCAGTTTCCGGAATTTCTGTATCTATAGGCAAACCTTCTTTCACCTGGTGGTGCTCCCCGTCGCGTCAGGTTCACGCCGCCGCTAGTGCTGGAAGCTACGAGAACACTCGAATCTCCGGCGGTGTTGTGGTTAAGGGGAAAGGAAATTCAATTCGCATTGGCAAGTGGAAAATACGAAGCGGAAATTGTCTCAAAGCCACACTCCACAACCTTCCAGCTACCTACCGGTGGAACCGAGTGCGCGTCGGGTAACTGCCGAATGATGGCGTGTGTTTTGATAGAGTGATTTGGGTGGAACGATGGTTTTGTGGTGCCGAGCGCTGCCGTCGACAAGCTGCTGCTGATGATGGGACGCTATGGTGCGTGTGGGTTCGTGATGATTTGCCAAGTGACGAGTCGATTCGAAGGAAACAGTTGAATCGCGGTTAGGCCTGCTTCGTTTACCAGGAAAGGGTTTCAATTTTCAGAAGAGCGACTTCCAGCGGATCGGAATGATGATTTCATCAGCTTACTTTGATTGGGCGGCTGGGGAGTGCATTTCTAAAGCTTCAGAATGTGAAAGAATGGAATTTGCCCTTTCATTTGCGATTAGTTTTCTGTAGGGAAATTTAGGTTTAACATTGAAACTACTTCACATTTTTGTCATTTGGTTGTACTTTAAATTAAACATACAAATATTAGTAAAAGTGAGAATCCTTATTACTAACAACTTTGTTTAAAATTACAAATCGAGGAAATTATTGCGATGAGAATTTACGAACCAAATTTTCTCTAAAGTAAAAGCACATTTCCCAGACTCATGCGCAACCCACTATACTGTGAAAAAAAAACACGTTACAAGACTCACTAAGCAAAATAACCGGAAATGGATTTTCCATTCCATTCCATTTCGATTCCTTTCACAAACGGACCCAAGTAGTTATCGCCTTCTACCGCTTCGTCACCTTCAGCACGGGCGAGAAAAATCATTTACAACTTAATTGCACTTGTAAATTATGCATATTTTATTATTGCAGGTATTTATCAGGTCGGGTTGGTCGATCTAGCGAGGTGAACAGGATGCTGCCTGGGGGAGACTGCCGGGTCCGTGCCCAGAGTTGTAATGACTTGGTCTTGCTTCATTATTTATCCTCCTCCCCCACCCACCGAATGCAATGGGCTCTTGAATCCCGGACCGCGCTCGCCAGCAAAGGGTGAACCTAGGGTAAATAAATAAAAAGTAGTGAAATTGTACCCGGCGACTGTCGGAGCACAACAGAGGACACAAATTGCTATGAAAGAGGTCATAATTACCCTGCCACGGGGCAATACGGCAGCTTGGGAATGAACCAATGAAACGTGACCATTCTTTTGCATACAAATGGGGACATTCATTCGCTTCTAAATGGCAGTTCTATTAATACACCCCTCCGTTTTATTTTCTCCACAGAAATCGTTTACAATTCATTGGAATGGAACCGAATCGCCTGTGGGGGGGCTACGAACAGATCACCTTTTGCACGGACGACGAATGGAAGCGCACCATCTTCGAACCATCTCACGGCTTACGTTTGCATAATTTTCAATTATTGTCGCACCAAGCAACGAACCAACCAACCAACCAATCGCCAGAGGAACGATCTTCCTCCCAGGAGGGATTTTCGCCGTCCGCCCGCATCGTCAGGTGGCGTTCTCGGACTGATCGGAACGTGTAGTACAATGTTCGCTTGTGCCTTCATCGTATCGGAAGCATATTTCACTGGAAATCCGATAAGTTTAATGGGGCGGAAAGATTTCATATTTTTGTGCCTTCCGGTCAGGGCGGTATGCAGTGAGCGAGTAAGTTATTTTTTTACTATTACAGTTCAATCAGGTATTCATTGTTTTCTGGCAGTTTTTGAACGGTTCACGCTATCGCTTTGTAGTTAAAGGATAAATTACAGGGAATTTTATGATTATATGTGAATAACTTATGAAAAGGTCGTAATTTTACGAGATTTATTTTGTACTGGTCATGGCGTAAAAAATACCAGTTGCATTATTTTATAATAAGGATATAAGGAATCAAAATATCGCCCAATATTCAAAAATAATATATCAGAGCACCGCACCATCACTCACAATTCTCTCACCCTTCGTGTTCGTGGTAACGGTCACGAGTCATATCTATCCTACTATTTCTCTATCCATTTCTAATTTATGTTAAAAAATCTTCAACTAGTCTGAAATATTTGTTAATGCCCAACCTAATTTGATGTGTAAGTTTAGGAAATCAAAAATATTTAGTTTAGTTTAGAGCAGAATCACTCGCGGAAACAAACTGAATATTACATTCTACTTGAAAAAGAAAATATTTGCAAGTCTGACAAAATTGGAAAAAATAATTGTATTATGAGAGAACTATAGCTAATTTATATTCAAATGCCTCTTTCCCTTGAGGTTTCAGTTATGATCCTTCGAAACGTTGCACTATGGAGAGTCATGTGACAAAAAATCAAAACTACATCATCTCCAATTTAATTGAATGCTCTACTGAGTGTTCATATACACTATATACACTCAGGTTTTTTTATGCTTTTTTCGCGCGTTATTTTTTTACGTGTTTTTTTACGCGAATTTTTGAATTTACGCGGTTTTCATTTACGCGTATTTTGAATTTACGCAGTTTTCATTTACGCAGTTTTTGAAATTTACGCGACTTTCATTTACGCCGATTTTCAAATTCATTCGGTTTTCATTTACGCGGATTTTTAAGTTTGGGCGGTTTTCATTTACGCAGATTTTTGAATTTATGGGGTTTGCATTTACGCGGTTTTTGAAATTTACGCAGTTTTCATTTACGCGGAATTGTGAATTTGGGCGGTTTTCATTTACGCGGTCTGTATCCCCGCGTAAAGAAAACCTGAGTGTACTATAACTAAGAAAATCCTTGGGTATATTAAACTGTATAATATGGATGTTTGAAGATAATTTTGAAGAGACATTCCACAAGCGTTTTGCCTTTCTCATATAGAAAGGTTATGCAATTGCTGCAAAAACCGACTTACTAACCGAGGCCCGGAGGACCGAGTATCATATACTATTCGACTCAGTTCGTCGAGATCAGAAAATGTCTGTGTATGTATGTATGCATGCACATAGACATGTCAACAAAATGTCCACATCAGTTTCTCGGAGATGGCTGAACCAATGTTCATAAACTTAGTCGCAAATGAAAGGTACAACGTTCCCATCAGCTGCTATTGAATTTTGTTTTAATCCTACATTTGGTTCCGAAGATACGAGTTGAAGAGTACGGTTACATAGAGAATCTTGTTATAATTTGTCCACATTAGTTTCTCGGCATTTTCTGAACCGATTATCATAAACTTAGTCTTAAATGAAAGGTACAACATTTTCATTGGCTGCTATTGAATTTTGTGTGGGTTTGACTTCTAGTTCCGGAATGACAGGATGATGAGTACGATCACGCAGAAAATCCCGATTTCAACGGATACAGCTATGAATTTATAAAGGTGATTTTTTTTTCAAAACTACTTGAATTTATAATTCTAGGTCACTAACAGTCATTCAAAGTCTCTTTGGCCACATTGGCCACCATTGCCGGATCCGGCGGCCCAGGCGGAAGTATCCAAAACAATTACATCGGTTTCTCGGAGATGGCTAGACCGTTTGGACCAAACTTAAATGAAAACTTTTACTACCCGTAAACTGCTATTAAATTGCATTCTGATTCGACTAATGGTTCCGGTGTTACGGGTTGTGACATGCGGTCGCATAGAAAATTCCGATTCAAACTGATACCGCGATGAAGGCAAAAAGGTAAAAATTTCGCTAAAATGAATATATCTATGTGTCAAAAACTTGCATTAGCAGTTCTAGGTCACTGACGGCCAACCGAAGTCTCATTGACCGCATTGACTGTCATAGACAGTTCCGGAAGTGCCCCTGAAAAATCGCCACCTATAAAAATTAAAAAACTCACATCAGTTTATCGGGGATGGTTGGGACGGTCTTCACAAATTTAGTCCCAAATGAAAGGTATATAATCGCCATAGATGTCTATAAAATATTGTACGGATCGGTTATATGGTTCCGGAAATATAGACTGAACCTTCCGGTCACATATAAAATGCCCACATAAGCCGTAACAATTTTTTTCTTAAGGGGACCACATGAAATTTTTGAAATCGAATTCGTACTTTCGATGCCGAATATCTCCAAAATGCATCAAACGACTAGATTTTATGCTACGTCGAATGAATTTTATGTCGATCTAAATCCGTTTCCGGAGTTTCGGGTTTAACCCTCAAAAAGGCAAGAGATCTCAGAGGCCCAGCTAGTTACTGTTCTCTAGTTTCAATGAACTTGAAATACAAATGATCGAATGTTTTCGGGACTTCAATTCTCTCACTGATAAAACGACAGTGATGCTTCTTGAGGTCACAATTATAGCTTGCCTTTTTGAGGGTTAAGAGTGCGACCACACATATAAACTGATACCACTATAACAGTCTAGATCACTAATGACACCCCAAAGTCGCTTTGACATTGGCCACCGACGACGGTTCCTGAGTTCATAGAAGTAGGAACTGAATAGGAAAATTTATATTTTTGATGCCAAATGTCTTTAAAATGCATGAAATTTCGAAATTTGATGCAATGTCGAAAAAAATTGACAAAGATTGACTTTTTTGTATTTTGTTAAATTTTTACCTTTGCCTTTTCATATAGAAAAGTTATGCAATCACTCTGAAAATTGTCAACCAAATTTTCTTCCGACTGATATAAAATGTATGGATTTGACAGGAGCGTAGCTAGGGAAGTAAGGAGGACCCCCACACGTAGTTCATCAGGTCCGTGGTTGGCGAGCGCGTGTAGGTGCAAAGTGTATTAAGAATGTAATAGACATTTCCGCAATTATTTTGAACATAATCGGTCATGGAGTTATAGTTTGAAAAAATGAGAAAGGCACAATTGAACTGCTAGGTGGATTAAAACAGGTTTTTTTAAACTTTTCGTATCCCAATTGAATTTTGAATGAAATATATGTTTCAAAATGTCATTTGAAAACTAAGAATACCTGTTTTGGGTTGATATTGAAAAAGCATATTTTGTCTCCCAAAGAGTTTCGTTTGGTGATGAAAGTATAATAATTCTTTAATCTTATAGCGAAATGTCCCATTTAATGAAGAGGCGTTTATGCACTGAACAAATAGTTGATCTGACTAGATTTTTGTCATACATATTACTGTGTAGCAAGAAATGACACTGATTTGTAATGATATTCGCAAGTTACCTGGTTCATAATCAATGCTACTAAAACGTATTTATCAGCAGATTTGACCCTTTCAATGGTCACTTGCTTTTGGAAGAATTTAAATACCTATTCTGGTAGTTTAAATCATTTCATTGCCATGGTATTGGTTTGTATGGGACTCATTAACCCAAATCTCCGGAACGAGAATTCCGAACGAAGCAGTTCACAAGCTATACGGATGACTAGAAAGAGACTTCATTGTGATCGACTGAATGCATGGCTTTTGTGCGATCGACAATACTTCAATGAATGTTATTATCTCTGTCGCTCTCAGTTTAAGGGGCGTGAAAGCACATGTGACGTTATTATTCCATTTACTCATTAAAATACTGGATCTGAATATGCTGTTCTTTACAAACATCTTTTTTTTTCAGAAATCTGTTACAAAAAAGACATCCTTAGATTCCAAAACAAACTTAACATTCCAGTTTCCTGATGACCAATTAAGGCCCATCAATAAAGTAGAAACACCAGATAATATTAAACGATGCCGTCAGGAAAACGAAACGAAAATTAAAAAGAATGGAAGTTCGTTGTAAATTAATTAGCCATTTTCTAAATAATGGCATTTTCACAAAGTTTTTAGAACATTCTGGAACAATGATCCTCAAATTCGAACAATTCGATTTATTTAAATTTATTTAAATCATTTTATTCAAAAATTTTATTCTATTTACTCATTTTCTACAGTTTATTCATTTCATGCATTTTATTCGTGTCATTCGTACAACTTCTTTTATTCATTTTTTTCGTGCTATGCATTGTATTCATTTTTCTGAGTTCATACATTTTATTTCCATTTTTGATTTTGATTATTTTTCTGGGTAATTCATATTGTTCATTTCATCCAGAATATTAATTAGACTCAATTTAATTTATTATATTAATTTCACTTTTAAGGAAAAACGGTTTTGATACCTTACATGCCCTTTCATTTTAGCAGAACTAATTTGATGTATCAATAAATTGATTTATATTAGACATACCACCTATTTCATGAATTTAAAAACTTTTTTTGTATTTTGATTTATTATTTTTTAAATTTTATTTGTTTTATTGATTTTTTTAATTTATTCAGTTTGCTGGAGGTTTCATTCGTGCATTACTCAAAACTGTGTTCATCTTACCTATAACTGGGTGCCCACTTCACGTGCAAACCAATGAATGATCCAATAGTGATATGTGTAAGAAATGTTTCATCTCACAGTTAGGTGCATTAAATCGGTTTTTTCATTCTCTTCTAATTTACAAAATTCTTTGGAAATATTGTTGGAATTTTATTGATGAAAAACTGAAAATGCAAGTGTTGCAACGCTGACCACTGGATGGATGGTCGGGGAAAGAGAATACATTTGTTTTGGATATGCTAGTATAAGTAGGCGAACAGACTTGAAAGGCACATGGTATGAAAACGGTCGGTTTATTTCATCATTCGTTTGACCATCAAAACCGATCTACGCCTCCAGAGCTCATCCACGCCGAGCGAATGATATGCCAGCTCCAATACTTCAACGGCAAGATATTCCATCACTGCTCAACGGTAGAATGGGGTGCTCTGGCATCAAAAAGCTCGATGTAGTGACTCTTTCTCAGCAAACGATGGATTCGTACGACAAGAAACTGGAGACCGACACAATCCGAGCGGGAAAAAAGGCTTTTCGTCAGTTTGTTCCTTTACCGTGTCCAGTCATAGTGAAAATGATCGTCCGCCTAGCGGTTGAGAGTGAGCGATATTACGGGTGAATGGATAGTTTAAGAGTTACATCACAGGGATGTCAGATCTTCCCAGTTTCGTCGCATTCGGAATGCTGTACTGCTTTTAATAAAATTCCAAAGACATTTAAACGAAGTAATGAAACTGGGTGTTATTGTAACTCCCGTGTGAAATATATGTGCTATTGATTTGGATGGAAAACCCGTCCTAGTTCATCCCTCTCCTTGGCAAAGGCACTTTTCATCCTCAAACAATGTCATGCAACTATGAAGGTCAGATTGCCGCATATTGATTCTCCACGCAATAGCCCTCAAATGTACTTAGATTCAACCGACTTGTCATTAAAATGTTTTCTTTTGGAAATCTTGGATTGAAACACAATATGATATTATGCTTTATAATTTTTTTTTATGGTATCGGGAGCCATAGGGTGCAAAGAACTTTGATTTTTTTTTGGGAAACTTGTGCATGACAGATCGCTTCTCAATTAATTTGTATTAATTTGTCTTGCGTATATAATGCCACCTGGTTGCATAATCTATAGCCATATTTTTTCATCATACATTTTAATGGTTCTTCCCACAGAAACATTGTTTTTGGTTCAAATTTGGAAGAGTCTTAAAGTGGTACGATAAACCATTCTACGATACAGCGGTCTACATCGGTTCAATGATGGGGGCCCCCTGGTTCAATAGTGCCCAGGGGCTCCGACTGGTTTTAAGACGGCCTTGAATGTGGCTTCAGAAAAATCACATTTTGTTTTTCAATAAACATTTTCACAACGCTAACAGAAGGCTTTAAAGCAATGTTGTGTTGGTGAATCCCCTTTAGATGATTTAGAATCAGTATGATTGCTTTTTGGAGCCTCGCGTTGTAGATTCTTTGGTTGGTTGAGTGTCTGTCAGTGTGGCTCATAATTTATCTTAACAGGGCCGGCGGATACCGTGGGTAGTATAGGTAGTACTACCCACTCGAAAATAACCGAGAGGAGAAATACCCACTCGAAAGTTTGGAACAAACTGAAACCTGAAATTAACCGCATATTTGTATTGCGCACAAAATACATGCGCCTGGAATTCTCGATGCACAATAAGCATGCGTTTTTCTATTTAGATACCAAATTCTTTTAACTTACAATTTAAATTTATTGGAAATGCGCTATAATAATGATTTGTTTAAAATTTGAACTTATTTTTAGTGATACTAAGTGGAATATATCTTAAAACAAGAAATTCAGATCGATATGCAGAAAAATATTAGTTATTTTTTTATCACGAATTATTATTTGATTAACAATTGGTCGGTGTTAAGTCAGACTAGACTAAGTCACAAAATATCAAAAAATGAGATAATGATAGCACTGGTTAAAGAATTTCTTCAGCTACATTCGACTTTTGCCAGATTCGGAAAATGTAACAATAAGTAAGAATTAATGCGAAAATTAATTTCCAATTACAATGTAAAGGATGCTGCGATTTAAACTTTAAACCCGTTTTTCGTGAAATCAAAAAATAGTCACTTAGTCCGCTTTGATTTAACACCGACCAATTTAAACAAGGTGAAACACTATTAGGCTTATTATAAGGAAGGCAAAAGATATACACAAGAGGAATTGATTTCAACATCAGAAAAGCAGATACCGTATCAGGGAAAGTGAAGAGAGAGCGGACAACAATGATAGGGAAAAGAAGAAGTTAAGCTTGCAGCTTTTTGGCAAACGAAAGAATACTGTAGGACATCATGAACCGGATCGCCGACTGCCCTGCTTGTATCCGCTGGGAACTCTTTTGGGACCATATTTCCAGGCAGCATATCAACCAAATTAGAAGAGATAATAAAATTTGGCAATCTATCGTGTTTAAAAATCTGTACATGAGAGACACATAGGGAAATCAAGGATAGCTAGCACATCTTGGGCTGGAACGAGGCCGAAAGGATTCGTTTAACAGAGATCTGGCGCTAGAGCGCTAGGCGCACGACCAGACAACATGTTTACTGTTGCAATAATAGTCACCATAAGCGCAGAGACAGCTCTCCACGACCGCACTACACCAGAGATGCTTATTCAACGTACTGGACGTGATCCGAGATATCATCCGAATGAAGTCACTGTTACTTTTTCCATTCCTTTGAACCAAGGCTTGTTTGAGCCTTTGGGATTCCTTAACTTCCATTGTTCCACGAAATTTGCCAATTATCTGACAAGAAATACTGAAAAACTCGTCGAAGCTACGATCTTTCATGAATATCACCTTCTAACGCCTTCTCATTATCCGGAATGGAGCAATGCAAAAGAAATCAAACTCAGATAATCTGATATGATTTTTCAGATAAAGAACTAAGAATCTCCTATGCTTTCCCCAGAAAATGCAAGGAGTGTTTTCCCTGCTCCATCGAATGGAGAGCATCCTTGGAACTGTAACGATGCGGTCGTTAATGGGTAAATATAAAACCATCAGATTTGTGGGGGAGAATGTTTGTAGCATAGAGTACTTGACAATCTGTAACTGTATTAGTGTGTTCAACGATTTGTTTTCCTTCACTTGTCATAGGTGGAGGAAAACAAATCGAAAACAGCTTTTCGATCGGATTCCATTCATGATGGAACCTGACCAACCGGTATTGTACGTCTCCCGAATGAATGTTTCAAATGTTAAAATTGGTTGACAGTTTTATATGTGACAGCTGGAGGAAAACAAACCCCCAATAAGTGTGTGTGAAGTGATTTGCATAGAACTCTAAAGCCTCGTTTATGATCACCCTCACCACTACTGTCATAAACTCATAATAATTATCATAGAAGCAATGCATAGCTGTCATCATCTAACGAACGCTACCAAGATGAAGAGAAAGAAAGGTGGGAACATTTGACGCTTTTGAATGCATTAGTTTTATATTTGAAAAATACAGCATGGCGTCCGGTCCCTTGAAATTAACATAAACATCCGAGCGAGCATCCTGATTCTTTGGCGCACGATGAAAAGTGAGAAAAGGCCGATTCGAACACTTTTCACCTCGAAAATACCGATTAAAATAATTATGGCCGAACCGAAACAAAACTTGTGGCAACGGAAAGGCCCACTATATAGTGACAAACAAGATTCAGGTTTGATTTAATCAATACTGTTGCTTGAAATTACCTACAAATTCATTTGCTGGCCTTTCAATAGTTTCAACAAATATTTCGTTTGAAACAACAAAATCATGATAAGATTAACCTAACAAACAGGTTCGAAGACGCAAAAAAATCTTTAGTATTAACCAAAGGAGAGAACAACTTAAATTTAGTTGAAATCAAACAAAGATTCTGTTGGTTTTTAACAAAGGAAACAGATACAACAAATTTTATGCAAACGGAAGTATTTGTTGAACTAAACCAAATATTTGCTTTCGAGAAACGCCCATTTCAGTTTGAAACAGTCAATCGTCAGGTTTGAAATTCAACTAAACGTTTTGTTGTTTCAAAAGGGCCTGATTCTTCTGCGTGTACAATGTTTAGCGCGAGTATCTTTGCTCTCAGATAAATTTGTGTATTCAAAGAGCAATCGTTACGTTTAAATTAAGTACTATCATTTCATCACAAAACATCGATTGTTTGAGTGTAGATCTATATGGAGTGCTGTTGGCGCCGAAAAGGGTTTCTTGGCTCCATGTGTTCAGATCAACGGTTGAATAAAATACACAACGTAAGACCTAGACACCAAATGACACATTAATCCGTCGACAAACCGGTGCCAATAACCGCGTTTGTAGCATTCATTGAGCTTTTCATTTGCCTTTCTAACGTTGCGTGTACTCGGAAAAAATCGGGCGATTCGACATTCAAAAAGTCCTTATAGGACCTTTTCGCGTGCAATTCATTTTTTCGTACAACTGCTGTTTGCGCTGGATGTCGTTTCGTCTGACCTTTATTCGCGGTGTCAATAATCAAGCCAGTTAAAACCTTGTATGCTTCCACCGGAGGAATTTCTTGTTTTGATTCGATTGTTTCGGCACACTAGTTTAGGTCAAGTACAATGACGACAATACAACCCAACGCACTTGGCCGCGGTTGTGGAGTCATGATCATATTGAAACTGTCGCTAATATCATGCAGTAAGATAGATCAATTATCAACGTGAAGACCAACCTATAGCATACCGTGGGAGTTGAAGTCTTATTGAACCAGCTGAGGTGCGATGTATAGTGGAACAATATGTCTTTGATTCGGACCTGACAATCGACAACTTCAATATCTGGTACAGAAGATTAACTCGGCCCTGGCGAATAATGTTAAAATTGTGGAAGATCTACGTCGGAATTTAACCAAATACCGAAGTAAACCGAGGAATATTATGGGAATGCAATGTAGGGATATTTGGGGTTTTTGATGTCCCGTCAGGAAATTCCTTTTAGTTTATAATGTCGATTTTCATTGAAAAACGCCGGGGCAGTGGATTGCACTGGTTTTGCACTTTCTAGCAGAAGTAGGAATGAAACACGTCTAGTGGCCTACTCTGCTACTAGAAAATGCAACACCAGTGCAATCCACCGCCCCGAGGTTTTTCAATAAAAACCCCATAAGATTTCCGAGACAAGGAGCCACTTACTTCAGTTTTGTAATAGCACCCATCAAAGGACACTCTCAAGCCTTTACGAGGCAGCTTAGAAGAGGACATGATTTTCTTTTTACGAAAATTTATAGGCACATTAGAACATATTCACTCAGTGGGATTGTCAGACTCTCGCTCTTTAGTGGACCAGGGAGCGTAGAAATTAGTCGTGGTTTCTACTTTTCAATATTGGGTAGCTGTATTACTCAATTATTCGTAATGACGGCATGCCCTGTGGCACAAATAGGCGAACATGTAGACGAGCCCCGTTCAACAGAACAAAGTTTTGAAGAGTATATCCGGCGAAAGGATCGACATGAGACTGATTGAAAATAAGTTCTTATACTTCTCGATTTTTGCCGAACGCAGTTGCTTGCAAACTAGAATTTTCACTGACTGAAGCAAAGGGTTCTGGAAGCAGTCAACCCCATATTTCGCAATTAAGGCCCCTGTCGGAGACTACACCACCAATCTCTACTTCCTAGGCGGGTACATAGACAAGATACTTCTTCGTGCACGGTCGAGTGTTGTTTAGTTACACTGAAAAAACTGAACACGTTAACATCATGTGGAAATCTATTGAATTATTTCAATTCACAAGCACATGAGATGCACACGGTTGCCACTTGAATATCCAATCGAGTGTGGGAAATATGGTTTTCAAATGAAATTCATGCGAACATGGTGTGTAAAGCACATCAACATCATAAGAAATACCATTGACTAAAATTTCCAAATGAATTATGCGTGAATATCACTTTGTTTTTCTTATAAATTTCATTGGCAGAAGAATCGGTGAAATCAATTGTTTTACACGTAGAAATGCACTACATATTTTTCATGCGAATGTCATATTTATTAACAGATTAAGGCCGAAGTGGCCTGTGACGTATACAAAAGATTCCTCCATTCCACTCGGTCCATGGCCGCGCGTCGCCAGCCACGCAATCTGCGAAGGGTCCGCAAATCGTCTTCCACCTGGTCGATCCATCGTGCTCGCTGCGCGCCACGTCTTCTTGTACCGGTCGGATTGCAATTGAGAACCGTTTTCACCGAGCTATTGTCCGACATTCTGGCTACGTGCCCGGCCCACCGTAGTCGTCCGATTTTCGCGGTATGACAGATGGGCGGCTCCCCCAACAGCTGATGCAACTCATGGTTCATTCGCCGTCTCCATGTGCCGTCTTCCATCTGCACTCCACCGTAGATGGTACGCAGCACTTTCCGTTCGAAGACACCAAGTGCGCGTTGGTCCTCCACGAGCATGGTCCAGGTCTCGTGCCCGTAGAGAACTACCGGTCTAATCAGCGTCTTGTAGATGGTCAACTTCGTACGACGGCGAACTCTGTTCGACCGAAGTGTCTTGCGGAGGCCAAAGTAAGCACGATTTCCTGCCACGATGCGTCTACGAATCTCTCTGCTGGTATCATTGTCGGCGGTCACCAGTGAGCCCAAGTACACGAACTCTTCAACCACCTCGATTTCGTCGCCACCGATGCAAACTCGAAGCGGGCGGTTCTCATTATCTTCTCGTGAACCTCTACCTATCATGTACTTTGTCTTCGACGTGTTGATGGCAAGTCCGACGCGCTTGGCTTCTCTTTTCAGTCTGATGTAGGCTTCCTCCATCTTCTTAAAGTTTCGTGCAATAATATCAACGTCATCGGCGAAGCCAAGTAGCTGAACGGACTTTGTCAAAATCGTACCACTCGTGTCCATCCCTGCTCTTCTTATTACACCTTCCAGCGCGATGTTGAATAACAGACACGAGAGACCATCACCTTGCCGTAACCCTCTGCGTGATTCGAAGGGACTCGAGAGCGTCCCTGAGACACGTACTACGCACATCACCCGATCCATCGTCGCCTTCACTAATCGCGTCAGTTTGTCCGGGAATCCGTACTCGTGCATAATCTACCATAGCTGATCTCGATCGATAGTGTCGTATGCGGCTTTGAAGTCGATGAACAAATGATGTGTGGGCACATTGTACTCGCGGCATTTCTGCAGTACTTGACGAAGAGCGAACACCTGGTCCGTGGTAGATCGTTCGCTCATGAAACCCGCCTGGTACTGCCCCACGAACTCTCTTGCAATTGGTGATAGTCGACGGCATAGTATTTGGGAGAGTACCTTGTAGGCGGCGTTCAGCAGGGTGATTGCTCGGTAATTACAGCAATCCAGCTTGTCGCCCTTTTTGTAGATAGGACGCACGACACCTTCCATCCACTCCTCCGGTAAAATCTCCTCCTCCCAAATCTTGGTAATCACACAGTGCAGCGCTTTAGCCAGTGGCTCGCCTCCGTGTTTTAGTAGCTCGCTTGGTATTTGGTCAACCCCAGCGGCTTTATTATTTTTGAGCCGGCTAATCTCCTCCTGGATTTCTTGGAGATCCGGAGCCGGTAGTGTAATGTCTTCCGCGCGTGCTCCCAGGTGCGTTACCGTGCCATCCTCGTCGTCTGCTGCATCGCCGTTCAGGTGTTCTTCGTAGTGCTGCCGCCACCTCCGGATCACCTCACACTGGTCCGTGAGAAGATTCCCGTTTGTATCTCTGCACATGTCGGCCTGTGGTACGTGGCCCCTGCGCGAGCGGTTCAACTTCTCGTAGAATTTCCGTGTGTCTTTAGCGCGGTACAGCTGCTCCATCGCTTCGCGATCTCGGTCTTCCTGCTGCCGCTTTTTGGTCCGGAAAACCGAGTTCTGCCTGTTCCGTGCCTGTTTATATCGCGCTTCGTTCGCCCTCGTGCGGTGTTGCAGCATTCTCGCCCATGCTGCATTCTTCTCTTCGACTAACTGCTCGCATTCGCCGTCGTACCAGTCGCTTCTTCGGTCCGGGCCCACCGTACCTAGTGCAGTGGCTGCGGTGCTACCTATGGCGGATCGGATATCTCTCCAGCCATCTTCAAGGGCAACTGCGCCTAGCTGCTCTTCCGTTGGTAGTGCCACTTCCAACTGCTGCGCGTATTCTTGAGCCACTCTGCCATCTTCTAGCCGCTCGATGTTTAGCCGCGGCATTCGGCTTCGACGAGAGCTATGCACTGTCGAAAGTTTTGACCGCAAGCATACTGCAACCAGGTGGTGGTCCGAATCTATATTCGCACTGCGATAAGTGCGGACGTTTGTGTTGTCCGAGAAGAATCTACCGTCGATTAGAACGTGGTCGATTTGATTTTTTGTTACCTGGTCCGGTGATCTCCAGGTGACTTTGTGGATATCTTTGCGAGGGAAGAAGGTGCTTCGGATTACCATTCCACGGGAGGCTGCGAAGTTCACACATCGTTGGCCGTTGTCATTTGATACGGGATGCAGGCTGTTAGGCCCGATCACCGGTCTGTACATTGCCTCCCTTCCTACCTGTGCGTTCATGTCGCCGATGACAATTTTCACGTCTCGCAGAGGGCAACCATCGTATGTCTGCTCCAGCTGCATGTAGAACGCTTCTTTCTCGTCGTCGGGTCTCCCTTCGTGTGGGCAGTGCACGTTGATGATGCTGTAGTTGAAGAAACGGCCTTTGATCCTCAACTTGCACATCCTTGCGTTGATCGGCTGCCACCCGATCACACGTTGGCGCATCTTGCCCAGCACTATGAAGCCGGTTCCCAGCTCGTTGGTTGTACCACAGTTCTGGTAGAAGGTAGCCGCTCGATGCCCGCTTTTCCACACCTTCTGTCCCGTCCAGCAAAGTTCCTGCAGCGCCACGATATCGAAGTTGCGGGGGTGTAGCTCGTCGTAGATTATCCTGTCACATCCTGCGAAGCCAAGCGATCTGCAGTTCCATGTTCCGAGTTTCCAATCGTGATCCTTTATTCGTCGCCTGGGTCGTTGCCGATTGTTCTGGGTCGTATTCTCTTCTGTATTGTTCGTTATGTGAACAATCGATAGATAAATATTCACGTGGAATTTGTTTGACTTTAATTTGAAACACCACATGAAATGCTTTGTAATGAATTTTCATGTGAAATTCAAAGGGAAATCATTTCTTTTACTTTTTAACATGAGAATGCACATGAAAGCGATGCTTAATTGCATATGGTTTTATCGTGTCGATTATGTTCAGTGTAGTTTACGCGATATATCGATGATGTTAAATGTTCGGTCCGAAAGCAGACCTTCCAGGGGCTTGTTGTATTAGATGAATATAGTTTATATCGAAAAGGAGATTTATCGGCATTATTTCGGAGAAATATTCACATCGACTCCCATTGAGCCAGAGGGGCTGTCTATTGTAGGAGTCAACATTAGTCAACATTATCAGGCGGGCTTCAGTACCCGCGCAAAGAACGTGTTATCGCAGGAAACAGAAAATTAATGCAAAGAAATTTAAAAGAATAAAGTATTCGGTACTTAGCTGTGGAACATTTGTAGTATCAGTAATCAACAAACACATTTTCGCTGAGCCGTCGGTCACATAGCCCGTTAACAAAGAATATTTCCAAATAGGCACCAGGTATTATCCGGAAATTTTCATTTTCATTTAAATATACCATGTTTGAACTACGAATAGAAATCCTTCCGAACCTTACTACCCACTAGGAAAAAAAGTGTTTCGCCGGTCCTGTATCTTTACGATTAGCTTTAATACGGTTTAACCAAAACTGAAGTCAACAGCTAAAAAATGTTCTATTTGGGATCCGAATATTTATCCAAAAATGCTCATCTAAATATTTTTGGAAACAAATAAAGGTTAGGCCGCTCATTTCTTTTGAAGTATTCATGGCGTCAATAGACAGCTGGAATGATTTTGGGACACATAACGGTTAATTTAGATTTTATAGGTACCATAAAACCGCAATCGTTATTCTATTATTCATTGTAAATTTTCGGGACAGAAGTTATTCAGCAAACATTAAATGTCGTGAAAAAGTAAATCAAGCCATTTTCTGCCAAGTGCCTACCAGCCTAATCGCTGGATGAAAGTATCTCACCGCGAGCAGAAATGAAAGCAAAAGCAGAAAATCCTCACCGCTTTCGGATTCATCGCAGTAAGCCTCTTTGCCAGCTAAATGCTACTGCTGCCGCCACCACTGCTTACGACTACGGATAGGAAGAAGGCCGAACAGAATGCTCACGTCACGTTTTCCGCTTCAGCGCCCCATTTCAGCGCCGACGACGTCGTCTTGTTTGCAATCTCACATGCGACACAGAAACGATTACAATTCATTCCTGAAATATTGCATAAATCGAGGCGATTTGAATAAAAAAGTATGAATTATGCGTACTGCCTTGCTTGTATACGACGGGAGCCGGTGAAAAACCTTTTCCCGCATTTCCCCATTGGTGGTGGTTCATCACCAGGGGAGAAGAAAGCACAAACCACCCACACCGGCGAAGATTACGCATCGCCCAGCAGCCGGTGAAATATGTTTGACGTGATGTATTATCAGCCGCAAAAAAGTGACGACGTGGCTGTTCGGGGTCTGTTGGTTATACCACCGTACCACAGCTGCCGATATGTGTAATGTAGGACGACGTGCCAACGAACGGCAGGAACGATTCCGCGATAATAACGGAACTGACGAGCGGCGGCGGTGGGTTTTCGAAGATGTCGCAAACGGAAATGGCATTGTAATACAGTTTTTCCGGTGCGGTTTTACCTTTTCGCGATGGTAGTAGAACTTCCGTAGGATTCGACGACGATGGATAGGTCTCAATGGAAAATTTATTGGATCCATATTATGCAGTGGAAGGTGTCGTAAAATAGATTTATGGGTGCTTTGAGTATTAAAATCGCATACGGAATGGACCTTTATTGTTTCGCTGGTAGAGTAAGATTTATGCGGAATGTGATTAAAATTAAACCTTTCGATAAGGATGATAATTATAATTAAGAGAAGAGTGAAAATGATGCTTACGATGCACAGTTTTTAATAAAAAAAAAACTGAACAAATAGGACCCATTTAATTTTCTCGGCTGATGAAACCTCCCAGCTCAATCCTCTATTTTACGATTTGTAAACTCGTTAATCCATTCGAATTGAGAAGTTCGATTCTATCGATAAAACGAAACCATCCTCACCTTCGTCCCGATGGGGGACATCTTGCCGGTGCTGGTGCAAAATTGTTCCATTACGTGATAAGAATTCCAGACGCCTCTTCAACGTCCCTTCGGCAAATATCAAACAAGCATTTTATGGCTATTTTTCGCAGAGTAAACCTTTTTAAACGACCCCCAAGAACCCCGGAAGCGATTATCCCCTCTGACTATTCCCGCCATACGTGACAGATGATAAAGATGCTTCTGATTCACACACACGCAAACCTAGAAACTGTGGCAAAGGGGGGCTTTAATTTCTGTACTCATCCGCCATAAAAGCGAGAATTGTTCATAATTCCAGTCAGGTTCCCTGATTTACGATCCGGACTATGCCGATGGCGTTTTGCGATTTTCTGGTAATCCCGAAACGTCACAGAACCGTGCGACTCCGAATGCAACGGAGTGGACTGGACCAAAGAATAGTAATTTCCTCAATTTAGCAAAATATTTCCGGCGTCTTGGTTTGAATCTCCGACATTTATCATAAACCGTACAATTCCCTCTCATACTCCATCCCTTTCTCCGGTAGCTGTAGATAGTAAGTAACTATCCAACCAACCACGACTCCCGGACTCAAAACCCGGACCGGTTCATTTCATCAGAATGCAAACCATAAATTTCATATTTCTTCCATCAGCCGTACAACTTTCTTCCGGGGGTCCCGAGAATGACGGACCAAGATTTCCGGTTAGATTCCACCCCCGCTCGGTACCGCACGAAAACACCCGGATCAACTGCAGACAGTTTGTGGCGTTGGTGGAGGCGGCGGCGGCAGCGGCAGCGTCGCTCTCCTCAAGTGTCGGGTTATACTACGTGCGACTACATCTCGCTACATAGCTCTGTTTCTCTTTCTCGCTCTATGCAGTGGATTACCGCAAAATGCAATTATTCGTTTATAGCTTACATTAAACGGAAAACTTGTTCCTTTCGTGCTCTGACTGATGCTAACGCGGGGGTGGTTGGCAGTGGGGAAGACGGCGGCGGCGGCGGTCGTCTTGATTCGCATGAACTTGACTGGTCAGAAAGTTTCGTCCCCCTCCAGCGGGACCCGGGCCTAGGGAACATTCTGTTGTGTATTTAGAAAAGTCAGGAATAGCCTTGCCATGTTTGGGTTTTCAACATGGCAAAGCCCGAAACGTTGTAGTTTGTGTTTTTGACTGACAGATAATAACTATGCCGGTTGGAAGTGTGGGGTGAAGGCCCGGAAGTAGACAAAAGGTCGCCACGAAGGACGGACGGCTTTTATAGAGGTGGCCAGGCCGGAATTGGATTCTTGGGGCTTTCGACCTGGATTGCGGAAAGTGTAGTCCATTTCCGGTCCAAATGTGAAAAGTTATGGCAGATTGCGGTAACTTTTACAAAGAAAAATTGATTACATATTCAGTGGCGAAAGTAGTGTTCGCTGTAGGAAATTATAATAGGTAGTTGCTGCAAACTTGCCATCATTTTTGTTAACTATTCGAATCGGTAAATAGTGGTGGGAGCCATGCATGGAACATATTGGAAAAGATAAGGATATAGGTTATTATGAATTAAACAAACAATTCTTGGGAACTTTGGCTTTAAGAGAGCTACAGGAAAGGTTACAATTCAGTGTTTTAAAACGTCGTTTTTGTGCTCAAAATTAATAGCGCCAAAACCGTTAGTTTTAGGAGTATAGTTTATTCGGAGAAGTTCTTGCCTTTACGATTGCGCATCTACAGGAATATATACAAAATTCCACCGTTTCCAAAACGTCTAATACTCGATTGCAATCAGCTACATATAAAAGAAATGCAAAATACAATCTTAAGAAACGACGAAATGGATTCGATAGTGAGACAAACATTCTGCTCGTACACTAATAAAATAATAATAAATTTAGTGAGATAAAATTGAAGATGTAGACCTGAGCGAACGTTTTGGTCGTTTCTACCGCATAGCAGACAGACAGGGTAATGGTCATTACTATTATAATTTTAAACTTATTCAAATAGTTGTAGGTGGCTTGGAATCAGGAAGTCATCTACTTTTTTAAACCTGCTATAAGGAATCGTATGAGATCTTGTTTCCGGACAGGAGGTGTGTCCCAGCTTTGAAATACTATTTGTAAATTTCAAAGAATCCTAGCAATATGGATGTCAAAATTCTTGGGTTTGCCACAGAGATTGTTAACAATCGTCATGGGACTATCTGATAATTTGACCCCGGAGCGGTCGTCAAAACTTTATTTAGTTTCTTAATAATTCTGTATGTCAGTGAGCGGAGCAGACAAATGACAGCTGCAGACAAAAAATAAGGGCAACCAACGTGCGCGAATAAGAAGTATGAAAGCTGTGCGTTACCTAATGCCGCTATGGACTAGCACTGAACACGAGTGGGATTGAGTAGCGCTTAGAAATAACTCGATGGCTACTACATGAAAGAACTTGAATAAAACAAGTTTACGCCGTTGAGAATTAGTGGATTACAAACCCCAAAATTGGTCATATAAGCAAAAAATAAGCTGCTGCAAAACAAGCTACAATGCGATATACTGTTATACGGTCATAAAGATTTATTTCAAGTATCGGCAATTTTTTGACGTAGGACTACGTCTTTGTTTTCGATATGGGGGTGCACTCTGCAAATGCTACAAAAATGGTATGTAACGAAAAGTGGTCCAATTTTGAACGCAAATAATTCAGCCATCTCCTGATAAATTTTCAAATTTTTTGCACGAATCGCCCCGAAATACTTTTAAGAAAGGATTCCAAAAGATAAACCCAAAGATTTTTGATGTCATGGCATTAAAAATTTAACCCATTATTGCCCAACCTACTATATATAATAGGTGCTAATAATAACTCCTATTACTTAAGGAATAACGCAGAACAGGCATTATCAATGAGTTAATATTGTTCATATACTCTTACAGAATACGTTTAGAGAAGTTAGAGTGGTTAAACCGGTGTTTATGTTTTGTTTTTATTAAATTTTCTTTTAAGGGGTTGCACATTTCTGTCATGATGAAAAAAATCAAATTTTTGTAAATTAGATATTCTCAAACTACATACGCTGAGGAAAATTTTCTCAAAATTTTATTAAGATCGGAATACTAAAACTTGAGTTACAGCGATTCATAGACCGCTACCCATTGACCACTCGTAGGCGGTGCGTAGTGTTTGAGACGCTAGACCGTTGACTCGCTGCAGCGACAGTAAAACTCGATTATCTCGGAATTGTATTTTGTTGAAAAGTTCATTCGCGGCGACCACGATATCTCAGGAATTAATTAATCGATCAATCTGAAATCTTCACTGGTTGTTTCTTATTATATCAGCTACTCTTAGTAGGAAATAAATTTCACTGGAATGACCACATCATTTTTTCCAATCGGAAAACTCAATTTGTGCTGCGTGTGAAAAATAAGTTGGGCAATAATGGGTTAAATAATATACAACCTTGTCAAAATATCGCGCAATTACCCACAGAAGATAGCGCTTCCCAAGCCCGGTACGACAGATTTGTGTACCTAGCGCGCTACGCTTCTATGAATAACGTTATCATCGACTGTTTAAAGAACGAATTTGGCCGAACAAGCTCAGTTGCCTGTTGAACGGCAGGCGGAGCAGATCACTGCGCTGTGTGTTTTCACAGCCAGTGTAGCTGATTGAGAAGTCCGTTACACTGCTTGTGAAGATAGGCTATCTAGTGCTATGCTTTCTTTTGTGTTGTACTCGTTTCCAGCACACTTTTATGTACAATCTCGAATACAGATATTCCTACACAAAATCGCTTGTACATTCGAGCTCCATTTGCAAACACTGCTAACATAGTGTCGTGATACTAGTTGTCTCTTTCGCTCTACCCATCATCATCAGCGTTGACTCATTTTGCTTTGTTCGCTTGGGTTCAATGTTTGAGGCGAATGTAGGTATATCAAATTTGTTGGCAGGGTTACTATATTTACAGATTTTTTTGTAATGTCAGAGATTTTTTTCCACAATTTTTGATCACAGATTCCTTTTCACAGATGGTAGATTTTTGGCATTTTGATGAAAATCGGATATATTTTTGGAAATATTGTGATTTTTCGGAAATTTATTTTCCTGTTTCAGTCATCACAAATGGTAAAATGATTTTTTTGACCGAAACACAGATTTCAATGTGGCATCTCTGTTTGTTAACGGATGCATGTGTTACTTGCATGATAGCAATCTGTGCCTTCATTGCGCAAAGACGAAAACTTTCTTAGCAAGAAATTTACACGGATCGATGGAAAGCACAGATATATGATTAAGACCACTGCATTCGCTACATTTGTATACGTACTTTAGGAAAGTCAAAATGATGACAAAATAAAACTAGAAAGCTTGTTCTACACATGAAATGGTATTATATTGTCTAAAATTTGATTTTTCTTCACCGGTCCGGGTTTTTTTTATCACACATAACCGAAAAGTTTTTACAATTTTTGAAAAAAACTGATCTTGTGCAATAGTTTCAGGTATTAGTTCGGTCACGGTTTTCTGTCTTCTTTCTTCAGATCTTCTCAAATAAGTTTAATCGGATTCGATCACCTACTACAAATGAAATGATCTGATAACCAAAAAGGTTTGGTTCAATATGTAACATTCGATGTTGATTGGTTGTGCTTAAACTATTCGTAAGAAATATATTTGATTTATTATTACTCTAAATGTACTAAGAAAATAAATATTTTACATTAAGTAGTATAGTCCTACGTCTACAGTTCGTGCAACCCCATAGGGCTGCCCCTTGTAGTTTTTAAAGAATTTATTGCTTTATTATTTTGGAAATGCAACTAGATTATCAACAATATGTCCGATTTAATAGGCAAATTACTCTACCACTCTGTATCTCTAACATTATTGACCCATCTTCTTCGTCTACAATTTGTAAACATAAAAAAATACTCACGGTTCGGCCAAGCTAATGCATTAAGCCGTATCAAAGTAAACGGCCTGTGCACACCAAGTGTACTTATATGTATTTACCTTGAGTCAGAAGAATCACAACAAGGTCGTCGATAAATCAATTGGCATCCATATAAAATATTATATATGAGTAATTACACGTCAGATTTACAACCAAAATTTTTTTTTTGCAATCTTTAGCTGAAAATTGTTCACACTATGTTTTGTTTTTGTTGAATATGGTTATTTTTTTTCAATTTATGAGTTTGTAAAATTTTGAATTTTATTGAATTGAACATTTTTCAATCACTGATAACTCAGAAACTATTCAATTTGTATGTATGTATGTTGGTAGCCACCATCCTAGCTCGAGTCTTGCTCTGCATGCGGCTCCACTTAACAGTACGCTCAAATTTCGTTACAATTCTGCATTCAGCATACCACTGTATGAAAGACCAAAAGGGGGTAGCGGACCCGTATGCAATTACACCTACTCAGTATCCGCTGGAATCAATCAATCTTCTACTCAGAAACTATTCAATTTGTAGAAAAAATATTAAAAAATTTATTAAGTTTCCTTTTCGCATGAGCTCACCGAAATTGTTTTTGCAATGCATATTTGTCTTTGCTATGTAACTTATGTATTCTGAAAATACTAGAAGCAAATTTTTTTTAAGTTGAAACAAAAACATTTTATTATTTTTTGAAACCATTTATAATTATATTGTAAAAATAAAAATTTCGGAATGGATCTCCAAGTACCTCACGAGATAATACAATTAAAACAGGTCTGTCACTGGTCGTTTAGTGTGAAATTGGTTTGTTTTCAGTTTATAACTGTAATATCTCGCATTGTATTTTGATATCCACTCCATATTTTTTCACAAAAAAAGATTAAACATTCTTATTATTTAAAATTGGCCCAACTTTAAAAAAAATCAATTTGTTTATAATAATTGCAGATTTCATAAGCTATATAACAAAAAATATTTTTTATGTTTTTTTCGGTAAGCTCATGCAAAAACTACTTTTTGTAAATAATATTTTTTTCCATGCAGTTATCAGTGATTGAAAAATGTTCGATTTTATAAACTTCAAAAGTTACAAATCTAATAACTTGAAAAAAGTATCATTTTCAGCCAAAACATAATATACGTGTGAATTATTTTTAGCTAAAGAATGCAAGAAAAAAAGGAATTCAAATTTTGGTTGCAAATCTGACGGGGGATGACCCTTATAACCATGGTTGTGAGAAGTTGTAATTATGAGATGGATCGAATATATTTATTTTCCCTTGCATAAAATGTGTTGAAGGGAATAAGTGCGTTTAACCGAATATTTCAGCCAATATTTTCCAGTCGCATTTAAAAAAAAATATTAACACCAGATCGAAATTTCTCCCTGATTTGAATACAAATTCCCTGAAAATTCCAGGTTTTTCCAGGTCAAATAGAATTCCCTGAAATTCTCTGATTTTCCAGGTTTTTTCCAGGAATCGCCACCCTGTTGAAATTTTTGCGCGATCTCTTTCACAAAATTCGGGGTATTATTCGTGGGATCATTTTGTTTGCAGGAATAGTTACGAGCATTTGATATAAAAAATTAGAGCCTCGAACATAGTTATTCATTTAATAAAATTCAGGGTGATGTCTTGACAGAAAACGAAAATTACGTTTCTCACCACAAATCGTGTTCGAAATATAGTTCACAGAATAATACTGCTAATATCATGAACATGAGTCACATTACTCCACCCGTCAAACTCGAAAGTTAGCTCTAGAATAAAATAACACGATAACATGAACATAAACTACGAAAATCGTGACTATGATCTTGAAATCATGTATGCTCACACAAATCGTGACATAAATGTTAAAAATCGTAACTAAGATCTTGAAATGAAGTACATAAATAAACATAAATCTTTACTCGTGAATCGAATATCACGACAGCGTGAATAGAAATTACAAAAATTATGACAAATTTACTGGAATCATGAACATAAATAACATAAATCGTGATTAAAATATCAAAAATCGCCACTATGATCTTGAGATCATGAATATAAATCGCTCTACTCGTGACTAAAATATGACGATAACGTGAATAGAAATTACGAAATTGACTAAGATTCTGAAATCCTGAACATAAATCCTGCCAGACTGACAGAAAATTCCGATGGTAATCTCATGACTAAATTAGCATGATTAGCTTGATGATAAATCATAAAAATCGCGAATAAGCTCTTGAAATCGTGAACATCGTTTGCCTGTCGGGTGTATATTCCCATATTATGAACAAGAGTCATAACAAAAACTAAACATGTCCAGGGAACAACAATAGTAACCCAACCAAACATTTTAATGTAACGCCGGGGTGAACTGGTTTTTTGGAAACACAACTAGTTTCATGAATACGAGGTTTATTATTTACATTTTCCGGAGCTGGGTCGCGATTTTTTTCCATGTAACTATACGAACAAAGTTGATTGAAACTTATTACCATAAAAGGTCTGGGGGACACTACTATTTGTAAGAACGACCTGTGAGATGCAGAAAACCCTAACCCTAAACTGGACCTGATATCTCTAATTAGGAAGAATAAATCAAAGCTGATGATTAACCAATAAAGCGGGAACTAGCGTCGGAATGATCCAAATTGGGTCGGCGAGCTCTGCAGTGACCGGATGCATGTATTTTGATGGACATAGGTCTATGAAAGAGGATTCAAAATTCTTTCAGATCCACAGTTTGGGTTTTCGAAGGAAGGGCCGAAGGGCCAATTATGTTGTTTCTATTATTAAAAACCTGTTTTAATCCACCTAGCGGTGCAATTGTGCCTTTCTCATTTCTCTAAACTATGGCACGGAGGCTTTTTATGTTCAACATAATTGTGGAAATGTCCATTACATTCTTAGTACACTTTGCACTTATACACAATGACATGCCCGCCACGAACTTGATGAGCTACGTGTCGACGGTGAAACACTTGAAACAAAAAAATATCATACTCCATTAGCCTAATCAGCATTAGATCAATGTTATCTGCTTGCTAACTCATTTTGTCATGCGGGGATGGGTATGTGAGGAGGGCAAAAGTCCCATGAACGAACGACTCCCCAGCTTAAATTGGTATGCTTTGTAATATAGTGGTGGTTTAAAGATGATGGCGTTGAAAGGGAAGGGTATGAGGTGGTGGTCTGAGGGGTGATTTAAGGAGACTTTTAAAGGAGGGGAGTGAACAGTAGAGGGGGAGTGTAACCCCTCTCCGTAAACCATCAACTACGCCCCTGTTAAAATCCAGAAACCTTATGCGAGTCCAAAAAAAATTTGGCCCTCCCTTTGGCCGGGATTAGGTTGACGTTTTTCAGAGTGATTGCATAACCTTTCTATATGAGAAAGGCAAAAATGTGCAAAATCCAAAAAAGTGAATCTTCGTCAAATTTTTTTCGTGTTTGCATCAAATCTCGACGTTTTATGCACCTTGAATACATTTAGCATCAAAAATAAAAATTCTATTTTTAATTTTTCCTATAGTTTTTATGAGAAATTTCTGTGTGGCCGCACTCTGAAACCCGTAATTCCGGAACTAGAATACACACACACATACATACACACACATACACACACACACATACACACACATACATACACACATACACACACACATACAGACTTTTTCCGATCTCGACGAACTGAGTCGAATGGGATATGACACTCGGCCCTCCGGGCCGGGATTAGGTTGACGTTTTTCAGAGTGATTGCATAACCTTTCTATATGAGAAAGGCAAAAAAATGTTGAAATGGTTTTTAGAAGTGGACAGATAGACTCAAGTTATGCAATTTGGTCGAAAAATGTTAGTATGGCAAGCAAGCTTATATTGTAAATGTTAGCCTTCTTTAAGGTTAAGGTGTCAACTTTTTGTAACAAATAAGGTATTAGCGGGTCTTATTGACCCCGATTTCGAACTCAGTTTTAAGACACATTTTCAGCCAAATCTGTATGAACTTGTACCCAAATTGTTTGTTAGACTTTCAATTTTCAGTTTCTGGTAAATATTACAATTTTTAACCAGTGAGAATCGGTGCCGAATGGTAAATCGCAGGTTTATTGACAGAATAGTAATAATAAACACAAGAAAAACAAAAATGAGAATGTATGTATCAAATTTGTACATGATACTACCGATGCTCTGAAGTACGATTCCGATGCTGATTCCGGAGGTATAATAGTTTTTCTTAATATTGAACAAGCGACATCAATCAATGTGTAATATTCTTGAAAGCTTAAATAAAATCCCAGATGTTCCGGAAGGTCATGATGTAGCCAAACAAAAACATGTATAGGTTATAAATACGAACTCATTCAAATGAGAATTCAAGAAACACTAAAAACTCTTGGTATTAAGACCAACTCTAAGAATTGATTAGTTTAGCTAATGTTTCAGATTTTCCGGATGGTTATTATGTGACCAATAGGATCAATTTTTCACTCGGAACTACGAATTTATGCCAATTCAACGTGAACAAATGTTTTCGAAAAAACTTCAGAATTCTAGAACTAGATTCATGAATTAGTTAGTTTTACGGATGTTCCGGATCTTCCGGACGGGTGATTTTCACGTAGAATCGAGGGTCAGTATTTGAATCAGAGTATCGCTATCATTTTAGATGGGATTTTATATAAGTTCTCAAGAATATTAAAAAAAATTGGGATCAGTTTTATTGATTGGCCACAGTGTCGCTTGTTCAGTATTTATTGTATTGGAGTCGTTCTTCGACTGGGTCATCTACGGGAATCTTGATTTTAATGTTGTTATGTCGGGTGGAAAGTTGTGTGTTGTTCTACCCAATGAAGCTTCCTGCATCGGCATACCGATTGAACGTTTCTAGAACTGTCTGACGCACAAGGCGAAATTGTACAAGAGAGTCTTTCGTAAGCTTAAGTGTCGTATTCACTTTTCGTAACTGTTTCATCTCGCAAATAGTTAATAGATTCGCTAGCAAAATCAAAGCTGAATAACTACTGGGATGGTACTTGCGATATATGGGAAGGTTTAACAGCGAAACCGAGGACGATGTCAGAAAACATCTCGAGTATTTATAGCGAGCGTCACGGACGGGGGATGCACGACCTCCTGAATGGAATTGAGTGTTATATTGATTATAATTCACATTATTCTGCACATCTATTTTGAATTTTTTGCTAGCGATATGTGTAAATACTGAAAATTTATCGTGAAATAATTGAATTATAACCAAACCAAACTAATTTTCGTGACATAATTTATGCTGAACGTGCAATCCTCTCTTCTATAGAAAAAAGAATCGTAGTCCTACGTCAAAAACGGACGACGTCAATTATAATCTTAGTGCACTATTTCCAGTCCAAAACTGCCACCTGTCAAGCTGATGCACCAGCAGCGCAACCATTCAGTTTCTTATCTGGACCCATCCTAATTTCCTGTCGCTAATCTCTGCGAAAGCATCACCACCAGGTACTCCGTATTCCTACTGTACTCCAGTACCAACTTCATTAAAATGTAAGCGAAACACTTCCGGCTCTCTCACAGGAGGCGGCCACAATTTGCGCACTCGTCGCGTCGTTTTTCCACACTGCCTGAGATAGCGTTGCGACATCTGTTGCGTTGAAATGCGGCACTTTCGAGGCTGGCACACGGGTTACTACGATATTTTCGTTCAGACATTCGTCAAGCCGCCGGCTGTCATCGCTGCTGATGGTGGTGGTGATGGTTGGCGGTGATTGCCGTGGGCCCATCCATTCCATCACCAGCACACAATTCGCCTGGTTTGAAATGATAGCAAAAGGTAAGCTTTTTCCGCCTACTTTCACAGAGGGTTTGCACGACGCGACGCGTTATCTTTTCAATTTTCCTCTTCCGTGGCTCTTATTTCGGTTGTTCGTCGTCGTCGTCGTTATTTTCGTTTTTGACTGATGATGGTGGCAAAGCGGTTCAGTTCATTTCCTCGCTGATGTATGTTTACCACAATTATCGGTGGAAAAAATCAGTTCCCGTCCCGTTCTTCCTCCGGTTCTTCAAAGTTACTGCATGTGCCAGTCAGTCAGTTTCGCGCATCACACATCCACACACGGGATAAAAGCGAACAATTTCGGAGCAGAAAGTAAGAGCAAACAGACGTCGGCAAAGGTTTGTTCTGCCTCCTTCAAAGAACTCTTGTACGGCTCACGAAACAGGAACTAGTTGACGGGAAACGATTTGCATTTTAGAGAGGAAAACGTTAGACAGATAGGATCTGTTGGATGATTCTGAATCGTTTCCAACGTAGGGTGGAAACGAAGCGTGTTGAGTCGTTGAAAAAAACGAGGGTTGATTTTTTTCCTGCTGAGTGATGCGATTTTTAACGTTTTAAATGCGGGGTCATAGAACTGAGTTCATTAGTATTCAGTGCATGGGAGGACTGTTTTTTTTTATTTTCGGAACTTTATTTTTAGAATAATTGCAGTCATCAGTTTTCTCTTATTAGATCGAACATGTATTTGCTTTTATTCAATTATTACAGTACCTACTGCTAATATTTTTCAAAACGATTCAAAATGATTGACGTCCGTTCGAAAGTTTCCCATTCCATCAGTCAAGCTTGGTTTCCTCAACCTTGAGTTCAAGTTCTTTACGACCGGTACGTACTTCTTGCTCTGGTAATGCTGTGGTAGCCTATTTATTTCCAAGCACGTCATGGTCGATCTATGAATCAAGTCAAAAATCAATTAGGTACCTGCTTTCGTGGAAAGGCATTTACGAAGCTGTAACAAACAGGAAGAAACGTATATTTCACCTGCCTAGTCTAATTAGAAATTGAAAATCACTCACGCATTTCCGCAACAAAACGGAAACATGGAGTAGGACGCAGATATAAACAAAGTGCTTTTGTTCGTGAGTGGATTTTCGATGAATTGTAGGATGGTTATGTACGAAGTTGAAATACTATACAAAACTGTTGAAAATGAAAAATTGAAGTACTATAACACGAAACCAGCTATCATTTCTCTAAATTGAAGCAAGGGATGTATGCAGTTAATAACCCAAAAATTGACATAAATTGTGTTCTATCGAGTGCTCAAAGTAGGGGATATTTTACATCATCTCTTCCTTTAATTTCACTGGGGAGAGTATGATGATGTCGACCAGGGAAAAAGTTCGCGATTTTATTTGAAATGGACAAATATAATCCTGTCTTACTGCAAAATTTAAAGCTGAGTAAAAGTATAGCGGAGGTTCTTATTCAAAATTTTCAAAACATTGATTTTTTGTTGTATCGATTTTGTTGGCTATTTTCGGCAAATTTAAGACTGAGAGACAACGAGAGCAATGAAATTGAAGGACGGATAGGTATTCTAGAGTGAATCAGTTATAAACTTAGAACGGAAAAGTAGGACTAGGCAGGCTCATATGGACATGATCGAAAGGAAATGTGAAGAGTCCTTTGCCTTCCGCTAACTAGGAATACCTATCCGTCTTTCAATTTCATTACTTTAGTTGTATCTTATTCTTAAATTTGCCGAAAATAGCCAACAAAATCGATACAGTAGAACCTTGCGGCAATTGAAACATGGTGACACATTGATTTTTTGCTTTGCAGTTTTTGAAAGGTGTAAGCAGGCCCGTAGCGTGCCGTCAAGGGCGCCAGCCTCGGAGGCCGCTGAAGTCTTGATATGCTTTGTAAAATAAGTGGGATGTCACAAAATCAGTCAGAATAAGTGTCATTTCCAGGTACACACAAAATTTTTGTTCGAAAGTCGAACTAAACAAGAAAGCCAATGTAAACAACAAAGTGGCGCAAAGGCACCAGACGACCACGCTACGGCCCTGTCAGTCCCATTGAAATTTATTCAGAATAAATGATTTTGTTCTTAAATGAAAAAAGGATGAAATAGTAAATGACGCTTGAGTTGCACGACATGATCATTTCAATTGAAAAGACTTCAACTTAAAAAATGGCAAAAATTATTAAAAACTTTATTGCTTCAGATTCTCCAGATGCAGTTTGTACGCGGGGCATGGTAATACATCATGTGGATTCTTTCCACAATAGGTGCACTTTTAAGCATTTATAATGCAAGAGTCATTCTAATCTTTTTCTGCGCACTTGACATATTGGGACCTTATTGTTGCAATGGTCCGCTCGTTTGTATTTAGTGCAATGCAAGAACCGTGGTACACGTAGTGGAACAGGCAAAAACAAAACTTGTTGAACAAGATGTAACTAGGCATAACAATTTTGTTCCGTTCTGTGCGATTGCCCTTTAAACCCTTTAAACAGCGAAATCGAATGGGTGAACACACCGATCTCAACTTTGTGAGCGGGTATGTAGACGCGTTAGCCCTTCGTAAAAGTCTTACCGCCAGTAACATCATTTGCTTATTTAAGGCAGGCGCACTTTTGAGATATCTGTCACGGCTGAATATTTCTGCGTCAGGACTCTCCAAAATATTTAGAATATTTGGTAGTTTATTTTTGACCTCAAAGAAGATCAGATATGGTTCGACGGAGTTCAATGTGCATGATTTGTAACGGGAAGTCGAAATCTTTGATGACGCAACTTGTGCAATATCTATTTTATCAGCAGCTATTTATTAGAAGAGTTTATTTATGTTCGGACTTCGAGTTCGACGCAAATTGAAAACGTAATGAATACGATGGATGAAGCAGAAATTACGGGAGATATAATTAATTGGAAAACTAGTTTGAGGTTAGTAAAGAAAAATGTTATACCTACTTTCACTGGTTATATGGCTGGAAAGCAGCTGGCACGAAACATGTGAAAAAAAATTTGAGCAACAGATCATAAAAGCATCTTTGTTTCATCTCATATGCAAAAATATGAGTAGGTAAAGTCTGAGACATAACAGAAATGTCGTGACGGTACTTGAATTGGTAATTCAAATCTATTAATATACTTCGTAAAGGGTGCATTATGGCGACACTTTCAAACTTGCGTAACTTTTTCATATTTGGCCGAAATAAATCAAATTTTGTCCAGTTTCTCTTCAGAGTGTATTGTTTACATTTGCTAAGTTTTTCAGTTGTCAGTGAGAATCCGGTCGAGATGGAAGAAAATCAACAATCCACCAACCATAGATGGCGCCGGTAGTTGAGTAGTGAGCGTGACAACCACTCACCCTGGTGGGTCTGGGTTCAATCCCAGCCGAGGTCGTTGAGAATTTCTGAGGTGAAAAAACTGTGGTCACGTCGTCCTTCGAAAGGGAGGTCCCGCCATTGGTCCCGGTACATGTGTTTATGGACCGATATGTAGGATCCAGATGGTGGAGTCACCTCTCTGCCGTCGGTGATTGGCACTCAGTGCGGTCAGAGGCCGACCGAAATAAATACCAATACCAAAGTAGCGCAATTTTACCAAGGGCGCCAGAAGACCACGCTACGGTGTCTACTATATTGTGATAAACGGGTTGTTCAGTCCACGCATCAAAAAAGTTTCTACAGGCCATTGTTCGAAGCGGCGTCCTGGCCACCATGGGACGCTCTCGACTCAAGACGCGTGCCTTAGGTAGAAACCTTTTCATGGCATTATCCACGTTCCACAACCACAGAAAACGATGAAAAACGAAAAAATTTGGTCAAATTGTTAAAGTTATATTTTAGGCCGCCATGTTGGAATCGCCGTTTTCGTTTTCTTGGTTTTGATACATATAAACTCAAATTTGTGTTTATAAATTTGTTTATAATTTTTTTCTCGATTTTGGCTCACTAACAGTTTTGTTTTGGTTTAAGTGGATTGGATCAATCATGTTGAATTTCAAAAAACTGACTTCAAATTCGTTATCAATGATGTCAAAACTGCGTGTAATCTTATTTGAAAACGGATAAATTTTAAGACTTCATCGTTTGACCTCTCGAAAGAAATTCCTATAAAATCTACAAATTCTTTGTTTTCACTATTTTTAGTAAAACCCTCGAGTGGGCAAAAGGGCTAAAAACCGATTTAAACTTTTTCTGTGGGTATGCAATGGAACGGAGGTGAGGTTCATACAAATTAGCGGTGGTGCGAATCAACGTAATATACATTTCAGATTTGGAATTTTGACCAATTTTTGTTCCTCAATTCATAAATCAAGTCCCTTGAATTCTGGAACAATCACGTTTATACGTTTCGAAAACAGGACAGGGTTTTTGGAACATCAGTCACAGTTTCCGAGAGGTATCATTTACAATTCAATTTTTCTGTCTGTGAACTAGTTGACAACTTTATAAATATTTTTTATAAATCATTGTTCATGGCTCGACTATACGACATGAACTGATTCATGATTTATTACAACATGATCACGGTTTTGGTGGTTGTCAATTAGTTCGCAATACCTCGTAGAAGGAGCTTTCGACAATGCATCTCATAGTTCAATGCGGAATGCTATGAGAAAACATGGGTTTGATATTTACATAATAAATTGGATCTACTCAATGCTAATAAACCGACTATTTTGACTATGAATACAAATAAGGGATGCCCTCAAGGCGGAGTTCTATCACCCCTATTGTGGTCACTAGTTGTAGACGAGCTATTGACATCATTAATTGAAATGGGATACGAAGTGATTGGATTTGCAGATGATGTTGTAATCCTCAAATAGGATCCAATCTGCATTGAACTTCACTTCGAAGTGGTGTAAAAAGGAGGGCACCTGAACATAATTCCCTCCAAAGCAATCTTAATCCCATATACTCGAAAAAGGAAATATTCCATAGCCAGACTTTGCTCACTGGAACAGTAATTGAAATGTTCTCACCAAAGAAAAAAGTTAACTGTAATGCTGACATTGAGCAGGTTATAAGTAAAGCAACTAGTGCTCTTTGAGTGTGCTTCCGCTACATCAGGTGATTTTAGGCTAAAAAAGCGCATCGTCAAGTCGTCATAAAGTTCTTAAAGCTTTTCCTATATATAACCTCATCATTGCAAATGGCGACTGGCTGCATGCGATGCCGAACTTTGAAACTACCTACAAAATTACTGAGACTGAACGGTCAACCTCGGCCCACGCTCAGTAATTTTCTTCACAGATGGGCCAAAAATGAACCATTTGGTTGGATCTGGTATCACAGAGTCTGGAATGAACGTTAGTATCTCCGTGGGATACTGGCCGATAGTTTTTCCAGCTGAAATATATGCTATTCTAGAATACACTGACGTATGATAAGAAAATACCGCTATGTAAATATCTGCATTTTCTCAGACCGTCACGAGAAAGCTTAAGAGAGGAAATGATTTTTCACTTTTCGAAGATGTATGAGCACAATAGAAGATGTTCCCTCAATGGGTTTGTCGCTCTTTAGTGAACAGGGGAGAATTAGAGGTGGCCGGTCGTGTAGCTCCCTTTAGCATTTCTTATCGAAGTATTCTTTAAAAGAATGCTTCAATTTTTCCCACGGAGTATATCCAAAGTAGGAAAACTTTTCATGATTCTGTCCGCATTTTCCATATCGTGCCTTGTTTCTACAATGGCTGTATTGCCCAATTGTTTGCCACAACACCAGTTCATGCCCCGCGGCACAAAAAGGCGAACAGGCGGAAGAGCGCTGATAAAGGAAGTTGTTTTCCTATACTCCTCAATTTTTGCTAAACGCAAATGCTTGCAAACCAGAATTTTCACGAACCGAAGCAAAGGGTTCTTAAAGGAGCCAATACTACGCAATTGAAGTCCCTTGCGTAGACTACACCATCAATCTCTACTTCCTGGGTTGGTGCGTAGACAATATACTTCTTCGTACGCGCCGAGTGTTATTTAGTTAGAATACGCGTACATATATCGATGATGTTAAAAGTAGACCATCCAGGGGTCGATTGCATTAGATGAATAAAATTCGCATCGAAAAGGAGATCGGTATTATTTTTGCCATAGGAGAAATATCTAAATCCATCTCCAATGAATGTTAGTCGTCGGAAATACCTTCACATCAGCCAATACTATCATGTGGGCTTCAGTACCCGCGGAAAGAAGGTGTTATATGAGTGAATGGAAAATTAATGCATCGAAATTTGAAAGAATGGTACTTAGCTGTGGAACAGTTGTAGTATCAGAAAATAACAAACACATTTTCGCTGAGCCATCGGTTATACAGTTTGTGATCAAAGGGTGTTACCAAATATCCACCAGATATTATCCGGGAATTTTAATTTTTACTTACATACGCCGTGTCTGAACTTTTGTCACTACGGGTAGAGATCACTATGAAACTTATTACCACACTCGGGAAAAAAGTGTTCCGCCGGCCCTGAATTTGACATCATCCAATTTTCAGCTGGGGAGAGGATGATGAATTCGACTAGGGATAAAAGTTTGTGATTTTTTTTTAATAAGTTTTCCCACTATTTCAATCCCGAATTGTAAATCATTTGTGCACCCATGTTTTCTTAACGTCAGTTCGGCCCGGTCACAAATCTTGATAGCTCCTGGTTTATCTAAAGTTTTTCAATAGCAACAGTCTTTCTCAAGACTACCTACTTTTTCTACTCAACCAGTCTTTTTCAAGACTAAAACATTTCTCAAGAATTATTCAGCCTAAAGAAATATTTAATTCTTCCAACATGTCAGGGTCCTCCTCGAAAGGCCGTGTGCCATATATTAAAAAGAATAAAAAAAGAAAAAGGGTAATTTCTCCACTCGAAAATCCAATTGGTTGTAGCAACTCATTCGATGTTGTATCCGAATATGAAGCAAAAGAAATTTGTGAATTTCTTAGCAATGTGCGTAATGCCAATGAGAAGAAACACCATACTCCTTCGCCGAAAACAGTGCTACTCTCCGACTTCAGAGCCTTTCAAACTGAGCTTTCGAAGTTCCTTCCGGACGTGAGAGCCTCTTTTCAGTTCGGTCTAAGAGGAGAAAGTCGAGTTACAGCGGATAGCTTGATGAAGCACAAACGACTTCTCCTCTTACGGAGAAGTTATGTAAATTTGATTCATATGATTTAAAAACAGATAGACCATTCAAGGCTGTCTTGAAAAGGTTGCCGCAAGGTCATAGTTTGGAAGAAAAAATTCAACGCATTGAAAAATTTATCCAGGAGCTTTATTTAATTCATTTTAACCGTAAAGAGGCAATTTGCAAGAATTATGAAAACACGTTTTATGTTCCACGAACGAGTTAAGTGAGAACATTATAGCGACATGGGGGGCAGAATCCAAAATCTGACCTAATGTCGTTGATGTCAGGGTTTTGGGCACTGCACAAAAAATTCCACTAATTTGTATTCCAAATATATGATCTGTGGTAACAAATCGTACAAAAAGGACGCTGTGTGAAAGAAACCACAGAAAGTTGTGAATGTGCTAACTGTAGCAAAAACCATAAATCGAATTACTGGGCATGTTCCATTCGAGAAAAATATAAATTCTCGTTCAAAGTAACAAATTACTTCTTCAGATTCGCATCAAGAAAACATGTTTAAAGTGATAATCCGGTTCAAAATAGAAATACAGCTTCTCGACCTATACAAGGATCTTCTATCTCCATCACATCACCCTACAATGGTGCGCCATCTTATGCTTCAGTGGCAGGTAACAATGCTAAAAGAACGATGACTACCACACCTCCAGTTTCGTTTTCACACAACGCTGCCTTTGCTTCAACCAATGAAGGTAGCGGTAGAATAATTGATTTTTTGCAGCAATCAATGTTCCAATTGATGACGGCAATGCTAAATTCTGAAGCTTGTAATGAATTTATAGTTTAAAATGGACCTTAAATAATAATTTCAATTTATTAGATTGGAGTTCTCGTTCATTAAAAATGCGCGAAGACGATTTTTTCAACTTCTTTAGGATACATAATGTGCATTTGGCCGTTGTGACTGGAACCTTTGTAAAACCAATTGGACCAATTTTTGAGTTCGGTGGAGGAATCGCAATTGCGGTTTATCGCAGAATCAAGCATCGCGTCTTGCCGTCTCTTGACATCTTGGTGACCGAAAGTCTGGGTATCGCAGTTGAAACCGATCTTGGTATTATTTTTATTGCTGAAGCTTATTTGCCTTTTCCATGCATGGGCGAACTATCTAATTTCTTGAAGGTAGACTTATAGAAACTTACGAGAAATCGGTCGAAATTTTACAATCGGTTATTTTACGCTAAACACCGATCCTGGAGGAATGCTCAAAGCAATTCCAATGGTAAACTACTTTTTATCGATTGCTCTGTTGGTTATTCCCACATGCTATGTGCTATTCGTCTGAAAGGAGTCCATCAACACTTGATTTGGATCAACTTGTTAGAATAACTCACATGATAAAGGCAAATATCTCAGAGGGCTTTTCCACTGGAGTTGCTCTTCTAGACATCGAAAAAGTTTTCGACAGTGTTTGGTACAAAGGATTAATTGCCAAAATTTGGGATTCCAATTTTCCAATTTACATAATAAAGATAATTAAAAATTATCTTGTTAACCGAACCTTTACAAGTATCTTATCAGAATTGTAAATCTAATAAGCAATCCGTCAAAGCAGGCATCATCAAGGGTCACGCATCCCTTCAATCCTATATAATATGTTAGCCTCTGATCTCCTAAATCAACCCACAGGCTGTAAAAAGTCACTTTTATGTGATGATACTAGCATCTCAAAATCAGCCCGATCAGAAGAGCATAACAAAACAATAACGCAATTATAACTATTGTTGATATTTATAACAGCTGGAGTTATATTCAGATAACGGAATTGAAAGTGAATGTCGGACAGTTTTCTATACTATCAATATTATAAGATAGTTTGTTATGAAATGATCAATTTATGAATTGATCGTTTGTTACTAGATCGCTGTCATAAATGATTATATCGTTTGAAAAAAAAAATATATCTCATTTAGTTATAACTTTGATAAAATCATATCAAATTTTTTTACAATTTTGATTTCATTAGCCAGGTTTTTGTTTTATTTTTTGTTATTTTAACAACTAACCAGCAGGATTTATAACAGATTGTGTTTCAAAATATTTTTGAAATAAATAAGTCCAGTTATTATAAATTTCCCCTTCTGATCGGGAGGTGCCTTAGAATTATCTGCAATCAACTGCAACGAAGCTTGAATAATCTCAATGATTACCTAAAAAAATGGAAAATTTCCACTAATTCGGCAAAAAGCATAAGCCAAGAGCTTCTTCTGTTAAACCAAATAATAATCATATTCAGGCATTGCATGTATCGCTCATATGAGTAAATGCGCCCGGATAGTTTGCTACAGCGACAATAAAAACTCACATTTTCACACGAAAAGTTATTGGCACTCACACAACTTCTCCGGATAAATACAACGTGTTATTTCTCCGGATAAATAAAACAGTCGGAGAATGAGCGAATGAGTTTATCACGGTATCCTTTTAACGTTCGCTGCTTTGCTGTCGTTATTCAAAAACACGAAAAAACAAGTCTATCATACTTCTTTGCCGTTTTTCTTTGTAATTAAGTGTATTTTTTGAAGTTTTAAATGATTTCCACAAAATTAAAATTTTATCACCTTCTCCGGTGAGGAGGAAAAAGTCAAATAAATTTTATCCGGAAAATCATTCTCACGCTATTTGTGGAGACGGAGAATTTTGCGACTCATCTTATCTTGGAAAAGTTGGACATCGGATAAGCTTCTTCTCGCGTGAGTGAGAGAGAATTACAATGCCTGATCATATTATTAAATTCAATGGTTTGAATTTAACGTGGTCAGATCCAGTTAAATACTTGGGTATGATTTACGGCAGTGCCAATGCTTCAAAAGATTCAGAACGAAATTCTGAAAATGATTTTGAAGCGTCCTCTTTGGGTTAGCACAAACGAATTGCACAAACTCGCAAACAGAAACATTGGAAATTATGACGAACAGTCTTATAACCAATTTCCGACAAAAATCGTTGCGCTCACCAATTGCAACGATTAGTTCTCTTTATATTGTATATGTTAGTTTATGAGACTTGTTTAGTTATACAGATTGTACAGATAGCCCAGTCTATTTTGAGGCAAAACCCCTTCCGCTACAAACTTTATGTTATCTGATAGTTTAAAATATCTCCTCCGTCTTCATTTACAATATTTATTCCACCCCCAAAACTTCTTATCCTGCTACGCCACTACGCCACATCAACTTGCCAATCATTGTTCTTACGTTAGCACGTTTCACCGGGCGCCTCCATTGTCAGCGCAGCAGCAGCGCCTGCTGCGAGAAAATTGTACGCAATCAAAACTTACCTGTAAAGAAAAAAGAAACAAAGTGAAAATTAGACTCCGTTCGCCTATGTGTAGAGGTAGCTGTGTGTAGGCATCTGTGGCTGTGTGTCTATGCGTGAAGCCTTCAAGAGCATGCTAATAAACAACAACTGGGCGAAGATTATTTACGAGTGGTCGAGCGTAATTGAATAAAGCATAATTTGCTGGAGCAAGTTTTTCCGCCCCCCTGTACGACGGCGGCGCATCTGCGTTTTCGGGTTTGGTTTTGGTTTCAGGAAGAAAGAAAACAAGCTGAGTCAGTGATGATTTTAATGTTTTGTTTCTTCTATGGTATGGTCTGACGTAGCACTTTTTTTTTCTTTTCTTTATTTTGACAAACCGTCTACGAGCGAAAATGAACTCTTGAATGAGGAACGGGAAAACGAAGGAAATCTTTCTCGTGGGGTTTGTTTTTTTTTGTTCTGGCGGTGAAGATTTATGACTTCGAGGAACCATTTTTATTGCCATTTTCGGGTGGAAATATGGGCAATAGAGACCGTTTTAAGTGTCTACTTTTGAGTAATGTGACGATTTTTCGTCATTATATAATTTCATAAGGCATCTGAATGGAGGATTTCTGTGTGGGAAGAAAATTTTGTTTTTCATTTTTCTTCATTTATATTTCTTATTACTATAATTGTTAATATGCGAGTGTCTATCGGGTACACAGGGTGACAAATATTTTCTAGCAGCTATGTTTTTCATTGACCGTGTATTCATATGACATTTGACCACTTTAAAGAGTACGGAATCAAATTGCATCACTAGAAAAGGTTCATAAAAATTGAAAGTACATTGAACCGATCGTTTACAAACTTTTAGCGAAAAAGTAGGGTGGGTAATGTCTATGACATAACCGGAGTATTAATTCAAATCTTCAACGGTAAACGTTCAAATTGTTCTTTATGATAATTATGGTGGGTCTGAAAATATTTTTTGACGTTGGCTTTGGTTTTGATGCGTGATTCGAAAATCATGGGCTCGATGCATAAAATTAGCGAGAACCAATCACCAATGGATCAATGAACCACGGATCGTTATGTATGTTACTTTACAACCATCGGAAATAAAATTTATAGTTAAACTAAAGATTTTCAAATTTGCATTCTTCTGATTGGTTGGATAAAGGTTATTGATCCCAGCTATGTACTAGCATGGAGTTGAACAGACTAAATACTGCTGTCAGTTCACGGAGGCGGCCGAATGGTAATAATCGTCTTCTCATCCTGTGGTAAAATGCTTGATTTTATCCACTTGGCGTCGCTACCAATTAACCCACCAAACTCTTAAATGAGCCCGCGGATGAGTCGCATAGCAGTATTTGAAGATCCACCCAAGCCAAGCTATTTTAATATAATAACAACATGTAGTTTTTCTTTGAGCTTTTTGGTGGAACCGTAGCTAGAACAAAATCCATTGTAAATATTTTATGTGGCTTATGACCTGTTGCCTCGTGTGAGGACAACTAAAATCACAAGCAGCGTACATACACACCGTTCATAAACATTGAACATTGAATTGAATTCAAACCAAAATCCTCCAAGTATAAATAGCGCAAATCAGCGTACGTGTATATCGCATTCAAAAAGCACCACACGAATCCATCCAATTTGCACACACTCGTTCGTTCGTGCAAGGTTCAACCTCTTCCACAGCGGAGTGAAAAGCGTCTGATAATTTTTTCTCACAGCTAGGAAATGGATGCATGTGGTGCTAAAAATTGCCATCTGAAAAAAATGTACTGGAATCTGTGTCTTAGTCAAAAAAAAATCTTTTCACCATTTGTAATGCCTTAAACAGAAAAAAATGTGTAAAATTTCCCAAAAATCTATTAAATATCTTCCAAATTTGAGCCAAGTAGGCCAACAATCAAGTTTGTACGGGAAAAATCATCAAAATATATGGAGAACATGGAGACATTTGATGGCTAGAAATAAAAGATTTTGCGTACCGTTTCTCTTAATAGTAATTCCATCATGTAGCTGTAACCCGATAGAATTAACTTATCGTAATCTGACCTTCATAGTTGCATCACGTTATTTGAGGACGGCGAGTGCCTTGGCCAAGGAAGAATGATGAATACTCTAAACCCGCCCATTCACCATTTGAACGTTGTCTAAGCCAGCTCTTCGTATTTCGTGATGTGTTTATTAGAGATGGGCCATTCGTTCGCGAACGGTTCAAGTGAACTGGTTCTTCGAAGAGAATGAGCGAACGGAAGTTCTTTTTAAAAGAACGGTAGTTCTCAATTCTCTTCAAAGCGAATGAACTGAACCTGACCTAAAGCCGTTTGGCGAATTTCTCGGACCGATTTTTAGGCGAACGAATGAAAATGAACCGACTTGCCGTCCCACAAACCGCTCTCTGTGCTCTCCCAGAATGGAACCGGCGAAGAACGACTCATCACATTCTCTATTTCTCTAGTTATACATCATGAAGAAATCGCTACCCTTGATGAACTTGTTAAGCATACAGGGGTATAATAGTTTGGACAGCATCTGTTTGGTTCCTCTCCAAGAATCGAATGTTTTGAGAGACATTCGCTAGATACAAGTAAATTATCAGCTGAACGGAAGAACGGTTCATCTGAACTAGTTCTTTTTACAGAACTGTTCAGTCGGGAATGGTTCTTCGAAGTGAACTGTTTCGCCCATCTCTAGTGTTTATGGTGGCTTTCGTAAGCTAAGCGCTAAGTGTTATGTATTGAATATTTTTAATAGTACGGCGTTTACTTAGAGGCTATTTTATGTCAGTATTTACTTAGACGACTTCGTTAATATATGTTGTTGATTTTGACCGTTGTTCGTTTATTAAATTTCTCGGACCTTCTTTCTCCTAGCTATAAAGCTAATGAAAGTCACACACTTAATTTTTTCTGCCGAATCTCAACTTTTTTTTGCACCTTTTGCCGAAATCTCAACAGCTGAGATTCAGCAAACATTATTTTTTGCAGAGATCTCAGTAAAAGTGACGTTTGAGTGCTGAGACTCGGAAAACATTTCACCGAAAATCAGCAAACTAATCTCACTTTACTGAGATATCAGTTTCAAAATTTGCTGACTACACAGCTGTTGGGAAATTACCGAGCCGAATTGAGTGTTCATATCTACCAGAGATGATGTGTTTTGCTTCTAACTGAGCTAACCGAAATGAAATACGCTTTTTTACCATGCATATAGACGTTAAGTCCAGAAGTTGAAACAATAAATTTCAGCCTCAAATATAGTTCACTAGTGAGCAGTGCGGCATTCCTGATGTGATGGAACTGGACAGAGTCGATATCCAATTTTGGAAAATCCACATATTCTCTTCCAATGAGTATCCCATTTCGTCGAATCTTGCTGCTCCAAACATCACTTAATATAATGTTGATACATACAATACAGCGAGGATGGAACAATAATCGCGCGCCGGTTCATTATTGTTCCATCCTCGCTGTATTGTATGTATATTTTTTTATGGAGTTTTTTGGTTATAGAATTCAATAGACGTTTGGTATACTAATTGATTATGACTGGTTCGGGAAAAACAGCATCGCTGGTTAGTAGTAGTAAGCTTGACTGCTTTTTACCGCAGCGTGTCTAGGTTTAATTTCTAGTTGTTGGAATTTTTTAAGATGAAAAATACAAACCTTTTTCATAGGGAAAGTGGAAAAAATGCAGTTTAAACACTTTTGAAATTTTACGTTTCTTTAGCTCCGAGAGGGCTCAAATTTGCTCGATTCGGCATTGTGAAATGTTCGAAAGTTGACCTCTTTTAGTTAAAAAACAACATTATTGGTTTCGTACCAGGTTTTGATCTAAAAAAACGGAATTTGGTGGTGTTTATTTTTGTATATTTGTCTCAACTATGAGGAAGTCCTGAATCATTTTGCCACATCTGCAAAGCGCTTGCCAAACATAGATTTGTTGGCCATTGTGTTCTATTTGTCGTTACGTCGGTTTAGTGTCCAAATAATTGCTTGTTTTTGCTCAAAATAAATTGAAACTTAAATATAAATGTTCCAGCGACGCTTCAATAAGTCCTGACCTTACTGTGGGCTTTTCCTCTTTTTTGTTTGTTAACATGGGATACGGCAGGAAACGTGGCATGGAAATCAATGTTTGATTCCGAACTGTATTGCTATTGATTCATCGATAAGAGACATTGGCATATTGATGAAACAATGCAAATATCAACTTTGAACTATAAACGAATTTAAATTAATATCTCTGCCGTTTTTAGTAACACACTGAAGCGTTACAAATAATCGAGAATCCCTTTTTTCAAATACAGGCGTTAGTATGCATTTATATCAATCTTCAGTGCTGAGCCCCTAAAATCCTGGGGCCCCTGACCCAGGCTCAGTAAGCCCATGCGTAAAGACGGTACTGAGCCCATCACATTTTTTGCATCTTGTACGAAAGGTTTGCAGTTTTTAGATTCCTCTTGCATGCTTCGGCACAAGCGGGTGTGATCCTTCACGCCGTACGAAGATCCATTTTTGTCTGCTTGTACCGTTGCAATTCTCAACATTTTGAAGGTCGGATCATTTTCAGCTTCTTGCACATAGCACGGTGAGAGAGATCAGGATTTTCTCGCCGAAGTAAGGATGAACCCTACTGATAAAGTCTATAACTAATATTTCTTAGAGATGGCTAGGACGATTTCAAAAATATTATATTGAAATGAAAGGTATAGGGTGCCTTTGATTTTTTTTTTTGATTGGAGCTCTGGTCCAGGATTTACAGGTTGAAGAGTCACACAACAAATTCCCGTAGAAATCGGTATCACCTTGATATCTAAATAACGCAAAAATTATGAAATATTTTCTTAATTGCTGGGATTTGTGATTCTGGCTCACTGACGCCCACATACACTATTTTTAATGACTTTGATCACCTACAATGGAACTGGAAGCTTCGGGGAAGTGGCAAAGTCCCTGAATTAAATACACAAACTTATTCTCAGATAGAAGCAATGGTATTCTTATTCCTGCTGACGATTTTCATTTTGTTCGGATGTCTGGTTCCGGAGTTATGAGTTGAAGAGCGCGATTAAGCATGAAATGCTCTGAAGCTTTTTTTCCTTCACTACTACAATGACGTTGTTGATGAACATGTCAACATTTGTTGGTTTATAATCAAAACTCTCAAGTATACACTGGTTGATATTATATGTTGTAATTTTTCTGATTTCTTTAGCCGAGTTAACATTTGGTAAATTACCCTGCATAATCTAGAATTTGACTACATTCTGTTAGAATTTTGAACCTATTAACTGAACACTAAACAGTTGATCTGAAGTGTTTGTTTGAAACTTAATGATGGTATGGAAAATTTTTAAATATAGATAGGCACTGAGCTTGTGTAATCAGTTAAACTAGTTTAAACCTTCAATACGAAGTACACTATTTACTTAATTGGATTCAAATCTTAAATTTGCTCTTGGCATTTTTATATGAAGTATATTTAAGCATACCCTTACTGTTCGATAGCTTGTAACGCACGCTGTACCTTCTAATGGAGAACGTTTATGGAACGAATTAATTCTTTCAAAGTAAGTAAGAAAATAAGAAATTATAATATCGTGAATGTAGCAAACCGCTTCACGCATATGGTAAATGCTGAGTGTAATAACAAATAAGATATTGTCAAATTTAAATCAAAGATAGCAATCCTAAGATGAAGGACATCCTCAGGGTTGTAGTTTCCAATCTAAAGGCAAGTTGTAGACAAGCTTCTTATGGAAGAAGTACGGTGTCTAGATATCTGTCTATATAGTTGAGATCGATGGTGTGGTCGTCGGGTCGAGTTCATTCCAGGGAACCTACGCTGGGTTTGCTTTGCCCATTTACGCACTCTTTGACGAGATTCGTCTACCTATTTATCTCATGAATTTTTTTAATGCAAGCAGTTGAACCACACATCCACCCATTGTAGCAAGAAGGTACGGTTTGGCAAGTGCAGATGGAATGATGGGGTTGATTATTGCAGTGAAAATGCTGTAAAAATGTTCCTACTATAGGTGACACTGCTCAAAAAAAGAAAACGATTCCCTGGTGATTATGGAGTCACATCAGGCACAATGCAAGCAGCACCTAATCGAGGATCATCATGGCTTCATGTGTGGATGTTGAACAGCGATTAACTTACCGTGTCTAATATCCTATATAAAAGGGGACAAGAAACGTTGCACTGAAACTAATACAATTTACTCCGACCTAACTGCCGCTTTTGATAAAGTACGCCATGATATAACTGCCGGTAAACTAGGGGAATGTAATTAACGGTATTTTTTGCAGTTGTTTCGATCCTCGCTTATAGATCGAGAAATAATTGTTATCATTGGCAACACCCACAATTACTTATATTTCAGGAATACCGCAGGGAAGCTAGTTTGGACCGTTGATGTAGCCACTTTACTTCAATGGTGTGCATTTAGTGTACATTCGAAGACTCGTCTCAGGTAATGACCGACTCAGAAGCCCGGCCCCCAGCCCATATGGTGTGGGGTCTATGTGTTAGAAGAAATTTGTCGTATTTTCGCAATAGACACAGCATTACCAACATGAACTCACTCGTAATGCGTTTGTTCGAATGAAATTGTTATAACCGTGTTAGATTTCGACCGAGAAGTTTTTGTTTTGCTCTGCTTCGTGTTATTGTTCTCGGAGTGAGTTCAGCCCGGTGTGACGAAAGATCAGACATCGCGTGTGTAAGTGAAAAGAAGAAGTTTGCGGATAATAGCTAATGGTTATTGGGAATCATCCTTTGTTACTGGACTGTATGACCGACGGCTTAGCGAAAATGTGGTTTTTGGTTACTGGCACTAGAAATGTTTCACAGCTAAGAACCAATTTCTTCCTTTTCTTCAGTTACTTTCTTTTTCCATTTCCTTCAATAAAACTTTCTTTTTGTGGGTAGTGGAGTTCGAATGATCGTGTTGGTTATTGAGAAGACATCTTCGATGACAAACATTCCCTCAGGCTCAATGGAGGTCGATTTGAATATATCCCGGATGGCAAAAATAATGCCGATGAGTTTTGTTTTTCACTGCAAATTATATTCACCTAATCCACCAGGCGCAGGATGGACTACTTCCGGGCCAAATAAACGCCACTTAACATTATCATTAAAACACGTGATACAATTAAACTATACTGATACCACCCTGGTTCGACCAAATGAATGTAAATTATCTGTGAGCGACGTTGAACAGGTAACTATGATAGCTCGATTCGAGTTTCTCACGAAGAAGTATCTTGTCTACGTCCCCACCCGATAAGTAGAGATTGATGGTGTAGTCCTCGACATGGGTCTTAATTGTGAAGTTCTACTGAAGTATGGGGTTGGCTCCTTCAGGAACCCTTTGCCCCAGTCAGTGAATTGCCATTGTGTACAGCAAAAATCGAGGGTAATAAGTAAACAGTTTACAGTACCTGGCCATGTTATTAAAATTAAACTAAGAAATGATTCCCAGTAGAACCTATTTTCCTGCTTCTGGAAATATTATCTGTAGATTTTTGAAAACTCGCCATGCACAAACATAGATGGCAGCAGTGTAACAGATAAATATACATAAAAAGGTAATAAAAATCAAACACAATGTAATCGTCCAAATAGAATAACATACTCTTAACATCGCAATTAAACAATTATTTGGCTTTAAAATTGTTCAACGACAATCAAACATTTAAATAAAATTTCCCCTAGAACTTTGTTTGAACTAAGTCTATCAAGCAATGAATGTGGAAATGGTGGAAAATACAATACTACATCAAATTCGAGTACAGTTTTTCATGAAAACTGAAAATGAGATAATTTAGAAATACAAACTAATTAGTTTTCATGAACCTTCCGGAAGTCGCGCTAGTGCACTGAGTGCACGCTGCTCTGATAATCTAGCGAAATCATCTTAGTGCACCAGCGGCTGCTCGTTCAGTGGGCCATTAACGCGACTTCCGGGGGGTTAAGTTAAATCGGATTTGAACCTATTTTTTCGAATCAATTTTCAATACCCGTTTTGCTCCACTCCCCGTCGAAGTAAGAATCTAATATTTTACCGATGCTTATCCTATATTTGCACAAACAAACGCAGAAATCTCAAAATCGGAGAACATCAATACGGCCCGTGAGAAAACTTTAAAAAGCTATCTCTTAAGTATAATAATATAGCCAAGGATTGCATTTTCACTAACCTCATCTGGGGCCGGATTCGCCGGATCTGCTCTTCCAAACTTCGTTCTTTTGTACTGGGTTCGTCTACCTGTTCGCCTTTTTGTGCCGCGAGCATGATCTGCCATCGTTGCAAACAATTAAAACGATTCTTGCAATGATGATTCTGAAAACTCTTCCTACTGTGGCGAAACTCCACATAATCTTTCGACATATCTAGCATACAAATTACGTGGAGAAAAATGGAAGCAGTCGATTTGCCCGAATATTCCCGAATATACGCAACGTTGGTATGAAAAACCGATTTAATCCACCTTGCAGTGAGATGAGACATTTCTTACACATTTCACTATTGGATTAGTTTGCAGAACTCACGAGAAGTAGGCACCCAACTAGAGGTGGGATGAAAACAGTTTCTAGTCTTGCACGAATAAAATCTCGAATAAACTGAATAAATTATAGAAATCAATAAAACGAACGAAATAAAAAAGTAAAGCAATAAATGAAATAATAGGTTTGGGACCATCCATAAATGACGTAGCATTACATGGGGAAGGGGAGAGTTTTGTATTTTGTGATGATGTGTGACGACAGGGAGGTAGGGGGTCATGTCATGCTACGTAGCTTTTTTAAAGGGGTTGACCTGATGTCACGACAATCACCCGTTTCATCTAACTAACATCGTTTTTCATTTTTTTAATTTTTTTACGGAGACAACGAGGGGGGTGAGGGTTACGGTCAAGCTACGTAATTACCAGGGGGGTTATAGAAGTTTGTGACGAAATGCTACGATGGGGGAGGGGGTGTTAAAAATCACTCAAAAATGCTTCGTCATTTATGGATCATCCCTTTTTAAATTCATGAAATGAGTAGAAAAATTAATGTAAACCAAAATTACAATATACACGAATCAAATTAGATTAGGTTATTAAATAAAAATTAAGATTATATTTAGAAATAGTTATAAGATTAATAGAATAAATTGACTCATACTAACAAATTGAATGAAATAAAACGAATAACTGAACATGAAATGCATAAAATTAAAGATATGAAAAAAATGAATCAAATGAAACAAATGATTCAAATGATTCAAATGAATCAAATGAATCAAATGATTCAAATGAATCAAATGAATCAAATGAATCAAATGAATCAAATGAATCAAATGAACCAAATGAATCAAATGAATCAAATGAATCCAATGAATCCAATGAATCAAATGAATCAAATGAATTAAATGAATCAAATGAATCAAATGAATCAAATGAATCAAATGAATCAAATGAATCAAATGAATCAAATGAATCAAATGAATCAAATGAATCAAATGAATCAAATGAATCAAATGAATCAAATGAATCAAATGAATCAAATGAATCAAATGAATCAAATGAATCAAATGAATCAAATGAATCAAATGAATCAAATGAATCATATGAATCAAATGAATCACAAGAATCAAATGAATCAAATGGATTTAATTCGTCCAGTGAATACAATGAATTAAATTAATGAAATGGATCAAATGAATAAAAAGAATGGATGAACAAAATGAATAAAGTAAAAAATAAATGAAATGCATAAATGAAACAAACGAATCAAATAAACAAAATGAGCTGAAGTGATAAAATGAATAAAAAGAAGAAAATTAGCAGAATTAAATGCATTGATTAAAATGAAAAATTGAACAATGGTAAAAGGTTATGAATTAATATAAAGAAATAAATTGAATCAAATAAATTATTTGGATGAAATGATTAAAACTGAAAAAGTAGTCAGATTATTAAAATGAAGAAACTGAACAAAATGAATAAACTGGAAAAAATGAATAAAATGCGTACAATGAAAAAAATGAATAAAATAAGTTAAATGAATGATATGAGTAAAATGCACAAAAAGAATAAACTGATCAGAGTGAATCCAAAGAATGAAACGAATAAAATAAGTAAAATGAACGCAGATGAACAAAACGAATAAAAAGATGCGGAATGAAATAATTAAAATGAAACGGTCATATATTTGTAGCTAAAAACATTTTGGAATTAAGAAAATGAATAAAGCGGATTGTACGAATTTGAGAACCATTGCATCAAAAAGTTTTGAAATGTTTTGAAAATCCCATCTTCTGAGAAAAGGCTAATAAATATGCAATGGCCTTTCTAGGGCTTCCATCTTTTTTTGGTTTTATTCTTTTTGTTTTCATGCTTCTTTACTTGACGGCGTCGTTTCAAGATTATCTGGTGTTTCTACTTTATTGTTGGACCTTAATTATATATCAGGAACCTGGAACGTTCAATTTGCTTTGGAATTCGAAGTTTACTTTTTGGTCACATATTCCCGAAAAAAAGATTTATGTACAGAATAGAAGTTACTGGTCCAGTATTTTAATACGCAATTGAATATAGTAAAGTGAGACAAGTTCACATGTGCTTTCAAGCCCCTTGAACAGAGAACGACAGGGGAATGCGATTCGTGAATGAGACAGGTAGATATTTCAAAAATTTTATTTGCATTGAAGTAAATAGTGTGAAATGTCTAGGCTATGTCGATAGCATAAAAGCCGTGCATTCAGTTGATTGCAATGCAGTCTCTTTCCATTCATCCTTATAGCTTTCATATTGTTTCGTTCGGAATTCTCGTGCAGAAAATATGGATAAATAAGTCCTATACAGACCAATACTGTGAAAAAGAAATGGTTCAAACTACTCAGTATATCCAGATATGGACGACGATAAGTTAGAAGACACATTGCAATTGCATCCCCCATCGAGAGTGGGTACTTTGGGAGACTTCTTTTCCTGGATCTGATTTGTGGATATTTTTAATCTTTGATCCGTTTTTTCATGAAAGTTTGTACCAATACAACGAATGTGCAGCTGATATAACTCATAGTTCATTCGCCTGCGCAACGTTCCGTCTTCCATCTGCAACACCTTTCACCTCCAAGAGCGCGTTGGTCCTCCACGATCATAGTCCAGGTGTCGTGGCCGTAGAGGACCACCGATTTAATCATCGTCTTGTAGATAATCAACTTCGTGCGGCGGCGAATTTTGTTCGACCAGAGCGTCCTCCGGAGTCCAAAGTAGGCTCGATTTCCCGCTAAGATCCGTCTCTGAATTTCTCTGCTGTTATCATTGTCGTCGGTTACCAGTGAGCCCAAATACATGAATTCGTCGACCATCTCGATTTCGTCACCGTCAATCCGAACTCGGGTGGGAGGTTCACATTGTCGTCTCTGGAACCTCTTCCTCTCATGTATTTTGTCTTCGAAACGTTGATGGCAAGTCAAATTCTGCTGACTTCAGCTTTCAGTCTTTGAGCATATATTTCATTCAAAATTCAATAGAGATACGAATAGTGGAATGTCTATTTTGAAAATTTTCATCGTCAAACTTTCATATTACCCAATTAAGCCAAATATTTTTCGGATATAGCCATGAATTTCCTTAATTATAGTGTAAATACAGGCTTTGAATATAATTGAATTAAAATTGAGTTGATGTAGCAGCAGACAAAAAATAGTTTTGTTTTCTCAAACCTTCGCAATTACAATTAATAAATATTTCGATTGGCAGATTATCACACAACTTAGAAATGGATACAGAAATAGCTAGATAGATGCGATAGAAGAGAGACAGAGAGAGAAAGAGAGAGCGAAAAAGAGAGAGAGAGAGAGAGAGAGAGAGAGAGAGAGAGAGAGAGAGAGAGAGAGAGAGAGAGAGAGAGAGAGAGAGAGTGAGAGAGATGGGGGGGGGGGGGGGTGCGTGTGAGGAATGACAAATGATGGTTAATGCAGTGACATTATTTTTATAGGTATATTATTATGATATATTGATTTCTTTCATTCTTGTCATAATTAATGTGAGCAGTAAAAGGAAAAGAGCTAAATTTTCGCTAGATTTTTGGGCTTCAAACATACAGTTGCTTTCGGTGACGCCACGAGTATAATTATATGAGAAATCTTTTATCTCACTACTAGGTGAATTACTTGTTGATCTGTGTATTGATATACCATCCAACATTTACCTCATGATTGAACGCAATGCCTAATCCAAGGAATAAATACTAGAACTCACTGTTTCTTTATCAACACATTATTTTGTCTTTGAAGTGAACTTATATATTGATTTTTGAGAAATAGTTAATTTATTATAAAGGTAATTCACAAAATGTTCTCAACATCGAATTCCTTGAATCACGTAGATGTGTTTTCATACCCCGATATTCAAAATCGGTTTAGTGTTGCCCCTAAAACACCAGTAAAGCAATACTCTGTATGAAATAATCTCATTTTTAATTAGTGGAAATTGGTAAGCGAGGACTAAAAATACAAAATGTCTAATATATCCGCCGCTCGCGCACGGATTTAGACAATCTCTAGCTTGTTAGAAAGGTATTTTAACAAGCTTTCTATTCATGTGCAGTTTGTTGGACAATATTGTTATTTTCAAAAGTTATTCGCAAAAAACCAGCTGTGTTTTGACAAAATCGCCCATATCTCAGAAAGTAAACAACATATCGAAAATCAAAAATAATAGTGTCAAATGGCAACGTTGGGCCTTTCATTTGAAACTAATTTCATTAAGATCGGTTCAGCCATTGCTGAGATAATTACATGACATTTTGTACATACATACATACACACATACACACACACACACACACATACAGACATTGTCTCAATTTGTCGAGCTGAGTCGATTGGTATATGAGACTCGGCCCTCCGGGCCTCGGAAAAAGTTTCCAAAGTTTGAGCGAATCCTATACATTTCTTTTGTAAGAAATGTAAAAACGTGATGAAAGCTGAAAAACGCGGGTATTGGCGCCGGTTCGTTGATGGATTAACGAGAGAAACAATGTTTCGTTTGGAGACTAGGCCTTACGTTGGGCATTCGTTTCAACCTGAAACACTGGAAGTTTAGGAATTCCAAAGGTATCAACAAATCTTGGTTCAAGGCGAAGGATGAGGGTCGTGATTTCATTCGGGTGTTACTCGAGTCATGTCCAATCATTCGTTAGGTGCGCATCTCCAGTGTATTGGCGTTTGTGGAGACGATTATCGCCCCATTAAACATGTTGTCTCAAGTTTAATTGATACCGATGGCCACCGCATTTATAATCGATCAAAAATGTTCGATTATTCTAGTGACTATTCGATTATTCGCATTAATCGACCAAAAAATATATCTTCAGGCATTATATAAAGAAAGGACATACTACTTATATGGAACAAAATCACTGCTCGCTCCATTCCCAACACTGCATCTGACAACACTGGCCACCACCATTTTATTCTTCTGGTTAAATATTCAAGGCAAAGCCGCTCATTAATAACCCCAAAATTAATAAATGAACCGAAACTGCCCGAAATCCTGGGTGGTGCCACCCGTGATAAGTGTTCATGCGTGCATATTTTCCACCCTCAGCATGCGAGTTTGCTTTTATGCGGGAAGGACCGATTCACACACACACGCACATACAGCAAGCACATGCTTGCGATTCGCTACGGGTTGCTTGGATTCTTCCAACCGGTGATCATTTTCCTCCCCTCTCGCTTTGCTGGTGGGTGCAAATAAGCGCATTAACCGTTATTTCATTTTTATTTCATACATAATTCATCGGACTTTCTGTTTTTTTCTCTCTCTCTCTGTCATCATCATACGAGACCAAAGCAAAACCGGTACCTCGGCAACGAAAGCGGATAATAGTAGAGAAAAAAAAAGCTGATGCTGTTGACGAAGGGATGTATTAATTTTGTTTCCTGCGTCGATACTCGAGACGGGGGCGGTTTTAATTCGAAATGAAATGAATGTGGCGAATGAACCGGGGAGAAAAACACTTGCCAGTGAGTGCGGCGCGGCGAAATCGAGAGGGTGGATGGGAAATCTAATAATGGTCAATGAGATTAATCGGTTACTATTTCCTAGTAGGGTTGATGGCTTCGAAGGTTCAGAGTAGGGTTATAAAAGAAACAGATTTATTAAAACGTTTGCGTCTTTATTCGTCGCAACTATGGTAGAAGAGGGTTGGTCTCTGCAATGGGACATTTTTATAGGGTTGGTAATATCTGTCTTATGGAGGTCGTAAGAATAAAAATTTATTAGATAGTTGGAACCAATAAACACGTTTCATTATGAGCAAAATTAATATTAATAAATACGCCATGTTCAGATTAAATCACCCTCACCAATTCTTATAAAGTGATTTTTTTTTGGATCAGTGTTCTAATTGCAACATGGACTTAATACTTTGAATGCTACAGAGAGACTAAAATGTAATAAAAACTAAAGAAGAGAGACAAAATCGGGGATTAATAAAAATAAGTTCAAACTAATTCTAACTGAATGGAGATATTGACACTTCACTATCTCATGTTACAACGCAAAATCAAGATAACATGAATCTTCAATCCTCCCCAACAAACAAACATCACTGTTCCAAAGTCAAAAAATATAATTCTATCAGATTTACGCCCGATTCAACTAGTCATTCGACTTAATCTCCAACTTCCACCACCCATCGAAGCGACGATGAGTCAATCCTGAGCCGCTCGTGTCTCACACAGAATCACTTCGAAAGCCTCCAAAGACGACAATTCGGCAAAAGTCGCCCTTAATCCAACTGCGACTGTTATTCAATTTCCAGGGATTTGAAGGCTTTAAATCCTCAGCAGCCTCCGGCTGCGGGCGAATCCCATCGGCTGGCTCGAACTTGCCTATACATACTTCTATAAGTCTCAAAAATCTTGTTTTGTTATGTTTTTTCGTTGCTAGCTCACGATAGTATCAACGGAGAAAAGGGAGAATCCTGCAGGAAGCGGAAATGACACAAAATGAGATGGCGTTTGATTTTGTTTATTCTTCGAAAGTTTTCCGCCGCTTCTGTCGCATTGAACTAGGAAAGAAACTTTTTGTGTCGCATTTTTTTTATTACTTTCCTCTGATCCTGTTTCGCCAGAGGCGAAAAGGAACCGTGTGCGAGTGTGAATTTTTTTTTCCGGAAACTTTGCTCCCCTAAAGCCCCGAAATTCAATTCTTTCCGCTGTTTGCGAAAAGAGAATCGGCAACCAACCGAACAATCATCAATAACAACGTGAAAAAGTGCCTAAAAAGCATTTTTTTCTCCTCCACCATAGAGTCTGCCTCCCCCTCGGCTGATAAAGTGCGGTTAGTTGAACCGGAGGGTTGCTTCCTGCTTTCTGTCACGGGTAGATTTTTTTCACTCTATTTAAAAATCAGCTATCGTGCGACCACCGTGCCACATCCTCTCCTTCATCTCCGTCTCCACTCCCACAAAAATGAAGAAAAGTGAAAGCTTTCCGCTTCAGTTCGTTCATTTTCGGTGGCTGATTGTGTTTTTGGCAGGCCATTTGCCGAGGTCGAAAATTGCTGCCCGGAAATTTGTAATCCAATTAACTGGGCCAGTCTGTTGTTGTTGTTGCTGGATGAGCTTCTGCTTCTGCTCTCAGCTGTTTCGGTAAATATTGTTCCTTTCCCCCTCTCTGGTTTCCAGCATCGATTCCTTTTTCGAGCGTACGTCGTTGAGTTTAGAGCTAATGGTCTTGAAAATTGGAATGGAATGGGGGACTTGAGGATCTAGTCACTTTAATGAATGACTTTTTGGCTTTCAAACACGTGGTGAGTTATTCGAAAATTCACACGACCCGTTAAATTCTAATCTTGATAAGCAATTGCAGGAATTTGGATAATCATATTTGTTGGATGCCTTGTAAAGTTTAATTATTTTTTCCAGTAGGGTACCCAGGTACCCGCAGAATTGAAATACTCATAGCTGTGGAATCATTTTTAAACCTTTTTGAACATTTTTTGAGAGTTTGGATTCAGGAAGTCGTTCACTTTTGGACCTATGTAGAAAGAATCAAATGAGTACATCTGGTTTTCGGAAATTCGGTTGTCTGGTGGTATGTTCCAATACTGGAATAATATTTGTCATTTTGTCAGCTCTTTGGAAACATTCAGACTACTTCGCTTTATCTCTGGTTCGAAAAAAAAGATCACGATTTGTCCGACAGAGTTCAATCAGAAGGATTGCAAATGGAGCATCGGAATCATTGGTGAGGAATCTTGCACGATATTCGGCTCATTACCAGCTAGAACTTTTTCGAAAGAAATCATGGCGAGGTAGGTACACTACAAAGCACGTCTTGTTATCACTATAATTGCCCTACTACCGGCAGTACATTTATCTTCTTGCATACATCTGTTCAGCTTCGTCGGATTAGACTATTTCGGATCTATTGTAGTCAAAATAGGACGACCAAATATAAATAGATGGATAGATATCACGTGCCTCACAATACGCGCCGTACCAGGGGCGGATTCAGAAAAAAATTTCGGGAGGGGCTTGAAACTTCGATTTTAGGATAAGATTTGTACAATACGTAATACGTAAAAACCTCATTTAAAGAAAATCAATTTTGAAAAGATTTTTAGTTTGAAACTAATATAAAATTCAAACTACTTTAAAATCTCTCAACAAGTTGAAAACTTTCGGGAGGCTCCGGACACGTGAAAGTTTCTTCGTCGCTTTGTGTGCCATCGAGGAGTACCTTGGGAAAACCATTCCGATTGCGAACAAAAGTTGTTGAAGCCGGTCGTGTGTTGAAAGACCAAATAAAGCGAATCGAATTTGAAGCCGCAGTAACTTTCACCAATACCCAGGCAAAGTGGGCTCTTGGTACGCTCCATCAAAGCTGCCATGACTAGCCTACCACAAGATTCAACGATGAAACGTCGCAGACAATGGTAATTGAAGCGGAAAGTATGGTTAACTTCCGTTCGTTATCCTACTTGCCACTAGAGTCAGCTGAACAGGAAGCGCTCACCCGAACCACTTCCTTCTGGGTACTTCTAGCGGTCTCAAACAACCAATATCATCCATAGTGACTCTATAACCAATCGTACCAGTTTGGACCTGATTCATGAGATTTCGTCAGAGCTATAAGCAGAACTCTTATCAAATTTTTGAAATCCTAATGAAATCATAATCATGACCAGAATTCCTTCATGAAAAATATTCCACGAGAGCTCCACGAAGCTTCCGTCCAAAATCCTGAGAAAGAATCCATTAGATTACCGAGATAGATTCTATCAGAATACCGAGAAGTATTCAACTAGAATCCTAATGAATACTTTCATCAATAGACCCCTTAACCCCAATGGTTGTTCTTAGCTTACTTACATTTAAGGATAGACGAAAACTTTTTTTTAATCGTATTTCTAGTCCAGTTGAAATCGAATCCTGTGGCAACTCTATTGAAAACTCGCTTAGTTGTGTCGACGGTAGTTCGTTTTCCTTAAAGGTAATCCCTGATTCAGGCGATCTAGAATTGTAGAGCAGACCAAGAAGTTGACCGCGAATACTGAATTTATCTAGCTTGGCTATTGCGATATCATGGTTGATTTGTCTATGGCCGCGGATAGATCCATGCAAAAAGCATCGGTTTGCAGTCCGTCAGTGAATCTATCGAATGCATACGCTGTGAATGAGAGCAAGTTGGTCGTTGTCGACCGTTGAGGCATAAAACCATTTTCACATTCCGAGATGTGTTCTACAAACAAACCAAGGGTAGCCCGACGGGTAACCCACTCTCTCCTTTTCTTTGTGAACTATTTAAGTCAAACCTAGAAAAAATGTTTGAAAGAGAAAGGCGAGTTACCAAAACGCTGGTGGCGATACGTTGATGATATCTTCTGTACTATCCAACGTAAAAAAAATATCTCGGATGTTGGAAACCATTAAAGACATTCATAAAAATATCAATTATACGCATAAAGAAGAGAAAGACAACAAATTGTTTTTCTTGGATGTGATTGTAAATAGTGAGATGGAGGATCCTAGACTTTTGAAATATATAGGAAACCTACAAAAACAGAAAGAATTATACCCAATACTTAAAGTCATTCTTATCAGCTTAAAATGGCCGCTTTTCATCACATGGCCCATAGAATGCTTACTTTACCATTAGGGGAAGAAGTAAAAATTAAAGAAACAGAATTCATTTTCGAAATAGGCAAGCTCAACGGGTATCCAGAGCAAACCATCCAGTCAATAATTAATAAAAAAAATCTAGAATGCTTAATAAGCAAAATCTCACAACATTAACTCCAACTACCGAAAATTTAAAAAGGATAGCGGTAGATTTCAGCAAAAATGTGATTTATCCACTTAGAACAAAATTAAATAAGTTTGGTATAGACCTAGTTTTCACTAGTCGAAACTACCAACTAAAACCCATACTAGGATCCACAAAGGATCCGATAGAGACACTGAGTAAATCGGGGGTATACAAAATACCATGTACACAATGTGGTAAAGTTTGTATTGGACAAACCTAAAGAACATTAGAAATTCGGTTCGAGGAGCATATTGCAGAAATAGAAAAAGCTTCCAGGGAATTTTACCATTTCACTTCAAATCCAAAGTAGCTGAACACGCTTTTTCAGAAAAAAAAAACATAACCTAACCATTAGACTGGCAAAAAATTTGACTTTTTTTTCGGAACGCTGTCAAATCAAACGGTAATTGGCTTTACATACCACTTGTCAAATATGAGCTTTTTTCGAAAACTCTAATTCACTCACAAGAGTTTTTAAGTTTGTATGTGAAAATATATGAAAAATAGACAATTGAAACAATAAATTCAGTGCAAAATGCCAGTATCGTCTTGTGCATCCCAAAATCTGCAAATATATATAGCTTAAGGTGTAAGGATCATAATTGCCGAAGACTGCAAATTGATCCGATTTTGCAGTAAAAAGATATTCTCATATAAAGTTATGTGTTGACTCTCTTTCTCGCTACTGCCCAAGCCAGCGCAAACAGTTGCTTTTTTCTTGTGTGCATTGTCTGAAGAACAAAGGGAACCGTTACTACCCAAGTAGCATTTCTAGTTTTATAGCACACTACAAGTGCATTCAAAGTTTTAAGAAGAGCTTCAAGAGTGCTATAAAACCTCAATTGTTACTGGGGTATTATTCTTGTTTGGTGATCTATCAAGATGACAGAACCTCATCTACAAAATGTGATTCTTCGGGCTAACACGGTGGCCATTGACTTCCGGTCTTTCCGCATAAATCCGAGTATTGGTGATGTGGTACATTTGCTGAAGGTGAAAATGCAGCTTCGGTTTTCAGAAGTCAGCTTCATCCAGTTGGAGCACGTCAGGCACGCGGTGCTGATAACGTTCAACAAGTTCGCCCAGGCGAAGGGATTCATTTCGCGAAACACGTGCTGGATTGTGACACCGGTAAAATCAAAATTTCTGTGCATATGGATAACGGAAACGTGGAAGTCAAATTACATGATTTAGCACCACGTACTTGCAAAGTGGCCATTAAAAGATTCATGCCGTATTTCGGAGAAGTGGGATCCATTACGGAGGACACGTGGAGGAACTACTTTCCAGGTCCAAAATACCTAACAGTCAATCAGAATTCTCAGAAGAACATCATCACCTGAATAAAAACTATTTACCGAGATTAATTCTATCGTAATCCTGAACAGGATAACGTTTAAATATTGAAAAGGATTCCTTATCAAGATTCCTTCAGAACGGTAAAATATTTAGACAGATTTCCCCCAAAACCATCAAAATCCCTAAAATGGTTAATAGTTTTGGGCGTACCGAAACCGACTTCGAATTCGGTCAAATGATATTTATTTTGCCCAGATAAAATATGTACTGAGTACCTGCTTTGAGATCATTTTTGAATGTCGCATTTAAATTAGCGTTTAGTAAAGTTTACACTTTAAAGACAAACAGACTAAAACACCTAGGCCATTACAAATCTTGTTTTAAAAATTATGTCCAAATTTTTTTTTTGAAGAGGGGGGGGGGGGTGGTATATTTATTTTTATTAAACCATTTTTTTACATTTTACTTCGATTGTTCTCGTGGACGTTTCCGCAGGGTGATTTCGGATAGCGGGATTGAGCTATTTGTTTTACTTAAGCAATTCAAGCAAACATTATTGAATCAATCAAAAGTTCACATTAGAAAGGGATGCTTAAGTTTTTCGTTTTAAATAATTTTCCGAATAGTACTATTTATAATAGCGGTTTAATCTGTTTCAAAATTCCCAATGAAAGATTGAATGTTCGCTATGAACTTAATGTGAACAATGAAACAGGATTGTATCACTTCACTTATGGACTTTCGGAGAACATTCTGGAATGAATCCAAAGGTGCTCCATAAATGTAAAATGTGGTCAATGGATTAATTTATCCCTGATATGGTTATCTCAGTCATTTTTTTCTATTGCGTATTTCGTATACAGTAGCCTGGCAAAAATATATTCTGTGCATACTGTGCAGGAAGGCTATGCAAACACTCTGAAACTCCACTTGTCAAGCTAGACCCAGATTGTCCAGTGTCATATATCACTAGATTCAGGTCGTCAAGATGTGAAAATTTCTGTGTATGTTTATTATAGTAAGGTTGAAAAGTTTCAAAAGTGCATTGGGTGTGCCCAACCACTAAAAAACAGTCCTTTTCTTCCTTCCTTTTGAACCACGAGACTGCATCAAGGCGATATATCGTGGTAGGGCTGATTCGGTCTTGAGATACAGATACGAACTCAAAAAATAGCATGATCACTATACCTTAGACCTCACCACATTTTGAAAAAGTTTTGAAATATGCATGGGTCAGCTCAGATTTTTGTTCTAGGTGTGAATTTAAGAACTTTCGCCAAAAATGACTTAACTTGGACATGATTTATAGGTGTCTCCAATCAAAAATTGTGTTTTTGCTATGTTTCCATAGGAAGATCACTTACACTCTGATTTTATAGGCCCTACATGCCCACATATCATCAAAGGTTGTTCCTTACGCGTATCTTAAAATGTTTTAACAAGTGGACATAGCTCTAATCGCAATAGAAAATTTGGTAACTGGATTTTTATATAGAAAAGTATTTCAAAACCAAGGAAAATTAGTAATATTTTTGAGATTTGAGACACCTCTAAATCATGTCCAAATTAAGTCATTTTTGGCGAAAGATCTTAAATTCTCACCCAGAACAAAAATCTGAGCTGATCCATGCATATTTCAAAACTTTTTCAAAATGTGGGGAGGTCTACTATACCTAGTAGCAGAGTTGAAAACTCTTTGATCTTCCACAGGCGAGCTCTTGATCTTCCGAACAGGTTTTCCGAACATAGTTACCCTGTACAAGATGGAGATCACGACATATTTCGAATAGAATGTTCTTTTGTTGAAATTTCTTTTTCGCTTATTCCATTTACATGATTTTAATAATCTATTTCAGATTTGATGGTGACATTTGAGGTGTATCTGTGTATAAAATGGTTAAATCTTGGACATGTTATCTGAGGAATACAAGGTGGATTGGCGTTGATAAATGTCTCTGCCACAAAATGATACATTAGAGCCGTTTAACTCCAAACACCTATTCGGCTAATCGTAGCGGCGAACTTCCGTGAGCAATTTGGCTCCCGTTTATGTGAGCCATGTAGTTCCTGTTCCCGCAAACCATCTCAATGAGTCATTTATTCCTCGGCGGCGGAATTTCTCCCGAAACCGATGCCCGTTGCTTGAGTCATTTAGCTCCCAGTTTTGTCGCAGTCTGCTCGGATAGTCCATAAATCCCATTCAAAGGGCTAACCAGTGCTTGTCGAGGTAGGCTAATGGAGCGTAGCTTCTGGTTCGCTGAAAAATCGACGACCCACCGCTATTATACCTAGTCCCTGACGGTGCAACTAGTTTGCTCACGGGCTATGGTCCGGCGATTCCAGATGATTCCTGGTGCCTGGTACACTGGCGCCTCAACCAAAGCTGTGCTTGCTCTCACAGTCTTCCCGTTAGCCTAATCGTCGTGACTTTAAAAGATCGAGTCGATGACATATTCTCCGACCGCGATTTTTGCCTGTTGCTGTCTTTAGGCTGCTAGTCAATACCAACTCTGTTTTTTGACGGGCAATTGGATCCGTGGCGAGTGCCTCCACCTGTTCTAGTGATTATCCGATTACTTGGAACACCACATCATCCGCGAAACCGAAAAACGTTACATCCCTTGGAAGGTTCAGCTTCAATACTCCATCGTAAACTGCGTTCTACAGTGTCGGGTCGCGGAACGTCAGTCGTAGTTGTCATTCTCTCTTGTCTGTCTCGTAGATCAGTGCTCGGTATTGAAAGTAGCTCTGTAATATCCTGCAGAGTTACTCATGCTGTACAGCGAATGGGCAGGTGACTCCCAGCTAGTACTATTGAAGCATTCTTCACGTCTAAGGTAACCACGACGCAATTGCGATATCCTTTTCTCTATTGTCTCCACAGTCCCCACAACGGTTCGAATGGAATTAATTGTAAACCTGCCTACAAGGAAGCCGAATTGCTAGACCTGCCGTTCTCACGGTCCGTGTACTTGGTTAGCTTGTTCAGGATTACTCTCTCTAACAACACCAAGAGACATATTGGCCTATACGCTGGAAGATCTCCATGTTTTCCCGGCATCGGAGGCAATATCAGCTTCTGTCGCTTCCGGGTTCTCCTGTATCGCTGTTTTCAGAATCAGGTTTGGGGCTTGTCTTGGGTCCTGCTTCACTTTCATGGCTTTCGCCATCTCGATCAGCTGTTTGTCGGTAATTCCAGCTTCCTCTTCGTGATCATCGTGCCCGGAGTGTCAAGTGGTGCAGCTGGTTCTTTTATCTTTGACATGCCAACTCTGTAGGTGTCTTCTCGAGAATTCGTGTTGGCTTCGTGGCAAAGTTACTCTTGTTCAGCTTGACTGTGTTGTTGAGAGCGGTTTTGCAGCTAGTTCCCCTTTTTCGGTGTCATTACGAGCCCTCTAAATTCTTCTCCATACTCGGAGGCAACTTATACGTAGATCGGTCATCGTCGTATTACACTCGGCGACCGTTTCTCGGTTTCCCATTCCTCGATATGATTGCATTACACGCGCTTGTTATAACTGCCGTTAACACGTTCGCATTTAGGTTGAAGAGGATGCTCTCAAATTTAAGTTCTTCGACGGGCACGTCCTTATGAATGATTGCTGTTTTCCACTTTCTCTCGTTTATATACCTCCCACGTTATTCAAACCGTCTCCTGTTACCAATGCTGTATCAAATCGCTTGATGGTTGTTGTAGGTATATCCTCGCACATTTTTCAGTCCATCTCTCCTGTTACTCCACGGCTACAAAAATTGACATTGATAATGGATTCCCGGCTCTCCTTGCGGTAAGGGCTGATGGTATCTTTGTTTGTAAGATCGACATTTAGTTTTGCAGGAGCCTTCTCGATCGCTGATGGCCAGACAAAGTTCTTTTGATTCCAGCGTCCATCTCGAAAATTTCGCAAGTTCCTGGTTCTTGGAATCCTTTTAAATTTGGAAGGTAGTGGTTATCGGTCAAGAATTTTCTGAGGAATAGGTTTGAAATTTACTCTGAACATTGGTAAGTTATGCGGGGCCTCACGACCGTCCTAGGTGGCCAATATGATCAAAGCTACAGGTCTTCAAATCTAAGTGTTTTTACACCCATCATCTAGATATCATGGCGTTATCAGTTTATATGGGGATTTACTGTACGATCGCAATTCTCAACCAGTAAATTCAATAGCAACCTATGCCTTTCGTTTGAGATTAAGTTTGAGAAAATCGGTTGGATCATCTCCGAGTAACCAATGTGTCATTGTTTGTCATATACCTACAAACACACAAGCGCACACTCGACGAAGTGAATCGAATAGTAAAAGAGTTTTTGCCCTCCGGTCTTCTGTTAGCAAATTGATTTTCAGGGTGATTGCATAACCTTTCTATAGCAGAAAGGCAAAAAGGTTTATATAGGAAATTCATTTGTGATCGGTTTCTTTTACTCATAACGCCGGAACCAATAATCCGATCAAATTAAATTCAGTAGTAATCAATGTGAATACTATACACTTCATTTAAGACTAAGATTCGGAGAATCGGGTCAGTACTATGTGAGAAACAGGCGTAAATCTAATTTCGCAATTTGGCCATTTCCTCGAATTTCCGGAATCCTCAAAAATTCTCGATGTGGTCGAAGAGACTTTGATTTGCAATTAGTGAGCTCACTAATTTCAATTAATTTTGCATCAATTTGGATGCTGTAGTTTTCATTTGGGACTATATTTGAGAAAATCGGGTCAAATATTTCTGAGAAGCAGATGTGAGTTCAATTTAGGAACATATATACTTTCCCGAAGCTTCCGGTTCCACTGAAGGTGTCCAAATTGGTAAATGTTGGATTGATTGGGCATCAGTGAGCTGAAACTGTAAATTCTAGCACGTTGGAACACATTTTATGAAGTTTTGCATCGGGGGTAATGCTGATTCCGGTTTATGTATGATTTTCATGAATGGCCGTACTCTTCAGCCCCTAACTCCGGAACCGGAAGTCGGAATTGAATGAAATTCAATAGCAGCCTATGGGAACGTTGTACCTTTCATTTGAGACTAAGTTCGACAAAATCGGTTCGGCCATCTCCGAGTAACCGATGTGCATTTTTTGGTCGCATACATACATACACACACATACACGACATTTGCCGAACTGAGTCGAATGGTATAAGAGACTCAGCCCTCCAGGCCTGGGTTAAAAAGTCGGTTTTCAGAGTGATTGCATAGCCTTTCTATAGGAGAAAGGCAAAAAGATTTGTAATGGCCTAATTAGTCGGTGTTAGCTCAGACCGGACTAAGTGATAAAATATTGATTTCGAGAAAAACGAGTTTAAAGTTTGAGTCGCAGCATCCGTTACATTATGGTTGGTGATATTTTTTTCCAAAATTGTTGTTTATTGCTACAAATTTCAAATCTGGCAAAAGTCCAAGCTGACGAAATTCTTTATTCAGTGCTATCATTATCTCATTTTTTGATGTTTTGCTACTTAGTCCGGTCCGACTTAACACCGACCAATGGCAATCCTTCGTTATCACTTTACTGTTTTTCGATAACAAGTCAGCGATATTATCGAATACCTACGAATTGATGAACTAATTCGAATGACAAGTGTCCACTAGACAAGACCTATTTTGTGATGAAGATTTAGTATTTGATGTACTTCCAAACGATGTTTGCTATATTCTTCTGATCAGGTAACATCCGTCAAGGTTCTAACGGTAAGTGTACCCCAGATTGTGAATTTTTATCTAGAAAACAATTAACTTTAATGTCGAATTCCTTGGAATGGTTTTTCATCGGCTGTAAACAAGTTTACTTAAACATTTTTAAAATACTTTACGCCCTCAAAACAGGTCCACGGCCAAACTGAAGTAATGCTATTAGGAACCTTTAAAACATCGATCCCATCGATTATTTTGCCTCCGGCGCCTTCGAATCTAAACCTCTCGGGACCCGAGGAAAACTATGAGCCAAATAATGAACTGAAATTTGTTTGAATAACTTGCCAGCCGCATAAAAACACAACCTTCCGATTCGGATCCCATTTCTGTTCCCTTCCAGCTGGTTCCCATTCCCATCGGGCAACGCGGGCCGAGCAACTTTTCGGAAAAGGTAAGCACTAAAGTGCCCCTAACCTCCATCGCTTTCTCCCAGAATCCACCCGCACTCGAGCGAAATACACACATACGTATAGGAGCTGCCTACTACGGCACGGGGCACAACAATAATCAAGTTGATCGTCTGCAGTTTTTGGGGTATCTGCCTGCTGCGTACACCCCTGCTTGTGACATGACCTTTTTTGTCGGCCTACTATGCCAGCGGGTCGGGAAACATCAGGCTGACGCACAACCGGAAAAGGTAAACGATTAATGAGGCAAATGGGGGAACTTGACGGGCTCCGATTTTTTCTGGATTCGAAACCGGTTCTCTCATGCTCCCTTTGAGTAACCATTTGAGCCTTGCTTTCCTCAATTCACGGATCCCGCACGGATCGAGCCAAGTGGATTTGAGTTATGTCTGGCCCGGTTATTTGAAATATTATTATTATTATTTTAGGCTTGTTTGGGTATGTGAAATGATTTTTGGAAGGAAACACACCTGATTGTAGGGAAATTGAATTTCTGATGTACTTTTTCCGCTGGTCGTCGCTCTCTCGAGGGTTTGTCGGTTGTTTTTAAATGTGGTGGTGGGCGGTAATGATGTATCATTTTTTTTTAGAAATTAGGCTGGTGTGAGAATATGTCGAATTTAAAATGAGTTCGATTTAAAAAATATTCATCAAACTTCGCTGTTTTACTTCTCAAATGATAAGCTGATTGGACGATAAAGGAAACAGGTTTATAACTACTTTTTATAACTTTGTATAAAATCCAAATTTCAACAAAACTCGTTCCATTCATTGTAAAATATAGCATCAACCCCCGAAATAATATACATTTGTCACTCCACTTCACCGTCAAAGCTTAGTAACGACTTAATGTAATATAAAAGTTATATAAACAAGTCTCCATTCCCGGTACTGTGTCACTTTTTCGCGGATCTCTCGTTACGACCGGTTCTTCAAACAAAAGAAACCCGAATGTCAATCCGTGTGTACAGCCTGGATCCACCAGGGCGACAGACGTAAAACATGTTGATAAAATAATGCTTTTCTCGTGTAACAGAATGCTTTCCGTCCCACACTTTTTTCGCAACACAACAACCAAAATGTCAGAGCCACGCACCCTCGTCGTTCGCTGGGGAAAAATCTTCCTGAAGTACCGTGGTGGAGAGAGCCGCATCCTGTCCGTACGCATCGATTCCCATCCTCGCTGCTGCTGGCAGCTGCCTGTCATCGCGTGAAGCCCGTCGTGATAAATTCTGAAGCCCTAACCAATTCCGCCATTTTTCGACGTTAACAACTACTTGTCAGTTTTTCCCATCAGACAGCGAATGCCGCCGCCGCCGCGCACGAAATGGCACACTGGGTATAAATCTTTTCGTCGAGGGTTTGCTGTTCTTGCAAATTTACATGTTAATAAGTGCTCGGTGGAAAACCATCTTCTGCGGAGAGAGAGAGAGAGCGGAGTAAAGTACATTCAACAGTCAACACGTTTGGGTGGGCGGCGGTTACGACGAGCACGACGCCCTAGGGCAGAGCGCCGAAGGGGAGTTAATATAGGGTTTCCCCGGATCGGTGATTAGAAAAGTCCGGAAACGCAGTTGACGGACCGTCACCCTGAAAGACATGTCTTGTTCAGTGGTGTGAATAAGTGGCGGAACATTCCAGGAAGTGTGATTAACTTCACTAATTGTATGCGATGATTAGCGCTTCTAGTCACAAAATATGAATATTTCCATTGATCGCATAGTTATAACAGATTGTGCTGCTATAGTTAACAATGATGAAGCTGTCTAATCACAAAAAAAACACCGGATAATACTTTAACAATGATTGTACATTGTGTTATTCAGATAGCTGGATCTTATCTTTGAAAGTAGATCATCCTACAGTTGCACATAAACGACTTTGTTTATGGATCCACTTCTTTTTGGCATGTTTTTCAATTCATTTTTTGGCACTTCTTTGATAACATTATGCTGATTTCGTTTTTAAATCAGAGTTGCTCCAGGTTCGCTCGGAGCTGTCACTTTTGTATGGAAACTGTAAACATTAGAGCGAACCTAGGGCAACTCGATTCTAAAACCGAAAACAGCATTAGATAACATCGAAATTCTGAATAGGGTTAATCACAATATTAAGAGGGTCAGAAGAGTAGCATTGCTTAAAAATCCTAAACAGAGTTATGAACAAACAGAATTGTACACAAATCTCAGTCTTCAGTAGAATTCTGAATATCTTGGGAAGAGCTCCACCACAACTCCAAGAAGATTCAATAGTATGGTTTTCAGTGTTTCGATTTTTTCTCGTCAGTAGCTAACATGCTAGTTTGATAAATCCGAAGCAGCACCCAATTGGCGCTAGTCAAACTCTAAAATCTTGCGTGAAGTCTAAACAAGTGGTTGGTATCGAGCGATATCTAGATAGTACGTACAGAAGTTCTGTTTGTCGACGAAGAATGTGCACTGAAACCGTCTTTTAACAAATGGTTGGTGTTTAGTCAGACCGGACTAATTCGCACGACATAAAAAATGAGATAATGATAGCACTGGATAAGGAATTTTTTCAGCTACATTCGACTTTTGTCAGATTTGAAATATTTAACAATAAGCAAGAATTATGGCGAAAATTAATATCCAATCATAAGGCAAAGGATGTTGCGATTCAAATGTTAAATTCGTTTTTCTCGAAATCAATATTTTATCACTTTGTCCGTTCTGACTTGACACCGACCAACTGTATATCATTCGCTTGGGTTTATTGTTTGAGGCGAATGTGTAGGTATATCAAATTTGTTTGCAGTCACATGCGTGTATGATAGAAATCTGAGCTTTCGTTGCACAAAGCGAAAACTCTTTTTTCTTTGTATTGTTATCTTCATGACAGGCTAAGGAGACGAAAACTTTCTTAACAACAAATTCACTCGAATCGATGGAAAGCGCAATGAAGGTTTATTATTTACGTTCGATTACTTTTATTGATTCCCCTTGCTTCATTTCCACTCAACCGATCCCATTTTGATTCTACTAATACATTGGTACAGCAAAGCCTATTTATGAATGAATACATAGCTACTCCAAAAACCGTTTCAAAAAACGCGTCTAAGTTCATATATAAAACTATTTTCGATACTTATATGTATATGTTTTGCTTTGATGTATGATTAAGACAACTGCATTCGCTACATTTATATGTGTACTTTAGGAAAATTACAATAACGGCATAATAAAACTAAAAGGTTGTTCTATACGACGAATTTCGCGCTAAATCGTATTCACAGTTGGCAGCACCCTCTCAGATTTTAATGCAACTTTCTGTACATAAAGACTTTCTTTTTCCAAAAATTATCTAGACTGTCTTTTGAAAAGGGCCAAACTTTTTTTTATCAATTTTTTTCAAATGGCTACAGTCTAAAAACGACAAATCGTACAAAAAATGTTGTAGAAGTGATTTTCACAAAATTAGTTAAATTTTTGAATAAAAATATTGAAAAACTTCTTCATTGACTACTACATTGAAAAAAATCGATTTTAAAAATTTAAAGTCGATTTACAAAAAAAAAACCCATTTTTAATTTGGATGAAATTTTGTTCCAAGATAGGTAATTATGTTTCCTACCTACCGTCAAAAATTCAAGTTGGGCACTTTTAAGGAAAACAAGTTATTTGAAAAAAAAACTTTTCCTTGTCCTAACTGATTTTTTTCTTCAGTGTATTTTTATCGAAAACTAAACCAATGAAAGCCATAATCATCTCAGACTCCAATAAAACTTGGTTTGTGAGAAGATGTCTAATTTAGCAACAAAGCATATTTTTATTAAGGGGTTAAGTACTTTTTCATTTTTCATAAAATCGATTTTTTTATTACTTTATCGGAAAGTACAACTCCTTGAGAATATTTTTCCAAATTTTTATAGAGATCCGAGAAATCGATCGAAAGTTACAACGCTTCCAAGCGCGCTTCGTTTACCAAGAGCAGTGGTAATTTGAAATTTTAAACTTTTTATCTCGAAATGTCGTTTTACTAATAATGGTTCTTCCGTGATCACGATTGCCGAAAAACTACTTATTCAATTTTTTTAATTTTTTTTTTCAATTGATCGTAATTAATTTTTCTCTTACCTTAACGATTCTATTTTTATTCATAAATTTTTGTTTCTTGGATAAGAATTTTTTAATACAATTTTTTGAGCTTAAAACAGCTTTTTTTTTTTACTGAAAACGCTCTCGAATGCAGGAAAAAATATTTTTTGTTCAACTAATCGTTAAGGTACGAGGAATACTCATATACTAATGGAATTTTTTTGAGTTTTGGGATTTTAGATGATCTATTGGTCTTTAATCGTAATTATCAATTTATTTTTATCAGTTTGTCTTCACATCTCGCCCTGAGCAGAAGCAAAAAATCGTCCCGCGCAAGTGAAACAGTCAATTCTACCTAAAAATCAATCGGTGCCTATCACACAAGCAGTCCATATAACAATAGCCTATACCTACTGTGCGATTTAGTGATGAGTGACGGTGCCCAGCAAAAAGCAACCCAGATGCGGCCGAACTGTGTTGCTGTTGATTTTTCGAAATGCCCCGTAAGACCAGCCATTCGGGAAGTGGAACAGTTATTAAAAGTGCAGATGAAACTCAATCTGGCTGAAGTGAAAACCCTACAAATGCATCATATCAAACATTGCGTGCTGATTTCGTTCAACAACATTAACCAAGCTGAGTCATTCGCCTCGCGAAACAACATGCAGCACACCGCCGAATGCGGCAATGTTAAATATAGCATTCCCGTATACATCGAGAACGGCGCTGTAGAAGTTCGTGTCCATGATTGGGCTACGCGTACCCCTGACGGCGCGATTAAAAAATGCTTGCAAAAATACGGAGAAGTAGACTCCGTTACACATGAGACTTGGAGGAATTTTTTCCCGGGCATCCCTAACGGTGTTCGTGTGGTGAGAATGCGTTTGACCAAGCCAATTCCCTCATACATAACCGTCACAGCGTTAGGAAGTGACGATGTTCTCATTCATCAAACATCACTAGTCACGTACCCAGGGCAAATTCCTACGTGCCAGTTCTGCACGAAGAAGCTGCACCTCGGAAAACCTTGCGTAGAAACTGTTAAGGAAAACTTAACCAATCCAACTGAAATCAGCCCAGAACCATCTTACGCTAAACCACTAACAGCTGCAAAACCAACATCTTCGGATCAAGCACCAACAACCAGCAACAACAACAACGAAACGAATGCCGAAAAATACGAACATACAATGACGACCGATAAGAGTAAGACACAAACTGGAACATCTGTCCGCGAGTAGCAGGAAAGTAGTACGGATGAGGACATGGACATGAACGACAACGCAAAAGAAGACAAACGGATAGAACCTCAAATGGCAGTGGACAATACTGGCAATATTTCGCCCCCTAGAAAAAGGATCTCAACACGCAGCAGAAAGCTGCGTCTAAACGAGACAAAAAACTTAACATAGTTGTTTTTTTTATTTATTTAAAAAACGAACAATCGGCCTCGTTGAGCTACCGCATTTGGGCCTAAATAAATTTAATAATTATAAAATTTATTTTTATAAACTTATGCTTGCTTATTTCACTGAAAAATGTACTACCAAAATATTATATGTTTGATGTAATGAAATAATTGCTTTATTCATTTACGTAAATTCAAACTTTCTTGACATTTTTATCATTAACCGTTATGTATCCGACGCGGTACCCGGGTACCTTTTTAGGTTTCAACTAATGAAATTCCCATGTTTTATCTATAGCTGGAAATTGAAACTTTGTGTGATCTTAGAACTTCACTAAGTTAAGCTTTTGGGTTAATAATATTGTTGATATAGTAAGGGTGGGAGTGAGGCGGGGCTCCTGAATTTTTTTTACTACGTAACAGGACGACGTGGGTACCCGGGTACCCACAAAAGTGAAATGCCAATAACTAAGGTTATTTCCAACCGATTTTGATACTTTTTGGTGTTTTGGATTTGGGAACTCATCCACTTTTAGACTTGGTAAAAATAAATCGGGTTACATCTTTCGGTTCCCGGTAATCCGGATTTCCGTAAGCATGTTCCAGGGCTGGGACACTATTTGTGAATTTTAATGGAATACTAGCAATATGGGTATCAACATTCTTGGAATTGCATCAGTAGGCTATATCTCGTGGTTTTGGAACCATTTAGCGATTTGATCGCGGAATGGACATTCCGGAGCAGGTTCCCGTGGGGCTATGAGTGGCCATTCCATTCCAACTCCAATTTTCAAACTGCCATAGGGTCCCGTAACAACAAATAACATACTTCAGAGACAATTTGAAGAGTTTTGATACTCATATTGCTAAGATATTATAAAAATTTACGATTCATACCCTAGTACTGGAACATTACGCCGGAAAATCCGGATTATCAAGAACCAGATTCATTCATCCGGTTCAATTTTATGGAATCAAAAAGTGGGCGAGTTCCTGAATCCAAAACATCTAAAAGTGTCCAAATCGGTTAAAGGAAACCATAGTTGTGAGCATTTCAATTTGTGGGTACCCGGGTACCCTCGGTTGCCTGTCAAAGGTGTTTTTTTGTTGGACACACAACGGTTTAAAGGTATGTAACCCCTTAATCAAGAATCCCATTAAAAAGAGTTTATGTCATTAAACAAATGTTCCATTATTACTTCTTTATTTTCTTATTCTTGAGGAATAATCAGAGAAAGAAATAATCATCACAATATTATGTATTGAATTTTACATAATTATTTATTTATTTTTATATATAACATTTGTCATAAAACTATCTTCATGCATGTTATTTAGTATTATTTCTATACAAGGAAAACATTTTTGGTTCATCTTCTGAATTAGAATACCTTTTCATCCACCAGGAATAGACACAAAACTGTGGAACTTTTGAGTTCCAGATATTGTTATGGAGTTATTATACAGCTCTTCGAGTTCTTCTGACATTTTGTTGTACTGTTCAGTGAATATGTACCAGAAAATTAATTTTGTGATATTTTTATCAGTTTGTTCAACTACCCAGTTATATATATATATATATATATATATATATATATATATATATATATATATATATATATATATATATATATATATATATATATATATATATATATATATATATATATATATATATATATATATATATATATATATATATATATATATATATATATATATATATATATATATATATATATATATATATATATATATATATATATATATATATATATATATATATATATATATATATGTATATATTGTATTGTGCTGCTGCTCCATCAGACATAAAATAAATTTTAGAAATTTATCAGTTTTGAGAGGAACAAATGAACTGCAGTCTTCAAGTTTTCCAATCTTCCAGTCTTCATTCAAGTTTGTTATGAATATATACCAAATTCGTTACTGATACTTTTTGCATGTATCAGGTAACTAACAGCTGGGAAAATGGATTCTGAGATGATTATGACTTTCATTGGTTTAATTTTCGATAAAAATTCACTGAACAAAATTCAGTTCAGTTTGGACAAGGAAAAGTTTTTTTCGAATAACTTTTTTCCTTGAAAGCGCCCAACTTCAATTTTTGGCGGTAGGTAGGGAACATAATTACCTATCTTGGAGCGAAATTTCATCCAAATCAAAAATGGTTTTTTTTGTAAATCGACTTTAAATTTTTAAAATCATTTTTTTTTCAGTATAGGAGTCAATGAAGAATTTTTTCAATATTTTTATTCAAAAACTGTGACTGTATTGTTTAAAACATTATTATTCAGTACCGGTCTGTTCGTAGTTTTCTGTCTACTTTCTTCAGTTCTTCTTAAATAAGTTTAATCGGATTCGATCACCCATTATGAATAAAATGACCTGATGATGTTGGTTGGTTATACCTTATACGTGAAGTGAACTGTAGAAAGATATATTTTATATTATCAATCCAAATGTAATAAGAAATGAAATATTTCACTTATTACAGTCTTCCGTCTACAGTTTGTACAACCCCATAGGGCTGTCTCTTGTAGTTTTTTTTCGCAATGGAAGTGAATATGAAATCAATTATATTTATATTTTGCCAATTTTTTCAAACCGTGAAATGGGAAAATCTATTACATTTGTAAAATTTTATAACAAATAAACTAAATAGAGTAGGAACTGGTCCAAAACGAAGAAATCTTCCTGAAAGCTTGGTGGACGTACACACTTTGCTCTTAATGCAATTTCTATAATTCACCTTCCGATTAAGCGAAAACAGTCTCACCTAATGCAAGATATTAGATAAAAGATATTATCCAGCAGATCTATGAACACGATAACGAACTTGATTTAATTCGATTTATTTTAGTTTAGTAATTTTGTATACAACTTGTTCAATTTTTTAATGAATTTCAAAAAAGTTTCTTCCTTAAAATTTATTATCATTTGATAATACGGCTAAAGCTGCGACAGCCATTTCGGCCCTAGCGGGTTCACCCAAAGTCAGTGCAACCTGTTTACGCCTTTACTGCGTTGTTCGAAATCCGTGCGCGGCGACGTTCGGCGTGGAATAGTTTAGTTACAAATGGCTAGTTTCTCGGCGGTATGTTGTTAAATACTATAGGTAGCATGTGTAATTTTTTGTGAATAAAAGAGAGGCCAAGAAGACTTTTTTTGCCATGTCTAGTCTAGTCTAGTCTACACATACACAGCCAATACATGTAGGGATTCTGGAAAATTGCAGACGTTCGTCCACAATTTTTCTTGTCCTTATTAATGTTTGTGGCACATATTGAATATACCACAAGCATTAAAGCGGCCAGGCCAACTGTGCAGCGTACAAAATAAAGATGATTCAAAATTATACGGCAATCAAATTATTCATTCAATGAATAATTTAATCAACAGATTATTTTGAACCTTGAATAAGGAAGAAACGTGGACAACCGTACACAACCGTTTCAATTTGATCGGGGTTTGATAAATCGTTGGGAGTGACTTTGCTAAGAGGGTTAATGTCACTCCTTTGGTCCTAGGTTCCTGGGATGGGACAGAAGTATTTAGTCATGCCCTGGCTAATGAACCAGGGTTACAGCGCCCTTACTCGCTCTCTTCGACAAAAATCCATACAGGACTTCTAAAAGAAGACTTTTTTTGTCATGTAGTTATTAATAGTTCATAAAAAAATACGAAAATGTGACTTTACGGATCGAAAAAATTACGATCTTTTGATGATTTCGTTGCCTAATAATCATTGAAATCAGTCAGTAGGATCGCCCGCAATGATTTTTTGGAACCAAACGGGCTAAGAATTTTAAATGATCTTCTCGTAGATTTTTTTTCTATCTGGATTCGATTTTGCAATGACAAATCTACCGAAAAATGAATCTTCCTTTGAAATTGTAATTTACCTGTTTTAGGTACTTTGACTCAAATCCGTTACACCTGTGACTTGGAGAAACTTCTTCTCGGGAATTCCTAACGGCGGAACAAAAACTACACAAACCACGCTAATAACTCATCAAGAACAGATTTATTTTTTGCCAATATTGCATTCAGACGGCATACCTTGCGGGGAAGATACTGGAGAGGACCGGTTGTTCTCTCATCCACTGTTATCAAATCCAAAACAGCCTTGAATGTTCTACAAATTGTGACTGCATATCAGGTCATAATGACAACTGTTAAAACTCCGTCTAGTACCCTCAAGCAAACACTCCCGCTCGCGAGAAAGCTAATACAAATGACGTGATTTTATTTTATTTCACCGCTCAAAAAAATTAATTGCAAACACCGGTGATCATTTTATGAAAGTCAGGTCATACCCATATGTCGGAAATCCAAGTTCATTAAGTTTCCTTAACAAGTCATCGGTGACAAGTTTCCACAGTGCACCACTTTGAGAACATCCGCAGACACTGAATTTCTTTATCTCTATTTGTCTTAGCGTTAAACGCATATGCCGGTTGCTAAGCATTGCGTGTATCCAGTTTGTGATATTTAGAGGTACTCCTTGATCTCGTGTGTCTTCCAAAGTGGATTCAAAATAATGTGTGTAATAGGATGGCAGTAGACTTCCTCCGCTGATATGCTTGTTGCATTGCAGCATGAAGCGGGTACTCGACCAAGCTAATATCTCAAACTATAGTGATCAATTAAACGTTCTAATAAACGGTGAGGGAAGGAGGTCAGGCTGATTGGTCTAAGGCGTTTTGCTTTTTCTTATTGGCATCGCGGCCACTGTTAGAAATGGAATTTAACATTTATTTCCCACCACATTAATGGGATGTATCCTTTTGCAAGACTACAAGTAAAAACTGCTTTCAAAATATGCTTGATGTAGAATTTGAATGATTCTATCTTTTCACGGAAACTTATATGGAATAAAACTTTCAAGTGTCCATTTGATCAATCCGGTTGCCACAATGGTTAAATTCACATGATTCAGAACTACCTGAAAAGAACTCAGGAACGGTTGTCGATGATGGCTTCGTACGGCCTGAAAAGTGTATGTGTAAAAATAGCTGAGTACTTCATCCTAGTCACAATAATAGCCGAGTACTTCATCCTAGTCTAACTGCAATGAAAGTTTTTCGAATTCGAAAGTTACTTATTTCACCAACTAGTCTCGTTGCGACTAGAACCATTAGTGCAAAGACTTTTGCAACCACTTTGCGCAGAGGTTTACAAGGAAATGTCCGTAAAAACCGATTTAAATGCCTCCGACCCATCTCTGCATTTGCGATTGCAAGCTCTTCTACAGAACTTTTCGAGTCTGGCAAGTTCGGCATTCCTGTAAGGGGTTTCACTAGAAGAATTTTGGAGATTCAATCGGTGGAAAATACTTATGAAACCACTTTGCTAATCTCTCCTTGTAGAGGTGTCTGTTCGTAGGCGTAGAATTACGATATGTGAGGCGTAAGAATAATGCTGTGTTTATAATCAGATTAGGACGGTTCGAGCTCGTCCTGGACGAGCCGGTTTGCCAACTAATGCGTAATACTATCGGAGCAGAGAGTAATATCTAACACCTCTTCTTAAGATTTGTGCTGCATGATATTCCATGAATTCGCAGACTCTTGATATGAAATCTGAGCTGCCCGAAATGATGTGATGGGCTTTTGCATCACTAACGATTATAAGGATCTTAATTATAAAGATATCTCTGGCACAGTATGAGAAGACCCTTTCGAAATAATCGAAAGTATTATTTTGCGGCAAGTATGTCGAACAATAGACGTGCTTCCTGTCTCTGTAATCAACAGACTTATTGACTGTGACAGCTCAAATATTACGAGTTGTGAGGTCGGATGCGAGATATGCGTAATTAGCACTATACACAAGTATGCACGAGGTATTTCACGAAGATTTGTCATGCTATTTATGTTGAAAGCTATGAAAACCGGACGAAGAAGCTTTCCAAAATAGAAGTTTCCTTTATGGAAAGACTGATTGTGAACAAACGGAAGCTTTTCCGTTCTGCGGAAGACGGGATAGAACTAGATAGTACCAAACATGTCGGCTTATAAGCGCTTATAGCAAGACAGAGTAATTATAAAGACCCATGATACTTCGTGCACGATCGGCATATTTTATTCTTGCCAGCCATTCAGTACAAGGCACAGAAAAACACCTTGACTTGTGGACTCCTGTTTCCAGTCGCCTCTTACGACATGAGAGCTGGAAAATAGATTTTTGGCTGAAGTGCTTCAACCCGCCGGGTGCCACACTGTCTGTAGACTGGACTGGACCACAGTCAACAGGCTATATAAAGTTTTATAGCTTAGTAATCGTGAGAAAACAGTGGAATTTGAATGTAGGACAACACTAACTATTAATCCCTTTCCAAACTGAAAGGAAATCAAAGAATTTGAAATACACAGGGTATACATTTTAAGCTTATATCCTTTGTGAAACCGCGATAGACCAATTGCCTACGCACCCGTCTGCTGTTTACCTAAGTTGGAAATAGCAATGTTTGCTTCGCATCCAGTTATTCTCGTAGTCTTCTGTGTATTATTCTGCTGCTGGTTGCTGCTGTCTTAAAAGTACATCGGGTACCGTATTTTATTCTAATCTATTATTTCACTTCGAAAGGTAATACAGAATTGGTGTAAATGATTTCCACCAAATAGCTAAACACCTAAACCATTCAAACCACGACGGAATCAAATTACGTTTATCTTCTCACGCTACTTATCAGCCGCTTGATAATACTACAAATAGTAAATGCAAATGGGCCTCCACATTAAAAGACTAGAAATATTCTACTTCATAAAAAGACTAACTTCCCTCGCTTTTCACGAAAACCGAAAAAAGTCAAACCCAAATTGTATAAACAGTGGCAGATGCGGGTCAACCTTTCTGTGGTCTCTTGTGGTACTGCTGCTACCGCTGCCGGTGGAGAGGAAACGATTGGCAGAGAAAGGTCAATTAAAGAAAAAATACGACACCTGCAAAAAAACGGTTCGTTCCGCTCGAGCTCAAGAAGCCCCAACATGTGTGAGCACTCGTTATTCATCCGGAAAAGTAAATAATTCAATGATCGACATTGTGCTTTTAATGGATTTTCGTTGCTGAATGTCAGAACCAACGTCGTCAGCGAATAGGAATGTATACCTAACACGAGGTTCGAGGCGTCGGATTTAGTGGGTGGTGACACGATGTAATTTCCATCAAAGTTGGCGCCGAAATTGTTTGCGCTCGTGTGTGTGTGTGCATTAGCTTCGCTCCCCGTCGGCATACTTTTTAGAAGTAATGAACGACATGATGAGATCGTAAATGGAAACAGATACCAGTTTAGTATATGGTTATTAAAACTTTTTCTACTTTGTGACGACTTTGGCATGTCCCGGGATTTTCTTCTCCCTCTGATCAACTGATTCGAACAGGAAGGGCAACTTTTACCATTCCAGCACTTGTGTCGTCAGGTGTTCGCTAATAATGCGTGATTAAGATGCCCTAAAATGTTTGTATCGTGTTCCGTGGAAAAAACAGCCACTGTAAGCATAAATGATGAACAGCGGGTGTTAAACTTTTTTGTGACTTGTGTCAACGTAGAAAAAAGGTGAATTTTCGTTAAACCCCAAACCGGATGGAATCCAGTTCCGACACCAGTGCAGATACGAACCACCGATCTCTAGTCTGGAAAGTGCTGAGAAGAGGACAAGTTTTCCCCGGGAATGTTGCTGTTTGCGCCTTTTTGTCTCGGGTTCGCACACTCGTGGGTTCATCAAGGTAGGCGGCGAGGAAAAAACTTGGTTGCTACGATGCTGTCCTACACTGCAGGGAGACATCAATTTTTAACGAGATGAGACGGCACAAATTGGCGCAGTAAACTAATGGATTAATGAAGGGAAGAAAAGTTGTTTGCTGCGCATGGGAAAAAAAGAAACAGCATGCGTTCGCTAATTGGAGGAGCGTTTTTTTTTCTTTCTGCTGTAGAAGGAAACTTAGCTGAGTGGAATATTTTTTTGTAATTCTTCAATGTGTTCAAGTTTTTGTTTAATTTTTAAAGTGGACTCACAGTTTCCGGCAATGAGAAAAGATTGAAAATTTGAACTCACTTCAAACTTGAAATGGATCCGCTTACAACCGAAGCCAGATAACCAATTTCTGCTAAAGTATGCAAAGTATTACGAACTCTATTCCAAGACATATCGATTCCCATTAGCATACCCCCAGTTCAGTTTGAGAAATCGCCACCCCGGTACAAAATCGCCTTCCACGAAACAAGTTTACCCCCGCCTTTCCATCAAACGAGCAGCAAATCGTCTGAGCAAATTACTCAATTTCCCAAAGAACTGAATTTTCGCCATAAGAGAAAGCGCCTTCTAACTTACACTATTCTCGTCTCGCTTCGAATCTCGTCCGAACTCGACCACCGCGGCGGAAAGTTTAACACGCGGAAAGTAACTGTGGCGTAAACAAATTTTGATAAATTTGTTTAGTCGAAAAATAAGCTCTCCCCACACGAGCAGCCGGCTGCTGGGCGCACAGGACGAACCGAGTGGCGAGGAGCGAAAACTTAATGACGCGAAATAATTTGATAGAGTTCCCGGCTTTATACTCTTCGTCTCTCACCCACCAGGACTGACTAACTAACTGACTGACTGACTGGAATGACTCGGCTGACTCGGCTGATTTTGGCATTTCACTGACTTTCATAATTTAGCCTCGGGAGTCTCGGGGTTCGTAGCCGTCGCGCGGTGGTTTCTGGTGGTGAAGGATTTTCGAGTGGTTTATTTTAACACTATGCTTTTCAGTCTACCGCAAAGCTCTGTGTGGCAGGGGTTGACGGCATGAGGTGGGGACGTTGTTCAACTGCGTGACAATACACAACTAGCTGAGAGCGGAAACCAGCGAGCTCAAGTGGAAAGCAACTTGTTTTCGACGCAGGGAAGCCTCTTTAATAATTTATAAACCGCCAAACGGTGACGCTCCTTGTGGGATATCAGCGCGAGATAGGGTAGATTTGCTGCGGGTTTTCGGATCGGTCGGCGGTGTGGCGAAAAAGAGGTGGGATCGTTTAGGTGTGCGAGTCACATCACAGCAGGCCAGATTTCGCCTGTCGCTAGCAAAGCGAGACGTCACCTGGTGGAAGAAGATCGCTTTGGGATTATATCAGCGGAAATTGTCAAATTGTTGCGGGATTTGTGTGCGAAGTGCACGAAATTAAAATACGACAATTTAGATAGTCGTTAACTGAAGAGAGGCAGTTACTTGAGATTGGATCCTGAAATGAATTTCGCAAATTAATTAATTTATTTTTACACATCTTTTCAACTTCAGGGCTATTTTTCCAATTTTTTTTATTTGATTGTTCTCAGGGGTGAGCGAGTATAGAAAACGTTCTTAAATTCTATATTTTATAGTATAATATTATGTTAGTATAATTTTACAAATTTTCCTAAATCTAATTACAAAAATGATGAGTCTTTTAAAAATTATATGAAAAAATAATTAAAATATATAAAGTAGAAATTATTAATCAACCTACTCTAAATCAATGGAAAAATTAAAGTAATTAATGTGGATCTGAATAATTGTTCCTGTGTCAACGGTAACAACTGCGAGTTACGAGGGCATTGACCTGAACTAGGGCATCAGTTATACGATTTACAACTTCGTCACTATCTTCAGCTTCTTAAATGAATACCAGGCTTGTTATTTGTTCACACAATGTGCACAAAGAGCGAAATATAGTGAAGAAAAATAGAGCAGCACAAAAACACTGCGATGTGCAGAACGACCGCACAAAGAGAAACCGGAAGACGAAAAAGAGCTAGAACTGTGCACCAAGTGCTGCACAATTTCGCACAAAGAGTGACCTTGAAGAGGCACTTTTTCGTGCCTTCCCTCACTGGCAACCAGGTAGGAAGGCGAATCAATCTACAATTCAGATAAAAATTGATCGGAAGAACGTTTTTAAATTCTTTTTGGTTGCTTTCCCAGCCATGCAGTAGAATGCACATATGGGAGCAATACAAATCGGAGTGAAGAGGTTAGTGTGAAAGAGAAGAGCGGAGGTTCACATGACAAGTGTAAAGAGCATTTTTATTCTTCTCTTTATTTGCTCTGAGGTGCTTTACATCCCTGGTGAATATTTAGTCTGCAAGTCCTGCGGCGGAGACGTGATATTCAACCGTGTATGCTGACAAAATTTGCAAAATATTTGTATTGTGAGAAGACTATAACTAATTTATGTTCAAACCCCTCTGTCCCCTGATGATAGTCCTTCGAAACGTTGCACTATGGAGAGCCATGTGGTCGAAAATCGATAACTATATCAACTTCAATATAATTAAATTCTATACTGAGCGTTTATATATACTATAATTAAGGAAATCCTTGAGTATCTCAAAAAGGGTAATATGGATGTTTGAAAATTTAGAAAAGACGGGGTTTTTTAAAATTTTTCGTATCTCTATAGAATTTTGAATGAAACATACGTTTAGATATGTCACTTGAAAACTAGGAATGTTTTACGATAAGATTGTTGGAAATGCATATTCATTCTACTGGAATAAACTTTTTTGAAAAATAACGGATTAAAGTCCAAAAAATTCAAAGTCCAAAAGTCGTCCAAAGACCCCCTGAACTCTTGATGGGGGATGTAAGTATAATCATTCTTTTACTTACAGCGAAGGTTTCAGGCTTATGCTAAGAATGCTTCAATTGAAGTTTCATTGCCACAATTAGTAGAGAGGCGTAGGATTTGAGTGCTCCGTATTGTACACGTAAATCAGCGAGGATTGCAATCTGAATTTTTGCATTGGACAGATAGTTGATCTGACTATATATTTGTCATGCACATTACTGTGTAGCTACAAATGACACGATTTGTATTGAAAACCCTAACGTACTTTTTTCGTGATCAATGTGACTAAAACAAGAAGAATGTTCATGTCCCAAAAGCAGTTTATATGCCCAAGGCCACTTTCGGGAGCTTATCGTGCTCTTTTTGGATACTTCACTACACATCATAAAAACTTGTCCTGGATGTGCGATCCTTGTGCGGATTTGTTTGAAAATTCGTATCTCCGATCAATCACGAAAGTTGCTATTGAGCTCTCACGGATGCAATAAACAATTTGCAGACAGAAATAAAGCAGTTGTCTAGACCGTCCCCATCTATTCCGATGCCAGTAATCAACCTCTGGGCTTCAATCGAACTTCGTCGAGCTGTCAAACGGCCTCGTGGACCCGACCTCGCGCAAAACACATTAGAATGCCAGTCCGGTTCAAAACAGATTGGGGAAAATGTTGTTTCCGTTCCAATCTGTGTAAAACCGGTAAACGAGCGTTGGCTTTACTTGTCTCGTATAAGACCAGAAATAACAAATGAGGAAATCACCGCTATGGTACGGGTACAGAGAACAGACATCCATGATCGAACAAAAATATTTAAAAAAACGTGTGCAAATATTTGAATTAACATACGATAAGCACTAGCGAAGCCAAACCAACTTATCCTAACGATTCGTCAAATCCATTCCGGAACCGGTTCGAAATCCCGAATGAAGCATGGAATCTTGCTCAAAGAAAACAACCGATTCTGACTCTATCGGTTCATGCATTTGAGCTGGGATTCATACTGGAAGTCCGAACCGGTTCCGGACTAGTTTGACTGGGTAGAGGAATAACCGCTGTCCGTGCTATGGGTAAAATTGTTGAGGGGGTATAATCTCAATGGCGAACGTAGCCTGGGAAGAGCCGGGCGAACTCCCCAGTAACTGGCTGTGGTCCACTAGGAGGTTGATAACTCTATTATCTTTCTCCGGACAAAACCAGCCTAGAGGCCGCGTGGCATCCGGCGGGTTGAAGTATGTCAGTTATGGAAATAACTGTCAAATTCATTCCCAAAGGTGGCCGCGTCACTTATGAGGAGGCAAAGAGCTTTAGACCGATCAGTCTGACCTCCTTCCTTCTCAAATAAGTGGAACGTTTAATCGACCACTACATTCGGGATGGTAGCTTGGGCGAGCACCCGCTGCATGCAATGCAACATGCATATCAGCGGGGGAAGTCTACTACCACCCTGTTACACAATGTTGTCTACAACATTGAAAATGCTTTTGCACAAAAGCAATCAAGTTTAGGAGTTTTTCTCGATATTGAAGGTGCTTTTGACAACGTGTCTTTCGAATCCATTTTGGAAGCAGCACGAGATCATGGAGTACCTTCATATATCACGAACTGGATACACGCAATGCTTAGCAACCGACATCTGTGCTCATCGGTAAGACAAGTAGAGATGAGGAAACTGAGTGTCTGCGGATGTCCTTAAGGTGGTGTGCTGTCACCACTTCTATGGAACCTTGTCGCCGATAGCTTGTTGTGAAAACTAAATGAGCTTGGGTTTCCGACGTATGGTTTCGCCGATGATTGTCATATGGTGATCACCGGTATTTGCATTGGCACACTTTTTGATTTGATGCAACAAGCCTGATGTGTTGTTGAGCGGTGGTGTCTTCATGTTGGACCATCGAAGGATCACGCAACGAAGGATTACAACCGGAGCTCGTCCATTGCAGTTTTTTGACTCTGAAATTATTGTCGAAGATCAAGTTAAGTACGTTGGGGTAATTCTCGACTCAAAACTTAATTGGACAGCTACATCGATTTCAGGATCAAGAAAGCTTGCATGGCCTTTGGCCAATGTAGACAAATCTTGGGGACTCAAACCCAAGTACATTCAGTGGATCCACACAACAATTGTTAGACCAATACTGGCATACGGGTGCCTTGTTTGGTGGCAGAAGGGAGAAGTCATGACAATCCAATCAAAGTTAAACCATCTTCAGAGAATGGTTTTGATAGCGATGACTGGTGCGTTCTCGACAACACCTACTGCTGCTCTCGAGGCACTCTTGAACATAAAACCACTACATGTGTTTCTGAAACAAGAAGCACTTTCTTGTGCATACCGTCTTAGGGTTACTGGGCTCTGGAACAGTAACCCAATAGATCGTGTAACTAGCCACACAAGACTGTGGCCCCAAATGGTTACTTGGGATGAATGCACACTTGCTCCCAGTGACCATACACTCACATGTAGTTTTCCTTCTAAAACTTTCAATGTGAGAATTCCTCTTCGTGAGGAATGGCTGTCTGGCTGGATGGAGCGACAACTTGAAGAATACGTAGTTTGTTATACGGACGGTTCTTTGTTGGAGGGCCGAGCCGGTGCTGGTGTCTATTGTCATGAGATGAGATTAAACCAATCTCATTCGCTTGGTAGATACTGTACCGTATTCCAAGCAGAAATCTTTGCGATTCTGTGTGGCGTACAATCCGCACTTCAACAGGGAATTTGCGGTAAAAGAATCTATTTTTGCTCTGACAGTCAGGCTGCCCTGAAAGCACTTAGTTCGGCAGATTCGAGATCGAAATTAGTAATCGCATGTCGAACTCAAATCGAAGAACTTAGCATTTCAAATGCTATCTACCTTCTATGGGTACCCGGTCATTCCGGTATTACTGGAAATGAATGGGCGGGCGAATTGGCTAGAGCTGGCGCTGCGACTGATTTCGTTGGTCCAGAACCAGTTCTACCACTGTCAATAAGTTGGATAAAGCACAAGATTCGCTCTTGGGCTGCATTCGAACATGCCAACCATTGGCGTAGCTTGCAAACTTGCGTTCAAACAAAGGCTTTTCTGCCGGATGTGAGTCCGAAAATGTCAAAAAATGTGTTGCATTTTTCCAAGCACAACTGCAGTATTCTGGTCAGGGCACTGACTGGACATTGCGAACTCAATTATCACATGGCTACTATTCAGCGCGCTGAGTATTATTCATGTGATCTTTGTGAATCCGATTACGGAACATCATATCATTTGATATGCAATTGCCCTGTATTAATGCAATTGCGCATCCGGATTTTTGGTTCTCCATACATAGATGAACCTATGTACAGAGAGCTGAAATTTAAGGATATGCTTTTGTTCCTAACCCAGTGTGATAAAGAGCTATAGTTTTTTAGCCGTATTTGAATGACAATATCTCTTCGGGTGTGTTGATATATCCGCTCTCTGTTTGAGTAGAGGTTCTAAATCCCTCCGGGGGTTGGAAGTTTTATTCCTGCTGTTGTAGCACCTGCAGATCGTCCAGCATCACTCCGGGGGTGCAGAATGCTCTGTTTTAATTGTTCTGTGTCGTTGTTTTCCATACCCCTAACCTTACCACTTCCCCAATCCTTCCCATCAGGAAAATGATGAAAAGACGATTCTAGGCAAGGCACAAATCTCCGATCAACATGGGGAACGTGCCATTTGAGCCAGACGCTACTGATTCCTGATTCCTGAACCGCTGTCAATTCAGTCGAACTGAGCCACAAAAAAAAAACATGACGACAGTAGCGCACCTGGTTTGGATATCCCAACTACCTTCGAAACCGTTAGAGATTTTTACACAAGTTGAATGCTGAAGATGGACGTCTGTTCTCTGTGGTACGGACAAACCTGAAAATGTCGCCGAATCCTGAGGTGGTCAAATTGGTTGCCAAGGGAAAGGATATCAATAGTATGACCTTCGTTTCATTCAATGAAACGAGATTTGCGATGGCAGAGAGGGCTTCCTGCTTGCTATCCCAGGCGAGTACATTAATGCTATTGAACCGGCAGTACCTGACGATTTTAAGCTTTCCAGCAGTGTTGCTCCAAGCAGTATCCATATTTACTATCAAAACGTACCCGGCCTATAGGACCATAAGGACTATAAGGACCAAAATAGACGCATTCTTCTTGGCTGTTTCGGAAGCGGAGTACGACATAATCGTCCTAACGGAAACCTGGCTAACTGATCAAATCTTTTCCGCACTACTGTTTGGATATCAATACACCATTTTTAGGAATGACGGCGCCGGTGGTTGAGTGGTTAGCGTGACCGCGTGACCGTCATGCCTTCCTTCGGAAGGGAAGTAAAGCCGTTGGTCTCCGGTCCATGAGTTTGGTGGATCGATATCTAGTCCAGATAGTGGAGTCACCTCTCTGGCGTCGGTAAAGAAGAAGTAGATCCAACTTGTATACTTTCACCAACAAAAATATCCTCCTCCTGTGATACTTGTGGAGTGCGCAGTAGTATATACGGCCTCTAGCAAAAAGCAAGTATCGGACTAACCATTCCTTCCCTTTCCTTCCGCAATCTGCGGTCGGGCCTGGCCGGCGCCGGTATTGATCAATAAATACTTTAAGATTACCAGGAGTTGCACATTGAAAGATGTTTCGCTACTCCCAAGCATAATTATTTACTTATTTCCCTGTGCAACTTCAGCTAGTCCAGATCGATAACGGAGTAGCAGCCAGGGGTGGTCGCACAAGCTCAAGCTCAATACACCATTTTTAGGAATGCCCCTTGAACAGCCTCAAGGCTAGCGGCGGGGGTGTTTTAATAGCAGTATCGATTAAACTGAACACTTACATGGATCCCGCAACCATCTCCAATACGCTGGAACAGTTGTGGGTCGTTGTTAACATACCACAAAACGCACTCAGTATTGGTGTTATATACATGCCCTCGACCGAAAATTTGATATAGTGAGTATCAATGAACACGTGGAATCGTTGGGTTCGATATCATCACGATTTAGCCCCCACACTCCCGTTTTTTTCTATATTGGAGTTTGTATGAGAGAGACATACCATATGTTGACCCTCTACTCTCGCATATGCCGGTTGCCAGCTCCGCTCTCTTGGATGGGTTCAATGTACATGGATTCACTCAAATCAACAAGTTATTAAACCGGAACAAACGTCTGTTGGATCTCGTACTCGTAAATGATATTGCTTTGCCAGTCATCGCAGTGTCGCCATCGAGTCCTTGATTGATCTTGAAGTTGATCTCCCGGCACTTAGCGTGGAATTCAATCTGCCCATTCAAATCATCTTTGAAGAGCCTTCCATTTCGTACTCTCTGGACATTCGTCGAGCAGAATATACTGCATTAAATGCTATGCTTTTAGTCACCAATTGGCAATTTTTTGAATAGTTCGCTAGTATTGATGAAGCTGTGTTTCAGGGCCGCTGTGAAGTATGCTGTTTCCCGTTCCGTTGCACCTATACTGCCGCCGCAGAAACCACCGTGGTCAAATCAAGCGAGCGCGATCAGCTGCCCTGCGAAAGTACTGCAGTTCTCGGTCAACGTATTTCAAAAGACAATTGAACGCCACAAGCAATGAAGGTAGTAACCTCGACCCGTTGCTATTCTCGCTATTTATAAACGATCTCTCTTTGTTGCTTCCATCGGATTCTCATTTCCTTCCATCGCCAATCGTGTATGATTATCAAGTTTGCGGAAGCTCTTTAACGCGGTTAGAGCACATTAAGCATCTTGGCTTGTACGCTCCTTGCTGAAATCTAATGCTGTAGCACGGTGCCCTTACCATGCTAACTAGATTGCTAGGATCAGAGTTACAAATGTTCAAATTCATTGAATGATAATTGATCGTATTCAGCCGCATTCATTTTCAATATTCAGTGACGCAGCTGAAAACGTCAAACGAACAAACCGCCCATTCGTCCATGCAGATTTTCATTCGTCTCCGATTATTATTACACGAAGCGAACGTGCATCAACAAATCAAACGCATCAAAGTAGGCCCTGGCACAATGTAAACGATGATCATTATTATTTTATATGCTTTACCGGCATTTGAAAACATTGGCCTTGATCATTAGTGAAATGAATATTATTGTACGATACCCAACTGAATGAATAACATGCAGTTTTGAATGAATATTTTTTCTATTGACCACGAGTCGCATGAGGTTCATTTTCAGGCTTCAAAAAGAGCATCGATTATTTTTAACCCTGGCTAGGATTGAAAGTGTTCAACGTAAATTTGTAAGGTATGCTCTGCGGCTGTTGCCATGGTGTGACCCAATAATCTTGCCACCATATGAAGACCGCCGCCGTCTGTTAAGCATCGAACCGCTGGAGGTACGACGGATCACCTCACAAGTATCATTCGCTGCAAAACTACTAACGGGCGACATTGAATGCTCTTCTCTGCTAGTTGAGCTAAATTTGTACGCTCCTGTGTTCAAACTAGCGATGTTAAAACGTGACATCGTTTGATTTTAGATTTTAGAATGACACCCTGCTCCAGATAGTTTAGCAAGACATTTTCAATGTCAAAAGAGGTTCCAGTTTTTTTGAAAACATTGTTGGTAACTCTGAAGGCATACCTATATTGTTTGCGGATACATGCGTGCATAATAGCAATCTATGCTATCGTTTTTATACACTGCCACTCAAATAACTGTTGCAGAAAAATGCATCTAAATTTTCGAGGCAATAAATATATTGCTTCGATATATGATTTAGGATACTGCATTTGCAAACATTTATACGTGTACTTTAGAAAAGCTACAATAATGGCAAAATAAAACTAGACAGCTTGTTCTATACATGAGATGTGACCATAAATATTATATTTCGATTTTCATTATTGTGGCATCTAAATTTGAAGTTATTCATGAGTGCCATAATTTTTAGAATCTGTTGGAGAACCGTGGAGTTATAGCAATTCAAATTAACGTTTCAACTAATTCTGAGGCTTGGTTAGCAATTTTTTGGGCTTGGTGCTAGGAGTGTTAAGCAGAATTCTTGGAACTGAAACTAGCAGATTTTTTCGAACTGAAGATTTTCTGAAATATTTTGCTATCCCAGCGAAATCAAAATACAACGAACGAAAACGAGGAATATTTGATGCGATGAACATTAGATTTTGTCGAAAAAAGAGCTCACGACTCCGTTCCTAAGCAGAAAATTGGGTGTGACGTGTCGCCAGGAAACTACATAGTTGACTCACATTTATCGATGAGTTCTCATGCATTAAATTTAAAATCCCGTAAATAGAAATAAGTATGATAAATTGTCAGGTGCACTGAAGACATGCAAAATTAATGCTGTTGGGACAAATTCAACTGGTTGAAGAGTCTGCATGATCCAGTAAAGGTACGATTCTTGAATTTACGCAATCTATTTATGCAGCAGAACGTTGGATTCTGGATGACTGGAGACAAGTTACAGTGACTGCTATTTATAACGCGAGATATTCAGTTTCCGACGATAATTCGTATTGGCCGATTAAAATGCTATGCTTCTATAGCTAGAGAATTTGGTTAAGGTAAACGGTTTATCAGAAAAATACAAAGGCAAGGAAATGAATGATTGGTCTGTGCTGTTTCCAACAGATTATAGATTTGTGACGATAGTATAAAAATACTTCGACATATACATAGCTACACATTACATGATTTGTACTGAAAACCCCAAGGTACTTTTTTCGTGATCAATGTGATTAAAACATATTTCCATACAGAAAAATAAGACTTGCAATTTCAAGAATGTTCATGCCCTAAAAGTAGTTTATATGTTTATGGACACTTTCAATGGCCATTAGATTTTTGAAGAATTTATGTACTTATTCTGCTACATTGAACCATTCCTTTGTCTTGGTATCGGTTCGTATGGGATTCATTAACTCATATCTCCGGAACCAGTATTCCGAACGCGACAATTCACAAGCTATAAGGATGACTGGAAAGAGACTGCAATGTAATCGACTGAATGCACATCCTTTGTGCAATCGATTATATTATTATATCAACATAGCCCAGACACTTCGCGCATCCTACTATTTACTTCAATGTAAATGAATACAATTTAAAGGTATTACTATACACGAATCATATTCTCTCTGTCTAAGAGGCTTGAACGTACATGTGACATTATCTCAGTTTACTATTTCCAATAGCGTGTTAAAATACTGGACCTGAAGTCTGTGACTAAAAAGACAGCTTTAAATTCCAGAACGAATTGAATGTTCCAGTTTCTTGATGACTAATTATGCCCCATCAATAAAGTAGCCACACTCGATAATCTTAAACGAATCCGTCAAGAAATGAAGAACGGAAACGAAAAGGTGAAAGCAAAATTTAATGAAAAAATTATAAAGTGCATTTTCCAAATTATGGGATTTATATAATTTTTTTTGACTTTTTCTAAATATTTTTTTCAAGATTTGATCTTATATATTCATTTCAAAAATTTTATTCGCTTCGTTTATTTATTTATTCATTTTAAATATTTGACTAATTTTAAATATATGATCATTTCAATTCATAGATACACGATCAAAAACAACTGCAGACGAATTGTGTTGCTATTGATTTTTGGAAATGTTCTATAAGATCAGCTGCTCGGGAAGTGAAACAATTACTAAACGTGCAGATTGTGGTCAATCCGGGAGAAGTTAATGGCCTGCAATTGCACCTAACATTAAGAAGCACAGAAGTTTGTTCCGTGGAACAACGTGCAGCACACCAACGAAAGCTGCCACGTTGACAACATCATTACCGTATACATAGGCAAAGGCTCTAGAGTGCTTACATGAATTATCTCCACAGACCCCTGACATTATGATTAATAAATTTATGTCAAGATACGGAGAAGTGGCTTCCATAACAGCTGAAACAGCGAATTTTTCCTGGTGTCCCTAACTTCGTTCTTGTGGTGAGAATGCTTCCGTACAAACCAACTCGTTCATACGTCATGGTAGATTCCAACGCGAGAATTCTGCACCGCAAAAAACTTTGGGCAAAAGCGTCTAAGAAAATCCCACCTACTATAACCGTAAACAGCTCACCGTTGTCTTATGCCAAACCACAAACCGCTACAAAACCAATATCTACGGATCTGACAGGAACAAATATTCACTCAACAACAATCACGTTCAGTGTTTCCAAGCCAACAACCGGCACCTCCAAAACAGGACGGATGCGTTTGTCCGTGCGCTCGCATTCCTGTCCTGACGCTCTATTGCTAATTTGTTTGCGGTTACATGCGTGTATGATAGCAATCTGTGCTTTCGTTCTTATACATTGCCACTTGAATAACGGTTGCAGAAAAACGTCCCATTTAAAATTGTTTTCGATGAATGTATAATGATTGGTTCGATATATGAGTAAGAATAATATATTAGCTCTATGTATATGTATACTTTAGAAAAATTACAATAATGACAAAATAAAACTACAAAGCTTGTTCTATATACGAAATGTGACTATATGATCTAAAAAATGATTTTTCAATATCGGGTAGAGTTTTTACTGTACACGATCTAAAAGTTTTTGCAATTTTTAAGATTGAGATTATTCCATACAGATTTAAAACAGTTCCAAATATTAGTTCGATTTTTGGACGCAAATTTCTGTTTTCTTTCTCGAGATCTTCTCCAATAAGTTTAATCTGATTGTATTACAAATAAAATGACTTGATAGACAAGAAGGTTTGGTTCAATATGTAACATTTGATGTTTATTGGCTATACTTAAATTGTACGAAAGAAATACAAGAGTTTATTATTAATCCAAGTATACTAAGAAATGAAATATTTCACATTAAGTAGTGTAGTCCTACAACTACAGTTTGTGCAGTTTGTTCTCATGGCATACTAATTTCTAACAACGATCATCATCAGTCTGCAACCATCACATTGTCCTGCGGTTCGCATTGCAATCGATTTTCTTGTAAGGTAAGTGTAGGTAAATACCTAACTCAAAATTGCGCGATTTCATCGTTTCGTCCTTTCTCAGTAAGCTTTATAAAGAAAGGTTCTACTCATGCTTTAGACATTATAAATTGAATATACCTCAGTACAGTTGAGACCAAACTCTGTAAAAATCATCCGCGAAAGTTTCAAAATCGTATTACAACACGTAGCAACGTTTTCCAACATTGAATTAAAATTTCAAAAGAAAATCGGAACTGGAAGCTTACTCCTTTCCATTACCTTCATCCTCATCATCGACGACGGGTGGGGCAGACGGGTACGCGGAAAACTTCAGAAAAGACCAGATTCAGCTTCACCGAAAGGCGATTATTATCGTACGGTAACTTTATGAAAGAGAGGGCTTCCATTCAATATCTTCAAAGTTGCCTGGCGCGAGAATGAATACTCGACATTCTGCCATTCATCGCCGCCGCCGCACCGCCACCAGTCACGCGTCGTTCGACCGATATGCATACTGCGAGACAGAGATCCGAAGTACTGAATTTCAGGCCTGGCGGAATTCCACCTTCTAAAAGCTTGCACTTGGCGGAAGCCATCGAATGGGGTTGGAACAATCATGCTTGCCGCCGGAGATGGGGATGGTGAATTTTTATGCTTGGCAATAATTAATTTTGTTTTATGTGCAAAGTTTTTTCGTTTTTTTTCCGTTTTCTTTGAAGCGAGCACCTCGCGCCTTTGAAGCTAGGCGAATCCAGTTCAGTAGTGGCGAATGAGATTTTTATGCACAAAAAAAAATAGATTGGAAAACATAAAAAACGAATGTGATGCGGGAGAAGAAAAAACACACTTTATTAAAGAGAGCTATTTCAGAACCGGAATCCTTTGGAGTAGCCGCCATTGATCAGCCACTTGCAGCGGGTCACGACCGCCTCCGTATATATAGAATAGATTTATTTGCATAGACAGCTGTTCGTTCGATCCTGCCTGCCTGCCTGCCGACGAACGGAAACCAACTGGTGACTAGCCGATTTTTGCCCTTCTTTCAATTTTTCCCCGTTAGCCATTTAGTCGCTGGTTTGATAGCGAATTATCGGACTATCAGAATCAATTTTTCCACCAACTCATCCGGAACCGAGAATGGTTCCTTTTCGTTCTACTTCCCTCCCGCACCTCTGGCGCCCTCTGACTGGAGATGATTTTCCGTTTTCTTTCATCCAACCGGGCGGCAGAAAGCAGCGCGCGCGCTTTGTTGGCTGTTGGTAACTTTTAGTGCTGAATAAATTTGCATACATTCGCCCAAGGGAACGACGGTAATGCGGTAAAGCTTTGGAAAGTCAAGTTTCAGTTTTCACAAGAGCACAATTCACACACACATATCTAGTGGACGAACTCTTCAGGAGATACTGAAATGAATGTCAGAGTATAACCGAATAATAAAATCTTGTTTCCTCCAAACAGGGGGTAAAAGTCGGTCCGGGAGCGAAGGTGAAAATCAATACTGTGTTCGCATCATTAGGCTAATCGAATACTACACGCTATATGAGACTCTTTATGTCATGTTTCGGCAGAAAAAGAGCCTGTCAATACCGTCCATTATGAGCATTCTTTCCGAACTGAGACGAAAACTATCTCATCAATGATTCTGATTTTCCTTTGATCCGAGGCTGGGAAACTTCTTTGCCGAACCAAAAACGAACAAAGCAGGCATCGCCCGGTTAGTGTGCGAAGGTCGATTTCATACCTGGTTGCATCATCACGAACAACTTCGTCACCGCAAGAAGTGACGCTCGGTGTTGAGCCAGCCAGTGACCGATAGGATAGACAAACTGCTGAAGCGCTTAATGCCACAAAACGATAAATGTCAAAGTGGACCTGGTGAAGGCGGTGGCTAGTCGGACGGGAAAGTTTGCTAATTTGTCGTTTGTGGGATGGTTTAGTTTTGGAATAGTTTTTGAAGCGTTAGCAAGGTAGACAGGATAAGTGCTGGGCCGCCGAGAGGGGAAGGGGAACGTGGTGATTCCCCCCGGGCCCGGAGTCCTGTAGGGGGCCCGGACTTTGAACAGAAGGAGTTATTCTGTAAAATATTTTTTCAATAACATTTTATTTGAAAATTCAATTAGAGTTTCAATGTTGGTATGATTTAATTTCCTCCAATTTCTATTATAAAGTTAATCGTACATTATTACATTATAAAGTTTTTACTGCATGAAACTAATCAAAGGAAAACTTTGAAACTTGGAACTCAAAAACGATTTTAACGCGCAGTGGGCAAAAAACAAGATCTTTTTTTGTGAATTGTGTTTTAAAAGACTGAAATTTACTTTCTGTTTCATCCTTTACAACAATTATCTCATAATTTTGACCAACTATTTAAAAAATTAAGTTAGTTAAAGTTGAAAGTTCTGGGCTCTCGAAATTGATTTTGATTCGTATTTTACTAATTAATTCGAAATTTTCAATCTGTGTATGAGTTTCAAGAAAACAGTGGTTTTTTAATGATTAGCACAATTGCGATTTTTTTTTATTTTTTCAAGACGACATGTGACTTCTATTTCTACTTATTTTAATCCGACGTGGCTGCTAAATGAATCACAAAATAATGTATTAGAAATAAGAAAAAAAAAACTCAGCAACCTTCTTTTAGAAAGCTCGACTGGTTAAATACGATTTGTGAAACTAATTGTGAAAAACTCCAAAAATCAAAAAAGAACATGAAAATCCACGAAGAAATCAATCCACAGTAATTTTTCGCATTTTTGTTTCAATACGAGAACCCGACAGTTTTTGCCATTTTTAACAAACTTTCTCAATTTCAAATGAATTTTTGCATTTTTCTTTTGTTTCATATTTGCTTTTTTGTTTTTTTTTTCTATTTCATCCAAGTTTTGTATTCTTTCTATTTTCTTCATTCAATCTTATTTTACTTTTTATATATTTTGCTCCATATTTTTCTTTTTCTATTTTTATCATTTTTGTGCCTTTCTTAAAATTTGTCCCATTTTTTGCATTTGTCTCAATTTTTCAATTCGATTCATCTTTTCATGTTTTTTTTCCATTTTTGCCTTTAATCTACCATTTTATTCGTTTCTTTATTTATTTTCTATTATTTTTATTTTCTATTATTTCTTTGTATTTTTCATATCTTTCAATAAACTTATTGTAGTATTACTGTATCCTACTTTTTCCATATTTTTCATTATAGGTTTCTCTCATTTGTTTTTTTTCTATTTTTTCGTTTCAATTTTTTTGTGTGTTGTGAAATTTTCTGTTCTCCATTTATCAGATTTGAAATTTATGCTTTTCTTTTGCATGGATTTTTTAATATTAACCCATCTTTATTTATTGGTATGTTCCATTACACTTAGCATTTCCTTTTTTTACACATATAAACAATTTTGAATTCCATGTTTTCTATTTTGTTACATTTTTTTGTAGATATTTTTCTTATTACTTTATTTTGATCTTTTTGTGTTTTGTGCATGTTTTCGGTTTTCCATTTCATCAAAATTTATTTTTTTCCGCATTTTTTAAAGATTTATTTATTTTTAAAATTTTCTCTTCACGATATTGTCTGTTTTTGGGCTATTTCCACTTGTTCCTGTTTTCCATTTTTTCTTCAATTTACTTCCATTTATTTTTATTTTTAATACTTCTTTGAGCATTTTTTTACTTTTCATAGTTATTTTTTTTGTTCCATTCTTGTACTTTTTCATTTTTCTGTTTTGAAACATTTTTAACATTTTCTTATTTCCCGGTTTTCATGATTTCAATTTTTAAATGTGGTACAAATTTTTATATTTCAAACATTTTGTATAACAATTTTTACGACTATCTCAGTGGATCAATTTCGTTCCTTTCTTTATTTGTTATTGTAGTCTTGTTTTAATATTTTTGCTGTATTCATTTTTCTTCCTTTTTAATTTTTAATGTTTTCCATGTTCATGATGTTTTAGTTTTCGTTATTTACCCGTTTTTCACTATTTTATCCGTTTTGCAATATTTTTCTATTTCTGCAATGCTTTTCCAATTTTCTTTCTCATTTCCTTCGTTTAATTTGATTGTTTTAATTACGCATTCGGTTTTATTTTGCTATTTATTCAAATTGTTTTCACACATGCAAGATTTTTTAAATTTTTACATTGTCTTAATTTTGTCCTTTTTCTGTTGTTTCTCCGTTGTGGATCTTTTTTTATTTGATATTGGCAGGTTTTGACTATTTGCATATTTTTAGTCTTTTTCCATTATTTTAATGTAATTTTGTAGCTTTTTTCTTTTGTTTCATTGTATCTATTTATTAGCTTTTCCTCGTTTGTTCCTTTTATTATTTTTCTTTCTTTAAATTCTATTTCCATTGAATGTTCTTTTTGTTTCTATTAAAATTTATAACATTTTGATTTCGCTACTATTTTCGCAATTTCTGCAAAGTTTTAATTATGAGTTCTTCAATAATATTGCACCAAATATATAAATAAAGAACTTGCGATAATCACATGAATCAGTTTTTTTCTGACGCCAAAAAAAAAAAATCAGCAGCACTACCGAACAAATGAGAAGTTGTATTTTCAGAGACTGGCAATGTTGTAGCGCATCGACTTGGCCGAATGCGTTGATTTTTAACGAATTCTAGGTGGAACCAGACAAAGATTCGCAAAAATCCATGCAATACCGACATCTGGATTAAATATGAAAATATTGATAAATCGGCTACTTTCAAAGCCACTCCAAATTTCGTAGAGATAAAAAGGATTTACGATAAAAATTTGGTCGGCTTAAACTTGGCGGATTTCTTTGCATGAAATTCAACAAATTCGAAAAAAAAACCATCATTTGCAGGCTTTTCTATTTGACATTTGCTCTTGGACAGTGTCGTCCAAGCAAGAGAAGAAACACAGGGAAAATACTTGCACGCCAAGTTAGTGAAACCGCTAAAAGTGACCAAATCAACTACCACCAGCGTAAAGGCAACCGGGAAGAACAGTGGTCGATATTTTCAAGCATATGAAGCTGACGAAGATCACACAGAAATATCTGATTCGGCAGGCTTTCTGTACCTGTGGTTTGAAGTGACATTTTCATTGCGACCGAGCCCGTCAACAAGGAAATTAATGTGAAAAAGTGCTTGAAAATAACGTATTTCATGAAGCAACACGATTATTCCAAGCTATTTTGTCCGAATTTTGAATACTGCCATTACGGAAAAAGGACATGTAGTGGTACAGCGCCTACAAGGATCTGGTGGCGCCCAAGGACAAGAACTCTCCCAACACACCAGAACTCGGCCCTATCGAGGAATATTGGTCCATCATCAAGCGGAAGAAGACTTAAAACTGTCAAAGTAAACTGTATGTGGCGAACAAATGGGACGAGGTGGTTGTACAGAATTTGATGGCAGGAATTAAATGACGCATAACCGAAAGCATAGCTGAATATTTTTATGTATTTTATGCTATTTGAACTTAATCATTGTTGTTTGACAAAACTTTGATTATAGACGACGCCGGTGGTTAAGTGGTATGCGTGACCGCTGCTCAGTCCAGTGGGTCTGGCTTCAATCTCAACCGAGGTCGTTAGGATGTTCTAAGGTGAAAACTCTGTGTTACGTCTTTATTCACAAGGGAAGTAGAGTCGTTGGTCCCGGTGTAGATAAACCGATATCTGGTTTTGGAGTCACCTCTCTGGTGTCAGTGATAGGCACACAGTGCGGACAGAGACCGACGAAATATAAACAAAAAAAATTGACCGTACCACCCTTTGAAATGAAAAAAGTCCTATGAAATACATAGCTGATATTTATTTTTCAGATTTGGAGATTAACAGTTTCTGTGTTCGAAAAATCTACAATGATGGAGGGAGCCGTTATGCTAGATCCCCCGGGCCCGTAATTTCTCTCTACAGCCCTGGACAAGTGCAATGAATTGAGCGAATAGAGTAAAAAAATGAATTTATGAAACAGAATGAACAAAATGGAGAATACGAAAAGAAACAAATAAACCATGTAGATATTGAGAATAAAATAGAGAAAATAATGGCTACAAAACACAGTATAAAAGAAACAGCATAGAGTAAGTGAAACATAATAATCTTACCATTTTCGTTTTGTTTTATTTATTTTTATTGACTATGAACAAAAATAGCAAAGACGCTTTAGGCTAAGGGTAGGGTTAAAACGTTTTACTTTAATTCGACACTCACAGGTAAAAGTATCAACTATTTCAGTTCCGTAAATATTTTTTTAGTAATAACCGTATTAGGTAATTTTTCTTACTACCTAAATGACAATGAGTCTCAGTTTTGGGTGTATTAAACAATCTTATCGCCTATTCGAATCCAATTGTGACTCAACCAATTATGCATGCAGATCCCATACCACGAACTGCTCTAGGGCAAAATCTCACGTGCAAATTTTATACCTTTAGAGATTGGGTACCACCCTTTGAACAATCCACCTTCCCGGGTTGGAAGGCATGAACTGGTTTTATTGCTTAAATTTTACTACCTTCTTTTTATTCATTTCCACACTTTCGGATTATTGTTTTTTTATTCGACCTCGGATAGCACGACGAAAACAGAGCGCCAAATTGCTTCAAGAATTTTTCTTTGCGAGTGAAAAACCCAGCGTATGCGAATGTTTCCCCTAAGAATTGAACCGAATTTTGCACAACACACATATGGATGATAGTCACTGAATAGGTGCCTTTCCACACCGGCGAAACAGCTGAGTGGTGCGAATTTTATTATTTCTCTTTTTTTGCGACTGTCGGAATCTGTTTGGAGTGAAGAGCTGCCAACAGTGATGCCAGATCAGAAGACTTATTTTCATCTCAAACATGTTTGAGTTGCTAAAGGTTCAGTAGTGTGAAGATAATTTGTAGACATTTCAATATATGTGAAAACATTTACAACTATGTGATGGTTTTTGAGTTATTCAAAAATAATCCACAACATAAAATAAACAGTGATGTCATCTCGCTTGAAAGACGGTTCAGTATCTTTGTCACCAATGAAATAATCAAGAGTTTTTTCAACAATGTCATCATACCACCCGAATACAGTTGAGAATTCCAGGTAAACAGTTTCTCCAAGTGTCCAAGATGCTTTGACATGAATCTATTAATACACTTCGTATTAGCGCGCTGCCAAATCGTGTACACGGACTTCCGTCAGATCATTGTCCATGTACATGGGGATCTTGGTATTGACGTTTTCACATTCGACGTCCAACAGAGGACGTTCGCATGTTGTTCTTCGTTACGGAGTTGTATTGTCTTGTACGATGTAATTGTATGTGTGAGACTGCTGTAAGCACAAGCTCCATTTTCACCATGATCAACCGTTCCACCTCGCGCACTGTAGATCTAAGACGGTCGTGCGAAAAGTCAATCGCAATGGTGTTTACATTTCACTCGCAGTCGGGGACTATGTTCCCGCTGAAAAGTTTGGTGCTCAGATTTGAAACCGAATGGTTCCACTCGTGCCCCAGGAAGGTTGGGTTGAGATAGAGATTTGGATGCAGCTTAAGCTAACGCTTTCTCATTTAGGCTTTGGTTTTCACGAGATTTAAAACAAAAAGACCACAAAAAAATAAAGAAATTTTTTTGAATTTTTTTTGAAGAGGTATAGGGTTACTCGGCGTGTTGAGCGTCGTTGAGCGTCGTTGAGCGTCGGAAAAAATCAATTCTCCGGAAAGATCTTCCCGGAACGTTGAGGTCGAGTTGTTGTCCGTCAGAAGGTCGAAAATGAAAAGTCGTTGCAGAAAGATCCGTCTGTTTCGCAGCGTGGGGAGATTGATGAGGATACAGCGATCTTCATATGGAGGAAGCTGGAAACGGTTTTTCCAGGGTAACCGACGAAGTACAAACATCATTGAAATCACGAGTGTTGCGTTTGATGAGTCCAAGTACAGCGTAGGCTTTAGCTATAACGGAAGAGTAATGTGCGGTAAAGCGTAGCTTACAGTCGAGAATGACACCAAGGTCCTTGACGGATACAACTCGTTCTACGGGAGCAGAACACATTGAGTATTCGAATTGGAGCATGTACTCGTGTAAAAGGGATTGTGCTGCATTTTTGAATATTCACACTCATTCCGTTTCTGTCGCTCCAGTCAATGATCCTATCGACGTCCACTTGCAATGCACAACAGTCTACCATAGTTGTTATGACACGGTAAATTTTCAGATCATCAGCATACATGACTTTAGAAGACCATAATTCACTGCAGAGGTCGTTCACAAAGAGTACAAATAGAAGAGGTCCGAGATGACTCCCTTGAGGAACGCCCGATGAAATGTGGAAAGGATCCGAGAGTGTAGTTCCAAGTCGCACCGAGGTGCTACGGTTCGCAAGATACGAGGAGATCCAATTAGTCAGCCAACACGTAACACGCACGTTAAGGAGATGACTCTAATTTATGGACCGGGAAAAACGGTTCCACTTCCTATCTGAAGGAAATTGTTCGTCTCATAAAAGCCAACGGTCGCGACTGTGATAGAACCCTGGAAATAATTTTGAATGACGCACATTGGAAGTGATTATGTTTACCTTCAACAATATGGTCATTAAGCAGGTGCTCGGCTATATAGCATAAGTGACATTTGGCATTTGATTCCCGGTCATTCTTAGTTCTTAGTTTTCATAATTTTTCCAACTTTCCAAAGCTGTTAGCTTACTGACTGCTGTTGAAACCAAGATACAAAGCAGAGAGTTGACGTTGATTTGTATTGCAGTGCAGCTCATGATTGGAAGAGGGTAACATTTCTTATGTATTATTTTGCATTGTCTAATACCAATTACCATTCGGGAGAAATTTTTAATGGTCGATTAGATCCTAATTGAAGCACCTAAAACTTATCTTCATAATTGAATTTTGAAATCTTTGGGTTGATCATATTCGTGAAATTTTAAATTGTTTAATTTATTAGGTGTCACAGCATGGCCTATGACAAAATCAGAAATGACGAAGGATTACTGAAATTGCGCGTAGGGTTCATCGTAACTACCTTTTTTGGTGAATTCCGGTAGCATCGAATGAAAACGTTAAATGAGGAATCGGCCGGTGGCTGGGAGATCGAAGGTTAGCTTCCTGCTTGAGGACATATATTTTCCCAGTGTGCCCAATAAAAGGAGAATTGTCACCGTTTCCGGTTCATTCTTTCTGTCTCTTCCCCATTGGACACGTTCCGAAAAACCTTGAAAAAAAAGGTAAAAAACAAGACTCACGTCAAAACAAGGAATATATGTATTATTATTAATTTACAAGTTACATTCGTAACCGAGCGCTCTTTCGTTACACACGTGCGTTGTTTGGTGTAACATTGCCTTGAGTTAGGCGATATCGGTGAAGGTGTTTATCCCATCAAGGGCTGGAGTATAAACATTATAAACGTTAAATTGCGTCAGGCAGTGCAGTGTAGTGCGGTGCTAAACAGTTTTAACCTGAAAGACGGCGTTTGTTTAGATGAGCTATATCAGCTCTCTATTGTGTGAAGGTCATGCGGGTGATGGATAAAACAAACAAAGGATTTATCTACCAGCTCGTCAGGAATTAACTGGTGAAGTGCTTCGTTTTTTACTTCTTTTATTTTATTTTTTTAAATTATTGTTTTTGATTTTTTTTTTTTTGATTTAAGTTAAATAGTGCGGTCGAGCGTGTTGCTTCCGCAACAAAATGGATCAAGGAGAAGGATCTCCCTTCAAAGATGAATCTTTTTGATTCGGAGACAGAAGTTGTTACTTCCGATCCTCCTTCCCCACTTCCCACCAATGTCTCACAGCCCCCCCCCCCCCTCGGAAGCAAAAGTTTACCAGGATGGATCTGTTGGTCGTTGGGTGATATACTTTCGGCCCAAAAATAAACCGTTAAACAGCATAATTGCTGCGTTGGAGCTGAAAAAACATTACTCGGCCGTAACCGAGATTAACTTTTTCATGCTCAACTTTTTTCTCGTGCATGTACGGTTTCAAAACTATTTTTCCTTGAAAACGGTGGGGTCAATAAACACGAAACGAAGCTGCTCAATTTTTATCTTCCAATGCTCAATACAATTCCCCTAGAATATTTACAATAGTGGAATTGCGTGGAAAATGTAGCCAAGACAGTCTAAATTGATTAGATTTATCAATTTTCAATAAAATTGCAACATAACGAAGATACATGAAAAATTCATTTTCCGTCGTAAACGTAAACTGTTCCTGGCAGCACTGCTCCGTCGGAATCCAATCAGACTAATTGCAATAACTTCAGTTCTAGGGCTGGTCCTTGAAACTATCAATACTCAAATGAAAGGAAATTTAGTCACATTTATTAGCCTTATTTGTTTTTGTGAGCAAATATTGCTTTAATCCAAAGTTATAGCTGTTTAAAACCATTGTTGTCCACAAACAACATGGGCATGAATGGGTTAAAACGGTTCAGTCAGATAAACTACGCGTAGTCGTTGCTGACTTGAAACAGGCCAATGATATCATTAGCAATAGCCTCTTTACGATGGAGTATCGCGTCTACATTCCTTCTCGTGATTTGGAGATTGACGGTGTGGTAAGTGATGCGGGTCTAACTGTCGATAATCTGATGAATGATGGGGTTGGCCGCTTTAAGGAACCTAACCTTCGATTAGTTAAGATTTTGGAGTGCAAGCAATTGAACTCAAAGTCCATCAAAGATGGGAATTACTATCCATCAGACTCGTTTCGCGTAACCTTCGCCGGATCTGCAATTCCGAGCTACGTTGAAGTGGGAGGAGCTCGTCTACCTATGCGTCTGTTTGTACCGCGGATCATGAATCGTTCGAATTGCAAGCAGCTAGGTAATACGGCCACCTACTGTAGCAACAAGAAACGGTGTGGCAAATGTGGGGAACGCCATGCGGATGATTCTTGCAGTAGGCCCACTGAAAAGTGTGTTTACTGTGGGGAGAATCCGCATGCACTTTTGACATGCCCAGCGTACAAAGATCTCGTGGATAAACTGAAGCGATCGGCCAAAGATCGCTCCAGACGCTCTTACGCAGAAATGCTAAAAGAGCTGTTCCACTTATCTTCGAAAACCCATACGGGCTCTTGCCAACTGACGATAACGCTTCTAACGACCCTTGCGAGGGGCATTGTTTGGCTTGTTGTCCCAAACAAGGGTATAAAATAAAAAAAAATCCATCAACTGAAAGTGCTGCTACAAATCCGAAGATAACACATCCTGGTTTTGGGAAATTGAGATACAACCAGGAGTTCCCTGGGGTACCAAAAATCCCAAGTTCTCCCATTCTACAGTCAGAAACTTGACCTAAAAGGGGATTCCTTAAATTTTCTGACATTGTGGATTGGATATTCACAGCTTTCAACATTACCGATCCTCTGAAAAGTTTGCTGGTTGCTATTCTACCAACAGTAAGAACATTTTTAAAACAGTTGACTGAACAAGACAGAAGTGTTATTAAAACACTTGCTAGATTACAATAATTGTGATGCCTTTTCCCTATGTGAAACATGGCTTACTTCTAATATAAACCTCAACTTCCTCAATGATGATACTGGTTGTAGATTTTGAGGTACTTGACGCAGCTTTTGTCGTTGTCAACATTACCATAGCAGCTACCACAAATTTTGCATAGTTATAGCATTGTCACACACAACCATGTGTTTAAAGTTGTTCAAAATGAATGGTTTAGTTTGGGCTAATTTGTTGAGCGTTATGTGCGCTGAATGTCTGACCTTTTTTTTTGGAGACGAACCACTGCGACCAGTATTTAGATCTAGTGTAGTAGAACGCGATAAAGCCGGCTTCCGCAATTCTAACCTCCATTTACACGTTTAGGAAATGTTTCACATTATCAATGCTAGGCCCTATGGGAGTTATAAATAATTTTATAATCACCGTACTTATCTCGACATATTACTACCGCAAGGATTATACTATCAGTTTCTCTTGTTCTTCAGACATGGCACACAATGTTAAAGTAACTATTTTTGTCGTTCGCTTCGCGCTAGCTCGAGCAAATGCATAAAGCACACTGAATTTCCTGACCATTGTCTTTGATGGTTGGAAATAGTATTCTTCAACATTTTCTCATTAATTGGTTAAAAACAAAATGAGCTACAAATTTTGTAAAAGTCGCCGAAAAACACGTTTTTTAAATTCATTTTTGAATAATTTCGATGGAGGAGGGGTGTTAGCCCCCTCTCTGTCTACGTGCCTGTATATTGCTGTTGATAGTTTGAAGGCAAATCTTGGTATTTACATTTTCGAGCATAAGTGAACTGCGTAATCTATATCTGGCACACTTTTGCTCGAATTGCTCTTTCAGAGCTAGCAAAGAAACAAAGTACAGTTTGCTTCTGAAACCGAACATATGCGAACGTGAATGCGCTGTATCAAAAGAACGAATCGCGAGAGAAACGAACAAAACATTTCATTTATCTCGGAGGACATATTATTGAATTTCAAGGGCAATTTTTCTAAGCTTTAACCCGAGTTCCCGCAAATTAAAAAGGTACATATAAGGCTATTTGTAACCCGTTTTAATACTTTTGGATGTTTTGTACTCATGAACTTTTAGAATCTGAGGAAGTGAGTTGGAGAAATACATCTGTCTCCCGAAAAATTGTAATGGAATCTTACCAATTAAGGCATCAACAGTCTTGAAATAGTCTCAAAAGCTTGATTCTTATTGTTTTGGGACCATACGACGATTTGACCTGCGATTGATCGCTCACCGCTCACAGGATTCCAGTATTCCAGTATTCTTATGGATTTCACAAATAGCACCCTACTATTGGAACATATGTCCGAAAATCCAGCTTCTCGAGAACCAGATGAGTAAGTTCGGTTAAAGTCCGGAGTCTTAAAATCGATGAGGTTCTGAGTCCAAAACATCCAAATGTGTCCAAATCGGATAAAAAAATTTCATAGTTATGAGCATTTCAAATTTGCGGAAATCCAGAGGACCCAAACGTTGCAGATTGAAATCCTGCCTTTGGTGGAATTTTTTTTTCACATAATTGCATTCGTTTAATCCACCATTTCGATCTGTTTTCCCTGTTGGATACTACCGAAAAAGTCTAAGGCTGCCGCTTATCATATCATCAAGTTTATCCCACTAAAAGCTATGCTTGGTTATGTTATAGGATGTCATTAAGCATCGATTTCCAGGTTGGGAAAGAACACTGGAATACCATGAAATTTGAAAAGATATCCGGGTACCCTGTTGAACAAACCATGTACGTAAAGTAAGATGGACAAAGCATTAAAACTGTCAGAAATTCAAATGTCGATTCTACATTTTTATAAAATAAGATGATTCAATAAAGTTTTTCTTTGGTATTATGATAGTGACTTAAAATAAAAGCCTCTTTTAATATATTTGCTACGTGAAACTTAGATTCATCAGAATTTTAAAATCAGATATGAATTTCAAGCACAAAAATCGAACTGAGTGTCTGACTAAATTGAGCCAATAATACACAAGGTGATCGGAATGAACTAAATACAAGTATCGGGACTAGTTAAATGGGTTCAAGAAACGTCACATAGTTGCTTGCAGAATTGTGGCGTTCCGCTTCTCAATACAGTCGGACGGAGCAGCAAACTGCGCTCGTTTGCTTCCAACAAGATCGATCAAGGATGAACCAGATGTTTTAGCAACATCTGTATTCCAACTACGCGTACGATTCCGTGAAACAAAACAATTCAGGATTGATTGCTACACAGCAAAAAATCTTGTAACTTTATATTTTGCCAGATGCACATAAAAGGAGCGACCCAATTCACATAAATTTACATTTAATTTTATGTAAAAATGTGAGTTGTTCGGCTTTTCCTAGGTCATTCGGTCTAAATTTTACATCAAAAGAGACACAATATTTAATTTTACATATCATAACATGTAAAATCCTTTTATCTGACCGGAAAACACATCGCTACGTAGTTTATGACAAATACTTTGAGCCGGATACCACACAACTTATTCACATAATCGCTATATGAAGGGCCAAAAAGGAGCGGATCTATAAGCAGAGTCATTCACTTCCACTGATAAAATACAACCATCTGAATAACGCATTATCCAAAACATGATGGTTTTTGTGAGAAGGGTGTATCAATCTTACCACCACTTTTCAGATAAGAACGATATCAAAAACAGCATAAACTCAATGAATTATGTAATTAGTGAAAGAATTCTTATCTTGGGACTAGAACTTGGTGATCCGCGCCTTTTGGTCCCAGTTGTAACTTGAATGTTACATGTATTAGGGGAACATGGGGAGACTTGACCAAGCGCAAAATTCTATTTTTGGCTATGGTGTCTTCTATTTGATTCTTAAAAATTTTTCAAAAATATTTTCATACTTGTTTCGATCCCTTAAGGTAATTTCAAAAGTTTGGAATGAAAAATCCTTTCCTTACAGAAAATATTACGTGATTAATAAATTTGCATTAAATGCTGTCATTTTTTATCAAACTTTGTATGGACATATCTACTCGACTACTAATTACTATTAATGTACTAATATACCAGCTTAATCTTTGTGATGCAGTGAAATGATTTTATATAAATTCGAACATTGGAATAGTTATTACTAGAATTTGAATGATATTGAAAGCAATAACTAATGTTGGGGAGACTTGACCAAGATTTTATAGGGAGACTTGACCAAGTGGCAATTAGCTGAAGAAAGATACAAAATTCCTGATATTTATTATGCTTTGGTATCTACTGTTATTGTTAATCAGGCCATAAAAAATCCCACCTCAAACATAAGTCTTTATATTTTAGTATTAGTAAACAAATAGCAATAGTAGGACTGATTTCGTGATGTGTGAACATGCAATGCAAGCAGTACAGTTAATCCTTAAAAAGAAATCCATTAAAAAATCGAAATTTATCAAATATATTTTCTACTGCTACCCAAAGATATGGAAAATATGGAAAAAATAATTACAGTATCTTTTATGTCATTATTTTTTGTTATGATTTTTCAAAATTCTGTTGGTCAAGTCTCCCCGCAGATCTCAGAAAAACTTTTATAACTTTCATATGGACGATGGCAATATTGGTGAGTGAAGTGAAATCCGTTAAGGGGCGGTTCATAAACCACGTAGACTCATAAGGGGGACGGGGGGGTCTGGCAAAAGTCTACGTTTGTCTACGAGTGGGGAGGAGGGGTCTTTGAAAAAGTCTACGTAGACTTTTATTTTTTGTTATTCTCGTATTACTAATTATAAATGGGATTTAAAGAGAGTTGTATTCAAAATATCGGTCTATTCAGTATTTATGCAGACACTTCAAAGCTAGTACTCTATTGAGGTAACTACTCGTTAAGCGACCACTCAACCCAGAATCCACGATTTTTTTGGACAACCTCACACAGTGTTGTTTCTTACGTATATTTCGATATAGTTTTGATCTAGGAATAATACAAAATGACAGTTCCAAAGACGATCGCCCAAAATTCCTCTCGACGGAAGATTTTGACTGTGAAATCATCTGAGACACCACTAGTTAGCAGACATGCATGGACCATTAAATGCATGAACCATAAAAACGTAAAAAATGGTCAAAGTTAAGCATTGTAACAACAAAACATCCGATTTTTAACAATAAGTGGATTAATTTTATTTTTATTTTATTGATTTCGGTGGTTAAATCAGTAGTGTAGTTAAACTTCTACAACAAAGTGTTTACTCGAGTTAATCAGTTTCTCTTGCAATCATTTACACTGATTTCAAAATCTTTAAACACCCGTTAAATTTTACGTCTATATATTGAAATTTGTTCACGAAAAGTGAAATTTGTGTGCATGTTTGGTTTATTATTTTAGTCTAGATGATAGTACACATCGACAGTATTATTTCGTAAATGTTTCTTATAATTTAACAATGTTGAATGCACCAGTAAGGCTCAAAAAGTGTTTAGCAATTCTGCATTGTTCGCACACTTCGGCCAAAATTTAAGCTAGTTATAGCAATATATCTTTTTACATATATTTGAGTGACTAACCTTGAAAAGAAGTATTCCGAACGTTGAACGAACGGTACTAATTGATTTGATCAATCATAGACAAAAAAAAACAATGTGAAACACCTTTCTTTAATATTTAAAAAGCTTGAAATAAATCTGAACGCTAATTTTTAATTGAACATTATAATGTGCTTCTTGCTAATTACACATTTCCCGCGAAAAAAAAATAGAAGGTATACGTAGACTTTTGGTGGAGGGGGGGGGGGGTTGATAAAAGTCTACTAAGGTCTACTAGGGGGGAGGGGGGGTTAAAAATTCTCAAATTTCGGTCTACGTGGTTTATGAACGGTCCCTAAATTTATATCCAGGAGAAATTTGATCCCTGGTATTTCCAACGGCATTCGTGCTGTGCGAATGCGGATGAGCAAACCTATTCCTTCCTACCTGCAACTCCAACACAAAATGGGAGACATTATCAATTCTCAAATCACGCTGTGTATCTATAAAGGACTGTTCCCTACTTGCGAGTTCTATAACAAGTAGACACACTACGAAAAATCCTGTACATAAACCCAAAAATAAAACATCACCAGTAAGCACCAACAAAGAAGATCTCTACGCGATGTAACAAATTGCGTGCACAAGGTCCGATGGATACTTAATTAAATTCGGTGTATTCATGTATTGTAAATATTAAAAGACCCACATTTCGTATCAAATAAGTGAAAAAAAATAAATAAAACCTGAGATGAATCCGACTGCTTGATTAACATAATTATTAAGATTATCTTTTAGTTCGAATATGCCAAATAACACCCCCGCAAACATTATGTCAAAATTCCTGAAGATGTAAATATAACTTGACGAGCGTCCGTTTTCAGTAGAACTACTTCTCGTCTAAGTCCCATTTAACGCTTTGGAAGTTGCATGAACGGCTCCCTAAATAAGCAACTGTTAGTCTCGAAAGAAGAACGTTCCGGACACAGTGCGCTATCGCTCTCGAAAGTATTCTTCAAGCAGTCTTCCCAAATGAATATCGTACACAATGTTCGCTTTGGTTCTGTACTCATTAAACCCACATTTTGTGTACGAACTCGAACACGCTATTTCGTACCAAAACACGTGCACATCTTCGCCTGCACAACCGAAATCCATGTACGTACACGGTGTGCGTACACCTCTCGTATATACAGGCTCGTGGCGCCAGTTTTCTCCTTCTCACTTTCATCATCACTAGCGTTGACTCTTTTTGCCTTGTGTGAACCGTTCTTGTGTACGTACCCGGTGTACGCACACGGATGTTTGAACTAGACTTTGAACATCGTTCGTTTGGGTTCGACGCTCGAGGCGAAAATGTACATCGAGGTGAAGCATGTTTGAGATTGAACGCGTGCACGAAATTTTGTACATAGGCACAAACTGGTCGATGTTCATGGAAAGTCTGTCTTCAGGAATTCGATAAACCCGATATGAAGACGTGTATAATTATTTTTTGTGCTCTGTTATAAAATCGAAACAAATGTCTTGGTATCTCTGCTGACAAATGAAGCGGTGACCGCTGAATAGAGAGAGGGAGAGAGAGACCAGGTGTCCAAACTTGTTCGTAAAAGAGCAGACTTTTAATTTTCAATGGGGACATTTTTAACAATCTTCTTTTAATATCACCTTTATTAACCTTTATTCTTTGCTTATTATGCGCAATTTATCATAAAAATGTATTCTTTTCTACTAAAACTTTGCGTCATTACCACGTCATTTTTAACAACATTTATGCTGTATACTTTTTAGAAATTTTCTGATATTTAAAATTTCAATCGCTGGTCTTTGCAAAAAAAATCATCTGGCATCACTGACGATGAAAAAGTGCCACCCGGTGAGGCTAGAATTGTGAACTTTCCTGAATGCTGGGGTGCTGGGTGCAATAAATGCAATAAAATGTGAGATGAAATAAAAACCGGACTCAATATTTCTCGGAGGATTCGTAGCATTTGATCAATTTGGTTGTGCAAAGCGAGCGGAATTTTAAATTGATGTCAGATTGAGGCCAGCTTATATCTTTATATATCATAACACTGGGGGTTTCGAGTGAAGAGTCAATCTAGCGCTAAACGGTTGTTTGTAAAACGATGCATTTTTTCTTTGAAGAAAAACCATTGTCCAGTAACAGTAGGCGCTGGTCTTACTTGTGCAGTTAAAACTGTGAAAGGAGGATTCCACGGTATAATGCAACGGTTTATACAACAAGAAGGCTATGTTTTATGAACTTTCCTCGACCGTTTCGAATATTCATGAGAACTAAACGATGGAGCCGTGATTCGTGTAGAATTCAGATCGACGCTCAGAGCCACTATAAAAAAACTGAACTGACTGCTTTTCGAGGCTAAGCTGAATAAAATCGTAAGACACTCTGATCTGCTTTCCTTGCTACATACAATTCTATCACTGTGAAATTTCACTTCCCTCCATCATGTGTGATGGCCCAAGTTCACCGTCCTTCTCGAACGAATGATGTAATTCGATTTCCGTTTCTGTGTGTATGTCACGGCCATCGACCAGGTCGGGCGACACGACCAACCAACCAACCAACCGACCAACCGGACAACCCAAACCAAACCAGGTAAGTGAGTTCATAAGCTGATGTCGGTGATGGTCCACTCTGCTGCTAGATGGCCATCTCCGCCGAACAAATAGACAGTCCCGGAATTGCTGCTCGACTCGAAGCAGCCATTGCACCCCCGGCCAGAGCCAATACCTATATGTACATGCAGTAGTTGATTGGTGCAGGAGCCACGGAGGACATGGATGGAGAAGCTGACACAATCCCAAAATCTAATCAAATAAATGTTGCATGCGATGTTTTCGGTGAGTACTCCCTTTTTTTGCAACCGGTCTGCAGGCTATCTATGTACCTACCGGATGACCTGGAACCGTACTGGTTGTGCCAGAATAAGCAATCGTCTTACTGAGCGTCCCACTTTTTTTTACGAAGTCGTGTTTCAGTGGCAAATGAACGAATGAAAGCATGATAGTTCTGCGATTCATGATAACAACTATGGTGCCTTGGGTTGAATTTCATTGCAGTCGATATTTTAACGGATAGTTGAATTTTGAGTTGAAATATTGAACCTATACATTAGGGTGCCGAGTATGGAGCCCTTTAATTTCAATATTTATCCTTTTCTAAAGTTGCTTTGCGTGAAGAAAATCAACAAAACCTATAATTTAACGCCGTCGTGTCAAATTCAAGCCTAATTCTACATGCTACATGCCAAGGCTAACTTTTCGAGTAACCACGTTTCACTGTTACTTCAAAATTCTTCACGATCCGTCATAAAGAAAATCACTTATGTGCTGAATGTTTATGGTTGGGTAATTTCAGTCGAAAGTTCGTTTAGCAAACACACAGGAAAGGATGCTCAGCTGTTTCTTCTGAGAACCAAAAATATTCATTCCATTCGCCACATCGTTAAATTAACTGAACATTTTATGGGAATTCGTGCATGAGCAGCGACCGACTCTCGGTGGGTTCTCGAAGAGAGTAAAGCCACACTGAATTATTCAAATGATTTTGGTATTAAACCTCAACGGGCGAGAATGCCGCAAATTTATTCACTTCGACTGGTTGCATTTTCAGACGAAGCTATGTACGGGCCGAGGAAAAATCTGATTTACCGAAATCGTTCTGATTAACTCTTATACGAAACGACAATCGTAAATTCAGTCTTAATTTAATCACGTCATATAGCAGAGACTGGCTTGTTTTTTGTAGAATGCGTAATGTCAGAGCGGTGGTCACCCACCTTTTATGAAGACACTAACACAAACACCTGAATTCCGGACAGATTCATCTGATTCACGTATATGGGAACAAAGGTTCCATCTAATTAACCAAACTGATCGTAAACAACATGTTTATTGTTTCTACAGAAGTACGTATGGGTCATCCATAAATCCCGTCACATTGGGAACTGTATAAAATTACCTTCCCTCATCTATGACATTATTTGTGAACATTTTCTTTATCCCTTTATATTAGGTAAAGGACGAACACGAAACAATTGCAACACAGTGAATTTACTGTCAGTTCTTAAGTGTTCACTGGAAACCCCAATTTTTGGATAATTTCGTAAATGTGTTCACCAGCTCGGATTCTGATGAGACGAAGTCGAAATGCAAACTCCGTAACTAATTTACAATTAACATATATTGGATCATTTTCTCTAGCATTTTTCACTACCGTTCTGAGTTTCCAATATATTATTATTAAAAATTATTAACCCTCGGTCACTCGTGTCAAATTTTGTAACACGGGCACTCATGCGTTGGTTATCATAGAATTTTGTGCTCTTTATATTTCATAAAACAATACTCCGTTTCTAATATCACATCGCATCGACGACAGAGTAGTGGGTATACGGTCAAGTTCCAGCGCTAAACTGATAAGCTACTACACAAAGTACAATAATCTTGCTTCTTAGTAGGTTGAAAAAAGCGTCATCTAGTCGCAGAATCCATAATAGCGTATACCACCGCGTTGGTTTTGATCTTGTGAGCAACATTGCAGGAAACACCTTCCTGTTAAGATATCAGGAACTTGAGATCCAGTAGCCCAAAACTGGAACATTCACTAGCGCCGCCTAGTGATGGAACACCGCACTATTTGGCATATCATCTCGTATATTTTATTCTGCTGAACAACTTTGCCGAGGAAACAAACATGCTAAAAATCAGAAACTTAAGATGCAAATGGTAGAAGAAAATAATCCTCATTAGTGCCGTATGGCGGTAGAACTTCGACTTTTTCATCCACTCATCTAAAAGGTCATATCAATTGCCCAAGCTCGCAGAAGCAGAGTCTTCTTTCAGTTTAGTAAGCTAGGGCCTGATGCTGGGTCGCTCAATATGCAGGGGAAATACGTATTGTTTAGTCTGAGTAGGGATGTAACAGATGTTACTAGTTATCTCTGATTAAATGGAGCTTTAAAAGTGATAGACAGGCATAAGTATACTTGTTTGCAGAGATGGGTCTGATTGGTACGGATGTCTTAATGACTGGTAGGTGGATATGTGTTCCTACTTAAAACGAATAAATCACTTCGCTTGGGTGGGCAAATACACGGGTTCTGCTAGTTGTCGATCTTTGATCTTGGATATGTTGGCTGGTTCTGGAAAGGAGTGCAGGATTGGTACAAGCACAATCGTTATTTATTAAATTATAGAAAAATACCATCGCATTCAGTGTTCAGAAATATGCAAGCACATAAAACCATGAGCATTTTCTCCAGGACGATATTTACAAGGACCTGCTTTAATAGTACTATTATTCACTACAAAAAATCTTGAACTGAACCACTCATGAACGTGTTCTTAGGTCACCAATCGACTTAAAATTATTTTCTCCAGTCAATCGAATCTGAGTGCAGTGTGCTGAATACTCTTTATTCAAAAGACAGTTTAAATGAAGCAACAAACTGAATAGCAACATATGCCAGTTTCAAGGTTCAAAACAAAACTTTTTTAAATAATAAATCGAAACGCTTTGTTGAATATGCCTTAAGAAATTTTAACGGTATAAAATACTAATGCTTGCAAACCTGTTATAAAAATAAAATCTATCAGTACATTCTCTTGGTCACTGCTCTAACATAACACAATCACCTTCCCACCAAAATCTCCAACAAACCCTCGCCTTCAAGTAAGCACAAGCCCAGTTGAGTCCGCTTGTGCTTTAGAAATAGCTACAGAGGCATGTTATCAGATGCATTAGTGATGAAAATGTATATCCGAAATACGAAACATGTATTCCAATAGGTTCACTACCCTAGGTACCTACAAACCGTCAAAAGTATTTTGATATGTGCATTACCAGACCAACACACACACACACACAAACATAGAAATGAACTATTCTTTCGCAACGTTAACTCAATCCAAATCTATGTTAGTTCAATCCAAGTCCACCCTACCCATCCACTTTCTAAATCATCGTGTATACGCGACTCTGACCATACAATGGCATTTAAATACTCGTTCGTTACAAATAGCGCGCACGATAGGCTTTGTACACAGCAAAAAATAGATGCAAATTCGAATACGGCTAACGGTGTTCATCCACTTACTCTACCGTCCGGACGTTATAGTCATGATGTTGCTCGTTTGGCATGCGTGTGACGAATGATGAACGAATAACTTCACGTTTTTAATGAGTTTCTTACGTGCCCCATTCCCCGTATTGACGGTTCTGGCGAATCAGCGAGCGATCTGCGTTTGACGGATAACAACCATGGGTCGCAGTTCATTTGACGACAAAGGGACCGTGCTAACAATGCTAGCTCCCTTGGGCTAATCATGGTGCAGATAATTACTGCTTTTACAAAATCCATAATTTCTTTTTTTTATTTCGATTATACAGGTTTTAACCTTAAGGTCACTCGCCTCTTCGAAAAATTTCTTTTAGATAAAATTCTAACCCCATGTGGGACTCGAACTCAGGTGCGCTGCGTACAAGGCAATCGATTTACCAACTACGCTACGCCCACGCCATCCATAATTTCTGTTATTTGCACTAATTGTACATTCTACGAAATTAGTTACAAAATTGTTGTGCATGTTTCCAATCATATAGCGCAGACATTTTTTTATATTTTTTTCATTCAGTAAAACGGCAAATAAAAAAAAATCTGGGAAAAGCATGGACGAAAATTTTGAAACGGGACCCCTGTATTGACAACCCGTTTTAATTTCATCTATATTGTGCGAATAGAATCGGTTGACTTTAATTATTGGACGAAAACCAAATCCAGATATGCAAACTCTATCTGGAACCAGATAGCAAAGCGGAATTCATTAAACATTGCGTTTCACGATAAAGTGATCCTAACGGTGTTCTTGAGGTGAAAATGCTGCCGACCATCCCGTTTTCATCTAACTTATCGAACTCAAATACTAGCTACTATTATTACTCAAACAACGCTGTGTATGTATCAAAGCCAGCTCATTCGGTGCCAGTTGACTTCAAACACTCCACAGGAAACCCTGCACAGTTGCTACTAAGACTAGTTCATTACCATCAATCAGAATGGACACTGAGGAACACGACGAAAACTGTAATAAATTGCAATGCCAATTGAAAAAAAAAATGCATAAAAAGTGATTCTAAGGCATAAGTTCAAGGTATTATTATTTGAATTATAGCACATCTTCTGCACAATATAAATAGCTAGGGTTTTGGAAAACGATACAGAAATTGAACCAGGAATAATTGTTCATGGGTAAAATAACTAGGGAATTAAAAACATGTTTTTTTTCAATAGCCCTTTTTACTGCTTGTTTTACTTCACTTTTCGATTTTGAATAAAGCCAAACTATTTTGAAACGTTTTAAATTAAAATGTTTCAAAAGATTTTTGAGCACCGAATTCAAACCCGAATAGTTGGAAAATATAGAAAAACAGGAATAGTAAGCCCTACTGATAAAGCCTATAGCTCTTTTACCATACTGGGTTAGGAACTATAGCATACCCTGGAGTTTTAGCTACCTATACATAGATTCGTTTCTGTAAGGAGAGCCAAAAATCCGGATACGTAATTGCATTAGTGCAGGGCAGTTACCTATAAAATGATTTGAAGTTCCGTAATCGGATTCACAAAGATCACACGAATAATACACAGCACGCTGAATAGTAGCCATGTAAAGATTGAGTTTGCAATGTCCAGTCAGTGTTCTGACTAAAATTTTGCAATTGTGCTTGGAAAAATACAAAAAAAAATCTTTGACCTTTTTGGACTTACATCCGGCAGAATTTTTTTTTGTTTGAACGCAGGCTTGCTAGTCACGCCAATCGTTTGCCATAGAGCGAATCTTGTGTTTTATCCAACTTATCGATAGTGGTAGAACTGAATAACCGGATACTCATAAAAAGTACATAGAATTTGAAATGCTAAATTCTTGGATTTGAGCTCATAGTGCGATTGCTATTTTCGATCTTGAATCTGCTGAACTAAGTGCTTCAGGGCAGCCTGACTGTCAGAGCAAAAATAGATTCTTTTACTCTGTTGAAGTGCCGGTTGTACGCCATGCAGAATCACAAAGATTTCTGCTTGGAATACGGTGCAATATCTACCAAGCGAATGGGATTAGTCTAATCTCATTTCATGACAATAAACACCGACTCGTCCGTCCAACAAAGAACCGTCAATGTAACAAGCTACGTATTCTTCAAGTTTAAAAGGAAAAGCTACATGTGAGTGTAAGGTTATTGGGAGCAATTATATACTCATCCCAAGTAACCATTTGGGATCACAGTCTTGTGTGGTTACTTGCACTATCTATAGGATTGCTGTTCCAGAGCCCAGTGATCTTAAGACGGTATGCAGTAGAAAGTGCTTCTTGTTTCAGAAACAAATAGTTTTATGTTCTAGAGTGCTTCAAGAGCAGCAGTACGTGTTGACGTTAAGACCATCCGCTGAAGATGGTTTAACTTTGATTGGATTATCATATCACGACACAAGACACCGGTATACCATTATTGTTCTATCAATTGTTGTGTAGAACCACTGATTATACGTGGGTTTGAGTTCCCAAGATTTACTGCAGGTCATGCAATCTCTCTTGATTCTGAAATCGATGTGAGTCAACCAATATACTGCCGTTCTACGTATGATTGTCCCATGTATACAGGGAATTCCATAGAGGATGGGACAAATATACCTATAACGGCAGTATAGTTTTGAGTCAAGAACTATCCCGCAGTACTCAACTTGATTTGCGACAATAATTTCAGAGTCAAACAACTGCACCGTCGAACTTATCTCTACTTGTTTTAACGATGAGCGCAGGTGTCGGTTGCTAAGCATTGCGTGTATCCAGTTCGTGATATATAATGACCACGCACTGCTTCCAAAATGGCTTTGAAAGACACGTTGATAAAAGCACCTTCAATATCAAGAAAAACTCTAACACTTGCTTACTTTAGTTGCATTGCATGAAGCGAGTGCTCGCTCAAGCTATCATCCCGAATGTAGTAGTCTATTAAACGTTCCATTGATTTGAGATGGAAGGAGGTCAGACTGATCAGTCAAAAGCTAAGTGACGCGGGGATGGGAATGAATTTTATGCTTATTTCTGGTTACGTAATTGAAATGCAACACTACAAGTAAGAACTTTTTGATCAAAACATACATGAAGTGTTCATATCCTTTTTGAAGTAGAACTGGAATGATTCCATATTATCCCGGAGGCTTAGATGAATCAAAACGTTCAATTACCCAACTACTTGAAAATAACTCAGAGGCGGTCGACAATGATGGCTCCTTACATCCTGGAAAGCGTGTGTCGAAAAGACAGTTGAGTACTCCATCTTCGTCAGACGAGTATTCGCCATTAGCACTTATAATGGAACTGACATGAAAGTCTTTCGATTTCTAAAGTAACTTATTTATTCTACTTGTCTCATTGAGACTTGAGATGTTTGTGCAGAGGCTTTTCCAACCACTTCACTCAGACGATCGAAGGGCATTTCTGTATGCCTTTCCGTCCCTGCATCTGCGATTCCAAGCTCTTCTACATAACTTTTTGAGTCGAACAAGTTCGGTATTTGGGCGAATGACCTAACGGTTAAAACTCAAAATAAACAATATAATACAAGTTCGGTATTCCACCAAAGTGTTTCTCTAGAAATACGCATAATTAAAAGCAGATAAGCCTCTTGGCATGATGCTAATATGAGTAAGTTTGTTTTATCCATGTCCTCATCCAATCACTTGGAGGTTCAATCGTTGGAATATATTCCTGAAACCTAGTCGCCAAGCCCTCATCGTAGAGATCCCAATTCGTAGATTTGGCATTATGATATCTAGCGAGACATTTAAATGATGTACTTAATATCAGATAACAACGGTTGGGTGCGTGGAAGTTTGCCAACTCATGTGAAATACCGTCAGAGCAGTGAGTTAGATCGAACACCTTTTCCCAGCCAAAACGATTTCCGACATTAAGTATTTACAGATTTGTACTACTTAAGTATTCCATCAATTCGGTGCCTCTGAAATTGATATTTGAGCTGCCCCAAGTTATTTGATGGGCATTTGCATCACCCCCGAATATGAGTAGAAACCCATTTCAGCTACTACCGCTTAACTATTCGGCAAATATACCGAACAATATACTTAGTTTCTGTTTATGTTATTAACAGTCATATTAACTGTGACAGCACAAATATCACGAGTTATGAGGTTGGATATAAAATATGCGTCAATACTGTCGGATTTGCCATACCATTTTTGTTGAAAGCTAAGGAGGCGGTGTTATGTGCATTATCGCAGTTATAATGCGAAATTCGCATTAGAACCATGCATATTTGCATGTCAATCATACGGTTCGTAGACACTAAATCGGAATGAGCAAAAAATGTCCTAGTATAAATCTGTCTCAGGAAACTACACACGCAGTTACCCATCAAATCTTATTGCATCGTTATGAACGATGAACTTTACGACAATGCCTACTCCTCCAACCTCCGTGACAGGAATATTGCAATATAAAAACCTATTTTAATCCACCTAGCGGTGCAATTGTGCCTTTCTCAATCATGAATCACGAGAATGTGTGCGTTGTTTATATTCATTAAAAACTTTTAAATGCATATATTACATTTTATTATTATACATCACATGACAACCATATACAGGAAAAGAAATCATTATTCGAGTTCTAAAATTTTGAAAAAGAAAAAACAGCCACGGTAATATTGAACTAAAAAACCTGTTTTAATCCACCTAGAGGTGCAATTGTGCCTTTCTCATTTCTCCAAACTATGATATAATAGCTGGTTCGTACAATATAACATTATGGAAATCTCTTTCATTCTTATTACACTTGGCAAGTACATATATAAGAGCACCTTTTTGCATTCATCGCGGTATCGGTTTGAATCGGAGTTGTCTATGTGATCGCACTCCACAACCCGTAACTCCGGAGCCGGAAGTCGGATGGAGATGGAATTTAATATCAGTTTCCGGGGACGCGACACCTTTCATTTGAGACTAAGTTGATCAAATCGGTCTAGCCATTTTAGAGAAACCAATATAACCGTTATTCTGAATTTGGATACTTCAGGATCCGTCGATGGTGGCCAGTGTGACCAAAGAGCCTTTGAATGACTGTTGGGGACCTAGATCTACAAATTCAACAGTTGTGCACATTTTGGAAAAAAATCACCTTTTTACATTCATCGCAAAATTCGTTACAATCGGAATTTGCTGCGTGATCGTACGTATCACCCTGTAATTCAGGAACCAGAACTCGGATCCACACAAAATTCAACAGCAGCTGATGGACCTTTCATTTAAAATCAAGTTTGTCAAAATCGGTTCAGAAAATTCCGAGAAACCGATGTGGACAAATCAACAAATTTTGTTTTGTAACCATACTCTTCAACTCGTAATCCGGATCAAGATGTCGGTTGAAAATGAAATTCAATAGCAACCTAGGGAATATTATACCTTTCATTTGAATCTTAGTTTGTAAAAATCGGTTCAGCCATCTCAGAGAAACCGATGTGGACATTTTGTTAACAAATCCGCACATACACACATACATACATACATACATACATACATACGTACATACATACATACATACATACATACATACATGCATACATACATACATACATACACACATACATACACACAGATATTTTGCGATCTCGGCGAATTGAGTCGAATGTTATATGAGACTCGGCCCTCCGGGCCTCGGTTAGAAAGTCAGTTTTTGGAGCAATTGCATAACCTTTCTATATAAGAAAGGCAAAAGAATAATATTTAATTAGCTTAATAAGCATGAGTTCAATCCATACTATGTAGCATAATGAGTTCAATGTTATCTTCATGTGATTATAATTTGCAAAGGTTGGTGGAATGCGCTTGAACGTGTAGGGAATGGGGGTTTAGTAGAGTGGGTGTGGAGGATGCGTCAGAAATCCTTCATCTTATTTCGGTATACGGGGTGGATGAAGGAAATCTGGGCGTGAGGGTGATCCAAGAAGAGGGGAGTGATGAAGGAGGGAGGTGTAAGGGCAAGGTGGGGAGGGGGGGGGGGAAGGGGCGGCTACGCAATACTCAACTGCATATTTTGCCTTCCATTTGAGACTTGGTTTGAGAAAATCGGTTCAGTCATCACCGATGAACCGATGTGACTTTAATTGTGGAATATGCCCGAAATTCCGGACTTCCGGAATCGTCGATAGTGGACAATATATTCAAAGAATGTTTGATTGGCAATCAGTGATCTAGATCTGCGATTAGAAGTAATTTGGTGACCATTTCAATAGTTTTTAGCCTCTGAGGTATTACGATTGTACCGATTTATATGGAAAATTCCAGTGTATCCTTACTAACACCCCTGTAACTCCGGAAGCAAGAGTCAGAACCGAATGAAATTCAGCAGCAGTCAATGGCATTACTGTATCTTTCATTTGAAATCAAGTTTGTAAAAATCGGTAGTGAATTCGTTGTGGAATGGGTGTGATATTAGTTTAGGAACTTGGCGGGTTCCCCGGGGGTGTCATGAACCGTCATAGGTGGCCAATGTGGTCAAAGCTGCTTTGATTGATCATTAGTGATCCAGACCCGCAAACTAGAGTAATGTTACATCAATTTTGATATGTTTTACATCATTTGAACATCATGGTGGTACCAGTTTATATGGGAATTTGCTGTGTGACCGCACTTTTCAACCCGTAACTCCGGAACCGGAAGTCGGATCAACTAAAAATTCAATAGCAGCTTATGGGAACGTTATACCTTTCAGATGAAACTAAGTTTGCGAAAATCGGTTCAGCCATCTCTGAGAAAATTGTGTGAGTTTAAATGACACACACACACACACATACACACACACACACACACATACATACACACACAGACATTTGCCGATCTCGACGAACTGAATCGAATGGTGTATGACACTCGGCCCTCCGGGCCTTGGTTAAAAAGTCGATTTTTACAGTGATTGCATAGCCTTTCTTTATATGAGAAAGGCAAAAAGGTGCAAAATCGGCAAAGTCCCAAAAAGTCGATTTTTATAAAAAAAAATTTTCGAGATAACATAAAATCTCGACGTTTCATGCATTTTAAAGATGTTTGGCATCAAAAATACGAATTCGATTTCTGAAATTTCATGAGATCCCCCCTTTGAAAAAAAAAATTGAGTTCCGGCTTATATGGGAATTTCATATGTGACCGGACGATTTAGTCTATATTTCCTGACCCATATAAGCGATCCGTGCGAAATTTTAATAACTTCTATGGGGATATTATAGCTATCATTTGGGACTAAGTTTGTGAAAATCGGCCCAACCATTTCCGGGAAACTGATGTGAGTTCGTAAATTTTGAAAGATGGCCGCTTTTCCCGGGCACTTCCGGAACCGTTTATGGTGGTCAATGTAGTCAACGAAAGTTTGGTTGGCCGTCGGTGACCTAGAACAGCAAATTTAAGTTGTTTGAGAGACATTTTAGCGAAATTTTTACCTTTTTTGCTTTCATCGGAGTATCGGTTTGAATCACAATTTGCTATGTGATCGCACGCCACAACCTGTAACTCCGGAACCGGAAGTCGTATCGGGATGAAATTAAATAGCCATTTACGGGGACGCAATACCTTTCATTTGAGGCCAAGTTTAGTCGAATCGGTCTAGCCATCTCCGAGAAACCGATGTGACTGTTATTCTGAATTTAGATACTTCCGCCGGGGCTTCCGGAACCGAGGATGGTGGCCAATGTGGCCAAATAGACTTTGAATGGATGTTAGTGACCTAATACTACAAATCGAAGCAGTTGTGGTCGTATTTTGGAAAAATTTTCACCTTTATACATTCATTGCAGAATTTATTAAAATCGACATTTTCTGCGTGTTCGTACTTATCACCCTGTAAATCCGGAACCGGAAGTCGGATCCATTAGAAATTCAATAGCAGCCTATGGGAACGTTGCACCTTTCATTTGAGACTAAGTTTGTCAAAATCGGTTCAGCCATCTCTGAGAAAAATGAGTGACATTTTTGGTCACACACACATACACACACACATACATACATACATACATACACACATACATACACACACAGACATTTGCCGAACTCGACGAACTGAATCGAATGGTATATGTCACTCGGCCCTCCGGGCCTCCGTTAAAAAGTCGGTTTTCAGAGCAATTGCAATACCTTTCTATTGAGAAAGGCAAAAAGGTGCGAAATCGGCTAAGTCCCAAAAAGTCAGTTTTCATAAATAAAAATTTTTCGAGATAACATAAAATCTCGACGTTTCATGCATTTTAAAGATGTTTGGCATCAAAAATACGAATTCGATTTCTGAATTTTTTTGAAAAAAAAATAGAGTTCCGACTTATATGGGAATTTCATGTGACCGAACGATTTAGTCTATATTTCCGGACCCATATAAGCGATCAGTACGAAATTTTATATACATCTATGGGGATGTTATAGCTATCATTTGGGACTAAGTTTGTGAAAATCGGCCCAACCATTTCGGGAAACTGATGTGAGTTCGTAAATTTTGAAAGATGGCCGCTTTTCCCGGGCACTTCCGGAACCGTCTATGGTGGTCAATGTAGTCAACGAAAGTTTGTTTGGCCGTCGGTGACCTAGAACTGCAAAGTTAAGTTATTTGAGAGACATTTTAGCGAAATTTTTACCTTTTTTGCTTCCATCGGAGTATCGGTTTGAATCACAATTTGCTATGTGATCGCACGCCACAACCCGTAACTCCGGAACCGGAAGTCGTATCGGGATGAAATTAAATAGCCATTTACGGGGACGCAACATCTTTCATTTGAAACTAAGTTTGGTTGATTCGGTCTAGCCATCTCCGAGAAACCGATGTGATTGTTAGTCTGAATTTGGATACTTCCGCCGGGGCTTCCGGAACCGATGATGGTGGCCAATGTGACCAAAGAGACTTTCAATGGCTGTTAATGACCTAGTACTGCAAATCGAAGCAGTTGTGGTCACATTTTGGAAAAAATTTCACCATTATACATTCATTGCAGAATTTCTTAAAATCGACATTTTCTGCGTGATCGTACTCATCACCCTGTAATTCCGGAACCGGAAGTCGGATCCATTAGAAATTCAATAGCAGCCTATGGGAACGTTGCACCTTTCATTTGGGACTAAGTTTGTAAAAATCGGTTCATCCATCTCTGAGAAAAGTGAGTGAGATTGTGTTCGCGTACACACACACAGACGCACATACACACACATACATACACACACACATACATACACACACAGACATTTGCCGAACTCGACGAACTGAATCGAATGGTATATGTCACTCGGCCCTCCGGGCCTCCGTTAAAAAGTCGGTTTTCAGAGCAATTGCAATACCTTTCTATTGAGAAAGGCAAAAAGATTGTCGAAATTCGGCTTCAAATTTCAGGTGATTTGAGAATGTGGTGAAACAATTGAATTCTGCTTTTGCTTGATCTGGCGTCCTGCCACTATTAACAGTTGTGGAATTACGCAAATTTGACGCTAAATCAATTTAATGAACTTTTATATTTAAACAAGGAACTTCATTCATGACTTGTGTGTACTTTCAGAATATGTGATTTAAATCCTTAAATGTAATTAACTGATCCGGAAAAAAGTACTTAAAATAATATAGTTACATGAATTCTGGAACAACCACGTTTTTACGATACGGAAACAGGATTATGTTAAATTTCCCTTCTGTAATGCCCGCGTAACACGCTTTTATTAGTGGAAATATTTTATTTTGCTTTGTAAACTTAAGTCATGTCATTACCAAATTTTTTGCACGTGAAATAGTACACAACTTTAAGAATATTATTCATAAAATCAAAGGTTGACTTATGATGTTATTCAAAGATTTGGGACCCAAGCAGCACACGTTGTTTTATAGAAGTGTATGCAACTATTGTAACGATATGCCTATCTGTTAAAAACAGACTTTGCATTCATTAATCGACTGTTACGTAACGGAAAAAGCGCAAGAGGCGGAGCCTACTTGCAACATAGTGGATGTTACATGAGTTGTTGTGTTCAACTTTTAAACACCTTCTTAAAAAATTGCAAGAATATTGAATATAACTTTAAAGAAACACGGTATTGCTTAAACTATTGCAATGCTGTTGCTACAACTGATGTTTTGTGACTTATCAGAAATTTAAAGTTTCATTGCAGTTGCATAAACCGAAAACACACTGTTGAAGCGCAAGGTTCATTTTTTTTATGAGTTCGCGATTAATATTTTTTTGTGTTCTTAGTAACAAACATACACCAAAACCTTCATATCTACAAATTGTTTCTTTTTCTTCTACAATTGACATACATATTAATAATGGAGAACTGCAGTTAAAAAATTTGCGGTATCCAAATGGGCATGTTATCAACGCTTCGAATTTCATCGGGTAGAATTTCAATGTACGTCTGAATTTTAAGTGCGCCAAGTATTACATAAATCCGCAAAAATTTATTTAAAAAAATTTGGATGTGAAATTTAAAACAAATTATTGAAAATGCGTTTCTAGTGTTCATATAGTTGAAGGATGTGAACCAATTTGTCATTGTATTGTGTTTTATCTGAAAATATAAATAGAAAAGACCCATGGAAAACAGGTTATTGTGTTACTATGTTTTAATTGCCGCAAGGTTCTACTGTATCGATTTTGTTGGCTATTTTCGGCAAATTTGAGACTAAGAGAAACAAAAGCAATGAAATTGAAAGACGGATAGGTATTCTAGAGCGAATCAGTTATAAACTTAGAACGGAAAACTAGAACTAGGCAGGCTCATATGGGCATGATCGAAAGGAAATGTGAAGAATTTTTTGCCTTCTGCAGAGTAGGAGTTGGGCGTTTCACCCAAGTCTACCGCATGGTCTATGGTAGAACATAACTCATCATCATGTTTTACCGCCGACGTTTCTCTTAGTCTCAAATTTGCCGAAAATAGCCAACAAAATCGATACAGTAAAACAGGTTATTATTTTAGAATAACTTTTCCAGTCATAATATGGCTGCCGCTGAAGACGCATTAATAGTTTCCGATATGTTTTTAATAAGTCAATCTGGGATTGCATAATCATTTATTACACTATGATTTCAAGCCATATTGTAAAAGAACCGCTTTAGTCACAAAAATAAGTTTTGCAATGGGTATGTGACTAAAATGTTGCAACGATGTTGCAAATATCTATATAACAACAAAAGGGTCCAATCACTAATGATCCGCTGTAGTGATTCATAGCATAACCTAAAAATTCTTTTCGCATTTCTATATATCAAACAGTGTTGCTATTTTTAAAATTTTCGGAGTTGAGAGATATATTTTTTTGTTTTTGCTTAAATACATAGGAAGCGGGATCTTCAGAAATAAGTATTGCTGCAAAACTTAAATTGTTATTGTGTACGCATATTAGTGACCACTGATATCACGCGTTCGTGATTCGCTCTTTGGACACTTTGTAACTTGAATGCTTTTTATAGGGACATCCGCTGGTTGGACCATGGTCCAACTAAACAACAACAGAATGTAAAAACCTAAATGTAAAGATATCCTTATAATTGCACAACCTACAACTTTGTCAAACACACTATCATCAGAAATCTTTTGTATTAAATAGTTGATAGCAGCGCCACCGTATCGACTGAATCCCGAACTTATTTTATATGATCAAATAAAGAGGTAGGTACTCTACAGCGACTTTGCCAAAGACACCATAACTTTAAAACGAAAGATAAGAGAAGGAAGGACTATCGAATATAGAAAAAAGTTGAATTAAATGAAAATATTCAAGGTTTTCGGAGTTATGGCCCATCCCCAGAGGCGTGTTTCTTGGCAGAAACCTGCGGTGAACTGTCTCCAAGCCAAACCACTCAACTGAAATCAAAAAAGTAAAAAAAAATATTGAAGAAAAATGTATTGTGGTCTACTTGAACGGATCGGTTTCCCAATATTTTTTTCCTTCAACAAAAACATGTTGATCATAAAATTGAGTTTTGTGGTGTTCAAAATCACAAACAATTAAAAAAATATAGAATACGGATAAATAGCTTTTGAGATATCACGTTCACCACTTCATTTCGAGCGAACTGCGTTTATAGTTTTGTGTTAACTTCATTCGTGGAAGAATCAGCGCGCTGCAAACGGCTGTAATTGAAAATCTAGTGCACCAGATCCGATTATATTTCGCACAGAGATTCTCAAAAGTACGTACTTTCAGAATATTCAATAAATTTTTTATTCGACTTTAGAATTCCATCTTTGTATATAACTCCTAAATCTGTCGATGAATGAAACCAATTAATCGAGTTCGTTAGTTGGAAAGAGGTGGTGGTCCAACTAGTGAATCGCGTATGTAAGCAAAGTCTTGATCCTACTTTCCGTTACTAAACTTTTGCGTCTGTTTCGACAGACTTCACAGCTGATTCTTAGTGTACAGGACAATGGTAGAGCTAGTGCTACGTCCCTACTAGCCACTAAGCATCCTTCCTGGCTGGGACTCGGTTATATGACGAGCGACATGATCCGCCAGACCAGAGTAATTAAAAATAAAAATAAAAAATGGCGAAAAAAGCGCGCATTTACATATGATGCAGGTTTTACAATATATATACAAACATGACATTTCGATTGAAATAAAATGCTTGATATAAAAAATTTTATTCGAACATTTTCCACAACCGTCAAAAATCAGGATTTTCGAAACGAAAAAACAAATTAATTTCGCATTTATTTTTAGTCTATGTACCCCAAGACATCGTAAATCGACCAAATCAATTACATTTAGGAAAAGTTGATTACTTTCAATCTACTGGTGAAATTGGAATGCTTCGCTAATAGCAAGTTTGTTTAGTTAGTTTGAAAGCAATACTTTTGATTTAAGCAAGATTAATCATCATATTAATTACACCACTTTTAAGCTAATTGCATTAATTAGTCATGTGCCAGTAACTCTCAATTGAACAACATTCGCCCCTAAGAATAGTCATCCCTGAAATGCTTAATATTTAAAATGATAATGAAACGTAAATCAAAAAAACTGAAACATTTTTTATGATTATTGTAATGAGTACTTTAAAAAGTGCGAAAAAACCAAACCACCCAATCTGGCATCACTTTCAAACTGTCAACATATGAGTTGGTTTCAGCGAAATAAAAAATCATATCTGGTATTTTGTTGGCTCAGGAAGCCTTTTTAATAGCAATAATGTCATTTGCTGTCGTTCAAACACGCTTCGAAGCCGTTGTGCCGATAAGTTGGGTATCTGGAGATAAAGTAATGCGGCCACCAAATAATTTCGTAAGTTTATCGATGAACGAGCATTCCGAACCAGTAGCAGGAGTTTGGATAGAACAGAGATGCAAAATTGTCGGACGTGGCAATTCTTATGAAAATGCCGAGAAACTTATCCAAGATTTGGAAAGAATTGCGGATTCTGACGATGCCATTCGAATGAGCCGTGGAACCCGTACGCGTCCAGCCAAAAAATAGCAGCATTCCAACCAAATTCCTATAAGCTTGCACATCCGGTAAAACGTTCTAAATTGGTAAGTACGAATCACGTGTGTTATGAAAGTTACCGAATTCCGATATTTCATAGCTGCAACCTGCGGTAAAGACTTCTGTGGGTAGTCTTAGTATCCTTTCTGGGGCAGAGCAATTACCACTGGAGATACAGGATGTCGAACAAGCGCAGGTGGAAATCTACAATGCACCCACAATGGATGTAAGGGACCGTTCATAAACCACGTAGACCGAAATTTGAGAATTTTTAACCCCCCCTCCCCCCTAGTAGACCTTAGTAGACTTTTATCAACCCCCCCCTCCACCAAAAGTCTACGTATACCTTGTATTTTTTTTTTCGCGGGAAATGTGTAATTAGCAAGAAGCACATTATAATGTTCAATTAAAAATTAGCGTTCAGATTTATTTCAAGCTTTTTAAATATTAAAGAAAGGTGTTTCACATTGTTTTTTTTGTCTATGATTGATCAAATCAATTAGTACCGTTCGTTCAACGTTCGGAATACTTCTTTTCAAGGTTAGTCACTCAAATATATGTAAAAAGATATATTGCTATAACTAGCTTAAATTTTGGCCGAAGTGTGCGAACAATGCAGAACTGCTAAACACTTTTTGAGCCTTACTGGTGCATTCAACATTGTTAAATTATAAGAAACATTTACGAAATAATACTGTCGATGTGTACTATCATCTAGACTAAAATAATAAACCAAACATGCACACAAATTTCACTTTTCGTGAACAAATTTCAATATATAGACGTAAAATTTAACGGGTGTTTAAAGATTTTGAAATCAGTGTAAATGATTGCAAGAGAAACTGATTAACTCGAGTAAACACTTTGTTGTAGAAGTTTGACTACACTACTGATTTAACCACCGAAATCAATAAAATAAAAATAAAATTAATCCACTTATTGTTAAAAATCGGATGTTTTGTTGTTACAATGCTTAACTTTGACCATTTTTTACGTTTTTATGGTTCATGCATTTAATGGTCCATGCATGTCTGCTAACTAGTGGTGTCTCAGATGATTTCACAGTCAAAATCTTCCGTCGAGAGGAATTTTGGGCGATCGTCTTTGGAACTGTCATTTTGTATTATTCCTAGATCAATACTATATCGAAATATACGTAAGAAACAACACTGTGTGAAGTTGTCCAAAAAAATCGTGGATTCTGGGTTGAGTGGTCGCTTAACGAGTAGTTACCTCAATAGAGTACTAGCTTTGAAGTGTCTGCATAAATACTGAATAGACCGATATTTTGAATACAACTCTCTTTAAATCCCATTTATAATTAGTAATACGAGAATAACAAAAAATAAAAGTCTACGTAGACTTTTTCAAAGACCCCTCCTCCCCACTCGTAGACAAACGTAGACTTTTGCCAGACCCCCCCGTCCCCCTTATGAGTCTACGTGGTTTATGAACCGCCCCTAAATACGACAATGACGTTTATGCGTTCTGATGCTATGAAACCCAGCCAGACTGAAGACGAACCGATTTTGAATGAGGTATAATTTCTAAAAATCTAACACTTGTGTTTATTACAACTTGAATTAATTTTAGCCATGCGAAGTAGTCGATGGGGAAGACGGCAAAAGGTATTTTCGACTGGACAATGGGTACTTAGCGGAAATATTGGCCAATATTGAAGAACCTGAAACTTTCGAAGTGCTACTACAGACCCAACAACGCAATCGAAAAAAAAAATCGATGGTTTGGAAGAAGTAGCAAAACAAATTCTCAACTTCATGGCGAATATAAATAAACTTCTAGAGACTCAGAAGCCAGTACACGAGAAACTACAAACTCTTGAGAAGGAGAATTTTGCCGATTTGGAAAAACTTGAAAAAGTTGAGAATGAAAACGAGCTTGTAGCACTGCAAGCAAGTCTTAAGAACCCTGACTTTGAATAGATATATTTGATATTTCCACATTATTTATTTCCAAATTAACGGGAAAACGAGAGGGAGCACCTTTCTTTCGAACTTTAATTCGTAAATTGATAAATCCGTTTCTTGGAAGGAGAATACGCGTACTAGAAAAGGTACATCGACCGAGGAAAACAGAAACCAAAGTTTCAAGCAAGAGTTCCCAAATTTTGTCAAATTTATGCATCGTATTGTCAGTGCGGCGGATTTCGAATACACATCTGAAGATCACGAAAATTGCTTTAGTGATTTTTTGCGCCAGAAAAACAGAGATTAAAAGGTACGGGTCAGGCCAAACCGTGAAACGGGCATCCTGTGTTCGAAGACGTAAGATCGTTCAGAAAGAATATAACGAACCTCTGCAAGAACCTGATAATGATTTGGATAGAAATGATTCGTTTTCTGATGACTATACTGACAATGAGCATTTCACTGATAACGAATCTAACGCAGACGATGGAACCAATGGATTAGCTTTGAATGATAATGAGTAGAATGAATTTACGAACGAAACAAGTACTGCGTGGAGCTTAACGTTTTATATTTCTTTGACATTGGAATATATAACACATTTGATTTTATAATTTTTGTTCAAGAGGATTAAAGGGCAAAGTTTGCTTGGATTATATGCCGAACTCGACTGATTTGATATGATGAGAAATAAACAGCTAATAGCTTTCGTGGCTTGTATTTTTAATTGGTATCTTTTTTAAGTTTGATAAACTATTTTAATGCATGAATGAAAGGAATAAATATAAATTTATGCATTTTCGAATCCTGAGAATCAATTTTGATTTTGAAATATAAATCGAATACTGGTTTAACTCACCATCGGAACTATATATTTGTAATGATGATGAATGTACTGTAGACTGCCCAGAAAAATAATGATTTTTTGAAAACTCAATCGGCCCACCCCTGAGTTGATTCCTAGTCCGACCAGGAGTACTTGCACCAAATTTGAAGCAAATGGGACAAGTCTAGCTACCGGACCACCGTGCCTAAAGTTTGAATGAGATTTTTCGACAATTTACATGAAGAAAACCCGCCAACTCGCATTTTTGCCGCTAGGTGACACTGTATGCATCGTATTATCACTATAAGTGAAAATAAGAAAGATAATTTAATTGTCTACAACTTTGTCGAAGACTGCTAGTCAATCTGGCTTTGTTAAAAGAAGTTATTAAAATTTTAACGAAGTGATGTCTGAGTCAGTTTTCCATGGGGCCTAGCAGTGCAAGGTTGTGTATCAGTACTCGATTTCCACGAACTATACATTTTTGTGAAATAACCGTTAGGTTTAGCTCAATAGTATGTTCAGAAGAATTATACCACATAATACGAGTTATGTTTTGGTTGGAAAAATTTTGTTCCAACTGTGACCGCATAGAGGGCACCAATACTAACTTTTCATAGAAGAGAGATAGTATATCGAGATGTTCGGGAGAATTATTGCAAAATGCCTGTTCTACAACTTTGTGGAAGGCACCTAATTTCTATCTCTCTCCGTTAAAAAGTTAGTGTTGGCGCCCTCTATGCGGTACAATGTGGAACTAAAATTTTCTAACCAAAACATGACTCCTATTATTTACTACAATTCTTCTGAATATACTATTGAGCTAAATCTAACGATTATTTCACAAAAATGATTAGTTCGTGCGAATCGAGTACTGATGCACAACCTTGCACTGCTAGGCCCTATGGAAAACTGACCCAGACATCACTTCGCTAAAAGTTTAATAACTTCTTTTAACAAAGCCGGTTTCACTAGCAGTCTTCGACAAAGTTGTAGACAATTAAATTATCTTTCTTATTTTCACTTACAGTAATAATTCGTTGCAAACAGTGCCACCTAGCGGCGAATATGAGAGCTAGTGGCTTTTCTCCATGTAAATTGTCGAAAAATCTCATACAAACTTCAGGCACGTTGGTCCGGTAGCTAGACTTGTCCGATTTGCTTCAAATTTGGAACAAGTACTCCTGGTGGGACTAGAAATCGACTCAGGGGTGGTCTGATAGGGGTAATTTTTTTTCCCGTCACTCTAATGTACTGGTTTAACAAAATAATCGGAAAGGTTTTTTAATGGATTCCCATACAATTTCAATGAGCTGTCTTGTATTGTATGAGTAATATATTCTACAGAAACCACCTCAAATTGTTCTGTTAAAATCAGAGCCGGCGGAATACGTGGGTAGTATGGGTAGTACTACCCACTCGAAATTTACCGAGGGAGGAATTACCCACTCGAAAGTTTGGAACAAACCAAAACCATATTAACCCATTATAACCCAGGGGCTTCAAAAAGTGTGCCAACTGCAACGATATCTTCAATTCCACCAAAAAATGTATCAAAATCATCGCTTAAAATGGTTTTGAGAATGAAAATATCTCGTGCCAAAAAATTTCGTGACTAGCACCCTAAATCATGAGCATGAATCACTCTTCTCATGACCACGAAATAGAAATTACAGAAATAGTGACTAAGATCCTGCAATCATAAACATAAATCACGTTACTCTGACAGAAAAAATCCGATAGCAAACTAATGAATAAAATATCACGGTAACTTGATGAGAAATCACAAAAATCGCCAAAAAAGCTCCTGCAATCATCGTTTAACTGTCGACTCTGTATTCCCAAATTGTGAACAAGGATCACAACCAACACTAAACATGTCCAAGGAACAACCACAGTAACCCTGCCAAACATTCGACGAGAACTAGTTTTTCGGACGGGGGTGAGCGTAGCGTAGTTGGTAAATCGATTGCCTTGTACGTAGCGCACCTGGGTTCGAGTCCCCACCCCGCACATAGGGTTAGAAATTTTTCATAAGAGATTTTTCTAACCCGAAGAGGCGAATGACCTTTAGGTTAAAACCTCTAAAATCGAAATAAAAAAAAATAGTTTTTCGGAAACACAAATAGTTTCATGAATACGAGGTTTATTATTATTAATTTCAGGAACTTGGTCACGGTTTTCGTAAATCCATCAGTTCACGAAATCGTGATCTTGTTTTCATGAATTCAAGAACGGGTTTGTTTCCGTTTAACATTTCTATAGAAGAAAGTCTCAATCTTTTTTTTAAATTTTTGCCTTTCTCGTATAAAAAAGGCTATGCAATCACTGTAAAAATTGACTTTTCAACCGAGGACCGAAAGGCTGAGTGTCATATATCATTCGATTCAGTTCGTCGAGATCGGAAAATGTCTGTGTGTATATGTATGTGTGTGTGTGTCATTTAAACTCACAATTTTCTCAGCTCGTAAGCTGTTAGGGGCCATGCATAAATAACGTAGCATTTTGGGGGGGGGGGGGGGGTAGGGAGAGTATACCAAATTTGTGACGAAGTGTGACGAGGGGGAGGGTAAGTTGTGCGACGTAGCATTAAGTTTAAAGCCCATTGTTTACAGACAACAATTTAATGATACTCCATTCCCAAGAGAAATAAATTTAAATTCAAACAAGTTACTTTTGATGCGGTTTTTCATGAAGTAAATTACGATTCGCGGAATTACAAGTTCGCAAAAATACGAAAAGATTTTGTAGGCGGATTTAGCTTGCTACATTAGTTAGCTAATGTTGCTAACTAGTAGACTTAGTTTGGAAGCTGAATTAAATTTTCACTTCGGATTCAACCAAACTAAAATTAGTAATTTAGATGAACGTATGCTCCCCTTGACATATGAAATTCAAAACAAAACTTCACTATATTTGTCATGAAATGGGCTTATTTTGCACGCAATTTGCTGTTATAATGAAAATGTTGATAAAAGTCGTCAAACATTTTGAAGGGACATGTATTTAAAATAATTGAAAAATTATATGTAACTTATTTTCATCCCCGGCCGCTTTGCAAGGGACTAGGGGGAGGGGGTAGGTAAATGCTACGTTATTTACGAGGGGGAGGTTAGAATTTTGTGACCAAATGCTACGATGGAGGAGGGAGGTCAAAAATCGCCAAAAAAAACTCATTTGTGTACGGCCCCTATATACTTTGCACTATAAACGACTTTCAAATCAAATTTCTGCAACGCACTAAACAGTTACAAACAATTGAATGTGCCTTTTTTCGAATACAAGTTTTAGAATAGATTTATATCCATCCTCAGTTCTGGAACCCCATGAATCCTGAGGCCCCCTGCCCTAGCTCAGTGTGCCCACGCACGAAGGCGGTTCTGGGTGGGAACCAGTAGATTAAAGATTTTCTACACATTTTCTGTACCACGAGACACAACAAAGAATCGAATTGTGAAAGAAAACAATGGCCGTCCAGCTACTGGATGAGTTGGGTTAGGTTAAATATTCTCCCAGCCTGCTTTTAAGCATGTCAAGAATCATCGACAGCAACGGAGTAGCATATAGATTGCCACCGAATCGGAACGAACACAGCCAACTAAAAACAACGGATGACGGTTTACCATTGTCAGGTCGTACTCGAAAGCATGACGGCTTGGTTTCGACCCACTTTCTTGTAACGGAAACGCTTGTTTTCCACATTTCTTTACGTGCTAGTCTCTGCCCAACCACTGACGCAAACCCAAAACACAGATCCGTTCGCAACCAACCGGAACGATATGTATTTCTGTAGGCCCGGCCCTTCACACCGGCACTCTGAGCACCGGCCAAGCATTTGTTGTGTTAGATCGGTTCAGCTCTGCTTCCGACGAGTACAAGCGAGGAGATGAAGAGGGACCTAATTCCACTCCTTGTACGAAATTGAGGAATTTTCGGAAAACCAACAGCTGGAACAATGTTCAAACCGGATGCCTTGGAAGGTCACTCCGGAAACAGGCACATTTCTCTGTGGAGGAAGGTGAAGGCGGACAAAAATTCAAAGCTGCTTGCAGACGTGAAAAAGGGCTAAATTGCTAGAACATTTTAAAATCCCTTGTCGTATCAGCCGGCGAGTGTCCGTTGCCTCCGTTCGGGCTCGAAAATTTTTGCCTGCGAACAGACAATCCTTTACCTTGTGCTCACAATTGGTGCTTGCCGACGCTCTCTAGGCGATAATGATGAGATCATGGGCCTTACACGACAGGTTTTCAGTAACACAGCGAGTGGGTGGCCCTCTTGTTTTGATTTTGAACCAGGATGGTGACAATTCACAGACCCAGCGAGAAGACCGCGCTCGGTCCCGTTGACGTGTCGAAAGTCCGAAAACGATGCAACACCAACCGACTCGGCCAGATGCTGGAGCCAAAGGTTCGTCGATGCGTTTAATTAGACGAATTCTGCTGTGTCCTAATTGGATTACTGAAGATTTATGGCAATGCGGTGAAAGCTCCGGGGCAGTTTCTTTCGGCAGGGAGGACCGTTTGTTTTGAATATCATCATACTCATTTGTGTGGGCAGATGATGAGCAGCTACGGGCTTTTGCTGGGTAGGAAAATATTGCTCGGAAGTATGGGATTAGGTCCTCTATTGACCATCAGAAAATCATGAAAAGACCAACTGGGACAGTGGTTGATGGAGCTAATTGGCCGTGAGGAATTATGAGCTTTGATATGCTCGACAGTGAATGGAGTTGGAGTCTAGAAGTTTCACAGCAATCCTTAACAAACCCACTCATTCGGTGAAGCGTAATCCTAAATTAAAACCTTTTAAGCGAGCTCTAATATTCAGTCCATCAAGCAATTTCACTATCTCCTTTCAGGTGCCTAGCTTATCGTCACAGATCAGGCTGCATTCTGCAGCTGCCATGAAGTAGTGATTACCAGCACCGCCTTAGTTCATACTCGGAGAGCCTTATCCCGACACTATCTCGCTGCTTTCCATCCAGTCTTACCTTCCAAGAGCTCAACCAGGCAGGACGTTGTAATTAATGTTTCACTTCATAGAATCCAAGTGCAAATTTTCCATTTGCCAGACCGTCTCTAAAACTCTTTGCCTGCAGAATCCTGAGCCTGTCTCGAATCACTTGCCAGACAGACAGACAGACACACACTTTCTCATCCAAATGTTTGTTCGGTGTAATTTTCCCTCCCGGAGCTGCTACCCGGGATCCGCTTTTCCTACCACAACTGTCATCGTGGCACTAATAAAATAATCATTAAAGTTTATTTTATTATCGTTTATTTAAATTCCGAGGCGGATGTGACGTGCAAATACTTGCTCTTCGCCATACTGCCTTCAACACAGCCTACTACCTACCCTTCATCTCGTCATCGTCGTAGTCGTCGTCGTCGTCGTTGAATTGCTGCAGCGTGATGATGAGTATTTAATCCAGATGCAGAAGCTGCCATCGCACGTCGGAATAGGACGAGTTAACATTCGGGGTAAAGGAAAACTTTGCACGTCGTCGTCTTGCCATTTCCGGAGAGAGATAGAGCAAAAGAGGCACAGTGCAACTATGCAACACTCGCTTGAATTCGCTCGTTTTTTTGTGTGTGCGTTTTTTGCGACATTTTCTATTGGAGGAAAGCCACCCAGGAGAGTCGGGAATGTTGTCTAGCCAGCAGTTTGCACCCGAAGAAGGGAGAATGAGTCATCGCTAAATGCTTTGATTGGGTGCTTGTTTTTTATTTGACGCACTATCGGAGGGATTGTGCGGGCTTAATTGTTTTCGTAGTGTGTCCGTTTACACATTCAACTTTTCTATTTCGGATTGAACGAAGAATTTTGTTGTGTAAATTGATTATGTATACGACATCAATGAAGACACAATTGTGGTCATCGCAGTAGCCATACGCGTCGGATGTGGGTATTTTTTTCGGTCCCGTCAATTTTTTCGAATTTGTTCCTGCAAATAAGTATTTTTATTGCTATAGGGGAACATGGGGAGACTTGACCAGGTTTTCAGCTAAAACTGCATAAATCACTAAAAAAGCCTTCAATCCCCCAAAAATCATTCAGATATAATGCGCAAAGTTATTGCGCGTCTTCATAATTTTTTGCAGAATTTTTAATTTAATTTTTGAAAAGTTACAAAAGTTTTTCTGAGATCGTTTTTTCTGGTCAAGTTTCCCCATTGCGGGGAGACTTGACCAAGGCGTGGGGAGACTTGACCAAGAGAATTTTGGAAAATCATAACAAAAAATAATGACATAAAACATACTGTAATTATTTTTTCCCTATTGTCGAGATCCTTAGGTAGCAGTAAAAATATAAAAGAGTTGCATTTGATAAATTTTGATTTTTATAAATGCATTTCTATTTAAGAATTAACTGTACTGCTTGCATTGCATGTTCACACGTCACTAAATCAGTCCTACTATTGCTAACTTTGCTTACAAATTTTAAAATATAAAGACTTATGTTTGGGGTGGGATTTTTTTATGGCGTGATTAACATTAACAGTAGATACCAAAGCATAATAAATATTAGGAATTTTGTATCTTTCTTCAGCTGATCGCCACTTGGTCAAGTCTCCCCATAAAATGTTGATCAAGTCTCCCCAATATTAGTTATTGCGTTCAATTTCATGCGAATTCTAGTAATAACTATTCCAATGTTCCAGTTTATGTAAAATCATTTCACTGCTTCACAAGGATTAAGATGGTATATTAGCCCTTTAATAGTAATTAGTAGTCGAGTAGATATACAAAGTTTGATAAAAATTACATCATATAATGCAAATTTATTGATCACGTAATATTTTCTGCAAGGAAAGGATTTTTTACTCCAGACTTTCAAAATTACCTTAAGGGATCGAAACAAGTATAAAAATATTTCTGAAAAAAAATTAAGAATCGAATGGAAGACGCCATAGCCGAAAATAGAATTTTGCGCTTGGTCAAGTCTCCCCATGTTCCCCTACTTTCTTTTATCTAATTACTGTGTAGTTTATTGAGTAACAGACGCTTATAAGTGATAACTAGTGTAGTTTTCAAAATTGTGATCAACGAGCGTTTGGGACCCCAAACCTGTTCCTAAAGATACGATTGACAAATGTTGTACTGATAGGTTTCGAGCCCTATCCTGTGGCATACCAGATCAATATCACTTTTGGCATGGCGCGATATCTACCAACTCGCTTAATATTCTGGACAGAGGTTATCAGGAATCAGGAATCAAAATATACTGGCTCAATTGGAACGTTCACCGTTTGGAATCGGGGGTTTGGGCCTTCTCATCATTTCCCTTAGCGGAAGAAAACGAGGAGGAAGTAGAATGGGAAGCGTAAGAAGAATATCAGCATAAAAATAAACAATACACGCCAATAATGCCAAGGTCAGTCCCATCCAGATAGGAAATCCCATAGAAAACGGTACAAATATGCGATCATGGGTAGTAAAGACACTGAATTACTGAATAAAGACTCGCTATCTTATCCCAACTAAATAAAATGGTTTGGTAACATTATTTTCTGCAAACTAGCACCACTGTCACAGCGTTAAATTCAGTTGACTCGTAAGTTTTGTACCAATAAAACTACCGCCGGTTTTAAAAATATTGATTTTTTCGGCTTCCTGGTAAACTACAACCTTCCTGCGGAATGGGTACGGCTCTGTGGTTTATCAGAAAATTAAAACATTGCGGATAGCTGCAATGGTTGAGACAACTTTTAGTAGGCACCGTAATGATAAAAGTTATATGTTTCACCTTGCCTTAGAGATTCGATTCAGAAATTTATTCAAAATATTTCAACTCACTATCACAATACTTTCAAAAATTCGTTCATCAGATTGCAACATTTGACAAGTCTTCTGCTCGATTGGAATGGCACTGATTGGTAAATGGCTTGTATATTTTTTTTTTTCAATTTCCCTTCAGTAACGCCCACGTAACCTTTTCATTAGTGTAAATATTTGTTTTTGTTTTGTGAACTTATGTCATGTTTTCCGCCATATCATTACCAAATAGATTTTCTGTACGTGAACCAGTACACAACTTTAAGAACATTATTCATAAAACCAAAGGTTGAGTTTTGATGTTATTCATAGATTTAGTTCACAAAATCAAAACAGTCTGGATACTTTCCCGTGAAATATTTCACGAAACTCGGAATTTTATTCATGAATTTGTGCAATCCTCTTAAACTACCTCACGATTCTTAATATATCAGTCACGATCCAATATTTGTTCTCGGTGCCCGTTGCTTCGCTGGAGCTTTGATGAGGAAATCGGATGCTTTATCCCTAATAATGCATCCTCAGAGCACGAGCTGTTGTTAGTCGAAACTATGATCGCTTCTGGTTTACAACAAGCAAACTATCTGACGAATGACAATGGAAGATTACTTGATTTAGCCTTTGTAAGTAGTGCCAGTGATTTTGAAATCCTAGAACCACCGGTACCGCTAATGAAATTCGATCGTCATCATCATCCGTTTGTTTTGATTATTGAGACTGTTTACGGTTCACCAGTGATTGACGATGTAGGTGTGTGGTATGATTAAGACGAGCTAAATGCGAGAATCTCAAACATCAATTGGATAATATTATCACAGGGTACTCTCGACGAGGCGGTGGACAGGTTTTATCGTGAATTGGACTTAATTTTTCAACAACACGTGCCTCTGAGAAGGCGAAAGCGCCATTGCACAAATAAACGCCCCTGGTGGAACGATGAGCTGCGCAATCTGCAAAATTGGTTAAGTAAGGCTCGTGAACGATTTTTCTGGAAAAAGGTGAAGATGATAAATCGTTTGTGCGAGATTTTGAGCGACAATTTCAATCATTGAATGCATCTTGCTTTCGATCATACGTTTCACGACTTGAGAGTAACATTTTGTAATTTTGGGCTTATTTGCGGAACAAAACATCCACCCGTGGTTTTCCTGAAAACGTGAACTACCGTGACAGGACCTCAACGACACCTGCGGAGTCAGCAAATCTATTCTCGTTTTTCTTTCAATGTGTGCTAAGTAATAACCCATCACCTTTGTCTGAAGCGTACCTGAGTAGTCTGCCGACATTCTCCTTGAATTTACCTGTAACACCTGTCACCGAACGCGAAGTGAACACCAATCTACGTGGTGTTGACGGTTCAAAGGGACCAGGACCGGACGGAATACAATCGTGTTTCGTCAAGGAATGCTCTTCATCGTTAGCTGTACCGATATCCATGCTTTTCAAGCGCTCTCTCGGTGAAAGTATTTTTCCCGCCAAGTGGAAAGAGGCTTTAATAACACCAATTCATAAAGCCGGTAACGCCATGACGTCATAAATTACAGCAGAATTTCAATCCTGAGCTGCCTTGCAAAAGTTTTTGAAAGTATGCTGTTAGATATTCTCTACCCTGCAGTAAAACACATCATCACTACAGATCAGCATGGGTTTGTTAGAAAGCGCTCAACAACGACGAACCTAATGAGTTATGTGTCAATGCTGATTAATAAATTAGAGAAATGACAACAAATTGATGCAATGTATGTAGATTTATCCAAAGCCTTCGATCGCCTTCCTCATCAGCTAGCTGTTAAAAAGTTGAGGCAAATCGGATTTCCGGACTGGCTGACCAATTGGATCTTCTCGTACCTTACAAACCACAGTGCATCTGTGCGACTTGCAACTGTACTTTCAGACCCATTCGACATCACATCGGGTGTACCTCAAGGGTGTCACCTTGGACCTCTTCTCTTCGTGCTCTTTGTGAATGACATTTGCAGCGAATTGACATCGTGTAATGTGATGTACGCAGATGATCTGAAAATGCTTCAATGCAGTAACTGCTAAAACCTGTGCAGTACTAGGACTCATCAAACGAAACACCCAAGCTTTCAACGACGTCTACTGTACATCAGTCTGGTACGCAGCATTCTAGAGTATGGAGTTATCGTTTGGGCCCCGTATCACACCGTACACATTAATCGCATAGAACGGGTGCAAAAGAGCTTCGTCCGGTATGCCCTTCGACGGCTTCCCTGGAGAAATCGATTTGAACTACCACCGTATGAGCATCGTTGTGCTCTTATCAACCTGCCTACGCTACGAAACAGGAGAGTTTTTCTGCAGCGACTTTTTGTGTTCGATCTTCTCGCTGACAACATTGACTGCCCTCTGCTTCTCGCTAAGCTGAACTTCAACGTTCCTGGTAGGTCTCTGCGGAGAATGGACTTCTTTCGGCGCTCTACTCATCGCACGCAGTACGGCCAGAATAACCCGGTAGATGTTTGCTGTCATCGCTTCAATGGCGTTTTTCATCATTTTGACTTTAATTTAAGTAGATAAATGTTCAAATTGAAAATAGGTTTGAGTTAGTATAGTATTTCAGTCTGTACGAAAATTATTAATTCGAAGACAATATACATCATCTCTGTTCGAGAAATAGTTCACAAAATCATCAAATATTTTTCATGTATTCGTGAATTGGTTGTAACAGTTGTACACTCCTAGTATATTAAGATTGTAAATATTTTGAATTGAATGTATATAACAACTTTTACATTCAATTCATTAACAAGCCTATGATTTACACACACACACACACACAATCCGAGAAATAGATCATCAAGTATCAGACATAGAATCCACATTTCAATTACTTCAATCAGTTAATGCTTCCATCCGCCAAAATTTAAGCAATGTGTCCTATCTTCGATAAGTCCAACCATTTCTGTATCCGAAGATCACACTCGTTTCTTTCAAGCCCGAGTGAGATTGCGGGAATGCTAATTCCAAGAAGAATCCTTGTACCAAAAGTTGAGGGAAAGGGAAAGCTAGACCGCTTGCTTACGCCAGAAGAAACTAGATGGTTGAATGATCTGAGATCCCGAGTAATCCCGAAGAATTCTCAGAAAATGACGTACTTCCGGGTACTTTGAGACTCCCTTTCTTAGTCTGAGGAAATCAGGCTCTAATCTCTTTGTCCCAAACCGTTCAGCAGAGTGGAAGTGCCGCGATTAGTTTCCCTCGTGTATACCGTAGTTAGGTAAAGCCCGTGACGTGGCTGGTATTTCAGTGAGTTATAAATTTCTATTTCTCTTAATAGATAGAAATTGTGCGTGTGGGTAGAAACGGAATAGTGCGAACCGATTCTTTGTGCGAATCGATAGTAGAAGGTAAAATGTGCTTTAAATTCTGCCAACGCACGTGGCTAACACCCCTTTCGATCGCCAGGCTTCTTTTACTTTAAACAGGATTGATTGGTGCAAACCGCACGCAAATTGTTCATCGCTCGCTAGCCACATTTCGCATCACTCTGCAACCATCGGAACGACAAATTTACCCGGCGCACGTTTGTCGGAAGGGAGACGATACGCCAACACATCGCTCCATCGGAAGTGCCCAAATCTTCCGGCGATTGCCTGAAATCCACGTGCCGGTCCGAACCATCACTTTCGGCCGGTAATCGAAGTAACCGTTAACCAGCAACAGCTGGTCAGATTCGGTCGAGGCGATAGCAGTTCAACTGATCGTGATCGTGATCACGAAGATCCATGTGCACATGTGACGGCGTTCTCGATAGCACCCTCGAGACGCACATGTTATAAAAAAACACCCGGGTGTACAAGCAATAGCCGCATCTCTCTTGCCGCTCCGGAGCCGATGGCTTGGTTGGGTCGAATTTAAAAAGCACACAGAACAGATAGATAGAGAAGAAAAACACACACAATAGAGAGTTAGCCCTGTAGATAGACAATGAAACAAATAGAATAAGGTATGCTTACCGTTTGAAGATAAAACCCTGCTAGAATGTTAAATACACAACTTTCCATGGAAGATTGAATTATGTTGGTTTTGAATAAATGTTTCATGTTAGTGTATTTGAGATAGAGTTTTTAGTTCGCTGAAATATTTCCCACGTCACCTATTATGTTTCATTCGCTTTTTCTTTGCCGTGTGGCAAATTTGAATTAGATGATAGATTCTCTTCCACGTTGTTAGCGCGATCTGGTGGCAAACATTAACCCAGCCAGTGATGATAAGCTTTTTGGCTATGGGGAGTTTCGACTGTGGGATCTAGAAGGTGAGCTTTGGTTCTTGGGGAGTTCAGCCGTCTAGGGTATTTGGACCTGTTCTGGGGTTTAGCTTGTGTGCCTAGCTGAACCGATCTGGATTCTTTCAAAGAAAGGATTCTTTTCTTGACTGGCATTCTTGCAGTCTCATGCAGGCATCTCAAACTTGGCGGTAGTCTCCGAAAGGAGTGGCGCTAAAACTACGCGCTTCGGTCAGCGACGGCTACATGGTTCATGATTCCTTTTATAATAGTTCCGACTTACCATTCATGGTCGTGAAGTAGTTCACGAAATCGTAGAACAAAATTCATGTATTCATGAACTGAAAGTCGCGAAGTGAAATAGTTCGCGAAATCATAAAATATTCTTCATGTATTCGTGAGCTGGTTCATAATTCAGAGTATAATAGTTACGAAATTCCATTCGTGCTCGTGAAATAGTTCACTAAATCATGAAATATTCATGTATTCGTGAACTGGTTCATAATTCTTAGTACAATAGTCACGACTGACCATTCGGCACGTAAAATATTTCACAAAATCGTGAAATATTATTCATAGATTTTTCACAAAATCTAGAGTATTATTGGTAGAGTCCTTTTTTGTTCCATTCCATGAAATATCACAAATGATATAAGAATAAGATATAAGAAAACTATTACAACCTAGAACACCGTTATTCATTTCGTAAGGTTCAGTATGATGTCTCGACAGAAAGAGAAAACTGCGCTGAGATTGTTTTGTTGGTTTAGCATTGATGTTGCCATTATGTGGCGCATGAAATTTCGTACCCTTGACGATCTACGAGGAATCCAGTGATATTTATCGAAATTGTACTGCTGTTTTCTGAGACTCCTGAATCCGGATACTAGAATCGAAGATTGTTTTCGAATCCTATTATGTGTCACATTAAAGATAAGATAAGAGTCAGAGATCATATTTGTAGTTACACGGACTACTGTGCACGTTTTACGACCGGTTTGGTGTATTTAAGAAAATTGCTTATTTTTTTAATAAGGCGCAGCCGGTGGATATATTAAAAAAATCGCTTTTCAAACACAGACAGAATAATAGTGACTAATGACTTAATAATTAGGAATGGAGTCAGAATAAAAATATTTTCAATAAATTTAATTCATATGAGCAAAAAAATTGACTCCGGCATCTTTTTAATGGAACCATTATAATTTTCCTATGAGAAAAGTTGTTTCATACTGCTAGGAAGGTTAGTTACGCGTTGTCAAAATTGTACAAAATAAAGTACAATGAACAGCAATTTTGTGAGCATAGTATATGCTTCGATATAACGTACAATTTTTAAACCGAGATGTACGTTATATCTAAGTTTACCTGTATCATGAATATCATGATAACATGTAAATAAATTACGAAAATTGTGACTAAGATCTTAGAATCAAGAACATAAATCATACTATTTGTGACAAAAATATAAAAATCGTGACTAAGATCCTGAAATCATGAATATGAAACACATTCTTCGTGCTTAAAATATCAAAAATTCATGAACATAAATGACGCTACTCGTGACTAAAATATCATGATAACGTGAATAGAAATTACGAGAATAGTAACTAAGATCCTGCAATCATGAATATAAATCACGCCACTCTGACAGAAAAATAAAATATCACGGTAACTTGATGAGAAATCACAAAAATCGCGAATAAGCTCTTGAAATCATGAAAATCGTTTAACTGCCGGCTGTGTATTCCCAAATTGTGAACAAGGATCACAACAAAAACTAAACATGTCCAGGGAAAAACCACAGTACCAAACATTTGAATGTAACGCCATGTATATATTTGACACGAACAAGCTTTTTGCAAACACAAATAGTTTCATGAATACGAGGTTTATTATTCATAATTTTAGGGCCTTGGTCACGGTTTTCGTAAATTCTTCAGTTCACGAAATCGTGATCTTTTTTCATGAATTTTTTTAACGAATTTTTTCTGTGTTTTTGTAATGATATTACAAAACAAAAGTACGAATTGTTGTATATTACAATATTACAAAAGTACGAATTGTTGTTGCGATAAGTTCTTTATTACAGATTACACATTATTGGTTTTGTGCAGTAACTGTGGCTGTGATTTACTAGAAGGTTGATAACTCCGGTCTCCGGACAAAACCAGCCTAGAGACCGTGTGGCATTCGGCGGGTTGAAGTATCTCAACCAAGAATTGATATACTGGGTTCCTGCTCCCAAGTCAAGGTGTTTCTCCGTGCCAATGACTGAATGGCTTGCAGGACTAAAATATGTCAGCCACACACGGAGTGTCATGGGGCTTACCTCTTGCTGTGTTAAGTGAATTTCTGACACAGTGGACGTTTGTTTCTTCACAAATCGTGCGATTCAACTGATGGGCATGTCTGTGCAGTATGGATATTTTGGAATAAAAATCAGCATTTTGGTAAATGCGGGGCACTATCCGGGACGTTCCACCATTTTTTTTTGTTGGAGACGAAACACTGCGACCAATATTTAGATCTATTGTGGTATGCCCCTTTCTTAATCTAAGTTTACTATCTGCTATGACATTTCACCATGGATGTGTGATTGTTGTTATTGAGATACACACTCTTCCCAGTTAGGCAAACCACTTCGTATGAAGTTTATTACCTGCTTGGGATTTGTGTTCCTTTACCGAGGACTTAGTCTGCGTTGTATCAATGCGTCACTTTACTCTAAGGATTTTTTAATCGTCTTTTCGTTTTTGACATTGCATTACTCCGGTGTAATCAGTGATACACTCACTCAAACTTGGGTTGGGTGTAATCAGTCTGTCTCTTTTTCTACACTACACCAGTGTAGCACCGTGCAATAACAAAAATGCAATAAGAAACTGCTTAGTTTCACTCAATTGAAGAGGCGATAATGATCTCTTTCCTTGATAACGTAAGGCCTTTTCCTCCATCTGCGAAACCTAGTTGACGTGAAGTCCAAAAGGTTTGTGCATACGGATCGTCCTGACATTAATTCGTGTTAGTTGGTGGACGGTGCTAAACCACAGCTGGTATTCCATCCAGTCCCGCTGAGATTTTTTCAACCTTTTTGCAGTGGCAACAATTATGTCGGGAGTGACTAAAAATGTACTCAAATCCACTAAGTTTTCCGGAACATCCATTGAAACAGCATCAGCTTCTAAATCAGTATTCTCAGCAAAGATTGAGATGGAAAATTTTGCAAACAGCTCATACAAATCAACAGCAATCAATTAATTTAATCTCGTCGAGACGAACGTTTAAAGGAATAGAAGGACATTTTCGCTTCGAGTTCACAAAGCTTCAGAAGCTTTTAGGATTTCGCCGAATATCAATCTGAACCCGCATTCGCAGTTTTCAACAAAACTGGTATGACAAATCCACGTCTCGTGCTTGTACATTAGCGAATAGTGCTATTGACGCATGTATATCAGATCATATATCATACGGCATCATACTGTGGCAGAAATGGATTTCCTCTCATAATCGGCGATGATGGAAATGTCCACAACGTACTTTGAGACAGCTCAGATATCAATTTGAGGGGCGCCAAACTGATGGAATACTTATGTAATACAAATTTGCACATATGTAATGTAGAATTTGCACGAGCCAGCTAAGAAGAGGTGTTAGATGTAACTCTCTGCTCTGACGGTTATACGCATGAGTTGGAAAACTAGATCCAAACGAGCTCGTACCGTCGTTATCTGATGAGAAGTACATCGTCTTTGATCATCTAAACGTCTCGCTAGATATCGTCCCATATCGTAAACCCAAATCTACGATTTGGTACCTTTATGAAGAGAGCTCGGCGGCTAGGGTTCATGGGTATCTTCCGACGATTGCATCCCCACGTGACTTAGATGAGGTCCTGGATAAAACAAACTCATTCATAGTAGCAGCATACTAAGAGGCTTGCTGCTTCGAGTTAGGAGTGCTTTTTAGAGGAACACCTTGGTGAAATACCGAACTTTTTCGATTCAAGAGCTTGGCATCGCAGACGAAGGTACAGGTTGGAGTCATTTAAGTTGGCTCGCAAAGAATACAGAAATATCCTTCGATTGAAGTGGTTAGAAAAGCTTCGGCACAAATATTTCAAGTCTCAACGAGAATAGCAGATTAAATACTTTCGAAATCGAAAAACACTCATGTCAGTTCGATTAGAACCGGCAATGGTGAATATTCGTCTGACGAAGATGTAGTATTCAACTGTCTTTTTGACAAACACGCACTTTCCAACTGGAAAGTGGAAAAACTTTTTCACAAAAGCAATCAAGTTTAGGAGTTTTTTTCGATAGTTGACAACGTATCTTTCGAATCCATTTTGGAAACAGCACGAGATCATGGAGTACCTGCATATATCACGAACTGGATACACGCAATGCTTAGCAACCGACATCTGTGCTTGTCGTTAAGACAAGTAGAGATAAGGAAACTGAGTGTCTGCGGTTGTTCCCAAGGTGGTGTACTGTTATCAATTCTATCAAACCTTGTCACCGATGGCTTGTTGAAGAAATTTAATGAGCTTGGCTTTTCCACAAATGATTTCGCAAATCTTTATCATATAGTAATAAGCTGGTATTTGCATTAACACACTTTTTGATATGATGCAACAAGCCTTATGTGTTGTTAAGCAATAGTGTCTTTATGTTGGACTATCAGTTAATCCAAATAAAACATCAATGGTGCTTTTCACGCAACGAAGGATAACAACCGGAGCTTGTCCGTTACTGTTATTTGATTCTGAAGTAATTATCGCAGATCAAGTTAAGTATATTGGGGTAATTCTTGACTCAAAACTCAATGGGACAGCTCACATCGATTTCAGAATCAAGAAAGCTTGCATGGCCTTCGGTCAATGTAGACGGGCTTTTGGCAAATCTAATGGCAAAGTAATGGCTGTCTGGCTGGATGGAACGGCAACATGAAGGATATGTAGTTTGTTATACTGACGGTTTTTTGTTGGAGGGCCGAGTCGTCCAGTGATTCTCAACCTGGGGTCTGCGGACCCCTAGAGGGTCGCGAAATCGTTGCTGGGGGTCCGCGATGAAAAATCTATTTTCCAAGTGCATATTCAAATTTCAAGTCTTGTGTTCGACCAACATGAAAATAACATATTGATAGCATACAAAATCGATGTTTATCCGTAGGGGTCCGCCGCAGCCCAGGGTGATTTCTAAGGGGTCCGTGGTACGAAAAAGGTTGAGAACCGCTGATGTAGTCTATTGTCGTGAAATGAGACTAAACCAGTCTCATTTGCTTGGTAGATACTGTTGTAACCCGAGACAGTTGGAGCCGGAGCCTAAATCAATATTTAGCGGATGGCTTCAGCGCCACTCCCGAAGGAGACCATTCGCTTTGTTCGGTTTGCCCAGCTATTGAGACCCCTCCTACGGGCGGGTACCATTTGTTTCTGAGTTCTGGCTCCAGAATGGTCCAACTGGACTCAGGTACCTTGATTACCAGTCTGAAAACATTCGCTAGAAATCAACAACAGTATACAAAGAAGGCCTCAGACCGGTATAATTAATTAGCTCTAACGCTTTTTATCATCACGGGCAAAGATCTACTCAAACACAAGGTCCCCAATTGTGGCCGATTTAGGAAAGGTTGAGTCGAAGGAAAAAGGAGTCAACTCTGCTCGCTAAAAATGGAAACGACCGAAAATCGTGAAACTGCTAAAAATGGAAACGACCGAAAATCGTGAAACTACCAGAAAATACCAAAAAAAGTTTACTGCAAAAAAACTGTTTAATCACTTCAACTCATAATTCGCTTACAAAAAATATTTATTTCACATTTCGGGTCTTGAACCCAGGCCTTCCAACTTGCTAACTAATTTCCTCGTAGCGCGCTAACCATCATGGTCACGGCCTATCCTGTCTCTCTCCCTTCCCAAAGCATATCAAAAATCTAACTACCTAACGTGGTGTTCATCCGAAAATGAGTGGCTCAACGTACGGTGCGTGCATATACAGTCGGCGTGTTTGCGTGTAATACAGCGATTTCATCGCTGACCTAGGATTTTCACGGGGTGGGAAAAATAAAACCGCCGAACAAAAATCAATAAACAATAATCGGGTTTCGAACCCGGGCCTTTTGAGCTTGTCACGAAAACACTGTCACTTAGCTCACTGAACCGGCATTTGCGGTTTTAAACAAAATTGATCATGCGCATGTCAAAAAAAGGAAATGAGTACTCACACTACCATGGTTTTACGTGGGTCGCTCGAAAATCCAGTCCGCTGGAGATGCTGATCCGGTTGCCACAAACGATTTGCCCGGTCGTTTGCTGGCAGAGTCTGACCTGATGGAGGTCACTGCATTAAATGTTTCCCACGTGGGTTGATCGATAGTCGGTGCCCAGCAACTGGACGTATGCTGGCAACGACGCTGCTCCCTAGCTAGCGCGAATTTGACGGTCGTCGCTCTTCCGGATGGTTCACCGGGATCTTTGTAGCTAGATGGCGGGGTCAGAAGCGGTTGATGACGGATGATGATCGGTGTGACGGGATGCTGCAGCTTCAAACCTGCACGAAAAACACGCATCCAACGACAAGTTGGAATTAGTGCACGCACTGCACTGGCCACCATTTGCACCTTACCTTAATTCGGGAATACCGACTCTAAACTACTGCTTCGATATGCGGGAAGCCACTTAACTTGTACGAGTTAGAACTGGGAAGGGAAAACTAATTACTGGCAAAACTGATATAGAGAATCTCACGATTTTTATCTTTTACCTATAAAACCACACCGAGGCGCGAGAAAAAAAACTAAACCACTCCTGCCTCTTCCACGATCCAGAACAAAGTGAAAAATCAGATATCTTCGTGACCGGAACTACGCAATCGTTCACGAAATTACGCAAGTTTCCCCGAAGCCTTTTTTTGTATACGGCTTCAATTTCTTTTGAATATCCCCAGACCTCGATCCTCTACCACCAAATCCCGGGTGCTGCCGAATGGCTTTCAAAACCCAGAGACAAATAGTTTCTCCTCCACTATAGCTTATTCTGCGGTTAAAGGTCGCAGAAAGGGTTATCTCAAAGCGGGGCGACGCCTGCGTCGTGACCACCCGCCAAAAGTAACTCGGCTCCAACCACGGCTGGATCCGGTGGGTGCTCAACCACTCATCTGACAGTTCATTCGAAGGAACTCCAACCAACCACTCACTCTCATTCACATTTCGGGAGAAATTACAGAAGCTTTTACCCATGCTGAGCAGACCAGTTATTCGAGGGGCCGCTCGATATTATTTACATTCATATCGTAGTACTACACTGTACCGTATACCAAGCAGAAATTCTTGCGATTCTATGTGGCGTACAATCGGCCAGGGATGTTATGAACCTCAGAGCAAATAAAGAGAAGAATAACAAACGCTCTTTGCACTTTTCATGCGAACCACCGCTCTTCTCTTTCACAATAAACCTCTTCACTCCGATACGTGTTGCTCCCACAGGTGTATTCTACTCCATGGCTGCACACCACAAAGAATAGAAATAAAGAGGCTCTTTAGTGTGTATCTTGGTCCCACGCGCACGTAAGTAGAAAAGGCAACCATAAAACATTTTTAAAACGTTCTTCCGATCTAACTTTATCTGAATTGTAGTTTGATTCGTCTTCCTACCTGCTTGCCAGTGAGGGGAGGCACAAAAAAGTGGCTCTTCAAGGTGACTCTTTGAACCAAATTGTGCAGCTCTTGGTGCACAGATCTTACTCTTTTTCGTTTTCAAGTTTCTCTTTGTGCGGTCGTTCTGCACATCGCAGTGTTTTTGTGCTGCTCTATTTTTAATCGGTGTATTTCGCTCTTTGTGGCTCATTGTGTGAGCAAATAACAAGCCTGCAATCGGCACAGCAACAGGGAATTGGTTGCAAAAGAATTTATTTTTGCTCTGACAGTCAGGCTGCTCTGAAAGCACCCAGTTCGGCCGATTCGAGATCTAAATTAGTAATCGCTTGTCGAACTTAAATCCAAGAACTTAGCTTTTCAAATGCTATCTACCTTCTACCCGGTCATTCCGATATTACTGGAAAGGAATGGGCGGACTAATTGGCTAGAGATGGCTCTTCGACTGACTTCGTTGGTCCAGAACCAGTTTTACCACTTTCGATAAGTTGGATAAAACACAAGATTCGCTCTTGGGCTACATCCGAACATACCAACCACTGGCGTTGCTTGCAAACCTGCGTGTAAACAAAAAAATTTCTGCAGGATGTGAGCCCGAAAATGTCAAAGAATTTACTGCTTTTTTCCAAGAACAATCACAGTATTCTACTCAGGGCACTAACTGGACATTGCAAACTCAAACATGGCTACTATTCAGCGTGCTGAGTATTATTCGTGTGATCTTTGTGAATCCGATTACGGAACTTCATTTCATTTGATGTGCAACTGTCCTGCAGTAATGCAATTGCATATCCGGATTTTTGGTTCTCCATACATAGACGAACCAGAGAGCTGGAACTCAATGATATGCTATTGTTCCTAAACCCAGGGTGGTAAAGATCTATAGTTTAAGTCGTATTTGAATGAAAATATCTCTTCGGGGGTGTTGTCGTTCTGTTATCTCAATAACTCTTCAGGAGTGTAAATGTATCCGTTCATTGAGAAGTGTCTTTTATTCCCTTGGGAGTGATGAATACTTCTTTATTGTCTATGTCCTCTGTTTCGTTATTTTCTTGTTCCTAACCTTACCACTTCCCCAATCCTTCCCATCTGGATAATTATGAACAAACAAAACACAACTAGGCACAAATCTCGGATCAGCTCAAAAATATAAAAGAGAAAACAAAGAATGCGAATGGTGCGGTATGTGAGTGGATGGGAATTGTGAGAAATAGGCCGGACATGACTTATGGGTAGGGACAAGCGAAAGTGTTGAAAAATTTACCACAGAGCCTTCAATAATTGATTTAATTTATCCAAACTGTACTTAATACGTGTTCAAAACTCCTTACAAATTGCAGTGTTACAATACTTTCCTGTTGGTCCTTTCAAACTCAACAATGTATAAATTCTTCACTAAAAAACTTCCAATCACATAGGAAAACTCTACCCCGATGGAAATTGGCATCATTCCCAATATCGCCTGGAACTAATTTTCCCACCCTTCAAGCTAGGATCAGCACTATGTACAACAATCCCGACGAACCATTTTTCATCAATCACCATATTGTCAGCTGTCAGGATTGATTCCGATATTTTATCTGATTGGCTTCTTCTTGTGACTTGGCCCGGATCCTGCTCGATTCTTTCGATACACTTTGACAGATCCAAAAACCCATCGGAAAACAAAAACATACACATACACAATTCCTATTCAAATCCAAATTTATTCCCCATTCGATGTAACGGAGAATCAATCAAACGAGATTTTCGCCACATCCTGCTCGAAAGAAAATGCCAATTAATATTATTTTTATATCATTCTCATCGCTTCCAACCAAACTCAAGACAATGACTTATCGGTTTGCACTCGCTCCTCTTGCCCTCTTTAATCGGTGGAAAGGCGTCCAATGTAAATTGCTGTCATAAACATAAGCATTTTCAGCGGATGAATTTTTATTGAACGAAAAAAATGGGGGGTCCAATAAAAATTGGTTCTCGAAGCTATTTTCAAGCAGCAGCACACTCATTTTTATTTTATTTTCAGTTGTTGGTGAAAAATAAACGGAGCAAAGTGGGGCACGATCAGCTTTCACCTCTCGCCCGAGATAAGAGTCATTTCCGCGACGGCAAGTGACATAAACAAAGTGGTAAAGTAGGCTTTGGTAAAATATGACAGCGATGCGCGTGGGGACATAAAATGGGATATTTATTTCCACGTTTTCCATCCTAGTAAACTGGGTGTGGGTTTCGACGGTTTAGTGAAATGGAAATTAGAACCGAAAAGAAATGCTTCTAAACCGATTTAGGACACTTGAAAAGGATAGAAACCCATAAAATGATTAACGGAAAGTTCAGTGAACTATTTGTGCTGGTCTAATTCATAAGTGGTCCAACTAATACTCAGTTTTTATCTCAACTGAAATTAATACGAACAACCAATCAATGAACTGGTGATCTTTATGGTGCTATGCTATTCCGACAAAAAGTTAGTGTCGGTTTCTGATGAGACGAAGCCGAAACGCACTCATGTAAAAAAATTTACTCGTGTTTTCCGTTTAATCCTTCATAAACGCTGGAAAATAATGCAAAATGCATGTTCTCACAACCTATATAAAAATCTCATTCAAAAGTTGTAACTTATCCCCAGCGCAGCCATCGCTTCTCCTATAAACCCCGCATAAACGTAGTCCACCGTAAAAAGTAGCATACAAGAAATTGCATCTGATATGCCACTAACTTGCCGCCCGAGTAGTGAAAATCTAAAGTGGACGAGGTTGAAGGACCGAAATAAAAAAAAAGAAACCGGAATACGACCTTGCTCATTTTTTTCCCATCCCATATCTCCGGGCTAAACGTCTGCACTGTGGAAGCGGAAATTCTTTCCCGGTTTGGCAGTTTTAGTGGGAAAATTGCACTTTATATGTGGACGAGTATGCCTGCGGAGATCCGAGCTCATGCTCATGGAAAGATGGTCATTCCCGATGTTTTTGTGTTTCACCGTCATCGCAACGGTTGGAACAATGTGTGGGAAAAGTTGGATTGAAACGAATAAGGAGGCGGAACTCATTTTTATGCGGCTTTAGTGTTTCTAACCCATGAATGTAGGCGATTTTTTTTATGAAAACAGCAAAATTGTTCAAATCTCTTGACGGTGTCGATTGTTCAAGAAAAGAAGTGGCACTACGTGTGGCTGAACACCCAATTCATTGAATAGCGAAGGTAAAAAATAATAAAGTAAAATTACAAAAAAATATAATCAAATTAAAATGATCGTGCACCTTAAATTATGTCGATTTTCGAACAAAGCCCTTTTGTTCCACATCAGCAAAAGCATCCTCAGCTGGCCATGACAGGACTGTGTGTGAAAATCCCCGTCGTCGAAACAAAGTGGGAAACCTTTTCAAATTCCCCGAATTGGCAACTCTCCATCTCGAAAAATCCGGCTCAAGTGCCGACTAACCAGAAGCTATCGCCTCGGCGTGCCACGGCCAAGAGGTCTTCAGCAGTTCACTCCACCGGAAATCAAAAATAACTGCCATTGTGTGTTGTTGCCCTTTTTGTTCGCTGCCGTGTCGATAAGGGGAGGAAAAGCTTCACATCTCCCCGAAGAACACAACAACCTTATTCCGGTCGCTTATTTCCGCAGTCGAGTGTCGGTGGAAATGGCATCCACTGACTGTGTGCATGAAAAAAACACTGCTCCTGCTGCACTAGATAGCGGTTGTGGCACAGAATGCATCCAATCCTAGTAACCCGGGTTGCTAGGCTGCCACCAACCGCACCGCTACAGTCAGTGCTGGCGGCGGGTGAGCGCTGATCGTGAATTATGAATGTGTCCCGATTGTCAAGTGAATGCAAGCAAAGCGGGTGCAAGTGCCCGCGAGCGGGACAAACAACAGCTAAAAGCAGCAAGGAATCTCTGTTCGACAAAGAATGCGCTACAATGTTGTAGGTAGAGATAGGTAAGAGCTAGTCGCAATGTTTTCCGATTTTTCTTCCTCTGCTGGTATCGCCTTCTCTTCTGGTCCGAGACGAAACGAGCCGTGCAACGAGAAAAATGCTCGCTGCATCGTTTCCTTGGCCGACCGTCCCGAGGGAAATGCATCGACTAGAAGGGCGAATAGCAGTTTAGGTGAAATAAACAACGATTTTGCAATACTTCCCCCCCAGTTCCCCTATGTCTGTCTACCGATTGGGTATTTGCGAACGATGGTTGGAGGGGGGTGATGATGATGTGGTATTTTTCATTCGATCTTTTTTGCCTCTTTTTCGTGATGCATGTGCTTTCCACTTCTTCGGTAGCACGTGATACCTCAGAGGCGACTAGGATGGAAAGTGCCGTTGCTGTTGTTTCTGAGTGCAGGGCTGCCATAATATATTCATTATATGTTTTAATGTAGTTTCGAAAAAGAGCATTCGCACGGAGAGATTTTTTTTTCTCAGGAAAAACCTTTAATTTTAAAATCAGTGCTCCTTTTAAAACATTTGAAAAAAAACAGTAGTGTAAGTTGTCGAAGGTTACTTTCATTGTACCGAAGACACAATCAATGGAAAATTGGTTTTTGGAAAAATAAATGACGCGGAAACCAAAAATATACCAACCAACCTCAAGCCAAGCAAATCAAATATCTGCAAATATTAGAACTCATTTTTTCTGAAATTTAAAAACTTGGAACATTGGAAATTCACAGATTCAAAAATTACAAAATTCCAAAATTCTATAATTCGTGAAATCAAACCTTTTTATTTGAAATCATGAAAAATTCCAATCACAAAAATTGAAAAATCTACGATGCAGCGAATAAAATCCTAAAATCCTTAACATAACTTTTAAATTATTCAAAAACTTGAGAACGTAAAAATTCGAATTTTCAAACGTATAGATTCACAAAATAAAATTGAATGTCGAGAATTGAAATTTTAAACAAATCGATCATTCAACAATTTGAATTTCAAAGAATTCAAAAGCTCAAAAACTTTAAGAATCTGGAACATTAAAAAATTCTAAGAATTTAAAATCCGTAAATTCGAGAATTGAAAAAAATCAAAAGCTCTAAAATCCGACAATTCAAAAATTGGAACATTCAAAAATCCGATAAAGTTAATATTGAAAAATCCAAATCCGAAAAATCAAGAAAACAAAAATACAAAAACTCCAAAATTCGAAAATTTCAAAAATCGGGAATATGAAAATTCACATACTTGACTTTTAGAAAAATCCGAAAACAAGAATATTCGAAAAGGCGGAAATTCGATAATTTCAAAATTCGATGATTCAAAAATCCGAAGATTCAGAAATTCGAAGATTTGAAAAATCGTCAATCGAACAGTCCAATTTTCAAAAATTGGAATACTAAGAGAACCGAAAACGTGAAAATTGGAAAATTCAAATACGAAAAATCAGGAAATCAAAAATTCAAAAATTTGAAAATTAGTCGATTCAGAAATTCGAGATCTCCGAAATTCGAAAATTTCAAGATTAGGAAATTTGAAAATTCATAAACTTGAACATTCGTAAATCCGAAAACTAGAATATTACAAAATGCGGAGATACGGTAATTTCAAAATTCGATGATTTAAAAATTCTAAAATACAAAAAATCGAAGATATGAAGGCTCGTATATTTGAAAATTCGAATTTTCGAAAATTGGTTGGTTCGAAAATCCAATAATTTGATTGTTCAAAAATTCGAACGTTCGATATTCGAAAATCTCAACATTACGAAAAATGGAATCTTTGAAAATTGTAAAAATCAATTATTTAAAAACATAAAAAACGCAATTTGAAAAGTTGGAAAATCAACCTTTCGTCGAATTGAACATTCGGAAATTCTGAAACCCAAATATTTCGAAATGCAGAAATTCAAATATTTGAAATTTCACAAAATCAAAAACAAAATTTAAGCTCGGATTTGAGATTATTCAAAAACTCGAAAACGCAAAAATTCGAATATTCAAAAATTCCGATATTCGATAATCGAGAATTACAAAAATTTAGATTCAAATCGCCAAAATTTTGAGCACTCGAACTTACAAAAGTTTGGAAGTCAAGAAATGAAACGTTTGGGAGTTCGAAAATTCAAAAATTCAAAAATTCGAAGATTTGAAGAGTTGAAAATTCGAAAATTCCAAAATTTCTAAAATTCGAAAATTGGAAAATTGGAAAATTCGAAAATTCGAAAATACGAAAATTCGAACTTTCGAAAATTCAAAAATTCGAAAATTCGAAAGTTCAAACATTCGAAAATTAAAATATTCGAAAATTCGAAAATTCGAAAATTGGAAAATTCGAAAATTCGAAAATTTGAAAATTAGAAAAGTCGACAATTCGAAAATTAGAAAATTCGAAAATTCGAAAATTCGAAAATTCGAAAATTTGAAAATTCAAAAATTCGAGACTTTGAAATTGCAAAGATTAGAAAATTCGAAAATTCGAACTTTCGAAAATTCAAGAATTCGAAAATTCAAAAATTCGAAAGTTCAAAAATTCGAAAATTAAAATATTCAAAAATTCGAGAATTCGAAAATTCGAAGATTCGCAGTTTCGAAAATTCGAAAATTTGAAAATTCGAAAATTCGAAAATTCAAAAATTCGAAAATTCGAAAATTTGAAAATTCGAAAATTCGAAAATTCGAAAATTCAAAGATTCGAAAATACGAAAATTAGAAAAGTCGACAATTCGAAAATTCGAAAATTAGAAAATTCGAAAATTCGAGACTTTGAAAATGCAAAGATTAGAAAATTCGAAAATTCGAACTTTCGAAAATTCAAGAATTCGAAAATTCAAAAATTCGAAAATTCGAAAGTTCAAAAATTCGAAAATTAAAATATTCAAAAATTCGAGAATTCGAAAATTCTAAAATTCGAAAATTCGAAGATTCGAAGATTCGAAGATTCGAAGATTCGAAAATTCGAAAATTCGAGAATTCGAAAATTTGAAAATTCGAAAATTTGAAAATTCGAAAATTCAAAAATTCGAAAATTCGAAAATTCGAAAATTTGAAAATTCGAAAACTCGAAAATTCAAAGATTCGAAAATACGAAAATTAGAAAAGTCGACAATTCGAAAATTAGAAAATTCGAAAATTCGAGGCTTTGAAAATGCAAAGTTTAGAAAATTCGAAAATTCGAACTTTCGAAAATTCAAGTATTCGAAAATTCAAAAATTCGAAAGTTCAAAAATTCGAAAATTAAAATATTCAAAAATTCGAGAATTCGAAAATTCGAAAATTCTAAAATTCGAAGATTCGAAGATTCGAAAATTCGAAAATTCGAAAATTCGAAAATTCGAAAATTCGAAAATTCGAAAATTCGAAAATTCGAAAATTCGAAAATTCGAAAATTCGAAAATTCGAAGATTCGAAAAGTCGAAAATTCGAAAATTTGAAAATTCGAAAATTCGAAAATTCGAAAATTCGAAAATTCGAAAATTCAAAGATTCGAAAATACGAAAATTAGAAAAGTCGACAATTCGAAAATTCGAAAATTAGAAAATTCGAAAATTAGAAAATTCGAAAATTCGAGACTTTGAAAATGCAAAGATCAGAAAATTCGAAAATTCGAACTTTCGAAAATTCAAGAATTCGAAAATTCAAAAATTCGAAAATTCGAAAATTCGAAAATTCAAAAATTCGAAAATTAAAATATTCAAAAATTCGAGCATTCGAAAATTCGAAAATTCTTAAATTCGAAAATTCGAAGATTCGAAGATTCGAAGATTCAAAGATTCAAAGATTCGTAAATTCGAAAATTCGAAAATTCGAAAATTCGAAAATTCGAAAATTCGAAAATTCGAAAATTCGAAAATTCGAAAATTCGAAAATTCGAAAATTCGAAAATTCGATAATTTGAAAATTCGAAAATTCAAAGACTCCAAAATACGAAGATTCGAACTTTCGAAAATTCAAGAATTCGAAAATTCAAAAATTCGAAAATTCGAAAGTTCAAAAATTCGAAAATTAAAATATTGGAAAATTCGAAAATTCGAAAATTCGAAAATTCGAAGATTCGAAAATTTGAAAACTAGAAAATTCAAAAATTCGAAAATTCGAAAATTCGAAAATTCGAAATTTCGAAATTTCGAAAATTCGAAAATTCGAAAATTCGAAAATTCGTAAATTCGAAAATTCGATAATTCGATAATTCGAAAATTCGAAAACTCGAAAACTCGAAAATTCGAAATTTCGAAAATTCGAAAATTCGAGAATTCGAAAATTCGAAAATTCGAAAATTTGGAAATTCGGAAATTCGGAAATTCGAAAATTCGAAAATTTGAAAATTTGAAAATTCGAAAATTCGTAAGTTCGAAAATTTGAAAATTCGAAAATTCGAAAATTTGAAAATTCGAAAATTCGAAAATTCGAAAATTCGAAAATTCGAAAATTCGAAAATTCGAAAATTCGAAAATTCGAAAATTCGAAAATTCGAAATTTCGAAAATTCGAAAATTCGAAAATTCGAAAATTCGAAAATTCGAAAATTCGAAAATTCGAAAATTCGAAAATTCGAAAATTCGAAAATTCGAAAATTCGAAAATTCGAAAATTCGAAAATTCGAAAATTCGAAAATTCGAAAATTCGAAGATTCGAAGATTCGAAGATTCGAAAATTCGAAAATTCGAAAATTCGAAAATTCGAAAATTCGAAAATTCGAAAATTCGAAAATTCGAAAATTCGAAAATTCGAAAATTCGAAAATTCGAAAATTCGAAAATTCGAAAATTCGAAAATTCGAAAATTCGAAAATTCGAAAATTCGAAAATTCGAAAATTCGAAAATTCGAAAATTCGAAAATTCGAAAATTCGAAAATTCGAAAATTCGAAAATTCGAAAATTCGAAAATTCGAAAATTCGAAAATTCGAAAATTCGAAAATTCGAAAATTCGAAAATTCGAAAATTCGAAAATTCGAAAATTCGAAAATTCGAAAACTCGAAAACTCGAAAATTCGAAGATTCGAAAATTCGAAAACTCGAAAATTCGAAAATTCGAAAATTCGAAAATTCGAAAATTCGAAAATTCGAAAATTCGAAAATTCGAAAATTCGAAAATTCGAAAATTCGAAAATTCGAAAATTCGAAAATTCGAAAATTCGAAAATTCGAAAATTCGAAAATTCGAAAATTCAAAAATTCGAAAATTCGGAAATTCGAAAATTCGAAAATTCAAAAATTCGAAAATTCGAAAATTCGGAAATTCGAAAATTCGAAAATTCGAAAATTCGAAAATTCGAAAATTCGAAAATTCGAAAATTCGAAAATTTGAAAATTCGAAAATTCGAAAATTCAAAAATTCAAAAATGCGAATATTCAAAGATTCGAAAATTCGAAGATTCGAGAACTCGTAAATTTGAAAATTCGAAATTTCTGAAATTCGAAAATTCGAGAATTCAAAAATTCGAAAATCCAAAAATTCGAAAATTTGAAAATTCGAAAATTCGGAAATTCGAAAATTCGGAAATTCGAAAGTTCAAAAAAGGAATCTGTAAATTTGAATACAGTTAAGGCCCGATTTTATCATCTCTCGATTTTATCAGCCTCCGATTTTGTCTACCTCCGATTTTATCAACTTTTTGATTCGATTTTGTAGGTTTGAAATGAAAACATATTTTACGAGTTCTGAACACCAACCAAGTTAAATTCGAGTTAACCCTTTCTTGAGCATACGTTACTTACCTTATTTTAAATGCATAATATGTACAAATAAAACAATTCATTTTTTTACTGGAACATCCTATTAAGGGTAATTTATACTAAATAATCAGAAAAGGTAATGGGACTATCGAGAAATATTCTAACAGCTTCTGTTAATTTAAAAAATTGAATAAAATTGGACCTTATTTTGGCAGCTTAAAATAAACAAGGGCTGCTCGATTTAAAAATTAGAAAATTTGAAGACTCATAAGTTCGTTTACATGAAAATATGAAAATTCGAGTATTCTAAAACTCAAATATTTGTAGATTCGAAAGTTTCAATAATTCATAATTTGAAAATCATCGAAAATTTAGAAATAGGAAGATCATAGCTTTCTGAGTTTGAAAATTTCGAGTGTGAAAGTTAAGTTAAGTTCACAAATCGATTTTTTTAGAACTCGAGATGTTAATAATTTTAAAATGTAAAAATTTAAGAATTCGAGGCGACTAGATTTAGAAAATTCAACAGCTTGAAATTACAAAATATCAAAATTCAAGAATTTGAAAATTTTAAAAATCGGATGCATTAAAAATTTGAAAATCGTTTATTTCAAATATTTCCAAAATTTGTTGAATTTGGTAATTTGTAAAATTTGAACATTAAATAAATTAAATATTCAGAAAACTTATGATTCGTAGTTAACCTTATTTAAAAGTTTAAAAATTCGAAGATTCGGAGAATTAAAAAACCCAGAAGTTTTAAATATAGAAGATTTTTGCCTTTGGTTCAAAAATTTGAAAATTCAAATGTTTAATGATTTCGAAAATTTTAGGGTATCAAATTGTGAAGCTTCGGAAATTAAAAAATCGAAATTGCAAGCTTGATATTAATCTGTAAAAAATTAAATTTCTAAAATTCGAAAGATTTAAATTTTGATGATCGGAAAATTCAAAAAATGGTTTTCAAGGCATCTAAGCGGTACAATGGACCGAAAACTGTATCAGGACTTCCTGAAGGCTTCCAAAGCAAAATCTGTCTTTCAAGGGCTTTCAGGAGGATTCTAGAAATGTCTGTTTGATGTTGATTTGGAGTAAATTGTTGATTCTATATATACATGTGTTAATCGCGCCTATTTATTTTTTGGTGAATCATGCCCACAGTGAGCTACCCAACTAAAATACTTCGTTTGCTTTCATCTTGCTTGGATCATAATAACCAATTACTTCGTCAGTAAATTGCAGTTACTACATTTATAAGAAACTATTCCGTTTTAAAATTTGTAATTATACATTTCGTCAGGTCGCTCGAAGACAGTTTATTTAAAAGAGTCGCAGTTCCTCAAAAAAAATCGTTACTTATTCACCCATCTCTACCGGACTGAAGAGTATAACGTTACGACCACCGACATACTCCGATTGGGCTTGCTGTAAATAGGGTAATGGTTCTCGGAGTGAAACCATATCTTCCGGAACATAGAATACGGTGCATTACATCCTATGAACATTTCACGAGAGCTGACGAAAAAATATTTGGTTTTGAGGTTTAATTTCCAGTCAGTTGACGACAAGCGCCTTGAAGGTCAGTAACGCATCAACGTGCCGTCGTGCGAAGTTAAAATCGATGGTGTGGTTAACAATGAGAGTTTAATGTGCTTGTATGGAGTTGACTGCTTTTTCATTTTATTTTTGGAGATACCAGTTCGGAACAATTGCAATCGGTGTGTCCGTTTTGCCGAACTCATCATGTTCGGCAAGGTTTGTCCTTCTTAGCTTTATTTAGTGCTATAAAAGCTATTTGTTTATTGTCTTTTAGCAAATAGTATAATTATTAAATTAAATAAATTTGAATGTAGCAAACAATATTATTTGATGTTCGGTACAAATCAAATTGTAGTAGATAGATTTGCTGACTTTCCACAATCTATCCATCTGGCATCCCTGACTCCATATGCTGTGCTGTCTACTCACGAAGAACGATTACTTTTCCCACGTAGGATCGTCAGCATCAGTTCGGCTGGTCTCTCGCAGGGAAATTCATAGCGCATCGAGCGGGGTAAATATTGGCACACATTTCTTCCGGCAACCTCCGCTTTCATCCCAGTTTTTGCACGATTTACTACCCATTCTTTCCCGCTGCAGAAGATGAAGGAACTTGGTAAACACGTGACGAAGTCGAATCGCGTGCACTATCATTTGCCTTCGCCGTCTCGCTGCTGGCTGTACCTTACTCTGCTGAAATTGATTGGCCCAAAGTACCGAATCGAATATTTTTACCTCGATCCGATCGGGAATGCTTTCCATATATGTACACAAAACTAGCTATAAGGTAGATGTAGGAAGGTAGATTGCTTAGGTGCAATAGAATCGTTACGGAAAATATCATCGCGACCGATAATGGAAGGAAAATATTATTTTTCACTTTAGTAGTTTATTTTCGGGTGCGAACGAGAAAGCTGCTGGCAGTACTGCTTACTCAATTCGTATGTATGTATGTTGTGTGATATATGTGTTTGCGGTTTACCTTCTCAATCGTTAGCCCGGAAACGGGATTTCCGTTCCTAATGGTGTAAATGGAGACTTTCTCCGTACTTTTCCGTACCCAGTAAAAACCATTCCGAGATTCGTTAGCACACTTACCTGCGAAGGAGAGAAAGAAAATCAATAGGTTTAATTAGGTTCTAAATTGTGAAGTTGGAGCGTAAACGTATAGGGTGGGCGAGCTGCAGGCGTTTGATGGTATATCGGTTTGGGGGATCGATTTTCGAACTTCTCTGATGTTCAATTGCCAAGAAGGTTAAACTTGACGAAGCGATGCAATAGCTGAGGCTGAAGAAGCCTGAGGCAGACAGAATATTACCTATCTTCAAACCGAACCGGGATTTCCGGAACTGGATTCGATTCATTTTCAAATCGAACACCAAATTAAAGATTGTTTGTAGAAATTTATATTTTTACTTTCGGGTTGAAACCACAGCTTCGCAACGAGTGGAATGTAGGGGGCGGGAAAGGTCGATACTAAGAGAACAACTTTTTTATTTATGTTTATCAGATTTCCTGCAACAGTACATACACATACCGAAATTCGGTAGAGAAAAAGAGCGTTCCAGCTTCGGGGTTTGGCTGTAGTTCGGTCGTTATGTGTTTCTGGTCTGATTTGGGAATACGGAAGTGGAAAGTTCGCTGTTGTTTCTGTTTTTAAATTTCCCCGTTCGCATAGCTGATCCCAACTTCATGGCTCTCATTATAGATATCTTTAAACCATGGATGCAATTGGAGTTTATGATTTGATTCATGGAATAGGTGAATAAGTTCAAATCGAAAATTTTAATGTCTCATTGTTTATAAATTGCTGTTAGTTGCATGTATGATGATGAGTTACAACTGAAATCATTTCAATTTTTTCTTTGTGGTAGTTTTGTTTGACGCTTATTCGCATATAACTGTGAAGTAAGTACAGAATCAAGTGTTTACACAAATAATTTTATATTCAATTTATAGTATTAATAGATTACCTTGATATCCGGTGATATTACGAACGTACATAAATTGTGAAAAATAGTCACGGGTAACACGAAATTGAACATTTATTTACGAATATTATTTTTTAAGATACAGTGGAGCATGGTAAGCGATTACCCGGAGCTACTCATAAACTTTTCGATACATAGTATCCTCAATAGGGCCGTCGAGAGCTGCGTAGGGCTTCAGGGCTTACATTACTGATGACCCCTGCTGAAATTAACCTATTTGAATTTTGACTAGCGAAATTTAATTCATTCAAATGCTAGAATCAATCCATGTTGGGTCTGCTTCAGATGATATTGATCAGATTCCTAGTGTACTAGAAAAGGGTGCTTTTATAGAAATGAACGGATTCGAGGAATAAACGCCTGTGACTGTGAAATATTAACACAGCAGTGATCAATTTCAAAGGCCTCTCTATTCGTCCAACGAGATTGAACACCTCTGATGAGGCTTTGACCTGGAGATTTTACTAACCTTGGAAAGGATTTCAAGAGCAATATGAACGTAGACTAGACAGAAATTCGAATCAAAGCTACTGTTCGTCCCTTCTCACCTAATGAGTAAAAACAAGACAAGTATGCATTCTTTCATTCCTTTTGTAAGCCGACAGGTTATTAATTTAACACTTCTTGAAAAATAGTCATAATTTACTCATATTCACCAACGAATTCTTTGTTTCGTTTAACTGTTTTGCGCTTTACACATTAAGCTGTAATTTTTTAAAGTTGTAAACAACTTGTCGGTCTAGTTAGTAACCGAGCGCAATCCAAAGGCACCAGCTAGTCTCGCTGTGGCGAATTACCCGAACGAGCATACCTTTCCTTCACAGCACACATCTTTGCAGCCAACGTGCAGCAGACAGAATAGGCCTGAAAGCACAATGTGGTATCTTTGTCGTAGTGACAGCCGCTAGCGAAGTTTCAACAAAGGAACAAAACGTGCCTCCCTAGTCAACAGTGAATGATCGCAGCAGGCGCTGCCAACGTTAGTACTGGGACAACTCGTTTGATGTTTGATGTTGACCTGTCTGGCTGGATTGGATCAAAGCCTGTTTTTCATTATCCTTGTTTTTTTTTGTATGAAATTCAAAATATCTGGGAAATCAAATGGGAAAGTCGGAAGCTTGGAGATCGGCCTCAAAACCGGAGTATTCGTGTCAAACTCATAGTGCTTTGGCCATTTGACGCAATTAAATATTTTTGCAGAAATCCGTGATCAAAAAGACATCTTTGAATTGCAAAACAAGTTGAACGTTGCAGTATCCTGATAACTAATTAAGATTCAACAATAAAGTAGAAACACCAGATAATTTTCAACGACGCCGCCAAGAAAAGGTGAAAACAGAAAAAAATAAAGACACTAGGAAGCAGACAATCTACTTGAAATTAATTACCCATTCTTAAAATAATAAGATTTGCACAAACGTTTCAGAAATTTTCCGAAAATTTAGTTCTCTAATTCGTCTATGTAACTAGTTTAATTCATTTATTTTATTTAGATCACGTTTGTCTGCATAAGTCATTTTTGCTGTTTAATAATTTCATGGATTTTATTTGTGTTGTTTATTTTATGCGTTTTAAATGTTGGGCTAAAGTTGAATATATGATCGTATTTATTTTTTCATTCATTTAATCTACTTTATTCGTTTCATTAGTTGGATGTTATCTGATTAGTTTATTCATTTTATGCACTTAACTTATTTTGTTCCCTGTTTTTATGCATTCGATCCACATTCCCAGTTCATGTATTTTGTTCAGTATCTTCCCTTTAATATTCTTACTATTTTTTTTCGTTCATTCATTTTAATCATTTCAACTATATAAATTTATTCTAATAATTATTAACTTGTTTTAATATTCTTTGATTTTTCATTTTAATAATTTATTTTATTTTATTCTGATTATTTTTTCTTTTTTTTTTTTTTATATTTCGTTTATTTGACACGGCTCATAGCGGTAGCTAAACGGAGCCGTGGATCTTTCATATGTTAACAATATGTGAAAATTAAAAATAAAAGCAAATATTATTGATTACCCGTTGGATCTCGTGCGCGCAAATTTTTTATTGCGAGCGGAGACCTTCTTTCGCGGCTCGCCTACTGTGTCATGGGGATCATTTAATTCTCTTCTATCGTTGTCTTGGTGCTCAGATGTTCTTTCCTGCTTATTACCCTTACGGGTGACCAGTGTAAATCCGTCGTCATTATTTTTATCTTCTTCGCCGATATTGCTTACAGTGATATTTGGGGCGCTGGATGCTGCTTTTGCAGTTGTCAATATGGACTGAACAGCTGCCACAAATTTTGCAACCGTTTGTGGTTCAGGTATTGGTATTGAAAACTCTTCTTTGGGTTGGTTTTCCGTGGATTCGTTGGGAATCGGTAGTGATGAATTCTCCTCTGTATATTCCGCGCAAGGTTGTCCGTGGTGTGCTGTCTGATTACAATACTTGCACGTAGGAGTTTGCCCCTCGTGGGTGCATAACGTAGTTTGATTAATAGTAGCTTCGTGAGTTTTAAGTTTTATAGTCAAGTGGGAGGGGATAGGTCTTTCGATCCGCATCCTCACCACAAGAACACCGTTAGGTGTACCCGGGAAGAAATTTCTCCACGTATCAGGTGTAACGGATTCTACTTCTCCGTATCGCGACATGTATTCTGCAACTAGATTAGGAGGGGTACGTGGTGACAGGTCATGTAACTTTACATCTACATAGTCTTTTTCTATATACACGGGAATCTTAATTCCAACTTTATCACTTTCAGCCACGTGCTTCAAGTTGTTCAGCAAAACAAAACGTTCAGCTTTGGCTAACGTGTTGAATGATATGAGTACTACATTGCGAAGATGATGATACTGAAGGTACATAACCTCCTTGAGCCTAAGCTGCATCTTCACCTTCAGCAGGTATTCCACTTCACTAAAACTCAATCGTATTGAACAGAATTTAAAGTCAACGACCGCTGTGTTGGGTCGGAGCAGACTTTTTTCGTCAACTTTACTCATGACGGCACGAATAAATTGAATGTTTCCTTTGTTCTCGAGACAATGCTCACTAGATCGAGAGGTTGCTGGCTGTTGTTCACTTGGTTCGATTGTACGTCTGACTTGGGCAGAAGTAGAAAGTAGACTGTTTATTATTTTTTCTTCTTTTTCTTTATTGCATCAATTCTATTCATTTTTTTACTTTATCCGTTCCACTCATTTTTTTATCCCTTTATGGGCTGCTAGGGCCGAGGGTGGTGGCTACATCCTTGACCTGACGGACAAAGCTATGGTGCCTTGAACACAGGCAACGCAGATCCAAGGCCATCATTGAAATGATAAGTTCTGCGTTTGAGATGAACTTCCCCCGGTTGCCAGACGAATACCTGTAATTATTACTTGTTGCTTTGTATGTATGAATCTAATGTTCAGTCCTGGGTGGTGTATGCGTGAAAGGAGTGATTTTTAGCGTTCGAGTCCAGGAGTGCATATCTGTCTGGGTTAGCGTGGGCGTTTACTCATTGTGTAATAGTGTGATCGCTAAAGGCTCGAGCATTTGAATGTTAGCGTATCTCTAACTTTGCGTGCATAAATTCGATTTTAGATTCGTGTGGCCATTCGCATATTCACGTGTATTCTTGAGCGATCGCGCGCGGACCGTGAATCTGATAATTAATTTTTAGTGTATGGTAGAGGAACGTGTTGTCTGGTGAATATGAATATCATTCTTGATTGGTCCAACTGAAGGCATGAGTCTAGACTGACCGAGAGTAGAGAATTCCGAACGTAGCCGGTCTATGATCGCGCGAGTGGTGGGTTAATGCATGAGACCGCGGTTGTAAAGTTATAGGTGCTGAAAAGTTCACTTAAGTAAGGGGATGTTTTAATGTTGGCGAAATTGCGAGCGTAGGTGTGTGTGGATGATTGAAATTATAATGTAAGTTCGCATCTCGTCCTGTTGTGTCTGGGGTTTCCAGGTTACATGAGACTAGCTTATGTCAGCTTACTTGTGCACTGGTTTCGTAGAATCGAGGCGATCATCGGAATGATAGATCCTAAGAGTGAATGCACTTGGCCCAGTCACCTGTCAAGCATTTGTGTTTTTTTGTGTATTTTGAGATATGTGTGGAGCCTGTAAATAATATTTTATACGTTAAAATAAGAAATGTGTAATATTCTACTTGCAGTTTGTTGATCGTTCCTACTTATCTGATTCCATCGAGTATGAGAATACATCTCCATTATTCTAAAACCTGGCGACGTCTGATGGAAGAGAAGAATCATTGTTGGCAGCAATGTTGCTCTTCTTGGATGTATGAGCTCGAAAAGGTCATCACAAGAATATAACGCATGAGACCGAAAATAAATAAAAATAAAATAAAGAGAAGAGTTAGTATTGTTATTGAGGATTAATCATATGCCGATTTTTTTCGAGAGTTGTCCTACTGGAGCTGTAGAGCTAATTGATTCAATTAAGGCATGGACCTAGACTTCTGGAATCGAGGATAGAGACTCCCGAACGTGAACGATTCATGAATGCGCGAGTGCGGGGGACTGTAGGTTCACGGTTGAGACTGCGTTTGAGTGATTACAAGTGCTGAGACGTTCATATTATCACCGGGATGTTATAATGTCTGGAAGAGCGCGGGTATAGGTTGCGTGGATGGTCGCGAAGGGCTCAAGCATTTTTATATTTGTTTGTCGCGTGTATGTTACTTTGTGTGTATACATTCGATTTTTATGTAGTTTAGTGGATATGAGCATTATATTTTTGATTGGTCCACCTGAAGGTATTGGACTTATGCTACTAGGGCCGAGAATAGGGGATTCCGGACGAAACCGGTTCATGATCGCGCGGACACGGGCATTTGGAGGTTAACTATCGAGACCGGGATTGTTAATTTATAAGTGCTAAACCGTTTACTTAGTCACGGGGGTGTTATATTTTTTACGAGATCGTGGGTGTGGTCGTGCGTGGATGATCGCGAAAGACCTCGAGCGTTTGTATGTGGACGTTTTTGTTGCGTGTTATTTTTATAAGCGTGTGGCCATTCGCATGTTTGCATATTCTTCAATGATCGCGCGTGGACGTCTTGTCTAGTTTCTATTTCTATTGGTCCAACTAAAGGTATGAATTTGGGCAGACGTGACCGATTCATGATTGCGCGAGCTTAGGTTCTTAGGTTCCAACGTTGACCTAATCAATCGGGGTGTTTGAATATTGGCGAGATCGCGGGCGTTCGTCTTTGTGACCCGGTTTGTGTTATCGCGTAGGCCATGTTTGTACGTTTGGAAAGAGAGTTTGTTAGTGTATATGAGAGAATAAGCAATTTGTGTTAGTGAGTGTTAGCATGGATCTAATTGAAAATATAGCAACAAAAGAAGGGTGTCTGCAGAAAGAATTGGGCCCTAAACCCACATTGTATATTATTTGACCATGGCATGGGATAATAAAGGTCGTCAAGTTAAGTACTAAAACTGATCACAATGTAGCTTAACTAAAAAGAAAATAATCGTATCCCAAGTGTCTGTGATATAATCACTGTAATACTGCTTTGGTGAAAAAGCCCCCGGACCACATCAAGGTACAGTATCATGCCGAGGGACTTTATGCATTCTACTCATTGTATTAATATGTTTACTTTTATTCATATTATTTATTTATTTTACTCATTTTTTTCATCGCACTGATTTTTCAAATTTTTTATTTAATTTAATTATTTTATCTATTTCATTCATCTAATTCGATTTATTTTTTTATTCGATTATCATATTTAATCCATTTCCTTAATTTTATGCATGTAATTATTTTTATTCTATTGATTCACATTTTCAATTTTAATAATGTTGCTAGTTTCCTTAATATCAACTATTTTATTAATTTTAGTAATTTCATAAATTTTATTGCGTTTATTTTTTAATTATTACTAGCTAATACCCGTCGCGCGTTGCTGCGATTTTCAACGAAATAGGAGGAAAACACAATTTGTTCCGAAACGCCATCTGACGGGCAGATAATCCCCAACCAATAACACACAAACACAAACACGCTTCATAACAAATGCCTACTGTGTATATTTTTTACGGAAATTGGTTTAGCCGTTTGGGAGTCTATAAATCAACTTTGACTTTTATATATATAGATAGATATTATTTTATTAGTTTTGCTCTCCTAATTAATTAATTTAAATATTTTATTTCATTTTATTATTGTTATTCTGTATTTTTATTTTATTATTATTTTATTTCTTCTTTTCTGTTCAGTCATTCCTTTTATTCGTTTCATTTGATTTGTTAATTTGCCCAAATTTAATCTATTCTATTAATTTCGTAGTTTTTTTAACTTTTCTAATTTTTTATTTAATGAGCAGAACTAGTTTGATTTATTTGTTTTATTGATTTGATTTAAATTAATCATTCTACTCATTTTATGCATTTGATTTTTCATTTCTTTGCTTTATTATTTTTATTAATTTCATTCGTGTTATTGATTATCTATAATTTATGCAGATTATCCAAGATTATATTCATGCCTGACTAAAAGCTCTAGTTGGGTGATTACTTCGCATGAGTGCATGGCGGACCCCCCCCACTAAAAAATTTGTGGTTTTTCAACCAAAATAAAAAAAAAACATTTTGTGTTTTCATAAACATGAATTTAAGTTAAGGTGTATCAAAATGTGACTAACAATTTTGGCCAAAATAATTGCCGATTATTCTGCGATGCCTTTACAGATCAAGCTGTGAAATACGTTCTCGAGTCCTGTACACATGTACAGGGCAATGCGAAACATTTTGGAAACATAGTGCATGTCATGAAAAGGTTTCTACCTGAGACGCGCGTCTCGAGCCGAGAGCGCCCCATGGCGGCCAGGACAACACTTCAAACAACGGCCTGCAAAAAATTTTTACGTGCTCGGATCGAAAAACCAATTTAACACAATATAGTAGAAACTTATACCTTTCAAATGAAGAAGAAATGAAAATTCGATTTTTGAGAATTTTGAATGAGTATCTCCTCTTTGGTTCGGAGTAAAAGAACCGCGCTACCGTGACACTGAAGAAGCGATAATCCGAAGCGAATGAAGCTCACTTGTATCCGATATGGTACAGGTTGCTCAAGAAATGCTCGGTAACATATGCGAGGTTTCATCATAGAAACCACCGAAACCAAGATTGAAAGAGACTGGTATTGCAGAGGAAATTGATGCCAATGAGTTTGTAGACAAGCTGAAGAAACAAAGTCGCCTCTCGGAATTATTCAATTTGAAGGTCGTTCGTCTGCATCAGAATGAAAGTGTTTCGAAAAAATCTACTACCTGGAAACTAATACTTGTGCTTTTGAGTTCTTGTCGAAATTGCAATTCATCAACTTTGGATAGGAAAGCTGCCGAATATCTGAGGTTGTTGATGTAACCTCTGTCCAAAATGTGATGATGCTTACAATGCTCGAGAGTTGCAATTTTGTGCAAAAAGAGGAACCAAACCCGCAATCCTAACGAAGACCCGCTGGAAAGAAGCAATGTAACAGTAACATTGTAATGGAATTCTTCTTTTTTAAGTTATCACGAATCATCTTTGGATCCGGTGCCCGGGATTCACTTCATCAATCGTTATTATACAGTAGTGATTCGACGACACACACACTGATGGTCATATTATGGTGTACTATCAAAATGTCCGAGGACTCCGAATTAAAACTGCTCTTCTGCTCCGTACAGCCTGGAAAGTATGTGTCAAAAACTTCTTTAATCTGGTTGTCTCGTTGAGGTTTGAGACAATTGTGCAGAGGTTTTTCCAACCACTTCGCTCAGAGGTGTATGCTTTGCGAGCTACCTTAAACGCCTCCGACCCGTCCCTGCGTCCGCGATTCCAAGCTTTTCCACATAAATTTTTGAGTTCAATAAGTTCGGTATTCCATCAAGGGGTTCTTCTAGATGAACGCATGCTTCGAAGCGGACAAGCTTCTTAGTATGCTACTACTATGAGTGAGTTTGTTTTATCCACGAACTCGTTCAAGTTACGTGGAGATCGTAGGAAGATACCCATGAAACCTAGTCGTCAAGTCCTCTTCCTAGAGGTCCAAGTTAGTAGGTTTGGGATTACGATGTGTGACGATATCCAGTGAGAATTTAGAATTGACGAAGACTTATGACGGTTCGAGCTCGTTTGGTATAAACCAGTTTGCCAACTCATGCATAATACCGTAAGAGCAGAGAGTTACATCTAACACCTCTTCTCTACCAGCTCGTGCAAATGTTGGGCTTTTTTCTACATTAGATTCATATATCTACTTGTACTATTTAAGTATTCCGATAATACAGTAAATCTCACATTGGTATCTGAGCTGCCCCAAATGCATAACTGTCGATTATGTGAAGGAGCCCATTTCTGCAACAGTATGATACAACCCTTTTGAAACAGCGCGAATTTCGCATGTTGTCATATATAAGACATGAGTCAATAGCACTATTCGCAAGTATACAAGCACGAGGCATTTCACGTCACTTTGGCTAACAATCACCTATAGCGAACCACGAAATGGGTATTAGGGACATGACCATCATTTGAATCCCGCGATTTGCGAAGAAACAAACGCCCACTGTGTGAGAGACGCGCTCATCATAGCAAGGGTAACACCCTCGACAATCCGTGACTGGTATATTTTAGTCCTGCCAGCCATTCAGTCTTCGGCATGGAGAAACACCTTGACTTGAGGACCTCGGTTTTCAGTCGTCTCGTACGACATGGGAGCAGGGACCCAATGGATCAATTCTTGGCTGAGATACATGGTCTCTAGACTGCTTTTGTCCGGAGAAAGATAAGACTATTATCAACCCCCTAATGGACCACAGACACATCTGTTGTTAGTCGTTTCTTAGGACATCGAGACAGAAACCCATTGGGTCAATACTTTGCTGAAATACTTCAAGCAATTTCGAACCGCCAGATACCACACGGTCACAAATTTCGGCAGTGCGATCTAACATTTGTTCGGATTGATGATCAACCCATCTTCGTGTAATCGTCGAAAAACATCGAGCTTTGTGTTCTTTTTTATCCTTCCAAATTACCCAGAATTTCATGAAGGCTCTGCAGAGTTTAGCCGGCGTTTCGAAGAACGAGTATCATGAACCTGAATTCAAACACGTCTTCGGAATGTCCTCCGTCACGACAGGAATCTGGTGATGGGTACACTGCAGGTCGATGCACGAGAAAATCTTCTTGCCGCCGTGCAGAACGGTGGAGAAATCCTGGATATGCGGAATGAGATAACGATCGGGGACAGTTATGGAGTTGAATGCCCGATAATCTCCGCATGGTCTTCACTTTCCATTGCTCTTATAAATCGGCTGCACCATACTGATAATTCGAAGATGAAACGTTGAATCCTAGCATACTAAATAAAATATTATTTGAAAGCACACCTGGAGACGGTGAGATACCAAAATAGCGACAAACGAGAAAAAAGAGTAGAAGCTGAATACTTGCATCAGATACATGTCCAAACTGGGAACGATATGGTGAGCTGATGGCACCCGACAAAACAATTAATCGATGTAAGAAACATGGGTACACTGTCTATAATATACTCTCCCGTGTTCTGTTTAGCAGACTCCCAGCATTTGATGAATCCTTTGTTAATGAATACGAATGTAAGTTTCTAATAGAAGAACTTTCAACAACAGACCAGATGTTCACTGTGCAACAAATTATAAATTTCAGAAACAAAACTTTCGGGGTTATTTGCCAGCTGAACAGAAGGCGCACTACTAAGTGAACCGAAACGAACTGGGACACACAATAATTGAACATAGCTTCCCAACAAAATGTTACATGGTGGTGAACGAGTCAGTCCAAGCGGTGTTGGGTCCGATGTAAAAATTTGGTACGAGGTAGTAGACGAGTTCATATAGGTTAAATACTACGGACCAGAGCTTATAAAAATTGACATCCCTGCGTGAACTTGAAAGAAAACGAAATTCAATTCATGCCCGGCGCGATGAATGAAATGTTTGATTCGTTTCCATCGTCTCTGATAAATTCCCATAATTTTTGACTAGTACTTCTGCCGACACGTGAAATCGTTTTAATCATGACCTTAACAAACGGCTATGCATAAAATCGTTATGTTCTCACGACAAAACGATCACGTTTAACGACACTCGTCCCCATCCAACCACAGTCAATTTCTGGTAAAAGTTTATCCAGAAGAATATTTTTCACACTAAAGAATTTGAAATAAAATAAATCTCTATCCAGCCTTCCGACAGCCGCGCCGGTCCGAACGGTCGACTCGACAGACAGTGCCTGCCGGTTTTCGACTTAGCAGCTATGCCGCAGCATTTTTTTTTCTTCGCTTCCACACTCGGAAGTAAATCTATTCGAAGGAAATCAGTTTTCCGCCCTAAATAAGGGATAAAAAATTGGCCCAAAACTTATGCAAATCGAATCGTACAATCGGAATCGATTTTCGAAACCGTTTTTTTTTTGCTGCTGCCCGAATCTACTTTCCAAACGAACGGGAGTGTGCTGACTGAGTGGGCTTTTATTTCGAAACGGTTTGGCACCGACCGGGGAGTCGAATGGAGAGAAGTATATATCCGTGGGATTTGCACACGCGTCCCTTGAGTGGCGACCTTTTCCGGATCATATTTTATAGCTCCCTTTTCGACGAGAGGCGGGCTGGAGGGGTCAGGACTTTGCAGTCTACTTTGTACGGTTTGTATAGGATCAAATGAAGAGCGATGAGAAGGGGTAAGCGGTGACTAACAAAGTGTTCTGCAGCCATCGCAAAACTTGTTATCATTTACTTCCACAGTCGGATGTTCGGCTGTATCAGTTCCGGACCGGGCCGAGTTGAATTTGAATATTGGAAACGGTCCAGTCGTTGATTCGTTTTCAGCGGATGAATGCGGTACAGTTGACCCCTTTTTTTCTTCGGATTATTTGTTGTCATTTTTGTGCTGGGACTGGGACGGATTTTGGATCAATTTACATATTTTCCCAGCTTGCTTGGATGGATGCTTTGCCATAGTCATAAACTAAATTATCAGAGGGACTACTCGCAAGGGAGACCGCTTTGAGTGATAGATGTGTGCGTGTGTGTAGTGAGTTAATCTGTTGATCAGTATCATCAGGGACGCTCGATTTGCATTAGGAGTGTCGCATTAAGTCCCATACACACGATCCGTCAGTTTTCCGTCACAGTACGTCAACAGTGACCGTCATTGTTATTGTACACGTTCACATACAACGACCCGGAAGGTCTGGATACACGCACGAGAATGGTGTTAATCGTGCTTTAAGGTTCAAGTTACCTTTTTTAAGCATGTATTAGAATTGAACGCTTGGTAGTGTGCGTAGGAAAATTTGTGTTCAGCTTTGCCACCGGATTATCCATTTAAACCTTTTTAAAACTCTAAAAGAAGAATATCAGTCGATTTATTAGATCATCACGATTCAATTCATGCAAAATACCTGCTGGAAAAACTATCGGCATAGCTGGATGGTGCTTTTGAAAAAGTAGCTGTGGTTTTTTCATTGCGCAGTTGTGTTGCGTACCCCAGCTCGGTGTGGTAGTGTGATAAAAAATCACAGCCACTTTTTCAAAAGCACCATCCAGCTATGCCGATAGTTTTTCCAGCAGGTATTTTGCATGAATTGAATCGTGATGATCTAATAAATCGACTGATATTCTTCTTTTAGAGTTTTGAAAAGGTTTAAATGGATAATCTGGTGGCAAAGCTGAACACAATTTTTCTTACGCATACTACCAAGCCTTGAGGTAACTTGAGCCTTAACGGAAACCTTCGAGTTTAGTGTTTTGAATTGGCAGCAGGCATAGGCAGTGGTTCAAAGCAGCATTTTGTTACAAATAGCGCACTATTACAAAATCCTTCATAACTCTCGATAAGAACAAAAATGAAAAATTATCAATACAGATTATTGAAGGTGATAGATTGCCGTATAACTTGGCAACGTTTTGAAAATTTTTATTGTGAAGGACACAAGAAAGAATTCAATTGAAATTTTGAAATAGATGCAAAGTACTGTTATTCACACAATTATACATTAGAACTATTTTTATGAGATAATGCAAATATCATTCCAAAAGTGTACAAAAATTCATTCAATTATCTTTGGTAGTTTTTGAAATATAAAACTTACAATTTTATCGAGATATTTTCTATTATTTTTTTTTTTGTGGGCAAGGTTTCGTTCGCTGGCAACGTTGGTCATTGTGTTTTTTTTTCGGACCAACTTCAAATACTTTTGTGTCATCTTATCCAAAGAAAATCTCTACTCTGGAAATAGGAAATACGAGTGGATCTCCGGAAGGCGGAATCCGATAGCATAAGTACTTTTGACCTTGAAAAAACCCAAGCACTGTGATCAATACTCGGAAAACAATTGAAGCGGTTGAACCTTATTACTGTGTTTGGATGTCTGGACCAGAGATGGATGGCCAGAATGTGTTATTGTAGAGATGAGGCGTGCGGGGAACTAAGTTTTCGAAGATCTGGAAGCGGCTCTTCATACATACTCGGTAAGAAATCGAGATCATCACGGAACTCATCGGGTGAGAGAATTCCAATCAATTTTGAAAAAAAAACTAGTTAGACAATATGATTTTTGTAAAGCTGCTTCAATTCATATGTGAATCTTTCGTTTTTTTATTGTTTTGCTACATTTTCACAATGACATATTCTGACAGGTTAAATGAAGTTGCGTTTAGGTATTTTATTTTTCATATATCAGTAGAAAAAGTGTTGTATAGAATCAGATCCAGATGAGGTTTTTTGGTAATTGTTTCCATCCGCATTTTTTTAATGAATATTTTGAAATGCTTCAATTTAGTTCAACTTAATGAAAATGATTGAGAGGCGAGCTTGGAGTTTTTTCGCTCTTTCAAGAGCTCGTCTAGTTAATGGTAGCAGAGTGACAAGTGAAAGAGGTTATTATTTCGGATCTATTCACTTAACGCTCGCCAATATGATCAACTTTTTGGAGTCCATAGGCAGAGTCAAGGACACTGATATACCTGCTGCTTCTACCATATACACCGCGACTGGTAGAGTTTCAGCTCATTTGCAACAGCAGTAAACACATCCTTTTGTCGTTACCTTCAGGAGCGAAACATTGGTCAATAGTCAAAGCCGACCACAACGGAAGTAACATTACCGAGTGGATTGTGTTCTGAAATCAACACGTTTCTTTTTTTTTTTATTTGCTTTAATTTTACACTCTGTAACAATTGAAAATAAAATGAAGCAGATCGGTTGAGTGTTTTTTTGCCAATCGTGATAACGAAAAACGCCATTTTTGAAAAAAAAAAAAAAACATTTCGAGATATTCGCGTTTAAGGTTTCAAGTTATCACTGCAATTGGCAGACAAGACGCGTGTCGAAAGTCTATTGCTCGGATATTTGAAAATATAGCAATATATTACTTACAAAAATAGTAATTTCCTTTCGATTTTTTTTAGAAAAAAATGGTATGCAACTCCTTAAGATGCCAATCATTGAAATATTAAAAATTTTCGTTTCACGCAATGCGAACAAGATATGAAAATAATCATTTTTTCTTACTTTGGTCGTATTTCGCTACTAAGTAGCAAATTTTGTTTAAAAATGCCTTATGTACAAAAAACGCGAGACAGATCACAATAATATAGCTTATTTGGATCTGCTATACTTCAGATTAAACCGGAATTAAAAATAATTGAAGATTCGCTTAGCTTCATCGTACATTATACTCACACTAAGGTCAACTACGAATAACAAGTAACAATAACAAGATACTACCTGTAAAATTATGCTTTGGTTATCAACATATGAAACTTAGGATTTTGTTGTTCAAACTGTTTACCTATACAATATTATTTTCGATGCTGATGATTTTTGAAATTTATTGACAATAAAACTATGGGACTGGCAGGTGTATGAACCGTTGATTCCTCTGCTTTTCTGTGAGTAATAGCATAAGGATCAATAAAATAACATCGAAGCTAAACCCGAAAGTTATATATTGTTCTGTAAATTTAATCCTTTTTCAGAGAGCGAGTAAAGGCGCTTTAACCTAGGCCTATTAGTCAGGGTAAGGTGTAAATACCTCTGTCCCATCCCATAGGACCAAAGGAGTGACATTAACCTTCTTAGCCAAGTCACTCCCAACGATTTATTATATCCCCTTTAAATTGAAACGGTCGGTACAGTTGTCCTCGTTTCTTCCTCTTTTAAGATTCATTAAATGAATAATTTAATTGCCGTCTAATTTTGAACATCTTCAAACCCAACACTGCACAGTAGGCCTGGCCACGGTGTATTTATTAGAACAACTTTAAAAATTCAGCATCTCTGAAACTTCGGAATATGAAAGAATGAACGTTCCCCTTTCATTTGAAACTAAAATCAAAGGATCCGTCGGGGGGTCACACGAGGCCTAGTGGTTTGGAAATATATTTTCTCGCATTTATTTCACTACCAAAAAAATAATTGGGTTTAGTGACGTGAAAATATTTGACGGGATTCATCACAACTTGTTCGTTGACAGTTCCTATTGATCTTCTGCAAATTAGGATGTTTGACAGAGACTGAAAACTATTTGTGCTTTTGGTTCAAATTTGTAATCTTTCCCGATAGGTTCGAAGGAACTACCATTCATCGGAAGGTATTGCTTAGTTACAAGGGTTTGCTTACATTTATGTTTTAGAAAGGACCACACGTCGCATAAATTAGATGCATTTTACGGCAATTTCCTATCAATTATGCGAGAAATCGTTAATAAATTGATCCTAGATTATGCGAAATGTATTGCTTTTGAAAACAAAATATGATTTGAGTACAAGAAAAACCGTATATACATACAAATCCACATATATCCCAAAAAATTATCTTGATCCAAAAACTCAAAGTTTTTTGTTCACTGTTTGTCACATTGAGTTAATTTTGAAACAGATAACCAAGCATTGCAATGAAATTCGCGAAATATTGCAATGGTGTTAACAATTTTATTGAGTTTGTTCAAATACAAAGGTTAAAGTTCAGGACAAGTGAATTTTATACGAAGATGCTAACAAAGTAGGAGGTTCATGCAAGAGTAGTTATCAGTCATCCCCGAGAACAATCAAAAAATGAAAAAGAAGGCATACATCAAACTGTTTCTGCGAGAGGAATCACTCACCATCTTGGAAAAGAATACTAATATCATACTAGTTTGATCAACACTTATCTAAGACTTTTCATTCCAAAAATATTATTGGTGCCCTATATCAGGTGGAATCTGGAATTATAATTTTTAGCTAAAAGATGAGACTTTCCAAGCTCTCAAATTCCGCTGAATGCACTGTTCAACTAAACACAGGTATTTGGCAAATGAAAAATGTGTGTGCGAATTGATTTACAAACCACTAGGGTTTCTGTGAAACTAACTTAGACTTAGACTTCGTTAAAATATTAAACAACTTTTCCGGATAATTTCAAATCGGTTTTTAGTTGTTAACAAAGTTGTAGACAATTAAAATATCTATCAGATTCTCACTTTTAGTGTTGTCCGAATGTCTAAAGCACCATCTAGGGACAGAAATATGAACTAATTCTATTGTAAAATCTATGGTTTCACGAAAAAAACTTCAAAAAAAAAGTTGCTCTAGACCCCCCGATGGATTATTTTGATGTTGGTTTCAAATGAAAGGGAAAAACCCATTCTTTCATATCCTGAAGTTTCAGAGATGCTGATTTTTTTTGCATAAAGTTGTCGAAAAAAGACACCGTGTGGCCGTTTTAATATTTGCGACATATCAAAATATGCTTCAAATATTAATGTTGACAAGAAAAAAACATTACGGAATTACTGCAATGTTTTCCAGGATGCTTTTTTTTTGGGTTAGAATAGAATAGTCTTTTTAAAGTTGCAACTTTGAAGATATCATGGCTCCACTTGTAACGAGGGGAAAAATGACGTTTTTCGTGAATTTAGGAACGTCGTACATAGAAAAACTCTAGAAAGAGAACTGCGGAGACTCCTTTTTGGATCGATTGGATTCGCGTTTAGCTGTCAAAAGACGAATCCAATCGAATATTAGCTATCCTTATAACATTGGACGTGTTGCCATGCAATGCCGGGGCATACGTTGCCAAAAATGCTGTTTTTCTCTCCGCAGTTCACTTACTAGAGTTTTTCTAGGCGTACAGATTGGTCGGTTGTTGTAGAGCGATATTTTCTGTGCGAAAATAGTTACGTTGCAATCGGAAGTAGTGAAGAAAGATTGTCCCGCGTCGTTTCATCGCGTGTGTAGTTTGGTGCAATAAACTGACAGAAAATGTGATTTTTTTTTCGAAAGAGAATGCCGAGGAGGAAGGATATCGTTCGTTCTTTCGGTGCTATCCCGGATAGAATTTTACAATAAATATTATAGTTATTACTGTTTCAACATTGTTCGATGCCAAGTTCTCACAGTAGATTTACAGTAAAATGTCATGTAACAACAAATTTCACTGTCCAGCAAAAAACTGATACAGTGCATTCACATTAAGTTTTACTGTTTTCGAGAAAAAAATGTATGGAGAAAAATTGATTTTTTTAATGTTAAGATACATAACCATCCCCCCTTTTCACTGTAAAAGTCTATTTTACATTGAAATTCTCTGTAAAAACGTTAAAGTTTATTGTTTTTGTATTGTATCATAACACTAAAACTTACTGTAAATTATTGTAAAATTACTGTACTGTCACAGTGAAATTCATGGTTTTCTTACTGTACATTTCTATTCGGGATGCCATCCCGGTCAAAAAATGTGGACGAACACGGCGATTTAAACAGTTTGACGTTTGACTCAACTCGCCTGTGCAAATTGCCCCTAGGAACAAATGCAATTTGTGAATGCGATTTAAAGGCAATTTCAACACTTAGACCAATTTTCTGGCGGCTGAAATGGACTTGGTTGTTTTTTTGCGTTTTTCAAACATTGTTCATGTTTGGCTTAATCTTAAAATTGGCGTGTTTTCGCTTGTATTTTGTGTCTAGTATACTTCATTTAGTCAACGAATGTGGAAAATTGTGGAATCGTGTGTAAGTATATAGTGGAACAAGATCTCTGACCTAAAGTCTTAATGAAAATCAGATTGTGGTAAGTTTTGGTGTGCAATACCAATTTCACCATTGAGTCTTCCTATAGTTTGGTAATCACCTAGTGTACTTATAAATTTATGTGAGGAGATAATGAATCCGAAAATAAGTACTAGTTGTAATTTTCATATTAGGCAACTAAGAGCGATTAAATGGCGCTTTCCGTGGGCGATTTAAAGGCAGGTAGGGCGGCAAAAAAATGACGGCGGCTAATCGCCCAAATGTTACATTTGAAATAGTCCCATAATTGCTAGCAATTTGCTGGCAAATTGAATGGCAATTAGCGCATCCGAGTTGGCAAATAGCCCCCCGTTAGCCAGCAACTTGCCCTTTTTGACTGGGATCCGACAACATTTAATCTGACATTTTGTTAAATTGGAAAGGAGCACAATATTTATACCAAAAGCTATTCACCATAATCCCTATACAATAAATATTTCTAATGGGGATCGGTGATTTTGCGAATAATTCGAGGATCACTTGACATGGCTTTGCTCGAATGGAATCTGACGGCGGCGTCGCACGAATTACCCAGTATATAAAGGGACGGATTTTGTGAAGCTGATACAACACGGCAGACTGCGGTGGGCTGGACACGTGGTCCGGATGAGAGTCATGCGAAGACAATGTCGAGTACACGATGGTTTTGTGCAGTGGCGGATCCAGGGGGAGGGTCCTGGGGGTCCGGACCCCCTCCGAAATTATTTTACTTGTTGAGCAATATTAAATTAGATTCAATTTAATAATGGTTTCAAACTCAAAATCATTCGAAACAAAATTTGACTAACAAAACTGATATTCATCAAATAAGGTTAATACGTAATACGAATTGTACAATGATCATTTTAAAATCGAAATTTCAGACCCCCTCCCCCCGAAATTTTTTTCTGGATCCGCCCCTAGTTTTGTGCGGTTGAGGAGGAGCTGAGGGTGCTCAACATTCAGGGCGACTAGAAGCGATTGACCCAGGAACGAGTCCAGTGGAGGATGACACTCCATTCGGCGTAGACGTATCGAGGAACAGCTGTAGACCATCAAGTATCAAGTAAGTATATCCCACCAAGAGCTGCTTTAAGCTTCCAGCAGCCCAAAGAAATACCCGATATTATTATCGTAGAAGACTTCAATTCACATGGTCTAGCTTTGGGGGAAGCCATACGACGATAGTTGTGTCTCTCTCATTTCAGCAGACTTCCCATGAACATCGACAAGTTTGTACCTGTGTACGAAATTCCGTGCTCGCGTTCAACCTCAAACATGTTCCGTCTGGATATACAAGTTCGCCTCGAACATCGACCCCAAGCGAACGATGTACAAACTGTTGTTCAAACATCCGTGTACGTACACCGAGTGCGTACTCGAGAACGATTCGCACAAGGCAAAAAGAGGCAACGTTAGTGATGATGAGAGTGAGAAAGAGAAAACTGGTGCCATGAACCTATGTGTACGCCCTACGCGTACGTACATGGGGTTCAGTTGTGCAGGCGAACATGTACACGAAGTGTGGGTTTAATATGAGCACAGAACCAGAGCAAACATTGTGTACGATGTTCGTTTGGAAAGACTGCATTTCAGACCTATGTTATGAGTTCAGCAAGGCTGTCATCATAACTGAGGAAACTACAAGAGTCCCAGCATCACCAGCAGGTTGGATCTGTCTCTGTGTTCGAACTCACTGCTGCTCAATTATACTTGGAAAGTTATTCGAGACCCTCACGCCGGTGACCATTTGCTGATAGCTGTTTCTATCTCCAGCCGAGCCAGTAGATTTTTCGTATGACCTTACACGAAATATTATTAAATATTACTTCCTTGTTAGCCTATTTTTTATTACCTTATCCACTGGGTATTTGGTGTGTGTGGGGAATGCGCACGGTCATGTCTGAGTGAGTGATGACTTTTGAATTCTGTATGAGGGTTAAGAATTGGCAATTCACGGTGGGAATGGTAGCGCAACTATAGGAGCACTCGGTTGAAGTTTTCGTTACCCTCAAACATGAGAATTTCGCCGTTTTCAGCGCATTTGTGTTACTATCTTGGTTCTTAACAACACAGCAAAGCTGTTGATGCTAATTTGTTCGCATTCCATTGATTATAGGCCGGTAATTAATGACTTAATGAGGCATTCTCCTTAGTATGGTGAAATTACCCTATAGAACTCTCGAAACGAGAACATTAAGGATGAATGGTTATGGCTACTCCCAGGCCCCATGCGTTGATTCATCGTGCAATTTCGCTTCTTCTGGTCAATCACGGAGTAGCAACTACGAATTATGGGATCATGCTCATGCTCTTGGAATGAACGAAACCAACTATTTGCAATGCCCGAAAATGCTTCGTTGCAGCAAACGCTGAATGAATTCGTGCATTGTATAGGGAGACCCGGGGTTATTAATTCGGACCACCTCGATTTTTCAGAAGACTTTCTGACTGTCGTACATATTCTTGGAACTGCTATTCTAAAACATTAATTAAAGCAACAAAAAAAGTGAAAAAAATAACAGGTAAGTATTTTAGAAAGCTTGAAGCTGTTATTCTATGGGTTGATTTTTGTTTGGGTGAAAACACAGATATTTTCAAGACGCTCACCACTTTTGTGAGAAATCAGCGTACGGGGCTATTCCGACCCCCTATTCCATCAAACACCGTTCAGCGGCTTGCAACTACATAGACGATTGCAAACGCTACATCAAAGAAAATACATGATGCGCCAAGAGACAGCTGTGATCAACCAGATTAAGTTTTTGTAAGGCAATTTATTTTTTGCTTCTTAAAGAGTTTCTCTAATAAATATTTCATATCGTCGCTGTTGTGCTATCTTATGACAAACGCCATTTTGGGACAAACTGAGTTAGATATGCCACATTACTTGTCTGAAAAATTTCTACAAAGTGGCGTTTCCAGAATTTTGAAATTCTACTTGGTTACTGAGATATAGCTGGAAACATGATGAGAAATTGTGAGTTTTTTGCTTCAAATCATTGTATCTAGAGATTTGCTTAAGTTATATTGAAGTTTTAGATGTTTTATGTGTAAAAATGTTTAAGGAACACAATGGCATAAAAATTTTGAAATGAAAAATACACGAGTTGTGAGAAAATCGCAGTTTAAGTTTTAAACTGGAAATATAACATATTTGGCAACACTGTAACCAAAAATAACTATTTTTCTACATTCTCTGACTCATTTCCTTTATAATGCATTTCACCGATTGTTTATAGGCCAAATGAACCCAAAAATATGAATAAAAGCTAAAAATCGATGATTTTTTTCTATGGAAAATTTTCCATGCACGATTACGAAACGCCATACAAATTTTGTCATCAATACACGCCTATGACACGTGTGAGTGCGACTTTTGGTATCATTCATAGTAAAAACTCGCAATATAGTCAACCGATCTTCGTAATATTTGAGAGATTAATACAGAATAGATAGAAGCATCAATTGTCTTCTTTGGATTGTTTATACCATTTATAAGTTTCAAGATATTCAATCTCAAACTTTAAAAATCGTTTTTTTCGAAATGTGCTAAATGGCGCTTGTCATAAGATAGCACAACAGCGACGATATGTAAACATAATTCCATTTGAAAAAAATTAAAAAAATGACGGTCTGAAATGCCCCGCAGGAAGTTCCGAATTACGCCTAGGGGAATTGTGGGTAAAACCGACACCCCATAACTTTTCCTAGAAATCAAATTTTTATTCATTTCATAATGATACAATATTATTAGTACGTTTATTTAGAGCATTTGAAGAAAAATTGGATTTACGTTAGTGCGCCGAATGTCATAAAAATTAACAAAACATTCGACAGCAGCGTTTATACTCGTTTGGATGTAAAATTTCGTTGGTAGATTTTAAGGTTTTAACCGAACGAAAGCTTTTCAAATCACCCCATTTTTCAGTACCTATTATTATCGGCCTGTCCTATGATCAACTAGGTGCATTGAAGACGAGTTTGAAAAATTCAATATTTTTAATTGCTTTTATAAAAAAATGTGCGCTGTTGGGGTAAAACCGACACCCTATGGTTAGGGTAAAACCGACACCCTGTTAAGATGGTTGTGTATAGTTGCGATTCATTTCAAAATACTGGGGATCTTTGTGACACTTCAATTAGCCTATTAGAACACTATAGTATTAGCAGAAATACACAGAAATACTTTTATTGTGTTTATTTCTTGTAAGTCTCTTTAAAAATCAAAAATTGGAATTTTTGTTTATCTGATTCTAACGAAGCTTTTACTATTTCTGCAAAAAGGTCATCAAACCGAATTTCTAGTGTTCTCTTGGTTTGTCATAGACGAATTTTATCACAATGAGACAATGATATTATGTATACTCCAATAGATCGTTGATGATCAGAGTCCGAAAAATCAAATCTGAAAAAGATAGTTTTACTAAGAAGTGTGTGTGTGTGTCATTTATAAGTGAATGAATCCAATTAGCAGAACGTAGAACGCTTGAAAATCTTCTCTTATGAAATAAAATGACACTGGAGGTTGCAATGATGTGCGCAAGGATTATTTGGAAATACTCATATCAATAAATAATCCTATAGCATAAAATACTCTTATTTATAGTACTACGCTTTCGAACTTTCTTCTCCTCACTACATGATGAAGCAATAAAAAGCACATATTTGCATCATACATACTCACACTTTATTAATCAAGCATATATCTCATTTTTAATAAAGATAAGGATTTTAATAAAGTGGAGTGAAAATAAATTAAAGAGGGTGTCGATCTTACCCCTATGGGGTGTCGGTTTTACCCGCAGTGCTTACAAAAAGTCACTTTGTTTTCCAAGTTTTACAACCAATATTTTTTAATGAAATTAATTTTTTGAAGCGCTGAAAAAATTAAGTCTTGTTAAGAATTTTCTGAATAAGAATTCTACATAAAAATTATAATTTTATTGGTTTTGTGGCAACTTAGAAAAAGTGTTAAGCTTAAGGTGTCGGTTTTAACCATAATTCCCCTACATTGTAAAAGGATGGAAAAACGTAGAGCAAATCGTCACCTAGCGCTACCATGGAGTGGTGCAAATGAACTATTATGACACCAAAATGTAGCTGAGGTTTCAAATTGACAATTAGGACCTTTTACCGACGAATTTTATCACATTTATCCACCTAAAAGGGCGATTTTCTAAGATAGGTCCGAATAGCCCAGGGTTCCCTTAATCATTTTCGTTCTATTTATGAATTTATTTTATCAGTGTAGGTCCTCGTAAGGGTGCAGGATAAAAAACGCTAAACTTTTTCATTTTACCGCTGGGATCTTTATAATAATTTGGCTAAGCAACCTTTCGATATGAGAAAGGCAAAACAGAGTTTGCATCAAATGCATGTTTCAATACCTAACACTTACAGTCCGACAAACTTTTCAAAAATTAACATTGAATGAATAGTTTTCCGGAAAAAAAATCCGTTCATGAATTCCTGAAAACAAGGTCACGATTTCGTGAACTTAAGGATTTACGAAAACCGTGACCAAGTTCCTGGAATTATGAATATTAAACCTCGTATCTTTGAACCTATTTGTGTTTACAAAAAACTTGTTCACGTCTAATATACACATTTCGGATTAGTAGCAGCAGTTGGAATTGAACCAGGTCACAGACTGGTACGGGTCGAAGCCGGCTCTTCGAATTTTAAATTGCAAAGTTTTGTCTCATTATAGTTAAGAATAAAAATGCATGCAGTTTTCTGGTAAAAAAGAAAGTGTTGTTCGACAAGTAATCCGGTGGCCGTTTTTAAAGCGCGTTTGGTGTGGTTCCTGCGGAGAAACTTTTGTCCCTTTGGAAGGATTTGGCACTTGACGTGACAGAATTGAATTTTGCATGCACTTCTACTATATACATGGCGTTACATTTGGTAGGGTTACTGCAGTTGTTCCCAGGACATGTGCAGTTTTTGTTGTGATCCTTGTTCACAATTTGGGAATCACAGCCGACAGTTAAACGATGTTCATGATTGCAGGAGCTTATTCGCGATTTTTGTGATTTCCCATCAAGTAACCGTGATATTTTATTCATGAGTTTGCTATCGGATTTTCCTATTAGAGTAACTTGATTTATGTTCATGATTGAAGGATCTTCGTCACGATTTTCGTAACTTCTATTTCGTGGTATTTTAGTCATGATTCATGCTCATGTTTTCAGGATACTAGTCACGGTTTTTGTGTGAGTAATGTGATTTATATTCAGGATTTCTAGATTCAAGATAATTTTCATAATTTCTGTTCACGTTATCGCGATATTTTAGTCACTTCAAGAATGATTTATGTTCATGAATTCAGGATCTTAGCCACGATTGACGATATTTTATTCACAATTGTTGTATATTCATGATTTTAGGATCTTAGTCACGATTTTCGTAATTTTTATACACGTTATCTTGATATTTTAGTCACGAGTAGAGTGATATAAGTTTATGATTTCAGGATCTTAGTCACGATTTTCGGTATTTTTGTCATGAACATTGTGATCACGTTCTTGATGTTAACATCTTGGCTACGATTTTTGTAATATATTTACACGTTATCATGAAATTTTATATTAAAGCTTACTTTCGAATCTGACACTTGGAGTGAAGTAACTGATGTTCACTACTTCAGCAGTTTTATTATGATATTCGTAATTTCTCTTCGCCTTATAGCGATCTGTTATTTTTGGTCATAATCGGTTTTTGTATTGGGAGTATCGCGACATTATAAACAGGAACATAGATGGTTGACTAATAAGTGGGATCATGTTCCATGAACTATAGGGTAATTTCGGGTGAGATGCCGCACTTTCTATATCTCGTATATAGGGTCTTATTTATACGGTAATATATTGTGAGTTTGTCTTTCGAAGAATTACAACACTGGTGAATTACACCACAGGATTATTTTACATTCTTATTATTAACTCACAAAATTTTTTATTAATGATTATGTGCGTCCAGTTGCATCACGGAGTGCCGAAAGTTTTTCAGTACCACGTTAAAATTTCGTTTTTTTGCATTTCTTAGAAAATAAATGTATAGAATTCGCTCAAGCTTTCAAGATTTTTTCCGGGGCCCAGAGGGCCGAGTCTTATATACCAATCGACTCAGCTCGACGATTTGGGACAATGTCTGTGTGTGTGTATGTAACGGACAAACTCTCATTCGTGTTTCTCAGCAATGGCTGGACGGATCTTAACCAAACCAATTGAAAATGCCAGAAAGAACGCTATTAATTTGTTTTTGATTATGATGTTTAGTTCCTAAGATATGGGTGTTTGAATGTCCAAAAAAGGCACTGTTTGCAGTTTTTTGAGATTGCTGTCGAAATTGACAACATAGATAAACACTTTATACATCTTTAAACAGCTTATACGAATACCTTTCGAACGAACTATAGTTTTTTGAAATCGGACTATTAGCGAAGGAGATATTTGACATTACATACGGATGACGGATTCTTGTCATTTCCCAATATCTAGATATAATACCAATAACATAAAGTTGACTATTACCGCCAAAACGGCTAAGTTGAGGTCAATAGCAGAAGTTATTGGATTTTATATGCTCTTTCTTTTGACATTATGTTTCCACTGATTAATACCCCTATAAGTGAGATATTATCATTAATTTTCTTTTAAGTGATTATATTGAGATGATGTCTTCTGCAAATTTATAGCTCTTTCTTTTGCAAACAACTTTGCTTAATTGGTGTCTTAAGCAAAGTTGTTTGCAAAAGAAAGAGCTATAAATTTGCATGTCTGTCTTCTATGCTTTAAAAGTCATAGCATGTTATTTATTGTTCAATATAGTAATGATCCGTTTTAATATACCAGCCGGATTTTATTTCGATGAAACGAAAAAGTATGATATCAGGATTTACTTTGTACTTCATTTTCTAATTACAACCGTTTGGATAAAGCATCAAACAATTTCAATTTGTCTGATTGTGTCTTGGTCAATTATTAATTGCAATCTTTCATCTGCCAGTACCTTCTGACCGCTAATTTTTGAACTTATGAACCTTTGATCGGACTAAAATATATCTCGAAAACGAGAAGCGAAATAAATGACTTCAAGTAAGTGGAAACAAAGTCATTACAAAACTCGTTAACAAGAAACTTCTTCGAATACTGTCTACTTGAGGATTATTTTTGAGGATATCTTTTTTCTATTGCATCGAATTACACCAACTACCCCGTTTTTGGTAGTTTGTTTGTTCATGGTTTCTTTCAAAATTTGGCGAACCTTCTCCCATTCGTTCATTTGTTTGGGAGCTTTTGTTGAAAAAAAGTCCTAAATTAATAGGTATAATTAGGGGGGGTAGACTGCTCTAGGAGACAAAAAAGAGGCTTGTTTTCGTGATCTTTTTTAAAAAAAGGAACGTCCTAACTTTTTGAAAATTCATGTATACTCGCAAATGTGTGCGAAGTTAAAATAAAAAATTTCGTTGGAAAAGTTCACAATATGCCGGAGTAAAGGAATATTTCCTTACTGGAAAAGTGCAGCTGGTAGTTATGGTTGAAATCAATGAAACAACAAAATTTCCAATTTACATAACATTTATTTCAACTTCATCTTTGACGCAGCAAAGCGCCATACAGATTGCTTTTAAAACTAATTACATAACTACTATTCATTACAATACACAGAGCATATCAAATTTACATAACTTAACATACACAAAAACAGTTATTCTGTCGGTTCCCATACGTTAAATTTCTCGTGAAATTCCCGAAAGCAAGTCTATCTCGGCCAAGTCGACGGCGACAATGCAGCATTTCTCAATTTCAAATCTACTCCAACCTTGAATGAAATGAAAGGCATCGAAGCTACTTCTTTCCAGTCTGGCACAAGTTTTTTCAGTAATTAGTTCTGTTTGATTTTCTTTACCCGTTTTTTCCGCGTTCTTCTAGAAATTACATTTTTGACATGAATTTTTGATACTAGCGTGCCATACAAATGATTAAAATGTTTGTTAGAATCATACAAAATTTACATGTATTTCTTCGTTTTATCTATCGCCATAAATAAAAAAACTCGATTTTTTTTATCTTGTATAGCAATTAGCAGGTCGCCTCGTTAAGGGTTTTTGTATATAGCGGTTCGACAAAGATTATAAAATTGCATTATTTTCTCTAAACAAGATTGTGAACTTTTCTTAACCCTTTCATGCCCAACATTTTTCTTGTGCATACAGAAATCCAAAACTATATCTCTTTGAAAATGATAGGGTCAAGAAACACGAAAAACCTTTTTCCATATTGATAGGTGCTTCCAACGCAGTGCTAGAAGCTGCTCAAGTTTTACCTGCCAATGCGTCTTACAATTTTCCTAGAATTTTTACAATAGTCATATTACTCGGAAAATGTAGTCGAAGACGGTCTAAATTGATAGGTTTTATCAGTTTTCAATAATATTGCAAAATAACGAAGATATATCAAAATTTCATTTTTCATCATCAACGTAAACTGTCCCTGGCAGCACTGGTCCATCGGAATCAAATCAGGCTAATTGTAATAACTTCAGTTTCAGAGCTAATATTTTTAGTTTTTAGGAGTAATTCTTGCCTTAACCAAAAGTTATAGCTGATTAGATGTGTTGTGGTCTATAAACAACTTGGGCATGAATGGGTTAAGGGGTTACACCACTGTAGAGCACGAAAACATTGGAATATGTTGGAAATTTAACTTGATGCAATCTATAGATGAATCAAGATCCCATAAAATGCGAGTTATAATACTAGTTTGGTGTACAAAAACTGAAAGTGTCAAATGCTTTCAACACAAGATTGCGGCTGGACAACATTTCCCTACAGACTAGTTGTTTTGGAAAAGGTTCACTGCCGGAAATCTATCTTTCGTAATTTTTAATCTAAAACCAAAAACAAAAGTTTTTTCGATTCCTTAAAACGATAGAAAGCGACGATATTTTGATTTTTCGCAAAATGTCAACGCTGAACATTTCATGAAAATCGATATAAAATTGCTTATTTAAAAAAAAAGTGTAATAAAAAAATGAAATCCTACGTTCATCGCTAGAGAAAGCAATTGCGAAAATACTGTGAAAATTTCAAAACGATAAAAAAATATTTGATTGAGTTATATTTCCGGCCACCGCAAAAAATGTTGTTTAGAGGAAATCACAAAGTTTTTAGTACAGTCAGGGTATATAGAACAAGCGTTGCGGCAAAATTGAAAGTTTGAATATTCATATGTTATTGCCGCCTTCCATATTTGGACATATTACTTTTAAGACCCTAATGTATATTTTAGGCAAATGAATAAAAATTAGATTCTTTTAAAAATTCCACTTTTATTGACATTAATCATTAATTATTATTCACAATATTACAAAGTACTTAAGCATGAGGTCACTTTCGGAAAAAAGTCGATATCGAAATAATCGCGTTGAGGTAGCATGTTTTCAACGGCATCTCTCCCATCCAATTGGGAGAGATGCCGCATCAAAATTGCGGGTGAGATGCCGCACTCGATGGTGGAAGATGCGTAGCTAAAATGTATTTTTTCACCTTAGAATGTCATTGAATGGTCATTTCAGGTATAGATTATTAATAAGGTATATCCACAAACTAACGGACCTAGCACAGTGACATATAGGAAGCAGTCTATTTATCTATATACTTAAACGGGCGATATGTATCTAAGTATTAGTTACTTCGGTTTATTATTTAAAGTTTCAGGCACTAATTTTAGTAAACGCATTGATTTGTAGTGATGTCAATCTTGGGATAAAAATGAAAATTTCGACGAATTGATGCTTTTTAAAATGAATCTTTCAACAACAAACCAAAGTTATATCAATGCATTGTTGGAAGAAACAACCAAAAACAGCTTTTAAGGAACCCCTACCAATATATCGCTCGTACAAACATATAAATAAATAGTACCCTTAATTAAGTTACTCCAACTTAACCGTTACACAAGGTTGCAAAAGAAAAATATTTTTAAAATGTTGAATAAAATAAAGTTTCTAGAAATGGTATTGCCCCCTTAAGAAAAATGAAGGTGCTGACCGATTTATAGGGGTAATCAAACTTCATCAAACTCAGCTGAAGACACCTAATCTCACAAACATCAACGATAGCTAAAAATGCTTTTGTTTACCATTTTTCAGTTTGTGACCATGATGCGGTATCTCACCCGCAATGACTTTTTTTTAAATGTTCATGGAAATTTAATGAATTTTTTTCATGAAGCAAACCATTTCACAGTATTTTCGAAACTTGTCGCAATTGATAAAAATGATTTTATCAAATATTGAATGGTTTACTTTGATGCAGGATCGATTTTTAAGAAATGTGCGGTATCTCTCCCCAAATTACCCTATCACGAACACGATTTGTGGCTCTATAATGTGTTTTTGGTGCTCAGCGCAGTTTTCTTTTTCTGTCGAGGCATCACACGAATAACGATGTTCTAGTTCCTAATAGTTTTCTAATATCTACTGCTGGTGCCTATTGCTGGTCGCTAGCAGCTGGACATATGTGACATTTCATGGAATAGTGCATGGAACAAAAAGGATTCTGCGAATAATACTCTAGATTTTTTTAAATAATATTCCCGTAAAAAAATCAAGACCATCTTGCATCATATTGAAGCACGCAAGATAGATCCTAGGTTAAGTATTAGGAATCATGAACTAGCTCACGATCCCATGAATAATATTTCATGATTTCATTAAATGTTTTAAGTTCACGAACGGTCAGTCGTGACTATTGTACTAGGAATCATGAAGTACCTCACTATTTCTCGAGTACGGATTAGAGCCTTTTAAGCACTTGCAAGTCGGTTACAGGAAAAGTATAGTAATGAAATTACAAAGAAATGAGAAGAGATAGGAATAGGTCGTCCAAGAACAAATTATGAATCGTTCTAAAACCCAACTTTTGGATAATGGATATGGCTATAATCATTATTTCGAGAAAATTAGCAGAAACCTCCTCAAACACTAACTTTTAACTACTTTACAGCTAAAAGGTAATTAAAACTAATTAAATAAAAGATATGAGAACTCCATTGAATAGGAAATTTTCTCACCTTTCGAATGGAACTAAAATATTTAAAATACAAAGTATACTTTTAAAGTTAGAGGTATTTTAAGACAAATAAGTTTTTTACACAAAAAGTTCAATAACTCTGTATCGGTTGAGATTTGATGGTATGTGTAGAACAATTTTTTTCTCCAAATATGACAGTCTATCATCCCCCGAGAGGTTCTTAACCATGAACCAAACACCCTGTATATTACGAATCATGAATTAGTTCACGAGGATTGTATGGATTCATGATTAAAACTTCGAGTTTCGTGAAATAGTTCACGAGAAAGTATCCAGAAAGTTTTGATTTTGTGAACTAATGATCCTAAATCTATGAATAACATCATAAGTCGACTTTTAGTTTTATGAATAATATTCTTAAAGTTGTGTACTAGTACAATTGGGTAATGACATGGCGGAAAACATGACTTAATTTCACAAAACAAAAACAAATATTTTGACTAATAAAAGCGGGCCTTACTAAAGGGAAATTGAACATAATCATAAAAGCCATAATTTTTGTTGATGGTCCTGTTTTCGGTACGTAAAAACGTGGTTGTTCTAGAATTCATGGCCTTTCATTTACGACTTTGGGAACAATTTTTTCCGTGTTGAGATAACCTTTTTTAAAAATTACTATCAAATGGAAAGAATTTCAGGACTCGTTTGTTCCAACAATCTTCCAACCGTCCGCAGCGTTGCCCGACAGAACGACGGTCTTTGCTGCTCGCATGACATACCACCTTCATTTGCCAGCAGTCTATAATTGTTTTCCTTCGCTTGCCGGCACCCATGCGTTCCGAGACTAAATCAAAATTGAGTCTCTGGTGGCGCGTGAGTCGTAGAACATCCACCCACCATCCGGCATTCGACTGATGTCCAAAATCCGTACCGTTTCGCTCGACGGCCAACGATAATGACAAATTTCTGCTGTCCTGTGCCTAAAACCAATCGAAATTGCAGTAGAAAAAGAACACGTAACAGAGTAGCGATTCGCTTCATCGGAAACGTAGAATACGAGCAGCTACGTGACATCGCAATCTGAGTGAATTGGTTTACAAGTGTATATTTTTTTCTCCATCAAAAAAGGTAACCAGACCCAAATCATTGATAGTCCCCAAACAGGGGGTACATGTTTCATATTGCTGATTCGGAGGTTTGCCTCAACAGGCACTAATTCACCAGAAGATTAAATTTTTTACCCGATCCTTCCATTTGTGCCAACCCAACACATCTATAGAACAACCCAATATTGGACTTACTCTATTAATATTAATCCACCGGCACCGCAAAGGTTCTTTTCTAGCCGATCTGTGCCAAGTTCTCGTCCGGTGCCGAATTGCTGATGTTGCCACTGTATTTATTGCACACGTACAACATTGCCCGCAGGGGTAACTCGCCCCACTTGTGATTCCTATCATTATCCTACCCGGAACCTTGGCAGCACCAATCCATTCGATCGAAGGGCATTCCGATGCAAGTCGCAAATCCTAAACCGTTTTTCGAGAAAGGGAAGAAAAATAAATCGTCCGCAAATCGATGCTCTTATGGGAGTTTGAAAATGTGCCGCCCCCCCTACCGGTCCTTCCTACCGGCAGCAGGAACCCAATTCGGAGTCTCGGAGCTGTGTAATAAGTCAGTGTCCATTTCTCAAACGCTTCCGACAAATGGGGCTAATTTTTCACAACTCTAGTTCTGCAGTCGGTGTTGGGGAAAAGCATATGCGTGTGGATGGTTCACATAAATTACGCTCCCGTCCGTTTCGGTTTGGCAAAATGATATCCTCGGGAGAAAGTTGCTGGCTGTAAGTTTGCGGTTTTTACTTCGGGGATCTGTCGGTGCCGAAACATTTCCGTGGGAATGAGTTACACGTGTAAACTAATTTTGAGTTATCTTAGGCAATAAAATAATAAAATCAAAACAAGGTTTAATTTTGAAATTAGCATGATAAAAAAAAACTTTTTAGAAACTCTTTTCATTCGCTTGGTAGCATGTTTGCCCATGATTTTTGGACATCTTCGCTATTTTGGCTGGAGTACAACTGGTACTACAACCGGGAATCTGCGGTGAAAGAATTAGAATTAGAAGCACTTAGTTCATCAGAATTAAAATTGAAATTAATGGTCACATGTTTAACCAAATCATATATTCCCATTTTTTTTCCTTTTGATAGTCGTCTACGGATATTCGATTCCAGGTCACTCCGAAAATCAAAAAATCTATCATATTATCTATAATAATTCACACAAATCCCACAACAGGCTCGTTACCCTATCACAAAACCAACGCATTCAAAGATTGTAATCGAATACACATACATCTCGTTTTATTTCTTTTGCGCCCGATAGCTGCGAGGAGCTTGCACAGCCTCAGCCAAAGCTGACGCAATCTACCACCATCCAGGGACCGTTCGTTGGAGAAATTTCGCAAAAGTTTAGAGAAACCCCACAGGCTGCCAAATGCTACTACCTAGCCCAGCCTACTCGGTCGGCTGCAAAAACACCATTCGGGTAAAAAAGTTATCCTACATAACCCCCAGCCTTCTACGCGCTGCTGTTCGCATGATTGCACCTACACAGAAGAATTCGTTCGAAAGTTAGCTCAAAAGTTTAGAAAAACTCGGCTCATTCTCGTTTTCACCCTTCGTGAAATCGTAGTAAAATCAAGTTTGCAGGGTGAGGGACCCGAAGGCTGGTTGGAAAACTTTCACCGCTTCGCTAATTAGCATTTTGATGCCGTAACGACTGTTATGAGTACGTTCTTTTTTTTACGTAGCAAAAAGATTTAGGAACGAAAAAATAATCCATTTTCGGAAGGAAATAAATTTCCCCCGTATCGATCACCGTTGACTTGTGAACAAGATTTTCCTTCACCGATTTCTTTCGCCGCGCGCCGAAACGAAGAAATGGTCCGAGGCTTGTCGTGACTAGTTCCCATCCCTTGCGCTTCCTGTGCGTTATTTAGGAATTAACTCCTCCACAAAGAAGCATCCTTCCTGTGCGAGGGTGAGAGCCAATAAATTTAAAGGTAATTTTCCTCTACACTCTGATTGCGAAACGACGGAACGCTGCTGCTGCTGCTGGTTCCGAAAAGACCATCATCCTGGCATACAGCAACTACACAATGTAATGAAGGTGGGTAAAAGCCCAATTTCCTGCTGGTGAAAGATGATCGCCCTTTTGGTCAAGCTGACCGGCCGACAGGGCTACCCGGTGAGTTGTTGCTCCTAAGTGGTGGAATCGGAGAAGGAACGAACTGCCTTGGAGTGGGTGCGAGCAGAGCATGTAATTGGTTGGGTTAATTTACGTAGGCTTGACACGCAATAGATTTCGAGAATGGGACGGAGAAAGTTTCTTCATAGCACTATAGACTGCTTGGTTTTGTTATGATATAAAACGGGGAGGAAATGAAGCCATTTTGGTTAGATTTTTCAAGGTGAATCATGGTTATTGCTTTTGGTTTTGGTGTCTTATTGTGGAATCTCCTCACCATCAATATCAGTGTGTTTTCTCGTGAGAACTTTGAAATCCTCAAACGAAACCACATTGCCTCGCGATGGATGACGAGACTTGCGTGAAAGCAGATTTTCGTGCCAAGAAACCTGTTGTTGCATTTCTCCTATAGAAAGGTTATGCAATCACTCTGAACATCGTCAACCTAATCCCTATTTTTTTTACTTACATAGGTTTTCTGTATTTTAACAGGGTCGTAGTTAGGGGGATACGGTGAGGGGCACCCCCACATCACTCACAACCCTTCCCTAAACCGCCCTTTCCTCATCAAGTACCCCTCTACGCGAATAAAATTTTCTAATTCCTCTTGAATAAATGGGTCTGAAAAATCAATGAAAAATTTGGTTTGAAGTGATTTTGAGTTGAGAGACTAATTTAAAATTTCCTAACAAGTTGAAATTTTTTGGCGGGGTCCAAACGTATGTGTAAATCGCACTGAATATCTAATAGACATTTCCACCATTATATTAAACATAACCAGCCATGAAATTGTAGTTTGGATAAATGAGAAAGACACAATTGCACCGCTAGTTGGATTAAAACGGGTTTTTCTTTGCTTCCAATGACTGTATCTGGGGATTGGTTTTAGTTATCTTGATGTTTAACATGTTTTTATGTGCAAAAATATCCGAGAAACACAATGGAATCATCATTTTCAAAACAAAAATTTACTCATTGTGAGAAAAATGCAGTTTAAGTTTTAAGCTAGAAATATAGCATATTTGGCAACACTGAAACCAAAAAAGTCTATTTTCCTCTAGATTCCCTGACTCATTTCCTTCTAAATAAATCTCACCGATTGTTTATAGATCAAATGACGCCAAAGATATGAATAAAAGTTAATAATTGATCATTTTTTCAATCACGAATGATTTGTAAAGCTACTTGATTCACTGTCTCCCACTTCAATAGAATGTGAATCGTTTGTGAAATGCGATTTGAGCCGCTCTATTAAATTTGGTGAAGCTCAAAGATGGAATGCACCTCCGAGCAAATAAAGAGAAGAATAAAAACGCTCTTTGCCCTTTTCATGCGAACCACCGCATTTATTTGAAACGGCTCAATACGTTAGCACAACTGAGCCGTGGGTTTTTCAATTTTTTACAATAAGTAAAAATAAAAAAATAAAATGCTAAGAATGTCGGTCTTCCAGATCTTGTTGACGTATCTTGCTGCTGCGTGTTGAGATCCTTTTCCTTGGCAGTGAAGCCGCTTGGGGGTCATTCAGTCTACCTTCTCTCGCGTCCTCGTTTCCGTCTATGTCGTCATCGGTACTGCTTTCTTGCTGTTCACGATCAGAGTTTCTTATTTGTTTCTTGTTCTTACGGGTCGTTGTTGTAAATCCGTCTTCATCGGTATTTTCTTCTTTATTAGCGATGCTAGTTATTGGTTTGGGAGCGGTTGTCGTGGTCGTTGTACCTGCATTATTGGTTAATTGGATCGTTGTTTTTAGTTTATCTGAAGTTGTCGGTGGCTGCTTGTTAGAGTTGGCTGTAGTAGACGACTTTTGACTAGTTGCTTCGGCGCATGTTTTTCCGTAGTGGGCTGTATGGTTACAGAATTGGCATGTTGGTGTCTGCCCAGGATATGTGATTAGCGTTGTTTGCTTATAGGTCATTCCATCCTTCGGAGATTTGCATTCGATAGTCATGTAAGAAGGTATTGGTTTAGTCACTCGCATTCTCACAATACGAACGCCGTTGGGAATGCCGGTGAAAAGATTTCTCCAGGTGTCGTTCGTAATAGATTCTACTTCTCCTTATTGCGACATGATTTGTTTGATGTAATCTTTCTTAATTCGCGGCGCTAAATCATTGATACGCACGTCCACCATGTCGTTTTCCATATGCACCGGGATCTTGAATCTGGTGTTATTAAACTCGACCTCGTGTTGCATGTTGTTCTTTTCAATGAAGTTTTCTGCCTGTGCTAAATTTCTAAACGTGATCAAAACACAGTTTTTAACGTGATGTAGCTGAATGTACGTAACTTCCGCGAGATTAAGCTCCATTTTAACTTTAACTAAATGCTCCACTTCCTGAGATGTGGGTTTAACACGCGTTTTATTAAAGTTGATCGAAATCGTGTTATCCCGTAGCACGGGCACTTTTGTTTCATTTGGTAAATTCATTTCACTCCGCAGCCGGGGGCAACAATACAATATTGTTTGTGCACTGATATGATATGGACTGCTTGTGCGATAGGCACCGATCGGCTTGTAGGTAGAACTGACTATTTCACTTGTGCGGGACGCTTCTGCTCAGGGCGAGATGTGATACAGGGATAGATTGGTGAGGTTCTACAGTACTGCTATAAGTAAATACCGAACATAAGGTATAAACTTTATGCTGGATATGAAGTAAATTATTTTACTCCCTGGAACGACTGATGATTTGTTAATTACTTCTCCTTCCTCATCAAGACCTAATTTTTATTTTTCAGCTTATCTTTTAAATCCTGTTCCAATGATTTTAATTTGCAAAATCAGATGTGTGACGGTCTGTGCTTTCTGATTCGAACGTATTCGAATGTTTTCCAGCTCACCATATTCCATTTACAGCCGATGAATATAGTCGTACTTCCTGAAGCTCTCTGACTTCTTCCGGTTTCTTCATTAGGGCATTGCAAAAAAAAATTTTTTTTGAATTCTCGAAGGCCCCCCCTCTCATATTGTGACAAATGTCAAAGTAAGGTCAGATGCCAAATTTCACATCATTTGGACAATTTTAGACCCCCGCCCACTTCGCTTGAAATTGGTACTATTGGAAAATATGGAGGAAAAATACATTAAATGCTATAACTTTTGAAGTAGCAATCAGAAAATTACAATTTATACCTCTTTTGAAAGGAAATAATCTTAGTATTTGAATGCAGATATTTTTGTTTCTAGAAAAATACGGGAAAGTGGGGTACTGGGTCATTTTAGACCCAACATCCCATATTTTTAATGATTTTTCTGCTCCGTGATGCAAATTATACATATTTTGTAGTTTTTATAATGTGAAAAAATCTCAGAAATCGATCGGAGCCCTTTTGACCTTAGTCAGAATACGAGAAGTTGGGGTTATAGGGCTTTTTGTCATTCATATTAAATTTTATCATTTTCTCATGCATATAACTCTATTATTCTTTAATCAATTTTCACAAAATGTAACTTGTTGAACGTGTAAAATTCTGAGGAATAAAACAAATATAAAAACGTTAAAGGTAAAATTCAGAAACATCAAACTTTTTGATACTTACTTCACAAATCTCATTTTTTTCATTATTTGTCCTAATACCTCAACTTCCCCTATTTTTCCAGGAATAAAACTTTTCTCATGTGATCCCTAAGCATATTTTACACTAAAAGTAGTACATTAAATAAGTATTTTGTTGTTAAATGAAGTTAATATGTGCGATTTTATGATAAAAATGTGAAATCGACACTATATGTCAGATAATTTGATGTTCCTGAATTTTACCGGTAACGAATCTATTTTTGTTATAATCCTAAGGATTTTCCACGTTCAACAAGGTATAGTTTATGAAAATTGAGTGAAGAATAATAGAGATATATTCACGAGAAAATGATGAAGTTTAATATGAATGACAAAAGGCCATATAACCCCAACTTCTCGTATTCGGACAAAGGCCAAAAAGGCTCCGATCGATTTTTGAGATTTTTTCACATTAGAAAAACTACAAAATATGTATGATTTGCATCACGGAGCAGAAAAAATATTAAAAATAAGGGATTTTGGGGCCAAAATGACTCAGTACCCCACTTTCCCGTATTTTTCAAAAAACAAAAATACCTCCATTCAAATACTAAGATTATTTCCTTCCAAAAGAGGTATAAATTGTAATTTTCTGATTGCTTCTTCAAAAGTTATAGCATTTAATGTATTTTTCCTCCATATTTTCCCATAGTACCAATTTCAAAAAATTTCAAGCGAAGTGGGCGGAGGTCTAAAATTGTCCAAATGATGTGAAATTTGGCATCTGAGCTTACTTTGACATTTGTCACAATATGAGAGGGGGGGCCTTCGAGAATTAAAAAAAAAGTTTTTTTTGCAATGCCCTATTCTTCATACATTCCATCTGCTAGATATTTTACGTCTTCCAAGTTGCCGCAAAATATCACTCTAACTTGTCTTAAAATTTTCACGAATTTACTGCTTAAACTCGGTTAGAAAAATTCTAAGCCGCCTACCAGTGTGTTATGAGAAAAGCATTCTTATTTGGTGATCCTCGGGTCATTTTCCAATCGACTAAATATATCAGGTTAGATCACTATTTTAGCAATACTCCCTCGCCCGGCTGTTTGGAAGTCAAATAGTTGTAGTTTAGGAATCAAGTTAAACACTCTCGGTGGACGGCTATCCAGAGCTAAAACACAAGAAAAACCTAACTAAATACTTTCTCTGAATATTCGCATAGGAGACTAACCAACCCACTACGTAAAAACATATTCATGTCGTTGTCGCATTGCCTGCTTGTTGCGAATCTTAGACCAATACCTGTTCTTCAGTTCGACTCTGTGATACTTAACGAAACGTCGCTGAGTCGGTGGCCTTCCTTTAAGTAAGTATCACATCAACATTTCCTACCTTACCCTAAGTACCGGTGAAGATTGTAGTGGCGAACAATGATGATTCTCATGATATTGGTTTGTTATACTCGAAAGATATAATGCACATTCCTAAACATTGATCTTACAAACAAGATTAGTAAAACTTACTATAGACAACGTGATAATCGTTAGTATGCAATCTACGAATATCACCGTGTTTTGTAACGGATTGCAACGTAAAGTGGGACACTGATTTTTAATTATTTTATGACTTCTTCCAATTATTTTATAAAGCAGTTCAATATTTTAGCGCCTCCCCTTACGGCCCCCTTGGCGGGTGCCAACCCGGTCAACCGTACACTAAGGTCATAACGACAGGCGACTTAGATTACCTCCTCCGTGAATTCTGATCTTCTCATCTCGTATCTGATCTCTCAATTTATTCCAAAACGAACAAAAACAGATCAAGAGACTGCCATATTCTGAAGACATGAAATCGAGATTATTGGGCTTCTAGATTCAACCAGTCACAACATTTTAGTAGCACGAAAACGAAATATTAAGTGCTAATGAAAATGATATTACATTAAAATAACGCGAAAACAAAAACTGTAGTCTCGGCTATATTGGTCTCAGTAATTTGAATTTTTTTGCCTATTGCGCTGGAATATTTAGTTAACCCTTAAAGGCGCAAAGCAATCACAGCTTTAATACGTTACTCCGGTAATTTTAAGATGGTTTTCGCAATGTTGTTTTAATACAACATTGCGCATTTAAGGGTTAAACGTGACAATACCTTGCGTTCACTTTTGGAGAGTTTTTGTGCTCATTCGTTCATCAAACTTTTTTTACTTTTTTTCCAAAAAAAATTGTTTAGTGCATTCGGTTCAATGATTTAGCCAATCGGAGCAGTGGTTCTTTTATCTATTTATATCTATTTTCAACAATAAAAATAATAAAACGAGTTTTAATGCTTGTCCAGCAGATCTCGCGCAAGCTTTTAGCCATTGCACGTGGATACCTGTTTACGAGGCGAGGAAATATTTTGACCTCACCATCTGCGTATAGGGGGTCGTTCACATCTCTTTCACTATTGAACACTTCCGTGTCATCATCGTGGATGCTGCCTTTATGTTCGCGAACATCTGATTTGATCCATGTTTGTTGCCTTTATGAGTGTAAATTTTCTCGATGATTGTGCTGGCTGTAGATTTTGAGATACTTCAGGCAGCTTTTGCCATTGTCAATATTACCTGAACAGGTGTCACAGATTCGGTAATTGTTTGTCTTTGGCGGTTTCTGATCAGAGTAAACCGTAATGTGCCGGTTTTTTACAGAACTGTAACGTACTAGTTTGTCTTTGATATGTGTAAGGAATACCTTTTTTCTTTTTTATTTCCACTATGTTAGTCACATTTTCTTTTTTACGTTTTAACGACATTCAATTAGCTAGAGATTACCGGGTAGGGAAAGTTATGAAACTTAGAGCCATAGTACTCAAGTGAGAGCAAGGATGTGAAGTAAACAGATCGGAAAACTAGAAGTGCCAGGGTCATTAGAACAGGCTTTAAGTTTCATAACTTTCCCTACCCAGTAATCTCTAGCTAATTGAATATCGTTAAAACGTGTAAGGAATACTATATGTAGTTATACTTGTTTTGTACCACATTTCTCCCAAATGTGACATATATCTGCAAGTAAGCGGTATCTGATCTTGTAACCGAACATTGATTTTCTCACCGTCCATATATATAAAGCTAGAAAGCTTACTAAAAATAAACTATTTTTGAGTAAATATTGCAAGATATAAAAAAATATCGTATTTGCCATTTTTTGGTAATCTATACTACAAAGCATGTTATTTCATATGAAAGCAACAGTATTTAATGTTCAATGCTCGAATCGAAGATAATTCTATTTGAAAAAGTTATATTTTTTATATAAAAGTTCTTATAACTTTAAAACGAAAAAAGTTAAGTAGTTGGTGTTTTGAAGCAAATTATGCGCCCTAAAATAATCTTCAAATTGTCCAAAGGGTACTTTAGCGAAAAATGAAAATTTCAAAAGATATAGAAATAAAACCGTTTTTTTATGGAACACCCTAAAGCTTACATTTGAATTTCTCGTGCAATGGAAAATATAAAAGCTAGAGCTTGCATGTCTTCAGCAAATTTGTCTAAAATGTGTTGTTCTACAACTTCATTGAAGACAGTAAAGCTCTATCTTAAACCTTTAAAAAGATCTATTTTAAATGTTGCTAAATTTAGAACCACCCTAGCATCGGTTTAAACAAAAAGAAGGGCCTTGCAAAGTTCAACAACTTTGTCAAACATGTTGTAAGGCTAAGTCATTTAATTTTTACAAAAAGTTAAAATTCTTGCTAAATTCGCATTCTGGACCACTGTGCATTGGTTTTGGTTGTTGGAAACAACAAGCTTCTTTAACTTTCTCTCAATAATTTATTCACACCAAACGAGCTACAAAAAGTTTCTGATAATGTCGCTGATTCTTCTCTGTCCTTGATACAACTGCTGCTACACTGATGTGGAAATAAGCCCCCCTCTGAATATCTTGACCAAGCATAAGTCTTCGTTAAAAAAATCAAATTTGTATTCTGTATTCCTAGTTTTAAGATAGCTGTAATTTTTACTCTTTTTTAAAACTATTGTACTCCATCTTGTAAATAGAATTGTATCCCTAGTTTTAAGACATCTGTGAAATTTCTCATAAATGTTTGTTCCCCCTTTTGTGTACCAATCTATATTGTTAGTTTTAAGATAACTGTAAAATATTTTGTAAAAAGCTACTCCCCCTCTTGTATATCGAACTGAATTCCTTGTTTTAAAATTTTTCATAAAAAAAATCTTTTGCCCCCTCTCTTGTCTATAGAATCTTATTTATAGTTTTAAAATAGCTGTAAAATTTTTCTCTTTTATAAAAAAAATATTTCAACATTGTAACCTCTTAGTTTTAGGGTATCCAAAATGTAAAAACAAAAGAATTTGGCACCGCCAAGCTACAAATGCGTTCGCTATCAAATAAACGAAATGAATAAAAAAAATGTCGCTGATTTTTTTTAAATTTATTTTTTAAACATTTCGGGAGGGGTTAGCCCTCTAGAACATGCCTGTGCTTCGCCTTCGCTAAGAAGAACTTGTTTTACTAGGATTTCGATATAGTTTCAATGGAGTGCAAAGCGAAGAAATTTCTTTAAATTTTGTAACATTCACCTTTTTGATAACGGGAAACATTGTCCATTTTTTCCAATACTCAGAAAACTAACGGTCTGGCAAGGAATTTTCAGCTCCGGACGTGAATCCAATTTTCTCATAATCAACAACGCGATGGATTCGAAGCTGTATAAGCAGGAGTACCTACAGAAATGTACACAACATTCCATCGATGCTCACACAGATCCAACGAAGTTCTGGGTAGATTTGGCAAACTGCAACACAGCCGGGAGGTACTACAATGTTGCCGTGACAATAATTTCGTCAGCAAGGATATCAATCCTCCCAATCAACCGCAATTCCGTCCAATCGAAAAGTATTGGGCAATTATCAAGCGGAAGTTAAAGATAACAGGAAAGACAATTCAGGATACTATGCACCGTACCGGTCAAGTGTGCGGCAGATGTTGTTTGGAATTCTGAAGAAAGTTTGCGAATTTATCCTAACGCCATTGGAGTACTTTGCTTCTTCTTCATGGAGAAAAACAAATGGGTAAACACTAATTTTTCTCCACTAAGGAGAAAATTGTTTAAAAGCACATTTGTGCGTGCACAGAAGCTATAACTCAATTAGTTTTGGAATTTACGTTTCGATCTTGTCTCATCAGAATCCGATAATAAGTTAGTGACAGAACTAAGCTAGCGCCGGATAATCCAGCTAATTACTCATCGGAGTAATTATTTAAGAAAGTATAATAAAACATCTTCCTTTTCACAAAATCCCATTTATATTACGTAAAATCAATCACGAGCAACATATGTGTTTAAACGTCTGAATTAAAAGTCAACCAGATTTTACAAGATAGACTTGATTTATTGTTCACTGTCTAAATGGTTGAAGAAACAAACACTCGACGTTGCTCTTCTCACCTCATAGTTTCGATTCGCGAAACATCCCATCCAAGTGAAGATATATTTCCACTGCAGTGGCAAAAGTGCTTAGAAACTCGTTAGAAAGTTTTTTCGACGTTCCAAACTTCAACTGTTGACTGCAGCAGGTACCTTCACCTATTGCTGTTTACACACGGCTGACTGATCTGAAACACCATGTGGCAGCCGGTCTCGGAAAGTTCCACTCCGACAAGCTGCACAAAACTGAAGTGAAAGTGTCAATCAAAGTAGGTGCTGTGTGAGATTTTCCATCGCGCTCCGTCGTACTCTCGTACCAACTGTAGGAGACAGTTGCAGTTGCAGAATGGCCCAGAATGCAAAGCGAAATATGTACGTTGTGCTGTCATGAGGTTTGGCTCAAGTTCAAGTGACACCGGCCCCGGCAAAGCAAGTATGATGTCATACCTATACGGATGCTGGGTTCCCGAGAGCGACCGGAAAAGTGTCCCTGTCTCCCTGTGTGTCTATCTATGGCTGTGTGTGTGTGTCTGTCGGATGGATGGTGCAGCAAGCTTGCGGTCTCTGCCCGGTTCACCGCTTAACCTCACCCGTATCGGGTTTTGTGTGTACGCTGCACCTCGACTGCAATCCAACCAAACGGACCGCGACCGCCCCCTCCCCCCACCTGCTGGCTCCGGAAGGCAAACCGTTATACCGGTGTAGTAATAAAATCTACATATGTTTTCACATATCGTGAATTTATTGATTTCGCATACCGTAGCCTTTGCTCCCATATTCATATATCGTTGCTGAATGAGATTCTCGTTCGTGTTATCTGCTTGGTTTCATAGCCGGAGCTAGGACCGGCATCGGGTGTACCATCGAACCGTGGCATTACCGTCGTGTTCTCATTGCGATGGTCCCAGACGGGGAAGAACTATGATTGAGAGCATAATATTATTATATTGCTTTTGTACGATTATTATTTCTACAAGAGCTCTGTGATCGTGCACCCACTGGCGAACCGGGACACGGGAGAACTGATTGGAAGGACAGAATTGAACAAAGGATCAGCCGGATGCGATTTGCACCTATAGCTGGCCATTTTATCCCGCTCCGTCGTCATCGTCGTCGTCGTCGTGGCATGATGGAAATGATCTACTGTCGAAATCCAATTCAAGTCCACTGAGCCATTGCGAATGTACTCAATGAATGTCTAATCGAGAGCCGGTGCGATACACGCAATCGAGCTGTGAAATGGAACCCAGTTTGGAAAGGGCTGAACGGATCGAGGAGCTAAAATACTAAATTTATCGGTTTTACCGTTCTGAAACATCAAAGAGGCCGAGAACCAGGTTTGGACATGGATGTTGTTTACGTAACTGATGATGAAAATTCCGTGTTATTCATACGCAGTTGTCAGAAATAGGTCGAACTATTCAAAAACATTGCCTGAACTCGGTGTTTTTTGTATATTCATTCCAGAAAAGTTTTCCGCTCACTGCCAGGTGCATCAGCTGATGTAGCCGTGCAGTGACCAATCGAGAAGAGCTGAGGAAAATCTGTGCCACTGACAAATATATGAACACGAGTGAAAAATTTAGTTTCACATGTCGGCGCAACACACATCGACTCCGGACTCCGGATGGAATGATATAATCGAATATACCGTTTCGATTCCAGTATGTCCGACTACTCCGAATTCCGGACACTATCAACATAGCTATTTAAAACACTTATTGGAAAGCCATAAACCGGAATTGGAATCAAAACGGTAGGTACTGCCCAGGCTAGCGAATGCTGCCGAAATTGCATCGTTTACCCAAGCACCCGTATCCAATCGATTGTGTACCGCCCGGCAAGAGTGAATTCGATGGCCATAAATCGTAACCGGGAAAAGAACTGCACTCGTGGATCCCATTTCGGTTCCGTACCCGGTTCTGGTGAAACTTGACCTATGGGAAATATCGTACGATCCGTTCGGGAAGCAATTTTTCTTCATTCAATCGAAGGTAACGGATCGAAATTCGTTCAACATTCCGAAAAGCTGGTACGAGCAGGGGGGACGTCTGGATCCATATTTCACGGTTACGAGCGGGACACAAATAAGTATACTATCATCGACCTAATTCATTATCTCCTCAAGATAGCAATCCTGCGTCTGCCTTTTTCGCATCTTTCGCCGCTCCCGGCCCATTACCAGTCGAGAAAGTTGGAAGAAAAATAGCATTATGATTTTAGGAGTCGTTTCGTCTCCCGGCTTGGGAGAGATTCCGTCCATCCTAGTAAATCAGCCCGTAATACAATTGCTCCCCGGAGATTCATCGGGAGATACTGTAATGGTTCAACAAATTTGGGCTCGGGCACGTACGAAGGGAGGCGGATGTCTGCAATTCGTCGTTATATTCACCCATATTCGTCGATCGACTTCGGATATCGGATGTAACGAATTTGATACAAGTTTGTGGTCTATTTTGATGTTAATATAAAGATGGAATTTTTATTTTTTGCTCGTTTTTAAAAGTTTGAACTTGATCGCCTTTTTCAGATAAGAACAATCTCTTGTAGAAAAATCTCTTACCTCATGAGAGCTGTTGAAAATCTAACCCAGCTGCACGGAAATAATTTGTTCCCAAAATAGTGAATAAAATGTCATGAATTCGGGAACAATCACGTTTCTACGTTACGAAAACAGGACCATGACCTAAAATCATGTGTTTTATAATTATGTTCATTTTCCCTTCAATAACATCCGCATAACGTTTTTATTAGTGGAAATATTCGTTTTTGTTTTATGAACTTCAGTCGCGGTTCCGCCATGTCATTACCGAATCTTTTCTCTGTAAAACCAAAGGTCGACTCATGACATTCATAGAATCAGGAAAATTAGATCACAAAATCAAAACTATTTCACGAAACTTGGAATTTTATTCACGAACCCATTCAATACTCATGAACTAATTCATGATTCCTAATATCTTGGTCACTATCCAATATCCTTGCCCGCGAAATTGTTCAAAAAATCAAAAAAAAATATCATGAACTGGTTCATGAATTCTAATCTAATAGTCACAACTTACCATTGGTGCTCGCCAAATAGGTCACAACATCATAAAATATTATTCATGGATTCGTGAACTGATTCGTGGTTCCTAGTATATGATTTACGATCTATTTTGTGTTCTTGTGGTATTAAGAAGATATACGGTAATGAAATCTTCACATGAACTATTTCATAAAATTTGAGGTAGAGCGAAAAATATGACCATCATCGATTCGAACAAAAGTTTGTAGTTGTTTTCGGTATATGAATCTCTATGATTTTTTCTGGCCGGCCGGCGTCGGCGGTAAAACATGATGATGAGTTATGTTCTACCATAGACCATGCGGTAGACTTGGGTGGAACGCCCAACTCCTACTATGCAGAAGGCAAAAAATTCTTCACATTTCCTTTCGATCATGCCCATATGAGCCTGCCTAGTTCTAGTTTTCCGTTCTAAGTTTATAACTGATTCGCTCTAGAATACCTATCCGTCTTTCAATTTCATTGCTTTCGTTTCTCTTAGTCTCAAATTTGCCGAAAATAGCCAACAAAATCGATACAGTAGAACCTTGCGGCAATTAAAACATAGTAACAAAAATGCATTTAACAAAAACAAAAATACGATAGTTTTCGAGATATTTGGAATTTTGCTACAACAAAAACAATTAATTCGTGTTATTATGTTTTTGCCTTTCTCAATAGAAAGGCATTGCAATTGCTTTGGAAACCGACTTTTTAACGGAGGCCTGGATGGCCGGGTGACATATACCATTCGATTCAGTTCGTCGAGTTCGGCAAATGTCTGTGTGTGTATGTATGTGTGTATGTATGTATGTCTGTGTATGTGATCAAAAATGTCTCTCATTTTTCTTAGAGATGGCTGAACCGATTTTGACAAACTTAGTCTCAAATGAAAGGTGCAACGTTCTCATAGGCTGTTATTGAATTTCTAATGGTTCCGACTTCCGGTTCCGGAATTACAGGGTGATGAGTACGAACACGCAGAAAATGTCGATTTTAATAAATTCTGCAATGAATGTATAAAGGTGAAAATTTTTCCAAAATATGACCACAACTGCTTCGATTTGTAGTATTAGGTCACTAACATTCATTCAAAGTCTATTTGGCCACATTGGCCACCATCATCGGTTCCGGAAGCCCCGGCGGAAGTATCTAAATTCAGAATAACAGTCACATCGGTTTCTCGGAGATGGCTAGACCGATTCGGCTAAACTTGGTCTCAAATGAAAGGTATTGCGTGCCCGTAAATGGTTATTTAATTTCATCCCGATCCGACTTCCGGTTCCGGAGTTACAGGCTGTGGCTTGCGATCACATAGCAAATTGTGATTCAAACCGATACTCCGATGAAAGTAAAAAAGGTAAAAATTTCGCTAAAATGTCTCTCTGATTTATTTTCCTGTATATAGTTGTCATGTGATGTATAATAATAAAATGTAATATATGCATTTAAAAGTTTTTAATGAATATAAACAACGCACACATTCTCGTGATTCATGATTGAGAAAGGCACAATTGCACCGCTAGGTGGATTAAAATAGGTTTTTTTTTAAAGTTATTCGCGTTACCCCGTCATGAAACCGTGTAATGTTTATCTTTAAAGACTTGAAATAGATTTTTTCAGTGTATTTGGATCATGGAGAAGCTTTCAAAAAAAAGTTTTCCTAGCAACAACTTTTGACATATTTACATAATTCATACTATTTGCAGTCAAAAATACAATTTTATTTTTGAATATGATTCTGAACTCCATTTTAAATCAAAATGCTCATAACAAAAATTTTCTGAAATGTAATAGCTCTTAAGATATTTTAAGCTTTGTTTTAACAACACAATTATTTGGTTTCATTACATCCTTTCCATAAGTTATTCGCGATTCACCATCAACAGCTATAGGTTTTTCAAAAGACCCAAATCCTACAAAAAAATGTTGCAGGAATGATTTTCACAAAATTAATCAAATTTTTAATCAAAATATTGAAAACAATTCTTCATCGACTTCTACACTGAAAAAATCGATTTCAAAAATTAAGCCCGCACGATATTAAGCCTGTTCTAATGACCCTGCCACTTCTAGTTTTCCGATCTGTTTACTTCACATCCTTGCTCTCACTTGAGTACTATGGCTCTAAGTTTCATAACTTTTCCTACCCAGTAATCTCTAGCTAATTGAATGTCGTTAAAACGTAAAAAAGAAAATGTGACTAACATAGTCGAAATAAAAAAAGGGGAAAAAAATTAAAAATTAAAATTCGATTTACAAAAAAACCCCATGTTTGATTTGGATGAAATTTTGTTCTAAAATAGGTAATTTTGATCCCTACCTATCGTCAAAAATTCAAGTTGGGCACTTTGAAGGAAAAAAAGTTATTCGAAAAAAGCCTTTCCTTGCCCGAACTGATTTTTTTCAGCGTACTTTTAGCGATAACTAAACCAAGGAAAGTCATAATCATCTCAGAATCCAATTTCCCAACTGCTAGTTGCCTGATACATGCAAAAAGTATCAGTAACGAATTTGGACTCTGAACTCTGGAATCTGCACTCGGGCCTCTGGATTCTGGACTCTTGGCTCTTCCCTCGGGATTCTGGTCTCTGGGCTATGGAAACTGAACTTTAGATTCGAGACCCTTCACTCTTATCGCTGGATGATACTCTTGGCGCTTGCCTCGAATTTCTGTACTATGCATGGGCTCTGGTATCTGAGGTCTTGATCCTTCACTTTGGAATCTGAACTTTAGGCTCTGCACTCGGGTCTCTAGATTCTGGACTGTGGGCTGTCCTCGGGACTCGGACAAATTCGCAATGTCCACCGTCTGCACTAAAGGCAGTTTTCGGAGTGTCTTTTTTATGAATTTAAATTTGGTGAAATCCAGAGGCCAGGTCTAAAGTTGAGAAGTACTGACAGCGACCAAGTTTGTCTAATATGTCAGTTATATTTGGGATTGGGTATCGATCATCTATCGTTTTTTGATTTAATTTACGATAGTCGATAACCAAACGCCATTTTTTCTGACCAGAAGCGTCTGGTTTTTTCGGTACCACCCAAATGGGTGACGAATATGGACTTTCTGAGGCACGAATAATACCTTGTTCTGGCATTTCATTTTATGGATGCTGCTCTCTGGGCTCTGTGATCTTATCTCAGGACACTGGGCTCAGTATTTTGGGTTGAGGACTGTGGTTTCTGAACTCTGGTCTCAGGATTCTCGTCTCTGGACTTTGAGCACTAGATTCTGGTATTTGAACTCTGGATGCTGCACTCTTCACGCTGTGTTCTGAACTCTGGGACTCGCCTCGAGATTCTGTGTTATGGACTCTGGTTTCCGGTCTCTAGGCTCTGGACTCTAAGTTTTTGGACTCTGGGCTCTAGTATCTGAACTCTGGGCTCAGATCTCTGTGCTCAGAACTCTGAAGTCTGCACTCGGAACTCTGGATTCTGAACTCTGAGCTCTGTCTTTGGAACTCTGGGTTCTGATATCCAACTCTGAATACGATTTAGCGCGAAATTCGTCATAACCTTTCTATATGAGAAAGGCAAAAGGCAAAAAATGTGCCAAAGTCCAAAAAATGGGATTTAAAAAAAATTGCAAGAATGCATGAAATCTCGATGTTATTGTACGGAGAAAGTTGATGCTTTATTGGCATTTCTGTTTCAGATACCTAATGTGACATCCCCAGGTACCTTAAGAGTCGAACCAGACCCCAAAATATTTGAAAGTTGAAATCTGAGCAATAGTTTGACCCATTAATTGAAGCTGTAATAGCGCTGGTTCACGCTTCTTTGGACATATGAGTAGCTCAATTTTCTCCGTGGAGAACGCGATACCCAGCTGTAGGGACCAAGCGGCCAAATTGTCCAAGGTATCTTGCAGTGGTCCTTGCAAATCGACGGCTTTGAGACCTGTAGCAGAGACCACACCATCATCTGCAAGCTGCCTTAGCGTGCAGGAATTGTTATTCACGCAAAAGTTGTAGAGAAGGGGGATTATACATGAGCCCTGGGGAAGATCCGTGTAGCTAATTCATGATGTCGACAAATCACCATGCCAAAAATGCATGTGTTTTTCAGATAGCAAGTTCAGCCAAAAGTTGTTTAGAGTCGGTGAAAGACTATGCTGGTGCAGCTTCTCAGAAAGAATTTTGATAGAAACTGATGCCATGTGCTCTTTTCTGGGTTAAGCCATTTGAATTTCGGTTGAGAGCAACGCAAGACAATCGTTCGCCCCTTTGCCTTTGCGGAAACCAAATTATGTATCTGACAGTAAGCCATTTGCTTCAACCCAATTGTCGAGGCGAAACATGATCATTTTCTCGAACAACTTTCGGATACAGGACAGCATTGCAATCGGTCGATACGAGCTGTGGTCGGAGGCTGGTTTTCTTGGTTTTTGGATGGCGATGACCTCCACTTGCCTGCAGTCATGAGGGACAATGTTTGCCTCAAGAAACTCATTAAATAAGTTCAACAAGCGTTTCTTGGCAGAGTCTGGCAGATTATTCAACAAGTTGAATTTGATTCTCTCTGGCCCTGGAGCTTTATTGTTGAACGACAAGAGAGCAAGTGAGAACTCCACCATCGAAAAAGGTGTTTCGTTCGCGTTATCGTGAGGAGGCGCAGCGCGGTAGATCTTCTGAGCGGGGACGGAATCCGGATAAACCTTCATGGCAAAATCGAATATACAACGGTTTGAACATTCAATGCTCTCGCTAGTACAGTTTCGGTTTCGTAAGCGCCAGGCCGTGCCTCAAGGAGTGCTCATCGATGTTTCTCTCGTTAGCCCGTCGACGAACCGACGCCAGTAGCTACGTTTTTTGGCTTTCAGCAAACTCTTCATGCGCGTTTCCGCCATCACGAACTGTCGGTAGCTAGCTGACAGCCCGTCGTCCCGGAAGGTCTTATACGCGGCGGTCTTCTCCGCGTACACGTCTGAGCCCTCTTTGTCCCACCATGGATTGGGAGGATGTTCGCGAGAGTTCGCGTCTGGTACGCGTTTAGTTTGAGCTTGAATCGCGTTATCGAGAATCAAGCCAGCCAGGAACCCGTAATCTTCCTCCGGAGGAAGCTTTTGAGTAGACTCGATTTTGTCGGATAACGTGGACGCGTAGCTCTTCCAATCAATATTTCCTGTGAGGTCATACGAAACATTGGCCCTGAACCGTTAGCAATATTAATTACGATTGGCAGATGGTCGCTGCCGTGGGGATCAGAGACTACCTTCCACATGCAATCTCACCGCAGCGATGTCGAGCAGAGGGACAGATCTAAGGCGCTCGGTCGCGCTGGAGGGGCAGGAATCCGTGTCATTTCACCCGTATTCAAAATAGTCATATTGAAGTTGTCGCAAAGCTCATGGAGTAGGGTAGATCGATTATCGTCATGAAGGCAACCCCATGCCGTGCCGTGGGAGTTGAAGTCACCTAAAACTAGCCTCGGTGCGGGGAGGAGTTCCGCAATATCGCAAAGCCGTCGGTGGCTAACTGAGGCTCTAGGGGGGATGTAGGTGGAAGCAATACAAAGGTCTTTGCCTTTAATTCTGGTTTGGCAAGCGACAACTTCAATGCCTGGTGTCGAGGGGAGGTCGATCCGATTGAAAGAGTAGCACTTTTTGATCCCCAAAAGTACTCCTCCGTAAGAGTCTTCTCGATCCAAGCGAATAATATTAAAATCGTGGAAGTGTAGGGTTATTTCTGAAGTGAGCCATGTCTCGCATAGGGCAAATGCATCGCATTTCAAATTATTTAGTAAGATTTTAAACGAATCGATTTTCGGGATAATGCTTCTGCAATTCCACTGTAGAACAGTGATTAAATCCTTGACCTCGTTCGATGAATTAGCCATCGAAGGATACAATCGCTGATAGAAGGGGCCATTTCGCAGTGAACTGCATCAAAAAATGTTTTTACTGCGGGGAGAAAGCTTATCAAGATACTTTTAAGGGGGTCAGAAATGTTTAACGCTGTAAGAATACGGTCCACAATGTCAGAGAAATTTATTAAGCCAGCACTGTTTTCTTTCTCTGGCTGAGATATGGGAACACTTGGGGTTTTTGATGTTCCTGGAAGTGCTGGGAACTCCTTTTCTGAGCTCAGGTTACTGAGACCGGGAGCGACTTGCTTCGGTTTTGCACCAGTACTTCCTTGAGTAGTTATTTTAGGGGGACCATGAAGAGACACCTTCTGGCCTTTACGACGAAGCTTGGAAGAAGAAATGTTCTTCCTTTTTCTACTACTTCTAGGCACAGCAGAAGATGTTCCCTCCTGGGGTTCATCACAGTCGCCTTCGTCAGTAGACAAGTTGGTAAAGATGTTCGTAGAGACAGGTGGCGTAGCTATCTTAAGCATTTCTGCAAAAGATCGCTTAGAGCGTCCCTGAAGGGAACGCTTAAGATTTTCCTCGCGCTGTTTGTACGTGGGACATGAAGGGAGATCATGTGGGTTTCCCCCACAGTAGAGACACTTTTCGACATCTCTACCACAGGAATCATCCGCATGATTCCCACCGCATTTCCCACAGCGGGCTTTATTGCTACAATGGGAGGCTGTGTGTCCCAATTGTTTGCAATTAGTACAGTTCATGACCCGCGGCACAAAGAGGCGAACAGGTAGACGAACCTTGTCAAAGAGGAGGTAATTAGGCAGGACAGAGCCGGCGAAGGTCACCCGATAAGAGTCTGAGTTGACGTATATTTTCTTGCCGTCAGCTGCGACTGATGCTGAATGCAAACGTTTGCATTCCAGTATCTTCGCTGGCTTAAGCATGGGGTCTTTGAAACAGCCAGTCGCATATTTTAGCAGGTCCTCGCAATTCAGACTCGAATCGGAAACGACCCCACTGACTTCAACCCTGCTAGCTGGAATATACACCCTGTACTCCCTCGTAAAGGGCTCGTAGCCAGCAATATCATTTGCCTGAGTTGACAACTAGGGTTCGTCGCGGTTGCGGTAATCACCGCAACCGCGCGGTATTTACCGCACCCGCACCGCAAAAACTGTGGTGCGGTGAGACACTTTTTGTCGCGGATGCGGTGCGGGAAATGAGCTTTTACCGCGCGGTATTACCGCAACCGCACTTAAAAAAAATAATTGATAAAGTCTGCATTAAAAAGTGAATTAAAACTTTGACTTTTAGCATTTAAGAACGACGCAAATTATTACCTTACAATAGGGAAACATAATAAACATTTAATTGCTCTAATTTCCATGGACTTTACAATGATTTGAAAAGAAATCCGAATATAATCTGTATTCGACCCATCGTTACTTGATTTTTTACAATTTGTTTATTCTAATATGATAAATCAATTTGTTACTAAGAAATAAAATCTATAAGCTGTGTCCAATATAATTTGGCACCATTATATTTACGACATATTTTGAACACTTTGAAAAATTTACAAGCGAACCTTTTCAAATATATAAAATGCATAATCCAATCATTGAAAAACAATTGAATTGTACTGTCAAATCCAATTTAAAAAAGCCTCATTTCTCCCGATTCCTGTTGGCAATCGTGAAATTATGAATCGTTTACGATGGCGTTTTCTCAACTGTAAATTTTGATTAATTTGGAGAACCTAAAGATGAACTTAAAAAAGTCTTAAGACTTAAAAACAACCCAAAGAATGAAATTATCATCATCAAAACAAACGGATTTGGAGGAATCAGCAGTAAGGGAGACAAATGTTTGAAGAGCGTCCAAAATAAGCAGGGGTCCAAATTAGGCTGATAACTTTATTATTCGTTCTTCAACATCGTATTTCTATCTCTGTTGGTTTCTGTGTAAATTCGCAATGAATTTTCCTGCAGTTGGTTTTTAAGACTTCTTCTACATAACTTTTTTTCGCATACGTCCATTGTTCGTCCAACTGGGAATATTTTCTACCAATTTAACAACTAATATTTTTCAGTTAGGAGTATTTTGTAACTTTTTGAAATTAAAGCTTTCGAAGATAATATAGGGTATTTCGATTTTTTTGTGTTTCTCAAAGCCTCTTTTCATATTGTGACAAGTGTCAAAGTTAGCCCAGATACCAAATTTTGCACAGGACAATTTTTGACCCCTACCAACTTCAATTGAAGTTTTTGCATTGGCATTATGGAAAAACATTAGAAAAAATACATAAAAAGGCAGAATTTTCGAACTAGCTATTAGAAAATTACAACTCATACAATTTTAAGGGTGCAATCTTAGTATTTGAATAAGAACACATCCATTTCTTGAAAAATACGAAGTAAGTGTTTTAACGTATTTTGTTCCTTAAATGCCCTATTTGTATAAACATTTCTGCTGTATGCTGTAGATCATACATCTTTTGCAGTTTTTCAAATATCCTTCAACAACTCTGTACCGGTTGAGATGGGATGGATACCTGATCTGATATTAATTAAAAGTTTTCCTATTAATTGCAGTTGAAGAACGTTTTTGTATGTATAATGATGAAATACAGCTACATTTCATAGGACTTCAGTGCTATGCTAATATTTACCTTGTTTCGAAAGTATTTATCTCAAGATGTACGGCATTTTATTAATACTTGCAAAGTTGACATTTTTCATTCTGAGGAGTCCGTCAAAGTTAAAGTTCGTGTAAATAGGAAATTATATATAGTTATACAAATAAATTAATATTTTTTCAACACACTTTTGAAAAATACAGAATTTTACCGCATTTACCGCATTACCGCGCGGTGCGGTGCGGTAAATGCAGTGCGGTTGCGGTAAGCGGTGCGGTTTTATTATTTTTTTGCGGTTGCGGTGCGGACTATCCATTTACCGCCCACATCCGCACCGCGACGAACCCTATTGACAACCACCCGAAGCTTATCAGGGCGAATTTTCGATATTTCTGTCACGGCCGAATACCGGTCTGTCAGAACGCGAGAAATCTGCAACAGATTCAAACGCTTTTTTTCTTTGGTCCGAAAGAAGATCACAAATGGCCCGGTGGCCGAGCTCGGATATACTTTGAGCCGGGGAGCCGATTTTGTTTCGACGTCCATCTCACCTTGAGACGAACCGCCGTCAGGGGAAGTCATTTTTGCACGGGCCTATTGCCCAGTGCACGTTATTAAGACAACCAAGAAGGGGAAACGAAAACTAATACTTAGCTTGTGTAGGTAACGGTATCCAGACGGCTTACTAGAAGAACACTGCTTCACTTCACTGACCGGCTAACGGTACAGAAACAGAAACACAAAAGAAGGGAAAAAATACTGAAACCTCAACTAGGCGTAGAGTGTGCAAATAACCTTGAACGCGGATTAAGGCTCAAGTTACCTCAAGGCTTGGTAGTATGCGTAAGAGAAATTGTGTTCAGCTTTGCCACCAGATTATCCATTTAAACATTTTCAAAACTCTAAAAGAAGAATATCAGTCGATTTATTAGATCATCACGATTCAATTCATGCAAAATACCTGCTGGAAAAACCATCGGCTTAGCTGGATGGTGCTTTTGAAAAAGTGGCTGTGATTTTTTATCACACTACCACACCGAGCTGGGGTACGCGCCACAACTGCGCAATGAAAAAACCACAGCCACTTTTTCAAAAGCACCGTTTAGCTAAGCCGATGGTTTTTCCAGCAGGTATTTTGCATGAATTGAATCGTGATGATCTAATAAATCGACTGACATTCTTCTTTTAGAGTTTTAAAAAGGTTTAAATGGACAATCCGGTGGCAAAGCTAAACACAAATTTTCCTACCCACACTACCAAGCGTTCAATTCTAACACATGCTTAAAAAAGGTAACTTGAACCTTAACACTATTTGTCGCTATAGAGTGTACGGACCGATGACAAAAGACTTCTATCTCGACTGAGTGCTCGATAACGAATGAGATGACATGTTATTGATGTGTGACATGGCATCGACAAGCATCGCGGATGAGCCACGCGTTTCTAGAACGTGTGGCGTGTAATATAAGTACGCGCGTTCTGCGCATCGCAGCAATCAGTTTTATTTCAACAAGTGTGAAGTACAAGTGAAGAGTGAAAATAAAAGAATAAAGTGTAAAGTGCAAAAAGTGTTTTTCCTTCCAATAAATCACATCCAGTTGCAAGTGGTTTTCCAAAATACAGTCCACATAAGTTGTTTGTGGTTTGTTTTGAGTGGTCCATCCAAGAGTTTTATTTGTCTGCGGACAAGTGTAAACATAGCCAGCCACCAACAGCAAGCTGCAAATTTCCCACACCAAGGGCCACCCCTAGGCCCAAACAGTTGGTTTTCATCATCCAGTGTCTTTGTAACAAATTTCAAAACATTTTCGAAATTATTAACTATATTAGAAGTTTTCTTCAAGTTATTTGAAAAATACTGAGTTATCACTTTTTTTTAATTTGTTGGAATCCGAAGTAATTTCGCCATCTACATCTAGTTTCATTATTTGAGTGTGATCATTTCTTTTCATGAAGATTGTTAATTGATATAACGATGGTTTTTCATCTGCGCTTAATATGTTTGCTTTTAGTTTGTATTTAAATGCGTTTATTCTCTGCTGTTCCAGTTCAATTATTTTTGATTTGATTAAAGCCATTTCTTCTGAGATATCGATATTAGAGTTTTGCATGGGAATTATTTCTTTTAGACAGCCATATAGGCAATTTTTTGCTCTATTGTATTGCTGGTTGATGAGAAAATTTTCAGATTTAAACAATTGCCGTATATTATTTTAAAAATCATTGTTCCATCAAGAATTTAAATTTCTAAAGGAGTTCCGAGATTTTAATGCTGTATGTAATGACAATACTTTTTCTCTGATATCTTCGTTATATATAAGCGAACAATTCATTTTCCAGAATCCTCTTCCTATAAGAGAATTTTTTATTCCTTCTGGTACATTGTATTTCACTATAACCGCATATATGGTAGTCAGAGAAAGCTACTGCTATGGTTGCAATATTTCTGACCAAGTTAAAAAATTTAGTTGGACCATATAGTCGATCCAATCTTGACATGGATCCTCCACGATAAAATGTAAAGGAGGTGTTTTTACTTTTGATTTTATATTCAATGTCTATTAATTTCATGGAGTCAATCAATAGCTTCAAACCGTTGCTGAATTTTTTTTGTTGATCCTAAAACAACATTTTTAGATCTCTTTTCAAATGTAACATCACCTCCTCTATAGAAAGAAGATCTCTCTTTTCGAAATATGGATCCAGAATGGGCGTAAATATTTATAAAATTTATTCCGTCTATAACAATAGATATTATTCGATCGCGATATACTATCTATCTCAATTTTTAGAAAGGGAAATCAGAGAGGGGATCGGAATTGTTATCAACTGATATCTAATAGACAGGAATAGAGTACATAGAGGAATACAAGAAAGGTTAACAAAAAGGAAATGCTCATTTCATTTATCTGGGTTGTGATCTAGAACGCGAACGAGTGGCGATCGCTTCTAGGGGTGTTTCCGATTTATCTGTTGGTTTCTGAGACTGGCGAGCTTTGGACAGTTTGTTTTTAGATGACCTGCTATTTTACAGAAGAAACATTTGTTTTTCAGGCCTTCGTAGTATTATCTTGCTCGGAAGTGTCCAATGAACAGATTTGCTGGCATTTCTTTCTCTACTTCCATGTGCATGCCTCGCACTCCGCTGTATACCGGGAACTCGAATTCTGTCGGGTAACGCTCTCGCACATGTGGCCGTATTTTTCCAAAACGGCTCATCACAATGGCGATTTCTTTATCTTCTTTTTCTGGTGGTAGATTGAAGATTCGTATGTACCGGAATTGTCGACTTGCTATCTCAAATTTCACAATTGTATCTTCTCCGTACGCAAACTGGAACCGATACTGCTCATCCATTCCAACGTAGAACTGATTGAAGGAAATCTCATCCATAAATTTCACATAAAAACTTTGATCGTTTTCATCCTTGTAGATTGAATGAATGCCTACTGCCGAAATTTTCAACGTTTTAGCTACAAACCGTAAAACCTCAAGATGTATCGGATTCCTTCTGGTCTTTTCAAAGCACAATTTCAACGTATTCTTTCTGGTTTCCATCACTGATTAGTATCCCTTACTGCTTGTTCACACCACGTGTTATTTCCGACGTTAATCTCTTTTTGGGAGCGCGCTCTTGAAAACCTGTTGATGCTTCCACGTCCGAAACAGAACGGTTAGTTGGTAAGCTCGGTAGCTTCCAAACGTCCAACAGAACATCCAAAGGTAACTGAGCATATCTAGCTTGCTGCCTACGGTGTTAGTGATTGATCCGGTTACAGTTCGACTACGCAGTTGATGAGAACGAAGCATTCGACTGTTTCTTGTATATAGGCGAGAACACGCCAATTGCTTAGAAAACATTATTTAAAGCTTATGCCTAACATGAACCACCATGTTGGAAAAACGCGAAACACAACCAAGTCCATTTCAGCCGCCAGAAAATTTGTCTAAGTATTGAAATTGCCTTTAAATCGCATTCTCAAATTGCATTTATTCCTAGGGGCAATTAGCACAGGCGAGTTGAGTCAAACGTCAAACTGTTTCAATCGCCTGACCATATTCGTCCACATTTTTTTGACTGGGTTTCATCCGCTGCATGCCCGGATGTCCACGATAAAGCTGGTCCAAGCATCGTTTTCGATGCTGCGATGGAATGATGGATCGATCAGCAAACAGAATACACCCAAGATGAAGAGAAATAATGGTGGGAACATTTGACACTTTTGATTGTATTAGTTTTATACTTGCAAAATCAAGCATAGCGTCTGGGGCCCTTCAAGTAACCAACAAATATACGAACGAGCATCCTGATTCTTTGGCGCACAATGAAAAGTAAGAAAAGGTCGAGCTTCACCTCAGATCTAACGATTCGAACACTTCGGACACTTTTTACCTCTAAAATACCGGTTAAAATAATTATGACCGAAGCGAAACAAAACTATGTCATTTGTTTGTGCTTTTCTTCTTCATATTCTCTTGTTTTTTCGGCTTCATCAAAGAAAAATAACAACCGCACTTACACATAGAAAAAATGTGCACACCTGTATCCGTCTTGGAATACACCCATCGACTACAGTAAGTGACTTTTGCCTGGAGTAGAATCGCTTAAGCTCCGGATCGACGACTTTTGATGAAAGCCAACCGTTTTGTATGTTCCGGAAAACTTTGCGAAGCAGTGGATCAGCTTACAACTCTTTTTCGAGGATAATGCTCGCAATGACGTAATCCTCTTCTGGCTTAACGTCCGGATTGATAGGACGAGACAACATGCCAGCGTTGCCAAACTTGTCGGTTGGCACGTACTCGATATCGAACTCGTACAATAGCAGGTTGAGGGCGAAACGTTGCAAGCGGTTTACCGTATACCCCGGTATGCCCTTCTTAGAGCTAAAAATTCGGAGCAGCAAAGCGTGATCGAATCTCCTAACAAAAATCATTTTGTGGAACTTGGTGACTGCAAAGATGATTGTTAACCCTTCGCGATTGGGCTGGTTGTAGTTTTGTTCCGCTTTCAGGAGTGCTCCGGAAGAATGGTTGCTCCGAGGCCAACGGATGGTGCGTCAGACGGTACTATAATCTCCTGTTTCGGATCGTAGGTCGAGAGAATCTGCTTGAATCGCTCGAACGCTTGCCGGCACTCCCGATTCCAGACGTCTCCGACTTCAGCAAGTTCTCGAGCAACTGTCGCATGTTGGGTATAAACTTGGCATAATAATTGATCGCCCCAAAGAAAAAGCGAACACCTGAAACGTCAGTGGGAGGAGGTATCTTGGTTATTGCTTCAATTTTTACTGGATCGAATGGCGAATCTGTTGCTTATTGCAGCTCCGTTTATGGACTCTGATGGTAAAGCCAACATCCTGAATCCGCTGAAGCTATCCAAATTACGGTCGGGCTCCTCTTGTGTTTCACCGCCAACTATGATGGCATCGAAATAACCAGAAGTGCCCTTACGGCCGGCTACCATGGTATCGATAAGCTGCTAAAAAGCACCAGGTGTTACCTTTACACCGACCATCTTGCTTGCCACTGAATGCTTACCCTTTCTCGATGAACGTTGTAACTTTTTTGAATTGTTGCAGTAGCCTTCGCGATGCCCAAACTGTTTGCATTCGGAGCATTTGTGGTTTCCGAAGGTACGTAGTGAACTGCGCCTCAAAACCAACACGGTGTACCAGGTTTTTTCTCGTGTCGTTCGCAGCAGGCTTGGAAGATGGCTGTTTAATGACATTCACTTGACCGAAACTTGTGGCTGACTCTATCATAGCATTGTCATGTTTGAGGTTAAGAAGACGCCGGCATTTTTCCGCTAGCTGCTCCGTGACACCATTGTTTTCTTCAAACCTTCAAAGCAGTCGCATACTGGTTTCGGCGTCGCTTTCTGCTTTCAGTTTTTGAGGTTACTATTCGCTAATCGAAATTTCATCAACTATCCGCTGATATACTCGTCGAAACTCTTGTACTCTGTACGCGGGGCAGGTCGGGAGTTTTCTAGGACAAATAATAAAGACACTCGCGTACAGACCACATGAAATATTTTTAATAACGAAAGCATGTGCTCAACGGACTAAACTGGTTGACTAACTGATGACTGACTGGCAGGCTTGCTGGAGCATCACTCATGATGCCAAAATGAGGTGAGGTATCAACATTCTGAGGAGGACTTTACACACCTCTCCAATAGCAGAAAAAAACTCTTCTCTACCTCAACAAGCAAACTCATCATCAGAGGTGATGACTTGTTCAATGATTAGAGGATGTTAAGTGCATCACACAGGAAAGGCGAGAGCGCAAAACTGATTGAAGATGGGTTGGAATCCCTCTTCCAAAATGCTGAGAGTGTGGAGCGCGAGAGTGATTGTTTCCCTCTCTTGTTTTAATGTAATTTTGTCTGCTGCGTAGGATGGGGATATCTAGAGAGAATTTTCAATAGGACGTAAGTAACAATGAGAGATTCTCTTTGCGGTCTTTCTCTTCTGTTCATTACTCGGCCATTTTAACATTTATTACTCTACTCTTTTCATAATATTGTAGTAAAAACCGTCGGCTTTCGATATGTACTGGAAAATTAGTACAAAGTGTTGTAATGACGTCGTAATTAACGAAAGAGAAAGTAAACAAAGAGAGGCTATCAATGTTACTTACGTCCTATTGAAAATTTTCTCTAGATATACCTAAATATAATTTTCGTGGTGTTGATCAGTGCTTCGTGGTATACGGATATCATCACGTGCTGGGAATGCAAGAGGCTGGAGGACCCAGACTTGACTCTACTGTGGCAAACAGCCTTGAGCACTTCTTGTACACAGGTTTCAATTGAGCGAGGATTCAGTGGTCTTGGGAAAATACTAACTAACGATCAGACAAAACTAAGCTCGGAAAATTTAAAAATCAATCCTTTACGTCAAACTCAATAACACCATAATAGAAGATAAATATTTTGATTTTGAAATCTAATACAACATGAAATCACTTCCAAGTAAAATGGGTGCATAATGTTCAATTCTATTTTAGCGTTCTTTCTCGATTAAATTTAAAAAAAAGTTTTTATCAAATAGTTTCGTTTTTATCTCTATTATAGATTGTTTTGGCTGGTTAGTTTCCAAGATATGGATAATGAAGTTTTTAAAAAATAGTTGTTTGTGTTTATTTGTTACTAAATGTCAAAGTAGAAAGTTTATGCGGATAAATTTCCAATGGGCAATACATTTTTAAAATGAGATAATTATAGACAGCGATATTTAAAATTATACATAGTCGAAAATTGTATACTATCCTGATTATCTACTTTCAACGCTAGGGTAATAAGCCTATTTTCGTCTTGTTTCTATTATCACCCTACTAATTTGTAGCCGCTGGTTAGAGCAGCTTTTCCCATCTTTGTTCAACGCGTTGGTTTAAAAGGTAAGGCAATAATTGGAACACTCGAACCGAGTTTTCGTTGCGCTTAAATACGAACATTTTACAGCTTTCATACCAACTCAATCAGAAGCACAAATTTTGTTTTCGAACTCGAAACGCATCTCCATAAATAGTTTAGTTATAGGTTTTGTGTCCTTTATGCGCAAAGGTGGTTTCAAACCATTTTCTCGTTAGTGGAGGAAAATAGTTTTTTTAATTAAAATTTTTCTCCACTACGGATAAATATAGCATAATGCCAATTGTGTTATTATATTGATTCTTAAGAGCAAAGTAAAGCTACTGATGCCAATTTATACGCATTGCATCAATTGTAGGCCTAGAAATTAGTGATACACCCACCATAATAGGGTTTATTTTATGTAAGAGGTTTACCTCTTTACCCTATATTCGGAGCAGAGGAGCTTCTTATTTTGATACTTATTTTACTAAATAATCCCCCTTCAAGTGAAATAATGTTTTAAACAGATTATTTAGCAAATACAATGAAATGATGATTTCATGAAATATGTAGGATATACGCTAGGCTTCGCCTATTCAATCAATTCCATTACAAGAATACAAAATCTGTACAATATTTTCTTAAATTTTCATTGCAAAGTATTAAAAATTGGGTGAGTGACATTGAATGTTCAGGAGGAAACTCGAAAAAATGAGGTGTACACACTAACTTAAAACCTCCTATACTAATCGTTTAGAAATTTCGCAAAGTTCTTCCTCACATCATTGCCCAGGTACCTACGGGAGTGCTTTACAACATCATTATTATTTTTAAAATAACATGTTAACCGATTTTTTTAACGAATGTATTGCCTTCAAAGTGCTATGAAAAATTCGAAAAAATAAAGGCTGCTCTCATTACTCCTTTTCATCTTCACTTATAGCAAAAAAAATTTGTAGGACCTTTGGCACCAAAACATTAGTTACGTTTTCCAGTCTTAGCCGATTTCTAGACAGTTCTAGAAAGAGAAAAATACACCGTTCCAAAGGTATTATTCTGTTATGAAAGAAATATTGTGCTAAATTGCAACAATAATAACAAAATTGTCATTTTTTGCATTTTTCTCATGACAAATATGCAAATGGTTCAACATTCTTCCAAAGGCACGTCATGGTTCAAATAATATTTCGGAAGAGCATTTAATTCTGCTATAAATCAATGTGGGGGCATGCAACATTTTTCAAAACTTTTTGTGTTGCACTATAACCTATGCTAGTTCACTTGAAAAGTTACAAAAATCACTATAGCACCGTGAAATGAGTTATGATGAAGTTTTGGTAACACATTCTTAATCCACCCGGACAGTGCGTAACGAATAAATGGTTTGCTTCAATAGAAACATGTGTGTCTCGTTTTAGCTTACCTATGGGTGCCATACGTCAAAAAACGTAGCAATTATTGATGCCCAACTACTTCTTCCTAAACGAGTATTATATTTTAATAATAGATCGCTTGGCAAATTTTGGCCCCTTAAGGAGGGTACTGTACTATTTTATCACTTACGAGGCCTACAATCGATGAAATTTCTATAAATTGGCACCAACACGTTTGCTTCGTTCCTAAGAACCACTAGTAAAATAATAAATGGCCCGAGAATGGTGGAATACTTCTGTTTGAGTGCAATGAAAACTCTAATCGGGTACCCAAAATATCGCACTACCATTTAAGTCAAAAGATAGTACCAATATATGACAGACACTACTCTAACCAATGGTTTCAAATGGGTTAAGAGCTAATTGTAATGGGGCGAAAGGAGGCTCATGACCCTATACGTATTTGAAAACTATGTATATATTTAAACAGTTGAATTGATTCATGCAACGCTTAACTATACATTCATTTCAAAAACAAAAATATACATCAGAAATAAGCTTTGCACACGCATCAAACCCATATAACAAAACCTCATAGCAACTAATCATTACCTCCTCACAAGGCGTGTGAGGACATAACAAACTCCTCTTGAATCATCATGAGGTGTAGCCCACTCTCCTCCACGGAGCAAATATCCCATGCGTAATAAAATATTTATCTACATCATTTCGTTGAGCAAGAGAAGAACTCTCTCATTTTTCGGATCCTCATACACAACGGTAGAGATGCTCCCGTTGCATCATTCTTTTCTACCTCATCCTGAGGGAGGGATATTAGCCCTCATTGTGTGTTGAAGTGTTTATAACAAGTCTGCTGACTGAATAAAAAATGATTTCCGCTTATGACGTCATCTAGAAGTGACAGCCATACCGTCACTGGAGAGCCTAGCGCAGAGAATGGCGGATGCCAGGGCAGAGTTGCCATCGCTCCAGTTTAGTTATCTCCAACAATATCGGAAATCGATGATTAACGCCATTTTGAAATCCAAGCTGGCGACTACCAGTTACCACAAATAGTGAAGTGAGTGTCATCCGAAAAGGGTGGTCAGTAGACATCCGAAATTGATGATTAACGTCTTTTTGAAATTCAAGATAGCGACAACAGTGGAAACCAGCGTAATGAATCATGGTCAGAATAATGTGAATAATTTTAAAATCTAACAGATATACAGGAACTAGTTACTCGACATTTTAACCGACGTCCGGGGGGTCGAGTGTCATATGCCATCCAATTCCGTTTCTCGAGTTCGCAAAATATCTGTGTGCGTATGCGTGTAGACATACGCTTGTGGGTATTAACCCTTTATAAGGTTCAGCGTTTGGGGCTATTAATGAATGTTATATTCATAGAAATACGGTTCTTTCACTAAGTTTAGAATATATTTACATTTATTGCGTAATAAAAACTTTTTTGAAAATATACTTGCAACCGCCCGTTAGAAAACGTCAGTCTTCATAATGTTCGATGTATTTCCAACGAGATTGGTGCTAATATAAAGACAAATCGAGCTGGATCAGAAATTCAGAAAGAAATTAAGGTGGGTTACTGGTTATTACCTGATTAATAATAAATAACCCCTGGAGTCTGAGGATAAGTTGCAAAATCAGACCACAGATTACAGACGTTCATTTATTCATTTTATTTTTTTCTTTGCAATTGTTACCACTCATAAACCAAATTTTCGGATTAAAAACAGTTGTTTTTACAAATTTGTATAACCAACTTATAGGGTCTTGAGTTTTTTTTCAAAATCGAGCTAATTTTATTGTTCAAAAGGAAATCGCCGTATTTTTTTCAAAAAACTCTTCACCAATCTGACACGTTTCACTGTATCTCACTAAAAAGTAATAAGAAGAGTTACCAGACTATTAACAAGTAGATTGAATAAGAATTCTTCTCAGTTCATATTCCTGCGTTATGAACGAAACAAAAAGGTGGCCATATAGGTACCACCGCCTTATAAAGGGTTAAGTGATGTCATTCAATTTTCTTAGCATTGATCTTATAGCAGTAATCAGAGACATTTTTACCTTTTAAAAGGTGTCGAAATAGAACTGACTATAAACACTGATAAGACAAAGCACAACATACCTGATAGAAAGCGAGGCAGTTCAAACGACAATATTCGAAAACGATGTTAATTGCAAGGAAAAAAGGCGTGTTGCGACTGCGAGTAGGACTGTTTATGGTATATGAGCTCATCCGAAGTTCTGCAACCTACAGACGCGAACAAAATTCGATGTATACAAATCGCTGATACTCTCTGTTGCTTTGCATAGTCATGAGGAATAGGAAACAGATTATCGAATGCTAGGTATGTTTGAAAGACAACCCGCACTTGCTGGCTGTGTGCAATCGAGGAAGAGGCATTCAAGAACATTGGAAACCCAAGATCGAGTAACCTGGATGTACAATGCATTCGGTAATGATTTGAAGTACCCGGATTGCACGGCCACGATTATGATGATTAAAATCTTAAAATTGGCCTTAGAACTTCAACAATGTGGATGAACTACATAACAGCGGCTTTCTTCAATTTACTGCATCTTCTTTGAACCAATACACCGCGTTAAAAAAAAAAACTTATTAAACCGTTTTATAAAACCGAATATAAACCGTTGTTGAGACTAATAACTGTGACTATTATCTTTCATTTGAGCACCAACTGTTGTAAGTATTGTTCGTAAAACTGAAATTATTGCAATTATTGTGATTGGTTTTCTGTAGAGTAGTGCTGCTGGAAGCAGTTTGAATTAACGATAAAAATGAAATTTTCAAATCTTCGTTGTCTTGAAATATAAGTGAAAACTGATAAAATCCATCAACTTAGACATTTTCGATTACATTTTTCAATCGATTGGACTATTCGATTGAACTATTGTAAAAATTATAAATGGTATTGAGCATCGGAAGGTAAAAATGAAGCAGCATCTAGCACTGCAAGAACAGCACCTATCTTGGTCAATAAAGTTTTTTCGTGTTCCTTGACCCAACAGTTTTATGAAAAAAAAGTTTTGGAGCGCTATATACGATAGAAAAAAGCTGGGCATGAAAGGTTTAAAACAGACTATATTTGGATATATGAAGCAAAGCAACACGAAAAAATACTCCTAGAGTCATGAATAAAGTGCGATGAATTCTATAACAACCACTCAACTTGTGAAAAAAACATCAATGGACTATTTGAATATTTGAATATTTAATATTTAATCGATTTCGTTCATGGAATATTTTGGAGCTGAGTTGAGACTAAGATTTGAAAAGGCAACTTTTAATATTTTTGTTGATGCCAAATATTCTTGAAATGCATGAAATATTGGATATTGTATCATCTCGCGTTTTTTCCTGAAATTAGTTCCCCACTTGTGGCTTTTAATTTTTGAACTGAGATTTTCAAAAGATTTTTTTTTCGTATTGACACGTTTCGAAAGAACTGACGTAAAAATATTCAGCCGTGACAGCCACCTCAAAAGCTGGCCCAGATAAGCACAGAATTGTGATATTCTGTCAAAAGCAAGCAAGTGACACTGCTGACGACACGCCTTCAATGTAAAAATACCGCGTCCACATACTCGTTCTCAATGTTGAGATCGACGGTGTAGTCACCGATTTTTAATTGTCGTATCTAGTGAAGCACGGGGTTGGCTGTTTCAAAATTTCCTTGCTCCGGTGAGCGCTGATTAGTTACGTCTTCTTCAACAAGGATCATCTGCATGTTCAGCATTTTGTACAACGTGTCATGCATTTGGTGCAACATGCCATTATTCTGCCATTGTGAATGCTGAAAGTGTACCTATTATGGAGAGAGTCTATATTATTCACTACCATACATCGCGTTCCAACAGTGCCCGAGGAATCTGAAGCATTCCTTCAGACAACGCTCAAAGTACACTTTTGTAGAAATACTAAAAAGAGCTTCGCCATCTACCATGCCAAACCATTATGCTTTCTTGGCTCATGAAAAGAGTAACACTGATGATCCCTATCCTTGAAACTATAGGCAGATGAGATTACATACAAATATATCAGCTCGCGAAAGCTGTGATACAAAGTCGATGCAAACATCTCCTGATCTTGTAAATTTTGAATCAAACAAGTTGTTTCCAACGCTTCCGGGGACACCAAAAATCTCACGTGACGTTTCAACCAGGGACTCAACTTATTACAGGACTGGTTGGCCTAGATGGGGCGCCGATAACTTTATGATATTACGGAACTCCTCCCGATATCGAGGAGATTTCAATTCTAACGGTACGAATTTGATAATTGATTTGGCTTACTCCAGAATCTTAGCTACAGCTTTAAGGAGCCCTTTTCTTCCCAAATAAGCACGGTAATCTGTTGTCCCCAGGAAACCACGGCACTAATTATGGACTAAATAAACCAATTCGCAAAAAAGACAGAAAATGACAAAAAAATCTGTTGCTTCCAAGACTCATGTGCACAGTTGGGCAAAATATATAGAATTAATGTAGGACGATTTAAACATGAATTGTAACTCAGCAAACAAAATTAAAATCTCACATCAAACGCAAGAACGCTCCAACATCCTAATGGTAGCAAAATCCCAAAAAAGCATCCCCAACCACGTGTAATTAACGACCGTACCGAGATTCATTTCCCTTGAATTTCTGATGCCGGCTCCCGCTGCTACTCGCCGATTTCGGCGAGCAATTGAGCTACATAGTTAGTAGGCCTGCCTGATGGGAAGCGAGCTCAACAAAAAAGGAGTAGAAAAAGAGTTGATCATAATTTATGTAAACATTAATTTAAGCGAGACCCCGTACTCACAGGCGGCGCCGCCTCTGCCGCCGTAGCAACGTGCTAGGATTGTTTTTTGAGTTTTCCTCCTCACCCAGCGCGCAGTAAGTTTTTTCGAAGGTGGGTGGCATTTTAATTGTTTTATTTTTCACGTTTCCTTCCAGTCGGCATGCTACGGGTTTATCGACGAAAAAGTTTTTAATTTACAGGCGAGTTCTTTTGTTTTTACGTTTGCTTCATTTGAGGTACCTAAGTAGGGAAGGGCCGAATGTTGTTTGTTATAGGCTTCGCAAGGTAGAACACGAACAAACATAGTAGGCCGTCGGATAATGTAAACACCGATGAAGAAGAAAGCTGGAGTAAATATTTGCGATGGAAATTAGGGCGAGGAGTGGACTTTAGACGGGGGATTGTGTATTGTTTTTTCTGTTATAATTATACCATCATTACACGTTAATTATGTCAACAATTTTAAATCCCGTTAATTAATGTGACAACTCAATTTGATCTATGATACCGATTATCGATGCAGTATCTAGACATATCACGATTCTCAATAAAAGTAGTGAATTATCCTTGTACATTTAAAAGGGATCGACGATCAATTTGCGCACAGTTTCTGGTATATGATTCCTCGACAGTCGCAATACCAAATGCAATTGGCACTTAAAACCCAATCCAATTGCACCCGTATAAAAATGGCCCGGCCCGAAAATCCAATATTTGATGCCTCATCATCAGTTTCCACGTAGGTAGCACATCAATCACGGATGCACGAGTATTGACAAAGTTGAAGTTCAAACTGTCGAACTGCTGGCTGATGAAGATGGAGACCCATCTGTTCAATGTCTCTGCTGCTGCAAACTGGTGCCGCTTGATACGGTGGAAATCATGGCACACTGTTGCGGTTTCATTTAATTGGCCAGCATCAATTTCGAAAAGCGAAAGAGGGAAGCAGAAAACGTCATTTGAAGGGTTTCCCTATGCGCTCCTACTCCTACTCGCGGGGAATGACGACGACGACGACGGCAACGGCACGCGAGGATATAATTGCGAGTTCTGGCGTTCGTTAGCGGAAAACAGAAAAATGATGACTGACAAGAGCGAGCGTCCCGGGTGATGGTGGTTCCGGTTCGAGTTGAAGTTGGGTTGATTGGCCCATGGTTGGGGTTCGGTTCGAATAAGCGTATTTTGATTATCATTGATGCTAGCGACCCGGTTCAATTGCCTCCTGTGACTGTTTTCGATGATGGGTGCACGGCGGAGTGTCGATGACAAACAACGACCCTAACGGGGCGGACAAACAAACACCGAAATCCGGGGAAAACCTTTAGTCGTCGAACGCTAGGGGTTCGATTCAAATTTCGGTTGTCTGACGGCGTTGCGGTGTGTGTGTTTTACAAATTTGCTTCAATTTCAGCTGATCCCGTTTGGGGCGTTCAGACGAGCGTAACGGAAGAAAAATGAATAGGGAGTTTTACAAAGGTGACTTTACTAGCAGGGCCCGACCATTTTCCGTTCTCGTGAGGCAACCGCTGAGTTGTGGAAATGAAACTTAATAATCGACTTGAATTGACAAACAAAATAAATAACGCACTCTTTATTTCACAAGAATGTAAAACTTGAAAAGTATGCTTAAGAGCTAGTTTGAAGCACTGTCTGCTCTAGAAACGATGCCCCAACACGGGGTTAGAAATGACTCCGTGATCGGTGACACGAATAGTGAAACCATCCTTGTTCTTGGCACAGGCACTAACCGACTCAAAATTTACCCTGATAACTCATGGTGACGGCCTATCCGCTTACGACAAAGTTCCGTGTCTATGTCCCAGCCTGTAGTGTGGAAATAGATGGCGTAGTTGCCGAAACGTGTCTGACTTGTGATGATCTTTCGGACTCTATCATTGATGACGGGAATAGTAAAACCTCCCCTGCGCTTTCAGAATTGTGCTCTGATCTGAAATAATTTATTTCTGCTGCTTCCTACGTGCGGATAAAACAACCATTTAGTGTCCGGAGTCATGATCTCCTCCTGACTTACGGAGTGAATTGATTCGTTCAGCTCTTGATTGGCACCAACGAAGTTCGTATCCCGATCGCTGAAGTGCTCCAACAACGTTCCACATCTGGCACTGAAGTTCTTTGATGCCACGATATAGGAACTGGTATTGTGTGTATCTATGTGCACTAGGGTGACAGAAAAAAATACCCCTATCGGCCCACTCCTGAGTCGATTCCTAGTCCCACCAGATACTTGTTCCAAATTTGAAGCAAATCGGACAAGTCTAGCTACCGGACCAACGTGCCTGAAGTTTGTATGGAATTTTTCGACAATTTACATGGAGAAAACCCACTAACTCGCATTTTCGCCGCTGGATGGCACTGTATGCATCGTACTATCACTGTAAGTGAAAATAAGAAAGATAATTTAATTGCCTACAACTTTGTCGAAGACTGCTAGTGAATCCGGCTTTGTTAAAAAAAGTTATTAAACTTTTAACGAAGTGATGTCTGAGTCAGTTTTGCATGGGGCCTAGCAGTGCATGGTTGTGTATCGGTACTCGATTTCCAACAACTATACATTTTTGTGAAATAATGGTTAGGTTTAGGTCAATAGTATGTACAGAAGATTTATAGTAAATAATACGAGTCATGTTTTGGTTAGAAATTCTTAGTTCCACATTTTACCGCGTAGAGGGCGCCAACACTAACTTTTCATCGAAAAGAGACAGAGATTAGGTGTCTTCCACAAAGTTGTAGAACAAGCATTTTTAAATAACTCTTCCGAACATCTCAATATTCTATCTCACTTCTATAAAAAGTTAGTGTTGGCGCCCTCTATGCGGTCACAAGTAGAACTAAAATTTTCCAACCAAAACATAGCTCGTATTATGTACTACACTTCTTCTGAACATACTATTGAGCTAAATCTAGCCATTGTCTCACAAAAATGTATAGTTGGTGGAAATCGAGTACCGATACACAACCATGCACTGCTAGGCCCCATGCAAAACTGACTCAGACATCACATCGTTAAAAGTTTAATAACTTTTTTTAACAAAGCCGGATGCATTAGCAGTCTTCGACAAAGTTGTAGGCAATTAAATTATTTTTCTTATTTTCACTTACAGTGATAGTACGATGCATACAGTGCCATCTAGAGGCGAAAATGCGAGTTAGTGAGGTTTCTCCATGTAAATTGTCGAAAAATCCCATACAAACTTCAGGCACGTTGGTCCGGTAGCTAGACTTGTCCGATTTGCTTCAAATTTGAAACAAGTACTCCTAGTGGGACTAGGAATCGATTCAGGGGTGGGCCGATAGAGTTTTCAAAAATTCATTATTTTTCTGGGCACTCTAATGTGCACGGTGCCTATCAGCTAGTATGTGATGAGTACATCCTCCATCTTCTTTCGATACGTCTATCAACGGTCGTTAGTAGACTGCATTGGACCGAAATAATCAACCCCAGTATAGAAGAATAGTCGGGAATACGTTGCTAGCCTCGCTGACGGAAGATCTACCATGACGGGCGTATACGGTCAATCTCTATCATTCTTGAAAGCTTGACAGTCTTGTCGAATCTTGTAGCAGATTTTTGGCATCTGCTCATGATTTATGTAATATTAGCGCTCATGATAGAAATGGACGACAACTGTGATAACTGGATGCTTCTACGGCTGTAAAGTGGTATTATTGACGCACAGCGATTATTCTACATACAAAAGTCAGAAAAAAATCAAAAAGTTTGTTAAATATTTTTGAACAATAGTTTCTTGGATAATCTTGGGTCGCTGATTTCAAATATGAGGTCTATTGAGTATATGGTACAGTAAATTCGCAAAAAAGAAGAGCTAGTGAATCTTTCATTTCGTATCTGATATTGGTAGTATATTCAGTCAATTTTTATTCTAACATGTAACATTAGAAAAATATTTTCGCAAATTTTCATTTAACAATAATGAAAATTTACTGAATGACAGTGCATCTCCGTTGACATTTAAAAATGTTGTTTGGCATCTAAAACTTAAAATCTATTGGACCAACAGCTTTGAAATTTTGCAAAATACTTCTTCCAATAATTATCCAAAGAACTATGCAAGTTTATCGTTTTAGTTCGATTTTTTCAATTTTTCGTTGCACTTGGAAGTCAAAAACCTACCAACATCAACAACTCACCGTCACATTTCAGTAGAGGCAATCCCAATTAAGTCTAATCATACCCACATAAACATATCAGATGCCTTAGTGATAAAAAACGCATCAGGTATATCCGATATATAAAACGTATGTGCAAACAGGCTCATTATCCTACTTACATACAAACCGACAAAAACATTTGGCGTCTCGTTAATTCAAAGCGCTTAAAAATAAATAAATTTTGTTCTAGTTCCAACGCAAATTCACAAGCAGCGCGTACACGTCGCTCCTGCCTTGTTGAACTCAATCCAAATCCATCCTATGCTACACGATTCGAACTCTATGAAAAGTTTGCCATGCCAACACTGCCGAAAATACATGGCATGTCCCACTTATCACATCGTCCGTACGTTAGTGTCCAGATGTTGCTCATTCGAAAAGCGAGCAACGACTCATACAAACAAACACGCGGTACCTCTATAAATAACCTCCACGTATCTGATCGAGTCACTTAGGTGCTTTCTATTTACGGCTCCGTCCGGAATAGATTACCTCCCGTGTGGGAGTTTTCACTTCTTTCAAGATCTAATAATTTTAACTTGTTTTTTTAATAGTGTGCTATTGAAATACTAAAACAATATAGTAATAAAACACAATTTCTGTTAATTCAGAATTCTCAATTTACGAAAGCCTCTGCGCATGAATTATTTATTTTCATGCGGTGCTTATACTGGAGGTTCATCCTTTCCAAGTTTACTGTTGAGAACTTTTTAAGCGATTCTTATTCTGAAGGATCTCAGTTCGTTTTTCATGATTGAAGTTTATTTCCGATTTTTACTTTTAACTCAACAGACACCAATATTTCGACTACGACGTATAGTGTTGTTCAGTGTTCATATCAGTCAGGTTAGAAGTTAAGAGGGGGTGAAGAGATCGACCCTTAGTCGGAAAAAATGTGCATTAAATTAGTGGTAAATTTTGAAGCATGCATGATTTTCAAAGTAAATTCCGTTTGAAGAATCATCGTTTTGTCCTTTTTTACATTTTCCTGCGTTTTTTATCTTACTGTACCTAACCTATGAGAATCCATAAAAAGTATCTGATTTTTTTTTATATTACCAACAATAAAACTTTTTTGATGTTTGTAAATTGGCATAAACAGCGAAAAAATCAATTTTCAATCGTTCAGACAAAAGTGACAAAGCTGCAGGCTTTTGATTTATATAGCTCTTTTTACAAAGTAAATTCGAAACAACAAACTTTTTTTATGATCCAAGATCGTGATAAAAGTTTGAGTGCGTTCAGTACAGACAACTTCGTAGTACAAATGTGTTCGGTCATTCTGCCAAATGGTCAAATTTCATTCGGCATATAGAATTCGGCCAAATGGTATTTGGCCAAATGCCATTTTAAAAAAAAAAAATTGTTACGCGCTCAGGAAGGGGGAGGGAGAGGGGGTTTGCTGTGAAGCAATTAGTAACAATTTGCTACAAGGCGGGATTATTTATAAAATATCCAGCCAGGCCCGTGGGGTTTGAGGTGTCAACCCCCCCCTCCCCCCACCTCTCTATGAAGGTAAGGAAAAAGGAATTTTAAATATTTATTAACTTCCTGTTTAGGAAAAAAAATACTGCAATCCGTTTTGACACAAATTTTATTCATTTGAGATCTAGAAACAAGTCAATGAAGAAACCAAGGACGAAACCTGGCGCGGGTGGCTGGAAAGGAATCTATGTCAAGTTGGACGGCTTCTCTGAAGGATCGGTTCACGTTTCGACAAGCTTCGATATTAGCAACAGTAGTGCGTAGACAGCAGTTGTCGGTCAGCGGGCTAGCAACGGCAGCTAAGGAGGAAAAACACGACGAAGTTGGAGAAAATCGGGATATCGTTGTCTAGAGAAATTTTACTGCCGATGATTATTCCGTTGGAGTGGCAGCGAAATGAATCGCAAAAATGGGCATCGGTATAGGGTGAAATACCGCCGCCGAGAAGTTCTCAGCGCCAGCTAGCAGATAAATAGGAACGACTAGCAACAAGAAAGGTAAAAAGCCCGGCGAAGGTTGCTGCAAATCCTTATGCTCGACACCTCCGGATCGGTTCATCTCTCAACAGGTGACGATATTTGCAGCAGGCCTGAGCAGGTCAGATGTATCGCGAAGGCAGGACAGCAAGTAAGAAAAGGTGGTTATGGATAAAAACATGACGATTAACGCAAAACAAAATAAGTAAGAACACAAAGCAGTACTTAACGGTTGCCTCGGATGGATGAGGATTGCGAGATACAAGAAGTTTAGTTAGGTTTAGTCGGTTGGCTTAACAACTACTACAAACCAATCCGAATCCACCACGAGCCAGCAGGCAGCGCACAGTGGTCGGAAATACCAAAAACGTGAACTTGAATCACTAGAGGTCAAACCATCGAATATATTCACAGGGTGTCTTTGGAGGAATTGTTCGTATGAATATTCCCCATAATCTGATAAAAATTAAATTTGAAGCATTGCTTACTATGACTGAACTAGAAAAATTTATTTTTTATACTGACGAGGTAGAAAGTTGGTGTCTTCCACAAAGTTTTAGAAATGCTCATAATAAAGAATTTTATTGCACAACTTGAACTTGTAGGACTTAAGGTTATCGATTTATAAAGCGTTTTATAAGGCAACCCTCTTAAATTTAGTTTTTAATATAACTTTTTTCACTGTTACACTGAGGTATTAAAACCAAATAATATTTAAAAATCACATTATTGTTGAAGACTGCAAGAAAAAACATTGTTGAAGACTGCATGTAAAAAAATTGCCTGAAGTCGGCAGCGCGGCGCACAACTCTTGTAAAAGAAGTTTGAATAATTTTAATTTTTTTATACCAACTTCAACTGCACATAAGAGAGAAAGGTGCACACCAAAATGGACGAACAGGCACTATTTTCAATGTACAGACTACGCATAATAACGGTAAGAAGGTTTAATGCGTGGCACTCTAGAACCCTATAAATAGGGTAAGCTCATTTTGTAATGTATTTTTTTTACTTTTTCCATATAAAAATCAACGAAAAAAAAATCTTCAATAACTTTGAAACGAACGAGTATTTTCACAGACAGTCTTCAACAATATTTTGTGGTTTTAATGCCTCCACATTTGTTTAGAACATGGTATGCACGAAATGCCGCAATGGAAAAAGTTATATAAAAAAACTAAATTTAAGAGGGTTGCCATAGAATACGCTTTATAAATCGATAACTTTCAAGTTTTTCAACAAAATTCTTCATTACGAGTATTTCTAAAACTTTGCCGAAAACACCAAGTTTCTACCTCGTCAGTGTAACAAGTTCGATCGTAGTAAGCCACGCCAAATTTTAATTGTTATCAGATTGCGAGGAAAATTCTTACGAACAATTCGTCCAAAGACATCCTGTGAATGTATTCAATGGTTTGGATCTAGTGAATTAATTAGTTCACGTTTTTGGGGTTTCCGACCGCGGGTCTTCGAACAAAAGTCGGACAAAACCAAAAATGTTGCCCAATCTGGCTGAAAATTAATTTTGGAAAGCTGAGCTCATTTCTAATGTCAAAAGTTATAAAAGATGAGAAAAAAATTTCCCATGCAGTGTTATCGAACCTTTCATATAAGCATAATACCATATTTATAATAAATCTTGTTTTTACTGATTAGATATAACTGAAACTAGCTATTGTTACCGTTACGTAACATAGTTTTTCAAGATGTGTGAATTGTAGGATTAAAATGTAATAAGTTAGTGTAGGAGCAACGGTCAATTTAAAGTGGGCGGCCGGTAAAGAAGAGATGTAGATCAGATAGCAGGATTTGGGTGAAAAATGCAGTGGATTGGCGCGGAAAATGGAACGGAAAGAGTGAGAGAGATAGTGAGCGGGAATTGGAGTTGGCTAGGAGGCTAGGGGATAGTTGGATTTGGACAGTAGAGAGTGCAAGACGTTTTCGTGGTGCCATCGCTACGGCTTTCGCGAGATAAGTAGAGTTGAAATAAACGCTGTTAACGGGAAAGTTGTCCCCGCTGTGTCCATTTCCGCCGTGTTTCTGAAAAGGTAACGGCTCAACGTAAAGGATCCCGTCGCAGGACACGATTATATCGTGCATTCCGGCACTTTCGCCTGCTAAACGTAAAGGACGACAAGGCCAGCGCACCCAGAGGTAGAACCACCCGTTTCTCGTGGTCCCGGATCCAGTTAATCGAAATCCCCGTGACTCTCCCGGCCTCGTAGCCCACAAAACATAGCTCGACTTACCTGCCTGCCGCACGTGCCTCCATGCTCATCGTCGCTCGCTGCCTGCCGCCATCGAAACTTGTCCCGTCATCGTCACCACCGCCCCCGAACCAGAATAAATTTGTAGAAAAGATAGGAAGCTTGTACGTTATTTAGGACCGTCACACATCCGAAAGCTCCCCTACTTCCACAACGCCCTGGGACTCGAAACTAAAGAGGCTCACTCCAGGACTCCCATACCAGGAGTCGGAGCTTAGGCAAGCCCCCATCTGCACTTTCCGAGGCGAGGGCATTATAATATAGCAACAAAATTGTGTGGATGCTGAATGTAATCAGACAACTCGGTGAGTTACACCCTTTACATTTCGTTGCATTATCCCGCTATATACACATCGTGACTGCACCACCGAACCATAGAACTCTAGCAACCTTGCAACTTACCCCGCCGGTTACCCGCCACACCAGCAGCAGCTCACGCGATCACGCAGAACCGTGTCTCGTCCTCTTTCTTGTACAGACCGCGCTAAAGGTAAGACGTGTACTCCGTTGTACGGGGCAAGGACATAACAAAATGGCTGGTTCCTTGGCGGCGAAAACGGCACATTGGCGATCCTGCCAGGCTGCTGAAAATTCAGCAGGTTCAACTGGAAGATTTTTCACTGCCGGGAATACAGTTATTTTGTTTCCGGGGATTTAGTTTTTTGTTTGTGAGTGAGTTTTATTGAACAGAATACGTTCCAGCGTGTTAAAATTCTGAGAAAAGGCCAGGCGACTGAAAAACAAGAACCAGCCACATTTTTCATTTGTTAGTGGAACAGAAATGACAAAAAGAATGTTGTGCAATGGTATCAGATTCAACAAATAAAACGCGTAATTGTCGGATCAGCTAATCGCTCGCTTCAAAGTGGTAGAGCTAAATTTCCAAATTCATCTCAAGACTGGGTGTTCAATATTTTTTGTAGATTTACGCAAACTGTGAAAAGAGCCGTGTAACGAAACATTTAGCATAAAAAAATGTGCAATTTTAGTGAAATTGATATTGCAAGGAAAGGTAACTAGGTAGCGGTTCGGAACGACCGCCTTTTGAGATTTGGTAGCGGATCGGGACGACCGCGATTGGCTACCCCTGTAGCTGAACGAGTTTGTGAATTTGATCATCGGTAGCGGATCGGAACGACCGCGTTATTCACAATTGCTAGTATAACTCGGTAGCGGATCGGAACGACCGCGTTTTGAGAGTTGGTAGCGGATCGGGACGACCGCGATTGGCTACCCCTGTAGCTGAACGAGTTTGTGAATTTGATCATCGGTAGCGGATCGGAACGACCGCGTTATTCACAATTGCTAGTATAACTCGGTAGCGGATCGGAACGACCGCGTTTTGAGACTTGGTAGCGGATCGGGACGACCGCGTTTTATAAATTTCCTAGCTTGGGAGCGGATCATGACGACCGCGCAGGAAATAACATGGTAGCGGCTCGGGACGACCGCACATAAAGTATGGTCGCGGATCGGGACGACCGCCATCAAAAGATTTGACTGACAGTATTAAGTTAGCAAAATATTTTGCTTTGTACATGAATGCCATTGCAAAAAAAAAAAACAAACTAGCAAAGATTGGTAATCATTCTAGTATCGGTATAACCTTTTGTAGCTTATTTCTGTAATCGCACTGAATACATATGTACAGCACTAACATCAATCTTCCACAGAATTTTTATACCTTATCCGATATTTTTATAGAATAACGTGAGATATTAACACGCATCGTATCAACCAAAATGTCGTCTGGAGGAAAGTATGTTCGCGCCCCCGATTTCCAAAGTGAGTCAGAAGAGTTCAATGATGATACGTTGGCCAACGAGCCAGACAGCGATGGACAGAAACGAAACCAATACGATACCAGTGAACCTGAAAGAGACAACGATAGTTCGGACTCTGGGGAAGAATCCATTGTCACTGCGAAGTCTACCTCCGAGCTTGTCGAGGCAGAGGAATGTGATGCAGTCAGCTCCGAAAATAGCACAGGAAGGAGCCCGAGTACAGAACGTCTGCCAAAGCGTTGTGAGAATCAAGATTATTATCGCCGGATGGACCAAATCGAAAATACTCTTAACCAGCTAGTGAAAGCTCTAGGTTCTAATCAGCCCCTTGGAGGAACTAACACAGTTCCACACGAGGCCGACCATAGCTGGAATACCGGCGATGTTATTGCAGGACCATCGACAAGTGCAGCTAATATTCGCTGGGAAAATATTCTACCATTCCCTGATGATGTTCCAGCGAATAGAATGTGGGAACAGTGGAATCGGTTCATCGATCGTTTTGAGATCGCTGCATCCCTCTCCAACATCAACGACCCGGTAAAGCGTGCACAAATCCTGTTTTTATCCATGGGGGAAAAATTACAAGGAATAACCCGAGCCGCTAGACTTAGGCCAAGCCTGCTGGAGCCCAACTGCTACTCCATCTTCGTGAAAAATATCGAAGACTATTTACGTTCAATGGTGGATGTAACAGCCGAACACGAAGCGTTCACAAACTTGAAACAGGAGGCAAATGAACCAACGATTGCTTTCCATGCCCGATTGATGGAAAAAGTCCGCCTCTGTGGTTATAGCAGTGTTGATCAGGACCGGTTTATTCGGGCCCAGTTGTTGAAAGGAATGCGAAATAAAGAGCTGGTGAAAGCGTCACGGACATTTGGGTACGAAACTCTTTTCATCGTCCAATCAGCAACTCGTGAGGAAGCATACGCAGCAGAAACAGCTCAGACGGAGCATCCACACGCACTCGTGGTAGCTCGGAACCACCAACCCACTCCCGTCAAAACACAGCCATGGAAGCGGAAACTCGAAGCAACTGGTGATAGGTGGACGCAATCAAAGCGCCGTAGGAATGATAGTACAAACCGAGGATTGGGACGTAGATCACGCTGCCCGAAATGCAATCGCCTGTTTCACAAATTTGGATCGTGTCCGGCAGTCAACAACAATTGCAACACCTGTGGCGAGAGGGGACATTTCGCTGTAGTATGCCGGAAAAAAACTACCAACCACCTTCAAATCGAACAGCACCGTTCATCAAGATGGTTGGATGCCGAAGATGACAAAAAGGTAAACTCAGAAACCGAATGAGTATTGAATTTTGTACATTAGCTTTTTTTAACTGAAATTAAATACATTGTAATAGCTTCCGAATTCTAAAACTGTTTTATTAACGTCACACTTCCAGGCAATAAATACAATCTCGTTGGCAGATACATTGATCGATTGTCGCGTGGGATCTTCGAATCCAATTCGTTTCCTGATCGACTCAGGGGCGGATGTTAACACGATTGGTGGAGACGATTGGGCGAATTTGAAACACGAGTTCCAATCAGGCAATGCCAAACTGGAACCCATCCAACTGTCAAACGGCAGTGATTTGCGATCTTATGCGTCCAGCAAACCTATTTCAGTTACCCACGCTTTCAAGGCGAAAATTGAAGTAGTGGGTTGCTACAAACCATCAATCGAGGCTGTGTTTTATGTCATTGATCAAGGTTCTCGTTCCCTACTGGGTCGTTCCACTGCAAGTGATTTGAGGTTGCTGGAAGTCGGTATAAACGTTAACAGCTGTGAAAAAATGGAGCAACCCACAAAGTTCCCTAAGGTACCAGGTGTACTAGTGAAATTCAGCATCGATACGTCAATACCACCGACAAAAAACGCGTACTACAACGTCCCTGCAGCTTACAGGGAAAGCGCGAGGGCAAGGCTTTCAGAGATGGAAGTCCGAGGAATCATTGAGCGTGTTACATCGGCCCCTAACTGGATTAGCGGAATGTCGGCAGTAGCTAAAGGCAAACATGATTTCCGACTAGTCGTGAACATGCGAGCCCCTAACCGCGCAATTAAAAGAGAGTATTATCGCTTGCCGTCGCTGGACGAAATGAGAATTAAGCTTCACGGGGCAAAATATTTTTCGAAGCTTGATTTGTCAAACGCATTTTACCATTTAGAACTCCATGAGCAGTCCAGAGATCTTACGACATTTTTGTCTGAAAATGGCATGTTCCGGTTTACCCGTTTAATGTTCGGGGTAAATTGCGCCCCGGAAATCTTCCAACGGGAGATGTCAAGAATTCTCAGAGAAGTGGATAACATTATAGTGTACATCGACGACATCCTTATGTTTGCGGACAGTTTAGATCAACTCCGCAAAACGGTGTCTCGCGTGTTGAGAATTCTAAGAGCGAATAACCTGACCGTGAATCCCGATAAATGCCAATTTGATAAGAGTCGGATTAAGTGGCTAGGTCACGAGCTCGACGAAAATGGATTCAACATCGATGAGGAAAAAATTAAGGATATTCGGAGATTTAGACAACCGAACACCGTGTCCGAGCTACGAAGTTTTTTGGGGCTAGCTTCTTTCGTAAGTCCTTATATTCAAGGTTTTTCAAACATCGCGAGTCCATTGTGGGCACTTACTAACAGCTCTAATACGTGGGTCTGGGGTCAGGAGCATTCAAAAGCCTTTCAACAGCTGAAAGATCAAATCGTTCAGTGCACAACATCTCTTGGTTATTTTACAGAACAAGATAGAACCATATTATACACCGACGCCTCCCCGCATGCTCTGGGCGCCGTTCTCGTTCAAGAAAATAACACTAAACCCCCGCGAATCATAAGTTTTGCATCGAAAGCTTTAACAACAACCGAGAAAAAGTATCCTCAAAACCAACGCGAAGCTCTCGCTGCTGTGTGGGCTGTGGAACACTTCGCATATTTTCTGCTAGGACGGCCCTTCGTACTTCGTACTGATTCGCAAGGTTTCACGTTTATATTAAACAGATCGCGAGAGGATTCCAAACGAGCATTAAACCGGGCGGACGGATGGGCTCTTAGACTCAGCCCGTATCGCTTTCAAGTGGAGTATATACGAGGAAGAGAAAATATAGCAGATCCGTCATCGCGACTTTACGAGGGAGTAGACGACCCATTCGACGAGAGTGTTAGTCCCTGGGAGATTGCTTCTCTTGAAATAAATAAAATTGGGTTTCTAACAGAAAAAGAAATAGAAAACGCCACAGCCAAGGACACGCAGCTTACAGAGGTAGTAGATGCCCTTGAAACGGATGTTTGGCCAAAGCACCTGAAACAATTTAAAGTACTGTGCGGTGACTTGACCATGCGGGAAGGAATTTTGGTTAAAACAGGCTGCGCGGTTATACCTGAGAGTCTTCGCGAGAAAACGCTTGCGGTTGCACATGAGGGCCATCCATCGTCTGCTAAATTTAAAAGCATTTTAAGAGAGCGTGTTTGGTGGCCCGGTATGACCAAAGACGCAGAGGCATGGGTGAAGTCCTGCTCGATTTGCGCAACAAATGGAAGACCTGAAAAGCCCACCCCCATGACCCGTGTTTTCGCTCCAGAAACAGTTTGGGACACTATAGGTTTGGATTTTAACGGACCCTACTCTAAGTTTGGAGGTATCTCGATTTTGGTCATTGTGGACTATCGTTCCAGATACATAATAGCTAAACCAGTAAGATCCACGAGTTTCGAACACACCCGAAAGATTTTGGAGGAAGTTTTCGAGAAGGAAGGCTTTCCAAAAAATATGAAATCAGACAATGGCCCCCCTTTTAACGGGGATGAGTACAAACGGTACTGTCTTGAGCGCGGAATCAATATCACCTTTTCTACTCCATTGTATCCTCAACAGAACGGTTTAGCAGAGAGCTGCATGAAGTTGGTGAACAAGGCAATGAGTGCTGCATCTGCAAGTGGAACAAGCTACGGAGAAGAGTTAAATGCAGCGGTTCAAGCGTATAACGCCGCTCACCACTCCGTCACAGGGATACCGCCAGAGGAAGTAATGACGGGTCGAAAAATTAAACGTGGGCTTCCTCTAATATGCCGTGGAAAGGCGTCATTCGACGATAACCTGCTTAACGCAAGAGACCTTAAATCGAAAAGTGAAGCTAAGAAACGTGAAGATGTTAAACGGGGCGCTCGTCAATGTCGCATTATACCAGGAGACACGGTTATTGTAGAACGCCTGCCTCGGGCGAAAGCAGAATCACGATTCGATCCACGCAAGTATACGGTAACGGAAGAACGAAATGGGATGCTAGTTTTGAGCGATGAAAACGGGCAGGTTTTAAAAAGGCACGTCTCACAGATCAAGAAAGTTTATGATTGGAGGCAGCCCGGAGAACATATCCATTCTGAAACTCCTGTAGACAGTAACACTGATCCGATATCCCCAAAAACGCGGGCAGAAATTCCGCAATCTGATTGTTTTGAGCGTCCAGTTCGAGTAAAAAGGAGACCTGGTTATTTGGAGAACTATGTAAGAGTTGTAAAGCAAAATAAATAGAATAAAACATGCCTTGTTTATTACTAAATTACTACAAAAATAAATAATTTCAATTAAGAATAGTTCATCCCTAGGTTTCCCTTTTTTTTTGAAGGGGGGTGATGTGTGGATGCTGAATGTAATCAGACAACTCGGTGAGTTACACCCTTTACATTTCGTTGCATTATCCCGCTATATACACATCGTGACTGCACCACCGAACCATAGAACTCTAGCAACCTTGCAACTTACCCCGCCGGTTACCCGCCACACCAGCAGCAGCTCACGCGATCACGCAGAACCGTGTCTCGTCCTCTTTCTTGTACAGACCGCGCTAAAGGTAAGACGTGTACTCCGTTGTACGGGGCAAGGACATAACAAAATGGCTGGTTCCTTGGCGGCGAAAACGGCACAAAAATAATTGAATAAAACTACTTTCAATCTCTACAAAAAGTGTTTGTTTACGTTTTAGCCAGCAGTTATTTTGCACTAATTACCTTGCTCCTTATATATCAGCGAACATTTAAAAAAAAACCCTCCAGGTGAAAAGAAGCAAAACGAGACCTTGAAATTCGAAAAGTAGAAATGATTTTCTATAGCATGTATAATAGTGTCTGTTCCGAACTGTTTCACTTGAATGTACAGAACCCACTTAAAATATTATATATGATACAGGCCCGTAGCCAGGATTTTGTTTCGGGAGAGGCTTAAAACTTGTTGCATAATTGTTTTAATTCTGGTGACTTGAGATAGTCACTTGAAACTGAATGTAATTTTGAAAATTTCTTAATGAAAATAGTTCCAAAACTAAGGCAATAGACAATATGTTGTCTGATTCAAGAAACGGTATAGTACATCGACGAATTCTTGCTTTTGAATTTGGTTTTTATTATTAATTTATAAGCTACCATTTTCACCATTGGAATTTGCAAACGTGGGTTGCCATCATACAACTTGAAACCAATGAAGTGAGGCTGTCCAGCGCAGATTCATACGATATGCGTTACGTCAATTGCCTTGGAACGATCCGCTGGACCTGAACCATACGAAGATCGTTGTCGATTTTTAGGGCTACACACTTTTGAAGATCGTAGACCCGCGTCGTAAACTACCTTCGTGTCTAAGCTTCTTATGGCTGAATATGATGTTCCAGATCTTCTATCACAAATTAACCTCTACGCACCAACCCGTGTCCTTTGTTCTCGAACACTGCTGCACTCTGAAATGCACAACACTAACTACGCTCCGAACAACCGATATTAGAAAAGACCTGTCACTTCAACGATTATAACAACATCTTCGACTTCGTCATTAGCAGGGATGCCAACGGTACCGATAAACTACATTTTTTTCGGTATATTTACATTTGTACAAGTCGTACAACCCGCTACAGCGACGCATCACTACAGCTCTTGCCAGAACGGTAGCCAAACCGAGTACATTTTCCCGTACAGCAGAAGAATACATTTTTGTTTTGCTGCTGTACTCCGACTGCTCGGTGAGAGTGTGGCGTAGTAAAGTTTGTTCCCTCGCTTTGTACATTTTTCTCTTCATAGTCAAAGGGAGAGGCCCGCACACGAAAGCGTTGATGCCGGCCGTGGCGTAAATGAGCCGCATTCATTGTCGTAATTTTTGAATAAAAATATTAAAAAATGTAAAATAAGGAAAGAGAAGCTGTACCGCTCGCGTCTGGTGGCTGCACTGGGGACAGTAGTGTTTTGTCATGTTACTGCTTTGCACACAGGCAGCCGTACAGCGCTGGGCGTCCTGCACTAGCGAATGACAGCAGCACGAGAGAGAAATGAGAATGTAGGCAGAAAAATTACTGCCGCAGAAAAGGTAGGCATTTTGCATCCTTGGATTAGTTCCGTGCATGCCACTTTAGGTCATTTCTTTTTAGCATAGTTCATCAGGACTTAATTATTTAAAGCCAAATGATTAGGCAGGCGATTTGTAGATGCGCAGATACGGTTCAACTCCTATTCAACTCAAATTTATGTGAATTTCCAATTTAAATGATGATACACTAAAGACTATTTTCAGACAAGTGAGAACAACTAATTATTCATCTATTTAAGTACTCAGATTTTTTATATCATTTAGACAGTCTTATTTTTCTAGGCAATTCTTCTACTAGATCCTTGAAACTATGGCAAAAGACAGACCAGCAATTTTGTTTGTTGACATGTAAAGGGTGTACATAAAATACTACTGATTTATCTACAAAGCATAAATAAGAACTATAGTTGTATTTACCTAGATTAAGAAAATATTACATTTGAGCACACGAAGCTTATAGGTTTCATTTTGGAATTCATGAATTTTTGGGACAATACAAAAGAGATGTTTCAATGCATTAATTTACTAAACTAGCCGGAATTTTATCTACTATAGGACTGTTCACTAATCGAAAGGAAACCCCCTGATTACTGTTATCCTGCAATTTACGTAAATTTTGTTAAATGTAACCAGAGCTTAAAAAATTTACATCCCTGCGTGAACTTGAAAGAGAACCGAAATTCAATTCCTGCCCGCTGCGATGAATGAAATGTTTGATTCGTTTCCCTCGTCATTCATTCTCCCGACATAGCGCATGCGGGTTCGCATATGTTCGGTTTCAGAAGCAAACTGAATTTTGTTTCTCTGCTAGCTCTGAGAGGGATTATTGAGCGAAAATGCACTAGACATAGTTTACGCAGCTCACTAATGCTCGAACTGTCCACATAATAACAAATGAATGCTTTGGTTGAGATTCGATTCTGCAGAAAATTTCAGTCAGTTGGAAAGTTGAATGACCTAGGCGTTGAATCTGAATGTCAGTTTCGATAAGCAGAAATAGTTAACTGATTTTGAAATTTCGAAGCACTGATTGTAACATTGATGACACCACTAAAATTACTCGAAACTATAAATATGGGTGAGCTAAATAATTTTAGCATCACACTTGCTTCCGACAAATCAAAGAAAACACATCGCACTTGCTTATCCTGTTCCGAAGATACTTTCTTTCAGATTTCTATGTTTTTAAATTATTGTAATTTATCCGATTTCTGTGAATCTTTTGCAATTTTTTTTGCCAGCGGCAGTTTTCGTGATGCGAAAATGCTTGCAGTTGCACTTTCTAAGTCAATTCAAACAATCTGCTCAGTAATTAGTTCGTTTTTAATTAGCTCAAGTTTTTTTTTACTATCATCATCAAGATTGGAAGAGATACATGACGTCTTGAAGAAAGCTGTAATGCTTTTTGATTACAGGTTTGTTTTACCAAAATTTAGCAAACAATTTCAATCAACGTTGTTCCACCTACCGTTAAATGTTGTGCGGATAACGAAGACGTAATGTGTTTTTCAAACCGAATTGAGAGGACCAGAGCGAAATTCCGAAAGGTGCTCGTGAAGCTTCTTAGACTAGCTGATTCTTTTTTCCTCCGTGATTACTGATCATCTCTCATTTTAGTCCAAAACGAATAAAAAACAGATCGTGAGATTGCTATATTCTGAAGACATAAAATCGAAATTATTGGACTAATAGATTCAACCAGTCACAACATTTTAGTCGCAACAGTGTTGCGAACTCGCATGAACGGAACGAATTCCTCGCACGAATGTGAAATTAAGTGCCAATGAAATTGATGATGCGTTAAAATGACGCGAAAGCAAGAACAGTCGTCTCAGCTATATCGTTCTCAGTAAATTGAAATATTTTTCGCCTAGTACGCTTGAATGTGATGTCTAGTATTTATACTAAGAGTGCAGAGTGCACAGACCTAATATAGTAATTCAAAGTGGGTACAATTCAAAAACCTGTCATTTAAATTTAAAATAGAGTTGCCAATATCAAGTATTACAACTGAGTTTTGTTAAACGGAACAATCGCTTGCGATGATGCGTTCACTTTTGGAGAGTTTTAGTACTCGGACGTCCATTAAACTTCTTCTACAATTTTTTTAATTAATAAATGAACTCGGTTCAATTCTTCAGCCAATCGACACAGTTAATTCTTATTCGGTTATCATAAAATTTAGAGAATATGTCAATCAATACATAAGAAACCTAGGAAAAATAAAAAAAAAAATATTTGAAACAAAGGTTTTGTCCGGTCTCCGGGCACTGTGAGGCACAGATATTTACACCTCAGAAAAATCTCAACGAACCTTGCAAAAAAACGCTTTTAATCCACCTAAAAGTGTGATGAGACATTTCTTATAACTCTTATCACTCTCTTCGGATATTATATCGTTTGAGAACATTTAGAACTTGATGCTTCGCGATGTTTTTGATAACACATACTACAAGGGATAGTGGCAGGACTCAGAGAATCGCTCAAATCAGCATAGGACAACATCAGTGCTAGAAATCTCAAACCAAATCAATGGGAAAGCGAAAAAATGGCCCAAACTGAATTTTCCTAAAGGGGTTATATATTGTACTGAGCCAAAAAAATCGATTTTTTTAAATCGATTTGAAGTTTATACTTTAATCAAATTTCCAACGCGACTGAGAACTAAGAAATCAACGCTTTTTCTTGAAAAGGGCGATACTAGCAGTGATACCATTCAAAGAAAATCAACAGTTTCCAGACTTGGTTTTATTTCCTATTTAAGAACTATTGTGTTTTTTACATCCTAGATTGCATGATTCAGTGATCGAAACCCAAAACTTCATAAAATATTTGAAATTAGTAAATTAAAATTTGTTTTTGCTATTGAAATTGACAAAATGATAGTATCGCCCCTTTGGCGATTGTTTACTTTTTCGATCCCACCTATCAGCATTGAAGTATCGCCCTTACGTTTTTTACAATAACTACCGTTATACACCATCGATTTCGTCCGTGTTTTTTCAATAGCGATCATTGTTACTATTTACAGCTGGTATCAGCTTGATAATCCTGAAAAAAATACGAAAATGACAGTTTCGCCTCTAAACTGCTAGCAAAAAAAAAGTATCGCCCTGTTTGTTTGCATGGAGCGTGGAGGGCGAAACTTTAAATAAACAAACAAAAAGACAGTTTCGCCCGTTGTAGTTTAAGAAAGCAATATCGTAGAATCAAAAATTTTAGGTTAATTTGTTGCGTTTCAAAGCCCTCATTCGCATGTATGAAAAAGCCCTATGTTTACATTTGTAAGTATCGCCCTTTTCACAAAAAAAGCGTTGAAATGAAATCGCAGCTCCTAATATCAGGCTATCTCTGAAGTGCATGCGTGCATAGTTCCAAATTTTACTTCGACATCGACTTTTTCTAAAGGTGACTTCCCAGTAGTATCCTTGATTTGAATTATTATCGCTAATCCTAATGCCAAAGAACAAATAAAAACCTCTCGAAAACGAACCGTTTGGGAAAATCATCATCATTACTGGAATTTTCATTTTCACGAATCTTTTCGATAACCTTCCGTCACTTGCGTTAATGCAATGGGTGCACAGTGCTCTGAAAATCTAGCGAAATCGTCTTAGGGCACCAGCGGGTCTAATTCAGAGCTATCTGCGCGGCGAGTTAAATCTGTAAAAAATACTAAAAATTAAAAAAAATTCTCTTCCATAATTTTCAGTTCAGCAATTCGAGAGATCGTGCTCACCGCAAGCCATGAAAAATAGACTACGTTGTGAAGCGATGGTCACTATTTATTAAAAAATCACGGTTAAATAAACAATAAAACTATTAAAAAAATTCAAATAGTCTATAATTTTCACAAACTTATTAGGAAAAATAGTTTAATAAGCTTTCTTAATATTGTGTAGGAAAAAAGCTGAAAATTTCAGTATTTTCTCTATCTGCAACATATAAACCCCCAAGTATACCAATTAATTGGTATACGAATTGGAATAGGTTCGCCAAATTTTGGAAGAAGTTTATAAAATAACCCCTTGAAAGCTACCTAAAAATTGTTGTAGTTCGATGCAATAAAAAAATCCCCAAAAATGAAATGTATTTATTAATGTAAAACACAGTGAATAATACATACAATAAAGACCCATTTTTATCAATCTCATGGTGTATTTTAGGCTGACAAAATGAGACCATTGATTAAATCGGGCGATTTTTTCCTTTATAATAAACTGAAGCTGTTGAAATATTCTTCCCGTGCCTTGATGTAGTCTGATAACTATTTCTGATTATGATGAACTTTTCATTGTTGCATATTTCCATCTTCATGATAAGGAAAACATACTCAAGAAAGGATTTACTCGAATTCAGTCTTGTTCGTCTGCTAGAGCCCATCAAACATATGTTCATATTTGGCTGATAAAATCGGGGATTCAATGTATTATAATAGATATTCAGCATTCGAAGAAGTTTCTTGTGAACGAGTGTAGAACGACTTTGTTTCTACTTACTTGAAGTCAGCAGTGTAGCCAGAAATTCGGTTTGGTGGGGGTTTGATGAAAATTGATCTTACTGTGCAAACGGCATAATGCCGAAACCATAATTTTTGAAGTTTTAAAATTATGCAGAATTATTTTTCAATTTCTTTAGCGAATTTGTTGAGTCTTTATTGTAGTCACGAATATTAACCTGAGAAAATTCACCATAAATACTTCTTGGACGATATACCGTCAGAATTATTTTATCAAATGAAGCGCTGTTTAACGTTTGTAAAACTCATTGAAAATACTAAACCTCCGAAATTGGCGGTTTCAGAATGATGCTATCTTGACCTTAAATTACCGTTTTTGAGCATTTGACCTATACATATAATTGGCCATACAACAAAAATCAAATTCTCATCAAAATCGATCAAGACCTTCTAGAGTCGAATGGAAATCGTCATTTTTCATAAATTTCTCTCTACATTCGGAAAGTGTTATCCTTTTTATTAATCATATTACGTTTTCGTCTCAACTCGACGCATTCCCAAAATAAAAACCTGTTTTAATCCACCTAGTGGTGCAATTGTGCTTTTCTCATTTGTCCAGACTACGATTCCATGGTTATGTTCAATACAATGGTGGAAATGAATATTACATGTTCAGTACGATTTGCACATACATACAATGGATCCACAGCAACGATCTTGAGATCCTATGCGTCGATACTGAAACATCGTTTGAAATCAGCGGCGGATCATGGAGAAAGATCCGGGAGGTCCGGGTCCTGCCGAAAATTTTCAACTTGTTAAGAAATTTTAAACTAGTTTTAATTTTAAAGTAGCAACCCCTCACTGCATACTCCCTCCGGGCCGGCATGATTGACGATTTTTAGAGTGATTGCATAACCTTTCTATATGAGAAAGGCAAAAATGTACCAAAGTCCAAAAAAATCAGTTTTTGTCAAACATTATTTTTTTCGAGTTTACATCAAATCTCAATGTTTCATGCATTATAAAGTCATTTGGCATCAAAAATACAAATTTGATTTTGAGAATTTTTCATTTCAGTTTACATGGGAATTTGCTGTGTGATTGCACACTTCAACTCGTAACTCCGGAACCGGAAGTCCAATCAATAAAAAATTCAATAGCAGCCGATGGGAAGGTTGCACCTTTCATTTGATATTTTCACTTTGTGCAAATCGGTCCAGCCATCTCTGAGAAACAGAGGTCACATTTTTTTCCACATACACACATACACACACAGACATTTTCCGATCGCGACGAACTCAGTCAATTGGCATATGACACTCGGCTCTCCGGGTCGGGATTAGATTGACGAATTTTAGAGCGAATGAGAAAGGCAAAAACATTTTTAGCAAATGTTGAAAGTTATGCACTTTTTTTGGTGAGCAGTTCTATGTTTCATAGACATTAAATCAATTTTATCTTCGCTTCCTATTAAATAAAGACCCTTATTACAGTACATCTCTACAAAAACGAGCTCAATTTGAAAAGAAATCTGAGGATTATGATTGATTACAGAACTTTCTATTGGAATGTTTTCAGGCAGGAATTTGATATTGATGCAATTAGACAACTGTGAAATCAAGATCAGTTACATATCAGGACCCCATTTCGACAATTTATCAAAAGTCCTCATGATGTTTACAACAACAGGTTATCAATCTACGGATCAGATAATTGTTATTGTAATATTGAATTAAATCAGTCTGCATCAATAAATTTTCAACTTCAATCCAATATTTTTTTTGGGTGTGGTGGGGGGGGGGGGGGGTGGGGAGCGTTGTATGGTGTTAAACCCCAAAACCTTCTCTGGGCTACGCCATTGCTTGGAGTTATTTATTTCGCTTTTTATTTTCCGATATGTTTCAGATCGATCCGATGGTCATTAGTTAGAAAAATTGCAGTCAGAAGGTTCGCACATATGAACATTTTTGCACTGATAAGTTATCAAGTTCCTTCCAGACAACTTGGAAGTGTTCGGTGATTATTTCTAGCGGTTGTAGATAGAAAAATGAAATACAAAATTCGATTTGTCGAAATAATGTTTGGTTTATTTCAATGGATTATATCTATATTAAACAATAAATAAGCGACAAAGAGTAATCCACAAACAACAAGCCATAACTTTTAAAGTATTCAAAAGAGATATTTGAAGTCTTCAGTAAAGTTATTCGCAAAAGTAAGAGCTACAAATTTGTAGAAGGCATAATTTCGATATAATCACTTCCAAGAAAATTTGTGAAAATATCTCACTCATAGGGGGATCAATCAGCAAAAGCACAATACCAAAAGAAAGGGCATATTTCCTCCATTAAATTCTCCGAAGATACTATTGACCTAAAATAAGCCGTTTTGGCGTTAATAATAGATTACATGTTTTTGGTCATATTTCTGGCAATGGGAAATGATAAAAATCTTTCGTCCGCATTTAATGTTAAATATCTCTTTTGATAATAGTCCGATTTCAACAATCTATAGCTTGTTCGAAAGGTATTCGTTAAAGCTGTCTAAAAACTAATAAATTGTTAATCTATATTGTCAATTTCGGCAGATAATTCAAAAAAACTGCAAAAAACGCCATTTTTACGCATTCAAACATTCATATCTTGGAAACTAAACATCAGAATCAAAAACAAATTAATAGCGTTCATACTGTTTTTTAGTTCTTTCATTTAAAATTGGTTTGGATAAGATCGGTTCAGCCATTGCTGAGAAACACGAATGAGAATTTGTCCGTTACATGCACACACACAGACAGACACACACACACACACAGACATTGTCCCAAATCGTCGAGCTGAGTCGATTGGTATATAAGACTCGGCCCTCCGGGCCTCGGAAAAAATCTTGAAAGTTTGAGCGAATTCTATACATTTCTTTTATAAGAAATGTAAAACATTTATGGCCTTCAACAAAATCCATGTCCTTATTAAATAATTCGAATTTAAAAAAAAAAATCTATATAAAGCAAATTGGCTTTCTGCTTCAAAAAATGATCACAATAGCGGTACAACTCTGTCGGATGAAACGCAAAGCCCAAAAATCTCAATGGGGACATTCGAAGTTTCATCTTTTGATTTTTTTTTGTATTTTGTAGTCACTGAACTTCATAAAAAATTGTCCATTTATATGACAATATATGCACTTAATTACGGATGACCAATTATTGACCGTTCCCCCTTTTACTCTCGTTTTATTTTTCAGCTAGACTGTCAAACATGAACTAGTCGATACCTTGAAAAGGCATGTTTTATTCTGATTTATTTAATAATTTATCTAACTTGATAACAGATCAAGATTTCTGCAACCCTGTCAGACTGGCGCTTTTGGCGAGGGCCATCCTGGTCAACCGCATGCTACGGACCTGTTCTCATGTTTTCGTGTATTTGGTGTATGACAACTTTTCAACCAATTTTACATCTACCTTCAGTCGGATGTATGTCTCCATTATCGTCTCAAAATTACGGGCTGCATTAGCAACATGAACGGTGAAGCAAGACTGTTTTCCGGAAATTCGGGGCAACTTGTCTGAATACTTGCTCTTTTTAACAAACTTATCAAGGAGATGAAGAACATGAATTCAGAAGAACGCATATCTAGTGTAATTTCCAGTTTAGAGTGTCATGATTTATTCGAGTATATTTAAGGTAGTATTTCATAAAATCGATTCCAAATCTAGGCTTCCCTGTAGTAAAACGACCTTTTGTTCAATTATTTCCGCATCACAACGTAAATTTTCGATAAAATCTCCATGGTCTTATCTCCATCAAAACTGATTGCCCCAATCATTCACCAAGAGCGAGAAGGAAATATATGTTACTCGCGTCATCTGGCATTTTTCTTCTAGCAGCCAGTCGCTTTGGATATTAACATTCGATCGTAGGACAACCGCACGACGATAATCACCGCCGATATTGGTAGTTAACTAAACTTTTCCCGCAGCTAATGACCGACTCGTAAAAGCTTTAATCATCCCGCCCTCTGCACCACCATCCCTCCGTACAAAGTCGATCGGGAAATTCATAAAAATAAACCATCGTCGCGTTTTCCCGCACCAAACTGTTTGAATGCCATTTAGTGGTAATGGGTGTTCATCAAAAAAGTTCCACTACACAAGTGGAGAGCTTGATCAAGCAATTCGATTCGTTTGGACACTTGATGGGGACGCCCCGTAGTTTAGCATGCTAGCTTATATCGATTATCTCGTAAAACTCTCATCGTCGCTTGTTGTTGTTTCATCCCACTTGTGTGTAAAATTGGATCCTGTCGAAGTCAACTACCAGCTTATATGTGTGGCTCGTCATTCGATACACGCGCTACCCCCGAAGGCACCTTCTGATTAGAGTCAAGTGATAAAACAAGGAAAACAAAATTAATAATGGGAAAAACTACACGTGATCTCAGCGTTCGGTTCCTTTCCCGCCCGTCAGTGTCGCTCGCTGATGGTGATGATACTGTGTCATGACAATGGCAATCGACATCGTTTTACTTTATTACTTCGACACTGCGGGACGATAAGAGCGGGAGTGAGTGGGTGGGTGCGATGGTGGACTCATAACATAGTCAGTGCAAGCATCAAAGTACTTCAACATTACGTTTCTTATTAAATTCAGGAGGTGTTACCACTTTGTTCTATTTCTCCCTCCGGAAAAAGTAGAAAACTTTTTAAATTGCTACCGTTGCTGCTAGTCTCTAAAAAGAAATAATAATATCGTCCTGCAAAGAGTTTAAATAAAAAATTAATATCGACAAAACGACAGCTTGGCAGGTCGACGACGCCGCCCCCGTTTCACCCAGCTTCTGTCACCGAGTGACGACGACGCGTCCTGCAGCGTATTTCTTCTGATATTGTTATAGTGGTGAAAATTTTATCGCGTGCTTGAAATGGAAACTTTCACGGCTGTTGCTGTCACGCAGTGAAACGTGGGAGGGGAGGGGGTGGTCGGTACCTTCCTCCCTATATACTCATTAGCGTTCTGCACCGCTTTCAAATGCGGGTTTTTGTGAGGTTTCGATAGCAGGGAAAATTGATTCCTGACGTCTGCAAATCGGTACTTCCGAAACGAGCTCGTGGTCAGGTTCGTAGAGGGAAACGCGGGAGCTGTCCAAGCCGGCTGTCTAGGCTTGATGAGCGGTGTACAGTTTGTTGCTATCCGGGGGTATTTTTGGGATTGGGTATTATGTTTGCTTTTCCCGAAATACAGTTTTATTTGTGCATGAAGGAGGATTGAAATAGAAGAATTATTTATGTAATAATCAATGTGATTTGTGGATTATAGAACAACATAACTTCCACTTTTGAAGTATGAATAATTTGTGCACTGAAACAAAGTTCTCGAACATTATTTCTTACACTTTCTACTTCGAAAAAATAGAAAAAGTTGGTAATAATATAACCGAAGCTTTGTGACTACAATTCATCCTGTTATTTCTGATCTAATGAAATTCAACGGAATCATGCTTCATTGGGAAATTTTCAATTTAACTCTTTATGATAATTATAGTGGCCCTTAAAAGAACCTTTGATGTTGGCGTTGGTTTTTATGGGTAATGCGCTGGATTCTAAGATTGTTGGATGCTACTGACTTTTATCCCCTACATTAGGTACAGAAATTGTTGGTAGGGTAAGTTATGTGAAGAGAAAGTTTTTACCCACTAAATCGTATAGATATGATGAACCCTCTTTAGACAGATGTCTTCCATTAAGGTCCACTATGAACATTGAAGAATACTATACGTCGTAATCGAAATGCTAGTATCTGTTGTTTGATGGTGAAAAGCAACTGTTTTTCATTATTATTTTTACAGCGGAATTAAATTGAAGCGTTGTATAATTTATCATCCAGACTTTGTGCTACTGCCTCCGATATTTAAGCTTTGCTGCTACATACTTACAAGTACAATAAAAAGATGTCACGGGGTCTCTGGTAGAAAACATTTATACAAAAAAATCAGTATCGTTGAAATACTCACTAATCGAAAGCCTATATAGAAGCTCCTTTTCCATCTAAGCATAACTTTGAAATATTCTATCGGGGGTCTCGATGATGAATTTTTGAGGTAGTTTTTCAATGAGTAGTTCTAAACAGACATCTCACTTTTAGGACATTAAATTAGTGAATGCACAGTGTCAGAGGAACGATTTAAAATGATTTACATCATTTAGCCAATTTCGCGTTGGTAGTTGGGTATCATGAAATTCGCTCACAGCTATTGCAGACGAAACTGGCAATGTCGCTCACTAAAACACTGCTTAAGCCCAATTGCAATAGGCCTCAATTCTGAATGCGATATTCATTGTACGGTTCAGTTATGTGCGAGCGTAGGGACTTCGCGATCGCTTGTATCACCGCGAATTGCTCGAGCATTTGTACGTTAATGTATGTCACGTGTGCTAACGTGTATGTAATTTCGCGTGTATAAATTGTATTTCATAACCGTGTGTCATTTCATGATCGCGAGCGTATCATGAATATGATACTTAATTTTTGGTATACGGTTCAGATTATAGAAGAAAGTGGGTGTTTCCATATCACTAGAGTTCCCAGTCATGTCGCCATGGAATGTGTTGTCCAGTGGCTATGAGATTTATTTTTTGATTGGTCCAACTGAATATATGTACCTAAGTTGCTAGAACGGAGAGTAAAGATTTCCCGACGTGATTGATGTATGATCGTGCGAACACGGACGTTTGCAGGATTGCGTTTGAGACCGCTATTGTAAATTTGTACTATAACGTTCACCTTATTACCGGAGCATTATCAAGTTTGTGCGATCTCGGGTGTAGGTGTGCGTAGATGATCGCGAAGGGCCTAGGGGGGGGGGATTCATGTGGTGCAAAGTAGTCAAACCGAAAGTTATTTTGTTTTACGATTTTGAAGGCAAAACAACACTGGATCTTTTGTGTAATTTTGATATTTATTTATACATTAATAGTACACGAAAAAAAAATTCAGTCACGTAGAGCCACACATACGAGCGTTCCAAAAGTAGACGTCCAACCATTTCCACGTCGAACACGATAACACTTGAACCAGGTGTTTGCGTTTCGACTTCGTTTCTTCAGAACCACAGTACTTGACCAATGCACCGGGCTGACGCTAAGTTACAAAATTACTTGTGAACACACTAAACGACTTCTAGCTTACGATGAAAACAAGGTTCAATTTCAGAACCTCTTCACCTACGGTACATCGTAAGGTAAAAGTCGTTTAGTGTGTTCACTAGAGATGGTCGGGTTTCAATTTTTTTTGAACCCGAGCCCGACCTGAACCCAAGAGCTTGAAAATTGAAAAACTCGAACCCGACCCGAGCCAGGAATTTTAAAATTCGAGAAACCCGAACCCGACCCGAGCCCGAACATTTCAAAATTGCAAAACCCGAACCCGAAAATGAAAATTTTGTAAAACCCGATCACGACCTGAACCCGATAATTTCAAATGTTAAAAACCCGACCCGAACCAGAAAATTTATAATTTGAGAAATCCGATCTAAACCGGACTTGTTAATATGGAGAATCAACCAAAGATCCCGAAGATTTTTAATTTTAGGCACCCCAGCTGGATCCAAGGCTCATCCAAACGAATTATTGAATCATCCGAGCCGTACGCGTCTGTTTCTGATTCTGCCTATGATGATTCTATTCTGCCTATGATAAAACGAGAGGAATTGGCATTTATATTTACTATTATTGAACGTAGAATTTGTAATGTTCTAAGAAACTTATAAATCGTCGATATCCTAACCGGCAAGTAGAATAAATCGGCGGAGAACGTATGGGGCATCAATAATTACGACAGATTCAAACAACCTTACCCGTCGCACCAAAATTTCTAATTTTTGATCGAAAACCATTCCTGCAAGAGTAGTTTTGTATAATTTATTATATGTATTAAATTAAGCTATCTTAATTGGCACTTCGTATTCGACAGTTTACATGACGTCACCCGCGTTACTGGTTGGTACGGCCAAACTTGTGTCGAAGGGTGTCAAACAAAATTTTCTGACGCGTTCTTGATGTCACATCATTAGCTAGTACGGTATGTGTGCCAGTAGAGATGCTTCGACATCTCCAATAGAGTTCTCGGAACGACTCCAAACTTTTACAAATCCGCTCATGGCTTGAACAGAACACACAATATTTTTACGGTCAATTCATTAAAATCGTGAAAATAATGTATTTTCATCAAAGAATCCGGATCATACAACGGACCAACCCGGGACACACAGTGGCCGGACAAAACCTATGTTTCAAATATTGATATTTTTATTTTGTATAGTTTTCTTATGCATTGAATGACATATCCTCCAAAATTTGTGACAACAAAATGAAAATTAGATTAGATTTTTAATAGCAATTTAAACATCGCTGTGTCAGACAATTCTAATGAAAATCATTTTCGAAATCAGTAGCTATCTTCACTTCACTTCAAAAACATTTTGCTCTTTCAATTTTAATCCGATTTGAGCACAACTAGTTTTATTTTAAAGGGCATTTAAAGAACTTTGTTGATCATTACAACATGTTTACCAAATTTGATTCGAGCTATGTAATATTATTACAAATATATCTTAAATGGGTTGATAGCAAATTATTTTTACACAAATGTATTCTGTACAATCAGGTGAAACAATTTGGAACGGACACTTTTTAAACATTCTATGAGAAATCAGCTCTATTTTTCGAATTTAAAGGTCTCGTTTTGCCCCTTTTTGTCCGGAGGGATTTAAAATCAATATTTTTCAATTTTTGCTGACATGGAGATGCATGGTGATTAGTGCAAAATAAAAACTGAATAAAACGTAAACAAACACTTTTAGTAAAGATTTAAAGTGGTTTCATTTAATTATTATGTTGTTATATCTAGTTTCAGTTATATCTAATTACAGGGGCGGCGAAACACTTTACGCCCGAGTGGGTAGAAAGCATAGGGTGAGGGGTCCATTAGTAAGGATTTTTTTTTCCTTTTTCGCAATGCACACGATCACGTTACTTTCACATTAAATCACGTTCGTTTATGCAAATGGAATTGTGGTACATCGATGTGTTCAAATATGTGTAGTGCGAGATACATGCGTTGTACATCAAAATTTCGAGTGGGTAATTACCCACTCGGTTATTCTCGAGTGGGTAGTACTACCCATACTACCCACGCTTTCCGCCGGCCCTGTCTAATTAGTAAAAAAAGATTTATCATAAAAATGGTTTTATGCTTATAAGAAAGGTTCGATAACACTGTATGGGAAAATTTAGCTCATCTTTTATAACTTAAAACTGAGCTTTGCATCCTAAAGTTACCTTAACATGTAATTTTCAGCCAGATTGAGCAACATTTTTGGTTTTGTCCGCCTTTTGTTCTAAGACCCGACACTGTGGGACAATCTGACAGAAAGTGCTTGTTTCATACATGTACCACTGATTTGATAGTGGCGCTAGTGTACTAGTACCATATGAGTACTACAGACACTTCATACACAGACTAGCGAAGTATCAAAAAGTGCAGCCAAACGAGCATGAGTGTATTGAGAGGGGAAGTAAAGGGCCATGCAAAGCTTATGGGATCTTCCGTGATGACAGGAAATGTTCATGGTTGCTAGTTTTACTGTTTTTGTCACCGCAAGTCAGTGTATAAAGTGTCTGAAAGGAGTACCGTCGTTGATGGATTGTCTCTACTTTCCGTAGTTTTCTACTCGCTTGAACCAATATTTTCCGACAAATTTACTTTGACTTGGTTTATTGATGATTATCATAAAAATTAAATCGCATAGAGATTTTAGACGCGAAACACTTATTGTTGAATGCTCTCTCATTAAAAAATAAAATAATTCGGACTGTTTGCGAATCTGAAGAGAAGAAATTTTATACATCAATAAAAATACAATATTTGAACATCAATTTTCGCGATTCAAAGGTTGTAAAATTTAGTACAGCTATCTGTGTCATCCATTCGTATACGATGTAAAGTTAAATACTACAAAAATTTAAAAAAAAACCCGGGCCCAATCTGAACCCGAAGAATTCAAATTAGAAAACCCGGAACCCGACCCGAACCCGAGAAGTTTAAATTTGCAGAGCCCGAAAATTGCATATAGTTAGACAACCAAAAAATTTCCTACAAATGCCACATAACGGTTCATTTTTAGGAAGTAATGGGCGACTCCTGGAGGAATTATTTTGCGAAAGTTAATTTTCCCATATAAAATCCCATATAAACTTTAAACAGTGGGCGCAAAAATATAGTTTCAGGGATCAAGCTAAGAATTTGCGCAGATATGCTAGGACCCAAATAGTACCCAAAAAGTTGCTCGGAGCTGGAATCTATTTTTTGTTCCACCCTAGTGTGCATGCATGTGTGAAAATTGAAAACATAAGAATGGAAGTCGCGCGAAAAAAAAATTTCTGTCTGAGTCACTTGATGCAATCTTCTGAAACTTGGTTATCCTGCAAATTATGGATTTGCAAAGCTGGTGGTTAAAATTACGAACCAATTCAAGAATTCATAGATTACTGCAATGATCAATGATGATTCTTTAAAACGTAAATATAATAGATCGTAAGTCATGTAGAAATATATTAGTTATGTAAGTCATGTAGATATTTCCATGGAAATTTTACAAAAGTCTGAAGGAAGTGTAAGACATTCTATGGTTGAAGCTTGAACGAGTTTCAATAAGTCCTTTTGCATCATTGTAAAATTTTCTGAAACACATGTTCATGAAATAACTCAATTTTTTCTTAAATCCACGTGGACATCGTTGGGAGGAGGTAGGGGTACAGAAATTGTCCACGCTTGTCCACGGAGGGGAGGAGGGGGTCAAAACTTTTTTTTTGTCCACGTGGTACATGAACTGCCCCAAATCATGAGAAACAAAAACTCCAAAAACGTTCTACATAAAGCTTCGTTACCGAGTCGATTGTCGATATTTTTGCATAGAAAAATTACAGCATATTACTGAAATGATAATGTACAAAAGTTTTGATCAATTCGCTTCACGCAAAGTTCTAAAAAATTCGCAAAAAATGTTTTTTTTTTCGCTGAGACCCTTACCCTGCCTCCCGTTAGGGCCTGCGCACTGTGCTATAGAAATCCTCAACCATTTGTTCCGACAGAAGAGATTGGATCGACAGCATTTTGATCGATAATCACGAGTTTAGCCTTCAGCGTACCTTGACGACCCCTGATGCTGTTATTAATAATCTTGTCGTAATATGGGGAAGCTCTCTATGTTAATGAGAGTATCTGGAGGCATTTATTCCCAGGTAATCGCAACGGTATTCCAGCGATGAGAATGCGGTTGAAGTACCCCATTTGCATGTTGCCAGACCACGCTGAGTACTTATAACAAACAGACTCTCACGTGCCAGTACTGTAAACTATCAGCACACCTTGGAAACTCCCGCGTGGTAGCGCCGAAGATAAAAAAAACAAATACAGAAACTTCAGCACAAACTGTTGCCCAATCAGTATCATTTATAAGTCGATGGGTTTATGTTTCGATTTTGCATCTTCAGAATTTGGAACTTAACCAAGGCACCGGATTAACGCTAGCAAAAATTGAAATCATTGCTTGTGCACACACCTAAAGACTTCCAATTTGTTCCGAAAAAGAAGTCTGGAGACAATTTAAATTAGGTCGTTTTTTGGGATTCCACGGAATGTAAACGAATATCTTATTCTTGTGAAGGCTATTTGGTTCGACAATAAAACGGAAGTCTCCTGTCTTCTCAATTATTTTCCTCAATTTCTGTTTCAGCCAGGTGCAGCTTTGTTCGTTATCCAGACAGAACCAAACAATATTATATATTAAGCCAAACATACTAAAACTGGGGATGAAGGAGTTAGGAGAGATTGTAAAGAGACATCCGTGAAGATATTCGAAAAGACTATCCTTGAACGCAATCGAATAGTGGCCTTTCTCCAACCTTGCTTGCACTCTATAAGTATTGAGACTCGATGTCAATACAATGAACCGAAGCATTGTTGAACAGAGCACCTCTGCGATTGAGCTTGTTTTCTTTGATTATGATCAAATTATTTTCCCATTTTTTAAGGAATTAGCAGGAGCACGCTTCTCGCAACTACCAGTATTCACACTTAATGTTGTTGGAAGTGACCCAATTTTCGATTCCCCGAAAACTCGAAAAGGATTTACACGCATCAAAGGTTTAATAAAAAAGAGTGGGAATTTTCAATATAGCTAAGTCAACACAAGCAAATCCATTTTTTTACCATTTATTCAAAATTGTATCATCACACAGTAAAGCCGCAAGAGGTTTCTACATCTAGACGTTTAAATGATCAAAGATGATGTACTTATGATCAGATAACGACGGTTCGAGCTCGTTGGGTACAAGCCAAGTTTGCCAACTCATGCGTAATACTGTTAGAGCAGAGAGTTACATCTAACGCCTCTTCTCTACCAGATCGTGAAAATGTTGGGTAATTCCCTACATTAAGTATATGCAAATTTGTGCTACTTAACTGGTCCATCAATTCAGTGCCTCTCAAATTGATAGCTGGTCTACTCCAAGTTATGAGGTGGTGACTACCGATTATGACTGGCAACCCAGTTCTGCCACAGTATGATACAACCCTTTTAAAATCATCAGAAGGGGGTGATTCATAATGCGGCAAATATGTCGAACAATAGACGTATTTCCTGTTTATGTTATTAACAGTCACATTGACTGCGACAGCAAAAATAACACGAGTTTTGAGGATGGATTGAAGATATGCGTCATTAGCACCACTAACAAGTTTACATGCACGAGGCATTTCACGCGGACTTGTCATGCCATTTTGTTATAAGCTACGAAGACGGGACAGAGAACCTATGGAAGCTTTTCCTTTTTGCAAAAGGCCGAATAGATTCATAGTTTCTGTTCGTTTATGCTGAAAATTAATTTGTACTACTCGAACCATGGTCGATCAGAGCATTGCACATTTCATCACCGGCACTTATAGTACAGCATCTAGAAAATACCAAACACGTTGGCTTATAATCGCCTATAGCGAACCCCGAAATGGGCATTAGTGACATGTAGAGCTACTAACCCAGCAATTTATTTTTCCCAACACCTGGGGTCTCAAACCTAAATATATCTATTGGATTTACACGACAATTGTACGTCCAATACTGTCATATGGATGCCTTGTGAGGCAGAGGGGACAGGTGAGGACGGTCCAGTCGAAGCTAAAAGAATGGCGTTGACTGCTGCTTTTGAGGCGGCCTTCTAAATATCAAACAATTCCCTTTTTGGGATATTTCATGTAAAATGAGAAGTATACGACATAGAGTTTCGGTGTCTTCGACAAAGTTTTTCAAAATTTCATTATCTTCAATTTTGTGGAAGACAGCGAAACTCTATCTCAAACCATTAAAAAGTTATTTTTCTGATTTAAAATATTTAGAACCACCCTACCCACTATTTAAAATAATAGAAAAGTTTTCTAAAGTGCAATATTTTATTTTTGTTTCTTAAAAAATGGTTTTCTTTGTATAACTTTTGCAGTTTTGATTTTTCATTAAGATCTCTTTAGAAATACTTTAAGATATTTTGAAGGAGAACAATTTGTCTTAATGTATATGCTCTAGCCTCGCTCGTTAGGAAATTTTATATACTTTTTACTAAAAATAAACAATTTTTTGAGTAAATATTGCAAGATATAAAAAATATCGTATTTGCCATTTTTTGTGATCTATACTACAAAGCATTCTATTTCATATGAAAGCAACAGTATTCAATGTTGAGTGCCAGAATCGAAGATAATTCTATTTGAAAAAGTTATATTTTTTATATAAAAGTTCTTATAACTTTAAAACGAAATTAGTTAAGTAGTTGGTGTTTTAAAGCAAATTATGCGCCCTAAAATAATCTTTAAGTTGTTCAAAGGGTACTATAGCGTGAAATAAAAACTTCAAAGGTTATAGAAATAAAACCGTTTTTTAAGGAACACCCTAAAGCTTACATTTGAATTTCTCGTGCAATGGAAAATATTAAAGCTAGAGCTTGCATGTCTTCAGCAAATTTGTCTAAAATGTGTTACTCTACAACTTCATCGAAGATAGTAAAGCTCCATCTCAAACCGTTAAAAAGTTAAATATTGTTAAAAAATGTTAAAATATTGCTAAATTTAGAACCACCCTAGCATTGGTTAAAACAAAAAGAAGGGCCTTGCAAAGTACAACAACTTTGCCAAACATGTTGTAAGGCTAAGTCATTTAACTTTAGCAAAAAGTTAAAATTCCTGCTAAATTTGCATTCTGGACCACAGGGCCGTCGAGAGCCGCGCCGGGCCCCGGGGTTTGAACTACTGACGGGCCCTACCATATATGACTCCTTATTTCAATATCGATTGGAGAAATTATACGGATGTAACCGTTTCAATTAAACTATTTTTAGTGAAAATTTTTTATTTGACACGATTCAATGCGTTAGCTTAACAGAGTCGTATTTTAAACATGCAATAGATAGCAAAAATAAAAATTAATAAAGGAATATTTGTGGCTGGCCATCAGGCCACTTACGTCCGACTTGCTTTTGCAATTGGAATCCTTTCTTGCGGCGTTGCCATACAGTTCATATCGCCATCGTTCATGCTCCCTTGGCGCACGTTAATGCTTCCATCGTTAATGCTGCCCAGAATCAGAGCTTAAAAAAATTGACATCCCTGCGTGAGCTTGGAAGAGAAACAAAATTCAATTCATGCCCGCCGCGATGAATCGAATGTTTGGTTTGTTTCCCTCGTCCTTCGCTTTTTCGGTACAACGCATCCATGTTCGGTTTCAGGAGAAAACTTAATCTTGTTTCTATGCTAGCTCTGAGAGGGATTATCAAGCAAAAGAGCACCAGATATAGATTACGCAGTTCAGTTATGCTCGAAAATGTAAAAGAACTTCTGCCTTCAAACTGTCCACATAATAACAAATGAATGCTTTGGTTGGTGAATGAATTTATATTTCCTCTGCACTCAACCATTCGATTCTTCATTAAATTTCAGTCAGTTTGGAAGTGAATGAATGAGAAAGCGTTGAAACTGAATATTGTTTTCAGCAAATTAATCAGAAATAAGCCACTAAATGTGAAATTTCCACCACTTATTCTGCCTTGTTTCTTGTTGCTGGTACATGCTGTTGATTTTGAGGCACTGGATGCAGCTATTGCAGTTGTCACTATGACCTTAAGGAATTTCCTTTATCGGTTTCTGAACATGGTAAAATCGGTTTTGAAATCAGTTGTTACATTTGCGCTGACATTCAGAGAAAAAAACATTACGAATGCGATGACTGGGATCCAACAGCGAAGACTGCTGTTAAAAAGACTGAGGCAGAGAGTTGGGAGAGAAAGAGTTTCAACTTTTGGTGAAAACTAATGGGTAGAATAAGTATCCAATTAAATTCCCATATTTTTCTTCATCAATTGTGTACACTGGAAGCTCCATTTACGAACCAAACCAAGGGTTGGTAAATTGAATTAGTTCGTAAAAAAAGTGTTCGTATTTTTGGGATTTAGATCGTAAAAAAGTTCGCTTTACAGTCTTACTAAAATTCATTGGTTGAGCAACTTGTTTCGATAACCCTAACAATATTGGCATTTCCGAAACGGGTTTGACAAGTACATGATGAAAAAGGATATTTGGTACCTTTTTGAAATCCAGCATGGAGACTTCCGATTGAACAATAATCTCGATAGCCCTAACAATTTGGGAATTTTTGAAACGGGTTTGACGAGTAGATGACAGAAATGGTAGCTTGGAGCTATTTCGAACAATGTCTGTATAAACTATGAGGGTATTTTTTCGGGTTTGACGAGTAAAGGAGCGATGCCCTTTTGAAAGCCAAGATAGTGTGTTCTGGTTGAGAAAAGTTTTATATAATCATATCATCTGCATCACAAATCACTATATCTATATCTATTCTATATATTATATTTCGAAAATGTCAATATTTTAGGTTATACAGATATCTTAACTGGAATTCGCCATCTTGGTTTACAAAATGGCTTCATACATTGATTTTCGTCATCTACTCGTCAACCCCATTCCGAAAATATCTAACTTTTATTAGTAACAGTTAGCTAAGAATATGTTAAATTGTATACAACTTCATACTGTACTGTGCGTATTCAAACTTTTTTACGAACACTTTTGCGATAAATGAAACAAGAATGGTTCAATTGCACTGTTAAATGAATCTAATAGGGTTACGCTCACGTACTTCAGAAAACCATTGGAACGACTGGAACGTAGTTGATTGTGGTATATTTGCAGTACCAACAGAAACAATAAACTTCAACAATTAAATTAAAATAAATTAAATTCAGTTAAAATGCGGGCCCCCAAAACATACCCGGGCCCCAGGGTAGTAGCCCCCCCTGACCCCCCTCTCGTCGGACCTGACTGTGCAATGGGATTGTCCATTAGATTCTCACTTTTAGTATTTTTCGAATGTCTATAGTACCAATTAGTAGCAAAAATGCGAATTAATTTCATTAAAACGTTAAAATAAAAACTTGTTCTAGACCCCCCGATAGAATATTTTACATTTACTTTCAAATGAAAGGGAAAAGTTCATTCTTTCATATCCCGACGTTTCACAGATGCCGATTTTTTTTTGAATAAAGTTGTTTGACAAAGACACCGTGGGGTGTTATGTGTTTTATAGTTATGAAATGTAAATGTAAGATTAAAATTTCTTATAAATACACACATTAGGTTTATGTGCCAGCAAATAGTGTCTATATGCCACCGCTAATTGCAAAAATCTATGTGTAAAATTGGTCGACATAACGCATACATTTTTATCAATATGAGAATATGTAATTGATAGATTTTGTCTTGCAGATTTACTTATTCCAGCATAATTTGAGATGCATTGATTCACATGAAAATGTTTTTGGGTTGTTATATCGAACTCTATTCCACAGCTTATAGTGTCGCAAACCAGACCAGATTGCCGTAAATTGAACCTTATTTTAGAACATTGCCAAAAGAAAAGGTTTTAAAGTTCTTTGAAAGAATCTAAGATTGAAATAGTTCTTCCCTAGCAAAAATTCCGAAAATACCGGTGTTTCATGCTTAAAAACGGTAAAACCGGTACTCTCAACCCTAATTACTTCTCAAACAAGAAGCACTATCATATGCATTAGGGTGGGACAAAAAATAGATTCCAGCTCCGAGCAACTTTTTAGGTACCATTTGGGTCCTAGAACAACTGTGCAAATTCTTAGCTCGATCGGTGAAACTATATTTTTGCGCCCACTGTTTAAAATTTACATGGGATTTTGTATGGGAAAGTCAACTTTTACAAAATAATTCCTCCAGGAGTCGCCCATTACTTCCTAAAAATAAATCGTTATGTGGCTTGTTTAGGAAATTTAACAAAGAAAAAAAGTCTCGAAAACCACGAAACGATCTGATGCTTGCGAAAATAGTTATTAAGCAGAAACCGATTGATGTTCTGACGATTGATAAAATATTCATTTGTTCTAGCACCACTGTTGTTGGTTGTCCAATTATACGCAATTTTGTTTTAATTCTCTCTTAACGTATCTAAATCGTTTATCTATACTATTTGGCCACTTCGCAAGGTTTTGAGGGTTAAATTGAGGCTTCTTTTGTACATAATAAGAGAAAGTTAAAAATTTTGTATATAATAAAATCGTCAGAAGCAGTGATGCTATGAAAAGTGAAATTTTCATCAATCTTCAGGACATCAATCGGTTTTTGTTTAATAACTTTTTCCACAAGCATCAGATCGTTTTGCAGTCTCTTAGACTTTGTTTCCTTGACAAATTTCCTATAAAAATCAGACATCTGTTTATTTTTAGGAGTTAACGGGCGACTCTTGGAAGAATTAATTTGTAAAAGACAATTTTCCCATACGAAATCCCATGTAAACTTTAAACCGTGGGCGCAAAAATATAGTTTCACCGATCAAGTTAAAAATTTGCAGAGTTGTTCTGGGAGCTAAATGGGACCCAAAAAGTTACTCGGAGCCAAATTTTATTTTTTTCATATAACCATGTCCCACTCTAATATGCATACACACTGCAGGTTACTGGGCTTTGGAACAGTGACCATGTTGATCTTGCTACCAGTCACACACGACTGTGGTCACAAATGGTTACATGGGGTGAAGATATTTTTGCACCCAGCGATATTACACTCACAAGTGGTTTTCCTTACAGGAAATGCGAAGATTCCATCTCGAGAGGAGTGGTTGTCTAGCTATATGGAAAGACAACAACAAACACAAGTGGCTTGGTTTTAGTAAGTTCTCAACATTTCTGCCAAATTTGAATTTTGGACCACTGTGCAGTGGGATAAGAAGAATGGCGATGCTTTTTTGGATAATCTTAAGCATATGGCTGGAAAATAAAATGTTTGCATTTCTAAACTGTAACATGAAATTACAGATGAATGTCGAATAATCGAAAATGAAAGTCGGTAGAATCGTAAAACCTGCTTTAAATGCATTAGAATGTAACAATCAGTTATATTTATATTTCATTCGTTAAGATTGGCCTGAAGATTTTGGAAAAAAAAACCGCCAATATAAATATCGAACGAAAATATTTCCGGTTCTTAGAAAGCAGTTTTCTTTAACCGACTATTCAAACGGATTTTTTTGCGAACAAATTATTTACTTTAAAACTGTTTTTATACTGGAGTTTCATCTGTGCCGACTTTTTCGGAGGAGAACTTTTTACGCGATTATTACGGTGAAAGACTTTTACGCCCTGAAACTTATATTCGATTTTGGGTTCTAATATATTCAAAGTGGATTTCACGAAGCACGTTCTATCCTTGCGATTTTTATTTTCTGTTATTCAAATATACTGGATATTGTAGGTAAAGCTTTAAGGTATAACAAACCCAAGGCCTACCCTGATTACAAGAATAAACCAACAGTAAAATAGCGTAAACCAACAAAGAAGCGGTCGAAACTAAAAGTCAAAACTAGATTAAAATTCACTGAAAACAAGATTACAACATTCGTTCCACTTTGTCCCAACCAAACATCATTTGTAGCCAGAATTCCTACGTCTCTATCTAAAACAATCTGCCTTATCTGTTGTTTGTTTTTCCAGCTTCCAAAGCCTCGAAGAAGAAGAAACAACATGCTAGAACCGGTGAGATTGCCCAAACAACAAATGTCGCACCGTTTCGAAGCGACCGTCTCGGATCGGAACCATCCCGAAAGATAACACACCACCACCACCACCATCATCAGCGGCCATGCAGCAGACCGATAACGGAGACAAAATATACTTGTAAAGAAAATAAAGCAGCAACTTACTTTTCCTTCGCGTTCATCTCGATCTTCGCCACCACATCCGGAATGTCCGCCACACGATGGTGGTCAATGGGTCCGGCGGGTCCATTGCTGCTGCCGATCAGCTGGATACCACCGGCTGCCGTTGCCGCCACCAGGGCCCCGTTGGCGGGATTGTTGACCACGTTGCTGTTGTTGTTGTTGTTGCTGAGGCCCGGCTTCTGGTAGGGATGCTTCGCCGAGTGCAGCAGGTGATGATGATGGTGGGCATATCCACCCAGCAGTACCTTGTTGCCATTGTTGTCGATGCCGGACGCGGGGGAACTCTTGCCGGATCCGGGCGAGATCTTGCCGGCCAACGCTTCCAACGAATTAAGCATTGTTTGTTGGTGATTATTTGAAAGGAACACTTTTTTTTAGATTGATTGATTGATTTATGTGTGACGAGGGGTTTGGACACTTGCACAGAAAACTTGGACACAGATAAAAGAACGACTTGGACACTCACAGACGCACACGCAAAAAAACACTCTTATCACGAATAGAAGGGTAGAAAATGAACACCACCTTTTTTGCTCTATGGCTTATTACTTTGCGCTTTTCCTAACTTTTTGCCTTTTTTATTAATATTATCATCAACTGAAAGAAGGATTTGCTCCCTTCAGCTTGCTTAAGCTTGTCACACTTCTTCCCTGGCAAACGGGCGGATTCTTCTTCTTCAAACTGACACTTGTTGCAACGACTGACTGAAGAGGCTCACTTTCTGCAAGAGGTAAAAAAGAAAAAAAATCTTATCTTAGATAATTTTATGTGCCTTGGCTCTTCTATCATTTCCGCCAACGTTTCATTCACTGTCTCTTTCAGCGGGCGCTTATCTTTCTCGCTGGACACGGTCCGTTTTTTTCCCTGTATATGGTTGTGATTCGTAATCTTTGCTAAAAGTACCTACTTTCCATATACATTCACTTTTCCAACTATCCCAAGGCAAGTCACCCGTAGCAAATTACTATTATCTTGAGAAGACTGGAAACACCCACCGGAATCAGCAACTCAGAAAATGGGACGAAAACGTTACACGCAAACACTTCCGACGAGAAAAGTTTCGCGGCTCTAAGGACACCCGTGTGGCCACTTGGGTTGTGTTAACGACTCGAAACGGTGATTAGTACTAACGAAAATGGGCCGTCGGCGGTCGGTTGCCTGACTGCCTGCCTTCCCTTCCCTTCTTCTCCGGGTACGGCGTTATCAAACCGCTCCAGACCGCGCGAACGTTGACGACATACCCGGTCGCGTTATCTCTATTTATTTTTGCCTCTTCCATTGGAGTACAACTATTTTTTTATCTACTCGAATACATGGACAAACACGCGCAAAAGTGCAGGTATCAAGATTCCCACATGAACCCCCGACTTTCGGTCTATTTATGCAGATAACGTTGTCTTTCGGTTTGTTGGTTTCCATCACCATCCGACACGATGTGCGTAGAAGACCCGCTACGGACCTCCGATGATTGCGTCCAACACACATGCGTTCGGTTAGAAGATAGCCTGTGCTCTGTGGTTCCAATATTTCACAACTCAACGACACGGTCGACGACTGGTTGATCGCATTTGTTTGCGATATGAAAATACGAGTGTACAGATGGTTGTACGCCCCCTGACCGGAGTGACGGATGATGGTGCGGTTTCTGGAATATAGTGTTCTGGTTAATATTGATCTTTTTCTTGTCAAAATTTGCACTGGTAACCTGTATTCTGCGGTTGAGTAAAAACAACATGATTCTAGTTGTCATGGAATAAAAGAACCGTACTGTGAAAAACAGCAAATGCTTGCTGCGATTCCTATTAATTTTCGGCATTTTTAGGTACAGGCGTGCTTGATAGCAATTTGACACTAATAATCAAGCTAATAATAGAATAGCAATTTGGATATCTTATCGACCATCATTACAGTGCTAAGCTGACCCACTCTGGCAAATATGACGGTACCAACACCTTGCGAACTGAGTGTGTGAACGTACTACACGATTACACTTGTATGCCGTATGGTATATGGAAAACGACGTCAGAGTTGGTACCTTCCGCGACATTATAGGGTTAGTCGTTCTTCTAACGTACAATAAATGGTAAGCTGTCAATTATATCCCCTGTTGGATCACCTGACGTATTCCGCACTTAAACAAACTGATAAGGTTAGTGGCCAAGGTAAATGTTTGCGTAATATGATTAAGCTTCATATGTTGATATTCGAAGCCGACGGCACAGCTTGCTGCGGTGCAGTCCCGAATTAACAATTGAAGAGGAGCAGCCGATCATTGTGCTGTAGAAAGCTTGAACTTTATTAAATTAGTTTTCTATCTACAATGAGAATGAAGCTTTGATGTATAATTCACTCGGATTAGTATATGTGAATGCCATACAAAAAGTGTGATTTACAGATCAATATCACGCTGAATGGTTATAAAGTAGTGTGAGGTTTTAGATTGTAATTTATTTTAATTGATGAATAAATTTTTTTTGCACTAATTACGAGTTGATCTAAGATTGCAATTAATGTAACGAACTTAGCTGAATTTCGTTTTTAGCTCCTTCGGACACATTCACTTATTTCTTCTAATCCAATGATTGTTAAGAAACCATTAAATGATTTTCTATCGCCCATTACAAAATGTAAGTAACGAAGCAGGAGCAAAAATTTCTTTTATAAAAACTTTAAACCCTTAGAAAACACAATCTAAAAGTAAGCAAACATATTCTTCTCGCTTAATTTTGTTTTCCCTGTAGCAACTATTGCTGCCACTTTTAATTAATATTTCATAAGCTGCTAATGAAAAAGGATTTCACTTGCTAGAACCACTTTAGGTTACTTCCACTTTGCTGTATCATTTCGGTTTCGGTTTTCTCCCACCGCCGCTTGCTTTTATTAGCTTACTGACGGAAACCAGTAGTAGCAACCAAACAGTTGAAAACTTCAATCCTTACAAACACCTCCGATGGATCCTAATTGTTTCTCCTGCCTTTGGCTGTTATTGTTTTTGTTGAATTTTCAAAGAATTACTCGCATTTTTTCAAGTTTTACAGAACTTTTATTCTCATTTGTGGGCTCCAATTTAGCTGGAATTCAGCACAATGGATACATTCTATTAAAGATGTTCTATATTATCAGTTGTTGACTATGTTCACTAGATATGGCACGATGTGTTCGGTAGAACAACTTTATTCAGAAAAAAACAATGTATCTTAAAATTCAGAATTTGAAAGACTCGATTTTTCCCTTTCATTTGTGTCCAATAGTAAAATAATTGGTCGGCAGGTCCAAAACAACTTTTTATATTAAAGAATATTGTGTAGACACATAGATTTTAAAATGAAACTAATTCATTTAATTACTTCTAAGCGGTACTATAGACTTTCAAATATTACAAAAGGTCAGAATTTGATAGACAATTTTATTGTCCATCAAATTGATCTAAAATCACTCAAGGAAGTTATTAAAATTTGATCAAACTTTTAAATTTGGCATGGGCCCTAGTGGTCAAGAAGCTGAATCCCATTTGAAAAAACGCTTTTAATCCACCTAACAGTGTGATGAGACATTTCTTATAACTCTTATCACTCTCTTCGAATATTATATCGTTTGAGGACATTTAGAACTTGACGCTTCGCGATGTTTTCGATAACACATACTACATGGGATAGTGGCAGGACTCAGAGAATCGCCCAAATCAGCATAGGACAACATCAGTACTACAAATATCAAACCAAATCAATGGGAAACCGAAAAAATGGCCCATAAAATAGACATACAAACGAATTATTGCTAATGGTCTGTTAATAAAATATCTAAATTCCTCAATCAATACATTGTGGTGGGAAAACTGAATTTTCCTAAAGGGGTTATGTATATTGTACTGAGCCAAAAAATCGATTTTTTTTGATCGATCTGAAGTTTATACTTTACTCAAATTTCCAACGCGACTGAGAACTAAGAAATCAACGCTTTTTCTTGAAAAAAGCGATACTAGCAGTGACACCATTCAAAGAAAATCAACAGTGAATATTTCCAGACTTGGTTTTATTTCCTATTTAAGAACTATTGTGTTTTTTACATCCTAGATTGCATGATTCAGTGATCGAAACCCAAAACTTCATGAAGTATTTGAAATTATTAAATTAAAATTTGTGTTTGCTATTGATATAGACAAAATGATAGTATCGCCCCTTTGGCGATTGTATACTTTTTCGGTCCCACCTATCAGCATTGAAATATCGCCCTTACGTTTTTTACAATACCAATTTTACAATTGGTGGGGGTTTGGTGAAAATCGATCATACTGTCCAAACGGCATAATTCCGAAACCGTAATTTTTGAAGTTTTAAAATTATGCAGAATAAATTTTTCAGAAAATAGTAACAGAGTTCGTGATTTTAGCGAATTTGTTGAGACTTTATTGTAGTCATGAATATTAACCTGAGAAAATTCACCATAAATACTTCTTGGACGATATACCGTCAAAATTAGTTTATCAAATGATGCGCTGTTTAACGTTTGTAAAACTCATCGAAGATACTAAACCTCCGAAATTGGCGGTTTCAAAATGATGCTATCTTGACCTTAAATTACTGTTTTTAAACATTTGACCTATACATATAATTGAAGCCGTGTGGTGTCCGGCGGGCTGAAATCTTTTTGCACTATTTCAACCAAGAATAGAACCTCTGGGAACTGCTCCCATGTAGTAAGAGGCGACTAACAACATGCTAGGAGTTCCTAGGCCGAGGTTTTGCTCCGTACCGAAGACTTAATCTGGACGGACCTTAAGGTTTTCCATATTACCCTCTTTCCAGTCTGTATTTAGTGAATCACTGACATATACTCACCTTTTCTGATTCGCCTTTCTTGATTGTGTACCAACGTTTTAAGTTTCTTCTGGCGGTTGTATATTAGCCGTAAATGACGAAATCTAATTCTACACTAAGTAACAGAATATATTAATATACCGGCACTTCCACGCCAAGGTTTAACTTCCAAAGCTTTGGTTTAAAAACCGTTTTTAAAAAATGGAAACTTTCATGTAGGAAATTTATTGAATTGGCCTAAGATGGAGCTGTCGAATTTCACAAAAAGCTTTTTATGTTGCAAGTGATCTGTAGTTGTGTTAAATTAGGTATTTTTCTATTATATTTGAAACCGTCTACCGACAAATCTACATTTACGAATACCTCCAAAAGTGACTTCTTGAGGTCTCATGAAGGCCTGACACTAGCTTTATGATACTGTTGCTTTTCTAAACAGTAATAAAAATCTCAACATTCAAGAACTTCACTTTGTCAGAAAATGTAGGGCCATCGGAAGCTAAAACTTCGTAAAATCGCACTCCTGGTCCTTTTTTCAGTGCAGTACTCTACGTCACTCGTTCAAATTTGCACCGCTCTTATGGTAGTCGGTATTTGCTAGTATTACTGTTCTCCCATCCATTCTGGTAGTCAAACGGTGGGATAGCAAAATTCTTACAAGTTTCCTATCTCATGCCTCCACGCGAGTCTAAGTCTATTGATGACATTTGGTCCTTAGACCGCAGAATGAGAGGGTGCGAACAGAATGAGAGGGTGCGAACAGATCTAGTCGAGAAAACATTGCCGTAAAAATGAATAGTTGATCGGAAATTAGCCCCAATACGACTAATCTGACTAGTATCTATGAACACGGGTCAATACGTATTGAAAATTCGCCGCGTCTGTTTTTATGAACCTAATTTAAAGCTCCGTTATTGCTAACAAGCCCGTGCATCAGGTTAACAATCCTTTATATTTCCCTTCAGTGTTCGGTTTTATCGCCCGTATACTTGTATTCCACAAACAATCCGATATGGAAAATAAAAAATACTTTCCTTGATTTATAACATCTCGCGCTATTTTTGCCAGTATAATATGCTGTCACTTGGTAGTTTTCAAGCCAATAAATATATCGTAGAGAAGAAGTAGCGAGTTCTGTCCAAATACTGTTGCAATAAATAGTGATCCGGCCCATTACGCAGATAAGATTAGCTTTTCCAGGCAATACTCCCACGATCGGCTGTGTGGAGTTCAAATTGTTTTTGTTTAGGGAACATAGTATACTCTCGGTAGCCGGCTGCCCAGAGTTTAAAAATAACCAAAAACTAAACAAGATCATCTCTTTTTCGAGTGATCGTGCACTCGAAGACTAACTAAACAACTACCTAATAAAATATGCTTTACAGGTCGCATCGTTTGCTTGGAGCGAATCCTAGACCTGATACCCTTCCAAACCACCAACTCCGCGACACCTATGGAAGAGTCTGATGAATCGTCGTCCTTCCGTTAAGTAGGTGGAGCATCAACACTTCCCGTCTACCTTATCCTTTATCCTTCCCCGTGAACGATGGAGATGGGGGCGGCCGGCAATGCTGGCTATCATGCTGTTGAGGTTTTAATATGGGTCGGATTGGTATGAATTCCTACTTACCACTTCCTAAGCAACTCTTATTAGATAATCAGCAGTCAAACATGATGAAGTCAGTGTGCAATCCGCCAAAATCATCGTCACAACGCAACGCAACGCAACGCAATTTGACCTATACATATAATTGGTCATACAACAAAAATCAAATGCTCATCAAAATCGATCAGAACCTGCTAGAATCGAATGGAAATCGTCATTTTTCATAAATTTCTCTCTACATTCGGAAAGTGTTATCCTGGTTATTATTACGTTTTCGTCTCAACTCGACGCATTCCCAAAATAAAAACCTGTTTTAATCCACCTAGTGGTGCAATTGTGCTTGTCTCATTTGTCCAGACTACGATTCCATGGCTGGTTATGTTCAATACAATGGTGGAAATGAATATTACGTGTTCAGTACGATTTGCACATACATACAATGGATCGACAGCCACGATCTTGAGATGCTATGTGATACTGAAACATCGCTTGAAACCAGCGGCGGATCATGGAGAAAGATCCGGGAGGTCCAGGTCCTGCCGAAAATTTTCAACTTGTTAAGGAATTTTAAACTAGTTTTAATTTTAAAGTAGCAACCCCTCACTTCATACTCCCTCCGGGCCGGTATGATTGACGATTTTTGGAGTGATTGCATAACCTTTCTATATGAGAAAGGCAAAAATGTACCAAAGTCCAAAGAAGTCAATTTTTGTCAAACATCTCAATGTTTCATGGATTTTAAAGTCATTTGGCATCAAAAATACAAATTTGATTTTGAAAATTTTTCATTTCAGTTTATATGGGAATTTGCTGTGTGATTGCACTCTTCAACTCGTAACTCCGGAACCGGAAGTCCAATCAATAAAAAAATTCAATAGCAGCCGATGGGAAGGTTGTACCTTTCATTTGAGACTAACTTTGTGCAAATCGGTCCAGCCATCTCTGAGAAACAGAGGTCACATTTTTTTCTACATACACACATACATACACACACAGACATTTTTCGATCTCAATGAACTCAGTCGATTGGCATATGACACTCGGCCCTCCGGGTCGGGATTAGATTGACGAATTTTAGAGTGAATGAGAAAGGCAAAAACATTTTTAGCAAATGTTGAAAGTTATGCATTTTTCTTGGTGAGCTGTTCTATGTTTCATAGACATTAAATCAATTTTAACTTCGCTTTCTATTAAATAAAGACCCTTATTACAGTACATCTCTACAAAAGCGAGCTCAATTTGAAAAGAAGTCTGAGGATTATGATTGATTACAGTACTCTGGAATTTTCTATTGGAATGTTTTCAGGCAGGAATTTGATATTGATGCAATTAGCAAACTGTGAAATCAAGACCAATAGATCAGTTACATATCAGGACCCCTTTCCTTCCCTTTTTATCAAAATTCCTCATGATGTTTACAACAACAGGTTATTAATCTACGGATCAGATAATTGTTATTGTAATATTGAATTAAATCAGTCAGCATCAATAAATTTTCAACTTCAATCCAATATTTTTTTTGGGTGTTGGGGGGGGGGGGGGGGGTTGTATGGTGTTATACCCCAAAACCTTCTCTTGGCTACGCCGTTGCTTGGAGTTATTTAATTCGCTTTTCATTTTCCGATATGTTTCAGATCGAACCGATGGTTATAAGTTAGAAAAATTGCAGTCAGAAGGTTCGCACAAATGAACATTTTTGTACTGATAAGTTATCAAGTTCCTTCCAGACAACTTGGAAGTGTTCGGTGATTATTTCTAGCGGTTGTAGATAGTAAAATGAAATACAAAATTCGTTTTATCGAAATAATGTTTAGCTTATTTCAATGGATTATTACTATATTGAACAATAAATAGGCGACAAAGAGTAATTAACAAACAACAAGCCATAACTTTTAAAATATTCAAAATAGATATTTAAAGTCTTTAATAAAGTTATTCGCAAAAGTAAGAGCTACAAATTTGCTGAAGACATCTTTTCGATATAATCACTTCCAAGAAAATTTGTGAAAATATCTCACTCATAGGGGGATTAATCAGCAAAAGCACAATATCAAAAGAAAGGGCATATTACCTCCATTAAATTCTCCGAAGATACTATTGACCTAAAATAAGCCGTTTTGGCGTTAATAATAGATTACATGTTTTTGGTCATATTTCTGGCAATGGGAAATGATAAAAATCTTTCGTCCGCATTTAATGTTAAATATCTCTTTTGATAATAGTCCGATTTCAACAATCTAAATCTTGTTCGAAAGGTATTCGTTAAAGCTGTCTAAAAACATATAAATTGTTAATCTATGTTGTCAATTTCGGCAGATAATTTAAAAAAACTGCAAAAAACGCCATTTTTACACATTCAAACATTCATATCTTGAAAACTAAACATCAGAATCAAAAACAAATTAATGGCGTTCATACTGTTTTTTAGTTCTTTCATTTAAAATTGGTTTGGATAAGATCGGTTCAGCCATTGCTGAGAAACACGAATGAGAATTTGTCCGTTACATACACACACACACACAGACACACACACACATACAGACATTGTCCCAAATCGTCGAGCTGAGTCGATTGGTATATAAGACTCGGCCCTCCGGGCCTCGGAAAAATTCTTGAAAGTTTGAGCGAATTCTATACATTTCTTTTATAAGAAATGTAAAAAGGGGGAGGGAGAGAAAATTTGATTTTAAAACTTTACGATTTATTTGCAAGTGCACCTACCAAGAACCGCTTTATTGTTTTCTAATAGTGGGATGGGATCTTTCTTTTGTCTTCGAATGGATTAGAATACCGAAAGTAACGTCAAATTTTACCATGATTTTTTTCCGAAAATGTTCAATCATTTTGTAAAATTTTCAAAATAACTTTTAAACATCAACAAGGACTGTTACATCACATGGTAGTTAGTTTCGACTTGTAATTTGCACGATATTATATAAAGAAACTAACCCAGTGGTGAAAGAGTTGGGAACTATGTTACATATCTTTTTTATATTGATAGAATTGGAAAAAAAAACTATTTGAAAATACACCGCCTTGAGAATATTTTTTAAAAATTTCATGGAGGTCCAGACAAAAGATTTTCACTTTTCGCTTACCAGCGATTACTTGAAACCTTAAACTGGATTTTCTCGAAATGTTTTCCTCCTAAATAATTTTTACATGATTACGATTGCCAAAATATTAGGTAACCGATCTTCTTCTTTTTTCCACAATTGTTCGTAATTAGTTATTCTCATACTTTAGCGAATTTTTTTAATGCATGAGTTTTTATTTTGAGGATAATAATTTTTTGAAGCAAATTTAGGAAAAAGTTCCCTAATGCAGAAATTTTGATTGAAAATATCAAAATATTTATTTATTTAAGCGTTAAGGTACGAGGAATACTCCTATACTATTAAGTTTTTTGAGTTTTAGAATTTTAGTTCATATGGTGGACTATCATCGTGATCATAGCAAATCTGTTAAAAAATGTTTTGAGGAAAAAGCCATAGCTCTACCAATTACCAATAAGTTTTATAAACCTACCTTTGCTTTTTACTACGAAAAATGTACTGTCAAAAAACTATGGCTTAGATATAATAAAATCATCGCTTTATATCTTTATCACCTTTGAAAATCAAATTTTTGTCACTTTTTCATCGTAGAAAAAGGTATGTAACCTTATTGGATTACGAAAAACATCTTATGTTTAAAATGAACACTCCGTGATCTCTCATGATTTTATCATGTTTTGAATAATAAGAAAATAATATTCTAGTACTGAAATGAATTTCAGTCTTCTCCAGATATCGATATGCATGAAATTGGGAGATTTTATCTATTAGAAACACGTTTTTCATTGGTGGTTTTAACGCAATAATATTTTTAAATCTCTAAAGATGGGATCAACGTCTTTTGTCAATGATTTTTTTTTATCTTTGTGGCAATGGTACCCAAATTGCCAAAAGAAGCTACCAGTATACCAAATATCTGCATTTTGTCAGATAGTCAAGCAGCACTAAATGCCCTAAGGCAGCGGTTCTTAACCTGTTTTTATACCACGGACGCCTTAGAAATTGCCCTGGGTTGCCGCAGACCCCCACGGATAAACATCGATTTTGTATGCTATAAATATGTTATTTTCAGTTTGTTAGGAAACAAGACTTGAAATTCCAATCTGCACTCGGAAAATATATTTTTCTTCGTGGACCCCCAGCAATGACTTCGCGACCCCTTGGGGAGCGCGGACCCCAGGTTGAGAATCACTGCCCTAAGGGCTCCTACATGTCGCTCAAAACTAATATGGGAGTGCATCCTTGAACTCCGACAATTGGCGGAGAAAAATTATGTCAATCTATACTGGGTTCCTGGAAATTGTGGAGTTGCAGGGAATGAAAAAGCCGAGGAGTTAGCAAGAAGAGGGTCTTCCACTAATTTTATCGGACCAGAACAATTCTGTGGATTCTCATCGAGTGCCCTCAAAATGAAGCTGAAGAAGTGGGAGATCACGACTATAAACAACAATTGGGGTACCGTAACTGGACTGCGACAATTTAAGAAATTGATTTCACCTAACGATAAAAAAAAGCCTGGAGTTGCTTAGATTAAGGGGGTAAGGGTTTCAGCGTGAAAAAAAAACACTTTTTGCGATTTTTTTTAGAACTTTGCGTGAAGCAAATTGATCAAAACTTTTGTACATTATAATGTATTATTTCAATAACAGTAACGCCATAAAAATTCATACATAGTAGGCATTTGTTGTGGAGCGTGTTTGTGTGCTATTGAATGGGGATTATCTGCCCGCCAGATGGCACTTCGGAACAAATTGTGCTTTGCTCCTATTTCGTTGAAAGTTGCAGCAACACGCGATGGGTATGAGCTAGTTTTAAATAAAAATTTCTATTTTTGACGAAAACGCCTTTTTATGAGTAAACACCCCCTTAATCAAAAAATAGCTTAAAAACTCAACGTAGGGTTTAGGTATTTTTTACCTAGAATGTGTTTGAAAGAAATCAGTTAAGTAGTTTTTGAATAGAAAGTAACACCGCAAAACATGTTTTTTCCAGAGACGTTCTACAAAAAGCTTCGTTACCGAGTCGTCTGTCGATATTTTGCATATAAAAATTACAGCATGTTATTGAAATGGTACACTATAATGTACGAAAGTTTTGATCAATTCGCTTCACGAAAAGTTCTAAAAAAAATTGCAATAAAGTGTGTAACGAGTACATTATTGTAAATATGTAAATGTATATAGTTCTGTAGTTATAATTTAACTTAGTTTTGTTTAATATTATTAATATTTAATTTTCGTTATTCATGTTTACCGCGTTCATAAAATCGAGCTGCTACGGTAGCGCGAGAGAGACTTCTTTAAAATAGACTTGCTATAATCCACTTGAGTTACCACCGTTCTTCGCACGCGCCAATTTGTAGTTTGCTTTGCCTAGCGTCGCTACCGATGGGAGTGTAATTTGGCTACCGAAAGAGGCTATCGACCTTATCAAGAGTTCACGAACCCTTGCATCCTTCGGTGAAGAGTCTGTTTCACTCTGATGGCTGGCAAGCGACAGGCTGGCACACTTGAAGCCACCCGTAGAAATGAGATGCTGTTATGCAGCTGGGGAAACTCGGGACTGTTAATGCGAATTCGAGAATGTCGCTATTGTCCACTTCGTGGAAAATACGTCAGATCCGCTAACGAAGACCTTCAAACCGCGGTTAATCTGAGGATTCTCAAAGCCCAATAAACCACTTTGAACTAATCAGTGGAAGAGGCAAGAGTGGTTCGTCATTTGTTCGCGCCGTGATGTGTTCAGCGTGGTAATTAAATTCGGCCTTAAAAGTTTCACCAAGTTCAATAATCAGTTTCCTTTCCGTAACAGAATAGCAATTGATAGTGCAACCCAAATTAGCTTGGCGATTCTTGTGTGCGCACCGAAGAAGATTTTAAGGTAAACCCGTAATTTTGGTTACCAAAAATAATGTGCTTGTGCTTATTTGTTCCAGTGCAACGGCAATCTATTTCACAGGTTCGGGGCAGCCGTCGAACGTCCAAAGCATCACATCTCCTCGTTGGTAACCACTCTTGACCCCACGGTTCGTCTCAAGGTTGGTCCCGGTGGTACACGTGGCCGGAAGAAGGCAGCATCCGTCAAACCGCGCCTTGGCAGGACCATTCGACTACCGAAACGCAGTACCAGCACACCCAGTACATTTTCCGGTGACGACCGGGAGATTTGGCGGCACTACCCCGCCAGCAGTCCACGAATCGGCGGTGAAGACTATCGTCGTACATTAGGCGCGATCAGGAGTGATCGCACGTCGCTTCAGCAGCAGCAGCAGTAGAAGGAATCGCCGTCTCCCGTCCAACATCGTCACGTAAAACCTAGGTCGTGAGTAGAGTGTTTTTATGTTTGTGATGTCCATGCGCATGGGGTCACCATAGACGGCCGTACCCTACCGTCCAGTTTTGCCATCCGTGGCTCGCCCATATAGATTGCCGTTCAATTAGCACAGCACTGACCAAAGCACACCTCGAGAGGACGCACAATAGGTAGTATTGCGTCGCACTAGATAGGAGAGAGGATGATTGAAGGGAAGGGAAAACTGCCTAGCTAGGTTGAAATGAATATCGGAATGAGAAACTGAAGGAGGATTGTATAAATAAATGTATTGATGTAGCGAAAATGTGCTGTTTGCGATATAGCAGAAAAATGCATCCCGTAGGGTAAATGTACTGATTGTCGTCTTGGTGAAGTTTTTCAGTTCTAGTTAAATCGTGTCGTGTTAGTTTTTTTTGGTTGTTTTGTTTTTTACTGGGGAGGTTGGCCCCGATACCATCCGGAATCACTCTCTAGTCGAACTCTGGTTGATCGAATTGGCGGTTTGGACTTTGCCAGTGATGATAACAACCCGCGAGTGTAATCTTCGTTTCGGAATAAATTCGCATTAACCGTTTCGGATTATCTTTGGCTCGTATAGCACGCGGATCATCGACGCGGACGGACTGTGTCTCCAGCTAACTTGCTTCCTTCCTAAAGAGAGGAAAACCAGAACCTTCTCCCGAGGGGTCTCACTAGGCCGGGCAGCTCTATGACAGGTGGGTGGTCTCTCAACTGAGAGTGGCGCATAAACCACCCACTTACCTACCTCGGAAGCTCGTTAGGCTGGCCAGTTACAAGTGTTTTTGTTCATGCTGAACCCCTTACCCCAACAGACAATGACAATGTTTGAGGAAATTGAATAGAAATAACATAGCACGTAACATAATGCTAGCCAATCTAGTCAACTTACACGAAAAAATATTTCGTATCAATTGACGATCAATGGAATTCATATAGATTGGTATTCATACCTTTACTTAATTCATAAGAAAGATATAAGTAACAAAAGTGGCTTGTTAATTATTGAATACATGTGTTTAAGCGAAATGGTAACTTGAACGAGCACCCCATTTGAGATAATATGTGAAACAAAGATGAAAACCAACGGTTTCAAATGGGTAGAGTTTAGATAAGAATATACTGAGAATGGGTTCACCACTCCATGTGTATAACTGATTTAACTCTCATCTCAATATAACTAACAGAGCAATCATATGATAGAAAAATAAATAGAAATCCTTAACTGTAATTTACAGCAACATTGCACAACAGTGAATAGAGTAGATAAAAATTAAATCATTCCTCACACGACTTAGAGACCATTCATAAATTACAAAACGCAAAAATTGCCCAAAATTGACACTCTCTCCCCCCGGAAGCATGTTCCAGTTCTGAGATACTATTTGTGAATTTCAATGGAATGCTGGAAATATGGGTATCAAAATTCATGGAATTGCTTCAGTATGCTGTATCTCGTGGTTTTGGAACCATTTGGTGGTTTGACCCTGGAATCGACATTCCGGAGGCCGTGAGTCGCCATTCCGAGGTCAAATTGCCATATGGTCCTCTAACAATAAATAGCAGTCTTCCCAAATGAACATCGAACACCATGTTCGCCCTAGTTCTGTGCTCATCCCACACCATCATTCCGTGTGCAAACTCGAACGCGCTAATGCGTACCAAAACACGAGCACATGTTCGTCTGCACAACCGAACCCCATGTACGTACGCGGTGTTCGTACACACAGGTTCTTGATACTAGTTTTCTCTTTCTCTCACCCGTCATCACTAGCATTGACTCATTCTGTTTTGTGTGTACCTTTCTTATGTACATACACGGTGTACGTACACGGTGTTTAAACCTAAGTTTGCACATCCTTCGCTTGGGTTCGGTGTTCGATGCGAACCTGTACACAAAGGCAAAGCATGTTTGAGGTTGAACGCGTGCACGAAATTTTGTACATGGGTGCAAACTTGTCGATGTTAATGGGAAGACTGATAAATAGCAGACTTCCGATACAATTTGAAGAGTTTTGATACTCCTATAGCTAGGACATACCCTAGTACTGGAACAACACTCCGGAAAATCCGGATTACCAAGAACCAGGTCCATTCATCCGGATAAATTTTACTGAATCAAAAAGTGGACGAGTTCCTCAATCCAAAACATCTAAAAGTATCCAAATCGGTTAAAGAAAGCCATAGTTATGAGCATTTCAATTTGTGGGTACCCGGGTACCCTCGTCGGCCTGTTGAAGGAGTTTTTTGTTGGACACATACCGGTTAAGAAAATAATCTTAGATTATTTTCAATCCCCTTAAACAATCAAATTGTGCATCGCCAACAAAAAATAAATTCCTCTGTCTATATTGCCCAATACATTCCCTCCGCGCTGTCGGGAGAAAATTTTTATGACATCACGGTTATGGATGGCAAAACAGTTCAGATATGCGGCTGTCACAACATCTCGAACTCGTAACATTCCCGAAGCACCTGACTTTACCCTCTGAGCACATTACTGTACATCGCGACTCAGAAACAGCCAAATCTTCGGCTTCTGTACATGAGTGCTACGAAATGACTGTACCCTAATTCGCTTGCGTGTGTCATACCTCTCGCGGTAACACACAGCACTCATTCGGACAATGAACGGCTATAGCAGCGCTCGGCAGCTGGGTTCGCCGCTGGCTGTGATTGTGTTGTCTTAGCTGCCAGTCGAAATAAATGTTAGCAGTTCGCAAGCCTGGATGTGATGATGCACACGTCGAATCTCATAATAGTTTGTTCATCTCCAGCTATCTGTTCATGCGATGAATACAATGCCTGATGAGTGGCGTTGTTGAGTAAAGGCTGGCACAGTTTAGCTTAGTATTGTTCACACAGCATTTCGTTCGATGGGTGAAGCAAATTCTTCCGAATGCCACGCTCACTGAATCTGGACTCCCGATTCGGGAGGCAGCATTTTCATGCGAATGCGGTTTTCGCCACTCGTGGGTATTTTTTTTTTGTAAGAATGTGTGTTGGGTTTGGCGACCGGATAAAGAGTCAGTAGATAAAAAGGCTACCAGATGCATAGCGTTCGAACGTGTGCAGCTGCACAGTGATTTGGAAAGAAATTATCGCGCATCTAATGATGTGTGTGTATTACTACCAACCATTGCAGCAGGTCCACCTCTCATTATAATTTGATCAAGCATTTCCCACTAACCATAATCACGAGCCATTGCATGAAGAGTCAAAAAGGATATGGGTGATAGGAATGAAATTATTGCCATTTTTCGGTCTATAACTATATGAATAGGAAATATTTTTTATTCTCTGCAAACTTATTACATACTCAATCCGGCCTGGCAATTTCCCAACAGCCGGTATAGTCAGCAAATTTAGAAACTGAAACATCAGTAAAGTGAAATTTGTTTGTTGATTTTCGGTGGAATATTTTCCGAGTCTCAGCTACCAAACGAGATCTCAACAAAAAAATTGTTTACTGAGATCTCTGCTGTTGAGATGTCGGCAAAAGATGCGAAAAAAAATGAGATTCGGCAGAAAAAATTTACCCATTCACAGGCCCGACGAGAGGGGGGGTCAGGGGGGGCAACTACCCTGGGGCCCGGGTCTGTTTTGGGGGCCCGTATTTTTAACTGAATTAAATTTATTTTAATTTAATTGATGAAGTTTATTGTTTCTGTCGACACTGAAAATATATTACAATCAACTACTTCAACTTTGGCGGTATTAATTGGGTTCGCAATAATACATCATTTCTGTACCCAGACTCATCACACTCATCAACTAACACGTGTATCACTCAGCTACTCGACGGTTACAGCACCGCGGGGCTAGTTCAACTATGTGACGTCACTAATGACAACAACTGTATTTTGGATCTTTGCTTTGGAAGCCAGGAGCTCTCCGATCACTTTACCGTTTGTCGTGCTCCAGCTCCTCTCGTTAATCTATGCCAACACCACCCTGCTCTTCATTGTTTTCTCCGAAAATGTGTACCTTGTACATTCGAAGATACCACTGAGAAACTGACATATGCCTATCGCAAGACAGATTTTCGAGGAATGCACCTTTTCTTGTCTCGTATCAATTGGAATGAAATCTTGCCACAATCTGATGCAATCGCAGCGGCTGAAATTGTTTCGAACGTACTGATTTATGCTATCGACCAGTTTACTCCTAAAAAACTCAATCATGGCTGTGAATATCCTCCATGGTCGAATCGTACACTAAAAAAGTTTAAATTGGCCAAAAGGTCAACTCTAAAAAAGTTTTCGAAATACCGAACCGATATGCTAAAGAATCAGAATCTTCTTAAATCATTGTTACAAGAGACTTAATAAGTCTCTCTTCAATTCCTACCTTCATCGTATTCAGAGCCACCTTCGTAACAATCCAAAAAAGTTTTGGAATTACGTTAATGAACAGAGGCGTGAGTCAGGTTTACCCACTTCTATGTCGCTGGGTGATTTAGAAGCGACTTCATTGCCGGACATCTGTGAGTTATTTCGCCAAAAATTCAGCAGTGTTTTTACCAATGATACTCTTAATAATCAACAAGTCTCCGCAGCAGCCGACAACATTCCCCGTAGGACTAGTATTGGACCTCATTTCACGATATCTTCCGATATTGTACAAAAAGCTTGCACAAAACTCAAGTGTTCTAACACTCCTGGACCTGACGGAATCCCATCATCTATCATTAAAAAATACTCGTCGTCGCTTTGCCTACCTCTGTCCGTCGTTTTCAATATATCGTTAAGTTCCGGAGTGTTTCCTACCATCTGGAAATCATCTTACGTTTTTCCGGTTTATAAAAAAGGATCCAAAAGCAAAGTTCCCAATTACCGAGGAATCGCAACTTTATGTGCACTATCGAAATTATTGGAGCTCATCGTTCTCGAGTTTTTGACACATTGTTGTTCTAGATACATCTCAGAAACTCAACACGGTTTCATTCCCAGGCGATCTACTTGCACTAATTTAGTAGCCTACACCTCATTTATCGCTCGCTCGCTACAGGATCGATTGCAGGCTGATGCAATATACACCGATCTGTCGGCCGCCTTCAATAAAATCAACCAATGGCTTCGATCTTACTTGTCAGGCCGTAAAATGTCTGTTAAAATCGGGAATCATTTATCCTCATCCTTCGACGTAACGTCCGGCGTACCTCAAGGCAGCCATATCGGTCCTTATATTTTCCTTCTATACATAAACGATCTGGATTCATTGATTAAGTGCTTCAAGGTGTCTTATGCCGATGATTATAAGTTATTCCATATAGTTAAAAGTTACTCTGATGCTTTGTTTTTGCAATCTCAGTTAGACATTTTCGCTAATTGGTGCATGACTAACAGGATGGTTTTGAATGCCTCGAAGTGTTCTGTGATTACGTTTGCACGAAAACGCTCCATCGTAACATTCGACTACACTATCTTGCAAAACAAATTAAAAAGAGAAACTACAGTGAAAGATTTAGTGGTTCTTGTGGATTCAAAGCTTACATTTAAGGATCACATTGCTTTTATCTCGTCTAAGGCTTCGCGTAATCTAGGAGTTATTTTTAGGGTTACTAAGCATTTCACTAACGTACAGTGCTTAAAAACGTTGTACTGCTCGCTCGTTCGTTCCACACTGGAATACGCCGCCGTTGTTTGGGCTCCTTTCTACAAGAACAGCATTCAACGCATCGAGAGTATTGAGTCGAATCTCTTTTGTCTCTTTTTGTCTACTGCATTTAGCTAACCTGCTGTGCTTTTTGGTACAATAAGCGAGTTAGACAACATGACGACATGCACACTTTTCATGCTGCGATTATCAGTGGTTCTCAAGTAACGTCTGTTGAGCGATTACTTTGTTAATAAAGTATGAATTGGCATCAAAGCAAGTTAAATGCGACTGCTTTGTAAATTCAATTTAATTTCGATTTTTTCTTTGTGATTACCGGTTTTTAGCGGTTTTACCGGTTTTTTCATTTTCAATACCGAAAATACCGGTTTCTCAAAATGCCTCGGTTTTCCCAACCCTAGTTACAATGTCCTTGACTTCAATTTGTCTCGCACTTCTTTAAAAAAATTGTTTTCGCGCACCCTTTCCCAAACCTGATAGTGTTAGCCAATTTTTTATGTTAATGTTAATACTTTACCTATGTAAGATAGAGTTTAAGAAGTGTTTATTTTAAGCAGTGTTTAGTGTTAGTCATTGTATCATTTGGTTTGTTTGTTAAATGTTGATACCTAAAAGATAGAGGTTTTGTGCCTACGGGAGAAGGAGCTTTTGAAAATCCACTTCCGCGGGTTTTTCCCTCTCAATAATAATAACTACGTTCCAATCGTTCCAATGGTTTTCTGAAGTACGTGAACGTAACCCAATTAGATTCATTCAACAGTGCAATAGAACCATTCTGGTTTCATTTATCACAAGTGTTTGTCAAAGTGTACAGTATGAAGTTGTTTACAATTTATCATATTCTTAGCTAATGTTACTAATAAAAGTTGGATATTTTCGGAATGGGGTTGACGAGTAGATGACGAAAATCAATGAATGAAGCCACTTTGAAAACCAAGATGGCGAATTCCAGTTAAGACATCTCTATAACCTAAAATATTGACATTTTCGAAAAAAGATAATCATAGAATAGATATAGGTATATTGATTTGTGATGCGGATGATATGATTATAGAAAACTTCTCTGAACCAGAAGACGCTATATTGGCCTTCAAAAGGGCATCGCTCATCTACTCGGCAAACCCGCTTAAAAATACCCTCATAGTTTATACAGATATTGTTTGAAATAGCTCCAAGGGACCATTTCTATCATCTACTCATTAAGCCCGTTTCAAAAATTCCCAAATTGTTAGGGTTATTGAGATTATTGTTCAATCGGAAGTCTCCATCCTGGATTTCAAAAAGGTGCCAAATATCCATTTTCATCATGTACTTGTCAAGCCCGTTCCGGAAATACCCATATTGTTAGGGTTATCGATAATGTTGCTCAACCAACGAATTTTGATAAGAATTTTTTACGATCTAAATCCCAAAAAACGAACTAATTCAATTTACGAACCCTTGGCTTGGTCCGTAAATAGAGGTTCCAGTGTACACATTTGATGCAGAAAAATGTGGGAATTGAACTAGATACTTATTCTACCTATTAGTATTCACCAAAAGTTGAAACTCTTTCTCTCACAACTCTCTGTCTCAGTCTTTCTAACAGCAGACTTCGCTGTTGGATCCCATTTATCGCATTCGGAATGTTTTCTCTCTGAATGTTGGCGCAAATGTAACAACTGATTCCAAAACCGATTTTACCATGTTCAGAAACCAATAAAGAAAATTCGTTCAGGTCATAGTGACAACTGCAATAGCTGCATCCAGTGCCTCAAAATCATCAACATGTACCAACAATTAGAAACAAGGCAGCATCAGTGGTGCGAAATTTTACATTCAGTTGCCTATTTCTGATTAATTTGCTGAATTCAATATTCAGTTTCAATGCTTCCCTCATTCATCTCGTCTAAGGCTTCGCGTAATCTAGGAGTTATTTTTAGGGTTACTAAGCATTTCACTAACGTACAGTGCTTAAAAACGTTGTACTGCTCGCTCGTTCGTTCCACACTGGAATACGCCGCCGTTGTTTGGGCTCCTTTCTACAAGAACAGCATTCAACGCATCGAGAGTATTGAGTCGAATCTCTTTTGTCTCTTTTTGTCTACTGCATTTAGCTAACCTGCTGTGCTTTTTGGTACAATAAGCGAGTTAGACAACATGACGACATGCACACTTTTCATGCTGCGATTATCAGTGGTTCTCAAGTAACGTCTGTTGAGCGATTACTTTGTTAATAAAGTATGAATTGGCATCAAAGCAAGTTAAATGCGACTGCTTTGTAAATTCAATTTAATTTCGATTTTTTCTTTGTGATTACCGGTTTTTAGCGGTTTTACCGGTTTTTTCATTTTCAATACCGAAAATACCGGTTTCTCAAAATGCCTCGGTTTTCCCAACCCTAGTTACAATGTCCTTGACTTCAATTTGTCTCGCACTTCTTTAAAAAAATTGTTTTCGCGCACCCTTTCCCAAACCTGATAGTGTTAGCCAATTTTTTATGTTAATGTTAATACTTTACCTATGTAAGATAGAGTTTAAGAAGTGTTTATTTTAAGCAGTGTTTAGTGTTAGTCATTGTATCATTTGGTTTGTTTGTTAAATGTTGATACCTAAAAGATAGAGGTTTTGTGCCTACGGGAGAAGGAGCTTTTGAAAATCCACTTCCGCGGGTTTTTCCCTCTCAATAATAATAACTACGTTCCAATCGTTCCAATGGTTTTCTGAAGTACGTGAACGTAACCCAATTAGATTCATTCAACAGTGCAATAGAACCATTCTGGTTTCATTTATCACAAGTGTTTGTCAAAGTGTACAGTATGAAGTTGTTTACAATTTATCATATTCTTAGCTAATGTTACTAATAAAAGTTGGATATTTTCGGAATGGGGTTGACGAGTAGATGACGAAAATCAATGAATGAAGCCACTTTGAAAACCAAGATGGCGAATTCCAGTTAAGACATCTCTATAACCTAAAATATTGACATTTTCGAAAAAGATAATCATAGAATAGATATAGGTATATTGATTTGTGATGCGGATGATATGATTATAGAAAACTTCTCTGAACCAGAAGACGCTATATTGGCCTTCAAAAGGGCATCGCTCATCTACTCGGCAAACCCGCTTAAAAATACCCTCATAGTTTATACAGATATTGTTTGAAATAGCTCCAAGGGACCATTTCTATCATCTACTCATTAAGCCCGTTTCAAAAATTCCCAAATTGTTAGGGTTATTGAGATTATTGTTCAATCGGAAGTCTCCATCCTGGATTTCAAAAAGGTGCCAAATATCCATTTTCATCATGTACTTGTCAAGCCCGTTCCGGAAATACCCATATTGTTAGGGTTATCGATAATGTTGCTCAACCAACGAATTTTGATAAGAATTTTTTACGATCTAAATCCCAAAAAACGAACTAATTCAATTTACGAACCCTTGGCTTGGTCCGTAAATAGAGGTTCCAGTGTACACATTTGATGCAGAAAAATGTGGGAATTGAACTAGATACTTATTCTACCTATTAGTATTCACCAAAAGTTGAAACTCTTTCTCTCACAACTCTCTGTCTCAGTCTTTCTAACAGCAGACTTCGCTGTTGGATCCCATTTATCGCATTCGGAATGTTTTCTCTCTGAATGTTGGCGCAAATGTAACAACTGATTCCAAAACCGATTTTACCATGTTCAGAAACCAATAAAGAAAATTCGTTCAGGTCATAGTGACAACTGCAATAGCTGCATCCAGTGCCTCAAAATCATCAACATGTACCAACAATTAGAAACAAGGCAGCATCAGTGGTGCGAAATTTTACATTCAGTTGCCTATTTCTGATTAATTTGCTGAATTCAATATTCAGTTTCAATGCTTCCCTCATTCATTCACTTCCAAACTGACTGAAATTTTATGCAGAATCGAATGGTTGAGTGCAGAGGAAATATAAATTCATTCACAAACCAAAGCATTCATTTGTTATTATGTGGACAGTTTGAAGGCAGAAGTTCTTTTACATTTTCGAGCATAACTTAACTGCATAATCTATATCTGGTGCACTTTTGCTTGATGATCTCAGAGCGGACGGACGAGGAAAACAAACAAACCTTCGATTCATCGCGGCGGGCATAAATAGAATTTTATTTCTCTTTCAAGCTCACGAAGGGATGTCAATTTTTCTAAGCTCGGATTCTGAGCAGCATTAAAGATGGTAGCATTAACGTGCGTCAAGGGAGCATGAACGATGGCGATATGGACTGAATGGCAATGTCGCAAAAAAGGTTTCTAATTGCAATGCAAATCGGACGCAAGTCATTCTAATGGCCAGCCACAAACAAATATTCCTTTATTATTTTAATTTTTTTCATCTATTACTTATTTAAAATACTGTCGACTCTGGTAAGCTAACGCATTGAATCGTATCAAATAAACAATTTTCATAAAAAATAGTTTAATTGAAACGGTTGCATTTGTATAGTTCCTCTAATCGATGTTGAAATAAGAAGTCATATATGGTACGGCCCGTCAGTACTTCGAACCCCGGGGCCCGGCGCGGCTCTCGACGGCCCTGCCCATTCATGCCCATGTTGTTTGTGGACAACACCGTTTTTAAACAGCTATAACTTTTGATTGTGGCGAGATTTGCTCACAAAAACAAGTAAGGTTCATTAATGTGATTATTGCCTTTAATTCGAGTATTAACAGTTACAAGGATCAGCGCTAGAACTGAAGTTATTGCAATTAGTCTGACTGGATTCCGATTGAGCAGTGCTGCCAGGGACAGTTTACGTTGACAACGGAAAATGATTTTTTATATACCTTCGCTATGGTGCAATACTATTGAACCATGATAAAACTTATCAATTTAGACTGTCGTTGGCTACGTTTTCCACGTAATTGGACTGTTGTAATTATTCTAGGAGAATTGTATTGAGCATTAGAAGGTAAAAATTGACTAGCTTCTAGCACTGCCATGGAAGCACCTATCTTTATGAAAATAGGCTTTTCGCGTTTCTTAACCCCACCGTTTTCAAGGAAAATAGTTTTGAAACCCTACATTCACTAGAAAAAAAGTTGGGCATGAAAGGGTTAAGTGTGTATTACACTATACTATAGTGTTTTTAAACTGCTAATGTTCATCAAAACTTTTTTCTTTTTCAAATATTTGGCACAGTGTATTGCTTAAGACAAGGTTATTCGGAAATTCAGTCTACTGGTCCTATGCAAACAAGCAAGTGCAAAGTCGGAAACAGAAATTGAATGTGAAAATATACACATTATCGCCATCGTCAGTAAGACTTTTTGTAGAACAAAATAACGATGGTGTTGGTGCAAGCAAATTATAGGTAATTATTGTATGCAGCACTGTTAAACACTAACATATAAATTCTACGTTGCAATACGGGTTCTACAAGATAGAAGAACCGTATTTTAGAATGTAGTGACTTTGATGAACCGAATAATTTGAAATATTATAAATTGTATTTAAACTGACATTTTATCTGACTTTCACTTAATTTATTTTTATATGTATTCTATCATCGTAAGCTATTGTTGAATTAACTAACGAATATATAATCACAGTTCTGTGTATTACATTAAGTTTGGCATTTACAAGTTTTACTACACATATTCGATACAAATGAAATAACAGAATTTTATTCCAATTCGTAACAAGTTGAGTTATAAATGTAGCAAACTTATTGAAAGATTTGCATATGAGAGCAATATAGTATGCAGTCGGTCCTTGAGAAAGGTCTAGGGGGCCTGGGTTAATTCGAACCTAGTAAGGGTTCAGCGGCGGATCCTGGGGAACGGTCCTGGGGTCCGGACCCCTCCCGAAATTTTTCTACTTGTTGAAAAAATTTAAAATAGTTTCTATTTTAATTCATTTTAAACTCAAAATTGTTCCAAATCAAATTAGACCACCAAAAATGATTTTAAATAAATGAGGTTATTATATTTTACGTATTGTACAATGAACATTTCAAAATCGAAATTTGGGCCCCCTCCGAAATTTTTTTGATCCGACCCTGTAAGGGTTTATGAGCTATTGATCTGAAATGTGTTCACCGACTAGCTGGACTTATTTTTTTGCTGGAAAACTTAATCAATTGCGCATATTTTAGCTGATACGGTTCGATCTCTTACTTTTATTGAGTACAAACACTTCAGCTCAAAAGTACATCAGAAGTTTGAATCACCCCAACCCACAGTGGGGCGAAACTGAAAAAAGACGGTCAAAAGTCTTTCTTGAGTTTCACAAATGTTTTCATGCTTTGGTGTCTTCAGGAAAGTTTCCTAGGATTACATTCTGTCATTTAAAAAAAAATGTTTAGCTCTTCAACCAAAAATTTTTTTGCTCGGAATCTTGTAAATCAATTTATTTTGAACAACTTTGATGAACTTATCTGCCATCTATATATTTTTCCTTAGGAGATATATACGATGCACCTTAAAATCAGTTTTTTAACTTTCTCTTCTACAACTTAATTTTTTCTACATTGACATGTTTTAGAAAGTTTCAGATATCGTCAAAACACATAACTTTGCTGAAGACTCCAATGATGTATGACATGTGCATCGGCATATAAATCGATTTTTCTTTAAAAAATGCTCTTTTTCATTACAAAATTTCTCAAAATTGTGAAACTTTGAGAACCAAAACTCAGCATGATTAGACTCGCCATGTTATTTAGTATATGTAAGCGAGGTATAACAATCCGGACTTTTCGGGTTTTTCAGTTTTCGTGCATTTTTATACTGTATAATGTATAGTTATTTCACAATATCTATAGAACGGGCGTTAGTAAATCAACACGTCATAATACAGAATACTGAACGCAATGTAAAATATATCTTCTATTGTCAACAATCAACATGTAAAAACAATGAAAGTGTATGAAGCGCTGAAATCAGTTAACGTATACCTGAATAATACTTTTCAATTTTGTGGACTATTGCACGAGCTCGAATGGTAAGTTGTGACTAGCATACTAGGAATCATGAACTATTTCACGAATACATAAACATTATTACATGGTTTTGTGAACTATTTCTTGCGCATGAATGGTGAGTTGTGACAAATTCGTGACAATTATATTAAGAATTATGAATTAGCTCACGACGATTTAAAGGATTCATGAATAATATTACGGACTCTGAATAGTGTTCCAAAAGCTATGAATAAAATCACGATTCAACGTTTGGTTTTATGAATAATATTTTTAAAGTTGTGTACTAGTTCACGTACAGAAAATAGATTTGGTAATGGTATGGCGGAAACCATGACACCGTGACGTTTAAGGAACAAAAATAAATACACGGTGCTACAAAATAAAAATAATTGAATGTACTTTTAAAGTGATACAGTAAAGGTTGTAGGTCTGGTCAAATAGAACACAAAACCACATTTGATCAATTTAATATACCCTCAAAATCTTGATTCAAAGGAAAAAACGATGTTTCGGAACTTTCGGCTATCATTTTTTACGCGGTCATTTTTCAACCGATTTTAAATTTTTTGGGTGTTTTGGAAAGAAGAAGAAATGACCTTTCCAACGATATGCTACGTTATGTTCTTTTGTTGAAAGTACTACGCGGTTTTGGGACAAAAATATGAAAATTACCATTTTTTTGTTATTTTTTCTTTAAACATATAAAAATTCATACTTAGTTGCGTTTCGGATTCGCCTCATCAGAAACCGACACTAACTTATTGTCGGAAAAGATTAGCGCCGGCTTGACGCAAATCCCTTAAAACTAAAACACACTTTGTGTTTCAATCGAACGACTGATCAAACGTGATGTCCCGTTCGAGCAGAAGTTCTTTTTATGCCGATGAGACACAGTAAAGCCGAAACTTGTCTTGGCTTAGCAGGCCTATGCGATAGCATATAAAAATTGCTCAAAATTTTTATTAGAAAGCGTCTTTGTTTTAATAAAAATTTAAGGAGAACATTACCCTTACCCAACGACCTATTTATGATCAAAATCGGTTGAAAAATAGCAGCATTATTTTTTTTTCCAAATTTGAAACTTGCTCGCATGAACTTTTAAGGGGACGGTCTCATATAAAATTTAAAAAAAGCGATTTTTTTGTTCGATTACGTGTACATTTAAAAGTATGTGCGTGAACTTTGAACATGAATTTAGATAAAATAACGGAAGATATAACTATAGCATCTTGTAGTGCAAGACAATACCTCACTAACCCCTTAAGAGTTCATGCGAGCAGGTTTCTAATTTGGAAAAAATTAATAACTCAGTCATTTTCAACCGATTTTGATCAAAGATAGGTCGTTGGATGCGGAATTAAATGCTCTCCTTAAATTTTTATTAAAACCAAGGCATTTCCTAATAACAAAGTTGAGCATTTTTTATACTTATCATGAAAAAATAGTAAAATAATGGTAACTTTCATATTGTTGTCCCAAAACCGCATAGTACTGTTAACAAAAGAACATAACATAGCATACCGTTGAAAAGGAAATTTCTTCTTCTTTCCAAAACACTCAAAAAATTTAAAATCGGCTGAAAAATGACCACACAAAAAAAATTTAGTGCCGAAAGTTTCGAAAAATTAAATCTTAATTTTTTTTTTCTCTTTTCCCTTTTTATTTCGACTATGTCAAATTTTCTTTTTTTTTAAGTTTTAACGACATTCAATTAGCTAGAGATTACTGGGTAGGGAAAGTTATGAAACTTAGAGCCATAGTACTCAAGTGAGAGCAAGGATGTGAAGTAAACAGATCGGAAAGCTAGAAGTGGCAGGGTCATTAGAACAGGCTTAATATCATGCGGGCTTAATTTTTGCCTTCTGATAATGAGGATCGAGCTTACGCAGAATAACTACGAATCACCCGAGTTCACTATCATGTGTCCTGATAAAGGTAGACGTATCTATCTTTACCGTGACAACCGGCTTTAAATTAAATCTTAATGTAAGATTGTAACTCAAACTTTTCGAATGCATGCGTCTGTTAACGACTTATCAGGAGTGGATTAATAGATAGTTTTGTATTGTCTCCACTTCTCGTAGATTTTTACTAGCTTCTTCTCGACAAATTTTGACTTGGTTTATTGATGATTAGTATGAAAAATAAATCGCATAGAGATTTTAGACGCGAAACACTTAATGTTGAATGCTCTCTCATGAGTGTTCATTTAAAAAATAAAAAAATTCTGGTGGTTATAGCGATTCAAAGGTGATAAAATTTAGTACGGTTATATGTGACATCCATTCCTTTCGCGAAATAAAGTTAATTACTACAAAAAGAGACTGGGTGTTGTGTATAGACGTAAAAAGTGTCAAGAAATAGTTGGGTGTGATCTGTTCAAAACCCGAACCCGACCCGAATCCGAAAATTCCAAGCTCGAAAAACTCAAACCTGACCTGAACCCGAGAACTTCAAATTTGAAAACCCGAAATCGGACCCGAACCCGAGAAGTTTAAATTTGCAGAACCCGGACCCGACCCGAACTCGACGGGTCTCGGGTCGTCCAAAAGCCCGAACCCGACCACTCTACTGAACATAATCACCCGTGGATCTACTCTACATTTTTAAAAAGAAAAAGAAATGAAACAATTTGCACATGTGGACACAGTACTTAACTTAGATTATGAGGATTAAAATGTTTCGTGTTCCACTCCTCAGTAACTGATACCAACTTGCTGTTATTATTTGAATTTCGTTTCTAACTGGTGTTAGTTTGAATTTATCAACTAACTGACAGCGAGTTGGTGTCAGTTACTGACGAGAGGAACACGGAGCATTCAAATCCAACTTTTCCACCCGTGAAATTCTAGTGATCGTTGATGAGAAAGGCAGAATTGCACTACCAGTTTTTTATAATTTTGTATTCCCAGTCATTTTGAGTTTGATGTATTTTCGTATTATTCTCCTGCACCCTATTATCTGATTACCCAAAACACTGATTCATAAATTTTCTTATTCCGTGGTTTATTTATCATTGCTCTTTGTGGGAATCCGTCCTGACCGTTCATCGGAAATCGCCCAACATTCGCTTCCTTTTTACCTAGACGGTTGACGCTTTCATTAGCGTGTAGGGTTACATCAATACCACACACTCTTCCTTATCAGTATTTTTTTCTGTTCCTTGACTATCGTTTTTCTTATTACATTATTCCCATTTTCTATTTGCTGATTCAAAAATTTCCTGTTTTTCAAATTCCCTGATTAATTCATCCTTTGATTTACGGATCATATGTTCCGTGAACCCTTGTTTCTTTGAATCTCCGATTGAATGATTCTCGAATTTTTCGATTCCTGATTGTTGATTATTGATTTCCTATATTTTCTATTAGTTCTCAAATCAAATCCCCTTCTTTTCATAATATTCCCCGCACCGCATCACAATTCACTTCACCTCCAAACCACCCTCGTTACCAGCCGGGAGCACACAACCATCGAAAAGGAAAATCCTAATGATTATGTTCCTACATCGTATCTATTTTTACCTCCCCCTAATTGGAAGGAGCACTCGCCAGTCGCTGCCTCCCACCGGGGAATCAGTTATAATAACTACTATCGTTAATTAAAATTTATCGGTCTGCCAGCCTCGGGGGAATTCGGTCATCAGTTCTTTTTCTTTCCATGCCGAGTCCGGTTCAATCGCGTCCTGCGGGTATTGGTTGGGTGGTTGGTTGGTAAGACTCCCGGATTTTCCCACAGTGCAGTTCTTCTCCGCTGCCGTCAAGAGTGGCCAAGTGGGTTCGGCACTCAACCCTGAAGAAAATATGCTGTTTCATTGTCTGCGAAGAGAAAAGAGAGAAAGAAAAAATAAAATGAAATTAAATGAATTATTGAGTATTTCTTCATTTTTCTTCTGGTCAATTGCTGTGAACATGGACTACTTGAGGAGACAGTGAGTTTTATTTGCTCGTGTGGTTCCGAGTCGGGACAACATCGGATTCGAATCGAAAATAATGACTCGGCAATAATTGTTTTCGGGGGATTCGAGCTAAATGATTTGGCAAATAATATTTATTGTAGTCATTCCGCTGGTGTTTGATTCAATGGATATTTATGTGTAGCATTGTTTTCTAATATATCAAGTAAATGTACCGCTGCTGATGGCGGAATGCAATAAAATCAATCAATTGATGATACTAGAAAAATATACGACCTGTACTTCCATCTTCATTAAAAATCCATCCAACATTCAGCAAACCGTTGCTAAAATCACTCTACTCGAATGACAATTTATGTCTCTATAAATAACGGATCCGAAAATATCCTTTGCTGCACATCACCAACAAAAAAAAACCATTGTGTCAAGCGAAAAAGAGACGAAGCCTCGATTTATGATTTTTTGCTACGCTGCACTAAGCCACCATCGTTTCTTTTTGTCTCATCTAATGGCAAAATTCAATTTCTATTATTAAATTTAATGACAGATTTCCATTTCGTCTTTTGACCTCCCGACCCGCCAGCTGGCTCCTGCTTTTTGCCGAATCATGTTCACATATAAATTCACTTTCACATAGTCTAAGTGACTAAGTTCACCTAATGAATGACTCCCGTAACGAAGTCAAACTGGCCAGAATGAAATGGGGGAAAAAGTTTTTCTCTCGCCGCGATAGCTTTATGGCTCAGCACTCGCCTCGTGGGAGCCCCTCCCCATTAGGCTATAGCCCTCACCGGCCCGACCCTGACCGGTCGGCGATGGTGAGTGAGCCGAAGGACACAGCACAATGCTGGCTGGGGTGGAATGGAAAAATGATCGCATGAGAGTATGTCACCAATAGTGGAGTGAATTAAACGTTAAAGCTCACGTGTAGTTTTTTTGTTTCCTTCAACAGAGCGTCTCGACGCGACAGTCAGGCAGTTCGTCGTGTGGGGAGGTCCTTTGATTATGTTTACTAGGAAAACACAACAAATGGTGCAGGTCGTAGCAGTCCGTGGCGACATGGGTGTTTGCGTAACTGCTGGCGCCACCAGGTCAGACTGCTGCCATCGGGCCCGCTGAGGGAAAACACACGATCTTGAAATCATCATTGTTTAATGATTTTGACATGATTGAAAATGGTTTTCCACGTGTTATCTTAATTAATAAAGGGTCGCTCGGGTTTTAGTGTGAATAAAAGTTGAAATTGTTCCAGCTACCGACACTTAAATGACACGAAAACCCAAAACGTGTCCGACACTTTATTGAAATGGACTATAGCAGACAGGCAAATAGAAACGACGCCTGCTGCGTGTTGGATGTGCAAAATCGGTACGAAGCATACAGGCACGGAAACGATATTACCGACTGCCAGAACTGAAAATCGAAAATTGAATAAATATTTTTTTAATTTCCTGTTAGGTGACAGGATTTATGATATTTGCTTGTGTTGGATAAACAGCAGAATCAATTATGCGGGTTCCCCGCGGATTTTTTTTCGCTCTTTATTATTATCGTGTGCGATACTGTTTGGCAAAATGCCACATTTGTTTCGATTTGTTGATTTTCAACGAATGCTTCGTGCAAAGCTGTGCACACAAAACAAATATGCACGGATTTTTTATCTGAAATCAAACAACGAGCTACTTGATTTTCCTTCACAAAATCTCGACGACCTGATAAATTGCAGACAATCATGCAAGCCCAATAAAACAGTAGATCTTACGATGAATATCGTAAGTACTCTATCACTCCGACTAGCTTCCAGACAGTGTGGAATTTTCCATAACTCATTTCACGTTTTCGTGTCCCCCTCAGTAAATTGAATGGGACAGAAACACGATAGTTCTACGAAAGCTTTAAACCCTATATCTATACAGAACTAAATTCCATTTTTTCCCGTTTCGTAATAAATAACCGTTCTAGTGAATACAAAACATCACAATTAATGAATCCACGGTTGTTCGAATTGGAATCAACAAACCTAGCTATGTATAGAGCATTCATTCAAAGCGCAGTGTTTTTCCCGTAAAAAAAACACACCCTCGAAATATGATATCAATTTTGTCATCAAAGCAGCACTGGAAAATGCATCACTGCGGTGGTGGTAAGGGGGTGGACTTCTGTTGTCAGATGGATGGATCAATAGCCTAAACTAAACCGATTCGCAGCAGGCGACGGCGTCGGTTTTTTTGGTGTTTGATCCGCATGTAGGAGGAAAGACCGCGATAACCTTTCTCGTGGAATCGGCAGGACATATCATCGCAATATCGCGCTCCATCGTCGGTATCGTATAGTATCGTGACGATTCTAGGTTATGTCAACTGTGTTTGTGCGTTGAGAATTTCGTCATGTGATTTCGAATCGTGTTTTGCTGCACCCGCTTCTAATGTTCGAGTCATTGCCAGGAATGCATGAACTCGGATAAATGATCAAAACCAGGGATTGGATTTGTTTCATGTGTCAAAATAAATATTAGAGTTCCGCGCCAAACCGGATTCAGTCAAAATGATATTGCGCGAAGTTGGAATGGTATTGTCCTGCATTTTGATTAATTAACTCAATATTAGATTCGATAATTTAACCAAGAACTGCGAGAAAGAAATTTCATTGTAAACTTTTTCTAAAACAATTTGTTTCCCTTTGAATCCGGACACATAGCTTATTTCACAACAGTGCATTGTGGGAAACAAGCATTAAAACGGTGAATTACTTAATAACTCGAGAGAAGGTTAAGTGACGTTCTTCTAAACGCATAGTGATTTGTACAATTTGGGTCAATGAAGTCTTCGGAGAAATTTGTTGACATTGAAAGCCTTTTCAAATTGTGTGGTAATTTTAATGATAAATCTCTCTAAAAGTAAGATTCCAATTTTCCTGCAAGTACATATATTAAAATCGTGTCTTCGGCATTGTTGTAGAGCAAGCGTTTAATAAAAACTTTGCTGAAGGCAATCTTATTACAATGAAATCTCCATTTACAACCTGTTTTGCCTTTCTTAATAGAAGGGTATTCCAATTGCTCTGAAAATCGATTGAATTTTAACTGATGTCACCACAATCTCACTCACTTTTCTCGCAAATGGCTGAACCGATTTTCACAACCTTCCCATCAACTGTTTTTGAATTTCTAATGGATCCGACTTCCGGTTCCAGAATTACAGAGTGATGAGTACGAACACGCAGCAAATCCAGATTTTAACAAATCCTGCAATGAACGTATAAAGGTGATTTTTTTTCCAAAATGTGGACACATGGGTTTGTAGTACTAGATCACTAACAGCCATTCAAAATCTCTTTGACCACATTGGTCACCATCATCGGTTCCGAAAGCCACAGCGGAAGTATGCAAATTCAGAATAAGTCACATTGGTTTCTCGCAGATGGCAAGACCGATTCGACAAAACTTAATCTCAAATCAAAAGTGTTTTATCCTCGTAAATGGCTATTTAATTTCAACTTCCGGTTCCGGAGTTACGGGTTGTAACGTGCGGTCACAAAGTAAATTCCGATTCAAACCGACACTTTGGTGAATGCCAAAAGGTTAAATATTTCGCTAAAATGTCTGTCAAACAGCTTATATTATCCCTAAAGATGTCTATAAAATTTCGTACGGGTCGCTTATATGGTTCCGGAAATATAAACTGAACTGTCCGGTCACGTATGAAATTGCGGAACTGAATTTTTTTTTCAAAGAAATTTCTGAAATCTAATTCTTATTTTTTATGCCAAACATCTTTAAAATGCATGAAACGTCGAGATTTTATGTTATCTCGGATAAAATTGTTTACACTAGAATTTCCCATATAAACCGGTGCAATCGAAATACCTCAGAGGCTAAAAACTATTGAAATGGTCACCAAATTACTTCGATTTGCAGGTTTAGATCACTGATTGCCAATCAAACATTCTTTGAATATATTCTCCACTATCGATGATTCTGGAAGTCCCGGATTCCGGGCACATCCCACAATTAAAGTGCAGTTGAGTATTGCGTCGCAAAATATTTATGTATGATAGAATGTTCCGAAAATTTGTAATGCATAAAAATATCAGTTCCTAATTTCATCAAATAGAGAACGCCACCACTAACTCTTACACAGAGATAGACAGGTCATTGACTTCTTCAGACGAATTACTCCAAAAAGCATATAATACAGCTTTTTGGAAGACACCAATTTTCTATGTCACTCCATTGAAAAGATATTGTTGACGCCCTCTATCTAGCGAAATTTTCCAACTAAAGTTGTACACAATAGAATAATCTTTCTTGTCATGAGAATCTAGTGTATACGGCCCTTAGTGGCAAACCACTACCACGTTTTCTCTATATAAACTATCAAAAAATCCCTCGCAAACTTTAAGCACTTTGATCCGGTACTTAGACTTGGCCGATTTAGTTCAAACTTGGAGCAAAAATGGAATTTGATCCGTCAATGCATTAGCAGTGTGTAAAATTCGCACCAGCTTTTCACATACACATACAGTGTTTCTGATGATGAGGAATGATGTTTGAAATGCTTTTAATGATCGTTAAAATGAATAAATTTCCTTTTCGATTTGTTGATGATTTTCACAACCGACCATACTTTTCTAAATGGCAAAAAAGGTCATTTCACTAAATTGTTAGTAATTTTTTCATGTTGATAGAATCAATTTAATTCTTTTATCAGTTATTAGCTAAAGCCTCTAACTTTCCATTGGTATGCTTATTCCCCTATATTGCGCAATTGGAGAAATTTTATGAGACGAAAACAGAAGTGTGCCGACAATCGACACATTCCCCTAGATATATGGAGATAGATGTAGTGATGATATGGTTGTATAAAATTTTGGTTAACCGAAAGTTGCTATCTTGGTCTTCAGAATGGCGTCACTCATCGATTTCCATCACCTACTCGTCAAGCCCGTTCTAAAACTACCCATATAGTTGGGGTTATCGAGAATATTGCTAATCCGGAAGTCGCCATCTTGGGTTTGGAAATGGTTTCATATATCCATTTTCATTATAGGCATAATTCATAATGTTTTAATTCTGAGAATCTAAGTTTCAATTAAAAAAAACAACTGTGCTTCAACTATTAATACACACCAAATCATTAATCTTCCGTCGCGCGCTAGTGCACTGAGTGCTCGTCGCTATGAAAATCTAGCAAATGTTCGTTCAGTGAACTATTTGTCTGACTTCAGACAGGTAAATTTAGAATAGGTAGATCCAGTAAAGAGAGATGTCTCGGGAAATACTGTTCTCCTTAAACTGTGACGTCGAGAAACAGCTAGAACGAAACGATCAAAAGAAAAGCGAGACAAATACTTCTGTGTTGGATCAACCCGTCTTACCGAAAGTCCCTTACATCTCTCATATATTTTTAAAGCTGTAGTGCAGGACAAGTTGTGCGAAGATCAATCGAAGTATTCAAATGCTTCAAAGACAAAATTTTCTAAGAAGGCGTAAATGTTCAGATATGTAGACGACAATACAGGCAGTTTCGACAATAAAAAGCTGGTGGTCGAGGCATAAGTCGATTCGCTTTGCTCTGCAGAACAAGTGAGACAAGAAATGTATGATTGCCTAGTTCGGGTGATAGATGGTGATGAACGTAATCCAAGGATAACCCACAAGATGGTTAAAACGTCGATAAGTAACATATGAATGGCTTGCGTCTAAAGGGGCTACCCCACATTTTACATTCTTACATGAAACGGAAAAAAACTCCCGTGTTTCCAAATTAACATTGTTTTTATTGTAAAAATACATATTTTTATTAGTAGTTCATTGACCCATGTTGTCTAGAAAAATAAGATCATTACATGTACTATTTTTCAATTCACGAGCATTTTCGTAATTCGGGGGGCTAACCCCGGGGGTACCTAGAGTCCAAGGCTGACCCATAATTGACACATCCTTTCCTTATCTTTCGTTTTAGAGTTATGGTGTCTTTGGAAAAGTTGTCTAACGTCTAGCGCTTCATTTGATCATTTCATATTAGTTCGGAATTCAGTCGCTAGGGCGGCACTGTTATCAACTTTTTAATGGAACGAGATGGACAGATGGCGTCTTATAAGTATATCTTCTGAACATACTAACTTTGTAGGTCATACAAGTTTTGAAATATCGCGGTACATTTGAAATATGGTACATTTTTGAAAACATAACCTGCAAGTAAATGTTCTAACTAAAACCTTCTCTATCTCAAAACATACCGGACCTATGAGGTTTGCATCTTCAGACGATATGTTTAAAATGATAGCATCCACAACTTTCTCTTCATTAAAAAGTTGATAACAGCGCCGCACTAGCGACTGAATTCCGAACTAGTGTAATTCAACCAAATAAAGCGGTAAGTGCCATATAGAAACACTTCCGAAGACACCATTACTCTATAACGAAAGATAATAATTGATTCCATGTTTTACATTTCTTAGAGAAAAAATAGAATATAGAATTCGCTCAAATTTTCAAGATTTTTCCCGAGGCCCAGAGGGCCGAGTTTTATATCGACTCAGCTCGACGATTTGGGACAATGTCTGTGTGTGTGTCTGTGTGTGTATGTAACGGACAAACTCTCATTCGTGTTTCTCAGCAATGGCTAACCGATCTTATCCAAACCAATTTTAAATGAAAGGCCTATCACCCAGACAGAATGTTATTAAATTGTTTTTGATTTTAATGTTTATTTTCCAAGATATAAATGTTTGAAAGTGCAAAAATCGCGTTCTTCGCAGTTTTTTTGAAATTTACTGCCGAAATTGACGACGCAATTGGGCGAATTATATATTTTTGGAAAGCTTGAACGAATACTTTTCGAACGAGCTATAGATTGTGGAAATCGGACTATTATCAAAAGAGGTATTTAACAATAAATACGGAATAAAGATTTTTATCATTTCCCATAGCCAGAAATAAGACCAAAAATATTCAATGTATTATTTACGCCAAAACGGCTAATTTTAGGTCAATAGTATCTTCGGAGACATTAAAGGATACAATATGCCCTTTCTTCTGGTATTGTAATTTTTCTGATTAATCGCCCAAGGAGTGAGATATTTTCATAAATTTTCTTGGAAGTGATTGTATTGAAATAATGCTTTCACAAATTTGTAGCTCTTATTTTTGCGAATAACTGTACTGAAGACATGAACTATATATTTCGAATATTTTAAAAGTTATGGATTGTTGTTTGTGGATTGTGGATTATAGTAATAATCCATTTAAATAAGCCAAATATTATTTTGATAAAAAAATTTCGTATTTCATTTTTCTATCTACTACCGCTGGAATAACCACCAAACAATTCCAACTTGTCTAGATGAAACTTGATCACATATCGGTGCAAAAAATTTCATTTGCGCGAACCTTCTGACTTATAACCATCAGATCGATCTGAAACATATCTCGGAAAATGAAAAGCGAAATGAATAACTCCAAGCAGTGGTGTAGTCAAGAGTATGCTTTGGGGTTTAACCACCCCCCCCCCCCCCCCCCGCAAATCCTCACCCATAAAAATTAATTGGATTGAAGTTACAAATTTATTGATGCTAACTGATTTAATTCATTATTACAACAATAATTTTCTGATCAGTACATTGATGACCTATTGTTTGAAACATCATGAGGACCTTTGAAAACATGTGGGAATGCGATCCTGATTTGTAACTGATCTATTGGTCTTGATCTCAATAAGTTTAATAGGAAGCGAAATTGGAATTGATTTAATGTCTATAAATCTTAGAACTACTCACCGAAAAATTGCATAACTTTCAACATTTACCGAAAATATTTCTATTTTGGTAATGCATCGAGTTGAGACGAAAACGTAATAGAATTAATAACGAAAATAACACTTTCCAAAAGTAGGGGAATTTAGGAAAAATGGCGTTTTCCGTTCGACTCTAGCAGGTCCTGATCAATTTCGATGAGCTTTTAATTTTTGTTGTGTTACCAATTATATGAATAGGTAAAATAAATGTTCGAAAACAGTAATTTAAGATCAAGATCACATCATTTTGAAACCGCCAATTTCGCAGGTTTAGCATCTTCGATGAATTTTACAAACGTTAAACAGTACATCATCTGATAAAACAATTTTGGCGTCATATCCTCCAAGAAGTATGTAAGGAGAATTTACTCTTCAAACAAATTTAGTTCCAGACACAATGTGTTCAGCAAAATTTTGGGGAGTGCCACTACAAACCACTTTGTTGAAAACATGAAGGCTCCATGTATTCAGGGTATTAATATATTTTTGGTTATATGTATTTTATTTTAAAATGAATTATTATGATTTTAAATTATTATGATTTTACTATCCAAAGCTTGGGTTTGTGAAGCTCACAATAGAAAGTTATTTTAGAAAAAAACTAGATTAAAGAACACTTCGTAAATATCATTTTATAACTCGATATACTCCATATACGTAGCATTCATGCCTACAATAAAGTTTTTTTTAAATGAAAGTCACAACAAATTCGCTAAAGACTGGAACTCTGTTACAATTTTTTGAAAAATTTATTCTTCATGATTTTAAAACTTCAAAGATGGCGGTTTCGTAATTATGCCAGTTGGACAGTGGGATAGATTTTCATTCGGCGAACCTATTCCCATTCGTGCAATAGTTTATGTTAAACTGGTTTCATAAATTAATTGGTAGGGTTTATATGTTTAAGATAGAGAAATTTCAGCTTTTTCCCTACACAATATTACAAAAGCTTACACAACCTTCTCTAATAAGATTGTGAAAATTTTAAAGTATTCGAAAATCTTTGATAGAAGTGACGGAAGGTTATTGTAAAGTTTCGTGAAAATTCCAGTAATGATGTTGATTTCCCCTAACTGGTTTCGAGAGTTTTTTATTTGTTCTTTGGCATTAGGATTAGGGATAATAATTCAGATCAAAGACACTACTGGGAGGTCATTTTTATAAAAAGTCGATTTCGAAGTAATGTTTGAACTATGCACGCATGTACTTCAGAGGTAGCGAGATATCATGAGCTGAAATTTCAGTGCTTAGTTCTCATCCGCATTGGAAATTTGAGTAAACGCTATTGAAAGTATCAACTTCAAATCCATTCAAAAATTAGTTTTTCGAATATTTTGACTCAGCGCAACATATATAACCCCTTTAGGAAAATTCAGTTTTCCCTACACTATGCATTGATTGAAGAATTTAGATATATTATTAACGGAGCATTAGCAATAATTCGTTTGTATCTCTATTTTACGGGCCATTTTTCCGCTTTTCCATTAAATTGGTTTAGTCATTAAGATTTCTTGCACTGATATTGTCCTATGCTAATTTGAGCGATTCTCTGAATCCTGCCACTATCCCACGTAGGATGTGTTATCAAAAACATCGTGAAGCATCAAGTTCTAAATGTTTCCAATCGATATAATACCCGAAGAAAACGATTAGAGTTATAAGAAATGTATCATCACACTGTTAGGTGGATTAAAAGCGTTTTTTCGACTAATATACGTTTCCTGTATTTTGACAGGGGCGTAGTTCGGGGTATGCCGTAGGAGTTAGCACCCTCCACACATATAACACAACCATTCACTAAACCCCCCTTCCCCCATCAAGTCCCATCCAATCAAGCCCCCCCCCCTCCAATAAAATTTCCGCGTAATACCAGTGAAAAAATTGGTTTGAAATGATTTTGAGTTTGAAATGATTTCAAATTTGAAACTAATTTGAAAACCGACTTTTTAACGGAGGCCCGGAGGGCCGAGTGACATATACCATTCGATTCAGCTCGACGAGTTCGGCAAATGTCCGTGTGTGTATGTATGTGTGTATTTATGTGTGTATGTGCGTCTGTGTGTGTACGCGAACACAATCTCACTCACTTTTCTCAGAGATGGCTTAACCGATTTTCACAAATTTAGTCTCAAATGAAAGGTACAACGCTCCCATAGGCTTCTATTGAATTTATAATGGATGCTACTTCCGGTTCCGGAATTACAGGGTGATGAGTACGATCACGCAGAAAATGCCGATTTGAACAAATTCTGCAATGAATGTATAAAGGTGAAAATTTTTCCAAAATATGGCCACAACTGGTTGGAATTATAGTATTAGGTCACTAACAGCCATTCAAAGTCTTTTTGGCTACATTGGCCACCATCATCGGTTCCGGAAGTCCCGGCGGAAGTATCCAAATTTAGAATAACAGTCACATCGGTTTCTCTCATTTTAATGAATATAAACAACGATAAAATTCTCGTGTTCATGATTGAGAAAGACACAATTGCACCGCTTGGTGGATTAAAACAGGTTTTTTTTTTTATTTTGTAGCACCTTGATATTCAATTCTTGGTAAAGGACTCCTACAGCCCTTTGAGATTTTGCAATCAATCCCTAACTAGGTAATTCAGTTAATTAAACGAGTTGATTTTAATTGAGATAATATGAAAAATTAGACAAGGCTCCATTACGAAGGGAAAATTGAAGTTCATCACATCAAATTGAGTCACACCACAGTATTCTTTTAAACGGTCGCAGTGGTAATCATGGCTCTATAAGCAATAAAAAAAAATTCTGGCCTACTGCTGTCAGGCCGCCCGACAGGGAGATCGTGTTTACCCATCCATCCGGTAATGCAAGCCTTAGCACAACACAGTGCAGTTCTTTTGGTGCTAACAAATTCCTTTCTCTGTTCTTGAAGTGGAATATATATTGAGAGAAAAAAATGTGATTATAGGTATACCTCGATTTAACATATATTTTCCGATTCAATCATGTATGTTAAATCGAATTTTATGTAAAATCGAAACACAAAAGAAATATTTGTTTTCGAATAAAATAATTTTTTTATTCATCACACGAAATATTTACGAGGATATTACTGATTCCACCTAACAGTGACATAGAAACCACATATTCACAATTAAACGATTAGATTGCTCTTTTTATCATAAACAACATATTTATCTTAACCTTGCTAAGTATTCGCCAATTCTAACAGATATTCATTTCATAAAGTTCGTCGCAAAATTTTCTCAGAATTCAGGATAACTTATAAGAATAGTCAAAAAAGTTGGATTAACCATTGTGTGTCAGTCTATTTTCAACCATCAAAGACAGCGGTCACGATACTCAGTGTGCTCCTGCTTCTGTCCGAGCCAGTGCAAAGCGAGCGAAAAAAAAACAGTTACTTGTGTGCATTGTTTGAAGAACAAAGGATACCGTTATTAGTATTCTTGGGTGATTTTTCAAGATGACTGAGTCTCATCAACAAAACGTGATTATTCGGCCTAATACAGTGGCGATTGACTTCAGGTCTTTTCGCATAAGACCAAGTATTCGTGATGTGGAATATCTGCTGAAGGTGAAAATGCAGCTTCGGTTTTCGGAAGTCACTACAATACAGCTTGAACACGTCAGGCATGCGGTGCTGATAACCTTCAACAAATTCGCCCAGGCGAAAAGATTTATTTCGCAGAACAACTTGAAACACGTGCTTGTTTGTGACAACGTTGAAATCAGATCCCTATATACATGGATAATGGAAATATTGAAGTTAAATTACATGATTTATCTCCACTTACTTGCAAAGTGGCAATTAAAAAATTCATGTCGAATTTCGGAGCAGTAGAATCTATTACGGAGGACACATGGAGAAACTACTTCCCAGGTATTTCAAATGGTGTCTTTGTGGTGAGAATGCGGGTAGACCAACCCATTCCCTCCTACCTTACCCTACAGTACAAAACAGAAGGGGGTGATACCATTACACACCGAACTCTTTGTACATATCAAGGACAAACGAATACGTTGCAGTTCTGTGAACAAACGGCACACTTCGGACAACCCTGCCCAGAAACCGCTGATGAAAGCTCACCTGCAGAAAGAAATGCCAACACCCAAGCTCCAGCTTCACCTGAACCGCAAACGGTTGCCAAATTTGTGGCTGCTGTTCAGGCAATAATGACAACTGTAAAAGCTGCGTCTAGTACTTCAAACTTAGCAACTAATACCACCAGTGAAGAAACTACCACCAAGGATGGAGTGTTCACATTCGTGACCCGCAAGGGCAAGAAGCAAGGAAGAATATCTGATCGCGAGTATCAAGGCAGTAATCAAGATGCTGATACGGACGTAAACGACAACGAGAGAGACATAGATAACCCCGAAATTGGCGAGAGAAGCAACATCTTCCCGATGCGAAAAAAGATCTCCGCTCGCAATAGCAAGTTGCGCGCACGGGATCTTACAGGCGTAAAATAAAATGTATTGTAATTTTTATTTTTTGCATCTTGTAAATATATAAAAGACCAATGGCTCCTCTAAGCTAACGCATTGAGCCGTGTAAAATAAATTATTGTGTGCATGAAGAGCACAATGCCTAATTATAGTAAGTAAGAAAATTTGTGTTTCTATTTTGTCTCATCTTTATCTTGGTAGACCAACCTGTCCGTCAGATAATCACAGAATTCAAAAAGAGAACACTATTTGAGTTCACGAGCAAACGACTAGTCACGAAGTTTTGTAAGCACAGGAGTTCTACTTGCAGAAAAAAAAAAACAACCAAATCGAGCCCTTGTAGCGCTATAGTTCTCCTTAAGGAAAAAGTTGAATTAAATAATTTTGTACACGACAGATACAATACCTCAGCTTAAAAGTCGAACTCATCAGAATGAATAAGACATTTTAATTACAATACAAAAATATTTAAAAACAAATGTTTAATCCTTATGTACGACGAGGAGGTGGAATTCACTAGAATGTTGATGTCACTATTATCGATCTCCAAAATAGCCGCATAGCATGTGATGTCAAAGCCGAGAATTGATCCACTGGTTTCCTGCTCCCACGTTGTAACAGGCGACAAAGACGGAAATCTTTTAATTTTTTTGGATCTATCTCCTTTTTTTACACATTTTATTAGCTTATTATTTATTGGATATATCTCCTAGATTTCTATTTAAACGTGAACATTTATTATGGTTCTCCTGGGGGCCAAGTATCCAGAGTCTTCGATCATCTTAAATCGTACGCAAATGTCAGTTGTAGAGAGTAATATATCGTCGCTGTTGTGCTATCTTATGACAAGCGCCATTTAGCACATTTCGAAAAAAACCGATTTTTAAAGTTTGAGATTGAATATCTTGAAGCATATAAATGGTATAAACAATCCTAAGAAGACAATTGATGCTTCTATTTATTCTGCATTAATCTCTCAAATATTACGAAGATCGGTTGATTATGTTGCGAGTTTTTACTATGAATGTAAACAAAAGTCGCACTCACACGTGTCATAGGCGTGTATTGATGACAAAATTTGTATGACGTGTCATAATCGTGCATGGAAAATTTTCCAAAGAAAAAAATCATCAATTTTTAAATTTTATTCATATCTTTGCGTTCATATGGTCTATAAACAATTGGTGAAATGCATTTTGAAGAAAATGAGTCAGGGAATCTAGAAAAAATTGTTATTTTTGGTTACAGTGTTGCCAAATATCCTTTATTTCCAGTTTAAAACTAAAACTGTGTTTTTCTAACAACTCGTGTAATTTTCTTTTGAAAATGTTTATGCCATTGTGTTCCTCAGACATTTTCACACATAAAAACATCTAAAACTTCAATATAACTTGAGCAAATCCCTGGATACAGTGATTTGAAGCAAAAAACTCACAATTTCTCATCATGTTTCTCGCTATATCCAAGTAACCAAATAGAATTTCAAAATTCTGAAAACGCCACTTTGTAGAGATTTTTCAAACAAGTTATGTGGCATATCTAACTCAGTTTACCCCAAAATGGCGTTTGTCATAAGATAGCACAACAGCGACGATATACAGTTATACAGAATACGCAGTAATATATGAAGGATATAATCACAATCAGTGTCGGACTAACATTGCTTTTGTGTGCTTTCTCTGTTTAGATTAAGTAATGATAAACACCGTGAGCTTACCAGGAGTCGTACATTGAAGGAAGATTTGTATCGTCCATCATTATCGTCTATTGCATTTTTGCAAGAGGAATCTATCCATAATGAAGTTTTTTTTTTTTTGAAAAATGTCCACATGCACTGAGAAATTCACCTGTTCAATACAGCCTGAGAAAAGATATTATCTTTAGCAGGAATCGAGCTTACGTTCTTTCAAGCTCTAGTTGGGTGCGTTAACATCGAAGAACTGTCATGACTTCATTACAAATTTCCAACAGTTTCGTAATAACTGCTACAGCCCCAATGCCTATTAGTGGGACTCGCCGTCCGCCAATATCTCGTCACCGCCCTATACCTTCCATCAACCATATCTTTCCAGTTATCCATTTTTAGCTTACGCATAAAAACCCATAAAACTATTATCAGGAAATAACTTGAACCACAAATTCGTGTATTCATTTTGCTGTGCGGTATCAAAATAAGAATGTTTTTGTATTTCAGAATCTTAAACATAATCTAGCGAAAAAACGCAAATAAATTATGTTTCTTTAAGCATTGGAAGTGGATCATAGAATAAAATTGATATTGATTCTTAACATTTCGTTTTAGTAACATGACATTAATTTTTTTTGCATGTATGTTAAATCGAGGTAAAGATTACGTTGAATGGAAATATGTTAAATCGAGGATATGTTAAATCGTGAGTATGTTAAATCGAGGTATACCTGTATACCGAACATTACGCGAAGATTTGTTTCTTTACCATATAAACAGGGAATCAATTTAGTAGGTAGATTAATGTCCTTACACATGGATTACCTTACCGTAATCGAGTTATTATTTTTATAATTTGATTGATTCGCAAATTTCAATCACTAACGACATTCAGTTCAATTAAATGTGCAGTTCAAAACCTCACGGTCTCCGCCATAAAAAAAATAACCGCAGGCTTACGCGTGCTCAAGCAAATAACACGTGTTCATGGCGAAATCAATCCCTTCCCGGATGAAAAGAATGTGGGTCACCAGGCTCGCCTATCGGTCCAACGAGGCACGTAATTTGATGCTTCACAGTGCGATTGGATAATATGCTGTCATTTTGTGACCAGCCCCAGCACTGCTTTAATCGTCCAACAATTGGATGCGTTTTTTTTTTGTTTCAAATTCAAACGTAAAAAGCCGTCATTAAAAGCAATTATTGTCATTTCGCAATTTTTTCTCACTTTTCCTGATGCAATCGAGCCCAGTTAGCCACCGAAACATCCATTCCGAAAACAAATGAAGCTACTATTCATTCGTGTAGTTTGTTTTATTGAATTTTCTTGTGACTCGGTCACTTTTCCGATGTCACCGGAATGACTCTGTCAAAAATGGTGAACCAGTAGTTCTGAGTTCGAACAAGAGCCAGCCGGAGCCATAATAAATAAATGATAAGCAAATAAATGAAAATTTAAATAAATGACTACTGTTCTGAAATTAAGTGGGATCGGTTCTGTGTGCTCCGAAAATCCTTACCAAACATGTTCGGAACACATGAAAACAACGCGTAGCGCAAATTTAATGGAAAGCGCGGAAATGGCTTCGCTTTCGGTTATTATGTCTGTTTTGACCAGACCACCCTTCTGGGGGTGGACACTTACCCCCCCCCACTCCAATGGACCAATCAGCCCGAATAAAAGGGCCCCCGAATCCGTGTCGCGTAGGGCTGCTGAAAAACTAAATTGCCTATACGAATGATAGATGGCGTCAATAATTGGAAAATAAATGGGCTTTCGATTATTTTCGGGGGGAGTGCAACAAATTGAACTTATCCAATTGGATGTTAATTTTGGATATGCTACCAACAAGCACACGCTGCGGGGGTGGGGGGTGTGGGGTTAGGCTGTGAGAGGGCTGAATAGCGATTAGTGCGGTATGCTGATTGGCGACTAAATTTGATTCACGGAAACGGAAGTGTACAGTTCGGTCGAAATTTGTCACGATTTGAATGACGGAGGCGTCACTGAAACAAATGAGTTTTTGGTAATTAACGACAGCAAATTGGATGTTTAATCTGGAACTAATCGTGCAGATGTTCCCGACTGGCACGGGTTCGTATTTGCAGATGAATTAGCCGGAATAACAAATGGTATGGCAAGGAATCTGCAGCTGAGGACTTGGAGTCAAGGTTTTCAACACATCTTTGGTAATCTACACGCAAAAATGTTTTCAAAAATCGATTTTATCATTCTTACGATAGCATTAGGTCAATCTTAATTGTGCCTCTTCAAGAAAGACGAAGAATTTTCTGAAAACCCTCAATCAAAAATTTAAATAGAAAAAAATAATTGAAAATGAAATTTTTTACCGCGATTTCTTCTATATATACTCTGAAGCAAAAAGAATCCAACATCTTCAGACATTTCAATAGCTGATTGTTTCTTCCCCCTTTTCAAAACAGTATTGATATAATAACTTTTGAAAAGCTCAGCTAAAAATTCAATTAAACCCAATACCCTTCAGACATTCCTGTTGGACAGCAACCTTCCAGCGAAGCAGTTCGTTCCCTTTCCCATCCCGAAAAAAGGCCAACAAATCAATTCACCAGAAAATTGACTTGTTCGAACAACATAGGAAGAATCACCTTCTTCATTCGCGCCCCCACCCCAACCAAACTTGGGTGCGTACTGAGCGCTTGCTGGCAGTAAAAAGACACGGAACGGTTCGCCGCTCCATGCCGAGTGTATTTTACGTTGATTGAATTTTCCGCCCAGGTGCTGCTGCTGCTGCCATTCGATTGTTTTTCTTTGCCTTCAGCTCTCCGATTCAATCTGATTGAAAGGCTTCATTTCTCGGTGGAGTCAAAAAATCGATTGCCGTCGCTTCTCTGTGCACACCTCTACCGCCACTCCTACGTCGACGACAGTCTGCGCTGGCTAGCGTCGTTTCCTTCGGTATCGTAACATGCCATGATATGAAGGAGGCCTGGATAAATTGTTGTTTTTGCCTGTCTAAGCACCAGTCAGGGCCGATTTAGTAGATCAACAGCCCTTCCGAACACACACACACATTCAAATCAATAATAATCAATCGGAATAGATAAAACAACTCTGAATAGAACAGACTGTCATTATTGCTCGTAGTTTCTTCCGCTTCGAAAACAATTCTTCATGTTTCCGAGGACACCGAGCGATGGCCGGCTTACGATATGGTCATTTAAATATTTACATTAGTGTATTTTTTTGCTTTCCGCTCCAAAGGGCACCCTAGTCTCGTTACAATTTCGCAGAACGAACCAATCATGCATATTTGATCAAGGAAACTCGGACAGAACTCGATTTCCTGCCCTCTGGAAGGAGATGAGTGGGGGCACGTAGACCACGGCCAGCACTGTAACCGACCGTGTCAATACGGCTTCTTATTTATTCTATCGTGTCGGTCACATGTCACGCACGGTGTAGCATAGACCACGAATAAAATTGTGAAAAAGTATGGTTTGCCATGTTGGATGGATCGATATTAGAATCATGGAAACGTGCGGTACTTTGCGGCTCCACTGAAGTTGATAAAAAAAAACTAAATTTCATTTCACCACAGCAAGCGCCATTTGGCAAACGCTTACTACGTACCCATAAATTCTAAAACTTCAACATCAACCGAGAATGTCACCGCGTTCGTAAACATCTGTTCCTTTGACTCATTACAGCAATCGCAAATCGGGTAGCGCTCCGCTCGTTCCAGCCATTCCTCAGTATCAACCCTACCGATGCGATCTAGTACGTGGGAAGGTAGGTAGGAGGGTACAGCAGCAGCACCGGAGAGTGACGGGATTTTTCTGCGTTGCATTACAGCAGACGGCAGCGGCGGTGGCGTCTTTTCCATCATAGTAGCCCTGTTTGCTGTACAGCACTGCACTGCTTCGGTGGGACTGGGGTCTATCCCACCAGGGTACTTTGGCAGTGATTTATCATCACCGGCCCCGGTCGGATGATGGTGCACTGCACTAACACTTGTTTTGGTGGCGGCGTAACAGCTGTTCGGTAGATTTTCAAGCGACCTTCCGCCGCCTGCTGTGATTTGGTTTCCAATCGAATTGGTTTCCAGTGCGTTTAGGTGAGGGACAAGAATGGTGGGTTATGTTTCCACGTTATTTCAAATATGTTTTAAGCTTGAGAAATACAAATTTGATTGAAATTAATGAGACATGTCAAGAGAAACAAAATTTACGAATTTGAAATCATTTAGAACAGTACGCGATGCGTGGAAAGGGCACTAGAATTCACACAACATTTTTAGCGCCGAAAGGTAGCAAAATCTTGCTGAATTTCCATCAGCTAAAGTTCCAGCAATTTGGGCTGTCAAATTGATAATTCAATTGCTGCAAGCTCAACTATTGCGCTGCTTAGATTCTTTGCTGCTTCTTATTTTTTCTAAATTTTCAGCTGATTATTCTTTTCATTATATGAGCGACAGTACCGTCTCTATTCATGGGCACACTCGGCCCAGGCCAGGGACCCCAGGATTTTAGGTGCCCTCCGATGAGGATAGGCGCACAAAATCATACTGACTGTCTGCACTACTGGCCCCATGAAAACTTCAAAAGAGATGAGCGGCCCAATCTTTATTTGTTTCAAAAAATATTTCGATGAGCATTCTGGGAATAATATACCGATCACAAGTAGAATACACTTGAGCTGCTGATTCCAGTTTCAGAATAATTATTCCTTATCCGAGGGATTCTATGAGAGGTTCCTAACCATGGTTCATGGCTAAGAACCTCTCGAGGGGTGATTGACTGTCATATTTAGAGAAAAAAAAAACGTTCTACACATGCCATCAAATCTCAACCGTTACAAAGTTATTGAACTTTTTGTGTTAAAAGCTTATTTGTCTTAAAATACCTCTAACTCAAAAAGTATACTTTGTATTTCAAATCTTTTCGGTCCATTGGGATGGTGAGAAAGTTTCCCATTGATTTATGCCCTAATATGTTTCGGCTAATGAGTTTACGAAACCTTTTCAAAGTAATTTATTGAAAATTTAACAATTTTAATCATCTTGTCCTCCATCTTGTAAATAGAATTGTATCCCTAGTTTTAAGATATCTTTGAAATTTCTCATAAATATTTGTTCCCCCTTTTGTGTACTAAACTATATTGTTAGTTTTAAGATAACTGTAAAATATTTCGTAAAATACTATTACTCCCCCTCTTGTATATCAAACTGAATCCCTTGTTTTAAAATTTTTCATAAAAAAATCTTTTGGCCCTCTCTTGTATAATGAATCTTATTTCTAGTCTTAAGATAGCTGTAAACTTTCTTTTCTTTTGTAAAAAAAAATATTTCAACATTGTAACCTCCTAGTTTTAAGATATCCAAAATGTAAAGAACAAAAGAATTTGGCACCGCCAAGCTAACGCATTTGTGCCTATCAAATAAACGGAATGAATAAAAAAAGCAATTTTAATCGATTTTTTAAACTTTCCATGAAAATCCTAATAGTTAACATCATCATTTTAATCATCCAGATTGTTAATCTTGAAGAGCTGCATAATTCGTTCTTTGACATGATACACTTTTCTTTTTTTATTTTCATGTGTTTGTGTTATTCAACTTGAATATTTTTTATCTCCTTTTCACTAATACCAGCACTAATTGAAAAAGTATGGCACTTATCGTACTTTTTTTGTTTTTATTCGAAAACTAGGAAAATTTTACAGAGAAAAATGTATTAATACCTTTGAGTTAAGTCAATTTAGAATTCTTTTAGAAGTAAATTAGTTTAAAGTTAGTGTTATTATTAGCATTTTCGTTATTTTCTTAAAATAGTAAATAATAAACATCACCATTATTATCATGAAAATAATGCATCTCAGTAATTTCTACAATTCTTTTTTTGAACCCATTCAATTATCTCTTTTGGTTTTGGAGCAAAATCGTTTTTATCACATCGTTTCATTTGCAAAAACAACGATTTCGAAACCACTACATTTGTGGTGAGGTCATGTTTTGTTAACTATTAAATAGCAGCGAAATGAAAAGAGATATACACAAAGTGTCAAGTTAAAGAGAATGTTAAGAAGCATCAAATGAACAATAGTAACGATAAATTTTGTTGATAAATAATTAGTATAAATACAAAACTCCTCAAAAACTCTAATTTTGAATTATTTTATTAGTAAAAAATCTTTTAGTACCCTTAACTTAAAGATGTTTGTACATACACTGATAGGAAATTTCTTCAGCTTTCCAATGAAACCTTGGAAGTTACGATATAAAGCATATTTTGTTAGATTAGAGTATTTTAAGCAATTGCAAGTCAGTTACAGGAAAAGTTTAGTAATGAATTTTCAAAGAAATGAGAAGAAATAGGAATATAACGTACAAGAACAAATTATGAACCGTCCTAAAACCCACCTTTTGGATAGTAGATATTGCTATAATCATACTTCATTATTTTGAGAAAATTAGCAAAAACCTCATCAAAAACACTAACTTTTGACTATTTTACAGCTAAAAGGTAATTAAAACTAATTAATTGAAAGATATGAGAACTCCATTCAATACGAAATTTTCTCACCTTTCGAATGGAACTAAAAGATATAAAATACAAAGTATGCTTTTCAAGTTAGAGGTATTTTAAGACAAATAAGTTTTAAAACACAAAAATTTCAATAACTCTGTAACGGTTGAAATTTGATGGTATTTGTAGATCAATTTTTTTCTGCAAATATGACTGTCAATCACCCCCCGAGAGGTTCTTAACCATGAACCAAACACCCTGCATGACCATCGTCGATTCGAACGAAAATTTACATTTGGGTTCGGTTTATGAATCTCCAATGATTTTCTCTGGTAATTGCAGTATTTCAATGCAAGGGTAATTTTTCAAAAGGGCGTAGACATTTCTACGCGCAATAATTTCAAAATTTTTTTGTTCGATTACACTATTTTATACAGTAAAACTATCTGAGAACGAGTTACAGGGAATGAATACTTCTGGACGAAAAAAATATACATTGAAAAAATATTTGTGTCATTTTTCACAAAAACAAAAATTGCAAAAAAAGCCATTTTTTCTAATTTTTTATATTTGGTCAACAAAAACCTAAGGAGAAAAGAAATATTTTGAATGTAATTTCATGATGAAGAAATTATCAGAAAAAAAGTTTTTCTAACAATAACTTTATACATGTTTTTAAATTTCATGCTAATTGACATACAAAATTGTAATTTTATTACAGAATACAATTCTAAGTATCATTTTAAAACAAAATGCATTTCACAAATATCTTCCAAAATGCGATAGTTTTCGAGATATTTGGAATTTTGCTCCAACAATAACAATTAATTCATGTAATTATTTATTTTTTAAAAGTTATTCGCGTTACCCTATCATAAATTGTCAAAAGTCTCATATTTATCGTATTACAGACATAATAGATCATGGAGAAGCTTTAAATAAAAAAGTTTTCCTAACAACAACTTTTGACAAATTTTCATAACTCATACTATTTGCAGTTAAAAGTAGAATTTTATTTTTGAATATGTTTCTGAACACCTTTTTAAATAAAGATTCTTATAACAAAAATTTTCTGAAAGGTAGTAGTTCTCGAAATATTTTAAATTTTGTTTTAACAACCCAATTATTTTGTTTTATTACGACCTTTATTACGAAGTTATTCGCGTTTCCTCCATCAACAGCAATTAGTTTTTCGTGAGGCCCATAACATTTCCTGTAACTTTCCCGTTGACAGCAAGGCGACACTGTAAACTGTTTGAAAGCTATACAAAAACAATCAAAATATGATTCAACCATAGGATCTGATGATTAAACTATATAGTTGAATTATATTTTGGTTGTTTTCATGTAGCTTTCAAACGGTTTACAATATCGCCTTGATGTCAATAGTAAAGTTACAGGAAATGTTATGAGCCTTACGAAAAACTAATTGCTGTTGATGGAGAAACGCGAATAGCTTCTGAAAAGGTCGTTATAAAATAAAATAATTGGGTTGTTGAAACAAAATTTAAAATATCTCTACTACATTGCAGAAATTTTTTGTCATAAGAATTTCGATTTAAAATGGTGTTTGGAATCATATTCAAAAATAAAATTCTAATGCAAATAGTATGAATTATGAAAATTTATCAAAAGTTGTTGTTAGGAGAACTTTTTTATTTAAAGCTTCTCCATGATCCAAATACACTGAAAAAGCTTCTTTCATGTCTGTAAAACGATAAACATTAGACTTTTGACAATTTATGATGGGGTAACTGAAATAAAATTACAGTGTTGTATATCAATTAGTATGAAATTTAATACATGTATAAAGGTATTGTTAGAAAAACTTTTTTTCTGATCCATCATGAAATTACATTCAAAATATTTCTTTTCTACTTAGGTTTTTGTTGACAAAATAAAAAAAATAGAAAAAATGGGTTTTTTGCAATTTGAAATTTTATTTTGTTTTTGTGAAAAATGACACAAATTTTTTTTCAGTGTATATTTTTTTCGTGTAGAAGGATTCATTCCCTGTAACTCGTTCTCAGATAGTTTTACTGTATAAAATAGCGTAATCGAACAAAATTTTTTTGAAATTGCCGAGCCGTGGTATCCAAATCGGGTAAAATTGCCATAGCTACTAGTTTTTCAATTTGTGGATACTCAGGAATCAGTAGCATCTAGCTCAAATGGTACGTTCCCCATGTTGATTGGAGATTTGTGCCTTGCCATGAATCGTCTTTTCATGATTTCCCTGATGGGAAGGATTGGGAAAGTGGTAAGGTTAGGGGTAAGGAATATACCCAAGAGACCACGAAGCATTATTTAATGGCTTTAGACATGTTCTATACTCACATACTGAACATATTCTTTACGGCTTCATAGTTCTATAGAGATCATTAAAGCAATGGCAATAGTGATGAAAAAAAAAGGCGAATCAGTGTGCCAGTATAGAATTAGTTCAGAAGCACATTAATGGCTGTCAGCAATGTTGACATAGAGCTGTGTTAAAAAAAACTCTTCCCTTCTTTATCGACAAAGCAAAAGAAAAAAATAACTTTCAATAACGTACCCACCCTTCCTCTCTTCTTTCGTTTTACATGCCGACTGTTTAAATTGACGATTTGGTGCCTACAGAAACGCGATTCGATCCGCAGTCGAAAACCTCGTCTCCATTTGGTATACGCGTTTGATCACTGATCTGTGCGAAGATTTGCATGTATACTTGGTTTAATCCAAACTCTACCTAAATGTTTGGTTGAAATTACGCAAACGTGGATTGTGGATTATATTTGCAATTGTATTTTTTTCGAAAAATTGTGCAAAATTTGCATTTTGATTTTAAGTTTATTGCATCATCATTTATTAAATGAAGGCATACGAGCTTAGGTAACTATTAGAACGCATACGTATAGTTGGACGGTGCCGGTGGTTGAGTCGTAAGCGTGACCGCCACTAGTTGGCCTGGGTTCAATCCCAGCTGAGGTCGTTGAGATTTTTCTGAGGTGAAAAAATCTGTGGTCACGTCTTCCTTCAGAAGGGAGCGTCCATGAGTTGATGAATCGATATCTAGTCCAGATAGTGGAGCCACCTCTCTGGCGTCGGTAAAGAAGAAGTGGAATACAACTTCTATACTTACTAATAAATATCCTCCTCCCGTGATACTTGAGGAGTGCGCAGTAGTATATACGGCCTCTAGAGAAAACAAGTATCGGACTAATATCCCTTCCTTTTCCTTCCTTTGGCGCCCTCTATGCGGTAACATGTGAAACTAAAATTTTCTAACCAAAACACAACTCGTACTATGTACTACAATTCCTTTGAACATACTATTGAGCTAAATCTAACCATTATATCACAAAAATTTATAGTTCATGCGAATAGAGTACTGATACACTGCTAGGCTCCATGCAAAACTGACTCAGACATCACTTCGCTAAAAGTTTAATAACTAGCAGTCTTCAACAAAGTTGTGGGCAATTGAATTATCTTTTTTATTTTCACTTACAGTGATAACTTTAATTATTTTTTTTAATTTATTCTTTATCTTCGGTATACACCGTACAGACGCATTTTAAAACTATATATTTCTTATTAATATCTTATATCCAAGCTTGGAAACGTTAAAATCATACACTGAAGAAGCTTCGTTAAATCTGCGGCAACATCTTTCCAGTGGATTATTTTGTCCATATGAAGTACGGTGTCTAGGGATCCACAACAGAGTGGGGTTACGGAGAAGACGAGGAGGCGCATACAAATTAACGCCCGAGAGAAGATCGGTACTGTCGATATTACCTGACAGCAAGTCAAAAACAAAAACTCTTTGTAGGAAGATACGGCGAGTCGCCAGAGTCTGCAGACCGAGTAGCATACATCTATCGGCATAAGGAGGCAACACAACTGGATCATTCCATGCAGGCCCGTAGCCAGGATTTTGTTTCGGGAGGGGCTTAAAAAAATTTGCATAAAGCTTTTAATTCTGACAATTTGATATAGTCACTAGAAACTAAATTAAATTTTGAAAATCACATACGTCTCCCAACCTTTGAACGGAACGGATCGTTATATTTCACAGTGGTGTTCGGTGTGTAAATTTTAGTGAATCAAGGTCATCCTTTGTTCGTTCGTTAGCTGCCGTTCTGCTGGTGCCGACTGTAAATCCAGTACATTGTTTTCGCTGGTGCGGAACAATCGACGTTGTTTGCAGATAAGTTTTGCTTTATTTTTTTTCCTCGTTTGCTTTCTTTCCTTTTCCCTACTTTTACTCTACCTTGTAATCAAATAATAAGACACATTCCCGTTTATATAACGCTCTGCCCTCGTGCTTAAATGGCCGAGGGCGAAATACCATCTGATGTAATCACGGAAGTCCCTGATCCCCCTAATACTCGCATTGCTCCTCGTATAAAGCAGTACCCAGAAGGTTCCTCTGGGCCATGGGTGGTATATTTTCGGACCGGAGAGAAACCGGTTAATATATTAAAACTTTCTCGAGATCTGACTGCTAATTATCCGGCTGTAGCTCAGATAACACGTGTTCGGGCAAACAAGATACGTGTTCTAGTGAATGATCTCGGCCAGGCAAACGCGATTGCTTGCTGTGAGCGCTTTACACGGGAATTTAAAGCGTACGTGCCTTGTGTGGCCTGTGAAATCGATGGGGTAGTGTCCGAACCGGGCCTGAAATGCGAAGAACTGTTGGAGCACGGGGTTGGCTGCTTTAAGGACCCCTCTCTTGAACAGATTAAGATCTTAGAATGCAAACAATTGTATACCGCAAACACCGAGGGAGGTAAGACTACCTACTCTCTATCAGGCTCGCTTCGGGTGACATTCGCCGGGTCCTCTCTTCCCAACTACATCCTCCTTGACAGGGTTCGCCTACCAGTTCGCCTGTTTGTACCGCGGGTCATGAGCTGCAGCAATTGCAAGCAGTTGGGCCACACAGCCACATATTGTGGAAATAAGAAACGATGCGGCAAATGCGAAGGAGAGCATGAGGATGACTCTTGCGACAAAGAAACTGAAAAGTGTATTTGCTGCGGGGGCCCTTCACATGCTCTTAAATCGTGCCCTGCGTACAAGCAGCGCGGGGATAAAATTAAGCGCTCCCTTAAGGAACGCTCAAGGCGTTCTTATGCAGAAATGCTAAAGAATGCTTCGCCATCTGTCCTGTCCGAAAATCCCTATGCTGGTTTGGCTAACGTTGAGCAAGAATCTGACGACCCACGAGAGGGAACATCTTTGGTTAACCCAGGGGAATCCAGGAAGAGGAGAAATCCAGCCTCCCCTACATTGCCTCGTAAGGGTGCCAAGGTGTCGTCCACTCAGAGTGCGCCATCTACAACCAATAAATCCAACGGAAGTGATGCACAAAAGCCGAAGCAATTTGCTCCAGGACTTGGAAATATTAATTCTAACAAGGAGTACCCACCACTTCCAGGGACATCCAAAACCCCAAGTGTCCCCTTTTTTCAAACAGATACTCAGTCCAGTAGCGGACTAATGAAATTTTCTGACATAGTGGACTTAATTTTCACAGCTTTCAATGTTACTGATCCTCTTAAAAGCCTTCTGATACGTTTTCTCCCTATAGTGGAAACATTTTTGAAGCAGTTGACTACTAAATGGCCCCTCCTTGCAGCGATCGTATCCTTCGATGGCTAAGTCATCGAACGAGGTCACCGATTCGATCACTGTTCTACAGTGGAACAGCAGAAGTATCCTCCCGAAAATCGATTCCTTTAAATTTTTACTAAATAGTTTAAAATGTGATGCTTTCGCATTATGTGAAACTTGGTTAACTTCCGATATAAATCTCAACTTCCACGACTTTAATATAATTCGTCTGGATCGAGAAAACCCCTATGGAGGAGTACTTTTGGGGATCAAAAAGTGCTATTCTTTCAACCGAATTAACCTCCCTTCGACACCAGGCATTGAAATTGTCGCTTGTCAAGTTTTAATCAAAGGTAAAGACCTTTGCATTGCTTCCATCTACTTTCCTCCTAGAGCCTCGGTAGGGCACCGAACGCTTTGTAAAATCACGGAATCCTTACCGGCACCGCGGCTAGTTCTGGGAGACTTTAACTCGCACGGTACGGTATGGGGCTGTCTTCATGATGATAATAGATCAACATTAATCCAAGATCTTTGCGATAATTTCAACATGACCATCTTAAACACGGGAGAAATGACGCGGATTCCTACACCACCAGCACGCGCAAGCGCGTTGGATTTATCGCTTTGCTCGACATCGCTACAGTTAGATTGCATGTGGAAGGTGATCCCTGATCCCCACGGTAGCGATCATTTGCCTATCGTGATTTCAATTGCTAACGGTTCAAGACCATCGGAAACAATCAATGTATCGTATGACCTCACACGGAACATTGATTGGAAGAGTTACGCGACCGCGATATCCGTTAAAATCGAATCCACTCAAGAACTTCCTCCGGAGGAAGAGTACAGGTTTTTGGCTGGCTTGATTCTCGACAGTGCGAATCAAGCTCAGACTAAACCAGTACCCAGCGCGAATACCCATGGACGGTCTCCCACCCTGTGGTGGGATAAAGAGTGCTCAGAGCTGTACACGGAAAAGTCCACTGCATATAAGGCCTTCCGGGAAGACGGGTTACCCGCTAGCTATCAACAGTACGCGTCGTTAGAAAGGCGAATGAAGAGTCTAATGAAAGCCAAAAAACGCAGTTATTGGCGCCGGTTCGTCGACGGGTTAACGAGAGAAACAGCGATGAGCACTCTTTGGGGTACGGCTCGACGTATGCGTAATCATAATAGTACCAACGAGAACGTGGAATATTCAAACCGTTGGATATTCGCTTTCGCCAAGAAGATCTGTCCGGACTCTGTCCCGGTACAGAAAACGTACCGCGCCGCGTCTTCTCACGATACCGCGAACGAAACACCGTTTTCGATGGTGGAGTTCTCACTTGCTCTCTTATCGTGCAACAATAACGCCCCAGGGTTAGACAGAATCAAATTCAACTTGCTGAAGAATCTGCCTGACACTGCAAAAAGGCGCCTGTTGAATTTATTTAACAAGTTTCTTGAGGGTAACATTGTCCCTTATGAATGGAGGCAAGTGAAGGTCATCGCCATCCAAAAACCAGGAAAACCAGCCTCCGACCACAACTCGTATCGGCCGATTGCAATGCTGTCCTGTATTCGGAAGTTGTTCGAGAAAATGATCATGTTTCGCCTCGACAATTGGGTTGAAGCAAATGGCTTACTGTCAGATACACAATTTGGCTTCCGCAAAGGCAAAGGGACGAACGATTGCCTTGCGTTGCTTTCTACAGAAATCCAAATGGCCTATGCTAACAAAGAGCAGATGGCATCAGTCTTCTTGGATATTAAGGGGGCTTTTGACTCAGTTTCTATCAACATTCTGTCAGAGAAGCTGCACCAGCATGGTCTTTCACCAATTTTAAATAACTTTTTGCTAAACCTGTTGTCTGAAAAGCACATGCACTTTTCGCATGGCGATTTAACAACATCGCGATTTAGCTACATGGGTCTTCCCCAGGGCTCATGTCTAAGTCCCCTGCTCTACAATTTTTACGTGAATGACATTGACGATTGTCTTGCCAATTCATGCACGCTAAGGCAACTTGCAGACGACGGGGTGGTCTCTGTTACAGGGCCCAAAGCTGCCGACTTGCAAGGACCATTACAAAATACCTTGGACAATTTGTCTGCTTGGGCTCTTCAGCTGGGTATTGAGTTCTCCACGGAGAAAACTGAGTTGGTTGTTTTTTCTAGGAAGCGTGAGCCGGCGCAACTCCAGCTTTTATTAATGGGTGCAACGATCAACCAGGTTTTCACATTTAAATATCTCGGGGTCTGGTTCGACTCTAAAGGTACCTGGGGATGTCACATTAGGTATCTGAAACAGAAATGCCAACAAAGGATCAATTTTCTCCGAACAATAACTGGAACATGGTGGGGTGCTCACCCAGGAGACCTGATCAGGTTGTACAAAACAACGATATTGTCGGTGATGGAGTACGGGTGTTTCTGTTTCCGCTCCGCTGCGAACATACACTTCATCAAACTGGAGAGAATCCAGTATCGTTGCTTGCGCATTGCCTTGGGTTGCATGCACTCGACCCATACGATGAGTCTCGAAGTGCTGGCGGGCGTTCTTCCGCTAAAAAATCGATTTTGGGAACTCTCATATCGATTGCTCATCCGATGCGACATTCTGAACCCGTTGGTAATTGAAAACTTCGAGAGGCTCGTCGAGCTTAATTCTCAAACCCGTTTTATGTCCTTGTACTTCGACTACATGGCACAGAGCATCAATCCTTCTTCGTACAATCCCAACCGTGTCCGTTTCCTAGATACTTCTGATTCTACTGTATTCTTCGACACATCCATGAAGGAAGAGATTCGTGGAATCCCGGACCATATACGCCCGCAGGTGATCCCCAATATATTTTATAATAAATACCGAGAAGTCGACTGCGACAAAATGTTTTACACTGACGGATCAAATCTCGATGGGTCCACTGGCTTCGGTATCTTCAACAATACTATCACCGCTTCATTCAAGCTCAATGATCCCGCTTCAGTTTACGTCGCAGAGTTAGCTGCAATTCAGTACACCCTTGGGATCATCGACACTCTGCCCACAGATCACTACTTCATCGTTTCGGACAGCCTCAGCTCTATCGAGGCTCTTCGTGCGGTGAAGCCTAAAAAGCAATTACCGTATTTTCTGGGGAAGATACAGGAGTCCTTGTGTACGTTATCTGAAAAATCTTATCAGATTACCTTTGTTTGGGTCCCCTCTCATTGTTCTATCCCGGGCAATGAAAAGGCCGACTCATTAGCAAAGGTGGGCGCATTTAATGGTGACATATACGAAAGACCAATCTGCTTCAACGAATTTTTTAGTATTTGTCGTCAGAGGACACTCAACAGTTGGCAAACCTCGTGGAGCAATGGTGAACTTGGACGATGGCTACATTCGATTATCCCAAAGGTATCAACGAAGCCTTGGTTCAGGGGGATGGATGTGGGTCGGGATTTTATTCGTGTAATGTCCCGACTTATGTCCAACCACTACACCTTAGATACACATTTGCGGCGTATTGGGCTTGCGGAGAGTAGTCTGTGCGCTTGTGACGAGGGCTATCATGACATCGAACACGTTGTCTGGGTGTGCGCCGGGTATTGTGACGCCAGGTCTCAGTTAAAGGAATCCCTTCGGGCCCGAGGTAGACCACCCAATGTACCAGTCCGAGATATGCTGGCAACTCGTGATTTCCCCTATATGTCCCTTATTTATACCTTCATAAAAACGATAAATATCCCAATTTAGCCCCTCTCTTTTATTTCTCGTTTTTAGAGTTTCCTCCTGCCTTGTGGAACCGATCAGCTCCAGAGTGCCACTATGTAACCGCCATCGCCCTTACCACTACGCCTGCATAGAAGGAAACTGAAGCGAGAGCGACTCGAGGTCCGATGACTTTTGAAAGATTCCCCGCGGGTCCGAAGAATACCATCCGCCAATCCGGTACTCGACGACTTACTATACTGAGGCGCAAATTTGATACGCTGATCCCCCTCCCCCCCCCCCCCCCCGCCGATCGAGCGAAAGTTGCAAGTTTTGCTCTTCTTTCCCTGTCTCTCCCCTGTCCTTGATACAACTGCTGCTACACTGATGCGGAAATAAGCCACCCTTTGAATATCTTGACCAAGCATAAGTTTTAGTTAAAAAATTCAAATTAGTATTCTGTATTCCTAGTTTTAAGATAGCTATAATTTTTACTCTTTATTGAAACTCTTGTCCTCCATCTTGTAAATAGAATTGTATCCCTAGTTTTAAGATTTCTGTGAAATTTCTCATAAATATTTGTTCCCCCTTTTGTGTACTAAACTATATTGTTAGTTTTAAGATAACCGTAAAATATTTCGTAAAATACTATTACTCCCCCTCTTGTATATCAAAGTGAATCCCTTGTTTTAAATTTTTTCATAAAAAAATCTTTTGGCCCTCTTTTGTATATTGAATCTTATTTCTAGTCCTAAGATAGCTGTAAACTTTCTTTTCCTTTGTAAAAAAATATTTCAACATTGTAACCTCCTAGTTTTAAGATATCCAAAATGTAAAAACAAAAGCATTTGGCACCGCCAAGCTAACGCATTTGTGCCTATCAAATAAACGAAATGAATAAAAAAAAAAAAAAATTTTGAAAAGTTCATAATGAAATCAATTCCAAATCAAAGACAATCCTAAAAATATGTTCATTGTCACAAGAAAGGTTATAGTACTTACTCTCGTTACAACAAAGTATATTCTAGAGTTCACAGTATTTATGCGCTAACCGAATATGACAATGCTTGACGGTGCTGGAAAACACTAGGTGTTCCAAGCTACACCTTTAAAAGGCGTAGAAGATGCTAAACCGAAATGAGTAGAAAAATATCCATAAAATGTTCGAACGAAGAGAATGTCGAAATTCGTACAAAATCTTCTGATTTAGCAAGCGATTTGTAGATGCGCAGAGACGGTTCAACTTCTATTTTCTTTGTCTGGTGTTCTGCGAGTATTACCAGTTCCAAGGCATCATGCTAACACAATTTTTTGATATATTCTATTTAAATGAAACTATTTTCAAGACTAGCCTTGGTCGGGTAGATTAGAACCCCAGTTAGGAAGGATTTTTGGTAATCAATAGGATCAAAATATAAATTTAAATGATTAAATCAACTGAAGGAAACTGCCCACAATTTAATTGATTAAAGAAAATTGTCTACAAATCGAATGAAAACACTGATTACTAATATCTTCTAATTTTCCTTCAAATCGCCAGTCGCCGTGCATGTGTCGTTCACCGTGCAGTTTCAAAATCACGAAATTTAAAGAACTAGCTCCCTAAATCCATCGGAGAGATCCAGATCCTAAATCCTTTCGTTTCATCGTTTTATTGAAACATTCCAACTAAAGTTGAATCAAAATTTTAAATACACCGTAAGTTGATCATATAACGTGCACTGGTGCCAAACAAATGTCCTCAACTACTTATTCTCGTTTTGTTGGTAATAGTTTTATATTATTTCTAAATTGTGACGTATTTAGATAGGTATTTTTACGGTGACTATGAGGGCGGTTTTCATTTTGATAAAAAAAAAACAGGATTTGAAGTCACGTCAAATCCACCTAAACGCACGGTAACTGGGGACTTGACGGTACGTGAAATTTGTTAAATGTATTACCAAAAGAACTAGAAGGTCTACCTTCTGATGTCGCAAAAAGCAGAAGCAAAAAAAATTGCTACGCTATAGCAGGCTACAGGCACCAGTGAATCAAGCTAGCTATTGTTCTATATCAGTGCACATACAAATTGTATCGTTGCCCCAGGCTGCGGAGTAAAATGAGTTTGCCAAATGAAGCAAAAGTGCCTGTGCTACGGGATAACACGAACAGTTAAGGAAGTGGAACAATTAGTTAAAGTGAAAATGGAGCTTAATCTCGCTGAAGTTACCTACATTCAGCTACATCACGTAAAAACTGTGTTTTGATCACGTTTAGAAGCTTAGCACAGGCCGAAAACTTTATTGCAAAGAACAACATGCAACACGAGGTCGAATTTAATAACACCAGAATCAAGATCCCCGTGCATATGGAAAACGACATGGTGGACGTGCGTATCCATGATTTGGCCCCGCGCACGAAGGAGGATTTCATCAAGCAAATCATGTCGCAATATGGAGAAGTAGAATCTATTACGAATGACACCTGGAGAAATTTTTTCTCCGGCATTCCCAATGGCGTTTGTATTGTGAGAATGCGAGTGACTAAACCAATACCTTCTTACATGACTATCGAATGCAAATCACCGAAGGATAGCGTGACCTATAAGCAAACAACGCTAATTACATATCCCGGGCAGACCCCAACATGCCAATTCTGTAACTATACAGCCTACTACGGAAAAACATGCGCCGAAGCAACTAGTCAAAACTCATCTACTACAGCCAACTCTAACAAGCAGCCACCGATACCTTCAGATAAACCTAAAACAACGATCCAATTACCCAATAATGCAGGTACAACGACCACGACAACCGCTCCCAAACCAACAACTAGCATCGCCAATAAAGAAGCAAATACCGATGAAGACGGATATACAACAGCGACCCATAAGAACAAGAAACAAATAAGAACCTCTGATCGTGAACAGGAAGAAAGCAGTACCGATGACGACATGGACGGGAACGATAACGCGAGAGAAGGCAGACTGAATGACCACCAAGCGGCCTCACCGCCAAGGAAAAAGATCTCAACACGCAGCAGCAAACTGCGTCAACAAGATCTGGCAGACCGACATTCTTAGAATTTTTTTATTTTTACTTATTGTAAAAAAAATTAAAAGACCCACGGATCAGTTGTGCTAACGCATTGAGCCGTTTCAAATAAAATTTTAGATTGAAAAAAAAGAAATATTATAAATATGAACAAGCTCAATAATTTCAGCATCTCTTTATTCCGACATATGGACGGGTATACATCGCACTTACTTCACCTCTGTCGAAGAGTAACGTAGGTGTAAGGCCAACTTTCTTTGATGATTTCTGTTGTTCTGTAGTTGAGTGCCCAGAAAATATAGAACAGCTGCTCTTGGGTCGATTTCAATTTATTATTTTTTCTCTCTTTTTCTTCGTGATCTCTGCTCATCTCTCTCATTTTATTCCATAACGAACACAAATAAAACGAAAACATGAAATCGAAACATTAATCCCAATTTATTGACTGTAGACTCAACTAGTTACAACATTTTAGTCGCTCTCCGTGATAGGCTACTGATGTTTGTTCACTGTATCGTCACGTCGTTTTTAGACTTACATGGACATTAATTGGAAACCATCGAAAGAGACAGAAATGCTGCTGCTTACAACATTAAGTTTATTATGATTGATTGACTAATATGTGGTTTAGCATCTATTGACATCCGTTGAAAAGTAAGGATAAAATCACAACAGATAGTCCTACCGCTACTATGTACGTTTCTGTATGTGAACAACATTAGTAATATACGACGGTATACAATTCTTGGGTTGATGAACACCTCAGAAAAACCGCTGTTTTACCACTTTTTGGCTTGTTTATTTTTTGGCATTTTTCTTGCTTATTGTTCGATTGTTTAAAATATCACTACTTTGCGGACTAATAATGTTTAAATACGGACCGCATTCTCCGCATAAAATGGAATTGAGTGTCAACAGAAATACTATTGCATTAAAATGACGCGAAAACAAAAACTGTCTTCTCGACTATATTGTCATCAACTAATGGAAATGTTTTTGTCTAGCACGCTTGAGTGAGATGCCTGATGTTTCTACTAAGCGTACAGTGCACTAACCTATTACAGAAACTCAATCTGCTTATGCTTTAACTAACTTTATTCTGGCTAATATATAACATAATATCTGAGTTTTGTTAGACACAACCACTAGCGATAAAGTTCTCATTTTGGGACAGTTTTTGAGCTCACTTTTCTATAAAACTTCTGCAATTTTATTATATATTTCGTTTATTTTATTCGGTTCAATGCATTAGCTAAATGAAGCCTTGTGTCTTCAATATATTTCCATGATGTGAACAATGAAAGTGATAAAACGTAAATGGTTGTCCTACAGATCTCGTGCGAACAACTAGCGATTGCATGTGGAGAACTATTTACTAGGCTGAGAAATATTTTTCCTAACCAACAGTGTCGCGGTGGTGTTCATTTCTATCTCGTACACTTCCTTATCATCATAGTGGTTACTGCCATGTCCATGTTCGCGAATTTCTGACGGGTCACGAGTGTCGACTTCCTCAATGATGGTGCCGACCGTTGATTTTGAGATACTAGACGCAGTTTTTGCCGTCAATATTATCCGAACAGCAGCCAAAATTTGACAAATGTTTGTTTTTCAGGAAATGGTTTTGGAGACTATGTATATGCAAAGATATAATGTGTAAAATAATACTATCGCATTCAGTTTTTACGTGCAGGGTCAGGTTGGAGGAAATATGTCTGTTCACCTAGATTTTCACCACAAAAACACCATTTAATATACTTCCTAGATGTGTCCTTTATAATGAATACCATTTTTTCCAAATGTGACAGGAATCTTTTAATAGCCACGGTGCAAGTAAGTGGTATCAGATCTTGTAGCCGAGCATTGGTTTTCTCATCGTCCATATATATGAGGATCAACCACATGTTACAAGTTGTTATGTAAAATGACTGGTTTCGCCTGGGCTAATTTGTTAAATGGCATCAGCACTGAACGCCTGACATGGTTAAACTCGTTAAAGGCGATGTTCGTGAGCATAACCTCCATAATCACCTTCAGCAAATATTTCACATCATTAATGTTGCTCCAGCCAAATACGGAGGCTATTGACTTCAGGTCTTTTCGCATAAGATCGATCTTATGCGAAAAGACCTGAAGTCAATAGCCTCCGTATTTGGCTGGAGCACTACTTCTTGCTTCTGCGACTCAATCATTCGACAGATCCCCACAGCAAGAATTAAAGTAACAATTTCTTTTGTTCTTCCGACGAGTCACACAATATGAAGGGAACTGTTTTATCACACTCAGCATACTGAGTAGATATCCTGACCGCTGTCTTCGGTGGTTCGAAATAGCAATCTTCCTCACAATTCTCGCATTAATTTGTTGAAACCAAACAAGATACAATTTTTTTAAGAGTCACCGAAAAACATGTTGTTTCTTAAATTTATTTTTGAAAATTTTCGGGGGGGGGGGGGCTTTAGCCCCCTAGCCCCCCCCTCTGGCTACGTGCCTGATTCCATGGAAGTTTCCTGAGGGCGAATCGCACAAAACATCTTTGTATACGCTCTAGTCGGTCAATTTAAACGGCATGGTATGGTGTAGAGATGGGCGAAACAGTTCACTTCGAAGAACCATTCCCGACTGAACAGTTCTGTAAAAAGAACTAGTTCAGATGAACCGTTCTTCCGTTCAGCTGATATTTTACTTGTATCTAGCGAATGTCTCTCAAAACATTCGATTCTTGGAGAGGAACCAAACAGATGGTGCCCAAACTATTATACCCCTGTATGCTTAACAAGTTCATCAAGGGTAGCGATTTCTTCATGATGTATAACTAGAGAAATAGAGAATGTGATGAGTCGTTCTTCGCCGGTTCCATTCTCCGAGAAAACACAGAGAGCGGTTTGTGGGACGGCAAGTCGGTTCATTTTCATTCGTTCACCTAAAAATCGGTCCGAGAAATTCGCCAAACGGCTTTGGGTCAGGTTCAGTTCATTCGCTTTGAAGAGAATTGTGAACTACCGTTCTTTTAAAAAGAACTTCCGTTCGCTCATTCTCTTCGAAGAACCAGTTCACTTGAACCGTTCGCGAACGAATGGCCCATCTCTAGTATGGTGCCCACACTTGCACAGCATACTCCAGAACACTTCTGATCAGGGCACAGTAGAGTGCTTGTAGTGCGTAGAAATCATCGAAGTCCGCCGTGTTCCGCTTTAAGAAGCCCAGCATTCCGAAAGCCTTAGCAGTTGTCGCGGTGATATGGTCGGAAAAGCTCAACTTCCTATCGAAGAGCACTCCCAAGTCACGGATCGAGTCGACGCTTTCAATTGTTTTTCCTTTTAGGCTGTATTCATAACGTCCTGGAGTAAGCAAGCGTCCGAAACTGATTACTTTGCATTTATTAACGTTAAGCGTGCACCATTCTTGAATAGTACAGATATCTTCTTGAAGTACTACGGCGTCAAGTGCAGAAGCGATAGTTCGAAGGATTTTGAGATCGTCCGCGTACAGCAATTTCCCTGACTTGATCCGACTACAGATATCGTTAATAAACAGAATAAAAATAAGCGGGCCCAGATGACTGCCTTGCGGGACACCTGTGGGTGTTCTGAATGTGCTTGAACGCGTGTTTTTTATACTCACGAATGCCGAGCGATCGGAAAGATACGACTGCAACCAGTTCGTCAGCCAGGTGGGAAATCCCAAACGCTTTAATTTCAAGATTGCGATGTTGTGCGGTATTTTGTCGAAAGCTTTTGAGAAATCGACGTAAATTGCGTCCACCTGATGACGCTTCTCGACGGCGGGAAACAACTTAGCAGTGTAAGCTATCAGGTTAGAAGTTGTTGATCGTTTTGTGACAAACCCGTGTTGATACACCGAGATAATGTGGGATGCAGCTGCATACGTGACGTTGTAGACCAGCTTTACGAGAACTTTGGAGAGACAGTTTAATAATGAGATACCTCTGTAATTTTCGACGTTGTGAATATTTCCAGCCTTGTGAATGGGAACGATAGCAGCTTCTTTCCAGGCGATAGGAAAAATGCCTTCAGCGAGAGAGCGATTGAAAATGATACACACCGGAAGAGACAGCACGTGGGCGCAGCTTTTTATAAATTGGGGCGAGAGATGATCGGGGCCAGGCCCTTTCGACGCATCAACAGCAGTCTGAGCCTTCAAGATGTCAGCTCGGCTTACAGTGGGTAATAATACGATACGATAATACGATGCATACAGTGCCACCTAGCGGCGAAAATGCGAGCTAGTGTGTTCAAATTTGGTGCAAGTACTCCTAGTGGGACTAGGAATCGACTCAGGGGTGGGCCGATAGGGGTCATTTTTTTCTTGTCACTCTAGTGTAAACATTTGCCATATTTAGCTACTTTTAACAATGGATCTTAAGAAACGTCTCCAAAAGTAAACAGGAATACAGTTAGACCACAATAGGCCACTTTCTGCTTGTAATCATCACTTATTTTTTTCGACATAGTGGGTTGAAACACGATATTTTTGTTCTACTGTGCAGACAAAACGACACACGGATTGATTTATTTGCTGGTAGCAATGGAGCAGTTTTTAGCTTTTGTTGTAAGCAAAATGAGAAGGTACCAGATGCTGTTCGAAATTCTCGTTTAAAATTATGAAATCAAAAAGATTTTCAATTTACATAAGTTTATCTCATATTGAATCCAAAAAATTCGTTTCTAATCGTAGATTTGATACAGGTTTAATTAATAAATAATGTGATATGTCTAAAGTAGGAGCTGGTTTTGATACGCTGTGAGAATATGTAGGACACAGAACGCAATAATAAGACGCAACAACTTAAACAACTGCGAGCACAGTAGACAACCAAGTACTGCTGCTGTTGGATGAACTGAACTGATTTGATTTCTTTATTTCACACATTTTAATTAGGTTCTTATAGACACGCATCTTATGCCAAACCACAAACGGCTACAAAATCAATATCTACGGATCTGGCAGGAACAACTATTCACTCAGCAACAATCACGCCCAGTGTCTCCAAGCCAACAACCTGAACCATCAGCAAAGAAGCGAACGTAGAAGAAGACGGGTGCGATTGTCCGTGCCCTCGCATTTCTGTTTGACGCTTTTTTCGAAAGTACTTTGAATTGGCTTCTCAATATTTTGCAGTGTATTCCGTCGATTCAAGCAATAACACTTGTACACAAAGTAGACAACTCCCTTGAGAACGTTTGTTTTAACAAATGTCAACTATTAAATAAAGTTTTCATTTTTACGCTTTCATCATATAACAATTTAATAAGGCGAATGATTACAAAGAAATTGCTATTTTTATTGCTCTTCTATGAATACCGGACGTGTTCGCCTATCTTTCGGGTAAAAACGCGGGCCTCCAAATACAATTGCCCTAGCTGCCTCCCCCTCTCTTCGGCCTGGATATAGTTGACGTGGATGCAAATATTTCCCCGACACGAAAACGGATCTCCGCGCGCAATGGCAAATCGCGCGTGCGGGATCGATCATAGCCTTAATTGTTTATTATTTTTATTGTTTACATCATGTAAATATATAAAAGACCCACGGCTCCGTGAAGCTAACGCCTTGAGCCGTGCCAAATAAACGAATTATAAAAAAAATCATGCCCTGCGTACAAACAGCGCGGGGATAAAATTAGGCACAGTCTTAAAGACCACCCGGGTCTCTCTTATGCAGAAATACTAAAGAATGCTTCGCAACCATTCCTATCCGAAAATTTCTTTGCTCTTGTGGCCCATGCCGATCCACAAGATCTTTTGTTAACCCGGGAGAATCCAGGAAGAGAAGAAAATTCTTCTTCCCTAGACTCCCTCGTAAGGGTGTCGTTTTTGGATAGGTGATATTACTTTTAAACTTTTAGCCTGCACACCAAAAAATCTGAATTTTATCGTTGACGTAATTGCAAACATGACACAAATTAACAAACCGTAATTTACGAAATGACGGAACATTACCGTGTTCCATTTAATTTTACATGAAACATATACTTTATATGCGCAATGACATAAAATTACACTTCCTACCATTCAGAACAAACGCTGTATATGGAGTAAAATTCCATGATTTACCAAATTAAACGTCATGTAAAATTAAAATCAAACGTAAAACTAAGTTATTTTTGATGCTCGTATATGTCAGGGTCAGGAGACGTAAATTTACATTATTTTTTCTATGTGTGTGTACACTTGTTGGCTGTTTAACATAATGTGTTTTATTCCATTTTAAAATCTTACGAGCTAACCAAGCTAACCTGACTTAAACTATTCTATGTACATCAAAATGAGAGGAGTCAGTTACAATTTCAAAGTACATAATTATGTACGGGTAGCGTAAAAAAGGGAAAACAAATCATCGAATAAGTATGGGTGCCTTGGTTGCTATCGGTGCTTTTGTTTGGTTACGCTGTTCATTTGTCGCCTCTGCATAATAATGACCTAGTGAGAATGTTGCTATAACAAGTGGTGCGACCCAGAATGGTTTAACTGGAATGCGCCCATCTGGTTATGCAAGTTGGATTTGAAAACGATCGTTCAAGTAATTTACGATCTGTGGGAAAATATGAGTGTGGCCTCGTTTCAAGTGGCCTGACTAAAGGATATGTTAAATTTGGTTTTTATGACCTGTGACCTGAGAAGGATTCACTTTGGTGCATGTAGGGATTGGTTTTGTGGGAATAATTTGTGATGCTAGAAAGTAAGTCCGTTACATCGTCTTCTGACAGTGCGCCATCGAATCTAATGGAAGCGCTGCTATAAAAACGAAGTAAGTTGCTCCCGAACTTAAAAAATGAACGCTAACAAGGAGTATCCACCACTTCCAGGGACACCAAAAATCCCAACTGTCCCCTTTTTGCAAATAGATACTCAGTCTAGTACTGGACTAATGAAATTTTCTGACATCATGGATCTAATTTTCACAACTTTCAGTGTTACTGATCCTCTTAAAAGTATCTTTTCTCCTCATAGTAAAAACATTTTTGAAGCAGTTGACTGCTTAATGGCCCCTCCTTACAACGATCGTACCCTTCGATTGCTGAGTCATCAAACGAGGTCACCGATTCGGTTCTTCCAAAACTTACTAAACAGCTTAAGATGCGATGCCGATATAGATCTCAACTTCCATGATTTTCATTTTATTCGTCTCGATCGATCGAAAATCCTCACGGAGAAGTATTTTTGGGGATCATGAATTGCTATTTATTCGATCGAATTAACCTTCCTCCGACATCAGGCATTGAAATTGTCGCTTGTCAAGTTCTAATCAAAGGCATTGCTTCCATCTACATCCTTCCAAGAGCCTCCTTACCGGCACCGCGGCTAATACTAGGAGACTTTAACTCGCACGGTATGGTATGGGAGTGTCTTCATGATGATAACTAATCAACATTAAACCAAGATCTTTGCGACAATTTCAACATGACCATCTTAAACATGGGAGAAATGGCGCGGATTCCTACACCACCAGCACGAGCAAGCTCGTTGGATTTATCGCTATACTCGACATCGCTACAGTTAGATTGCATGTGGACAGTGATCCCTGATCCCCACGGTAGCGACCATTTGCCTATCATGATTGCAATTGCTAACGGGTTAATACCATCAAAAACAATCAATGTCTCGTATGGCATCGCAGGGAACATTGGAAGACGCGACTACGATATCCGACAAAATTGAATCAAATCAAAAACTTCAAGATTCTCGACAGCGCGAATCAAGCACAGACTAAGCCGGTATCTGTACGTAGAGGAGTCCACTGCGCATAAGGCCTTCCAGGATGACAGGTTACTCGCTAGCTAACGACAGTACGCGTCGTTGGATACACGAATGAAAAGTCTAATGAATGGCAAAAAATGCAGCTATTGGCGCCGATTCGTCGACGGGTTAAAGAGAGAAACAGCGATCAGCACTCTTTGGGGTACAGTTCGCCGTATGCAAAACCGAAACAATACCAACGAGAACGCAGAATATTCAAACCGCTGGATATTCGCTTTCATCAAGATCTGTCGTGGCTCTGTCCCGGTACAGAAAACATATCGCGCCGTAAGGAGGCGCCTTGCGATACCGCGAACGAAACACCTTTTCCCATGGTAGAGTTCTCATTTACGCTCTTATGCAATAATGACGCCTCGAGGTTAGACAGAATCAAATTCAACATGTCGAAGCATCTGCCTGACATTGCGAAAAGGGGCTTGTTGAATTTATTCAATCAGTTCCTTGAGGGTACCATTGTCCCTCACAACGGGAGGCAAGTGAAGATCATCGTAAACCAGCCTCCGATCACAATTCGTGCCGGCCAATTGCAATGCTTTCCTGTATCCGGATGTATTTCGTCTCGACAGCACGGTGGGTTGCTGACCCAGGAGACTTGATCAGATTGTACCAATCAACACTGGAGGAACGAAATGAACTCCATGAAAAATACATTTCCAAAAAAAATATTTAAATAATAATAATTCTGTCTTGAAATGTGCTTCAAGACGAATGAAGAGATCCCGAAAACTGAAGAAATTGTTTTAAAAAGTTCCAAACTTGAATTATTTATCTAACTTCTACATCCTAGCAGAGCTAAAGGAGTTTTACGCATCTGTCAAACTTTTACTTTCAGCCGCTCAACTGTACTGTCACAAAACACAGTTACGACATTCCAAACGAACATTCTCGCGATTCGCCGCACTCCTCTTCTCATCACTTGTTCGCTGCCAAATTTCGAACAAACTCCGGGGTACGATGAGCGGCAGTAGACCGAATAATTCGAATGACATCCGAAAAGCAATCGAAATTCTATGCAGCATACTAGCTAGAGAGCGGAGACTGTCACAATACATGTACCTATCACTCATCAGCAGTACTGCAACGCATCCCACCCGCCCCAAAACAACCACCACCCAGCCCAGAGTGCAGGTTCCCGCGGATGGTGCTTCGTTTAGTTTGAGCCGCTTTCATTAAATTGGTTCCGCCGTTTCCACCCGTCGCGTCGCGTCGCCACACCAGTCGCTGCAGAGCGATGCAGGATAAAAACGTCGCCTGGTTTAAATAAATTGTAAACATTGCATATTGCAGTTTTATGCATATGGCAGTCGATTTGTGGGGAGTTGGATGCCACACACCAGTCAGCCCTCCCGGCTAAAAGTGGCGAAATAAATTCAAACTCGCTGGCAGCTGTTTTTTGCTCTGCCCAGCGAAAGTCATCTCTCGTCATCCCGTTCCACGTACGTAGGTACACGACCGACCGATCGACGGCATCAGCTGGTGAAGCGTTTTACGAATTTTTAGATTTAATTAAAATCATGATACAGATGGCATCGACTCGTGCCATTTTGATGAATGAATGAATGTAGCTCTGCAGCTGCAGCTGCAGCTGGTTGATGGAGGGATGGAAGGTGTTGCACCTATCGTAGCCGTTGTGGTACGATGTTTTGGAGTACTCACATATTGCCGAAAATTGATGCTGGCAGTTCAGTGCGAGGTGAGATCGAAAATGGACTTAATGAAAATGGTTGATCCCTTTCGTGCTGTTGATGGGTTCAAAAATTCAATTTTCGTTCTTGTGATTAGATTGGAACGAGCGCTATTCACTGTTTTATGAGAAAAAGAAACAATAGATGCTTTATTTCATCGGCGCTTTCAAATAAAATTTGACATGCTATCAACCTATTTCGAAGTTAACGATGATGATGATATAAAAACTTTAGCGACGAAAACGCGTCAATAATTGAAAACAAACTATTCGGGTTTGCCCCATTTTCCTTCCCATAATCATCAAAACCCTTTAAAGCACAATGATACCCAATTACCGCAAAGACCTGCTTCAATCTCGAGAATGGGTAGCGTGACGACAACCAAGAAACCGAACCGGATCCACTTTATTCCCATTTCATTACGACCAATTTTGCTGCCATTACTTGGAAAGAACCTCCATCTTGAATGAATAAGAGGAAAGAAAAGCAACATTAAAAGGACATTTCCAGTGGAGTACAACCCTCGAAAGAAAAAAAAACAACAACAACATAGATAAGATAGCAGGCTTCAGCAAATAGGATAATGATGACCCTCTTGACTTGCCCACTCGCTTCGGTGGTCGTCTTCCACGGCAGCGAGAAAAAAAAACTGTGTCCACTTCGCTTCTTTTGGTAGCCACTCAACAGGAAGGACGACGACATCAGCAACAACAACAAAAATGAAAATAAAAAGCAAAAACATAACAAACAATATTTCGGAAATAAAATTCTGGTCCCTTCCCTGACAATAACATCCTCGGCGAGCTATACGGTAGAGTATAACTGAATCACGCAAATCATAAAAAAAGGCAAAGAACGGTTTGATCCTGCATTCAAACCGGTCTAATGAAAAGGATATTATGGGACGGACGGACGGACATGAAAAAAGCCTACCACTTTGCTACCATCCGTAACAATCACCCCGGAAATATTTTTTTTTCTCCAGAACTGGATGTTTTGTCAAATCCAAAAAACATACAATTCTCGGAAGAGTAAACAGTCTTATTCAGCGTTAAGCTGCCGACCGATTTGTTTATTGTATCCTTTAAAATCTTGGTGAGATCTACAGCGTGTGTTCATGGGTGTCAATCAATAAGGATATGTCCGTTGGCGAATGCAACTCGGACTGTTTGAAAAAATGATTTTCGTTATCTGGGATTTTTTAAATATTACAATGCAAACGATACGGTAAAATACAGGTACTCGATTTGTTTTCAAAACGAGTGAGAAACAATTCTGATTGAAATGAAACGTCCAAAACCACGACTTTATTGATCATCTTTTGTATGCTTAATCTCCCGACAGTATGTATAGCGCTGGTACACTGAGTGCATGCTGCTCTGAAAATCTAGCGAAATCGTCTAAGAGCACCAGCGGCTGCTCATTCAGTGGGCCATAAGCGCGACTTCCGGAGGATTAACAAATATTCAGATCAATTAAGCATGTTTAATGTACCACTGACTTTGAAGCAAAATCTCACATTTTAGCAGATTTGCGGCACCTTCTTTGATTCCGAAGCCTGGTGCGCTTTTGAATACAATTACATTTCCTAAAACAGCTCGATTTTCTTTGAATTCGATGGCTAGTAGCCGCTAGAAAGAAAAATGTTTTCTTCTACCACCTCTCGAGCACAATTCAACGCAGTTTACTGCACAGCGGCCTACTACAACAGAATGGTATGCTTACTCCAGTTTAGGTTAGAGATACGAAATCGGTGTTCGTTCTTTTAAAGATAAAACCGAAAGAGCAACCCTAAAACAGACGCGACAAGGGGGAACCACTCCGAACTTTGCTGTATAGTTTTACATTTCTTACAAAAGAAATGCATAGGATTCGCTCAAACGTTGAAAATTTTCTCCGAGGCCTGGAGGGCCGAGTCTCGTGTACTGGTCCGGTCCACCATCGCGTCTGGTGAAGTAGTTCGGCCGGTGTTAAGCCTCGGGAAAGTTCATCGGCTGGGTTGTCCTTGCCAGGGATATGATTCCAGGAATGCTCGCTCGTTGCTTCTTGTATTTTGGACACGCAATTGCCCACAAATGTCTTCCAGCAGCAGGGCGGTGACCTCAGCCATTGTAGCACCGTCATAGAATCTACCCAGAAAAACACATAGCTGTGTTGAAAGAAGGGCTCCGTAGAGTTCCAAACGAGCGATGCTATGGCGTGTCTTTAATGGTGTGACCTTCGATTTGGCAGCTAGAAGCTGCACGTGCACATTTTGGTGACTGTCTACAGAGCGCAAGTAGGCACAGGTGCCATACGCTTTCTCGGACGCATCGGAGAAGAAATGCAACTGGATGTCGGTTGCTCCGGCCACCGAAGCAAAACGTGGAACTCGAATGTCGCTGAGCATGTTGAGGGTAGCGTGAAATTCCCTCCATTCATGTTGAAGTTTTTCCGGAAGCGGTTGATCCCAATCGTACGGTTTACCGTTGCTCGAAGAAAGTGCCCTGAAGCGTTGCATAAACTGTTCGGCGGTAGAAATAACAGGCCCAACGAGGCCGAATGGGTCATAAATCTGGGCGATGTACGAAAGTACGTTTCTCCGAGTGAGTGTAGCTGCTGGATGTGGCAGCTGAATTTTAAAGCGGAGTGTGTCTGAGCCTGGTTCCCATACCAGCCCAAGCGTTGTCATTGACTGGTAGTCAGAAAGATCGTAAAATGGAATTCAGCCAAGCTCAACTTCGGGAATTTCTGCTAGAACGACCGATGAATTGGATGCCCACTTCCGTAGTGGAAATCCAGCAGAATGCAGCATGGTGCTTACTTCACGACATAGCTGGATGGCTGATTGAATATCATCTGCTCCACTGTTGAAATCGTCGACGTAAAAATCTTCCAGCACCGCGCTCTGCGCGGAGGGGAAAATTTCGCCTTGGTTCTTGGCGAGTTGAATCAAAGTGAGAGTGGCGAGGAATGGTGATGAAGCGGTACGTGACCGTTTGCAGCTCGAACGTGGAAATCGGGTCTGACGGCTGTTCTCGCCATAGGATTCGTTGAAGTGGACGATCTTCTTAGTGGACCTCATTTTCTCTATGTCCACTACAAGTGCGGTCGGTCGGGTACGAACGCTCATCACAATCGATAACAGGTCGTCCTGCACTACCGGGCCGACGAGCAGAAGATCGTTCAAGGAATAACCAGACGTAGTGCGGCACGAGGCGTCGGACACGACGCGGGTTTTTGTAGTGGTACTCGAGGTTTTGAAAACCGGGTGATGCGGAAGGTAGCTATGGACACTAGTTTCATAGACAGGATCGAGGATTTTCCGCATATGACCAAGTTTTTGATATTCGTCCATGAATTCGTGGTACGCAGTTTTTGTGGCCTCGTCGTTCTAAGCTCATAAAGCGTTTTTCGGCGATGCTCCTTGATTCGCCTATGAGTATATTTTGATTATCCGTTCGTGGAAGTCGGACGACATATCGTCCACTATCGTTGCGTGTAGTTGAAGTTCCTCGCATGAAGCTTCTTCTGCTGAGTACAGTCGGCCAGACTCTACTGCTTCTAATTCCCAGAATCTTTCCAAGACTGATTCTAGGCTACACGGGGCCAGGGCTGCATGGCAAACTGGAGAGGAGGATGGAGATGTGCCATACCAACGGCCACTTACGGCCCAACCAAACACTGTTTCAACTAAGACTGGAGATTCTTCGCCGAGGGTGATTCTGCCATTCTTCAGGTACTCGTGGAATTGCTCGATGCCAAGGAGCAAATCAATGCGTCCAGAAACATTAAGCGTGGGGTCGGCTAGAGCAACGTTTGGAGGTATTTTCCATGACGAGATGTCAACATTAGTAGATGGAAGCTCTGCAGTTGGCTTCGGGAGAACCAAAAACTCCAATTCACTCGAAAATTCTTCATTTTTGGAACGGATGGTGGCAAGGACGGATTGCGTGACCGTCACGTTTGCTTCACCAATACCGGTTATGGGGACACTTACTCGTTCTGATCGCAGGCACAGACGACGAGCAAGCCTGTTCGAAATAAAATTCGACTGTGACCCCGAGTCAATCAATGCACGAGCAGAATGTGGTTTTCCGAATCTATCCTCGATCCAGAGTGCCACCGTGGAAAGAAAAACGGTGCTTGGAGAACTACGATGAGCCTGCACGCTTACTTCCGTTGGAATATTTACCGATCCGCTTGGATTTCCTTGATCAATCGTAGGTAGAGCTGCTTGCTGAGCCGGCGAACTTGCTGTAACCTTTGGCGTCAGATTTGAGTTTGGCGACTGGTGCAGCAGTATGTGATGCCGTTCACGACAATGACGGAACGTGTACTTTGAATCACAATTCCGAGCAATATGAGACGATTTGAAGCAGTTCCAGCAAAGACGTTTCTGTGTGATCAGCTCTCGACGTTGGCCGACGGTTAGTCCTTGGAATGTGGGACACTGGAACAACAGGTGCTTCTCAGAACAGGCCATGCAGGTGGGAGGATTTGCGCGGGAGCTTGAAGTCGCTGTATTGGCTACCGACTTATGAGACTGAATCTTTTTGGTGACAATATTCGAACCGATCATTTTAACCGGAGCTGCTTGAGAGCGATGTTGTATTTCCGACGAAACCGTTTGTAGTATGCGAACCCGCTGATACAAAAACTCCAAGCACGCATCATATCCAACATTTTCCGATTTTGCCGCATATTCTTCCCAGGTTCTGAGGGTTATTGGATCAATTTTGTAGGACAGCATACATACCAGCGGTGTGTCCCAGGTTTCTACTGCCTCTCCAAGCTTCGATAATGCCTTCACGTGACGTTGAAAGTCGTCCACAACGTTGTGGAGATCCTGCGGGGATTCTTTGCGAATTGGAGCAATATCATGGAGCGCACTGAATAACTGCTTCTTGAGAAAGTGTTTGTTGTCATAGCGCTTGAGGAGTGCCTCCCAAGTGGTTAGATAGTTTGCTGATTCGATGTCCACCGTTTCATAAGGCTTGCGTGCCTCTTCTTCCAATGACTGGAGCAGGAATTGAAGTTTGGCAACTAATGGGATATCGGCGACATCATGCACCATGGACTTGAATGTGTCCCGAAATCCTAGCCACCGTGAGTAATCATCATCGAATTTTGGCAAATCAATTTTTGGAAGCCGCAAGTGGAAACTGGACGGTTGCGATACGTTCATATTGGTGGCATTTCTGGTTGAATTCAACTCCACTGATCTGCAATTCATCAACCAACCCTTTGTGGCACAATATCTAGAATCGAATTCTCTCCGTTCTTGCAGATGTTTCACTAACGGAGCATCTCCACGGTCCATCCTTTCAATCTCCGATTGTACCTTCACATATTCTCGGTACACTTGGTCCACTAAGTCCAACCGAACTGGTATTTGAGGGAAATCGCGGTCTTCCTCATAATTTTCCACAAAGGACTCGACTGTTTCCAGTGATGAAACGAGTGACTTACGGACTGTAAACTTGTCTTTCAGTTTCTTGTCCTTTAACTTCTTGGTGGCCATTTCTCGACGATGTCGTTATCCGAACGACAATAATCGATTTGCACACGCGACGACACGTGAATTCTCCTTCCCGGATCGAATCGAAAATCCTTCCCGACGCGGACGTGGTGGCCACCAAGAAAATTTGAGTACTTTTAGTTCAACTCAAACACTGTGTTCGCTTCACTGAAAGCATCAAAATTGTCACAATTGAAATCAGTGCTGCTATTATCACTGGTTTTCCGCCAAAACCTTTCAAGCACAAACAGACGCCAGCGTAGCGTCGCTTGGGTTAACTGACGCTTTATAAAGTACAAAGCAAACTTGGTTGATAATGGCGCCAACCATAAACAATAGTCACTATCAATTTCTGGCTTGGCTTGGGTGTGCGCGCAAAATGGCTAATTTTATCACCGTACAAGTTTCTTCGTGCCAACGTGGCCACAGACACTATTGGATTGTTCTTCGTATCCGGCACACATACTGTACTGTTTAAGCATATAGGTTTCACAATTTTTAGAATACTTTCAAATTCCTTAGGGTAAGTTGCATGTAGTGGCCTAGGTTAAGTTTTAATTTAATTTTAGTTTTATATTTAAGTTCATGAGTTTAGATTAGGTTAAATTTCATTATAAGTTTAAAGATTTTCTACCTCGCCCTATCATATACCAATCGATTCAGCTCGACAAATTGAGACAATGTCTGTATGTATGTGTGGGTATGTGTGTATGTATGTATGTACAAAATGTCATGTAATTATCTCAGCAATGGCTGAACCGATCTTAACGAAATTAGTTTCAAATGAAAAGCCTATCGTTACCATTTGACATTTGAGTTTTTCGATATGTTGTTTACTTTCTGAGATATGGCTGATTTTGTCAAAACACAGCAGGTTTTTAGCAAATAACTATCGAAAAAACAATGCTGTTGCGCATAAATAGAAAGCTTGTAAAAATACCTTTCTAACAAGCTATAGTTTGTCAAAATACATTCACGAGTGGCGGAGATATTAAATATTTTGTATTTTTAAACCTCGCTTACCAATTTTCATAAATTAAAAATGAGACAGAATATTACTCTACCGGATTTTTTAGGGGAAAAACTACACCGATTTTGAATATTGAGGTATGAAAACACATCTACGCGATTCAAGGAATTCAATATTGAAATTTTTTTGTGAATTACCTCTATTATAAATGAACTATTTCTCAAAAATCAATATGTAAGTTCACTTCAAAAACAAAATAATGTGTTCATAGTGAATTTTTTGTTGGATTAGGTGTTGACTTCAATCGTGAGGTAAATGTTGATGGTATATTAATACATAGATCATTAAGTAATTCACGTAGTAGTGAGATAAAAGATTTCTGATTTAGCTATACTCGTGGCATCACCGAAAGCAACTGTATTTTTGAATCCCAAAACTCTAGCGAAAATTAAGCTCTTTTGCAAGATATAGGTTATTTATACTAGTTATGGCGCAAAAATTACTACTTAAATTATTTATAATAAGTATGTAAGGAATCAATATATCGTATTATATACATACAAAAATAAGGTCACGAATTAACCATCATTTGCCATTCCTCACACGCTCCCCCCATCTCACTCTCATTCTCTCTCGCTTCGTGTTCGTGGCCACTGTTGCGACTCACATCTATCTTGCCATTTCTTTATTCATTTCTAGCTTGTGTGATAAGATCGTCTGATAATCTAAAAATTTAATAATGTCCAATCATGTGTACGATGTAATTGTGAAGGTTTTGTCTGCTGTTACCCTATAAATAGTTTTCTGCATTTTCGTGTAGCCACTCGTGTAAACAAGTTTAATGATACATCCTACGTGGCGTTGTCCTGAGAAAATTTTCAAAATATTTGCATTATGAAAAAACTAACTATTTTCAAATCTTCACACCCTCAAGATGAAAGAGGTATCCCTGCGAAACGTTGCACTATGGATAGAGAGGTGACCATCGAAAACTACATCAACTCAAATTTAATTCAGTTCTATTCAAAGCTTGTATGTATACTATAATTAAGGAAATTCATGGTTATCTCAGAAAAAACATTTGGATTAACTTGGTCATATAAATGTTCGGCGATGTAAATTTTCAAAAGAGACATTCCACGTGCCATATTTAAACTCTTCGTATCTCTATTGAGTTTTGAATGACATGCTCAAATATGTCCTGTGATGCACATTCATTGTATTCAATTCGTTGTATTGGTATGAACTTTCACGAAAAATAACGGATCAAAGACCAAAAATATCCACGAATTGGATCCGGGAAAAGAAGTCCCTCAAAGTCCATACTCTCGATGGGGGATGCAAGTACAATGTGCCTTCTAATTTATCGTCGTCCATATCTGCTCTATGCTGAGTACACTTCAATGCGGCATCGGATAATTCCGCACACGCATCGTTTGAGTTTTCCAAATGAAATAGTAAAATAAATTAGCGTAAATCAAATTAGTGAGAATTACAATCAGAGTTTATCCATTGGATAGATAGTTGATCTGACTACATTTTTGCCATCCTGATGGTTTGAACCATTTCTTTTTCACAGTATTGATTTGAATAGGACTTATTTATCCATATTCCCTGAACGGGAATTCCGAACGAAACATTATGTAAGTTATAAGGATGACTGGAAAGAGACTGCATTATTATCAACTGAATGCACGGCATTTATGCTATCGACAAAGCACTATTTATTTCAATGCAAATGAAAACTTTGAAATATCTACCTGTCTCATCCACGAATTGCATTCTCCCTCTGTCTCTCTCTCTCTCTCTGTTTAAGCGGATTGAAAGCACATGTGACCTTGTCTCACTTTACTATATTCAATTGCGCTTTAAAATACTGGACCATCAAATTCTATTCCGTACAATAAAAAACAAATTTTCGGGAATATGTGACCAAAAAGTAAACTTTGAATTCCAAAGCAAATTGATTGTTCCAGGTTCCTGATGACTAATTACGGGTCATCAATAAAGTAGAAACGCCAGATAATCTTCAAACGTCGCCGTCAAGTAAAGAAGCAGGAATACGAAACGACTAAAACAAAAAAAAAACCTTTTTTAATCCACCTAGAGGTGCAATTGTGCCTTTCTCATTTCTCCAAACTATGATTTAATAGCTGGTTCGTACAATATAACATTATGGAAATGTCTTCCATTCTTATTACACTTGGTATGTATATATAAGAGCACCTTTTTGCATTCATCGCGGTATCGGTTTGAATCGGAGTTTTCTATGTGATCGCACTCCACAACCCGTAACTCCGGAACCGGAAGTCGGATGGAGATGGAATTTAATATCAGTTTCCGGGGACGCAACACCTTTCATTTGAAACTAAGTTGATCAAATCGGTCCAGCCATTTTCGAGAAACCAATATAACCGTTATTCTGAATTTGGATGCTTCCGGATCCGTCGATGGTGGCCAGTGCGGCCAAAGAGAGTTTGAATGACTGTTGGTGACCTAGATCTACAAATTCAACAGTTGTGTTTACATTTTGGAAAAAATTTCACCTTTTTACATTCATCGCAGAATTCGTTAGAATCGGGATGTGCTGCGTGATCGTGCGTATCACCCTGTAATTCAGGAACCAGAACTCGGATCCACACAAAATTCAACAGCAGCTGATGGACCTTTCATTTAAAATTAAGTTTGTCAAAATCGGTTCAGAAAATTCCGAGAAACCGATGTGGACAAATCAACAAATTTTGTTTTGTAACCATACTCTTCAACTCGTAATCCGGAACAAGATGTTGGTTGAAAATGAAATTCAATAGCAACCTATGGGAATATTATACCTTTCATTTGAATCTTAGTTTGTAAAAATCCGAGAAACCGATGTGGACCTTTTGTTAACAAATCCGCACATACACACACATATACATACATACATACATACATACACAGAGATATTTTGCGATCTCGGCGAACTGAGTCGAATATTATATGAGACTCGGCCCTCCGGGCCTCGGTTAGAAAGTCGGTTTTTGGAGCAATTGCATAACCTTTCTATATGAGAAAGGCAAAAGAATAATATTTAATTAGCTTAATCAGCATGAGTTCAATGTTATCTTCATGTGATTATATTTTGAAATGTTGGTGAAATGGGTTTGAAAGTGGAGGGAATGGGGGTTAGTAGAGTGGGAGTGGAGGATGCGTCAGAAATCCTTCATCTTATTTCGTTATACGGGGTGGATGAAGGAAATGCGGGCGTGAGGGTGGTCCAAAGGGAGGGGAGTGATGAAGGAGGGAGGTGTAAGGGCAAGGCAGGGAGGGGGAGGTGCGGCGACGCAATACTCAACTGCATATATTGCCTTCCATTTGAGAGTTGGTTTGAGAAAATCGGTTCAGTCATCACCGAAGAACCGATGTGACTTTATTTGTGGAATATGCCCGGAATTCCGGACTTCCGAAATCGTCGATAGTGGACAATATATTCAAAGAATGTTTGATTGGCAATCAGTTATCTAGATCTGCGATTAGAAGTAATTTGGTGACCATTTCAATAGTTTTTAGCCTCTGAGGTATTACGATTGTACCGATTTATATGGGAAATTCCAGTGTATTCTTACTAACACCCCTGTAACTCCGGAAGCAAGAGTCAGAACCGAATGAAATTCAGCAGCAGTCAATGGTATTACTGTATCTTTCATTTGAAATCAAGTTTGTGAAAATCGGTAGAGAATTCGTTGGGGAATGGGTGTGATATTAGCTTAGGAACTTGGCGGGTTCTCCGGGGGCGTCATAAAACGTCATAGATGGCCAATGTGGTCAAAACTGCTTTGATTGATCATTAGTGATCCAGATCCGCAAACTAGAGTAATGTTACATAAATTTTAATATGTTTTACATCATTTGAACATCATGGTGGTACCAGTTTATATGGGAATTTGCTGTGTGACCGCACTCTTCAACCCGTAACTCCGGAACCGGAAGTCGGATCAACTAAAAATTCAATAGCAGCTTATGGGAGCGTTATACCTTTCAGATGAAACTAAGTTTGCGAAAATCGGTTCAGCCATCTCTGAGAAAATTGTGTGAGTTTAAATGACACACACACATACACACACATACACACACATACATACACACACAGACATTTGCCTATCTCGACGAACTGAATCGAATGGGGTATGACACTCGGCCCTCCGGGCCTCGGTTGAAAAGTCGATTTTTACAGTGATTGCATAGCCTTTCTTTATATGAGAAAGGCAAAAAGGATGGAAGCCCTGGAAAGTCAATTTTATATTAATTAGCCTTTTCTCAGAAGATGGGATTTTCAAAAACATTTCATAACTTTCTGATGCAATGGTTCAAATTCTTACAATCCGGTTTATTCATTTTCTTTATTCAAATCTATTTTTTAACTTTCATTCAGTATCTTTTTATTCATTTTGTTCATCTGCCATTTTTATCTATTTTATTCATTTCATTCTTTGGATTCACTCTGACCAGTTTATTCTTTTCGTGCATTTTACTCATATCATTCATTTAGCTTATTTTATTCACTGTTTTCATTCTATGCATTCCATTCATTTTTTCCAGTCGTATATTTGTTCAGTTTTTTCATTTTAATAATCTATTTTTTCAGTTTTATTAATTTCATCCAAATAATTTATTTGACACAATTTATTTCTAACCTTTTAACATCGTTTAATTTTTCATTACAATTTATTCTGCTCATTTTCTTCTTTTTATTCATTTTATCAATTCAGTTCATTTTGTTTATTTGATTCGTTTGTTTTATTTATTCATTTCGTTTATTATTTATCTTTTTCATTTTGTTTATTCCATTCATTTTATTCGCTTGATCCATTTCATTCATTTGATTCATTTGATTTATTTAATTCATTTACATTTGACGAGCTAATCTAATTTGAATGGTGTATTTTATAATTTTGATTTGTATTATTCATTCTACTCAATTTATGAATTTTAACACCTTATTATTTTATTTTTCGCTTTACTATTTTATTTCGTTTCATTTTAATGATTTTGTATAATTTATTCAGTTTATTCGAAATTTATTTCGTACAGTACTTGAAACTGTTTTCATCCCACCTCTAGTTGCCTGCATGAGCTCGGCAAACTAATGAATTATCCAACAGTGATATGTGTAAGAAATGTCTCATCTCACTGCTAGGTGGATTAATTCGGTTTTTCCAAAAAGTCATTTTATACGATATTTTCCGCTCATTGCAAATGCTTTGAAATTTGATACAAGGACATGATATAGCTAATTAATCTCCGAAAAGAAAGAAGATTTTTAAGTGAAGTAATAAGACGCGTATTCAATATCCGATGGAGATATAATTAAATTTAATGTATTCATTTTTATTTGCACATTGTAAATATTAAAAGCTCTACGGCTCAGTTAAGCTAACGCATTGAAATTGCAACTATTGCCATCTTGAATAGGCTCGGATTCGAAAAATTAGTTATGGAATTTGCGTTTCGACTTTGTCTCATCAGAATCCGACACTAACTTAGTGACAGGATTAAACTAACGCCGGTGTGACGGTAGCTCCAAAAATCGAAAAAAATAGTTTTACCAAAATTGTTCTTCACTGAAGAGAAATACAGCATTGTCGGATTTGGTAGATCATTACTAAATTGGCTTCAGTGGAGATAGTGGACATTGTACCACTTCTCTTATCACAATTAGCTCTTCTCAAAGTCACAGTTATTTATATTCATAAACTGGTGCACAGTGAACAGCGCACAGTTTATGAATATAAATAACGCGGCCAAAATTAAAAATATGAAATTCAATTTTTTTATGGTCCTGAATAGTTGAATTAATAACTTGCGAAAGATTGTGGTATTTGAAGATCTCTAAATATTTTTTGGATGTTGAAATCTGATTAGAAATGAGGGTATTTTCAGGTTTCGAGCTCATTTAACACTTCTAACTCATAATTGAATTTAGAACATATTAATCGCAAGTAAATTCCCAATATCATGCATACTACCTTAATGTGCAACGAAAATGAACTTTGGATTAAGAAATACTTGAAAATTGGGAAATGTTAGCATTTTATGATAAAGAATACAGTCTTAATATACAACCTTGAATATTCATCATAAATTTTATACAAGAACGTTGCATTTATTTCCGACTAAAAGTTCATATGTAGTGCGTATCCCTTCCGAAGGAAGAGGTGGCCACAGATTTTTCATCTAAAAAATTCTCAACGATCTCCGGTGGGATTGAGCTCAGTTCCACTGGGTCACGCTTATCAAGCATCCATCAGTGTCATATATTCGGTGCCGGTTGTGTTTCATTCTTTCATTTAACTTGTGATTATTTAAAATTTTGAGCGAACGTAATCCTGAAACCTCGCATAAAATATTTCATATTAACTTTGGGTTTGTTTTTAATGATTTTTCCCTTTTCGGATTGATCATGTAGATTCTTGATTTATTCTTCAACAAAGTAGTATTGTGTTCCAAGTGGTCTTGGAAGTTCTTATTCTGTCTCTTCCTAAACTGATCATTATACCGTATTACAACATCGTAATCTGTTTGAGTTGGTATTGTCAATATTTACCAGTTGATTGACTGATTCAAGCGAAACTTTCTGCATTCGTTTATGACACAGTTAAATCTCAATTGGCATAGGTAATATCTGTCAAAGTTGACCACTACATTCAGGGTCGTTCTGGCACCGGTATAAAAATCAAAAAACTTCCAAACCGTTCATTTTAGAGAATTTATGTCAGAATACTTTTGGAAATTAAATTACCTTTCTTTTAAAGCAAAATGTAACTAGAGTGGTCCTCTCGAACATTCTTTTCGAAAAAATATTTTTCAATCTAAATGGTATAGGAAGGTACTTAATTCAGCGAAGCTGTAGAAAAATGTTTTTCAAGTAACATTTCCAAACGCATCAAAGTTATAGCACTACCGGTTTTCATCGCATAATTATTTTTCTTCTTTAACTTAGGGTGTTTCTGAAGAAGCCAGTTATTAAACTATAACTTTTTCAATAGTTACTCTATCTTCATACTCCCTATGAAGTAATTTTAGTACATTTCATTGCGCATATTTCTGTTGAAGAATATGAATCGATATCATTTTTCGTTATCGAGTTACGGTCATTTCTTAGAATAAAAATTATAGTTTTCCATGACTTATAACTCAGAAGGTTACAAAAAGTAGCAGTTAAATTGTTACTTTTTTTTCAAAACTGCATCAAAAATACTATAAAATGTATCAAAAATTTTTCATTTTTTGTCTTTCAATTCCAAATAAAAACAACAACACTACGAGTCGTGACAGTTTAATTGGTATCAATCCCATTGATGAATCGAATCGCAGTAGCCGACGACTGCTTTGATGAACGCGTGTAGTGCTTTGTATTATTAGTGCCGTTAAAATGGATAAAAGAAAATAGTTCGATCTCTGGAAAATGACCAAAGGTGAAAATAAAAATAAAGTTAAAGTTGTGTTTGAGGAAATAATAAAATCATTTGATGTGGGAGAAAATTAAAAAAAGAATTTTGCTCAGAATGCAAAAGCTGTAGCAATTAAAACATGTAAATGTTTCGACAAATTTTGGAAAGACAGTCATCGAATTGAGACGAAATCTCGCTCGATAAAAACTCGAAATTTTTTGAGAAGCCGTTAACAGTTCCTACAAAAGATTCAAAATGCAGTTCAGTATTGATGATGTTGATGATTGTGATTATAATAATTATGAGGATGACGATGATATCTGTGTATTTGAAAAGCTCAAAAAATTATTTAAAAACTCGACTTTTTGATCTGGTAAAGCAGGTGCTAAATGGTGATGACCAGGCCCTTAAAAACAGCCGTAAGCTGATGTCATCTGATCGTGATGTTTATGTCAACATATTTCGCTGAAGGACAAAAAAGGAAAAGTTCATTTTGTGATATTTTATGATATTTTTGATGCACTTTCGGAAGAGTACAAATTCTGCAGAAGAAACATGAGCAATGAAATGTATTAAAATTACTTCATAAAGAGTATGAAGAAAGAGTAACTACTTAAAAAGTTATTGTTTATAAACTGGCTTTTTTCAGAAACACCCTCAGTTAAAGAAGAAAAATAATTATAACATGAAAACCGATAGTGCTATAACTTTGATGCGTTTGAAAATGTTACTTGAAAAACATTTTTCTACAACTTCGCTGCAGTTAGTACCTTCCTATACCATTTAGCTCGAAAAATAATTTTTCGAAAAGAATGTTCGAGAGGACTACCCTAGTTACATATTGCCTTAAAATTTATTTTAATTTCCAAAAGTATTCTCTCGGACATAATTTCTCTAAAATGAACGGTTTGGAAGTTGTTGATTTTTGTACCGAAAAACCGCTCTTGTGACCTATAGTACCTTGTCTAGGTTTCAGTTTTGTACCCTTTTGGTGTTTGGTGGTACCGGTAGCACCGGTAAAATACCGGTACCGGAACATAAAATAACACCTGAGCAAAATAACATGGTAAAAATATGTTTTTATTGGTAAGGGGCCATACACAAATGACGTAGCTCTTTCGGGGATATTCAAACCCCCCCTCTTTCCACCTCTTAAAATTTGGACACAAATTTCGAATCTCCTCCTTGGAAACAACGTATCTTCTGCCAAGCAGAATAGAAAAATATCTACCGTTTTGTATGATTTCAGAAAAGTTTGAAGAGTACCGCTTTCACCAACATTTATATGCGGGTCGTAAGATTGTGTATAAGGGGACAAAATCAATCTGTTTAAAATATGCTTGGATTTTTGACGTAGGATTACGTCTTTGTTTTCGATATGGGGGTGAACTTTTCAAATTCAACAAAAATGGTATGTAACGAAAAGTGGTCCAATTTTAAACGCTTATAATTCAGCCATCTTACGGTAAATTTTCAATTTTTTTTGCGCATATCGCTCAGAAATACTTCTAAGAATAGATTCCAATACATAAACCCAAAGATTTTTGATATCATGGCATTAAAATTTTAAATAATGTTCAACATAGTCAAAATACCACGCATTTGCACAGAGAAGGCTGCGCTTCCCTAGTCTGGCACGACAGATTTATGTACCTAACGCGCAACAGTTCTATGAATGACGTCATCATCGACTATTTAAAGAGCAGATTTGGTTGGGCAACCTCAGTTGCCTCTTGGACGGCAGGCAGAGCAGGCAATTCGTGTACGGATACGATGTACTGGCACAGCTTTTTGATTCAAGCACGGTACACCGTTCGCTTGGGTTTATTGTTTGAGGCGAATGTGTAGGTATATCCAAGTGTTGCGTGTATGATAGAAATCTGAGCTTTCGTTGCGCGAAGCAAAAGCTTTCGTTTATTCTTTGTGTTGTCATCTCTATGACAGGCTAAGGAGACGAAAACTTTTTAGCAACAAATTCACGCGAATGGATAGAAGAAAGTTCAACGAAGGTTTATTATTTACGTTTCATCAATTTATTGATTCCACGAGATTCATTTTCACTCAACCTATCCCACTTTGATTCTACCAATTCATAGGTACTACAAAGCCTATTTATGAATGGATGCACTGTTAGTTAAAAAATCGCTGCAAAAATGCATCTAAGTCCTTCCATAAAACTATTTTCGATTCTTGTATATGTTTTGCTTCGATATATGATTAAGACCACTGCATTCGCTACATTTATGTGTACTTTAGAAAAATTACAATAACGGCAAAATAAAACTATAAAGCTTGTCCTATACAAGAACTGTGACTGTATTGTCTAAAACATGATTTTTAAGTATCGGTCTGGTTGTTTACCGCTCACAATAGAAAACCTTTTAAAATTTTAAAGCAGTTCCAGATATTAGTTCGGTTTTCCATCGCATTTTCTGTCTGCTTTCTTTAATCGGATTCGATCGCCCATTGTAAATAAAATGACCTGATGAGCAAGATGGTTTCATGAGGGTTCATGAAGTGAACTGTAGAAAGAAATATGTTTGATTAATTATTAATCCAAATGTAATAAGAAATTAAATATTTCACGTATTGCAGTCCTACGTCTGCAATTCGTACAACTCCATAGGGCTATCCCTTGTAGTTTTTTTGTTTGTGGCGTTTGACAATTGTTTATACAGTTCACTGCTCCACTGCCCCTGATGATGAAAGTGTGTCGAAAAAAATCATTTACTACAGATTTGTTACTTATCCACTGCACAAACAGTACAGTAGTGAAACGGGTCTCTACTGCCAGAATTACCATTGCGATTGATTCTAAACAAACTAGAATTAAACCAAATGTGCGGTGGGTGTAACTGTTCCAAAAGGTTGTAAAGACGTCAGAAATTCAGCCGAGGCTAGAATTTCGACTACCTTTTCCAAGCAATTGGACTCTTGTGGAAATTCGCGGAGAATTGTATTGTGCATAGTAAAATTTGAGCAGATTCTAGTACTGCAAGAAAAGCAACTATTTTGATCGAAGCAAGTTTCTCATGTTTCTTGAACCCAACAGTTTTAAGGAAAAATAGTTATGAAACCCCATATGCACTAGGAAAAAGTTGGGCATAAAAGGATTAAAGAAATAATGTCGAAATAACAAGTGGAATCAATTATTTGAAGAAACTTTTTGCTGTGTATTTTCAGAAGTTTATATTGTGAGAATCACATGCAAATCACATATAATCAAACAACGCTGATCACAAACTCAGATCAAATCCCTATGTGCTCTATTCGCATCGAGGTTAGGTATTAAGATGGTGTTCGTTTTTTTTATAGATTAATATTAAAAAGCAAAATTAGTACAAGCGTGATTTAGGCCGCAAAATTATTTTGTCGGTATACATCGAGTAATGGTAACCAACCCAAAATCAATTCAACCATGCTAGCTTTAAATTCATAAACTTATTGAAAGGTCATTGTAAATAATTTTAAATTGATAAAATAAATTCGTCATCAAAAGCTTTGTATAGTACCGAAAATATTGGTACTTATCTGTATTCAGTACTGGTATTTCAGTACCAACAATGGGTCGGTATTCCCGGGATTTTTGATACTGATACTACCGGTACCGAAACCCTTATTGCGATGCGGCTTATCTGCATAATCGAAACCTAGGAACGGAAGCCGTCCCAAACCGCTGATAATTCGCCGGACGAGGTAGTTGCCATACGTCGAATAAAAATCGGTGACCACTTTTTTGCTGAACTATCGTCTGTTTCGTCTTTTAATTCCTTATATCTCCCGTAAGTTAAAGGAGATAGCCTTTTTAACTTTTCACTTTGCGTCGAGCTATTCCAAAGATCTGACCCAGAAATATTCCGTTGTGATGCAAATCACGACAGTGCGCTCAAACCAGCTCAACAAGCAAATGATATTACTAATGACATGTATTATAAATAGCTACCGTGTCTACATTCCCGCCTACAAAGTAGAGATCGACGGCGTAAGTTCCGCCTAGTTTCAATGCTATTTAAATGTCACTTTTGGTAGTGTTACGAAACCACAGGGCAGATTCGTTCAACAGACAGATGAGTTCAGTTCAGTACCACCCGGTGCTGTCAATTCGAGCAAACATAAATGTCAGTTGCGCAAACGTCAGAACATACCCTCGTGTGCTGGACTGTCAGATGGAGCATAGATTTCACACGAGGAGTTAAGTGGTCGAAGATCTGAAAGCTCTATAAAATAATATAGTCTGCAATTAAAACTTATTTCTACAATTACTTAAATACTAGTTAAAGGAGTGAATTTGTGATTAAACTAGGTAACTATAATTTAACATGCATACAACTTAAAAACTATGTGAATATTTATGCATAAATTGTTATAGATACTAAAGCTAACAGTACGGTTAATTGGCTAGTCTATGCTAGTTATCACAGATTTGCAAAACAAGTAAGTTCTATTCATTTAAATCTAGCTTAAAACTAATGAATTTGTTAAACCTAGAACAGTACAGACACCCATAAAAAAGAAGACTTTGTTTCGGAAAAGCGCGGAAGAAGCAAACGAAAATGTAAGCTAACCTATATTTAAAACAGTATGCAATCTAATATAATAAATTACAGCTTTGAAGCTGCGTGTAAGCTGCTATCAGGACGTGTATTCTTCCCAATCCGAACAATCTTCAAAGATTTTCTGGTGAACACAGTTCCTGGAAGAGGGAGATGGATTTGACGAAACATTGTGCCAAGTGTGATCGACCGGACTCGGCGGATAATTTAGTCGGATGCGACTCTTGTGAGACGTGGATGCACTTTGGGTGTGCGGGAGTGACGGATTCCATCTCCGAGGTTAATCGCAGTTGGAAATGCGAGCAGTGCCGGGAGGAAGATTCAATATTGCAGTCGGTCAGTCGTATGTCTTCTAGCAAGCACTCGTCTAGAATAGACCTCAATCTAAGGATGATCGAGGAAGAGAAGGCCATGAGAATGCGAAGAATTCTGGAAGAAGAAGCAGCTCAAGCTGCAACCAGGAAAAAGCTAGCGGATGAGGAGGAGAAGTTTCTAAAGAAGAAGTATAAACTTCTCGCGGATGAGGAAAATTCAGAGGATGGAGCCAGTAGGACATCAAGACTGAGCAGTCGAGCTAGTCTAGATAAGGTACGATCGTGGCTTGGAAAGCAGGAAGTCGACACAGCACGTCGAGTGAAAGTAGTGTCATCCAGTAGCACCTTGCCGAGAACCGTAGTTACAGAAGCAGTTCAGCAGTCTATAATCCCAGCACTCATCACCTCTAGCCCGAAGGCGTCAAACGTTCCTGCTCTTGCAACCTCGAGCCCTGTGTCAACTTCTACACCAAGTTCGGTAAAGTGCTCCGTAGCAATGAATGCACCTGAAGGTCCAGTTCCAGTAAGATCAAAAGGTGACTTCGTATCCCACACCGAAATTATTTTAGACGTTCCCGGGAGACCTCTGGTAAGTTCGTCATTGGTGACTAGATGCAACTCCTACGTCGGAGTCAATAAACTCGTTGCGATAAATGACAACAGTGGATCGCGGAAGATCAACAATAGTGCTCCGCCTTCGGTAATCGACCTTCCCCCTTTATCGGGTCGTAACCAAGTACCAGAGGCAATAGTAAACAGCATCCCCTCCATACTCATGAGTAGGGCATCGGAATGTGGTGATAACATTGTCACATATTCCTCTAGTAGTAGGCTAGTGTTTCACGATAGCATAGTAGGTAAAAGTGTACCACAAGTATCCTCCCTCAATTATGGGTATACACCTATGTCTAACTATAATCCCACATTGTCAACAACAACCTCAGTGCTGAATCAATTGCACACTACAAATATTCCGACACATAACAGTATCGTCGCCCCTCCGCACGTTGCAACTAACCCATCATTGTCATTTCTCACTGGTAGTCAGGGTTACTCGGTTGGAGGGTGTTCAGTTACTTTCCAACATCCCAGTTTATCAGTGCCTTTAGTACACTCCCGACCAACGTTAAGTTCCATTTGTCAACCAACGTGGATCAATAGCAATATCGCCAGTACCACCGTGAGTGGAATGCAATCGTTAAATATAAATATCCCGGTCTCAACGCAGAGAGAAGGAACGTATTTCAATAATGGGGGTGTGTTAGTAAGTACGAGTGCGTTGGTACCACCTGTGTCCAGTACCACTGCACCTCAGTTTGTGATTCCGGGTACCCAACTACCGATGCCAGCCGGACCATTCGGTGCTCCCTCCATTGACCAACGGCCTCAACAACAGCCTGCTATACCAGTTCGAAGCGGGCCATCTAGCGAGCAAATGGCTGCCAGAGAAAGTGTTGCCGCGGGAGTTGCCAAACTTTTCAGGCGACCCTCAAGATTGGCCGCTATTCTATAGCTCATTCTGTAACTCTACGGAAACATGTGGATACACTGATTCGGAGAACTTAGCTCGACTACAGCGTTGTTTGAAGGGCAACGCGTTGGAAGCAGTTAGAAGCCGGTTGCTGATGCCGCAGTCGGTGCCTTTCGTAATTGATATATTACGGCGCTTGTACGGTCGACCAGAAATTCTGATACATTCTCTCCTCCAAAAGCTACGAACAGTTCCCTCTCCGAAGACTGACAACTTGCAGTCGCAAATAAATTTCGGTCTCGCTGTACAAAATGTCGTGGATCACATGTGTGTTGCTAATCTTTCTGATGATTTGTGGAATCCTACGCTGCTTCACGAGCTAGTCGAGAAACTACCACCGCAAATTAAAATGCAGTGGTCCTACTACAAGAATAAAAGCACCTGCGTCAACCTGGCGACCTTCAGCGCGTTCATGTCTGAGTTAGTGATAATGGCTTCAGATGTTACGCTTCCAGTCGAAGCGCTCAGTATGAACTCGAAACCCATCAAACCGGGAAAAGAGAAACCGAAGCTGTACACACACTCTGAGGGCCCGCAGTAGAGGAATAGTGAATCCGCTGGGAAAAATATGGCAACAGGGGAGCGGGAAAAGAATACTTGTATGTATTGCGCTAGAACCGGTCACGAAATCGCAAACTGCAAGCAATTCAAGGCGCTCGATATCGACGGTAGATGGGAAGTCGTGAAGCAGAAAAAAACTGTGTAGGGGTTGCCTTGTACCACATCGGAAATGGCATGTCGAACCAAAAAGGAGTGTGGTATAAATGGTTGTCGAATATACCACAATAACCTTCTGCACTCAGCAAACGGTTCGGGAAAAGCGGATACAACGAGCGGAGCAGGGAATACGAATATTGTTGTACATCAAAATTTACACAGTTCGATGTCATATTCGTTATTCCGATATTTGCCGGTCACTATACACGGGAATGGCAAGCAAGTCAGTACCTATGCGTTCCTGGATGACGGGTCTAGTTCTACTCTTCTTGAACGCAATATTGCGTCGTCGTTAGGTATCAAGGGTCCAACTGACGGCTTCTGTTTGAGTTGGACTGGAAATATCTCGAGGGAAGAAAAGGAATCTCAGCGTATTAGCGTGGTTATCTGCGGCAATAGCAAGAAGTTTAAACTCCACAATGTGAGAACAGTTCAGCAGCTGCAGTTACCTGCGCAAACGATGTGCTACGACAATCTAGCACGTAGCTATCAACACCTAAAGGGTCTTCCGGTTCAAAGTTACACGGATGCGACTCCAGGTATCATCATTGGCATCGAACATATTCGGCTACTAACTGCGTTGCGAACGCGCGAGGGAAGAGATAACGAACCAGTAGCTACAAAAACGCGTCTGGGTTGGTGTATCTTCGGGAAAAACGACAAGAGCGGCAATTCGATAGTGCAGTTGAATTTACATCTAACAGAAAAGATGAAAAATCATGAGCTGCATCAATGGATGAAACAATTCTTCGCAGTTGAAGAGTCCAGCGTGACAGTTAAACCTGAAGCTGAAGAAGACAAGCGAGTACGACAGATTATGGAAGCTACAATCCGGCGCGTGGACGGTGCCTTCGAGATAGGGCTGTTATGGAAGTATGACCAGTTCTGCTTTCCGGACAGCTACCCGATGGCACTTCGGCGATTGAAAGCGTTGGAAAGAAGGTTAAGTAAGGACCCGATTCTCGGACAACGGGTGAAAGAGCAGATTGTAGAGTACGAATCGAAGGGATACGCCCATCGTATTACGCCAAACGAACTGCGATCTACTGACCCGACAAAGGTCTGGTACTTACCGTTGGGAATAGTACAGAACCCGAAAAAACCTAGCAAGCTACGGCTGATATGGGACGCTAAAGCACGTGTGGCAGGCGTATCATTCAACGACATGCTGTTAAAAGGTCCGGATCTTCTAGTGGATCTGATATCGGTACTGCTGCGATTCAGGCAAGGAAACATAGCAATGGTGGGAGACATAAAAGAGATGTTCCATCAGATCAGGATACGAGATGAAGACAAGCAGTTACAACGGTTCATTTTTCGGCTGCATCCAGAATTAGAACCCCAAATTTTCGTCATGGATGTGGCCACCTTCGGAGCAACCTGCTCGCCAAGTCTAGCGCAGTTTGTAAAAAACAGAAACGCAACGGAGTTTGCTGATTCCTTTCCGAGAGCGGCAAGAGCTATCACCGAGAACCACTACGTGGATGACTTTCTGGACAGTGTAGACACGGAAGAGGAAGCTGTCCGATTAATCACCGAAGTGAAATACGTCCATTCGCAAGCAGGTTTCGAAATTCGTAACTTCGCCTCAAATTCAGTCCGAGTCTTAGAAAAAATCGGAGAGCCGGAGGCACGTCAGCAAATATCCATGAAGCTGGACAAATCGCTTGATTCGGAACGGGTGCTAGGTTTGATCTGGAAACCAACAGAGGATGTCTTCTGCTTTGACCTGAACAGCATGAAGGAAGAAATTAAAGCACTAATCGAAAGTGGAAGTACGCCAACTAAACGCCAAGTCTTGCGAACTGTAATGTCACTCTTCGACCCACTAGGACTGATTGCACACTTCGTCGTACATGGGAAAATTCTCATGCAGCAGATATGGAGAAGTGGAACAGACTGGGATGATCTGATCACAGAAGAATTGCATGGTAAGTGGAGGCATTGGTGTCAGAACATGCAGCATCTAGATGCAGTGAGGGTGCCTCGTTGTTTCTTCAAGGGGGTCAACATTTCCGCTCTCAAAGATGTAGAAGCCCATCTATTCGTGGACGCCAGCGAAGTGGCCTGTGCGGCTGCCTTATATTTTCGACTCATCGATAACGGTAGACCCAGATGTGTTCTAGTAGCTGCAAAAACGAAGGTCGCTCCGTTGAAACCACTATCCATCCCGCGTCTAGAGCTACAAGCGGCGATAATCGGAACAAGGTTGATGGGCTCAGTGTTGAGCTCCCTGGATATCCAGATAACTGAACGATACAGATTCAACAACCGTTCTGTACTGGCTACGATCTGACGCTCGACGATATCATCAATTTGTTGCGTTCCGTGTAGGAGAGATTCTCAGTTCAACGAGCGTAGATGAATGGAATTATGTGCCATCGAAAATGAACATTGCTGATGCGGCCACGAAGTGGAAAGATGGACCAAGTTTCGACCCGAATGGGCCGTGGTACAATGCACCGGAGTTCGTATTCAACGCGCGGGATCGGTGGCCGTCAGAACCCAAGCCGAACAGGGTGGATGTAGAAGCTGAACTACGTACCGTATTTCTTTATCATGGTATGATGCCGCAACCACTGATGGATGTTTCTAGATTCTCAAACTGGAATCGTTTACTGAGAGCGACGGCCTACGTGTTACGAGCCGTGTGCAAGTTCAAGGGTGGAAAGGGATCGCAGTCCAGTATTCTAGTGCAGAAGGAGTTATGCGAGGCTGAAAACCTAATTTGGCAACAGGTACAAGTTGAAACCTATCCAGACGAGTACGCGATTCTGCGGCGTAACCTAGGGGATTCGACAAGCTCACCACCCATCCCGAAGTCCAGCTCACTGTACCGACTATCAGTATTCTTAGATGAAACAGGCATTATTCGGATGAACAGTAGGATCTGCGAAGCACCTACCGTGGTGTATGATGCAAAGTTCCCAATTATATTACCAAGGAAGCACTTCGCTGTTCATCTTCTAGCGGAAAACTACCATCGGAAATTCCTCCACGGAAATGGGGAGACAGTTTGCAACGAGATGCGCCAACGGTTCTTTATACCTGGGCTACGAGTGCTAATTCGTCAGGTATCGAAACAGTGTGTTACCTGTCGCGTTAAAAATGCTGTTCCAGCACCACCTATGATGGCATCCCTACCGGCCGCTCGCGTCACTGGAATGATTCAACCATTTACGCACACTGGCGTAGACTATTTCGGGCCAATACAGGTCAAACAAGGTCGAAACCTGGTGAAAAGATGGGTGGCGTTATTCACTTGCCTCACGATACGCGCTGTACATTTAGAGGTAGTACATAGTCTCTCTACCCAGTCGTGCGTAATGGCCATCAGACGATTTGTGGCTCGCCGTGGTTCTCCAGAAACCTTCTACAGTGACAACGGAACTAACTTCGTGGGAGCGAGCAACATTCTTGAGAAACAGATGCAGGAGATCCAGGAGAATTGTGCGATTACATTTACCAACAGTAAGACGAGCTGGTGTTTCAATCCGCCTTCGGCGCCTCACATGGGCGGCGCTTGGGAGCGCATGGTGCGCTCAGTAAAAACCGCTATGTCTGTCATCGCAGACCATCCACAGCATCCTAGTGACGAAGTTTTGGAAACAGTAGTTGCAGAAGCCGAGTCGATTGTCAACTCTAGGCCATTGACATACATTCCGCTTGAGTCGATGGAAGAAGAGTCACTGACGCCAAACCACTTCCTGTTGTTCGGTACAAAGGGCGTTGCACAACCGGAAACATCAACAAAGGTGGAAGGAAGTGCCTTGCGAGACAGCTGGCGTCTCGCACAATGCTTGGTAAACCACTTCTGGGCCCGCTGGATTCGAGAGTACCTACCAACTTTAACCAGGCGTACAAAGTGGTTTGAACCTACTAAACCGTTGAAAGCAGGAGACCTAGTCATCGTTGTGGAGGAGAGTAAACGGAACGGTTGGTTAAGGGGTAAGATCGTGGACGTTATTAAGGCACCAGATGGACAAGTTCGGCGAGCAGTTGTACAGACGAAGAATGGAGTAATCAATAGACCTGCAGTAAAGCTAGCACTCCTGGATCTTCAGACACCTGGAGACGGTCCGGAACTTCACGGGCAGGGGAATGTTACGAAACCACAGGGCAGATTCGTTCAACAGACAGATGAGTTCAGTTCAGTACCACCCGGTGCTGTCAATTCGAGCAAACATAAATGTCAGTTGCGCAAACGTCAGAACATACCCTCGTGTGCTGGACTGTCAGATGGAGCATAGATTTCACACGAGGAGTTAAGTGGTCGAAGATCTGAAAGCTCTATAAAATAATATAGTCTGCAATTAAAACTTATTTCTACAATTACTTAAATACTAGTTAAAGGAGTGAATTTGTGATTAAACTAGGTAACTATAATTTAACATGCATACAACTTAAAAACTATGTGAATATTTATGCATAAATTGTTATAGATACTAAAGCTAACAGTACGGTTAATTGGCTAGTCTATGCTAGTTATCACAGATTTGCAAAACAAGTAAGTTCTATTCATTTAAATCTAGCTTAAAACTAATGAATTTGTTAAACCTAGAACAGTACAGACACCCATAAAAAAGAAGACTTTGTTTCGGAAAAGCGCGGAAGAAGCAAACGAAAATGTAAGCTAACCTATATTTAAAACAGTATGCAATCTAATATAATAAATTACAGCTTTGAAGCTGCGTGTAAGCTGCTATCAGGACGTGTATTCTTCCCAATCCGAACAGGTAGAATATTCTTTTTTGCTGCTGTTGTGCATTCAAATTGTTGTTTACTAAAAAGACGCCTTTAGAATTTTTTTTAGATGCGGCTTTACAAAATGCTAATGAACTATTTAGCAGAAAAACACCATTCACCACAATGTCTTTGTTCCGAAAGAGTGCGACTCTGATATCCCCTTGTTACTGCACCCAAAAACCGTAGGCAGATGAGATTCCTTGTTAAGGCTACAAATGTTCACTTTGGGACCACCAAATATAACAACTCGAGGAGCGCCAATACAAACCTACGAAAACCGCCTCTGATGTTAGTAAGTCTAGATCAGACGTGGAGTTTCTGGCTCTTTTAGGAACATCATAAATCTCACGTCCAAGTGGAAAAAGTGGCAGCACTGCCAAATCACTCGGACCCCCCCCCCATGATGGTTTTGAATAACTTTTAAAAATTTATTAACTTCCTGTTCAGGAAAATAAATATACTGCAAACCGTTTTGACACATAAAATGTCATTTAGGTTCGGTCACTCTTGAAACAAATCAATAAAGAAACCACGAAACTTTGCGAGGGTGGCTGGAAAGAGATGTATGTCAAGTTGGACGGCTTCTCTGAAGGATCGGTTCACGTTTCGACAAGCTTCGATATTAACAACAGTAGTGAGTAGACAGCAGATGTCGGTCAGCGGGCTAGCAACGGCAGCTAAGGAGGAAAAACACGAAATTGTAGAAAATCGGGATGTCGTTGTCTAGAGAAATTTTATCGCAGATGATTATTCCGTTGGAGTGCCAGCGAAATTGATCGCAAAAATGGGCATCGGTGTAGGGTGAAATACCGCCGCCGAGAAGTTCTCAGCACCAGCTAGCAGATAAATAAGAACGACTAGCACCAAGAAGGATAAGAAACCCGGCGAAGGTGGTTGTAAACAGATGTAAACCCTTATGGTCGACACCTCCTGATCGGTTCATGTCTCAACAGGTGACGATATTTGCAGCAGACCTGAGCAGGTCAGATATATCACGAAGCTGGACAGCAAGTAAGAAAAAGTAGCTATGGATAAAAACATGACGATTAACAAAAAACAAAATAAGCAAGAACACAATCCCTACTAAATCAGTACTTAACAGTTGCCCCGGATGGATGAGAATTGTGAGATACAAGAGGTGTAGGTTTAGTCAGTTGGCTTAACAACTACTACAAACCATTTCGAATCCGACACGAGCCAGCAGTTTTTTAATTTAACTTTTTTCAATGTAACTTTTCGTGCAAACGATGTTCCAGGCAAATATTGAGGCATTAAAACCACATAACGTTGTTGAAGACTGCATGTAAAAATATTGTTGAAGACTGCATGTAAATTTTTTACCTGAAATCGGCGGCGTGGCGCACATCTCTTGTAAAAATACTCATTCGTTTAAGAGTTATTGAAGAATTTTAAATTGTTTTACACCAACTTCAACTGCGTATAAGAGAGAAAGGTGCAAACCAAAATGGACGAGCAGGCACTATTTTTAATGTCCAGACTACGCATAATAAAGGTAAGAAGGTTTGATACGTGGCACTCTAGAACCCTATGAATGGGGTAAGCTCACTTTGTAAGATTTTTTTTACTTTTTCCGTGTTAAAATCAACAAAAAAAATTTTTCGTCTGGTAAAAAATGTTAAAATCTTCAAGAACTTCGAAACGAATAAGTATTTTTACTTCAGGCTTTAACAATATTATATGGTTTTAATGTTACCACATTTGTTTTGAACATGGTTTGCACGAAAAGTTACAGTGGAAAAAGTTATATAAAAAAAAGAATTTAAGGGTGTTGCCATATAAAACGCTTTATAAATCGATAACCTTAAGTCCTATAAGTTCAAATTGTTCAACAAAATTCGTCATTAGGAGGAATTTCTAAAACTTTGTCGAAGATACTAACTTTCTACCTCGTCAGTATAAAAAGTTATTTTTTTTTAGTTTGATCTTAGTAAGCCATGCCTAATTTTAATTGTTATTAAGTTGTGTGGAATATTCTTACGAATAATTCGTCCAAAGATACCTTGTGAATATATTCGATGGTTTGGCCTCTAGTGAATTAAGTTCACGTTTTTGGGGTTTCCGACCACTATGCAGCGGTGTCTTTGATGATTCCTCAATAACAAACGTTTACCCAATTTGTTGAGCTGAGTTCACAGGGCTAGGTCCAGGCCCCAAAAAAAAATCCTCAAACTTTGAGCGTTTCTGTACGTTTCTTTTAAAATAAGCGTTGAAAAATCAAAATCCCCCCACTTCAGAATATTCTGCCCACGAGCCTGACCGTGGAGGAACCCGGTAAACCTTCTGTGGTATAAGGACCGTTGTCAACTTATCAACCTCGATTTTCTGTCTGTTCGTCGAGGGCAGTTTTGATTGCTGGTCTACCTCAATCAAGAATTGATTGCTCTGATGTGCTACAATTTGTGAGCTTTGATGTTCATCGTCGTAGTCATAGATTTCATTCATTTTTAAGAACCTCTCGTGTGCGAACCAATTACGTCAGTAATCAGCGATTCATTAGTATGTACCGACTATTCCATCGTTCGATTGTGATTGATTGGTTTTAAAAACGATTGTGACTAAGTCCCTTCTCTCGATAGTACTAGCTTTAGCACTAGTTTTTTTTCATATAAATGATGTTCTGTTAATTTTATTTAAATCAATGAAAAATATCATTTGAAAATGTATATGTTGACACAAAATATGAGGAAGTATGAAGATAGAGAGATTAGAAGATAAGGAGAGTCGTTGCTCCAATAGGCTTTCTTCTGCTCCAAATAAGCAAAGTGAACAAAATAATTCGGAAAAATGAATTGTAAAGGAAAATTAGACAGAGATTGGTTATAGAAACTAGAAAATAAAGTTAAAATGATAATAAGACACATAGAAATTTGGTAAGAGAAAAAGATAATTGGTAACGGTTCGCTAGAGACCTAGATAATAATAATAACTATAATGAAACCAAACAAAGTGGCGGATCTCTCAGCTGGTCAGCTTCCACCTAATCCTACATTATCTCGCGGCTTTGGAGCTACCATGATAATCTTGTATACGATACTTTTCCGAATTGCATCCTTTTTTAGTTATAATCGGAAATTTACATTTAACAGCTACAGTTTGAACTAAATTCAAGAACATTTTGAAATAAGAGCGTTAGGAGGCAACTGGGGTAACTACAAAACTCTTGCTATTTACTCATGGTACTGTTTTCCTAACTCAAATTTATATCGAATCATTTTCAACTACAAAATGAACTATTTTTCATTGCCTCACTGACAAAAAAAAGCCTACATGTTTCGCCGTGAACCGGAAAACACCAAAAGCAACTACTACCTACCTACCCATCTATTGGGTGGCCAAGATAACGACAACAGTGGCAACCAGCAAGATAAATCACTTGCACTCTCCGTTTCATTTTTCCGGATGCCAGCCCAACCTTCGCTCGGAGTCTATCGTCGTCCTAAAATGCTTCTCGGCGTAACAGTACCGTAGGTATCCCAATATCAAGCAGTAAGATCGCTGCTACATAATTTTTCTTTGCTTATGGCAGTACCTACTCTCCAATGTGTGCTGTAGAATTTTACGAGCCCAACCATCGGTCGTAGATAGCATATATTTAGCGCACATCTTCATCTTTGCTATTTGTTGTGCTATTTAATATAACTTGTACAACCTATAGCTAGTAGGTATATGTTAGTTTGCCGATGCAGCATTCTTTCGGCGATAGAAGGTATTTTTCTCGCTCACTACTACACTGCAGCAGCGGAGTCATGTTATCATACGCCATATGGGCAAGCGATGCTGATCCGTGACCTCCATCAACGTGTCGTGGCCGAGAAGCGAAACATGATGAGAAAGATTTATGTGTTTTCACGCTGTTTGGTAAAGAGGATCTATAACTTTGTTGTTTTGGCCAGTTTCTCCCGTGCGTTCGCTATCTTGTTGTTTAAGCAGTTTAGGAGAAATCCAAAACTGGAGGATACCTGGGAATATAGGCATTGCTGGGACATCTACTATTCATTTTCGTTATTTATTTAAATGTTGAAATCAACGAATATTGATGAAATTTTAATGGTTTACATATTGACGAACTTCGCGCCAACTCGAACAAATGTTGGCAGCACTCTCTCCGATTTTAATGAAATTTTATGTTCATGAGAACTTTGTCACAAAAAGCCACTTTGCATACCTTGTTTTTTCCAAAAATGATCTAGACTGTCTTTTGAAAGGGTCAAACTTTTTTTACCATTTTTTTTCAAATGGCTTTAGTCTAAAAATGACAAATCATACAAAAAAATGTCGTAGGAGTGATTTTCACAAACTTAGTCAAATTTTTGAATAAAAATATTGAAAAAATTCTCCACCAAAAAATCAATTTTAAAAATTTTAAGTCGATTTACAAAAAAAAACCCACGGTGTTTGGTAGAACAATTTTTTTCAAAAAAAATCGGCATCCCTAAAACTTCAGCATGTGATAGAATGGGCTTTTCCCTTTCATTTGAAAGTAAAAATAAAATATTCTGTCGGGGGCTCCAGAACAACTTTTTATTTTAAAGATGTTTTGTTTGAAAACTTAGGTTTTTCAATGAAACTGGTTCACATTATTGCCCCTAGGTAGTACTTTAGACATTCAAATATTACCAAAAGTGAGAATCTGATGGACAATTTCATTGTGTACAACTTTGTAGAAAACAACATCGCGATTTAAAATCGCCAGTGAAAGCTATTAAATTTTTATCAAAGTTTCTAGATTCGCACGGGGCCTATTGGTTAAGAAGCTTTATTCCAAAAACATTTTCATTTGTAAAAAATGGATTGCTTCATTTTAAAAGTATGCTCAGAAAAACCTGTATGCTAGAAAAGTCCCAACTTTAAGCGGAAAAACATAATTCCAGATTCCACCGTTTTATGCGCACCAATGATATTTTTGGAGCAAGGAGATATAGAGAAGAGTAGATGAAATTTGAACGAAATTAAGACTCTTTTGAAAGATGCTGGGTAATTCAGAAAAATGAAACAGTTTTCTTTCTGTCATAGATTTATTTTTTTTTTATCTTTTTTATTTCTTCACTTATCCTGGAGTATGCTTAGCCGTTGTGTGTCCGACGCGGTACCAGGGTACCTTTTTAGGTTTCAATTAATGAAATTCTCATGTTTTATCCATAGCTGGAAATTGAAACTTTGTGACATCTTAGAACTTCACTAAGTTAGGCTTTTCGGTTAATAATATTGTCAATATAGTAAGAGGGGGAGTGAGGAGGGGTTCCTGAATTTTTTACTACGTAACAGGCCGACGTGGGTACCCGGGTACCCACAAAACTGAAATGCCAATAGCTAAAGTAATTTTTAACCTATTTTGATACTATACTGATACTTGATATAAATAACAGACTTGCGAGACAATTTTTTTTTTATTTTTATTTTTATTTATTTATTTACTGGTCTTCGAGTTACTCGTACAGACAGTTTCTTAATTAATATTAATTCTATGTTTAAAGGTAGTCTTAGTAATGCTAAAATCATATTTGTCAGCTACATTATTAAAATTACGACAGCATACATTGAACGGATTGTTTTGAGAAAAAAGAGTACGATACATTGGTAACCGAAAGAAATCAGTTCGTCTGGTGGGTCTAGGCGGTACGTTGAATCGGAGCTGGTTCAGCAACTCCGGGCTATCTATATTGTTTCCCAGAAGATCAAACACGAAGAGCCGTTGCAGCATTATCCTCCGACTTGCAAGAGTCGGCAAACGTAGAAGATTGCATCGATGTTCATAGGGTGGTAGACGAATAGGATCAGTCCAAGGTAGTAACCGCAGAGCGTAACGAACAAAGTGACGCTGAATTCGTTCGACGCGGTTGATTTGTACAGCATGATAGGGTGCCCACACAAGTACACCGTACTCGAGAATGCTACGTACAAGGGCGCAGAAGAGCGATTTTAGGCAGTATACATCGTTGAATTGTTGCGTGTTTCTTTTGATGAACCCCAATACGGCATATGCTTTGGCTGTAGACATTGCAATGTGCTGCGCGAAACTCAATTTGCTATCGAGAAGAATGCCTAGATCCTTAACTGTGTTTACACGGTTGATAATGCTTGTTGACATTCTATAATCAAACGTTGTTAAGTGCCTGTTACGACAGAACGAGATCACATTACACTTTTGTACGTTTACTTCCATCCCGTTTAGTGTGCACCAATTTAGCAGCGAATCGATATCGGCTTGGATGGCACAGCAATCGACTGCCGAAGCAATTACACGAAAGAATTTCAGATCATCCGCGAACATGTACTTAGGGGACTGTATAGTGGAGCACAAATCGTTTACGAATAAAATAAACAGTAGCGGGCCTAGATGACTTCCCTGGGGAACACCCGACTCAATCACAAACGGAGATGATCTCATTTCATCGATACGAACGTACGCACAGCGTTCGGTGAGGTACGACAATATCCACCGTGTCAACCATTCAGGAAGTCCCATTCGTTCGAGTTTGGCCACCATTAGCAAATGAGGCACTCTATCGAACGCTTTAGCAAAATCCACATAAACGGCATCAATTTGCTGACGTTCACCAAGCGCGCTATTTAGTGACGAAACGTATGCCATAAGATTTGTACTTGTCGATCGTTTTTTCACAAATCCATGCTGCCACTCGGAAATAATATGGTGCACCTTCGGATACAGCATATCATGAACGAGGCTTTCGAAAACTTTTGGTAAGCAACTCAAAATTGAGATGGCACGATAATTCTCAACATCATTCACGCTACCTGTCTTATGGATCGGCGTAATAGCTGCTGTCTTCCAGACACTCGGGAAAATTCCTTCGAACAATGATTTGTTGAAAATTATACTCGCAGGAACAGCAAGCGCTTCAGCACATTTTTTAATGAAAATAGGCGGCAGACAATCCGGACCAGCTCCTTTGGCACCATCTAGTGACTGTAGTTTCAGCTCCACATCGCGTACCGAAAAATTGAAGAGCGACATGTTCAGATCGAACATCGGTAGGCTATTCAAATACGCTTCAGACAAAGGTGGTCGGTTATTACTTTGCACACTTTGAAAAAAGGATGAGAATAGGTTTGCCGATTCAAACGGTGACTCAGCGGTAACATCCTTGTAGCTGACACGTTGGGGGATTCCCTGCGACTGTTTCCGATTTTTCACAAACGACCAGAACGAATTAGGATCCTGCTTAAGGTTTTCCTCCGTGCGACGAATATAGCAACGAAAACAATGCGTAAGCATCGAGTTATATTCGCTCTCAATAGCATGCAACTCAGCTTTATGTCTATCATCTCTCCAGCGAAAAAAAACGTTTTCTAACTTTACGAAGGCGGTTCCGCAGATGCTGTAACTCAGTATTCCACCATGGTTGCCTGCTACCGTGAGCACGACGGGGTCGTTTCACAGGTACATTGTCACGAAGTATAGCATCTGTTTTTTCATATAAACATGATACAGCTTCATTAACACTGCACCCATCCAAAATCTCATCCCATCGAATGTCGGCGAACAATCTATTAACCAGATCGAAATCACAACGGGTGAAATCAAAGCCAGACGGGTATTCAAAATCAATTGCATTTTGCTTCACATCGTTCGTCTCAAACAGCAATACAAAAGGTCGGTGGTGCTGGTCGATTTTAAGCAGTGGTAACGGTGGCTCCAACAATTCCACACAACTATTATCGCTAATAAACGCTAAGTCGAGTAGTCTTCCATTCACGTTCACTTTATCGTTAATTTGAAACACTCCGTTGGCTAAAACAGACTCGACCAGAGATATTTCCTGTTCCGACGAAGCATTCAATGGCAGCAAACAGTTTAAATTTTCATCCGACATCCAGCGTAATTGAGGAAGATTATAATCCCCAACAGTCAAAACCACGTCTCGATCACCCGCCAGATCCATTAATTTTTTTACACATATTGCATGTTGATCGTATAAAGAAGGCTCACTTTTGGGCGGGAGATATATAGTGCAAACTATCATATCAAACTTCGGCGATGAGATTCGAACAATAATCTGCTCCAATTGCTCGCAGCCAGAAATGTGAATAGCAGAGCTCTGAAGGTTGTTTTTTACTCCTATCAAAACCCCCCCACCTCGTCTGTGTTGGCTGGTTTGGGGGTTTCTATCACAACGGTAAATCGTATAGTTTAGAGCTAGCTCAGAGTTTGAAACGTCGTTGTTCAGCCAGGTTTCAGTAAAGGCAATAACATCATAATCGCACTGAGAAAGTGATAGTAGTAATTGATTTGTCTTACTCCGGACCCCACGCGTGTTCTGATAGTAAAGCGAGAAAGGACGGTAACTGTTTTCACGATTCGGACCTCGACAGTTGAAAGTAGTAGAGCGATGTGCAGACGGAGGTGCGCGGATGCAGGGTAACGCAGCCGATAGATCTTGAGCATCGGTAGAAGTTTGTGTATGGCAGTAGGCAAGTGCGAAGAGTGGCTCATTGTGATTTAGTGTCTGCTGCGGCTGGCAAAAAGCGAAAAGTATTTCGTCTGTTCGACGTGGGCTGGAAATCAAATGGTCGGAAAATAATTCCCTTCTGCCAAGTTGAATTTGATAGTGCTAAATCTTTCAACTGCAAATCAATGCCAGCTTTAAACGAAACAAACGAAAGTTCATCGAGTGTTTTGCCTTTAGGTACAAGTTTAACAACGTCCACAGCTGTGTCTGTTTTTAAATTGTTCCTGATTAGCTTTTCGATTTGATGCACTGTTGCCTGAGGATCGAAACCAGATAAGTACAGCCAAAACTGTTTATTCTTTCTAGCTGCGACCAATGGTATAGTGTCGTCCGGTTCAATATCTTTTGTACCTTCGAAAATGTTATCGGTGCGATGCGGTGGTTCATTCGGGATTAACAGCCGTGGTCTCTTGCGTGAATTCGGGTTACGTGGTGTAGTGGGAAAGGGCGTTCGCTGGAGTATTGTATCAATCTTCGTTGTGTTGAGTGCAATTTCATTCCTCAGCTCGTCCAGCACCTTGTTCTGCTCATCAACCATTGACTGCATTGCATTGTTCGTGGATGAAATTACTTGACGAAAACAAGCGTTTGCCATCATTTTCATACAAGCTTTGCACATCCAAAACAATTGTGAGCATCCAGATACAGCGTCACGAATTTCCGCTGACTGGTGAGCACATTTGAGGTGAAAAGATGATTTACAAAAGCCGTTGCAAACTATTTCGTCGGCCTTGTCAAGACTGCGAGTACAAGCACAACAAACAGGCTCCATTGCTTTTTTCCGTACGACCTCAACACAAAGCGAATGCGGTGCAGTTTTTTGGAGATTTTCCGATATAATTTGACAAACAGCGTTGAACTCCGAGTCACACCGATGCAGTGATGAAAAATACGTCAGATATGTAGTAATCCACAACGAATAAATCCGAAAAAAACGATAAAAACACAATATTAGCACAGAGAGATAAAAACAACTAACCGACTTGTCTAACCTTGTTGCCAGAATAGAATGAAGAGTTTTGATACTCATATTGCTAGGACATTATTAAAATTTACAAACCATATTCTAGTACTAGAACACTACTCCGAAAAATCCGAATTATCAAGAACCAGATCCGCTCATCCGGTTCTATTTTACATAATCAAAAAGTGGACGAGTTTCTGAATCCAAAACATCTAAAAGTGTCCAAATCGGTTAAAGCAAACCATAGTTATGAGCATTTCGATTTGTGGGTACCCGGGTACCCTCGTTGGCATGTTAAAGGTGTTTTTTTTTGTTGGACACATAACTGTTAACGTAATCTTGAATCAACCTTTTTGCTCGTTAGCATCTTGTGGGATATATTTGGCCTAAACTTTAACTTTATATTTGATCAACCTCGATTAGATATTCTGTCATTTGATTTCATTTCGATTAAAAATCCTGATTGACAGTTTCATGAAGGATATAAAAATAATTCGATGAGATTTATGTTCAAGTTTGTTTTGGGAATCGCTGTACATTGAACAGAAATCGCAATAGTAAGGGAATGTAGTCTAGGTTGGGACGGGTTTGTTTAGAAGATGATATCTTGTTTCCATGACAATATTTTTTAGCTTGTAGTACACCATTTTGTAGATATATTATGTGGCTTAAGGGACCACTTCAATGGAAAATAATGTGTTGAAAGTGAAAATATTCTAGGAACACTGATGGTTACTTTGATTGCTTTGACAAGACATGCCAAAAAAAATCTAGCGTTTCATTTGAAAAAGTCGTTTTTCACTAATGTTTACAACATGCTCAACAACAAACTCGGTGTGCAAAAATAAGATTATATCCTATAATTTGAGTACTGCGTAACTGGAACTGGTCAAAGCATCATGTGGCTTATTTATTATGATAGTGCCATTAGTTTTATATTAGATTTTTCGGATTTATACAAGGCAAGGTAACGGTACACAGCATAGATGGTTCGACAGCTACACGCAAAGAAACAACAGAACTGCCCTTCTGGATGATACAATCTCTATTTTATAACAGCTCGGAAAATTGGAATCAGTATATATTGACTCGATTGGCACGCACCCCATGTTATTCGAAAATTTGTGCCCAGCCATGTCCCCTTATAACATTCCTAATTAAATGGGAAAGGGAGACAAAAGGAAGGGGAATGGAAAACTCTCCATTCCCGGAGGAATAATTAACCCTACTGATAAAGCCTATAGCTCTTTGTCATACTGGGTTAGGAACAATAGCATATCCTTCCTAGCTCCCTGTACAAAAGTTCGTCTATGTATATAGAACAAAAAATCCGATTACGCAATTGCATTACTGTAGAGCAATTACATATCAAATGATATGAAGTTCCGTAATTGAATTCACAAATAATACTTAGCACGCTGAGTACGAAACATGTGATAATTGAGTTTACAATGTCCAGTCAGTGCTTTGACTTGAATATTGCAACCGACAGCAAAGTTTCTTTTGAAGAATAGAATTAATATCTAAAAAATAAAAGATCTGGTGATTTTAGTCCGTCGATAAGCATTTTTGATACAATTTGCCATCGAGTGTACAGTAAAAAATATTCGTATGAAACACTCATTGCTGTAGAGAGGTGATAAGTTTTGCACAGCCTCTGTTGTATTAAAATTATCATTTAGCTACTCATATTTTATATTCTTTTTTTCACCGTCATATATCTTCTAATTCAAAAAATGTAACCATTTATTGCTATAAAAGATATTTGTAAAACTATAATAACGACCCTAATCAAACTGTCAATCTAGTTGAAAATTGGCTTATGATCAGATGTGATTTCGTTTCTTTTGTAACTAAATGCTTATCTATACATTTTACTCATTTGACACTTTATAAACTGATCTTATTTTATTGTCAAACATGTTATCACAATATTTTCAACTTCTTCTAGCGAGGGTAGATTCATAGACTGTTTTTCATCATCAATCCTTTTTCTGTGTTTTCATTCTCTATTTGATTGTCCATTCTATGACAACCTTGTCTTTGTTTAATTTGATAACAGATTTCTCATCCTGATCCCGCAGAACTTTTCTTTTTTGTGCTGAAAATAGTCCCGTAAAATTTTTGCAAATCTTTCCAGCAAAAGCTTACCTCGTACTTTGAAAAATCTTTCTCGTGGTACCCCTTCTTACATCGATTAAATTTTATACCGTCTCTCACTTGAATATGTAAGTTGCCTGTATAGCCGCTGCAAGCATTCGACTCACAGTCTGGATTTTCTTGTTTGTCGCCATTGGTCATTCAACGTCGATCCAGCCGTTCCACAGATGCCCTTTTATGTTTCCTAACACTTTGTGACTGTAGTAGACCGCCTCGTGAACCTGATACCTTGCTGTGTTTAGTTTATCTCTGATTAGTAGCTCATATATTCGTTCGTTGAGCTTTTCAACATATTCTTTTGCAGTATCCTGATTCAACAGTCACTGTTTGACCAAGCACGTAAATAGTTCTCTCCCAGCACATCATGATCAGAATCGACGATTTTTGGAAGATACTAATATCGACGACATCAACGAAATAACCATTTGTCAAAGCCTGGTTGTTTTGAAAACACGTTTCACCATTCGGATGTCTACAGGTGTGTTTCCGAATAATTTGTTGTTCTATTGTAGTATTACACTTAGCCATTTCTCTGGTTGCTGCGATATTGAAGTTTATGCTGTCGTTGGTGTTTCTGGGGAGACTCTCATCTTCAATAACTAGGCGAAAAAACGCTATACGTATACGTTGATAGTTGAATAACTTGCTTTTTCTCTTCAATAAGTAACTCAACTCATCATCACACTCTTACTGAAGACTGCAATATATTTTTCACAAGCCATCACCGGATGCGATCATTATTACCTTACGACGGTTGCAATCAGTTATTAGACTGAATGTAAAAAAATATTCTATTACAAATTTAGGCACTCCAAAAAACGATTGTAGCCACATTGCAAATGTTCTTTAGAGACAAATGATGTCTGCCTCATGCATAAGTTTCGATTATATACTACTTTTAGTATCTTTATTCACTATTAAATATAGAGTTTTAATAGAATCGGAAATACCGACAAATGCATTTGTTCATTTTTTGCCCCATCGGTTCCATAAATTTGATATAATCCCTTTTCAATTAGCTTGCTAGATAAACCGTTTGACAGCGATGAAAGTGTGTCAACAAATAAGCTATGGGTAGATGGCCATGGGATATAAATTTTATGAAACGTCTTTGCACACTGTACCAAACGAACAACAATGAATGGTCAATTATGTCGGCATGTTTCATTCATTAGTTGAACGTAAATCGTAAAAAATACGCATCAATATTGTTTTTTCATGAAAAAATGTACTGCAGATGCACTGGTCCATGTATAAAGATAATAAAGTTTCGAAATTTATGTCACAAAGGATTCAATATTGAACTCTGACCACATTACAACAAAATACACACAGTGCGCGCTAATTTTGACAAATTCCATAGTGTTGCCGATATGAATGTAAACAAAAGGTTACTTTCATAAAACTTTCGGACAGGAAATTCCGATTCAAGGGCCTTTTTGATGGATTATGCTGACTTGAAGAGCTTTCTTTGGGTGTCACAAAGGGATCAAGGTGAGTGGAGTACTATCTATTTGGTAGAGGCTTAGATATACTGCCCAGAAAATTGCTGCGTCAGGTAACACTATGGCATTGCAATCTGTGCTAGGCCTTTAGTTTTCTGGACAGGAAATCTTTGCTAAGAAGGAATGAATTAATTTTTTATTCATTCTAAAATATTTTCTATGCTCTATTTTAGGTATTGAAGTGATTTAAACGCCGTCAGCGCCGTAAGTACGGTGAAAAAAATCGTTATATGCAGTAAGTAAATATTCACAGTTTATTATGAAGTGGTCCGTTACACTGATAGAATATATTCGTAAATCGCCAGGAATTTGTTTCGTACAGACAATTTTCATAAAATATACGAATTTTTTCGTACATATGATGAATCGTTCGTAGTTCCATTGAAACATTTTTATTTTTTATTACGAATTTTTCGTGAATACCACGAAAAGACTTTCGTTGGCTTATTACGAAACAGCTTCATTCGGCAAACGAATTGTTCGCTGCTATATACGAACATCTTTGTAATATTTACGAGTACTATTCGTCAAACCGTCAACGTCAAAAAAGCTTCAATAGAGGTAGAACATGGAGTCATTGTTGCTATACGTCAGATAATTGTTGATCATCACGACGGTCTCAGTCTGACTATTTAGTAGCCGTATCCGTGCCCGCCGGTTTCAGGAAGATTTCCTGACCCTCTTTCGTTTCCAGTTGATCCAGAATCCGGAGCTGTACGGATTAAGCTGAGCCATCGCGAACTGCTCGTTGGTTTTGTATGAATAAGATTGAGTTTTTCTCTGCCGGAGCAATATCAAAATAATATGCCATTTTTTCCTGCTCATTATTTTATTGAACAGTTTATAAAAATCACTATCTTTAACCTTTTAAATATACGATCAAACATATTCGTCACCGCACCTATCCACCGTCTTCTAACCATCCTTCTCTCGGCGGCTCAAACAATCTAGTGGCTTTCACCCTTCTTCCCAGCCACCCGCTGGTAGTCATCTATCTTAGTCGTTGCAATGATGAAGGCCAAATGATCGATAATGGTCTTCTCGTCACCAGAATGGTTATCCTTCACGAACAGCTGCATATTCCGCACGTTCTGAAATTTAACGAAGTGCAACGGAATTGGCAATCCCGACACAAGATCCTTCTGCCCCAGTACCAGATCCTGCACCGAAACTTGCGATTCGGCCATATCGAAATCGATGGTGCTTGGTTGATTGATAAAGATTCTCACCTTTTTTCGGTCCGTGAGAACTTGATGGCACTGATTTTGACCAGCTGATTGAAGGTAATCGAAATGATCAACTGTTCGTCACAATCGGACATTAGATGACCACCGCTGGAACTGAGCGCATTCACCATCGGATGGTCGTTCGATTCGTTCAAACATTCGCACTAGTTCTTCTGAATGAAGGGGCTAAAGTCCAATATTCCATAACCGTAATCTTCTCCAGATTCATACAAGCTGGCGACGTAATGTTTCTGTATTTTGGCTTCAAGTCCATTAATGTCTGCACCCTGCATCCTGTCAATCTTTGTTCTGGCTCGGTAGAAAATAAACATTGGCATGGTCGACATGCCCTGGGACGGTGCCGTTTCGGTACATCTGTCGACGTCCACCTTGAGAAACACAGCCTTTGGATATTTCGCCGGAAGCTGATCGAACAAATGCGATATGTTTCGGCACGGTCCACACCAAGCTGCGGTAAAATCCACAACGATCAATTTTCCTCCTGCTGCGGCTAGTTCGGTTTGGAAGTGAGCTTCAGCGGTGATTGCTTTAACAGCCATGCTGTATGGTTTCTTGCGCTGCTATCGGTTAGATGAAGATTCTAGTTACAAGGCCACTATTTTAACCGGAGAAATTAACTAAATTAACTTTTAACGTTATGCAGTTTACTCCTCACAAAATTTAACTACTCGAGAATGACGAGAGATGAACGATGAAAGATGATTACGAAAACTTCTCTTAGATGAACGAAATGAATTCGTGCTAGCAACGAGATTGTTCGTAATATACACAAATGTTTATTAAAATAAACAAAGCTTTTCGTTTCATTCTCAAAAAATAATGTCGTTTTCAACGACAACATTCGTGCTATGTACACTAAATAAGTAAAATTTACGAAAACTTTCGTTCATCAAACGGCCATTTCTTCACACCATAGTAAAATCGATTTGGCCACATCGATTTTTTTTAAATTAAAAAAAATCGAAGTTGTCAAACATCGATCCCAAAAGATCGACTGAAAACAATAAGATGCTAACAAATGAGAAAACTTTTCCAAAATAAACGAAATGAATTCGTGCGACCAACGAAGTCGTTCGTAATATACGCAAACATTTATTGAAACAAACGAATCATTTCGTTTCATTCGTGCCATGTACACTAGATAAGTAAAATTTACTAAAACTTGTGCTCATCAAGCGTCCATTTCATCACACCACCACATCTTTCTAGTCCTCAATATAGGTGAGCAGGTTGAAATAAAATCGATTTTGCCAGCTCGATTCTTTTAGTTAGTTAAAAAAATCGTTGTTGTCAAACATCGATCCTAAAATATCGATTGCAAAAATAATGAATACGAAAACTTTCCTAAGATGAACGAAATAAATTCGTGTGAGTAATGAAATCGTTCGTATTATACACAAACGTTCATTGAAATAAACGAAACTTTTCTTTTTTTTCACGAAAATTAGTGTCGTTATCAACGATAACATTCGTGCAAAAATTTACGAATGCCTTCGTTCACCAAGCGGCCATTCTTTTTCATGAAATGAACGAAACCTACTAGTTACAATGCACGAAAGTACTTCGTCGCAGAAAACAACGAATGAATTCGTGCATTGCATGATCGATTCCATTATATTTACGAAGTTATATTATCAGTGTAAGGATGAGTATACGTTGCAGTTATGGCTGCCGTCGCACAGTGGTTTAAAACGCGAAAAACGTGATCGTTTTGAATAACTTCGAAAAGATTCGTTAAAGCGATATACAACCTTCGGAAGAATTTGTGACAATGGAACGCCCCTTCTTTCTAAATAAAAAAATTGTTGATTGATCCTCCTATAAGTGAGATGCAAAATTTATTTCTCGTACAATTAAAGATAGCGAGTTGAAGTATTCAGCAAAGTTGTAGTAAATTCATTTATAAGAAACTTTACCGAAGGTAGAAATGTCCTATCTTTAATGGTTTTTTAGGTATCGAGCATTATTTGAGAAAAGACCGGAAAAATCATAACTTTTTTTCAAGATTTTTTAGAAGGCCACAATGTTCTACAGAACTGTCACAATTAATGAAATACATAATTTTTGTGAACAAAGTAATAAATTATGTTGAACCGTTTTTGAGATATTCACGTTTTTTGTTCGAAATACGGCCTACTTTGCTCTCAAATAACTCATGAACGGGCAAAAACGGGCAGACCACTCAGTATGGGTTTGAAAGTAATACAAAAATGCTATAAGCATCTGAACAAATCCTTTGTATCCGGTTGTATCCAGGGCTCTGGTAGCTAGAGTCGAAAAAGATGTTTTTCTAGTCTAAAATCATGGTATGAAACATATTCGGTGAAGCTGAAGAGATAAAGTGGTAGTGTCTTCGCAAAAGTTTTAGAGAATACTCTTACAAGAAACATTGCCGAAGACATCGGTTTCATTTGGTAATCTTGCATGCTTTGATTACTTGTGTCGCATTATCGCTGTCTAGTGTTGTGTCAGATTTTGTGTGCAGAAAAACAGTTTTGTTGGCTTAATTTGAATTTGCAGTTTTAATCAAGTGTGACGTGAAACAATTGCGATTCGTGTTGTGTTACGGCAGCGTACATTACTGAACTTTGCAAAAGTCATGTCATCGGTTACAGGTATGCATAAATGTAGATAATATGTGAATTTTTCAATATATTATCCCGTGAACTGTCAGTGACATGCATATAAATATACTCAAATGTGTTTTTCATTTTGCTTATAAGTGTAAAATATATAATAATAACTTAACCATACCATGATACTGCTGCTATATTCAACATTACTAAAAATGCCACTTCATTTAGGTGGAATTGAATACCGCAAACAAATCAAAACGACAATTCGACCCAGATGCATTGTTCATGTTGGATTTAAGTGACTCTGACGAAGATTCTGATGCGGATGAGTGTAATAGCGATTGTGAATAGTAAACGAATTACTATACGAATATTCCTTTTTCATTTATATACCAATTCAAATTCAACCGTCAATTCGTTCTTCGCAAACACGAACAATCAATCCTATATTGATGGTCCAAGTCTTGGTACTACATTTCATTGTGGAACTTGACCTTCTCTGTCGACACACTTTGAAGTCAATGTCAGGGTTTATGTGCCGCCTACTTATACTAAAAATCCTTTCTCATTAGGGCTTGACCCTACGACTACTGGCTTATAAACCAGCGTATTACCCGTACTACCACCGAACAATTCACTTTATCCAAAACCCAGTAAAGATAGAAAGCCGATATCTTCGGCAATGTTTCTTGTAAGAGTATTCTCCAAAACTTTTCTGAAGACACTACCACTTTATCTCTTCAGCTTCACCGAATATGTTTCATACCATGATTTTAGACTAGAAAAACATCTTTTTCGACTCTAGCTACCAGAGCCCTTGATAGAACCGGATACAAAGGATTTGTTCAGATGCTTATAGCATTTTTGTATTACTTTCAAACCCATACTGAGTGGTCTGCCCGTTTTTGCCCGTTCATGAGTTATTTGAGAGCAAAGTAGGCCGTATTTCGAACAAAAAACGTGAATATCTCAAAAACGGTTCAACATAATTTATTACTTTGTTCACAAAAATTATGTATTTCATTAATTGTGACAGTTCAGAACATTATGGCCTTCTAAAAAATCTTGAAAAAAAGTTATGATGAAAAAAATGATTTTTCCGGTCTTTTCTCAAATAATGCTCGATACCTTAAAAACCATTAAAGATAGGACATTTCCACCTTCGGTAAAGTTTCTTATAAATGAATTTACTACAACTTGGCTGAATACTTCAACTCGCTATCTTTAATTGTACGAGAAATAAATTTTGTATCTCACTTATAGGAGGATTAATCAGCAATTTTTTTATTTAGAAAGAAGGGGCGTTCCATTGTCACAAATTCTTCTGAAGGTTGTACATCGCTTTAACGAACCATTTCGAAGGTATTCAAAACGATCACGTTTTTCGCGTTTTAAACCACTGTGCGTCGGTCGTAACTGCGATCTGGAACAGAGTGAATAAAGCGAAAACTCAATAAATTGAAACAAATTAGGCTTACAGGAGAAAAACCAGAACAAATCAAGCATTTTCCTCGATTTCCCAGGACAGTCAGTTAAAAAACAGGACATGTCCTGGGAAACCAGGACGTATGGTCATCCTACCTCAATTAGGTTGCCGACTTCAGGGCAGACTCAATTAAATGTTTATTTATTATTTGGACGATCATTCCTAGCTATCAGGAACTACAATATCATACATTACATCTTTAGATCCCCACTGAAAGTAAAATTTTAATTATCGCTCAGGCATTTTTTATGTATTTAAGCTGGATATTAAAATTAAGAATATCAAAGTCACACAGCTAATATACAATCAAGAAAGAGTTTATTGTTTATTTTGAGTTGGAATGACATATGTTTGCCGCAGTCAAAAATTTAGTGTCCATTCACCGAAAATCACGTTTATTTTCAGCTCACCGCCAGAGCTAACTGGCACAACGTGATTTGTATATGTCCCAGATCGAATAAAACTCTCAAGTCCAAGGTGCTTACGAGGGTAATAAATGAGACTAAATGTCCCGAACGTGTATCTACTCATACGACCAGAATGAAATTATCTCGCGATTGACCCGGGAATACAGTGTTGCCCTATTTAGTATGGTAGCGTTTTGCTAAAAAAAATCTTTCCATCTACTACGTTCTACTTAACAGTTCAATATTTTTGTTCAATCTAACAATACTATATATTTAGTATATATATATTTAGTTATTCACGGTTCCGAATCGCGAACGTGCAGATGCCTGGCGACGCGACGATTAGGCCTACCCCAATGATATCTGTGTGCGTAGGGGTTCTGAGCGATCTCGAGTGTGACAGAGGCACGCGAAGCCGAAGAGCGACAAGCTCCTACTACTACTACACTGTATGAAAGCAGAGAGAATTAATAAATATTTAATCCATTTAAATTTCGACTTGTGACGCGGCGTCGGATTCACCGGGAGAGTGATTTCACGCCTTGGGGGTGCAAATTTGCTGTGAATTTTCACTTGCTGATTGACAAATTGAAGTGAGCTTGTCGTCGCTGTCGAGATGAATTTTGGTCGGCGGAAAACGTGAGTGTTGACTGAAGTGCGGAATATAAAATTTGATACCTTTGCGTTGTAGCAAATGAGTGATGTCGTTGCCGTTTTCTTACTGCTGACAGAAACGAATCGTGAAGGTATCAATAATATATGAGTTGGAGGTTGAGATTTTTTATTTGAAGAAAATCTGAAAAACCCGCCTGTCAAGCTGCTGTTCAACATCTAGTTAGATCTAGTTCTAGGTCAAAATATTTTGAAATTTATTCTTTTACGTGAAAAGTTTAATATGCAGAACTAGAGTAAATAACAATGGCTTGCCATGATCTGATTGCACAAAAAGGCAAATTTAAATAGAATGACACAATCAACTAATGACGGTCGCCTGTCAAACGACGCGAGTAATGTAAACAATTGTGCCAAAAAGAGCTCCGGACGTAAACGCAATGCATTCACCAGTCAGCAAACATTGCCAACCGCAGTAACAAACTGCAAATGGAGACAACCGCGCGCTGGTGTGAGCACAAAGGACCAGTTTACCAAAATACAACCCAGTCAGGGAACCCTTTTGTAGTTGCCGCCCCCCTTCACCCATATTTTCCCGCACTGACTGGATAGCACAATAGCAGGAAAAATGAAAAAGGAGACCGACGACAACGGAAGGCACATTACAAGGACGACGCTCTTCGTGTTGTTCCGCCGCCGCCGTCGCTGAAAAACAGTTCCGTTTGGAATGAATAAAATCACCCTCCCACAATTCTTTTCCGGTTTTTTTTGTAGGTACCTGCTATTGTTTGTTCAAAAGGACGTAAAAAACAAACTCCACCTTACACGAATAATAGAATCTCTACACACAAATAAGAAAGCCAGGATGTCCGTACAGCCTTTCCGCTGGCGATTCTTAACCCTAAAAATATATATTTTTTCAAATGAGTGCATGAAAAACGAGCGCGCGGAGAGGTGTTCTTGAGAAGCGCTTCAAAGACCAACATTTTTCCACTTTCCATTTGAAAGGAAAGCGTTCTACTTTTTATTGGAGTAGCGCATACCACGGTGTTTGTACCTACCTACCTGCCGGCCGGGGAGAGCCGGGTGACAAAAAATACACCGCATGTTTGCAGCCAGCAGAAGCGGGTCGCCGGCCGGCCCGGCCCGGTGTCACAAGAATGCGCTCCAGTGGCGGAAAATCCTGAGCCCTGCCTGACGCCATTGTTCGGCAAAGTCCTTTCGCGGGGAAGCCAAGTACCTACTACTACTATGCAGTGCGATACGACCGGCCAGGAAGGTAGGCAGGCAGGAATTCGTTTAAATATGATGGATTCTCTGTGCGCCAACTATGCGCATGTTAATATTTCAGAGGGGGGAAACTATTTCATTTTTTGAAATTTGCGATCCTGCGAGCTCGTACATAGCTCCGGGTCTGGGACCTAGTTAGTTGGGTTCCTGTTCCGGTGGTGTGGTCTTTGCGCTATCCGGTTGGAATTTGCTTTACAGCTGCACTCTATTTACATCGTTCTTTGTGTTACTGCTCGGAAGGCGTCGGAGCTGCCTTCGTGGGCATCGCGAGGTAGGGTTTATTTGCTTAAGTCATATGTTTGCATATTATATGTGCACCGGACAAATGTTCAGTTCATACAACACAAATATGAATTAAGAATGTCATTTGGAAACGGGGAGGTATTATACTAAAATAGCATTGAATTTTAATTTGTTGAGCTATTTATAACACTACATAGTATTTCGTTTTTTTTTGTAATCTGAATGGCTTCAACTACGTACAGTTTAATTCAATGCCAGTTTCTATTTTTAAGCACCTCGTGCACATCACGGGTTCCGTTCCCACGATTAACATATATAGACCCCCACGCGCGACTTTGTTAACAAATCGATGTAATATGGAGAAATCCGCACAAACGTTCCCAAAGAAACAACATATACTGCAAGCAAATTTATCAGATAGCCTTCATTAGCCACAACTAAACAACAAGTAACCGTTCAGGCAGCAACGAATGCCACTAAAACTTAGCATTGCGGTTACAACCATCGTGCTGCGCCAATTACCTTCAAACCAGCAGCCAGTACCGTCAATGAAGAAGCAAATGACAAGAAAATAGAAACATGGCAGGTTCAAAAAATATTTAAGATCATACAATCGTCAAACATCGTCATTAGACTGGTTCAATTTTTTACTTTTAGCTCCACCAGGCTCTACTGATTCCTTTTAAAGCTCTTAGTAATTGTGCAAATTTTGGTACCGATCGGTTGTGTCTACAGACCCTCCAAAAATTTCAAAGTTTATATGGAAATTTATATGGAAAATCGGTTAATATTTAAAACAAATTCATAAAATATCACCTCATCAATCAATTAATAAGAACACTATTTATTTCGAAAGGTATTCATCTACTGAACACATTCGGGGAACATTGTAAGTTTATTAAAATTTGGTGAGAAAAGTTATTAACTAAAGAAGTAGCAAGACTTAAAAACAAGTGGATTTTATTATTAATCATAGCAACCCTGTTTGAATAGCTGTATTTACCCTACGCCAGCGGTGGGTGGCAAGTCTAGTTTACACTGATATAATGATGGAGCTATTCAAGCAGGGTTGCTATGATTATTAATAAAATCCACTTGTTTTTAAGTCTTGCTGCTTCTTTAGTTAATAACTTTTCTCAACGAATTTTAATTAACTTACAATCTTCCCCGAATGTGTTCAGTAGATGAATACCTTTCGAAATAAATAGTGTTCTGATTAATTGATTGATGAGGTGATTTTTTATGAATTTATTGTCAATGCTAACCAATTTTCCATGCAAATTTCCATATAAACTTTGAAATTTTTGGAGGGTCCGTAGACACAACCGATCGGTACCAAAATTTGCACAATTGCTAAGGGCCATAAAAGGAATCAGTAGAGCCTGGTGGAGCTAAAAGTCAAAAATTGAACCAGTCTAATCGTCATACATCAACAGCACGGATGAATACGACAACCCGAGAGAAAACGAACTAATTGACCATCAAGCAATAGTAAGTCAAGTGGCTAGTGACTGTCTACGCATAAAGAGGATTTAGAAAAAGAAGTAGTTTTAGGCAATTTATTTTTGGGAAATGGAGATTGTGCACATGGAATTGGTATTAGAAATGGTCGGGTTAGGGTTTTGGACCTGAAGCCCGAACCCGAAATATATAGTTTTGAAACATTTGTTCCAATGCAGACGACTTTCAATACCAAACCATTCTTATTTTATTTTTTTATTAAATAAATAATTTCAATAAATTTTTAGTGTTTGTCAGGAGCATTTCAAGCCAAATTTTTTATGCAATATACTCTACAAATTAATACTTTCTACCGTTCTAAGTATATTAAAATGTCTGAAAACAATGCATTCTAAATCTGTGAAGGTCACATTTAAAATGTCCACTTTTCTGTACGTTAACTAATTCGATGCCCCTGATGGCAAATCAGTCCCGTAAGTATAAGAAATCGCACAGAAAATGGGATCAATAAATGTGCGCTCATGGGCAGATCACAACATTACAAACATTACTCATAAAAACAAACGTGGAATCGTGAATTTATTCATACCTTTTGGAACACTATCCAGAGTCCGGTGTGAACCGATTCATGATTTGCTACATCTTGAACATGGTCTGAGTTTCGTGGTTGTGAAATAGTTCACATAATCAAAACATACTTTCTTGTAAACGAAACTCGGAATATTATTCATGAATCTTTTCAATCATCGTGAACTAGTTCCTGAGTACAAAAATATTAGCCACGATTCAGTGACGTGCTTCTGAAATAGTTCATGAAATGTTATTTATGTATACGTGAACTGGAATATAATTACCGTAGTGCGGGGCTACTTTGGATATGTGGCGCTACTTTGCACACTTGAGTTTTTCAATATTTACTAACAGACGCGCTTTTATTAGTTTTATTATACTTTTGACAAAAGAGCCACGTCTTTTAACAATGTAGCATATGCCTTTTTCCATTTTTCTTAACACTGTTTACCAAAACAAACAAAACACTTCAACGCGTCGATAAAAGTGATTGAGACCTCATACTGATTTTCGGAAAGAAGAAAAAAATGATGAAAGATGGCGTTTTCCGTTTATTCTTAATAAGTCAGGATCAGTTTTTATGAGCATTTGATGATTTTTGTGTCTTTGAAAAAGTTGTTTTTAATATCATCAACAACTTTACCGAAGATACCAAGCCTTTAAATAATGTTTTGAGTTTATTTGAGTCGAACACGTTCAGTATTCTACCATGGGGCTCCTCAAGAAGCATCCATAACTCGAAGCGAACAAGCAACTTGGTATGCTGCTGCTATGAGTGAGTTTGTTTTATCCATGACCTAATCCAGGTCACTTTACCGCAATAGATCTAAATACTGGTCGCAGTGGTTCGTCTCCAACAAAAAAAATCCAGGTCACTTAGAGATTCTATTTGTTTTAAAATACCCATGAAACCTAGTGGCCAAGCAGTCTTCGTAGAGTTGGGATTATTGACCATATCTAGCGAGTCGTTTAAATGACTAAAGATGATGTACTTATGATCAAATAACTACGGTTCGCGCTCATTGGGTACGAGCCAGTTAGCCAACTCATGCTTAATACTGTCAGAGCAGAGAGTAACATCTAACACCTCTTCTCTGCCAGCTCGTGCAAATGTTGGATGATTTCCTACATTAAGTATATGCAGATTTGTACTATGCACCCCAAACTATGTGATGGGCTTTTGTATCAGTGCAATTCCGTAATTATTTCCAAGAGAATTAATTACCAAAATTGTTTTTTTTTTCAAGAGAAGCTCTGTATTATGTTGTATAATTTCTTTGAAGACATTGAACCTCCAAAGTTGGTAGTTGCGAAATAATGTGATCTTGGCCGTGAAAAAACTGGTTTCGAATATTTATTTCAGAACTCTTTACATAAGAAGTGCATAACTTGAGAATGTGGTCTTGTGTACTAATTACGCCATCAATTTAGCACTCAATTGTACGTTATAAAAAGCCCCTAATTTTACTGTTTTTATTTTGAAAAATTTTCATTACCACCGCGTGGCTATTTTTATAAATGATAATACAAAAATCTTTAAATGCTCTTAAAAACAGGCACACGAACGGTGCTGCTCCGTCTCCTATTGCTGGGCACTGGCTCATAATGTGTCAGAGCTAAATTCATTGCGGTAGTGCTTAGACTAGTTTCCGATGAGCTAGAGTTAGCAAGTAGCACGAGCACCGGTGAGCGAGAGCTCTCACTGGCCCGGTGATCGATAGCATGCTACACGGAGCTATAGCTCAACTATAGCAAAGTAGAATAAAAAACAACGCGTTAGTGTGAGTAATGATGTCTGCATCGTTTTTTCAGCAATCTGTCGCACATTCACGAACGCATATTTCTTGCTTTGTCCTATTCTTTCGTTCCATAGCTTACACTACTGCGCCGTTCTAGCTCATTGGGCAAGCTTACCATGTCAGCTCATTGAGTTAGCTCGCTGAGCTTGCTCGTGCCAGCTTATCGAACTAGCTCATTAGAGCTAGCATATCGTGCTAACTCGTTGTGCTAGCTCTTCGAATCCTACAGTTCGAGCACGAAGTTACCTAGCACGTGCGGTGTCAGTGCTTAATACTTTTGGTTCGTTCAAAGCGGCCGCTCAGCTCGTGTTAGGCTCTCGTGCTGTGCTTCATGTATCCCTGGTTAAAACCCTATTCTGACATACGAGAGATAAACTGATATCGCCATTTTTATTCATTTTCCTTATTTCTCTCTACGCAAAACAATATGCGATCTCAACCCACTCACTGGTTAATTTTTATTTGATATCGAATTCAAGAAGTGTGCAAAATAGCCCCCAGCTAGCTCACATAAAATATTTTTAAACGCTATATGAGCAACTTTTTTATGTGTGAACCAATTCTGCTCATATTTGATTTCGTCATACACGATGACGATAAATCTGTGCTGGTATGATACAAATCCATCGATTATTTAAAGATTAAAATTGAAATCGTCAAAATTAAAAAAAATGATAAAAAGAGCGCAAAAATACCCCGCACGACGGTACTAGTAAATTAGTCACAGCTCACCATCTTACTCGTGAAATAGTTCAAGAAACTATGAAATAATTTTCACGTATTCGTGAACTAGTTCATGATTCCTAGTATTGTGGTCACGATTTATCATTCGAGGTCGTGAAATAGTTAATAAAATCGCAAAATATTATTCTTGTACACGTGATCTGATTCATGATTTCTAGCGAGTGACCATTCATGCCCGTGTGAAATAGTTCACAAAATCATAAAATATCGTTCAGGTGTTCGTGATTCCATTCGTGTTCGTGAAGTAGTCCACAAAATCATAAAATATTACTCGTGGAGTCGAGAACTGGTTTATGATTCGTAGTACCTGACTCGCGATCTATCTTGAGTGTTTGTGACATTTTGGAGACACTCATAATCATCTTCAATTTAATGCAACAGTGCACATGGTCTTGAATTTTCACGTGAGATCTTTCACAAAATTTAGGTTTTTTAAAATAAAATATCACATAATTATGTTATTATTAGGAAATCGAACATCGTTATTCATTTGATAAGATTCAATATGACGCCCAGACAGAAAACGAAAACTGCAATGAGTACCAAAAATATATTACAGAGACATAAATCGTGTTCATGGCGTAGTTCACAAAACAAAATACCACGAATCAGTCACGCTTTTATGATCCAATTCATATTGTCACGTTAATCTGAGCAAAAAATCCAATAGTAATTAAACATGAACATAAGTCACATTACTCCACGTATCAAATTCGAAAGTACTTAAGAATAAATTATCACAATTAGGTTGCGTAAATAGTCTGAAATCATAAACATAAATTACGTTACTTGTGACTAAAATATCAGAAAACGTGACTACGATTCTTAAATAATATGGACAAATGCCTCTACTTAAATTATCACGATAACGTGAATAGAAATTACAGAAATCGTGATAAATTCCTGAAATCATGAACATTAGTCACACTGCTCAACCAGTAAAATCCAACAAGAAACTCGTGCATAAATTATCACAAAAACGGGAATATAAATTACGAATGTCGTAACTAAGACTCTGAAATCATGATCATAAAGCATGCTACTCTGCCAGAAAAATCCGATAGTAAACTCATAGAAAAAATATTACGGTAACGTGATGAGAAATTACGAAAAGCGCAACAAATTTTATAGCGCTGGGCAGATAACATTCAAGTAGCAGTATACCGCCCATAAAAGCATAATAGTCCCATATTGGAAAACAGCAAGCCAAGAAACACGCTGTTCAAGATTTACATTTTCATTGAGCTTTATGGATGGAACAACCATGTTTTGGTATTTTTTTCGATATTTTCTAAACAAACGTGGTAATCTTGTTTGTGCATTGTGATTCAGTGGTACATAATACAGAACATAATCCAACAGTTTACTCATTTTCGACAAAAATCTATATGGGACTCTTATGCTTTTATGGGCAGTGTAGCTGAAGAGCAAGGCTGCTGATACTCGCATCGTTGACTTCGAACACAGGCACTGTGTCCGAACTATTTCAAAATGGTGAGAGTAACACATGTGCTGCGAATGAAGCAAACGCTACGATTAGAACGAACCGGCGCGGCGTGAGTTACTGGTGCGAGCAGAGTGTTCTCATTCTTACGATTTGTGCTGTCTTCAATTTCTAACCGCGATGATGTAGTCAGCCTCCCCCCCCCCTTCCGAAACCGAATAAAAAAAAATTGGGTTCCGGATAGAAGTATATACCCCAGGTTAGCGTCCTTAAAAGCCCGTGGTGGTTATTTAAAAAAAGAAACGTAGCTTCTCTGTCCAACACCACAGTTTGTATGTACAACAGTTCTCGGACAGCCAAGCAGCACTGTTTGCTTTAAGGTTGTCGAAATTTGAGTCGAAGCTGGTTTGGAAGTGCATCACATCTTTTCAACAACTGGTAACTCGGACTTTCGATTTGGGCAAGAGACCCACTACGAAATGACTGGCGTAATGTAGAAGCTTGTTGAGGCTAAGAAATTCATACATCCAGATACAACGAGAGCCAAAAAACTAATGGATCTAAAACGAAAAGATTTACGTATATTCACAGGTTTATTTACGGGACATTTTTCAGCTAAGTATCTTCTGAACAAAATTGGCAAAAGTCAAGATGATAATTGTCGATTCTGTAACTACGAGCCCGAGAGCTCGAAACATATTCTCTGCCATTGTGCTGTACTATTTCTTCGAAGGGAGCGATACTTCGGAAGGCATCTTATGACACCTCACGAGGTATGGCATACATGTCCCAAACGGATCCTTAGCTACATTAATAATGTACTATCCGGTTCGGACGACACAGTGTATTCGTATATCATCCAAAATTACGGCTCAATGCAGCGCTTAATTTAAGGGTTAAAAACATCAACTCTAGAAAAAAAAATCACTTTGATGTGAACTTACACATCATTTTGTCTTTGAAGTGAACTTTCATATAAATTTTGAGAAATAGTTCATTCATTATAGGGTAAGTTAACAAAATGTTTTCGGGATCGAATTTTAACTCACTACGTAGCCAGTGTATTTCGGTGGGTGATAGAGCTAATGGAGACTGCCGATTTCAAAATTAGACACTAGACGATAATTAAAACACGGGCCTTGCTATCTAGCGGGAAATTTAATAAATCAAATGTTTTGGGTAGCTGTTGCGTTTGTGTTTTCTCGCTTTAGAGGCAGGGCACAAACACTGTCTCCAATGTGTTCTTCATGTGTTCTTTCTAGGACGTCATCATTGCCCAGGGATATCATAACGGTTTGGGAATTGGGCTGGAGTCCCAAGGGTTGCAGGCTCGAATCCTGCTACTGATGTGATTTTTCCACATAATTGATTTCGTTTAACTCATCATTTCGATCTATTTTCCCCACTGGATACCACCAAAAAGGTTTTAAATCAGGTACTGGCATTCACGTTAAAAATAAAAACAAACCTGTTTTAATCCACCTAGAGGTGCAAATGTGCCTTTCAAATTTCAACAAGCTATGATTTCATGGCTGGTTATGTTCATTTTAATTGTGAAATGTCTAGTACATTCTTAGTGCACTATGCACCTACAGACTATGGCTCGCCAGCCACGAGCCTGATGAGTTACGTGTCGACGATGAAACACTTGAAACAAAAAAATATCATGCTTAATCAGCCTAATCAGCATTAGTTCAATGTTGTCTTCCTGCTAACCGATTTTGTCATACGGGGTGAGTGTATGAGGAGAGTGAAAAACTCTCCCCCATAGCTTCAATTGGGATGCCTTGTGATATGGTTGTGGTATAAAGATGATAGGGTTGAGAAGGTTGAGGGATAGATGGGGTGGTAGTCTACTATCATATTCTCGTAAGAAATCCTTCCGTGACTGAAAAGATGGATCCTTGCTACTGCCTGACGGTTAATACAGACATTTATTTTCTACTGCAGCACTAAAATACGAAAACAGTTTATGGTTTTTAAGATCCCGGGTACTTCGTCCTAGCTAAATGTGGACAGCCAAGAAAAAATTTATGTTCTAAAACTAAATCGACTGACCACCGATTCGGTTACTAGTCGCACCAAGGGATTCGGCCTGTGAAAATGAAACTCAGACACTAGCTCGTTAGCAGTTAAATAACTTCTCCGGATGATTTTGGATCGACTTGTAGTTTTAATTTAAGTTGTAGACGACATTATCTTTTATAATTTCAATGCTAGTGATATCCTGATTCCTTGAATGCCCGCTAGTGGCGAAAATGTGAACTTTATAAATTGTCCAAAAATTCCATACAATTTCAAGAATATTTGGCCGGTAGCTAAGTTTCATCGATTTAGCTGAAAATTGTATGAGATACTCCTAGTTGACATATAAATCGACCGAGGGACGAGCTAGTTTAGACACTTTATTGTTCACGTTCTAAAGAGATGTCGCAAATACATAATCCTACGTCAATATTGCGGTTATGTTTCTGATATTAGCCGGCCTTAGTTATTGTTATTGTTAGACTTTTCTCGTGGAGTCCATGGTTCTTCATTTCCCTTAACTTAAAATGCATCGCTACCTTGCAATTTGGCTCAGACTTCGCGTCCAATTCAGTTAATTGCTACTGGTTTGTGAATCTGTTTGTGGCTCCCAGTGTCTCCAGACACCATTTCAGAGAATATTTCTTTTTTAATATTTTCTTCTTTAATGTAAATCGTGCCACTGTTCAAAGCATCACGTGCTGCCACTTGGCAGCTAATTCTTCCGACTCATGCCAACTAACATATCCCTGCAGAACTATGTGTGATAACCGTTTCAATAAAAATTCAAACATTCCATCAAGCACCAGATCAAGTGAAAGTACAAGCAGAACGCAATTACGACCCCTGCCAGAACGACGAATGGCACACGTGACTACATCAGTTGTTGTCAGACGCCGATTTGTGCCCAAGTTAAACAAGGAATGCAGCAGCACATTTAACCTTCGTATGAACGTGTATGTACCACGTTTAAGACGTTGGCGACGACGACGACGGCGGCGAAGACGATCCCCATTATGTAGTATCTACTGCAAAAGCATCGCGAACATGTGTTTGTTCCAGTGGCGCTACCAACCGACCGACAGAACGATCTACATACCTAATAACTCTTCAACAGAACCCAGCCCAGCCCGCCAACAGCGAAGACGAATGGAGTTCCCCTGGATTCTTATCTTTTATTTGTGGATATCCTCAGGAAAAGCCAAAGTCATCGCGGAAACTCCGCTGGTCGGCACACTTCCTACCCAGCCCAGGAAAGAAACGAGGGGGGGGGGGGCGAAGGCTAACGGAATCCTGAAATGATATAAATAAATAACAAGCATTCCTGTTGATTCCTTCCGGTTCCGGTTTAAACGAGCATGCATAAAAAGAACGCTTGAATGTTGCTCGAGTGTGCAACTTTTGCAACTAGACGAGACTCTTGGATGGATTGGTTGAGTAGGTGGGTGAGTGAAGGACGGGATGGGATAGAGAATAAAGGAAAGCGCTTGGTTGAATGCAGTTAGTGACGGAAGAAAGTGGGCACGAACTGGCAATGAATAAAAAAAGTCACAGCGGTAAAGCGGGTGAGAAATACATTTTTTATTGCTGGTGAAATATGCGTGATACTCGGTATCAGAAGTTGAACTGAAGCTTGAAGCTTCGGTGACGTGATGGAAGTTGACTTGGTAGATGCTTCTTGTTTGCAGTGACTTTTGAATTGTGATATTTAAAAAAAAAAAACAAATCGATTCATTATTGTTTGTTAAATTGGAGTAAAATAAAGTAAAATATTAATAATACATCACGACGCGAATTCGAACCTTTAAAAGTCTCCTGGTCAATTACCAGCCTACAGAACAATTATAATCTAGTTGAATCACCTATGTCCAACAAATTAGCTATTTTCGGAAACCAATTTGCTCGTTTCACTGTATACAACAAACTAGCGAACATGTTCACTCCACGAAATTATAAAGACAAAAATATCTCGTTGAAGGAAGCTTCGAACCATTTACAATCAACAACCGGGAAACAGTAATTAGGATCTTGCCTAATTAATTATTCCTAGCATGACTACGATAATTTCGAGATTCTCTCACCATTAGCCAGTTCTAGAGACAGTACAAAAAAATCGCTCAGCCAGACGACGAAGCCAAATGCGTTTCATCGTTACCACCTTCCCTCGGTCTAAGATGTCTGGACGATTAAAACAAAAAACAAATTTCCCCACGTTCTTATCTTTTTACTTTTTTAAGCACATAAATACGAAGTAGGTAAAACGCTATTTTCCCCCCGTTTGTCACAGACTACACTTTCTCTGGAACCAGAGAATCGTCTTCCACCGAATAACGCAGCTAGATCTAAATTTACAGCCACAGTGTCTTGAAAGATGCCAAACAGCAAACAAGAAATGGCATTCTCATCCACACCGCCACCGACGTCGTTCTCGTCGTCGTCGTCGTCGTAGTAGCCGTGCATCGTAGTCGGCGTCTTAAATTGTTTCCGCGCCCTTGGATCTTTTTCGACAGAGCACCGGTTTCCGTACATAAGGAAAAGCTTTAAATTTCATAGCACGCACCATACCTTATTTTTCCTCATTTCGAGATATCATCTTACGGCGGCGATGGCGAAACATTAGCTCTCGGGAAAAGTTTGACTGTTCCTTCCTTCCGGCGGGGTGGACAGCAGCAGCTGAAAGTGTGTGAGGACAACTGCCTGAAGCAATGCCTGCTTTGTTTGGTGAATTTATTTCACACAAAAATTGCTGGGGTATTTTTCCAGCTGAATGCAGAATTGACGCGGGAATAGTGTGCCGTGAATAATATTTGTTTTAGAGAAATATTTCAGAGCTTTTACGAATAACTCAATTTTTGTCAGCATTCATCATCTTCGTAGCCAAATAATACGGAATCAAGTTACCGAAAGTCGTTAACATATGTGCAAACGTTGCTATTTTAAAGGTCTAAATAAAGTATCGCACATTTTGATTCTCACGATGCTAACCAAATATAGAAACAAGTTATTGATTTTGTCCGTTGTTCGTTTGTGTTGCCGTTAAATTTTCGAGAGTTATCATTTCATAGCTCTGAAGCTATAATATTATCCAATCTACAAGAAATGATGAACTAAGCTAACTGAAATTGGAAATGCATTTGCCAATGATTCCTTCAAGTGCATCCCTTGACCGTACGTGGTAAGTTGGATTTAACGATTCAAATTCTTCTGATCAGTGCATGACAGCCACTATGATCGCGATATAGACGTTAAGTACAAAATGCACACAATAAATTTCAATGCCAAACATAATTCACTAGTTTTTAGACTATGTAAGTTATAATAGCACGTAGTTACATTGTCCCGTTTAGATTTATTTATAACTTATTCGTTGTGAGCAGTACTACATTTCTGATGTGATGAAACTGTTCAGAGTCAACATTCAACTTTGGAGAAGCCTAAACGTTCAACTAAACTATTCAATTTGGTTGGTTGAATCTAAATAGAAAATTTAGTTCAGCTTTAAACTTAATGCTACGTCGCGCAACTTCTAACCCTACCCTCCCCCGCGCCGCGCTTCGTCAAAAATTTGGAATACTCTCATAAATGCTACGTCATTTATGCATGACCCCTAAGACAACGAAAAGAAAAGAAATATTCGATGATTTACGAAAAGTCATGAATTAAATGCATGTTCAACATAGAATAACTTTAAAATTCAATTGATGGCCATTTCTTCAAAAAGCATCACACTGTCAATGCTAGAGAACTCCTCAGCATGTGCGAAGCTAAATAACCGTTCCCAGAATATACAACCAATTTCCTACAACCAGTAGCTATTTTCCTTTCTACTTATCGTCAACAGTCAAAGGCAGTATTAGGCATAATCATTCACTAACTTGTTCGACCTTTATCCGTACCCTGTTTCAAGTTGTGTGCGAATAAAATTAAGCCCTTTTCCCTTACGACGGCAAACAACGTTCAAAGTCCCCGTCGTCGCCTGCAGCGATAAAACGCTTAAAATAATACGAAAACATCATCAACCGAACATAAGTTGCATATCAAATCCTGTCTCGAAGCGGGAATAAATTGGGGTTAGATTTTGCCTTTATCGCGACCAATTGTGCGGCGACCTGTTTGCAATACCAATGAAGCAGTAAACACCTTCCAACGGTTCTGAGGCGAACTATCTCTTTCCTACTAACCCCCCCCCCCCCCCCCCCAACAATCGATACCCGAGGGCATCATCGAAGAACGAATGTATGTACAACACGACGCGACCCCCCGCCGGAAAATTGCACCAGGCACGTTTTCAATTAATATTGAATCTTGTCTTGTCGCATCCGGAAAGTTGGTTCCTGTTTCCGTCCAGCCGGAATCGAAACAAACCAAAACAGAGGGAAAAATCGTGCGTGCGTGATGCAGCAGATTTATCCCGCATCGGGATATCGGGCATCTACCCGTAGGTACCTACCTACCAACCACCTACCTACACAGAGTAGCTGGCGGATGAGACATCGGAAGGTGAAAAATCAATAGCAACAGCAGCGGCATTAGGGACTTATTTCGCCAGCCTCTAGGGTATCGTACCGCCTCGAACGGCTGGAGGTCTTTTGTTCTGACTGCTCCTATCGAGAAAGAGTGTAGCAATCGAAAATCGTTTGGGGCATGGGATGAATGAGGCAAATGGGAAGACTTCGATTTCTACGATTCGATGTACGTGTTCAACTGGTGCCGCTCGAGGGTTATATGTATGTAGACAGGGCAAGATTGTTGCTGTCGAAGGATTATGTTGCCGCTGCTGGGCAGATATAGAAAAGTTGAACGGAATAAGAGAACAGTTTGGTGGTGGAATCGAGTGTTTTGAGGCAAATTTAAGTTTCTTCAATTGTTCGAAAAGCGGGAATTTTCATCGTTGGGAAACTATTGAGTATTGGATATTCCGCTCGTCATTTCCCCTTGTGCAATTGGTAAATCTGCCTTCATATAATAGGTTAGAAAAATCGAATCAAACTTTTATGGAACCAAATGGTAATGCCTGGTATTGTCAGAAACATAACCGGAGTGAAGTAGAACACACTTTAGTCTGCTAATTCCAAATCAGCAGTTGTTGATATCTTCTGACATGTTGTTTTAATATTAGGTAAATTCAGATGTAGTTTACACTTAACCACCTCAAAAATCACAACTTTCTACTAATGGTTTAACAAAGACGGTGGTGTCCATGTCTTGTACGTGCTTAATATTGATACGCTCCGTGTTATACATCAGTTGTTTAAACTAGCTTAGCATAAATATACTATTAAAATGTTGGACGTTCAGTGGCGTAGCCAGAAATTTGTTTTGGAGGGGGTTCTGACGAAAATCTTAGATTTTTCAAAAATGTTGGCGGGACTATTGATGACATTTAATCTCTAGGCCGCGATCGACTGGGTACTACCGTGTTCTGCAGCAATAGCGAAATGGGATGGTGTGAGCGGGAATGGGCGCTATAACCCTACCGTAGGCAGAACTAAATACCTGTCGCATGTGTCAGTTATGTTGGGTGACGGACTACGAGACAGGTTAGGTCAAGTTCAACGAGTGGCCCAAAAACACCACTTTATTAACAATCAAGCAGAAAAGGATGAGCTGAAAACTCGCAACTTTGAAACCGCAGCATTGGAATAGCTTTGATAGATGGGGCAAAAGGTGTGGAAATGCGGGAATCGAGCGACGGCACAAGAGCTGGGCAAAATGCGCCAACGCGTGATCAAGTGGCAGGCGATCAGCGAAAGTATGTGTGTAGTGTGGATCAAAGGCCATTTCTTCGACTAGAGCATTATCAATGTGCACTGACCTCACGAAACCGAGAAAGATGCATTTTATGCGCAGCTGGAGCATGTCTATGATAGCTGCCTATGGTGGAATGTTAAGCTCGTCATCGGTGACATAAACATCCTGATAGGCCGGGGCATTGTATAAACCGGTTATCGCACTTTATAAATAATGTGCAGAAATTCTCACGATTGATAAGTATATTATGACGAACACCTAAATAGCGAAGCAGTAGACGACAAGAGTATTCCAAGAATCAGCTTGGAGACGCGCGCAGTCGACGACAGATTCCGCATCTACCTAAGATTCATGAAAAAATAGGACGCTTGAACCGCTGGCAATGATCAACTGTCATGTGAGCTACTCAAACACAGAGTAGAGGAATTGGCTAGAGCACTCCACTGGGTGCTTTTGAAGATCTGGAAGGAGGAGATTTTACCGAAGTATAGGATGTAGGGAGTAGTATGTCCCATCTATAAAAATGGTGTTAAACGGGATTTTTGCAACTAATTACCGATTAATCACATTACTGAACTCCCCTTGTATGCAAAGGTGACGTAAATGCCATCGAGTATATTTGCTTTCGCCACTTTGCTTTTCGCATTTCAGCAGGTTTTTTTTATTTGGAGTCGTTTCCACTGAAAGATGCGAATTTTCGTAGTGAGCTTAAAAATACGAAAAAGTTAAATTTGACCAAAGTGGCGTTGAAGTCACTTTTGCATACAACGTCATCTACAAGGTGTTCTCCCAAATTCTTTGTTGCCGCCTATAACCGTTAGTAAGGGAATTCGTAGTGCAATATGGCCTATAATGCACAAAAACGGTTTGCATTCATATCTTCAACCAAGCTATTTGCAATAACATTCTTGAAAACTTCGCTGAAGACAGTAAGTCTCGAACTAAATTTGATTGGAATTAGTAATGCATCCAACTGAAAAAAAACCTCCAAAAGCTGATGGTTTCCAAATTATGGAATCTTGGCGCCATTCAATTCGATACCCAAACGTACACCATAAATAGCGAAAAACGTGAAAAAATTTCAATTTTTTTTATTACCAATTTTAGCTAGTGGCACTTTATATAAGTGATAACCCAAAAAAAATCAAATGCACATAAAAACCGATTCTGACCTGTTAGAGACAAGCGTCAAACGCCATTTTTCATCAGTTTCTATGTAAGCGTTTCCATTGTGCTATTTTGCTTGATATTTACATGATTTATCAACCATCGTATCCCCAATAAAATATTAGTTACAAGATCCCATTCTCACAATTTACGAAAAGTGCCTATAACGTTTAAAACATTATATTCTCAATGTAATTAACAGATAGTAAACTTCCAAAATTATTATTTGACTATTTAATAAACTAGTCAGCATCAAACTTTTTTTTCTTCAATTCAAATATTTTAGCTTGGGGGGGGGTTAACCCCAAAACCCCCCCTTGGCTACGCCACTGTGGACGTTCGATGATCAAATATGAAACGCATTGCAATGATGAATTTCTCTTGCTAGACGGATGGCGTCAACGACTATCGTCAAAATAAGGATAATCATAAACAAGGCGATGTTGGCAGCCATTATGGCACCTACAAAACTGGGTGAATGTCATTTTGAGTATCATAAAAATGCAGCATTTTCTCTCGATGTCGAAGGAATTCTTTTAATAAAATCAAAAGCTCTGTTCAGAGCTATCGTAGAAGAACAATTAAATGATGTCATCACAAATTCCCAATAGTATCGTGATTACCGCGCACACCCGATCAGAATGAAATAACAAGATTTTAACAGAATGCAACTTTCGTAGTAAGCTGTGCTATAAATCTGGTCTCGTTAGTAGTTAAAATAACAGAAAATTATAACAAATAACAGTGCGAGATATAGTTTTGAAATGTTTCTGTTATGTGTTTCTGATCGGGCAGTGTTTTAAAACGTCGTTTTCGTGCTCAAAATTAATAGCGTCTAAACCGTTGACTTTAGAGGTATAGTTTGTTCGGAGAAGTTGTTGTTCTTATGATTGCCCATCCACAGGAGTATACCGTTTAGTGATTAATTCACCTATAAGTGATATACGGAATTTATTTTCCGAACTAATTGAGATAGAGACTTTGTGTTTTCGACAAAGTTGTAGAAAATGTTACTTCAAAAGAAATTGCTGAAGACACTATATATCTAGCTTCAATAGTTTACGAGTTATGGAACATATTATATGGAAGACCCCTTAAAATTAGTTTTTTCATGGTAACTTTTTTAGATATTCGTATCTTCTTGGAATCTCCCACAAAGTTATTTTTGGTATCGAAACACATATTTTTGCTTAACATAGTTACTTCCTATCTGTTGAATTTAAAAAGATATTCCAAATTTTACGATATTTTTGGGGTAACTTCCACTTTAAATAATTCGTTAAGGAGCTAAAAGGAGCAAACAACATCATAACATACTGAAAGTACTAGCTTTTTACTTTCATATAATGGCCCGATTGTTAGTCGACGCAATTCTCCCCGAGTGTTATGTTCAATACAATATCCCATCGCAGTGGTATAAAATGAAATATTCAAGCGCACTGCGACAAACAGCTTCATGTTTTTATGGTTAATTGCATAGAACACGGTCGCCTATAACATGCAATGCATATGATTTGCCTTTCAAAAATCAAATTGCAGTTTTGGATGTGTTTAATAATGTCGATATTTGCATTATAAATTAGATAAATAAATTTATTTTTAATAATCGTTTTCTACGTCATCTTCAAAGTTTCTTCTTCTGCTAGAAGAGCTTTGGCGTCTTCTAAAAATCGTTTTATACTTTTTTAGCCATCCCCGTGCCTCAGTCACAACAGAATCCACATTGTGAACAGGTGACGTTAATCAAGCTCCATTATAATTGTCACGAAAGACATTAATAAACCTTCTGGTGGGATTTTCATTATTTTTTCCAGCTTATCAGTATCCACTGATTGCTTAAAGTTCACGTGACACACTTCTCGAACGCACGATATGTTACGTTTCGTACTTTGATCTCGATTGTGGTCAAAGTTCTCTTTTCCTTTTTTTGGACATCGATGAATATGTTTCATGCAATTTACCATGAAAAGATGAAGCTGCTTATTGCAGTGCGCTTGAATATTTCATTTTATACCACTGTGATGGGATATTGTATTGAACATAACACTCGGGGAGAATTAGGTCGACTAACAATCGGGCCATTTTATGAAAGTAAAAAGCTAGTACTTTCAGTATGTTATGATGTTGTTTGCTCCTTTTTGCTCCTTAACGAATTATTTAAAGTGGAAGTTACCCCAAAAATATCGTAAAATTTGGAATATCTTTTTAAATTCAACAGATAGGAATTAACTATGTTCGGCAAAAATATGTGTTTCGATACCGCAAACAACTTTGTGGAAAATTCCAAGAAGATACGAATATCTAAAAAAGTTATCATGAAAAAACTAATTTTAAGGGGTCTTCCATATAATATGTTCCATAACTCGTAAACTATTGAAGCTAGATATATAGTGTCTTCAGCAATTTCTTTTGAAGTAACATTTTCTACAACTTTGTCGAAAACACAAAGTCTCTATCTCAATTAGTTCGGAAAATAAATTCCGTATATCACTTATAGGTGAATTAATCACTGAACGGTATACTCCTGTGGATGCGCAATCATAAGAACAACAACTTCTCCGAACAAACTATACCTCTAAAGTCAACGGTTTAGACGCTATTAATTTTGAGCACGAAAACGACGTTTTAAAACACTGTGCCGCGGCAGCCTCCAATTCCTCCCAATTGACCTGAGCGCAGTCCACTGAACCTAAAAATAGATAACGAGAGAGATTTGGCCCGATCGATGAGAGGAAGAGGTGACGATCTGCTTATAGGAGACATTGGGGGTCGATAGGTCAATTGGTATAAATTGGAGGCTGCCGCGGTAATCACGATACTATTGGGAATTTGTGATGACATCATCACAGTTCCTCGATGGTGGAGTGGTTAACGCACCCAACTAGAGATTGATAGATCGCAGCTTCGATTCCTGCTTGAGGACACATCTTTTCTCAGTGTTTCCAATAAAGGTGAATTTTCACCGTTTCTTCATTCTCACCGTTCCGGTCATTTTTTCTCTGTCTGCTTTCCAGTGGACACGTTCATAAAAATCTTCAAAACATCGATTTCTTAGGGAAAACGTTCCCGAGTACAGAGAAAAATTATTATTTATTCAACTAATTCGTAAGGTACGAGGAATATTCCTAAACTAATGGAATTTATCGAGTTTTAGGATTTTAGTTGATCTATTGGTCTTCAATTGTGATTACCGCAAGCCTCTTAAATAAAAATGGGTTTTGGGGGAAAAAGTCATTACCAATATATTTTTATATACTAATGCTTGTTTTTTTCCACTAAAAAATTTGCTACCAAAATACTATAACTTTAATGTACTAAAATCAATGCTTTGTACTTTTACGTAAATTCAAACTTTCTTCAAATTTGACTCGCAAAAATGGTATGTAACCCCTTAAGTGTATTCTACTTAATTCGATTTATGTCTATGACAATACACATACAATTTCTTTACATTTCTTATCATTTTTTTTCTTTTTTTATTTCGACTAATATGTAGTCACATTTTCATTTAAACTTTTTAACGAAATTCAATTAACTAGAGATTACTAAGTAGGGAAAGTTGTAAAAATTTAGAGCCATAGTACTCAAGGATGTGAAATATATAGATCGGAAAACTAGAAGTGGCATTATCATTAGAAACAGACTCTTACTGACTAATTTTTTGTCTTCCGCTGGTAGGAGTCGAGCTTAGACAACATTATTACCAATCGCTCAAGTCTATCAACATATCTCAACGGCAAACACAGACTTGTACCTCTTTACCGTAAATATATAGGAAAAGAAATTTATAAAACTCGTTTAATCTTTTAAGATCTCTTTCAAGGCCCGGAGTGCAGAGTCTTATATACCAGTTGACTCAGCTCGATTTGGGACATTGTCGTTTTTATCCTTACCAATTACAAATGAAAGGTTTAACACTCATACAGAACGCTATCAATTTCGAATATCTACCCAACGAGCTAAAGATTGTTATAATTGAACTGTATTTAAAAGAGATATTTAATATTGAATTTGGACGAAAGAATTTTATCATTTTCCCATAGCTCGAAATAAGACCACAAACAGCTAATCTACTCCAAAACGGCTAATTTTAGATCAATAGCATCTTCGGCGAAATTAATGGAAACAATGTATCCTTTTATCTGATATTATGTATTCGCAGATTTAATCCCCCTACAAGGGAGATATCTTCAAAAAAAAATTTTTTTAAGTGATCATGTTGAGACGATGCCTCCAACAAATTTGTAGCTCTTACTTTTGTGAACAACTTTACTGAAGACAGCGTTCGTATTGCTTGCAAGATAGATTAGCATCTAGAAAAACAGCAAGGCTACGAAGGACTAAGTTTTCGATTTTACATATGTTCCTGTATTAATTTAATTTCTTTGCTTCGGCTTTTTGGTGCTTCTGATTAACTTTTAGTGACTTTCTTAATCAAACACGGGGGGCAACATTTGCCGAAGCCCGTCATCGGCTTTAACTCATTTGAACAGCGCAAGTTGTATTCACTCAATATTTTTTAAAACAGTGAATATCGGACACTTTTCTAGAGTGCTGATTTAATCCAAGAAATCAGCAAACGTTTTTGTTGTAAATCCGTATTCATCGTTGTTTGCATCTTTATTGGTGATGTTTGTTGTTGGTGTGGGAGTGGTTGTCGTGGTCGTTGTCCCTTCATTATTGGTTAATTGGCCCGTTGTTTTTGGTTTATCTGCAAGTGTCGTTGGCTGCTTGTTAGAGTTGGCCTCAGTAGATAAGTTTTGACTAGTTGCTTCGGCGCATATTTTTCAGTAGTGAGTTGTCTGGTTACAGAATTGGTGTCATTCGAAATAGCTTCCACTCCTCCGTATTGCGACATAATTCGTTTGGTGAAAGATTCATTAGTACGCGGTGCCAAATCATGGATACGAACGTCCACCAAGTCGTTTTCCATATACACGGGGATTTTGATACTGGTGTTATTAAATTCGACCTCGTGTTGAATGTTATTTTTTTACAATGAAGTTTTCTGCCTGTGCTAAACTTCTAAACGTGATCAAAACACAATTTTTGAAGTGGTGTAGCTGAATATACGTAACTTCCGCGAGATTAGGCTCCATTTTAACTTTAATTAGTTGTTCCACCTCCTGACCTGTGGGTCTAACACGAGTTTTATTACAGTTGATCGAAATTATGTTATCCCGTAGTACGGTCGCAATTTCACTGCACAACCGGAGGTAACGATACGATACTGTTTATGCACTGGGTATAGAACAAAGCACTGGCTTGCTTTACTGGTGCCTATGCCGTAGCGATTTTTTTGCTTCTGCTTTGTGCGAAGGCAGAAGATAGATTGAGATCCCATAATTGTCGACTTATATCAAGGCTAAATAGAATAACTTGAATTATTATGAGCTCTTTTTGGAACGTTGATCTAAAATATGGATTAAGGACGATTTTTCGAAGGGGAAGCTAAGTTTGAATAGATTAATTGTCTATAAAACATTACTTTACTCACCCAAAACATGCATACATTTCAACATTTGCTGAAAATGTATTTTTTGAGATTGCGTAGAGTTAAGACAAAAGCTCAATATGATTAAGAGCAAGAATAATATTTCAGAAAGTAGATGGAAGATGATGTAAAATGCCATTTACAGTTTGTCTTTGGCAGGTCAGGATCGGTTTTATGAGCTATCGATTTTTTCGTATTATCAACTATATGAATAGTCTCTAAGCAGGATTGAAATTAATAAAAAATTCAATATATTTCAAATTAGTGACTATTAATGGTGTATATTTGAGTACCGAATTGAATGGCGTAATAAAATTTCGTGTACTAAATACTAGGACTCGTTATCCAGTTAAGTGCTTGAATAGTGAAGAAAAGTAAACTAAATGCTCGATAACTTTTTTACATTTCTTATAAAAGAAATGTATAGAATTCGCTCAAACTTTCAAGATTTTTTCCGAGGCCCGGAGGGCCGAGTCTTATATACCAATCGACTCAGCTCGACGATTTGGGACAATGTCTGTGTGTGTGTCTGTGTGTGTGTGTGTGTGTGTATGTAACGGACAAATTCTCATTCGTGTTTCTCAGCAATGGCTGAACCGATCTTATCCAAACCAATTTTAAATGAAAGAACTAAAAAACAGTATGAACGCTATTAATTTGTTTTTGATTCTGATGTTTAGTTTCCAAGATATGAATGTTTGAATGCGTAAAAATGGCGTTTTTTGCAGTTTTTTTTAAATTATCTACCGAAATTGACAATATAGATTAACAATTTATATGTTTTTAGACAGCTTTAACGACTACCTTTCGAACAAGCTATAGATTGTTGAAATCGGATTACTATCAAAAGAAATATTAAACATTAAATGCGGACGAAAGATTTTTATCATTTCCCATTGCCAGAAATATGACCAAAAACATGTAATCTACTATTAACGCCAAAACGGCTTATTTTAGGTCAATAGTATCTTCGGAGAATATAATGGAGGCAATATGCTCTTTCTGTGCTTTTGCTGATTAATCACCCTATGAGTGAGATATTTTCACATACTTTCTTGGAAGTGATTATATCGAAATGATGCCTTCAGCAAATTTGTAGCTCTTACTTTTGCGAATAACTTTACTGAAGACTTCAAATATCTATTTTGAATACTTTAAAAGTTATGGCTTGTTTTTTGTGGATTACACTTTATCGCCTATTTATTGTTCAATATAGTAATAATCCATTGAAATAAGCCAAACATTATTTCGATAAAACGAATTTTGTATTTCATTTTTCTATCTACAGCCGCTAGAAATAATCATCGAACACTTCCAAGTTGTCTGGAAGGAACTTGATAACTTATCAGTGTAAAAATGTTCATTTGTGCGAACCTTCTGACTGCAATTTTTCTAACTTCTAACCATCGGATCGATCTGAAACATATTGGAAAATGAAAAGCGAAATAAATAACTCCAAGCAACGGCGTAGCCAAGAGAAGGTTTTGGGGTTTAACACCATACAACCCCCCCCCCCCCCCACAATTGAAGTTAAAAATTTATTGATGCAGACTGATTTAATTCAATATTACAATAACAATTATCTGATCCGTAGTTTGATAACCTGTTGTTGTAAACATCATGAGGACTTTTGATAAATTGTCGGAATGGGGTCCTGATATGTAACTGATCTATTGGTCTTGATTTCACAGTTGTCTAATAGCATCAATATCAAATTCCTGCCTGAAAACATTCCAATAGAAAATTCCAGAGTTCTGTAATCAATCATAATCCTCAGATTTATTTTCAAATTGAGCTCGTTTTTGTAGAGATGTAATGTAGTAAGGGTCTTTGTTTAATAGGAAGCGAAGTTAAAATTGATATAATGTCTATGAAACATAGAACTGCTCACCAAAAAAATGCATAACTTTCAACATTTGCTAAAAATGTTTTTGTCTTTCTCATTCACTCTAAAATTCGTCAATCTAACGTATGCGGAATAAAATTTGGACAAAATTCAAAAGGCAATTTTTTTTGTAGAAAACCATTTATTAAATGTTCTTTCTGTATGAAAACATTTTTCAGCTTATTAACTTAATGTAGAAAAAAAATTGAGCCCATTCGAGAAGTTTTATGATAGGTTACAGGAACTTTTTACAAAGGAGTCAAAAAAATGATGTTGGCATATTCTTAAGGTTGCACAGAGAAAGCGCAAAATTCGCAAACGAAAAAAGCAGTTTTTTTCCACACCGTATGTCAGATCTTCATAAAAATCAATCAGCGTATGTAGAATGTTGTTACAGTACTGCTGATTGATTTTTATGAAGATCTGACATACGGTGTGGAAAAAAACTGCTTTTTTCGTTTGCGAATTTTGCGCTTTCTCTGTGCAACCTTAATTTCTTTCTTAATTTTGATTATCACGTTTGTTTGTTTTAGGTCGAAAATTATTGGCATATACTCTCTGTTTCAAATTATTCCAGAAATCCTCATTTGGGCGAAATTTTGGTACATTTGGAGGTTTATCAGCCTTTGGTACGTAATCTTCCAATGCGCCAAAACTTTTTTTTGGCATAATAGCTAGGTGCCAGATTGGGCATTGGCTGCCATTTCGTTCACATGGTATCTCCTAGCGGGTCGAAATTAACACTGGATGTTTAAAATAAGTGTGCCTATAGTATGACGTTTAGTATGATGCCTTGCAACCGGTTGCATTTTTGTTTTAATGCTGGAAGCGTTGTCCAAATTTCATTCCGCATACGTTAATCTCGACCCGGAGGGCCCTGTCATATGCCAATCGACTGAGTTCGTCGAGATCGAAAAATGTCTGTGTGTGTATGTGTGTATGTGGAAAAAAAATGTGACCTCTGTTTCTCAGAGATGGCTGGACCGATTTGCACAAAGTTAGTCTCAAATGAAAGGTACAACTTTCCCATCGTCTGCTATTGATTTTTTTAATTGATTGGACTTCCGGGGTTACGAGTTTAAGAGTGCAATCACGCAGAAAATTCCCATATAAACTGAAATGAAAAATTTTCAAAATCAAATTTGTATTTTTGATGCCAAATAACTTTAAAATGCATGAAACATTGAGATGTTTGACAAAAATTGACTTTTTTAGACTTTGGTACATTTTTGCCTTTCTCATACAGAAAGGTTATGCAGTTATGCAGTGAGGGGTTGCTACTTTAAAATTAAAACTAGTTTAAAATTTCTTAACAAGTTGAAAAATTTCGGCAGGACTTCGACCTCCCGGATCTTTCTCCATGATCCGCCGCTGGTTTCAAGCGATGTTTCAGTATCACATAGTATCTTAAGATCGTGGCTGTCGATCCATTGTATGTATGTGCAAATCGTACTGAACATGTAATATTCATTTCCACCATTGTATTGAACATAACCAACCATGGAATGGTAGTCTGGACAAACGAGACAAGCACAATTGCACCACTAGGTGGATTAAAACAGGTTTTTATTTTGGGAATGCGTCGAGTTGAGACGAAAACGTATTATGATTAATAACGAGGATAACATTTTCCGAATGTAGAGAGAAATTTATGAAAAATGACGATTTCCATTCGATTCTAACAGGTTCTGATCGATTTTGATGAGCATTTGATTTTTGTTGTATGACCAATTATATGTATAGGTCAAATGTTTAAAAACAGTAATTTAAGGTCAAGATAGCATCATTTTGAAACCGCCAATTTCGGAGCTTTAGTATCATCGATGAATTTTACTAACGTTAAACAGCGCATCATTTGATAAAATAATTGGACGATATCCAAATATTTATGGTGAATTTTCTCAGGTTTATATTCATGACTACAATAAAGTCTCAACAAATTCGCTAAAGACACGAACTCTGTTACTATTTTCTGAAAAATTAATTCTGCACAATTTTAAAACTTCAAAAATTACGGTTTCGGAATTATGCCGTTTGGACAGTATGATCGATTTTCACCAAACCCCCACCAAACCGATTTTCTGGCTACGCCGCTGACTTCAAGTAAGTAGAAACAAAGTCGTTCTACACTCGATCACAAGAAACTTCTTCCAATGCTGAATATCTATTGTAATACATTGAAACCCCGATTTTATCAGCCAAATATGAACATATGTTTGGTGGGCTCTAGCAGACGAACAAGACTGAATTTGAGTAAATCCTTTCTTGGGCATGTTTTCCTTATCTTGAACATATGCAAACATAAAAAGTTCATCATAATCAGAAATAGTTATCAGACTACATCAAGGGACGAGAAGAATATTTTAACAGCTTTAGTTTATTATAAAGAAATGCCCGATTTAGTCAATGTCCCCATTTTGTCAGCCTAAAATACACCATGAGACTGATAAAAATGGGTCTTTATTGTATGTATTATTCGCTGTGTTTCACATTAATAGGTACATTTCATTTGTGGGGATTTTTTTTATTGCATCGAACTACAACAACTTTTAGGTAGTTTCCAAGGGGTTATTTTATAGACTTCTTCCAAAATTTGGCGAACCTATTCCAATTCGTTTACCAATTAATTGGTATACTTAAGGGTTTATATGTAGTAGATAGAGAAAATACTGAATTATTCAGCTTTTTTCCTACAAAATATTACGAAAGCTTATTAAACAATTTTTCCTAATAAGTTTGTGAAAATTATAAACTATTTGAAATTTTTTAATAGTTTTATTTTTTTATTTAACCGTGATTTTTTAATAAATAGTGACCATCGCTTCACAACATAGTCTATTTTTCATGGCTTGCGGTGAGCACGATCTCTCGAAATGCTGAACTGAAAATTATGGAATAGAAATTAATTTTTAGTATTCTTTACAGACCCGCTGGTGCCCTAAGACGATTTCGCTAGATTTTCAGAACACTGTGCACCCAGTGCATTAACCTAAGTGACGGAAGGTTATCGAAAAATTTCGTGAAAATGAAAATTCCAGTAATGATGATGATTTTCCCAAACGGTTCGTTTTCGCGAGGTTTTTATTTGTTTTTTGGCATTAGGATTAGCGATAATAATTCAAATCAAGGATACTACTAGGAAGTCACCTTTAGAAAAAGTCGATGTCGAAGTAAAATTTGAAACTACGCACGCATGCACTTCAGAGATAGCGTGATATCAGGAGCTGCGATTTCAGTTCAACGCTTTTTTGTGAAAGGGCGATACTTACAAATGTAAACATAGGGCTTTTTTCATACATGCGAATGAGGGCTTTGAAACGCAACAAATTAACCTAAAAATTTGGATTTTACGATATTGCTTTCTTAAACTACAGCAAAAAATACAACGGGCGAAACTGTATTTTTGTTTGTTTATTTAAATTTTCGTCATCCACGCTCCATGCAAACAAACAGAACGATACTTTTTTTGCTAGCAGTTTAGAGGCGATAATATTCGAAGAGTGATAAGAGTTATAAGAAATGTCTCATCACACTGTTAGGTGGATTAAACACGTTTTTACGGTCACGATCACATTCAAGTACATAAGTATAGTTGAAGAATATTACAACGTAAAACATCACATCTTCTGATAAAATAATTTTGGTGGAAAATTCTCCTAAAAGTAATTATAGAGATTTTACTTTTCAAGCAAATTTAGCTCGAGACTTAATGTCAGCAAAGTTTTCGAAAATTCTTCTTCAAACATTTTTTTTGAAGACGTATTTTCGAAAACGAAAATACGTCTTCAAAAGAGTAACGAAATACAGTCGACTATATGTAAAAGGAAACCTCCAAAACAAGTAATTTTAATATTACTGTATTTCATAAATGTGCGGTTTTTAAACAATAAAATTCACATTGCATTCAAGATATGAGTCTCTGTAGCTTACAAAAAAAGTTGTATTGCAGTGAACTGGCTTCAAAACAATTTTCTAAATATAGTTGAGAAACATGCTAGAAAGGAGTCCACTTGCTTTACGCGAATAATTTGTTCTATGCAGGACCGTTGCGTAGTCTTCAGGCGCCTTCGACGGAGTCTCAATTTTGCGCCACTTTGGACTTCATTTTCACTCCTTTCAGTTCGACTTCCTCGCTAAGATCGTAAGACTTCAGATTTAAAGAACGTACCATTTTACATAGACAAGAGAATACAGCAGAAGTTGTAGAACATTCCACTGACACAAACTGAATGAGTAAGACTTGGTGAATTAAAAGGACCAGAAAGAGTATCGTCACTGCGCAGCTGTGTTTATGGAACTTCTTATGTGATAAGGAGTTTTGTTGACTTTACAAGATTCGGTTAAAAACATTGAAAATATCGTCCCTTGCAGACCTCCAGAATTATTTCTCTCTTATACAATAGACACAGATACACCGATGCAACATTGAGCATAATTGGTACATCAGTTGGAAAAAATGTTAACGAATTTTTATTTAATTTTGAAGTATGGATGATATCAATTAATAAAATACCGAAGCTAATTCTCAAACTTTCGAAAGAAACATTTCGAGCAATGCCATCAATACGGAGAACCAACAAAACGCGGACTTTCGTGAAATATTAAGTATAAGTTCACTGCAGATTTGTCTGTAATATCAACGCTGCGGTGACTAAGGACGGAAGGTTAATTTCTCGGCAGACTTTGTGGAATCAGTTGACACTGACGTGTTTGAAGGCAACGGGTGGAGAATTTTTCCAATAGATATACAAATCTGCATGATCGGTAAACTGAGCAGTCGTTATATTGGGGAGAAAACAGCCCACAGTTATCATGGGAAAATTTATAGAATTTGTTTAAATATTTGGTCGAAACTTAAATCTATTCAATAGACTTTGTATCAAGATCAGTATAGGTCTATACCAAGGAGACAATTTTTAGGAGCCGTTATCTGGTTGGTGGATTTTGAATTACGGTTCACACCTTTTGATTTGAGATACCAGTGCAGATGCCATCACGATCTTCTTTTTGTCCAAGCGAGTAAAGTAAAAATGCTTTTATGATCAGCTGCTGTTGAAGGTTTTTACACATTGTTTCTGCCAATCGCTATTGGCAGCATTCAGCCATACATCGATATAAGATAGACGATCATATTTTTTGTTTACTAACGACTGATTTGTCTTTCGATTTCTTATATCTCCTGTAATTCCTTCGTAGTCATCAAGTGTTAACTTTGTGTCGGGTTCTAGGTTAGTGTATAAATAAATTTTTCTGAAAAATACCTGGGTGTTGGTAAATTGGAAATCGAACAACGTCATCCAGAAACGTTGAATTCCTCTTGAAAATGATGTACGTTGAACTCAGTCGGACCATATATGATCTTCTGTCAAAGGTAATTCGCTAAAGATTCTAATGAGTATGAAAGAACCGACACAGAAATATATACAGCAGTGATAGATATCTCAAAAGTTCTACAAGCCCACTTACAAAGCTGAGAACGACGTCGTCTCGGCGTTCTCGGAGAATCTGTAGTCTTTTCTTAAAAGACGCTCTAAGCACTCATTTGCAGAAAAACTGCTACACCATTCACAATGACAAAATATTATGCTAACTTGTCTCAAGAAGAGTGCGACTTTGATATGATATATTTGTGGGGACATCGCTTAGTACACCTATCAACTATAGGCAGATGAGATTCCCTAAAAATGCCTAAAATATTCAGGTAGCCACTAAATATAGCCAAAGCACTGAAGCAAAGCCTTAGCAAACAGTTTCTGAATTTAGATGTTGGATTTTAAACGAAGAGTATCCAGTGCTTCCAGTAACACCAAGTGGCTCATCATTTCAACCAGAAATTCAACTTAGTGCAAGACGGGGTGTGGGTTAGAGATGGGCGGGTACGGGTATTTTTACCCGATACCCGACCCGAACCCGTACCCGTAGGAATCGGGGCTGGTTCGGGTTTTGTTACCACCGGGTACGGGTCGGGTCGGGTTTTTACGATATATTTCGCATTTACCCGTATAAATATTTTTGAATGTTTGGGTGACCTTTTACCGCCAATATCTAAAAATGATAACTTATCTACGCAGAAAAATATTAAAACAAGCGTTATATTCCCATTTTGACATACAGTCGTCCTATAGGAAGTTTATAATCTAAATTTTGCTGTACCATAAAACGGGGAAATATTGCTTTTTGCTAAGTTCCTCGGGCAGTTTGAAGTATTAATGTTGTAAATTATCTTCATCTTTCCAACATTCAGGGAGTGAAAAACAAGTGTATGGGAAAGATATGACTTCTATCGACCTGTTTAAGAAAAATAGTCTAAAATAACTACCAATCATAAAAATTGTAGATTTTTATGGTTTTATTGACAAAACGTTTAGCGTTACTACAAAATTTATTGATACACAAGATTATTCCGATTAATAAAAAATAAGCAGATAAATTGTACCCTTTTCAATTGTAAGATCACTTAATAAATTACAAAACCATCATGGATAGAAGTTGAGCGTGTTTAGGATAAAATTGATATTCGTTTAGATGTTTTTTGGAAGAATTTGTCTTATCGAAAATTTACTAAAAGAAGCCCAGATAGACTGAAATATACCATGATTTTAAGGTAAAATAGTTTTGTAAAAAATGTCCTCGCATCTCACTAACTACACCGTGATTAGTGGCAGCTTCTATGTCAAATGCTGTTGCCGAGAGGAATCTGGAATTGTGGCATTTCTGGTTTCGTTCATATGTAAAGATTTATGCCGAAAGATAAGCATTTCTGACCTCAATAAAATGATAGTCATTTTCAATGTAAAATCGTATACTGCATCCAGAATCCAAAAAGTTGTCCGATCATTCTGTTTTAATGCGACTAATAGTTCTGACCATTTTTACGAGTTTGTTAAACTTTTTCTTATTTTTTCCTCGTTCTTTTAGGAAAATGAGCGTTTGGTCAAAATTTTGGCCAAGATAAAGCAATTCAAAAAATTATTTTTGAGGGAAACTGAAGCTTGCTAGCATCCAATGAAAATAAATACTTGTTTATTTGAATCAGATGAAAATTGCGAAAGTTATTCATTTTTTTTTTTTTTGTAAAATAGAACTTTTTAGTTTCTCTGGGTCAATTTATTGAACCGTCTCGAATTTTTCTAGGGCTCATAAAATATGAAGCGGAACTTTGTTATTTTTTGTTAAAAAATAAAATGAAGAATTTTGAGAGATTTTGAGCTGTGGTAATATCCAACAATAATAATAATAATTGAAGTGATAAGTCATCGAATGATTGGTATACAATACTGCGTGTAATATTTACACGTGTTATACAGAAAATAACTCTTATGATACAAAATTCGTTGTAAACTCAACCCTCACACGTCATAAAGTTCATATCTTGAAAGTCAAGCTGCAGGACTATGTTTTGTGCAATGATAATACAAACTTTACTAAATTCCCTCAAAAAGCATCGATCCGGCAATTTTCCCAGAACACTAGCTCTACCTTTTATTCACAGTCCCAAACACTACTTTGGTGGTGATATACCCCTCAGGTTTGGGAACAATTTCTCACTAGTGGTCTATTCCCCATATGCTTCTTCATATGTCTTCAAATGTGGCCACAGTCCCAACTACAAATATAATTAAAATGACCGTTAAAGCGGGCGAAGCATTGTTTTCGAGTGTTATGTCTGTTAGTCTGTGATACTACTACATAGTCATGTAAAACTATATTATTTCTAAAACTAATATTTTTTTTTTTCTTTCCTAGAACATCTAGCAGTTCCGACAAGACTTATTTTAGTTTTTAAACCTGAAAATGTAAAGTTCAAAATAAAATGAAGAACCTAAAATATTTTGTAGCTTACTCACGCACGTAACACTTCTGCAATGTATTTTAATATAGAAGTTTTGTGAATCAATGCAGTGAAATCGATACGTCGTAAAAGCCTATGTGAATCCAGTATAATTTCAAATTACAAACTTCTGGCCGTTTTATTAAAACAGTTCTACTATAAATTTTTTGAACTTCTTGTTCGGATTCAGCACACAAGTCTAATCGAAAATGGAAGTGTTATATTGATGTTCAGAATTTTATTTTTATTTTGTTTACTAGTGTAATAATACGTGATCCTTGGCCTAGTTCGTGGAAGGTGAAAGTTGGCGAAGTTCCTTTTTCTTCGTTTGAATTAGGCACAATTTGAGGTAAAAAATGAGAACACTGCTCTCATTTTTTACCTCAAATTTATAAAATATGTTTTCATATATTGCATTTCATTTTGTTCTGTAAAATTCATGGATAACAGTTTTCGAACGTAATAAGCGAATTTCCTTAAAAAATTAAAATACCTATGCTATGCTATGTAGCCTCGAATCAAGTAGACTAAATTTATTGATTGAAAATCGGGATCGGGTCAGGCACGGTTTTTAATTTTTTTTAATGCAGGTGTGGGTCGGGTACGGGTCGGGTTCGGATTCTTTTTCATGCCCGGGTACGGGTCGGGTTCGGGTTTTGTATTTTTCTAAAATCCGGGTACGGGTCGGGTTCGGATAAGCTTACAAAAATAATATTCGGGTTTGGGTCGGATCCGGTTACAAAAAATCCCATACCCGCCCATCTCTAGTGTGGATAGTAGAGTGGGACATGGTTATATGAAAAAAATAAAATTTGGCTCCGAGTAACTTTTTGGGTCCCATTTAGCTCCCAGAATAACTTTGCAAATTTTTAGCTCGATATGGGGAAATTGTCTTTTGCAAATTAATTCTTCCAAGAGTCACCCGTTACCTCCTAAAAATAAATAGATGTCTGATTTTTATAGGAAATTGTCAAGGAAACAAAGTCTAGAAGACTGCAAAACGATCTGATGCTTGTGTAAAAAGTTATTAAGCAAAAACCGATTGATGCTCTGAAGATTGATGAAAATTTCACTTTTCATAGCATCACTGCTTCTGACGGTCTAATTGTAAACAAAATTTTTAGCTTACTCTTATTATGTACAAAAGAAGCCTCAATTTATCCCTCAAAACCTTGAGATGTGGCCAAATAGTGTAGATAAACGATTTAGACACATTAAGAGAGGATTGAAATAAAATTTCGTATAAGCAGTGGTGCTAGAAAAAATGAATATTTTGTCAATCGTCAGAGCATCAATCGGTTTCTGCTTAATAACTTTTTTCTCAAGCGTCAGATCGTTTTGTGGTTTTCGAGATTTTGCTTCTTTGTTAAATTTCCTATAAAAGTCACATAACGATTTATTTTTAGAAAGTAATGGGCGCCTCCTGAAGGAATTATTTTGTAAAAGTGTATTTTCCCTTACAAAATCCCATGTAAACGTTAAACAGTGGGCACAAAAATATAGTTTCACCGATCGAGCTAAGAATTTGCACACTTGTTCTAGGACCCAAATGGTACCTAAAAAGTTACTCGGAGCTGGACTTTAATTTTTGTCCCACCCTAGTGGGCAGATTGGGCATCGGTCACTTTGTATTATTGTGGAACTCCTCCCTGCACCAAAGAGACTTCAATTCTCACGGTTCGGTATGGAGCTGTCTTATTGATTTTTTTTATTTCGATTATCGTTCGCCTTTTTTCGGGTTGGAAAAATCTCTGCAGAAAAATCTCTAACTCCATGTGGGATTCAAACGCAGATGAGTTGCGTACGAGGTGTCCAGTTTAATAATTAGACTATGCCCGCATCCTGTCTTTTGGATGGTGATCGATCCAGCTAACTCCGTGATCTTTACTATAGCTTTAAGGCGGTGATTTGTTTTACTGCCGTTGAATGCGGTTTGTCCTATTTATGAAATTGAGAAAGCGAGCGATAAAATTTTCAAAAAATTTTGATATTTTTTTCAATTTCAAGTCTTTGCGATTGAAACTTTTCTGTCGCGAAACTCAAAAATGTTTGTTATTTATATGTTATCCTTCTTTCATTTGAGAACAAACCATTTATTGTGAATAAATCTGAATGGAGATAACGTGCTCTTACTGTTGTCTTCTGGCGCCTTTGATGGAGTCTCGGTTTAGCGTCCTTTTGGTGTTCAAATTGGCTTTCTTTGTCAGTTTGACTTTTGAACAATAGTTAAGTGTGTATCTAGATTTTGATTGAATTTATAACTCATTCCAATTATTCTATGAAATAGTTCTAGATTTCGGTGACCCATACCTAACCCGGCTGACACGGTCGACACGACCGCACGCTACGGGCCTGGTCCTATGACATCACACAGAAAACTATTTCTGCTATCAGAAATTTGAAAACTTTATCGGAGGTCCTAATTATTAGATTTAATTGTGGGACTTTGCGAGATTGTAAATTTTCACTCGTTTTGATGAAACCGTTGATGCGTGTAGATCCTTTTCGGATTTTCGAGGAATTGAAAATTGAGTCACTTCTCATAACATCAGGTGTGAATACTGGCAGTTGCGAGAAACGTGCTTCGTCTAATTTCTTAAAATTGTGAAAAAATGATCAAAATCAAAGAAAAGAAGCACAACCTCAGAGGTGCTCTCTTCAACAATGCTTCGGCTCATGGTATAGAGTCTTCGAGTCTTAATACTTATCGAGTGCAAGCAAGGTTGGAGAAACGTCACTTTTCGATTGCGCTGAAGGATGATCTGTTAAAAGATCTTCACGGGTATCTCTTTTCAATCCCTCCTCATTCTCCTCATGCGTCCCCAGTTTCAGTGAGTTTGGCTAGGTATATTATTGTTTGGTTCTCTCCGGATATTGGAGGAGATAAGTGAGAAGGCAGGGGCTAACGTTTTATTGTCGAACCATATAGCCTTCACTAGAATAAGGTATTCCTTTACATTCCGTGGAATCCCAAGGAATGTTTGAAGAGTACTGATAATCCTGATTCGTGGGCACTTTGCAAAGAAGTTCTGAGAACCAAGTCGCTTACAGAGAATACACAGTAGTATCGACGACCGTCCTCTGGAATTTCTAGCGAAAAAGGGTTATAAACTGAACTATGGCTTTCAAATGTCACGACGATAGTTTTTAAACCTACATCGGCTTCAGCCGAATTTGAATAATATCTCTTCAGAGGCGTTATCGTTCTGTTCCCTCAATATCGTCTCGGGGGTGTTAATATATCCGCAAATCGAGGTGTTTTTTTATTCCTTTGGGAACGAAACATACTTCCGTATTGTTACCACTTCCCCAATCTTGCCCATCAGGAAAATGACGAAAAGACAAATCATGGCAAGGCACAAATTTCCAATCAACATGGGGATTCCTGATTCGTGATCCCTGCAAGGAGCTCATTTCTTGGCTGTGATGGCCTGTGGTAAAGTCTGAACGTTTGAACTTTATTTGTTGTTGTAGAATTACTCTGAAATCAAATAAAACTCGATCAAAAGTTTTATTTATTGAAGAATTCTTTGCTCAAATAAAAGAAGTAGACTGAATGCTTGGCATGCGGAAAGTCACCTCGCATTAATTTCTCGGTGTACAACCGATAAATTGCACATGACGAAAATAGGCTCAAATCTCCTGTTTAAAATCAATCTCATTTGTCTTAAGGTATGAAAAACACACATTACCTTAGATTAGTTCTTACATACATGAATGGTGCACTTGTTCAAGTAGAAAATATATGCCTTGAAGAACAGCTCATGAAAGAAATAATGATGCATTTTATTATTCATTCAACGAATATATGAATATTGCTGCTTCTTTATTGATTTCCTTCCATATCATTCAGTTCAATGATTATATTCTTGAGGCCATCAAAAATAAAACTACGAAAATTGTGTAGGTTTAGGTATCGTCACAAGCATAACATCCGTATCCTAACGCTGATATTGTCAGCTCAAGTTTCCCTAGGAACAAAAACTTAATGTTTGTTCATTATTTTGCTTTATTTTTCAATATTTGGATGCAATTGTATTGGTAATACATCTAATAGGCTTGAAATGCGCGTGGATTTAACTGTTCACTTCAATGAAGAAAGCTTTCAGCTCATCCACGTAAAACAGAAAAAACAAATGTATGCTTGTAAGAAATAAATATCTCGCATGGTATTTTTCATTCTGCAGTTTTCCGTCACGATAGAATTGTTTAGCAATGCGTAGTTCCTACTAACCCGAAAAACTACAATAAAGAAACCCTTTTTGTGAATTATACCAATCGGCCATTATGCCTAGGGTATTTATGCCAAACGTCGCACACTCGTAACCCTTCATCAAGCACATTTTTTTTTTCAAAAAAGCGCAATGCAAAGATCTATATGGAAAGCTAAAATTTCGATTGTGAATATTATCAAAGGTTAATAAAGTGGAACTACTGACACAGTTTCGTGTTGAATCCATCAATTTGTATTTTTCACACATGTAGCAGGCTAAGTTTAACTAATTTTAACCGATGTATGGTACGATTTCCGTTTAGCACAGCTATCATCATTTAGGTTTGTTTTGGTTTAATTTGACTCATAATGGAACTAATTGGAATACGACGTTCCACTATCAACAGTTGCTGACATTACACTTTGTATCGACATTCAAGAGCAATCAATCACTGTCTCCCAACAAAACATTATTTATAGTACTTACATTTGTTTGAAACAAGCATTTCCCGGCGTGCCTGTAATCCTCAACCAACCGGCTTCCTAGTACAATTGAAACTTCAAATCACAAATTAAACCGATTTTCAATGGAACAAATCACCTCAACATCCGTCACTACATTCAATCAAATAAATTCCCTTCAACAACCCTAAACCACAGATTCGAATCTATCACCTTCAGTCGACCGGGATCATTAATCTTTCATTCATGTTTCCGACTATTTTTCTTGTTCCACAATCGAACCATTGATGCTTGTTTGCCACCTTCTGCGAGAACCGTGCTCACTTTGTTGTAATATTAAACCACCCCTAGCTTTCCCAAGAATCACAACCATAAACAGAAAACGCAACGTCACTTGAAAGATCAAACGCCTTCACCCGCTGCCGGCTTGCCTACCCGCCCGTGACATGCCTCAGCGCCAGCGGAAAGCAGAACCAGCACACGCATTTACCTTGATTTCCACGGATATAGAAAAATCACACACCACAAACAACATCCATCAAAACCCGTGCGGATTGCCGGTGGGTACCGCGTTCAGCTTCAGTTGGCACCTGTCCGTTTAAAGAGCCCGCTTAAAGCTGCCACACCGTGCACACAATCCTTCAATCGATATTGGACGCTTGCTTCGTGGTTGTCCCATATTCTACCGGCCCCACACGATTGTTCCACTTGTCACCAATGTCAATTGTGTTTATCCGCCACTTTTTTTTTCTGTTGCTCCTTCAAGCACGAACCAGCTTTTTTCGGTTTTAAATTTCCCCCACACACACACAGACGGAATTATGCGTACTTCAGCACTGCCACCTGTTCACGGCGCTCAAGCAGCTGCGATCATTACCGGTGTCGATCTCATGAACACCCGCTGGCATGCCGCCGATCTTGATCGTTACATCCGCGCTCGGCCGATAGGGTAAATACGATAAACGAACCAAGCGCGCCCGGGAAAACAACACTCACGAGACGTGTCACGAATAGCGCTCGGAAAAACATTCACGCCACCAGAGAGACACACGCGACGCGTTCGTCCGAATATCCGCCAAAGACTGAGTACGTGAATGGGAAGATTGATAATTTTGATTTTCCATCGTGTGTTGGGCCCGCTTCTAGCTGCCTGCTGTTCTGGTTACCGTCGAGCAAAACAGCGGCTCACCACCAACACCAACATCGTCGTTGCTGTCGCTGTCGCCGGAGGTACGAATTCGAGCAGTGAAAATGCACTTTTCCTCGTCCTGACGAGCACCAACACAGCCGGGCTCGGGTCCATTGAGACTCTGAGAGCGAGAGAAAGTGTTGTATGGAGGACAAATTTTCTCTCCCACTACACTTGCTTCGCCGCTATTTGTTATCCTGGCTCTCGTCGTCGCTTACCATCCTCCTCTGCGAGAACAACCGAACCCCGTTACGTTCGGGTTAAAGAAAATTGGTTCGCTGACACAACCTTACGCGAAAATAAGACACTCGGAAATGATTGATTTCACAACCTTACTGCTACTCGAAACTGGTGATTGATAGAGTAAAACTTCAAACGAGACAACTTGTAAACCCGGAAATATCCTACCGAACGACCAACGCAAGCGACCTTCCATCCGTCCGCGATAGAAATTTCCTCCGATCTAAACTGGAATCTGCTCGAACTGAACCGCGCTCGAGGATTCGAATCGAACCGAACTCTGTGCTAGTTTATTCCATCTCTCAGTCGACCAAAACCGACAGGACAACTCTCGCGCCATCATTAACATCATCATCATGTTTTGGTCGCTCCATCGCATTCGGTGTGGAGGGTGGAAAACAGAACACCACCCACCCGGTCACTGACTGCTTGCTACCTGCTCGGCAGTTCAAAACAAAGCAGGAAAACAGAAAGGGCGCCAGTTTCACCCAGATCGAAGCAAACTGTCAAACATCGTTGTATAGATGTTGCATTCGTATGGCACGAGCGCTGTTTGCTGGACGCTGCTGGGGCGCATGCGTGAGAAGCATGTTGCTTGATATCAAGCTGCGCAACATTCCGCGAAATGTTGCATACGGAGGGGAAGTTTGTGTTTGGAAGTGGAGCTAGAATCGAGTAGTTTTGTTTTCGGCGAAATGCCGGAAGCAACCTGTTGAATTGTTTGAGTTTGGGGGATGTTTGGGTAGTGTTGACTTAATCCTATTAAATGATATTATCAATTTGAACCGCTCCGAGAGACACGCGCGATTTTCGCACTGATTGTGTAGTATTGTAATGTCAGAAAGAAATAATGAAAATAAATATTGGTCTATGCTCCTTGCAGAGCGGAAGGTAGTTTCAATAATCTCACATACAGTGTGAGGCACAGCGAAAGTCGTCAACCTTCCTATTTTACTTTGAGTGTCCTAAGTTTCCAAAAAAAAGGAAACGTATTTATTTTTATTGCATTTCATGTCATTTAAGTTCCTCTTTAAATTATATTCTACTTTCATCAATTCCAGTTTCGATGTGAAAGCAAAAGAAAAATGCAATGAGTCCATTTTTGTCCTATTGGGAAAGATGCTGCATAATTTTGTAAATTTTTCGGCCTTCAAACAATGAAATAGTTAAAGTCTTCTGTTTCAACGTAACAAAAAGATGGTTCCGCCGATTTTCACAAACCTAGTCTCAAATAAAATCCCTATAGACTGCTATGAAATTTCGTACGGGTCGATAATATGGTTCTGGAAATATAGAATGAATCGTGTGGTCACATAAGAAATTTCCCAAGCAAGCCATAAATTTTTATTTCAGAAATTTCAGAAATCGAATTGATATGCCATATGTCCATATATACATATTCAAATATTCAAAAAGTTTCAACAATACTTGGATTTGTGGGTCTAGATCACTAATGACCAATCACAGTAGCTTTGACCACATTGCCCACCTATGACGGTTATTGATGCCCCCAAGAAAATCATCAAGTTCCAAGCTAATATCACCCCTATTTTCCAGCGTACTATTAACCTATTTTTACAAACTTGACTTCAATTGAAAGATATAATACTTCCATTGACTGCTATTGTTTTTCATTCAGTGCACACCTTTAATGCGGCCCATACACGATACGATTGGTCGTACGACGTGTTGTACGACCAGTCGTATAGACTGTTGAAACGATTTGTCGTACGACCGATTCGCACCACACGGTTGTAGTTGCAGTGCGATAAGTCGTCCAACCAGTTTGATGTTTTTTCTTTCTCCTCAAGAAGAGTAATGCAATCACTATGAAAATCGACTTCTTAACCAAGGCCCGGCGGGCCAAGTCTCGCATACCACTCGACTCAGTTTGCCGAGTTCGGCTAATGTCTGTGTGTGCGTGTATTTGAGAGTGTATGTGTGCATGTACGACCGACAATCTATCATTGTACTATTGGGCCAAAAAACTGAATAAAATTAGCATTATTTTGTATTTATAATTCATGGAAAGCATAAATAATTGATCTTGAGCTTTTTTGCATAAAAATCTACCTAACAGTGTGAATTTTTTTTTCTTCTGATGTTTCTTTAAAACCCAACATTATTGAAACTATTATGATTGGTGGCAATAGTTTCATTTGTTGAGACCATTTTCTAACTGATTTTGTTTTATTTATCTTGGCATTGGAGACAACACATAAAGTACAGGGTGCGCCAGCTGGATGTTTCCTTTTTCAACATTGAACAACTCCGTGACTTTTCAGCCGATTTTCACAAGTAAACAAGTTTTTTAGGATTATGCCATTTATTATAAACCAGGTTTAGAATACAACGTCGACTATTTGATACACAAAAAGCAGCTCTTTTGCGGGCATTTTGCATGATAATGGACAGCATTTCGGGCTTAATCACAGCAATTTCAGCTCGTATATTGGCTCTGAGTTCGTCAAGGTTCTTAGGTTTGCTAGAATAAACTTTGCTTTTCAAATAACTCCACACAAAAAAGTCTGGTATCGTTAAATCCGGAGAACGAGGAGGCCATTCCAAATCACCATTTTTTGAGAAAACGCGTTCTATGAATTTGCTCTGCAAGAACTTGATTGTAGCGACTGCGGTGTGGCAAAGTACCCCGTCTTGTAAAAAATAGAAGTTCTTCAGACTTTTTTCCTGCATTTGTGGACAAAGTGCGCCAAAATCAAACGGTAGCGTGTACCGTCGATGGTCTCTCCTTCTTTGAAAAAATAAGCACCGATGATTATTTTGCAGCACACTTCGGCCCAAACAGTTACTTTATGGCCATGCAGCGGTATTTGATTTATAACGTGTGGGTTCTGTATTCCCATTTCTACAATTTTGTTTATATTTTGTTTTACCGGAAAGGGTGAAGTGAGCTTATTTCATCATTAAAATTTTGTCCCAAAACACACGCACAGTTTTCAGTATTGAACGTTCGTTTTCAATGTAAAGCGCTACGATTTCAGCGCGTTCTTTTGGTGTAAATCGACTCATAGCTAAAATGGCACTAAATGACGTTTCAGAATCGGCTGGAAAATAACGGAGTTGTTCAATGTTGAAATTTGATACATCCAGATGGCGCCCTCTGTATTGCTGACCATTCTAAACCTTTGTTTGTTATTTTCCTTAAAGAAAAAAGTAGTATTTTTCCTTCCCCTTGGCTGACGGGTTTGACGGTATTGCAAACATCATTTGTACATCAGTTTTAAGGACACTCTGGCAAAAAACTGCTTTAAGACGGTTATTGCATTACGCTCGATACTGGTGCATCGAGAAAACCGAGAGAGCCTTTTTCCCTTTCTCCTATAGAAATTGCCTTTCTCCTATAGAAAGGTTATGCAATCACTCTGAACATCGCCAACTTAATTCCGTTCGAATTTCTATATATTGAAGACGAAACCACCCCCCAACCCTCACTACGCCCTATTCCTCAACTACCTACGCCCATGAAATGGAACTGAGGTTTTTGAATAAATCATCCAAAAGTACCAATGTGGGTCGTCAAACGGTGGGATAATAAAATTCTCACAAGTTTCCTATCTCATGCCTCCACGCGAGTCTAAGTCTATTGATGACATTTGGTCCTTAGATCGGCGACGACTGGGTGCTATCAGCCTTCTGCCGATAGTAGCAGAATGAGAGAGTGCGAACAGATCTAGTCGAGAAACCATTGCCGTAAAAATGAATAGTTGATCGGAAATTAGCCCCAATACGAATAATCTGACTAGTATCTATGATCACGGGTCAATACGTATTGAAAATTCGCCGCGTCTGTTTTTATGACCCTAATTTCAAGCTCCGTTATTGCTAACAAGCCCGTGCATCAGGTTAACAATCCTTTATATTTCCCTTCAGTGTTCGTTATTATCACTCGTATTCTTCTATTCCACAAACAATCTGATATGGAAAATAAGAAATACTTTCCTTGATTTATAACATCTCGCGCTATTTTTGCCTGTATAATGTGTTATCACTCGGTAGATTTCAAGCCAATAAATATATCGTAGAGAAGAAGTGGCGAATTCTGTCCAAATACTGTTGCAATAAATAGTGATGCGGCCCATTACGCAGATAAGATTAGCTATTCTAGGCAATACTCCCACGATCGGCCGAGTGGAATTCAAATTGCTTTTGTTTAGGGAACATAGTATACTCTCGGTAGCCGGCTGCCCAGAGTTTAAAAAGAACTAAAACCAAGATCTCTTTTTCGAGTGATCGTGCACTCGAAGACTAACTAAACAACTACCTAATAAAATATGCTTTACAGGTCGCATCGCTTGCTTGGAGCGAATCCTAGACCTGATTCCCTTCCAAACTACCAACTCCGCGACACCTATGGAAGTGTCCGATGAATCGTCGTCCTTCCGTTAAGTAGGTGGAGCATCAACACTTCCTGTCTACCTTATCCTTTATCCTTCCCCGTGAACGATGGAGATGGGGGCGGGCGGCAATGATGGCTATCATGCTGTTGAGGTTTTAATATGGGTCTGATTGGTATGAATTCCTACTTACCATTTCCTAAGCAACTCTTATTAGATAATCAGCAGTCAAACATGATGAAGTCAGTGTGCAATCCGCCAAAATCATCGTCACAACGCAACGCAACGCAACGTAACGCAATTCATCCAAAAGTACCAATGTGGTAAATCTAAAATATATGATATTATGTTGGTATGTTATATGATATATCAGTGATACACCCGCAGTGTTGGCAAAAAAATGATTTTTGGCATTTATTTCGATCTATCAAACTTTAAACAGCTATAACTAGTTTTAGAGACATTTTAACACCATACATCCTTCGGCAAAGTTGTTCAGCATATCCTGGACTACACTTCTATCTAATTGTTGGCATACTGCAGGAATAATAGCAGCTTATAGAATTGAAAATGCAAAAAAGTAGGTTTTCCCATACTAATTTCCATACAAATTTCAAACGCAATGCGCTACGCCGGGTCAAAACCAATCGATCCCAAATTTCGCAGTTATTTGAGACCCAAAAAGGAACCAAAAAAGTGCTGTGCTCGGTTGATGTGGTTATGATTACGTTTTTCCATATAACAATTCCCCACCCTAGTGTGTATATGTGTAAGTATGAATGTATGTGATCCAAAAAATCGGTTACTCGGAGATGGCCGAACCGATTTTCTCAAACTTAGTCTTAAATGAAAGAAACAACGCCATAGGCTGCTATTAGGCAATCCATGAGACGTTTCTGATCAGCTGATTATTTCTTGTTTACTTATTCTGACGTTACTCCGAGGGGTGCGACGTCCGACAATATCGTTGATTCGATCCAACATCAAACGAAACGGACTAACAAATTTGTTTGTCGGACGAGTTTTTCTGTTCGCAGGAGTACACTTGTTGACAGAACCCACCGCTGAATTGTCAAACAAACGTCTAATGGATTGCCTAATAGAATTTCTGTTAATTCTGCTTCCGGTTCCGGAGTTATGGGTTGCAGAGTGTATACACACATACACATACATACACGCTAGCACACGCGACAAAAACGTTAACATAAAAACGCTCGATCATCCACGCACACCTACGCCCACGACCTCGCAAACAAAGTAACACCCCGGTGACTAATAGAACGGTTTAGCACTTATAAATTCACAAACGCGGTCTCAGGACTGAACCTCCAAATGCCGTGTTTGCGCGATCATGAATCGGTTACGTCCGGAAGTCCCTACCCTCGGCCCTAGTAGCATAGTTCCAATGGCTTTAGGGGGGGGGCAAACACAAAGATGACGCTTGCATCCCCTAAACAACACGTTCCATGGCGACATAAAAATCGCAACTTTCGCCCGCCTTTTAGCATACATGATAACATCCCGGTGATAATACAAACGTCTCAGCACCTATCATTTTTCAAACGCGGCCTCAAGCGTGAACCTGTGCTCACGTGATCATGAATCGATCTCTTCCGGAATTCTGGGTACCAGCAGTCTAGGTCTATACCTTCAATTGGACCAATTAAAAAAAGAAAGCTCCCATATCCACTGGATAACACGTTCCAGAATTTCCTCCGTCGAAAAACTCAATCGGAGTAGGGTGATTTCACCGCCGTGGACGTAATAAGGAAATTATTGACCCACGGAAATCAGCAGCTAAACAGCGCACTGAGACGAGAACAAAATGGCGACGTAATGGATGGAGACAAAAAAAAACAAGAAAACAGTCGAATGCTAAATGACTCAAAGGACGAGCCATTTCAAGTATCAAGTGAGGTTTCGATATAGCTGCGGAAAACTCGTGTGCGAAGAAAGCACAACGTTCCCCCTCTCCCCCACGAAATAATACTTTGATATAGTTCCGTGGAGAAAAAGAGCGAACAAAGAGTAAGGAGTATTTTAGTGGTTAGATTCGAAAGAGAGTCGTGAGTCTAACACAGTACCAATATACTACAGACCAGGCTTTTGAAGCTTTTAAACCTTACTATAAAAACATAGAGAGAGAAACATTGACCCAAACGATTGGTATATAGCGAAAAAGTTTTGAAAGTATGAGTTAATTCTATGCATTTCCTTTATAAGAAATGTAAAACTACATAAATAATAACATGGGGAACGTGCCAATCGAGCCAATATATTCTAATAACCTGTCCTGACAAATTACAAGATTTTCCATGCCGAATATTATGAGTACTCAGCGTACAGATCTTTTCCGTCGCCACTATTATCGCCAAAAAGAAATGCACAATGACATCACTAGATGAATGAATCTGCACGACAATCAAAACAGATTCACTGCCGAATTTGGCAGAAAAAAAAACAAGTTTTAAGCATGCCAAACTACCATACGATTCGTACGACCAATCGTATCGTGTCTGGCCTGTTTAATTCCGGAGTTACAGCCTGGTTATTGCGGTCACATAGGAATTTCTCATATAATCTGGTCCAATCTTAATTCCTCATGGGTTAAAAATCTGTTGAAATGAACATTAAATTATTTCGATTCGATGGCCTGGATCACTGATGGTGAATTAAAAATTCTTGGAATATTTTGTCCGCTATCGATAATTCCGGAAGTCTCGGGATACGGGCATATTCCAGAATACTTCGGTTATGACTGAACCAATTTTCACTAACCTAGTCAGTATAATATGCAGCTCGGCGTTGAACCCTCAATCTGCCCTCCATCTCTTTCTTCTCAACTCCCAACCCCGGAGCCATTCTCAACCCCCCCCTCCTCTAACACCAACCTCACACCTGCATTCCCTTCATCTACTCCGTATACCAAAATAAGTTAGGTGGTTCCCGACGCATCCTCCTCTTCGCACTAATTATACCCCTTCCCTTCCCCGCCACACGGAATTTCACAGTCTGTTAACATAAAGGCAAAATTGAACTCACGCTGATTAAGCTATTTAAATATTATATTTTTGTTTGTTACAAGTGTGTCAGCGTCGACATGTTGCTTATTAGGTGCGTGACAGTAGTGCACTTATATATACTTACCAAGTGTAATAAGAATGTAATAGACATTTCCAGAATATTATATAAAACGTAACCAGCTATTAAATCATAGCTTTGATATATGAGAAAGACGCAATTGCACTACTAGTTGAATTAAGACAGGTTTTTTACATTCTATGCGGACCAATCATGCCAAAAGCTCGACGAAGGTGATCGAATAAAATAGCTACGTATTATATTGAAGATGTCTTATTTGGCTGTTCAGATTAAGAAGTACAGCTGGCTTCAAAGATTCAGACTTAGAACCATAATAGAATAGACTTGACCAGGATTTCAACTAAACCTGCATAAATCTCATATACCAATCGACTCAGCTCGACAAATTGAGACAATGTCTGTATGTATGTGTGTATGGATGTATGTGTAAAATGTTATGTAATTATCTCAGCAATGGCTGAACCGATCTCAATGAAACTAGTTTCAAATGAAATGCCTAACGTGACTGTTTGACACTATTATTTTTGTTTTTCGATATGGTTTTTTGCAAATTACTTTCCAACAAAGCAATGTTTCAACAAAGCAACCTTTCAAACAAGCTATAGATTGTCAAAACCCGTTCACAAACGGGGGAGATATTAAACATTTGGTATTATTTACCCTGCTTACCAAAAATGAGACCTTTCATACAAAGTATTGCTTTACTGGTGTTTTAAGGGCAAAATTAAACCGATTTTGAATATCGGGGTATGAAAACACATCTACGTGATTCAAGGAATTCGATATTACAAACATTTTGTGAATTACTTCTATAATAAATGAACTATTTTTCAAAAATTAATACATAAGTTCACTGCCCATAAACGCATAAGAGTCCCATGTGGATTTTTGTCGAAAATGAGTTATCCGTTGGATTGTATTCTGTATCACCACTGAATCACACTGCACAAATAAGATTACCGTGTTTGTTCAGAAAATATCAAAAAAATACCAAAACATGGTTGTCCCATCCATTTGGCTCAATGGATGGGACAATCTTGAACAGCGTTTTTCTCGGCTTGCTGTTTTTCAACATGGGACTCTTATGCTGTTATGGGCAGTTCACTTCAAAGACAAAATAATGTGTTCATCGTGAAGTTCATGTATTAATCCCTTGAATTAGGTATTGCGTTCAATTGTGGGGTAGATGTTGATGGTATATTAATACACAGATAAGCAAGTAACTCACCTAATAATGAGATAAAAGATTTCTCATATAAATAAAGTCGTGGCATCACCGAAAGCAACAGTATTTTGGAATCCCAAAACTCTTGCAAAATTTTAGCTCTTTTGCAAGATTTAGGTTATTTGTACTGTTTATGGCGCAAAAATTACTACTTACATTATTTATCAATAATCAATATATCGCATAATTTAAAAGCAGGTGGCGAGATGAAGTCGCGAAGCTTACAGAGAAGCTACAAGAAATGGAACAGCAATACAAATCTGTTGGGTGCCAGGACACCAAGGCATCCCCGGCAATGAGAGAGCTGACCAAGAAGCTAAATGCGCATTAGAAATCCAAGGCAATGAATTAGACATGGTTGAATTCGATGAACTTAAAACGGCTATTAAGAAACGAATGCTATGGAAGTGGCAGGAATCGTGGACAGCTACTAGAAACACCAATTTACGTGAAGTAAAATCTTCTGTCCTACCTTACACAGAGGCAATAACAGAAAACAGAAAGGATGACGTAGTATTGACTCGGCTTCGCATAGGACATACCAAAATGACACATCGGCACCTACTGGATCGAGGAGAACCACCAAGATGTCCATGGTGCAACGATAGATTAACCGTAAAACATATAATTGTCAACAGCCCCGGACTGGAAGACGAACGAGACAAGACTGAAATACCATCAAATTTACGTAAACGTTTAGCAGATGATGAAAGTAGGGCACAAAAGATGTTGAAATTTCTCAAGAATATTAAAATTTACAATGATATTTGAATTACGGTTAGGAGAAAACATGACATGTAACAAATGCAATGTAATTCAGAGCATACTAAATGGACTCGAATGACCAATGGTTAAAAAGTCCATTTCAAATAAATCAAGGGAAAAAATATACCTATAAAAATAAGGTCACGGTAATAACCATCATTTGTCATTCCCTACACGCCCCCCCCTCTCCCATCTCTATCTCACTCTCTTTCTCTCCCTTCGTGTTCGTGGCAACTGTCACGACTCGCATCTATCTTGCTATTTCTTTATCCATTTCTAAGTTGTGTGATAAGATCTTCTGCTAATCTGAAATATTTATTAATATCCAAGCTAATTTCATGTGTGCGAAGTAATTGTGAAGTTTTGGGAAACAAAACTATTTTTTGTCTGTTGTTACCCTATAAATAGTTTTTTGCATTTTAGTGTAGAAGAGAGCCACTCGCGGAAACAGATTTATTGATACATACTACATGGCAAATACAATATTTGTAGTCCTGAGAAAATTTGCAAAATATTTGCATTATGGGAAAACTATAACTATTTTCAAATGTTCACACCCTCAAGATGAAAGAAATATTCCTTGGAAACGTTGCACTAAGGGTAGACAGGTGACCATCGAAAACTACATGAACTCCAATTTAATCCAGTTCTCTTCACTATATACACTATAATTAAGGAAATTCATGGCTATCTCTAAAAAATATCTGGCATAACTGGGTAATATGAATGTTTGACGATGAAAATTTTCAAAAGAGACATTTCACGTACGATATTTAAACTAAACTAAGAACTCCCTTTTTTGTGATGATATTATTGAAAATGCACATTCGTTATTGGTATGAACTTTCATGAAAAATAAAGGATCAAAGACCAAAAATATACACGAATTAGATCCGGGAAAAGAAGTCTCCCAAAGTCCCCACTCTCGATGGGGAATGCAAGTACAATGTGTCTTCTAACTTATCTTCGTCGATATCTGCTCTATACTGACTACATTTCAATTGATGTTTCAATGGCAGTCACAATTAGCAGAGAGGCATTGGATAATTCAGTTTTCCATATTGTACAAGTAAATTAGCGTGGATTACAATCAGAGTTTATGCATTGGACAGATAGTTGATCTGACTACATTTTTGCCATCCATATAGTTTGAACCATTTCTTTTTCACAGTATTGTATTGTACAGGGCTTATTTATCCATATTTCCTGAACGAGAATTCCGAACGAAACAATATGCAAGCTATAAGGATGACTGGAAAGAGACTGCATTATTATCAACTGAATGCACGCCTTTTATGCTATCGACATAGCCTAGACACTTCACACTATTTATTTTAATTCAAATGAAAACTTTGAAATATCTACTTGTCTCTTTTACGAATAGCACTCTCCATCTTTTGCTCTCTATTCAAAGGGCTTTCGTGAGATTTTGTCTACTTTCCGAATCTGTAATAAGTTTGTATGTAGGCGTTCATTTGATAAAGTTATGACATATTTGTCGAATGAAGATTTGTCAAATCGTTGTAAACGTCACGAAAGAAGGTGTCATGTGACCTTGTCTCACTTTACTATTCTGCACAATTTGTTTCGGGAATATGTGACCAAAAAGTAAACTTTGAATTCCAAAGCAAATTGAACGTTCCAGGTTCCTGATAACTGATTAAGGTCTATCAATAATGTTGAAACACTAAATAATCATAAAACGACGCCGTCAAGTAAAGAAGCGTGAAAACGGAAAGACTAAAACAAAAAAAGGATAGAAGCCCTAGAAATCCCATTGTATATTAATTAGCCTTTTCTCGGAAGATACAATTTTCAAAATCATTTCATTACATTCTGATGCAATGGTTCTCAAATTCGTACAATCTGGATTATCTATTTTCTTATTTTATTCAAAAATGTTTTTTAACTTTAACTTTAAATGATCATTGCATTTTAATGAATTGTTTCATTCAGCATCTTTTTATTAATTTTGTTCATCTGCGTTCATTTAATCTACTTTATTCGTTTCATCATTTGGATTCACTCTGATCAGTTTATTCATTTCGTGCATTTTAGTCATATCATTCATTTCACTTATTTTATTCACTGTTTTCATTCAATGTATTCTATTCATTTTTCCAGTTCATACATTTTGTTTAAAATGTAGAACATTTTATTAACCTGACAATTTTTTCAGTTTTATTCATTTCATCCAAATAATTCTTTTGACACAATTTATTTTTTCTATTAATTTATAACCTTACAACATCGATTAATTTATCATTTCAATCAATGCATTTTCTTCTTTTTTATTCATTTTGTCAATTCACTTCTATTTGTTTATTTGGTTCCTTTGTTTCATTTATTCATTTAATTTATTTTTTATTCATTTTATATTCTTTGTTCATTCAATTCATTTTTTTCATTTTAACCCTTAAATTAAATTGATTCATTTAATTCATTTGATTCATTTGCTTCACTTGATTCATTTGATTCATTTGATTTATTTGATTCATTTCATTCATTTTGTTCATATCTTTAACCCTTTCATGCCCAACTTTTTTCTAGTGCAAGTAGGGGTTCAAAACTATTTTTCCTTGAAAAAGGTGGGCTGGAGAAATACGAAAAGCTTTTTTTCATAAAGATAGGTGCTTTCCTCGCAGTGCTAGAAGCTGCTCAATTTTTACCTATCAATGCTCAATGCACTTGTCCTAGAATATTTACAACAGTCCAATTTCATGGAAAATGTAGCCAAAGATAGTTTAAATTGATAAGTTTTATCAGTTTTCAATAATATTGCAACATTACGAAGATATATGAAAAATTCATTTTCCGTCGTCAACGTAAACTGTCTCTGGCAGCACTGCTTCATCGGAATCCAAATTGCAATAACTTCAGTTCTAGAGCTGATCCTTGTAACTGTTAGTACTCAAATGAAAGGCAATAGTCACATTTACTAGCGTTACTTGTTATTGTGAGAAAATATTGCCCCAATCAAAAGTTATAGCTGTTTAAAAACGTTGTTGTCCACAAACAACATGGGCATGAACGGGTTAATTTTATTCATTTCAGGTTCAGTCATTCCATTTATTTATTTCATTCAATTTGTTAGTTTGAGTCAATTTATTCTGTTAATCTTATACTTATTTCTAAATATAGTCTAAATTTTCATTATTTAAGCTAATATAATTTGATTAGTGTATTTTATAATTTTGATTTACTACTTCGCATGAGTTCTGCAAACTAATGAATGATCCAACAGTGATATGTGTAAGAAATGTCTCATCTCACTGCTAGGTGGATTAAATCGGTTTTGCCTTTCTCAATAGAAAGGTATTGCAATTGCTCTGAAAACCGACTTTTTAACGGAGGCCCGGAGGGCCGAGTGACATATACCATTCGATTCAGTTCGTCGAGTTCGGCAAATGTCTGTGTGTGTGTATGTATGTGTGTGTGTATGTATGTGTGTGTGTATGTGCGTCTGTGTGTGTGTACGCGAACACAATCTCACTCACTTTTCTCAGAGATGGATGAACCGATTTTTACAAACTTAGTCCCAAATGAAAGGTGCAACGTTCCCATAGGCTGCTATTGAATTTCTAATGGATCCGACTTCCGGTTCCGGAATTACAGGGTGATGAGTACGATCACGCAGAAAACGTCGATTTTAAGAAATTCTGCAATGAATGTATAATGGTGAAAATTTTTCCAAAATGTGACCACAACTGCTTCGATTTGTAGTACTAGGTTATTAACAGCCATTCAAAGTCTCTTTGGTCACATTGGCCACCATCATCGGTTCCGGAAGCCCCGGCGGAAGTATCCAAATTCAGAGTAACAGTCACATCGGTTTCTCGGAGATGGCTAGACCGATTCGACTAAACTTGACCTCAAATGAAAGGTATTGCGTCCCCGTAAATGGCTATTAAATTTTATCCCCAACCGACTTCCGGTTCCGGAGTTACGGGTTGTGGCGTGCGATCACATAGCAAATTGTGATTCAAACCGATACTCTGATGGAAGCAAAAAAGGTAAAAATTTCGCTAAAATGTCTCTCAAATAACTTAACTTTGCAGTTCTAGGTCACCGACGGCCAAACAAACTTTCGTTGACTACATTGACCACCATAGACGGTTCCGGAAGTGCCCGGGAAAAGCGGCCATCTTTCATAACTAGCAAACTCATATCAGTTTCTCGGAAATGGTTGGGCCGATTTTCACAAACTTAGTCCCAAATGATAGCTCTATTATCCCCACAGATGTCTGTAAAATTTCGCACGGATCGCTTGTATGGTTCCGGAAATATAGACTGAACGGTCCGACCACACATGAAATTCCCATATGAGCCGTAACTCAAATTTTTTTTCAAGGGGGGACCCCATGAAATTTCAGAAATCGAATTCGTATTTTTGATGCCAAACATCTTAAAAATGCATGAAACGTCGAGATTTTATGTTATCTCGAAAAATTTTTTTTTATAAAAATCGACTTTTTGGGACTTTCCGATTTCGCACCTTTTTTCAGTTCAATATTACCGTGGCTGTTTTTTCTTTTTCAAAATTTTAGAACTCGAATAATGATTTATTTTCCTGTATATAGTTGTCATGTGATGTACAATAATAAAATGTAATATATGCATTTAAAAGCTTTTAATGAATATAAACAACGCACACATTCTCGTGATTCATGATTGAGAAAGGCACAATTGCACCGCTAGGTGGATTAAAATAGGTTTTTTTCTATGATTCGTTTATTTAGCGTGGCCCATTGCGATGACTTAACAGAGCCGCAACTATTTGCAGTATTTACAATATGTAACTAAATAAAAATATAAATAAGTAAAACAAATATTATGTCCGTCTTAAACACGGGTCATTCTTTTACAAATCGCACACCTTCAAAACTAGACATTTTAACGTCTGATATTGTTTTGTTTAACATTTATGTATAAAATAACTTCACACGTATTTTTGGATTTTGTTGAAAAAAAATTGTTTTAAGAAATATAGACATTGTAATTTTTGATGATTCAAATTCATCCAAATCTACTCGTACTCTGAAAATCAACTTCTTAACCGAGGCCCGGATGGCTGAGTCTCCTATACTATTTGACTCAGTTCGTCAAGTTTGGCAAATGTCTGTGTGTATGCGTATGTATGTTTTTTTTTTGGTTTATTTATGACATTTTACAACAGATGTGGCATTCTTGTCAATGGAAAGAATAGGCAGATATAGATGGGGATAGAGACACACTTGTCGTTCAAATCTCGAGCGTTGTTTCTTTAATGAAGCGTAGTATTGTCTTCTGTCTGTTGTCGTCGTCGTTTGCTAAGATTTCTGTAACTGATCCGTTGATAGTGCACTGTTGTCGAATCTGAACATATTCTCGGAAGCCCACTAGAATATGCTTCACTGTTATTGGAATTCCGCTGTAGCAGCAGTTCGGCGAGGTTTGTACATGAATTATGTATGAGTGGCTAAAACGAGTATGCCCAATTCTGAGTCTGGTTAGGGTGCGCTGTTCCGATGCAAATTTTCTTTCTACGTTTTTCCAGCTTTCGGTTTTACCTGTCGCAAAAAAACATGGAGTGCGGTTTCATTCACTTTGCCAAGTGTCCCATATTTTCTTCTTGATGAAGCGTACGACATCTTGAGAAGGAATTGGAATGTTCATTGGGTTCCCAGTTCTTCCTTCGTTCCCAAGTCTGTCCGCTTCTACATTACCGGAAATACCTGCATGTTTGTCACTAGACCTGCACCTACTTTCTCGTCCTCCTTGGAGCCGTCGGTGTAGATTTGCTCGTGCGTGCCGCAGTGGTTGTTTGTGAAGTCCTGGAAGTCCTTGGTACAGCTATCGGATAGGATGTACCGGCTTGGACGTTTCTTCGTGTTTCGTCGTTGATTTTTGTTGTTCGGATACCACTCCCTATCAGTAAGTCTACGAAGAATGCATGTTTTTGGCACGAAATATCCAGTGGTTCGGTGGAAAAGTTCTACTGATCTTTTGATCTTTTGGATATTCCGCCACGTCGAAATTTTTTTCTGTGAGACGTGTTACTAGCTGCACTAGTCGCTGAACTAGCAATAGTATAAACGGCAGGCAGAATTGAGGATACTGGACCAGTTCGGAAGGCACCTGAGGCCAGCTTGCGAGAATTCGGAAAATAGCAGGTCCCCAGGTCGTATCGTACGCTTTGGATATATCGAGGGAGACTATCTCGGCATGCTGATTGTCATTTATACCAATGAACGATTCCATCTGAGCTAGATGGGACTCGACACCTCTTCCCGGGCGAAATGCATGTTGGCGGCGATCCGGTCTTTTATTGTCTTCTAGTTCAGTAATTAGACGACGATTCACTAGACGTTCGAATACTTATGCAACTCAGGGGAGCGATAGGGGGATAACCGACTGGACTGCAGCGGTCTCCCTCCGGTTTTGGAATTGGATTACCATTCCCTCTTTCATTGATCCAGGAAGGTGCCAGAGTCCCACATCTGGTTAAACAATTCGAGTAGAACTACTTGAGTGGAGAAAGGAAGTCGTTGCAGTAAAGGGTATCCGACATTATCTGGTCCTGTTGATGCTCCACCACCCTTGGAGAGGGCCCACATCAGCTCGTCCATAAAGAAATCTGCATAGAAGCGTTTAAATAGGTTCGGTCGACTTGATTTTGGTAATGTGTTTATTCAAAGTTAATTTTTTTTGATATTAGCATGTTTATAAGTTATCAGTGTCCTGCCAAATCTTCTTCGTCATTGGATTAACAAGGTATTAATATAACCGAGTATTCTAAGGAACGAAATACCTTGTTCATCTAATGACGAAGAAGATGATTGGCAGGACACTGATAACTTATGAGTATGTTAATATAAAAAAATAACTTTGAATGTCGTAATATATGGAATGAACTATTATATTTCAAATGTTTATTGATTTCGCATAATAGTTTATTTTTCAAGCTTCATAATACAAATAATTTATTGAAACACTAGTCTATTTTACCCCACATTATTCCAAGGATCCCATTAGATCCCCTATGATTTATATATGTTTCAATAGGGTTGTCGTACCGCTCTGAGGGAATGCTTTCCGACATCCTTTTCGACGCCATTTTTCTCGGAACGTCTGTTCCCGCTTAAACGAATTTTAAACACGTCCGTTCGCAAATGAATTATTTTCCGAAAGAACGAAAATATTTCCAAAGCCTACTTTTACAGGTGAGTCGTTTTTCCGTTCTTCCCGTTATACCCATGCTCTCTCTCTCCTAGAGTTTCTCTCACGGTCATTCCGTTCGCACACTCTCATCTAGCACTCACATCCATGGCAACCGTCGTACCACGAAAAGTACCGTTTTCACATTTGGTATCCCACCCTGCTTCTCAGGGTTGTTTATCGACTGAACAGTTGCCTTCACTCATCAAAGACAGAGTCAACTTCAAGAGTCATGTACAGCGGAAGTCTTTTTATAATTTTTGTTCGTTTCGTTATTATAATAATACAGTAATTTGCACGTGCTCTTTTTTCGATAGTTTTACTTTTCCTTAATTACATCTATATATCCGCTACAAGGGTATTTCTTTCGGCATAACAAAAAAAAATTAGCCCTTTAAAGTTAGCCCAAAAAAACAAAAAAAACAGCCATTCATCCAAAAAACGAAGAGATAGCGAGTTGGTATATTCCGCAAAAAAAGTGTATTTTCAAAGCATCTACAACTTTCTAAAACATCGAAAAACTGTAAAAAATCAAGTAAAAAAGTTACAATAAAAACACTTTTTAAGGGGGTATTCCGACATGTACTTCAATTTCACCCAATAACTTTTTTCGTTTAACAGATAGCCATTTCGCTACTTCAACAATGTTTCATAAAATCATTTCGTCTACAAACTTTCCATACGTGACTATCAATTTTGACAACAACTTGCAAAGTCATTTTTTCCCTTAAATCAATTTTTTTTGGTAGGCGTTCAGATCACCCAAGAGGATAAGTTGTTTCAGGAGTTCTTCCAAGAGGTGTTTCAAGTTTTTGTCTCTCTAGAAAAACATGATTTGCGGTGTTACCTACCATTCAAAATCTACTTATCCGTTATCTTTCAAACTTTGCACACACATTCTATGTAAAAAATACCCAACCTCTACGTTGAGGTTTTGAGAAAAATTTTCATCTAATGATCTAATTGACTGTAGAAAATGTCTAGGTTTCCATGTTGGTGAAACGTTTAAAGTTTCAGCGGAAGCGAAGATGGTCGGTCACTATTTTAAACATTTACGGGCAGATTTCCGTGGATTTCCTCAATAATAGAAAAATATATCGTTCGGTCGATACTAAGGGTTAGACTCGTGGATATTTGTCTAGATAACTCGTCGACGAACCGGTCGCAATAATCGCGTTTTTTTGGCTCTTCACTATCGTTTCCATAATCGTATGCTTTCTGAAATTGTCGGGCGTTCCGACCTATAAAAGTTCTTTATCTCTGGGGGGCCATCGCTTCGTGAACATCTGAGTACTTTTTGTCCAACCATGGGTTCGCGTCTAGCACGCGTGAACTACAAGCTCGAATCAGGTCAGTCGTACTCTTCTTCCGAAGAAAGCTCTTGTGTGGAATCGACTTTCACATGCAATTTAACCGTAGAGATGTTGAGTAAAGGGATAAAGAGTAGCAGGAGTAGCATCCGTGTTCAAAATGGGCGTGAAGTGAGGTAGATAGACTATCTTTATGAGGATGCCCCCTTGTTGTATCGTGAGAGTTTATGTCCCCTATAAATGGCCTCGGTGCGGGGAGGAATTGTGCGGTATCAGAAAGCATGTAATAAGAATTTTCTCAGTATACCTCAGCTGGGCTGTTTCTTTAGCTAAAACAAAGAAACATTCGGGGTTTTTAATATTCCAATATTTAAGTATTGAGAACGATTTTTGCGATCTTATTTCCGAGATCAGGAGTTTTGGCTTCGGTTCTAAACCAATACACAGTGGTCGGAAATGCCAAAAAAACGTGAACTTAATTCATCTGAAGCCAAACTATCCATTATATTCGCAGGGTTTCTACGGAAGAAGTTTTCGTATCAATATTCCCCACAATTTGGTAAAATATTGAAATTAGGCATGATTTAATATGATCGAATAAAAAAAAAATATATTGAGGAGATAGAATGTTTATGTCATCGACAAAGTTTTAGGAATATTCGTTATAAAGAATTTTGCTAAGGAACTTGAATTGATTGTACAAAACGTTTTCGATTTATAAAGCATCTTCTATGCCAACCCCCTTAAATTTAGTTTTTTTTTCATTTTAACTCGTGTAAACAATGTTCAAGCCAAAAGTGAAGGTAGTAAAACCATACGACAATTCTGAAGGCTTTATTAAGTAATTTCAATGTTGCTGAACATTTTTACTTTTTATACGCCAAATTTAAGCACGCATAAGGAGGAAAATTATAAACTGTAATGCACGATCAGACACTTTTTTCAATGTTTAGACTAAGCAATATAAGGGTAAGAAGCTTTGATACGGTGCACTCTAGGATCCTTTGAATAGAGCAAGCTTACTTTCTCATATTCATGTCGAGCCATCGATCTCGACTTCGTTGGCAGGTACGTAGACGCAATATTGCTTCGTGAAGTCTATCTTTTACCAATATTTCCTTAGTCCAAATTTAAAATACTCTTGTAAGTAAATCAGAAGCAATAAATCGAGTTCATACGTGGTTTTATGTTTTCAGAGCCTACTACAAGTAGATACTTAATCTGTTCTGTGTCATAATCTGTCTTAAGTGCAGGTTCAAAGTGTGACATTCCACTGCTTATTACTCAAAGAATGGGTTTAATTTTCTCCATGGAATGAATCTATCAAACAAATGAGTTGCTGTACGCTACATACGTACCAATCGATGAAAATCCTAAAAGTGTCACCATACACCAAAACAGCTTAACGACTTGTTATATGGCAGCAGTCGATCTAATTTTGTCTGAACCACTTCGGTAATTTCTCTTTACTGCTTGGCATCGGTGCAAATTCCTCGAATGATTCCGCTTGAACTTTTCCTCAGTCGATTGCAACATTGTAAGTGAATTGTATTCTTACAACTAGTTACAATGCTACGTTTTTTTTCCTACACGTTCTTTCCAATCAGTATCAGCGTTAGACCGTCTCCTCCGAGCGTGTGATCGAGTGTGGTGATACATATGTGTATAGATTCTAGATTCAGGAAAAGCACGCAACGGGGTCAGCATGCCGCCAAAATGACAGCAAGCCGAATCGATTCCGTTTGATGGTAGGTACGACAGAGATGGCGATAATGGGTAAAAGTGATTGCTCTGATGTGATTAATTGAGTTTTTCGTGCAAAAGGATCACCACTCGGTGGTAATTGGCTGATGCTGCCACGCTCGAAGCTGCTTCACTGTATGCAGGCAAGCGGACGATTGATGGTCTGTTTGAGTTGATGGACATCACGAATCTAAAGAAGCAGAAAGTCATTTAGTTGATGTTTCTGAACCGGAATACAATTACTCTCCTTACCATTGTAGAAAATGACAATGCACACACAAAATTCGCATGTCTAACAATCTTAATTTTAGAATCATTACGAATAATGTATCGAGCGAATCAACCACTCACTCCCACGTTACTTGCTTGAATCGGAACAATTCTTTTAAGTGGAATTTCTTGTTAAGAAAAACTTTAGTCAGTTTCGTCTTACCTAATCTCATAAATGTACAGATGTGGTATTCTTTGATTAAAAAGTAAGAACTCAACTCCCATACACACTTCACTCGCCTATCCAATCTCAGAACCTTGCACATGTGACGTTCCTCGCGTGTAACAAAATCGACCTACTTCCCACCTTCCGAACTCACTCCAGCTAATCTACTTCAACTCGTTAGTGTGTCGGTGTCATTTCGAGGGCTTTCTCCATATAGCATATAGCGTCGTCGTCGTCGTCTCATCAGTCTTTCATATTTTCATCATATTTAACCAGCAGAACACCTGTTCCAATAAATTTATAATGCGTCGTTGCTGGCACCGTCAGCAGCACTTCGACATCGGTCGCTCATGTTCATGTACTTACCTATACCTACCGTCCCCGTCGCGTTTTGGACAGAAATGCGGTCGTCGCCGTCAATTTCGGAAATGCTCTTTGCGCGCAGGATTTATTGGAACTTTCGACGACCAACGATGAAACCCGTTTTTCCACGGCACACGCCGAACGGGAATGTTTTCACGGGACGCTGGATTTAGACTTGACCTTTCGGCGGGTACGTAACTTGGCGGTGCTATTTACAGTGAATCTAATTTTATTTCATTTTTTTTTCGTTTCGGATTGATTAATTTAGACTTTATGTCAGTATCTCGCGGTGTGCAGTAGTAGGCGGATTTTGCAAAACATCCTAACCTAGTAACGATCGGCTGTTTTTATCCAGTTTTGTTTATTTGATACGGTACTCTGTGTTAACTTTCATAACGATATACTAATCCATTATAACTAATAAAAGTGGGTTTAAATCTGTCTCTTCCGGACCGACGCTAAAATATTTGCTAAACATTGTTAGTAGGTATGATGAACCAAAAACATTTTGCAGCACGTGTGTTCTTCTAGTGCAGTAAAGTATAGGAAAGAACCACGCGTCGCGTCGTTCGATTGCGATTTATAAATAGCTATCCTATTCTCCATTAAAATCGGCGCGACGAGAATGGCATCTATTTCGACTGTCGTCGGTCGAGATTCAAAACTACCGCTTTCATTTTCAGATCATTTACACTGGCTGGCGTAGTTGTGGTCCAAGCAAGCAGCTAACTAAGCTGATGTGAACAGCTCTGGCGCTTTTCCCGTTTATTTTGGTCACGATTAATATGATCGTCTTGATGTAAATTATGCGCCTAGGGTAACGGGGTTGTTGTCGTTGTACAAGGCAGAAGATAAGTACTACTAAAAACTGCTATTTACTTAAATAACAACAAGCTGACTCCGTTCAAAAGCACGGGAAGTTGAACACATCGTAGGAATAGTAGGCGCTGTTTTAATAGAGTGAAGAAAAATTAGCGGAGAAATAACATTTTTACCCCCTTGATGGATAGATACGCTGACCAAACGTCGAATTATTTGTGGGATAACTTGTCTCATCAAGAATCATACTTTTAGCCACGGGTAATAACATTGGTTCTTGACTATTAAGAGCGGCATTGCACGGAATATTATGACAAATTAACAACTTAATATACAGGGCTATCTTAATTCCATTAGGGGCCTTGAACTGAGAGCAATTTAACTGGTAAGGTTATTAGGATGACAAAACCTAGAACTACGACAATTGTTGATTGGTGTACTATATCTTTCTTATTATGTTTAAGAGCTATAATTACGATAGACTGCTCCCACGACTACGAGTTTGGAGTGAAATACAGGGATGCCAGGTTATTTTTTAAAATCTGTGTTTAGCACTGTCCCTTGACACACACTGTCAATTCCATATTTAGAACCCCAAAAGTTGTAGCTCTGTGAACGCGTTCGAGAAACCAACCAGCCATATGAAGCAAAACAATAATAGATATACACAATATTTTAAAGTGATAAAACAACCGAAATTCGTGAAATTTTTGGCCATTTTCTTTTAATTCCATCAGGCTGCCGCCGAAATCATGATCAATATTCTAACTCTGGTTTACCTGTTTAGGATTCTAGCTGAAAACTGTGTAGAATTCTGGTGGAGTCCTTTTCAAAACTCTGATGGGATCCTACTAAGGATTTTAATGAGAAGGTCAAGATTGATTTTACGTGTCAGATGATTGCAATGGATTTCGGCAAAGGATTTCGACACGATTATACTCAAGGCTCTGATGATCTTATGTAGTATCGTTTTTACGCGTGGATATATTGGGCTAAGTCCAGGGGCTCCCTGCACTGATAATATAAATTCGTAAATATTATGAAATTTAACCTGAAATACACGAATTCATTCGTCGTTTTCTGCAACGAAGTATTTTCGTGCATTGTAAATAGTAGGTTTTGTTCATTTCATGAACAAGAATGGCAGCTTGGTGAACGAAAGCTTTCGTAAATTTTACATATTTGGTATACACTGCACGAATGTTATCGTTGATAACGACATTATGTTTCGTGAATGAAACGAAATGTTTTGTTTATTTTAATAAACGTTTGTGTATATTACGAACGATTTCGTTTGTCTCACGAATTCATTTCGTTCATCTTAGAAAAGTTTTTGTATTTAATAGCATATTATTTTTACATTGCTCCAGCAGAGAAAAGCTCAAGCTTCTTCATTAGAGTGACAGAAAAAATAACCCCTATCGGCGCACCCCTGAGTCGATTTCTAGTCCCACCAGGAGTACTTGTTCCAAATTTGAAGCAAATCGGACAAGTCTAGCTACCGGACCAACGTGCCTGAAGTTTGTATGAGATTTTTCGACAATTTACATGGAGAAAAGCCTCTAGCTCACATTTTCGCCGCTAGGTGCCACTGTTCGCATCGTATTATCACCGTAAGTGAAAATAAGAAAGATAATATAATTGTCTACAACTTTGTCGAAGACTGCTAGTGTATCCGGCTTTTTTAAAAGAAGTTATTAAACTTTTAGCGAAGTGATTTCTGAGTCAGTTTTCCATAGGGCCTAGCAGTGCATGGTTGTGCATCAGTAATCAATTCACACGAACCAGGCCCGATGAGAGGGGGGGTCAGCCAGGGCAATTACCCTGGGGCCCGGGTCGCATTTAGGGGCCCGCGCTTTAACCCGGAAGATGGTCGAACACGTTCCGATAAAAATGGTAATAGTAATTTCTTTATAATCATTCGCCTTATTAAATTGTCATATGATGAAAGTGTTAAAAATGAAAACTTTATTTGATAGTTGTCTTTTGTTAAAACAAACGTTCTTAAGCGAGTTTTCCACTTTGTGTACATGTTAAAAAACAAACGAAGGAGTATACACTATAAATTATTGAGAAGCCAATTCAAAACATGTTCGAAGAAAGCAATAGAGCGTCAAACAGAAATGCTAGCGCGAGGACAAACGCATCCGTTCTCTTCTACGTTCGATTCTTAATGGTGGTGCCGGTTGTTGGCTTGGAGATACTGTGTGCGATTGTTGTTGAGTGAAGATTTGTTCCTGTCAAATTCGTGGATATTTTTGCAGAAATAGGCATAGGAATCTACCATGGGTGCATAACCAGTGTTTTTTCTGGTGAAACGTCCCATTTTCGCTTGATAAGCATAAAAAGTTACGTATTAAGGAGTTGGTTTGTACGGAAGCATTCTCACCATAAGAACAATGTTAGGGGCACCCGGGAAAATGGGAATATTCAGCTGTTATGAAAACCACTTCTCCGTTTCTTGGCATGATTTTATTAATCACGATGGTGTGTGAAGATAAGTCATGTAAGCACATATCTCTGGAGGCCTTTATATACGAGGATATTGTTGCTAACGTGGCAGCTTTCGTTGGTGTGCTGCACATTGTTCCGCGAAACACACGACTGTGCTTCTTAATGTTTGATATGGTGCATTTACAGGGCATTAACTTTTCCCGGATTGAGCACAATCTGTACGTTTAGTAATTGTTTTACTACCCGAGTAGCTAGTCTTGCAACACATTTCCAAAAATCAATAGCAAGACAATTCGTCTGCAGTCGTTTTTGCCGTGTATCTTTAGTGGAACGATTTTTAGCTTCTACTCTATGCGAGATGAGAAGGTAGACTGACCTTATTTAACCGGTGATAAAAAAGGATAATTTTTGTATTTTTAATTGCACGTTCAAGGATTGTTCCCCCTAGCAAAATATCCCTAGCAAAGAATTGTGTTGAGATAGAACGGTAATTTTGGGCCTCGCCAAAGATGCATGTGATGTCTATGAGAACCCAATTATAATGTGCAAACTAAAGCAATCAAACAGTTCAGTTCAGCCAACAGCAGCAGTACTCGGTTGCCCGCTGTACTCGCAGTTGTTTAATTTGCGTCTGATTACTGCGATGATTACTCTATATTGTTGTCGGGTTCTGCATATTCTCACAGCATATAAAAACCGGCTCCTACGTGAGACATAGCACATTGTTTATTTACAAAACCTGCATAATATCTACAATTGGAAACGGTTTAAACTTATGTAAATTAAAAATCTTTTTGATTTAATAATTTTAAACGAGAATTTCGAGCTGCATCTGCTACCTTCTCATCTTGCTTACAACAAAAGCTACAAACTGCTCCACCGTTACCAGCAAATAACTCAATCCGTGTTTCTGCTTTGTCTGTGTTCCAATTCAGTATGTCGAAAAAATGAGTGATGATTATAAGCAGGTCATAAGGTTTATTGTGGTCGAACTGTATTCCTGTTTACTTTTCGAGGCTTCCTTAAGATGCATTGTTAGAAGGACAAATGGAGCTGAAGATGGCCAATGTTTACACTCTACAATTTCACCATGTTAGACATACCGTGCTGATTATGTTTCAGAACATCAATCAAGTAGAAGCGTTTTTTTTTGCGAAACGAAATATATCGTTGAATGTGGCAACATGAAGTCAGAACCTCTGTATATATAGGCGATGACACAAACGAGGTACGAATACACGAATTAGCACCGTGCGCCTCTAATTACGTCGATAATATTTATTTACACCCGAGTACCCGCAAGTTGAAAAAATCGTTACTATGGAAATTTTACCCGATTTGGATACCACGGAATAAGAAGCTGTCGAAATTCAACCTGTCTGGCACGCTATCTGTAGAAGTGGATATATGAGTCAACCGGAGACTAATAGAAACCACGGACTCACGAATTTCCCATGGCAGAAGAGGTACCAACTCATGCTGTCTCTCTTCTATGAAAAGTTAGTGTTGGCGCCCTCTATGCGGTCACAGTTGGAACTAAAATTTTCCAACCAAAACATAACTCGTATTATGTGGTATAACTCTTCTGAACATCCTATTGAGCTAAATCTAACGGTTATTTCACAAAAAATGTATAGTTCGTGGGAATCGAGTACTGATACACAACCATGCACTGCTAGGCCCCATGAAAAACTGACTCAGACATCACTTCGTTAAAATTTTAATAACTTCTTTTAACAAAGCCGGATTGACTATCAATCTTCGACAAAGTTGTAGACAATTAAATTATCTACTTTATTTTCACTTACAGTGATAATACGATGCATACAGTGTCACCTAGCGGCAAAAATGATAGTTAGTGGGTTTTCTCCATGTAAATTGTCGAAAAATCTCATACAAATTTCAGGCACGTTGGTCCGGTAGCTAGACTTGTCCTATTTGCTTCTAATTTTGTGCAAGAGCTCCTGGTGGGACTAGGAATCGACTCAGAGGTGGGCTGATTGAGTTTTCAAAAATTCATTATTTTTCTGGGCAGTCTATTCTTCATACAAAACCAACGAGCAGTTCGCGATGGGTCAACTGGATCCGTACTACTCCGGATTATGGATCAACTGGAAGCGAAAGAGGTTCAGGAAATCTTCCTGAAACCGGAGGACACGGATACGGTTACTAAATAGTCAGACCAAGATCGTCGTGATGATCAACAATTATTGACCCATATTCTGCCTCTCCTTTGACGTTGAAGGTTTGACGAATGATGCTCGTAAATATTACGAAGACTTTCGTATATAGCAGTGAACAATTCGTTGGCCTAATGAAGCCGTTTCGTATTAAGCCAACGAAAGTCGTTTCGTGGTTTTCACGAAAAACTCGTAATAAAAAAAAAATGTTTCAATTGAACTACGAATGATTCATCATATGTACGAAAAAATTTGTATATTTTATGAAAATTGTTTGTACGAATCTAATTCGCAGCGATTTTCGAATATATTCTATCAGTGTGGTATATTGTAGGGTAAAAAACTATTTTTAAAGGTATCTCGATACGTACCCATGTTTCACCGTATAACTTTTTTTTCTCGAAGGAGATAGATGTACTACGTAATTTGAACATTAATCTATTTTTTATCTGGCTAAATACCTGCTTTAAAATAAGATTCCCCACTGCTGTATTAAAGTATTCAAAAAATGCAGAAACATTTCTGGAGGCATGGAAGTGCCGTAACAAATAGTTTCGTCGCAAATGCCAATATCCGGCCTTTCATGATAGCGTCTCACTGTGCCGCACATGGGAAACATGTCTGATCGCCTACTTCATTTTGTGATTCGCCTATTTCATCATGGAGGTTATCGGCATTAAAGCTGTCTTGGAGCCTGTGATCAGGTGACCTTTCTTGCTTGTTGCATTTACAGGTCACCAGAGAAAACCAGAGAGTTCGCCGATGCTGCTGACAATTGAATTTTGGGTGCTAGATGTTCCTTTGCAGTTAACATCATTGCTCGAATAGCTGTCACAAATGTCGCAACTATTAATTGTCTTGAGCTTGAGCTTGTGCGACCGCCCCTGGCTGCTACTCCGTTATCGATCGGGACTAGCTGAAATTGCACAGGGAATCAGTAGACAATTATGCTTGGGAGCAGCGAAATATCTTTCAATGTGCAACTCCTGCTCAATACTGGCGCCGGCCAGGCCCGAACGTAGATCGCGGAAGGAAAGAGAAGGAATGTTAGTCCGATACTTGCTTTTGCTAGAGGCCGTATATACTACCGCGCACTTCACAAGTATCACGGGATGAGTATATTTTGTTAGTAAGTAAAGAAGTTTCATTCTACTTCTTCAAGACCGACGCCAGAGAGGTGACTCCACTATCTGGACTAGATATCGATCAGCTCATGGATTAGAGACCAACGGCTTTACTTCCCTTACGAAGGAAGATGTGACCACAGATTTTTTCATCTCATAAAAATCTCAACCACCTCGGCTGGGATTAAACCCAGACCAACTGGAATGAGTGGCGGTCACGCTTACCACTCAACCACCGGCGACATTCATCAACGGAACGTCACCGTTCCGTCAGGATAAGTTGAATGCGTTTCTTGTGTGCCCGTTCACACGTGCTGTACGTCGAAACATTCCGTGCCGTTGAAGCTGTGTGTGAATGCCTCCATTTAACTGCATGTAACTAATCTTGACGTTCCGTACCGGTAACGGAAGCCTGATGTATCGTGTGAATCGTATTTAATCAGGCAAATAGAATGAGGGTGCCTATGTACCAATGTAGTATAGTTATGCAGGTGTGGCTAAGATGATCTGTCACACCTATTTATATAACTTTGGCTATGTACAGCTTGCAATAAAAATTGAATGGTGCTCAGATTTAGCTATCTCTTCGAATGGGAGATAGAATGAGCAATCAACGCTATAGAACAGTTATGGTTCACCAGCCTCGGTGGTGGTGAATCAACGCCGTCCATTCAGCAGCTAGGGTAGTGAATGGTTCAATGGGTGGCATATTCGTGAAAGGAAGAATGAATGAAGAGTGTTCGTCCATTTTCAGTTCATTCATTTTCGAAGCTCTGCTCGGATGGGATCCTACCAGTGATGCTATTCTCGTTCGTTGGCGCGTAAGAAGCCTTTCTCGTTCGCGCGAAATAGCGAGAACACTATTAATAGTCCATGCCCTTCGAACGTCTACACTCGCCTGTGCTGTTCAATGTATTTCTCGCTTGCGCAGACGAGCATTCGCGAGCAAAGCTTCCCGGAATCGCTACCAACTAGATGAAAGCTTGCAAGTAAGCTTGGGTTTCACGCGAGCATTCCCGCTCGTGGTTTTGCTACACCCGCGCTCGAACGATGAAGAACGCTAGGCATGTTTTTCGTACACGCCCGCGAACGAACGGGCGTGATGTGCTTCTCGCTCGTTTCGCAACACTGGATCCTGCTAAAATTTTTAATGGAATCTTTCTCAAGATTTTGATGGAACCGTTTTTAGCTTTCGGATGATTGCAATGAATTTCGGCAAAGGATTTCGACGAAACTCTACTCAGAAATCTTATGGTTTTTTTTTCAGTACCGTCCTTTACGCATGTATATTGGGTTAGGACCAAGGGCCGAAAAAACTAAGGGGTATCTGGACAGGCTGTTTCGTCGCATCACTTTTTTCATAAGAGATAGATAATTTGCATCTTGTACAATAAGTTTGCCTCTCAAAATAAGTTTGTCTATAAACATTCCATAAACGACAAAAAAAAATCTGAACATTAAATGAAAAAGCTTTTTATCTGAATTTATACCACCATAAAACTGTGTTAAAGTACTCAAAGAATTCATAAAAAACCTTTTCCGAAAACATCAAAGGGCCGTAACAAATAGTTTCGTCGCAACTATCAATATCCGGATTTTTATGATTTCAACCCACTGTGCGGGGTAACATATATCTGCTCACCAACTGCATCTTGTGGTTCGTCTGTTGCATCGTGGGGGGTCCTTAGCTTTAAAGCTTTCATGGTACCTGCTATCAGGCCCATAGCAGGCGGTTGGTCAGGTTAGCCTGCGCCAAGGGCGCCAACCATAGGGGAGCGGTGAAATCTTGAAATACTTTGACCTTGTCAATCTCATTCAAATTTATTCAGAATAAAATGATTTGTTCTCAAATGCAAAAAGCATAAAAAAGTGTACGACACGAACATTTGAATTGAAAAGACTTCAAATTAAGAAATGACTTTTTCGCTCGTATTCTCAGTTTCAATGAAACATAAATAGGTCAGATCACATTCAGTGGCAATAAAGTAGGCCGCCTCTTTAAAGGTGTAGAACATTTTGTGGAATACGCTAGAACGATTGTCATCGAGGTGACAACCACATGCCGAACTGTGAGAATTAAATTCTCCTCGGTGCCGGGAGGAGTTTAGCATTAACGCAAAGATACCGGTACCCAACCTAGATTTAACCAGTACTGCACTTAGTTGAATCTCTGGTTGAAATGTTAAACCATTCAGCCTATAGTTTCTAGGAGCAGTTACAAATGTCCTCACAAGGGGATCGCCAGAGCTGCACTATTCTTGGGCCAAGATAGTATAACGATTTGACGTGGTGAGTGGCGTAGCTCTCTTTGGTATTTCTGCAAAATAGTGCTAATAGTATCTTTTAAGAGAACGCTTTCATATGGACTACCTCATGCCAAGATCGGAGGGTCGTAGCGTAGTATGTTGGGACTTCGCTATTGATACCTCGTGGCGTGGCAGAGGAGTGAAGGGTGAGCATCCAAGTCAGCCTGACATGGTATGTTAGAGAGTGAATCAGGGTGTGACAGAGCGAGCACCCAAGTAAGCCTCATACAGGATGTATGAACGCGTGAGCGAGAGTGAGTGAGTACATCAAGTACAGACATCCCCCCAGAAGTAATACCGAGAGGTAGTCACTGGGGAGAACAATGGCTGAGCCCAATGGAGATTAGTCGGTATTACCTTGTCATGGTGAAGCCCGACACTCCAGTACACTCCCTGTGGTAGCTTGGCATCTACTAATGCACGTGTACTGGGTCAGTGCGTAAATTGCATTCTCCATTGTAAAAAAAAGAGAGAGCGCTTCTGGTTCTCCATGCGCAGTTTGCAACAGATCATGCACAATTTTCAGTATGCAAAAGTAAGGAAGCAAAAGTAATTTTAATTTTTTTCTGTGCGCTTGACACATTGGGAGCTTTTGTTAAAGTGTTTCACTCGTTTGATTTTAGTGCAATGCAAGATGTGTGGTACAAATAGTGGAAGACGAACCTTGTCGAACAAGACGTCATTAGGCATAGTAGCTCCATTCGTCGTTTCCAAGGTCACCTGAAACAATTTTGAAGGGACATTGAATTTGGTTTCGTCCTCTGCGATTGCCATTTAAAATCTACACTCACGGGGATCCTTTAACAGTGAAATCGAATGGGTGAATACACTGTCCATTTCGACTTTGTGAGCGGGTATGTAATCCCGGTAGCCCAAGCTGATTACCACCAGTAACATCATTTACTTGCTTAACACAGAGCGAACTTTCCAGGTATCTTTCAAGGCTGAATATTACTGCGCAAGGTCTCTCCTTAATGTTTAGAATACTTGGCGGTTTATCTATGATCTGAAAGAAGATCAGATATGTTTCGACCGAGTTAAATGTTATATGGGAAGACGAAATCTTTAAGGTTCAAAGAACTTTCGGTGAGTGTCTATGAGAATTGAACGCTGGGTAGTATGTATTGGAAAAAATGTGTTCAGCTTTGCCACCGGATTATCCATATAAAACTTTTCAAAACTCTAAAAGAAAAAAATCAGTCGGTTTAGGCCATTACAAATCTTTTTTAAAAATTATGTCCAAGTACAAATTTTTTTCTGAAGGGGGGGGGGGCAAACAAAAAATAAATATTTATTTTAATAAACATAATTTTTTTTCTTTTTACATTTTCTTTCGATTGTTCTCGTGGACGTTTCCACAGGGTGATTTCGTATAGCGGGGTTGAGCTATTTGTTTTACTAGAAAAATTCAAGCAAACATTACTGAATCAATCAAAAGTTCACATGGGAAAGGGATGCTAAAGTTTTCGTTTTAAATAATTTTCCGAACAGTGCAATTTCTAAATTCCCAATAAAAGCTTGAAAGTTCTCTAAGAACTTAATGTAAACATTTAAGAGTACATTAAGGTATTAACTTTTGGTTGCTTGAATAGTTTTCGTTCCGTTGTGGCGGCACATGGACCGACTGTACACACAAGGCATGAAAATCGGTCAAAGGTGAACCTGCTTGATAACAATGTACAGAAACAGGATTGCAACATTTCACTTATGGACTTTTGGAAAACATTCTGGAATGAATCCAAAGGTCAAGTGTGCATCAATGGAATTATTCATCTCAGATATGGTTTTCTCTGATATTTTTTTCTATTGCGTATTTCGTATACAGTAGCCTGGTGAACGTACATCCTGTGCATACTATACTTTTTCGAACTCTAGTGGAAACATCAGCTTTGGTTTATTGCTTGTGCTTGAATACTTGTAGATTTGTTTGTTTGGTACATGATAGTAATTCGACTAGGTTCCGTGTACATCTTCGAAATCTTCGCATTTTTCTCCATCTTGTTGCGCAGTAGGTAGCCACATCAGAGAAATTCATTTGATAGTCGTACGGATTTATGAAATGTATAGCAATCATCAGTTCATTTTTTGCCTTTTTCATATAAGGAAGACTGTGCAATCACTCTGAAACTCGACTTTTTAAGCTACACCCGGAGTGTCGAGTGTCGTATACCACTAGATTCAGTTCGTCGATATCTGAAAATGTCTGTATGTTTTATAGTATGGTTAAATAGCTTCAAAAGTGCATTGGCTCTAGGTGGGATTCACTTTTGTGCGTAACCGCTACTAATAGTCCTTACTTCTCTTCCTTCCTTTTGTTTCACGAGACTGCATCGAAGTGTTTTATCGTGGGGAGGCTGATTCAGTCTCAAGACAAAATGATACATTAGAGCGGTTTAGCTCCGAACACATATCCGGCTAATCGCAGTGATGAACTTCCGTTAGCCATTTGGCTCCCGTTTCTGTGAACCATTTAGTTCCTGTTTTCGCGAGACATCTGAATTCCTAGTCGGACGTTCTCCCGATACCGATGCCTGTTGCGCGAGTCATTTAGCTCCCAGTTTTGTTGCAATCTACTCGCATAGTCCATAAATCCTACTCAAAGGGCCAACCAGTACTTGGCGAGGACGGTTCGGCGATACCGGATGGAGCGTAGCTTCTGGTTCGCTGCTTCCGGTTCGTTGAAAACTCGACGACCCACCGCTGATGCTTCACTCGACCTACTCGATCTTGTCCCTGACGGTGAAACTAGTCTGCTCACATGCTTCGGTCCGGCGATTCCAGCTGGTTCGTGGTGCCCAGTCAGTGCAGTAAAATTTCATTTCATTCAATCGAAACTGAATGAACGCAGTCAATCAGTCGTCCACGGTAGCATTCATATTCATTTATCGCATCAGTTGCTGTTGATCTGAAGCTCGGTTCATGGCACTTCACTCACCGTTGCTTTCAAATGAGTCGCAATTCATATTCAACCTCCTTCGATTGATCCTCTCAAATGAATAGATCCGCTTTCAATTTACCCAGTGAGCACCAGTCAAATGAGATCCGGGTAAACCTAAGACAAGAAGAGACAACTGGCTTCGTATTTTTTGATATCTTGCCTTTCTTGTGCCATATGACAGATGAGTGTATGCAGCTAGCGAAGTTGGCAGTGCAGCCATTTTCTTTGTCATATTTAGATATGTTGCTAGAATTCACATAATAATGACCGTTTTATTAACACACATTTCGCCAACATTTATCTGGTACTAATCAATCCAACATTTTTATCACATATTATATGTTTCTAGCAAATTTGGCCAGCATAACAGCCTATTCATCAGAATCAAATTTGCAATAAAAATGTAATAGAGATGAACGTACTACTAAATAACGTTTTTCATTGCAACCAGTTCCAATAAGCTGTTTTTACTAAATTCATTATTTTTCGAATTTAAGAAATTTTGAAAAAGAAAGTATGCTATGATAATTATACGAAGCTGTCAAATTCATTGTTGCAATCAAATATGTAATTCAGCCATTTTCTTTGCACCTCTACCAATATTTTCCTGTATACAATTCCGATGACATGGTAAAGGAGTAAAATACTTCCACACTGGTTCTATTGGAGCACATTACGAGCACAGTCTACAGACACGAGAATTGTCGATGTTCTCTTTCAGAAAGAATTCGAAAAGATTTTGCTCGATACGAATGCTATAAACTAGCCATATCGAAGGTAGGTTTATTGATGTGAGGTAACCAATAGTTGATTCTCCGAATTAACAAGTTGGGTTCGGATCGGATTTCTCAAAATTATAAATTTTCTGGTTCGGGTCGGGTTTGGGTTTATCGAATTTTGAAATTCTCGGGTTCGGGTCGGGTTCGGGTTTTACAAAATTTTCATTCTCGAGTTCGGATCATTCAATTCTAAAATGTTCGGCTCAGATCGGATTCGGGTTTTTAAAATTTTATGATTTCGGGCTCGGGTCGGGTCCGGATTTTTCAATTTTCAAACTGTTGGGTTCGGGTTCGAAAAAATTAAAACCTGGCCATCTCTATATTATAGCATCATATCTAAATATGATAAAAAAATTGGCTGCACTGCCAACCTCGCTAGCTGCATACAGTCATCTGTCAACAATTATTCAGCAGGGTACAAGAAAGGCAAGAAAACTAATGGCGATTTCGCTTGAACCTGAAACTGAGTCAGGTTCTAACCCCAACCGCTGTCAGTTCATACGTTTTGACAGCAGTTGGGGTTAGGAACTGACTCAGTTTTGCCTCAAACAAAAACCACATAAAAATACAGAGACAACTGCTCCAAGATGAAGAGAATGAAAGGTTCGGAACATTTGTCATTTTTGAGTGTGTTTGTTTTATTCTTGTAAATTTAAGCATGGCCGCCGGGCCCCTGGTAGTAAACATAAACATCAGAACGAGCATCCCGATTCTTTGGCGCACGATGAAAATAGAGAAAATACCGGGTTTCCCTTCGGATATTCCGATTCGACACTTTTTAGGGACACTTTATCTCGAAACTACTAATAAAAATAATTATTACCAAAACAAAACTTATATTAACAGAAAAGCCCACAACGTCATTTGTTTATTCTTTTCTTTTTCACCTTCACCTCACTCATACAGAGAAAAATTGTTCCTACTTGTATCCGTCTTGAGTTGCCTCGCCTTACCCTATATGTATTTATTATCTTGGTCGGAGTTATTTTCATGTCAGTGAGTGTTCGTTCATATTGATTTGTGAGTGGTTCATTGGAATGGTTCACTTCCATTAGCTGAGACCGTGCTAATGTGAGGTTGGTTTTCAATAGAAACTAAACAGGCAAAAACGTCAAATGACCAGAGCCTGTTATTCAATTGACAGTGAACTCTGAGTGACTCAAATGAAGACGGCAGCAGAACTCAATTGATATAGTGCCGGTATGCTTACAGTGAATGACTCGTAGTTTCACTTGAAACGAATATTTTCGTTTGAAATTGATATTTTACCGCACTGTGCCCAGTACACTGGCGCCTCAAGCAAAGCTGTGGTTGCTCTCACAGTCTTCCCCTTAACATAATCGTCGTGACTTTAAAGGTTCAAGTCGATGATATATTTTCCGACCGCGCTGTCTTTCGGCTGCTAGTAATCACCAACTCTGTCCGTGTCGAGTGTCTCCTCTTCTAGCGATTGTCCGATTACTTGGAACACCACATCATCCGTGAAGCCGAAAATCGTTACATCTCTGGAAAGGTTCAGCTTCAATACTCCATCGTACACTGCGTTCCACAGCGTCGAGTTGAGGAACGTCAGTTGTAGTTGTGATTCCCCCTTGTCTGTCTCGTAGATCAGTGTTCGGTACTGAAAGTAGCTCTGTAATATCCTGCAGAGTTACTCATGCTGTACAGCGAATGGGCGATTGCTTCCCAGCTAGTACTATTGAAGCATTCTTCACACCTAAGGGAACCACCACGCAAAAACGATATGCTTATCTCTGCTGTCTCCACAGCTCCCACAACCATTTAGATGGATTTCACTGTAGACCTGCCTATAAGGAAGCCGAATTACATGAGATGCCGTTCTCACGGTCCGCGTACTTCGTTAGCTTGTTCAGGATTACTCCTTCTCTCTAACATTACCATAGGATATATTGACTTCGCTGAAAGATTTCCATGTTGTCCCAGCATCGGAAGCAACATCAGCTTTAGTCGCTTCCAATTATCGGATCGTTTTGAACATATCCGGGCTCTCATGTATCACTTCACTTCTCGATTTTGTTGGTAAATCGATCTTCATCTTTGTGATCATCTTCCTCACTGTACGGCGAAAATAGATTCATGTTGTGGGGAAAACCTTTCAATGGTGACCTCCATCTTTTCCGGGCACCTTTCAGGTGGTGCAGCTGAGCCTTTTATCTTTGTTATGCCAACTTTGTAGGTCACTCCTAAAGAAATTCGCGTTGGCTTTGTGGCAAGGCTTTCTTGTTCAGCTTGACTGCTTTGTTGAGAGCGGTTCTTGCAGCTCGCTTCCCTCGAGCTTTCTGACTTCTTTTTCATTTTAAATATATTTGACACGGCTCAATGCGTTAGCACAACTGAGCCGTGGAGCGCACCTTGGGGGTTATTTGGTCCGTCGTCTCTCGCGTTTTCGTTTACGTCCATGTCATCATCGGTACTGCATTCATCTTGCTCATCGTCGGATGTTCTTATTTGTTGTTTGTGCTTAGCCGATCAGAAACACATAACAGAAATATTTCAAAACTATATCTCGCATTGCTACTTGTTATAAATTTCTGTTATTTTAACTACTAACGAGACCTAATTTATAACACAATAGGTTACAACAATTGTGTTCTGTTATAATCCTGTTATTTCATTCTGATCGGGTTTGGGTCGCTATTGTCAAACCTTCTTCATCGGTATTAGATTCCTTATTGGTGGTGTTGGTTGTTGGTTTGGAAACATTTGCTGTAATCGTTGTTACTTCGATGTTGGTAATGGCAGTTGGTTTAGTGGTACTGGGGCCGATCGTTGTTGAGCTTGTGAATGTCCGGTCTGCAGTCGTTGGTTTACCAACTGGTTGTGGTTTAACATACGATAATTGTATACCGGCTTTGGTCGTATCAGGTGGAATTTCTTTAGCAGTCTCTGCGCAAGGTTTCCCGTGGTGTAGCGGATGATCACAATATTGACAGGTAGGAATCTGTCCTGGGTGCGTGACTGGTGTTCGTTGAGAATATTCAACACCATGAGGTAATTTGCATGTGAAAGTCAAGTAAGATGGAATAGGTTTTGTCGGACGCATTCTCACCACACGAACTCCGTTGCGGAGTCTTGGGAAGAAGTTCCTCCAACTATCTTCCTTAACACTATTCACCTCTCCGTATTTTGACAGGATTTGTTTGATAGCGAAGGAACTAGTACGTGGTGCCAGGTCATGTCAACATTTATATACGTTGGGATACTGTATAAAATGTCATTACATTCGATGACGTGTTTCATGTTGTTCTGGGAAGCGAATGATTCTGCTTGACTAATATTTTTTAACATATTCAGTACCGCATGACGTAAATGGTGGAATTGCACCGCATAAAGTACCGCAAGCTACGTTAAACTTCAAGTTCACCTTCAACATTTGCTCCACTTCACGAATTGATGGTCTTACCGGACATTTCGAGTAGTCAACAGCAACACAGTTTGCCCGCACCGTCATATACTTTTGCTTGGCATTGTCACTCATTGTTTGTTCACGTATCACACACTAGGCAGAAGGAATCAATTTTTGCCAAGCGTCGCGCGGGTAAATTTGATTACTTGCCCTGCTATTGCAGCGGAGCGATTTCTAGCTTCTGAACTGAGCGAGATGAGAAACCGAAGTAATCTCCGACTTCTTCTCCAAGCTCGGAGGCAACTTATACGTAGATCGATAATCGTCGTATTGCACCCGGCGACCGTTTCTCAGTTTCCCATCCCTTGGTATGGTCGCATTACACGCCTTTGTTGGTAATGCCGTGAACTCGTTCGCAGTTAGGTTGAAGAGCATACCTTCAAATTCAAGTTCTTCGACGGACACGTACCTGTGAAAAATCGCTGTTTTCCATCTTCACTCGTTTATATATCTCCTACATATTCATATTCATGTGTAGTTCATAGTCCTGTTATCAATGCTGTACCAAATCGCTTGGTGGTCGCTGTAGATATATCCTCGCACATTTTTCAGTCCATCTTTCCGGTTACTCCAAGGCTACAAAAATTGACATCGATAATGGATTCCCGGTTCTTCCTGCGGTAAGTGCCGATGATACCATTATTTGTAAGATCTATATTTAGCTTTGCTAGAGCATTCTTGATCGCTGTTGGCCAGACAAAGTTCTTTTGATTCCAGCGTCTATCTCGAAAATTTCGCATGTTTCTGGTTCTTGGAATATTTCAGAATTAATGTCTCTTCGGCTTCTTGGAAAACGGCTTATTCAATTTTCGCAAGCTTAGCCTTAAATGGAAGGTTTGGTAGCAGATTTTGATCTGATCAAGTTCGTAAGAATCGCACATATGCCTGCGGAAATACGGTATGAATACTACGATCCCATATGAAATCTTTAAATGTCAAAAACCTTTCGGTAAAGCTCATGTATATTGAATATTGAATCACATATGAATCTCCAGGAGTCTGATTTGAATTCAGATTGTTTCCTTATCGAAATTATTTTCGAATGCAACGATCGATTATGTCTCTATCGACTGTTGCGTTTAAAATGGAATCGATTCAGAAGTCGGTCTGTATTAGCCTTTCCATGAGATGTTTGTTTGATAATACACAGATGGGTCCTTCCTTCCGCGACCAGCAAACGTTTCATTTGATGTTGGACTGGATCGATGATCGCATTTAAACTTCACATTTACCCGAGAATGGTCAAAATAAAAATTATCATAGGATGGTAATTTATAAAACTACCATAATAGTTTTCAGTTACGAAAAGCAAAACTCTATGGAAGCTATTGTTATTCTATAAAACGCTTTTAATCCACCTAACAGTGTGATGAGACATTTCTTATAACTCTTATCACTCTTCGGATATTATATCTTTTGAGAACATTTATAACTTGATGCTTCGCGATGTTTTTAATAAAACATACTACATGGGATTGTGGCAAGACTCAGAGAATCGCTCAAATCAGCATAGGACAACATCAGTGCTAGAAATCTCAAACCAAATCAATGGGAAAGCGAAAAAATGGCCCATAAAATAGACATACCAACGAATTTTTGTTAATGCTCTGTTAATAAAATATCTAAATTGTGGTGGGAAAACTGAATTTTCCTAAAGGGGTTATATATTGTACTGAGCCAAAAAAATCGAAATTTTTTTTGAATCGATTTGAAGTTTATATTTTACTCAAATTTCCAATGCGACTGAGAACTAAGAAATCAACACTTTTTCTTGAAAAGGGCGATACTAGCAGTGATACCATTCAAAGAAAATCAACAGTGAATATTTCCAGACTTGGTTTTATTTCCTATTTAAGAACTATTGTGTTTTTTACATCCTAGATTGCATGATTCAGTGATCGAAACCCAAAACTTCATAAAGTATTTAAAATTATTAAATTAAAATTTGTTTTTGCTATTGAAATTGACAAAATGATAGTATCGCCCCTTTGGCGATTGTTTACTTTTTCGGTCCCATCTATCAGCATTGAAGTATCGCCCTTACGTTTTTTTTACAATAACTACCGTTTTACACCACCGATTTCGTCCGGGTTTTTTCAATAGAGATCATTGTTACTATTTACAGCTGGTATCAGTCTGATAATCCTAAAAAATACGAAAATAACAGTTTCGCCTCTAAACTGCTAGCAAAAAAAGTATCGCCCTGTTTGTTTGCATGGAGCGGGGAGGGCGAAACTTTAAATAAACAAACAAAAATACAGTTTCGCCCGTTGTATTTTTTGCTGTAGTTTAAGAAAGCAATATCGTAGAATCAAAATTTTTAGGTTAATTTGTTGCGTTTCAAAGCCCTCATTCGCATGTAAGAAAAAAGCCCTATGTTTACATTTGTAAGTATCGCCCTTTTCACAAAAAAAGCGTTGAAATGAAATCGCAGCTCCTGATATCACGCTATCTCTGAAGTACATGCGTGCATAGTTTCAAATTTTACTTCTACATTGACTTTTTCTAAAGGTGACTTCCCAGTAGTATTCTTGATTTGAATTATTATCGCTAATCCTAATGCCAAAGAATAAATAAAAACCTCACGAAAACGAACCGTTTGGGAAAATCATCATCATTACTGGAATTTTCATTTTCACGAAACTTTTCGATAACCTCCGTCACTTGCGTTGATGCACTGGGTGCACAGTGCTCTAAAACTCTAGCGAAATCGTCTTAGGGCACCAGCGGGTCTGTAAAGAACACTAAAAATTAATTTCTATTCCATAATTTTCAGTTCAGCAATTCGAGAGTTCGTGCTCACCGCAAGCCATGAAAAATAGACTACGTTGTGAAGCGATGGTCACTATTTATTAAAAAATCACGGTTAAATAAAAAATAAAACTATTAAAAAATTTCAAATAGTTTATAATTTTCACAAACATATTAGGAAAAATTGTTTAATAAGCTTTCGTAATATTGTGTATGAAAAAAGCTGAAAATTTCAGTATTTTCTCTATCTGCAACATATAAACCCTTAAGTATACCAATTAATTGGTATACGAATTGGAATAGGTTCGCCAAATTTTGGAAGAAATCTATAAAATAACCCCTTGAAAGCTACCTAAAAATTGTTGTAGTTCGATGCAATAAAAAAATCCCCGAAAATGAAATGCAATAAAGACCCATTTTTATCAACCTCATGGTGTATTTTAGGCTGACAAAATGGGGACATTGACTAAATCGGGCAATTTTTTTCTTTATAATAAACTGAAACTGTTAAAATATTCTTCCCGTCCCTTGATGTAGTCTGATAATTATTTCTGATTATGATGAACTTTTTATTTTTGCATATTTCCATCTTCATGATAAGGAAAACATGCTCAAGAAAGAATTTACTCGAATTCTTATTCGTCTGCTAGAGTCCATCAAACATATGTTCATATTTGGATGATAAAATCGGGGTTTCAATGTATTATAATAGATATTCAGCATTCGAAGAAGTTTCTTGTGAACGAGTGTAGAACGACTTTGTTTCTACTTACTTGAAGTCAGCGGCGTAGCCAGAAATTCGGTTTAGTTGGAGTTTGGTGATAATCGATCATTCTGTCCAAACGGCATAATTCCGAAACCGTAATTTTTAAAGTTTTAAAATTATGCAGAATTAATTTTTCAGAAAATAGTAACAGAGTTCGTGTCTTTAGCGAATTTGTTGAGACCTGAGAAAATTCACCATAAATACTTCTTGGACGATATACCGTCAAAATTATTTTATCAAATGATGCGCTGTTTAACGTTTGTAAAACTCATCGAAGATACTAAACCTCCGAAATTGGCGGTTTCAAAATGATGTTATCTTGACCTTAAATTACTGTTTTTGACCTATACATATAATTGGTCATACAACAAAAATCAAATTCCCATCAAAATCGATCAGGACCTGCTAGAGTCGAATGGAAATCGTCATTTTTCATAAATTTCTCTCTACATTCGGAAAGTGTTATCCTCGTTATTAATCATATTACGTTTTCGTCTCAACTCGACGCATTCCCAAAATAAAAACCTGTTTTAATCCACCTAGTGGTGCAATTGTGCTTGTCTCATTTGTCCAGACTACGATTCCATGGCTGGTTATGTTCAATACAATGGTGGAAATGAATATTACATGTTCAAGACGATTTGCACATACATACAATGAATCGACAGGCACGATATTGAGATACCATGTGATACTGAAACATCGCTTGAAACCAGCGGCGGATCATGGAGAAAGATCCGGGAGGTCCAGGTCCTGCCGAAAATTTTCAACTTGTTAAGAAATTTTAAACAAGTTGTAATTTTAAAGTAGCAACCCCTCACTGCATACTCCCTCCGGGCCGGTATGATTGACGATTTTTAGAGTGATTGCATAACCTTTCTATATGAGAAAGGCAAAAATGTACCAAAGTCCAAAAAAGTCAATTTTTGTCAAACATCTCAATGTTTCATGCATTTTAAAGTCATTTGGCATCAAAAATACAAATTTGATTTTGAATTTTTTTCATTTCAGTTTATATGGGAATTTGCTGTGTGATTGCACTCTTCAACTCGTAACTCCGGAACCGGAAGTCCAATCAATAAAAAATTCAATAGCATGGGAAGGTTGTACCTTTCATTTGAGACTAAGTTTGTGCAAATCGGTCCAGCCATCTCTGAGAAACAGAGGTCACATTTTTTCCACATACACACACATACATACACACACAGACATTTTCCGATCTCGACGATCTCAGTCGATTGGCATATGACACTCGGCCCTCCGGTTCGGGATTAGATTGACGAATTTTAGAGTGAATGAGAAAGGCAAAAACATTTTTAGCAAATGTTGAAAGTTATGCATTTTTTTGGTGAGCAGTTCTATGTTTCATAGACATTAAATCAATTTTAACTTCGCATCCTATTAAATAAAGACCCTTATTACAGTACATCTCTACAAAAACGAGCTCAATTTGAAAATAAATCTGATAATTATGATTGATTACAGAACTCTGGAATTTTCTATTAGAATGTTTTCAGGCAGGACTATTAGACAACTGTGAAATCAAGACCAATATATCAGTTACATATCAGGACCCCATTCTGACAATTTATCAAAAGTCCTCATGATGTTTACAACAACAGGTTATCAATCTACGGATCAGATAATTGTTATTGTAATATTGAATTAAATCAGTCTGCATCAATAAATTTTCAACTTCAATCCAATTTTTTTTTCGGGTGGGGGGGTGGTGTTGTATGGTGTAAAACCCCAAAACCTTCTCTTGGCTACGCCGTTGCTTGGAGTTATTTACTTCGCTTTTCATTTTCCGATATGTTTCAGATCGATCCGATGGTCATAAGTTAGAAAAATTGCAGTCAGAATGTTAGCACAAATGAACATTTTTGCACTGATAAGTTATCAAGTTCCTTCCAGACAACTTGGAAGTATTCGGTGATTATTTATAGCGGTTGTAGATAGAAAAATGAAATACAATATTCGTTTTATCGAAATAATGTTTGGCTTATTTCAATGGATTATTACTATATTGAACAATAAATAGGCGACAAAGAGTAATCCCCAAACAATAAGCCATAACTTTTAAAGTATTCAAAATAGATATTTGAAGTCTTCAGTAAAGTTATTCGCAAAAGTAAGAGCTACAAATTTGCTGAAGGCATCATTTCGATATAATCACTTCCAAGAAAATTTGTGAAAATATCTCACTCATAGGGGGATTAATCAGCAAAAGCACAATACCAAAAGAAAGGGCATATTGCCTCCATTAAATTCTCCGAAGATACTATTGACCTAAAATAAGCCGTTTTGGCGTTAATAATAGATTACATGTTTTTGGTCATATTTCTGGCAATGGGAAATGATAAAAATCTTTCGTCCGCATTTAATGTTCAATATCTCTTTTGATAATAGTCCGATTTCAAAAATCTATAGCTTGTTCGAAAGGTATTCGTTAAAGCTGTCTAAAAACATATAAATTGTTAATCTATATTGTCAATTTCGGCAGATAATTTAGAAAAACTGCAAAAAACGCCTTTTTTACGCATTCAAACATTTATATCTTGGAAACTAAACATCAGAATCAAAAACAAATTAATAGCGTTCATACTGTTTTTTAGTTCTTTCATTCAAAATTGGTTTGGATAAGATCGGTTCAGCCATTGCTGAGAAACACGAATGAGAATTTGTCCGTTACATACACACACACACACACACACAGACACACACACACAGACATTGTCCCAAATCGTCGAGCTGAGTCGATTGGTATATAAGACCGGGCCTCGGAAAAAATCTTGAAAGTTTGAGCGAATTCTATACATTTCTTTTATAAGAAATGTAAAACGTGACAATTTTTTGAATTTTGGTTATTTTAAAAAAATTATTTGCCCCCTGATTTTTTTCAGCGATTTTGATTTGACATAATTTTTAAAAAATATTTGTAATGGCCTAATTCTGTTAGTATAACGATCTGGCAAATATAAAATCGAGTATCAATTATTCAATTAGCGATAAATTAACTATTTACTGCATTGTAGGAAAATACGTGAACATTGAACTGTTTGATGAAAACCCATCGCAACCACGGGTCGCTCGAGAAGAGTTTCGAGAATGTAGCCATCCATATTAGGAAGGGATAAAACGAAAGGCAACTGATCTGCTTCTTCATTTGGTGTGACAGTTTCGGCTGCCGTGTGTTCTCTGTCCCAGGATGCTTCACTTCTATTTCAATACAATCAGAATGTTTCAAAGGAGAAGAAATGTTTGCGAATGGCGAACCAACGATTTGTGATGCGATTTTTCCCATATTTGATTGGAGGCAAAATAGTTGATGACAACTTCTATCGATATCGGGAAAAAATTAGTTTAATTTTTTCTTGCGGTACATCGTGCAGAACTAGGGGTTTGCTCAAAAAACACAAATAATGTTTTCGTTTTTGAAGCTAGCGTCAATCCGGCGCTAGCTTACCCAAGTAACCATAAGCATTAAGCCATTGCACTATATTGGCTATACATTTGCACTAATGTTGCATTGAAACTCTATTACAGCATTAACAACGCAATAAAACTCTATATTAGCATCAATAATGCATAGCTGCACAGCCAACATATAGCATTATAGCTTGCTCTATATGCGTATATAAAGCTGATATAACGCGTACATGCTTCAAGGATCTTTAAAGCATGTAAGCTTTACAAGTGCATTTAATGCCATTATAGAGCAAATAAAAAGCTGATATAATGCTATTGTAATGCTGTGGGTTTATTTGTTAAGCAACTCTTCTTGAAGATTATATTCGGCATATTTCATTTCAATTGAACATATGCAATATAGTCCAGGAAGCAAACGCAGCGCACTTACCGTGAAGGACGAGTCAAGGTACCTCAGTTCGAGACTTACTAAAGGTAATTTTCGTAAACATTCATATCATGTGAGAACGAAAACCTATTAAGGATATTCATTACAATGTATTAGAACAGAGTCAATTACGGTTTTAAACAGAATATTTTATTTTAAAATTTTTCCTTTTTGCTCATCATACCGAAAGGAAACATAAGAAATGGTTTTAAAATCATGGCGGACAATGACAACCAACTGAAGCTTTTAATAGCATTAGTAGTGCCAATATAAGGCTTTCAAATTTGACATTTGTGCGCTTTTGCTATATAATAGCATTAGTACTGCAGAAACGAGCTGTCAATCTCTGCACAGTAATAGCACTATATTTCGCCTTTTCTGGCATAATATCAGCATTATATAAGTATTTAGGGCTTCACGGCTTTATAGGACAGCTTTATATGTGGATCTAAAGCAGATATTAGGCTACGTTATAATGCTTATTGGTTACTTGGGTAGTCCTGTCACTAAGTTAGTGTTGGATTCTGATGAGACGAAGTCGAATCGCAAATTCTACAAATAATTTATTTTTCATGTAGATATTTTTTTAAACGAGTCATAAATATACTAAATGTAATTTCAATATGTATTCAATATATTTTTCTTTCTTCAAGCATTGTAGTGGGCATACGTCGCTTTCCGTGCTTTAAATATGAACAACTATTCGTCGTTGGATTGAATCGAACAGAGAGTGTCCTTATCTTATCAGTCCAGTCAACCCGTAGGGTGTACGTTCATTGCCGTCACTAGTTTGCTTGCATTATAAATACGAATCAGCGTCATGGTGAAACTCCAATAATAGGAATTGTTATTTGGATGGAACTACTAATTGTTTAAAAACTTTCATGTCCAACGATTGGGTAGCTTGCTTGAATTGGACGTTTACCAAATTCTGAAATTTTGTCATTTAATTTTTTCTTGTCTCCTATATTCTCGAATTAAATTTTTTCTCAAATAACAAGGTTAAATATTTTCAAAATGTTATCAACAATATAAACCAACGCTTAACCTGCCGCGGGTAAAAATGTAGCAGTTTTGATCAACCGAACTCAGTTTATTTATTCCTCCATACTCCTCGCATTCTGTTTCTGTTTACTTAATCTGTATTTGAATTAGTGCTGACGTGAGGCCAGAAGCGGCAGCAGCAGCAACAACAACGGCGAATTATGGGTGGATTTTATACGTATAAACGTCGCGTCACTTCAGCCTGTCAGCGTGCTTGCTTGCCACCGGTCCTACTGACTATGTCTGGCAAGTCGTGTGTGGCGGCGAGGGTGACCAGCGGGAATGATCGAGAGAGTACAGAAATTATCGCTTGTTTGGTTTTCCTGCTTAGTTTCCTTATTTTTCTAACGCGTTCGCATTTTTTCTGGGCGGTTTAATCTTCCTGTGTTCCAGGAAGGAGGAAGAGTGCGAAGGGTTAGTGGAAATTAAGTTATGGTTAACTAAATATCAAGATATTAAATTGGAAATATAATTTAACGGCATGATCTTTATCGGAAAAACTTTCAGCGTAGGTAGGTTACTTGTTCGTAATCAATCGCTTGGGAAATCTGTTTAAAAGTAGGTCAATTCTCATGGGAAAATTGAGTAACACTAAACTACAAACAACCCATTTTTTGTACAGAACCCAACATTATCCGCTTACAGGATATGCAGAACGTAAATTTCTTTCAAGCCACCAACAAATACCTTTGTACATCATAATAATCGACTTTTGAAACGCATTTACGGCGAGATCAGCTTGCCAGACTCTCCTGTTGCACGCCGTATTGGTATGTATTTATGCACCTGCCGAAATACGATCACAGTCCGACGGCGGACGTGAAAATTTAATGCCGACAGAAACCAGATTGTGCATAGTTTGCGTTCAAGCGTGATAGTTCGTAATTCATTTTTCACTGGATTATGATTTATGAGTTCACGATGATGCAAGTTACTACGGCCAGGTTTCCGCTTACTCGGTGTTTCAGGTTTGGAATCGGAGCTGGCATTTTTTCGTCCGAGTGAGCGAGATTTGTTTTGGCTCATTTGCAACTGTGAGATACGATACACAAAATTAATTAAATATTTTATTCTGACATTTGATATATCATAAACTTGGAGGGGTTATGTGGGAATTGGTAAACCAAAACTAGATTTGTAAAATTCATTTATCAAATTTAAACTAGATTTCTAACGGTTTCACATACAGATTGAACACAAGTATATGTGTACTAATATGTGTGCTAATATAAAAAGTACCAAGGCTTGTATTACAGTCATAAACATGATATCGAAATAATACCGTCACTACAGTGGCGTAGCCAGAAATTTGGTTTGGAGGGGGTTTTGATGAAAATCGCAATTTTTTTGAAAAAATATTAAAATTTAATATGAGTTTGATAAATTGTTGAAAACTCAAAAACATAAGTAGTCTAACAGATGTCATTCCAGTCTACAAACAAGAAGGATCAACATGGAGCAGTTTTCAAACCTCTATAGATTATTTTCTTCTATAATATGTCAATGAAGTCAAAAATTGCGATCTTTTAAAGTGGGATAAATGATCTAAAAAATTTTCAACGTTCAAGATCACTTAATATAATAATCCTTGACTTTAAAGGTTTGACAACTTCGGGAAGTTATAAACATAAAACAGCGCCTGCTTTGATATAGAAATTTTAGTGATTAACTCTCATAGAGGTAATTATGGTGAATTAATTTTTCAAAAATTTTAAGAGACATGGTGCCTTCAGCAAAGTTTTTGATAATGTCATTTCAAACAATTTTGTTGAAAATATGAAGGCTACATGAATTCAACATATAGGGATTTAAATGGACTGGGCCTGCTATATTTCTTCTTAGTGAAGAAAAATTTAGGTGAAAACTATTTTTGTCTGCGCTACGGATAAAATTGTTTGAAACAATCATTGCGAGTTGAGAACACAAAACCTATAACTAAATTATGGATGGATGGAACTGAAACTTGCGTTTCGACTTCATCTCATCAGAATCCGACATTAACTTGGTAGGCGGACTAAGCTAGCGCCGAATTGATGCTAGCTCCTGAAAATGGAATCACTCTTTGTGTTTTTGAGTCCTTTTAATATCTGGGAATTATTTGTTTTAAATCCAGTTCCCTTATTTTTTTTTTGTAAGCTTCAAAAGCACCTTGAACGCAATGTGAATTCATTATTTAATTACCGCAGAAGAGATTTATCAAATGCAGTAATTTCAGAATAGCTTGTTGTAAAGGTTTTCTACTACTATATTTCGATACTCTGAATATGTGGGTCATTTATGTCTTTGACGAAGTTGTTTGAAAACTTTGCTGGAGACATTAAGTCTCGACCCAAATTTGGTTGAAGAGTAATTCTTGTCTATAATTACTTCTAGGAGGATTAACCGTCAAAATTATTCTATCAGCAGATGAACAGTTTTACGTTTTGAAATTCTTCAATGTTACTTAACATCGAAATTTGGCAGTTTCGAATGAATGTGATCGTGACCGTTAAAAATTTATCGAGCATTAATTTTACTTTTCTTCATTAGTCAACCTCACAACTTGCAGTACTAGTACGTAGCACACAAAATTTTAGTACGCCATTCATTGCATCCTGCTAAGAGGCTATTCATATAGTTGATAATACAACAAAAATCCAATGCTCATAAAACCGATCCTGACCTGCTAAAGACAAAATTACATCAGCTTTCAACTAGTTTCTGAAATGTTATTCTTGTTGTTAACCATCTTTCCAAAAATGAGCATCTTTCCAAAAATGAGCTCATAATAATTCAGACAGTTATTTTATTTTACATTGAAGTAATTTGACAACTATGGGATTTTGGCTAAGAGATAAGTTACAAGATCCCCTTCCCACAATTTTCCAAAAGTTCTCATGACGCTTTAAACACAGTTCTCAATGTAGTGATCAGAGAATATTTTTCCAAAAATATTTTGTGGAATATTAAATTAAATTCGCCAGCATCAATTTTTTTTTCAATCCAATTAATTTTGGTTTGGGGGGGGTTTTAACCCCCAAAACCCCCCCCTGGCTACGCCACTGCGTCACTATCACCATGGAACGAAATTCTGGTAAATGGTTCCGTTTTCAATAAAATCGACAATACTTTACTAACGCCATTCTGACATTCCAACTGTACTTGCATCTGGCTATGTCGAGGAAGAACTACACATCTTAGTGTGATCAAACAATTTTCTCTTCTGAAGTTGTAATAGGAGTTCATTCTTAGACGTTCCAGTGATAAAAACCGATTTAATCCACCTATCGGCGAGATGAGACATTTCTTACACATATCACTGTTGCATCATTCATCAGTTTGCCGAACTCACGCAAAATTGGCAAGCAACTAGATGTGAGATGAGGACAGTTTCGAGTCCTGCACGAATAACACTTCGAAAAAACTGAATAAAATATAGAAAAATAAAAAAAAAGCAAATAAAATAAAATAGTTATGATGATGATGATGAAACCCACCATCAGTGCAAGTGCTTTTAACAGCAAAGCCAAATGTTGCTAGCAAACGACTTTCAATTTATCGCTGTATTTATCGCTATATGAAGGGCCAAAAAGAGTTGGATCCATAAGCAGAAGTTCTTATGCACACTCCACAGGGACAGGGAATCTCCTTCCAACAATAAAATCCAGATCTTTGAATAGCAGCATTTGCATAACTCGTTAAGGCACTACCTGATGGTTTGTATGAGACGAGCGCGTCAAACTTACCGCACCATGACAGATAACAATACTTACAATAACTACATAATTCCGAAGAATTAAGAAGTTACTGCAGACATTATTATCTTCTGACTAGAGACAGGCGATCCACCTACTCTAGTCCATGACACAGTTCGTATGATGCCCCGATACACCCTCCCTGCCCAATTAGTGAAATACAAAAATATCATGAAAAAATGCATGTAATGATTTGTAATATATTTGACATATGTAATGAATATAGTTATGTTATGTATATAGCAAATATAATGTTTAATAAAAGAAGGATTAAACCCCCATCCTACATTCACGCCTGAAATCCATATCCGACACCAATTCAACTATAGCATGCCGTACGAAACATGCTCTTAGAATACATATTCTGTATGTTGATACCGTTCAAGTTGAAATGTTATTGTTGTACATTATGACTCATAGTATTTGAACGAATCATTTTGATTAGTAAAAGGATAGAAATATAATACATAGTGAATTGAGGAAAAAAATGATATATATGATGAATAAAACAAGCGCAATGAAATGAAAAACATAATATTGTATCACTGTTTGAGGGGGCAAAAAGATATGGATTCATAAGCTGAAATTATTTTTGCGCGTTCCACAGGGACAGTCCCAAGAGACTAAGAATCTTCTTCCTGCTAGAAAATCCATCCATTTGATTAGCGCAATTTACAATATTCGTTAAGGCACTGTCTGATGGTTCGTGTGAGATGAGCGCGTCAAACTTACTGCGTCGTGACAGATAAAAATAATAAAATCAACAACATAATTCAAAATAATAAGGTGGTCACTGTGGTCACACCTATCTTTTGAGGGGGTGATCGCAAGAAGAATAGTGTAAATAGTAGGCCTAAGAATTGTATATAGTAGTTATAAAAAAGTGAATTTGAAAAATTAAAGGAAGTAGATTAGAAATTTAAGTTTGAATTTTTCCTTTGAACATTTAAGCTAGAGGTTCGGTATGTTAAGACAAATTGTTCTCCTTCAAAATATCTGAAAGTATTTCAAAAGCGATCTTAATGAAAAATCAAAACTGCAAAAGTTATACAAAGAAAACAAAGTTTTAAGAAACACCAAAGTTTTTTAAAATTTTATTTTCTTCGATTTTCTGGAAGACAGCGCAACTCTATCTCAAGCCATTAAAATGTTAATTTCCTGATTTCAAAAAAAAATAAGAACTACCTGTAGGGTATGAGCCAGTATAAATCAAATAATAAATCAATATTGAACTTTTGGCGTAACAAATATCTATACAGTAATGTTTCGATTATATCACGGTCGGTCTGTATTTTAGCGTGATATATTTGAAGCGTGATATATTCAAAACAAACCAAAAAATTACATTCAACCATTAATCCATGTATTTCTATAAACAAAAAGTAATGAAAGAGTCAAATTAGTCAAAAGAATAAATCATAGTAGGATAATGGGCCTATTTTTGCCATGCTTCTATAATCACACTACCCATTTGAAACCGTTGGCAACGTCTGCCATCTTTGTTCAACGCATTGGGTAAAACGGTATGGCATCAGTGGATAATTTTTCCTCACACAGCTTCACCTTACGTAGCACATACCGTTTCTTAAAATATTTGAACCACCCAAAACTAAACTTGAAGGAATCTGCCACATTAAGGTTTTGGACAAATATCTTGACTATTAAAATCAGTGTATTCGAAGAGATTACGATTCAGTTCTCGTTGTTTCAACATCCATAGAAATAGTCCCATTGCCAATTGTTGATGTTTTCCTTTCAAAAGAAAAGTATTCACATCGATTCAAGAGAAAATGCATATCTAGGCATACCTACCATATCTTGCGTAATTTGTTTTTCTCATTATTTTGTTAGATTTTCTTGCGGATAACTAACAATTTAAAAAAGAAGTCGATTTGTTTACCTGCTACACCAAACGGTCCCTCCAGACGGTCCCTTAAGGACACGGCAAATAAGAAAACTAAAATTGAAATCGGTCGAAGAATATTTCGGCAATCCTAGTCATTGCTACAACGTCTTGGAAAAACATGATTTCGAGATTATTCACGTTTAAAGTTTCGCGCCACGCCCTGTCTTCACTTAAAGGAACAAGATAAACAGCACTATAACTTTGCTTCTACTATTTATACCTCTATAAAAATTTCAGATGCTTTCTTAAGAATCTATACTTTAAGATAAAAGAATAAAAAAGTTCTACTTTTTGACCGACCTCATCATATATAAACCCTTAACGAAATAGTCCGAAACCTAATAATAGGTCCATTACCCTATATGTAAATAAGCAAACCAATTGTAAAAAAAACCCTAAAAATGCCAGGACACAACATATGGCTTAATTGGATCAAAACGTAGTGTGCCTTATCTGTTTTTCAAAAAGCGTGATATAATCGAGATAAAACCGTGATATATTCGAGGGTGATATAAACGAGTATTGATATAAACGCATAGTGATATAATCGAAACATTACTGTATTCGATATTCGTACAAATCTACTCAACCTCTATCCCGTTATTTGCTTTGATGCAATAAAATCAAACGGAAGAACGATTTTAGGTAAGCAGGCCTTGGTTGTTGAGACAGACAATCTAGCTTCAGTTTTTGGAAGGAAATAGATGAGAGCAGACGCAAAAGCTCCAGTCACGACACCACCCTACCTACTATTTAAAATAATAGAAAATTTAGAATATATAGGCACTTAATATATCAAAAACAAATTTGTTTGAATCAATTTTATGAATTTTTGAAAAATATCGTGTTTGTTATTTTTGCTCAATTATAAATCTCGAAACACAATTATCTTTTGTTTGCCCCAATGAGTGATATTGTTATAACAAAAACCTCATTTTTGGCGAATAAGTGCTCATAACTTTTTTTAAGTCTTTGAAATGCTGTATAACTTCGCAGAACATCAGATTGTACTATCTCTTACCATTGCATAGATAGGCGTTTTACTTTGAATTAATTTTGTTCACTGGCGTCACCATGTGATAGAGGTTTGCGTTTTCAAATGAGAAACTAAAGTATTTTTTGCTACTCTACAACTTTGTGGAACATTCAAATGCTCCATCTATTACCGTTGTCCAAATAGGAGTATTCCTTTTAAATTGTTTGGCTCACTACCGCCACCATGCAGAGAAATCCTGAAACTTTCCAGTGAAACCAAAAAGTCCTTTTATTTCTCTACAACTTTGTGGAACATCATAACTTTCTATCTCTCATCGTTTCAGAGATATATGAGTTTTTCCTAGCCTTTCCCCACCTTTAACATGTGGTTCACGTACAAGAAATAAGCGGAGTACGCCCTTTGCGAATGTCAAGCAGCAGTATCCAACTTTAAACGTCAATAAGGGTGCTTACAGAGTGGCGGCGAGAAGCTGAGCTGGCGCTGATGCTGACATTAGAATGCGATATGCGAGAAACCTGCTTGCTGCAAACCAAAGGGATGATGTCAGAGTGAAAGCTGAGCGGATCGGCGCCGACTGTCCGCTTTCACTCTGACATCATCCCTTTACGTTGCTGCAGGCAGGTTTCTCGCATCTCGCATTCTAATGTCAGTACCAGCACCAGCTCAGCTTCTCGCCGCCACTCTGTAAGCGGCCTAACTCTTTAACAGTTGGTTGGATTGTCTTGCAGTCTTTGACGAACTTGCTCTGAATATCTTCGAAAGCTTAACTCCTTTCTAGGTCTGTGTTCGGAAGTTTACAGCGGCATCTAGCTGCGATTTTGTGAACAGCGAGTGTTTCCCCATGCATTTTGGTCAAAAATCCCATACAAACTTTAAGCTCTTTGGGGGCGGGGTTAGGGTTAACCGATTTCGCTCAAATTTGGACAGTGTCATTTTTCATGATTTGGAACGACGCTACGGGGTGTAGATTGTGATATTTTTTTTCATGTAAATCATTGTCACAATAAACATTTTGTTGGTGGGAAAAAATAATATACCCTTAGCAATGGCACTTTCCCTATTGAACAAGACTAGTTCTATAATTTAAAACTAAAAAGCTTCATGCTATATTTTTTCAAAAAAAAACCTTGTTAACAAATTTCGGGTAATTTTAATTTCCGATAATATTCTCTGCATCCTGCTGATTTGTTTGTATTCTTCAGCTCATTCCAGATAATGTTAAAGCGGGGTCATTTCGCAAAAATTACATGTCCCACTAGTAAGCTTACGAGTTGGATGTTTCGTGATGTATATTTGCATGTCTTGTTCGAGAAATAATTTTAGTAACTGTTTTGATCAGAACGGATGTCCCTTTTTCGGGTTATACCGATATTTCCAGTAATGGCGTTCATTGCTATTTCGACTAAGAAGGGGTTCTCGATATACATTGTAGTACTATCTTCCATTCATTGTAGTATCAGAAAACGTCTCAATTTTTGTTGTAGCTCCGGAACGAATATCTTTGTGGACTGATGCCATGGTTACATCTCTGATCGGTCCTCTCTTGCTTCAGAAATTTGTAGACATGCCTTAATGGATTGAAGGTTTACTTTGAAAACTTTTGAAAATGGATTGATGTTTCTTCAGACTTTGTTGCAGGAAAGGTCCATATCTAGAGCCGAATGGCATTTGATT